>NC_133517.1:54817500-57585000 GCF_049354715.1 Callithrix jacchus | reverse complement strand
GAAACACAGCCCCTGCCTTGGGGGCAAATGGTGAGTCAGGGAGCCGACACGGGTCTGCGGAGCTGTGCTGTGACAAACGCTGAACCAGAGCTGGGGCCCGTCCGGCGGGAGCCTGGGGAAGTCACTCTGCTTAGTGCCTTCTAAAGGTAGAGCAGAGCCACTAGACCCCTGAGCAAGGGCAGGGCACCCCGGGACGAGGGCTGAGAGCAGAGAGGAGGGTGTGAGGCACAGATGGGGCGAGTGGACACTGCAGTGTGGTGATAGAGCGCACAGAGAGCGGGGCTGGACTTCAGGCTGGAGCGCGGTGAGGTCAGATCGGGCCAAGCTGCATCCCAAGATAGGGCTGCTTTAGCCCCCTGTGTCTACAGGATATTGTGAAACCATGAAACACCACGCTTTTGAACAGTAACAGTAAAACCTCTTGTTACATGACGGGGAAGAGGCATGAAAGAGGGAACACAAAACGATCTCAACTTGCTGTGAATGAAGTCAGCTAGACACAGATGGCAATATGGGCGTGGCCCAGAGCAGGAGGCACTCTCTCTGGGTGCTGGGATTCAGTGTAATCCAAACATTATTTTCTCCACTCTTTTCCTTCTTTTCTAAAATGAACACGTGTTATTTTTGAGGGTTGGGCTGATGTCTCAAAGAAGAAAAGAAATCCCCTTCCTGGGAGCGCAGGGCAGCGGCGGCGGCAGCAGCTTTAGGAGCAGGCACAGGCCGGAGGGCCGAGGCGGCGGGGCCACCGCGGGACCAGTGTGGCCAGGAGAGAGGGAGGATCAGTGTGAGCCAACAGTGAGACCAGCAGCATCCACACTGGAGGCAGGAGGAGAGGAGGGAAAAAGAATTAGAATGAGGTGGCTCTGGAAGTGCTCCTGGCAGACAGCAGGGCAGTGAATGGAAACGCTTGGAAGGCACAGTGTGAAGCGGAAATGTGGACGCAAATGTCATGTATTATTACCACTGCTGTCACAGTTTCTAACCACGTTAAGCATGGGTGATGAAGCCTTCTCTGGCCAGCGCTTGACAAAGCCATCGCTGAGCAGCTGCTGCCAGGGCCCCACATGTGCTCCAGTGCCCGCTGTGGCTCAGGATGACGACAGGTGAAACGCGTTCTGAGACTCACAGAGACACCTCCTCAGCGGCCCAGCGTCTTCAAGGATTTGAAAACAGAAGTTCTCCTTGTGGGAGATCAATTCAGCCAGAAAATTCTTTGGGGAGTCTGGCTTAATATTGACAATGCCACAACCATTGAAATATGAATAGGAGAATGTCCGTAACAATACAAAATTGACAAGTAAGGATAAGGAACACATTCCTGAATTGAAACAATAAAGCAGCAGCTTCTCTCCACCCACCGCTGCCTGGCAGTTCTTTGGTAAGCTGACAAAGCTGCCCCACCTGTGTGTCAACCTAGCCATCCCTATGCTGAAATCAGATGAGAAAACCACACGGCCAGCAGGAACTTGGAAACGGTCTATCTTAAATGTGCAGTTCCTTAAGACACACAGAGTTATACCCGATTAATTTTTAAAGGCCAAAGGGGAAATAAGATGACTGAATAAAATGCCACCTCCTCTAATTCAGCTCCGCCCTTCCTCCCTGCCACTCAACAGACAGGAGGGAATGCCCACTGTTCTCCAGGCACTAGGCATGAGGACACAAGGGCCACTCAAACATGACTTTGCCCTCAAAGAAGTGGCCAGACAAGTGGGCAGGCGACGCCACGACACTTTGCTAAGGGCTATATTTGGAGGACATTTGCCAAGGGAGCCAGAGGATGGGCAAAAGCCCAGACAGAGTCCAGGGAAGGTCTTGGAAGAGGTAACACCTCCGCTGGACACCGGGGCCGGGAAGGGTCGAGAAGCACAGGAGCCAGGGCCCTGCGGTGAGTGGGCCACACACAGCAAGAGGTGTGGTGAGCAGGTGCCAGCCCCTGAGAGGAGGGGAAGGGGATGGCGAGCCAGAGAGGGCAGCCACCAGCAAGTCAGGAAACAGAAGGAGGTGGTCCAGCATGCTGCATGAGGCTAAGAGGACAGAGCGTGCCCACTCTTCCAGGCCCCAGGCCCCATTCCCAGGGCAGAATCTGCTCCCAGCCCACCTGGGTCCACAAAGGCTTCTGTTTGAAGCTGTGGGCCTGCAAGTGTGGAAAACACCCCTGTTTCGGGGGCTGACATGCATTCTAGCAGCCCGGTGCCCCAGGCCATCCCATTGCTGAAGGTTCCGTGCCTCCCCCTGGTCCTTTTGAGCAAGTGCTCCCACCTCTGTGGCTCCAGGAAACAGCCTGGTTACATCTGATCATGGCTTTTCAGTACTGCCCCAAACAGTTTAGTTCTAGAATTAGAAAGAAATCTTTAAGTTTAGGGTGGCAACAAAAATGCCCCCAGGGCCCAGGGAGAAAGGGCGGCTGGTGCCTGGCGCCTGGCAGACAGGCAGGCTGCGGGAGGGGCCTCCCCCTTGGGCAGCCGGGCTGCAGCATGTGGCTCTGCACAGCTCCAGCTCCTGATCTCTCGAGAGAAGCAGAAATGAGATTGAATCTGAAATTCCTATATTTTTATAATGACAGCTCAATTTGGTTTTTTTTCACCCTCGGCACGCCAAATATATCTGCGTGCTGGATTGGGCCTGCTGGCCACACGTCTGGGCCTCTTGTCCTTTGGTTGGCACACACCATCATCAGTTCCCCTCACCCCCAAAACACCTCCTCAGAGGATCCGCCACGGCCTCCGCCCTTAGACACAAGGAGTGCAGACGGGTTACTGCCCGTAAGCCTCTCACTCCGAGCAGCTCTGGCAGTCAGGCTTTTCTTAGTACATCTTCTCCACCGTCTCTCTAGACACTGACACAATTACTAGACAGAGGAATTGGGAAGACATCAGATACCAAAGTTAGTGTTAATTGGGGAGTTTTTTGCTATGCTGTATTCCAACCAACATTATCATCTTCATCTTCATTTTAAATTTCATACTGTGAAAACCTCACAGTGCCAGAAGGAAGGAAATGAAACATCATAATGAAATGAGGTGGGGGGATTTAAAACAATGGGAAAGCAAGTGGCTCGGACACACAGCTAGAGTGTATCTGCTCCCTCCTTGTCCAGAGGCATGACATGGTGAGCGGTAGCCCCAGATTCAGCAGAGTCACAGGCCTGGGCTCAGTGGTGCAGAGGGGCCGGAAGGGACACAAGGCAGGGGCCACACTCCAGCCAGGCCAATAGCAGTGCCACTGTCACCCACAGAACTTCCTCCAAGAAGCTATGACCAAACCAGCCAGAGGGGAGCCACAGGCACCTTGGCCAATGTCCTTCCTCCTCCTTCCCTACCTCATGGCCGTACAGAGCTTTGGAAATTAGAAGCCAACCCCAGCAGAGGCAGCTGCAATGAGAAGTCCTGGGGAGGGACAGGCTCACTCTCCCACACAGAGAGAGACTGAGTTCTGTCGGGAGGCTGGGTCGGGGTGAAGGGGAGCTGGGAAGCAGCCAAGGCTGTGGGTGTCCCCAAGCACCTGCAATAGTGAAGCGCAAAGGTCAGGCACCCACAGCAGCCTGTGGAGGGGTTTGGGGTAGCACCTCCCATCACTGTCCTCACAGGGGCGTACCTGGGGTGGACCAATATGATTGGTTTCCTGGCAGGCCCAGAGCCCCTTGGCATGGACAAATGGAAATGCCTGTCTTGGCCTCAGCTGCAGACACTGCAGAACAGGGCAGCAGAGCCCAGGGAGGCACACTCAGCTCGTCTTCAGAGCAGGTCGACATCCTCGCAGGCCTCAGCCTTCACAGGAGGCTGCCAGGTGAGAAGAGTGCAGTCCACACGCCCTGACCAGGACCATGGGCCTGGAGAGGACTCACAGGGGACAACAGAGGCCATCAGAGCAGAAGTGGTTTGTCCAGGAGGACAAACCAGAAGTGAGGTTGAGCTGCCACCCCAACGCCCAGAAGTGAGGATTCAGGGTGCGACCCGCTTACTCTAGGAAGAGGCTATGCTCTGAGTTGCAAGACTACAAGAGTAGGAGTGAAAACGGGACACAGAGGGCCCAGCACAGCAGGAGGGCAAGCCATGGACTGGGCAGGAAGGCAGTCAGCGCCCTCATCCCACCAAGCCTTAACAAAGGCAGGGAGAGACTGTGCCAGGTGGTACCATCACTGACCCATTCAATGCACAAGTAAAGGAATTTTCCGAGGCCAGTCTACGACAAACGGGTTTGCTCACAGACAGTATGACTGTACCTGTGGCCAGCCAGTGCCCAAACGTGACCGAATTCAAGCATTTCAGTGAGGGTCTCAGGGTAGGCTGGCCGAGTGGAAGGCAGGCTTGGCAGAGGGCAAATGCCCTCTGTACCCCTGGGCTCAGTCTCTGGCCCACATGGGCTCTCGGTATGGGTTTGCCACACAGTTCTGTAAACCTCTTCCTAAGGCAGAGGGAGACAAAGCCAGAGGTGGATCTGAAGGGGCCCCACAGAGCAGATCCTGTGGTCCAGTGTGGAGGAAGGACAGAGACATATGAGACTGTATGAAGAACACGGGCTCCAGAATCAAACCCGTCTGGGGTTGAACCCAGCTCTTCCACTAAGTCACTTACCTTCTCAAGCCTTAGTTTCCTTTTCTGTGTTTTACAAAGTAAATAACTCGCCTTACTAATTTGTGAACACTGAACTGGGCTGGGCTGACGGATGTGGAAGTACTCCGTGGATGGTGACTCGGGATAGTAGAACAGGGGCAGCCATACAGCAACCCTGCTCTAGTTCTCAGCAAGGCTGATGCCATCTCTGCCGAGCACTGAGATTTTCCCTCATTCTGGCATATTACCTTCCTAGGGTCAGTTAAGGAATAGACACCCAAGAGTTATTTATTGAATCCCTGGGCATTGACCCAAGAAGTGTCCTTACTTGGATCAGAAATTTGGTCATTTTAAAGAAAAAAGAAATAATGAGAATCTTAAGAGCTTCTAAGGGAGGCAACATGCTAGGGACAGAATTTGAGAAAAAACACTCTCAAGATACTTGAGAAAAACCAGCGTTCCCAGAACTTCTTATTGGTGCTTAATAGATGTAACGAGAGTTCCACAGTCAGGTCAACTGGGGAAGCCTGAATCTTTAAAGAGTAGAAAAGTTCCAGTACGTCTGAGCAAGCTCCAAAGGCTCCTCCAAATAATAATTGTACATTCTACATAAGCAATCTGAAGGCACTGGCAGGTAAAGGGAACGGGCATAGTGGAGAGGAGAGAGCAGACACCGGGAAAAAGGAAGCCTCGGTGCTAGGTACGTCTCCTTTAGGACAGGCCAAGTCAGTGCTACGTGGAAACGAAAGCTCCAGGAGAGACTCCGCCATCTTCCTTAGCCAAACAATCTGCAAATACAGTCTGAGGCAACCACAGCAAGGGAAGGTAAGGGAGAGTGCAAGGAAGGGGAGGGCCAAGAGGAGGGGTCCAAATGTGTGCTCAGAGTCTGCCCAACTCTTTGGCCTCCTCCTGAACCAGGCACGCATGGAGCAGAGTCAGTGAAGTCCAGCTAAGTAGGACAGAAACACACTCAGATTCCAGATGCTCTGGCAAGAGGTAGCGTTTCCTCTTCTTCTTTAATTGAGACAGAGTCTCTCCATCGCCCAGGCTGGAGTGTAGTGGTGAGATCTCAGCTCATTGCAACCCCCGCCACCCAGGTTCAAGCAATTCTAGTGCCTCAGCTTCCCTAGCAGCTGGGACTACAGGCACCCACCACCAAGCCCACCTACTTTTTGTAATTTTAGTAGAGATGGTGTTTTACCATTTTGGCCAGGCTGGTCTTGAACTCCTGACCTCAGGTGATCCCCGCCCCCCCCGTCTTGGCCTCCCAAAGTGCTGGGATTACAGACATGAACCAACACCCTTGGCTGAGGCAGAGTTTTCAATTACAGTCCAACAGAGACAAACATTTGCTAAATAATTATTTTTAAGTGAACTCTCTCCAAAACACTATAACGAAATCCAGAGACTCCACATACAAGATTACAATGTTCAGGATATAACGGAAAGTTAACTAACCTAGGAAGAACCAAGAAATGTAACCCATACTTCAGAGAAAAGACACTCAACAAATTGCTATCAATTTGAGAGAATACAGATGTTGCGATTAGCAGACAAAGTTTTTTTCAGTTATTAAAGCTAACTCCAGAACATTACAGAACATACTCTGGCGATTCAGGAAAGAATAGGAAAACTCAGCAGACAGATAAAAATTATTTTAAAATAAGTGGAAAAGCTAAAGTGGAGAAATAGAGTATCTTCAATAAACAATGCATTGGATGGGCTTCACCGAAGAACGAAAGTGACAGAGGAAAGAATCAGTAGGTGGAAGGTAGGTCAGAGTAAGTAATCCAATCTTAAGAAGACAGATAAATAAAACATGAACAGATGGAAAGGGAAAGGGAAAAGGAAAGGAACATAACTTCAGGGGAACAGCATCAAACAATCTAACACCATCTCCCTGCAGCTCTACCAGCAGCTCAAGGACAAGGTCTCTGTGTTCTCCAGCTACTGGAGCTACAGACCCTTCTGAGCACAGCACCCAGGAGCCTGTCCTCAAGAAGGTGACCCCTGTCCCTACTCAAACCCACACCGGCACCAGCCAACGCCAGGCTGCTGTTTCTCTCCCATACCTCACCCCTCCCCCACCTAACACATTTGCACTGCTGGGAGCAGACACTGGAAGAGCCAGGAGGAAGGGAGGCTGGGCTGGTGGGGTGTTAGGGGGAGGTCAGGAAGGTGGGGCTGAGAGAGTCCCATATTCCCAACCCTGCCCTCCTGGTCACCATGGGAATCTTTGAACTCAGGGCAGGGCCAGGCCCAGGGCTCTCCTTCCTCTCCCCTTTGCTGTCCCCTCCCCCTGGAGGGCATAGGGTAGGTGGTGGCACTGAGCTATGAATCCCAGGGGACAGGCAGGAATAGTGCAGACAGAGCCACCCCAGGAGTGAATGTAGCACTGGTGCCTGTGTGTTCCACAGCCCTGACCCAGGATCCTCTAAGAAATAAAGATAAAAAAGAAAGGCCAGCTTCTTGTCCTTGGAGTCACAAGAAAGAAGCAGAAAAACATGTGTTCAAAGAAGTCACGGCCAGTATTTCCCCTAATCTGATGAAAGACATAAATATATAATCTCAAGAACTTTGGCAAAGCCCAAGCAGAACATGGGAAAGGAACTTTTAACCAGAATTCCGGGTCCAGTGAAAAGATCCCTCAGAAATTAAAGTAAAATAAAAACATTTTAGATGAAGGAAAACGAAGAGAAATTATCAACAGAAGTCCTCCTTTACATGAAATGCTAAAAGAAAGTTATTTGAATTACAGGAAACGGGCACCAGATGGAAATGAAACTTGGCTGTTCAGGTAACAGTGAAGACAACCAGAAGCAGTAAATACTTGGGCAAACATAAAATACTGCCCTCCTATTTATTTTTAAATACATAGGACTTCTCAAAACTTATACCATTATCCTTGTGTGATTCATAATGTGCTAGATTTAACACATTCGACAACTTCAGCCTACAGGACAGGGCTGAGGCACAGGAACCTGTGTGGTTGCAAATATTCTGTATTTTATGTGAAATGATACAACAGTAACTTTAAGTAGACCATGAAAATTAAGGTTGTGCATTGTAACCCCTAGAGTAACCCACTAAGAACATAAAGAGGTACAGGTAAAAAGCTGACAGATAAATTCATGTGTGACTATATAATTCATAAATGCATGCATATTATTATACATAATTAAATAATACAAAAGAAGGCAAGAAAAGGGAAATAAATGAATAAAAAATAGTGGGGTCATTCAGGAAACAAGTGTTAAAATGGCAGATTTAGGTCAAATACCAATAAATACCTTAAATGTTAACAAATTCAATACTCTAAAAGACAGAGATTGTTACAATAGATTTAAAAAGCAGGCCGGGCATTGTGGCTCATGCCTGTAATCCCAGCACTTTGGGAGGGTGAGGTCGGCAGATCACCTGAAGTCAGGAGTTCAAGACCAGCCTGGCCAATGTGGCAAAATCCCATCTCTACTAAAAATACAAAAAAATTACCCAGGCGTGGTGGCACATGCCTGTAATCCCAGCTGCACAGGAGCTGAGGCAGGAGAATCGCTCGAAGTTAGGAGGCAGAAGTTGCAGTGAGCCAAGATTGTGCCACTGCACTCCAGCCTGGGCAACAGAGACTACATCTCAAAATAAAATAAAATAAAATAATAAAGCAAAATTCAACTGTATGTTGTCTATAAATAAAGTACTTTAAATACGAAAACTAGGCAGGTTTGAATGAACGGATTGAAAAAGACGTCCTTTGCAAATAGTATGTATGCTTACATTACCATAATGGAAAGGTTATATTAACATCATATACAATAGACTTCAAGACAAAGAGTATTAGCGAAGGCTCATAATTGTCCATCATGAAGGGAAGTGAATCCATCAGCAGGACATAATTCTCATAAACATACCATGATACAATGAAAGAACTTCAAAATACACGAAGCAAAAACTGACAGGATTAGAGGGAGTCAGACAATTCCACAATCATAGTTGCAGATTTTAAGATCCTGCTCTCTGCAATTAACAGCACAATTAGAAAACAAAACAAAACAGTCAGTAAAGACGTAAGTGAACTAAAAAACGCTTGCAACTGCAGAGCTGGTGTGCAGAGAGCACTACAGCAAACAACGCCAGATGCACGTCCTCTTCAAGTGCATATGGTGCGCTCACCAGGATGAAGCTGATGTGGGCCGTAAGACAAGTGTGAACAGATTTAACATGACTGAAATGATACAGAGTAGACATTCAACTCTAGTGAATGATATACACGCCTTGGTTGCTAGGGGAAGTATACCGAGGTTTGGAATTTATTTTCAAATGCATGAACACAATATGATGGACTAAGAGATGGATAAAAAGGTGGATATATGGCTAGGATCGGTAGCTCATGCCTGTAATCCCAGCACTTTGGGAGGCTGAGGCAGACAGATCACGAGGTCAGGAGATCGAGACCAGCCTGGCCAACATGGTGAAACCCCGCCTCTACTAAAAATACAAAAATTAGCCAGGTGTGGTGGCACTAGTCCCAGCTACTCAGGCAGATGAGGCAGGAGAATCACTTGAACCTGGGAGGCAGAGATTGCAGTGAGATAAGATCTTGCCACTGCACTCCAGTCTGGGCAACAAAAGCAAAACTCCATCTTAAAAAAAAAAAAAAAATACAGTATAGGGAGGCAGGAAAATTAAGAGCATGGGCTTTTGAATCCAACAGACCTGGATTCTTATCCACATTCTGTCTCCTAGCACCTGCACGACCCTGGGAAAGTTACTGACCCACTCTGAGCCTCGTTTTCCTTATCTGGAGAGTGTGAATCATAAACCTTGTAGCATAGGGTCTTTGAGTATTAAGTTCACAATTTCATCCAGAAACTACCTTGTGCCAGACACTGTTTTAGATGCGAGGGAAACAGAAGAGAACAAAACAAAGAGCTCTCCTTACACTGAGTGGGGGAAGATGGTTAATAAAACACACATACATGCACACTGTGATGTGCAGAACCTAGTGTGGTCCCCATGTCCCTACCCTGGTGTTCACACCCTCCCTTTTGCTTTTCCCAATATAATGGCTTCCCTTTGAGTGGGGAAAAGAGCATCCCAGGGAGCGATGATAGCAAGTGCCAATGCCATAAGGCAAGAGGACATCTGGGAAGGTCAAAAGACATCAAGGAAGCCAGCTTGGCTAAGACAGAGGGGCAGGCAGGAGAGAGCACAAATTACCAGGTGGGCCCAAATCCTTTCTCCCCAAGTTTTGATCATTATGGCAGCCCCTTCCTTTAAGAAGAGCCTCCCACCCCACCTCTACCTCCACCTTCAAATACAAAATTCTCATCAAGGTTTCTGACTACAGCAGCCCTGATCTGGCCACAGAATTGGGGCTGAGAGGCAGGCCTTGCACAGAGGCCCCCCTCTGCAGCCTTTCCCATTATCAGGGTGAGCCTGTCAACCAAGCCTGCTCGCTGAGATATTAAAAAGACAGTAAGAAGCCGGACATGGTGGCTCATGCCTGTAACCCCAGCATTTTGGGAGGATGAGGTGGGTGGATCATTTGAGGTCAGAAATTCAAGACCAGCCTGGCCAACATGGTGAAACCCCATCTCTACTAAAAATACAAAAAGTAGCTGGGCATGGTGGTGGGTGTCTGTAATCCCAGCTACTTGGGAGGCAGAGGCAGGAGAATTGCTTGAATCTGGGAGGCAGAGGTTGCAGTGAGCCAAAATTGTGTCACTGCACTCTAGCCTGGGAGACAGAGGGAAACTCCATCTCAAAATAAATAAATAAATAAAAAGACAATAACAAACTAATTAAAACAGAAATCTCTGGTGAGAATTATCAAGGGAGAAAAAAGCAGAAGGCACAAATAATAATATTAGGAACAAGAAAACCTGACTTCATTACAGGTACTAAGACTGTAAAAGGATAAGAGAAAATTATGAATAACTCTTTGCCAATAAACTTTAAAACCTTAGATATAATAAAGTTGACAAATAACTTTCAAGGAGAAAACATGTAACTTACCAAAGCTGACTGAAGAAAAAATAGAAACCATTAAACATGGTGTTACCATATGACCCAACAATTCCATTTCTAGGATACACCTGTGGGCAATGAGAACATTTTCATGTAAAAACACACACGGGAGCGCGCACGGCAGCATCATTCATGACAGACAAAAGGGGCAGCAACGAAGTGCCCATCAGTTGATAAACTGTGAAGCAAAATGTGCTCTATCCATACGATGAAATATAATTCAGCAGTAAAAAGGAAGGAAGTATTAATACATACTTTAGCACGGACAGACCCTGAATACATTATGCTGAGTAAAGAAGCCAGTCACAAAAGACCACACACACAATTCCATTTCTATGAAATGTCCAGAATAGGTAACTCCATAGAAACCAAAAGTAGATCAGTGGTTGCTGAGGGCTGGGGGTCGGGGGAGTGGGAAGGGGAGTGACAGCTAATGGGTAGGAGTTTCTGTAGCATGGTAGGTGACAATGTTGTAAAACTGATCATGGTAACGGCTGCACAACCGTGTAACTCAACACCACTGAATTACGCACTGTCAACAGGTGCATTGTAGGATATGTTAATTGCAATTCAATAAAATTGTCATTTAAAAAGAAAATAAACTGTTACTGATTATACATGTCTTATATAAATAACTCTGCCCTGCCGTCAACACAGACATCTCAGCCTATACACCACATTCTGCAGAACAAACGTCTATAAAATCATTCAAGGTAACACAGCAGCCCCTAGAAAGTTTCTGTCCCGCGATGGCAGGGTGAGCGGCAAGTCTAGCTTTGGGTGACCATGGCGGAGCGGGATGTGTGGCCACAGGAGCCTGGGACAGACTGCTGGTCCACAGTCCAGGTTCCACTTAGCTCTCCTCTATGGAATGAGGGCAATTTCCATCCGCAACAAGTTCTCGTGAGGATTCAAAGTAACAATATGCAGAAACAATTTTTACCTGGCAAACCGCAGAGCTCGGGCCTACCAAATGGAAGCGGAACCTGTCAGCAGGTGATGCTGCTCAGTTAACAACGGTTCTCACAGGTTCGGGGCTGAAGTTCAAAGTAGCTGGAGAACGTGTCCAGAGTAGCATGGCTGATTTCGCCATGAGTAAACCGGGGGTCCAGTCGAATCTGCTGCTGAACAGGCAGCATCAAGCAAGACAGCCAGTTGGCCGAGGTGTGACTTTCAACAAGATGAATGCGGAAGCTGCTGCTGTGAGGCATGACAGACATCATATTGACAAGGCTGCACCAGCCAAGGGCCTTCCAAGCACAGGCGATAAAAGCAACACAAAAACCAACCCCCCAAACCTTCGAATACTACAGGCTTCTCCCAAATCATCACGGTTTCTTGATACGGTCCCGGAAAGCAACAATTTAAACACTGGTGAATACATTTGGCAACCGAAAATTCAACTGGCTACAAGAGGAGAAAAAAACGGATGGATGTAGTGGTTGCACACCAACCAGGAAGTGAACACCAGGCTCCGATGGCTTTTTCGGTATGCGCCAAAACACACTGGCACGCGGCAGGAGGCGGCTGGCGCGGCAGGGAGGGAGGGAAGGGGCTGCCCCCGCCTTACAGCCATACAAAGGGGTGAGGTGGGTCAACTGAGGACAAAACCCCACCAAACAGAGCACCTCATCTGTTCACAGCCTGGAGTCAGCCAGACCCAGCAGGCACCTCCCCACCGGTGACATAGGGCTGGTTACATCACCAGTGGGGGAGGTGCCTCTCTGAGCTCAACTTCTTCCTAAGAAGTCAGAGAATCACCCTAACCCTCCCAGAATCAGTATGGAAAGGAAACACGGCCTCTGCCAACGCTCCCCACACAAAGCCCGCCTCATAGAGTGCTCGATGCCTGCAGGCCCTGCCGCTCTCTTAGAAGTGGTCCACGGCTGGGCGTCCCAGTGGTCAGCACAGAAGTCAGGCCAGTTGGAGCCACCCCTTTTCTTCTGTCGCCTTCCCATCCAAAGCACTGAACAAAAACTGTGCCATGAGGGTTCACAATGAGAAGAAAGGTGACAGTCACATTCTGCTGCCCGGGGGCAGGTGTCCTCACTGCCACCATCCCAGCCTTGGCCATTTTCCCCAGCAGAGTGCTCATGGTTGCAAAGTCCTTGGACTTCCCGCACCTCCTCTTCTCTTCGTCCCGTTAGAATGTCAAGTCCGGAGGGTGCTGCATGTAGGTTGCTCGTTTAAGGAATAAATGCCCATTTTCTGCACAGGGCACTGAAACTTAGGACAGGCGGTTCCCCAAGCTGCGGAGTTAGAGGCTGAGAGGCAAAAGCAGGCCTTCGTTCTTCTCACTGTGTGACTACAGGCTCCAAGTTCACTCCATCTCCAAGTCTGCACCAAGGGGCACTGACAGAACAGGGGCTCACAGAGATCATGGAAAAGCCAGAGCATGAATAGTGATTAGTTAGTTGTTTCCAATCAAATGCAAGGAAGAAAAACACACTCTTGAAACTCTCAAGGCCAAGCAGCAGGTGAGTATACCTTCTCATCACTGTGGCAATTAAGCGTTATCAGGGAGGAAGAAGTTCCGGCCACCTAAATTGCCACATTTCAATCATTTGCTCATCAGGCTCACATAAAAATGTATGTTCAGAAAGGACAAATTTTCTCTTCTTATTTCCTTCTTTCTCAGGAGTAAGGTGAGGGAAATGAATCATCTCTCCAAGCTTAAAAGCTGAAGAAATACTTTACTTTCTAATCCACAACTTAAGCTGTTACTAAATTCAGTCTCAAAATGGCTGTTTTTCTTCCTTTTGCATTTTTGTGGCTAAAGCCCTGATCCATGTGACTTTCAGAATTGGATTAATTAATAGCAAGTGCATGCCAGATGCCGCGTAAGGGGCTTCTGTATCCAGAATCTCATTTAATCTTCACAGTAATCACAATAATGAAAGAGGAAATCATTATTGTTTTTTATTATTACAGAAGAAGTGTCAGGCACAGTGAGTTCAGGGGACTTGCCTAAATCAAATGGTTAAACAAGTGACAAAAGCGCGGCATGAACCTGGGTCTGTGTGACTCAGGTGCAGTGCTTTCTACTGCATGGAACTTTTAAGGAAGACTAAAGCAGAATGTACCAAACAGGACCTGAAACGCCAAGACCGAACAGGAGCCCAGCTGCTCGGGTCATCAGAGGGCTGTCCCCGGGAGCAGTGAACAAAGGCCTGGGCAAAGAGTGTGCCAAGAAAAGGGAACAAGAGGATGTAAAAAAGACTCAGAGGTGAAGATCCTAGGATGCCTGTGTTTAAGAACAAGATACTGCAAGACAAGGCAGGGCACCAAAGGATGGGGCCGCGGGGTGTTGGCGGGGCACCCGGAAAGCAGCTATGGCAGTCAAGTCACACTGCCAGGGCGGTGGCGGTGGCAGTGACAGCGTCGATGCTATTCTCTGCTGAGTACTTCATCTGCGCCAGGCGCTGTGCTAAGCACATCATATACATTCTCTAATTAGACTCTGTAACAACCCAAACAAAGCACAGTCTACTATTAACACACTTTACACACATGCAGAAACTGAAGGTAAAGAGGTCAGTTAACTTTGCAAGACCCCACAGCTTGTCAGTAGCAGAGCTGGACTTAAATCCGAGTAGCCTGACTTTAGAGCACAAGCCTAAGACTCAAGGCCAGACTGCCTGCCACAGGAAGCAAGAGGTGGCAGATTTGAGCGCCTGGATTCAGAGGCAGAGGAGATGAGGGAACAATCAATTCTCTGCATTCAAAAACACCCACTTCGATTCACTTTGCACCATCTACAGCAATTAACTAAATGGATCATTTTAAGATACATAAAACCTACAACTATAAAACTTGTAGAAGTAGGCCAGGAACAGCAGCTCACACCTGTAATCCCAGTACTTTGGGAGGCCGAGGAGGGTGGATCAGGAAAAGCAGAGGTCAGGAGTTCCACTAAAGGCCAACGTGGTGACACCTTGTCTCTAGTAAAAATGCAAAAATTAGCCAGGCGTGGGGACACACACCTATAATCCCAGCTACTCAGGAGGCTAAGGCAAGAGAATCGCTTCAACATGAAAGGCAGAGGTTGCAGTGAGCTGCGGTCATACCACTACACTCCAACCTGGGTGACAGAGCAAGACTGTCTCAAAAAAAACTTGTAGAAGTAAACATTAAAGGAAAAAAATGCCTAGAAAAGACATAGAAGGCAGGATTCCTCAAAGCCCAAACTGATAACTGAGTTTCATCAAAATTAAAAACGTCTGCTCTGAGTGACACTTGAAAAGATTAACCAGATTCATATTAAATACTTGCACATCATATATCCGATTAACAACCTGTATCTAAAATATGTTAAGATCTCAAAATGCAAGAGTGACAAAACAACCCAACTTTATTTAAATAAAGGGCTTGAATGCATATTTCACCAAAACAAATCTACAGATGGCAAGTAAGCATATATAAATACTTCATAGGATAAAAATATATCATTATACATAATGATATATATTAGTCATTAGGGAAATTACAACCATAATGATATGCTAATACACATCTGTTAGAATGGCTAAAATGAAGACAACTGACCACATCCAATGCTGGAGACGATGTGGAAAACCGTCTCCAGCACTGGACGCACTCAACAGTATGGACAGACCTCAAAATAATTATCCTGAGTGAAAGAAGCCGGACCAAAAAGGAATGAGTATTATATGATCCATCCCCATATTATCAGAACTCTAGAAAGTGCAAACTTATCTGCATTGACAGGGAACAGATTGGCGGTTAGCTGGGGACTGGGCCAGGGGTAGGGAGGGATGATGCGGGCACGGGGAAACTTTTGGGGGTGACAAATATGCTCACCGTTGGGATTGTGGCGATGGTTTCTTGGCTGTAAATATATGCCCCAAATTATCACATTGTTCATTTTCATACGCTTAGTTTTTTGTATGTCAATTATACCTCAAAAAAGCAGTTGTTATGGACTGAGTATCTGTGAACCCCCCATAATTCATATGTTGAACCCTACCCCTCAATGTGACGGTATTAGGAGGTGGAGCCTTTAGGAGATAACTATGGTTACACGTGATCATAAGGGCGGGGCCCTCAGGATTGGATTAGCATCCTCATAAGAAGAGATGCCAGACAGCTTGTCTCTAGACCTGCAAGAAATACATGTGTGCAGCTTAAGCCACCAGTCTGTGTTACGCTTGTTACCACAGCCCCAGCAGACTAAGACAACTATTAAAAATCAACATAAGCATATTCTAAATCACTGAAACAGCCGTTTGTAAGAAGAAACTGCCGTGTAATCTGATGCCTGGTGTGGTTTGCTTGCTGCCGCCCAGCACGACTGCCCCAGACCTGTGTTTGCGTTTGTGTCTCTGGCTGCTCGTGCAAGTGTTACTACCTTCACTGCCACCAGCTAACAACAAGGAACAAAGGTGGATGTGCTCACACCACTTGACACTCAAGTGACATCAGGGTGTGTCACTGAAGGTTTGCCCTGGTTTGAATAAAGGCCAATGTTGAGAATACAGGTCCCCTCCATTGTACACACAGGCGCGCTAAAATCAAAGCAGCCAGCTTTGCAGCTGTCCATGTATGTTCACAATTCTACTGGCAATTTAGTTGTACCAAAACATCTCATCAAGTTAATCTGGTAATTTTATTTGTATTGGTCTCACAATTTGGCATGTATGTGATTTCACAAATATAAGTACTATAAACATAAGGATTCTGAATTTAATTTTATGTTGATGCATGTTTAATTTTTTTTATTACAGTACTGGGTACATAAATGTAGAGATCAAGCACATTTTTTCTTGTGAAGGGGTCGGATTTCAAAGCCTCTGCCACCAGCTACACCCGCTGTCTGCACCATCTGACTGCCTCCTACCCTCACTTCCCGGTTTCTCTTAACAGTGACGAAGGGACTATCAGGGCAGGAAGGGACCCTGCCAGGGCCTTGTGTAGGCCTGGTTCACTGGGTTCCTGAGGTTCCATTCGGGAGCCTGATCATCTCCTTGTGGGGTCTTGGTATGCTGCACACACAGTACCATCTGCACGTGATGCTGGAAAAGCCCGGGGCAGCCCCAGGGCTCCTCCGAGACGGATCCCAGAGCAAACTTGGTTTCAAGCATCCACATTCAGCATCAACACATGAAGCAAATACAAACGTTAAACAGCTCCTACTTATCAAAAAAGGGAAAGACTCCGCCCCCATTGCCACAGATGCACTAAGACAGGAAAGAAGGAGGGCTCCCTCCCAGGTGGCCAGTCCAGAAATAGGCAGTGCAGGATTCCTCAAGAAATGCACAATCTGAAGGAGATGGAAAGCATCTAACTGGAAAACAACAGCAGCAAAAGTGGGCATGTGGGCCAGGGGTACCAGAACCAGGAAATCCATCTTTCTCAGCTGGCTACCGCCCAGACTCGCCTCCAGTCTGAGTTTCCTGTTCGTGAGGGCTGTACTAATATTCAGTGTCCACTAAAGTTGAGAAAGCCTCAAATAGGCCCCAGGCTTCTTTCCAAGAGAAACTGAAAGCTCTTCAATGCTCCTGTGATGGCTGGTGTGGTCTGCCTTGCTGCTGTCCAGTGCGACTGCCCTGGCACCCTGCCCTCCCTCGCACTCCCCTATGGATGCATGTTGCCCCTCAAGACTGTGCCTGGGTCCTCGTTTCTCCCACCATGTGGCTGGCAGGGAGGTGGCTGGTCAGCACACAGAGAGCAGACAAGAGTGCAGATGCATCTCTAGAACCAGCTCTGACACCCCTTGTTCAACACACCCACCCGTGTGCACAGCATTTGGTTCTTTGGCGCATTTCACCCGACATAGGATGTTGTTTCTAAGGTGTGTGTCCATCAGTGGCCAGCACAGCGTCTCCGTGATGATGTTGGGCCTATGCCTGACCTATTTCTCTATCCTTTGCCATGGTGCCTCATACACGGCAAGTGCCTCCTAGGAATTGCTTCCAATCAAAACAGGCCCTTCTGGTTGACAAGAAACAAAGGCCTGTGTGCCTGGAACAGCACTGCTCAGCTCCGCAGAGCCTGGAGCCTGGTGGACGCAGTGGGGAGTGAGCCACTTTGTGTACTGGCAGCTCAGAGGTGGGAGAGGAAGGGCCTGGACCTAGTGTGGGACAGGTGTCCTACAGGCGGCCACCAGAAACCCATGCCAAACCTAGGGAGGAACAAGAAACACCAGCTCGGGGCATGCAGTGTGACAGGGCAGGACAAAGCCAGAAGCAGGAGGAGAAGGTCTTGGCCAGCCCTTGACTGTACACCGAGGTGTCATAGTGAGCAGCACAGGGACAGGTGTGGGTGGCGCTGAGGGGCTGGGGGCACCTGGGTCACAGCCCTGGTGTGCCTGAACCAGGCAGAGGGCCTCCTGTCACCCAGGGGCCCTCCCCAAGGACCCTTCTCACCAAGGGCCACAAGAGGATCAGAAGAGAAAGCACAGATGGGACCGTCAGCCACCGGACTGGGCTGGAGCTCTGGAAGCCACTGGAGGCTTGCCCAGTGTACCTCGGTGGTAAGTCACAGGGCAGGGTAGAATCCAGATACCCTGGGGAACCCTGGCCCTCTCCATACCAGGGCAACAAGCCAGCAGTGTGGGCACCTGTCTGCTCAGGGGAATGAGGGTCGCCACGGTGACCTGGCATTGGGCCAGGCTGCTTCCGTCACGGCTCTGCATAGACTTGCTGGGCGACCCCAGGCAGGTCCCATGCCTCCTGCTCCCCTCTCTGCAGAGAGGCCCCCCCACACCCTGGAGGACAAGCGCCTCCTTCAGGCCGTGCTGAGGGGTGAGTTCTGGGGTAAAAGAATCAGCCTCTCTCCTAGGTAACCCAAAAATCTGATGGGATTTCAGGAGCTGAAGCAGGGACAGAATGTCAGCGGGGACACACAATGAGGCCCTGGGGGCACTGCCTTCAAGCAGGAGGCACACGGCTTCGGAGGCTACTTCTTTAGAGATGGCAAAATCACATCCCACACAGAGTGGGCTCTCTGTGCTGAAAACATATTTGATCCTGTGACATTTACAAGCCACAAGATTTTCCTCACAGGAGTTAAAAATAGCTAACACAGTTCCAATGAGTCCAACAGTGACAGCCACCCTAGTCCGGAAGCTTGGGCCAGGCCACGAGGGTTGCCATGGAAACAGCAGGCCTGGGAGGGTGCCATGAGCAGGGTGGGCCGCACACCTGCCCTGCAGCCTCAGGGGATGCGGGCAACCAAAGTGGCAGTCCTGGACGGGGCACTTCAGGGCAGGCAGCATCTGTCTGAGGTGAACAGCGGACAACCTGTAACGCTGTAGCATGTCATGTAACCTTTTCTTTTTAAAATAAATGAAGGGATTTTGGGGAGCCAGCAAGGACTCTGAAGTCTGAGAGAGGCAGGGACAGAGGGGACCCCTCAAGCTGACCCAGGGAACCGAGGCAGGCTACGCTGTGTCTGGGTGTCCTCAGGAATAAAACAGGGATGGTAACGCCATACTATAGAGGCCGTGGGGCAATGTGCTGCACCTTTTGGTGCCTGGCACATGTGCTCAGCCCTGGCACAGGGCTGTACTCTCTCCACCACCAGCCGTCCAAGCTCAGAGAGGGAGAAAGGAGCAGGAGTCACGTTCCGTGGCCCCAGAGGCCCAGCACCAGGCACATGTCCCAGGGATGCCCTCAACCACAGCCGCAGGCCTGGTTCACCCATGCTCCTCACACAGAGAGCCCCACGTGCCACCGCAGTCATACTGCTCCCCTCAGCCCAGCCATCAGCAGCAGGAGGGGAGCCTAGCACGCAGGGCTTGCCAACCGTCCCAGACTCCTCTTAGGCCCCTCCAAAGGCCCAGGGTTCTCATCAAATCAATGCCGTTTCTGTTCCGAAATGTATCAGAGGTTTCTGCCCACCTTCCAGCTCCATCCACAGCCTCCGAGGAGAGGCTCCCTGAACACAAAGCCCCTGAGTGACATGGTGGCTGACTGGCTCACAAACAGATACTTGATCCAAACCAGCCAGACCCCTGGTGGGCCAGACGCCAATCACACGGGAGTCAGTCGCCGATGGGGACTTGAGCTGAAAGGACTCACTGCAAGTGCTGCATGAGGACAGCAGCCATGACAGGCCTCAGAGAGGGAGGGAGGGAAAGTGGCCGCCTGGGCCCCTCAGCCTCCAGGTCCCGAGGCCAGTCCCCACGGCTCCCTTCTCCTGACGACACGCACACCTCGGGAGCTGGCAGGCGTGTGTCTTTGTCCCTGCCACTAAACTCTGGTTTCTTAAACCTCAATGCCTTTTCTCTCCTTTCCCCACTCTCAACGTGCTGGAGCCCCACCGTTCCACAGCTCTGAGCTCAGATGTCTCCATGAGGCCGGGCCACTCGCAGTCTTTGCCAGCCCGTTTCCAGGTGGCTGCCCCCTTCCCTGGGCTCCGCGTGAGGCATCTACGTCTGTGCCTGCTCTGCAGGCTTATGGGAAGGCTGACTTCTCACCAGTTTCTCTTATCCTGACTCACTCAGCACAGAGCCGTCACTCAGCACAATGTGTCTAACTGGATAAAAGAGACCCGCACTCTTCTGCAAAAGGGCTGCTTCCACCAAGAAAGGGACTTGAGGTTCCTGAAGGAGGCCGACCACTCTGCAGCCCAGGGCACACGAGGTCTGGGGTGGCAGAGGCACCACATTCACTCACAGACACACCCGAGGCAGGACGGGGTGTGCAGTCGGCTTCCTCAGGAGTGTCAGAGTACCTTTTCCTTTCCACGAGGACAAGGGGAGCTCTGCAGACACCATGAGGCGTGACCAGCTCGGGAGCACAAGCCCGAGATGAAAGCCTCATGCAGAGCATTGCATTCCCAGTCACACAGAGGACTGGCTCCCAGCTTGGCCGCCTTCTGGATAAGTGACCAAGAGCAAATCATTTAACCACAGTTACCCATGGGTAAAATGAGGCTACAGACAGTTGTTGTGCCCCAAAAGCTGTCAAGAAAGTTTGACGAAATATTCAGGTGCAGCTCCCGGCCTGACGCCAACACGTACAGAGGTCCTCAGACGCCAGCTTTGCCAACCGCTTGCTGAGGCTTCCTCCGTGCCAGGCACTCTTTCGGGAGCCACAACATCCACACATCAATGGCCTCCAAGGAAAGCTTGTAAAATGGGGCATTATCCCCATTTTACGGCCAATAAAATGGAGGCTCAGAGGGGGAAAGAGCTGCTTCTCGCCCCACAGCTGGGGAGAGACGAGGTCAAGCTGTGGACCTTGAGCTGCTGGGCACCCACGCTGGCAGGCTCTCTTAAGGAACAGCACTGCCAGGTTCCACCTTCCCAGCACCAGCACCCTCCCCACTGGCTCCCTGGGTTCTAAGAGCTTTGTTACAGGGAAAAAATGGAAGGAGAACAAAAGACAGAGACCCAGTGAGCAGGACCATAAAGGGAGTCTCATGAACTGAGCCAGCTAGTTACAGGCACGGCTTTAGCCAGAACAGCCCCTCGGCCATCACGCCAGAAGAGAAGGGCGAAGGGAGCCACCCTGTACCTGACCCTGTGATGTCATCCTAGAGGAGACACAGTGAAGACGCCAACTCAAACCCCTGTCCAGTTCACTCCAGGCAGGTGGAGAACTTCAAAGGGCCAACGAGACCACCCTGGTCACTGGTTCAGGACACAGAAGACCTAGGAGTCTCAGTGGGTCTCTGTGAGTGCCAGGTGATGAGAGGTGCTCAAATGGACAGCAGAGGAGGGGCAGGTGAGGGGGACGGCAGAGGAGGGACTGGTGAGGGGGACGGCAGAGGAGAGGCAGGTGAGGAGGCAGCAGAGGAGGGGCAGGTGAGGCGGATGGCAGAGGAGGGGCAGGTGAGGGAGACAGGCGAAGGGGACAGCTGAGGAGGGACTGGTGAAAGGGACAGGCGAGGGCAGAGTCATGTGGGTTCACAGGCTCAGAAAGGACTTTGGAACCCCCTCAGAACAAGGAAGGCACTCGAGGTTTGGAGGACTAACATGAGCTGACTAAGGGATCAGCTGGCAGGTCCAGAAACTGGCTTTTAAACCCAGCTCTTCCTGGTTCCAAGCCTGGCCACCATCCTGACATGAGGCGCCTCAGGACACTGCTGTTCTCCTGTCCCTGGGTGCAGGGCCTCAGGAGGTGGGCGCTGAGGACATGCTCAGGGTATGCTTCTTTCCATTTCATCCTTGTCCCCTGGATAGGCGTGGCTTCCTGTGGCCATGTAGGAGCTTTTGGAGGGATGGGAGACTTGTCCTTTGAGTGGAAGGCAACACAACTATTCTCCTGACCTCAGGTCACGTGGGCCCCTTTCCCTTTCCCTTTCTGATGATCTGTCATGAAACCTTCAGGTTTTCATGAAAATTAAGCACACTTTCATGCTACAGCATACCTGCGAAGCCATTTGATAATATATAACACGGGCCTGAAAGGCATGGGAACGAGTGAGGGAATCCCTCCCAAGAAGCAATTCTACAAAGAAAAAAAAACCTACAGAGGAAGTGTCAAACACAAGGAAGCTTATTTCTGTGTTATTTCTAATATACAGCCAATGGAAACAATAAGAACGACTGGGGCTAGGGCATGATTAGTAAACTATGGTGCACATGTAGAACTGACTTATGATGTATCAAGAAATGGTGTTTTTGTGGAGTTTGTAATGCCATGTTCAGTCATCACAAGGATGACAGTGAGGCCAACAGACACAGGCAAAAGAGACAAGTTCCATAAACGCAGTGAAGGCAATATCCTCTAGACAGAGATGGCAATGGCGGGCAGGAGACCCAGTGGCCACCCAGGTGACCCGGGATCCTCTCGCCATCTCATGGTCCTTAACTTAATTCTACCTGCAAAGTGCCTTTACCATGAAGGGTAACATGCACGGGTTGCGAGGATGAGGAGATGCACACAGCACGGTGACTGCTTCTCCACCACACGTGTTAACCGCCTGTCCCTGCCTCGGGCACTGGGGAGAGATGAAACGGGTGAGGTATGCCCTGCTCCTGGTGCCTCTGCTCTATGTGGGGAGAGCCACCCGTAGACACTAGATAACAACACAGGGCAGCAGCCGCGGGGTCAGTATGAGGGGCTGCAGGACACAGAGGAAAAGGGGAGCATCTCATGAGGCCAGGGAAGGCCTCTGGGCAGAGATTATGTCTAGGGCATATCTGGGAGAATGAGGAGGGATTCTCCAGACTGACAGATGGGTGGAGGCCTCGCCACAGGGTGTGTGGAACATCAGTTCAGAGCCGACTCTGGGAATGCAGCCTCTCACAGAACCCTAACTCAACACTCCCTGAGAACTCCCCATCTTGGGGAAGATTCAGTGGCTGTGATGTAACAATCAGAAAGCCAAGTTCTATTCTACTCTGGGCTCTCTACCAGACCCTGAGAAAGCCACTCCGAGCCTTGGGATCCTCATACGTGAAGCAGGGCATCAGGGCTTTCAGTATCTTAAAGATCCCTTCCAACTTCACCATTCCAAAGCTTACTGGACTTCGGAGATATTTCCATACAGAGCAACCATTACAAATACACAGAACAGCATCTCCACAATGATAAAGCATAATTATTTAAGAAAACATAAAGCGATGAAATGGTAGGAAACATGGTACAAGGTATGCCTTTAAGTCCTCACCAAATCTGGGGAAAAGCAGTATTTGATGGAGGCCAGTTTTTTTTTTTCGTTTTTGGAAATGGAGTTTCACTCTTGTTACCCAGGCTGGAGTGCAATGGCACGATCTTGGCTCACTGCAACCTCTGCCTCCTGGGTTCAAACAATTCTCCTGCCTCAGCCTCCTGAGTAGTTAGGACTACAGGCGCGTGCCACCACACCCAGCTAATTGTTTTATTTTTAATAGAGACGAGGTTTCATCATGTTGACCAGGATGGTCTTGATCTCTTGACCTCATGATCCACCTGCCTCGGCCTCCCAAAGTGCTGGGATTATAGGCGTGAGCCATTGCACCCGGCCGGAGGCCAGATTTTTAATTTCCTTCACATACTATTCCCACCAAGGACCTTAGACCCCAGGGCTGCTCGTATGTGCACCTGAGCAGCTTACACGAAAGCAGGAGAGGAATGCTGTCTGTCTGTAACATTTCCAGAACACAACTCATCGATCCTACTGTACTGAGTGTTACTGGGACTGTTGCTCTCCACCTGATCCGCTGGACTCAGGGACAGGTGAAGAGGTGAAGGTGCTGAACTGTCCTCGGCTCTAGGGCTGAGTCTGTTCCAAGTCAGCCCAGGCTGTCTATAACTCTCTGTGGACTTGACTGTCTTCGTCCCTCAGCCAGGGGTCTCTGGGGGAAACAGAACCCAGCTACCTTCCACGCATTTCTAACCACAATGCAAGGATGACGGGCCATTCATCTGCAGGCCCTCAGCCCCCAGCACAGTGCTTTGCACGTTCAGGAATGGAGAAATGACTGTCCAGTGGAAAATGACCATTTAGGACAGTCTTAGGTTTTCTGAAATGTGCCCTCTGTAACTCGAAATACTGAAAGATTCTGCCCACATGAGAATCCTTGAAAAGCCACCTTTTCCCCAGGCAGCCCCCCCTGAGGTGCTGCAGCAGCTCCCTAGGCTCCCAGCACCCATTAGCTGCCTCTGAACAGACTGAGGTCTGCACATCCTCCCAGGGGGTCCGTCACAGCTGCAGAGCTGGGGCTGACAAGGTGCTCCTAGGATCTCGTTGAGCAGAAAACGACACATTCATGAATTTTTAATAGTCAGAAAATTTATCAAGAACAAGAACGAAGGTTTCCAAGGCAAAGAAGCTTTGCCTCCTGGTCTCCAGGAGCCCCCAGCTGACACTGGCTAAGATTTTCCATCCCGGGTCCATTCACATTCACCAATCTAACCCCTGCTTCCGTGTTCCAGAGATGTCCCCAGTGCAAGGAGAAACACAAACCATGCAGTGACGTTTAAAAAGCAGAGACACATCACATCGGAGAGAAGGCTCTGTGTAATGCAGAGCCAGCTGTGTGCTGAATGTGGAGCAGGTTCCCTGGGGAGGACAGATGGGAAACAAAAGAATTTCCTTTAACGCTCATCTCCAATACACAGCAGTGGGGGAAGCACGGCAGACTGACATCTCCAAGGCCTTGCGGGACAACAGCCAGGCCTGAGGGAGGCTTTGAAAGGGGAAAATGTCTCTGTCATTATCAAAATACCTGTCAGTTTTGAAAACCGGTAACTACTATTATCCCCAAAGTCTATAACGTCCTGAAGAGTTCTGCTCAGCCAGTGCCTCTGGGCCCCTCCTCCGAGCGAGGCACAGTGTGAGAGGTGGGGGCAGAACAGGCAAAGCCTATGGCTGGACCATCTCTCACCCTAGAAGGGAGGTGGACACAGGGCACGGTCATCCCATTCCACCCCAGAGCCGGAGACCAGACGCCAAATGACCTGCATCTAAGCCCTGCCTTGCTGGGTTCCTGGCATGTGGCATGGTGGGAAACACAGGACCACCCCGGGCCCACCAGCTCCTCTCTCTGCCAGGGCGAGGCGCTCTCACCCAGGGCTGAGACTTCTCACCCATCAGCCCCTGCTGTCTGCTCCCATGGGATGCGTACAGTGCCCTTCCTCGGCCCTAGCTCCTGCAGCGGTGGGGCTCCTGCAGAGAGGCACACAGGTGCAAGCTTGGTCCTTCTTCCAGAATAGCCTACCGTACACGCACTGCTTCTGTTTTTGTCTTTAACTTGTCAGTCTGTTTCTTCATGTGTCAAATAAGCATAAATCTGCCTGTTCCTTAGGGTTGCAGGTGGCACCATGCTTGGCACACACGGGGTGTCAATAAATGCCAGCCCCTTTCTAATCCTGCTGTAAGAAAACTTTCCTGAGAGCAGGGAGAGGGCTGTTTTTCTATACTGGCCATAGTGGCTGAGTCTAATAGATGCTCAATAAACCCCAATAAAAATGACAAGGGCCTCATTTACATGCGGAGTGCACACCTGCATGAAAACACATCATAGCAGGTTTCAGATGGTCATTTCTGTGTGACCTCAGCACCACTCCTAACATCTGGTTTAGCACAAGATAGGTGCTCCATTAAAGTCTTTGGCATGAAAACAACAAAGAATAAGAGAATACAGAGTCAACTGTACCATGACATATTAACATAGGATAAGAAAAAAGCATCCTTTCAAGAGGGGAAAAAGTCAACATAAAGACCAAGCTGTAATAAGCATGGTAGTTTTCCTTTAAATGCAATGGAAGTATGGCAGACTGCGTTACTGTCCGAAGTACCCCTTCCTACAGGATCACCCAGCCTCGCCTTGCTGGTCTCTGGCTGCCTCCTGACTGTCTGGCTGAGAGCATGATGGAAATGACATGGGCCACTTGCAAGCAGAATACTCATGAGCAATTATGAGGTCCTTCTCCTTTGCTTTTCCCTCTACCTTAAAAGCAGTGTGTCTCAGAGAGGACTTGGGTCACTGAATGAAAGCAGACTGTAGCAGAGCCAAAACCAGGCCGTGACAGACACAGAACTTACATGAGAAACAATTATCTGTGCTGCTGCGCTAAATCACTAAGATTCTGGGCCATTTGTTACTGCAGAAGAACTCAGCCCGCACAGAAGGATACAGATCAGGGTTCCAGTCACTCAGTCCAGTTCCTACTGTATTGGGCACTCGGTTAGGCATTGGTGCAGAGAGATGAAGAGGGATTCCTGCCAAGGGGGCTCCCAGTGGAGAGCCTGAGATCTAAACAACGGCCCTGGGCACGTGCTGTGCAGGATGTGTGGACGGAGTGGTCCAGAACCCCTGATCACAGTGGCTGGGGGAGCCAGAGGCATCTGACTGGGCAGCTCAGGTGCAGACAGGGCCCTCTGGGAAGAGAGCACAGCCGTCTGTGGAGGACCTCACCCCCACAGCACTGGATGCTGGATTAGCCCAGCATTTTTCCTTTGTCTTTTTCCTCTGCTGTGGAATAATAACTGGAAACTGTACAATAAAACAGGTTTTAAAAAGCACACATTATTTTGTTTTTGTTTTTAAAAAGCCACAATGGTGCTTTTGTGTGCTCTTTTATTATGTAAAGCTGAGAAACCTGCACCCCGGCCCATGGCCTGAGCATCTTCCCCATGTTTAGCTGCCTATTATCTGTGTGTCCCCATGTCCCCAGCAAGCCCCAGAAACTGGCCCCCACTATGGGCAGCCTTACATTCTTTCCCAGGATGGTATGCCCACTCTGACTCCTGTCTTCCTTGGAGCTCAAAGAACTCCAAAACAACCCTGAAATATGGTGGGCCAAGGCCAGTGGGGACGATGGAACTCGGCAGGCTTTTGGGCCAGACCTGCCTGGGCTCTGGAATCCCATAGCTGGTGGACAGGGATGTGTGCGTTCATGAAGTCACCCATCCCCTAAGGGAGATGTTGCCTACTCTGGACAAGGCTTATCTGGAGGGGCCTCTTCCCGTTCTCCTCTTCAGCCACAGAAGAGAACTCCAAGCTCTCCAAGGAAGGAGCAAATACTACTTCCAGATGAGTTGTTAAATACTAGAGAGGTACCATACTAGGTGCACAAGAGTAAGTCACCCAACTTGTCCTCATTCCGGCCTAGCAATTGAGGTACTGACAATGTCCCCATTTCACAGATGCCAACACTGAGGCTCAGAGAGGTTAAGTAACTTACCCAAGATTACACCATGTGCAAATGTGGTGAAGAAAGGACTCTAACCCCGTCTCTGCAGCACAGAGCTTATGGCCTGTCCCCAGGGTCTCACATAAAGAGACCGTCAGTTCCAACTGCACTTCAGACAAACTCCATGGCTAGAACGACAGGAGTCCAGAGATGGCAGGCACAAGAGTCATGGTTGTGTGTGTGTGCAGGATGTGTAAACACAGCCACACCCTCTGAACACATGTGTGCTCACTGCACATGGACCGTGCATGTCTAATGCAGTCATTCTAAGTGAAAGGTGAGTGAGGGGAACTGAGAAGATGGCCCCGGTGGGGGCAAAGGACTGATCTTATGCTTCAAGATTCAGTGCTGCCCAGCATCGCATGGGACACCTCCCACTCCAGGGTGGCTTCTGTGCCCCTCCTCAGCTGCCCCCGCTTCCTGTGCTCATTTGTACTGCAGTCTTTCTCTCCCACTAGACTGGGGTCTCAAAGCCACTGTCCTTTTAATATCTGCATCTGCAGTGCCCGGTGTATGGCTTGGCTCCTGGAGAAAATGTGATTTACAGTTGGAACAAACAAGTGTGCAAGGTGTGACAAAGGTCACTGCAGGAGGGTCTCACGGCCTAGGTTTGGATCCTGGCTTGGACACATCCCAGCAGTGCCACCTGGGGCAAGGGGCTTCACCTCACCAAGTCTCGGGCTCCTCAACGGGCTCACAGAAGTACAGCAAGGCAGATCTGAAAACCTGCAGCGAACACGAGGAGGTTGGGAAATGTGGGCCTGGAGAGCACCGAGGTGTCAGCAAATGTCAGCGGGAAGCCATGGACTGCTCCTCACCCCCCAGTGCCACCAGGCATTCATGTTCAAGTTTGGGAAGTCCAAAAATCTTCTCCCTGCCGTGGCTGGTTTGACTGTGTCTATCCTGGGCAGCTTCCAGTGGCCAATAGATCTTGAGTTAATGTAACTTCCCAAAGACTTTCAGAACTAACACAAATTAAATGACTCCATTATGTCAGCCTCATTTCACTTTGGTTTTGCCGCCAACAGCTCTAATAGGCAAGCGCTTTGCTCTATGACACTGTCTTGTTATCCAAGTTGCCAGCCAGTTTTCCATATTGAAGTATTTCTTTCATTATGCAAAAAATGTTGTGAAAGCCACAGGCTAAGGACAGACAGCACTTTTTCTTGGCCGTGAACAGCCTGGTCATAAACCACAGCCTGTTTTCTACAAGGCCTCCTCCTTCTGCTCTTCCTGCAGGCCCCAATGGGACTGGGGACTGGGGTCCCCTTACTAGGCAGAAAAGCACCATGTAAGGCTGAAGGGAAGCACCTCCTAAACTGGGGAAATAGGTGCCAGCAATGCCCAAATAGAAGGAGCCGGGCATCAGGAGTTCACAGACAGAGTCCAGGTCCCAGCTCTGCCGCCTCTGCTGCCACCCGCAGCCTCTCCGGGCATTATAAGCCTCTGCTGGGAACTGCAGAACTCGGTCCCCAGTGCTATTCACAGCTTCCCTTGCACATCACACGAGAGAAGATGTGAAAGTCTTAGAAATTAGGGAGCCTGGAACACAAGAGGCATTTGAAGACTCAAAAATGGGGAGGAAGGAGGGGATGGAGGGAAAGGAGGGCACAGGAAAGGCAGGAAGCCAGATCTGGGCTGGGAGAAGCAGGTGCCAGTAGCCTGAGATCCCTTCTGGCTCCCCAGAGAGGCCCCTTTCTACAGGCTGCCCCAGACCCCAGACACAGAGGAGGAGCACAGCTTCCCTCTGCCCTTCCCAGGGTCTCACTCTCAGGAGGGAAGAACAAGGGTCACATTTTCCAGGTGCCTTGCAGGGTTATAACCAGCTCTACTTCTCCCTTCTCATGGAGGGAGGCCCAGCTTGCTGGACTGGACCTAAATGTCAAGGCCACGTTCAGGGAGCAGGGCTCTAGCAGGGATGGGTTCAGGTGCTAGGTCTACAATGTCCAGCCCAGTGCCCTTTGTCCAAGATCACCATACAGCCTTTCTGGTGTGGCTGGAAGCCAGCTGAACCTGAAAGGCCAGGGCCCTCATGGCTGGAGAGCCTGCGCCCCCTGCAGAACTCACTCTGCCCCAGCTCCAACTCCTGCTGTCCCTGAGTGAGTGAACCGAAACCCCACCTGCCTTGTGGCCCACACCCTTCCCCTCCTTCTCCATACCCCACACCCCTTAGCCTGCCAAGTCCTCCTACCCACGGATCCCTGGAATCTACCTCTTCTCTCTACATCAAATGGCACCTCCAGGCACAGCCAGTGCAACCCACCCTGAGATCAGCACCAGGATCCCACCAGCTGTCACCCCTTCCAGGCACTTCCCAAAAGGCCAATCTGATGGCGCACTCTCCTGCCTTCTCATGACCATCCCTTCCCCTCACAAGAGACCTGATTTCAACCTTGGCTGAGAGGCCCTGCTGCCCCTTCAGCCTCACCCTGGACTTTTCTCTCTGTCCTCACTCCCACTCTGAACAGCTTCAGCCTCGGGAACCCAGTGTGCTCCCCTGCCCCTGACCTCCCGGCCTGGCACACACAGTCCTCATTGGTAGACAACCCCACCCAACTGCCCTCTGCCTGCCCAGCTGTTTCTGGCCCATAAATCTCCCTTGAAGGCCACTTCTACCAAAAAGCTGTCCCCAACACCTGCACCCAGGCTGGTTGGAGGATGAGCCTGGGTGCAGGTTTTGGGGACAGCATATATATATATATATATATATGCATATAAATATATATATATTTCTTTTTTTGAGATGGAGTCTCACTCTGTCACCCAGGCTGGAGTGCAATGATGTGATCTCAGCTCACTGCAACCTCTGCCTCCTGGGTTCAAGTGATTCTACTGCTTCAGCCTCTGAGTAGCTGCGACTACAGGTGTGTGCCACCACACCTGGCTGATTTTTTTTGTACTTTTAGTAGAGACAGCATTTCACAATGTTGGCCAGGCTGGTCTCGAACTCCTGACCTCAAACCATCTGCCCATCTCAGCCTCCCAAAGTGCTGGGATTATAGACCTGAGCCACAGTGCCAGGCCCCAGTTCTATATTTTAAATTTTCAGTATAAAAGAACACACCCTAATACCACCCCATACCCATGACCTCACGCTACCACCAAAGCTTCAGGGAGAATTTAATAAAATGCATTTAAGGGAACAAATACCTTTGAACCTCTCAGCTTATAAAACACCCACAGCCCAACTCTGAGGTGGAGTGAGTCCCAAACTCACCCGGGAGGTGCTTCGGTATAGAACAGCATGTGATACTTGTTTTCACCAAAGTTTTCCCACAGGAATAGATTACAATTAAGATGATGAAAAAAAATCACATTTTGGGAGGCTCTACCCAGGCCCACAGGAAAACACAGAATACCTCTGTATCCCTGAAATACGCCTCACCAGGGGCTATGCCACAGAGCCCCATTCCCTCTGACAGGCTACTTGGAAAAAGAGGCACAGGGCCCAAAAAGTCAAGGCTTCGGACTCCCCAGACCATGTATGACTCACACAAGACACAACCTGGACCCCACACCCCACAGCCCTGGCCATGACTCAGCCTAGAGCATCGCACATCACAGATGCCATGGCCAAAGCATGTTTTATCTGTACCCCAACCAAACCTCAGCATCTGAGACTGGACCCCTGGGGGTCACAGAGAATGACAACTTTAGACCCCAGAAAAAACTTTCCTAAAACAACATGAAGGATGCAAAATAAGTAATTTTTCCCCCATTGCCAAAATGCTTATAGATGAGGCAGAAGGGAAAGAAGAGAGTTCCAGTTCCCCAGAGCTGATACTCCATCCCAGCCCCCGCCACAGCCTCCCCTCGTCCAGGGGCTCCTCCCCTCCCGCCACCGACTCAGAAGGGACAATCGTGTTCTCGTTCCTGCCCCCAGCCACCCCATGAACTAAGGGGAGGAGGAAGAAATGGCTTCAACACCCAAAGTGCAGATGGAATCTAAAAGCCACTTTTTTTATGGCAAATGTTTCTACTTTAAGAAAAAGCTCGTGCCAGAGACGGCAGCCCTGCATAGACACACACTGAGCAAGCCCCTGTCATGTGTGCAGAGAGGGGCCCAGTGCAGACTGGCCTTCGGGGCATCCAGCCAAGAGGAAAGGTCTGGGATGGGGGAGGCCTAGGAGGGGGTCAGACCTCGCGCCATATCACCCCAGTGGCAGGGTGGCCATGTGCTGGCGCTCCTGGATGGTCCAGGCTTAGTCCTGCCATCCCTGCAAGATTACTTCTACCTCTGAGCACAGCCAGGGGAACCCAGGGCACAGCTGGCCTGAAGTGAGGCTTGAGGGAAAGAAGGGCCATGGCTCATTTGCAAGTGACATGGCACTGACTCCTCTGTGCCAGCCTGGGGTGTGGGTAGGGCTGAGACTCCACAGACCACATTCCCGCTCTGTCCATGGGTGTTAGCGGGAGGCCCTCGGGACCACAGGGGAAGAAGCAAACTGCTCTCCCTCAAGGCTTCCCCTTGTCCCTCAAGGGTTTTCTGTCTACAGTTCCTACAGGTGCACCCCAGTGATATCGCTCCTCACCTCCAAGACCCCAAGTGCCCCCTCCTCAGAGGGCTGTGCAGCTCCATGCCCCTCAAACTTCTCTAACAAGATGCTAACCCCAAGGGACAGCACCCTTTCCTGCAGCCACCCCGTAACCGGTACACTTCAGTGTTGTCCTCTGCCTGCCCAGCCCAGCTACCAACGTTACAGCTCAGACACAGTTCTCCAGAGCAAGTCTTCTCTGTTCAGTAACCCCTGCAGCTCCTCACTCCTGACCAGCTGTGAGAACTTCCTCTGCCTCCATGCCCGATGCCACTGAGAATCCAGCCAAGTGGGACCCCAAGTCACAACCAACTACTTGTGCAGAAATTGGGTCCAGTCACTCCCACAAGAAGGAAACAAAGGCTCTGGAATGCCTGCCCTGCACACGAGCCATGACGGGCTCTGGCCATGCAACCTGGAGAGGGACAGCTTTGAAGTTATTACTATAACAAGGGGCACTAAGAGGTAACAGCACCATCACCCATGGCTGGGCACTGGCCACGTGCCAGGGATGGGCTGTAATGTTGCTCTTTAGACCAACCTGCAGGACACAGATTCCATTCCTACTGCCATGAAGAGCATGGTGCATAGTAAGGCCCTGCCCAGGCCAGCGAAGAGGCCAGCGAAGAAGCCAGCTTGGGACGGAGCTGAGGCTGCAGAGGGCTCCACTGGCTCCAGCCTGTGCATGTTCATCTCTGCCCAGCAAGCGGACAGTGCAGAACCGGGGAAGAGGTCTGCAGACGTGGCAGGCGTGGGAAGAGCCTCATGCCCCCCCACCTCCCACACACTAGTAAAGGCTCCAGACATGTCCCTGCCACAGAAGCCACCCACGGACAACAGAGGCAAAGACCCAGAAGGAAAACCTCCTGTTGAAGGTTTCTGAGGAACACGGAGGTGCGTGGTGTGTGGAAAGCCAGTCAAGTCACCCTATTTTTCTTTTCTCACAAAAAGAGAAGAATTTCTCTTGTCATCTGAGTCAGCAAACCACTGCATCTTCCCGGTATTGAATTTCTCTAATCAAATTGCTTCTCCAGGCTGAAGGCGAACGTTCCTTCCCTCTGCCTATTAATCACTGGGAGGCCCCTATCGATCCCAGAGCCATCTGGGTTTCTATTAGGAAAACTGTAAAAACTGCTCATTAGTGGAGGCAGTGGGGTTGCAAGGACAGCTCCGGCCAGGGACTCCGGAGCCTGGCTCCAGCAGGCTCACCGACCTCCATCAGGATGAGGGGATCATCGCTGAAGGAATGAGGGCACATCAGGATGCTTTCTCCTTGTTTCTAGAAGCTCCATTTCTGAGGGACTCTCCTATTTTCCTTATAAATTGAAAAGCAAGGTACAAAGAAAATTCACACAAAAAACTCATCTGTAACTCAGACCGCAGAGGGGAACGCAGAGGGATGCACAATGCCGACACAGTATAAATAAGCTTCAGTAACAACCTGCAAGGAAACGGCTCCCCACGATTAAGCTTCGCTCTGATGATTCACGAGGTTCTTAGAGGCGTTTGAAGGAATTAAACAAGAAACAGAAAGAGACAGGTGAGAGGAGGAGCCAGACACCTGAGTTGGGGGCTGCTCTGGGCTTGGATAAAGAGGCATGTGCAGCACCCACATAACCCCTAGGAGATGGGGTTGCCCAGAAACCCCCTCCTCAAAGCATTCTCGAGGAGAAGTTTCAGAGTCCCCAGGTTGGCCACTGACCATGGAGCTCTTCCCTGCCCCTCTCACAGCAAAGCCACCCCACGATCCATGTGGGGGCCCTGTCAAGACACAGCCAGACCTGGCTGCTCAGATCCTCCCGGAGGTCAATCTCCCCAGCAGCCACGGCTTTTGGGTGCTTTGGTGCCAGATCTGTTGCACCCTCTAAATGCAGTGCCTCTACAGCAAGGAGGGAAGGGGAGCAGAGCCGGGCATCTCGAAGCATGTAATGAGATAGCATCTATTACCATGCATTCTAAAGAGGTTTATGCATACATGAGGGCTGTCATGAAATTTAATTTCAGTGGTTTGATAATGAAGCAAAAACACACAATAATTATCGTATCTTAATTTTCCAGTAAATTTGCTGCTGCTGCCAACACTGTATTTTCTTAAGAAAGTTCATGTGGTTTCACTTAAGAGAGATGTCCACTGTTCCCGGTCATGCTTGGAAACTGGGTAACGAGGGAAGGCAATTGATTCTAGGGGCGCAGCTTAGGGAACCGTGGGCAACTCCCGCAGAAAGGTGGGCAGTGGAGAACAGGCAGCTGGTGCTCTGCAGCCCAGTTCCAGCGCCAACTGACTACATGCCCCTGGCAGGCCTCCGCCTCTTTTACTCACAGGGAAAAGTCAGCGCAAGGCCCACACCCTGTAGAACTGCCTGTGAACAAACGCGGTGTCTTTCCCAATACCGCCCTGGGGCAGAAATGGAAGTTAATACAGACCTCCAGCTGCTCAACTGGGGACAGGGCTTTGAACGTCACAGGGCCCAGGAAACAGAATCGCTAGGCACCAAGCATCACAAATCACGTCTGGTAAAAGTAAGGTTAACGAATGGTCCTTTGCTACAGAACTGATGTATCACGCATGCCACAGAAACTCACAAGCTGAGGGATGAGTCACTAATTTCCAAAGGCCCTTTTAAAGGAGATATTAGTTAGGAAGGTGGAAAGGTACTTTCTACATCCAATTGCCTCAGTATTCTATTGTAAATTATGAGACCAACAAGGTATCTCGAGGAAATATGATGAGAGTGGCACTGCTAATGTCTAAAAACTCCAGTACTCACAGGCCATGGACAGTTCTGTCCTGCTTACCGCACCCCCCACCCCCGGCCCGCCGCTCCCCTCGCCTGCACGGCTGTCCCCGGCACACAGGCCCTGGCCACCTCCTGCTCTCTCATCACATCGTGCTGTCAATGAATGTTTATTCCCCACAAAACCTACATGCTGAAGTCCTGCCCCCACCGTGATGGTATTAAAGCGCAGGGCTCCAGGGAAGCGATCAGCTCATGAGGATGGAGCCCACATGATCAGGATCAGTGTTCTAAACAAAGCTTGAGAAAAACCCTTAGCCCCTGCCACATGTGAGGACACAGTGAGAAGCCTCCGTCAATATGCAGGAAATGAGCCCTCACCAGGCACAGAATCTGCCCAGCATCTTGATCTTGAACTTGCAGCCTCTAGAACCATGAGAAATAATTTTTGGTTGTTTATAAGCCACACAGTCTATGGTATTTTGTTATAGCAGCTCAGCATTTCCATATTATCATCGCCTCCTCCAGGAAGCCCTCCCAGCCACCTTCCCTGGCCCTCCAGTCTGGGTTGGGTGCCTTCCTGTGTGTTTTGCATCCTCCTCACACTGTGTAACAGTTGCCTGTTTGTGTGCTTTTCTTCCACACCTAAATATAAGTGTGGTGAGAATACACACGGCACCACAGATACTCACTCCCAGCAGAGCTGGGCGCCCTGGAGGTATGCAAACAGTACTTGATGAAGAAACAAATGAACACGCTGGACGTCAAAGACGCAGTTTGCTTCTCGGCCTCACCCTTTCTTCTGCTGGGTGACGCTGCACTTTACAGTCCTGAGCCCAGCTTACCAAAGGCTGCACAGAGCAGAAGGAGGGAAAGAGAATTTTGCCCCCGCCCCGGCCTCTCTCACACCATCCCAAGCTTGGCTCCACCAGCGTCCCCCCTTGGTGTGTGGAGCAGTGGACAGAGCCTGGACTTCAGACAGACGGGGTTCCATACAGTAGTTTTGATCGGCCCCTCGGTTTGCTTATCTATAAAACGAGGACACTGTTCCCACATGAGAATATTATGAGGACTGAATGTGGCTTCACATGGGAAGTGCTCAGTAAATCCTATTTCCATCCTCTCTTACCCCAGGAAGCATGTTGCTCCTCCTCGTGCTGTTGGGGACACATTTTTATCCATAGCTCTTGCACTGGATGAGATGAGACCACCACTTCTTACTAGGAGGGAGGAGAGGCAGCAGGCACCACAATTATGTAGCTGGGGTTGGTCTCTCTCTTAGATTGCAGGCCAGTCTGCAAATGGCAGCATCCAAGCCATGTTAATTCCAGGAATCTGGCTGTGCTATCTGCAAAGGGAAGTTCTGTACACCTGTCTCCCTCCCAGGTAGCACTGAGAGTACCACCTGGCACTACCACTGGTGGAGATGACTCTGGAGTCTTAGCCTCACTACTGCCCGCACCTCCATGCAGAACCCACACCCTCCCCACTCCACAGGGCAAAACGCAGCCAGAGGAAGCTTCTTTAGGTCTAGCACAGCCTGGGGAGTGGCAGAGGTGCCTCCTCGTAGGGGGAGGGGAGAGCCAGAAGAGGGGTTCAGCTCAGAACTCTGAGAAGGAACTGGGTACTCAACAGACAAAGCCTGGATGGACAGGGACCAGGTCTGAGGTCTGTGCAGCTGCCTGGCACTGCCAAGTCAGGTACAGCCATTTCCACTTCCTCCACCTGCACTGCTCCATGCAGCCCTTCCAGGGAGGCCAAGCGTGCATGTGACCCACAGGAGGCTGGTGAGGCATTGAGAAGGGTTAGGGGAAGGGAAGGGATTCACACATTCCAGGCCTCAGGGCTCAAGCCTCCCAAATAGGCAGTCAGGGTGGAGTCACATGTGTGTCCCCAGCAGTGGGCACAGCGGGAGAGTGCCTAAGATGACTCCCAAGACAAATGTAACCTCTGACCTCTAGTTCACCCACAGCTCCCACCCGGCCAGGCAGCAAGATGCCCTTGTCAGACAGACACCTGTCCCAAAGCACTGCCACTCCCCAGCGAGGAGGTGTCCTTATTTATTCTACTCAGCACGCCTGGAGCCTGACACGGGGCTTGCCACACAGCGAGTTCCTGAAGTATCAATATTTATTGAATGAATATTTTATGAATGAATAAAAGAATATGCAAGTTAGATGCATTCAGAAATGAGAATTTAAGCAAAAACTTAATAACAAAAAAGCCCGAAGCAGAAGACTAAATTGTGATTATTTGCAGCTGGGATTGTTAATGTCATCAGCTTTGCACTTTCAAGAATGAGTCAAGCTTCCTATACAGGACAAGCCTAGCAATTTACAATCTCTTTAAAGCATTTTATACTAGTGTCGTAAGAAGGCTAGATGTATGTTCTCTGGGATCTTCACTACATCAAGGCATTTAGAGAAGAAAGAGCAGTTTGAGGGCGGACAGTTCCCTATGCCACAGCACTGGACCCAGCCCTGCCAAAGGTGTAGACCCCAGAGGATGCATCGGTGCTCCCTGAAGACACCTGTCCTTATCCTTAGAAACCTGAGATGCTGCAGTGTCCAGCCACAGCTCTCATGGCTCAGACACACAGAAGCGTGCACCGGCCCCACACATATACCCACACCCACGTGGCAAGTCCTGTCCAAGTGATCTTGGGAAGGAGGGTTTTCTGGCACCTCTCAAAGGCAGGCCATAAATGCCCCCCAAGCCACTAGATCTCTAGCTTCCAGCAGCCAAAGCAGAACCTGCTACAAGGCTGCAGGGCCTGGCTTGGCATTCATGCATATCATTAACAATAATCACATTAAATATGAAATACCCTAGAAGCCACCTCACAGTGAGTACATTAGCATGGAAATGAATAAAGTGGCATATTTACACAATGAAACATTAATAGCAGTCCAAATGAAAGAGCCAGATTTATATTTAGCTCCAAAGAATAATGCTGATTTTTAAAGTTTTAAAAGGACATGTATGATATAGAACCACTTATGTCATTAAAAAATAAACTTTTGGCTAGGTGCAGTGGCTCATGCCTTCAATACCAGCACTCTGGGAAGCCAAGGAGGATGGATCACAAGGTCACGAGTTTGAGACCACCCTGACCAACATGGTGAAACCCTGTCTCTACTAAAAATACAAAAATTAGCGGTGCCCGGTGGCTCACGCCTATAATCCCAGCACTTTGGGAAGCCGAGTCAGGCCGATCAGGAGGTCAGGAGTTGGAGACTCCGGCCAACATGGTGAAACCCCGTCTCTACTAAAAAAACACAAAAAATTAGCTGGGTGTGGTGGCGCGCATCTGTAAATCCCAGCTACTCAGGAGGCTGAGGCAGGAGTATCACTTAAACCCAGGAAGCAGAGGTTACAGTGAGCTGAGATCATGCCACTGCACTCCAGCCTGGGTGACAGAGCAAGACTCCATGTCAAATAAAAAAAAAAAACACCTCTCAAAATAAAGTTTGGTTGGGGATATAAGTACATAAAATAAAGCAGTAAAACATGGATGTGGAATGACACCATCACCTCCCAGAAAGAAATTACCCTGAGGAGGAAGGAAAGAGAAAAGAAGATGGGTTGAGGTGGGTAGAAGAGAAGAGTTTAGCTATTTTAACTCTTATTGTCCCAACATTGTCTTCTAAAACATTTCAAACATAAGATGAAAATAATTTACAGTGAATACCCTGTATGTCCATGAAGAGACACTGCTAACATGATACCACATTTATATTAGCACCTAAGGTGTTCATCTGCCCATGCACTCGGCTGTCAGATGTTTTAGAGATCTCAGAGACTACAGGAGGTATTATCCCCCGACCCCAAATCCTCTGGTGTGCACATCATTAACTAAAGCTCAACTCTGCTTTAGTTTTCCCTTCTAATATAAAGCCAATACATCATGAAATATTCAAATCTCAAGTGATTATCTGCTGAGTTTTAACCAAGAAATGCACATGTGTGACCCAAACTCCTATTAAGTTATACAACATGACTGTTACCTAGAACGTTACCTTGTGCCCTTTCCTGGTCAAACCCCGTTCCAGTCTCTCCAGAAGGAATCGATGTTCTGAGTTTTTCCATCATAAACTGGTTCTGCTTGTTCTATAAGCTGGTGTTAAAGTAATTGCTGTTTTCACCATTAAATGTAAAGGCAAAAGCCATAATTAGTTTTGCACCAACCTACAGCGTTTCATATCACGGAGTCACATGGCATATGCACTTCGGGTAAGGCTCCTTCCACTTGACATCCTGTTCCTGAGAGCTGCCTGTGCCATCCTGTGTGTGAGTAATTCATGCGTTTCTGTTGCAGAGTACTGTTCCGCTTGTAAGAAAACACCACCGTTCGTTTGTCTGTTCTCCTTAATGGACACCTGGCCTCTTTCTACTTTCTGGCTAGGAACATTGTTGTATACGTGTTCTTGTGACTGTATGTTTTACATTACCCTTAAATAAATAACTAGGGTTGAAATAGCTGGGCAAAGGGTAAGTGTTTGTTTAGTGTTATAGGAGAGCCCCAGACCTTTCTCCAAAGCACATGCACTATTTTAAATCCCCAACCACAAGGCATGAGAGTTCCCGTTGCTTCACACCCTCACCAGCATTTGGTGGTCTTTAACCATTCTGCTGAGTGCGCTTTGCTGTCTCATCGCGGTTTGGACTTACGTTCCACCACTGATTGATAATGCTGCTATTTTCAAAAACATTTTATATTTCCTTAAAACAAAAGAAAGAGGCAAAGAGAGGGAAGGATCTGGGGCAAATATAGCAAAATGCTTAAATCTAAGATGTGAATATGCTAGTTTCTAAGTTATTTTCTGTATGTTTGAAGTCTTTAGCAATTAAAAATAAAAATATTATTCCATCTACAATTCCATCTGTAAGTGTATGTCCTGGAACCCAGGCTAGGCTTGGAGGCACAGCTTCTCACTATGGAGGGAGGTCCACTGGGGAGTGGGTCAGGGTCCCACAGAGGGGCTCCGCCACAGAAGGACAACATCACCTGGGAGTCACTGATCTCCACTGATCTCCGGGAATGCCCTGGCAACCTTGGCTTCACTCCTCACTAGCTCTCAGTTCTGCCTCAGCTCCTCACCTGCCTCTGCCAGGCCAGGGGTCTCCTGAGGCTGATCCTGGCCAGCGTTTGCTAGTGCCAGCTCTCTATGCCCTCCAGAGACTGGGCTTGAGTGAGTGTGCTCCCCTCCCAAAGGTCTGAGCCTGGCTTGTCTTTCTGTAGCATTAACTCCTCAAAGGAATTTCTACTGATGCTGACATGCAGTTCCCAAACTGATACCAAATATTTCCAGATACATTTTTTTTTTTTTGAGATGGAGACTCACTGTATCACCCAGGTTAGAGTGCAGTGGCACAATTTCGGCTTACTGCAACCTTCGCCTCCTGGGTTCAAGCAATTCTCCTGCCTCAGCCTCCCAAGTAGCTGGGATTCCAGGCATGTACCACCATGCCTGGTTACTTTCTGTACTTTTAGTAGAGACAGGGTTTCACCATGTTGGCCAGGCTGGTCTCCTGACCACAGGTGATCCACCCGCTTCGGCCTCCCGAAATGCCAGGATTACAAGCATGAGCCACCATGCCCTGCCCAGATACCACTAAAGAATTTCACAGCGAAGACACCCAAATGCTGCCAGGTCCTTAAATGTGGGCTCTGAAGGCACACATTGCCACCTCCTCAGACGCCATCGGTTTTACCTACTTTGCACTTGGTTCTAATTTGAAACCACTCCAGATTCTCCCACCAAACTTGAAATAATCACTATGCTATCTCTGAAAGGGAGACAAAACTGCTCAATCCCTGAGGACTCGGGGTGGATTATGTCCACACCCTCCCCAGCAGGGTGAGGAAGGCAGGGGTGGCCTGCAGCAGCACGAGGGGCCATGGGGCACTTACCGCTGGCACTCGCCAGCATGCAGGATGAGCACCTCGCTGTTCCTGGTGCTGACGGTCAGCTCGTGCTCCGTGGAGTTGAAGACATCCAGGAGCAGGTGGCACTGCCGGGTGCTGCGTTAAAGACAAAAGAAAGTTCACAATCCTGTGACAGCCAAAGACGAGTGACTTTTCCTTTTTCCACTCTCCAAAGATTTCCTGCCACTTACAAGGCAAAGTATATCGGAAGCCAAGTGCTCCCAGGCTCAGGGGATTACGGAGACTGCTTCCGAACACAAGTGTGAACTCTAAGGAGTGGGTTTAGGCTTCAGGTCCTCCTTGGTCCCTGGGTCCTGGGACATGTGCTCACAGCTGAGCCATACCTTTTACCAAGCAAGTGACCTTGGAAGGTAACCTGAATTCTCCAAACCTCGATACACTGATGACTAGAACACCTGCCTCTCATCTGTGGAGAAACACAGGCATGCAGTGCCGTCCAATGAGGCCATGTCCAAGCCAGCATCCTCAGCTACCAGATTCCAAGGTGGGCACTGAGGCGTGATGATGGGTGTCCTGCCTGTGCATGTGTGTACGCAGCCAGTGCACGATTTTCCCACACAGGCACCTCTAGAACTGGGGCAGATACTGGACGTTTACTCACCACCCTTTGAAGCCTGTTCTCCTTTGCTTACCCTCCTACAGAGGTGAAAAGTAAAACGCTCAAGTTCCCACTGTTCCTTGCAAGGGCCAGTCCATGTGGGGAAGTTCTAGCCAACAAGGCACAGGCCTCTAGAGACTTTCCTTCCCAAACACAAACATGTGTCTTGGGAGGAGAGGGCTTTTACCCTTCAGCCTTCCTCGTTCCCCTGCCTTCCTCCCTAGAAGCAAGTAGCATGCCTAGAAGCTCAGTAAACCTCAGGGACACTGAGAACAAAACCCACCGGCTGTGGATGGCGCAGCAGGGGTCGGAGGTGCTTGGGAGCAGTCACATCCTTGAGCGGCTGTGGCAGCCCTGCATGGCCGGCCTCCCTGTAGACACGTTAGTTCCATGTGCAAAGTGGAAAAATTCAGCCCCAGACGTTCCATTTGTGTCAGTCATCATCTGTTAGGTTAACATGACAGCTGAATGCTTGCCAAAAACTCATACAGTGTCTTGGACACCAAGTATCACAGTCAGCACATGACCAGGTCATCGATAAATGTCTGCTGATCTCAATGGACGGCTGCACCCACGGCAGGACAGACAGAGATGACAGCAACTGAGCAGAGCCCATTCTTGGAAGATCAGGATAAATAGTTTTCATAGGGGGAGAAAACTTGGAGAAAAAGATCTGTGCCCTGGTCATTATGATTAGCCTAGTGTGACTTCAAAACATGGCTTTCCAAAGGGCATTTGAACTCAAATGTATTTCTCCCAGTGGGAGGCAAGCCTTTGCTGGTTGTTAAAGGAAAGTCCAGTCAAAGGAAAGGGACAATCGCCTGTGACTTCATCACAACAGCCTCGGAAGCAGTCCTCGGACCCCCACCGGCACTGGAGAGGGAGGCTCAGGAGAGGACAGGAGTGCTGCCGCGATGCCCGAGACCCTGGATGGAGCACTGGAAACCCGGGCTTTTCCCAGTAGACGTGGACCTCTATTCATTCCAAAGCCACACATGCCCTCCCTCTTTCCAGAGAGGGGAATTGAGACACCGGGGGTGCAGTGGCAGGCCCAGAAGTTCCCGCACATACACATGCACACGCACAAGTACAACTTTGTCAAAAGGCCACAGGGCATCTGTGAAAGATCAATTCTTCAGAACATGGGCATGTGACCTGCTCTCAAGGGGGAAGGCGGGAGCATGCCACTATTTCCCTTTTTTTTTAGTTTTGAGAAAGAGTTTTACTTTTGTCACCCAAGTTGGAGAGCAGTGACACGATCTCGGGTCACTGCAACCTCCATCTCCCAGGTTCAAGTGATTCTCCTGCTTCAGCCTCCTGAGTAACTAGGATTACAGGTGTCCACCACCATGCCCAGCTAATTTTTGTATTTTTAGTAGAGACAGGGTTTCATCATGATGGCCAGGCTGGTCTCAAACTCCTGACCTCAGATGATCTGCTGCCTCGGCCTCCCAAAGTATTGGGATTACATTACACGGCGCCATTTCTATCAGGTAGCACAGCATCAACGGGGTGCTGCACACCTAGAGATGACAGCTGCCATCAGTTGAGTCTGAGTTTTTTGGGTGGGGCTGCCTTCCCCAGAGGCTCGGCACTTGGAAAACATTCATTAGCTCTGACAGCTGCCTGCAAGAGGCCTCTCTGCTCAGCTCACAGAAAAATGAGCTTCCGAGAATGAAGATCTATTCCTCTGTTGTCATAACTTCATGAAATCTTTAATCACAGCAAAATCTTTCATCAGAAAAGGGAACTCGTAAAACATTTATCAGAGGAGGAAAATTGAAGTGATTTTTTAAAAGTCTGGGAGAAAAGGTTCAAATGTATTTTGTTTACAGTCACAGAATGGAGCGCTTAGGAGATGGTGCTGGAATGAGCATCGTCGGTACACAATGCGTTTCTGTCCTCTCCCTCTGCTTTTTTCTGACTCACTGTCTGAGTGTGGGGGCGTCTGGATCGAGTGTTTCTATTCCTTCTAATTGTTGACATTATGATGTATTGGTGGAGTTTGGCTTCCTAGCTGTTATTCATAAGTAAGTTTCCTTTCTCATACCACAGTAGCGATGTGTGCCACCATAATGTCACTGACTCTGTGTACCTTTCCATATGGCTTTGGATGCTTGGTTTTGAGGCTAAGGCTCTGAGCATACAGTTTACCTTAATTCTTGTGTGCTTTTTGGGTTTGCTTTTTTTCTAGACACATCTATATGAAGTATGAGGAAATCCAAGAAAGCTTCCTGGAAGAGCTGAGACCAGGGCGCATCTCTGGAGAACAGACATGTTTGCCTGGCTTAGAAGACAGAAGAAAACAAGTCCCACAGCATGGAGAAGTCTAGCTATTTTGGGAATATGGAGTCAGGTTGAGGGTGGTAGAACAGGCTGCTGGGTGAAAACAAGAAGCCCTTTTTCGGCAAAGAGAGCAGCAGTGCATGTATTACGAAAACCACTTGGACACAATGAGTGGGCACTATATCCTCAGCCCCGAATTGGAGATTTTTATTAATTATTTCATCTAGCAAATACCTCCTGAGGAACTAAATAAGAAACACAAGCTCCCTCCATTCATGGCTACTATTCTCTTCTGAGGGAAAAGGGCAAGACTGATAGAGTTGCTTTAAAAAAATAAAATTTGCTGTCACTTTTTGTAAAATTAGAAAAAAAAAAGCTGAAAATGATTGCTGAATAAACGACTGAGACACAAGATCAATACCAGTCCTACACATCAACTAAAAACAATTACAAGTCAAATGTCTTGAGAAAATACATTTATAATAGCAACAAAGTCCACAATGCAGGTAGAAACAAATCTAACAAAATACATGCACAATATTTATGCAAAAAATTTTGAGGTTTTGTGGAACAATATTAAAGAAAACAAATAAGCTCAGAGATGTACAGGTTGAGTATCCTTGATCTGAAATGCTTGGACCAGCTGTGTTTCAAATATGGGGTTTTTTAAGATTTTGGAATGTTTGATTATGCTTGCCAAGTGAGCATCCAAAACCCAAAAATCTGAGATGTAAAACACTCCAGTGAGCATTTTCTTTGGGTATCATGTCAGTGCTCAAAAAGTTTTGAATTTTGGAGCATTTCAAGTTTGGGGATGCTCAACCCACATTATGTTCAGCGGGGGGCATCACACTACCAGATTTCAAACTATACTACAAGGCTACAGTAATCAAAACAGCACGGTACTGGTACCAAAACAGAGATATAGACCAATGGAATAAAACAGAGACACCGGAGGCAACACAACATATCTACAACTATACAATCTTTGATAAACCTGACAAAAACCAGCAATGGGGAAAGAATTCCCTGTTTAACAAATGGTGTTGGGAAAACTGGCTAGCCATGTGCAGAAAGCTGAAACTGGACCCCTTCCTGACACCTTACACTAAAATTAACTCCAGATGGATTAAAGACTTAAACATAAGACCTGGCACGATCAAAACCCTAGAAGGAAATCTAGGCAAAACTATCCAGGACATAGGAATAGGCAAGGACTTCATGAACAAAACACCAAAAGCATTGGCAACAAAGGCCAAAATAGACAAATGGGACCTAATGAAACTCCACAGCTTCTGCACAGCAAAAGAAACAGTCACTAGAGTGAATCGGCAACCAACAGAATGGGAAAAAATTTTTGCAGTTTACCCATCTGACAAAGGGCTGATATCCAGAATTTACAAAGAACTCAAACAGATTTACAGGAAAAAAACAAACAAGCCCATTCAAAAGTGGGCAAAGGATTTGAACAGATACTTTACGAAAGAAGACATATATGAGGCCAACAATCATATGAAAAAATGCTCATCGTCACTGGTCATCAGAGAGATGCAAATCAAAACCACACTGAGATACCATCTCACGCCAGTTAGAATGGCGATCATTAAAAAATCTGGAGACAACAGATGCTGGAGAGGATGTGGAGAAAAAGGAACACTTTTACACTGTTGGTGGGAGTGTAAATTAGTTCAACCATTGTGGAAGACAGTGTGGCGATTCCTCAAGGCCTTAGAAATAGAAATTCCATTTGACCCAGCAATCCCATTACTGGGTATATATCCAAGACTATAAATCGTTCTACTATAAGGACACATGTACACGAATGTTCATTGCAGCACTGTTTACAATAGCAAAGACCTGGAATCAACCCAAATGCCCATTGATGATAGACTGGATTGGAAAAATGTGGCACATATACACCATGGAATATTATGCAGCAATCAGAAATGATGAGTTCGTGTCGTTTGTAGGGACATGGATGAATCTGGAGAACATCATCCTCAGCAAACTGACACAAGAACAGAAAATGAAACACCGCATATTCTCACTCATAGGCGGGTGATGAAAAATGAGAACGCATGGACACAGAAAGGGGAGTACTAAACACTGGGGTCTATCGGGGGGAAAAGGGGAGGGCCAGTGGGAGGGGGAGGTGGGGAGGAATAGCCTGGGGAGAAATGCCAAATGTGGGTGAAGGGGAGAAGCAAAGCAAAGCACACTGCCATGTGCGTACCTACGCAACGGTCTTGCACGCTCTGCTCATGTACCCCAAAACCTAAAATCCAATAAAAAATTTAAAAAAAAATAAAAATAAAATAAAATGTAAATTCCCTGGTTTCAGCAGGGAAGCAGTCTAATTGCCTAAAAAAATATATTTTTAAAGAGGTTATCTCTTTCCAAATTTCCATAAACTCAATGTAACTCAATAAGAAAAATCACAACAGGGTTTCGTTAAAACAATGATGTTGGAGGTTTTTGAAAGTAATCTGGCCTAATAGACATCAGGAATTGTTATAAAGCTGTAATCATGAAGACAGTGGCACTGGGGCAGTGACAGAGAAATACATTACTGAAAGAAAATACAGCGGCAAAGCAGACCCACGAATATAAGGAAACTGGAGAGATGACTGCAGTGGTGGTGTTGATTAGCACAAGGTTCACTGAATAGTGCTGGGAAAAATGATTATGCAGATAGACAGAAAATTAGATCCCTGCCTCACATCATAAATAAAAATAAATCCCAAATAAAATGAATAACTAAATATAGTAAAACAATATTTTAAAATCTTTAGAAGAAAATAGAGATGAACAGTTCATGACCTTGAAAAAAAGAGTTTTCAAGTGAGTTACAATACATATAAAATATAAGGGAAAAGAATAAAACATTTGGCTGCATTAAAATTAACATAACCAAAGTAAAGACAAGCTTCAAGTTTAATGTGTTACAAATAACTTCTCACAGATATCTGCAGCACATTAAATTGACTAAGGATTTGAATTCTGAATTTATAGAGAACTCCTATAAATCATTAAGAAATGACCCAATAGAAAATCAAGCAAAAGACAAGAATCAACAATTTAAAGTATGGAAAACTCAATAACCAATGAACAGGAACAGAAGCTCAATCCAACTAGTAGTTAGAGAAATGGAAAGAAACCCCAAAAGCATTCTTTCTCACACAACCTAGTGGAAATCTTTTTAAGTGTCCCAGTACCAAGTGTTGGCCAAGCTATAGATCAACAGGAAATATGGGAACTCTCTTCCCTGCTGGTAGGGATACAAATTGGTCTGACTCCTTAGGAGAGAAAAGCATTTGACCTAACAAATCCATCTGTAGCTGCCTATCTTAAATCAACTCAGAATTTGATAAAAGAACACATTCAAAGTGTTCAATGCAACATTGCCTATAAAAGTAAAAAACTGCTTTTAACTAAGTGCACATCAACTAGAGAGTAGACACAGGTATACAATGGTAGAGTTACAAGGTGGAAACCTATGCAGGGGTGAAAATAAATTTAAAAGAACTATATGCCCCACCACAGACAAAGCTCATGTTAAAACTGCTGGGTAAGTCCTAGAAGGTACCATATAATACACACACACACACATCAAATTTTAAAATACTCAATATTGTCTACAAACATCAAATTTAAGAGTAGTCATTTATGCTAAAAGAGCAAGAGACACAGTATGGAAGAATATACAGAGCTTTAACAGCATATTCTTCTCTCTTTAAATTAACAAAATAAAAGCAAATACAGTGAAATGCTTAAAATGGACAAGTCTGGGGGGTAGATAAATTGATACCTCTAAGACCTTTATTTATGTTTCTTATACTTGAAATGTCTTATAAAAAGTATTTTTAAAGTCACTTGGAATATTGTGTTAGCCTGGGATCCCCTGAGAAAGCAGAGCCTAAGAAAAGGGATTGCACAGAGCTACTGCTTAGGGAAGGGATGCCAGGAACCAGGTGGAGTGTGCAGAGTGGGGCAGCAGAAGAGAAGGTGATACCAGAGTGCACATTGCTGCACGTTGCTGAGCTCGCGGCCCTGTGGGCTCAATCCACCATCCTTCTATGGAGCCGAGGGGACTGCGCCTCCACACTGCACCCAAGGCACAGAAGAGAAAATAATTTCTTTCCCAGCTCTTTCCCTTACTAGTCAAGCTTTCCCCCAGAGGGGTCAAGTTTCTCACACTTCATGCATGCACTGTACAGAGAGGCTACGCATGGGCACCCAATCCTACAGCCTCAGAGAAGGCAGTTCAAATATTCCAGAAAGCAAGAGATGCTCAGCACGGCTAAGGTAAGGTGCCATCAGGTGACACCTGCATAAATTTGGTTGCCATGGCAATAGCTATTCTAAAAGTGGGCTAGTATGTGAGGCAGGGCATAAGACATGTATGACACAAATAGTTTTAAAAAATCAAGTGAATCTCTTGACAACATTAACAGGGATTTTAAAAAATGACTTCAGATTTGATGGCAAACAAGGGCCACCCTGAAGAAATGATGCTGCAGTTAGGAATGCAATGACAGGACAGCAATGACGTGATGGTCTTGGAGGGCAGCTTTCCACAGAGAATGAGCAGTTAATGCAAAAATCGTAAGGCACAGTGTGATCAAGAAACAGAACCAGCAAAGAAGAGAGGGGTGTTGGAGTCAAAACAGAGGAAAGGTCATGGGGAAATATTCAAACTTTATTCCAAACATAATGGGAAGCTATTTTGAGAGTTTTAAGCAGATGAGTGACATGAATTGGTTTGTGTCAAAAAAAAAAAATGTTGAGTTCCAATTCTGGAAAAGATGGCGTAAGCACAATCTACCCTGTCTCTCCCACTGAATGGAACTCTAAGTCATAGATAGAACGCACTCAGCTGAAGAAGACTCAAAAAATAAATGTTAGAAGGTGGATCACAGTAGGAGCCAGAAACTGAAGTTATTCTAAACGGGCAGTGAGCTCCATCTCTCTTCAGTGCCACCTGGCCTGAACTGAAAAGACAGCATGGAGTTGAGAGGCGTGCCCTGGGTATAGACACAGCTCCAAGGGCAGCCCCTCTTCCTGGTCCAACAAGTGGGAAAAGGCACTCTGAAGGGCCACAGAAAGTAGGGGAATCCGTGGGTCTTTTCTTTGTTTTCCTCCCTTTTCTCCAAGCCCAGCCTCAAAGCAAACCACAGGAGATACTGATATCATAGCAGCCTTGGCAGAACAGGCGCATACACCTCCCCAATACAAACCACGTCACTGACCCAAAGAGCTGAGCTCTCAAAACCATGGGGCCAGTCTAATCACTCTGATTTCCTTCTCTGTGCCTCTGGACATCAATCCTCCACATAGACACACAGAGGGGGAACCTCACATCTTGGCTTTCTAGTAGGCACATAGGGATAGGAGCCCCCAGTAACTTGGAAAGATTTCAGAAAGGAGACTGACTCAAAGAGCAAATAAAGTCATGCATGAACTCCTAAGCTCACCAGGGAGATGAGCTTGAGAGAATCAGACCCTGAAGAGCAAACCGTGGACTTTGATAACTGATCTCCAGGCAAGAACGCCGACAGGTACCCAGTGCGGCTGATCCAAGGAGCACCACAAACGCTTTGAAACTGAAACTGCAGCATAGCCCGCAAAAGGCGCTCTGCTAAAAAAAGGTACCACTACTTTCCTCTGGATGCAAACAAGACCCCAGTGTCTCCAATACTATAGTCAGGGTGTCCAGAATACGATCTAAAATAACTCAACACAGAAAGAACTAAGAAAATATTGAGTCATGAGGAAAAAGTAAACAACAGACAATCATTTCAAGATGACTGTCATATCAAAAAGAGAATTTAAATGCATTTCAAGAAGGGACCACACTTGAAACAAGTGAAAAGATAAAAAATCTCAGCAAGAAAAAGAAGATATAAGAAAGAACCATAGAAACTTTAGCAAAAAATGAAAACTTCAAAAGACGGTGAATTATCTTAGTAATTGAGAGAACAAGTAAACATAAAATCAGAAAAAAAATAAGATAAACAAGAATACCATCAACCATCCAGATCTCATTAATACTCAGAGAACATTCCATTTAAACGTGGTAGAATACTCATACTACCCAATTCTACAGGCAATATTTACCAACAATTACATTCCAAGGCCATGGGTGGAGGGAGGGCTGACTAACACCTGGAAAACAGAAACCATATAGTGTGGTTCTGGGACCACTGAGGAATTAACAAGTAAACGTGCAGAGAGATTAACAAAACACCCAATGGAAACAGAAGAGAAAAAGATGAAAAAAAAAAAAAACCACTCTTATGGGACAACAAAACCTCTAAATATCATATCACAGGACACTCAGAAGAAAAGAAGAAAATAACTGGCCATTAAAAAAAATAATGGCCACACTCAAAAAAAACATTTGACAAAAGACATAAACAGACTCAGAACATGAAAAGTTTGTTGTTGTTGTTGCTGTTTTGTTTCTTTTTGAAACAGAGCCTCGCTCTGTTGCCCAGGCTTGAGTGCAATGGCGCAATCTTAGTTCACTGCAACCTCTGTCTTCTAGGTTCAAGCGATTCTCCTGACAGCCTCCCAATCAGCGGGTATTACAGGCAAGTACCACTACACCGGCAATTTCTCTCTTTCTTCTTCTTCTTCTTTTTTTTTTTTTCCAGTAGAGACTGGGTTTCATCTTGTTGGCCAGGATGGCATCAAACTCCCGACCTCAGATGATCCACCTGCCTCTGCTTACCAAAGTCCTGGAATTACAGATGTGAGCCACCGAGCCTGGCCCAAATCGTTTTTTTTTTTTTTTTCAATCTTTGCCTGGAAACCTAATCAAATGCAGAAAGCTAAAAACAGAAGCCTGGAAATCTACAAAGTAAACATGCAGCAAGCACAAGGAACAATGCATTCTAGATAGGGAGACAATGCATCTTACACAAAGGAGACAATGCATCCTACACAGGGAGACGATGCATCCTACACAGAGGAGACAATGCATCCTACACAGGGAGACAATGCATCCTACCCAGGAGACAATGCATCCTACACAGTGGAGACAATGCATCCTATCCAGGAGACAATGCATCCTACACAGGGAGACAATGCATCCTACACAGAGGAGACAATGCATCCTACCCAGGAGACAATGCATCCTACACAGAGGAGACAATGCATCCTACACAGGGAGACAATGCATCCTACACAGAGGAGACAATGCATCCTACTCAGGAGACAATGCATCCCACACAGAGGAGACAATGCATCCCACACAGAGGAGACAATGCATCCCACACAGAGGAGACAATGCATCCCACACAGAGGAGACAATGCATCCCACACAGAGGAGACAATGCATCCCACACAGAGGAGACAATGCATCCCACACAGAGGAGACAATGCATCCTACACAGGGAGACAATGCATCCTACCCAGGAGACAATGCATCCCACACAGAGGAGACAATGCATCCCACACAGAGGAGACAATGCATCCTACACAGGGAGACAATGCATCCTACCCAGGAGACAATGCATCCTACACAGAGGAGACAATGCATCCTACCCAGGAGACAATGCGTCCCACACAGAGGAGACAATGCATCCTACCCAGGAGACAATGCATCCTACACAGTGGAGACAATGCATCCTACCCAGGAGACAATGCATCCCACACAGAGGAGACAATGCATTCTACCCAGGATACAATGCATCCCACACAGAGGAGACAATGCATCCTACCCAGGAGACAATGCATCCCACACAGAGGAGACAATGCATCCTACCCAGGAGACAATGCAATCCACACAGAGGAGACAATGCATCCTATCCAGGAGACAATGCATCCTACACAGAGGAAACAATACATCCTACACAGGGAAACAATACATTCTATCCAGGAGACAATGCATCCCACACAGAGGAGACAATGCATCCTACCCAGGAGACAATATATCCCACACAGAGGAGACAATGCATCTTACCCAGGAGACAATGCATCCTACACAGAGGAAACAATACATCCTACACAGGGAAAACAATACATTCTACCCAGGAGACAATGCATCCCACACAGAGGAGACAATACATCCCACATAGGGAGACAAGGCATCCCACCCAGGGGAGACAAGCCATCCTACCCAGGAGACAATGCATCCCACACAGGGGAGACAGCGCATCCCGCACAGGGGAGACAGCGCATCCCGCACAGGGGAGACAGCGCATCCCACACAGGGAGACAGCGCATCCCACACAGAGGACACAGTGCATCCTACGCAGAGGAGACAGTGCATCCTACACAGGAGACAATATATTCCACACAGAGGAGACAATGCCTTGTACACAGGAGCAATGAAACAATGAATTTTTCTAATGTATGAAGAATCCTCATAAAAAACCAAGAAGGTCAGAGAAAGTGAATCATTTTTAGGGCACTGAAAGTAAAGAACATGAACTCAGAAATCTATATCCATTAATTTATCTTTCAGGAATAAAAGTAGAATAAAGACATTTCAGATAAAGGGAAATTAAGAATGCCAGTCATCAGTAGATCTTTTCTAAAAGAACTTGTCAAGAAAGTCATTTAAATAAAAGGTAAATAATAATACAGGGCATATTGAACATGAAGAAAGAAAAAATAGGAATAAAAACAGTAATTATCTGGTCAAATGTAATTTCCTATTAAATTACTTAAAAGACATAGGATGATTACCAGCAAAAATTATAACATTGGGTTTACAATGTATATTGATATATTATACAACTAAGAAATGGGGAGGGGAAAGATAAAGGAGCCTATACTTTTTGAGATTCCAGCAAGTGATAAAATATTATTTCTACATCTACTGTGAACAGCCAGGAGTGCTTATTTTACTCCCTAGAGAAGACACTAAAACAACTCTACAGAGATAAAGTTCAAAACTCAATAAAGAAATTAAAATAAAATGCTTTAGAAAATCAAGTAATTTAAAAGAACACAGAAAAGGAGAAATGGAAGAATAAACAACAGAGTGGATATACAAAAAAACAAACCAAAATAAAATGGTAGCCCTCAATCCAAACATACCAAGAATTATATTTAATGTAAATGACCTAAACAGTCTCATTAATAGACAGAGATTGTCTGCATAGATTTAAACAAAAAAAAAAACACTCAACTATATGCAGTCTATAATAAATCCACTTTAAATATAATGATATAGATATGTTAAAAGAATTATACCAAAAAAACACTAATCAGAAAATACTGAACTGTTATATTAACATCAGACACTTAAAGAGGGACATTATATAATGATAAAAGCCTTAATTCACCAAGAATACACAACAATTATTAATGTGTATGAACGTAACTATAGAGTTTCAAAATACATGCAGTAAAAAAGAAAACAAAGGATAAATAGACAAAATCACAATCAGAGACTTCAACATTCTTCTCTCAGTGACTGATAGAACAAAGAGATGAAGGCAGTAAAGATATAAAAGTAATAAACACAACCAATTATTTCATTCCCATTGATATTTGTTGAACACTCTACCCACCAACAGCAGAATAAACATACTCTCAAGTGCACAGCAACATTCAACAAGGTAGACCATACTCTAATGACAGAAAAAAAATCCTGAACTAATTTAAAATATAAACCATACAAAGTATGTTCTCTGGCTAAAACAGAATTAACCTAGAAATCAATGGCAGAAGGAAAGGTAGACTATCTCCAAGTATCTCGAAATTTCATCAATGCACTTAAAAATAACCCACTCTTCAAAGAGGAAGCCCCAATAGAAATACAATATTTTTGAGTGAACAAAAATAAAATATGATACATCAAAATTCTGTGACTAGAGCTAAAGCAGTACTTAGAGAAAAATCTGTGTCATTAAATGATTATATAAGAAGAAAGAATAGCCTCAAATCAATAGGCCTATCTTCTATCTTAGGAAAACAGAAAAAGAACAAATCCTCAAAGCAAGCATAGGAGGGAGATAATAAGGGCAGAAATGAATGAAAATGAAAGAAGAAAAATATCAATGAACTGAAAAACTGATTTTTTTAAAAGATCAGTATAATTGATAAACCTCTAACCACAATTACAAAGGAAAAAGGGAAGATAACACAAATGACCAGTATCATAAATAAAAGAGGGAATATCACTTCAGCCACAGATATTAGAAGGACAATAAGGAAATACTACAAACAGTTCTACTTATATCAGTGTGACAACTCAGATGACATGGACCAATTTCTTGAAAGTCACAAACTATAAAAATCCATCCAAGAAAAAAATAGCCTGAAAAGTCCTATATCTATTAAATTAAATGTATCGTTTTAAAAATTAGGCTGAAAAAAAATCTCTATGCTCAGATTGTTTGCTTATGCATTCTACCAAGCATTCAAAAAGAAATAATTCTATATAACCTCTCCCAAAAAACAGTAGAAGAAACACTTCCCAAAACATCTTATGAGGCCGGCATTATCTAATACCAAAACTGGACAAAGACAGAAGGAAAAACAACCACAAATACCCTTCTTACCAATAATCCTCAACAAATTTTTGATACCAGAAAAGCATCTGACAAAACTCAAATTTCACTCATGATTAAAAAAAAAAACACTTAACTATTAATAGAAAAAATAATCCTTAATCTTAAAAAAATATGGATGCTAAAAAGTACAGAATGCAGATGAATAAAATCAAAGACCTACATAAACAGAAGTATATACAGTGCTCACAGATTGGAAGGTGCAATATACTTGTCAGTTTTTCCCAAATGAATCCATAGATTTAACAAAATTCCAATTGAAATCCTAAAACGACACTGTGGATGTAGACAATCTTATCTGAAGATCTAAATGGAAATCCAAAGGAAAAACAGACAAAGCAGTTATAAAGAAAACCCTGAGGGCTCGGAGTTCTGGAGGATTCTACCCAAATATAGCAGTAAAAAGACTTCCTATAAGATACACTCACATAGCAGTAAAGACTTATGCTAATCAGGACAGCGTTGCATTGATAAAAGAACAGTCACATAGTCCTCTGGAGCAGAATAAAGTGTCCAGAAATAGAATTACACATAGATACAGTCATTTCATTTTTGACTAAATTAGAAGAGACTTCAGTGGAGAAGAGATAGTCTATTTAACTAATAGTGTTGGGACAACTGGATTCCATTTGTAAAAACAAAAAAAAGGAAAAGAAACTTAAGCTTCACAATTTATACAAAAGTTACTCAAAACACACAGGTAAATCCAAAACAAAACTATACAATTTTACAAGAAAACATAAAAGAAAAAAACACCCAAACATAGGATCGATAAAAGAAAAATTAGATTTATTAAAACTAAAAATATCTCTCTGTGAAGGATACTGTTAAATGAATGAAAAAGATACAGAATTCAAGAAAACATCTACAAATTACATATCAGATAAAGGACTTGTATCTGTAATATATTTTTAAAACTTTCAAAACTCAACATTAAGAAAACAAACAACCTAATAAAGGGGGAGGAAGGAAAATAAGAAAAAGGTCATGTATGTGTTTTAGAATATTTTAGCATCTTTTTTTTTTTTTTTTGAGATGAAATCTCACTCTGTCACCCAGGCTAGAGTGCAGTGGTGCAATCTCAGCTCACTGCAACCTTTGCCTCCCAGGTTCAAGCAATTCTCTTGCCTCAGTCTCTCAAGTGGCAGCATGGTGAAGTTTTGGGGGTAAGCAAGCAGGTCGACTAGGGAGAGGGCTCTCTAGACACTGTGAATAGTGTGTGCCAAGGTCTGGAGCTAAGTCAGCACTGTTTATTGCGGGGAACTTCCAGGACCTTCCTCACGGTAGTGAGGAAACATGAGTTTTGGGGAGACAAAGGAGAAGGGCTGGGTCAGATTATGGGAAGTCTTGTGTATCAAGCTCTGGAACAGGAACTTGACCTACAGATGATGGGACTCATTAAAAGACCTTAAGAAAATAGGGGGAAAGGTCTTAGCCAGGCATGGGGGCACATGTCTGTTGTTCCAGTTACTTGGGAGGCTGAGGCAGGAGGATCTCTTCAGCCCAGGAGGTTGAGACTGCAGCGAGCCATGATCATATCACTGTACTCCAGTCTGGGTGACAGAGTGAGCCCCTGTCTTAAAAGAAAAAAAAAAAAAGGAGGAGGAGGAGGAGGAGGAGGAGGAGGAGGAGGAGGAGGAGGAGGAAGGGAGGGAGGGAGGGAGGGAGGGAGGGAGGAAGGAAGGAAGGAAGGAAGGAAGGAAGGAAGGAAGGAAGGAAGGAAGGAAGGAAGGAAGGAAGGGAGGGAAGGAAAATAAGAAAAATGTTATGTATGTGTTTTAGAATACTTTAGCATCTTTTTTTTTTTTTTTGAGATGAAGTCTCATTCTGTCACCCAGTCTGGAGTGCAGCGGGGCAATCTCAGTTGACTGCAACCTTTGCTTCCTGGGTTCAAGCAATTCTCCTGCCTCAGCCTCCCAAGTAACTGGGATTATAGGCATGTGCCACCACTTCTGGCTAATTGATTTTTTTTTTTTAAGTATAGACGGGGTTTCACCACATTGGCCAGGCTGGTCTTGAACTCCTGACCTCCTGATCTGCTCGCCTTGGCCTCCCAAGGTGCTGGGATTACAAGGGTGAGCCACCATGCCTAACTTTGGCATCTATTGAAAGAATTGAAAAGGAAAAAACTGAAGGCAAAGTAGCTTTGAAAAGCTGTCATAACTATTCAAGAAAGAAATGAGAAGCCTTGTCCTAAGGGACAAAGGTGACAAGACTGAGTCAACACATGGCTATTCAAGTACAAAGGACAGGTCTGGGGCAGACAGGAACATGGGAGCATTTCCCCGTCAATGACTGACCAGCAACCCCATCTTTCTGAAGGGTCTCTGAAGCTTTACATTATTAAAGACAGGAAGGATAATGTTTCTAACTTTTTAGTCAATATACTTTAAATATCATTTTTTAATGTTTCCTTAACAATTTGGAATGGCTGGAATCAAAAAGATAAATACAATAACAAATATTGCCAAGAATGTACGGAAATCAGATACTCACACACTACGGGAATGTGGAATGGTGCAACCACTTTGGAAAACAATCAGGCAGCACATTAAACTATTTAAAAAAAGAGTTACCATCTATGATCCAGCAATTCCACTCCTAGGTTTATGCCCAAGGAAAATGAAAGCATGCATCCATACAGAAACTTATACACAAATGTTAATAATAGCATTATTCACAATAGCAGGAAAGTGTAATCAACCCAAACGTCCATCAACTAATGAACGAATGAGCAAAATGTATTATATCCATTCAACAGAAAATTATTCAACAATGAAAAGAAATGACATATTTATACGTAATTATGGTTGAATCTTGAAAACAATATGCCAAGTGAAAGAAGTTAGTCGCGTGCTGTTTCCACTTATATGAAATATCTAGAGTAAGCAAATCTAGAGAGACAGACAGCAGGTGAGTGGTTGATCAGCGGTTGCCTAGGGTGAGGGAGGGAAGTAGGGGAAGAGAGAATGACAGCAATGGGTACAGGGTTTCTTTGGGGAAGATTAAATGGGAGGATGAAAAGTTCTAAACTGAAGACTGTTGTGACAGCTGAACAACTCTGAATATACTAAAATGTTGAATTATACAGTTTAAGTGGGTGAATAATGTGGCATATAAATTATATTTCAGTAGAGCTAAAAAGAAGGAGGCCATTTGAGATCCTGAGTGTCCAGGAAGCAGGGGCACCCAGGAAGTGGGGGAAGAGATCCACCAAAAATACTCATGGCCCACACAGCAATGCTTCATCTCTCAACTGACCCACGTGCAGTGCCACAGTTGAACAAACAGTTAAATCTTTGCTACACTTCTCATGTGTGCCCACGAGGGATCACCAGTTAAAGAGGAGAGCCATGAAGAATGCAGGCGGATGAGGGGCATTACAATGACTGCAATTCTGCCTCTGGGTGATGGCCACCAGGTCTCTGAGTTGCATTCATCTCATCAAAATTCATGTGCAGCACATCAAGGCATTTGTAGGGCCTTAAAATACAACGTTCAAAATATAACATATGATGATGATTACGTCCAATTTTGCTTTTCGTTTCCAGGGAATTAAGACAATCCAAATTCACAAGAAATTATTTGTAGAAAAGTACTTGCAAATAACAACCTGAAATCACACTTGATGTGTCACCATTTGGAAATTAAACTCTACAGTGATTAAGCAAAGAAATGAAAAGAACTTCAATAAAAATGCAAGAATTCCAAACATAACTTTAAAGAGAAACTCTGACTAATCAAGGATTTGAGCAATCTACCTTTCAACATGCATTCAATCCCCAAACCAAGCACAGCAGACTCATTATTAACTGATATTGACAAATCAGATTCTGAAATATATTAAAAAGTATACAGTGCTTACTAATACCAAATCTTTCAATCTCTTAATACTATTTTAAAATGAACTTTAACATATAATATTCAGTAATATACCAATCTAAAATAAAACACAGGCCACTTAAAATTCTTTCTAACAATATGCATCAGTAAAAATAAAACAGGTCCTCTCAAGATAGACCTGTGAGCAGACACCACACTGTGAGGTCATCCACTAGGAGATGGTGCAGTTGCTTGGATAACAAGCGGATGACACGTGCAACTCAGGAGCACTAATTATGGAGTCCGTGTCAGTCCAGATGGAACGTCAACCTGCTCCTGTATGTGGAGGCCAAGTCCCAGCTCCTGCCCTGTACAGAGCTACAATGTATTAATAACCAGAACGGCAACAAAATGTGTGTTCATCATCTCAGGGCACACAGGCTGACAGGTAAGGGATGAGGTGAAGCGAATACATTGAATTGTTAACTTCCCTTCCAACAAGAGGGTCTATGAATCGATCGTGATGGCAATCTCAGGGCAGGGTACTATGTGGAACTTGTCACATCAGTTCGAACTTGTTCTCCAGCCTCCTTTTCTCACAAAAGCAGGTCTCAGCACAAGATCTCACCCCATCTCTCCTTCAGTCTGCTTTGGGGTGCTTCTCAAGCACACCAGGGTCAGTGGCTGATGGTATGAGGATGGAGCCAAGGGCTGAGGGCCAAGGCTTCCTTCTAAGCAACACAGCCCTATTCCTCTCATTAACCAGCACGAGGGATTCACTGACTGGGGTCTGTTTCTCTGCAATTTCCACAACCAAGAGGGTGAGCCCCTTACCTTGCCCTGGAATATTCTTTCTGAGAACTTCTGAGAGGTAAAGCTACTGCTGACAGCAGTATCCGGGGGATAAAATCGCCATCAAGGGGGAAATCGGGCCACGGTTTGCTTCGCAGACCCAGCCCATCTTGACCCTGCGTGTGCACAAGACAAACACCCAGGCACAGGGCACATGGGTCAAGAGGAAACTCCGTCCTCACCCTCAGCTCTTGTGGCCACCTGTCGCCTGCTGGCCTCCCACACCTCGTCTACATCCGATGCCTTGTTATAGACACAGAATGGTTTTTTAAAAAGAAACGTGGAAAGTTGATCAGACTTTTAAATATTGCAAAGGAGTCTTATGTGGCACTTAAGATAATTCCTTTCAATATTTATTTCCTAAATGTCCAACCAAAGACCTGAATAGTTTATATCCCAGCAAAGAAGGCTGGATATAGAGCGCATAGAATTTCCCCATACATCTATTTCTTTTGCAATTTCTTGTGAATCTGTAATTGTTTCAAAATAACTGAAAAAAAATGACATGGGTCTGAATCAAACCTACAGAATCTAAAAACCATTTCTATTTTTAGTCATCTAAGGAGGGGAACAGGAAAAAAGAGGACTACAGTCCAGAAGCATAATGGAACTGGAACAGTTTCCCCCGTAAAAATATACTTAACATGAGAAAAAAAGTCTTAAATCCTTGATACTCCCAAAGAGCATCCGTAGACTCCCCCATTTCTACACTAGGTCAACCAACAGTTTAATATCACCTCTGTGGTACAGATATGGAGCTCTTGTTATAAGAACATACTGATCTTGTCAAGACGTCCCAAGACAAATGAGCACTGGCCCATTTATCATCCTCATTTAGGAAGATACAGTGAGCAAGGATCAGGAAAAACAATCATGTATATAATTTAAATGATCTAAATAGAAAATAGTGAAAACTATTTTACATTTATTTATACTTTGTTCTTATTAAATTAGCAACAGATTTTTACAAGCTGTTGCCCCTACATCTTCCCCTTCTCAGACATGACATCTGCATTTTCCCAGATTCTCAGGACAAAAGTCAGAGTCGCCACACCTCCTGTGAAATAGCATGGCTTAGCCCACTGAATGCTCCTTCTGAGGATACCCAGCACCTGACCATCCTTTCCGCTTCAACCCAAGCAGGACGGACACCCACTCCCACCATGCCACAGCACGCATTCTCCCACAGAAGCTCTTCAGCTTTTCACAGCACTTCCGCCTGCTACACTGATGTTTGCTGTGTATACCGCCTGCTATATTTATGCTTCTCACCTATCTTTCTCCATTCCGATATAAGCTCTTTGAGAGCATGAACTCAAGTATACTCAGCTGTCTTCAGAGCCTAGGACAGTGCTTTGCAGAAAATAGGGTGCAAGAAGTAGTTGTTTCAAAGAGGGAGAGAGGCAGGGAAGATGAATGCTATGCTGGCGAGGCTGCAGGGAACCAGGTCCGATCATGCAAACTCCACTGTACTCTATACCAAGGATTTTTGATGAGCGATTTAAAACGGAAGACCCAAACCTAGAAATTACTATGACTTTTTGTAAGTCTTATTTCATTATTTATTTATACCATGAACAGAAAATCAAAATTTAACATTTAAGTTACAACAACTAAATTTGTGGAACACTTTATATTTTAGATTTTGTAAAATCTTAGATTTCTGCAATTAAAACTAGTTTCCAATATCACACCATATACAAAGAAACACATGAAAGATGAATAATCTCAACATAAAATTATTAACATATTAGAAGAAAATCAAAGAGAACATATGTATAATCTTAAGTAGGGTAAGGTGTTTTTTGTTTTGTTTTGTTTTGTTTTAATGAAGCCCAGAAGCCAGTAAGAATAAAATAATTTTACTAAAAATTTTGGCAAAAAGTTACCACAATAATTTGTACTAAAATACAAATAGCAAATTAGGATAAGGTTAAAATACACAGCACGCAAAAATTCCTGAAGAGCAACAGAAAAAAGATTAATAAAAATGTTTGGCTGGGCGCAGTGGCTCTAACTCCAGCATTCTGGGAGCCGAGGCAGGTGGATCACAAGGTCAGGGTTGGAGAGCAGCCTGGCCGATATGGTGAAACCCTGTCTCTACTAAAACTACAAAAATTAGCCAGACGTGGTGGTGTGCACCTGTAATCCCAGCTACTCGGGAGGCTGAGGCAGAAGAATCACTTGAACCTAGAAGGCAGAGGCTGCAGTAAGCCAAGATTGTGCCACTGTACTCCAGCCTGCGTGACAGATAAAGACTCTGTCTCAAAAAACAAAAAAAATTTTTTAAAGAGGCCAAGATTACATAAGAGAACACATAGAAGAAATGCAAGTGTTCAGTAAACATAAAGATGGTTTACCTTACTCAAAAATAAGAAAATTACAATTATGAACAGTGAGATCCTCCACATCCATCAAATTGCAAACAATGGAAAGAATGAGGTATTCAATGATAGCTTTGATAGGGAGAAATGACACTCGGGAGAGTAAATTATGGAGGAAGTTTCCATAATGTATATTACAACTAAATGTTTAGAATTCATATTACAAAAACCACCATACATGCATAGTTTATATACAAGAATGTCCAATGCAAAACTACCTGAAATAGCAGAACATGGAGAACAATCCAAACCTCGCTCAACAGCAGCATTTAATACGTTATGGGATATCTACCAGATGGAACAGCATGTGATCTGTAAATGAATGAGATGCCCTGGGGGTACTGATATGGAAAGACGATCAACGTCGATTATATTTTTTTAATTTGCAAAAGATTAAAATTTTATTTCTATTTTAAAAACAATCATAATAGGTCAGGCAGGGTGGCTCAGGCCTGTAAGCCCGGCACTGTCAGAGGCCGAGGCGGGCAGATCCCCTGAGGTCAGGAGTTCAAGATCAGCCCGGTCAACAAGGTGAAACCCCATCTCTACTAAAAATACAAAAATTAGCCAGGTGTGCTGGCAGGCACCTGTAGTCCCAGCTACATGGCAAGCTGAGGCAGGAGAATCACTTGAACCTGGGAGGCAGAGGTTGCAGTGAGCTGAGATTGCACCACCACACTCCAGCCTAGATGAGAGAGTGAGAGTCAGTCTCAAAAAAATAAAATAAATAAATTAGTTATAACAATAGTAACATTATGTATATTTAGATGAATTTAAAAATCTGGAGAAATCTGTGTCAAACTTTTAATAATGAGTGTCTGTGTGAGATGATATTGCAACAGATACTCATCTGACTGAATATGTTTCCACCAGGCATACATTTTGTATAATAAGTTTGAATGACTTCAGTTTTCAGAAGAAAGAAGTCGGGGGGGAAAACATATTACTTGATATAATCTTCCTACTATTTATAGGTAAGGAAGTGCAGGGCTCAGAGCATCTGAGAGATCTGCTCAAGGCAGGAACTAGAGATCCAGCCCCTCTGATTCCAAACCCTTCCTTCCCTCTTTGGGAAATCAAGGTACCCTGTCATAGATACTTGCTTTGTCCCTACTATGTGCCAGTCATCTTAGAGACTCACTTAAAAGGGGAAACACAGAGTAGATGAGAACCAGAGGGAAGAGTGGCGTGGTCCCCTGCACACTGCAGGCTTGTCACTCATCAGATGACAGTTTCTTACTGGAATCCTCCCTACCGCCCTATAAGGAGGCCCACTCTATAAAGATTCTGTAATTTGCCCAACAAGGCAGAGCTGGGATTCTAACACAAGGCAGTCAGCCTCCAAAACCCATGTCCTTCTCCTCTTGGCCCTGCTGCAACCCTGCTGGTCGGGCCGAGGTCCCCCAGTGACTAGGGGTCTGATGCAGCCATGAACACCAAGCTCATCCTTCCTCCTTACTCTGCCTGAGTCGCTCACCTGTAAAACAGGGCCACACGTTCTCTAGCCTGCACTGCATAGCATGTCAAATGTACCAGGACAGAGGCTGAAGTGTCCCCTGAGGGGGATTCAGGGACTAACTCACTTTGCAGAGGGTCACTATAAATTCTGAAATGTGGCAACACCTGGAAAGTGCTTCCTAAGGAGGAAAAGGGGTTACAGCAGAGTAGGGTATCCAGCATCCACTTAGTGGGTGCTAAGTAATAATCCAGTTCCTTTATACACACTGACAGGACAAGGTCACAATGCCTAGCAGGCCACACGAGGAATGAACAGTGCTAACAGCCTGGTCAATGGGACCTTAAGTGTAACGGAAAATTAATGCTTTTGTGAAAAGATGACACTGCTCTTGGGTACCTGCTAGGCAGGTAAGAGCCATGTGGAGGTCAATCCCATCAGGCTCAGGCCCGCCACAGCCGCAGCAGCTGGGTTCTGCTCCAACCATGACCCCACCTCTCTGCGCAGTCCTCCAGAATCTATCTGTACTTGGGCTCCCAACTTCTCCCTGCCTCTGCACTCCACTTCCTGTCCAGCCTATCCTGCCCCTAAGGGAGGGAACCTACACTTCCCAGTTGTCCAAACAAACAACTCCCACTGTAGGTCCTCTGGCTGGTCGTTCAATTTACTGATAGACACTCTGCCACTGAAACCTGGCTAGTCTCATCTTCTGACTGGTCCACGCAAATTGAGTTGTTCTTTCTTCAAAGCTCCTGCCACAGGTGGTTCACACCCTAGTTGTCACACTGCAGGTTTCTTCAACAATTCAGTTGACCACTGACTGCTTATTTCACCTGGTGCTACCTGGACGACAATGAGTCGCAGGGTGGCTGCCTTCGGAGAGCTGACCATAGGTGGGAAGGAAGGCCAACAAAGGCTTCAGGATCCACTGAGGTCAGTGACGTCCTGTGTGAGTGTTGGGGACAGCTGCCGCAAAGCCGCTAGTGTTTACTGGACTGACTCACCCCTTTGTCCCTAGAACCGCATGAGCACGCACACAAGGAAAATGACAACCACCAATTTTCAATTATCTGCCTTGTGTCAGGCACTGTTTATAATTTTTCAGACACTTTATACATGGTTTTTAAACACACAGTTTTACAACCCTGCACAATCAATGTTATCTCCTTTTCAAGATAAAGGAAAAATGATGCTTAGAGAAATGTGAATGGCTTGCTCGAAACCACACTGCAAATGAGCAGGAGAATCAACACTAGAAATCAGATACAGGCGCATTTGGCTGTCACTCCCGGTGCGTACTACAATTCTAAATTCTCGTTAAATTTAAAACCAATCTAATAAATAAACATCACAACTGGAAAAAGATCTACCATGATAAAATTCCATTGTGTCCCCTGCAGGGGGAGCTGTCGTCGTCCCCCTCCCCCCCCACCCCGCCCCGGACCGTGGGGAAAGTGATTGAGGTCTCAGTGGCAGGGTGTCTATCAATAATGTCATAAGGATTACATCCCACGCCCTGCTCAGAGAAGTGTATTTTCCACATAGATCAGAGCAGAAACGTCTAAGATTGGATTGTTCATTGTAACAGGCTATAAAGAAATTGCTCCTCAGGAGAGGAAGGCTGGGTTCTCAGACAGGGACGGCCCAGCCTCATCCATTTCCATCTCGTCCCTAACAACATTACCAGGCAGCTCTGTGTAAAAAGCAAATCTCGAAGGTAATTGATCTTTTAAATAAAAGTCAACTGAGACCTATGTACTCCCTGGAGGGAGAACAGTAAAAACAATAATGATAATAATAATAATAATGAGAATTCTACCTAACCTCTATATTATGCTTTGGCATTTAGAAAAAAACTGTCCCCTCTGTTATTTAAATGGATTATCTTATCGCCCTGGTGAGGTGAGCAGAGCTGAGAGGCTCACTCTTGCCCCACAGAGGGCAGGGACAAAGCTGGGCAGAGAAACACTCCTCCAAAGATAGGGCTCCTACGAAGGGTGTCAGGGGCAGAGCAGACACCAGAGCCCAGGACATCAGACTCCCAGGTTAGAGCATGTGTGGCAGCAAGCTTTGGTCTGGGTGCTAACAAGGCCACAGTTCAGACTGCCTCTGTTCCACTCATGAATGCACAAGGCAAGGTGAGGTATTTGACATCCCCAGTTAGGAATGCCAACCTCAGCGGGCTCTCGGGAGTGTGCACGGAATGCGGACACAACCTCCAGGGCACGCCCTGGAATCTAGCAGGCTGTGAATAAATAGGACTGCTCTTCCTTCCCACATTTTCTTGTAGAAAACCATCATTTAAAAAAATGCCAGTAAGAAAAACTGAAGAAATTATCACTATCAATGAGAGGAGCAGACACACAGACCACCCCAGGAGTAAATAACTCACAACCATTTGTATTCTGGTTTCATGATACAATATATGATCCAAGTTATGGCCCCAGTCAAGTCATTTTTGACATAGATTTGGCTTCTATTTGCACTAAAATTAGTCTGAATCTCTGTGCAGGCTCACACTGACATGCAAGTCATTGTCCATGCTGCAGTGGCCTGGAAGCCAGGACATCTAGATGACAGCCCTGTCACCTGCAAGCTGTGTGAACCTGAGCAAATCAGAAAACTCTCTGGGCCTCGTGTGTGATGCAAATGTGTTGAAATGGGCCACCTCTGAGGATGCAGCTAACTCTTAACATGACGTGATGCCGAAGGAAAAATCTTCACCTGTGAGCAAAGTGAAAAGTAACGAATTCACAGTACACCAGGCATCATGTAACTTCAATAAACTGCAAAGGCCAAGTGCCGAAAATGCATACTAATTCTATTGTATTCCAGGCCTTGCAATTTACACAGGTCCCTATTAAGAAAAACAGATTTAGCACTTTCGGAGGCTGAGGCAGGCAGATCACTTGAGGTCAGGAGTTAGAGACCAGCCTGGGCAATATGGTAAAACCTATCTCTACTAAAAATGCAAAAAAAAAAAAAAAAAATTAGCTGGGCATCGTGGCTCATGCCAGTAGTCCCAGTTCCTCAGGAGGCTGAAGCAGGAGAATCACTTGAACCTGGGAGGCAGAGGTTGCAATGAGCTGAGATCATGCCACTGCACTCCAGCCCGGGCAAAAGCAATGAAAAGCAAAACTTAAATATATATAGTAACAGGGGTCATTCCTTTTAAACAAAAAGACACCTGAATGAATACAGTCCTGGTATTTTACATCCTGTCATTCCCAAGTCTCCACTGGCTGCCCACCATGGGGGAAGGTGCTGGGTCCCAGGGGACAGAAGTCAACCACCTGGTTCCACTTTCCTTAGAGCCCAAAATCTAGTGGAAGGACCAGAAACACAATGCTAACACTTCTCCTGCCCCTCCCATTGTGGGTGGTGAAATCCTTCTTTCTTCAAGAATTAGCAGTGTTTCATTTTCTGTGCTGCCTTTCCAGATCCCTCCGGTAAAAATTAGGTGTTCCCTCCAATGTGTGTATCTTTTCATCCATGCATTAATATATGATCAAAAAATGTGAAATCAAGGTTATAATTTACATGCAATGAAATATACAAATTTGAAGTGTATACTAGTCTGATTAGCTTTTACATTTGTCTACAACGCTATAACCCATACCCCTATCAATATACGCAACATTTCATCAAGTCAGAAAGATATTCTCTTCCCTTTAGGGAGACCAACTGTCCTGGTTTGTACTAAGGACTTTTCCAGGGTGAGGGAATTTGAGCTAAAATCTGGAAAATCTCAGGAAACCAGACAGTTGCTAACCCTAATCCCTTCCCAGCTAATTCCTGCCCCACCCCACCTTAACCCAGAGTCAACCATTGGTTAGATTTCTTTTATCAAAACAGGTTTTCCTGTTCTAGAAAGGTATATACATGGAGTCACACGTGGAGTCTTTTATGACTCAATTCCTTTGACCAGCATCATGACTTAGCGCGGACCGCATGCTACTGAGTGTACCAGCAGCTTTCATTTCTGAGGAGTAAAATTCCACTGTGCGGCAGGCACCCACATTGTTTATTCATTTGCCTGTTGATGGGCATTTGGGGCTGTTTTCCAGTTCGGAGTTATTAGAAATAAAGCTGTTATGAAAATACCTGTAAGAGTCTTCTTGTGGATATGGACTTTTCTCTTGAGAAAATATCTAGGAATGAAACTGCTGGATCACTGGGGAGGAGCATGTTTAATTCATGAGGAAGTGCCTGACTGATCTCTGAAGTGGCGGCACCACTCGCTCCCAGAAGCAGTGAATGTGGATCCCAGTTGTTTCACATTCCTCCTAACGCGTCGTGTTCTGCTTCGCAACCTTAGCCTTTCTAGTGGGTATAGAGCAGCAACTAATTGCAGCTTTAGTTTGCATTTCTCTAATGATTCATAATGTTGATCACTTTTTGGAGATTACAGGTCATTTGAGAAAAATCTGTTCAGTTCAAATCTTCTATTTTTCATCTTTTTAGAATTGTACAATTCATCAATAAATTTCCAATTTTTTAATCTTGGAATGTAATCTGAGTTTTAATGAGCTGAAGTTTTTAATTTTGATAAAATTCGTCCTATCAACTCTTAGTTTTATGGTTAGTAGTTTCTGGCCCTATCTAAGAAATCTTTGCCTTCAAATCAAGAAGATACTCTGCCACATTTTCTGTGATAAGGCTTGCAGTTAGAGTTTTTACATTTAGGCCTAAAATTCATCTCCAAGGAATTCTTGGGCATGATGTGATGTATGGGTCAAGGTTTGTTTTTATTCCCCCATAGAGACATCCAGTTGTCCCTGCATAATCTGTTAAAAAGACTTTTCTTTCCCCATGAAATTAGTTTTGCACCTTGTTAAAAATCAACTGATGAGATATAACTGGATCTATTTCTGGACTACCAAGGTCCATTGATCTCTCTGTCTTTACACCAACAACACACTCTCCTGATTACCATAGCTTTACGTTGTATTAAACTCAGAGTGTAAGTCCTCCAACTTTGTTCTTTTTTGTCACGTTATTTGTCTATTCTAGGTCTGTTCCATTTCAAAATAATTTTATAATTACACTAAAAAAATCCTGCCAGGATTTTGATTGGAATTGCATTAAACTTATAATCAGTTTGGGTGAAACCACTACCTTAAGAAAAACTAATTCATTCAATCACTAAGCATGGTATACCTCTCTATTATTATTGAGATGGAGTCTTGCTCTGTCACCTAGGCTGGAGTGCAGTGGCGCAATCTCTGTTCACTGCAACCTCCACCTTCTGGGTTCAAGTGATTCTCCTGCCCTGGCCTCCCAAGTCGCTAGGACTACAGGCACCTACCACCATGCCAAGCTTATTTTTGTATTTTTAGTAGAGATGGGGGTTTCCCCATATTGGCCAGGCTGGTCTTGAACTCCTGACCTTGTGATTTGCCCACCTTGGCCTCCCAAAGTGCTGGGATTACAGGTGTGAGCCACGGTGCCTGGCCACCTCTCTAATTATTTAAGTCTTTAACTTCTCTGTATCATGTTTTGTCATTTTCTAGGTAGGGATAAGATTTGTAGAAAAGTTATTTTTAAATACTGAGTGTCACCCTGCAATCTTGCTAAATTGACTTATTATATCTAACAATTTCTTCAGTGTGGCAGATTTCTCTTAGGATATTTATATACATAATCATATGTACCATACAAAGACAGACATGTGAATAATAATTGTACTTCTTCATTTCCTATTTTAATGCCCTTATTTATTTTCATCCCTTATTGATCTGATTAGGACTGCCAGAAAAATAATGAATACAGTGCAAATGTGCCTTATTCCTATTCTTAGAGAAAAGGTGATCAGACTTTCACCTCTAAGTATAACATCAACTATGGGGGATTTTTGTAGATAGCCTTTGTCAGACTGAGGAAATTCTCTTCTAATCCTAGTGTACTGAGCGTTTCTGTCATAATTAAATGCTGACTTTTGTCAAATGACGTTTCTTCACCAACTGATATAATCATATTATTTTTCTCCCTTATTTTCCTAACATGATAAATTCTAATGACTGATTTTTCAATGGTAAAACAACCTCATATTTCTGAGTAAAACCTGAATTCTTCATGCTGTTTGGTCTCTTTCACATATCACTGAAGTTGATTTGATTTTTTTCTTTTCATATTTCATGAGGTTATTGATCTATAATATTTATTATTTCTCATAATGTCTCTGTCTGGGTTTGGCATCAAGGTGATGCTAGGATCATAATGGAAGCTGGGAAGTATTTCTTCCTTGCTTATTTTCTGAAAAAGTTTTTGTAAAGGTGATATTGCTTCTTTCTGTAAAAAGCTTTATATATTTCAGAATAGAGCCAACTGGGCCTAAAGTTTGCTTCGTTGGAAGTTTTTAATTAAGAATTCAAAATCTCTAACTGATGTGTGACTATGTTTTCTGTTTCTTCTCGTGTCAATTTTAGTAATTTGTGTCTTTTTTTTGAGGCAAAGTCTTGGGGTGTCACTCAGGCTGGAGTGCAGCAGCACAATCTTGGCTCACTGCCTCCTGGGTTCAAGTGATTCTCTTCCCTCAGCCTTCTGAGTGGCTAGGATTACAGGCAGACGCCACAACCCTGGTTAATTTTTGTATGTTTACTAGAGACAGGGTTTCGCTGTGTTGGCCAGGCTGGTCTGAAACTCCTGACCTCAGGTCATCTGCCCACCTTGGCCTCCTAAAGTGTTAGGATTACAGGCATGAGCCACTGTGCCTGGCCATCTTTTTTTTTTTTTTTTTTTTTTTTTTTTTTTTTTTTTTTTAAGAGACAGGTTCTTTCTCTGCCACCCAGGCTAGAGTGCAGTGGCACAATTATAGCTCACTCAAGGGATCTTCCTGCCTCAGCCTCCTGAATACCTCTGGCCATCTTTTTTTTTTTTTTTTTTTTTTTTTTAAAGAGACAGGTTCTTTCTCTGCCACCCAGGCTAGAGTGCAGTGGCACAATTATAGCTCACTCAAGGGATCTTCCTGCCTCAGCCTCCTGAATACCTAGGACTCTAGGGATATCCCATCATACAGCTAATTTTTTTCAATGTTTTGTATGTTTTATGATTTTTCATATAATGTTATTATCCTTTTAATGTCTGTGGAATTAGTAGTAATGCCACCTCTTTCATTCTCAATATTGGTTATTTATATTTCCACATTTTTTTCTAACCACCCTGGTTACAGTTTGTTTTTTCATTAATCTTTTCAGAGTACCAACTATTGGTTTCACCGACTTTACGAATTTATTCATTCATACTCTATATCACTGATATCCTCTCTTAATTATTTCTTCTGCTTACTCTAGGTACATTTTGCTCTTCTTGATCTTAGAAAGAAGCTATATTACTGATTTTAAACTATTTACCTTTTCTAATATAAACATTTACCATTTTATAAATATCAACTAGGTACTTTGGGTGGCTGAAGCAGGAGGATTACTTGAGGCCAGGAATTTGAGACCAGTATCTCTACCAAAAGTTTGAAAAATAAGCCAGCTGTTGTGCTGTGCACCTGTAGTTTTAGCTCCTTGGAAGGTGAGGCAGGAAGATCACTTGAGCCCAGGAGTTTGAGGTTACAGTAAGCTATAATGGTACCAGTGCACTCTCACCTGGGCAATGGAGCAAGAGTCTATATCCCCCCGCCCAAAAAAAATACACACACACACAGTAGGTGGAGCTTATTGAAAGAATTGTCCACTGATTAAAAGAATTGTCCAAGTTTTCTGTATTTTTACTAAAATTTTTATCTACTTATTTTACCAAACACTGAGAGATAAATGTTGATATTTTGAAGTATAATGGTGTGGTTGTCAATTTCTCCCTTCAGTATGTCCATTTTCTTTTGAAGCCATCTTTGTAAATATAGTTTCATTTAATCATTATGTACATTTGATGACTTGATTCTACTGTCATTAAAAATTGTCCTCTTTTTCTCTTGGAAATCTAATTTATATTAAGATACCCAAATCGAATCACTCCTGGGCTCAAGTGATCTTCCTGCCTCACCTCCCAAGTAGCTAAAACTACAGGTGCACAGCAAAACAACTGGCTTATTTTTTAAACTTTTGGTAGAGATACCGGTCTAATTATTTGTGTTTACATATGTCTTTTCCTTCATCTTTTTGTTTTTAAATGATGAATAGTTAATGTCAATTTCTTATAAAAAGGTAGTTAGCATCTAACTCATGTAGTTTGACAACCTCCATTCTTAAAGGTGGTATTGAATCCATTTTCATTTAGTGTAACTGGGATACTGCAGAGTTGAGTCTACCACATTGCCATCTGTTTCCTATTTGACTGTATGTTCCTTGTTCTTTTCTCCTCCTTTCTTGATGCCTCTTCCCCTTTTTCTGGATTAAGTATTTTTAAATATTCCATTTTATCTCTTCTGGCTTATCCTCCATTCCTGAAGTGGGTTGCTCCAGAGTTTCTGTGTATCTTTAGTTTATCACATCCTAACTGCAAATAATATTCTAACAACTTGCATACAACACAAGAACTTCTGAGTTTCTGTGTATCTTTAGTTTATCACATCCTAACTGCAAATAATATTCTAACAACTTGCATACAACACAAGAACTTCTGAGTTTCTGTGTATCTTTAGTTTATCACATCCTAACTGCAAATAATATTCTAACAACTTGCATACAACACAAGAACTTCTGAGTTTCTGTGTATCTTTAGTTTATCACATCCTAACTGCAAATAATATTCTAACAACTTGCATACAACACAAGAACTTCTGAGTTTCTGTGTATCTTTAGTTTATCACATCCTAACTGCAAATAATATTCTAACAATTTGCATACAACACAAGAACTTCTATTTTCCCATCCGTTCTTTGTCACTATTTTGTTACATATTTTATTTGTATATGTACTGTACACTACAGAATTAAGTGTTCGTATTTCTTCTTTAAGTACTCAGTCTTGTAAAGAAATTTTGACAGTAAAGGAAACAAATCTTTTCTATTTACTCACTCACTCAACACTTACTGGGGTCATGACTTCTTTATATGGTTTCTGGTTGCCATTTGCTTTTATTTCTGACTGATGAGCCTGTGTCAGGCTAGTGAAAAACAGAACTTGTGCTCCATTTGTCTCTTAAACCCGCGATCTCTTCATACAGCACCTGAAACTTCGGAAAGTGCATCACTAGAAGTACAAGTAACATCGAGGGACCCACAGAAAGGCCAAGCCACTCTGCCTGGTCACACTCAGAAGAATTTTACAAACATGATACCATGGGTCATCAAGGTCAAACAGGTATTTTCCAAAAGGTTAAATAAAGAATCTTCATTTAAGAGAGAACAGTGTTAGAAAAAGCTCACTGGTATAAACCACCTACACATATCCCAGCGATGGCGAGACATAAACTGCACTGTACATGAAGTGTGGGATTGGGGCAAAGGGACTGAAGGGGAAGATCTGGGCCATATCTTTAAGCACCATGGATGTCATAGGAGGGACTCTGGACTTTATCCCATCAGCACTTGGAAAGTAGGTACCAGGGCAGTGGCATCGGCACGTGCATACTGAAAGGATGACACGGAGCGAGTCTGTCAGCAGAGAGACCGGCCGGGCAACTCTCTCTACAGTGACAAAGCATGCAGCGGATTGCAGAGACATCTGAGGTCCAATCCACAGGGCTTGGGGACCACGTAGACTTAGGAATAACAGAAAAGGAGAATTGGAGACATCAAATCTCAACCTCAAGAGTAGGGCAAAGAACCACAGAAACCAAAAGAAAAGGGAGCAAGGCCCACAGGCTGGGGGGCAGGATCCACACAGCGCCTCAGCTGACCACCCATGCTTCCAAACCTCTGTGTGCAGCAAACCATACGGCAGCATTTTTCTCATCTTCAATTGTTATTTAGAACTGCAGGGGCCGTGACGTGAAAGCCAGATATCGATAGGGGGAAAAAAGACGCACTCAGTAACAACCTGTGCCGCTTACAAAAATTATTTATATGGGCAATGGCAGCAGGAGATGAAGAGATGAAAAAGAAACACACACCATGCTCATGATGAAGCGAATCTAATGCTCAGAAAGAGCCTGAAATACTCTACCCTCAGCAGCAGTCCCGGCCAAGCTTCCCCAGGGGCAAGTGCGTTAATGCTTTATACAAATCCAAAACAGAGGCGAGTCTTGGCAGCAAAGGCTCTTACTCTGAGGATTGAAAAAGTGATAGATGATGAAATGTGATGCTAAAACGCCCAGCTAAACCATTAATTCTTGCTGAAGGCATTCTCCAATGGCTGGGAAAAAAAACAGTCTTTCCTATAAACTAAAACCACACTCATTATTTACAGCTGTATCATTTTAAAGGGATTTTATGTCAACATGAACATGGACAATGACATGCCCCTATCTCACACTGCAGCACACAGGGCCCACTGGAGGAGCAGGGCCTGCATGGGATGCCCCCAGCGCCCCATCTGAGGATGGACAGGTAAGCGTTTAAATAATACCCACCTGGCCCTCCCTACTCCAATAGGCAAGGCCCAGCTGGACAGGAACACCGGGAAGAGCTCGGACATGAAGAGCACCTGCTTCCCCAAATGCTCCAGGCACTGTGGTAGGAATAGGAGCCACAGAGGGTCTTGAGCTGTCAGGAGCTCCACCCCAGCTTCCAGACTCCATGACTCCAACTTCGCCAGAGGGCAAAGTTTTGGATGAGAAACTGTCATTCTCCTACCTCAGAAAATAATACCCTTAGTATCTCTTGCCACTTCCGGGTTTCAAGTGTACAAACTGTCCAATTTCTTTCTCCCTGAAGGAAGACTAGGTCTGGAAAGCAGGCAGGAGAGAAAGCCTCTGTATGAGGTGGGCCTCCTGGGCAGAAATGACCTGACACCCAGATGGCTGGGAGTTCCACAAAGTACCCATCTTACGGGGATGCCAGGAGTGATGCCAAAGAGATGCTGGACTTGTCCTGGGGTCCCTGAGACGTGTGTTCTCCACTGAGCCCCCCTGCTAACAGGAGAAGCAAGCCAGAATTGAGCCAGGCTAGGCTGAGCAGGAAACGTGTGTGCACAGTGAGAAACACACACACACACACAAGAACCTTCCAACCATCAGCATTATCATCATGGCACACTATGACATATAAAGCCCATTCACTCACGGCCACCTAAGATAACACGGTTCTCAGATAACACCTGGCTTCCTAATGAAAAACCTACGTCCCAGAGAGGCTAAGCCACTCGGCCCAATGGCCCGGATCTGATGGGAGGGAGGACAAAAACACTGAGGTCAGGATTCCAGACGCAGCGCTGTTGAGGTTCTAGACCACCACCACTGCGCAGCAGTAAGACATTTACCTGGATGCCGGGAGGGTACTGACTCGGGTGAAAAACACAGACGGTTCAACTTCTACATGCAGCCCCAGGGAGAGATTCCTGTAATATCCTTCAGTGTGGCCTGGGCCTCCAGAGTATTTGAAATTCAGGACAGCTTCCAGGGTCTAAAAAGAGGTTAAAAACAAAACAAAACACACACGTTAGTACTCCCTAGTTTAATCCACCAGGAGGCAGGTGGCTTCGCTTAGGAAGAGTCTGAAGATAATCCCATCTAGCCACATCATCAGCACTGGCCGACTCACACCCCCGGTGGGCGCCATCTTTCCTGGGATGACCCAGAATCTACAAAATTCTCAATCCGTACGTGCAAATGAAAAGGGCTTCCACAGCTTCTCCGTGGTTAAATAAGGCATTTTTTTCGTTGTTTTTTTGTTTTTAGAGACGGAGTCTCGCTTTGTCACCCAGGCATTGGCATAAACTCGACTCAATGCAACCTCCACCTCCCAGGTTCAAGCAATTCTCCTGCCTCACCCTCCTGAGTAGCTGGGATTACAGGCGCCCACCACTACCCTCAGCTAATTTTTGTATTTTAGTAGAGATGGGGTTTCACCATGTTGGCCAGCCTAGTTGAACTCCTGACCTCAGGTGATCCACCTGCCTTGGCCTCCCAAAGTGCTAGGATTACAGGCATCGGCCACAGCACCCAGCCTAGATACAGCATTTTAGAGAGAAAAACACATTTCTATGAGCATCATTTCAACATAAGATGAGGTGACAGGCAGGGCAGAGTGCTTCCATCCAGAAGGTGGAGTCACTTGGGCTGACAGTGAGTAAAAGCTGACAAACCCCACAGTCAGGATGTTTCCCTGAACCCATCCAAGAGATGAGTTCACAGGGCAACGAGGCCTTCCAGGAGAGGCAGGGTGCTGCACATCGGGGAGTGCCCATGTGCTCCTGCTGGAGTCCAGTGGCACCCAGTGAGAGGTGAGGAACAGAGGTATGGGAAGACCCCAGCCATGGGAGTGGCACTGCACACTGGTGGGCTGGGAATGGAAGGGTAACATTATAGCTTCTCTGCAGCCTCGAGTACAGGGCAACACCAGAGGAATGTAGAGCCTGGGGGGTACCCACAGTAACCATAGTAACAAAAAAATCCAACCCGGTTTCCCACCGACTAAAGGACCTCGCCTTCCCCAGGAGCATCCTGAAGCATCTTGAAGCAGCAGGCACAGCAGATCCAGCCCAGGGGCCAAATCTGGCCACCGCCTGTTTTTGTGTGGCCTGAGAGCTAAGAACAGTTTTTACATTTTTTACAGCTTGTAAAACAAAACAAAACCGGAGACAAATATGCAACAGAAACCATATGCGGCTGGCAAAGCTCAAATCACTTACTGTGTGGACCTTTACATCAAAGATTTGCAAATAAAACCCAGAGGAAAACACAGGAGCAAATCTTCATGGTCTTGGGTTAGGCAAAGGTTTCACGGATATGACACCAAAGGAAAAACGAAATGCAAAAAAAAAAAAAAGCTTCTCTACTGTTAAATAGGGACAATAATTAATACATATCTCACTAGATTCCTGCAGACTCATTGAGCAAACATAGTGACAGAACAAGAAGTCACTCATTAAATCAACTCCTTTCTCCCCTCCAACCCTACCCATTTGACACTGTGATGCAACATGGCTTAGAATTGGAGGAAATGGGTTTCATTCCCATTTCTTCTAGGTTTTGTTTTTTATTCTTGTAATGTGGCAAAGTATGCATAACATAAAAGTTACCATTTTAACAATTCTAAGCGCACGGTTCAGCGGTATTACACATATTCACCTTGTTAATCAACCATCTCCGTCATCCATCTCCATCTCCAGGAATTTTTTATCTTCCCAAACTGATTATGGCCATCCTAAGGGGCATGAAGGGGTACCGCTCACTGTGGTTTTGATTTGCATTTCCCTAGTGACGAGTAATGTTGAGCATCTTTTTATGCACTTATGGTCCATTTATGTATGCGCTTGTGGTCCATTTATGTATCTTCCTTGGAGAAATTTCTATTTGAGTCCTTCCGTCTTATTTTAAAAGTTCACTATTCCAAATTCCTCTCACCACTCCTCAAGGTGTCTTTCATGGCTACGTATTGACAGGTTCTCTTCAATATTTGTACTGCCAGAGAAACACCTTCACTGATTCTCTCCACCTATGTAAATACTATTCCTCCTTGACAGCCCAAATAAAGCTATGTCTTCTCCTTACTTACAAATGGCTCAATAAAATACATATTTTTTAACTATTCAAGGATCCTATTTTGGCCTCACCAAAATCCCAAATCCTTTTTCATTCCCCTTATTCCCAAGAACCACAATATCAACTCCAAAGGGTTGCTGATTTCTTGTGAACATGTCTTAGACCTCTTAAATTGCCCTTGTCATCAGCAGAAGGTGAGACTCAACACACATACACTCAATAATTCTATCAAAACTCTCTGAGTTCAACTGACTTTCATCTGTTTGATCTATTTTTTCATTCATCTTTCAAACACCTCCTGGGTATCTTCTGAGTGCCAGGTTCTGCACTTAGTACAAGATGAAGATGTGGTCCCTGATCTCAGGAAGCTCAGTAAATACTGAGTGAGTCAATGTAAGAATAAATTAGCTAATAAATAAATGAAGCTGACCAACCCCCTAACATATATACAGCGTAGTCCTCAAATTGCAGGCATAGTAATCACAGATATACACAAACTCTCAGTAATGGCCTTGAAAAGCCAAAATCTGTGAAGTACCAACAAATGTCACCCTGGCTTTTTTGTTTGTTTGTTTGTTTAACTTAAATTTAAAAGCCACCTACAGAGAGTGATGTAGAAGAAATCACCCGGGGAATGAACAAAAAGTACACAGAGACAGATAACTGTCAAGTACCACATCCCCAAGAAGGAACAGTCTGTGTTTCTATTTTCTGGGAATTCACTATTTCTTTATTCTGTAGAAAACCAAAAAAAAAAAAAAAAAACAAAAAAAACAGAAAGATAATTATGAGGGGAAATATCTAATTTTTAAAAATCAAGCACAGAAATGGTGTATTAGTCCATTCTCACACTGCTATGAAGAACTGCCTGAGACTGGGTAATTTATAAAAAGAGGTTTAATTGACTCACAGTTCTGCATAGCTGGGGAGGCCTCAGGAAACACAGAATCATGGCAGAAGGGGAAGAAACAGGTCTTAGGTGGCGGCAGGAGAGAGTGAGCAAGTATGTGAAGAAGGAACTGTCAAACACGTATAAAGCCATCAGCTCTTGTGAGAAGTCACTCACCATCATGAGAACAGCATGGGGGACACCGCCCCCATGATCCAGTCACCTCCCACCAGGTCCCTCACTCGGGGATTACAATTCACGATGAGATTGGTGGGGACACAAAGCCTAACCATATCAAAAGGTTTCCTGAAGTTCAATGTCACTGCCTTTCCTCTTTGAGATAAAAACAAAAACCAGAAATAACAACAAAAAAAGCTTCCTCAGTCTTTTAAAATTAGAATATTTTAATAAGAACATACGGGAAGATGGGAAGTCAAAAGACACAGGATGTCCAAGCCCTTTTCCTCAATTCAAGAGACTTCATAAGATGTTCCCTTCTAAGAGCATTTTTCAGTCCTTACAGAAGACTATTGCAGAAATCAGTAATAAGCAAGAGACCACAACAAAAATATTTATTTTCTACGTACACCATTTACTATTCCAGTTAATATGAAAGGCCTGTCAGTGAGTACCTTGTATTAGGGAGCACCTACTCTGTGCCAAGTGCTGCACTAAGTGAACTATGCACCCAAAAGCAATGGTCATGAGATCCCCACAAGGGAAGTGCTGCTTTCACCAGTGAGGCTCGGGGCACACCCAGGAAGCAGCACAGGCAGGAACTGAACACGGAGCAATGCACCTGCACAGCCCACTCTCTTGCCATTCAGGCAAACTGTTCAGAATAGCATTCATTCACTCATCGAATCATTTACTCGCTCACTGTGGACAGATGTCTACTATGTGCCAGGGACTATAACACCTGAGAAGAAAAAGGCACAATACTGCCCTGGGGGCCCCGGAATCTGGTAAAAGAAACAAGCCCAGAGGCCTCTATGTAAATTGTGACATGTTGTGTCATGGATAAGTGTATTAGGATATATGAGAATACAGGAGGAGAAAGGACTACATATGCTGGGTAGGCAGGAGCTGGAAAAGGAGGAACAACAAACCAGTCAGGAAGACAGGATTCGACAGTCATCAAATTGAAAATCGATGAAGAATAGAGAAAAACATTTATACTAAGACCTACTTCTTGAAAATATTAATTAATGTGACAATCCTCTTAAGTTGATCAAGGAAAAAGAGAACAACAAATTACCAACATCAGGAATGAAAATGATGATTGGTACAGATCCTACAGACATTAAAAGGACAATTAGGGAAAAGTGTCAACAGTTTTGTGCCAATAGATTCAACAACTTAGATAAAATGGACACATATTACCAAAATGAATCAAGGAGAAACAGAAAATCTGAAGAGCCTCATGCCAACTGAAGACATTGCATTCATAAGCAAGAATATACTTCCAAAAGATGGCCAGGCATCCTGGCTCATGCCTGTAATCCCAGCACTTGGGGAGGCTGGGCAGAGGCAGATCACTTGAGCCCAGGAGCTTGAGATAGCCTGAACAACCTGGCAAAAGCCCGGCTCTTCAAAAGTACAAAAATTATTGGGCTTCGTGGCACAGGACCATAATCACAGCTACTCAGGAGGCTGAGGCATTAGAATCATTTGAATCCCAGAAGTGGAGGTTTCAGTGAGCCAAGATCATGCCACTTTACTCCAGTCTGCATTACAGAGCAAGACTCTGTCTCAGAAAACAAACAAACAAGCCAACAAGAATATCCTCCCGAAAGAGACCCCAAGCTCAGATGGTCTCTCAGCTGAATTCTAACATATTTAAATTGGAAATATCAATTTTATATAAATATTTCTAGCAATCAGAAAAAAGAAGAAAACTTTCCCAATCTTTTAGGAGACCAGTGTTACTCAACTATGAAAATCAGATAGAAACTTCCAAGAAAACTATTCATGAGGCCTATATCCCTCATGAATTTAAATGTAAAAATTATTTTTAAAGTACTAATGAATCAAGTTCAGTAAAATATAAAATGAGTAACACATCAGGGCCATCAATAATGTAAGGTTGGTTTAATCTTCAGAAATCAATGTCATTCACATATTAATAGAATATTGACAGGCAACAAAAAGAGAAGCTGAATGATCATTAGCTCCAGAAATAATAGTTGACAAAATTCAAAACCCATTTGTAACTTTTTAAAAACTCTCAGCAAATTAGGTATAGAAAGGAATGTCTTCATTATGAAATGCACTTATGAAAAACCTACACTCAAAACCGTACTTAATGATAAGCAACGAAATGTTTTGCACCTAAAATCCAGAATAAGGCAAGGACGTAGCTGTAACGATTTTCATAAACACTGTACTCGAGATCCTATCAAGTTCAGTAAGTGAAGAAACAGAGGCATCTACATTGGAAAGGAAGTCATAAAACTGTGTTTGTTTGCAGACAACATAATCATGTACCAAAAACATCCTAAGGAATCTACTGGAACTCTCGGAAATTGTTGGTGGTACTTACTATAAAGTAGGAAAATCCTTTTGGAAAATAGCTAGGTAAATCCTCCTAAGCATAAACCTACAATTAACGTATTACTCAGCAAAGCAGCTCCTACCAAGAAGAAATAAAAACACCTATCTACACAAAGACATGCATGTAAATGTCCATGGAGACTTTATTCATAATAATACCAAACTGGAAATATCAAACCTCCATGTCCAACAAGAGGTAGGTGACTGGATAAACAAATTGTAGTAAATTCATAAAATGAAATACTACTCAGCAAAAGAATGGAGCAAACTACGGATGCAGACACAACATGGAAGAATTCAAAACACCTTATTCTGAAAGAAAGAAGCCAGCCACACAAGCGTGCATACCGCTGCTTGTATGTATTTGAGAAACCAGAAAAGGTATCTCAAAAGATACCTTTGGTGGCAAGAAGAAAATCAGTAGTTGCCTGGAGTTAGGGTAAGGAGAGGGTTAGCTGCAAAAGGGTCAGAGAAATTTTGGAGGGTGATAAAAATATTCTATATCTTGATGGTGCTGGTGGTTACATGGAGTACATATTTGTCACAATTCATCAAACTGTATGGTTAATGAGGCTGCATTTTATCGAATGCAAATCACACTCAGTAAAGTTGATTTGAGAAATAGATCGTGACCATTAATAGGCATACACTCACTCGTAAACATTATTAAAGACTCCAAGTCACAAGGTGGGCCACATTGATGTGGGACTGCCCATGTCTAAAGGTGAATGTGAGGCCCTACAAAAGGCTTCAGATGGAGATTTAAGAGTCCCGGGTTCTGCAGCAGAAGCAGCAGCAGTGAGGTTATTATTCACCACAATTAAAAGTTCACGTGTCCTGGGAGAAGTCACATTACTTTTCTAGTTCTCAGTCTCCTCACCTTAAAACCTCAGTGTCGTGCCAGATGTTGCCTGAGGTTTTGATCAGATCTTATATGAACAGTATTCTTCATTTTCCTAATGTTTCACAACTTCTAATATAACTAAGACTATTGTCAGAGAAAAACAATCATCCTCATATGTATGCCAGCCAATTTAAATGTATATGAAGTAGATCTCTAATAGTTAAAGACCCCAATTGAACCTGTCACCACAGATTTCCTTCTGCTCTGTTTCTATAATATGACATAAAATTAATAGCTGTGATGTGGTCCACTTAATAAGTCACACATTCAAGACCAAAGGCTGGGGCTCATTCCCCAAGAGACCAGCGCAACGGTTGACTTAAGGTCAATGAAACTCATAAACGAAAGCCGTATCATTACTTTCCAGTTAATTAGCACTTTCTGCCAAAGTCTTTCTTCAGTGTTAATGATGCCAAGTAACTACAAATTAAGTGAGCCACCCACAGCAGTGCAGGAATGGGTTTGAACAGCAGCAGCCACCAACACAGCTTCCAGCCAAGAGGCCCAGGAGTCCTGTGGTGGCTGAAAAGAGTCAGGATGCAAGGTGCAGAGGAGAGGGTACATCTGGGGATGGTTAGAAGATCAAGTTGAAAGTCTGGCTTTGGGTACTAAGGAGAGCATCAGGTCAGAGAGTCGAGGGCCAGACTGAACCGGGGACCTCCTGCCTAACTGCCTGGGTGATGAGCCCCACGCCATAGACCACAGCAGCACAGAGGGCCACCACGGCCTACCTGTACTTACGCTCCAGCCGAATTTCAGCTTCTATCAGAAGGCTTTGCAGTGTCTGCCACTCTCTAATACATAACACATGGGCACTCTGCTTCCGCACCACTGCAGTACCCACCAAACCTGGAGTCATATACTTTGTTGATGGGAAGTGTATTCCATCGTATAAAATCTAAGTGATATAAAATGGTTGGTACTGAGATGGCTTGCTCCCACCTGTCACCACATCCAGACCACTGTCCCCTCCCATCTCCTGTAACCACTTTTATTAGTTTTTTTTAATGCGTCCACATTTATTTACATAGACTAATTAACATAGATACAAGAAAATACAATTATAAACCTTTTTCCTCTACACCAGCTTCCTCCACCCAGCACCACCTTGTAATAAATAAATAAATTACACATGTCCATCTTTGTGTACCCGATTGTTAACTTGCGCTCACTTCCTAGAGACAGCATCCTTTGCAGAACATTCTTTGTTGGTTATTTGGAGACATGTGTGGCATTCCATGGTACAGATGTGCTATTGCTTATTTAAACAGTCCCTATACAGTGGATTTTTGGTTGTTTTCAGTATTTTGTTACTATGAACAATGTTATAATATAACCACATACACAAGTCACTTTCAATATATGAAGGTATTTCTGAAAGGTATATTTTCCAAGGGAGATTTCTGGGTCAAAAAGGAAATTCTGTTATCTTAATAGATACAACCCTAATGTTCAACTGAAAGTTGAGCCATTTCACATGTTAACAGCTATGCTTGAGAGAGCACTTCTTTTCTCAAAGCATTGAAAATAAGGTATATTGTTCCACTTTTGGCTTTTTGACAGTCTGACAGATGAAGACTCTCAGTGTGGTTTCATTTTACATTTCTCCAATTATTAAAAAAGTCAAATATCTTTCCATATGCTTAGCACATTTTCATGCCTTTTTCATGAATTACACGTTCATATCATTTCCCTCTTTTTTAACTGACCTGTCAATCTCTTTTGTCCAAATTCCTGGGAGGTTTTCTCCCTTGTACGAAATCATGTCTGCAGATAAAGACAGTTTTACTGCTTCTTCATTTCTAAAATCCCTGCCTTTTACATTTTCTTTCTTGGCCTACTGCACTGGCAAGGACTAGTAAATCAATGGATGAAAATAAAGGTTCCATTTTTGGAACCCACACTGACACAGGTAATTGATTTCTTACCATAGCTAAGGCAATTCAATGATAAAATTTACCTTTTGTACAAACACTGGTGGATACATGTGTGGAGCAAATAAATCTCGGCCTTGACCACACATTTTCAGGTGGGTTATACATCTGAACATGTAACACCTAGAATGTTTAGAAGAAGACATGGAATATCGTTGCAGTCTTGGGATAGGAAAAGAGATCTCAAAGAAGACACAAAAAATGCTAAGCATTAAAGGAAAAAAAATCATTTCATTAAAAGTAAATTTTCATCCAGGGAAATCTCTAAAATGTTAAAATACAAAATTTGTCCCTTTCATCCAAGTTGTCAAATGTATTGAAATGCAACTCTTCATAATATTCTTTTTTTTTTTTGAGAAGAAGTCTCTCCCACTCTGTTGCCCAGGCTAGAGTGTAGGGGCACAATCTCAGATCACTGCAACCTCCGCTTCCCTGGTTCAAGCAATTCTCCTACCTCAGCCTCCTGAGTAGCTGGAATTACAGGTGCATGCCACCATGCCCTGTTAATTTTTGCATTTTTAGTAGAGACAGGGTTTCACCACGTTGGTCAGCCTGGTCTTGAACTCCTGAGCTCAAGTGACCCACCTGCCTTAGCCTCCCAAAGTTCTGGGATTACAGCGTGAGCCAACATGCCTGGCCCGTGTTCTCTTGTTAACCTTTTCATGTCTGTAGGATATACAACATGTTCCACTTTCATTCCAGATGCTAATAATTTGTTTTCTCTCTTTTGTTGATACACCTGCTAGGAAATTATCAACTTTATTAAAATTTTGAAAGAATTAATTTTTGGCTATGTTAATTTTCTCAAGTGTGTGTCTGTATCCAACACAGGACTTGGCACAAAGCAAGTATTCAATAAATGCTTGCTAAGTCAAATTACATTTGAAGATGATTAACACATTAACCATGGATCAATGTCTGCTAAATGGATGGATGGATAATCTTATTAATAAACATATATTTTCCACACTTGATAACATGGCTTTACAAATATTTCCCCCACGTCTTCACCCTCCCCTCTTCCCACTGACAAATTCTTCCTTGGTTACTGGGTTTCTGTGGACAACTCACATCACCTCGGCAGTCTCTGTGATCCTGCCAAGCCCAGGCTGCTGCACCTCCCCAATAAACAGCACAGAGCACTTTCTCCACCTCTGCCTTACCACACTATAGCACAAGTGCTTGAATGCTTCAACAGAATAAAAGCTTCCTGTGGGCAGGAACCATGCTCCATATCCAGCACCTGGAAAAGCAGGTGCTCCACATGCATTCCGTTTAACTGAATGCTAGCACCTTCACACCAAATCTCAGAGAAAGGAGAAAGTTGACATTTAGCAGGCTCCTACTGTGCTCCAGGCACTGTGAACGGCGCCGGAGGAACTTTCAGTTGCTACACAGGTATTACTACCTAAAAAGCTCACTACTGTTGAAAGCTTAGGGAAATAAACAGGCTTGCCACGAAGTTCAAAGTCAGGCCTGAGTCTGAAGGTCCTGCTCTTCCAGCAGTCCTGTGCTATCTCCCAAAGAAAAGGTAAGGAAACAGAGAAAAAACCAGACTGAGCAGAAAGCTGGTGCTGCCCCTGAGAGACAGGCCTGGGTTCCTGAAGAAAGACCAGTTCTATAGATCCCGCCTGGTTCTCTGAACTTCGTGCTAAATGCTGCTTTCAAGATGCTCACAGTTTTTCTCCTTCTGTATACAAAGCTGGAGGAGGGTAAACTGCGGAAGGGGGGACTCCTTCTGGAGACACAGCTGGAGGAGGGTAAACTGTGGAAGGGATGATTCCTCTGTAGACACAGCTGGAGGAGTGTAAACTGCAGAAGGGATGACTCCTTCTGTATACACAGCTGGAGGTGGGTAAACTGCGGAAGGGGGGACTCCTTCTCTAGACACTGCTGGAGGAGGGTAAACTATGGAAGGGGAGACTCCTTCTGTATACACAGCTGGAGGAGGGTAAACTGCAGAAGGGATGACTCCTTCTGTATACACATCTGGAGGTGGGTAAACTGCGGAAGGGGGGACTCCTTCTCTAGACACTGCTGGAGGAGGGTAAACTATGGAAGGGGAGACTCCTTCTGTATACACAGCTGGAGGAGGGTAAACTGCGGAAGGGGGGACTCCTTCTCTAGACACTGCTGGAGGAGGGTAAACTATGGAAGGGGAGACTCCTTCTGTATACACAGCTGGAGGAGGGTAAACTGCGGAAGGGGAGACTCCTTCTGTATACACAGCTGGAGGAGGGTAAACTGCGGAAAGAGAGACTCCTTCTGTATACACAGCTGGAGGAGGATAAACTATGGAAGGGGAGACTCCTTCTGTATACACATCTGGAGGTGGGTAAACTGCGGAAGGAATGACTCCTTCTGTACACACATCTGGAGGAGGGTAAACTGCGGAAGGGGGGATTCCTTCTCTAGACACTGCTGGAGGAGGGTAAACTATGGAAGGGGAGACTCCTTCTGTATACACAGCTGGAGGAGGGTAAACTGCGGAAGGGGGGACTCCTTCTCTAGACACTGCTGGAGGAGGGTAAACTATGGAAGGGGAGACTCCTTCTGTATACACAGCTGGAGGAGGGTAACTGCGGAAGGAGGGATTCCTTCTCTAGACACAGCTGGAGGAGGGTAAACTGCGGAAGGGGGGACTCCTTCTGTATACACAGCTGGAGGAGGGTAAACTATGGAAGGGGAGACTCCTTCTGTATACACAGCTGGAGGAGGGTAAACTATGGAAGGGGAGACTCCTTCTGTATACACAGGTGGAGGAGGGTAATCTGTGGAAGGGATGACTCCTCTGTAGACACTGCTGGAGGAGAGTAAACTGCGGAAGGGGAGACTCCTTCTGTATACACAGCTGGAGGTGGGTAAACTGCGGAAGGGGTGACTCCTTCTGTATACACAGCTGGAGGAGGGTAAACTGCGGAAGGCCGGGGGGACTCCCTCTGTATACACAGCTGGAGGTGGGTAAACTGCGGAAGGGGGGACTCCTTCTGTATACACAGCTGGAGGTGGGTAAACTGCGGAAGGGGGGACTCCTTCTGTATACACAGCTGGAGGAGGGTAAACTGTGGAAGGGATGACTCCTCTGTAGACACAGCTGGAGGAGGGTAAACTGCGGAAGGCCGGGGGGACTCCCTCTGTATACACAGCTGGAGGAGGGTAAACTGCAGAAGGGGGGACTCCTTCTGTATACACAGCTGGAGGTGGGTAAACTGCGGAAGGGGAGACTCCTTCTGTATACACAGCTGGAGGTGGGTAAACTGCGGAAGGGGGGACTCCTTCTGTATACACAGCTGGAGGAGGGTAAACTGTGGAAGGGATGACTCCTCTGTAGACACAGCTGGAGGAGGGTAAACTGCAGAAGGGGGGACTCCTTCTGTATACACAGCTGGAGGAGAATAAACTGTGGAAGGGATGACTCCTTCTGTACACACAGCTGAGGGAGGGTAAACTGCGGAAGGGGGGACTCCTGTATACACAGCTGGAGGTGGGTAAACTGCGGAAGGGATGACTCCTTTTGTATACACAGCTGGAGGAGGGTAATCTGCAGAAGGGGGGACTCCTGTATATACAGCTGGAGGTGGGTAAACTGCGGAAGGGATGACTCTGTATACACAGCTGGAGGTGGGTAAACTGCGGAAGGGATGACTCTTTCTGTATACACAGCTGGAGGAGGGTAATCTGCGGAAGGGGAGACTCCTTCTGTATACACATCTGGAGGAGGGTAAACTGCGGAAGGGGGGACTCCTTCTGTACACACAGCTGGAGTTGGGTAAACTGTGGAAGCGGGGACTCCTTCTGGAGACATAGCTGGAGGATGGTAAACTGTGAAAGGGGTCATTTTAATAAATACACTAAAACTGAAATACAATCAGCATGAAATGAGGCAGCAGAGGTTTGTTGGGAATCAGCAGAATTGTCCTGACATTAATTCACTCTTACAAGCCATAAGCAATTAGATATTTTCCATTTGCACTCATTTAGTTATGAGAAATACTCTGTCTGTAGGATGTGGCCTTTTAAATACTGCTGATCTTCAATATCAGAGAAAGGTACTTGAAAGCCAGGCACTTCAACAGATTTCTGACTTACAGGAAGGAGTGATATATCCTTCAAAAGCCGTATGACCGAAATTCAACTCAAGAGGAAGCATTAAGGTGTTGCACATGCAGGAAGTGGATGGGGACCCACAGCAAAAATGCCAGCAAGGAACTCAGAGGGCTAGAAACTGCTAGCAGGTCAGCAAGAAGCAATCCTAACCACCAGTGTTAGGTGGCCGGCCCCTGCCAGACACAACGCTAGGAGCTGCACACGCTGGGTCTCTCTCAGGGCTTCCCCATCATATCAGACAGGAAGACATTGAAGACCAACTGTCACCTGGCAAGATGAGGTGCACTGCTCCAGCTCCCGTGGCTAGTTAACCGCGGAGCTCATGTGCACCTGACCCCAAAAGCCAACCACACTGAAGGCCACTGATGAAGGAAGGGTCAGTGTGATTTCACCAGGAAAGAAGTGTCCTTCGATGTCTTGCTCCACTTGACCCAGGGCCAACAGCAGGCGAGGTGGTAAACTGAGAACCCGTGCAGGAGAGACCCGGAAAGTGGCCACCACTCCCCGACCAAGCCTAGGTGTAGACTCAAGAAAGTCACTTTTCCTTTCTTGGCATCAACTTTCCCATCTGTGAAATATGGATTCGCACCAATTAATCTCCAGTGGCCCTTTCCACATGACTGGGCTATGCACATGAATTAAATGCACAATCCACCCATCGCTTGACAGACACTGGCTGTGAGGGGCCACATGGCGGGCTGTCAAGGAAGCAGAGGCGGCCGAGCCAGACCACACTGGCACACCAGGCTCAGAAAGGACCCACGCCTGTGCCCTGAAGGAGCTGGGAAGCCTTCAAACACTTTTTAGCTAAAGGCATGATCTGAATGACTTCCTTAAAAAAACAGAACACTCTGACTGCAACGTGGAAGACAAACTGAGGACAAGGCTAAAGAGACGGGGCCAAGCTAATGGAGGAAGTAACACCCAGGTGAAGACTGACGGGACATGTCCAGTGGGAGGTGTGGACACTGGCCAGGCTCGGCATGTGTGCTGCAGTTAAAGACATCAGAGCCAACAGACTGTTCGCTCAGCAGGAAGGAAAAAGGGGAGCCACGGACGTCTGTCTTCAAGATTAGACTCCTGACTGAAGAAATGAGAAGAATGCAAGACCAGTTACTACCAGTTACCAAAGCTAGAGAGAGCGACAGAGGAGCAAGAGGACAGGCTGTGCTGCGAAGATGCACGACTTTGGTTTAGGACACAGTAAGTTTGCGATTCCCAAGGACATCCAAGTGATGACAGCGTGACACATGAATCCTGAGTGGGGAGAAGTTGGGCTGAAGAGATGTTGCTCACAGGGAGACGCTGCAGCTCGGAGCAGGGAGCGCACCTGTCCAGAGAGAGCAGGAACTGGAGGAGCAACCCTCACCTGTTGCCTGGGGCTCCTCATCAGATAGGATGCTGCAAGTGTGCTTATGGAAACAAATCATCACCATCATATTATTTTATCATAGGGTCTCTCAGCCCTCTTGCTAATAAACCCTTGTCATGTGAGGCATTTCAAATTTTTACAAAATGCAACTTAAGCAGCAAAGAATAAAACAGTGAATAGCATCCAGTCTGAAAGCAGACTGCCCAAGCTCAGACCGTATCGCCGTTTCTTGCCTGGGCCCCTGAGCGAGCGATCTGATCCAGTAAGACAAAAGCAGCTAGTCTTAAAAAACACGGAGAATAGTGCCTGACATTTGGAAAGAGTGCTGTAAGTACCAGCTAAGATTATTATTACTAAATCAGTACTCATCAGTGAGAAAGGAAGATAAGATACTTGGAACAAAAGCATTCATAAGGAGAGCCAAGAATAAAGAAACAAATTTCCATATCTGTCCCTACTGCATCACTGGCCCCAGTCACCCAGCTACAGTCCACATCTCAGCAGAGCCGCCCCTAGCCCCTGCACAACGGATCCCTACTGCCCCTCCTGTCTCAGGTCAAACACATACCACATACACCACACATACAAAAACATATACACACCACACACATGTACCCAACACACATACACACAACTCCCCACATACCCAACACACACACACAATCCACACACACACACAGAGACATACACACCACACACATGTACCCAACACACATACACACAAACGTACTCCACACACAGACACACACACACCACATACCCAACACACCCACACACACATGCACCCCATACACATACAGAAACATACACACCACACACACATACCCAAAACACACACACACCCCACATACCCAACACACACACACACCACACACACACAGACATACACACCACACTCACATACCCAACACACATATAAACACCTCACACATGTACACACATACCACATACCCAGGACACACACACACGTACCCCAGACACAGTGACGTACACACCCCACATACCCAACACACACACACACCACACACACACAGACATACACACCACACACACATACCCAACACACATACAAACACCTCACACATGTACACACATACCACATACCCAGGACACACACACACGTACCCCAGACACAGTGACGTACACACCACACACATACCCAACACACACACACACGTACTCCACTCATATAGACACACACACACCATATACCCAACACACACACACACACATGCACCCCATACACATAAACATACACACCACACACATGTACCAACCACACACACACACCACACACACACATACACATACCACACACACACGTACCCCTCACACATACACACAAACACCCTCACACACACATACCTAACACACACACACCCCACACACATACACAGACACACACCACATACCCAACTCACACCCCCGAACATGCACATACCCAACACATACCACACACGAACACCCAACACAAACATACACACCACACACAGACACGCACACAACACACACATCCAACACACAGATATACCACACCCAACACACTTCTAACACACACACAGACACACACCACACAGACACAGACACACACACATACACATACCAGAGCTTTCCTTGTGCTGCACGGTGGGAAAGCTGCTAAAACCTATATTGTTTTACACCTGCATGCCTGAATGTCTTTACTCACTCTTTCCAACTAGGAAATTCCTAGTCCTTATTCCAGAAGACTAAAGAAACTCCCTCTGACACTTCCTGCCCTCAGCTTAGACACAACCTCTCTGGCCTCTGTGCCACCAGACATGTCCGTGTCTCCATCCCACCAAAGTGCGCTTTCATCATGTGAAGAGCAGAGAATAACAATGATGACACAGGACTGCATCAGAATTAACTGAGAAAACTGATTTGCACAGTGCCCGGCCCAGGCGGGGCAAGGACTGCACACGTGTTGGCGCCTGCATTCCCTGTTCTCCTCTGCTCACCTGTGCTCCACGGGCAGGGCCACGTGGGTCTCCAGCACCTGCAATGTGGCCTGACACCCCTGAGGCTATATCCCAAGCCGGCCTTCAAGTGAGGATAATGAGGAGGACCAGGCCCCATACTCTAGAGGATGGAAATGACAGCATCATGGGGAACAAACAGGCTATGTCCTGTGCATTCAAACATGCCCTTGGGTCACCAACCGCACATCTGGAGAACACCTGCAGTGAACAGTGCATCTACACGATGTGTGTGGATGGACGGGTGGCCCTGGCTCCACCCACACTGCTGTGTAGATGGAGATCAAGCGGCAGGACAGAAGCAGAGCACATGGCAACTGATCCAGAGGAAGGTGGTCTCTCCTGACGCAACAGCACCCAGTGTCAAGCATGACCGTGGCCAGAGTAGGGTCCAAGCAAAAACACCACGAAGGGAGCAGCTGAGCCCAGCGGTCTTGGTAGGAAACCAGATGTGCCAATATCTACTGACTCCGTCTCATCCACATGCTCAGGTGGTTCCCATCTGCAGGCCTCGTGAGAGGGCCTCCTCCGAGCCTCCACAGGACGCATGTCACTGCTTCAGATGGCTCTGTGTCCCTACTAGACTGTGTGTCTCCAGAGACAGGGCACCCAGCATTTCATCCTCAACCCTGGTGCCTGGAATTCATGGGGAGGCCAGTCCTTAGCCGGCGAAGGAACGGAGCGAAAAGGAGCACAAACCTGCATCGCAGACTCCTCAGCTCAATGTGGAGTGATCTGTAAGATCCCATCCAGGGTTAAATCTGCGGGAACCAGTCCGTCTTTGATCTCATTAGCCCTACGCTGCTGCACCTTCACTAAGACGCTAATAGCGTTCTAGCTTCAGAGTCTGGAAGCACCATCGAGTCCACGTTCACTGTACACGGCCTCTCTGACAGGCATGGGGCTACGGGCCCTACTAACCAGGACTAGGAACATGAAGTTCAGTTACTCGAACGGTACAGGTGCAATTATGGCTTCACCCACGAGATCCACAAGAATGAGAAAGGCTTGATTCACAGAGAAGGACACTTTCTTGTTGATGAGGTTGGAGTAAGCAGCCAGGTTTACATCTGGGAGCCATAAATACACCAGATAAACAGTGGGAGGATTTTCCAGTATACTCAGAGCTTCCCTGGATGGTGTGATTTAAAAAAAAAAAATACGTAATTGTGACCCACTTTTTATAGGTAAGAAAACTTACACATGGAATGATTTAATGAGCCCAACAAATAAACAGCTTAAATGCCAGCTATATTTAAGTTCAAAACCTGTGTTCTGTTCATGAAGCCATGGAATGCATGGAAACCTCACTTCTTCTTCCTCAATGTTCACGTCAGTGTTTTGATAAAAACCTGGCTGCACGAATGTCTGTGGAAGGTGAAGCTGCGAGCTCTCCAGCCGACTCTGCTCACAAGGTAGCTGCCTTCCTGCTATGGTGCCAGCCACATCCCTGAGAGTTGATGGGACGGTGGCACTGCATGAGGCACCTAATCACCAGGGCTACTTTCAACCCTGGACAACTTGTCGGTAGCCAGTGATGGCCTCTCCACTGCCCTTTCCATAGATCCCTTCGCTGAACAACTTCATGCTGTGCCAAGTTCTAGTGACTCCACAAGTCTAAAGGGACAACCAGGGCTGCAGACAGGAGGCTGTGATCATGGGAAAACCCATCTCCATCTCCCAGGAGCAAGACCCCACCAAGATTAAATGGCACAACTCTAACATTGAGAATGTGAAGGAGTCTACAGCTCCCTTGAGAAATCTGAGACTCACCTGAAGGGAACTGAAGGAGTCACCACCTCTTCCTTCATCCTCTGCTGATAGACACATGTATATAATTAGAAGTATGAAAACTCCCTCAAGACTGTCAGCAATGCCCACCACCAACTACTTACCACCCAAGCCCCCCAGCCAAGACTACCCACAACAATCATGGCCTAGTGGGGGTACTCATGACCACGGTACACACCAACACTACCTCCTAGGAGACGGCCCCTCTAACAGAGTGAAGCGTGACGGCCTGGCTCACAACATAATCCGACATCCACAGACACTGCCAAGGCCAGTGGTCAAGTGGCAAGGTCAACTCTGAGCTTAATGGGAGCACACTGGTAAGCTTTCTACATCGCCATCCCAACACATCACTCAGGGATATGACCTACTGCCTAGAGGGAGCCAGTTATGATGACCTCAAGAAGGCGGCGATGCAGTCACTAAAGGACTCCTTGGAAGGTGTCCTGAGTCACAGGGGTGCTCAAGTAAACTGCAATAGAGATAGCCACGGAAAGGTGCAAACATTCAGGAGATGGCCACAGAAAGGTGCAAACATTCAGGAGATGGCCACGGAAAGGTGCAAACATTCAAGAGATGGCCACGAAAAGGTGCAAACATTCAAGAGATGGCCACGAAAAGGTGCAAACATTCAAGAGATGTCCAGAAAGGTGCAAACATTCAGGAGATGGCCACGAAAAGGTGCAAACATTCAAGAGATGGCCACAGAAAGGTGCAAACATTCAAGAGATGTCCGCGAAAAGGTGGAAACATTCAAGAGATGGCCACAAAAAGGTGGAAACATTCAAGAGAGGCCACGGAAAGGTGGAAACATTCAAGAGATGGCCACAAAAAGGTGGAAACATTCAAGAGATGGCCACAGAAAGGTGGAAACATTCAAGAGATGGCCACAGAAAGGTGGAAACATTCAAGAGATGGCCACAGAAAGGTGGAAACATTTGATGCTGGGGCTGGCATTTACCTTTGACAACTACTTTGTCAAGGTAATATCCAGGTTATGAATGGTGAACCTCATGATCCCCGTAACCTCCAAGAATGACCAGGCCCAACATCTCTTGCAATAGCAGAAGAGGATAACAAGCCGTCAGCCACTAGTGCTCCTGGACCCAGCCCTACCCCCAAGACACTCTCAGTTTTCTCTCTCTGACAGTTTCCATCCCTGGACCCATGAAGATGGGAAATTAGGAGAATCATGTATAGTCAATATCATCAACATACTGTACGTGGCAAGGAAAAAATATGCATGTATATAATGAAGGGTCTAAATGACTAGAGCCCTGTGAGACAATGAGTTCTCTATCAGTACAGGTGTTCAAACAGGGTACACCTGCACAGCAGGGTAAACTGAGTGACTTCACAAGTAATCTCTCCCAACAACAAAGATTAAATGATTTTATCCACAAAAAGTAAGAATTAAACAGAGGCTAAGAAGCAATCAAGTCAGCAACCTTGTTTTTCAACTGGGGACCCCAAGGTCCAACAGCCAACAGACCATTGCCCTGAACTGAGGCCAAAGCCTGTGTCCCACCCTAGCCCTGCCCATCACCCAAGTCCTTCTGCAGGGATGGGGAGAGCACTTGTGCCTCATTCACCCTCACAGTGGTTACACTGTCCTGGGCCTCAATATGGCATCAAAATCTAATCTAATTCCAGTTTCTGGGCCAGGCGCAATGACTATGCCTGTAATGCCAGCATTTTGGGAGGCCAAGGCAGGCAAATCACTTGAGGTCAGGAGTTCAAGACCAGCCTGGCCAACATGATGAAACCTCAACTCTACTAAAAATACAAATACTAGCTAGGCATGGTGGCGTGTGCCTGTAATCCCAGCTATTCAGGAGGCTGAAGCAGGAAAATCACTTGAACCCAGAGGGTGGAGGCTGTAGTGAGCCGAGATCGTGCCACTGTACTACATCCTGGGCAACAGGACAAGATTCTGTTAAAAAAATGAAAACCAAAATCTATTCCAGCTTATATCAATGAAAGAAGCAGAGGGAAAACATCTAGAACAAGCTGTTCAGGTAGAAAGAGGGATCTATCCTTTATCAGAGAGAAAAAAATATCAACAAATCAGTATTCGGTACAACTGGGGCAGTCTGAATACGGAACGTTTACGATGTAACATTACTGTAGTAATGTCAAGGTTCCTGGGTGTGACAACGGTTATTTAGGAAAGTGCCATTGTCCTTAGGAGGCATGTAAAAACTACGTCAAGAGAGAAATAATGTAGTCTGCAACTTACTTTCAAATGGCTTCCCAAAAAAGTGTGTGTGTGCGTGTGTGTGTGTCCGCAAACATATACAGAGAGAGAAAGAAAAAAATGAAAATGGGTATAGATGATCAGTATACAATTTTTTCAACTTCTGGTTTGAGATATTTCAAAATAAAATGTTGGGGAAAATATTAACAAATCAAGTCTTCTAGAGTCTTTGACTTTAAAACAATCATTGAAACTGTGTAAAGGATGCAGCCACCCTGCTCAACAGGCATGCTCCAAGGATGGTTCCGGCCGCTTTTTATAGAAGATTCCTGATCTTCTCAAGAAAGACCAAGGCATCGATATTTCAGCTGAGATAACTGGGACTTGGCCGAGGTCCCAGAGTTTACCCCAGGACACAGGGTCTTCAGGAAGCCTAGCTGACCTCCCTCACTAGCACTCACTCTCCTCCTAGGCTGCTCCCACAAGGGCATGATCCTGTGGAGAATCCGGACCACCTGGGCCAAGGCCCTCTGCCGATGCCAGAGCAGGGTGCAGGAAGCAAAGGCAGCAGAGCCCCGACCCCAAACGCCTCTGCCTTCTCAGCACCAGGCTGCTCCTGAGTGAATTTCCTTCGCTGATTTTTTCAGTTATTCAACGACTCTTCTAGCCTGTGGCCTCTGTCTCTTTCTCATGCCAGCAAACCTCCTTATTTACACAGAAAGCAGAAGCTTTCTCTCTGCTGAACCAGCAGCTGCGCTCCTTCTCACTGGGCAGCCCTAGGTGAACGTCTCTCCATCTCAGGGACTCAGTTCCTCTGTCTTCACATGGGCATCGACATAATAACTTCCCAAGAAACACTTCTTCAGCTCCACTGGCAGATCAAGACAAGAGCCAGGGCCGACCTGCCCCATCTCTTCCATGGACATCAGCTGTCCCCTACTCTCCCTCCCCAGTGAAAATTAAGGAGCTAGGATATGGTGAAAAACACTGTTCTAAACCCTCTGTTAGCTTCTATCTGCAGTAAGAAAGGCTGCATCCAGCATCTAGAATTTCTTCTAGTCTCTAAGCTCTTCCACTTTTTATAGTTTCCAGAATATCGTACCGAGGCCAATTGGAAAAGAGGGTAGAGAGAGGAAGCGCCCTCTTAACAAGCATCTCTTGTACACTAAACTCACTTTTGTTTCATCATCTTGTGGTTTAAGCCTCTAAGTAACCCTATAGAAAAGAGCCCATTATTCCCATTTTCCAGGTGAGGAAAATGAGGCTTAAAGAGCATGAAGTCACATGTCCCAGACCTCACCTTCAGGGATAAGCCTTGTTCTCCCTTCTTCCTGATTCCATGGGAAGGATTTCCCTGGCGCAGTCGCTTCACCCGGGCTACCCCAAGCCCTGGCCAACCATCCAGAGGTCAGACAGGTCAGTGTCCTAGCCCTTGAGATCCACTCACAGTACATCTCCTGAAGTACTGTGCTCTGCTCTCCGGCCTGCAGCAGGGTCACAGAGGAGCTTATTTGGACATGTAGATAGCTGAGCCAACACCAGTGTTTCTGATTGACCGGTCAGAGAGGGGCCCGAGAATGTGCATTTCTAAGAAGAGCCCAGGTTCCTGAAGCTGCTGGTCCAGGGACCATACTTTAAGAACCACTGAAATGGAAATGGGGTGATATGGGCAAGTTCCCTGATGAGTGAGATGGGGAAAGCATGGTCACGTGGGCCCCAGCCCTTCCCTCTCTCCTCCAGTGAATCCTAGAGCCTGCCCATGGGTGTGGCCTATGGTCTTCACTTCTGCCCATGACTGCCTGGGTACAAGGAATTCTACCATGAGGTCTGTCTACAGCCAGGCCAAACCCCAGCCATGTGGACCACCCCACTCCTGCGTGCACCTGGCAGCTATTCTAACCTCAGATCACTGTGGCAGCAGGGTGCCAGCGAGGCACCTTCAAACCTGGGTATTCACCCAGAAGGTGTGCCAAGGTAGATGTTCAAGCCAAGGCTGACCCCAGTGCCATCCCCCCTTTCCTCAGATTCACAGCAGGCCAATGGAAAGCCACCCCCAATCAACTATTCAACAAACATTTACTGGGTGCTCCCCTGAGCCAGACACTCTGCTGGTCCAGAAGCAACTGAACAATGACGACCAAAAAAATAAAATAAAAAACTCACAGTGGGCTAGGATATGACATCCTACTTAGGCGCTCAATCCCAAGACTTCACTTTGGCAACTGTTCCCCTACAACCTCTCATGGTCCAGTAAAGAAACCGGGGCTTGGATTTGCAACTTGCCCAACTAATCCCACAGCTTCAGTGGCAGAATTTGGTTCCATACCTGCCCAACTTTGAAGACGGTGTAACAGACAGCCATGACACCACTGTAAAAATAGGCATCATAACCTGTTTAACTGTCAGGCCCCACCAATGAGCATCCCTCCAGGGCATGGCAGTGCCCCCAGGGTGCAGCATAGGGCCTGGCATGCTGCCCAATGGGGGAGGTCGATAAATGCTCTGGAGTACATAAATGAATGAAAGCAACACCTTCAGCATTGATAGGCAGGGCTTTCAGAGGATTACAGCTTCTAGCCTCTGGGAGAATAAGTCCCTATTATAAATGGAAACCTTATAGTCCTGCAAATGCTATTTATTTTTCCTAATGCACAGCTGCAAAAGAGAAAATTATCCCTTGTGTGCTAAATAACGCATTTCTAATTACACTCACCTAAGATGTGTTCACTCTAAAGACTAAGAATAGCTAACTGATGTAACTTACAAAGGAGTGATATGTTCTATGTCACCTGGAAAGATTAAGCCAACGCTAAACTAGGATTGGTGAAGAGTCAGTAAGTTATTACAAGGAATCGCTAAGATTGAAAACAAAACAAGATGCAGAATGAAGGCATAGAACTTTATCTCCAAAACCAGAGCCAAGTCACCACCAAGGCATCTGACTTCCTCTTTCATTTGAATCCTTGTCTCTGGTTACCCCATCTCCAGCAGAGATGGAGAGGAAGAAGAGGAGGAGATGAGGAGTCTGAAGGCCCAAGGTCAGGTCAGACACCAGCCCGGTGCTGCTATTCCATGGGCTCTGAGACCTGGGCAAACAACCCAACCCTCTACGCCTCAGCTTCCTTAGGTACACGATACTAGGATGGTGGCACACCTGCCTGCTGCAGCCTGTGAGCATTAAGTGAGAACAAAGACCTTGGGTTTAACAAACCCAAGTGCAGCCGGGCACGGGGGCTCAAGCCTGTAATCCCAGCACTTGGGAGGCCGAGGCAGGTGGATCACCTGAGATCAGGGGTTCAAGACCAGCCTGGACAACATGGTGAAACCCCTGTCTCTACTAAAAATACAAAAATTAGCCAGGTGTGGTGACACACGCCTGTAATCTCAGCTATTCGAGAAGCTGAGGCAGGGGAATCACTGGAACCTGGGAGGCAGAGGTTGCAGTTAGCTGAGATTGCGCCACTGCACTCCATCCTGAGACAGAGCAAGACCTTGAGTGGGAAAAAAAAAGAAAAAAAAAAACCCAAGTCAGGTCTCTTTGCTTCTGCTTGGAGAACACTATACATTCTAAGGACAATGACAGTGGCTGCTCAGGTCTCCCAGGGAGATGAAGCCCACAGTGTCCAAGAAGGACACGCCCAGCTCAGCCCTGAGGTGGCCAAGTCCCTGATCAATTACATTCCCTTTCTTCATCCTTTCACCAAATAGTTGTTCTCAGTCAATACCATTCTATTTAACTAAGGAAAACAAAAAGCAGTTATTACCAAGACCACAATTTGAAGTTAGTTAATATTCTAGCAGCCCTGGCTTTCCACAAATCAGCTGTCCTTCTCAAAAGAATAATGAAATTTCAACCAGAAGCAAAAGGAATCTGGGGACTCTTTTAAATCTGGCGCTGGATCTACATGGGGTGATGGGACTCCTGTGACATGGAGTCCCTAGTGTTCCCTGAAGAGCACTGGATAAGAGCTGTGGGGTCCTGCCCAAGGAGACTGGCACCCCTGCCCTGCGCTAGCATGTGCCGAGTGGTCTAGCCGTTCTCGGGTTGAGCTTGGGCCACTCCACGGTGCATGAGAACTCTTCCCAGGAAGTTGGATGCTCCGCATGTTCTCCAGGGCCTTCATTGAGGGCCATGAACCCTGTTCTGTCCTCTGTGAGACACGGCAACAAAGCCTTCTTGGCGAGGAAAGGCCAGGAGCCCAGTGTGGCCACAGCTCGGGCTTTGTAGCAGGAAAGAGCTGGATGGACAGGACAGGCAGGCCAAGGGGCCTTTGCTCCAGACTCCCTCCCTTTCCCTGCCCCTTTCCCCATCCATTTCCCCCATCTCCAGCAGCTTCCATCATGCTGGCTAAAAGGCAGGAGGTTCCAACAGGAGCACCTGCTGTCCACAGCCTGGGAAGACTTCTGCAATGTTTCTCCACCAGAAAACGCTGCCCTGAGCGTTCCAGGATGCCCGTCTTATAAGCTTCGTGCTTTGGTGGACATGGGCCCTGCTGCAGCCAAGAAACTGCCATCATCTTGCACTTTCTAAATACTCCAACATGAAGGAAGGACTCGAGTTTATTCTTCAATGACCCTCTACCCCTTTTCTAAATTAGAATTGCCCCACATTTTATCATTGTTCTAAACTATATATGTTAGTGATTGGTCCTTCATCCTAAGATATAAACTAAGATCTGGGTTCATATCTCAGCTCCACAAGCAGCCAACCTGGGTACATTATCTCCCTCTCTGGGCCTCCACTTTTCTTCACCTATAAAATGGGAGAAATATTACTTATTCTGTAGGCTTGTTCTGAGAAATAGAAATGTGTACAGAAAAGGCCCAGAAAGGTTCCTGTGGCACCCACAATAAACTGCTTTTGTTCTTTCTGTGGAAGCTCTTCTGTGACTGGCTGTCTGTGCCGTGTCCTGGAAGAGAGGCCTGCTGCTCCCCAGAGATTCTAGCCCAGCCCTGCCTGGGCCTCGCCAGCCTCTCCCGGCATAGCCTCATAGCAGGGCATGTTGGAGGAGCTAAATATAGCTCCCCAGCCTCCAGGGCGTACGGTCACCTGCCCGTGCTGTGCCTCCTCCCACAGCACACACACGCACGTACACACATGCTCCTCAGCAGAGGCCCCTTTCAGAAACACGCAAGCAGAAGCTCAATCAATCCACCTCCAGTGCACAGGGGACGGCTCACATTTCAGTGTGCTAAGAATAGCCCAGCTGCAGTAAGAGCCCAAATGCGAAGGGCATGCAAGTTGTTTTCTGCGGAGGCCCTGCTGGCACCAGAGAACCTGGCATGGCAGCCTGCGGGGTGAAAGGCGGGTCCCCCAGGGCCAGAGGAGAGGCTGAGAGGATAGAGAAGAAAATGAGTGACTGCCTTGGGATACAGGGAAGAACACATATCATGCATGAAGAAAGGGACAAGAGTGGGCTGGATGGCCCCGGAGGCCATGGCTCAGCTCTGCCTGCTTCTGTGCAGGCTATTTGAGAGCAGACACAGCTACAGCCTCTGCTGGAGGACGACATGGACAACAACAGGAACAAACACACCCAGTTGGTCTTCAGAGGGGCTGGGTGCCAGCACCGAGTTCCGGTGTGCTGCAGCGTTCTTTACAGCAGACGTGGGACGTGAGCCCGGGCCGGCTGGCGCTACCACCACCCTTAGCAGAAAGCCAGCTCAGACTCCAGCCAGACTCCAGTGCACACACCACTCTCTGTTACTCAGCGGAGGTGAGGGCAGAAGTCAGGAGCGAAGTCAGAAAACACAGGGCCACCAAGGGCCAGGCCACATGCTGCCAGCAATGCAGGGTCCAGTCAAAGCCATCAGGCTCCAGCCAGAGCTCAAATGAGGACGCATGCACAGCATTAGCTGGGCCAGCTGCATCTTCGCAAATGGCCCAGCACAAGCTGGGCTGGCCAGAAGCCCCTCTGACAGGCAGACTCTCTAAAGTCCTCTCCTGGAAATGCCATCTTTGGAGATGGACAGCACTGATTTGTCCACGCCAGCTCTGCGCTAACAGCTGCGGGTCCCTGAGCAAGCCTATTTCCTTGTCTACAAGACAAGGCAGACAACCACCATGCCTCCACAAGGCTGCTGTGAGGACAGCGCCTGGCACATGCGGAGTGTCCCATCAGCTGTCATAAAGAGGACAACGACAGTGACAATGGCTTCTTCTTCTACAGGGTAACACTGGGATAAAGACAATCTTACTGGAAGCTCTGGAAGAAATGAAGACTAACTCTTTAAGGGCCTGCCTCTTGGGAGGGAGGGCAGGAAAGTCAGGGGGCAGGGGCAACATTTCTGGACAATAGTCCTATGCCAGGTGCCAGGCCAGGAGTGTTAGAGCAAGTTTGGGCTCATCTAATCCCTGCAGCCATCCATGAAGTGGAGACCAAGAGCTCCATCGAAAGGTCAGGAGCTGCAGCTTGGGTATGGAGGGACAGGGTTTTCATCTATCTGAAGTCTTGAACTCGGGGTCCAGCGTGAAGGGAGGGCACCCATGAGCCAAGGCCCCCCTCTCCCGTGTGAACAGCAGGCCCAGGGACGCGCTCACTTGCTTCCTGTCACACATCCTCTGCTCCCCTACTCCCAGCTCCAACCAGTTCATCTGCACCCCTCTCTTCCAAGGCAGGAATCAGGTGTCATTAATCTTTATAACTGGGTGCCTGGAACATAGCAGAAATTCCAGAAATGTTTACCAAAAGCAAAAAACGTGAGAAGCTGAGGCAGAAAGAAGGTGGCCCTACAGCACCCCAGAGCTCCACAGCCACATCCCTTTAATCTCAAAGCGAGGGGACTCTCTCACTGTATAGACAGGGAAGCAGAGACCTATATAGGTAAAGCAAACCCCCACCTTCACAGGACCACCTGAGGGCAGGGCCAGAACTAAAGGCCATGGGTGAGGACTGCCACCCCAGAGTTGGTCCTATGGCATGAGGGCTCCTAAAACTTTTGGCAAGGAGAGTCATGTCACCTGACTTAAAGAAATAATAAATGCTCCCTTCCTGCCTAAGTGGAAAATCAGTGAGCTGCAACCCAGCCTTACTCACTGGCGGAGGAAGGGGAGCGCTGGAGGGTTACTGCTACTGTGCCTGGGTTCCTGTTCTTTCACCTGGGCCTGCGGAAGGCACACCTGTGGGAACAGCCAGCCCACAACGATGCGTTCTGCCAACCTCTCATCAAGCATGAAGATAAACACTATGGGGACTCCCTCTGAGACCACCAAATTACTTCCCTGGCAACCAAGGAAGTGGACAGAAGGTTTCCTAATTATGTATCCCTCCCATTTGCTTGTCAGTCTTTGAAACTCATAGGCAGTTGAAGGGGGAGGCTCACAGGGACCCCTGTCCCAACACCAAACCATGGGGTTTCCTTGAGGCAGGAAACAAAAGTGGATCTCTGAGCAGCCTTGCTGAGCGCCTGTGACCCACAGGGCAGGCACTGAGAGAGGTCTGGTGGAGGGTCTCCTGCCAAGTCCTCAAGATAATTCTGTGAGGTATGAGCTTTATTCCTCATTGTAGGGATCAGAAAACTTGTCCAAGATCAAGTGGGAAAGCCTCCTTCAATCCCACTGCAACTCAGTCCCCAAATCGGATAGTCACAGAGCAGACGGTGGCAAAACCGCTGCCTCCACTGCCAAACGACACATGCAGGTATGAGCAGCGACTGGCAGGCAGGCCACCAGGGTGTGTAACACCAGTGGCGTGAGCACAGCATGGGGTCGACAGGGCTGAGCTACTGTATATACAAGGGCCACCTGGAAACCCAAGTTGATAGCAGGGCCACCCGATCTGAGGTCTGCGATGAGCTGGTGAGAGGACTCGGCAACGAGGCCTTTGGTTTTCACACCCAGCAGTCACGTGCCGGGCAGCCCAGGCAGGAAGCCTCCAGCATTTCATGAGTCATAAAAGCCAATGAAGAACTCCTTGTCAGAGGATTCATTTAAACTTCCCGTAACACTTCAGCTGTGGGGAGTCTGGCATGAAATATGCATATTAGCTACTCTCCAGCCAGAGAACGCAGAATTAACGCTTACAGGAAGCCTACATGCTGGGCGATGTGCACACACTCTCATGCAGTTCTCACAACAATTCCCCACTTTGCAAATCAGGGGACTGAGGCTCAGAGGAGTATCATGTTGCACCCTCATCTCTAGCCCCTACCAGGTGAGATGCCCAACTCCAACTCCCACCCCAGGTCCTCCCTCAGTGCCCCCACCCCATAAACACAGTTCCCTCTGATACTGCATGCACCAGAATCCATGACTCTCTGGGTCTCATGGTCCCCTCCCGGGGGCTCATGGGACTCAGGACACCATTCCTGACCCCCAGCACCTCCATCTGGGGCACAGGAAATGCTCATGAAATGTCTGTGGAGGAAGAGAGATGGGAGATGAGGCGATGGTAGCTGGGGAGGGAAGGGGGGAAGTAACAAGTCACCAGCCTGGGGTCCCACCTGGAAATACCAGATGGAGAGTGTGCACTGGGCAGCCTGCACAGCTCTGCACAGCAGTGGGCACCTGCGTGTGGCCTCCCTCCTCAGCCACCATCTCATCGCTCAGGTTCTTCTGGACATTGTCTTACACGCTGAAGGAACGGAAGTCACCATAACAGTCCGTGATGCCTATTTTTAGACCTTCAACTGCCAGTAAGATATAATCTCACACAGAGAGAGTTTGTGGCCACTCTGCACAATGAATTAACAAGAAAGATGAGCTTCCACTATAGACAGTGTCCTTAACTGAATGAGTCATCAGAGACCACCAGATGTTAGCAAGAGAGAAGTGCCTTCATTCCTGCATACTCCTCCCTCCCTCGTGCCCATCAGAAGACCTGAAGGGGCAGTGGAGCCTTTAAAATCAGAGCCACAAAGCCAATGAGACCTCCATGAGTGCAGTGACCTCCTGAGCACCATGACCTCAATGAGCGTCATGACCACCTGAGCACCGTGGGACCCACCAGGATGGACAGAGCAGCTCAACACTGGGATCTGAACGCTGGGGGTTCCTGTAAGCCCTGTGCCGTTGGTCAGTCATTTTTCACGAGTGTATCTAAACCCTCAACCTTGGATTCAGAAGTCTTGATGGCTACAGGTTTCTCAAGTGCTTGGGGCAAGCATCTGGGGTCCCTCTCCCTTTCCTGACACAGTCGGTGAGGAGGCAAGGCTGCATACACCTGAGAAAAACAGGCTTCCTCCTCCAACCACATGGCACCCACACAGCAAGACACTGTCCATTCTTCTTTTTTGCCTTTGAGAACATAAAACAAATAGCAAACATAAAGCAAATTCTTAGGAAAGGGAAAAATTTGTTCTCCAGAGATTTACAGTAAATGGTCTATAAAGGACACTGACAATTATTTAAAGATGCATCGTAAGGACAGCTGCTCCCCAACATAGGATAAAGAGAGTATTTGTAGTCCTGGATCCTTGTGGGTAAGCATACAAGGAGAGGGCTAATGAGAAGGGCACACATGTAGACTCATGATCAGTAATGAAGTATTTCTCACTCTCATGTAAGATCACAGCAGGAGTTGAAGTGTGCTGCCAATCCCAATGCATCCACCATATTTCTTTTCACTGTATGCAGGATAACAGACCCGGAAAGGGAAGCGAAGAGTGCGGAGAAGAAAACATTTTCCCCTACTTGCAGCTTCTCTCCAGCACGAGTGATTAGGAAAGGTCAGGGGCCGGCCAGGTGACCACGAGAGGAGGAAGGCAGAGCAGGCAAAGCACAAGGCGGGGCAAAGAGGGGCTTCTGCACTCCGACTCGAGGGTTCATAATGCTAATTCAAGATTAGCACAGCAAATAAAGAACATACAGAGGGATCTCACACACAGTATTCTCCAAAACAAAATGAAACAAAGCTGCAGTCCTTTCTCTTAATTGGATGGAAATGCAAGGAGACCTTCTCTTTAAAAGTAAGTCTGAAATAATTTCAGCCACAAAATAAATAATGATAGTAATGGCCGGGCATGAGGGCTCATGCCTGTAATCCCAGCACTTCAAGAGGGTGAGGTGGGGGGATTGCATGAGTCCAGGAATTTGGACCATCCTGGGCAAGATGGCAAGAACCCATCTCTACAAAAAAATCATTTAAAACTGAGTCATGCTGAGTGCAAGGGCTCACACCTGTCATCCCAGCACTTTGGGAGGCCAAGGCAAAGTCAGGAGTTTGAGACCAGCCTGGCAAACATGGTGAAACCCTGTCTTTACTAAAAATACAAAAATTAGCCAGGGATTGTGGCATGCGCCTATAATCCTAGCTACTCAGGAAGCTGAGGCAGGATAATCGCTTGAACCTGGGAGGCAGAGGTTGCAGTGAGCTGAGATTGCACTACTGCATTCCAGCCTGGGCGACAGAGCAAGACTCCACCTAAAAAAAAAAAAAAAAAAAAAAAAACCTTAGTCAGGCACGGTGGCATACAGCTGTGGTCCCAGTTACTGGAGAGGCTGGAGTAGGAGGATCTCTTGAGCCCTGGGGGTCAAGGCTGCAGTGAGCTGTGGTTGTGCCACTGCACTCCAACCGGAGTGACAAAGCAAGACCCTGTCTCAAAGTAAATAAATAAAAAATAATTATAGTAGTGGATTCAAATCCATAGAATAAAACCAATACCCATGACTCCCAGCTGACATTACTAAGCAAAGGGAGGGAAAGGAGACCTCTGCTTCCTACAGTAGAATTCCCACAAATGAATGTAGGAGGACTTATGGGATAGAAAAATCACCGTTTGGCAAACACATAATCATTGAAGGTAAGACTCATCACAGGATTTGTGAGTGAAAGGACCACGAGACAGGACATTTACCTGGTCTCAAAGCACCTCCCACAGACATTCATTAAACACAGGGGAAAGCTAGAGTGGAGCAGCCTGGCAGATACCACCTGAGCACTGTGACCAAAGCCAGCACCACCAGCGTGAGGCTGACTCGGGCTGTCCAGGAGTGTGCAGCTCAGGTGAAACAGATTTGAGAAGTTTCCAGTTTTCCTTGTACAACTGATGTTTAGTTTTATTCCCTTGGGTTGGAGAAGATATGTCAAACAATTTCAGTCTTTTTATATTTTGTGAGACTTGCTTTGTGACCCAAAGCGTGATCTCTCCTGGAACATGTTCTGTCTGCACTGAGGAAAATGTATGCTCTGCCACCATTGGGCGGGATGTTCCATGTGGATCCGTGATGAACATTTGGTCCACAGTGTGGTCAGGTCCACTGACGTCCTTCTTCATTCTCTGTCTGCATGTGATCCGTTCTTGAAAGTGGGGTACTGAACTCTTCTACTGTTACTGTGCTGCTGTCTTTTTCTCCCTTGAGTCCGTGTTTGCTTTATATTTAGGTGCTGTGATGTTGGGTGCATATATACTGATAACCGCTGCATCTTGCTGTTGAATCAACCCTTTTGTTCTAGAATGGCCTTGTCTTATGGCAGCGTTTGCCTTAATGTTGATTTTGTCTATCGAAGACACTTGTACTTGCATTCTTATTGAAGCACTATTCAGAACAGCAAAGTTACGAAATCAACTTGGATGCCCATCCACAGTGGACTGGATAAAGAAAGTGTGGTCTATATATACCATGGAATACTATGCAGCCATAGCAAAGAACAAAATATGTCCTTTGCTGCAATACGGATGTAGCTGGAGGCCACTATGCTCAGTGAATTAACACAGAAACTGAGAATCAAATACTGCATGTTTTCACTTAAAAGTGGGAGCTAAATAATAGCTACAGGCAGACAAACATGGAAACAAAAGACACTGAGGACTCTAAAAGAGGGAGGTCAGGGGGGAAAGGTCTGAAAATCTACCCGCTGGGTACTATGTTCACTATTTGGGTTATGGGGTCAATAGAAGCCCAAACCCCAGCATCATATAATAAATATAGCCAGGTGACAAACCTGCACATGTGTCTCCTGAATCCAAAATTTTGTTTCAAAAAGAAATCAAAAGGAAATTTGGAAAATATCTTCAGACAAACAAAAAAGCAACATACCAAAACCAGTGGATGCAGGAAAGCAGTAGTAAGAGAGAAATTTTTGGCACTAAACACCTGGAATGAAAAAGAAAACCTCAAGGAGACAACCTATCTCTACACCTTGAGGAATGAGGGGAAAAAAAAAACTATGCTCAGTGTTAGCACAAGGAAGAAAGTAATAGATTAGAGCAAAAACAAACGACATAGAGAAGAGAAAAACAATTTTTAAAAACAGCTAAAATTTTGGAAAAGATAAAATTGACAAGCTTTTACTGGGACTAAAAAGGAAGAAGGAAAGACGACGACTCAAATAAACAAACTCAGAAATGAAAGTGTAGATATTACAATCAATGGTACAGAAATTTTAAAATCATCTGACCATTATACACCAACAAATGGAATAACCTAGAAGAAATGGATAAATCCTAAAAGAACACAGAACCTACCAAGACTGAATCACGAAGAAAGAGAAAGACTGAACAGAATCACAACTGGTAAGATGATTGAATTAGTAACCAAAAATTTCCCAGCAAAGGAAATTCCAGGACCAGATGGCTTCACTGGTGAATTCTATCAAACATTTAAATAATTAATTTCAATCCTTTTCAACTCTTCCAAAAAACTGAAGAGGAGGGAACACTTCTAAACAAATTTTAGGAGGCCAGCATTACCCTAATACCAAAGCTAGGTAAGGATCTTATAAAAAACAAACAAACTCCAGACTAATAACCCTGATGAATATAGATGCAAAAATCACCAACAAAATACAGAGAATCAAATTCAACAACACATTCAAAGCAGTATACACCATAACCAAGTGAGATTTATCTATTCCTTGCATTCCAACCAATCAATATAGCTATACCACATTAACAAAATAAAGGGCAAAAGCACTGGATCACCTGCACTGATGCAGCAAGTCTATGACAAAATTCAACACCCTTTCATAATAAAAACTCTCAACAAGCCAGGAGTGGGAAGAAGTTGCCTTGATATAATAAAAGCCATATCCGGAGATCGCGCCATTGCACTCCAGCCTGGGTAACAAGAGCGACACTCCATCTCAAAAAAATAATAATAATAAAAAAAATAAAAATAAATAAAAGCCATATCCGAAAAGCCCACAGCTAATGTCACACTCCATGGTAAAAACCAAAGGCTTTTCCTCTAGTATCAGGAATGAAGCAGGGTGACTACTCTCGCCACTTCTTTTCAACACAGTAGTGTAAGTCCCAACCAGAGCAATTAGGGGGAAAAGCGAACAAATCAAAGGCACCTAAATCAGGAAAGATGTGAAATCATTTCTGCAGATGTCATAATCTTATATCCAGAAAACATTAAAGACTCCACAAGCTGTTAGAACTGCTAGACAAATATAAGCAAAGTTACAGGATACAACATACAAAAATTAGGTACATTTCTAAACACCAACAATAAACTATCAGAAAAAGAAATTAAGAACACAGGGAGGGGGGCATCACACACCTGGGTCTGTTGGGAGACACAAGGGGAGGGACAGCAGTGGGTAGGGAGGTTGGGGAGGGATAACATGGGGAGAAATGCCAGATATAGGTGAGGGGGTGATGGAAGCAGCAAACCACATTGCCATGTATGTACCTATGCAACAATCCTGCATGGTCTGCACATATACCCCAGAACCTAAAGTACAGTAAGAAATATATATATATATATATATATTTTAAAAACCAACAATTTCACTTGTAATAACACCCAAAATACTAAGGAATAAACTTAACCAAGGAGGTGAAAGACTTGCACATTGAAAACTGCAAAATAATGATGAACAAAATTAAAGATACAAATGAATACTAGGACATCTCATATTCATGGATTGAAAAAATTAGTAGTTAAAATAGCTATACTATCCAAAGCAATCCATGGGTGTAATCTCCATCTAAACAGTGGCTTTTTTTTTTTTACAAAATTAAAGAAAATGCTTAAAATTCATATGGAACCATTATGAACCCAGAATAGCCCAAACAATCTTGAAAAACAAAAATAAACCTAGAGACATCCACTTCTTGATTACAAAATGTATTGCAAAGGTATAGTAATTAAAACAGCATGGTGGCCAGGCACGGTGGCTCATGCCTGGAATCCCAGCACTTTGGGAGGCTGAGGCAGAAGGATTACTTGAGCCCAGAGTTTGAGACCAGTATGGGCAAGATAGAGAGGCCCCTTCTCTACAGAAAGAAAACAAAAAATTAGCCAGGTATAGTGGTGAGCACCTGTAGTCCTAGCTACTCAGGAGGCTGAAGAGGAAGTAAGTCCAGGAGTTTGAGGCTACCGTGAGCTACGATCCCACCACTGCAGTCTAGCCTGGGGAAAAGCCCAAATCCTGTCTCTAAAAAATCAAAAAACAAGTAACAACAACAACAAAAACCTAGCATGGTACTGACAGACATTCCGTTTGATCAACGGAACAAAATAAAGGGCTCAGAAATAAACTTACGGATATAAAGTCAACTGATCTTCAATAAAGGTGTCAAGAATACACAGTGGAGGCCGGATAATCGCTTTAACAAATGGTGCAGGGAAAGCTGAACACACACAAGCAAAAGAATAAAATTGAACCTTAATCTTATACCATACACAAAAAGAAACTCAAAATGAATTAAAGATTTAAATGTAATATCTAAAATGTTAAAACTCCAAGAAGAAAACATAAGGGAAATGTTTCAGGACTTGGTCTCTGTAATCGTTTCTTGGATATGACACTGAAAACACAAGACAACTGAAGCAGAACCAGACAAAATGAACTACACCAAACTAAAATGCTTCCACACAGAAAATGAAACAGCCAGCCGAGCGAAAAGGCAGCCTACAGAATGGGGGGAAATATTTGCAAACCATTTATCTGATAAGGGGAGTCGTATTCCAAATGTATAAAGAACTCCTACATCTAACTACTACAGTTAACTGAATAATACACAAATAATAAAACGGTTAATAAATGACCCAATTGAAAATGAGTAAAGGATTTAAATAGAAACATTTCTCCAAAGAAGACATACAAATGCCGACAAATATATGAAAAAATGCTCAACATCATGAGTACTTAGGGAAATGCAGATAGAACACAATGATACATTCCCTTGCACCCGCTGGTGTGACTATTACCAAAATCAAAGTGACAAGTATTAGTGAGGATGTGGAGAAACTGGAGCCCCTGGGCACTGCTGGTGGGAATGTAAAAAGGTACAGTGGTTACGGAAAACAGTAGGAAGGTCCTCAAAAAACAGAAATAGAACTACTAAATGATCCAGCAATTCTGCTTATGGGTATTTACCCAAAAACATTGAAATCAGGATCTCAAAGAGATATCTACACTTCCACGTTCTCTGCAGTATTATTCACAGCAGCCAAGAGGTAGAAGCAACCTAAGTGTCCATGGACAGATGAACAGATAAGCAAAATGTGGTCTACAAATACAGTGAAATGTTATTCGATCTTTAAAAAGAAGAAAGCCCTGCCATATGCTACAACATGGAAGAGCCTTGAGGACAGTATGCTACAGGAAATTGAGCAGTCACAGAGGGACAAACGCTGTGCGATTCCACTTAGTTAAGGGACATAGTCAAGCTCACAGAAGCCGGAAGTCAAATGGTGGTTTTTAGGAACTGGGGAGGGGACATGGACAGCTGTGTTTAATAGGTGTAAAGTTTCAGTTAGGCAACGTAAGTTTAGAGATCTGCCATATGACATTGTGCCTCTGGTTAGCAATATTGTACTGCACTCAAAAACATTTGTTAAAAGTGATCTCAAGGTCAATGTTCTTACTGCAACAGAAAACAATGAGAGTAAACGCATACATGCAGTGGGTGGACCAGTGCCTGGCATCCAGAATGAGCCCAGCACCAGAGTTCTAGTGGAGGTGGTGCTGCCAGAGTCTCCGACCACACACCACACAGGGGTGGGGGAGCGTCCACAGGGCAAGGCCTGGCGCTCCAGATGAGCTTTTGTTTTCATAAGTACATCACATAGAGAAGCGCTCCCAAATGTGAATGTGACAGCTCCCAGGGCCCGTCTACTCCACACTTCTGGGACACTGTCCTGTTTGGTTTTAGAAAATTCCTGGGTCAGCCCTTAAAATGAGCTGAGATTGAAATCAGTCGACAACAGTGGAACATTAATTTCCTTTTCTCCAGTCACTTCTCAGAATCTTTAATATATGATGTGCTTGGGGGTGGGTGGGTGAGGAGGTCACAGACACTGTGGTGTCACTTTGACAGCTAGTTCCAAAATGCCCTCCCTGCAAATGTTCATGGGGTTCAGGAATAACTGAAATCCACTGATGAAATCTCCTTGAAATCCCCTCCAATGATTTGTCTTTCTCTGCATGAGAATGCAGCCCTCACCTCTTCTAGCCCCCCGGCTCTCTGAACTGTCCTCAACGATTCATTTGTTCATTCATTATCATTCCTTCAGCCTCTTTTGCTGACTGGAGACCTCTGGGCCTGGGCTAGCTGTGCACCAGGAACACAGAGATGGAAATGCAGGGCCTGGGCCCACAAGGTTCTTGCAATACAGGAGGAGAAGGAACCTCATAGGCAAAGACAAGCTGGCCAGGGAGTGTCCTGGCAGAAACCTGAGAGACAGACAGTGGGAGGAGGAACTGCGAACAGCCAGGACAGCCAGGGTCACCAAGAAGGCCTGGGGGGAAGGGAAGATAATGTGGAGGACAGACATTTAGGCAAAGGGGACAGATGTGGAAAAGAAAACGAACACAGGGTGCCTTGTGCAGGGAGCCGCATGCAATTCCACCTGGGCCCAGGCCAGAGCAGAAACAGCCACGATGGAGAACGAGGCAGGAACCAAGTTGGGAGGGCCTTTGCGGCAGTGGTTCTTAGACTCTGCTGCAAGCTAGAAACTCCTGGGAGGCTGGTTCTGTGTTGCTATTTTTAAATCCTTGGTAATGAAGTATGATTTCCATATAATAAAAAGTACATATTTAACTCTCAAGCTCAATGTAATCTGACAAATGTATACTAGTATAATCCACACAGAGAAAAGATAAAGCCACTCCACCAGCCCCTAAACCTTCCTCCTGCCCCTTTACAACCAATCCAAAGCCTTCTCGCCTCCTCAGGACAACAGGGATCTGCTTTCTATCATGATCGAGTCTTGCCTGTTCTAGAATTCATATAAATGGGATCCTAACAGTGTGTAGGTTTTGGGTCTGGCGTCTTTCACCCAGCATGCTTTGTTGAAATTCATCCACGTTCTTAAGCAGAGCAGCAGCCTGTTCCTTGTTGCCAGTAGCATTCTATAATACTACAACTATTGATTTATAGATAGTTGGCTACAGGGGTTATTTCCAGTTTGCAGCTATTCTGAATAAAGTTGCAATGTACATCAAAGGACAAGTCTTATACAGGCATGCATTTTCATGACTTACCCGTCCTGGGTAAGCACCTAGAAGTGGGCTTGCTTCATTGCACAGGAGCTCTATGTTTAACTTGCAAAGAAACTGATGACCAGTTCTACAAAGTAGCCACACCCTGCACACTGTCACCAGCACTACGGGTGCATTCCAGCTCTCCCAGGCCCTGGTCTTCTGGGTGCAATGTGTGTGCAGCAGTGGTTTTGACTTGAATTTCCCTGAAAATGTGTGATATTGAGCAGCTTTTCCCATGCTCATTGGCCAATCATTTACTCTCCCTCGTGGAATGTTGGTTCACATTTTTGCACACTTCTAATTGTGTTGTTTTCGTTACTAAGAAAATTTCTGCACGTATTCTTGATACAACAGCAACATGTTCAGCTCTAAATGTTAGATTTTGACCTTTTCCTTCCAGTCCTTTCCTCATTATATTTATGATTTCCTTTACATCCTTAAGCATAACTCTAACCATCATCTCAAAGTCCGTGTATGCTCACACCATCATCCTTATCATTTCTGAGTCTGCTTCAACTGACAGCCTCCCCCCGCACCCCACCAGCTCTGGTTCCTATCTTCCTGCCACTTTTGTAGGGCACTGTGAGTTTTCATTTGTTGAATGTATGAGTGTTACTATTTTCCTTTAGAGTGCTGGGTCTCCTTTTGATTGGCAGCTAAGTTACCTGTGAACCAACTCGTTCTTTCTAATGCCTGTTCTCCAGTCCTCTTAAGGCACATGTGGAATGGCCTTCACACCGGGGCCAGGCTGGCCCTGCTGCTAAGTAGGTGGTTCTTCTGTGGTCTCGCATCCAGAAGGCCTCAGGTGTCCTTCGAGGTGGCTCCCCTGGCTGCAAAGCTCTGGTATTCTTCTGTGCACAACTGCCTGGAGTTCTCTGCCTGCCTGCAGGGGTTTCACTCTCCCTGTGTTCAGCTTAGGATTCAGCAATGGCCCAAGGTGATCCCCATGCGGACTCTGGAACTCTCTCTTTGCTGAGTTCCTTTCTCTCTAGTGTTCTGCCCCAGATTTCCGCCCCTCGGCCTCCTGCACTCTGGCCTCTGCCCCCGCCACTGAGCAAAGCTGCCATTCTTAGCCATTCCCCATCCCTACCCATCTCTACCCATCCCTACCCATGGGCACCACCACACTGGCTTCTCTGACCTCAGAGACCACAGTGCTGTGCTGGGTAGGTTTTGCTTTTGAGAAGAGGGAGAATTAGGGAGAAGGGGTTTTGTCTATTATCTGACAACTCTTATTTAATTCACCCCCGCCCCGCCCATAATTTTTAGTGGTTAGCAGCAGGAGGGTGGGCCTGGTACCAGCTGCCCCAACATGGTGGACCCAGTGCACTCTTAAGAGATCTTAGGGCAAAGGCCGTGTCCAGATGGGCTGAATCCTTAAGCTCTCCAAATGATTCCAATATTCAGCCAATTTGTGAAAACAAGGCTTTGGGAGGAAGGGATCTAACGTTACAGGCCCGCATTTCCTAGTCGCACTGTCAAAGTCCGGGGAGACTGTAAACCATCCACACCTCCGATGATGATTCAGGCAGCCTGGCATGGGGCCTGGGCATTTTTTTTTTAATATCCTCAGATCGTTCAAATCTAATGAGAAGCAGAATTGAGAAGCAGATCTGTAGGCACTGGGGAGCCACTGGAAGATTTCAGAAACAATTAAGGCCAACATTTGGTTTCATACTGAAGTTGTGTAAGCCCTCAATTTACACATATTCTCTTAGCTCAGTGAGAGGGGCAAGGTGTTCCTGGGAAGACTGCCCTTCCCAAGGCATCCTCTCCTGCAGCTCTTGAGACCACAATTTTAATTTTGATTCTTCTAATCAAGAAGCAGTTAATGAATACCTAATATGCGCCAGGCACTGTCTCAGAGCTAGCCATGGATAGACAAGGCTGGTTCTCTGCCCTCAAGGAGCCCACAGTCAAGCAGGAAGCAGGGGAGCAAGCAGAGGACCATGGCATAGTGAGCACAGTGCCATGGCTGCTATGACAGGCTCGGCAGCACACCATGGAGCCTTGGACAAAGGAGGCGTGCCCCATCCAGCCTCAGCAGTCTGGGAGGCTACCCCAAAAGATAGGCTGTCTGAGCTGGGCTCTGAAGGAAAGGAGGTGTAGATAGGGGAACGAAGTGGAAGCACTGGGCCCTTGGTCTGATCACAAAGCAACAAAAATCCAAAACTTAGGCCAGAAACCTGGATGAAAGATGGAGCGGGTAGAGAGGGTGAGGACGGAACAGCAGCCAGGGCCCACACTGGGGAGGGCTTTGGAGACCTCTAATCCTGTCACTGACAGAGCATTGAAACAGATACGCCTGGCGGAACCCTTCTCCAGGCACTTCTCCCACCACAGGCTTAGATACCAGGCCCACTCCAGCATTACAACAGGGAGCAGGATGAGAATACACACAGGGCCCACGTACCATGCATCTCCACATTTACAACTGTAAATCAAGGGAATCTAACAGCCCAGTGGGTCCCCCTCCCCTCTCAGGTGTGCGCACATACAAACACAAACATGCACAGCCAGGGGCCTCTCTGTACTTCACCCTTCTGACCTGAGGGTAAAGGCAACATCTTCCAGGACCAGCCTGGCCATCTGGGAGCCTGAGGGGAGCACAGATCTCCAGGGCAAGACAGGATGGGGCCTGGGATGGACCTGCCTAAAACGAGGGTAGGCCTCCCCCTTCCCTGTACACAGCAGCCTCTCTGCAGGTGGCTGGGCCTGTCATTCCCCTTCTCCAAGATCTCTGATGCTCGGTATTCCATCCCACTGGGCATGATCAGACTTCAGCATAATCTCAGACATGAAATAATCCCACACTACTGAGCATGACATTTTGGCAGGACGTATATAACCTGCATCCTGCCTGCTTTTCCAACTTCACCTCCTATTTCTCTCACCCATTCCTTGCGTGCTGGCCGTGTCCTCACCAGCCCCAGTGCCTTTACTCCAGCCTCTGCTTCTCCCTGTTTCTTTCGCTGGCCTCTGGGTCCCTCTCACTCTTCAAGGTTCGCCTTTGGCAGCACCCTGAGAGAGGCCCTCCTTACCTCCCGAAAGCCCTGCCCAGCACCGTGTTCCCCTGTTTCTCTAGCCTTCGCAGCACTTGCCACCAACCACGTTCCTGCTTTCCTGTCCACTTGCTTGTCTGCTCTCCCACTAGAAGATGAGCTCCTTAGGGGGTACAAAGCTGACTTTATTCACTGCGTCATTCCCGACACGCACAATGGCACACACTAGAGCTACCCGGCACCCCAACTGTCACACACTCCTTCTCAGAGCCGACTGTATTAGTCTGTTCTCACACTGCTATCAAGAACTGTCTGAGGCCAGGTAATGTATAAAGGAAAGAAGTTTAATTGACTCACAGTTCCACACAACTGGGGAAGCCTCAGGAAACTTAAAATCATGGCAGAAGGTAAAGGGGAAGCCAGGGTCCTTCTTCAGAAGGCGGTACGAAGGAGAAGTGAATGAATGCATGAAGAACTACTGAACACTTAGAAAACCATCAGATCCCATGAGAACTCACCCACTATCAAAGAGAACGGCATGGGGGGAAACAGCCACCATCAATCAATGACCTCCACCTGGTATCTCCCTTGACACATGGGACTTACGGAGATGATAATCTACAATGAGCTTTGGGTGCGGGTACAGAACCTAAGCATGTCACCAACACATTTCAGTTTCCAGTCACTCCTCTGTGGCGCACATGGCCTCCCGCTTCCTGTTCTCTCACCTCACATCACCAAGAGTCAATTCCCATGGACCTTTCACGAGCCAGGTAACATGGTACGCACTTTGAGAAATAAGCCTATGGCCATTTCATTCTTAGAGCTCCTAGTTGACTTAGTATACTTCCCTGCTAGCATGTGGCATTCCAAACAGAGCTCTAAACACATCAGACTGTGCCTTACCCGAGGCTACACCACAGAGGCCCAGGAAGAATGTCTGAGGAATGGATGGGTGAACAGAACAGTGGATGGCAATAAGGAAAATCCAGATTCTGATACTCGGTACAAACAACGCCTGAGTACTAGTCACACTTTCATGCATACTTTTCTCCATAAAAGATTTATTTCAGCAGGACGCTGAATTAATAATAACTAGAAATAGTTCTGCTTTTGAGGAATTTCTGTGTGTTTCCTTAAGAGCAGGACTTTCAGGAGGGGTATGCATCAAATTTCTCCTAGTGTCTCCTAAGCAGCCATGTTGCCTGCTCTCGGTTACCCTTTCAGGTTCACTATTTGCCCACTCCCCAGCACACCCCCCTAAACTCATGGCACACCGGTGGCCCTGCCTCCCAAAACATGCCGGCCCCTGCTCTGCCTCTTCACTGATGCTGGGTCTCCTCTTTCCCGCTAGCCAAAATTCGACTCTCTGGCAAGCCCTGCTAAAATGGCAGTTCTTTCATGAAGTTCTCCTAAGAAAGATGAATTCCTTTTTTTCTGTGTAGCCATTATATTTCAAGCCATTTATCTTGTATGGTTTTTGTGACTCAATGCATCAGAACACCATACCTGTCTACAATGACATAGTCACATAATTAATTTTCCCAACTGGACTGTTACATTTGGCAGGAATAACAAATTTCTATGCCAATTATACACTAACCCACATGACCCTTTCCTAAAAAATATGAAGAATAGCATTGTGTTCATACAATAATGGGTTATGTGAAATGGTCAGCTTTCTTTTACCTTTTCTGGTTTTACAAAATGGCATTCATTGATCTATACCTAGAGTTCTGTGTAACCTGAGTCGGAGATTGCCATTCTAAGGGTTAAAAGGAAGCAGAAAGAGAAAGTGCAGGAGCCACAGGAAGGCATTTTAAAACTGATGAAATAGAAAGGCTCTTAGGAAACAAAACGCTGAGATGATAGTCTTTACCTCCACCTGATAGCATGGGTATTTGCATGCGGACCGGGAGCTCCTGGAAGGCAGGAAGGATGTTTTGCCTATGAATTTCCCCTGTAGGGAGCATAGGGTCTTCACAGAGGTAGACAGGTAACAAAGCAAAGCAAAACTGGCATGCGTGTTCTGGAGGCGTAAATGCTGGAGGGCTAAGTGCAGGGCAGGAAGCTGCCTGAAGAAAAGAAAACTTTAGATTCTTGTCCTGGGAACTGTACAAACATTAGCCAATGTTATTCATTCCTGGCAATAGAATCTCTAGGAGGTATTTCTCTGTGACTGGTTTGGACACCAGATTAAAGAAAAAGGGTACAGTATAATGGCCTGGATGTGCTGCTAGGACACGAAAGGCTTCAAGGCTTCCCCCATTCACTGCAGGACTGTAAAGGCCTCTCCCCATCCAAGCCTCCCGGAAGCATGTTTGCCCATGGGAACGGTAAGTGCAACATCTTCTCTACAGTGAGAGGAAACGACCTCATTACACTCACACAGCTGTCGTCTCCCCTTCCTAATGAGCACAGACTTTGCCCAAAGGAAAAGGTTGGTGATCTTGGCAGTAAATATCATCCCCTATATACCAAGGCAGACTTTACATCCATATGCTTAATGCAGCTTGTATTGGTATTCCTTCCCATTGTTACTTACCTTTCCACAATATTCCCTTATGCCAAAATCTAATCCAGAGCAAGGCCCTAACTCTCCTTAATTCTATGAAACATGACAGAGATGAAGAAGCTGCAAAAGAAAAGTCTGAAGCCAGCAGAGGTTGGTTCACGAGGCTGAAGCAACGAAGCTGTCTCCATAGCAAAAAAGCAATGTGGTCGGGTGCGGTGGTTCACACCTGTAATCCCAGCACTTTGGGAGGCCGAGGCGGGTGGATCACGAGGTCAAGAGATTGAGACGATCCTGGTCAACATGGTAAAACCCCGTCTCTGCTAAAAATACAAAAAATTAGCTGGGCATGGTGGCGCGTGCCTGTAATCCCAGCTACTCAGGAGGCTGAGGCAGGAGAATTGCCTGAACCCAGGAGGTGGAGATTGCAGTCAGCCGAGATCGCGCCATTGCACTCCAGCCTGGGTAACAAGAGCGAAACTCCGTCTCAAAAAAAAAAAAAGGTGAAGCAGCAAGTGCTGACGAAGAGGCTGCAGGAGGATATCCAGAAGACCTCACTCAGCTCACTGAGGAAGGAGGCAACACTAGACAACAGATTTTCAATGCAGATGAAATAGCCTTCTACTAGAAGAAGATGCCATCTAGAACCTTCATAGCTGGAGGGTAGAAGTCAATGACTGGCTTCACAGCCTGAGAGAACAGTCGGACTGTCATGTTAGGGGCTAAGGTGGCTGGTGACTTCAAGTTAAAGCCAACACTCATTTCCCATTCTGAATATTCTAGGACCCCGATGCATGACACTAAATCTACTCGGCCTGTGCTTTTGAGTGGAAGAACAGAGGCTGGATGATGGCACGTCTGTCTGTAGCATGGCTTCCTGAATATTTTTAGCCATCTGTTGAAACCTACTGCTCAGGAAAAAAAAGGATTCCTTTCAAATACTATTGGTTATTGACAATGCACCGTGTCACGTAAGAGAGCCGATGGAGACGTCCAAGAATGTGAAAGTTGTTTGCAAGCCTGTTCACACAGCATCCATTCTGCAGCCCGTGGATCAAAGAGTCCTCAGGATTTTGCAAACATTGGCCAATGTATCTTTACATGTAGATGTATTCTTTAAAAAATGCAGTCCATAAGCCTATAGCTGCCATAGACAGTGATTCCACTGATGGATCTGGGCAAAGAACACTAAAAACCTCCTATAAAAGATTCACCATGCTAGATGCCACTAAGAACATTCATGATTCCTGAGAGGAGGTAAAATAGCAGCATGAACGGGAGTGTGGAAGAAGCTGTTTCCAATCCTCACGGATGACTGTGAGGAGCTCAAGACTTTGGTGGAGGAAGTAACTGCAGATGTGGTAGAGATAACAGGAGAACTAGAATTAGAAGTAGAGTCTCAAGAGGTGACTGAATTGCTGCCATCTCATGACCAAACGTGTACAGATGAGGAGCCGCTTCTTACAGATGAGCAAAGAAAGTGGTTTCTTGAGATGGAATCTACTTCTGGTGAAGAGGCTGGGAACGACGTTAAAATAACAACAAAGGATTTAGAATACGACATAAACAGCTGGTAAAGCAGTGGCAGGGTTTGAGAAGACCGACTCCCATTTTGAATGAATTTCTACAGCAGGAAAATGCTACCAAACAGGATGGCACGCGAAAGAGAAATTTTTAGTGAAAGGAAGAGTCCACTGAGGCAGCAAACTTGGTGACTGTCTGCTTTTAAGAAATTGTCAAAGGCACCCCAGCCTTCAGAAACCAAGCAGCCTGATCAGTCAGCAGACGTCAGCAAGGAAGCAAGACCTTCCACCAACCAAAAGATCACAACTCGTGGAAGGCTCCAATGATCATTTGCATTTTTTAGTAATAGAGCATAAGTTAATTAAAGGATATACATTTTCTAATCATAATGCTATTGCATACTTAATATACTACAGTGTAAACATGACTTTTACATGTACTGAAAAACCAGAACCTCCGTGTGGCTCGCTGTATGGCAATACTCGCTTTTTTTATTTATTTATTTTTATTTATTTATTTATTTATTTATTTATTTATTTATTTACTTTGAGACAGAGTCTGGTTCTGTCACCCAGTCTGCAGGGCAGTGGCGCGATCTCGGCTCACTGCAACCTCCATCTCCTGGGTTCAAGCAATTCTCCTGCCTCAGCAACCCAAGTAGCTGGAATTACAGGCATGAGCCATCACGCTGCATAATTTTTGTATTTTTAGAAGGGACAGGATTTTGCCATGTTGGCCAGGTTGGTCTCAAACTCCTGTCCTCAGGTGATTCACCCACCTTGGCCTCCCAAAGTGCTGGGATTACAGGCATGAATCACCGAGACTGGCCTCACTTTATTTTTTTATTGCTGTGGTCAGGAACGAAACCCATGCCATTTCTGAGGCGCACCTGTATTTTTCTCCTGATGTAGGTAAACAGCCGACAGACATGTGACTCTTTTTTAAATTATTATTATTATACTTTAAGTTGTGGGGTACACATACAGAACGTGCAGGTTTGTTACATAGGTATACATGTGCCATGGTGGCTTGCTGCATCCATCACCTTGTCATTGACATAAGGTATTTCCCCTAACGCTATCCCTCCCTATCCCCCGACCCCCTGCTATCCCTCCCCTAGCCCCCCACCCCCTGACAGGTTCTGATGTGGGATGTTCCCCTCTCTGTGTCCAAGACATGTGATTCTTGTTGATGAAATCCACCACTGACAAACAGGAGGGAGACAAGTGGGGTGCAGAGTTCACAGAAGCACTTTGTAAGCCCCAGGAGACCTGAGCCTGTGTGAAGACAGACACTGAGGATGCCAGATGGTCATAGGAGGCTGTGAGCTCCTTGAGAATGGCGGCTGTGCTGTGTTTAATGTCACTCCCCCATGGTCCACACAGTGAGTATCTCTTGAAGTGCAGTGAATTGAACTGAACTAAGTTGATATGAGCTGGAGCAAGACCCATGAGAGTCAGAATGCAGGCAAAATGAAATGTCTGTCTGAGAAAATGACTACCAGAAATTTTTATTAGGTTTACTCTAGACTACCATTTGTAAATACGTCAATGTAAATAAATTAATCAGTGAATAATTACACGCAGCATGCGATTCTCCACTCCCAGGGATGCACTTCATACCTACTCTGTGCAGAGTCTATACAAACCCAATACAGAATAGACAACTATTGTGTCTAAAAAGAAGCCTGTAAGAGAGACAGAGATCAAAGATACCTGGCACCAACGCAAGGGAATTCACGGTCTCAGGGAGCAGCGCCGAGGGGCACAAAGTGTGCCTGTGAGGGAAGCTGCAATCTCTCGCCTGCAGCACTTGCAGGGGAGCTGCCAGAGGAAGAAGCACCTGCACGTGAAGCCAAGCCATCTACCAACAGGACCCTCTCCAGGCTCCAGGTGTAAGCTGCGGGAAAGCATCTATGAGGATGAGAGGAGCTTTGAACAGGGTAAAAGCATTTCCTCTCCTTGAAACACTTCCGTCGCATATCCGTTCAACAGAATGTAAGAGCCATTCGGAGAAGAAGCAATGGCTTATGAAAGACCCATTTCTTTCTAATTCAACCTTCTAAGTTTTTAAATAATCAAATTGGGCTCTTGGCAATAGACTACCTGTTCTGATTTCCCTCAATCCCGTGAGAACTACTGTCCATGTCCACTCGTGTGAGGACAGAGTTTGGTCCCAGGTTGAACCTACACCAAGACTAGAACTGAAAGGGAACTCAGGGGCAACTTCCTCCGTGTCTTTTTTTGCGGGTGAAAATCCAGAGAAGAGAGTGACTTGATCACGGTCACAGGGTAAGCAAAGGGACAGTGTAAGCACATTAAAGAGGGTGAATAAGTATCAAATACAAGAGCCTTATTTTCTCTCTATATATGTGTTATGAACCTAGACCAACCAGAGCTCATGCACAGAAAATACAAGACTTGTGACAAAAAGATGTTGCAAAGGAAAGAAGTATCCAGGGAAGCTTGGCTGCCAACTTCAGAGCTCTACAGGACTAGGAAAAGGACTACTGAGGCACCCATCCTGCCTCCAGTGGGAGTGCCTGGCCCACACCTGAAGTATCTGAGCAGGCACGTTTTCTCATTAGGCAAAGAAAACAAGCTTATTTATGCGTTCATTTTTTTGGTTGCCTAGATTGCTTCTGAATTTGCACTTACCTATAAAGAGTGTGTGTGTGTGTGTGTGTGTGTGTGTGTGTGTGTGTCTGTGGAAAGAGAGAGAGACAAAGAGGAGGAGAGAGAGAGACAGAGAGAGACCTCATGTAGGAACTGTCAGTCTCCTGTGCATGAGTCCCTTGCAAGCAAAGATTATGACAGATTCACCTTCACAGGCCCAGCACTATGTGTGCCACCCAGTAATAGAGCAGAGCTGCCTGGGGAAGTGGGGGCGGCTTCATGGAGATGTGACATTGAGGCATTTAAGAAAGTAATGGTGGCTTCAGAAGGGATGAAGAGAACACAGAAGGCTTTCGAGCAAGGGAAGCAGCTCTGTTTTCTGCTGCCAATGAGCAGCCTTGAAGACACGGATGCCAAATGCAACCTGAAGACCAATTAGACTCGCAGGGAACTGAGAGAAACCATAGTCACCTCGTCACCTCGCATCAGGGCAAAGACTCCTGGGCAGGCTGCACAAGTGACAGAAAGATTTACATTTGCAGGGGACCTTCACATGGGAATTTTACACAATTAAGAATTAAATAAGTTTCACTTTCAAAAGCATTCCCATCATTAATATAGCTCTTCCAAATGAACAATTCAAACTGAGCCACCCTCGTCATGAAATCAGGCCACTGGTTAAACAAGAGTGGATGCTCACCTGCGTTACGAAATTCTTAAATCAAAATAGCTTAATCCATCCGTTTGTATTTTGCAGGCCACAGTCAAAGCCTAATTAGTTTACCACAAACAATCTGGACGATTGTTCTATCTGCATTCAAAACAACTCCTCATTGGGCACAACAGTACAGCTTTGCCTAATAAATGAAATCAGTGAGTATTAGCTACCTGAATTATGCATGAAGCTTTGTGTCAATGCAAGTTTGATTATTAATCTGTAACTACATCGAGTAATTCACCTTTGAATTTCCCTTGCATTCACAATATATAGGAGATGAAAAAAACACAAGAAGGAAAAGGTGTGTCAACGATGCTGAGAAACTCACTTTCTGAAATGCACAAGCCAGCTGGCTGTAGCTGAGTCCAGTTCGCAGCACAAGGAGCACAAGCAGGCCATGCCCAGGGCTCAGAGCACAGCGATGCCTAGAAAAGAGAGCTGTCCCAATCCCCCTCCTGAAGCCACTGTGCTCATGAAACCATTCAGTATCTGCTGAAGAAGAAAGAAGTTCACTAGAATGTTGCTATTCTCTCACCCGTGAGTGCAGCAGTAGCACAGAAACCTCGGGGCCCACAATCAGAAGGGTGGCTCAAAGCCCCCTGTCAGCCTTCACTGCCCACCTCACCGGGGCAAATCAGCAACTGAAGGCTCAGTGTGTTCCTCTCAACAGTAAGAATGTGATCCACCTCAAACGCCGGGGGTGGAATTTGGTGGGCATGGGTAAGGCACCAGGAAGTAAGTGCTCAGCACAGAGGTCTGAAAAGGCCTTGTTGCTTCACTGAGGGCAGTCCCTCTGGGCCCTGTTTACAACTTATAAATAAGTATAATCTGCAGAAACTTAGATAATTTTGATGGTGGCCTGCAAATGACAAATGGACTAATTAATATACCCCATGTGACCCCATAATACAGCATCACCTAAATAAACCCTAAGCCACCAAAAATGTTTTCAGTTGATGGGTATGTTAGGCAGGGTTCTCTAGAAGACCAACAGGACATGGTGTGTGCACATGAGACCTGAGAGAGGACGTATTAGGAGAACTGAATCACAGAGGCCAAGAAATCCCACACCAAGACCCCTGCAAGCTGGAAAGCCAGGGGAGCAGAGGTCCGAAAGCCTCAAAACCAGCAAGGCTAAGGCTGTAGCTCTTGGTCCAAAGCCACAGGCCAAGAGTCCTCGGGGCTGCTGCTGTCAGTCATAGAGTCCAAAGGCCAGCAAGCCCAAAGTTCTGACGTCCAAGGTCAGGAAGAGAAAAGTGTTCCTGCTCTAGGAGGGAGGGACAATTCTCCTCTCCCCTGCCTTTTTGTTCCACCCAGGGCCCCGACTAATGGATGGTGCAACAGTGGATCTTCACCACACAATCCCCCAGCTCACACGCAAGTCCCCTCATAGACATGCCCAGAAGCAATGCATTGCCAGTTCTCCAGGTATTCCTCAATCCAGTCAAGGTGACATTAAATTAACCTGCACGAGGGGCACTGAAGCTGTTCTCACGTTGGCTAATACAAATACACTTGGAAGGGCATCTTCGTGCATACCTATTTTCTACTTTTGAATTATTTTAAGGTAGTGGCAAAATATAGAAATATAGCACAGATGAAACGGGTTGACATGCAGCCTTCTTAAGACGTTTTACCAACTTACACTGGCAACAGAGGCGTAATTAACATGTCAGTCTCCATAAACTTTGGTCAGCACTGGAATTAATGTAAGAAAATCCACGCATATATCCATAACATACACACATATGTAATATATCCATACATAATGGAGGCGCAAAGCTATGCGATTTTTCTTTGAATAATCAACCCTTAATTAGTAATTCCCATGAGGACAAATGATTAGAAAAATCAGGCTGTTCTTACTCTGTAATTAGACAAGGAGCTCCCTGAAGGGAGGAACAGTAGGGCCTCGTTTTAAAATTAACCATCATGGCAGAGGAGTATGGCAGGTTCTCAAAACATGCCAAAAACTGGCTCAGAAAGATCAGGCTGCTCATCAGTGCTGCACACCAGCAGAGCTGTCCCCTAAAGCCACACACATAGACTCTCCGTAGAGACGCACGTGGTCAAAGCCATCAGGCCTACGAAACACTTCCAGGAGGGCTGGAGGCAGGCAAGGAAGCATCGCCACGCAGCCCTGGGCGCCAGCCCCTCCCCACCCCTTACCTACAGCTCAGGCACTGCTGTGATGCAGAGGGACCGCGGGCACGGGCCTCGGCAGCACACGCCTGGGAGCAATGGGAACGGGACCGCCACGAGTGAGTGCCTGCGGTCATTCCAGCATGTTGAGCTTTGGAGCCAGCTGCTGTGCCAGCTGTTTCACCCATATTATCTCACCCAATCCTCACCAGTAAGGAGTATTTCTTCTCCAATTTCCAGATGAAGAAATTGAGGCTCGGATCATGAAACCTGCCCGAGCTGACGCCGTGACTAAGTGATACGGACAATTCAAACTCATGTCCGGCTTATCTTGAAACCCACGGCCTTACCTACAGCCTGTGGCTGTGCCTGACGGACTAAGCTGAAAGAAGAGGCTGCTGGAGTCCAGGAACCTCTGTCAAGCAGCCCTCGACACTCACAGTCTTACTGTCACTCTAGCGATCATGCTGCTGAGTCCCTGGCCCCAAAAAGCACCAGCTCTGCTTCATCCTTTAAGCCCCAACCAGGCTTCTTCCATGGGTAAGCGATCAGGCAGAAAAGAACAGGGACCTTCCCTGAGGGAGGAAACGGGGACTCAAGTGTGGAGTCTCTCTCTTAGAAAGCAGCTGTGAGACCCTGGATGAAGCTGCAATGTCTTGGAAGGCCCTGACTGCGCTGGATAGAGGGGCCTTCCCTGGAGTCACACAGTCCCGCCAAGGCCCAGTGCCTGCATCTGGAACCCTCAGTCTGTCCGTGTAGATGGGGACAGTAACGTCTGCCCCACAGGGTCTCTGGGGGTTAAGTTAATGATACTTGCAGACCATCCAGGGGTTCTATAAGCAGTGACTCCTTTCTCTCCCTGGGCCTCTCTGGACAAGCAGATACAACACTCTGGCTCGTGGAACAATTCTGAGGATAAAATGCGGTAACACACACGAAAGCTCAGAGCAAACTGTTAAGACAAAAGAAGCTAAGAGATTTTGAAACACACACACTGCATCATGACAAGTGGTAGGGAAAACAGCCCAGTGGGGTTGCTCCTGGGGCGCAAGGACAGTCAGCACTGGAATCAATCAGTGCACTATGCCACATTCACAAAATCAAAGACTAAAATCACAGGATCATCTCAACTGACGTAGAAAAAGCATCTGACAAAACTCTGAGACAGAAAACAGAGCAACAGCTGTCGAAAGTTCGGAGTAGGCGCCAGGATTGCCTACAAGGGAGCAAGAGGGGACATTTTTTAAGGTGAAGAAACTGTTCTGCGTCTTTATTTTGTTGGTGTGGTTTCACAGATAACTGTCAAAACTCACAGAACTGTACACCAAAAAGGGTGAACTTCAGTGCACATAAATTATATTTCAATAGATCCGAATCTTCCAGGCGCACTGGCTCACACCTGCAATCCCAGCACTTTGGGAGGCCGAGGCAGGCAAATCACAAGGTCAGGAGATGGATCCCATCCATCCTGGCTAACATGGTGAAACCCCGTCTCTACTAAAAACACAAAACATTAGCTGGGCATGGTGGCACGCTCCTGTAGTCCCAGGTACTCGGGAGGCTGAGGCAAAAGAATCGTTTGAACCTGGGAGGTGGGGGCTGAGTGAGCTGAGATCATGCCATTGCACTTCAGCCTGGGCGACAAAGAGAGACTCCATCTCAAAATAAAAAAAAAAAAGAAGAAAGAGATGAAGAGGCAAGCCACAGACTAGGAGAAGGTATTATATGTCTTCAATCTCTCTAATGTTCAATGCATAGATATACATACATATATATATATATATCTTCACTATATGTGTGTATACATACATACACAGTGTCACTATATGTATGTAAATATGTGTGTATATATATCTTCACTATACATATCTTCACTGTATATCTGAAAAATCAGTTAGACCCAGAATATATCAAGAACTCCTACAAGTCAATAATAAAAATATAAATAACCCATAAAACGGGCAAAAGTCTTGAACAGACACTTCAGAAGGGAAAATATATGAATGGCCAATAATTACAAGAAGAAGTGTTCAATGTCCTTAGAATTAGGGAACCATAAATTATCATCAATGAAAAGATAATCAGCAGAATAACTAAAATTTTAGAATTTGATCCCACTGTACTGTGGTGAGGAAGGGGAGCACCTGAACTCTACACCACCGGGGGGAATGTAAAATGGAGCAACGATTTCATAAAACTCCTTTTGATAGTTTCTTATAAAGTGAAACATATGCTTAGCATATGACCTAACAATTCTCCCCCATGATAAATACTAGTATTTTCAATTTACCGATTTTTCCAAGTCAGAAAAGTCATGTCAATGGAATTACTTGCATAATAACATTCATAGCAGCTTTATTCATAATAGCCAAAAACGGAAAACAACCTAAATGTCTAGCAGCAGGAGAACAGATAAATTATAATATGTCCATACAATGGATTTTGAAACACAATTTTTGAAATGGATTTCGAAACACAAAAATTCAGCAATAAAAAGAAATGAACTATGGATACAAGTAGGATGATCTCACGAACGCTGCACTGAACAAGAAGCGGGACGGAAGAGCACTTATGCTGAGATTCCTGCTACGTGACGCTGAACAGGATGCAAGGGAACGTTCCGGGGAGATAGAAATGTTCTACAAGGGAGAAAGGTTAATAGAATGTCTCCATCCTGGTCCAGCGCGGTGGCTCACGCCTGTAATCTCAGCACTTCAGGAGGCTGAGACGGGTGGATCGTGAGGTCAAGAGATTGAGACCATCCTGGCCAACATCGTGAACCCTGTCTCCACTAAAAATACAAAAATCAGCCAGGCATGGTGGCACCGCCTGTAGTCCCAGCTACTCAAGAGGTTGAGGCAGAATCGCTTAAACCCGGGAGGTGGAGGCTGCAGTGAGCTGAGATGGTGCCACTGCACTCCAGCCTGGTAACAGAGCGAGACTCCATCTCAAAAAAAAAGAAAAAGAATGTATCCATGCATCCAAACTGTAGAGTTAAGATGTGTGTGTTTAAATGCGTGCAGCTTTATCTTGAAGTAAAGTAACTGCAGCTCATTTTCAACATCATTCTCAACACTGGTACTCAGGATGGGATGATGACACGGGCAGAGATGATAAAGATGGGAATGGCTCAGCGCTGATGGTTACTGACGCTGTTAATGGATGTGTGGACAGTTCCTCACATTCTTCTGTTTACTTTCTATATGTTTAAAATTTTCCATAGTAATTGAGTTAAATTGAATCACCTATTACATCCCTGATACACATCTGCTGAGCACGTTCACACCTGTGACCTCATTAAATCCTCCCAACAATCCTCTGAGCCAAGTCCATTGTCCAGGAGAAGAAAACGAGATGTGGAGAGCCAGCAAAGGACCCTCATGTCACCTTTCATCCCTTCTGCCACTGCCCAATACAGGTCTTTACCATCACAGACAGGAAGTGATCCCAATCACAAAGAAAGTCCCAAAGGCATCGTGGGCAGACGGCAACCAAGTCAGTAGTGCAAGGCAGGTAAGCAGACCTCATGGAGGTCCAGAGGGCTGGAGGCAGGCAGGGATGCTTTCCTAGCAAGACGACGACGACGACGACGACAACTCCTCCTCCTCCTCCTCCTCCTCCTCCGTCCCTCCAGCCCAGGGACACTGGAGAGGCCAGGCCCTGCTCTTCACCCCTCAGGACACAGCATCCCCCATACCACCCAGCAATCAGAACTCCAATGGTCACAGCCACACTTCACTGTCACCCTGAGGGAGAAATGCTCAGAAACGCCACTACTTTGGGCTTCAGGGCAAGTGCATCCCCTTCCAGCGCCTCTCCATCCCTTTTCCTCATCTCTGAAAGGGAGGGCACTTCATCAACATCTGCCTCCCATCCACAGGGGAAGGAAGGATGGACAGATGGCAGGGTGAGAAGGATACATGGGGTTCTTAGCTGATGCCGTTGCACTTAACAAACACTGGGCTCTCGCTGTCAGCCAGACTTTGTTCTGGGCACTTGAAAAGCTCAGAGGAAAGACAGTCCCGCCCAGAAGGGGCCAATTCCTTAGCTGAAGATGAGTAAGATCAAGCTGTGAAAGACCTCAGCTCAGTGGGGTCCCAATCTGGCTGTGGGCAATGCAGGCCTCTCGAAAGAAGGGCTGCTCAGTGGAGAGCTCTGGAGGCCTTTGAGGAATAGAGAACGGCGGGCAGGGACAGGAAAGGGTCAGACAGCAGGGACTACGGGACCACAGCAAGTGGCTGGGCCTCTGGTGCTGCTGATCCCCAGTGGGTAGGACCTGAATTCAGACGCTGACCCCTGTAAGCACCTCAGAGAAATTGCTACCCAATTTTTTAGATGAGGGGACTGGAGCTTAGAAAAGAGACATCATTTGCCCAAGGGTCAGCCTTCACGTTGGAAGGTCTGAAGCCTAGCTCCCTGCCCCTGCCCCACTGTTCTCTGTAATAAAGGGAAGCAGTGTGTGCCCATCAAGAAGCTGGCCATGAGAGCCCTGCAGACAGGTGACTCCAGAAAAACACCTCCTTCTTTGCCTCCGAGGCCCTGCATCTTAAAAAATGGAGTTAACGACACCTACCACACTAGACTGTCTTGGAGGTTAAATGCTATAATGTACATAAAACTATTCACAGAGAAACTATGTTTTTATTGTTACTCTAATTGTCAATATTGTTTTAATAACTCTTGACTGGTTGGGGACTGTTTGGGGCCACCTTAGCAGCAGCTCTGCGTGGTCATCAGAGAGTGAAGACACAGAAGATCAGCCCACAGGCAACAGTGGGCACTGATGGTCAGACCTCAGCTTTGTCAACACGAACAAACTCCTCACATCCCTCTACTCCTGCAGCCTGCTTACTGCTACCATGCTGGATGCAAAGGCACTTATTCCTCCTCCATTAGAAGGGTTTCAGCTCCATGGAATGGCCTTCGCGGCTGCCACGGAAGTCTCCAGTGTCATCACTGCCACCACCATCATCAACTCCACCATTTGTTAAGCATGTACTTTATATGCAAGTCAGTGAAGTGAGCAGGGCACAGCAACATCCCCCTTCTTATAACTACGTTTCCACAGGAGAAAAGAAGAGACAGCCAAGTGTCCAATGCCTCTCACTGCTGTAGTGCCAACGTCTTTGGCATTTCTAGGGTAGCACGCATTTTTACCTTGAGCTGCAACAGCCAGAAGGAAAATACCCTTCTGAAGCTGGACACGTGGCATTTTGACTCACTTCTGCTTAACTGCCTTTTGCAGCTACTGATTTGAAGCAACTAAACATTGGAGTGAAATCTCTTACGACAGCCCACTTCTAATGCAACGGTAACGAGAAGCACAGTGGTAATAATAACAGCTAACAGGAAGCCCTTGCTTTCCTGCAAGCTTTGCGCATGGTTCTTGTAAACCTCAGGCCAGTCCTGAGAGGAAGGTGCTATCATGATCCCCATTTTACAGGTGAGGAGATGGAGGGGCACAAGCTGTCCATCCACTCTTAAGTACTGTGTGTGTACACAGCATCATAGTGATGAGTCTACGTAAGGAAGAGTTTCTGATTTGCATGCGTGGAACACAGAATGGCCTACAAATGTCCACTTGAGGCCATCACTGCCAAAATGGTGCCCCATAGAGTCTCTAGAAGAGCTGGCCCTCCCCTGGCTGCTGTGTGTGTGTGGCCCTTGCTCACCAGCAGGCCTTGGGTGACACTCTCCAGTGACACCACCCTATGGGCCTCATCCTTTCTTTACAAAGTAAAGTCAGCAGACACTGCTCTTTCCAAAAAGCCAGGATCTAGCCAGGCTCAAACATCAAAGAAAATGAGATAAAAGGAAGCATGGGGGGGACAGTGCCCGGCCTCCTGGGTCAAGGTGTGTGTCCAGCCACATTCCACACCATGGAATGTCCCTCAGGCGGGAGGGCCCATCCCCTCTGGGTGCCCATCTGAATCTCAGAGATGACAACACCCAGTTCCTAGGCCACTCACTGTGGGGGCCGAATATGATCACAAAAATCAGCCACGGCACCCCAAGACTAGCCTCAGCCTAGTGTCACACAGCCCCCACCAAGACCAAGACCACATCCAAGCTGCTGTGAGCTCATCTATGACACCAGCCGCAATTTGAACTTGCCATATATGTAATCATGTCTGACATAAATATAAAATGTAAACAAACATTTCTACAATATATAGAAAATATAACCACAGAATCAGCTGGATACAATAGTTTACGTCTGTAATCCCAGTACTTTGGGAAGCTGAGGCAGAAAGATCACTTAAGCCCAAGAGTTTAAGACCAGCCTGGGCAACATAGCAAGACCCTGACTTTACAAAAAACTTAAACGTTAACTGGGCATGGGAGAACACACCTGTAGTCCCAGCCACTCAGGAGGCTGAGGCAGGAGGATCGCTTGAACTGAGTAGGTAAAGAAAAAAAGGGAAGAAAATATAACCACAAAATATAAATATTACATAATACGCACTTGTTTGTGTATTGAACAAATATCTTCCCATTAGACTGAAAGCTTTATGAGGACAGGGACCACGGTTCACTTGTTCAACAGAAGATACTCAGTAAATACTTGTCGAGTAAATGAACGAGTGGGTGAATGAACACAATCTTTGCTTCTAGGGAACATGTAGCTCAGTGGAAAAGAGTAAAAAGTTAACAGATAATTTAATGACTTTCCAGCTTTCTTTTCTGTCATCTCACAGAGTTAGGTACCAAGGCAGGTGTGACTAGACCCATACTCTCAAAGAGCTGACCCCAGACATCCCAGCCTGTGCCCCAGGACCGAGGCGGCCCACAGAAGGTGCCTTCCAGTATCTTCTTCCTGCATGCATTTGAGCAGGGTAGGTGCTGGCCAGGGAGGACTCCATTGCCAAGTATCAGGTCGATGTGATATGGTGGACAAGGCAAGGACACAGAACAGGGAGAGGACCCTTCCCACCATGGACATCAGGAGATGCTTCCTGAACAAGGCGGCAGCTGGGTCAGGCCCCAAGGATAGGACCAGAAATGTTGAGATGGGGAGAAGGCAATGCAGGCAGAGGTATGATCATGTTGAAAACGGAGGGGCAGGAAAGCTGGAGGACTGAAGGGCCAGAACAAGAGAAAGCCGGGAGATATGATGGAAAAGGCCATGGTACCCCAGACGGAAAAGCCCAACATGGACAATCCTCGTGTTTATTATGGAAAAACATGATTTTCCTCAGAAAATCGAGAACTTTGTCTTGCATTTGTCATGGAGATAAAATAATTAGCTATAAAGTGTAAAAATCCAGTAACACTAGTAAAAATACTGCCAGGCAAACTGTCTTCAAAGCATGCGGTTCATCTCCATTTAACTGGAAATTAATCTGAAGAAAAGAAAAACTGTCCCAGAATAAGCTTCCAGACAAGAACGAACCTGTTCCAAACCACCTCTTCGTGCTTTTCTCTGCGTTCAAATGTCCCCACACTGTCACTTACAAGAATACAGAGTTTTACAGAATTCTGGAAGAACGTTTTAGAGAAAATTTAATTTTAACAAAAGATAAGGAGAAAACTGCCACATTGCTAGTGGTTTTACAGCAGTGCCAGGTTTGGTGCCATGGGGAGACAGTGCCTTTCTGCTCAAAGAAGGTAAGGGACCCAGGAGTGGTTGGACTCAAGTTCAAGCCCAGGCTTTTTAGCAGTCTTTGACCCCACCCAAATCTTGGCCTCAGGCAGGAAGGTTGGAGAGGCAACCTCACTGGATGGAGGGCTGGAGGCTTAGCGAGGCAGAAGGGTGAGCACAGGGGAGGGCTTCCAGAAATGGGACAGAAAGCCAGAGGTGGGATGGGGCAGGGATGAATGGATGGAAAAGAGCTTTCTAGGTGGGGAAAGGAAATTATTCCAGGAACTGGAGGCAGTATAGGCAAAAACCTAAATCACAAGGACCAAGAGTGGTCTAATGGAGGAACTGCACCCAGTTTAAGAAGAGGCAGCTCAGGGTTGAGGCTGTGTCAGTGTCTGAGGAGCGCACACAGCAACTGAGAGGATGTCACATACAGGTACACAGTAGCCATAGCCCCATATTTGGAGGTCTGTGCTCTAACATCTGGTCAGCCACCTCCCCTCCCTGCCCCCAGTCACCACCAGTCAACAGGAGGCCTGCCCAGAAAGGGCTCAAGGCTTTTCAGCTGTGACATTCCTAAAGCTGGATGGATCCTATCATCTCTCCAGCAACTGTAGAGCTTTCCAGACTTGGACGGTGACATGGTTTGGCTGTGTCCCCACCCAAACCTCATCTTGAATTGTAGCTCCCATAATTCCCACGGGAACTAGGTTGTGGGAGGGACCCGGTGGGAGGTAACTGAATCATGGAGGCAGGTATTTCCCATGCTGTTTTTTTGATGGTGAATACGTCTCACAAGATCTGATGGTTTTATAAAGGGCAGTTGCCCTGCACACACTCTCTTGCCTGCCACCATGTAAGACGTGACTTTGCTCCTCATTCGCCTTCCACCACGATTGTGAGGCCTCCCCAGCCATCTGGAACTGTGAGTTAATTAAACCTCTTTCCTTTATAAATTACCCAGTCTCAGGTATGTCTATATTAGCAGAGTGAGAACAGACTAAGACAGATGGCCACAAGCAACAAAGAATCTAAGAGTTCAGACTTTGAATGGGTCAAACTTAGTTCATTCTTGATTCTGCTCCTTCACCAGGTGTCTGAATTTGGCAAGTTCCTTAACTTGATGAGGCCCCAGAGAAGTAAGATAATACCCCTTGCAAAGTGCTCCCTGGGAGAGGCCACAAGCAGAGACTCCAGCAGAAAAGAGGCGCCTGAAGAAGGGCAGTGAAGTTTGCTGATATTTATTACAAGTGCTGTCCCTACACCCACGGACCTGGACTGCTGTTCTCCATTTATAACTACAGGGCACACTGGCAACAAAAACATCTAATCATGCATAGTAATAAAAAGGCAGGCCAGGCGCGGTGGCTCACACCTGCAATCCCAGCACTTTGGGAGGCCGAGGCAGAAAGATCACTGAGGTCAAGAGTCGGAGATGAGCCTGGCCAACATGGCAAAACCCTGTCTCTACTAAAAATACAAACATTAGACAGGCATGGTGGCAGGCACCTGTAATCCCAGCTAATTGGGAGGCTGAGGCAGGAGAACTGCTTGAACCTGGGAGGTGGGGGTTGCAGTGAGCCGAGATTGCACCACTGCACTCCAGCCTGGGTGATACAGCAAGACTCTGTCTCAAAATAATAATAATAGTAACAACAAAAAGGTATCACTTTACCCTGGCCAGATGTTATTTCAGCTCAAAGTCTGCTTCAAGAAATGACACCTTGGAATGAACCCTGTGTCATCAAAAGGCCAAGATTCCCAGGAAGAGATGTTGAATGGTCCGGTGGAATCAAGTACATACAAGGTCATAGAAGGCACATACATGGTCAGCGATGAACATTCTGTAACACACATGGGTCCTTAATAGTTCTCCCTGTAACTTAAGGCTCGGCAATGTGGAAATTAGGAACCTCGTTAGTAAACGCTCCTTCAGCTTGCAATACATAAGAACTGTAAGTATGAAACACACACCCCGCACTCATTCTTGTGTTAGTCCCCATTTGGTGCTGCTGTAGCAGAGTGCCCGAGGGTGGCTGAGGCAGAAAGACACGAGGTTTATTTAGCTGTGATTCTGGTAGCTGGAAAGTCCACAAGCATTGCACTGGCATCTGCTCAGCTTCTGGTGAGGGCCATGGGCTGCATGAAGACGTAGCAGAAAAGAAGAAACGCCAGTGGGTATATGCAAAGAGACATGCATAGGAGGAGCCTCGCTTTATAACAAGCCGCTCTCACAGTGAACGATCCAGCCCCGTGAGAGTGAGAACTCTCTCAGGAGACAGCACCAATCTATTCCAGAGGGTTCCGCCCCCACAGCCCAATCACCTCCCCTAGGCCCCACCTCCCAATGCTGCCACGGTGGCAGTTAAACCTCAAGCAAGAGTTTTGGTGGAAACAAACCACATCCAAACCATAGCACCCATCATGCTCACATACCCTAAAAACATGAATTCCAGTGCTACAGCCAGAGCCTTGATCATGTGTGTAACGACCCTGCAAATGGACCCAAGTGCCAAAGAAACAGGCACAGAACCAGAAAGCTTCTGCTGAACGCTTTGGAGCACAAAGTGCTTCATGTCCACTCTCTCCCAAGGTCCTCGAGGCAGGACTGTGGGGAAGGTGTTGCTATGGCCCATGGTGTCCACAGTATAAAGCCTAGACTCCTCTCGTGCCACCAGCGAGGGAAGCCCCTTCCTCCAGGGAGGCACCCACCCTGGCTCTGGAGCCGTGACAAAAGTTTTGTCAGAGAAGCAAGGCCAATTAACCCACCCATGCTGTCTGTCCCCAGTGCCTCTACAGCTGAGAAGCCTGCCCTCCCTCCTCGGCAGCACCATCTGCCTGGACCTCTGCCCCTCACAGCCCACTCCCACATCTCCAGCTGTTCCATTCCTGTTAGCCTGTTCCGTTCCCGTTCCCATGTCTGGAATCCCAGCTCTGGCAGCTCCCCACAGAAGATGGCTCCACTGTTTTCTTTTCTTTTTTTGAGACGGAGTCTGGCTCTGTTACCCAGGCAATGGCACAATCTCAGCTTACTGTAACCTCTGCCTCCTGGGTTCATGCAATTCTCCTGCCTCAGCCTCCCAAGTAGCTGGGATTATAGACGTACACCACCAAGCCCAGATCATTTTTGTATTTTTAGTAGAGTTGGGGTTTCACTATGTTAGTCAGGTCTCAGACTCCTGACCTCAAGTGATCCACCTGCCTCGGCCTCCCAAAGTGCTGGGATTATAGGTGTGGGTCTTCTCTCTATTCTCAGTATTTTGTTCCTTCATAGTAAGGTGAGGAATAAAATCAATGGTTTTTTTTCTTTTTTTTTGTTTTGAGATGGAGTCTCACTCTGCCACCCAGGCTGGAGTGCAGTGGCGCAGTCTCAGTTCACTGCAACCTCTGCCTCCCAGGTTCAAGATTCTCATGCCTCAGCCTCCCAAGTAGCTGGGATTACCGCACCTGCCACCATGCCTGGCTAATTTTTGTAGTTTTAGTAGAGACTGGGTTTCACCATGTTGACCAGATTGGTCTCAAACTCCTGACCTCAGGTGATCCTCTCATGTTGGCCTCCCAAAGTGCTGGGATTACAGGCGTGAGCCACTGCAGCCGGCCAATAAGTGCATTCAGAAATGCAAATTTGATTCCTCTGTAAGACATTTCATATAAAAACACAAATGAGGGAAAACCGTGTCAAGTCACACATTCTTTTGGGGTGGGGATGGGAAAAAGATGGTTGCCCAAGTGGTTCAATCCACTATTCTCTCAAGACAAGGATGCCTTCCCCACACAGTCCATGCACCTCTCAGTCCACACATCTGTCCTCAGCATTGCGCCCAAGGCCTGGCCTACAGGAAGAACTCAGTAAATATGACTTAACTAGCATTGCTGCAGTTCACCGATATCGGGTACCATCTGTGCCTCTCCCAGGGAACCAGGCACTCCCTGCTCACCTCCAACTCCTCAGGCCCAGCCTTTTCTAGCACACAGCACGTCCTCAAAGCAAGCCTGGGAACCAAATCAAATCGAAACGTGCTTAACAAGGAAAGGATGTTGTCAGTGAAAGCAGCAGCTTTAAAATGTTTTGACCCATTTCTTCCTTATCTGAAATGTGAGTTTCTCTCCGGCCCATATGAAAGCCACATGTTTCTGTTATCAGACCCGACAGCCACATAAAAACCACATGTCTTTCCGACCTGGGCCCAGCAGTGATTTTTTTTTTTCTTTTTTTTTAAGCATTTAAAGGAAGGAAGAACCTGAAACACAACATTAGACAGCAATGTGTTTTCTCAGGATGAAAAATGTGCTGAATACAGTGAGGAATCATTTTTTTTCCTTGACACAAATATAACATAACCCCATCCCAGCTTGCCCTGGTGAGAAAGAAAACCCCAGAAGCATTAGCAGAAAGGGCATCTGCATTTCCCAAATAATAAAAGATAGGTGAGAGGGGAAAGTGCCACCATGTCTTGATATGTTAATGCATTTTAACAACCTAATTAACATTAGATGGTGACAGATACACAAAAGAAAGGGGGTTAAGGAGTCAAGGAATAGAAACGCCTGAACTTGAAAATGCTGCTTTGATAGCCTTGCTTTCGACAAACTGTTATTCACTTCAGATTTTCCCAGCCTGATGTTCACATTAATTTTTCTTCTAGAAATACAGCTTTTGCAAAAGATTGTTAAACACATTCTTTTCTCCTTTTGTCAAACAAAAGACATCAAAATGGTCTGATTTAGTTCAAGATCACGTGCCTGGAGGTCAAAATTATACATATTTCAGAGAAGGAGCATCGTGAAACTCAGCTGCTCATGTTAACTTGGGACAGCTATTCTGGAAAGCAATCTGACAGCAGGTAACAAACGACTTAAAAAAGTTCGCATCTTTGGACTCAGTAATTCTATTGCTGGGAATCCATCCTAAGAATATGACCTGGAATCCAGACAAAACCTTTCCACAGAGATAAACGTGTTTCTCACAACAGTGTTTAATAAAATTATGAATAAACGGGGCAGTATCTCAATGTCCAACATTTGGAAAAATTACTTAGAATATTCTGATAACATAGACAGTCTTTAAAATTACACTGACAAACATTGCATGGTATGGAAAATGCTTCTGTATCGGCGCTGCAACGAAGGCAGGACGCAGAAATGCACATGCAATTTGCCACACAGGGAAGAGCAAGAACTACGGAGAGAAAGGCAAGGACAGAAATCTCAGCTCCACCATTCACGAGCTGTGAGGTCTGGGCCAAACCACCTAACCTCACAGCCCTTCCATTTCTGTTTGTGTAAACTGGAGAAAAGAATACTCACACAAGGGTGTGGGTTTTTTACTGCTGCTGTTGTTTTTGAGATGGAGTCTGGCTCTGTCGCCAGGCTAGAGTGCAATGGTGCAATCTTGGCTCACTGCAACCTCCGCCTCCCGGGTTCAAGTGATTCTCCTGCGACCTCCTCCCCAGTAGCATGCACCACCACGTCCAGCCAATTTTTGTTATTTTTAGTAGAGATGGGGTTTCACCGTGTTGGCCAGGCTGCTCTTGAACTCCTGACCTCGTGATTCACCTGTCTTGGCCTCCTACAGTGCTGGGATTACAGGTGTGTGCCACCGCACCCGGCCTGGGCTTGCGGGTTTTGTTCATTTGTTTAAGAGCCAGGGTCTTGCTGTGTTGCTCAGACTTGAGTGCAGTGGCCATTCACAGGCGCCATCATCTAAGGGACTGTTCTAATAAAAAGCTTAGAATCATATGTATCATGGAGTAGGCACTCAAAACATGGTAGCTATTATTATGGTAATTGTGCATAGAAAAGGGAATAAAAAGACACAATGATTGAGGCTGGGCAGGAGAACCATCATTAATTTTTTTTTCTCCAACATTCTTATAATTTTAGCATCTTCTATAGTAAACATGTTATACTGCTATAATGAAAATAAATCTCTATACATCTAAAACTGTCTGCTTACAAATCCTAAATAGGGTAATAAAAATATTATTAGTCTCCTCACTTTCACTTCCTTTCTGCCTCAGATGGGAACCCAGCTGTTTGAATCCATGTACAATGGCCACGCCGGTGGTAAACAGGCTGAGTGTGTCCCTTTTCTGGTTAAAAGCCTTCAATAGTAGCCTACAGGATAATATCCAAGCTCATTACATGACTCACAAGGGCCTTTATGATCTGACCCCAGCCTACCTTTCTAAAAGGCCAGCATGGAAATCAGCATGTATCACTTCCCCAGTGCCTTCTGAGTTCTTCTGCCCAAGAGCCACCAAGGATGGGGCTGCTGTCTGACCGGCGGGTAGACCCAGGACTGTTCAAGGCTCCCAGTGGTGAGCAGTGTCCTGAAAGATCTGGCACATTCCTCAGCCCCTCAGCCAGGTGATGCATCTGTCAGAAAGCCCTGGCTCTGGGGCCTGAAATCTCAAAGGGCAAGATAAGCTTTTTCCTCCTTGGAGATGTTTACTGAGCATGAGTGAGTTCCAGCCACAGGGCTAAGCTCTTGCCTGGCTTCTTCTATCCTTGCAACAGGCATATCATTAGGCTCATGTTACAGACAGGAAATTGATATCTAGTGAGGTGTGGTAGCTTGCCCAAGAAGATAGCCTGGGACGAGAGTTAGGCTGGACTCTGAGGCCTGTGCTCGCAACGCTTCACTCTGATAGCTATGTATCTGTGTGATCTATAGCCAAGCCAGGGGCAGATTCGTGGAGAGTGGAGATGAGGATGTGGGAAGAGCACACTCTGCAGAGCTCCATGTTTCACTGCAAACACCCTTTGCGAACCTTGTGGCCCACAAGTCCTTGAAAAAGAGAGCTCCCCAATGCTCCCCAGTCTCTGCTGATGCAGTTACAGGAATGAAGGGGACGACGCGATGAAGGCTCCATGAGCCCACACGCCCACTTCCAGCAGGACAACACCACTTGTGCTTAATTTACACTCTGGGTTCCCTCTGCATATTTGCAGAAAGAATCCTACTATTAAAAAAAAAAAAAAAAAAAAAAAAGGTTTGGAAACCACTGGCCTAGACTTTAAAACAGAAATTTCAACCTCTTGTATCTTTACTATCCTGATAAAATCTCTCTCTTTAAATATAAACTATCCTTGCTTTTCCATGCAGATCTTTCTGTGGTGAAATGAGAACCACCAAAAACTCTCTCGAATGGAAATGCCAGGAAAGCCCCATTAGACAGCCCAGCCCAATCTCTAGGGACTCGGTTTGCTAAAGCCGACATGCTGGAGAGAGCCCAGGGCTTCCAATTCTGCTATTTCAGAGTGAGCATTCCCCTTCCACTCTGCCTGTCCACTTACACAGGAGAAACACACAAGTTGTGGACTGCAGGTGCCCGCTGAGGTCCACGCCACCCTGACCCTACAAAAGCAGAAGACAGCCTCTGCTCTGAGTAATTGTGTCCCGATCTGGCGCATTCCACGTGGGGAGCCTGTCAATGCATTGCCTCTCATTTCTCTGATTCATTGGTAAAAATAAACATTTCCTCTTCAAAGTGCTGGCGGAACTCTCCCCTAAGGCTATTGCTTTCCCCCCTACCCCACAGCCCCTTCGAAATCACTGTGGCTTTTTCTAAGGGTAAGCTGACAGAAGGAAATAAAAATGAAGCTGTTCAGACTTGCACACACAACTCTAAGAGGACTTCTCCATTTTCTAACTGACTTTCCCCGCCTGAAGCATAAGGCAGCCTAGCAGTTTGCCAGATCCTCCTGTCCTCCTGAAGACTAAACCAGAAACAACCTAACCAGGATTTGGATCATGTGTTCGAGAGCGGGTAGGTGTGGGTGAAAGACACAGGTTTTGAAATGTGCTATCACAAAGAAAGTACAAGAGGATCCCAGAGTATGGAGGATGAAGAAGGAGAGGAGAGAGGAGACGGGTGGGAGAGGAAGGAGGAGAGGGGAAGACGATGAGGAGAGCAGGAAGAAGCAAGAAGAGACAGAAAAAGGAGGGTAGAAATGGAAGGTGAACGGGTGAGGCAGTCAGTTGAAATGATACTTCTCTCCACCAACAATTCCCTACTGCAGCCCCACAGCCCCTTTCCTCCGTGATGAGGGCAGCAGCCATCCCATAGCTGTCAAGAGCCACAGCTCCATCTGTGCCCTGGTGCCCAGCTCCTGCTGCCTCTGGAGGACTGGTCTTGGGCACCCATCCTGTCTGGTTCCACTCATCTCTCCCACTGTTCCATCCTTGTCAGTGGCACACAATCACACACTGCCAACACCACCTTCAAAACACCCCCCTCTTGGCCGGGTGTGCTGGCTTATGCCTGGAATCCCAGCACTTTGGGGGGCTGAGGCAGGTGAATCACAAGGTCAGGAATTTAAGACCAGCCTGAACAAGATGGTAAAAGTCCGCCACTACTAAAAATACAAAAATTTAGCCAGGCACAGTGGCAGGCACCTATAATCCCAGCTACTCGGGAAACTGAGGCAGGAGAATCACTTGAACCCAGGCAACAGAGGTCACAATAAGCCGAGATCATGCCACTGTACTCCAGCCTGGGCAACAGAGTGAGACTGTCTCAAAAAAAAAAAAAAAAAACAAAAACAAAAACCCATCCCCCTCTCTTCACCCCACACCTCCCTCAGCCACCACCCTGTTTCCCCATTCTCTACAGCAGAGCTCCTGCAAAGCACTGCCCGTTCCTGCTGGCTCCTCTTCTCGCCTCCATCAGCTTGCCATCCTCCTACTCCTTTGAAATGACTCTTTCCCATCTCAAAGCCAGGGGTCAGTGTCCTGGCCTTGTCTTCCTGTCATCCCCTTAGCAGCTGTCATTTGCTCCTAAGGCACGCCCCATGTCTCCAGCTCTTGTGCTGCCTGGCTTTTCTTTCCACTCCCTGGCTTTCTCCTCTGTCTCCCTCACCCTCTTCCCAGCCGTCACCCTGCAGATGTCGGGGTGCCTCGAAAGCACAGCACTCTTATCTCTGCAACCCCCTCGGGAATGTCATCCAGGCCCAGGATTTTAAATGCTGCCTCCAAGCTGCTGACTCTCACACTTCTCCCTCCAGCCCAGACCTCTCCCTGGAGCACAGATGGAGCGCCAACAGGCTCCTGCGCAGCCCCGCTGGAGCGCCGAAAGGCACTCACACATGACTCGCCTAAAGAATATGGTTGCGTTTTCCCCATGCTCTAATCCCCACAAGCTTCCTCTATCTCAGTAAATAACATAACCACCATCCGGTGGCTCAGGCCAAAACCTTATAAGACACCCTTGCTTATTCTTAAGTGCATCTTGGGTCTGACCATTCTCGCCAACCTCAGCTGCTGCCACCCTAATCCAAACCACTGTCGTCGTTTCTCTGGACAATGCCATCGGCTCCCTACCTCATCTCCCCTGCCTCTACTCGTCCACATTTCCCTCTCACCTTGCAATCCATCTCCAACCAGCAGCCACAGTGACCACTCTCATGCATGACACGCAACCGCACTACTCCCTGGCTCTCTTCTGGGGCTTCTCGCCACCAGCCCCAGAAAAACCCACCATCACTGGCGAGAACCTGGAGAGCAGGCTTCAGCTCCCAGCTCCTCCATCACCATGTGGGGCCATCTCTGGGCCTCTGCACCAGCTGTGATTTCTCCTTGGAGGATGAGGCTTACCAGAGCCCCTAATTCTTTAGGTGGCTATCTCTTTCTCATGATTCAGAGCTCAGGACAAATGCTACCTCCTCGAGAGGTGCTCCTTGCTCACTTTGGCTATACCAGCCTCTCTGGTCCTGCTGGAACATATACTCATATTTCTTCCTGAAACTGTCACTCTAGAAGCTATTTTTTTTATTTGTTAAAATTCATACTTTACCCTCTCCCCATCAGAATATAAGCTACATGAAGGCAGGATTCTAATTGTCTTGTTCACAATTGTATTTCCAGTGCCCCGAAGCCCATTTCATACACAGTAGCTGCTCAGTAAGTATTTCTTAATTGCTGGTTATGCAAGAAATGTGAAAATCGAACATCTAAGAGGTAGCCATCCTCAAATAAAACCATCTTAGTGTTAAGATCCCACCAACTTAGAGATAAATAAGAACAAACTTGGGAATGGCAAAACTGTGGCACAGAAGTGACAAGCCTCATCTCCACTTCCGTACACCAAGGGCACTGGGACCTTTTGAAATGATGATTTGAGAACAGAGTATAAATGCTGTCACTCTTCACAAAGAAAAAATGGCCAGTACTGGAAGGTGGGGTGGGAGATGCCAGAAAGTCTAAGTGCCTCAATTCCCTTATTTTTCCTAAAGTGGAATGAATCAATAATTTGAAAATCTGACATAGAGAGTTTAACAACATAACTCTGCTACTCCCTTAGGCTTTCGCAATCTTTTTTCTTCATCTTAAAGAGACCTGAGAGGGAATCGTATCTCCATCATGAACAAACACATCAGAAGTTCAGCAATTCCATAAATTTCACTTCATTTTTTTTTCTCTGTCACACTAAAGTAAAATTAAATTAATAGTTCTACTTAAAATAGAGTACAATCTACTTTTAGGGGAAATAACTTCTCCTTCCTACCCATCTTTCTCAGTACACATAAATGCAGAGTGCAGGTAGGTCTGCTGAAGGTTTCTCTAACGTTAATAACGTCAGTTTCTGGGTAGGAAGGTTTTAGGATGCCTTCTTCTGTAGACCCTTCTGTTGCGCCTGCGTTTGTAAGAATGAAAATCATACTTAAGCAAACTGCACTTAAACAACAAACAGAAACAAAAATAATCGCTCTACCTCATGATTTAGCAAACCAAGCTCTCACTGTCGGTGTACAAGTTTCTCCTCAAGGACCCTCAATGCACTGACGGCCTGGAAGAGCCTTCCCTTCTTCCTTCTCTCCCACTGGACAGCCCACTTCAAAAGTCCCTTCCCCTCAAGTGTTCCCCAGAGTCAGCACCTCATCCTCTTGTAACCTCGCGAATTTCTCTATGTTTCAGAAGTCAGAAAGACACTCATCTAAAGCCCTTGAGGCCAGGTGTTTTTCAGAACTGCAGCTTGACTTGCTTGGGTTTTGGAAGAGACCAGGCAGCACCCTGTCATCAGACACATTCACTCGGCAGTCAAATCAATCAATAGTCCTACTACGTGAAATCAGGGGAGAGCTTAAATGACCCCACACAAATTTATGCCAGGTTTCACCAGTAATGGGCTTGAACACCGTCTTCATGAAAAGAAAAACCTTTCTTTGGGGAGCTTTTTGGATTTTGGAATAGCAGGCAGAGAGCCATGGAGCTGCCTGAGCTGCCTTCCTGCCGGTCTCCCCGAGAGACACGGGCCCCCTAAGGAAGAAAGCCTTGCCTTCTTTATCACAGATCCCAGAGCCAAGCAGAGGGCCTGGCACACAGGAGGGGTCCTGCACTTGATAGATGAGTAGGCCGGTAGACCTTCTGAGTGTTTGCTTAAAAACGTAAGGACAGGCGGCTGGGCACGGTGGCTCACGCCTGCAATCCCAGCACTTTGGGAGGCTGAGGTGGGCGGATCATGAAGTCAGGAGATTAAGACCATCTATCTGGCCAACATGGTGAAACCCTGTCTCTACTAAAAACACAAAAAAATTAGCTTGGCATGGTGGTGTGGACCAGTAGTCCCAGCTACTCGGGAGACTGAGGCAGGAGAATCACTTGAACCCAAGAGGTGGGGGTTGCAGTGAGATAAGATCGCGCCACTGTACTCCAGCCTGGCAACAGAATGAGACTCCATCTCAAAAAAAAGAAAGGAAGAAAAAGAAAACATAAGAACAGGCAACGTTTATGTAAATTCAAACATAACAATGATTATGTTAGTCTCAACTGGCTACTGTAACATATTTGGTTGACCCAGTTTTGAAGTCAGCTGAATGTGTCTGTATGAATTCAGGTTCTGCCCATAATATGGAAATATTCACACCAACACATACACATGGAAACACACTATTCACGTGGCACCAGACACTACCTCCCACCCCATGAGTAGCTCCTACGGAAGCCCTCCTGCCATGCACCACACCTGCTCAGAGCCAGGGCTGAGAACTCAGCTCTTTGGACACCCCAGGTTCAGAGTGAACTCTAACTGGAGGGCAAGTTTTATTTTTTCACCTGACATTAAACAGCTTATAGTTTTTAAAAATAACCTATTATCTCATCTCCACTGGCGTATTACCAGGCATCAGGTGACTTGTTTCCAGGTCACCTGGGAGACCAGGGGGTTGGAGCTAATCCAGTAATTCCAGCTTTCCTGGGCACTCTGGCTGTGTGGAGGTCTGGGCCAGGCCCTTAGCGCGCTTCCTGGTTTACAATGAAACTAATCATCCCCCACCGAGCGAACCCACCCATTCCTGTGTTCAGAACAAAGTACATGAGACTGTCCCAGGCCAAGGAGGGTAAAGAGCCAAGCATCTCATTAATGCCCAGCTCCGATCTCGGGCTCACGGGGCGGCCTTGGCTTCCCATGCACCTGCTCATGGGCATCGGAGGCAAACAGGCTGATGTGATAGACAGTGGGGAGCACATGAAACCCCATTTCTAGGGCATATGAATGGGCTGGCTTCTGGGTGATAGGTCTTGGCTCCAAGAGCTGGACTGGTGTAGCTCTGCTCCCAGAGACTCGAGTCCTCTCAGTGCTACCAAAATGAAAAATCAGAGTCCAAAAGACCAGCCTCAAAGACTGACAGAAGATTGCAGAGACAGACAACGTACCATAACTATATAAGAACAGTCACGAAAAGCAAAACACTGGGTAAGAGGGCACATCCCTTCTTAATGAAAGCAGAGGCACCATAAGACACAGTAGCTCATCTGAAGGCCCACGACTCAGAGGTGGCAACCTGGCCCCGTGCACACCGCTGCAGGCTCTCCCTCTCCTGCCCCTCATCCTGCATCCCCTGGGATATCTACCTTCCTGTCAAGAACCCATCATACCATGATGGCCTGAGCTGGTTTCATAACCCTAGGGCCTAATACCAGACCTGGCCCACGCTAAACACTGAATAAATGTGGTACAAGAAAGACTGGCAGAAGGAGGGATGGGTGAGGCTGAGTTGACTGGAGGGGCCTCTGTTTCATGCTCTGGGAAAGGGCAGCCAGGGCTTCAGAGTCCCAACAACTTCTCCCAAGTTTCCAGCTGAGCTGGCTTAGAGGAAGGACCCTTTGAAAACCACTTGCATATGGCCAGCGACTCCACTGCCTCTACTTCTTAGGCACCGCAATGTGACTACCAAGGGTATTTCCTGTAGAAAGCAGGAGGTTCTCTTTGGAAGATGATGGAAAAACTCATTATAAAGTCGAGAATGGAGCTAATATTTGGAGAAATAATTAACTGCAGTGATCTAGATAACAGCAGAGATGAAAGACAGCAGGAAGTCAGCTGTGGCAGGGGCAAGAGGGGCCTCTGAAGCTGGCTTCAAAGGGTTCTGATCTGCTGTCCCGCCTGCTGCGATTAAGTTACAAAAATAACAGAGAATTAAAAACCGTCCTCAACCCAGGACTGCTCTACCCAGCAGTCTCCTCTCAACTGTTGGTGGCTCCCTAATGCCTGGGGACAGAGGCCAACCCCAGCCTGGCTTCCAAGGCCTTCCACAGTCGCGCCCATCCCACCTCTGCAGATCCATCTCCCGCCAGCCCCACAGCTACCTGACGATTCAGCCACAGACCCTGACCACCCCCAGCCCAGACCTCTGCTATCTCCTTAGATCAGAAACTGCTCCCTCTTCCTGCCAGCCAGCTCCACTTAGCTGATTCCCAAGCACTCAAAAAAAACAAGAAAGAAAGAAAGGAAGGAAGGAAGAAGGAAGGAAGGAAGGAAGGAAGGAAGGAAGGAAGGAAGGAAGGAAGGGAGGGAAAGAAAGAAACGAAAACACTTTTTATTACCAAAATATTGATGGAAGCCACCATTAGTTATGTACTTTACTAATAAAAGACATTATTTAATCAATTGTTCAATTTTTTTTTTACTTTTTTATTTTATTTTATTTTATTTTTGAGATGGAGTTTTGCTCTGTCACCCAGGCTGGAGTGCAAAGGTGCGATCTTGGCTCACTGAAACCCCCACCTCCTGGGTTCAAGCGATTCTCCTGCCTCAGCCTCCCAAGTAGCTGGGCTCACAGGCACCCAACACCACGCTCAGCTAATTTTTGTAGTTTTAGTAGAAAACTTTAGTTTCACCATGCTGGCCAGGGTGGTCTCGAACTCCTAACCTCTGGTGATCTACCCACCTCAGCCTCTCAAAGTGCTGGGATTATAGGCGTGAGCCACCGCGCCCAGCCATAGTTCATACACCATCTAAAATATATATCATTATATTTTCCAAATGAGAAAAGGAATCAGAGAGACAGAGTAAGTTATCCAAGAACACACAGCTAATGAGTCCAGGAATCAAACCACGGGCTGACTGGCCCCCCAAGCACTTCTCTTTCCCCTATCCCACCCTACTAAGACCATAAGTTACTACTGCCTGCCTCTGGTGACAAAGGGACGAAGAAGAGAAAACATCTCACAGTGTGGTCATGTCTGGTTGCTGGAAATAATGGTGACTTTTTCACCTATTTCTGTATCTTTCGTATTTTTGTATTTGTTTTAAAATTCAGCATAAGGGTTAAGAGAAAAGAACTCAGATTCAGAAAGATCTTGATTTCTGGCTCAGTCACCTAGGAGTTATGAGAGCTTATACCCTCTGGGCTTCATTTTCCTAATCTGTTAAATGGGGATAATCCATTTACTTCCAGATTATTTATGAAATCAAATTAGGCAGCACATAAAGTACTTAGTACATGGCCTAATGCAAGCACCAGTTCAATAACCATTACTGCATTTATAATAGAATTTTTAAAAAGCTTTCCAGAATGCCCTCCTGCTCATCTTCCTCTTATCAGCCTGCACATAAACCATCCCCAGACACTCAAAACTCCTTGCCCTCTGAGGACCTCCTAAATCTGAGCTAAGGGCCTTTCCCGACGGCCTTTGTCCTAGCAGCCACCACTTCCTGACACAGATTCATGTTCTCTGCTTTCCCTGGAGGTGAATCCTGTGCAAGAAGTCACTACAGGGTTCCTATGAGGCTGGAGTTCTACTGGTCTTCCTTGCCTGGTCTTGGAAAGAGTGGATGATTCCCAGCAGATGGTGACCTGAAGAACAAGCTCTTGAAGTCCAACAACTGTTAGAAACGAGGCTTCGGGCCAGGTGTGGTGGCTCATGCCTGTAATCCCAGCATTCTGGGAAGCTGAGGCAGGTGTATCACTTGAGGTCAGGAGCTCAAGACCAGCCTGGCCAACATGGTGAAACCCCATGTCTATCAAAAATACTAAAAATTAGCCAGGTGAGGTGGCATGCACCTGTAATCCCAGCTACTCAGGAGACTAAAGCAGGAGAACTGCTTGAACTCAAGAGGTGGAGGTTGCAGTGAGCTGAGATCGTACCACTGCACTCTAGCCTGGTGACAAAGCAAGACTCTGTCTCAAAAAACAAAACAAAAAGGCTTCAGATAGAAAAAACAAAGTGTTTTTGTTTAAAGCTGGACAGAATTTAGAGGTCAAACCTGACCCCTCATTGCGCAGAAATAGAAGTTGAGCCCTCCAGAGACAAGAGTTCCTCCCTGAGGTCACCTGACAATGACTGGCAGAGCTAGACTTCAGAATCCCAACCGTGGCCATACACCTAACTTCTTCACTAATAGTCATCCTCATTACTCTTGCTTTCTTTTCAAACCTCCCCCTGGAGTCTGCATGGCATAGATTGTGAAGTCTGAAGAAGTTCCCTTCAGGACATCCCAGTCAGTGCAGGAAAGGTTCCATACTGACCCTCTCCCCAGGTGGCTTCCCTTCCCTTGAAGAGCTGAGGTCACGGAGAGCACACCTAGACCACCTCCACTCTGACTACCTGGCACATTCTGCCCACTCATCTCTCTGGACCAGCTTCACCCTGAGGATTGGCTCTCTCCCCAACACCCACCACTCTAAAGTTAGAATTGCCAAATTCTTTGGCTGGAGGAGACATAGTGGTCACCTCCAAATAGCAATGGGCACCTGCCCATTGAGGAGCAGCTGCCTACAGGGAGGAGCACCCACAATATGCCTCATCACAGGAGCACAAAGGGGTGGTCATCTTCCATTTTGCAGAAGAAACTCATGCTTGAGTTTCCACCAACACGTTAGACAGCCTGTGGGTGCAGTAGCATAGACATGAGCAGGTGAGTCCGGCTCCGAGAGCCATGTGCTGTCACTCCACACCTCAAACTCAACATCCCTCACACCTCCCACCCAATAGTACCCAGAAGCTGCCAAAGGAAAGATCAGAAAGTGGAAATGTCTTGCCTTTGGCCACCCTGTTAGCTACAGCACTGTGACAGCCTCTCATTCCACTGTGTATCCCCACTACCCAACATGCCTGCTACCTACCAGTGACCTGACAGGTACACAGGAACTAAGGGGAGTAAGGGGGAGGGAAGGGGAGGAAAGGGAAGTCCTCAGGAAGAGGGCTTCATCCTGTAAGCATTCATATCCCACCTTGCACTGAGCATGGTGCCTCGGCAGGCAGGATGTCTATGCTACCACACAGGCAAAGCCTGCACTCTGGGTCTGAATCCCAGCTCCACCACTTCCTTGCGTGTAACTCTAAGCAACTTCCTTCATTTTCTGAGTCTAAGTTCCCTCACCTACAAAACAGGATCACCCGGCTGGCTCTGTATCAAGAACATAGCACGTGAGGGTGTACACCGCACCTAGTACATTTCCTCACCTGGCAGTGAGTACTCGAAAACATGACTGTTGATTACCAGGGTCCACCCTCAAATGTTTTATTTAAATAGTAAATGCATAACCCAAGACTGATTGGAATTGGATTTCCGGAAGCCCAATCCAGTGGTCGTGCTACAATAATAAAGGGTCTCTTCTTTCCAAACTCCAAACCATAGTGTGCCTGCCACGGCCACGGCTGTCAGGCTACACAAGCAGTGAGGAGCCCTGAGATGTGAACATCAGATATCTGGCTGGAGGCTCAGCTTGAGCGGCTCTTCAACACCATGGCCAGCAGTTCCTAGAACCTAAAGCTGGTGCGTGAATGAGCTGATCGTGAAGGCAGTTTTATAACACGCACCTGACAGATGGTATGTTGACAGTGAGGGGACCTTCTCTGGGCTGGGACAGAGAATGGCAGCAAATTAACATCACCAGAGCAAGGCTCTTCCAGCAGAGCCATCAGCACTGGTTAGAAAGCTGATGAGTGGCTGTAATCTTGAACAGCTGCATTAATAAAAGCTGCATCTGTATCAAGCAACATTTCCCAGGGAGAGAGAGGAGTGAGAAACACGAAAGGGAGGAGGGAGGCCGCAGGAAGGGGACCCACTCCCCAGAAGCCCAGCATGACTTTCAGGCCTCCAGACAGGACCCAAAGAAACCCTGGGCCATGAAAAATCAATGCCACCAAAAAACAAACAAACTAAAAAAAAAAAAACTTTCTTACACTCATGGAGAAACACTTGCAATATTTATTAAAGGGCAGGACATGCCAGAAACCTGAAATGAGCCAAGCAGAGGGACTGAGAAGGGGGTCCTGGGAGAGCAGAAAATTTTAGATGTGGTGCTCAGCATCAGCCCTGCCTTAAGGAGAAGGTTCTAATTCAGCAAAGACCTGAAAGAGGTGAGGACTTCAGCCTCGCAGATAACCAAGGAACAGCATTTCAGGAAGGGGGAAGCCTCTCCGAGATGGAGACAAAGCCTGAACTCTGGGTTTGAATCCCAGCTCCACCACTTCTCAGCATGTAACTCTGGGCAACTTCCTTCATTTTCTGGGTCTAAGTTCCCTCACCTAAAAAGCAGGACCAACAGTACTACCTGGTTGACTCTGCATCAAGAGCATACCATGTGAGGGAGGGCGTACATTGCACCCAGTACATTTCCTCATCTGTAGGGGACTCAAAAATATGACTGCTGATTGCCAGAGACCACCCATAAATGTTTGAAATAGTGAATGCACAACTCAAGCCTCTACGAAGACAATAAATTAGCAGCGTGCCCACATATTCCTTCAGTAGCTAAAATACACAGGGCTGAGTGTAGGAGGGAGGAGAGGAGACAGGTAGGTAAGTGGGAGGAGGCAGGGTTATGGAGGGCCTTTCAGGCCATTGTAAGAACTTGAGATTTTACTCTGAGTAGCTAGGGAGCCCATGCAGGGAAATGATACATTTTACTGAGATGGTAACAGCATCCCTCCAGCCACATGTTGAAAACAAAACAGACTGCAGACAGAAAAGCTGGAAGCGTGGAGTCCGGTCAGTAAACTGCTGCAATAATCCAAGCGGGTGCAAATAGTGACCTGAATCCCTGAAAGAAGGCAAGAAGTAGCTGCTTCTGGATCCATTTTAGAGATACAGAAAACAGAATCCACTTGAGGAATAGGTATGAAGTTGAAGAGAGTCAAGAATGACTCCAATGTATCTGGCTTAAGCCACTGAAGGATGGAATTGCCTTCAACACAGTGAGGGAAACGGCAAAGCCAGTTGGGAGTAAGCCATCAGTCACGTTGAGCGCGGGATGACCCGAAGACACCCAGTAGAGACAGTGATTAGCAAGTGGAGAGGAGGGCCTGGAATTCAGAAATGCAGAAGATGTCCTCCTCTGCTGTGACAGCCATGAGTGTGCCGGAGACCTCTGTGGAGGAAGTGTAGAAAGAGCAGAGAGGAGGACCACCACAGGGACATGGACTGGACGTGAGACATTCCTACGCTGAGAAGTCAAGAAGAACATGTCCCTGCAGCTCCTCCTGCAGCACCTCACAGTGCACAGCTGGCTGGGCCAGCCACGGGAACCAACAGAAGGGATGCTCAAGGCTTCAGATATGAAAACCTGTCCGAGTCATTGGTGTATGGCCAGAGCAATGGCGCAGGGCAGAGCAAAGATGCTCACGCACATCTTCAGGGCACAGGTGGAGCTGTGTTGCAGTCAGGAGGAGAGGGACCTCCTCTACCTGGCTCCAGGTTGGTTCTTGGGCACTGCAGCAGCAGGGCTATAGGTGACAGAGTCAAGACACCTGCCCTGGTTCTCTGTGCAGCTGGTGCTGTGTCACAATCAGCAAAAGAAGAACACCCGCCCAGCTCCTCAGTACACAGCCACAACAGTAACACAGTCCATAGGATGAGAATGCTCACCTGAGTCCTCCATGTGTACCCCTGCCACTGTTGGCAGGATAAGGATGCCCACCTGAGTTCTTGTGCCAGCCACAGCTGTGCCCCAGTCAATGGGGTAAGGACTCCCCCAGAGTTAGCACTCCCGCCTGGGTCATGGCTGCGCAGCCTGTGTTGCCATTCACAGGGTAATATACTTGCTTGCATCGTGGGTGTGTGCCACTGCCCTGCCACAGCCTACAAGGTAAGAGAACCCGTCTAGGTCCCTAGGGTGCAGTCGCAGCTGTGCTGCTATCTGCAGGGTAAAAAATCCTGGCCTCAGACGTGCCACAGTCGGCAGGATAGGAAAGCCCAGCCGGATCTTGGGGTGCACAGCCCCAGCTGTGCCACAGTCCACAGGGTAAGAACACCGCCCCAGTTGCTGGTACCCAATGGCCGCTGAGCTGCTGTCCACAGGGTAAGAAAGCGTGTCTGGGTGGGTCCTTGGTGCACAATTGCAGCTGTGCTGCAGTCCGCAGAGTGAGGAGCCTGCCTGGGTCCTCGTTCGCAGTCACAGCTCTGCCACTGCTCCCAGGGTAATGACGCCTACCCAGGTCCTGGGTGCGTGGCTACAGACATGCCACAGTCCTACAGGGAATGACACTAACTCATATCCTCAATGAGCAGCTACAGAATTGCCCCCGTGTGAAAGATAAGGATGCCCATCAAGGAATGCAGTCTCACCCTTGCCATAGTCCATAGGGTAAAGGCACTTAACAGGTCCCCTACAGCCAATCGCAGGGTAGGGAATGCTCAGCTAGGTCTCAGTGCACGCTTCAGCAGTGCCAGGCAATCCACAGGGTAAAGATGTCCACTGGGGTCCTCCGCAGCTATCTGTAGGCTGAGGAACCCTCAGCTAGGTCTCAGGGCAGGGCTTCAGCAGCACCACGCAATCCACAGGGTAAGGACGCCCGCCGAGGTCCTCTGCCCCTATCTGAGGGGTAGGGAATGCTCAGCTAGTTCACAGTGTGGGCTTCAGTAGCGCCAGACAATCCACAGGGTAAGGACGCCCACCCGCCAGGGTCCTCCACAGTTTTCTGCATGGTGGGAATGCTCAGCTACGTCCCAGTGCGTGCTTCAACAGCGCCAGGCAATCCACAGGGTAAAGATGCCCGCTGGGGTGCTCCACAGCTAACTGCAGCGTAGGGAACGCTCAGCTAGGTATCAGTGCGGACTTCAGCAGCGCCAGGCAATCCACAGGGTAAGGACGCCCGCCAGGGTCCTCCGCAGCTATCTGCAGGGCAGGGAACGCTCAGCTACACCTCAGTGCGAGCTTCAGCAACACCAGGCAATCCACCGAGTTAAGGACGCCCGTCCTCCGTAGCTATCTGCGGGGCGGGGAACGCTCAGCTATGTCTCAGTGCAGGCTTCAGCAGCGCCAGGCAATCCACAAAAAGGACTCCAGTCTGCCAGGGTCCTCCGCAGCTATCTGTGGGGCGGGGAACACTCAGCCACATTTCAGTGCCGGGCTCCAGCAGCTCTGCGATCCGTGGGGTAAAGAGCCCTCCCAGGTCCTCCGCAGCCATCCATAGGGGAGGACACCCAGGTAGGTCTCAGCGCGAGGCATCAGCGTACCCGCGATCTGCAGAGCCACCCAGATCCTGCAAAGCTACCAAGATTCTCAGCAGCCTACCACAGGGGAAGACACCCAGCTAAGTCTCCGTGCACAGCTTCAGCAGCCCCGCAATTCACAGGGTAAAGAGTCCGCCCAGGTCCTCCGCAGGCTTCCGCAGGGGAAAACACTCAGCTAGGTCTGCGCACGGCTTCAGCAGCACCAGTCAATCCGTAGGGTAAAAATGCCCCCCAGGGTTCTCCGCTGCCATCCTCAGGGTAGGGACCCAGCTTGGTCTCAATGCACAGCTTTCACAGCACCACCATCCACAGTATACTGACGCCTGCCCAGGTCCTCCGCAGCCCTCCCCTGGGTAGGGACACCCAGTTAGGTCTTAGTGCATGGCTTCAGCATCTCCGCAACGCACAAAGTAATGATGCCTCCTCCCCTCCGCTCACCCTCCGCAGCCGTCCGCAGGGAAGGATACCAGCTAGGTCTCCATACGCAGCTACAGCATTCCTGCAATCCACAAGTGAGGATGCCCACCCAAATCCTATGCAGCCGTGCACAGAGGAGGACACTCAGCTAAGCCTCTGCGGGGCTTCAGCAGCGCCAGGCCATTCACAGGGTAAAGACGCTCACCATGGTTCTCCATCCCCATCGCAGGGTAAGACAGCTAGTTCTCAGTGCGCAGCTGCAGGAGTGCTACAATCCGCAGGGTACTGACGCCCTCAGTGATCCTCCGCAGCCCTCCGTGATCCTCCGCAGCCCTCCGTGATCCTCCACAGCCCTCCGTGATCCTCCGCAGCCCTCCGTGATCCTCCATTGCCTTCCGCGGGGGAGACACCCAGCTAGGTGTCTGCGCAGTTGCAGGAGAGCCACAAGCCTCAGGGTACTGACGCCCTCCGGGTCCTCCGCAACCTTCCGCAGGGAGACTCGGCCAGGTGTCTGAGCAGCAAGAGCCCCATAATCATCAGGGTACTGATTCCGCAGGGGAGACACCCAGCTAGGTGTCTGCGCAGCTGCAGGAGCCCCGTAATCCGCAGGATACTGACGCCCTCCGGATCCTCCGCAGCCTTCCGAACGGGAGACACCCAGCCAGGTATCTGCGCAGCTGCAGAAGCCCCGTAACCCTCGGGGTACTGACGCCCTCCGGGATCCTCCGCAGCCTTCCCCAGGGAAGACACCCGGCTAGGTGTCTGCGCAGCTGCAGGAGTGCCGCAATCCACAGGGTACTGACGCCCTCCGGGATCCTCCGCAGCCTTTCCGAGGGAAGACACCTGGCTAGGTCTCCGCGCAGCTGCAGGAGCGCCGCAATCCGCAGGGTACTGACGCCCTCTGGGGTCCTCCACAGTCTTCTGCACGGGAGACACCCAGCTAGGTCTCTGCGCAGCTGCAGGAGCGCCGCAATCCACAGGCTACTGACACCCACCGGGTTCGCCGCAGCCTTCCACAGGGGAGGACGCACAGCTACGTCTCAGTGAGCTGCGTCAGTATCCCGGGATCCACAAAGTGACGACGTCCGCCCGGGTCCTCCGAAGCCATCGGCAGGGGAGGACACACAGCTAGGTCTCACTGAGCTGCGTCAGTATTCCGGGATCCACAAAGCAATGACGACCTCCAGATCCCCCGCAGCCTTCCGCAGGGAAAACACCCAGCTAGGTTTCTGCGCAGCTGCAGGAGTGCAGCAATCCACAGGGTACTGACGCCCGCCCGGGTCTCCGCAGCCTTCCGCAGGGTAGGGACACTCAGCTAGGTCTTAGTGTGCGGCTTCAGCACCTCCGAGGTACTCGGGCTATTGACGCCCATCTTGTCTTCCACAGCCATTAGCAGGGTAGGAACACCCCACTAGGTCTCAGCGTGCAGCTTCAGCATCCCCCCGATCCTCAGGGTTATTGACGGCCACCCAGGCCCTCCGGACGGAGCCTTCTGCAGGGAGGACACCCAACTAGGTCTCTGCAGCTGCAGGAGTGCCGCAATCCGCAGAGTATTGATGCCCACCTAGGTCCTCCACAGCCTTCCGCAGGGGAGATACCCAGCTAGGTCTCCGTGCGCAGCTTCAGCATCCCCGTGATCCGCAGGATACTGACGCCCACCCTGGTCCTCCGCAACCATCAGCAGGGTAGCGACACTCAACCAGGTCTCAGTAAATGGCTGCTGGAGCGCCGCAATCCACAGCGTATTGATGGCCACCCAGGTCTTTCACTGCTGTCTGCAGGGTCGGGACACCCAGCTAGGTCTCTGTGCTGAGTTCATGGCCTCAGCAGCAACATGATTCGCGCTTTAAGGACACCCACCTGGGTTCTCCGGGTCCTCCACGTTCCACTGCAGCTCTGGCGCAGACTGCAGTGTGAGCACCCCTGGCCAAGACTACTAAAGCGCGCGTCGGGGGGAGTCTAGGGGGCTGCTGTGGTCTGGCCCCGCCCTCAGCCCCTCCTCTCCGGGGCACCACTGGGGCCCCCTAGGCGGCAGGACTGTGCTAGCACAGGATGGAAACGGACTGCATTCAGGCTCATGGGCTCTGCAAGAGGAGGATGCTGGAGAAAAGGGAGGCGGTGCCTCTGCGAGCTGAGAAAGTTGTGTTTGCGGCTGTAATCTCCCGCACAGGAGACAGGGCCCTGTGGATGACTCTGTGTCCTACCTAGCGGGTATTTACCCAGGGCCTTCGGCGGCCTCTTCTGTGCTGCTCAGAGGAGAAAGCCTGGGTGGCTGGGTGGGTGTGACAGCGCTAATTCGTATAGGCTAAGTTCCAGGGCCTTCTCGCCTTATTAACTGAAGGACTAGTGACAGCGCCTCAGAGCGCTCCCTGGAGGACCATTTGTGACCTACCAATTTCTAACAAAAAGTTGAAATCAAGAAATTTCTGCCTTTTAATGTTTTGTACATGGAGTGCTATTTGAACCATTTGTTTTCTTATTTGTCCTTCCTCTTCTAGCCACAGACCATCTTTTGGCCAGGCAGCTTTAGTCTAAATCAAAATGAGTATTTGTTTTTCTTTGAGACTGAGTGCCTCATTCTGTCACCCAGGCTAGACTGCAATGGTGCCATCTCAGCTCACTGCAACCTCCATCTCCCAGGTTCAAGCAATTCTCCTCTCTCAGCCTCTCAAGTAGCTGAAACTACAGGTGCACACTACCATGCCTAATTTTTTTATTTTTACTACAAACAGGGTTTCACTATATTGGCCAGACTGGTCTTGAACTCCTGACTTCAGGTGATCCACGCATTTCTGCCTCCCAAAGTGCTGGGATTACACATGTGAGCCACGGGGCCTGGCCATCAAAATCAGCATTTTAAAATACATTTTAGGTACTGATCATAAAAAAAAATTGAAAATTCTCATTACTATGAATTTGGGTTGGTTTTGTAGGGTTTTTTGGGCTTTTTTAGTTGTTGTTTGTTCTTGTTTCTGAGAAGGAGTTTCGTTCTTGTCACCTAGGCTGGAGTGCAATGCTGCGATCTCAGTTCACTGTAGCTCCACCTCCTGGGTTCAAGTGATTCTCCTGCCTCAGCCTCCTGGGTTCAAGTCTCCTGCCTCAGCCTCCCGAGTAGCTGGGATTACAGCTACTCGGGAGGCTGAGGCAGGAGAATGTACCACCAAGCCCAGCTAATTTTTGCCTTTTTAGTAGAAACATGGTTTCACCATGTTGGCCAGGTTAGTCTCGAAACCCTGACCTCACATGATCTGCTTATCCCGGACCCCCAAAGTGCTGAGATTACAGGTGTGAGCCACAGTGCCTGGCGTTTTTTGTTGCTTTTTTTTCTTTTTTGGTAAATTTTGCATGAGGAAAAGAATGTCTTCAGAATTGGGAAAAATATTTATTTCATGACATTCTGGTATATCAATATTTCAATTGCTATTTACTTATCCCAGTTAAATATCAGATTGGCTCCAGAAAATGCATATTTGAGTATAGTTTGCTTTTTGCTCTATGTGGTTTTATATGCTATTTTGTTGGTTTGTATCTACGTAGTTATCAGAGTCAAAATTGTAACACAATATAGTTAAAACCAGTGACTGACGCCTAGTTACCAGAGTCCCAATTATAACACAATATAGTTAAAACCAACAATTGACGTAACTTACAGTGCTTTGTAAGAGACAATAAATGTATCTGGGGTTGTTGCTGTGATTACTAGTGCAACTCAAAATTATTGCTTCTCTCAAAGTTTATAACACTCTGTGTTAACTTTAATTTTTAAAAATGTATCTAATGTGTTTTCCTGACCACCCAGGTGGAAATGAAAAAAAGAAATGCAATAGATTCATGTGAATGTAACTGAAAATCTTAGCCTAGGCCTCAGAGAAATTGAAATTCTTATAAATGTCTTAAGTTTGTGTTTGGCACATAGTGCTAGACAAATATTTGTCCAATAACTAAAATTCCAATCTTCCCCACCACACACACACACACACGCACGCACGCACGCATGCACGGAGGAGAAGACATAGTTTACCGTGTTCTCTCCCACATGCAACTTCCTCATTGGCTGGTCAACACACAACTCTTGGCTTGGTCTGGCCTAGTTCACTGCTTACTTCTGTTTCCATCTTCTGGTTAGAGTAGGTTGAAAGGAGGACGGAAGGAAAGGGACTGGAGAAGTGACCAGAGACAAGTTTTTCAAGAGGCCGGCCTGCAAAGGCCAACAACAAAGGCAGTGTGGACCTGAAGGACACCTGGCTGCATTCGATGCTATCTTCCTGCATGATCCTGGGCAAATACTTTTCAAGTTCTGCCTCCCACTTCATCCACCTGCAGAGCAAAGGGCTGGGCAGGTTAAAGCTCAACCCCCACATGCCTGCAGCTCCCATTTTGAGGGAGTTGCAATGCTGAGTGTCTGAAGAACCAGGGTCATGTCTGACTTACCAAGATGACACACAGTCCCGACCAAACAGACACCCAATGATGAAATGAAGGGATGCCAGAAAGTAGGGATTCCACTAGCAGAAGGCGCCTGAGAGACCCGCCGCTCTCCACTCCCACAGCACAGATGAGGGGACGGGAAGTAACAGCAGAGGGTTAGCAGTAGGGTTTCCTGGTACTCAGCCTGTGACACCGTCCTTAATTACATCAGCGCTCTCTTCCAGACTCTCAGTGATAATCATTTGGTAGCTTCCCTTTTTCAGAAGAATTTTTAATGTAGCATTACTGGGTCAAATATTTACCTCCCTGTACCTCAGTTTCCTTATCTGTAAACCAGAACTAGTCACAGGACCCTCATCAAAGAATTGTGAGGATGAAATGAGAGAACTCATGTGAGGCGCGGCTCTCGCCAGGGGCAATTCTGTCCCCACCCCCACCCCCAGGGGAGCTTTCGCAATATCTGGTTGACCTTCTGGTTAGAACAAGTGATTGGGGCAGGAGTTGACCTTACTGGCCTCCAGTGTTGAAGTCAGGGATGCTGCTAAGTACCCCATATCCTGGAGGCCCCCAACAACAAAGAATTATCTAGAAAAAATGCCAGTAGTACTGCTATTGAAAAGTCCCGATGTGAAATCTTCGAACAGTGCCTAGAATCTAACAGGTAGTGATGAAGAAGAGTTGATACCCTATTACAAATGATACCATCATGACTGCAAAGCACTCTCCTTAGCCACAACGCTATCTCAGCTGGTCTTCACCATGGCCCTCTGAGATGCACACGACTATTCTTTTTACATGAAGGTACTGAGAGGTTCTAAGACCAACTGGGACTTGCCAAGAGTCACCCAGCTGAAAAGAGAGGATCAGGTCTTGAACCTGGGCAGCCCAACCTCCTGTGTTCTTTCCACCACTCCAACCTCCCACCTGGGAGAGAGAGGCAGTGTGTACCAACAGCTGATTCCCGGGCTACAGAAATACGTGTTTTTGAGGATATCAATGAAGACATCTGAATAAGTAATTTATTGGCATGCATCTCTAAATCCAGACACTGGACGATCCCTTTACTTCCTATGTTTATTCATTCACTCAGCAGCTTAGCACTTATCCTGGGTACCAAGCATTGTACCATATGCCAGGCTGGAGATGTAGGAATGAAACTGTCTCCTGGGAGGGCAGATCTGTAAACAAAGAATGACAGTAGAATACATGTGCTACGCTGTATGCCGGGACTGTCAGCTATAACCATAGGGCTGTGGAGTCGGAGGAAAGACCTCTACAACAGCCTGAATGGAACCAGGAGGGCTCCCAGCTCTGCAATGGGTCTTGAAGAATGAGGCATTTTCTAGGAAGATCAGTGAAAAAAGATGTTCTTGGAAGGGAGAAATAAGAAGCAGCATGGAATATCATCAGGAATAAAGATGACTGAGACCCTGAGATCTCAGACACTCAGGCCCATGAAATAGTTGGATATCTAAGTGGGCACTCACGATCCTAGACAAATAGTATTCAAGCAGTCTGATGGCGGCAGGACATGGGAACTAGCTAGGAAACAGATGGAAGAGGCCAAGTTTCCCCCGATATCTTCAACCATGGTCTGAAATGCAGCAGCTGTAAGCAGGGAGATGACATCGCAGGTGACAGGATTGCTGCGTCACACACAGGTGCCGTGAAAAGCTAACACACACGCCCTCCTGGGGGTGCCAGGCCCGGACCAGCTGCAGTTCCCCAGTGAACAGAAGAGCAGTTCACACCAACACGGGTACTCCTTCAACATCCTTCTCGTGATTAGGACGTTTCCCAGAACTGCCATGAACTGAAGCCTCACTTCCTTTCTAACCCTTTCAGAAACAGTGTTAATGGGGAAACTTAACGACAACATAGAGCTCCCTGAGTTGACTCTGCCTCTGCCTGCCCCCTGGGCCATCATCCCTGCTGCCTCATGGCAGGGTCCCACTCAGCAGCAGTCCTGACCACACAGCTCCCAGGACAGCCCAAACGTGCTTGGCCACCACCCGGCTGGCCCCAGCCACCCGCCCCAGGACTGAAGGTTATAGGATACACATACCTCCCACCCTCCCCCAGGTCTCCCCTTTCCAACCCCAGGTCGTAAAGTCCCAGGTTCCTGTTTCTTACTATGATTAGGAGCATCTCTTTATCATTAGTGGCCTCATCCAGAGGCTTCATCTCATGGGAAGTGATGGCTGTGCTCGAACAGCGCTCAAATAAATGCTCTATAAATAAATGGCAAATTGACAGATTAATTGGTAATTTATTCTGAACAGTCAGTGCTTCTCTTGAGACTTCGGCCAACACTGTTGAATCTGTCTCCCCCTGGATATTGAGTTTGACTCCCTGGGCCAGTCGGATGGTTCCTTCCTGGTCACAGTACACAGTACAGTTCCAAAGCCACTTTTGGAACTTTTGGGCCTCGCTATGGTAAAGAGAGAAATAAATAACTATACTTCATAGAGTCACCTACTCAGGAGAGAAAACAAAGCGCCATGTGTCTAAACGCTCCAGCGTGCCCTATCTTTTCACGCTTCCCTCCCTCTGAGCACCCTGTGGACCTCCCTGGAATAAGCTCCATCTACCCTTCTCTTGCCCACCTGGGAAACACCTCATCTCCTCCAGGACCCAGCAGTACCCCCTCTGTGAAGCCCTCCCTCAGCTCCTTCTCCCTGCCCTTTTTCTTTTTATTTTTTTTTGAGATGGAGTCTCACTCTGTCACCCAGTCTGGAATGCAGTGACACGATGGCTCACTGCAACCTCTGCCTCCCAGGTTCTAACAATTCTCCTGCCTCAACCTCCCGAGCAGCTGGGACTATAGGCATGTACCACCACACCCAGCTAATTTTGGTATTTTTAGTAGAGACGGGGTTTCACCACGTTGGCCAGGATGGTCTCGATCTCTTGCCCTCGTGATCTGCCCACCCTGGCCTCCCAAAGTGCTGGGATTACAGGCGTGAGCCACCGTGCCTGGCCTCCCTGTCTTCTTTATGTCTCCTCTGAGACACTTCCGTTTTGTCTTTAATCACATCTTCATTACCTGACTCACCATATTGGGAGGAGGCTCGAGGAAGGAGACAGACTGCATGAGATCTGAATCACAGACCACCAGAGGGTCTGTCCTCACTGACAGAGGGCCAGCGGGCAGCACTTCTGGGCTGGCCACTCCATCACAGGAGACCTCATGTGGCAGAAGGGTCTGTCTCTCATCTTTCCTTAAAAGCAGAAAGGAAGGGAACAAGCAATGAAAGGTCCAAGCCTATCCAAAGAGCTAAATCACCAAGTCAAATGTAGATTTTGTAGATGAATTAAAAAAAAAGTCTGGTGCTCAGATCAAAAAGCAACACCAATGACAAAGTGCTAGATGACGAGTCACACAGGGCTCAGCTCCAACTTCAGAACAAAGGCAAGGTCAGCGTGGCCAGGGCAAGAGCCTCTCTGCCCACTCCCTCATTCAGCTCCCGGACAACACCATCAGATCATGCCATCAGAGTGGAGGCCCTGGGTCCCAAAAAATCAACACCAGGTTTGCATTTTTGAGACAGACGGTGGCTCACAGAAAAGCCAGAGCACTTGCTGACAGGTGCCTAGGAAACTGATTTTGACTGAAGATCAAAAAGAATTTCCCAACTGTCAGTTATCCCCAAACTAGACGAGATACCTGAAAGGGGATTGCCTTTCAGGGGTTCTTGGGCATGTTCACAAAACATAGTCCCCAAGGAAAGCAGGTCAAGCGACGCCTCGTCATGATGCCTGCAGGGTGAGCAGCTGCGACAGCGGATGGGGCTGCTGGGATGGCCACTCAAAGCAACCCCCCGTGGAAAGGGCAGAGCGTGAACACCAGGTGTGTTCTCAGGGGGACACTGAGATAGAACAGGGAAACCCAGGCTTCAGAGCAAGACAAAAGGGACTGCAGGTGTTTCACTGACCAGCTGTGTGACCTTGAAAAGGCCATTTCACCTCTGAGACTGAAATTCTTCCCATGAAAAATGAGGACAACACCAACTTCAAACATAGTGTTATGAGAAGTACGCAACAGAGCCTATATAAAGGGCCTGAACAGTGCCCAGCCTACAGAGATGCTCAGAAACATCTCAATCTCCCGCCCTCAAGATAACACTAAGTGGCCGGGTGGGGCGGCTCACACCTGTAATCCCAGCACTTTGGGAGGCTGAGGCGGGTGGATCACAAGGTCAAGAGATCCAGGCGATCTTGGCCAACATGGTGAAACTCTGTCTCTACTAAAAATACAATAATTAGCCGGGCGTGGTGGCACATGCCTGTAATCCCAGCTAGTCAGCAGGCTGTCAGGAGAATCCCTTGAACCCGGGAGGCAGAGGTTATAGTGAGCCGAGATCACACCACTGTACTCCAGTCTAGTGACAGAGCAAGATTCCGTCAAAAGAAAAAAAAAGAAAGCAAAGAAGGAAATGAAAGGGGAGAGGAAGAAAGAGAAACAAAAAAAAGAAAAAGAAAGAAAGAAACTAAGATCCCTTTCCTGTTTTTCTCCTAGAGTATTATTGATCTTTACATCCCCCACAATTAGCAAAATACCTGGCGCATAATATAGTGTCAATAAACATTTGCAAAAGTTCACAGTTCAGTGGCACCTCTGTTGACAAAACAGGAGTTCACATCCTGAGCTTCAGGAGTGCCAGAGGTCTAAGAATCTCCAGGCGTAGAGAGGAGATTTTGCGCCTATGTCCTTTCTTTTGAGGAAATGATCCATGGCTTTAGATTAGAGATTCAAAGAAGTCCTTTGCCAAAAACACAGCAAGGACCACCGTATTGCAGGCACTGAAAGCACCACCGGGAGCATGTCCTTCTCCTCCCCTCCACTCAGCCTTCAAGTCCCGGTTCCATTCAAGTCCCTTCCTCTGAAGTCTTAGAGCACTTATTGTCTGTACAAGGTCTTAGTAATTATGAAATCTCAGATCCACAGAAAGGTAGAAATGGAAGGCGTGTTACAGTCCTTCCTTTGCTTATTCAGTTCAGCTCCTCCAACACACCAGACCTGGTGCTTTATGCTAAGACCAGAACATCAAGTAAAGTGGAACAGTTCCCAGCCTCAAGACAATTGCAACAAAGACAAAACGAAGTAACTGGATAACTGTCATTGTAAGAGAACTGAAGGATGCTATCTATGAGAGGGGCATGTAGCCAAGCTGTCCAGAATTAAAGGCAAATGTTACAGTGGGAGGGGCCCGCAGTTCCAGGAATCCCTCTCAGAAGGGAGAACTATGGAGGAGGTAGCCAAGGGACCAGGTAAAGAGGAATGGTGCCTCGGGCAGTAGATAAGCAGGGCCAAGGCTTACAGGCAAGAGCATGGGAATCACTTCCTTGTGTTCTGGCCACAAGACAGCCACGGGAAGAGACGAGGCAAGACTGGCCAAGACTTTAAGGGAGATGGGAAGGCATACATGGCTCACTCCGACTGGGGATCACGGAGACAGCACAGAGACTCAATCTGTGGAAGACAGAGAGCAGTGAAACATTAAAAGTCTGGCACTTTCCATCTTGTCCACAATTTTGGCCAGAGACGCAAGAGCAAGTATGAGGCTTTTGGTTTTCAAAATGTGTGTGGCAGGGGTGGGGTGTGGGGGCAAAAGACAGAAGACAGATATTCACACATACATGCATGTAGATATGAGGCTGTATGTGTTTATGCATAGACAGACTATCCTCTGGGTGATATCTTAACCTAAAATTCACTGATTCATAAATCTGTAGAGGATGAATGGAGAAGGGGGGTGGGAAGAATTTCCCAGTCAGGTCCTCTGTGTCCAAATAAGGAAACTGAGTCCTAGAGAAGGTAAATGGCGAACTCCAGAGTCAGAAGCCAAACTGCAGGTGCCCAGCCCTGCGGCCATAGCCGCTGCGGGCACAGCCCTTGGTCACGCATCTTAGATCCCTGGGAGCCTCTCCGGGTAGATGGGCAGCACTTGCTCAATTCTGATGAGTCATTTTGGTCTTTCACCCCAACCTAGTCACACAGAAGCTCTGCACAATACCCAGTGCAGTGCCTGACACAGAGAAGGCGCTTAAAGCCAAGTGTTCATTGGACTTCACAGCATTTTGGAAGCACAACCCTTCCATCTGTCCCCCTTGTCCAGGGCCTACCTGGCCCCACATACACTCGTGCCCTCAGGCCTCCTAGGTGTGTATGAGCAGGAAGATGAGTTGAAAGGATGAAGCCTGTTTGAAGGGTGGCTGGCAGACTCCCCGATGTTAGAAGAGCATCTTCCTGGTGGTACATTTTGCTTGGTTTGCCCTCTGTTGTGACCTGGTGCCTAGAAGCATGCCTGGTGTGCAGAAGGCCCTTGGCAAGTATGCAGGGAATTTGCTAGCAGGATGTTCCCCATGACCCAGGCAGCTACTATCTGGCTTCAGCCGGAGCAGCGCAACATTTATCTGTTATGTATTTGGGGGATCTGTGAAGGTTTCACTTGAAACAACATCCTATGACTAAGAATAGATTGAAAACCACTATCCAGAGGGGAGATATTTTTTTCTTTTCATTATTTCGAGAAGCCTTTTTACTTACTGAAAAACAGTGCAATATAAATGGAGTTTCCAAAAACCAAAACAGAGGTAATTTATAACTACCCAAAATACTTTACTTTTCCTTTCCAATTCTGAAACGAATGTGATTCCAAAATGCCTCTAGGTACATGTTCAGATTTTACAAAAATTACATCACGAAAGTGATGCCTCACAAGCAAAGGGAAGGCGAGGTTGACGCAAGCCTCTCACCATCTGTGGGCCCAGCCCAGAGTCAAACGGGGCTCCCTACTGAGCACCAGGAGGACGACATGAGATGGGGAGAGGCACTAATAATAATTACTCCAGGACAGTAAGTGTGAACAGGGCCTGTCTTGGACAAACTGGGGCCCAGGTCACTCTGGGAATAACCAGCAGGAGATCATTAAATGTGAGGTCACCACTGGTCAAAATGGATGACGAACATCTGGGAAGTTCAAGTCTAGCAAAATATGATTGCCAGTCAAAAATATGATCAGAAAAGACCACGTGGTACAGTGAAACAAACATATCTGAGTCTAAATTCCAGGCCTGCCATTTACCAGCTGCATGACCTTGAAAAAAACACAATTTGCCCCTCAGGGTTAAGGATTAAATAAGAAAAAAAAAAAAATCTATGAATGTAATCTACTGTACCCTGCTGTGTTCAGAGGGTTGTATCTCGAGAAGCAGCCAAGGGTCAATGCTGCCTTCCCATTCTACCCCTGTCAAAAACTGGGGGATATGGGGCAAGTTATCGAACCTCTCAAAAAATTCCTTTCCTCCTGTGCCAACCAATAACCTCTCCCACCTGACATCAAAACAGATGACAGACACAGCCCAGTGTTTTACCCTGGGCCACCCAGGCCAGTCTGCCTGTTTCCTGGTCTGATGAATGCTGAGGAAGGTCAACAGAGGCTGGGGAGTCTGGGCTTTGAAGCCTTGTAAAAATTAATTACACTTAAATCTTTCATGCTGAACATGCTCTGTGTGTGCTCCTCCTGATCTGCTTCCACCCTGCACTGTGTTCCAAGAGGCAGACTCAGGTGACAGCATCAACAGGCTCTGCATGGCCCTGAGCTTCTGGCTGGGCTCAGCCCATGGGAGGCACCAGATATGGGAGCAGAGAGGGCTGAAACAGTTGCTCCCCTGACCCCGGACTGCCAGGCTCTGCTCTGCTCTTCCCAAACAGCCCAACTGCCCTCCTACAGCAGCTCCCACCATGCTCTCCCTGCAGCAGCTCCCCCCATGCTGCCCCTGCAGCAGCTTCCCCCATGCTCCCCCTGCAGCAGCTTCCCCCATGCTCCCCCTGCAGCAGCTCCCCCCATGCTCCCCCTGCAGCAGCTCCCCCCTGCTGCAGCAGCTCCCCCCATGCTCCCCCTGCAGCAGCTCCCCCCATGCTCCCCCTACAGCAGCTCCTCTCATGCTCCCCCTGCAGCAGCTCCCCCATACTCCCCCTGCAGAAGCTCCCGCCATGCTCCCCCTGCAGCAGCTCCCCCCATGCTCCCCCCGCAGCAGCTCCCCCATGCTCCCCCCGCAGCAGCTCCCCCCATGCTCCCCCCGCAGCAGCTCCCCCCATGCTCCCCCCGCAGCAGCTCCCCCCATGCTCTCCCTGCAGCAGCTCCCCCCATGCTCCCCCTGCAGCAGCTCCCCTCATGCTCTCCCTGCAGCAGTTCCCCCCATGCTCCCCCTGCGGCAGCTTCCCCCATCCTCTCCCTGTGGCAGCTCCCCCCATGCTCCCCCTGCAGCAGCTCCCCCCATCCTCTTCCTGCGGCAGCTCCCCCCATGCTCTCCCTGCAGCAGTTCCCCCCATGTTCTCCCTGAGGCAGCTCCCCCTGCACCCCCTGCAGCAGCTCCCCCATATCCCCTGCAGCAGCTCTCCCTGTGGCAGTTCCCCACATGCTCACCCTGCAGCAGCTCACCCCATGTTAGCTCCCCCCATGCTCCCGCTGCAGCAGCTCCCCCTGTGGCAGCTCCCCCCATGCTCTCACTGCAGCAGCTCCCCCTGCACCCCCTGCAGCAGCTCCCCCGTGGCAGTTCCCTCCATGCTCCCCCTGCACCCCCTGCAGCAGCTCCCCCTGTGGCAGTTCTCCCCATGCTCCCCCTGCACCCCCTGCAGCAGCTCCCCCTGTGGCAGTTCCCCCCATGTACCCCCTGTAGCAGCTCCCCCTGCACCCCCTGCAGCAGCTCCCCCATGGCAGTTCCCCCCATGCTCCCCCTGCAGCAGCTCCCCCTGTGGCAGTTTCCCCCATGCTCACCCTGCAGCAGATCCCCCTGTGGCAGCTCCCCCTATGCTCCCCCTGCAGCAGCTCCCCCTGTGGCAGCTCCCCCCATGCTCCCACTGCAGCAGCTCCCCCTGCACACGCTGCAACAAATCCCCCTGCACACCCTGCAACAGCTCCCCCTGTATCCCCTGCAGCAGCTCCCCCTGCACCCCCTGCAACAGCTCCCCCTATATCCCCTGCAGCATCTTCCCCTGCACCCCCTGCAACAGCTTCCCCTGTATCCCCTGTGGCAGTTCCCCCCATGCTCCCCCTGCAGCAGCTCCCCCTGCACCCCCTACAGCAGCTGACCCTGTAGCCCCTGCAACAGCTCCCCACTTGTTTGGGTAACTGCTTCCTCTCACCCTTCTACCTGGAGGATCCAAAGCCCCCAGCTGTTGCTAGACCCAGGCTCCTTCCCATGCCTCCTGGATTTCCCTTCACCACCCAGGCCCTTGGAAAGACCGCTTTATTCAACTGTGCCCAGTTACTCCTCTGAGTGTGCTGCCTGTTTCCTGTGGGGACCCTGACTCATGCATCCATTAAAAGCCCGTTTCTTTTTCAGTTACTCCTCAGTTTGGGCCTTAAACCTGCCATGTGCTAACCACATTCCCTGAGGCTCAGCGAGGTCAGCTCCTCATACAAGGCAAGCTCGGGGGTCACTGCCTTTGAGGCATCCACCCAGACTCCTCTCCACCTGCCTCTGCCCGGGTCACCAGCTCCATGAGCACCCTAACCCCATGCTGTGCACCTTGGTCACCTGTTATCACTGCCCCTGGAATGGGGTAGGGGGAAGCAGGAGCACAGAGAACAATGGGCATCCCCACAAATCCCCTATCTGACAGCACCTGGAGCAAGGTGAGCACTCAGTGGCAGCTGCACTGACGCCCGTGAGCAGAGTGAGACGCCCAGAGCAGGCCTCCCTAAGACACAAACCTGTGTGCACATGCTCACATTTCTGGGGATGAGAGTCATTAAAAAATTCCCAATGCACGGATGACAGCAGCATTTGTGGCTCGCTGGTATGAACAAGGCAAGATACTTTGTCCTGAAAAAGTGATGGGGGTGACAGATTAATGTACAGAAAACAGTGGGCAGGTAAAACTACTTAAAACATGTATGACTTTCAAGTGATTCTGAAAAGCAGCGAGCTCTCCCAGTGTGCATCAGCACACTCCACCAATGGGGACATTTTAATAAGGTGACTCCTGCAGGAGACAGGCACAGGCGCCACGGCAGGACTTGGTGGGATGCTTGATAAAATATTCACGGCTTTCTCCAGAGAAGAACATCTTTGGGTAGCCCTTGTCCTTTATCAACATGGCCATTTTCATAAACAGAGGAGGAATAATAAAACTGGACACATCAACAGGAAGCTCTGGCTCGCCTCGCTCCAGGCACGAGGACAGCAACGGAGAATTCCAGATGACAATTGGAGCTCCCTTACAGTGAGCCGCCAGGTCACATCAGCCACTGGACACTGGAGGCGTGATTTTTCATCCTCTCAACAGGTCTATGAGCTGTCCCCATCCTCGCAGAAGAAACTGCGGTCAGAGCCGGTGGGTGCATCATTACCTCCTGGTCTCATGTGGTCGGGTAGAGCGGCCACATTCACAGGTGAAGACATTCCGCTTAGAGGCCTCACTTTTAATAAGTGGCCTTGCAGATCACGAGCTGCCGTTTAAACCCAGGTCTGTCTGATTTGAGGGCTTGCATCATGCTACATGCTAGACACATCACCATTTTTCTAATTCCCTTTTTTTTTTTTTTTTTTGAGACCCAGTCTCCCTGTTGCCTAGTCCAGAGTACAGTGGCACCATCTCAGCTCACTGCAACCTCCACCTCCACCTTGCGTTCAAGGGATTCTCCTGCCTCAGCCTCCTGAATAGCTGACCTACAGGCATGAGCCACCATACCCAACCTAAATTCCTCTTTTCTTGACATTTAAAAAAAAAAAAAATTCTTCCACATCATTTTTCCTTTGCTTACTTATATAGGAGAGAGCAGCTGAGCATTTCAGGGGTTGGAAATACATCTAGTATGATGTGGGGAGCGGAGCAGAGAGATGGTGAAGAAAGGAAAGAACACAGGCCCAGCAGTGACTTATGTCCTGTGAAGTTTCAACAAATAAAACACAGTCCCCTAGACAGAGGACACTTCGTTTCAGGAAGAATGAGACAGGCAGCGCCATCCCAGGCAGCATGTGCTGCGTCACACATGGAGAAGCTGAAGCCTGCTCTCAAACTCATGCGGGAAGGAGGGTATTTCCAGCAGGACCATCAGGAAAGTGTCAAGAAGCAGGCAGCACAGAAGGTGGGCCTTGGAGAATGAAATGACACAGATGTATGCCATCACTTATCATGGCAGGATGAACTGTTTTAAAACAGAAAAAATGTTGGGTGGTGATTTCTATGCTAAGGATGGGGAGAGAGATCACCCTATGCTGGCTTCAGGGTTGCTGGCACAGTCACCCGCCTGGCCACTCACTGCTCAGAGGGAGTCCTGGGCGTGGAGAGTCAGGGAGGAGAAGCCTGGCAGGCTTATCAGGGCCTCCACGGTGACCCTGGGCTCTGCCTGTCCATAGGAAGCAATAACTTCCACTTCCTATACCCTAAGTCACAAAGAGGCAAGTTCCTCAAGTTTTGGGGGAGAAGTTCAACTCCAGAGAGTCTCCACAAGCTGATAAACTGAATTCTCCATTGCCAACTTGATGAGTGGGGCACGTGGGGTTTTCACCTCCCAACCTTTAATTGGCCCTGAACTCAAAAGAGGGGTTGTCCACATCAGAGGCCCTGACATAATCAAAGCCTGTGCAGCCGTACCCACGCCTCCCACTTCATCAGAAAGTCAAGGCCACTCATCTGCAGAACTTCTTGCTCATTTACGTAAGAGCTGCCTCAAAGTCTCTGATCAGAAATGATTGCTTCCAAAATCCCTCTCTAAGCTGTTCCTCTGAGTGAGCTGGGCTCTCGAATACCTCAGCAGCAGCCAGTATCGCCTCCGGTAGCAGGCTGATAGCTGGTCTGAGTGAGTTCCTTACAAAACCCACTCTGCTTCCCAGCGGGAACTGTTAGTCCTGTTTCCAGTCCCATCACCTAGCCTAACACCTCCAGGTCAGAATGCACTCCTTACATTTTTGGAGTAAATGGCCATGGCCCCAGGCCATGTATCCAGCCAGCCAGTCCACAATGAATGCCTGTGTGTGCCTAGCAAGGGGTGCACAAGGACGAAAAGGCCTGAAAAAAAAAAAACCTTCCCAAAAGAAAATATTCCTAACAGCAACTGCCGACGTTGCAAAAGACACATGGTACTTTAGGGCCGTGTAGTCTAAAGCAGAAATGTGATATCATAATGTCATTAATTTGACTGTTCTCATCGACAAAAATTTGAATTAAGCTTGATCAAAAAGATGACATTAATGTAGCCATCCTTGGCACTTCGTGGTAAAATCTTTCATCGCAGCACAGGATGGAATCATAACAGGACCATCCATCACTGATGCAATCATTTTATAATTGCTTTTAGGCCCTGGGTCATTACATCCAAGACTTAAAGACAAAGAAGGAGGAAAGAGGTGAAGTGTCTGTGATTAGGAGAGCAAATAAGTGGCGCGTGATGGGAAAGCATATGGGAGCGGGAGGGGGAACCTGGGCGGGGAACCGCAAAGCCTCCTCGGAAACAGAAAAACCTTCTGGAAGAGGAAGGAAATCAAAGGAGCCAAGACAGAAGATGAGGGAGGGAGCTGCCGATGATCCAGAATATGTGAGTAATAATACAGGGCTCAGTGAAAAAGATGCAATATCCACAGAATAATACATTCAATTAGGTTCAATCAGGAGCCTTACTGCCTCCTGACTGAGCCTGTGCTAGACCGTGGACGGAAAGAGGAGACTGAAACAGATACTTCCTGAGTGAAGGAAGCCCACCATGGAAGCAAGGTGCAGGTAATAAATAACAATAGAGTGTGCTGTGTAGCAATAGACAGTGCGGCCATGGGGGACCAGCTCCAGGAACCCCTCAGAATCGAAATCCTCCATTCTCGAGTGCTGGTATAAAACAGTACAGTGTTTGCATGTCCCTTACCCACATCCTCCATGTACTTCAAATCATCTCCAAGTTACTTACAACTTAAAACAATGCAAGTGCTTTGAAAATAGTTGCTATACTGTGTGTGGTTTTTTGGTTTTTGTTTGAGATGGAGTCTCGCTCTGTCCCCCAGGCTGGAGTGCAGTGGCCTGATCCTGGCTCACTGCAGCCTCTGCCTCCTGGGTTCAAGCAATTCTCTGCCTCAGCCTCCCAAGTAGCTGGGATTACAGGAGCCCACCGCCACACCCAGCTAATACTTTTGTATTTTTAGTAGAGACAGAGTTCACCATCTTGGCCAGACTGGTCTTGAACTCCTGACCTTGAGATCTACCCATCTTGGCCTCTCAAAGTGCTGGCATTACAGGCATGAGCCACTGCACCTGGCCATTATAGTCTATTTTTTTGGTTGTATTGTTATTTTTTTCTTCCAAATATTTTCAATCTACGGCTGCTTGAATCTAAGCGCATAGAAGCGCCGGCTGCAGTGAGGCCCCACTGTAGAGTGAACGAGCAGAGCAGGGGCTGGGTAATCCCCCGGGAGAAGCAACCTGGAGAAGGGGAGGGCGGACAGGCTTTGGAAACAGACTTGGGCTTAAAAGTCTGTTCCATGTTTATGGGCTATGGGACACTGAAGATGCTGTGCCCTGAGCCCTTGTTCTCCTTCAAAGGGCCAGTAATAGTGACCCTCCGAGGGACAGTGTGATAAGTGACTGTGAGTACTTGTGAACATCGACAAGACTACCTGAAACACACAACAGGTGTGGATTATGATTATTATGGGGGAAGGAAAGACATAGAAGGCAGTGCCTGAGCGCCAATCGGAAGGAGCTCAGAAGCATAAAAGGTGAGCAAGGCTGTTCCCAGCGGAGGGGGCAGCAGGCACCAGGCAAAGAGGTGTGACAAAGAACAGTGAGCCCAGGAAATGCACGAAGGATATAAGCAGTCAGGGGAAAGGCAGGGGCAGAGCGTGTGCCTGATGGGCTAAGGGGGTCGATGTTTTATTCTTACGGCAATGAGGAAAAATGAAAAGGTTGAAAGTAGGGTGACATGTGAACGTACCAGCATTGTAGAAAGATCATGCTGACAACTATATGGATGCTGGACAGGGTTTATTCTGCACCTGTTAAAAGAATCCATGGACAACTTTCGGAGGCAGAAAATTCATACCTAAAATTAATGATTATCACTCCCGTAGAGGCAGAAATTCTACATGTGATGTGTTCTCTCCTTGTGAAATTTCAGAAGAATCCAGTGAAGCAGCCAACTAGGCACTCGTTTTTTTTCCTTTGAGAGAAGGTAAGAACTGTACAGAACCTGAAGGAAGATGATGAGTCATTTGTTTGGCACTGCCATTATTTTATTGATGCTGATGCCTGTAATTTACAAATTTTAGGGGACCATTCTACCAAAGAGTCACATATATCTCTCTAGCACTAAAACTGATTCATGATGCCATTGTGCTTTAAAGACAACAAATGCTCGTCGAGTAGAAGTCGCCCCAGGCGCTGCTCAGGTCTGGGTACGCCCTTCTGGCAGCAGCTGACCAGATAAAGACACCTATAGTTTCTCAGTGCAAAGGCCTTCCATGAGACACCAAGCTCCTCCTAGGACATTCCCTCTTTGGCTTAAGGCAACATTAAGGTGATTTTGTTAACTACAGTCAAGGGTCTTCATTTAGACGGGCCCCTTCCAAATGCAGTCTAATGTCAGACCAAGGCCGTCTGCAGTGTAAGCATCTCCAGGAGACCCAGGTGGCCACAGCTGTGTCAGAGCAAGATAAGGCAAGGAGAAGAGGAGCGGGAAGCTGGAGTGCCCAGCAGGGGGCCAGGGCAAAAAGATAGGCCAGCCGAACCATGCCAGGCGTGGCGTCCTGCAGCCAGCAAGCACACAGGGCTGTCATCTGGAATGAGTTCAGGAAACTCAGGCTAATTTTAGCCATAGCCTAAGAAAACTGTGATCAGGATGATGAATTGGCTGAACAAAAATGTAATGCGTGATAAAGCAAAACAGAAGTCCTTTCAGCCCCTCAAGCGGCTCCTCCTGACCCCCTTTCCCTCAAATCCTCACCTCACTGCCAGCATCACTGAGCAGGGGCATTCTCACTCCACGCCTCGCCCCCAACCCCCAGCTTCCAATCAGCCCCTCTGGCTGTCAAGTGCTTTCTTCGTCATGTACAACTCCCAGCCACCCTCTAAGGACCAGCTTCCACAACCTACTGAAGATGAATGCAATCCCTTAAGGCATTTCCATCTCCCATTAAATCATTAGACCATCACACATACACACCTGGGTAGATAGTAACATTCCCCTCTTTCGGGTTAAAAAACTGAGGTAAGAAGAGGTCCTAAAACATCTTCAGAGCAGCTCAGCTGAGAAATGAACCAGGGAATTCAGCCAGGTCTTTAACTCCAAATTCCTCTACCTCATACCATGGGGTCTCTCAAATGTCATATTCTCTATTAAAACCTTCCAAGTTCATCTAAACCAGAAAGGAACTCCCTTCCTGTCACCTGGGCTCCTGTAGAACTCCTTGTGGGATTCTCAAAGCATTTCCCTCTTCCTCCCTCTCACCTACCTCCTTCTATACACACCTCAGTAACCCTGGAAAGACTGAATCCTTGCTTCCAAGTCCTATTTAGATTCCAGGATGCTACAGTTTCACTTACTGGGTAGTCAGTAGATGTTCAGAAATTGAATGAAGAGAAACTGACATAGCATATCATTTAGGATTTATTTCTTAGGTAACCCCTGGGCTTTTGGCGTGTATGGGTTCAGCACTGGTCTGGGCACTGTGGCAGATGAGAGGTGACACAGTCCCAGCCTTGAGTTACATAACGTCTACTACTCATCCACAAGATACAAATTAAGGCAGCTTTGAACTCCAACAAGAAATACCTTCAGCTCAAAGTATGGTGTAATTTCTTTTCCTTATTTACCAGAAAAATAAGCACACCCAGCCCTTTGCTGAAATGATGAATGAAGCAGGTACTCTGCCAGCACCTCTCCTCAGCAACTGGAAGGAGAGATCGTTAGCATTTCCCTGATTAGAAAGCTGAGTTAATTAATACAATATAAAGTGCTTCTCCCAGGAAGGAATTTTAAATAGACTTTGTTTTTAAGATTTTCACTTCCACACAGCTTTTCTGCAACAGTCTCATCTATCCAACATCCATCCATCCAACCATCCATCCAACATCCATCCTTCCAACCATCTATCATCCATCCACCCATCCATCCATCCAACATCCATCTATCCATCCAACACCCATCCATTCATCTATCCATCCATCTGTCCAACATCCATCCACCCATCCATCTAACATCCATCGACCCATCCATCTAACATCCATCCATCCAACATCCATCCATCTGTCCAACATCCATCCATCCATCCAACATCTATCCACCCACCCAACATCCATCCAACATCCATCCATCCAAAATCCATCCACCCATCCAACATCCATTCACTCATCCATCTAACATCCATCTATCTATCCAACATCCATCCACTCATCCATCTAACATCCATCCATTTATCCAACATCCATCCACTCATCCATCTAACATCCGTCCAACATCAATCCATTCAACATCCATCCATTCATCCATCCATCCAACATCCATCCATTCATCGAACATCCATCCATCTATCCAACACCCATCCAACATTTATCCACCCATCCATCCGACATCCATCCACCCAACCATCTAACATCCATCCACCCATCCATCTAACATCCATCCATCCAACATCTATCCACCCATCCATCTAACATCCATCGACCCATCCATCCAACATCCATCCATCTGTCCAACATCTATCCATCCATCCAACATCTATTCATCCATCCAACATCCATCCACCCACCCCACATCCATCTAACATCCATCCATTTATCCAACATCCATCCACTCATCCATCTAACATCCATCCAACATCAATCCATTCAACATCCATCCATTCAACATCCATCCATTCATCCATCCATCCAACATCCATCCATTCATCCAACATCCATCCATCTATCCAACACCCATCCAACATTTATCCACCCATCCATCCAACATCCATCCACCCAACCATCTAACATCCATCCACCCACCCATCTAACATCCATCCATCCAACATCCATCCACCCATCCATCTAACATCCATCAACCCATCCATCCAACATCCATCCATCTGTCCAACATCCCTCCATCCATTCAACATCTATCCATCCGTCCAACATCCATCCACCTACCCCACATCCATCCAACATCCATCCATCCAAAATCCATCCACCCATCCAACATCCATCCACTCATCCATCTTCCATCCATCCATCCATCCAACAGCCATCCACTCATCCATCTAACATCCATCCAACATCAATCCATTCAACATCCATCCATTCATCCATCCATCCAACATCCATCCATTCATCCAACATCCATCCATCTATCCAACACCCATCCAACATCCATCCACCCAACCATCTAACATCCATCCACCCATCCATCTAACATCCATCCATCCAACATCCATCCATCCGTCCAACATCCATCCACCCATCCAACATCCATCTACCCATCCATCAACCATCCAACAACCATCCATCCAACATCCATCCACCCATCTGACATCCATCCACTCATCTAACATCCATCCATCTAACATCCATCCATCCACCATCCATCCACTCATCCATCCAACATCCATCCATCCAACATCCATCCATTCATCATCTATCCATTCATCCATCCATCCAACATCCATCCATTTATCCAACATCCATCCAACATCCATCTACCCATCCAACATCCAACCATTCATTCATCTATCCATCCATCCATCCAAAATCCATCCATCTCTATCCAACATCCATCCATCTATCCATCATCCATCCATCTATCATCTATCCATCCATCCATCCATCTAACATCCATCCATCCATTCATTCATCCATTCATTCAAACAAGATGTGAGGGGCATATGCCATCAAGAAATAAAAACACAAATAGAAGTTTCTGAGAATACAGGGGAGAATGTTTTTAAAAGGTCAAGGAACAAAATCAAATCACTAGGCAAGATGTTGGGTTCTCTAAGAATTCTCTATGAACTTTTCCAGAGCATGTCAAGGGTACCTCCACTGAGGAGTAACCTTTGGATCATGCCCTAAAAGAAAAGTAGGAATTCACTAAGCCACATATTTATATGAGAAATGAAAGTGAGCAAGGCGATGAAAGGAGATTTTTAGGGAGAGAATACAATGGGTGCAAAGGTATGAGATAGAACGGAGCAATCAGAACATCCACAGGCCTGGGTGTTGTTGGACCTTGAGATACAAGAGGGACGGTATCAAGGGACAGGGTTGGAAAAGCAAGAATGAAAAAATACCATGGAGAACTTGGTTGATCCAAGGAGTTTGAGTTTTATTTCAGAGCCACAGGGAAGTCACAGTCAGATTGTCACTTAAGAAGATACTCTGGCAGTAAGAAGAGGCAGGAAGGCCAGGGCAGAAAGTGCTGCAGTGACCCAGGGGAGAAGTTGTGCAGGCCTGGGGCAGGGCCCAGGCAGCAGCAGCTACAGAAGCCCCAGAAAGGACAGAGTGGATTCAGGGAGATGACCTAGATTTTCCTGCCAAAGTTATAATTTTAGGCACACTGTGAAGTCATTACCAAAGGCAAAATTTGTGTGCCTATCCTATTGTAAACTCAGCTATAGGCCCTTTGATGAAAAATCAGTGGCTTCCACTTCACCATCACTTATTTAAGGGATCTGCTGGAGAGCTCTGTGCTCCTTCCAGTAGGGGTGAAAGTGATAAATAGGGCAGAGTCATCTGTCTGCAGAGCAGGCTCTTAAAGGGGCTCCCATGATCCCTACTCTGGTGTTCACACTACTGTGTGAGCCTCTCCCCTTGAGGATGTGGGTGGGTCCTGTGACTCGTTTAAATCAGAGGTGGCAGGACCTATGTGATTACCCACCTATGATTACATTTAATGAGATTATAGGCTCATGTTGCTGGAGTCAGTCTGTCTCTGTCTGTCTGTCTGTCTGTCTGTCTGTCTGTCTGTCTGTCTCTTTCTCTCTCTCTCTCCCTCAACCCACTGGCCACCACGCTGTCTTTGAGGAAGCAAATAGTCATGTTGGGAAACTTGCATGGGTCAAGGACCTGCAGGTGGCCGCTAGATGCTGAGTACATTCTCCAGCCAAAAGCCAACTGGAAACCAATGCTCTCACTCTTATGACTACAAATAACCCCATCAACAACCAAAGAGAGCTTAGAAACAGATCTGTCCTCAGTTGGGCCTCAGATGAGCTGTAGCTCTGGCCAACACCTTGACTTCAGCCTTGCAAGACTCTAAGCAGAGGACCCAGCTAAGCGATGCCTGGACGCCTGACCCACAGAAACTGTGTGCTAATTAATATATGTTGTTCTAGGCTACTACATTTGTGGCAAGTTGTTAGAAAGCAATAGATAACTAATGCATATAGTAGGAGTGAACAAACGTCTTAGATCTAATTCAGTGCCTATATCTGCTATTTATTACCTCTGTGCCTTGGGTTAAGAGACAAAAGCATTCTGAGCCTTAGTTTTCCCCTTCTAGGACAATAATGCCTACATCCTGATGTTTCTATAAAAATTAAAAATTTTTAAGTGTATGTCTAGATCCAACACAAAGAAGAATGCAATGCCTCTTCTGTACCTCAAAGACCGGGTAATGAGTAGGGAGCGGCAGAGGAACGAAGCTGCCTCAATTGTCCGAGGAGGGGATCCGAGCTGCAAGGCAAGTGTACAGCACGGACAGAAACAGGTGACTCAGCTGGGAGGCTCGGGAAGCCTCTCTTGAAAAGGGCCCCTGAGCCCGTCTTGAAGAGCCCGAATGACTTTGTGAGGCTGAGGTCAGAAACACGGGATCCATAGCCATCCTGAGCACGAGGTTATTCACAGTTTGCACAGATTTAATGTTTGCCAAATGTGCACATAGAAAAGTGTTACTGGACCCTATACAGGTTTATTTTCACTTAATGTATGGAGCAAGACGTACCCACACCAACTGCCAATCTGACATCTCTGGATGTCACATAGATACCTCACATTAATGCCTCTGCAACCACATTTCTTACTTTCCCCTTAAACCTGATCCTCTTCCAGGCTTCTCCATGTCAGTAACTGGCCCCACCATCCACCTTGTTGCTGGTCACTGTCCCTGACTCCTCGCTCTTCCTCACAAAGCGCTTCGGAGCCCTTCCCACGGTCACATCCGCCATGACACCCTGCTCTCACCCAAGCTCACAAGTGCTCCAGCCAGACCTCCCACTGCCACGCCTGCCTCTTGCACACATTCTCCCAAGTGGATGTTTTTAAGTGAAATTGCACATTTTACTTTCCTGCTGAAAAACCATTCCCTGGCACCTACTGCCTCTTGATCAAATGCAGACCTCTGACCCCTGCACCTCCATCACCTTGCAGAATCCAGCCTTGCCAGCTCTGGACTAGACACATCTGCTATTCCTGCTGCCCTGCCCTCACATCCCAGCCACACCTACCCTGCCATGGGCATCTGGGGTGCTGACATGCTTCCTCTCTAGCCACAGGTCCCACCCCGAATGCACAGCTGGGCTCTCACCCCACTGCACCTCACTTCTTCCATCATGCCTGTGTATTTCTTGTATATCACTCATCATAATTATAGTTACATACTCATCTGTTGTTTATGCATTTTCTGTCTTCCCAGGAAGAGACTACAAGCTCCACAAGAGTAAGAACAATTGGTGTCTGTTTGTTACTGACTGTACACAGGGGCCAAACAGTACCTGGCCATCAAAGGACATTGCAAAGTCTTTGCTGAATGAATGGAAGTACTGAGTTATTTGTGAGGGGTGCAGGCGAAGTGGGTCCATCTGGAGAGATCAGGTTATGCTGTGGTAACAAGCAACCTCCAAATCTCAGTGGCTTACAACCAAGGTTCATTTCTTCACGGGACAGGCTCTAGCCATGTCTGTTTCACTCTGGACCCTGGCTGAAGCAACAAGTTTCCCCCACCCCAGGACTTTGCTCACCTTATGCTGGAGGCAAAAGAAAGACAGCCACAGCCCCTGGTTGGCTCTTTAAACTGCTCGGCAGTTTACATGTGCCCCTGTATTAGGTTCCTATTGCTGGTATGACAAATGATGACAAATTTAGTGGCTTGAAACAACACAAACTGATATCTCCCAGTTCTAGAGGTGAGAAGCCCACGCACCAGCGTGGCTGAGGGGCTGCACTCCTGGGGAGGGCTGCAGGGGGTACTCTGCCTGGGCCCCTTCCAGCTTCTGGAGGCTGACTACTCTCCCTGGCTGTGGCCCCTTCCTGCATTGCCCCAACCTCTGGCTTCCACAGCCACAGCCCCTACGCCTCTCTCTGCCCCACCCTGCCTCCCTCTTGTACAGACCCTGTGTGATGACACTGCACCCACCTGGATCACCCAGGATTGCATCCCCTTCCCCAGGTCCTTAATTTCCTCACATCAGCAAAGTCCCTATGACTATGTCAGGTCACAGGGACACAAGGTCTGAGCATCGGGGTGTGGACTTCTTCGGGCGGGTGGGGAGGAGGGTGGCATCTACTATGTGCCCCTGCCATTCACAGGGGCCAAAGCAAATCACAAGCCCAAGTCTGACACCACTGGGCAGGGAAGCACAGCCCCTCACAGGACCCTCAGAGGAGAGGTCTCTCACAGGGAGGACTCTCACAGGGGAGGCCCCTCAGAGGGGACGACCACAATCACTCTAGCAGTCTGAAGGCAGTGAGGTGGGGGTGTAACCTCCCATAGGGAGGCCAGCACATATCTGGTCACAATCACAGAATCTGCCATAGTAGGGGTAGTCACTGGGAGAAGAGAATCTTCATTATTTAGCTCTAGGAAATATTAATATGTAGTTTCATATTTTGTAGAACTTTAGCAGAAGACATTTGGGTTTAACTGTTGCCATTTTTAGAGAGAAAGCCCCATATCCTGAAGGCAAGTTCTTGATAAAAGTTAAGGGTGTCACTGTCTCCCAACCAGGTGGCCTCAGATAAAACCCAGACACTGCTCTTCACATTCTTCAAAGAGAGACGGCAACATCCCCTACCCACCTCTTCACAGGGCTGCCAGGGGAAGGGAGGCAGGGGATGGCAGCAGGAGCTAGGCTGATGGTGACAAAGCTGCCATGGTCAGCAGGCAGAGGCCCACCCAGAGCCTGGGGCTAGGATGCAGCCTCCCTAAGGGCCTCAAAGGCAGCTGGCCCAGGGCACTCAGAGGAAACCACCGAGCTGGGTTGTTTCTGGGAAAGATCTCTCTGGAAACAGGGGAGGCACAGAAAGGAGTGCCACTCAGCAGACAGCTGCGGTGACCCAGGGAAGAATCAACCAGAACCTAGTCACCGGCATGGAGCGGGTGAACCATGGGGTCAACTCAGGTTTATGAGGTCATTGCTCATTGCCATGGAATTCTGGAAAGGACCAGTGTCGTCAGTCATTTCAGAAAGCATGGCAGTGTCTGTCTGTAAGTGGGGGTGAGGGGAAGGGGTGCAGGGAACATGTGGATGATGGGAATATTCTAGGTCTTTGGCATGTTCATTTGTCAAATATCATTTTTTACACAACTCAAATAGGGGCATTTGTGATATGTAAATTCTTCCTTAGTAAAGTGGATTTGAAAGAGATTGTCAAGCAGACTCAGAGGAAACCAGATGAGGGGCAAAGCTGCTCTCAGCTCTTCTCCTGGCTCCCCAGTGTGAGGTGCCCACTGAGACAGCCACGGAGGGAGATGACCAAGCTGGAAGAGGGGACACGGCAGGCTCCATCTGGAGCATCCTAACTGTGAGACACCAGGCAGATGAAACCCGACAGGTCCATTTCAGAACCGGACTCTCAGGCACCAGGCTCCAAACAAATGTGTTAACGAATGGGCTCCCAACCCTATGTCAAGGAGTTCTCTCAAAGAACATTGGCGGGAGGGAATTCAAACACCCCATCACGACAAGTTAATCAGACACTTGTGAGAAGAACATAATATTTTATAGCGATAAACGCTCTGAGATAGGGTCCAATTTAGTCAGCAGTTGGATACAAGAAGCACAATGATCCTGAAATTAAATGACATCATCTGTCAAAACAGCAGCTTTCTAATTTGAATTACAGCACAGTGGAATTTTAAATGAAAAAGAAACATTTAATTAGGACAGTGTATTTAGCCAGAGCATAAGCAGTGAGAAGTAGCTCAGTCTGGCTAACTCTACCAAATCTCACCTCCAGGCCCCACAAAGGCAGACATGTGGAAGGGAAGCCTTGACATCCTGCAAGGTGGGCCTGGCCTGGCAGGGGTGGGGCAGGGAGTGGACGCACGGGCACTGTGACCCTCACTATTCAGGCAACACTGATTGTGCCTCCGCGGCTTCACAGCATACCACTGACAGCCATGAGTTCTAACCCTCATCCGATCCTTTCCCAGACGGGCTGGATGCTAGTCAAGCTGGGGGAGCTAGGTCTGGAACTGAGGTCTACCCTTCTCTGGAGCCATGTCTGTGAGTCTCTAACATATCTATTTGGAGCCATCGCTTCTTCACTTGCAAACCAAGAGAGAGAAACCCTCCTCCCAGTGGGCTCGGAAAATTAAGGATGCTCAAGTGCAAAAAGGCATTTAGTGCGGCACTCGGCTGAAAGGAGATGGCTGATCATCGGTTCTCTCAAACATGCAGGTTTGGAATGAACAAGCCTGTGGACAGCATGTACCAAGCCTGCCTGTATGATGGACAGGGGCTCAGTGCATATTTATTTGCTGACTGAACAAATGAATGTGTGAATGAACAGAATCATGAAGGTATGTTCAAATATGTTAGACCAAATATACTAAAGCATGAAGAAGTGACCAAATATGTTAGAGCATGAAAAAACAGAATCACATTTATTTTTGGTGAGTTGAATCATACATCATATCCTATAAAACGCAGGATCACACAGCTCTCCTCAGTCAGATGCTAAGCATCTTGAGGACAGTGGCCATGCTTCATCCACGACCCTGTACCAGCAGTAAGCCTGGCATCTGGCATGTGGCAGGCCCTCAAGAAATGTTCAAGGAGCTGAAGGAACAAGTATCTCTTGGCCTCTTTGCCTTAGAGTCCTGCTAAGGATGCAGGGTGTTTTGAAGTCACGGATTTCACTGATGATAAAAATACATATTCCAGACTTTCGATGCACATTAAAGGAGATATGTTCCCATTGCAAAGGCATTCCCACCCCAGGAAACAGCAACCACATCCAAAAGCACTGCTCCTCTACAGAAACTAGTAAGCGCCGAAAACCAAGACACCGAAGAAAATCTGAGTTTACAAATCTGCGTTGTTTCACCACGTTCTTGCCAAAAATGAGTCCCCAAGAATATTAGAGCTGAGGTGATTTTAGAAGATTAACTGGAAGTCATAAATTCTAAAGCATAAATTCACCTTTATTAAGAACGTAAAAGCAGTGTGGTGGCTTTTGCAGGGTGAGTTACAAACCAATAGAGATAGCATCTAGTTGCCTTACTAAAATGATTCATGGTGAAGCACTAAATTGGCTTTTCAGCCAAAAACAAAGACAGCACAGACAATGGCATATACAAAAGTTAGAATTAACAATTGTGTTCATTTGTTTTTATCAATACCAAAGTCAACAAAGGTTTATCTTCCTTTCCTGTGGCTCCTCAGTAGCAGCCTAATTCCGATCACCACAGTACAGTCGAAGCACAATTACGCTCGGTGCTGAGATAGCCTACGTGCAGTTTCATTTACTTCGGAGCCAGAATTAAAAAAGAAAAATATATATATATATATATACATATGCGCGAACACACATGCACACACACACACACACACACGCACACGCACAAAAGTTCTCACGGAAACCAACTCCAGCTCCAGCATTCCATGGGAGACAGCTGGTGCCCAAAGAGAGGCCACAGAGGGTCACCCTGTGCCCAGCCAGAACGGGGGCTGCCTGCAGGAAGCAGTGACTGATGGTCTATGGTTGATGAAGGTTGGTGAGCAGGCTAAAGGCCAAGGGTGGGGACAAAAGCTAGGGTATAAATTGTGTCCAATTTTTCCAAAAAATCTGAGTGAGGCAAATCCATTCTCTTTGAGAGAAGTGAAGGAAGGAACTGGCACTGATTGAATACCCGCTGTGCTCCCTGTATGGCAGATCCTCAAAATGACCCCGTATGGTGGGGATTATCAGTGCTGCACTTTACAAGAGAAAACTGGGGCTCCCAAGGGGCCGGCGTGATTGAGCCAGTAAACGGTGGAGCTGAGATGTGGAGCCAGCTAGGTCCAGCTGCAAAGCCGCTGCTCTTTCCACCTGACCATCCTGCCTCAGTTAAGCCCTCCTGACGACGAGTCAGTCCTAGGAAAAGGTCTGCACACAGGGGGATCCTAAAGCTAATTCCTTTTGAAAGCAGGCAACTTCACAGTCATCTAAGCTCCCCATTAAGATGACTCCTCTCCTACAGATTCGCTGCTCTGTCAATGAGGTTGATTTTCATGGGGATTTTTAGTGAGCAGAAGCAAAGCCTTTCTTCCTAAGCCTCCGGTCACCTCTAAAGCATATGCTAATTCCCTGCTTAAATGTGTTTCTTTAACAACAGATTGGTGTCCGTCTCCTTTCTGAACAAGTCAGGCCTGAGGTTCCTGGGTGAGGCAGAGCAGGGAGGTATCTGTGAGGAGGAGAGGCTGTCTGGGAGGTATCTGGCCCCTCACAAGGTGAGGCAGCATCCACTGAGGAGGACGCCCACAGGAGAGTCAAAGTCCCCAGAGGATGAAGAGGACACCTTATGCGAGACCTCAGAGCCTGAGCAGAATGCAGCAGCCTAGAGGTGGAGCCCAAACAGGCTGCATGAAGAGCCCAAGTCGGGAGAAGAAGTGATCCCAGGGAGGGGCTAACTAGCCCGGGGCATCAGAGCCAAGGAGGGGTCTGAAGGGTGTCTGAGTGAGCCAGCAAAGGGGACGCAGCCCAAGTTGGATGGGTAGGATGCCACATGGGGGCCAGGGGGTAGCAGAGGCAATGGGAGACTGGGTATGCACAGGAGGACTGAACACCTAAGTCAACATGAAGAATGGTGAGAGCCAATCCTCTACCAGAGGGAGAGAGAAAACTAGAATCAAGCCAGTGATACCGGAGCGGAACTCTGAGAACTCACACCTTTCGATGTATACAGATGGATAGACAAATAGAAATGTAAATGCATGTGTACAAATGCACACGTACATACATATATGACCTATTCATTGAGAGGGCCTGAAAGCAGTGGCAGCCCCATCAGCTACATGCACGTTTCAAGCCCCAGTTGTGGCTTCTGAGGAATCGGGTCCCTGGAGACAGGACCAATTGCAGGGGCCAGAGCAGGGAAAGGACAATGTTTAGCCTGGAGCATCTCACACCAGAAAGCAAGGAAGAACTCTAGCGAGGTACCCACATGTCAGAAGGGCACAGGCAGCTTGAGGGGCTCCCATCGGTCAAGTCTGAGATAATCTGAGTATCAAAATAAAGAACGGGAGAGGATCATCCCCATTAAACAGAATGAGACCATGAATTGACAGTGCCATGAGGAAAGGCATGCACAGTCCGGAAGTCTGACAAAGAACAGGATCTCTACATCACTTCCCAGCACTTTCCTAGAAATGCTTCCAAATTTCAGAGTAACTTCACAGATGAGAGGCTGGGCAGACACCACCTGACTCAAGTGGTCATGGTGACACCATCAGAACTGCAATGAAGAAATCGTGCACCACCTGATGGGTACGATGGGAACATGGCATCATTCTGTAGCGTTCCTGCCCAAATTACAGGACCTGGCTCTTGTCATGAGGTAGCATCAAAGCCAACCTGAGGGGCACCCTCCCAAATAACTGAATTACAGTCTTTAAACATATCAAGATCATGAACACTGGAGAAGGCCTGAGGATGCTCCAGATCACAGACGGAGGCTAACGGGGTTCAACTATAAAGAATCAAATGATTCCAACGGGGACGCTTTCACACAGGCTACTCCTGGGACAGCTGGCAAAGTGAACAGGGTCTGAGGACCGAGTGGCCATTTCCCTATTTTGATGGTTATGCTGTGGGGGTACAGAGGATGCTGAGTATTTTGGATATACACAGGAAGGTGTGTGGGGGTGACAGGGCACCAGGTTGACAGCTCAGAGGATGGAGGGGGTTCTTTGCACTGTGCTTGAATCTTCTGTAAGTATGTGATTATGTCAAAACTTTAAAAAATCATACAGAAAAGTTGCCAAGCATAATAAATGTTCATCGTAAAAAAAATTTAGGAAATAAGACAGAAAATTAAAATAATCTGTTATTCCCATCACTGAGGTAACTGCCATATGCAGCCTTCCAATGCCTTTGCTATGAATAGATTTTTAATAAGCTGAAATTATACTGTAAAGATATTTTATAAGGTACCTTTAAAACTTTCTCAGTGGCTACATTTTATTCCATTGTAAAGGTGTTCAACAATTCAGTTAACCCATCCTCTAGTATTTCAAATGGAGATTGTTTCCAACTTTTCCTTTGTGATAAATAACACTGCAATACACATCATTATGCACATCAGGTCTTGTTCCTTAGTGAAAGTGGAATCAGTGGGTAATAGGGTATGGACTTCCTAAAGGTTCTCGATACGTAAAGGACTGCCAAATTTCCCTGCAGAAACATTATACTAAACTATACTACACAAGCTGTATTGAGAGTATCTGCTAAAAAGTGCTTTGAATTTTAACACAATCACCATCTGTCCACTGTTAGCTGCTTATAAGGCTTTTTCATAGACAGAGCTCATCTGGCCTCGGCAACAGCCCCCTGAGGGAGAAAAGAAATCAGCATGAACCTCTAACTACATCCTGAGAAAGCCAGGCACAGAGGCTGAGTGACGCACCAGGCATCCTGGCTGCAGAGGGGTGTGGCTCTGTGGTGGAAACCGCACGTCCCTTCTAGATGACCCTGCCCCCGATACATGAAGCACTGACTTTTTCTCCCCTCAGGGTTCAAACCCAAGACTTGTTCTTTCACAAAGAACCTTGAGGGAACAAAGGCTTGAGGCAAGTCTGCCTGGTGGTCCCCTCCATCCAGACATTCCAGGGCTCCCAGACAACTCCTCACCCACACACATTCAATAGCATCTCACCAACTTCAGGGTTTAGCAAAAAGTCCTCCAAAGCTCTTCGTAATCTGGCCCAAAGCTTACATTTGCCTCCAGCCTCATCCTATAGGGGTTCAGAGTCAGCCCTTTTCCCAGGGGACCGAGGGGACTGCTGTCCCTACAGCTTACTGGATGCAGCATGAACTTTCACAGTCGGCCCCCCCATGAGGACATCACCCAACCCTCCAGACACAGAATTCCATCTTGCCCCTAAAGGCCATGCAGTCCCTGCTCTCTAGATCCTCCCTGGTCACCCCTCTGCTGTCACTTTCCACGCTGTGACAAGAGAGCCATCTCCAATCAAGTCCCTGTTGCCTGGGAACTAAGCAGGGGTGGTGACTGATGAGGACTTTCTCATCTCTGCACCCACGGTCCAGCACAGCAGCATCCTCCGTCCAAAGGCTGCAGAAGTCAGTGCCTGCAAAACAACATGCTCCTTGGACTTTCCCATTGTAAGAAGCCTTTATACTAAGAAGAGGAAAAGGCCATTAAAAAGGGACTGAAACCACGTTAGACTTCATATCTAATCTTGACACCCATGGGTCTTTTTATTTGCCAGAGGTGTTTGTAAGATAGCATAATTTTCTCTCATATTATTTTATTGTCACCCAAACTTCAGCCTGAGTAGCTTACCCTCACCTTCCCTGTTTACACTGTGAGTCACTGAGAAATTAGAGAAGGGCTTTACCTGCACTACCGCAGCTTCACTCCATCAAGCCCACCACCGCAGAGCTTGACACAAGCACAGCACAAACAGCAGTCTCCACGTACACAGTGGGGCCTCCTATTCCCTCTAACAAGCACTTACCAAGTGAACTGAAAAGACCTTAGCCCTGGAGACCTTGGGCTAATAGGCAAGACAGATAGGACACAAGACAATGACAAGACACTGATGAAGACAGAGTCATGCAGAGTGCCTGGGAAAGGTGCAGGTAGGAGGCTCAGAATACCCTTCCAAGAGGAGGCCAATTCTGAGGAGGAGAAGGAGGAGGAAGCAGAGAAGGGGAGAAATCCCTGATGGTGGACACAGCAGCAAGTGCTAAGGCGTGACAGCAGGCAAGGGCATGGGCACACACAAGTGGCATAGGTCATCAGAAACCTCCCTACAAGGAAGTCAAGGATCAGAAAGCTTCACTAAAAAATCTGACCCAATGTTTAAAGGAGAATAAAAACCAAACCCTCTAAAACCCTCAAAAAATATGAGGAAGGAATGCTTCTAAATTCATTCTATAAAGTCAGCATCACTCTGATACCAGATCCAGAAAAAGACCACAAGAAAAAAGGAAAGCTACAGACCAATATTCCTGATGAATATTGATGCAGAAATTCTCAACAAAATACTAGAAAGCCAAATTGAACAGTACACTAAAAGGATTATATACCATGACCGAGGGGGATTCATTCTTAAAACATAAGGATGGTTCAACATTTTTAAAAAATCAATGTGATATACCATATTAATATAATGGAGGGAAAAGATCCACATTATCATCTCAATTGATGCAGAAAAAATATTTGACAAAATTCAACATCCTTTCATGCTAAAACATAAAAATACTCCCAAGAAAAACAGAAACAGAAGGAAACCTCCTCAGCATAATAAAGGATATCTATGAAAAACCCACAGCTAACATCAGACTCAGCAGAGAAAGAAAGCTTCCCCTAAGACTGAAAGCTTCCCCTAAGATTAGGAACAGGACAGCATGCCTGCTTTCCCCACTGCTACTCAATCCCGAACCAGAATCTTCCTCAGAGCAATTAAACAAGAAAAAGAAATAAAAGGCATCCAAATTAGAAAGGAAGAAGGAAACTCTCTGTATCCACAGGTGACATGAGCCTACATTAGAAAATCTCAAAGAACAAAAAAGCTACTAGAGCTAATAAATCCAGGTAAGTTGCAAGATACAAATTCAGCACACAAAAATCAGTTGTATTTCTACACACCAGCAATGAATAATCTGAAAAGAAAATGAAGAAGGCAATTTCATTTAAAATAACATATGGGATAACACCTAGGAATAAATTTAACCAAAGAGGTTAAATTCTTGTATACTGATAATTACAAAACATGGCTTAAAAAAATAAGGATGACCTAAATAAATGGCAGACATCCCATGTTCATGGATATTAGATTTATTATTAAGATGCCAATACTACCCAAAACAAAGATTAAACACAATCCCTTTCAAAATTTCAACAGCTTTTTTTTTCAGAAATGGAAAAAATGACCCTCAATTTCTCATAGAATTGCAAGGCACCCCAAATAGCAAAAATAATACTAAAAAAAAAAAAAAGAACAAAGTTAGAGGACTCACATTTCCTGATTTCAAAAGTATCGACAAAGCTACAGTAATCCAAACATTGTGGTTATGACATAATAACAGATATATAGACCAAGAGAGTAAGATTGAGGGTCAAAAAATAAACTCATACTTCTACAGCCAATTGATTTTCTTTTTTTTCTCTTTTCCAAGACAGAGTCTTACTCTGTCACCCAGGCTGCAGTGCTATGGCACAATCTCAGCTCACTGCAACCTCTACCTCCTGGGTTCAAGTGATTCTCCTGCCTCAGCTTCCCAAGTAGCTGGGATGACAGGTACCCACCACTGTGCCTGGCTGATTTTTATATTTTTAGTAGAGATGAGGTTTTACCATGCTGACCAGGCTGGTCTCGAACTCCTGACCTTGTGATTCACCCACCTTGGCCTCGAAAAGTGCTGGAATTACAGGTGTGAGCCACTGCGTCTGGCCAGCCAACTGATTTTCAATAAAGGTGTTGAGTTCATGCAATGGGTAAAAAAATCGTCTCCTCATCAAATATTACTTGGACAACTGGAGTTCCACATGCAAGGGAATGAAGTTGACCACTACCTCACCCCACATACATAAATTACTCAAATTGGATCGATGTCCTAAATGTAAGGGATTAAACCGTAAAACTCTTAGAAGAAAAACAGGTAAATCTTCATAACCTGGACTGTCAATGGATTCTTAGGTATGACATCAATAACAGTTGCAAAAGAAGAAACACAACAGATATACTGGACTTGATCAAATTTTCAAACTTTGGTAAATCAAAGGATATTTTCAAGAAAATGAAAAGATAGTCTACAGAATGGGAGATAATATTTCCAAATCATATATCTGATAAGGGCTTAATATTCAGAATATCTAAAGAACTCCCACAACTCAACAACAAAAAGATAATTCAAATTTAAAATGGGCAAAGGACTTGGATAGATTTTACTTCAAAGAAGATATAAAAATGGCCGATAAGCACATGAAAAAATACTGAACATTATTAGTCATCAGGGAAATGCAAATCAAAAGCACAAGATAATACTTCCCACCTAGTAGAATGGCAGTAATTAGAGAAACAGAAAATAACAAGTGCTGGGGAGATGTCGAGAAACTGAAACCCTTGTGCATTGCCAGTGGGAGTGAAAAATGGTGCAACCAATGTGGAAACTTTTGGTGGCTCCTCAAAAAGCTAACCATAGAATCCTCATATGTCATAGCAATTCCACTCTCAGATGTACAGCTCAGGGATTCAAACATACAATTTATCCCAATACTCACAGTGGCATAAGCCACAACAGCCAAAAGGCAAAAGCAAACCAAGCATCTATCAACAGATCAATGGATCAACAGAGTGTGCTATATTCACAATGGAATATTCACCATAAAAGGGAAGGAAATTCTGACACATGCCACAACATGGGTGAACTATAACAACAACATTACGCTAGGTGAAATAAGCGCGCCACAAAAGGACAAATGCTACCTAATTTCACAAACTGAATCATCTAGAATAGGCAAATCCATAGAGACAGAAAGTAGGTTAGAGGTTACCGGGTGCTAGGAGTGTGGAAGAACAAGGCGTTATTGCTGATGGATACAAGCTTCTATTTGGGGTGATGGAAAACTTTTGGAAATGGTGGCCAGAGCTGCCTAACATTGTGAATGTAATTAATGCCACTGACTTGCACATGTAAAAATGGTTGAAATGACATATAAACATCACAATACAATTTTTTAAGAGAGAACAAAAGCATGAAGTAGCTGCTGTACTCGGAGTTAAGAAGCAGTGGTCCGGGGCATTTCTGGTAAGGTGGTGGGACCCTGGCTTTTTTTCCTTCTACAAAGAAAAGAGTAATGGAGTCAGCTCTGTGTTTCAGAAAACGTGTGTCATGATGATAAAAACGAAAGGGACAAAAGACTAAACTGCAATCAGGAAAAGATGTAATTACAAACTCCACACCACAGTGGGGGATGGGAGAAGAAAAGGAAATGGGTTTCTCTCTCCAGTTTCATATCTGCTGCATTTTCAGGTATTTGGAGAGGGGACTGTACCTATATTCCCCATGCCCTATGAAGGAAAAAAAAAAAAAAATAGATGAGGGCAGTGGTGGCTTAGGGACCACCGGGCAGGGGAGAGGGCCATAGGAAGGACCTGGTCTGGATATTTCAGTTTCCATTAGAAAAAGCAAAGCCACACAAAACCAGGTGACCATCAGAGGATCCAGGTCTGACCTCCCTGAAGCAGCAGGAGCCCATGCAGTAGGACGGGGCACAAGGCCTGGCTGCCTGGCAGGCATGGGCAAGATCATCTCCCCGCTCAGAGCCTTTTGTCTGAGTGCCGTTTTCATGGAGCCTTAATGAACACATACATGCATTTACTGCTTGGTACCCATGGGCAAGGAACAGTGTGACACTGGGAAGCACAGAAATTAGTCACAAACTCCAATCCTGTCCTCCAGGAACTTAAAACCTAGGGCAGCTTGGCCGGGCACGGTGGCTTACACCTGTAATCCAAGCACTTTGAGAGGCTCAGGCAGGTGGATCACCTGAGGTCAGGGGTTCAAGACCAACCTGGCCAACATGGTGAAACGCTATCTCTACTAAAAACACAAAAATTAGCCAGGCATGATGCCTGTGATCCCAGCTACAGGGTAGGCTGAGGCAGAAGAATCACTTGAACCGGGAGGCAGAAGTTACAGTGAGCCAAGGTTGCACCATCGCACTCCAGCCTGAGTGACAAGAGCAAATTCCGTCACACACACACACACGCGCGCACACACACACACACACACACCACCTAGGGCAGGGCCTGCAATGGCAGCCATCTTGAATGAGGAAAGGAACACCAGGGCAGGGGTGGGAGGAGCAGCTAACCCTTTGGGTTGGGTTTTGAAGGACAGAGAATCCAGAAGGGTGGAGATGGGCCAGAGCATCACAGCAGCAGAAGGCACATGCACCCCAGGAAGTGGCAGAGCACAGGGTGTAGATTCAGGTCCCTATGCTGGCAGCACACTGGGAGGTCCAGACTGTGCCACACCCTGGGTACAGCCCGAGCAGAGAGGGTGCCCGAGGCAGAGGGATAGGACCAGACGTCAGCTGACAAAGAGGGCCAAGGAAGCACCTGATTGCAAACTAGGAAGCATGTGCTTTGCAGACTTCCCACCTAATGAGGAGAGTTTAAACTCGAGGTTGACGGAGGAGGGATAAAAATGCCCGACTAAGCTGCAAAACTGGACATGACAGAAATGACAAGACACCCACGGCACGACAGCAGGAGGCAAAGGCCTCTCGAGAAAAAGTGGGGAGAGAGGAGGGGAAGGGCCAGCACCCACAGGGCTCCAGCAATGCACACCCACCACGGCCACAATTTTAACTTGAAATAAACAGCGCCACAGTCAGCAAATGGACAAAGACACGCAGTGTGCCAAGAGGGCTCGCCACATCCCCTCACTTGAGTCTTCCTGGGAGCCAGTGCTCCCCACTGGGCTGCCAGTGACTCCAGAGCAGAGACCACATGCTCCAGTGACAACCATGGCTCCACACCTGGCACTCAAGGAGGTCTATGTAATTAATAAGTCCTGGGTCTCATCATAGAGATGAGAGTCCAAGATCCCAGGGGTGATGTGCTTTGCTCCGGATCACTCAGGAGAGGGCAGTGAGCTCTCTACAGCGGGTAACACGGTGGTGAGTATGTCCTCGGTGCCTACCGGAGACCAGCTCTGGGCAGCCTCACCCCACGCTGCCCACCCACTCTGATGCCTGGGGTCAAGCCACCAAGGCAGGATCTCCCACACCAGCTCCACCCCACACCTGCTGAATCAGGTTCTACATTTTAACAAGATTCTCCAATGGTTCCCATTGTCTGTAAAATTTGAGATGCATCTGATTCATGCCTCAGTATTTCATTTACAATCTGACGCAGTAGATATTTGCAGCTCCATGTTATGTATGAAAAACTCAGCTTTGGAGATATCATGCATTTTGTCCGAGATAGTAATAGGGTCGGCATTTACATCCATGTATGTTTATCTTATAAACCATAAACATATACCATTTTAATTTGTCAATAAAATAAGTAAAACCAAATCCAAGTACATCTGATTCTGAAATTTGTGTACATAAGCCTATTATGTGTCATATGTTATTAGAAAATCTCCATGAGATACCAGCATAATACACACCAATATCACAATCATATAATTAAGATAATAATTCAAATAGCAGCTGGCTGGGTGCAGTGGCTCATGCCTGCAATCCCAGCATTTTGGAAGGCAGAGTTGGGCAAACCACTTAAGGTCAGGAGTTTGAGACCAGCCTGACTAAGATGGTAAAACCCCATCTCTACTAAAAATCCAAAAATTAGCCAGGCATGGTGGCAAGCACTTGTAACCTCAGCTACTCAGGGGACTGAGGCAGGAGAATCACTTGAATCTGGAAGGCAGAGGTTACAGTCAGCAGAGATCACGCCACTGCACTCCAGCCTGGGTGGCAGAGTGAGACCCCAATCTCAAAAATAAATAAATAAATAAATAAATAAATATCAGTTGATCTTGGAGTGCACTAAACTACATGTTAGGCACTGTGTGTGTTACACACTTGGGAGAGGTAAAAAGGATGCCCCATGTCTTAAAGGCCCTCTCTAAAGCACCATCTTTGCCAAGCCTGTTATCTCTCAGTCTGACATGCTCTCAATGCATCCCCTGGTGCCTCTATGTGTTTGTTGGAATTTACGGTAATTTTCAGTTCTTGCCTGACTGATCCCAGAAGGCGAGACCAGCTTCTGTCTCCAGGTTGATGTTTCCCTGTATAGGGACAGCGGCACAGAACAGTAAGCGCCTTCTGCCCGGTCCACTCAGAGTCTAAACCAGCAGAGACACACAATGGCAGGAACGTACCTGCTATACTTGGCTTCAGGAGACAGAAACAAGTGGTAAGCAAACAAACATGCTGGCGCCAGGATTTTTTCTCTTAAAAAGATGAATAAAATGGGGTGATTTATCTCTTAAAAAGATATAAATTGGTGTCAGATACACTGCAGAATGGTCAACCCTGATCTATGTAGTGGCCACTGTCTGTAGCCTGGGGCAGTGACCCAGGTGTGCAGCCTAAAGGCGCAGAGGGCTGAACCATCACAGAAAACCGGCTGTGCATGGCCAGAGTCAGAGACTCGAGGGCATCCTAATGCTCAGAGAATTGGGAGTAGGCCACACATGATACTTGGAAGCTCTGAAGTTGAGGCACAGAAGTCCACATCACACCTATTCTAGAAAGAGCAGCCGACTAAAGGAGTCAGAAGCAAAGGGTGGCAGAAGTAAGGATCCTTGAAGTCCAGAGTCCAGCAGGCACAGAGGGCGAGGGGGACGGCAAGCCAGGGAATGGTGGGTACCTGTCACTCCTGCTCTGGCTGCCAGGAGCCTGTCCCACCCTTGGCCTGGCATATTTCCTATCCATATTTTATGGCCTGCTCAGATTCTGTAAAACCCTCCTTGAAACCTTCCCTGGGAGAGTCAGGTCCTCCTCCTGCTTTGTATCCCTTTCACCTTGACTAACGGTGCTCATAGGAATGTTCTCATAAAGATGGCCACAGAACTTCCGATCCAGCATTTCACAGAAGGGTTATACCCAACAGAACTATGTATATATATGCACCAAAAAGACATAAACGAAATCATGCAGCCAGCATCCTTATTTAAGAGCGTCAAATGGGAAACAACCCAAAGGCCCATCAACAGCAGAGTGAACCCACTGTGGTGTATGATACAGTGGAATACTGCAGTCCAGTGAAAAATGTGTAAACTACCACCACATACAAAAACATCACACAAGGAAAAGCCAGATACAAAAAAAGTACTCATCATACAAAGTCATTTATTTGAAGTTCAAAACAGGCAAAAAAAAAAAAAAAAAAAAAACCTATGGTCTCAGGTTTGGGACAGCTGCTACCCTGAGGAGGCATGGACAGTGAATGGGCAGGGGCACCACAGGAGGCCCTCTGAGAGTTACGAATGTTACATTTCTTGTTCTGAGAGGGCAGTTATATAAGAGTGTTCAAAAGTTCGCAGTTTTGCCAGGGTAGTCAATATTTCATTATGCTGTATGTCACCTTATGATTTGGGCATTTTTCTGACTTTATGCTTTAATTTAATAAAAATTTCATTTTTAAACAGCTACCATTTACTGAGAGGGTGATATAATACAGTCATTATGAATGACAATGACCACACAGAGTGAAGGCACGACCACATGGGAGCACTTGTGTGCAGCGACCGCTGAGCACACGGCTGTGTGCCCCACAAGCAGAGGCAGGGAACCAGAGAAGGGCGTCTTGGAAGCAGTCCCATGCTCTTCCGTGGACCACTCACTGCATCTGGAGCTGCTCTTTCCTCTCTTAGAATTCAGACACCCCAGCTCCCAGCAGCAGCCCTCTGACTTCCTCAGCCCACTCCTTTGCATGCTTATAAATTATATTCTACATTTAACTCGTTCAGATAGACTATTCATTCCGGAGAGGCATGTCCTCTGATTAAGGGAGAAGTTCTAAAGAGCAAGAAACTTCTGTTTTCCCACTGGTGTTGTGTGGCAGCGGGTTTTTCGGTGGTTGGTTTTGTTTGTTTTTTGGCCTGTATTTTTAATACCTTGCTTTCCCCATTATGCTTTTTGTATCTGGCATTTAACAAGAGCATCAAAGTGTCTCTTCATCCAGCAAATGAGGCATAATTCAACAAAGCATCCTCCCATATTCTGATTTAGAAAGAAAAATTGTATGCACTTCAGAATTCCACCCAAAAATACCTCACGATCCACTGCCTTTCTGCCTTCCAGATCTTGCCACATTATCCACATAGCTACGTTCTTCAAACAGAAGTCAAATCGAGTCAGCCCTTCGCCTCAGAAACCTGCAGTGACTCCTCAATAGGCAGTCATTCCTCAGCAAGGTGTGCTCGACCTTCAGTGGTCGAGCGCCAGGTACCCTTCCCGACTCCACTTCTACTAGACCCCTCCAGAGACTTATTTCCGCGACAGTCACCACCCCAACAGGCTGCACGGCCAGTTTTCCCCTCAGACAGTAGTTTCTCTACTACTTTCCCTACCTATGCTAATCATAGTTAATCTCAAGTTGTCCAAATGGCAACTTTTCCACACTTCTACAGGGCACTTCCACTATCTCTTTTTATAATAATTATTTTGTTCTTCACGCTAACACACTTGTTTAACTATAAGCAACTATAAGGCAGGAGAACACACTTGTTTAACTATAAGCAACTATAAGGTAGGAGAACCAATCACATTTCCAACACAGCATGCCTCACAGGAAAGTTCACTAAAAGCGATTCAGAAGTCTACTTATTATAGTCATCCTCCCTTTTCCATTTTTGCTTCCCATGGTTTCAGCTGCCCATGGTCAATCGTGGTTCAGATATATTAAATGGAGAATACCAGAAGTAAGCAATTCATAAGTTTTGGACTCCGGGTAGCACGACGACCCTCTCACCACCTGCTCTCTCCCTCCCGGGACCAGAATCCTTCCTTATCCAGTGCATCCACACTGGAGGCGCTCTCCACCCATCAGTCTCTTAGGAGCTGCCTCTGTTATCAGGTTTTTTAAAACCCAGTACACGTAGGCCTCCGTACTGTCCACAGTTTCAGGCACTGCTGGGGTCTTGGAACACAGCCCTCGAGGATAAGAGGGGATGACTGTATGTCTCTGCTCTGTTTGTTTGGAACCCACTGACCCATGAGTCCTTCTAGATAAATTGGGACTGCACCATGCCCTCAGGGATGCCGGTTTCACAGCTTGTTGTAGTGGTGCTCTAGTTAACAAATGAATATTCATAAAGAGATACTTTGATTTTTTAAATCAATAAGTTGCTAAATGAGAGAAATAGTATGCAGTGAGGCAGGAACAACAGATCTTAAGGGACTGGTTAGTCTATGTTCAAAATCAAAGGATAAGTTCAGCACCCCGGGGGTCAGCTGTGGCTACACAGCTACCTTTACTGCTCTAGATTTTAAGAGCAGGGGGAACCTTGGCTAATATTAATTTGTAGTGCTGCCCACTCATTTGTCACATTTATTCACTGTTTAAACATAAAATGCACTCCATTTTGGTTTCCGTTTCAGAGTACATTTATGCATTCAAATGCTGCTGAGCACCCTGGGGGAACAAAGCACAGGGCTGATAGACTCTTTCAAGGCAAAAGGGTTAATGGTAACCATGGCAACTGCCTCTAAGAATAGCATCATCTGCAGCAGCATTCATGCTGGGGCAGTCGACAGAATGGTTATAAATATACCTATTAGCAGCCTGAGCTGAATCTTTAAACAGCACTGTTGTGAGGAAAGGTGCCTAAAAATAGCTCCCCACGCTTGCATTTGAAGACATGTCCTCAGAACACGCCATCTCGTGCACACATTCGCACACGCACAGAAAGATTCTGAATTTTCTTTCTTCTCCAAGTGCCAAGAATTAAACATTAGAGGTACACAATAGACAATGTGACATCTTATGACCTTCCTCTTTCACTGCCAGATTCCAAAGAGCACCCCCACAACAGAAAGGGCAGCCATGTGCTGGTCCAGATTCAACAGTAGGCTGGCGTGGGCCAGCACCACAGCAGACCCGGCACCCACATGGCAGTGAGGCCCTGGCAGGCTCCATGAAGCCTGGTAACTGGGAAGGCTGCTCCTCCAGTGGCCCCACGTGGACATAACAGGCTGGACTGAACAGCTGCTCCCGGCAAGAGGGTGGCTGATTCAAACCCTCACAGCCCTGCCAGGTTCACAGCCCACTTCTTCCATGCAGGCTTCTCCCATTTCCTTCACTTTGACACTCCAGGGACATCTCATCCACATTTCTCATAAAAGATGGGGTATTTTCCACACACGAGCAGGGTGCTCAAAGCCAGACAGTTGCAGTCTTGGATTTCGGCTTAGCCGAATTATTTGTTTACTGGCCTAAATAAATTAGCCTCTCCAAACCTTCATTTCTTCATTTGTAAAGAGGGATAATGAAATGCCAAATTTAGAGGGCTGCTATAAGGAATAAATCAGAGAGTAAAAGAAAAATGCCTTGCACCTGGTAGTGTCCAACTTGGGAATTTTCTTCCTCTTCTCACTCTCTCTTCTCCCCAGACAGATTAAAACCCTCTGGAAAGCAGGGACCCTATCACCCGAACTACGTATCCAAGTAGCACAGCACCCAGGAGAAAAGCAGCTGTTAGCGGAGTGAGTGAATGAGTGGTTGGAGCTCCATACTGGGCTCTGCCACACAAATATAGAAAGGAACAGGGCAGAGAATAAAGGGAGCTGAGATGGTGTGCTCGTTAGCGTGTGTTTCCCTGATTAGTATTTGTAAGTGCATTATCAAAAATATTTAATTTCCAGGTGGTGCACAGGCATCCGTCAATCAAAGCAAGGCTGGACAGAAGCCTGGGCATGGTCATGCCAGGGCCCTGGCAGCACGACCTGTACCCTGCTTTCAGGCTTCACTCCACTGCCCACTTCCCTAACTCATCTTCACTGATCTCTCAGTAGGACTCACTCTCACGGTCTACATACCAGTCCTCTGTTGGTTATATGTGCCAGTCACACCTCCTCCCCTTTCAGAGATTCTCTCTCTTTTTTCTTCATTTGGGGTATTTCATACAACAGAAAAATATATAACACATAGTATACATGTAATTTGCATGTAAATTTTGCTCATAATGAATGTCCTTCTTAGAAGTTTGTAAACATTTAACATAATCAAACCAATCAGTCTTTTCTTCTTGGTTTGTGCTTTATCTGCCAAGCCTAAGAAACTCTTTCCTACCCCATGGTCTGTAAGACATGATCCTACATTATCTTCTAAAATTTTAAACATGTTTCTCATTCATACCTGTGTATGTATCCTACCAGGTGCTGATTTTGTTAGTGGCATTTTGGATATTTTCATATGCATAACCAAATGTCCCAGCGCCATTTATAAAAAAGTTCTTACTTTCTCCCACTGATTTATAATGTCCCATGCCATTCCATAGTCCATCAATTCTAAAATTCTTATCAGAAGGTTTCATAAAACTATGTATGGTCTGCCATCTGGCTGACAACAATTATAAAACACCATAGATTGTAAGATGAATTTGTATCTCAAGAATAAAACAAAGATGCTTCTTAAAGTTAAGGACATGGTACATATCAAACTTCTCTATGCCTATAGATCCTGTTTGGGGATTTCTATTCTCTATCATTTGTCCATTTGCCAAATGAAGTAGTTTGTATGTTATCAGACTATTTCAATTACTATTGCTTCATCAGCCTTAACATCCAACAGGGCAAGACCCCTCAGCTTGGTCACATCCTTCGGTTTATCTTGGCTATTTTTGACTCCTTCTTCTATTATATGAATTCTAACATTAACTTCTCAAGCTGATTTAAAAATTCCTGTTGGAATTTTGCCAGGAATTAAGTGTATTCATAAGTTCATCAAGAGTAAGTTGACATCTTCAAAATATTGAGTCTTCTAATCCATGAATATGGTATATTTTGCTATTTCATCGGGTCTACGTTTATGTTTTATATGTTTATTGTTTGTAATACTCTTCACAAAGTCTTGTACACATCATTAGGTTTTTTTTCAAGGTACCTCAGGGACCTGGTGGCTAATGAATGAGATTATTTTTTCTTTTTTTCTTTTTTCTTTTCTTTTTTTAGATGGAGTCTCACCCTCTTGCCCAGGCTGGAGTGCAGTGGTACAATCTCAGCTCACTGCAACCTCTGCCTCCCAGGTTCAAGCAATTCTCCTGCCTCAGTCTCCCGAGTAGCTAGGATTACGGGTGTCCACCACCATGCCCAGCTAACTTGTATTTTTAGTAGAGACAGGGTTTCACCATGTTGGCTAGGCTGGTCTCAAACTCCTCACCTCAAGTGATCTGCCCACCTTGGCCTCCCAAAGTGCGGGGATTACAGGGGTGGCCACCATGCCCAGCTTTAATTCTATTTTCTAACTGGTTTTTATCAAGCTAGAGGAGTGTTATTAATCTTTTATGTTGAGTCGAGGAAACCTGTTGAACTCTTTCTCTAATTTTTTTTTTTTTCTGAGATGGAGTCTTTCTCTGTGTCCCAGGCTGGAATGCAATGGCGTGATCTCTGCTCACTGCAACCTCCACCTCCCAGGTTCAAGTGATTCTCATACCTCAGAGACCTTCCAAGTACCTGGGATTACAGGCACATGCCACCACATCCAGCTAATTTTTTTATTTTAGTAGAGACAGGGTTTCGCCATGTTGGCCAGGCTGGTCTCAAACTCCTGACTCCAAATGATTTGCCCACCTTGATCCCCCAAAGTGCTGGGATTACAGGTGTGAGCCAGCACGCCCACCCTCTTCCTCTAATTCTAACGGTTTATCCGTAGATTCTCTTGAATTTTCCACATAGACAATCGTCTCATCCACAAAAGAGGACAGTTTTGTTCCATTCTAACTCGTACACCTCTTTTTTCCTATTGCAGTAGCTAGAACTGGGAAATTTCAAGCAGAAGTAGTAATGGCAAATATCCTTATCTTGTTCCTGACATTAAAGGTAATGTGCTGAGTGTGTCACCATTAAGCATGTGTCCTAGAGATATTCTACAGACATCCTTTATTAAGCCAATAATGCTCTCCTGCAGTCTGCTTACAAAGAGCTGTTATCATAAATAAATGGTGAACTTTATTGAATTATTCTGTAACAATTTAAATTATTTTTCCTCAATTAATCTGCTAATATATATATAACACTGGGAAGTGTTCTGCTGTGGAAACATCTTTGCATCTCTGAGATAAACTCTACTTGTTTCTGAAACAGTATTTATTTTGTACCTGGCAGATTTTGATTTGCTAATATTTCATTTCTTTTTTTTCTTTCAGTATGCTAAAATCCTAGCCACTGGTGAACTTTTTGGACCCAGAACCCAGCTAACTGTTTCTATTTCATGAAACGTTTATTTTAGTTTTTAACTCAGAGGTATTTTTTTATTTTCTCCCTTTACATGTTTTCTGTTATTGCCTAAGTCTTTTTGCTGGCAAGGACAATTCAAAGCATGACCTTACTCAGCTATCTTGGTTAGAATTCCAGGCCAATTCCCTTGCAATATTCTATCCTCGTCATTTCTCCTGTTTTCAGACTTTCACCTAAACTCAGTACTTATTACCTTACATGGGACCATGTATATTAAAGGTCCTAGTAAAATACCTGGACTGTAACAGAGGTAATTCAATCCAGTTAACAAACTGCTATATGTTCAATAAACCAGTAGAATTTTCAAAACCAACTTGTTTCAAGGACAAAGAGTTTGGAAATGTTATCTATGTGTGAGGAAGTAGAGGCTATATCTAATAACTTCTTCACCAGCCACTCAATTCTTCTAAATGCTGGGCTTTCTAAATATCTTCTCTACCTCCTTCAGAAATGCATTACCTGATTCTGTCCGTGAGGGAGGCAGCTGTGGCAGCCACCCCGGCATGGAAACCAACGGCCACAGCAGACACCTGTCTGACCACTGAGAACCGGTTCCAAGTAGCATTTGGCCAGAACTAGATCCCACACTCAGCCTTGAGGGATATTTGTCAGTGGGCACCATGTATGCTGGGGTGGGAGGACGGAGGTATATGCATGTGATTGTGTGCATATACACATTTTTCTAATTCAACTTATATTTCAGCCAGTTTATCTCTCTTTTTTTCTTTTTTTCATTTTTATTTTAGACAGAGTCTTGCTCTGTTGTCAGGCTGGAGTGCAGTGGCACAATCTCGGCTCACTGCAACCTCCACTTCCCAAGTTCAAGTGACTCCCCTGCCTCAGCCTCCCAAATAGCTGGGACTACAGGTGTGCACTGCCACGCCTGGCTGATATTTTATATTTTAGTAGAGACCAGGTTTCATGTTGACCAGGATGGTCTCAATCTCCTGATCTCGTGATCTGCCCACCTCAGCCTCCCAAAGTGCTGGGATTACAGGTGTGAGCCACCGCTCCCAGCCATATCTCCATTCAAAAAAAACAGCATGACCTTGGAAACTACATCTATTTTAAAAGACTTTTATTAACTATGACACCTTGTAATTAATTTGATTTTTTAAATTTCCTTTAAAAATGTTACCTCCACTTTAATGAGATTGCTCTTGCCTGCCTCTCTCCTCTTACTAGGCCTCTAATATTTCATAATGAATGTAACTCATAAGCTTCGTATAGCATCCCATGGGCCAGCCTCTGAAACCACTTGTTCTGTCCTTTTATAAACTCTAAAACCTTGGGTAAGTTACTTAATATCTATGAGCCTCAGTATTCTAACAAAAAAAAAAAGTGGGGATAAGAGCACTTATTTTCCAATGTAATTTTAATAACTAAATGAGATAAAGTATGTGAAAGTGCCCGTTACGCAGGTGCTCAATAAAGACTAGTAACCCTCCATCAACATTTCTACTCAAATTACTGCACTGGAGCAAAAGTAACTGCAGTTTTTGCAACTAAAAATAGCGATTTCTTTTCTTTCCACATTATTGCCTCCTCTCATGTTCCAGTTTCATATTTTACTCTACCCTATAATATTAAACATCTAAATACCCACTTTGTTGTTCCTGCCTTTTCTTGGTTCTCTTAAACTATTTCTGCCTTCTTAGACTGCACACTTTAGTGTTAACCAATGCAGAAAACCCAGGAAGGCAAGTACCTCTTTTTATGTCTGGATCTCTCCTCTGGGTCAACTGTAATGACATGAATCTCTAATACACATTTAAATGAATTCCTCTGTAGTGAGGGCAGCACAAATGCTCTTAGCACACAGGCAGCGCTTCACCACTCACAAACATCTCAGTTCCGCAGGCGAGGCCTCGTTCCTGGCATGGAGACCTGAGGTGCAGTGGCCGGCACTGGAAGGGCAAGTTGGCCATGTCAGAAAGAAGTCCTGTTTCAATTCCTCTGTCATAAGGCAGTCACAATATTTATTTATACATGGAGACCTTCAGGGCAAGAAGATGAGAAATCAAAGACTAAATAAGAACTTAGCAACATGATGAGAGTTGCGTTTAAGTGAACATCACTCTGGCTTAAAAGAGCATAATTACAGTGATAGACAGTGGTAGACGCAGCTCAATCAGTGTTTAATTAATAACACTTCATGGTTTTAAAAGCGTTTTCATTTGGATTGTTTGACTTGATTCTCAAAATAAGCCAGAGAGTTAATTTCCAGATGACACTGAAGCCGAAGTAGAGACCTCAGCAAAGTGACACGGCATCAGCTCAGGACAAGCACATGGAACCCACGCCCAGACCCTGCAGGTCCAAGGCATTGCTACCTCGTGCCAGGCATACAGAGGTTCTGGGCTTCTCACTGGAACTCAGTCAGGTGGAAAGGCAGCCATGCCCTTATTCTCCTGCTCAAGAAATACTTCCTGAGCTCCCCCTGTGTAACAGGTGCTGGCTCCAGCCCCCGGGGCACAACAGTGAAGCAGATACAGTCCAGCCTCCTGGAGCCTGTCCTCCGTGCTCCCTTGTCACGTACACAGCCAGCCCCCATCCAGTGGGACGTGAGGCCCAGGGCTAGCGGAGTGTGCAGGGAGGACAGACAGCCCTCAGACAGCCGGAGGGAGCATCTTGAACATTGTGTATGTAAACACCCAGATCACTTTAATAAAAACTATTCTCTCAGGAATTATGCCACATTTTCAGAGCTAATTTCCATTCATCATTCATTCACGAGAGTAAAGCACATTTCACTTGACTTTCACACCTGCATTCTGGACTCGAGGTACTTGTGCTGAACTCTTTTTCATGCCAAGTTTTCCATTGTCAGGGAAAAGAAAATTCCCAACGTCCTTCATGGACTCACTATCTGCAAAGAAACTTCAGAGCTGTCCACGTATCATCTCATCCTCACTGTCCAGAGTCATTTTAATGTGCCATAAGGCCATAAACAGTCCACATCGAAGCTTGGGGCAGCAAGAATCCCTCTGGCTGCATGACAGCATCCCACGGTCCCAACATGTCTCAGTGAAAGCCTTATGCCCCCACTCGCCCTGACCCTATAAGGTTCCACCCAACAGGCTTTCCTTTCCAGTATGCCTTCCAGCTACCTTGCTCCAGATGAGAGCAAACACCAAGCAATTCAATTAAATATTCATATCCTACCTTAAAACAGAAGGCATTAAAAAAAAGCATTTTGGGGACTGGAAAGCTCATCGTTTTCAGCACAAGAAGAATGATGTAATGAACAACTTGGATACAGTTATTCTCTTTCTTGTGTTCGGTTTCTCTATGTGCTGTTGTAATCTGTCCATACTTGATCGGGATGGCAAATTGTTCATTTACAGCCATTATTTGTAGCCATGTCTTACTGATCATGCTTCCTGAAGAGGCTGACGCATTTGAGGGTGGTTTTCTTATTATGTTCACTGTATCTCGAATAAAAACGCACACAAGGATTTTACATTTCAGTGTGTACTTTATGGGCTAAACCAGTTCGTCCTGTGGAGCTAACTAACACACATGAGAGTGCTTTCCGCTTGGCAGGGTGAACACCGGATGCCTCTGCAGGCCTCTAAGATGTCACCTCTGACCTTGTTCATTGCTCTGGTCTACCTGCAGACAAGGGCCAATGGGTCCCACGGCATGGTCACCACGGCCCTAGAAGACAAGCTACTCCCAATGGACCAAGAAGTGCAAAAACAAATGCAGGCTGCTTGAGTTCTCAAATAGGAAGGAGAATATTATTCCCTGGGAAAAGGTGTGGTGGCTCACACCTGTAATCCCAGCACTTTAGGAGGCCAAGGTGGGTGGGTCCCTTGAGCTCAGGAATTTGAGACCAGCCTGGCCAACATGTGAAAGCCCATCTCTAATAAAAATATAAAAATTAGCCAGGTGCGGTGACACTTGCCTATAGTCTCAGCTACTTGGGAGGCTGAAGCAGGAGACTCGCTTGACCCCAGGAGGCAGAGGTTGTAGTGAGCTGACAACACACCACTGCACTCCAACCTCGGTGACAGAACAAGACTCTGTTTCAAAGAAACAAAAAGAGTAACAGTATTATTCCCTGGGATTAGTGACTGGGCTTCAATTCCTCATTTGTGAAATGGGGATAAAATCTCTACCACATAGGGCTGCTGTCTCTCACTCGAATGCACATAAGTCACCTTCCATGGTGCAGGGTGAATACTGACTAATCCCCATCTCTTCTCCTCTAAATGTCTGCTGGCCTCAACCCGGTACCTGAAGTCCCAGTGTGGACTCTGTGGAGCCTACACGAGATGACTCTCTATATGTCACATATCTATACATACATGTACGTATGTGTATGCTTTATGTAAAACACTATTTAAAGCCCATAAGATTCCAGATTTGGTAAGAGGAGGAATCAGGAGACCTACTCAGCCAGAACAGAGCTGAAACATTTGTAGCCTCCATCCAACGGCAAGGACATAAAGGCAGGCCATCTCCAATAAGAGATGTGTGTCACATGAGGCAGTGGCAGTGGTTATAATGATGGTGAACAGGTCTTAAGGAGTTACCGTGTACCAGGCACTGTGACCAAGTTCCCTACTAATTTAGGCCAGGTGCAGTGGTTCATGCCTGTAATCTCAGTACATTGGGAAGCCAAGGTGGGTGGATCACCTGAGGCCAGGAGTTCAAGACCAGCCAGGCCAATGTGATGAAACCCTGTCTCTACTAAAAATACAAAAAATTAGCCAGATGTGGTCGTAGGCACCTGTAATCTCAGCTACTTGGGAGGCTAAGACAGGAGAATCACTTGAACTTGGGAGGAGGAGGCTGCAGTGAGCCAAGACCATGCCACTGTACTCCAGCCTGGGCAACAAGAGCAAAACTCTGTCTCAAAAAAAAAAAATTATCTCATTTCATCATCTAACTTCATGTGTATATATTATTATCCTCATTTTGTAGATGAGGAAACTGAAGCCCAAGACTTAGTTGGGATGGATACTAAATAGACTGAAGGATTCACCTAAAGAGACATTGATAGTAGCAGATAGGAACTGGAACTAGAGAGGAGGTGAGATCATCTGTGCAGGGAAAGGAGGGTGTAAAGATCATGTAGGTGACAACCAGATCCTGGACAGCACCCTCATTCCAGAGACCTGGGGAGAAGACGAAGCTAGGAAGGAACTGGGGAGAAGTAGGATGAGCACCGCTTCGAGGGTCCTGGGACCCAGAGCCAGGAGGAAGAAGATGCTCAACGCAGCCTCCAGGCTCAGCTACCCTCTGGCACCGTGTCTTGATGCTTTTTTGTTTGTTTGTTTTTTCATCAGTGACTTCACGTAAGGACCAAAGAAGTATGCTTGTTTCAGTGCTGTGGACACCATAGGTCTGTAGGGAATGCCATCCTGAAAAACAGCAAAGCTGAAATTATAAGCAACTTCTACTGGCTGATACACAGCACCAAAACCAGCAAGATGACATTTAGCTAACAGAGACTCGTCTAGCTCCCACATTTAGGTTCAAAAAAATCAGCTGCACAGGAACAGAAATGGGGAAGTGGAGATTGACAGCAGGGGAGGAGATAAAGAATGAGGGAAGGTATCTGATACCCCCACTTCTGCTCAAGGCGGGGCCAGGAGCACAACTCAGCACTGGTGGGGGACACAGCCTCAGGTGGCATCAGCATCAAAGCTGTCCCCATGCAGCAGCTGTAATCTCAGGCCCCAGGCTCAGAGCTGCAGCAGACTGGGGGTTTTGACCCCTGGCGACTCTGACCCTGCTGAGCTTCCCTCTGGGACGTCCTTCTCCTGCTCTTTTAGACTGGGAGGGCTGCTGTGATAAAGGCCATGAACCCAGCAGCAGAAGCAACACAGACTCCTGGCCTCGCAGCTCTGGGGGCCAGAGGCTGAGATCAAGGCATCGGCAGGATTGGCTCCTTGGAGGCCTCTTTCCTTGGCTTGCAGATGGCATCTTCATGCTCCCACATGCTCTCCCTGTACGTGTGCCTGCCTCCAAATGTCCCCTTTTTATGAGGACAGCAGGCATAATGGACCAGGGCCCACCCTAGTAACCTCAATTTACCTGGATAACTTCTGTAAAGACTCTCCAAATAAGATCACATTCTGAGGCGCTGAGGGGTAAGAGTTCAACGCAGGAAGGCGGTAGGAATGTAATTCAATCTGTAACACTCTTTCAGTTCCTGTGACCCAGAAGGTCTGTCATCAACTAACTGTCTCCTCACCTGACCTTCTGGTGATCTCTATGCCGCAATGTTGGCAATACCTGTCTTCGTGCCAACGACACTCAAATCTTTACCACGAGCCTAGTTCTCTCTTCTACTTCTAGATGTGAAGCCAACTGCCTGCTCAGCACCCCAGCCCAGATGTCCAGAAACCTGACTCAACACACCCCTCACTGCCCTGGCATTCACTTTTGCCCCAGGAAAAGAGGCATACTCCATGGAGGCTAAGACCATGCACCGTGGAGCCAGAAAGGTTGGAACCCTGCTCCCCTTGCTTCCCAGCTCTATGACCTTGGGCTAGTTATTTCCCATTTCCTCCCCTAGTAATGTGGATTGATAGGCTCCCTATAAAGAGCAGTTAATGCATATAAAAGGATTAGAAAAAAGTCTTAGACAATACAGGGTCTAATACACGTCAACCATTCATTAAGTTAATGTGCATGAAGCCATTCTCCCAGGAACTTAAGCTTAAAAAAAAAAAAAAAAAAAAAAAAGTGACTCTTGGGATCAGCTTGTCAATTTCTACCAAAAAACAAGATTTGGATAGGGAATGCACTGTACCTCTACATCAGTTTGGGTAATGTTGCCATCTTAATAATATGAAGTCTTCTAATGCATGAGCAGGGTATGTCTTTCCGTTTATTTAGGTCTTAACGCCTTTGAGTGATGTTTTATGGTGGTCAGTTTACAAGTCTTACAGTTCTTTTTGTTAGATTTATTTCTAATTATTTTGCTATGTTTGCTGTTATTATGAAAAGGACTCTTTCCTTAATTTCATTTCCCTGTTCTTCATTGCAAATACATAGAAATCTAACTAATTTTGTATACAGATCTTGTATGCTGCATCCCGGTAGAACCTGTTTATCAGTGCTAACAGTGTTTCTGTGAATTACTGAAGTTTTTCTGGATATAGCATCACAGAGTTCATTTGACTTCTTCCTTTCCCCTGGATGCTGTTTGTTTCATTTTCTAACACAAGTATTACCTTTTGCACAATGTTGAATCGAAGTGGCAGGAGTGAACATCCCTGTTTCATCACTAAGTACGATGTTAGCTAAGGATTTTCAAAGCTATCCTTTATCCATTTAAGGCATTTCATCTCTCTTTCTAATGAGGCTTTCATTTGGTTTCATGTTGATTTGTATCATGAAAGGGTATCCTCAGTCCCTTGCCCACAGCTCCTAATGTGATCTTCCTAAAATGCGAAGCTCATGACATCACAGCTTTTTCCTCAGACTACAGGACACTGTCCAGCCACAGGCCCCTCCTCATTTCACGCCAGTTTTGCTTTACCCTTTGGCTTTTGGCAACAAATTGATTAAGACTTCCTAACATCCTCTGCTACTTCTTCCCTCCGTGCTTCGTTCTTTCTGTCCCTCTGTTTGGAATGCAATTGCTATGACCATTCATTTGTCCCTATAATTCTTTTCAAATTGCATGATTTCATCTTAGAAAACTTCCCTAAATGCAATGTAGGTAAGCTTCCCTTCTCCTACGCAATCAACAGTCTGTGCACAGAGGTATCGTTACAATTACCACACGACATTCTAATGTTATATTTACGTTATGGCTCTGTCTTTCCCCAGAGACCATCAATTTGGTAAAGGCATTGTCTCTGCCTTATTGACCTTTGTTTCACAGCATTTAACACAGTGCCTTGTAAACAGTATATAACATGTGAGATTGTTGAATGAATGAATGAATGAATGAATGAATGAATGACTCATCAAATTGATTCTTCACTTGATGGGCATGGTGATTTTCCTAAAGTGCAAATTTGATTATAACATTCAATTGCTAAAAACCCTTCAATACCTGCAGATACATTTCAGGATCAAGTCCAGATTTCTTAACAGGGTATCAAAGATTCTCCAGGATCTACCCTTGCCCCGCCTCTCTCCATCTGCATCTTTTATAACACACCCAATGCTCTAACTGGCACCCAGTGCTCATTCAAGCCTCCAACATCGGCTTATGTGACACCCTCTGCCTCAGGATGCCTTGAACACCCTTTCCTACTGTTTACCTGGAAACTATCCAACCATTTTCTCAAGAGTCAGCTCAAACACCACCATTTGTTTATACAGCTGTCTACTTTGCTTGGGTGTTTTAAAGGCACCTCAAACTCACCAGATCTAGGACTAAACTCATGATCGCCTCTACCCTACCTCTGCCGATTAAAGAGAACACCTTTCCTTTCCCATGTGTCCCATTTTAGCTCAATAATGACTCCATTACCCATCTGATGCCCAAGTCATTGTGACCCATTAGTGATTCATCACCTCTCTTCTACAGCCTTTTTTTGTTCCCAAGTGTCTCTGAAATCCATGCATTTCTCTCTGGCACCACAACCACATTATTCTAAGCTATCACCGTGTTTTCCCTCATCTTATATGCCAACCTCTTCAATGACCCCTTCTGCCTCCACACTGGCCTCCCCATCCAGTATCTGGGGTGCAAATCTCATCATTTGCTCCTCCCCAATGTGCAGTCCTGAAAAGACTCCCGTTACTCTGATGATCAATACCAAACCCCACTGTGGCCTCTAAAACTGGGTGTTAAATTCTCCCCTACCACTGCTCCCGCCTCCCAGCCCTCTGTCACCTCTGCTTTGAGCATTCTCTCTCTCCTCCCTTCAACTACCTAATGATTACTCAGCCTTTTGATTTCAGCTTACACTTCATCTCCCCAGAAACACCTGGTCGTATACCCTTGTCTGGGCCTGACTATGACGTCAAGTCCCTTTTCTTCACAGCTTTTATCTCAGTTTGCAGTAATGTGTCCTCATTTGAATTAGATTACTATGTCCGCAGACTATAAACCCATGGGAGCAGGCACCATGGCGTCATGTCCCTATTGTCCAGCACATGCTGGTGCAGAGAAGGCACTCAATAAAGTATTTGTTAAGCAAAATCTTTATCATTGTAACTCTCAAGTAGGAATGGCCATTTCCCTCCTGCGGGCCCCACTGTACCTTGTCGGTACCCTGGCACAGCATGTAGGACATCCTGTGAGCATCCTCTGTTGATGCATCTTCTCCTACGAGACTGTGAGTTCTACCTGGACAGCCTTCTTCATGGCAATCCCTGGCACTCAGCAGAGGCACAATAAATATCTCAAGACTGGAAGGCATATTCAAGGGACGGGTGGATTCTGGAGGCTACAAGTTAAAATGACAAATGTTTCATTGGTAAATACCATGAAGGGGTGAGGAGATCGACATGGGTTTGTACACCAGGGTCATTTGGCTCAAAGACATAGAGGCTCAGGAGAGATGGACTGCGGACTCCCTCCCCTCAGGATTAGGAGCTGCTAATGTAGACTTGGTGAGGCTCTGAAGGCAGGGACCAGGACCCATGAGTGGAAGCTGCAGGTGGCAGCCATAGGAAGGAGCCTGTGCTCCCACCACTGGCAATGACCAAGCAGGATGCCACAGCCACCACACAGTCCTGCCTTTGCTACAGCTTCAACTAAGTCCCTGATGTTCAAGAGCATTTGTTGAATACCCAATACATGAAAGCCGGGAACCAGGGAGCTAGAGACAGGGAAGATCCATCCTGCAATGAAGAGGAGCTCACAGATGACCACACAGACGGCCTCCAACCCTCCGTCCGAAGACCTCACTTCCATCAATTTAAAGGGCCATCTCATTTGTTTCAATAAGTAACCCTTCAGCCAAAAAACATAAATTTCTTTGGGTCTATTGACATGTGACCCACTGGCTGTCAATCAATGTTCGAAAAAGCAGGACAGCTAAACCAATTGAAGGTATAATTTGATTTTTGCAACAGTTGCCAAATGGATTGGCAATGCCTCAGGGGAAAAGGGTTACATTCTAACAACAAAGATATCATCTCTTTTTCAAAGACATTGGCAAACCTCTAAAAGAACTGATCTGAGAGCCACGACTGACTGTCAAGGGCACAACTTGCTCGGGTGGCGACAACAGTCAATATCTTTGCTCATGGTCCGCAAGGAACGCGTGGAGAGGAGGGGAGTGGTGGGGTTTGCAATCAGGGGCCCTCCAGTCATGTGTAATTGAGGACAGTCTTCCTGACCTCTATGAGCCTCAGCTGATTCCTTCCTGAACAAAAGGGAAACATTCAACACAGAAAGGCTTGCGAGGTGAATCAGAACAGAACCAGCACAGCACCAGGGTCCCAGATGCATGCTAAACACCCCGGCCACCACCTGCTTCGTATATCCTGTGATCCCGACCAAAATGACAAACACACAGACATCAGGCAGCACCAGCCGGAGCGCAAGGTGAGTGGAGCATTCAGCGCAGCCTGGACGTTTACAAGTTACGTAACTTCAGCGCAATCATTTAACATCTTCGAGCCTCAGTTTCGGCCTCTGGAAAGTGCCTCCCACACAGGGATCCTTCAAGGCTCAAATGAAAGATAGATGCAAAGGACTCTGTGAAACTTGAGTCATTATCACTGCAAGTAGAAATACTATCATATTATTTCTTTAATTACACATTTATTTTCCTCCTTCTCTCATACAAGAGAAAGACCACATGATTCCCAAAAGAAATTTGGTAATAGCCTTTCTCCGCAGCCGGAGCCTCGGAGTTTTGTGATATTAGAACAGAACGGCCGAAGCAATGGAGCTCCAGCCTCGCTCCCTCCGTGACCTCTGCATCACAGAAGATGCAGCCTCAGGCTCGGACAGATGAAGAAAAGTAATCTGTTTTTAAGTTACAACCATGAAGAGAAGAGTACCGCCACCGATACAATCTGAGGACTGTCAGAAGAGCCCTAGAACGGAGACATTGCAGAGAAGATGCTAAAATAAAAAGGTGTGAAAGCAGAATGACACAAATTTTAAAGTAAGAAGGGGAGAGTTTCAAAAAAGCAGGCCCAAATAAAATGAGCATAAAGCCATTGTGCTGCAGCAAAAATTGGAAAAGCATTCCTTTTCCATTCAAAAGCCTGCCTTTTCTTCTCTCTGCGGACAAAGCGGAGGAGAGGGAGGAGAAGGGAGGGAGGAACCAATCCACCATCAGTGGATGATGAAATGAGTGCAGGGGTCTGGAAAGGCTCAGAGCAGAACACTGAGATCCCATGTGACACTGTGAGGCGCTAAGCAGGGCACTCTTGTCCAATCTAAGGCTAACAATGCAATTAAAATAAAAATCCAACTCATTTTCAACAAGTGAAACTCTCAGATGCCAATTCTGTATTTGATCATAAATTTTTTTACTAAATTTCAGTAATCTTTCTTTAAAAAAAAAAAAAGGAGGGGGTTCTTTTTCTAACACTAATGCATTTTCACTGTCAAAACATTAGGAAACAGTGAGAAGCAAAAAGAAGAAAAATTGCCTCTAATCCCAAAATACAGAAATAACCCTTGTTAACATCTTGGTGTATATTCTTCTAGACATTCTTCTATGCATATATATAAATGCTTATTTTTATAAGAACCGGATCATATCATTCACACTGTTTCATAACTTGCCTTTTATTTCTTAAGTCATAGATGTTTTTCTATGTTAACAGTCTCCTTCGACTTTTATTTTTAATGGTCATATGTCATAATGTAATTCCCTGCTGTTGGACATTTCTGTTGCTTCTGATAATCCTGGTATTAGAAATAATGCTTTAACAGACAACCCAACATACACAATCTTGGTGCACTCATCCATGTTTTTCTTTGACATGGAATTGTTAGTCAAAAAATTTGCTTAAGATGGTAGACTAAGTAACAGACCCTCCTCAAATATATCCACATCCCAGTCCCAAGAACCTGTGAAAATGTGACCTTACATATAAAAGAGACTTTGCAAATGTGATTAAGATGAAGACTTTGAGATGAGGGGATTATCCTGGGTCACCCTAGTAACTCTCAGTATAATCACAAGGGTCTTCATTAGGGAAAGAAGGAAGCAGGAATGTCAGAGAGGAAACTGAAGGTACAACACTGCAAGCTCTGGAGATGCAGGAAGGGGCCACAAGCCAAGAGATACAGGCAGCCTGCAGAAGCCAGGAGGGCAGTGAGACAGACTCTCCCCAAGAGCCCTGGGAATGAAGGCATTTCACCCACTGAGACCTCTGGCCTCCAAAACTGCAAGATAACAAGTCTGTGCTGTTTTAAGCCCCTCAGTTGACAGTATTTCTTACAACAGCAATAAGGACCACATATAAATAAATTTAAATGTTTCAGAGTATGTTACTTCTAAAGTAAACAATATTTGATAAGTCACTACAACCTCCCTATTCTGGTCCTGCAAGCTGAGCAGCATCTATACTCCTGAGCTGTGGGCGGTGGGCAGACTGTCCCCAGAATGGAAGTGACACTGAGCATCTACTATGTGCCAAGCACTACCCCGGACTCATCTTATCTCTTCCCCTAAATGTGTAAACAAGAACTCATTTGACACAATTTTACAGCTTAACAAACAAGAGCTCAGAAACGTCAAGTGACTTCCCCTAGAAGCACGAATGTATTCATCCATCACCCATCAGCTGGTAGAAGAACACCTACGAACATCCAGACGCTGAAGTTTAGGCTGCAGCATGTATTAAGACCTAGTCTCTGCCCTTGGGGGAACTTCCCTACCAGGGACAGACCCGAGAAGTGGAGAGCCAGGGGCGCCTAAGTCTGGCCCGCCCATGCAGAGCCTCCCCTGCCCACCTTCACCAAGCTTGCACGTCTCTCTTCTGCTGCTCTTTTTTCTATTGTTCCTAACACCTAATACTCAAAATTCCACTTCATTAAATTTAGATTTAAAATGCCTAAATCTATTATCCCATTTACTATCACCCCAACCAGAATGCGGGCTCTATGGGGGCAGGAATCTTTCTTTCTTCCAGCCATGGATTTTCCCAACACACTGAGAATAGTGCCTTGCACACAGCAGGACCTCAGGAAGTAACTGTTGAATTACTGTTCCCAAGCCCCGCAATTTCCCCTGCATCCCACTGCTCCCCAGCTCCTTCCACATCTGCAGATATCTCCTCTGCAAAGGTCTGCCTCCCACCTGCCTCCAAATCATGTCCACAAGAAAAGAACATTAGGCAAGGAAGAAAGAGAGCACTGCGTTTGAAACAAAGCAGTATTTCACAGATAATGCCAGAACGTCTTCTGAATCTCATCCAAATCATTTAACTAAAGTAAGGAAGGAAGTCGAGTCTCTCTGCAAATCCAAAGAAAACCAAGCATTACATGTAAAAGAGGAGGGGAAAAAAAAAAAAACCAAATCAAATTCTGAATCCTATTTCAGAAACAAGGCTTGTGTAAGGTGCCCACGGTGGTGCAAAGCTGTTTCGTGAGAAAGGGCAGCCCTGTGTGGCCAAACAGGGGAACTGCAACGTTCAAACGTCGCCTGCCGCCGCATCAACCATGTTCCTCTTCCTTACGCCACCAAAGGAAGGAGTCTGTGGCCCCTGTTTTAGAAGTTCCTGCCCTATTTAATAGCCAGTGAAAGGGATCAGATACCAGTGGACCAGATTATCATGACTTTTGAAACAAGAGCGAGATTCCTAAGGGCTTGCTGTGCATCATGTAATGTGTCCAGTGCTTAAATTAACAGCCTGATTTCATCAGAAGTGGCTATTTTTGTCTCTGTTTTACAAATGAGGAAGTCGAGGCTTAAAGGAGTCAATGACTTGCTAAAATGTCTCACGGCTAAGAACTGGCTGACCCTAGAGTTTGCTGGGACCCCGTGTTTCCATCTGAATCCGGAACTCTCGCCCCTCCCTGTGTACATCACCCTCAGGCATTTTCTGGGTGCTTGCTGTGTTCCAGGTACCTTGCACGCACACAACACTCGAGGTAACTCTCATCCCAGTTAGACAGACGCAGAAGCTGCAGCTCCAAGAGATGAAGTGGCTGGCCCTGGATGACACAGCGAGCAAGCAGCAGTCAAGATTCCCTCCCTGGTCCTGCGACTTCAGACACAGGTCAGGTATCCCCTAACTGAAATGCCCGGGACCAGAAATGTCTCTGATTTTTGTGCATTTTGGAATATCTGCACATACATAATGAGCTATCTTTGGAATGAGACCCAAGTCTAAATATGAAATTCATTTCTGTTTCATGTATACCTTATCCACATACCCTGAAGGTAATTTTATGTGATACTTTTGATAATTTGGTGCCTCAAAGCCTTGACTGCATTTTGACTGTGACATATCACATCAAGTAAGGGTGGAATTTTCCACTTGTGGTGTCATGCAAGTGCTCAAAAAGTTTCGGATTTGGGAGCATTTTGGATTTCAAGTTAGGGATGCTCGATCTGTGCAACTGTTCATTCCAGCGTATCACAGGGCCACAAGAGAGGCACAACAATGGCTCAGCATCTAGACTGGGCAATGAGAGGCCTCAAAAGGGGAGAAAGGGAGGGAAAGAGAGAAAGAGGGAAAGGGCAGGGTGGGGGCAGGGCACTACAGATGCAAAGCAGGCCACCAGGATGCACAGAGCAGCCAGGTGGTGTGAAGACACTCACAAAGAGGCTGGGCTGCAGCCAAATGGGCAGCCCCCTGCAGCCAAGCCTGAGCATCTGGCAGCAAGGAGCCCTGAGCTCTTTCCCTGAAGATGCCTCTGTGGACAGAGCTGCCCATGCCAGCCCCTAGCGGACCTGTTAGGCCACTAGTCCTGTGGTGTGATGCTATCTGTCTGCCTTCAGTTTCCAGTTTACCACTCTATTTGTGCAAATTGAATCGAGCTCTACCGAGAGAATCCAGGTAAAACTGAGAATGAGTGAAATACCAAGGTTTCTCTTTCAAGAAAGTTCCAAATGAGCAAAACAGGGGACAGCCACTGCCTACCACCCCGCTCCTTTCCTCCCCTCCTGCTACTCCATGAACTCACATTCAGCCTCATGCCTAGGATCCGGCCCTACTGAGCTGCTCATGTTTCCCTGAAACCAGCACACGGTGTCAGCCACCTGCTTCTCCACATGCTGTTACGTTGAAGGCTTTTTTATGTACTTAGTCTCACCTAGGCCTGTACTGCTTCCTTTATTCATCTGCTCGACACACTGAGTGCCTTAAAGATGGTACCTATCTTACTTGATCTGTATTTCCAGAACCAAGTCCCATGCTTAATACATAGTAGGTGCTCACTAAATATTAAATAAATGAAAGATAAACAAACTATATGGCCTGTCCACCTACATAATAATTCAGTTGCAGGGAAGAGGGTCGATTCAAAAGCACGAAGCTCTGTGAGGCGGACAGTGGCGATGGCTGCACAGCAATGTCAACACACTTACTGCTGCTCAACTCACCTTTGAAATGGTTACAGGGGCCAGCACAGTGGCTCACACTATGTTCCCAGCACTTTGGGAGACTGAGGCACAAGAACTGCTTCAGGCCAGGAGTTTGAGACCAGCCTGGGCAATAGGGTAAGACCTCATCTCTACAAAAAAATACTTTTTTTTCTTTTGAGACGGAGTTTCGCTCTTACCCAGGCTGGAGTGCAATGGCGTGATCTCGGCTCACCGCAACCTCCACCTCCTGGGTTCAGGCAATTCTCCTGTCTCAGCCTCCTGAGTAGCTGGGATTACAGGCACACGCCACGAAGCCCAGCTAATTTTTTGTATTTTTAGTAGAGACGGGGTTTCACTATGTTGACCAGGATGGTCTCGATCTCTTAACCTTGTGATCCACCCGCCTCGGCCTCCCAAAGTGCTGGGATTACAGGCATGAGCCACCCACCTCGGCCTCCCAAAGTGCTGGGATTACAGGTGTGAGCCCCCCGCCTTGGCCTCCCAAAGTGCTGGGATTACAGGCGTGAGCCCCCCGCCTCGGCCTCCCATAGTGCTGAGATTACAGGTGTGATCCACCCGCCTCGACCGCTCAAAGTGCTGGGATTACAGGCGTGATCCACCTGCCTTGGCCTCCCAAAGTGCTGGGATTACAGGCATGAGCCACCGCACCTGGCCTCCCAAAGTGCTGGGATTACAGGCATGAGCCACCGCGCCTGGCCTCCCAAAGTGCTGGGGTTACAGGCATGAGCCACCGCGCCTGGCCTCCCAAAGTGCTGGGATTACAGGCATGAGCCACCAAGAAAATACTTTTTTAATTATAGCCAGGCATGGTGGCACACACTTGCAGTCCTAGCTACTTGGGAGACTGAGGTGGGAGGATTGCTTGAGCCCAGGAGTTGAGACTGTAGTTAGCTACAATTGCACCACCACATTCCAGTCTGGGCAACAGAGTGAGGCCCTGTCTCAAAAAAAAAAAAAAAATTATTACAATGGCAAATTGTACCATTATAATGTATGCATTCCACCAAAACTTTTTTAGGTAATTTTTTAAAAATATAGTCCACAGTCTTTCAGCTCTAGGCAACTGCCCAGTTCCTGCAGCAAGGCAGCAGCTAGGCACGCAGAGGGCTTGCCAACCGCCAGTCCCACCAGCGCTGCACAGAGCTGCTGCACACTCTAGTCCTGCCCTGAGGCCATCAACCTTCATCCCCAGAAGCACAGCAGCTTGGTCCACCTCACAGTGACTTTCAAAGCCAAATTTCTCGAGTTTCAAACTTGGGCTCTGAGTGCGTTAAAGTTAGGGACTAACCTCTCCCAATGCCCAGAACCTAGCCCAGAATCCTGCACCCAGCCAGACTCATTAAAAAAGAATGTTAGCTGCCGAGCACCGAGCACAGATTATGTGTCCAATTTTCTGGATGGTATTGCCATTTTCCACCAAAGAGAATAAATTCCAAGGCTGATACCATCTCAGTGCCGAATGAAACAATGAATAACTGAACGAGGTCCTGAATGAACGACTTTAGTGGGAAATCAAGAGCGGCCTCTCTGGCAGCTGGACCAGAGAGGTTCAGAACACTACGCAGCGCATCTCACATGACAGCCGGCATCTTGGAAACGCCTGAGTCCAAAATCATATCAGCCTGACTATACCTACAGAATACATCCAGAGTTCCCAATAGTTATTGCAGCCTTTGTTTCAATAAATTGCCTTTTAAGGGAGAGAAGGAGGGGGAGGGTAGGGGACTCAGAATATAATTATTCATTCTGGTCTCCAAACAGGATAAGGTCAGTGCAGAAGCGTATTAAGTCCAGGAGCAAGAAAGTGGTTGTAAAAAGAGAACTGACTGACAAATTATATTTAAAAAGAAGGTTTAGCATTAATTAACAAATGGAAAGGAGGAGAAATTTTCAGAGAAACTAAAAATATCTCCCCTAATAAAAAAAACTGCTAATTTAAATCGTTCATGAAGATACAAAAAATTTAGAAAGAGTAAAATCTCTATGCTGTGTATCTTTTATTAAAGTACGGAGCAGACAAATGGGGAGAAGTCACCTGGCACCCACATGTACTCCACAGACACAGCCACACCCACACAGGCCAGGGGGGCTCCAGGCAATGGGGACATGGAGATGCACGAGAGCCGCACGTCATCTTCCGACTCATCCTCTTTAATGTTTAAACCAAACTTCAGGAGACAGAAACTGCATTTGCTGCTCACTTTGTCCCAATGGCTCCTCAGTATGTAATTTGGCTTCTGCCTATAAACTCTATAAACTTCCCCTAAACACTTCATAAGTCGTCAACAAATCCACATTGCCAAATTCAGTGGATATTTTTCCCATTTCTCCAGCTGGGTCTCCCTTCTATTAATCGTGTACCTTTTCTAGCCAACGCCTGGGTTTCTGTGGCGCAGCCTGCCTTCTTCCTTCTTCCTCTCCAGTCTCCTCTGTGAACAGCTCTTCATCTTCCCATCCCTCAGACACCAGGATGCAGAATTCAGAATGGCCCGATTTCCTCTCCCACAAGATCATGCCTTGAGTGACTGCTCCCATTCTGTGTCTGCCTTCTCCCCTGCCTGGTACTAACCGCCATGTCTATCTCTGTCTCAGACTCAGTTGGACAGCTAGCCATGGTGCCCTGGGCCTCAGCGAGTCCATGTGGAACTCTGCATGGGCATGCCCCTCCTCCCTCCATCCACAGCTCCACAAGTCAGGAACCAAAATCCACCCCACCACATCCTGCCAATCCCTGATGTGCGTCAGTTTTATCACTGAATGTCCCCTGGATGCAGCCTCTCCTGCCCATAGCTAACCCCTGGTTCAAGCCCAAATCATCTCTCTGCCACATCAGCAGCAGCCCCCTGCCCTCTCTCTAGTCTGGCATGAGCAGGCTGCTGGGATGATGGGGCCACAACGCCTGGCATTGCTCATAATAAGGTAATGCCTTCAGTGTAAGTACTTACTAAGTACTAGGAAATGTGCCAAATGCTTTGATGGATAAACAGATTCAATGCCAACACTCCCTTTATAAAATGAGTACTAGGCTGGGCACACTGGCTCATGCCTGTAATCTTAGCACTTTGGGAGGCCAAGGTGGGCAGATTACCTGAGTGAAACCCCATCTCTACCAAAATTATAAAAATTAGCCAGGCGTGGTGGTGCCTGTCTGTAATCCCAGCTACTGGGGAGGCTGAGGCATGAGAATCACTTGAACCTGAGAGGCAGAGGTTGCAGTGAGCCAAGATTGTGCTACTGGACTCCAGCCTAGGTGACAGAGTGAGACTCCATCTCAAAAAAATAAAATGAAATAAAATATAAAATAATAAAACAAAATAATAAAAATACCAAAAAAATTAGCCAGGCATGGTGGTGTGTGCCTGTAGTCCCAGCTATACTCTGGAGGTTGAGACAGGAGAATCACTTGAACCTGGGAGACAGAGGTGATAGTGAGTTGAGATTGCACCACTGCACTACAGCCTGGGCAACAGAGCGTGTCTCCATCAGAAAAAAAAAAAAAGGAAAGGAAAGGAAAGGCAGAAGTCCATGGAGCTGAAGTATCTTACCCGCGATTACCTGCAAAGGCAGGAGCTGAGCCACAGTTCAAACCAAAGCAACCTGCCCGGAGCCCAGGCTATTAGCCAGTCTATCCTGCTGCCTCTGCTTACCTCTCCAGAATCATTCCTCACCCTTCACTACACCCCGCCCCTCAAAACACATGACCCAGTGAGACCCGACTGCTTCCTACATCTGCACTTTTCTCTCTTCATGCTGCTCCCTCTGCTTCAGTGCCATGATCCTGCCTCCCTCGATGCCTGGAGCAGCCAGGGTGCCCCGACCATCCATGCTGTCCACATCTCCTCCAGGAGCCTCGCCTGCATGCACCACAGCATGCTATGCACATGTATACCCAGACCAGGTGGAGTGGAGTCCAACTGGAATAGCAACCTCAGTGGGTAACACTCATCATGATGCCCAAAAGGCCTGAGAGAAAGCTCCCCAAAATCGACCCCGCCAAAATCAGCCCCACTAAAATCAGCCCCTGTGCAATAATGCGCACTCATCAGGTCCCATGGCTCCCTCCCCAGCAGCCAGCCTGAGCATCAGCAGTGAGTGCCGTCACACCAAAGTTCAGACATGAGCTTAGACCAACCCAACTTTCAACTGGAAAGAAGAAAAGCCATAAGCGCAATCTCCCTCCAGCCCTAACCTTCTAGAGTAGCAACTGCAGCCCTGACTGAAGAGTCTTTCCTCCTGGACAGCCATGCTGTCAGTCATGCCCAGGGTCGGGAACAGAGTGGACACATGGTTCTCACCTCCAGGGAGCTCCAGTTCCCACGGGGAGTCGGGATTGTGAACACACACAGGAGTGTGTGCAAGCCCTCCGACACAGTACAATTAAAGAAGGGAGGAAAGGCATGAGCATCATTTCTAGGGAAATATTTTCCCCAGACATCCCAGGGTCTGGCAATTGTAGGACAAGATCCTCTATTCTTCCAGCATGAGAAATATCAGATACCAGGCTGGGGTCTAGAAGCCCACATGCATCAACAAAGCAAGCAGGCAGCCCTGTGGGGTGGGAGTGCTGGCTTCTAGACACCTGCACTGAGAGCTTAGCCAACTCACCCCTCAGTCTTCATCTTCCAAATGTGTCTACAGCCTTCTTATCCAGTGAAAAAAACATCAGCTCTCACATCCAAAGCCCTGTGCAGGGCCTGGGCCTGACATGTTGCCCCGCTCCCTCCCAGCTGAGCCAAGAACTGCTGCTGCCTCCATCGAAGAGATGGGGAGGGAAAGCAATGTGTCCTCCACCTCCCAGCAAGCATGATTGCTACTTAGCTTGTTTGAATGCAAAGCCAACAGTCTCTCCATTATAGTACTAATGACCAAAAAAGGTAGCTGAATCAATCAGGCAGGAGTATTCACTGGCAACTGCCTGTATTTTCACAATGGTATCAGGTCACACAGGACACAGAGGGGTCTAAGTGATAGTTCATGGCCTTAAAAAAAAAATGAAAAACTTATAGGAATCAGGTTGATATGGGAGTATGCAGGATTAATGTCAATATCCAAGTGACAGAGAGCACAAGAATAAACAGACAGCTAAGGCTTTGGGACCTAAGAGCAACACTGACAATTAGGTAGAGAATTAATGGTTATACCACAGATTTTTATAAAAGGATTTCAACAATAAGGATGAAACAGTTTAGAGAGTGGGATAGAAGGGGTAAGAAACACCTTTACACACACCACATGCCAAAAGCACATGAGGTACTTTGCACCCGGCATCCTCTGAATCCTACAACAGTCTTCGGAAAGCCACCACCATCCCCACTTCACAAGGGTGGAAATGGAGGTTCTGATAACTGACTGAGACCATCAGCTGGTAGCAGCTGAAACGGTTCTTGAGCCTATGTCTGACTGGTAAAAAGACAGCTTCACCTCCAGACATGTGGCATTTATAGGAACATGAAGGCATGTGAATGGGAATATCTCAAGGAAACTTGGAAATTTAAGAGGAAAGCTCAAGTAGGGAGATGGGGCTGATGATGAGTTTTAAGCTCCTATGATTTCATAAGCATGAATCTGTATTTCTCTTTCTTTCATTTCTTTTTTGAGACGGAGTTTTGCTCTTGTTATCCAGGCTGGAGTGCAATGGCTCAATCTCGGCTCACCGCAACCTCCGCCTCCTGGGTTCAGGCAATTCTCCTGCCTCAGCCTCCCGAGTAGCTGGGATTACAGGCACGCACCACCATGCCCAGCTAATTTTTTGTATTTTGAGTAGAGACGGGGTTTCACCACGTTGACCAGGATGGTCTCGATCTCTTGACCTCGTGATCCACCCGCCTCGGCCTCCCAAAGTGCTGGGATTACAGGTGTAAGCCACCGCGCCCGGACCTTTCTTTCATTTCTAAATCAAAAGTCCACCACACGAAAGCAGACCCAGAATCTCTACAAAGAAGCAAGAGTAATTAAAACGGGAACATTTCCATTTTCTCAACGGTTAACTGAAGGGAAAGCTTCCCCTCTCCGGCACCCAGAAAATATGCATTATGGATAAAAGGGGAAGCTGAAGTTTTGCAGATATCTATGCAGCAACTGCATGAAATGCGGCTTAGGGCTGTAAGTCACATACTTGGGCAAGACTGAAAGAGACATCAAGCCATCATCTCCCCTCCCCAAACACCAGCTTTCTCCTCCGTCAGGTCACTTGCTCGATAATGACATGCAGTGACAATGAGGTAGTTAAAGGTATCTTACTAGTGTGGCAACTTCATCACTTTGTCACCACACACTCTGATCATTTCAAAGTGATCAGGATGATTTTTTAGATTTGTCAATAACATATAGTGAAGATGACATTGGCATAATGTAAGATGAACCATTTTCAGGTGAAAACTTTGGCGGCATTTAGTGCATTCACAACGTTATGCCACCGCCTCTACCCAGTTCTAAAACATTTTTTCAACCCAAAAGGAAACCCTACATGCATTTAGCAGCTGATTCCCCTTCTCCCCGCCCAGGCCCTGAAAACCACCAATCTGCATTCTGTGTCTATGGATTTTCTTATTCCGAGTATTTCCTATACACGGAAGCATATTTCACTTCACTTCTCTCACTCAGCCTGTTCTCAAGACTCATGCGCTGTGGTGGGCATCACCGCTTTCTTCCTTCTCGTGACTGGACAGTACGTCAGCATAAGGCCCTTCCACATTCTGTCTGTCCTTTCATCTGTCGATGGACATCTGGGCTCTTTCCACCTTTGGGCTGCTGTGAGTCATGCTATTATGAACATGTGTGCGCACATACTCGCTTGGATACCTGTTTAGGTCCTCTTGGGCCTGTGCCTCTCCGTGGAATTGCTGGCTCCTAGGCTGACTGTCTGTGTCAGTGTTTGAGGAGCTGTATTCCACTCCCACCAGTCATGTGCCTGCGTTCCGAATTCTCCACATCCTCACTAACACCTGTTACCTTCCAGCTGTGTGATCACAGCCATCCTAGTGGATGTGAAGTGGTGCTTCGTTGTGGTTTTGATTTACACTCGGTAACGACTTTTTATTTCAAGTATTATTGATGTTTACTGTAAAAAACTAATAGCAATTTTATTTTTATTTACTTAAAAATAAATGAATATTTCACAGCTTCCTTAGAGGTGCAGAGGCTACTCTAGGCTCATGTTGCTCCCATGCTTATCCCATTCATGTTGGTTCATCTGCCTGTCCCTCCAGAGACTATGAGTCATTCAACAGGCATTTATTAAAAGCCTACTATGTCCCATGTACTGTTCAAAACACTGAGAGCGGAGCAGTAAACAAAACCTGGTGCGTCTCCCCATAGAACTTACACCCTAGTGAAGGAGACACGAGAACTATTCAGTGCATAAAAGATCTGTGGGCTACAGAGAAAAATAATTTTTGAGGGGTGGGGAAGCATGAAGCTGGAGAGAGTGAAATGAACCCCAGATCTGGATGGCCTGGCCCCAGGCCTGTTCCCCTGGACACTGGCCCCTTGGGCAGCACCACCCTCCTGGCCTTCAATCCATCTGCCCCTGCCTTCCAGGGAGGACCAGACATGACAGCAAGAAATTCCAAAGGAAAATGGACTTAACTCTGAGGATGGTGAGGAATCATCCTAACTCATGCTAGCAACAACTACGCAGCTGATTTGGAGGGCTACTGAGCCAGGGCTGGCAGCACCAGCCTATAAAGCAATAAGAGCAGCAGCAAAGAACTGAAATTCTGGAAATACGCTGGAAAAACAAAACAAAGGAAATGAGCCACACAGATCTGAAGACAAAAATGGCTCAAATGTATTTAGTCTTTTTTTGTTTTTTGAGAGAGAGAGAATCTCACTCTGTCACCCAGGCTAAAGGGCAGTGGTGGGATCACAGCTCACTGCAGCCTCAACCTCCCAGGCTCAACTGATCCTCCCACCTCAGCCTCCTGAGTAGCTGGGACTACAGGTATGTGCCACCACCCTCAGCTGTTTTCTGCATTTTCAGTAGAAATGGGTTTCACCATGTTGCCCAGGGTGGCCTCAAACTTCTGGACTCAAGCATTCCACCCACCTTGGCTTCAAAAGTGCTGGGACTACAGGCGTGAGACACTGTGCCCTGCCGTATGTGAATATTTTACATGACTTTTTAAAAGCATTTTATTAGAAGCAATAAAGTCATTATATCAATCTTCTTATATTGCTCTTTTAACAAACAGAAGCCCTATCAAGATGCTCATCATTTGTGATTTCTGGAAGTGGCAGTGGGGTGGGGACAGCTGGAGCTGCTGTGTGACCGTGTCCTCTATGTCACGCATGTGACATTGAGAGCCATGATCTTTCATTTCTGTCGGATGCTATGCTAGGCACCCTACCTAATCCTCGAATCGCTCTAGCAAAGGAGACAATATCATGCCTGTTCTCTAGATGAAGAAACTAAGTTCACAGAAGGAAAATGACCTTCTGAAGGCTGCTCAGCCAGTAAGCAAAACAGCCCCAGCAGAAAGCCAGGCGTGCCTCACTCCAAATTCCACATCCTCTCTGCCTGTGGCCTCCCTGAAATGTTTGTTGAGGATCTGATACGTGCCAAGGGTTGTGGGAGAAAGGCAGAAAAAGAGTCTTACCTCTTGGGAACTCGAAATCCAATTAGGAAAACATACAGACATCACACTCTGATCTGCAGCATAATGAGCCACAGAGACTCAAGGAGGCATGAAGAAGGCTCACCGGGAAGCTGACAAGGATCAGAAAGAGCCGTAGAAAAGCAGGCTCGGGAGCACTCTTTGAAGGAAGGAATGGATGAGGTGGCTGTTTTGCAGCCCAACACAAGCTCTCCTCTTCTGGTCACAACACCCCCATTTTCCTCTGGAGAACCACCCAGCTCCAGCACACTCCTGTGCTGGCTGCAGGAATGGCCAGGCCTGCAGCTTCCAAAGTGAGTCTCAGACTCAAGCCTGGCCAGCCCCAGCCTTCAAGAACCTTGGGCAGGTGACTGGGTCCTGAAGAGGTGGGTCGGAGGTTTTTCAATCAAGACAGAGAAATACACGCTATTTTCTTATCATCTCACACCTAGGAAAACATCAGCCTGACCCCTGGTCAGCCACATTCCTGCCACCTGGAGCCTGAGAATGCTGTCAAGTTGCAATCAACAGGTTAGACAGTTGAGAGACATGTCTGAAACTGAAAACAAACCTCCAATTGCACTTTTCCATTAAATGACCTCTCCTGAATAAACCAGTTGGAGTTGGGTTGGGCATCTCTCTGGCTAGACAATCAAAATGTCCTCTTAAATCTTAATATTCTTAATGTTTATATGCATAAGCATTATAGAGGCCTATAGAGATATAGATATCTTACTACCGACAGAAAGAGATTGGAGATGGAATACATAGGTAAAGAAAACGACTCTTTTAAAAGAAGAAACAATTACTAAATAAATGCTGCAACTTTATTCACCATCCACTGAAAATATTAAAATTTTACTGTATGTACAAAATGGGACATTATCTAGACAACTGCTGAAGATTAAGTTCTCAGGAAGAACATGCCTGTAAAACCCTCCAAGTCACTGAGGGTCTTTGTGATTATTTACGCTTACAGCTATGGCTTGTTAAATCTTACAAGACAGGTGGGCATGGTGGCTCACGCCTGTGATCCCAGCACTTTGGGAAGCCAAGGCAGGCAGACCAGCCTGCCTAACATGGTAAAACCTGGCCTCTACTCAAAATAAAAAATTTAGCTGGGCTTGGTGGTGGGTACCTGTAATCCTAGTTACTTGGGAGGCTGAGGCAGGAGAATTGGGTGAACCTGGGAGGTGGAGATTACAGTGAGCTGGGGCCATTGCACTCCAGCCTGGGCAACAGAAAAAAAAAATCTTATGGGACTTATTCATAGCAAGAATCACAAAGAGCAAGGTATAAAAGTGCCAATCAAGTCAAAGCACACCAAGAGCCGAGGCCCTCTGCCGTGGAGGGCCTTCCACTCTCCATCCCCCAGCACCTGCACTGCCTGGCAGTGTGTCTGGGGGTCAAAGAGACCCTGTGGACCCAGAGGAGGGACAAACTGGGAAAACTCGAAGTCAATACTCCTGATATGTCCCATGCTCTATTCCAGTGCCGTGGTAATATTTACACTTTCTAATGCATTCAAAGCAAGACTGCAGGTGTAGGTATGGCTGTGCCCATCAAGGCCCTCTGTGCAGGAATCGCCTGGGATGCTAGGGGTCAACATTCAGAATGCAAGAGCTCCATCTTCAGGAGTATCTGTGAGGAGGAAGGCTGAGTTCAGATCTAAAGGCTAAACAAACACATAATAGATATTCCGTAGAGTCATTGCTCCCACTCAAGTATGTACCAGCTGATGTGGCCACACAGAGGAAGAGCTGTCTCTTTACTCAGGAGGAAGGGCAGGTAGAGGCTGTAGCCCTGCACTGGCCCTGAAGGTATGAGCACGTGTGGAGCACAGCAAGGTGGAGCAGAGCACTCCCCACACAGGGAGGACTCCACGGAGACAGGAAGACAGAACTCGAAGCCAGGACTGCATCCAACTGAAAACGGACATGGTGTCAGTTTAAATTAGCTCTGCACAATGGAGGTTTAAACTACATCTGACAGTGGAGGGGGATAAACCACCTGTGACAGTGCATGGGAGTTAAACCACTTCTGACAGTGGAAGGGGTTAAACTACCTCTGACAGTGGAGGGGGTTAAACTACCTCTGACAGTGGAGGGGGTTAAACTACCTCTGACAGTGGAGGGGGTTAAACTACCTCTGACAGTGGAGGGGGTTAAACTACCTCTGACAGTGGAGGGGGTTAAACTACCTCTGACAGTGGAGGGGGTTAAACTACCTCTGACAGTGGAGGGGGTTAAACTACCTCTGACAGTGGAGGGGGTTAAACTACCTCTGACAGTGGAGGGGGTTAAACTACCTCTGACAGTGGAGGGGGTTAAACTACCTCTGACAGTGGAGGGGGTTAAACTACCTCTGACAGTGGAGGGGGTTAAACTACCTCTGACAGTGGAGGGGGTTAAACTACCTCTGACAGTGGAGGGGGTTAAACTACCTCTGACAGTGGAGGGGGTTAAACTACCTCTGACAGTGGAGGGGGTTAAACTACCTCTGACAGTGGAGGGGGTTAAACTACCTCTGACAGTGGAGGGTGTTAAACTACCTCTGACAGTGGAGGGGGTTAAACTACCTCTGACAGTGGAGGGGGTTAAACTACCTCTGACAGTGGAGGGGGTTAAACTACCTCTGACAGTGGAAGGGGTTAAACTACATCTGACAGTGGGATGTTGGGGGGTTAAACTAACCCTGACAGTGGGGGGCAGGGGGGTAGTGAACTACCTCTGACAATGGAGGAGGTGGTTAAATTTAAACTTTGAACATTGGAGGGGGGGGTTAAATAAAGAAACAGCCTATTTGGGTTTTATAAGAGCCACAATAGCAGCAGCAACAGACACCTCCTGACACTCAGAAACACCGCACACTGTGCTAAATGCTTTATGTGAGTTTAGAAAGTTTCCAGCACACAGGAAGCAGCAATAATATTACTTATTACTATTTTTAAAAATAATTATCCTAACCAACCTACAAGAAGAACACTATCATTCCCAAATTTATAGGCGAGAAAACAGATTCGGTGAGATAAATTTGACCATGGTCAACAGCCACCACATGCTCAGGTCCAGTGACATGACTGCAGACCCTGTCTCCAAGCCACGACACTTGATGGCTGTCCAGTACAGAAGGGACTGAAGGGAAGACACCGAAGCCAGTGGCCATTTACAAAGCTGTGCAATACCTGTGATCAAAATCTGAGATCATGGGGCCCTAAGCATGGGACAGTAGCTACGGAGACAGATACTGAGAAGATAAGCAGAGATAAAGCTACAGTTATATATGGCCTGCATTTGTGTTAGATTTTTATACTGACTTATGCCCAACCTATTAACTGATGACAGCTTTCAATTAATAGTCCACAAGAAGCATTACAAGGAAGGACAGAACCAAGAGGGAACAGAGGCAGCGGTGGAGTCACGAACCAGAACCCTTGGATTACAGACATCTTCTGCTTAGCTCACTCAGCATCATATGAAACTTGGTGACTGAATTGCCTTCAGGCAGGGTATAGATGTTCTGGTCCCCACATACCTCCAGTAGGGGAGTTGCTTGCCTCATGCAAGCATATGCTCACCCTGGTCTAAGATGTGTCTATAGACCAGGGTATAAACTTAGCTACCCATGCACCGGGAATATTTACCAGGAAGATTTCATGAATGAGGGACAGAAATATGAGACAGCAAAAGATGCCCAGCAGTCAGACAAAACGTGCTGCAGTCCCGGCTCCACCTGCTCACGAATACACGAAACTGGAACTACAGTTATTCAGTTACTGTGATAACTGAATAAAATGGCAAGTACCAAGTGCCCAGCATCGCAGGTAACACACGGTGGGAGCCTGATCTTAGCCGCCATCATTATTACTCAGAAGACATGCCCTTGGGGGACTAAAGGGCAAGAGGAAAAGTGGAGGAGGGAGGGAAAATGTTTAGCTTTGAGAATTTTTTTCAACTGAGGCATACAGATGTTCTCACTTACACATGGGAGCTAAATAATGAGAATGCATGGACACACAGAGGGCGACAACACACACTGAGACCTCTCAGAGGATGGAGGGTGGGAGGAGGGAGAGAAGCAGGAAATATCACTAATGGGTATGGGTCTTCATACCTGGCTGATGAAATAATCTGTACAACCCACCCCCATGACACGTGTTTACCTATGTAACGAACCTGCTCATCCTGCACATGGACCCTTAAACCTCAAAGTTAAAAAAAAACAAATAAGTTGAGGAATAATTCACATACCATAACATTCACCCTTTGAAAATGGTGTACAACTCAGTGATTTTTAGTATATTCACAGAATTGTACAGTCATCACCACTGTCTAATTTCGGAATATTTCCATCATCCCAGAAGAAATTATATACCCATTAGCAGTCACTCCTGATTCCCCCTCCTCCTTTCTCCCAAGCTCCTGGCAACCAGCAATCTGCTTTCTATCTCCATGGAATTGCCTATTCTGTACACTTCCTATAAATGGCATCATACCACATGTGGCCTTTTGTGTTTGGCTTCTCCCGCTTAACAATGTTTTCAAGATATATCATGCCATAGATGGATGGTCTTCACCTTGGATTAGTACTTCACTCCTTTTCAGGGCTGGCTAATATTCTGTCGCATTAATCTACAGCAGTGTGTTTACCCATTCAGCAGCTGGTGGATATCTGGGTCGTCTCCACTCTCTGACTATCATAAATGATACTGCTATCAGCACTGTGCTCAAGTGTTTGCAAACATATTTTCAGTTCTCTTGAGCATAGACCCAGGATGGAAATGTGGGGTCAAATGATAACTATGTTTTTTGGGGAATTACCGAATTGTTTTCCAATGTACCTAGGAATCTTTTTTTATTGTAACCTGAAGTCAAAGATCTTTAAAAATCTCATTAGAATTTAACAAACCAGAAAAATGGGGAGTACATGGTGTTGCCCGGTTTCAGTCGTCAGATCTCGGAATCTATTCAATGCAACCCAATTTCCCACGGACAACCACTTACTGTGTTTCTTTAGAAAACAGTACATACAGCGAACAGGAAAACCAGCCAACAAAAGGGTGCCAAAGAACATTCATCCAATAGTTGCCCCAAATAATTGGTTTTTGAATTATGAACCTCCATTACGCTGAGAGTCAGTAATGGATGCATTTTTCTGTGAGGGAAAGGGAACAAGCAGACACTGGCATCAGACACGCCACAGCAGTTTTTAGGCTTCTCCCACAGAGTTCCTTTATTATGCGATTAAGCCAGCAGCAATGTCGCTCACCTGAGATGCCACCCAGGCTCTGAAGATGGGTTGGTTACAGCATGTTTCCTACTTTAAATCATTGCCTCAAACAAAAGAAATGAATGCCAAACAGATTGGAAAATGTAAGGCTCACATCTCCAGAGTAAACTCTACTTGCTGACAAGACCAATTCTAAAAACAGAAAAGTAACTGAGCCTTAAGTATGTGCAGACAATAGCTGAAGATTTAGATGTAAAACAACAAAATCTGACGACACCCACGGGTTTAATCCTGACACTGCCATTGAACAGAATATTTAAACCATCCTGCCCCTCTGTGTGCTGTGCGCCACACTATACCCTCCGTGACAGTGTGCCCATGACAGTGTGCAACCGTGCACCATGACTTCCAGAGTGCAGTGATGATTCTTTATTTGTGTAGCAAACATTTACTAAGGATCAGAAATAATAAATGCAAAACATCTAGCACTACCTTTGGCACATAGTAGGCAATCAACAAATTGAAGCCATCCTACTGAACATAGGCTTATTCAGCAATAACTGTCCATGCCAGACATCGGGCTATGCCCTGAGGATAGACATGTAAAAGACCTTCCTTGCTCTTAAGAAACTGAGAGTCTGATGGAAGAGGCGGGGAAGAAAGCAGTCGCAACTCAGTGTGTGCCAAGTGATGTGACAAAGGAAAATACTGGGCCACTGAACACATCAGCAGGCTGAGCGGTGAGGAAAGACAGTCAAAGATGACCTCTCTTGAACTATGAAAGTTGGTTTAATCCATTTTATTGAGAAATAATTAATATGCAACAAAACATTGCCACTCTAAGTGTATGCAGAACCGCCCCTGAGACATTAATGTATTGCTGTATCCACTCACACAAGTAACCTGCAGAGTATTCCCATCACCCCTGGAAGTGCCTTCCTGCCTCCTGCCTGGCAATCTAATGTCCCCGCCCAAAGCCCCCCCACAACGAGTGACCTGCCTCCTGTTATTAGAGTTTCATTTGGCACTTCCCAGAATTCCTTATGAACAGAATCACACAGTATGCATTCTTTTGAGCCTTGCTTCAACAAACTGCAATGTTTCTGTGATTCGTCTGTGTTGCCGGGCATACCAGTAGCTGGTTTCTTTTCACTGCTATGTGGTATTCCACCACATGGACGTACTACAGTTTGTGCATCCATTCATCTGTTTCTGGACATTTTGTTTCCAGTTTGGGGCTATTATGAATAAAGCTGCTATGAGCATCTGTCATGCCTTTGAGTGAATCTACATTTTCATTTCCCTAAGGTACACAGGGGAGGAGAGGAATTGCTGGGTCAGAACATTGAGTGTATGTTTAACAATAAATAGCTAAACATTTCCCCAAAGTAGTTATGCTATTTTACATTCTCATTCACAATATACAAGAGAGTTCCAGATACTCTACAGCCTCACCAAGGCTTGCAATAATCACTCTTTTTAGTCATTCAGATGGATCACATAATGAAATCTCCTTATGGTTTTAGTTTGCATTTCTTTACTGACAAGTGATGCTGAGCATCTTTTCAAGCGTTTATTTGCATGCATGTGTCTTCTTTGGTGAATTAGCTATTCAAATCATTTGCCTATTTTTAAGATCTAGTGATTTGTCTTACTATTGGTTGTAAGAGCTTTATGTCTATTCTGGATACAAGTCCTTTTAACAGATATATGTTTTGCAAATACTTACTCCAAGGCTGAGCTTGCTTTTTCATGGCTTTAAAAGTGGCTTTTGAATAGAAGTTTTTAACTTTGATGACATCTAATTTATCATTTTGTCCTTTGTGTTTTATGTTTTTTGTTCTAAGAAGTCTCTACCCATCTCAAGACTGAGAAGATTTTCTTGAGTGTTTTCCTCTAGAAATTTCACTGCTTTGTATCTCTTAAGTCTATGACCCGTTTTGATCCAATGTTTATGTATGTGTGGGGTAAGGGTCAGAGTTCATTTCTGGAATATAGACAATTAGTTGTCTAGCATCACCTGTCGAAAAAGCCAGTCCTTTCCCACTTTGAATTACCTTGGCATGTTAGTCCAAAATCAATTGACTATTTGTAAAAGAGTCTATTGCTATTAATGGGAACTTCCTATTATTTCCATTAATCTGTGTTTATCCTTACGCCAATATCACACTGTGTTAATTACTGTAGCTTTGTTGTCTGAGATATTTTAGCTCCTATGTACGTCATACAAACTTTAGAATAAAGCAATCAATTTCTTAGGAAAAAAATAAGCCTGCTGGAATTTCAATGAGCTCTGCATTGAATCTAAAGATCAATTTGGGAAGAACTGCCATCTTAATATTAGGTATTATTACCCACGGCCGTGTATATCTTTCAATGTCTTTCTACTTATTTGGATCATTTTCTCAAGACAATTCTTTATAATTAAGATTATAATCTTTTATAAGATAATCTTTTATAATTGCCTTGAGAAAATGTAATTTTCTTGTAATTTTCAACATACAATTCTTATACATCTTAAATTTATTCCCAAGTATATAATTTTTGTTTTTATCAATGATATGGTATTCTTAACTTTATTTTCCAAATGTCCATTGATGACATATAAAAATGTTTGATTGCTGTACATTGATCAGGGATCCTATTACCTTGCTAATCACCTTGTTGATCTACTATACTTTTGTGAATTCCTTAGTATTTTCTATATGCATGGTAATGTTTTCTGTAAATAATGAGTTTTACTTCTTCCTTTCCAATCTGGGCACATTTTTTCATTCCTTATGGCACGAACTAGACCATTCAGTACAATGTGAAATAGAAGCAATGAGTATGAACGTCCTTGCCTTCTTACCGACCTTAGGAGGAAAGCACTCACCATTAAGGATGACGTTGAGCACAGACTTTTGTACAGATGCCTTTTAGCAAGTGGTCTTCTACTTCTAGTCTCCTAAATGTTTTGTATCATAAACGTGTGATACATTGTCAAAGGCTCGTTGTAGACTGATTGCTATGATCATGGTTTTTATTCTCCTTTATTCTATTAATATAGTGAATGATACTGATTGAAATTTGAGTACTTAACCAGTCTTGAATTCTCAGAATAAATCTCACTAGATCACAGTGAACCACTCATTTCATATAATGCTGCATTCTTTTTCTTCTTTTAATAAATATATCACTGGATTCCATTTGCTAATTTTTCAAGGGTTTTGCATACGAGTTCATGATGGACATCGATGTGCAATCTTCTTACAGTGTCTCTGATATTGGTGTCAGGATAAAGCTAGCCTGATAATATAAACTGGGAAATGTTCCCTCTGCTTTCTGAAAGAGTTATTAAAAAAATTGTATTTCTTCTTCATTATAATGTGATAAAATTTACCAGTGAAATTCTGTGACTAATATTTTACTTTGGGAAATACTTTTAAATAATAAATTAACTTTATTTTATTCAAGAATGAGCTATTTAGGCATTCTGTTTCATCTTCAGTAAATATTGATGTGAGTCTTTCAAAAATTTTTTCTATTTCATCTAACTCATCAAATTTATTCACATGAAGTTTTCCATTAAAATTCTTTTTTTATTTGTTTTGAGAAGGAGTTTTGCTCTTGTTGCTTGGGCTGGAGTGCAATGGTGTGACCTCAACTTACTGCAACCTCTGCCTCTCGGGTTTAAGTAACTCTCAAGCCTCAGTCTCCTGAGTAGCTGGGATTACAGGCATGTGTCACCATGCGGGATTAATTTTTATATTTTTAGTAGAGACGGGGTTTCTCCACATTGGTCAGGCTGGTCTCGAACTCCCAACCTCAAGTGATCCACCCGCCTCGGCCTCCCAAAGTGCTGGGTTTACAGGCATGAGCCACCTCACCCAGCCCCAAATTCTTTACTATCCTTCTACTGCCTGTAGGAAAGACTGATGTCCCCTTCTTCATTCCTGATACTGATATTTCATGTCTTATCTTGGTAAGTCTGGCTAGAGGTGCATGCATTTTATTGAGCTCTTGGTTTCACTGGGTTTTCTCTATTGTTGTAAAACTTACTAAGTTCTGGTCTTTATTTTCTCTTCCTTTCTGGTTACTTTGGCCTTAATATCTTCTTTTGAGCTCAAGAATCGAAACAAGTCTCCTCTCCCAGTGTAAGCAACTACAGCTATATAATTCTATTGAGACAATGCTTTCGTTGCATCCAGAAATCACAAAACGCTGTGTTTTCATTTTTAGCCATTCACAATGTTTTCAAATTTCCCTGTGATTTCTTCTTGGGGCCCATGGGTTATTTAGAAATGTGTTGCTTAATTTTCAAATATTTGGGGGCTTACCAGTGTATCTGATTGTTACTGAGTTTTATTTTAATTCTGTTGTCATACAGAATACTCTGTGTGTGATTTAAATATTTTAAAATCTATTGAGACTTTATATATGGCCCTGAATATGGTCTAGCTTACCAAATGTTCAATGTGCATTTGAAAAGAAGGTGTATTTTTTGTTTGTTTGTTTGTTTGTTTAGGTGATCTAAAATGTGAACTAGATCAAACTGGTTGTGAGCATTGGTTTAAGTCTTCTATATTTTCACTCACATTCTTTCTAGTTGATCTATCAATTACCAAGAAAAGAGTAGTGAAATCTCCAACTATAACTATGGATTCGCCCTTTTCTTATTTCAATTTTGTCAGCTATTTGCTTCAAGTATGCTGAAGCTCTGTTATTGGGTATGTACACATTTTGAAATGTCTTATGTTCTTGAAGAATTTACCCTTTCGTTGTTACAAAATGTCCCTCTTAATCCCTGATATTACTGGTTGACTTTGTCTCACATGAATAAAGTTGTTACTGCTTTCTTATGACAAGTGTTGGCATAATATATCTTTTCCAATCCATTTATACTTAATCTGTGTTTTTATATTTAAACAAATTTCCTATAAACAATGTATAGTTTTATATCTTGCCCTTTTTTTTTTTCTTTTGGCCAGTATGATCATCTCTACCACTATACTGAGGTCTTAGCCCATTTATGTTTAATGTAGTAACAGATGTTGTCGAGCTTGCTTCTACCGCCTTGCTATTTCTCCCATCTCTTTTTCATTCCTTTTCCCTTCTTTTCCTGCCTTCTGTTATGATTGAATTTTTTTAGGATTCTATTTTATTATAGATTTATCAGCTATAACACTTTGTATTCTTTCATTTTGTGGATGTTCTATGATTATAATGAGCATCTTAAACTTATCACAATCTATTTTCAAATAATATCATACAACCTATGTACAATGTAAGACTTTACCACCATATATTTTCATGTCTCCCTTTCATCCTATGTTTGTCATATTTTTTCCTTTATACATGTTTTAAAGACATAACAGTATGTGGAGGTTTTTGTTTAAAATGTGATCAATATTCCTTCAAGGAAACTTAAAAATTCCAAAAAACAATTCTATGTATTCATATTTATCTATTTTTCTACCGTTTCTAAGACATTACAAGATCTGAGGCATTTTCTGCCTTAGAATCTCCTTTAAGCATTCTTGTAGAGTAAGTCTTCTGGAGAGGAATCCTCTCAGCTTTCGTCTGTATTTGTATGTTTCTTCCTTAAGGATATTTTTGCTGGCTATACAATCCTAGGTTAACAGTTTTTGTGTTTTTCCTACCAAGGTCAAGATCAAATTCCACTGTCTTCCAGGGCCATTTTTTCCAACAGGGGGTCTACAATTATAATCGGTTTCGTTCCCATGTAATCTGTGGTTTTTCTCTGGCTATTTTAAAGATTTTTCTCAACACAACCAGTATTCGCTAATTTGATTACTTGATGTGATTGTGTGTGTGTCCATCCTGATTGGGGTTTTTTCAGCTTCTTGGATCTGAGGACTTATCATTCTCATTAAATTTGAAACCTCAAAACTTGATGTACTCGTTCAATTTAAGAGCTCACGCATTTCTCAAGTTAATTCTCAGTTGCCATCTCTGCATATTTTTCTCTCCAGAATTTTTTCTGCTTTCTATTCCTGGACCTCCAACTAGACTGTTATTCTATGCTCTCGATGACTCTTTCGCATTTTCTACCTGTCTCACTGTAACCCATTTTGCGAGTTCCCTAAGCTCTATATTCTGATTCACTGTCTTCAGTTGCATCTAGTCTCTATTTTAACCCATCTACTGTGCATTTTAAGTTTTTGTTTACTTCAACCACTAAATATTTGGTGGGGCTGGGGGCATGGGGAGACGGGGTCTTGCTGTGTCACCCAGGATGGACTGTAGTGGTGCAATCTCAGCTCACTGCAACCTCCACCTCCACGGTCCAAACGATTCTCTTGCCTGTTCCCCCCAAGTAGTTGGGACTACAGGCACCTGCCACAACATCCGGCTAATTTTTTTTTCTGTATTTTTAGTAGAGATGGATTTTTGCCATGTTGGCCATACTGGTCTCAAACTCCTGCCCCAGCCTCCCGAAGTCCTGGGATCATGGGTGTGAGCCATCACACCCAGCCATCACTATATATTTTTTATTTTAAAATCTCCATGAGGTTTTCAAATTAGCCTGCTTTTGTCTCATACTTGTGGTTTTATTTCTTCTAATGTCATTCTTACCATTCCAAATGGATTCTTTAAAAGTCTCTTTCCTGAGGTATAAATTCTCCCATCTGCTGCCCCTGTAGATTCCCCCTCATTGTGGTCTGCCTCCTTGTATAGTCTGTTGTCTGTGACTGCACACTCATGCTCCACAGAAACTACTTCCTATGGGAAGTCCCTGTGTCTGTGGCCAGGGAAGCATCTCTATGGAGCAGGTTTCAACCTGTCATGGCTGCTCCCTGCAGGTTTCACTGAGCGCAGGTTTCTTATGGTGAATCTGTGCATCCTCACGTGCTAGGCCATGGCATGCTTCCCTGCTTCTCCCATTCTGGGGGACGGACTTTCCTGGTCCAATCTGAGGGAAGCCCTTCATGAATCAGCACCAGGGAGCCGCAGCCTCAACTCCCTTCTCCACATCAGCGTAACAGGCCTAGTGCTGGCTGGTAAAGTTATCACAAGGAGGCACTTTGGCTTTAGCTTCTGTAAATCACTCAGGTTTTGAATTTCCTCTTTGCTTCAGGTGCCTGGAAATCTTGCTCCCTAGGTTTCCAATGCACACATTTATCCAAAAATTCTTTACAGTCTCTGGGTTGAAGCCAGCAAATGTTTCAGAAGCCTGCCTTTCCCTAAGAACTTGGTTATAGTTTGGGAATGCTGGCTTCTAAAAGTAATTGCCCACTACTTTAAATTCGATTTCACAAATACATTTGCGAATGGCCGCTTCCCAAAGCTGTTATCCAGCAGACAGAAACAGCTTCACTGCTGATACGCTAGGGTCTGCTAATGCTTAAACTGTACAGCTCTACCTTCATACCATTTTAAAGCGATTTAGTGCACATTGATCTACTGCAAAGTGTCATTTTGCTAAGTGTCCTCTCAACCTCTTGCTCAGAGCCTTTCCATTTCATTCTCCAATAAAGAATATAAGGAGCTGGCAGAACAAATCCTTGTGCCATTTGACTGTTAAATCCTATGAGCTTACTTTAAGAAATTTCAAATTCTAAAAATACAGCCTCTTGGCAATCAGGACCCTCTTGACCTGGTCTTGACCTATACTCTCAGCTGAATGCATCGTCACACACACCACATGTGACCTGCATCATGCTGTTCCCCTTCTCTGCCTATCTTCGCATCCCCCAAACCTGTGGCTCAACCACCAGCTTCCCAGTGCAGCGTTTCCAATGCACAGAAGCCAGCACTCTCCCTCCCAGAACGGTCTGTCCATATCACTACAATCAGCTTCCTATTACCTTCCAGAATGAACTAGAAGTTCCATATACATCACCCCCTTTATTTCTCACACAAAACTGTGTGTTGTGAGGAAAAAAGATGAGCTTGACCTTGTCACATTTTTCCTCCAGTTCTAGCTTTCTCTGCCACCAAGCCATAATCTCCTTTGGGGACACAATCATATCTTCACTCATTCTTTAAACCAAGAAGCATTGCTAAGTCTACTAGGTGCCAGGCACTGTGCTGGGCATGGAAGAGAATAAAAATTAACCCCTGCTTGGAGGTGCTCACAGCATAGCTGGGGATAGGGATGCTTGGTGCAAGACCTGCACACAGATAAACTAGAACAAAATGTGTCCTTCTCAGCTCTACAAGCCCAGCTCCTTTCACAGTTTACTGAATACATGGGGGAAGAAAGCAGAGAGACCATCGAATCCCATGATATAATCAAAGGAATCCACTTAGAAAGAAATGAACACTGTTAATAACTACCAAGTGCAGAATTCCACCTCAATTACATATTCCACATAGCAGCTCTGAGGGCTCACATCTGAATTGAAAGGGTCTAAAAGACATTAGCTGCTAAACAGTCCTGAGCTTCTGCCAATTAGAAATGGAGAGCTGGCCAGGCGCAGTGGCTCACACCTGTAATCCCAGCACTTTGGGAGGCCGAGGCGGGTAGATCACTTGCAGTGAGGAGTTTGAGACCAGCCTGGCCAACATGACGAAACCATGTCTCTACTAAACATACAAAAATCAGCCAGGTGTGGTAGTATGCACCTGTGGTCCCTGCTACTTAGGAGGCTGAAGCAGGAGAATTGCTTAAACTCAGGAGGCAGAGTTTGCAGTAAGCCAAAATTGCCTCACTGCATTCCATCCTAGGCGACAGAGCAAGACTCTGTCTCTAAAAAAAAAGAATTTTTCATTCTTAAGTTCACAATACCATTTCTAGACCGGAGAGCACTCTTTCCATGAGAAAGCTTGCTGTTAATGGCAGGATAATAGCTATAATCCTGTAAGTTCTCAGATTCAGCCATCAATTCAGCTACAGAACTGATCATTTTTCATAGCCAGAGACCACCACGTACAGAGTGCCACTTTGTACTGGGCACGGTGGAAGACATGGAAGGCATTCAACAGGCACACTGGTGACAAGCACTCCTCACACAGCACACACAAGGACAGGATGCATCCCTGCCCTCCCAGGGCTGAGTCCAGCAGGACACACGCACGTGGAGTTAGAGAACTCAGCAGGGCAGGGAAGGCTGGACAGGCCCACCACACAGGGGAGCCTCGGGAAAGGGCCTGGTTAGGACTTAGGTCCAGCTGCTATGTCACCACCAAAGGGGCTTAAGGGCTGTCGAGCTGTGTTTCTCTCTCCCTTGACAGCAATGCCCAGGCAGTTCAGGCCAGATAGGACAGCTCTAGGAGGTTGAGGACCGAGTCCACCTTGCTGCTCTACTAACCCCAGGGTGTGGCCTGATCCTGCGAGCTTAAGGCAGGTCCCCACTTGTGCCACATCCTGCCAGACAGAGAATATGAAGTTCTAGTCATGCTGCCCACCCTGTACACATCATTGCCCAGGCCTCAGCCACACTCCCACCTGAGGACCAGGGGGAGCCTCCACCAAGGAGGGGTGTGGACCGCGTGGTACAGTGCCGAGCTTGGGAACCCGACATTATCTCGCAGCTGACAGGGATATGGGGAAGGGTTTTAGGTGAAAAGTGATGCAAACAAATGTATATTTTAGGAAGTGCTTAAGTAGCTTTAGAGCAGAGTGGAAGTACAGGCTCAGTGTGCAGTTAGGATGCTGCTGTGGAGTCTGGGAGGCCCTCAAGGCCTGGCCCGGACACTGAGGATAGGAATTACCCAAGAAAAAAGTCAAGGAGAAGAGGTGGCTGCCAGGGAGGACCCTTCCATGCCTCAGGCTCCTTGTCTATGAAGTTGGGGTACTGGTACCCAAAAGCTATTGTCATAGGTCTGTTGTGAAGCTCAAATAATACAAAAGATTACAAAGCCCTGTGAAAACTAGAAATCACTACACAAACTTCAAAGTACAACATTTTCTCAAACTTAGTTTGACCAATTTACAAAGCAAATTTAAAGAACCCTATTAAAGAATTTCTACAGGTATGAAATAGTCTTTACAATTTCTATAAAGTTTTATTACTGTTCTCTGCTCAATGAAACTACTTCTGTGTTGTTTAAAAAGTTTTTAGGCCAGGTGTAGGGGCTCACACCTGTAATCCCAACATGTTAGGAGGCCGAGGTGGGTGGATCACCTAAGGTCAGGAGTTTGAGACCAGCCTGGCCAACATGGCAACACCCCATCTCTACTAAATATACAAAAAATTAGCTGGGCATTATATGGTGGCGGGCACCTATAATCCCAGGTACTTCAGAGGCTGAGACAGGAGAATTGCATGAACCCGGAAGGTGGAGGTTGCAGTGAGCCGAGATTGTGCCACTGTATTCCAGCCTAGGTGACAGAGTGAGACTTTGTCTCAAGAAAAAAAAAAAGTTATTAAACAGCTACTTATATTTAACATGTTTACAATATAAGCAATACAGTTTAAAACTATCCTTTTCTTCTCGATCATATACTTCACCAAATACGAGGTTTCTGTCTCTTTATTACTCCTAATTAATTGAAGTATAATTTAATAGAAAAACAGCAGTCCTAAAATGATGGGGTCTTGACAGCATGAGTGGGAATGGATGGCTGGTGAAACACTTGCCCTGAGGGGCAGAATCGTCAGGCCTTCTTCATTATTTTTAACACTGAAAGTTAAACCGACCATTGCAAAATCTTTCCTTTTTTTTTTCTTTGAATCAAGCAAATCAATAAACGTGGGGATGAAGGCCAGCAGAAACAAAGCTACATTATCTTGACTCCGGTGGACGCGAGCATCCGATCAACCACATCCACTTGGATCTCGTCTCTACACAGCACTCTACAGATTGCGATCCCTTCTCTCGGATGCCGGGACCATGAGTGCTTTTTAAAAATTTGGGATTTCTTCAGATTTCTGAATACAGTCACCCCCTCAAACCACATAGGTTTGACCTGTGCAGGTCGACTCATGCAGGTTTTTTCAGCCAGACCTGGGTGGAAAACACAATATTTGTGGGATGCAACAACCATGTATATAGAGGGCCGACTTTTCATGTACACGGGTTCTGGGGGGCCGATGGAAGGACTTGAGTATATGCGGGAGCCCTGGAGCCGATGCCTCACCTAGACCGAGGGACAACTATATTTGCAATACACGTACTGCTAAGCATCCCAACTCAGAAAACCTAAAATGCCCCAACGAGCATTTCCTTCGAGTGCCATGTTGGTTTTAAGAAAGTTTCAGATTTGGTGTTTTTGGAGTTGGGATGCTCAACCTATACTAAGAAGCCACAGCTACGTAGGTCCAAGAGTCCCACACGGCTCAGCTCAGCTCAGCTCAGCTAACGGTTACACTTCCTGAAACACGGGTCAACCGTCACGTCATTGAAAAAGTTCCAGTTCTTCACTTGGACCCTTGAAGAACATTGGAGAGCAGCCGCTGTATGTCTCTAAATCCCTTTTCTACATCCTAATCTTCTTTTACCAGCACAGACCTGGAGCTAACAAAAAGGTACCAACTTCCCCTCGTCGCCCTGGCCTCTCCCTGTTGGTGTTTTGTTGTTGTCGTTGTTGTTTTTCTTTGAGACAGGGTCTCACTCTGTCACCCAGGCTAGAGAACAGTGGCTCGATCACAGCTCACTCAGCCTCAACTTCCTGGGCTCAAGTGATCCTCCCACCTCAGCCTCCCTAGTAGCTAGGACCACAGGCATGCACCATCATGTCTGGCTATCTTCTGTCTTTTTTGTAGAGATGAGGTTTCACCATGTTGCCAGGCCTGGTCTCAACTTCTGGGGTCAAGTGATCCGCCTGCCTTGGCCTCCCAAATCCCACAGGTTCTTAAGAGCAGCAATGGGTCAGTGTGCTTGGGAGAGGAACTGGGCTCCTCCCATACCGGTACATCCTCTGAGCTTACTGGGCTGTTCTCATTATCCCAGTTTACTCCCCCAAAAGATCCAGTAGCAGCCAAGAATACAGCACTCCCCACCTTGGCCTCCCAGAAATCATGGGAGAACGAGAAGCTAAATGTGTGAGCAGGAATAGAATATTCTTCAGCAGGATGAGGGTGGGGGAGATTTCCCCAGCAAGATTGAATGACAGTATCACTGCCTTCAGGGATTTAAATTTTAAACAATCCGTGGTATCTACAAGTAGATATACAAAACATACAGATAATAAAATCAACACACAAACACAGAACTGAATAAATACATGACAGCATGAATAAAAACCTGTGAGCGAAAGCTTCTCTCCTGATCCTGACGGCTGCCCTCTGGCCCCTAGGATTAAGTAACATCTCCCTCCTCTGAACTGGAAAACACATGACTTCTCAGCATGGCTCTTGGGAGGCTGGTACTCTCTACTGTGCTGATGGTTGTTTCTACGTGCCGCGTATACCTTTACCCCTACAGAACCCCTGCTCCCTGCAAAACTCCAAACCCCCTGCAACTCTGACCCGGATGGCACAGCTCTCCCGTCCACAGTGACCTATATCTGCCTTTAAACATGGCAATCCCCTTTGCCAGCCTCTACCTCACACTTGCTGGCACCCAGGCCTGAAATGCCCTTGACCTCTTCCTCCTTCAAGTCTCTATTCACTTTCCTGACTGATGCCTTCAACACTGATGCTCCCCAGGGATCTACCTTTGCTCCTCTTCTCTCTTGATTCATTCCAAGGAACCACACACAATTCGACCACTATCCACAGGCTGATGGTCCCGAATTGATGCCACCAGGCTAGGCCTCCCTCCAGAATTCCAGCTGAAATTTCCTTTTTTCATAGCACACATACACCCGAACAGCCAACAGGCAACCCTGTAAGTTGCTTATGGAATCCATGCCGTATAGAATATTGTTTTTCAACCAAATACTTCTCACATCAATTCCCTCCTCTCCACCCTCACTAAAACTGCCTTCTGCAGACTTGAATCACCTATGCCTCTGCTCTGTCAACAGCTTCCAAAATGGCCTAACACATGGCTGGCACAGATTTGCTGAAAGAATGCTGGAACCAAGGAACGGCTTCCCTGCCACCTCCAGTAATTCCTCCTGCCAGATTACTTTCCGCATGGCCACAGAAATGATCACCCTAAAAGTAAGATCAGATACATAATGCCTTGCCTTAAAAGTGCTCCCAGCTCCCTATTTCAGAAGACTAGCTCCTCTTCCCAAAGTGTTATCACTAGGAAAAACTAGCGACCCAAGCCTCGAACAGGAGGGGAGGCATTTTATAAACCATGTTACAGTTCTATTGAGCAGTAACTTGAAAATAAGCTTGCATAGGATAAGAAAATGCTTCTAACATAATTTTAGTAAAATAGAGGGCTAGACTACTCATAAGATCTGATCTCACCTACATAAAGAGATGCATGGAGAAAAACTGGAAGAAAATATGCCCAAACGATAGCAGCGCCCATTTCTGGACAGCGAGATTATGGGGAATGTTTTGCCCTTCTCCTTTATAGTTTTCTCAAGTTTCCAGATTTTTTTTTTACAAGGATCATTCATTACTTTGTAAGAGGAAAAAATAAGCACAAATAAAAACAATCTCCCAAATCTCCTGCTTCGCATTTGCAGCTCCTAGCACACGCCATCTGGTTCCCGGCTCTCTCTGTGGTCTTATCTTCCCCTCTTCTCCACATCTCATGTGCACAAACTCAACTCCTCCTCCTCAGCAGCAGTCACATATGCCAGTCCTGGAATAACAGCCAGGTTCTGCAGGGCAGATGCACGGCCTCAATAGCTCTCCCGTCTATCTTAGGCATCACCACATTCTTAGTAAGTTTTGAAGCACACTCTTAAAGATGTAATCAATTGAGCTGAGAAGACTGAGAAATCAAAGCTAACAAGCGCCTCTTGATCACTGTCGTACACCAGGAGCTCTGGTCAGAAACCAGAAGTGAACATGTTACTAAAATTCTATGGAAAACAGCCATCATAATAATAACCACTCATCTGGCTGGGTGCGGTGGCTCACGTCTGTAATCCCAGCACTTTGGGAGGCTGAGGCAGGAGGATCACTTGAAGTCAGGAGTGCAAGGCCTGCCTGGTCAACATGGTAAAAACCTGTCTCTACTAATAATATAGAAAAATTAGCTAGGCATGGTGGCAGGCGCCTGTAATCCCAAGTACTTGGGAGGCTGAGGCAGGAGAATTGCTTGAATCTGGGAGGCAGAGGTTGCAGTGAGCTAAGGTTGGGCCACTGCACTCCAGCTCAGGCAACAGAGCCAGACTCCATCTCAAAACAGCAGCAGCAGCAACAACAAAACAGCCACTAATCGCTTTTAAGGGATGATGAGTAGTGGAACTGCAAGCAGGAATTAACCTGTTCAGAGAGACTGGGCCCAGCTGCCCAGGTATACACAGAAGCAGAATCTGGAGGAACCAGATCTTACTTGAGCAAAGGTGGTCGCTGTGTTACACAAAAGGAGGCTGCAGAGAGAAAGAGGCAAAAAGCTGAGCTGAAGACCAAACTGCTGGCTGCCTCTCCCTCATGGCTTTCCCTCCCTCCTCACTCTAGAAAGTTGTTATTTGAGAAGTAGATTTTTTTTTTAACCCTTAGCAAATTCAAGAACGTGCCCGGTTTCGTTGCCCAGCTTTTCAAAGAAAGAAGGTCAAATATATAAGAACAGAGACTAACAGAGGGTAAAGCAAACCTTCAGAGCGCTGAAGTCTGTTTTTTGCTGCTGCCAAATAGACACTGCACAGTTGAGGGATTCTCAAGTTGACTGCCCAGGACCAAAGTCATGCCTGCTGTAAATCCCTGTTTTCCAAGGAGAAGAACAGGCAGTCTTGAGGAGAGGCCAGATGAGAAGGGGGGGGAGTTGCAATAGCCTCTAAAGTGCTCAGCAGCTGCCCCCAGCAAGGCACAAGTGCATTCGTTTGGGCTTTGAGCACCGTGAAGGACACGAAACCAGCTCCACGCTCAAACGCACCAGATGCTTTCATATGCATTTTCTCCATTACAAGAGCTGTTTACATTCATATTATTCTTCCTTTACAAATAAAGAAACTGAGGCTTGCAGAAACTCACTAATTTGCCAGTAGATGATACTAATAGTGGTGAAGCCAGGTCTACCTTTAAAGCCTCATATGGTTTGGATTTACGTCCCCACCAAATCTCACGTTGAAATGTAATCCCCAGTGTTGGAGGTAGGACCCAGTAGGAGGTGTCTGGATCATGGGGGACCAATCCCTCCTGAATGACTCAGCACCACCCCTTTGGTGATGGGTGAGTTCACATGAGTGCTAGTTGTTTAAATGTGGGTGGCACCTCCCAGTCTTTCTCTCTTGCTCCCACTCACCATGTGACACACTGGCTCTGGCACCTTTCGCCATGACTATAAGCTTCCTGAGGCGTCACCAGAAGCCAAGCAGATGCTGGCATTATGCTTCCTGTACAGCCTGCAGAACCATGAGGCAATTAAACCTCTTTTCTTTATAAACTACCCGGTCTCAGGTATTTATTTATCACAATGCAATAACAATCTAACAGAAAGCCCAAATGCTTGCCCAGCCCCATATTTCCCCCTATGCTGCCCAGGAAAAGGCAGATGTCACTAGCTAATACCCCACAGAACAGTGGAAGGATCACAGGTCTGAGAGGCAGTACCCTGAATTTAAATCTCCTCCCCTACCCTTTCCACCATGACACTAACACATCACTTATTTCTCTGGGCCTATCCATCACTGAAGGGTGAGAAGCATCACTCAGGACTAAAATGAGTATTTTCAAAGATCATGGATGGTGCCTGGCACACAGCAAAAATTTTTAAAATATGGTATCCCGTCTCTTCCTTATAAATGTTAACATCTTGAAGCTTTGGTTAATCAAAAGATTCTAAACAACTGTGTTCATTTCTAATCAACCCCAGGCTTCAACACAGGTTCCTTGAACAATCTATAATTTGCAAATACAGATCCAGACAAGGAAGGCCCCAGCAGGCTGAGTAAATTGCGAAACCTAAGAAAGAGTTCCGGAAAGTTAAAACAAGGTCACAAGATTTTGGCACAGGTGTATTTCACTTATTTAACTGAAAATGGTTTCCTCACAGCAATGCAAGAGTGATGGGTGCCATATTCCATGGCATGATCACCTCGACGTAGGCAAAAGGACTCTGTTCAGAAGTCACTGGCTGACTTCTGCAGTCAACAGGCCCAATCATCCACCAGGCAAGGTGATATGCAGAAACCTCCTGGCACGGTGCCTGGGATGTGTTTCGTAGCAATCAAAACAGGCCACATGGTGCAGGGGAGGGGCAAGCTGCCCTCCCGAGGCCCCTCACACCAGCAGTGCAGTCGAGGCAGCCCCGTTATGCAGAGCCTGGCTTCAACACCTGCAAAAACTGCTCCAACAAGGTTTCAGAACCAGATATAACATGCAATGCACTGAATGAACTGTTTGTCACATGGGTAGCTATTAACTATTCCAACTAATCATGTAATAACCAGTAGCCACTATTTACCAGATATTTTCCCCAAACACCAAAGGAATGGCTATTTATTTATTCTGAGACGGAGTCTCACTCTGTCACCTATAAGCTAGAGGGCAATGGCAAGATCTCAGCTCATTGCAACCTCCGCCTCCCAGGTTCCAGTGATTCTCCTGCATTAGCCTCCTGAGTAGCTGGGATTACAGGTATCCAACATCAAGCCCAGCTATTTGTTGTATTTTTAGTGAAGACAGGGTTTTACCATGCTGATCAGGCTGGTCTCCTTACCTCAGGCGATCCACCTGCCTTGGCCTCCTAAAGTGCTGGGATTACAGGCATTAGCCACCACGCCCAGCTGAATGACTATTTAAATCTTGCAGAAGTAAAACAAGTATTTCACTGGGGAAAGACAGGTTTCAAACCCCTCTGCCATATATACCTTCATTCCAGAGCTGCTTGAAGGAAATTTTCTAAATAATCTTTTAAATCCCTGGCTCATCAATCTAAAATGTGAAAATGTGTTCCGAGGTGATTTTCTAATGGCGTTTTTGGCTATTTCCCCACAGGAATAAATTTAAATTACACACTTAGAACTTAGGCCTAGATTCTTGCCGATCTAAGCTTAAAAATCATGAACACAAATTTAACCCAAACAGAGTGACCTACCTTCAGAACAGGGAGAAGTTTCATGTTGTAGACATTGCAAAGCCTAGCTTCTCACCTGAGTCAGCTGAATATAAGTCTGGGATATAAATCTTCAAAGCTGAGCTGGAAACGTATACTAGGACAAACTGTCCCTTTTGTACATTACTGGCAAGTTTAAGAAGTTCAGATTTGAGCCAGAAGGAAAGAAATGATACTCTCCCACTAAGTTCCATGAGGGCAGAAGAGATCTTTATACTTTTGCGGGGGGAAGAAAAGAAAGCTTGGTTGGTAATCATGCGTGCTGCTAGAATGTCCACTGGAAAGCCTGTCCACTGAAGCCGGTCCACAGGAGGCCCACTGTGCTGACAGGAAGCGTGTGCTTTGAGGTCAGGCGGCCAAGGCCACCTCCAAGCTGTGTGATTGTGGGCAAACTATCGCTGCAAGTGAAGACTATAACATCTATCTTTCCGGGCCGGTCTGAGAATGATGGGTAATGCATGCAACACTCTCAGCACAGTACCCAACACAGAGAAGGCTCCCGGTATGCAGAAGCGAATACAGTTTGTCATTTTGTACAAGGCAACATTCTGGGAAAAGGCCAAGAAGTAGATTCAGAAAACACAGGCTCCAGTCCTAGTTCTGGTGCTTCCTTGGAGCCATAAATTCTAATCCCAGTTTTAATCCATCATTCTAACCCTGGGGCTCCCAGAGTTAAACTCTCTGAAAACTAATTCCATCCAGACATTCCTCTGCTTAGAAACCCCATGACCATCCATTTAAAATCTGAACTCATCAGTACGGCAAAGGCCCCTGTCTATGTTTTCCGCCTCTACATTCACCGTCCTCCTGTCTCTGCCTTCTTCACTCCTATCCAGTCTCTCCCCAGCCTGCACCCCTTCACACCCCACCCACCTGAAATACAGTCAACCTTCCTCACTATGGTCTCTCTCGGATACCAAAATCTTCAAATGCTCAAGTCCCTGATGTAAAATGACACATCTGTATGAAGCATATGCACATCCTTCTGTATAATTTAAATACTCTCTAGATTACTTACTATACCTAATAAATGTAAATGCTATGTAAATAGTTGTACTGTATTATTTAGGAAATAATGAGAGAAAAAATGTCTACACATATTGAGCACAGACGCAGTTTTGTTTGGATACCTTCAATCCAAGGTTGGTTGAATCCACAGTTGAGGAACCCATGGCTGGTGAACCCACAAATGCAGAGGCCAACTGTAACTGAGGCTCCTGAGATACACAAGGCACATTCTGGGCCTGTACCTGGGGCACTCGCTGACTGAAAGGTCCCAAAGGAACCTCAATAAGGACTCATCCTTCAAAACCCAGCTCTGGTATCAACAGTCTTTAAAGCTTCAAAATCCCTATGGGCATGTGCATGCCTACAGTCACACACCCCTGACCATGCATTCTGCACATATCACACCTGTGACACCAAAAGACACTCAGTGACCCACTGTGCAGCTCACACCTGCTACAACTAAAACACACTCAACGACCCACTGTACAGCTCATGCCTGCGACACTAAAACACAATGACTCACTGTGCAGCTCACACCTGTGACACTAAAACACACTCAACGACCCACTGTACAGCTCATGTCTGTGACACTAAAACACACAATGACTCACTGTGCAGCTCACAACTGTGACACTAAAACACACTCAACAACCCACTGTGCAGCTCACGCCTATGACACTAAAACACACTCAGTGACCCACTGTACAGCTCATGTCTGTGACACTAAAACACACAATGACTCACTGTGCAGCTCACACCTGTGACACTAAAACACACTCAACGACCCACTGTACAGCTCGTCTGTGACACTAAAACACACAATGACTCACTGTGCAGCTCACACCTGTGACACTAAAACACACTCAACGACCCACTCTACAGCTCATGTCTGGGACACTAAAACACACAATGACTCACTGTGCAGCTAACAACTGTGACACTAAAACACACTCAATGACCCACTGTACAGCTCACGCCTGTGACATTAAAACACACTCAACAACCCACTGTACAGCTCACGCCTATGACACTAAAACACACTCAATGACCCACTGTACAGCTCACGCCTGTGACACTAAAACACACTCAATGACCCACTGTACAGCTCACGCCTGTGACACTAAAACACACTCAATGACCCACGGTGCAGCTCACGCCTGACACTAAAACACACTCAATGACCCACTGTGCAGCTCACACCTGTGACACTAAAACACGCTCAACGACCCACTGTGCAGCTCATGGCTGTGACACACTGAACAATTCACATACAGATCACACCTGTAACATTAAAACACTCTCAATGATCCACTGTACAGCTCACATCTGTGACACTGAAACACTCAAGGATCCACTGTACAGCTCACACCTGTGACACTAAAACACTCAACAATTCACATAAAGATCACACCTGTGACACTAAAACACTCAAGGATCCACTGTACAGCTTACACCTGTGACACTGAAACACTCAAGGATCCACTGTACAGCTCACACCTGTGACACTAAAACACTCAAGGATCCACTGCACAGCTCACCTCTGTGACACTAAAACACTCAATGATCCACTGTACAGCTCACACCTGTGACACTAAAACACTCAAGGATCCACTGTACAGCTCACACCTGTGACACTAAAATGTAACAACCCACATATGAACTCCTTTTGAGAAAATACCATTTTATCTTTTCTATCCACAGCACGCAGCAATTGCCAGAACAGAGTAACACTCAGGAAATGTAAGCTAGATGCATAGGTGAGGGCATCATAGATGAACTGAAGCTTGATCACTGCTCCACAGAAAACTGTAGGATTGGTAACAAGTGATGGGACTGAATCAGGATACTAGAAGAAAAGAGAAGGAGAATAAAGAGGGCGAGGAAGAGAAGATAGAGAAAAAGAGAAGAAAGAAAAGACCCTGAGAAAACATTAGGATAATGCTTTTGAAATAAACTGGGAATGAGCTTTGGAATTGAGACTCGTAATATGATCCAATGTTAATCTAAGAGCACCGCGGTCTTTTTTTTTTTTTTTTTTTTTGAGGTGGAGTTTCACACTGTCACCCAGGCTGGAGTGTGGTGGCACGATCTTGGCTCACTGCAATCTCCGCCTCCTTGGTTCAATCAATTCTCCTGCCTCAGCCTCCCAAGTAGCTGGGACTACAGGTCCCATGCACCATCATGCACAGCTAATTTTTTTGTGTTTTTAGTAGAGACAGGGTTTCACCATGTTGGCCACGATGGTCTCAATCTCCTGACCTCATGATCCGCCCACCTCAGCCTCCCAAAGTGCTGGGATTATAGGCATGAGCCACTGTGCCCAGCTGAGCACTGCAGTCTTAAAAAACACGAATCATTCTTCAATTGGATCCTCTTAAAAATCCTGTAAAGAGGGCAGGGTAGACATCTCCTCCTCACTTTGTAGATGGGAGCCACGAGGCCCAGACAGCACCATGCCTCTCCCAGGTTAAACGGACTGAGGAAATGAAGCCTGGATTCGAATCCCGGGTGGGTTTTTTGTTTTTCCGTTTTGTTTTGTTTTGCTGTTTGGATGGTAGGCAGCCCTGCTACTGAGATGCGTCTGCCTTGGTATCAAGGACTATCTAGACGAAGTACAGTGATGTGGGTTTTAATTTCCTCTTTCCTTACTAGATATGTATTGACATTTGGGCCACAATTCAACCCTTAGGGATATTTCATTTAATGAGCTCTGTGTTGCTTTTTAAAACAGCCGTATCTCTTCAAAAGCACAGAATATAAAACAAAAGAGCACAAAACAAAAGAAAACAAATCAAGATTTGTCATGGGGGAGCCAGCTCAGGCTAAAGACAGGCAGGCCAGGCGGTCTTCAGGGCTCAGGAAGAGCCTTTCCTTGACACTCACAGGACAGCTCGGGTGAACCGTCCCCTGCTAACACAACCAAGGTTAGTGTTCAAGAAACAAGAGAATGCCAGTTTTCCCTGGCACGTGTTGCGCAGCAAGGTGAAAAGGAAGCTTGGTGCACTGGCTGTCTGGTCTCCAAGGCTCAGCTTAAGCAACACCCATTCTAGGGAAACCGTCTTCACTTCCGTCTCAGAGCATTCACAGAACCCACAGGGTGATGAATGAAACCACCTTTGCAAACTTATGACTGAAACGGTGAAAGAGATCTACTCAACTGACTCCATCTTGCATCTAACTTCCAAGCTGTCCTCGTTCATTCCTAGGCATAGGCTGAACTAACTTTGAAAAAAACTTTAGTTTAAACAAAGACAGTAACAGCCCTTTCTGAAAGCAGACCTCCTTCTTGACTGGGGACCTGATGGCCTATGTAGGACTAACATTAGCCACAAGATTAGAAATTATGGTTTAGGAGTCATGCAGCTGGAGGCTACAAGATTCTGACCCTCCCTTCTCCTAAGATCAGCATTTGAGATATTTTTCAGACCCTGCACTTGATGGATCAGCTGGCACCACCCAGATGAATAAATTGGCTCATCTGATCTTGTGGCCCCCACCTAGGAACCAACTCAGCACAAGAAGACGGCTCCAATTCCCTGTGATTTCAGCACCGACTAATCAGCAGTCCTGGCTCACTGGCTTCCCCCAACCCACCAAGTTACCCTTAAAAACTCTGCTCCCAGAATGCTCAGAGAGACTGATTTGAGTAGTAATAAAACTCCAGTCTCCCGCACAGCCAGCTCTGCATGAATTACTCCTTCTCTATTGCAGTTCCCCTGTCTCAATGAATTGGCTCTGTCTAGGCAGCAGGCAAGGTAAACCCCTTGGGTGGTTATAATCCTGTGGTGTCACTGTCCACTCCAAGTCCACCTCCTCTCTGGGCTGAGATTTCCTAAATGGCAGGAACCATGTATTTTCTCTGGTAGTCTCAGAAGTTGGAGAGCACCAAGGACATTCCTGTATTCGGCAAATATTTATTAGCACATTCAATGTGCCAGATACTGTGCTTGCAACAAAGGACACCAGAGCAAGAAGGAACGAGGGGAAGAGATGACGCCAGCACAGCAGGCTGGATGTGGTAACATACAGCACAGGACAAGGGGCGAGTGCAGGGCTTCTGAGGGGAGACCCCAGTGCAGCTGAGGCCTGGACCCCAAGAGAAGTCAGAGAGAGAACAATGAGTGGAGCTGGGGGGATGTGTGGCTCACAGCTTCTCAAAGCACAGTACAAGGCAGGGCTTCTTGCTGGTGAACATGCATTTGAGTCACCCGGGAGTCTGTGAAATGTAGATCCCAAACTCCGGAGGTCTGTGGAGCAGTCTAAGGGTCTGTATTTCTGAAAGGCTCCCAGGGGATGCTGATGTTCTTAGCTGGTAAACCACACTTAGAGTAGCAAGACTGTAGACTATCCCAGACATCCAGATATGCGTAAAGACACAGATTCAGGCCTAGATCTTCCAGCCAGATCCCCATGGATCCTGGGAAATGCATATTCACCAATGTCACTGAAGGAAATAATTACGTAGACAGGTTAAGTAACCCACCTGATGTCACACAGTTAGTAGAAGCAAGGTGGAATGTGAACTGAGGGCCATCTACGCCCCCAGAACCTTTCTTCCTTCCACTGTGTCATGCTGCTTTCTCAATAAATATCTGTAAACTCAATCAATCACTAAGCACCCCTCAAAGTCAAAGGTAAATATTTTTGCATCACCTGCACCACAATCTACATCCATAGATCTTCAGTTTTTTTTTATTGCACACTCCTTTGAGCTTAAAAAAAGAACTTTTGAGAATGCATCCCCAATATGCACATTCATTTAAAGTATACATTAGCACATTTTTAAACAAATGCAAAAATAAGTATTAAAACAGATGAGACTATAACTTTGGAAGACAAGGTCTTGACTGAAAACTGTAGGCCTAGAGATAAAAGGGACTGCACACTATGTACCCACAAAAATTAAACATAAATGTAATTTTTAAATAAAACTTTTTCTAAAAAGCAATGGCACAGAAACTGTGTACTCTAGTTGGTAAAGTTGCTTCTCACACGGTGTAGAGGAGCAACCCTGAAAGTGCTTTACATATACAATGCAGTCAAATAAGTGAACGAAAAGCAGCTGGCGGGGCCTAGTTTCTCATGGTTGGAGAGGGAAGTTGCAGATCAGTAAGATGGGGGCCACGCGCAGCTCATGCCTGTAATCCCAGCACTTTGGGAGGCCAAGGTGGGTGGATAACAAGGTCAAGACATCGAGACCATCCTGGCCAATATGGTGAAACCCCATCTCTCCTAAAACTACAAAAATTAGCTGGGCATGGTGGTGCCCAACTGTAATCCCAGCTACTCAGTCAGCAGAATCACTTGAACCCAGGAGGCGGATGTTGCAGTGAGCCGAGATCGTGCCACTACACTCCAGCCTGGCAACAGAGCGAGACTCCATCTCAAAAAAAAAAAAAAAAATCACAAGATGGGAAAGCTAATGAACCTTGTGGGACTGGACTTCGCCACACTCATGTTGAACCGGATGGATAATATAGAAATCATTACAGAGATGTGTGGATACATGGGTTTCTCAGCCCTATCCACTGAAGGCACTTAGAATCAGGGCCACACCAGGACGAATCCTCCGTAAAGAATTCCAAATAATGTCTAATAGATGTACCCTCACCAGAAGCAGGGGCGCAGTTCCCAACCTCCCAGCCCTTGCCTCCAGCCCTAGAGTAGGGGCTGCCCTTAGTGATTTGCTTCTCAGGAAGAGAGTATAGAAAGGGGGACAAAAAGAGTCACTTTCCAATGGAGAAACCTGGCAAACACAACCATGGCAATCAGGGTCAGCATACCAACGAGTCAGGTCGGCACCCCTGTGGTGGCATAATGAGAGGGGCACGGCAACTCCTTCTCCTTATAAGGAGAATATCAGAAAAAAACAAAATGAGGCACAATCTACAACATATCTGACCAGCACACCTCAGTACTCTCAAGGTCATGAAAAACAAGGAGAGACGAATGATCATAAACCACAGGACACTAAGAAGACCTGAAGGCTAAATGTCATCGAGCATCCCACATGGGATCTGGGACAGAAAAGGAAAGGAGCGAATAAATGAGTAAAATCTAAATCAAGGACAGAGTTTCATTCACAGCGATGCACACACGTTGGTTTCTTATTGTGTGGTAAATGTGCCCTAGTAATGTATAATGCTGACAATGGGAAAACTGATGAGAGATATATGGGAACTCTCCATTCCACCTTTGCAGCTTTTCTGTAAAACAGTTCTGAAATAAGAAGGTACTTTTCAAAAGGATGAGATGAAAATAGATGTAATGTTCTTCCTGTGTTCCAGTAGCATGTCACCACTGTGCTGTTCTAATGCTGGATGCAGGGCTCACAGATCCAAGCCCTTCAGAGTCCAGAGGGGTAAGCAGAGTGTGAGGCAGGCAAGCGGTCAGTCCAGGCAGGGGCGGTGCTGCGGCCGGGTGGGAAGCACGTGCCCAAGACATCCTAAAGCAAAATACTCCAAAAGCACTGCCCAGATGAAACAGAAACCTGTAGGCTGAATTTCCCAGCCCTTCCAGCCAGTTTGCTTCCTCTAAACTGAAGCATGGATATTGGAAACCAGAATGCAATTTTCACGATGGAATTAATCACAGTGATTTACATAGTTTCTTGAGAGAAGGTCTCCTATCCTGTATTTGCCAAACATTGTTCACCTGCTGATCTGGCTTGATGTAAAAAACAAACAAAACTCTTCCTGGGTTCTTCCAAGGATGCTGCTTCCACTGATTTTTTTTTTTTAACACTCATTTGATATCTGACAATTTTTACTTTAAACTTTTCCAGAAAACAGCTCACAGAGTTATTTCTCATTTACTTATGCAATGCCTACTGTGTATACAGTTACAAAATGCCTTTGATTCCCCAGAACAGATCTAATTTCAAATATTATATCTCATTGTCATTCATATTGTTTTGTCCGTTGATAGGTCTTGATATTTAATTTAAAAATACAATCATACTCTGAGTCATTTTGATGCTGGGGACATTTTTATGCAATATATCTGACTCCCACTCAAACACTAAGTCAATATTATCATCCTAGAGCTTATGAAGGGAAGAATGGAAAAGTGGGTAGCAGTCAGGGGCCGGGGAGGCTCGGGGACAGGATGACAGCTGAGCTTGGCACAGCGCACATCACACAGCAGCAGTGCCGGGTCTGGCGGGAGGGAACAAGAGGCTCAGCTGGCCGTGACAAACCATCAGAGCAATGGCAGGTAGGGGAGGGCTCCAAGGAAAGAATGTGGAAGGTTCCAGCACTGTGGGAAAGGCTTTGGAGTCAGGCACACCTGAGTTTGCACCACAACAATGCCATTTATTAGCCACATTAGTTTACAAAATATCTGCTCTAAGCCTCAGTTTCTCCATTCCAAATAGAGATATCAACACATTATGGTTGTTTGGTGAGATAAATCTCACCTTTTGTAATAAAAAAGCAATGAGCCTTTCAAAGATTAGTAAGTCATATCAAAAGGGCACGAGAGCCAACTTAAGAAAGCTCTCTTTGGCCAAATCACGACAAATGAACAACCAGAATAATGACTGTAAGTGAATAAAAATATTGAATCAATGCAAATCCATGTGCCCACAATTACACTCAAAAACAGAGAGGGGAAATTAGACCCCAACTTCTCAACTTCTGCAGAAGCTATTAAACAATCCCTTCCTTTGAAATTAGAAAGTAAAAGGGAAAAAAAGAAGCATCCTGTTTCTGTTTCTTAACTAGCCACTATATTCCTAGATAATTAAATAGCCCCAGTGGTGAGCTAAAAGTTCTAAAATTGACAAGAGAATGCCACTTCATAAAAGTAGACAAAATAATAGAAAAAATCCTTTCCTAAAACTTGAATGAGATTATTAAATCAGGCAAAGATTATCAATTGATTTTAATACATTAGATGCATGACTGACATATCTGTACTATTGCCAAAGTATTGACACCCAGAATATTCTCGGGTTGCAAGGAGAAAAACACAATGGACTCAGACCCTCGTTGCCCTCTCCAGGGGTCAATCTTAACCTCACTAGTGGTATGACAGCCAGACACCAGGCATCTACCTCTAAGGTAATACAACCTGAAGTAAGGTAATACCACCTTCACCTGTGAAGTATTCTAGGCAAAACATTTCATCTGACTCCGTCAAGCCTTTGCATACAAATTCTAGTTTAAGGGAAATCAGGGGATAGAGAAACAGATCCAGTAAACAACTGGACAGACCCTATTTATAATGTAAGACATTCTCCAGGACAACTGATCTGGTCTCTTCAGCAAGGTGTAGAAAAGAAAAAAATGGTGCTAGCTTAAAACGAACTTTACAGCAATGCAGTGAGTAGACGCAATGCGTGGTCCTGACTTGTATACTGGTGTGGACTAATTTGTTATAATAAAATTTTGGGGGTCAAATGGGAGAAATTTTCAAATCATCTGTACAGCAGAAGCAATAAAAAAATCACTGAAATAGAAAATGGAATAGCACTAATTGAATAAAGCAAGATGCAAAAGAATATTTACAGTGATCGAATTTTGCAATGGGAGAAAACACACCCACAGGTATTCATCTATGAATAGATGAATTAAATGATCCAGGATGAGATGCACGCTGGCTTCATGGCAGTGATCTCTAGGCAGGAGGAAAGTGAAATTTCTCTCCTTCGTTTTTGCTTGTCTCAACGGTATTCCTGCACTAGTCTTTGCTGATGGCACTTCTGTGACTATAAATATTTACTGTTTCTGAAAAATCCCTGTGCCCTAACAGCCTTGCAGTGTTGCTCAGTGAGGTCAGGATGGTGACAGTGCTAAATGCTTACACCTGTGTGAGGGCTTGTCATTTATAACACCAGTGAGGACTCTGGAACTTCACTTGATGAATGGCAAGTTTTCTAGCAGGAAGTAAGATGTGAAAATCAGTGTTTGTGGGAAGGCTGAGCTCACAGACAAGCACAAGGTAAATCCCACAGAAGAGACAGAGAAGACCGGCTGGAAAAGATCAAAGGAATTCTGCTGGAAGTAAGAAGGACTCGGCCAAGGCAGTGGCTGCGTGTGGCCACAGAACCATCACAATCATCTCAGAGACTTTTATAAGGAAGAGTCTGCAAGATTTCCCCGCTGGCTGGGTAACAGGAGTGGTGGAAGGATCACATATGAGGCCAAGGTACTAAGATTGAAAGACTAGGAACATCGAGAAAACCCAGAAGCCCTCCACACACAAGAACTGGAGGAGGACAGAGTACATAAGGAGATTCCAGCGTTCACTGCTGTCAAACTTGGTGAAAAGATGGGCAATCATATGGAAAAGGTGTTTGGTCTCCTCCAACTCTCATGTTGAAATGTGACCTCCAATGTTGGAGGGGGGCCTGGTGGCAGGTGTTTGGCTCATGGGAATGGATCCCTTATGGCTTGGTGCCTCCTCCCCATGGTAATGAGTGAGTTCTCGCTCCGTGAGTCCACACAAGAGCTGTTCATTTAAAAGAGCCTGCCATCACTCACTTGCTCCTGCTCTCGCCCTTGATACACCAGCTCCCCCTTTGCCTTCCATCATGACTGGAAGCCTCCTGAGGCCCTCACCAGAAGCAGGTGCTGGTGCCACACTTCCTTACAGTCATGAGGCAGAACCATGAGCCATTTAAACCTCCTTTCTTTATAAATTACCCAGTATCAGGTATTCCTTTATAGCAGTGAAAACAGACTAATACAGATGATGAAAGATGGTGGTAAGAAAAAGATCACTGGATTTTATTAACAGAAGAAATCTTAACAGACAATTCCAGTGAATGGAATTTCATCAAAATGCTGAGGATGTAGACCAGATGCCAGGAGGTTACACTGGGGGAGCTTGCTCAAGAAATTTAAGAATCATCTACAGAGCTGTCAGTTTAAAAACAAAAGGAAAGAAAAAGAAGGAAGAAAGTATGTGTAGGAACACTGAAGGTAGATACAGAGTGATCACATTAAATAGCAATATTGACATCTCCATGACAATGATTCTAGTTTAGAACTTACGCTGCCTAGAGAAGTCTTAGCGTCACCAGGAGCTAAATAAGATATCACTGGTACTCAGGAAACACAGATTAAAGCATGGATAAGGCTGACAAAGCAAAAGATACCAAAGTTTATACTGCACGACACATGAAGCCATCTCCCGAAGTCTATAGGAAATGTGTTTGTTTATTTTCTGCTTTGTAAGAACAAGAACCCAAACTACAATATGCAGAAAGATTGGAAACATTCATCGCTAAGAGCATCCTTTACAAAGACAGCATTATGTAGATCTCATTAACACAGAATTAATGTTCAAGTGCTCTGATCCAGAGGAAATCATAAGATTAAGAACTTTAACTTAAATAAACAGAAATTCTCAGAAGACTGCCACTTCACGGACTACTTGAAAATAAGAGATTTTCAATCATGAATGCACTACATGAACTATTTTAAAAATCAAAGAGAACAACTCAAATGGATTCACGAGAATACAGACAAGCAGGAGGAATGCCCACCCAGGAGCCCTGTTAAATCAGCTTAGCCACCATCCAGACAGCTGGTTCAGGCAGGCCTGGGCAGCCTAACCCGAATCTGGTCTCCTGCTCGCCGCCCCTCCTATGGTCTCCATCTCAGCTACCAGAGTCAACATCTGCCCAACCATACAACTATCCTTGTCCTTTCACCCCACTCTCTGGATGCTGATTCCCAGAGTATTACTGACATTACTTAGAAGAAGTCTCTGAAGAGCGGCCACTCTGGCTCACCCCCTTCTTCCTCAGTCTTATTTCCAACCCTCACCATCTTCCCTATGACTCACTGAACAGATCCTTCTCACATTTTGTCAGGTTTATTCCTAAGCCTATCACATGTTTTGAGGCTGAAAAGGTAAGGTTTTCACGTCCAGGTAAGGTTTCTCCCCAGAATACAAGGTTGGTTTAACATTCTAAAACCAATCCATGTAAGTCACCATATTAACAAAGAAAGAAAGAAAAAACATGATCATCTCAAAAAAAACATAATAAGCATTTGGGAAAATTCAGTATCCTTTCCTGGTCTAAAAAAATTCTCAGTAAATTAGGACTGTAAGGTTCAGAAAGACAAAACAATTATTTTCTATGTTATAGAACTGTTTTAAAGTCAGCTAACGCCTAAACAGCATCTAATTCTTTTTCTGTATCTAGTTTTACATTTGCTTTCTTGCTTCTCTTCCTTGTCTTAAAAATTTCCTTAGGGCCATTATGTATAATGCAATAATATTCTTTATCAGAGGATATCTTATGCCTTGAAATGAATGTCAGAAAATTCTCTGTATCCTATCTTACTTGGCAGAACAAGAAAGAAAATCTAGGATATTCACATTTTGATTTGCCAAACTAATAAATTCTGGCTAGGGGTGGGTCACAGTGTTATTACTCCCTTACAGTCTTAAGGTGGCTCCATGGCTGACATCATGGAGTCTGCATCTTTAAGGTGGCATTCAGGATTCTTCGCTTGCAGTCTCACCTTGCCTTGTATGTTCTGACCTCATCTTTTATTGCCCTGCTTCAACAGAATTCACACACACACACACACACACACACACACACACACACACTCACGTAGCCCATTGCTCCTTATTTTTGCTTAGGCTGGCCCCTTGGCATAGAATGCCTTTCCACCACTCCCTGCATCTTTTTGCCCACCTCCTTTCCAAGCCGCCTGTGACCCTGTTTGTGGGAACAATCACCAGGCATTCTGCTATGCATGGGGGCAGATGAAAGGAAAGCCCTTCTGCCTTTATACAGCTTGAAGCTAGTGGGGCGACAGACAAGGAAAGTGCCAATGACTCTGCCCAGTGATGATGACACTGCACCTGGAGAAGGCATGCAGGAGCCATGTGTCTCTTCAGCCTCCAGGAAGCTGAGCATTCCCTGTAGTTGGGTTCTGTGCAAACTGCTTCACCGTAAGAACCCCTGTTGACATGCTAAGGATAACCTCCATTTGAAAGATGGCCTGGAGTAACCCGTGCACTCTAACAAAGCAGGTCAAGAGCTGAGGTTCATCACAGATCCATTTGAAGCCAAATAAATGTACGATTTTTCCCTCCTTCGTTCTGCCTATTTCAGTAGTGGAGATATTTCTAGGAGTGGGGAATAGAATTCTTTTGTTTGATGTTGTCTCTATTTAAACTTCTTTGGATTTTTTAGAAACTAATAATGTCACCTAAATGTCCTTACCCAAAGCAAACATATTTGCTTTCTGTCAGTTATTCTGAATAGCAGAGCTAAATCAATTTTCCTGTTTGGCAAGAAATGCAATAAAAGTGCCCGTTACCTTCTACTGTCTGGTTTTTTTCCTACCGTCTTCACATGGATCATGCTGAACGCAGTGGCAGCGTCTGGTTTCAAGAGAATAGTTCATGAGTCCCGCCTAGCACTGCAGAGATTCCCCAGAGTCCCTGTGGACCCTGCAGATGAACCACCAGAGGCTTCCCAGCGACAGCGTCTTGCCAAGAATTGAGAGTTTCGGAGAATCCTGGTGTTTTACTGCCATTAATCACAACCTGGGAAAATGCTCTGAACTAAAGCGAGGCTGGCAGGTTTATGCATTTGCTAGACAGGTGTTTCTAGATTACCCCCAAATAAGCATGTTAATGCCTAGATTAATTGGATGCTTTGTGAAAATTTAAACTCAGGCTGGGCACAGTGGCTCATGCCTTAATCCCAGCACTTTGGAAGGCCAAGGCGGGAGGATCACCTGAGGTCAGGAGTTTGAGACCAGCCTGGCCAACATGGTGAAACCCCATCTCTACTAAAATTACAAAATTAGCCAGGCATGTTGGTGCATCCTGTAGTCCCAGCTACTCGGGAGGCTGAGGCAGAAGAATCACTTGAAGGTTGGAGGCAGAGGTTGCAGTGAGCCGAGATTGTGCCATTGCACTCCAGCCTGGGCAACAAAAAAAATATCCATCTCAAAAAAAAATTAAACTCAAATGTTTCTTAGGCCCAGCGCAGTGGCTCAGGCCTGTAATCCCAGCACTTTGGGATGCCAAGATGGGTGGATCACCTGAGGTAGGATTTCAAGACCAGTCTGGCCAACATGGCTAAACCCTGCCTCTACTAAAATGCAAAAATTAGCTGGGTGTGATGGCAGGTGCCTAGAATCCCAGCTACTTAGGAGGCTGAGACTGGAGATCAACTGAACCCAGGAGACGCTGGTTGCAGTGAACCGAGATCACGCCACTGCACTCTAGCCTGGGTGGCTGAGCATGACTCCATCTCAAAAAAAAAAAAAGTTTATTAAAATTCATTCGCAGGAAATTATGCCTAATCAGGTAGTTGCTGAGGTACCCCAAACTAAGCTACTTGAAGAGAGCTTACCACGTGCCGTCTCTGTGAGACACACCAGAAGTGTTCCTAAGAATGCTTGTGGTCTAGTCCTAAAGACAATAAAAAATGCCCAAACTGCAAAATATTCATCTCTTAAGGCGGCGGTCCTCAAAGTGTGCGCTCCACACCAGGAGCAGCAGCTGGGGGCTTTTGCTGCATGCAAACTCCCAGGCCCTCCGAAAATGGGGCCCAGCAAGCTGCGGCGAAACCAGCCTTCTAGGTGATGCTGGTTCAGGCTGATGTAGGTGCCACTGCCTTACGGCGCGGGCAGGATCAGATGTAGCAGCATATGATCACCAGGAAGACAAACCGGAAGAGCACAGCAATTCTTCAGAAGCCATTTCATTTGCTTTCCTGTTCCCTCTTCCAACACTTAATGACAGCCTGCTCCACATGGGCCCCTGAAGCAGGCACTGGAAATGCAAAGGTTGCTGCAGTAAACCACTCTGATTCCCTGACACACAGTCTACAGGGGAGACTGCACAGAAATGCCATCGGCCTTTGAACACCATGGGTCTGAACTGTGCAGGTCTGCTTAGAAGTAGACCTTTTTTTCCAACCCAAGGCAGAGCAAAAGCATAGTACCGATAGGAGGTGAAACCCACATATTTGCAGGGTCAACTTTTCATATTCAGGGGTTCTGCAGGGCCAGCTGCGGGACTAGAACATGTGTGGACTTGGGTTTATTGGGGATCCTGGAACCAATCCCCTGTGTATACCAAGGGGCAACCATAATTTAAAACGCTGGCAGCTGACGTCGATGTTGTTGAGATATTGTGTTGCTCACTACATCAAACCATTGCCAGCACAGGCCGTGAGGGCTCCATGGACCACTCCGCCTCTTCCATGGCATCTCTGCAGTGAGGCCCTTGCTGACGAGCCGCCGAAAACAGCGAGCAGGAGTCACTCCCCTGTGTTTACTTGTCTGTCCACATGGTATTTGTTTGCAGCTTGTCTCTTCTGCCGGACATCAGCTCTGGAACGTCGCCCTGCATTGAGAACTGGGCAGGCTCTAGTCACTTACTGGATGTTTGCTGAAGGAATGGATGACATGAAATGACACAGGGGTTCTGAGAGACAGTGATCATCGCGGAAGGCAAAGGTTCGCAGGTGTCACAGGAACTCAAGGAACAGGCCTTCCACCTCTCTCTCCTCAACATCTGTGTTAGAATTCTGCACTCGGCAGACGCCGCATCTCATACTTCTACATTTCTTATTAAGTTTTGAAATTGTTGAGCAGATTAAAGGATTCCTTTGAAGCTTTTATGCTTAAACTTTGTAAAAAGAAATTCCCTGTCTCTGTAACTATTACTGGGACAGATTAGAAATAATTTGGAACTGAATTGGATTTGCCATTTTGTAAGCTTTTCTTATCTACCAGGGCTAATAGCAGACACTTAACTCCTTACAATAGCCCAGGAGAAAGTATTATTATCTGCATTTCACAGATGGGAAACTGAGGGTCAGATAGGCTAAAAGGTTTATACTTGACTGCCCTATAAATATGGTTTGAATTGAGAGAGAATGTTTTGTATCCCATAATAAGTTGGGAAACTTAGAAAGTATATGTAAAGGGGCAACATGACAACATGGAAATAGGCTCAACTTTGGATTCAGACCTATCTTGGTTTGAATTTTAACTTCTACTTAGTAACTGCTTGACCTTGGGCTAACTTAATCTTTCTGAGCTGTTCAGTAATTTCCACTTGAATGATGTGGGGTTGTATTCATGAGGGAAGTGATCTGTAAACACTGTCACCGTGCTAAATCTCCCCAGCGTGACATCCCAAGCTCTATCTCCCTCTTCTGGCCTCAGCCTGTTCAGCTGCCTGCCATGCCTGGGCGTGCCGGCCTAGTGGAGGGGCGGGGACCATGAATTCTGCCATCGGCTGGCCCAGTGCCAAGCCTGCCTCTGCCGCTGAACTACTGAGGTGATCCGGGCGAGGCACCCAGCAGGCCATGCCGCTGTCTTCATCTATAAGACAGGAATGCTGGGAGTGACCCCTTCCTCACAGGTCTGTGGTGGGGATGCACCATAATTGCAGGGGAAGCCCCACGTGTGGGGCATAGCACCGAGTGAGCATCTGAGAATGCTGGATGGGACACTAGGGGCTGCAGCTGCTGCCAGGGGGAGGTGAGGGTTCCTCCACTCTCTCTGGACTTCCCCATCCCCTGTCTGCCTGAAGAATCCCACCCGGCAATCCAGGAAACCTTCTCTCTTTTCACACGCCCCCCCACACCCCTGCCAGCTGTGTCTCCCTCCCTTGCCTAAGCCTTTTCTCTCCTGGCTTCCCTCTGTTCCCCATCCCTTTCCCACCCAGTAAACCGATAATTACGTGGATGTCCTGGGAACAAATAGATGATGGGGCACTGCCTGTCCCCAAGGAAGGCCACAGTCCCAACTGCACACCTGGGTGTCATAGCTTCTGCAGATGTTCTCACCCTAGGCTCTACTGCAAGCTTCTCAAGGGCACTGTGGCCACAGCGCCTCTCGCGAATCAGGGTGCTGTAAGGGTTCCAAGAATAACTGGCATAACATATGTTTCCCTCATTGCTGATGGGAACCTCCACTCTGCTACCCCCAGGCCCCAAAGGGCTCATGGGGGCCATTTTAAATTTGTACACAGCTTGATTCAGAAACAACACTATTTGTTGTATATCGTAGGGTTTTTCTTTTTTTTAACTTAAATGCATTTGCTCCTAAGTTCTCTTTACAGATTCTTTTGGTCCATTTGCAACTATAATTATTAAAACGTAAAAGCTGGCTGGGTGCTGTGGCTCACACCTGTAGTCCTAGTGCTTTGGGAGACCAAGGCAGAAGGTTCACTTAAGGCCAGGAGTTCAAGACCAACCTGGTCTCACTATCTGGAATATCCAGGTCAAGAAATGCTTACAGAGGTACAATTCACAAGCCCAAGGCCATGAGGTGCTTACAGTGAAGGGGAGCTCAGCAATTTAAGCAAAGGACCACAGTAACAGCGTGGGAGGGGCTACCATCCAGGTGGGAACGGACAGTGGGCAAGGGGACAGGGAGAAGGACCTGGCTGTGGATGTGCCCCTTGCAGAAGAAGGCTTAGCAGACCAGGTGACCTCAGCACTCACCCACGAGAACTGAGGAGCATGCCAGGAATGAAAGGAAGTGAGCAAGAAGGATCACCTGAGGTCAGGAGTTCAAGATCAGCTGACCAACATGGTGAAATCCCGTCTCACCTAAAAATACAATTTAGCCAGGTGTGGTGACACACACTTGCAGTCCCAGCTACTCGGGAGACTGAGGCAGGAGAACTGCTTGAACCTAGGAGGCAGAGGGTGCAGTGCGCCGAGATGACACCACTGCACTCCAGCCTGCTGACAGAGCGAGACTCTGTGTAAAAAAAAAAAGTTTTCTATTTTTAACTTTCTGATCTCTTTTTTTGTTGACTTTTTAATTTTATTATATTTTCCATTTCAACTTTCTTTCTGAGCCCTCATGATCTTATACGGGAAGGTTTTAAGGAGACAATCTATGTCCTAAGCATGTGTCTGCTGTGGCTATTTCTGTATGTAAGCATTGGTGTTTTGTGTCTTTTAAGGGATCTGTCACGCCATCCCAGTTTTTGCATTTATTAGCATAAAGTTTTTATACTATATTATTATTTTAATATCTAAAAAATCTGCGGTAATGCCAGTTTCCTCATTTCTAATACTATTATTCATTTGTGTCTTCTCTGATCAATCTGGCTGGAAGCTGATGAGTTTCATTAATTTTTCTCCATGAATAAGCTTTCGGTTCCTTTGTCTATATCGGGCTTTTTGTTTTCTATTTCATTGTTTTCCACTCTGATCTTTATTATTTCCTTTTCTACTGACTCTGGGTTTCATCCACATTTGTGTTCTAATGTCTCAAAGTGGAAGCACAACCCCTGGCTCCGTGGGAGCTGCCTGTGAATGAAGCTACAGCTATTCCACCTACCTGCTCAATTGTAAAAGACAAGACGTTGTTGACAAGGGAGACTGAGAACCAGCAAGCTCTTGGAAGCCAGCTGTGCACAGAGCTTCAGGGAGGTCTGGCCCCGCCTCCTGGCAAACTGGTTTTGTTAGGATTTCAAACTGCTTTCCAGAAGCTATAAGCAGGTGTGGAGTGTTTACAGAGCAGTATTGCAGATGGAGGGAAATGGAATCTATTTAGCAGCCAGAGAGCACACCATGCTAAATGGCTGCGGCTGTCCACGCTGGAGCCGGCTCCCTGACTGTTCTGCAGCTGTTCCAGCCCCTCGGAATGCTTGATGCTCCCAGTCTCAGCCACCTCCCACATCTCTGTGCAGCTCTGGAGGCTGTGAGTTGAATGCCTTCAACAGGCAAAGCCATGGGCACACAGTCCCACTCAGGGAAAAGCCTCCTGTTGCCACGTATTTCTGTAGCCCCAGCCTGTGATGTGGCCACCGAATTTGGGCCCTTCTCAGAAGGGCTCTCAATGGAGCCCTTGCCATGTTCTGGTCATGATGACACATTTTATACACGTCATATCCAACTCCAGAAGGCAGACGCTAGCCTCGCTTTGCAGTTGGGGGAAGCCAGGCTAGGTAGCACTAAGTACCATGGCAAGGGCCACAGCTGATCTGAGCAAAGACCAGGCTCCCAGCCCCTGGGGACCCTACACCTGCCTGTTCCAGAGGACTTGCCACCCTGCCTAGTCCAGAGCTGCTCTCAATGTTAACAACCAGCAGGACTGTGACCGACCTGGACTCACTGACGAAATCTCATTTTCCTCCTTACATACAAGAATGAAATCCCAGTGAATTATGCCCAGCCTTCTTTCTTTCCCCTTCCAGGCTCTTATATCACATAAGCCTCTCAACAACCCTATGAAGGAAGCATTGTCATCCAGTTTTACAGACAGAGACGCTGAGAGTCAGAAAAGCCGCACTGTCCCTGCCGGCTTGCATCAATATTGTTTCTAAGATGCATCCAATTCACACAGTTCCTATTTTCAACCCTAGAACATTCCTCCCAAGGCCTGCAGGAAAGACAGTCGTGAACACGGACAGACACAGTCACTGTAGCTAAACAGAGGAAGGCATCTTTCTGGAAAACCTGAGAAACACACGTTATCTTTCCCACTTCTCGGGGTGCTCCCTAGAAGCAGCTTTCACTGAATTACTTGTTTCCATGACTACACCATTCCTCGGTGATAGTTTTATAGGTTTAGCACGATTCCAATTAAATCACATCATTCCTGCTTCGGGGAGAGGGGCTCTGTAACAAGCTCATGGTGCCAGATGCCCCTTCAGCAATAGATGTCCCCACAGACAGCACCGTCAGCCACTTCACTTGCACAGCTGCCGCTCCAGTCCCCAAAGAGGCTCAGCCGTCCCATAGAAGACAAACCTCATCAACCAGAAAATGCCGCACGACTGCACAGGTTTGAAATCCACCGCATTCACCACTGATGGATCTCGGGAAAACCCAACTCCTCCCTCTTACCCAGGACGCACCCACACTCCTTCCATGGGTGGCACAGCACCTTTGCCTGAATGCCCTTCATGGGCCTTTCCTATTATATCCTGTCCTCCTTAAAGGTCGAAGGATGAAAATTATTAGAAGAGACACAGAGGCCGGGCATGGTGGCTCACACCTGTAATCCCAGCACTTTGGGAGCCCAAGGCAGGTGAATTGCCTGAGCTCAGAAGTTCAAGACCAGCCTGGGCAACACCATGAAACCCCGTCTCTACTAAAAAACAAAAAAAAAATTAGCCAGGCATGGTGGCAGGCACCTATGGTCCCAGCTACTTGGGAGGCTGAGGCAGGAGACTCACTTGAACCCTGAAGGTGGAAGTAGCAGTGAGCCAAGATCACACCACTGCACTGCAGCCTGGGCAACAGGAGACAGACACTCTGTCTCCAAAAAAACAGAAGAGACTACAGACTCATGCCCTCAATCCACCACCCACAGAGTCAGTGAACTTGGCCAAGTCTTCCCTAAACTTCAGTTTCCCCACTCACCTCACAGGATATTTACAAGGACTGAGGAAACCTGGGAATGTCAAGCACCCAAACGTTTAGTCCCTGCCTGCAGAGCCCAGTCCATAAACGTTGGTTCTTTTACTGTCAGTTCCCACGATAAAGCCGTGGAGGAGGGTGCCCGGGCCACTTGCAGAAAGTGGCTGGCATCCAAGGGCAGGTGGGGTCGCATGGAAGCAATGACACAAAGAGAAGCGACAAACTGATGGTCCACGGGGAAAGCACCAAGGCCTCGAGTGCGGGATACAGAGGCGTTGGCACTCTGTCCACAAGTAAAATTCAGAAAACGTGTACCCGAAGAAGAAGGTGTCACAGTGTGACTGACGGAGAACAAAGTGGCTGACTTGGAGAGTGTGACATCACCTCAAGGAGCCTCGGTGTTCTCCTGAGTGGATAATACCACCTACTTAAACAGCCCTCATGGGAATCCAAAAGGACACTTCACCTGAGTTCCTCGGTAAATGGTAATGATACTTAAGTCATTACTTTTAAGCACATGTACAAATATTCATCTATATCTATACACATCCATAATGATGCCAAAGAAAAACCGCATTCACTCTTGCAACACTCAACTGAAGAAAACAAAACGCATGCCACAGGCACCATGACCCAACCAAATGTGAAGAGTATCTCCTAGGTTTTGAATGTTACCCTAAACTGTAAGAGCCTATCCTGTGAGAGAAAGAAAAAATCCTCTTATTGTCTAACAGAGTATCTAAAATGTGAGGATACCCCCAGAAGAAGTATGAGTGAATCACACAGTGAAGGAAGAAACCAATGAACTGCACATGCCTCTGAAACCCTTGGCAGCCGGCCTCAACCTCCCCTCAGCACTCTCCGTGCTCCTGCATTCAGGACCAGAGCTGCAGCAGCCAGCCGTACATGCGCAGACCTCAGGGGCTGCTGCACCTGCCAGCCCCGGGTTCAGGAATGGCCTCTCCAGTGCCTTCTTATTTCAGTACTCCATTCGAGTGCAACTTCCTCTCACGGGCCTTCCCCGACTTCCTCTGTGCAGCCATAGCAACAAGTCACCTGTATCCTATCTGCCTTTTCTTGTTTTATTTCCTTGTATATTACCCACCAGACCAGGAGTTCTTTGAAGTCAAGAGCTCCACGATGCACTCTCCTTTCTCCATCACCTGGCATGCTGCTCAACGCTGTACTCAGTGGGCATTGAGCTCCCGGCTTGTATGACAGCCCCCAACTCGAGGGCACCTAAAAAGGAGGCTCCTGAATTCCGTCACTGTGTCCCACCCGCAGGTCACCGTAACTGACCCACACCTGGAGCACAATATACACTGTGCTTTAATTGAGCCAAGAGGCATAGTGAGGGAAGGTCAGAAGGAAGCCTGAGCCTGGCCTCTGCAGTCCATGCTGCTATGATACGGACCCTGTCCAGAAACCGGACTTGCACTCAAGGCCAGAGGGCAGGGGCACAATAACCTAGGGGAAGACACCACATCCGGTCCACTGCAAAATGGATGAAGTGATACAGCGGTGGCCAGGGAAACGAGGACATCCTCTGTGGCACTGTCCTATCTGGGAAGAAATGGAACGGCACATGGAAGGAGGGAGGAAGACACGAAGCAGCACAGGGTTGAAGTAAACTCTGGGGGGTTTAGAGTCTGAGGATGAGAACAGGCTGCATGATGAGATGGTGCCGCTGGCAGTGGACAGCTTGTGGCAGGATCTGAGTGTGAAGAGAAGCAGGAGAAGGGGACACTAGGCAGGCTCCTTTCGCACAAAAGATTCCACAACCCCGCAACTGGACTTAGCGCATAATACAAATAAATACACCCTCTGAAGCTGTGTCAAAACAGTTTACAGACAGGTGTAAACACCCTGCTCCCAAAAATTCCCTGGGCCTGCCTGTGCCAGCAAACTGCTACTGTAACAAAGGACACAGATGGTGAAAGGGCCCACACCAGTGAGCAAGCTAGTGTATTCAAAGCCATGGTGAGCCGGGCATGGTGGCTCTCGCTGGTAACCCCGGCACTTAAAAACCAAGGCGGGCAGGTCACTTGAGGTCAGGAGTTTGAGACCAGCCTGGTCAACAATGGTGAAACCCCATCTCTACTAAAAATACAAAAATTAGCTGGGCATGTTGGCGCACACCTGTAATCCCAGCTACTCCGGAAGCTGAGATAGGAGAAGCACTTGAACTCGGGCGTTGGAGGTTGCAGTGAGCCAAGATTGTGCCACTGCACTCCAGCCTGGGTGACAGAGCAATACTGTCTCAAAAAAAAAAAGGTCATGGTAAAAGTCTAGAAGGAGTTGGAGTCCTCAGACAAAGCACACAGATAATCTATACAGAAAATCTCAGCTGCTCTCACAGCAAACAGCCAGCAGAGCTGTGGGACATAGCCACGACACCCGAACCTCTCCCCTATGCCACCAGTATTTAGGAATAAACACCTGAGATGTTAACAGGACCAAAGGAATATCTTTCCAAATCAGCATTTTTCATCCTATCCCAGCTCTGAAAGAATAACCAGAAGGCAAACAGGTCTGAGGGGCGGGACTTCCAGAATCACTTAGTAAGAAGCTTGGCTAAACCTCTGCCCAAAAAGCAAGGACACAAATGGACGAAGACATCAAGAACCACCATTTAAGGACTTTCAAACCGACCAAAGGCATACAACAAATTGAGAGGCATTTACTCCCGACGATCTAGTCAATCTTGATAAGAACAAGGGAGACGGTGGCATTTTAGCCAGTGGCTGGTCCCGCTGCTCCTGCTACCCCCGCCTCCTTGGCACACAAGTTCTACCTAGCCAGGAAAGACAGGAAGAAGACTATGTCCTGCTGTGCTACCTGCTGGAAGAGGCTGTCTTTATTTGGATCAGAGGGTGGAAAACAAAACACATGTCCAAGGGTGTTGTCAAAAATAACAGTGGGAGGCCTGTAATCCCAGCACTTTGGGAGGCCCAGGCAGGCAGATCACTTGAGGTCAGGAGTTTGAGACCAGCCTGGTCAACATGGTTAAACCCTGTCTCTACTAAAACTACAAAAATTAGTAAGGTGTGGTGGCACACACCTGTAATCCCAGCTACTCCAGAGGCTGAAGCAGGAGAATTGTTTGAACCCAGGAGGCTGAAGTTGCAGCGAGCCTAGATCATGTCACTGTACTCCAGCCTGGGTGACAGGGCAAGACTCCTGTCTCAAATTAAAAGAAAAAAAAAACAACAACAGTGAATTTCAGGAGAAAACAGTCAGGAAAGGTAATGCTGCAACTGGCCTTAAGCCGCCAAACTAACTGGGGCCAACGATGAAACAGCGGACCCACCAGAAATTCAACAGGAAGAGCCAGTGCATGAGAGAGCACAGAAGTCCATGGTAAGACCCTAGTTATCCCCAGGGAAACCGTTCCCATAAACTTCATAAAATTAACCAGGGGAGAAGGGAAAGTAAGCATAGCCTGCAGCATGCTCAGCGTTCATCCTGAGGGCACCCTCCAGACCTGCCTCCTCAGTATTGCCAGGGCCTAAATCAGTCGAGAATCACACAGATGCTGCTCCAAGACCCCAGTTCCCCTAACAGCTCTATTGATGGCCACTTGAACGTTACAAAACATTACATTTTCCCTGTGAGATATTCTTTCAGGTCCTACATACCACTGTAACCACCGACATCAGCTGGCCTGAAGGACCCCACTGACACCAGGTGTCTGAGGGACCCCATGGAGAGTTGATTCACCAAAAAATGCAGTTTCCACATCCTGGTATTTCATCCCCCTCACCCCAACCAATGACCCTCACCCTCCATGACCCCCTTAAAAACCGCAGCCCAGAATTCCTCAGGGAGATGGATTTGAGGTCTCCTCCTACCTCCTCGTGGGGCATCCGGCTATCATTAAACTCTTTCTTCACTGCAAAGCCTGCTGTCTCTATGTCATGGGTCTGTGACTATGCAGGAGGCAAACGGGCCTATTCATCCCACAGTGCTGGAAACTTGGGCAGCTGTGCACACGCACAAGCACCCACACACTCAGGACAAACCAGAGAAGCCCCATGAGCCACTGGCCCTGGCTCCATGTGAGACCTTGTGAATTCAGACCAAAAAAACAGCCCTGAAGTTTGAAAGCAATCCCCAAGGCATGCGCAGAGCCGTGGGGGAACAGTGGAAGGCCTGCTGAACTCAAGTTTCAGCACAACTCTCATCAGACGCTGGCTACCCATGAAGCTCTGGGGCACCTGGGGCAAGCCCTGGGAATCCAGGTGGACAGTAAAAATAGGAAGGAGAAAATCATCAACCAGCAGAGACGTCACACACTGAGGAAAACAGACCCCACAAAGATTAGTCAAGGCAAGTTTCCAAACCAATGGACAAACAAGAGCAATAACACGCAGCCCCGGGGGAGGGCAGGGGCTCAGCCTCCAACCTGCTGCCATCCCTTATCTAAAAGGTCCAGCTTTCCACAAAACATTAGGAGATATGCAAAGAAACAGGAACGCATGACTCATGCACAGGTAAAGCTGGCGGCTTCAGGAGGTGCTCTCTCGCTCTGCTTAGCCTTTGCCCACCACAGACTGTCTCACTCCCAACCAGCGACTGGCCACCGATCCACCGTACCCCAGCCACACAGCAGCCCAGTGCAAAAGCAGTAGGCAGAGGGCCCCTGTGTGGTCCAAGCCTTCTCCCACCAAGGCTACCCTCTCCAAAGCCACTGCTGTCTCCAGCAACCTTTCTGAGAGCTCCAAGGAGAGACCATGTGTGTAGACAGGGAGAAGAGAGAAACGTGTCACTGCTCTCCATAGCAGACAGAGTGTAGCCACACACGGGGGGCCTGAGCTGCAGCTCAAATGTAATGATGTCGGGGTGGGGGGAGCCTGAACACAAAGTCAGACGGTGATGCAGGAAGCTGGAGGCGATGTGAAAGCCTAGGGGCTCTCGGAGAAAGCCACCTCCCCAGCCCTCCCTGCCTCAAGCCCACTGCAACAGCACCCTTCTGTATTTGGTAGCTCCGTGCATGTCATGTGTCGTGCAGTTGTACACTGAGGCCTCTGCTGCCTCTGCTGGAAGCTTCTCCCACACCAGTCCCTTGGCTAACACAAAAGCCCAGCAAAACAGTAACCAAGCTGCTGTGTGGACAGAAGCTCTCCAGGAATGGGGCTGTCCCCACGACCAACAACCCCTTTCTTCACTGCAGAGGCGTGAAGGGGAGAGGACTCTTCCCCGAAAAGTAGCTCCGCAAACTTCGATCCACTGACATGACCTCTATCCACCGGAACTGGCCTGTTTATTCCCTCTTGCCATGACCTCATCAGACAACACTCCATGCTCCTCATCCCTTCTGCTGGTTTAGAGACAGCGGCCTCAGTGCCTCAAATCCGCTCTATCACTCACTCACAAGCATCTTGGCTAAGCGATTCTGATGTTCCTAACCAGTCACTGTCCTCTTAAATTTTGGCATGAGGACTGTAAACGACATCCCAAAGGATGATCCTGAACCATGCATGCCTGAAAGTGAAGCTGCTGCCTGCAGCCTGGTCACCGCTCTTAGGCCCTGCAGCCCTCCTGCTCTACACACTGTCCCCGGGCCGGCTCAAACAACCAGCGCTTCCCATGTGTTGAAGACCCAAAAACCCAGAGCACTCCTGTAGACCCCTCTGCCGAGCCAGCAGCTACCTCTGCCCGTGCTGGCCCACAAGCCCCGCGCCACGCAGCTTTGCACCGACATTCACTTGTTACCAGCACATTTGTCTTGGCTTCCTTGGTGCTTCCAAACCAACAACTAGGAAGAGTTGCCAAAAGAGTAAGAAAAATGTACAGGGTAAATATCCGAACTGAGAATAAGTATGCAATAAATAAACTTTTCAAATGAATAGAGAAACGGCAGGAGATGCTGCTTTAATCACCACACTCCTGGATTCGGCCCACGGAATCTCCATGTTCCAAGGACATAAGAGTTTGCAACACCAAACAATGCACTCAGGCTTCCCTGTGACTGCTTTCCAAAACACTGTCCAAGAACAAACGCTACTGAGAATCCAGCTTTCAGACACACAGCCTCTCCTTTCTGAAAAGGGCTCGAAGCTGTGCTCCAGAAAAGGCTCTATAGAAACCCAGACGTCATGTGGCAAGTGCCGCCTGCAAAGCCAACTCACCTTCACGTGGCTGCAGTCACCTGCTTTGCTGCTCTCAGGTGGGTTCACAGGTTTGCCCTCCACTCGGGGCCGAACGACCTGCCGAAAAGGACTGGACAGGGGAAAACCGCTCACACTGATTCCATCTGCAAAACAAGAACAAAACTCATAAGTAACACGCCAGCTTGGCTTTGGAGGTTTTTGTTGGTGGTGTTGCTGTTGTTTGGGGTGGGTGTTGCTCTGTCCCCCAGGCTGCAGTGATGCAATCTCTGCTCACTGCGATCTTTGCCTTCCAGGCTCCAGTGATCCTCCCACCTCAGCCTCCCTAACACCTGGAACTACAGACTATAGGCACGCAACCACACATGGCTACTTTTTGTATTTTTTGTAGAGATGGGGTTTTACCATATTGCCCAAGCTGGTTTTTTTTTTTTAATGTAAGGGATTTTGTTCAAAAATTGTGACAATAAGGAGCATGCCAGTTTCTGTCCTGACGTTCTATCTTATATCAGTTACAACCGCCTGATGTGTGCTCCATAAGCACACATTCACATCCTCTGTGAGTAAAAGTTGAGAGTGTATCACTCCTTAAAAAGGACAGCTCCTCACCACCTGGATGTGATGGCCAAGTCCCCAGTCTTCCCTCTGTACATGAACCACGCAGAGCTCATCTCTCCCCTGAGCCTCTACTGAGCTGCTCCTCAGGCTGGAATGAGTCCCCGTCCCTTGGCACAGCCAGCTATCTCTTGCTGCTTGACCTTAGTCTAAATGCCACCTCCTAGCCCAGCTTCAGGCAGCCACCACTCTCTGCCACAAGACCCTACTTAAACCTCCAAGGAGCACATGTAGCCATCTGTTTTTTTTTTCTTACTAGTTAACATTATCTATCAACTGATCCGTCTAACCCACAACTCATCTTTAAGTCCTCTCTGCATCTCACAACACATGTCCAACCCAAAAGGAAATCCTGCTAGCTCTCAGAGTATATCCAGGACAGCCCTTGTGGCTGGCACCCACTCAGGGTCACTGCCGTTTCCCTCCTGCTCTTCTCCCTGTTGCCTTCACTCCTTTATCTAAGTCAACGCCCCAGACAGTGGGCAGAGCTGCCTGAGGAAAGGGGGCTCACACCCTGGCCCTACCACTCAAGAGGAGAGGCCAAAGTCTGCACTGATCTGCAAGGCCACTGCGTGATCCAGCTCTCTGCCACCCTTCAATTACCAGTTAACAGAAGAGAAGACCTGGCTGAAGGAATGAGTTATTTGACTACAGTTTTATATATTTTCAAAAACGTAAAGATATCACCTCATAAGAAGTTATTTTCAAGTAGCTGCAGTTCCTAACAGAACCCAGCTGGCCTATAGGAGAAGTCAGGAGCCTGCCTGTGAGTATGGCAAGTATCACAGAGTGCCAGCATCAACCAGGTCAGGAGAAGAAACCACCACAGACAATCAGTGCAAGAAACAATGTTAATCATGATTAGGGCTTAAGATACAGGGAACAGCAGACAAAAGAGCAAATGGTAGTAAATGAGGGTGGTGAGATGTCAGCTCACATCAGTATGACACTTTACAGTTTCTGAACTTGCCCCCATTTCATTTATTCTTTCTTTTAAGTTCCGGGGCACATGTGCAGGGTGTGCAGGTTTGCTGCACAGGTGAACTTGAGTGCCGTGGTGGTTTGCTGCACCTGTCAACCCATCACCTAGGCATTAAGGCCAGCATGCGTTAACTATTTTTCCTAATGCTCTCTCTCCCCTCACTCCACCTCCTGACAGGCTCCAGTGTGTGTTGTTACCCTCCCTGTGTCCATGTGTTCTCACTGTTCAGCTCCCACTTAGAAGGAAGAACATGCAGTCTTTGGTTTTCTGCTCCTGTATTAGTTTGCTGAGGATAATGAAACTTGCCCCTATTTAAAAGAACAGCAACGAAAAAGCTGCCCACAGTCGTACTGGCAATAACTGGTCCTACACATAGTACTACATGCGAACGGATGTTTAGTAGACTTGACTGGACGGATGGATGGGTACCTGGGTGGCAGGTCTGAAACACACTCAGTGCTTTCGATCCCAAGCCTACGATCCTTTTCACTTTCACAGTTGTTGGGAAAGGAAATTTCAACGGCTGCTCATCTCAAACGAACCCAACTAAGTCACTTCTCATTAACAAACTAAAGCTTCTTGTGACAAGATGAAGAGTATTTACTTTTAATTGATGCAAAATGTGTATTTCAAAATTCCCAGTCACTTAGACCCAAGGCCCTATGCCTAATATCTCTTTGCAAAAATATACAATTACTCAAGCATAATAGAAATAGTTCATAATTTAAAAAAAAGAGAGAACACTTCTCTTAAGCATCATTTGCTGAGGCGTGTTCCCTTAAGTAATTCAACATTCAGGATGCCGAACAATGTTCAAGTAGGAAAGAAGAATTAAGCAATTTTCTATTTAGAGGCTTCAAATCTCCGAAAGCTAAATTTTCTTAAGTTAAAAAACAGTCTACTTGAAAAGTTCATTACACCTTATGCTCAAAATAGCACATGAAGGAACCAGACGTTGTGCTTCTATAATAAGAAAAATGACAAACTGGTCTGTTTCTGTTGCTGGTGCCTATGGAATACACGTCTGAAGACTGTGATCAAACACTTAAGGGTAGGGTCCTCTCAGCCGGGCGCGGTGGCTCATGCCTGTAATCCCAGCACTTTGGGAGGGTGAGGCAGGCAGATCACAAGGTCAGGAGATGGAGATCATCCTGGCTAACATGGTGAAACCCTGTCTCTACTAAAATATATTTTTAAAAAATTAGCTGGACATGGTGATGCGTACCTGTAGTCCCAGCCACTTGGGAGACTGAGGCAGGGGAATTGTTTGAGCCCAGGAGGCAGAAGTTGCAGTGAGCCAAGATCGCACCACTGCACTCCAGTCTGGCGACAAAGCAAGACTGTGTCTCAAAAAAAAAAAAAGTAGGGTCCTCTCTGCACTTCAGAGAAAACAGAGGTGCCCAGTAGGACCCTGTTCAAGCATTGCATGCAGGCAGCAAAGTCCACCTGATGTCCCACAAGCAGCTCAGGCTGGATAGGCATGAAACGAACTTCAGAAGATTCTACTCCTCGTAACATGCTAGGCTACTCAGACCAGCTCAGCCACTGAGAACAGCTAGAAAACATAGACAAAGTACTCTTAAAATCCATGCAAGCATCAGAGAGCTAAGAGGAACTACAAGGCTACTGTCTGGCAGAAGGGCAAAAGAGAGAGACAGGAGCCTACAGATTTCAGAAGAGTTCACCAAGAGGTGAGAATCTGAGCAGAACCTCTGACATATTCAAAGGACTCGATGTGAAAAACACTAGTGTTCAGTGTTCCCCGTGGAGAGTGGACAGTAAATCCGGGAAGCTTCAGGCAGGGCCACAGAGAGAAGGGGAGACTAGAAATAAGGCAGCACTCGCTGGGACTAAGTCCCAGCTTTGAGCCATGTCAGGTCCTGCAACTGGATTTATGCCATTTTTCTACCAAAATTCATTCCTTGTCACTCCTTATTCTACCCCCATTTTTTTTTACCTTTATGCATTGGTAATTCTCTTCCCTCTGACAACCTGACATCCTGATATACCCCAATTTTTGGTCTCAGTTCAAATAATCCCTCTTCCATAATGCCTCCCCTAGCTGCACTAATAGAAAGCAAGTACATCTTCCTGGGAGTTCCAGCATCTTCTTGGTCCTGAGACCCGTGCCTACCTCCTGCTGATCTGTACACAGGCAGAGAGCCCAAGGGCAGGAGGTCAGAGAGGTCAGGGCTGAGGTGCGGCTCCCCTTCTATCTGGCTGAATGACCTTCATCAAGTCACATAACATTCTATGAGCTTCAAATCCATCATCCCCCAAATGGGAATAATTAGATCACATATACTGAGGGGTTATATAAAGAATAAATGAATTACTGCACAGGAAGTATTGCTCTCAATGCCTGGTGCATAGCAAGTATTCAGTAAAAAGAGCTGTTAGCATTCCTACTGCAGCCAATTATGTGTGTCTTAGATGCCTTCATGACTATAAACTCCTTGAAGACTGACTTCTTGTCAGAGTCACCACTGTGTCCCTCATAGTAGCTAATGCAGGCTCTAGCAAATTGTAAGCCCTCAGTAAATAGTAACTAAATGAATGAATAAATTACAGGGTCAAATCCAGTATTTAGCTGACACGCAAACAGTTTACACACACACACTCAACAAAAATTCCATCATTCCGAAGTTTTTACTGCCCACAGACCAGGAGATTCCCGGGTGAAAAAGCACCATGAGTCTCCAGCAAGGCTGTTTCAGCCAACGTAGTGGGTCATGCAGTGGGTCTCCACACAAAAACTGACACAAATCTGAGCAGCCATTTCAACTGGCACCTGGAACGCCTGGAAGAGAGTCACCCATGCAACTGAAAAAAAGGGGGGCTGAAACAGGGAGCCAGGTAACCAGGCTTGGCTGGTCCCACCCCTACAAAGACCAGCAATCTGAAACGCTCGGGATTGAGAGTTTCACAGCAAGCACAGCCGGAACCAGGACAGTCCAGCTCTGTTGGGGGGAAGGGTGTCTATCATTATCGAGGCAGTCCACGACTACTGAGGCAGTTCACCATTACCAGGGAATCCGCCATTACCAAGGCAGTCTGCCATTACCAAGGCAATCCACCATTACTGAGGCAGTCTGCCATTACCAAGACAGTCCTCCATCACTGAGGCAGTTCACCATTACCGGGCTAGTCTGTCATTACTGAGGCAATCTGCCATCACCAAGGCAGTCCACCATTACAGAGACAGTCCGCCATTACTGAGGCAGACTGCCATTACCAAGACAGTTCTAACTATACCTCTATAAACAAAACCACAAGGAAATTCACACCATAGCTGGGCAGAGCCCACGGCAGCTCAGCAATGCCTCTGCTGGCAGACTGTGACTAGGCTACCTCCTCACTGGGCAGGGTATCTCTGAAAAAATGCAGCATCATGTCAGGAACTTATAAATAAATTACCTTCCCAGGACAAAGGACCTGGGAAAAAGTGGCGGTTATGAGTTCTGCTGCAACAGGCTTAAACGTACCTGCCCAGCAGCTCTGAACAGAACAACAGACCTCATAGCTCAGCACTTGAGCTCCTATAAGGGACAGAATGTCTCCTCAAGTGGCTCCCGACCCCTATATATCCAAAGAGACATCTCATAAAGGAGAGCTCATGCTGACATGTGGTGAGTATCCTTCTGGGACAAAGATAACAGAAGAAAAACTGGCAGCAACCCTTACTGTTCTGAAGCCACCACAGGTGATTCCCAGGCAAGCAGGGTCTGGAGTGGACATCCAGCAGTCCTACAGCAGAGGGGCCTGTTAGAAGGAAAACTAAAAACCAGAAAGAAATAACTCTATCATCAACAAAAAGGAGTCCACTCAGAGACCCCATCCGAAAGTCACCAACTACAAAGACAACAGGTAGATAAATCCACTAAGATGGGAGATGACTAGTGCATAAATAATGAAAACACCCAAAACCAGAACGCCTCTCCTCCTCCAAGGGATCACAACTCCTCGCCCACAAGGAAACAAGGCTGGATGGAGAATGAGTTTGATGAAGTTACAGAAACAAAGCTTCATAAAGTGGGTAATAACAAACTTCTCTGAGCTAAAAGAACATGTTCTAACCCAATGCAAAGAAACTAAGAACATTGAAAAAAGGTTTGACAAGATGCTAACGAGAAGAAACGGCTTAGAGAAGAATATAAATGAATTGATAGAGCTGAAAAACACAACACTAGAACTTCTGGAAGCATACACAAGTTTCAATAGCTGAATCAACCAAGAGGAAGAAAGGTTATCAGAGACTGAAGATCAACTCAATGAAATAAAATGAGAAGGCAAGATTAGAGAAAAAAGAGTGAAAAGAAATGAACAAAGCCTCCAAGAAATATAGGATTGTGTGAGAAGACCTAATCTATGTTTGATATGTGTACCTGAATGTAAGAGAGAGAATGTATCCAAGCTGGAAAACACTCTTCAGGTTATTATCCAGGAGAACTTCCCCAACCTAGCAAGGGAGGCCAATATTCAAGTGCAGGAAATAGAACACCACAAGATATTCCTCAAGAAGAGTAACCCCAAGGCACATAATCATCAGATTCACCACGGTTGAAATGAAGGAAAAAATGCTAAGGGCAGCCAGAGAGAAAGGTTGGGTTACCCACAAAGGGAAGCCCATCAGACTCACAGCGGATCTCTTAGCAGAAACCCTATAAGCCAGAAGACAGTGGGGACCAATATTGAACATCCTTAAAGAAAAGAACTTTCAACCTAGAATTTCATATCCAGCCAAACTAAGCTTTGTAAGCAAAGGAGAAATAAAATCCTTTACAGAAAAAACAATTGCTAAGAGATTTTGTCACTACCAGGCCTGCCTTACAAGAGCTCCTAAAAGAAGTGCTAAACATAGAAAGGAACAATCAGTACCAGCCACTCCAAAAATATACCAAATGGTAAAGAGCATTGACACAGTAAAGAAACTGCATCAACTAATGGACAAACCAACCAGCTAGCATCAAAATGGCAGGATCAAATTCACGCATAATAATATTAACCTTAAATATAAATGGGGTAAATGCCACAATCAAAAGACACAGTCAAAAGGCAAATTGGAGAAAAAATCAAAACCCATCAGTGTGCTGTATCCAGGAAACCCATCTCACTTGCAAGGACACAAACGGACTCAAAATAAAGGGAGGGAGGAAGATTTACCAAGCAAATGGTGAGCAAAAAATAGCAGGAGTTTCAATCCTAGTCTCTGATAAAATGGACTTTAAATAAACAAAGATCAAAAGAGACAAAGAAGGACATTACACAATGGTAAAAGGATCAATACAAGAGGAAGAGCTAACAATCCTAAATATATACCCACCCAATACAGGAGCACCCAGATACATAAAGCGAGTTCTTAATGATCTACAAAGAGACTTAGACTCCCACACAATAATAGTGGGAAACGTTAGCACTCCACTGTCAATATTAGACAGATAACAAGACAGAAAATTAACAAGAATATCCAGGACTTGAACTCAGATCTGGACCAAGCAAATCTAATAGACATCTACAGAACTCTCCAATCCAAATTCACAAAATATACATTCTTCTCAGCACCACATCACACCTACTCTAAAATTGACCACAAAATTGGAAGTAAATCACTCCTCAGCTAATGCAAAAGAACAGAAATCATAACATACAGTCTCTCAGACCACAGTGTAATCAAATTAGAACTCAAGATTAAGAAACTAACTCAGAACCGCACAACTTCATGCAAATTGAACAACTAGCTCTTGAATGTTGACTGGATAAACAATGAAATAAAGGCAGAAATAAAGATATTCTTCAAAACCAATGAGCACAAAGACACAATGTACCAAAATCTCTGGGACACATTTAAAGCAGTGTCTAGAGGAAAATTGATAGCAATAAATGCCCACATGAGAAGCAAGGAAAGATCTAAAATTGACACCCTATCATCAAAATTGAAAGAGCAAGAGGAGCAAGATCAAGAAAACTCAAAACCTAGCAGAAGCATTCCCTTTGAACTCTGGCACTAGACAAGGATGCCCTCTCTCACCACTCCTATTCAAGATAGTATTGGAAATTCTAGCCAGAGCAATCAGGCAAGAAAAAGAAATAAAGGGTATTCAATTAGGAAAGGAGGAAGTCAAATTGTCTCTATTTGCAGACGACATGACTGTATATTTAAAAGACTCCATTGTCTCAGCCCAAATATCCTGAAACAGATAAGCAACTTCAGCAAAGTCTCAAGATACAAAATCAATGTGCAGAAATCACAAGCATTCCTATACACCAGTAACAGACAGACAGCCAAAACAAGAGCAAAGAGAGAACTCCCATTCACAATTTCTACAAAGAGAATAAAATACCTAGAAATAAAACTAACAAAGGATGTAAAGGACCTCTTCAAGGAGAACTACAAACCACTGCTCAAGGAAAGAAGAGAGGACACAAACAGATGGAAAAACATTCCATGCTCATGGTAAGGAAGAATCAGTGTTGTGAAAATGATCATACTGCCCAAAGTAATTTATAGATTCAACACTATCCCCATCAAGCTACCTATGACCCCCTTCACAGAACTGAAAAAAAAACACCTTAAAATTCATATGGAACCAAAAGAGAACCCACATAGCTAAGTCAATTCTAAGCAAAAAGAACTAAGCTGGAGGCATCACACTACCTGACTTCAAACTATACTACAAGGCTACAGTAATCAAAACAGCATGGTACTGGTACCAAAACAGAAATACAGATCAATGAAACAGAACAGAGGCCTTGGAGGCAACGCCTCTATATGCCTCTACAATGCCACACATCTACAACCATCCTATCTTTGACAAACCTCACAAAAACAAGCAATGGGGAAAGGATTTCCTGTTTAATATATGGTGTTGGGAAAACTGGCTAGCCATGTGCAGAAAACAGAAACTGGACCCCTTCCTGACACCTTACACTAAAATTAATTCCAGATGGATTAAAAACTTAAACATAAGACCTAACACCATAAAAACCCTAGAAGGAAACCATTCAGGACATAGGCATAGGCAAGGACTTCATGACTAAAACACCAAAAGCACTGGCAACAAAAGCCAAAATAGACAAATGGGATCTAATTAAACCCCAGAGCTTCTACACAGCAAAAGAAACAGTCATTAGAGTGAACCAGCAACCAAAAGAATGGGAAAAATTTTTTGCTGTCTACCCATCTGACACAGGGCTAATAGCCAGGATCTACAAAGAACTAAAACAGATTTACAAGAATAAAACAAAGAAACCCATTCAGAAGTGGGCAAAGGATATGAACAGACACTTTTCAAAAGAAGACATAGATGAGGCCAACAAACATATGAAAAAATGCTCATCATCCCTGGTCATCAGAGAGATGCAAATCAAAACCACATTGAGATACCATCTCACTCCAGTTAGAATGGTGATCATTAAAAAATCTGGAGACAACAGATGCTGGAGAGGATGTGCAGAAAAAGGAACACTTTTACACCATTGGTGGGATCGTAAATTAGTTCAACCATTGTGGAAGACAGTGTGGCGATTCCTCAAGGACCTAGAAATAGAAATTCCATTTGACCCAGCAATCCCATTACTGGGTACATACCCAAAGGATTATAAATTGTTCTATTATAAAGACACATGCACACCTATGTTCATTGTAGCACTGTTTACAATAGCAAAGACCTGAAACCAACCCAAATGCCCATCAATAATAGACTGGACAGGGAAAATGTGGCACATATACACCATGGAATACTATAAAAAACGATGAGTTCATGTCCTTTGTAGGGACATGGATGAACCTGGAAACCGTCATTCTCAGCAAATTGACACAAGAACAGAAAATCAAACACCACATGTTCTCACTCATAGGTGGGTGTTGAACAATGAGAACACATGGACACAGGGAGGGGAGCATCACACACTGGGGTCTGTTGCAGGGGACTAAGGGAGAGACAGCAGGGGGTAGGGAGTTGGGGAGGGATAACATGGGGAGAAATGCCAGACATAGGTGACGGGGATGGAGGCAGTAAACCACATTGCCGTGTATGTACCTATGCAACAATCCTGCATGATCTGCACATGTACCCCAGAACCTAAAGTGCCATAAAATATTTTTTTAAAAATTCATCAGGTAGATATGTGCAAAGACTTATTTGTAAAGACTCCATCAAAAGCTATTAAGTTTGAATGACTTAATTTTTTCTTTTTTTCTCATTTCAGTACTACAGACACACTTTATAAAAACCTCTCCATGACACCATGATGCCTGCTGTGAAGGGTGCTAGTGTTATGAACAGAGGCATTTGCAAAGCAGAAACTCCACGTTTTTCAGCATCTTATCCCAGAAACTAGGTCAAGTGGACCTCTAAGCAAGCATGGTATGAAAGACCACTCAATGTGACTTCAACCACTAAGTCGTCCTCTGTTGAGTGAAGGCCAGGTGACCAAAGGGGTGTTTTTGCCATCTCATCTCTGCCTGTCTGCATCCGTGTGTCTCTGCATCTCTGTCCCTCTCTCTGACAAGCACAGGGCCTGTAGCAGTGTGGCTAGCTCCTCCCGAGGAAGTCTCCCATCCTTAGCACATTACATGAATGCTTGGATCTCCCGAAGGACCCAGATTTGGTGTTTTTGCCTTAGCCCTACCAATCCTATTTTACACTTATAACAACAGAAAATTCTTCATTTCCAGAAATGGTCAAAGGTATTGGGAAGTGGAGTGAACATGTGGCTTTTGTCTGTCCAGCACTTCTCTTTTCTCTGGGAAGCAGCTCCTTCTTCATCCCATGTAGTTCTGGTGGGATCCAGGCTGGCCTCGATCCTGCCATGGCCAGAGACAGACACATCCCATCAACAGTGTTTACCCAGAGGATAAACAGAAGGTAAAGGGACATGAAAAGCCCTTCTATGAGATTTGATTTACAAATTCTAGGAGGATAAGAATCCAGTTTGTCTTCCTCTGAATCACATTATAAAGCTATGGGCCAGGCGTGGTGGCTCATGCCTATAATCTGAGCACTTTGGGAGGCCAAGGTGGGCATATCACTTGAGGTGAGGAGTTTGAGACCAGCCTGGGCAACATGGTGAAACCCTGTCTTTACTAAAAAATACAAAAATTAGCTGGGTGTGGTGGTGAATGCCTACAGTCCCAGCTACTAGGGAGGCTGAAAAAGGAGAATTGCTTGAACCCGGGAGACAGAAGTTGCAGTGAGCTGAGATTGCACCACTGCACTCCAGTCTGGGTGGCAGGGATAGACTACATCTCAAAAAAAAAAGAAAAAAAGAAAAGATCCAGTTATTGGGTGTGCCTACAGCCCTCTCTTCCCCAACACATTGAGAGACTCTGGGCAACACACAACTCTATGAACCTATGTTTTCTTGCCTCTAAAATGGGAACCAACTAAAAAACTCAATGAGATTTGAAATAAAAGTACTTTGGAAAAACACAAATCAGCAATGTCTTGGAACTAGGAAACTCTGGGATATGAGCACTTTGCTTAAAAAAAAAAGAAGTCTAAAAATTCCACCTGAAATTTGCCTCCTTTTTGAACACAGACCTCAAAATCTCCAAGAAACCTCAAAAACCTGTCATCTTCAAGCTCAGAAAAATACCAAGAAAGCCACTCTACAGATTCTATATGACTACAGAAGTCTGTTCTGAAATCCAACTGAAGATGCAAAACACAAAAGCATATAAATGATAAATGGGGACAGCAAGTAACCAGCCCAGGTAGGAGGTAGAAGCCAGCCTTCAGAAAACTAAAGCTGAGCCCTCCGCCCATACAGGAACAGAGCTGGAGAGAAGGGGACAGCTGCAGAGCGATGACGAGAGATGCGATGGAATAAGATGTCGTGAGCAGGGGAGCAAATCACTGGGCGCCCCTGAGAAGGATCTCTCTCCAGCTGGGGTGGGGTGGAGGGGACAAAATTATGTTTAATCATTTAGCCAATTTTTCTGCCAACACAGGCTATCACAAATAGAACAGAGAACAGATTGGGATGACAATTAATAGGAAGACAGGACAAAAAAAGTTACAAACAGATGAAGGCAGCCTAGTAGGAGGACTAAAGGATTTAGTGGCTTTATCAGGACAGAGGGGATTTAAGAATGGTATGATTCTGGTAGATCATCATGAATAAAATCGAGCTTTTAGAGAGAATTTCATAGTTACCATTTATAGTGCTCAACTTTTCTATTAAGAGCAACTCTGTGGGCAATTCAGAAAGATAATTTTGTATGCTAAAATAATCCTTCTCTCTAGAATTCAGCCATATCCCAACCATGATGACAACTGGGGAGAATGACAGCTGAAAGCAGGATTTGTGCATGGGAAAGAAAAAGCAGAGTCACAATAAAAACAGTTCTTCTAGGAAGGGGTGAAGGCCGAGGGCCACGTCCGTGGCTTGGCACCAGGTGCTCCGTGCACGCCATCCAACTCTTCACACCCTGCAGAGTCAGGTGTTCTCTTACCAGTTCTGCAGATGAGGAGGCTGAGGCTCTGAGACAGTAACTTGCTCAATAATAACACACAGCTCATCAGAAGCACAGTCGAACTAGAACTCAGGACAACTGGATTTGTCACTACCCAGCAAAACTGGGCCAAATAATACATTTCAGTCCCCAAACTGAGCTTCTACAAGAGCTCACGACCCAAGGTTGTTCTGTAGCACATCACCGGGTCAAAACTGTACAGCATGCATTCCACTAAACCCATCACAAGGACCCTTGCAGTGGCTTAGCGTCTATCTCCAGTGGCGGGATCCACGCAGGTATGTGTCCATGTTGTTACACTTTCAAAGAGACACTAATACATAAGGCTCAATACATTTTCCTCTTGTGAGAGGCACCTAAAATAAACTAGAATAAAATACATTAACAAAGGCAACAGGAGGCAACAATTGCTCAGAGGGAGTTTGTCAGAGTGTGTGCTATTCCAGGTAGAATATATTTTAAAGAGGCTTTCTCATTTAGTCATAAAATCCACAGGTGCCAAAAAAAGCCCATCTGGTTATCATAAAATATCCTCCAGAAAACCAAAGCAGTAGAAGCAGTTGGCTAAGAAATTAGCCAATACTCATCCTTACTTTTCATAAAGAAAGTGGTATGCTCATTCATTCAGAAACTTTGAAATATGCTTAGGAAAGAAAAAATAACCATACAGGAACAGTGGCCTTCAGATACTATTCAAACGGCAACAGTCCACATTCCCCACAGCCAGCCTCACTTTGAGACTGGTCTTCTTTCTGCTGGATGCTCCCTGCAATGGGAACAGACTTCCAGTCCTCTGCCCTCACTGACATCAGAGGCCTCCATGTCCAGGAAGCTGTAACTACCAACTGAACATGTGAAATGTTCTGGGTAGTTCCCAACTTGTTCTAAACTTAGATTATGGTGACAACTGCACAACCCTGTGAATACACTAAGTGACTGAATTCTATCTCACATGAATTCTATCCCAACAAATATTTTTTAAAAGCTAAAAGGATAGGCCGGGCACAGTGGTTACACCCGTAATCCCAGCACTTTGGGAGACTGAGGCGGATGGATCACCCGAGGTCAGGAGTTCGAGACCAGCCTGACCAACATGGAGAAATGCTGTCTCTAGTAAAAAAAAAATTAGCTAGGTATGGTGGTGGATACCTGTAATCCCAGCTATTCAGGAGGCTCAGACAGGAGAATCGCTGGAACAAAGGAGGCAGAGGTTGCGGTGAGCCAAGATGGTGCCATCGCACTTCAGCCTGGGCAACAAGAGCAAAACTCCACCCACAAAAAAAAACTAAAAGGGTAGTACAAATGCATAAGGAGACAAACAAACTTTGGGGGTAGAGAGGAAGATAAAGAGAAAAGAGAGATTATATCCCAATGAATAACAATTAGACCAGAAGCTAAGCTCCCAGCAGCAAGGCAAGTCATTTGACTTAAGAATCCATCCTCAAAGTCCTAAGGAAAATTCAGCTGCTAAACTAGACTTATGTATACAGCAGAAACTTTTTTTTTAGAATGATGATGACAAACACATTTTTTGGATAAAACCTAAGAGAACTTACCACCAACACATTCTCACTAGGAACTTGTAAATAGTACACTTCAGGTACATAGAAAACAATTGCAGAAGGAAGGTCAGAGACTTAGAGAAGAATGGGAAACACAGAAAGCAGCAGGCAAGTAGATGCTTCAGTCAATTCCATATGTTTTCTTTTTCTTTTTTCTCTTTTGAGACAGAGTCTTGCTCTGTCGCCCAGGCTGGAGTGCAGTGGCACGATCTCGGCTCGCTGCAACCTCTGCCTCCCAGGTTCAAGCAATTCTCCTGCCTCAGCCTCCTGAGTAGCTGGGACTACAGGTGCATGCCACCACACCCAGCTAACTTTTTTTGTTTTTTGTTTTTTGTTTTTTTTTACTAGAGGCAGGGTTACACCGTGTTGCCCAGACTGGTCAAAAACTCCTAAGCTCAGGCTATCCCACCCACCTCAGCCTTCCAAAGTGCTGAGATTACAGGCATGAGCCACTGCACCCAGCTGCATGTTCTTCCCTTCTAAAGATGGTTACAAAAACAAAGAAGTGGGGCCGGGCACAGTGGCTCAAGCCTATAATCCCAGCACTTTGGGAGGCTGAGGCAGGTGGATCATAACGAGTTCAAGACCAGCCTGACAAACATGATGAAACCCCATCTCTACTAAAAATTCAAAATTAGCTGGGCATGGTGGCACACACCTGTAATCACAGCTACTCTGGAGGCTGAGGCAAGAGAATTGCTTGCACCTGGGAGGTGGAGGTTGTAGTGAGCCAAGATTATGCCTCTGCACCCTAGCCTGGGCATCAAGAGCAAAACTCCATCTCAAAAAAAAAAAGTGAATGAAACTGAAGCAGGTGAGGACCTAGCCACAGATAAGGAAGGCATTTGTGACCATTGGGGATGGGTCCTGGAGGGCATGCTCTCTTGTGCGGAAATCTTCAAGAGAAGTGGAAACTGTGGCTGGTGGTCTTAGCAACCCCCTGACTCAGACACATCCCCCAGACTGAGACTCTGATCTGGGCACTTACAACAGTGACCTGCACTGATATCTTTACTAGACCACAGAGTGCTGAGGGCAGGAAGCTTGCATTTAAAGTCTCTATCCAAAGTTTGTCACATTACCTAGCACACAGAAGCTATGGCTGGGTAAATGAATGAGGTAATGTCATTTCCTAGATCCTGTGTGATGAGAAATGCCTCACAGCCTCAGGTGCTGCCAGCACATGGGAAGCCCAGGACACACCTCTGAGGCCATAATTTCCGGGGACAGTGATGTGCAAGCACTCCTTGAAGTTACATCATGCGGCAGCCGAGAACTGCAGGCCTGCACTGAAAAGCACCTAATAAGGACACAAATGAATGACTTTGTGAATTAATGACTTCATGAATGGATTAAGTAAATGATCATCTTCCAGCAAAAAGAGAGAAAAGCAGGTTGTTGCTAGGATTTCAAATCCAAAGATTATGTTTAAAAACTACGGGTAAGTCACTGGGTTTTTCTCAGTTTTTTTTTTGTTGTTGTTGTTTTGGAGACGGAGTCTCACTGTGTCACCCAGGCTGGAGTGCAATGGCGCGATCTCCATTCACTGCAACCTCCGCCTCCCGGGTTCAAGCAATTCTCCTGCCTCAGCCTCCTGAGTAGCTGTGATTACAGGTATGTGCCACCATGCCCAGCTAATTTTGAATTTTTAGTACAAATGGGGTTTCACCATGTTGGCCAGGTTGGTCTCAATCTCTTAACCTCAGTGATCTGCCCGCCTCAGCCTCCCAAAGTGCTAGGAGCTACTGCACCTGGCCATAAATCACTTCTCTGTAATATAAGAATGTCAGAATGGACTGCTTTGAAGAATACTTGAGTTACTTGTCACTAGAACTGGCCAAGCACAGGGCAGATAATTTCTTGGCCAAGATCTTGGGGAGCAAGTGGAGGGAGGAGGAATTCAGGGAACCTGGCTCTGCTGCAAGGTAGTATGCATTGTTCTTGTCCTTTTCTCTCTCCTTCTCTAAGTAGCTGTGGGGTATCCACAGGACCAGCATCACCCTAGCCCGGTTTTCTCCCTGTTCCCGTAGAGGAAGGTAGAACTGAGCAGAGTCACTGGATGAAGTTCCAAAGGATTAAGAGACATGTGGGTCTGTGTTCAAGTCCAAAAGGTGTTCACTGCCCAGGAGCAGTTCTAAAAGGATCACTGGACATGGAGGCGAAGCCCCAGGCCCTCCGACATGAGGAAAGGCACTCAACACCACTGCACATCAACAGTGACGAGCTCAACAGCACAGAGATTCCGGTCCTCTTATGCCTCCACCCCAGGTTTTGTGTCTTTTGTATTCTGTTTATATGTTACTCCATTTCTACTTGAAGAGAAACACAAATAAATGAACATCAATTCTCCAAAGAAAGCCACAGAAATAGCTCGATTAACATATGTTATTTTAGGACAAAAATCAGGGAAACAAAACCAGAACACTGTCAGTTTGAGATTAAAGTAGAAGGCCTTTTTCTTAAGATAATAAAGGAAGGACAGTGGTTTCCCAAGCCAAACATGACGTGTGCTGGTTCTCCGTTTAGAAGCTAGAAATTCAAAGTATATCTAGGTGTTTCGTGTGCTCCTCACAGCAGTCCCAGAGCACTGTGCATCCCTCAAAGACAGGAAAATCATCATTTCTTCATTAAACAGTCAGCCAAATCAAAGAAATCACAGAGCTGACAGTTTCAAGGTAGAGCACTGAGTTTAAAAAGTCTCAAAAGTAAAGGCTCACCCCATCATCCCTCAAAATGTTTCTTCCGCACAAATTAGTTTTAACTCCTAGGGCCTAAGTCTCTTAAAGACTAACTTCATAAAGGTTTCTCTTTTCCCTCCCTCCCTTCTTTCTCTCTCATACACATACACACACACACACACACACTCTCTCTCTCTCTCTCTCTCCACCCCCAGCCCCACCCGCCATCTCTCTCTCCCCCAACCACACACACAAATGTTACATCCCTGGAATTGGCTTTGCTCCTTTCTCCCACAGGGTTTTACATACACATAAATAAATAAACCTTTTCCTACCCTACCCTTTTCACCTATTTAAGTCCTGCCCCTTCTGTAAATTTTATTTCAGTAATTATTCCTACAGAAAAGTCTTCCCAGCCCTTTAAATTAAGTAAAACCCTGATTATATACTCACAGCATCATATATTCTGTACCTAGCATTTAGCAGTTATAACTTTTCATTTATTTGTGAAATTGCTTATCCCTCTCACTACACTTATGCTAATACACTAGCTACTAGAGAAATGTGGGTATTGGGCCGGGCGCTGTGGCTCACACCTGTAATCCTAGCACTTTGGGAGGCCAAGGTGGGTAGATCACCTGAGGTCAGGAGTTCAAGACTAGCCTGGCCATCGTGGTGAAACCCCATCTTAAATAATTTTAAAAAAAAATGTGGGTATTGAAATTTAAAGTCATTAAAATTAAATAAAATTACTAATGAGTGGTTGAGATCAGGGGTCCCCAACCCCCGGTTCACGTCCTGTTAGGAATTGGGACACGCAGCAGGAGGTGAGCAGCGGGCAAGTAAGTGTGCCTGAGTTCTGCCTCCTGTCAGTTCAGTGGAGGCATGAGATTCTCAGAGGATCACAAACCCTACTGTCAACTGCAGGCGCAAGGCCTCTAGGTTGCATGTTCTTTATGAGAATCTAAGGCCTGATAACCTGAGGTGGAATCATTTCATCGAGAAACCACTGACTTCCATTAAACCCATCCCTGGTGCCATCCATGTCCCATGGAACCAGAGCCACATGTGGCTGGCGGCTGCCATGCTAGACAGCACTGCACAGGCTATTCCCGCCAGTACGGAAGGTTCTGTGGATGCTGTGGATGTCCCCGTCCCGGACACTGAGCCCCGAGAGGACAGAGACTGGGTCTTATTTTACTCCAGACACTCCCAAGAGTAGCAGAGTGCATGGAATAAAACAGATACGCAACAAATACTTGTGAGGACAACAGGAATAACAGAACTAGGACTGCTCACTTTGCTAAACTGTGCAGCACTTGATGGAAACCCAGAAAGAAGGAAACTGTGTAAGTCTTGCTACCTGATTAGATGAAAATATTAAAAATTAGTTACTTCCATAATTTAAAACTGTATGACATGATTCCAAATCTTCTATAATTCCTGCTCCCTATTCAACAAATACTTGTAATTACCTAATATGTGCCACACACAAGTTTGGTTCATAGGCCTAAATGCAAAAACAGAAACAACAAATTCTCTAGCAGAAAACAATATTTCCATGACCTGGATATAAGCAAAGATTTCCTAAACAAAAAAATAGTGCTAACCAAGAAGAAAATAATTATAATAAAATTAAGAAAGCTAAGAAAATTTATAATTTTTTTTTTTTGAGATAGAGTTTCCCTCTTGTTGCCCAGGCTGGAGTGCAATGGCACAATTTCAGCTCACTGCAACCTCCAACTCCCAGGTTCAAGCAATTCTCCTGCCTCAGCCTCCCGAGTGGCTGCGATTACAGGCACCTGCCACCAGGCCTAGTTAATTTTTTGTATTTTTAGTAGAGACAGGGTTTCACCACGTTGGTCAGGCTGCTCTCGAACTCCTGACCTCAGGTGTGCCATCTGCCTTAGCCTCCCAAAGTGCTGGAATTATGTGCATAAGCCACTGTGCCTGGCTGAAAATTCACAATTTTTAGTTAAGAAATTTAATTAACAAAATTGATAAATTCTCTTCATCAAAAGACAACATCAGGAAAGTGAAAAGTCTCGCTACAGACTCTTAACACGCGTGCAGTACTCAGAGCTGACAACAGACGAACAGCTACAGGCTCTTAACACGCGTGCAGTACTCAGAGCTGACAACAGACGAACAGCTACAGGCTCTTAACACGCGTGCAGTACTCAGAGCTGACAACAGACGAACAGCTACAGGCTCTTAACACGCGTGCAGTACTCAGAGCTGACAACAGACGAACAGCTACAGGCTCTTAACACGCGTGCAGTACTCAGAGCTGACAACAGACGAACAGCTACAGGCTCTTAACACGCATGCAGTACTCAGAGCTGACAACAGACAAACATCCCAAATGTGTTGAGCACTCCTGTAAATCAGCTGGAAGTTAAATAATCCAATAAAAATGAAGAAAATATTTTAATAGACACCTCACAAAAGTATACATCCGATATGCAATGCCATTGGCTACTTGGGAAAGCAAGTTAATAGCACAGTGAGATAATCCCTCACGTAGTCCAGAACTGCTGTAATTTCAAACACTAACAATACCAATCGGTGGTGAGGAGCCAGAGCCAGAGAGAGTTCATACATATGCTGGGAGGTATGGAAATCCCAGGAACCACTCTGAAATCTATTTGGCTGTGAATCTATTAAAGCCCACATAAACGTGAGCTCATGTCCATCAAATACACGCACAGGAATGTCTAGAGGCAGCGTCATGCCTAACAGCCCAAAAGTTAAAACCACCCAGATGTTCATCACAAGTATAATAAATGAACTGTGGTATTTTCATACAATACCGTCCAGTCATAAAAAAGAACAAACACAACACACAATATGCATGCATCTCAGATATAATGTGGAGGGGAGAAGGAAAAAAACATGATACGTTAATTTCAGACTTCTAACATGGAGAAATGTAAGCACATACGATTGTGTCACTTTTAGGCCAAAGGGAAAAAAAAAGAATGTATACTGCATTTATTTCTTGTTTCTTTTTTTTGAGACAGTCTCACTTTGTCACCCAGGCTGGAGTGCTATAGCATGATCTGGCTCACTGCAACCTCTGCCTCCCAGACTCAAACAATTCTCCTGCCTCAGCCTCCCAAGTAGCTAGGATTATAGGCACATGCCACCATGCCCAGCTAATTTTTGTATTTTTAGCAGAGATGAGGTTTCACCACGTTGGACTAGGCTGGTCTCAAACTCCTGGCTTCAAGTGATCCACCTGCCTCAGCCTGCCAAAGTGCTGGGACTGCAGGCATGAGCCACTGTGCCTGGTCATTTATTTCTTCTATATGGAATTTAAGCAAAAACAAAACTAATCTATGACAATAGAAGTCATAATTTATAGTTATCTTTGTGGGGTGCTATCCACTGGCACAGGACTCGAGATTTGAAGGGTGCTGGAAATTATTCATATCATGATCTGGGTGGTTATACACATTAATATGAACATAAAAATAGTCATCAAGCTATAAACTTAATATTTGTGTTTATTACTGTATGTAAGTTGTACTTCCATAAAAAAAGAATTCAAATATCACTTAACAAAATATAAGGTATCTGGGAATAAATCTGGTAAAATAATGTGGGGCCTTTATAGAGAAAATTAGGCAATATTTTTGAAAGACATTTCAAATGACAAATAATTGAAGAGACATACAATCTTCATAGATAGGAAGACCAACCACCAGACACATGTCACTTCTCCCCCAAATTAATCTATATATTTTATTCAGTCCCAATCAATACTCTAAGAGACTGCTTTGAGGAACTTGACAAATTGATTCTAAAATTGATGTGGGCCATGCATGGTGGCTCATGTCTATGCACTTTGGGAGGCCAGGGTGGGTGGATCACCTGAGGTCAGGAGTTTGAGATCAGCCTGGCCAACATGATGAAACCCAATCTCTATTAAAAGTACAAAAGTTAGCTGGGCATAGTGGCACACACATGTAGTCCCAGCTACTCAGGAGGCTGAGGCATGAGAATCGCTTGAGCCTAGGAAGTGGAGGTTGCAGTAAGCCAAGATCATGCCACTGCACTCCAGCCTAGGCAACACAGTGAGACTTCATCTCAAGAAAATATAAAAAATAAATCAAATAAAATTGATGTAGAAGATCATCAGACAAAGAACATCCAAAAAGCTTCTGAACAATCACCTAGTCAGGAGACTTACCACATTGACCTCAAAACTCATCATCACAGGGAACAGAGAATAAGTAGCAACATAGGTAGCAATTAGGTCTGCCTGGAGAAGCCCAGAATTTGAAACAACTGCCTTGAGATTCAGATAATGAGAAAGTTTTTCAAGAAAACAAGCAGAGGGGGAGAAACCCAAGATGGCCAAACAGAAGCATCTCTGGAGTGCAGTTCCCAGTGAGACCAACACAGAGGGTGAGTAATCACCGCATTTCCAAATGAGTTCTTACTGCCCGCAGACCAGGAGATTCCCGGGTCAAAAAGAAACACGAGTTTCCAGCACAGCAGTTTCAGCCAGGGCCGTGGGTTTCCACATAAAAAAATCACACAAATCTGGGTGGCTGTTTCAACTGGCACCTAGAACACTTAGGAGACAGAACCGCCCATTCAACAGAAAAAAAGGGGGCTGAAACAGAGCCAGGTAATCTGGCTCAGTGGGTCCCACCCCAACAATGAACAGCAAACTGAAACGCTCTGGATTGAGAGTTTCACAGCAAGCGCAGCTGGACCTGGGATGATGTAGCTCGGTGGGGGGAAGGGCATCTGCTATTACTGAGGCATTCCACCACTACTGAGGCAGTCTGCCATTACTGAGGAAGTCCACTATTACCGAGGCAGTCCACCATTACAGAGGCAGTTCACCATTACAGAGGCAATCCACCACTACTGAGGCAGACCACCATTACAGAGGCAATCCACCACTACTGAGGCAGACCACCATTACAGAGGCAATCCACCACTACTGAGGCAGACCACCATTACAGAGGCAATCCACCACTACTGAGGCAGACCACCATTACAGAGGCAATCCACCACTACTGAGGCAGACCACCATTACAGAGGCAATCCACCACTACTGAGGCAGACCACCATTACCCAGGCAGTTCAGTTCTGATTGTACCTCTGTAAACAAAACCACAAGGAAGTTTAAACTCCTGGGATGAAGATAATAGAAGACGAAAACAGCAGCAACCCTTACTGTTCTGCAGCCCCCGCAGATGATCCCCAGACAAGCAGGGTCTGCAATTGACCTCCAGCAGTCCTGAAGCAGTGGGGCCTGTTAGAAGAAAAACTTTAAAAATGAAAGAAATAGCTTCAACATCAACAAACAGGATGTCCACTCAGAGACCCCATCTGAAAGTCACTAACTACAAAGACCACAAGTAGATAAATCCACTAAGATGGGAAGAAACGTGGCTCACGCCTGTAATCCCAGCACTTTGGGAGACCGAGGTGGGTGGATCACGAGATCAAGAGATCAAGACCATCCTGGTCAACATGGTGAAACCCCATCTCTACTAAAAATAAAAAAAAAAATTAGCTGGGCATGGTGGCACATGCCTGTAATCCCAGCTACTTGGGAGGCTGAGGCAGGAGAATTGCCTGAACCCAGGAGGCAGAGGTTGCAGTGAACCGAGATCACACCATTGCACTCCAACCTGGGTATCAAGAGTGAAACTCCGACTCAAAAAAAAAAAAAAAAGGGAAGAAACCAGCACAAAAAGGATGAAAACACCCAAAACCAGAACGCCTCTCCTCAAAGGGATCACAACTCCTGACCAGCAAAGGAACAAAGGTGGAAAGAGAATGAGTCTCATGAATTGACAGAAACAGGCTTCAGAAGATGGGTAATAACAAATTTCTCTGAGCTAAAAAAAACATGCTCTAACCCAATGCAAAGAAACTAAGAACCTTGAAAAAAGGTTAGATGAAATGCTAACAATACACAGCTTAAAGAAGAATATAAACAACTTGATGGCACTGAAAAACATAGCACAAGAACTTCACAAAGCATACACAAGTTTCAATAGCTGAATCAACCGGCAGAAGAAAGGATATCAGAGATTGAAGATCAACTCAATGAAATAAAACAAGAAGGCAAGATGAGAGAAAAAAGAGTGCAAAGAAATGAAGAAAGCCTACAATAAATATGGGATTATGTGAAAAACCTAATCTGCATTTGATAGGTGTACCTGAATGTGACTGAGAGAATTAATCCAAGCTGGAAAATACTCTTCAGGATGTTATCCAGTTAAACTTTGCCAATCTAGCAAGGCAGGCCAACATTCAAATTCAGGAAATACAGAAGATACCACACCACAAAGATATTCCTCAAAAAGAGCAACCCCATGGGCACATAATCGTCAGATTCACTAGCATTGAAATGAAGGAAAAAATGCTAAGGGCAGCCAGAGAGAAAGGTCGGGTTACCCACAAAAGGAAGCCCATCAGACTCACAGCAGATCTCCCAGCAGAAACCCTATAAGCCAAAAGAGAGTGGGGATCAATATTCAACATCCTTAAAGAAAAGAACTTTCAACCAAGAATTTCATATCCAGCCAAACTAAGCTTCATAAGCAAAGGAGAAATAAAATCCTTTATGGACAAACAATTGCTGAGAGATTTTGTGACCACCAGGCCTGCCTTACAAGAGCTCCTGAAAGAAGCACTAAACATAGAAAGGAACAATCAGTACCAGCCACTCCAAAAACAAACCAAATGGTAAAGATAACTGACACAATGAAGAAACTGCATCAGCTAATGGACAAAACAACCAGCTAGCATCAAAATGGCAGAATCAAATTCACACATAACAATATTAACCTTAAATATAAATGGGCTAAATGCCACAATTAAAAGACACAGACTGGCAAATTGGATAAAAAGTCAAGACCCATCAGTGTGCTGTGTTCAGGAAACCCATCTCATGTGCAAGGACACACATAAGCTAAAAATAAAGACAGGGAGGAAGATTTACCAAGCAAATGGAGAGCAAAAAAAAGCAGGAGTTTCAATCCTAGTCTCTGATAAAATGGACTTTAAACCAACAAAGATCAAAACAGAAAAAACATTACATAATGGCAAAAAGATCAATGCAACAGGAAGAGTTAACGATCCTAAATATATACCCACTGAATACAGGGAAACCCAGATACATAAAGCAAGTTCTTAATGATCTACAAAGAGACTTAGACTCCCACACAATAATAGTGGGAGACTTTAACACTCCAATGTCAATATTAGACAGATCAAGAAGACAGAAAATCAACATGGATATCCAGGACTTGAACTCAGATCTGGATCAAGCGGACCTGATAGACATCTACAAAACTCTCCACCCCAAATCCACAGAATATACATTCTTCTCAGCAGCACATCACACCTACTCTAAAACTGACCACTTAATTGGAAGTAAATCATTCCTCCGCAAATGCAAAAGAACGGAAATCATAACAGTCTCTCAGACCACAGGGAATCAAATTAGAACTCAGGATTAAAAAACTAACTCAGAACCATGCAACTTCATGGAAACTGAACAACTGGCTCCTGAATGTCAACTGGATAATCGATGAAATGAAGACAGAAATAAAGAGGTTCTTCAAAACCAACGAGAATAAAGACAAACGTACCAGAATCTCTAGGACACATGTACAGCAGTGTCTGGAGGGAAATTTATAGCAATAAGTGCCCATATGAGAAGCAAGGAAAGATCTAAAATTGACACCCTATGATCAAAATTGAAAGAGCAAGAGGAGCAAGATCAAGAAAACTCAAAACCAAGCAGAAGACAAGAAATAAATAAGATCAGAGCAGAACTGAAGGAGATAGAGACACAAAAAGCTTTCAAAAAATTAATAAATCCACGAGCTGTTCTTTTGAAAAGATCAACAAAATAGCCAGAGTAATAAAAAAGAAAAGAGAGAAGAATCAAATAGATGTAATAAAAAACAATAAAGGGGATATCACCACCAATTCCCCAGAAATATAAACTACTATCAGGGATTACTATAAACAACTCTATGCATATAAACCAGTAAACCTGGAAGAAATGGATAAATTCCTGGACACTTGCACCCTCCCAAGCCTAAACCAGAAAGAAGTCGAAACACTGAATAGACCAATAACAAGGGCTGAAGTTGAGGCAGCAATTAATAGCCTAACAACCAAAAAAAACCCCAGGTGTACAAAACCAGATGTACAAAGAGGAGCTGGTACCATTCCTTCTGAAACTATTCCAAACAATACAAAAAGAGGGAATCCTTTCCAAATCATTTTATGAGACCAACATCATCCTGATACCAAAGTCCAGCAGAGAATCAACAAAAAAGAAAATGTCAGGCCAATATCCGTGATGAACATAGATGCAAAAATCTTGATTAAAATACTGGCAAACCGATCGCAACAACACATCAAAAAAGCTTATCCATCACGATCAAGTAGGCTTCATCCCGGGAATGCAAGGCTGGTTCAAAATACAAAAGTCTATAAACGTAACTTACCACATAAACAGAACCAAAGACAAAAACCACATCATTATCTCAATTGACGCAGAGAAGGCCTTCAACAAGATTCAGCAGCTTTTTGTGCTAAAAATTCTCAATAAACTAGGTATCGATGGAAGGTATCTCAAAATAATAAAAACTATTTATGACAAACACACAGCCAACATCATACTGAATGGGCAAAAACTGGAAGCATTCCCTTTGAACTCTGGCACTAGACAAGGATGCCCTCTCTCACCACTCCTATCCAATATAGTACTGAAAGTTCTAGCCAGAGCAATCAGGCAAGAAAAAGAAATAAAGGGTATTCAAATAGGAAAGGAGAAAGGAAAGTTGTCTCTAATTGCAGATGACATGATTGTATATTTAGAAGACCTCATCATCTCAGCCCAAATCTCCTGAAACAGATAAGCAACTTCAGCAAAGTCTCAGGATACAAAATCAATGTGCAGAAATCACAAGCATTCCTATACACCAATAACAGACAAACAGCCAAATCAAAAGTGAACTCTCATTCACAATTGCTACAAAGAGAATAAAATACCTAGAAATACAACTAACAAAGGATGTAAAGGACCTCTTCAAGGAGAACTATGAACCACTGCTCAAGGAAATAAGAGAGGACACAAACAGATGGAAAAACATTCCATGCTCATGGTTAGGAAGAATCAATATCGGGAAAATGGCCATACTGCCCAAAGTAATTTATAGAGACAAGGCTATCCCCATCAAGCTACCTATGACCTTCACAGAACTGGAAAAAAAACACCTTAAACTTCATATGGAACCAAAAGAGAGCCTGCATAGCCAAGACAATCCTAAGCAAAACAGGAGGCATCACATTACCTTACTTCAAACTATACTACAAGGCTACAGTAATCAAAACAGCATGGTACTGGTACCAAAACAGAAATACAGATCAATGAAACAGAACAGAGGCCTTGGAGGCAACGCCTCTACATGGCTCTACAATGCCACACATCTACAACCATCCTATCTTTGACAGACCTCACAAAAACAAGCAATGGGGAAAGGATTCTCTGTTTAATAAATGGTGTTGGGATAACTGGCTAGCCATGTGCAGAAAACAGAAATTGGACACCTTCCTGACACCTTACACTAAAATTAATTCCAGATGGATTAAAAACTTAAACTTAAGACCTAACACCATAAAAACCCTAGAAGAAAGCCATTCAGGACATAGGCATAGGCAAGGACTTCATGACTAAAACACCAAAAGCATTGGCAACAAAAGCCAAAACAGATAAATGGGATCTAATTAAACTCCAAAAGCTTCTGTACAGCAAAAGAAACAATCATTAGCATGAACCAGCAACCAACAGAATGGGAAAAAAAATTTGCAATCTACCCATCTGACAAAGGGCTAATATCCAGAATCTACAAAGGACTAAAGCAGGTTTACAAGAAAAAAATCAAACAAACCCATTCAAAAGTGAGCAAAGGATATGAACAGGCACTTTTCAAAAGAAGAGATATATGAGGCCAACAAACATAAGAAAAAATGCTCATCATCACTGGTCATTAGAGAAATGCAAATCAAAACCACATTGAGATACCATCTCATGCCAGTTAGAATGGCGATCATTAAAAAATCTGGAGATAACAGATGCTGGAGAGGATGTGGAGAAATAGGAACACTTTTACACCATTGGTGGGAGTGTAAATTAGTTCAACCATTGTGGAAGACAGTGTGGCAATTCCTCAAGGACCTAGAAATAGAAATTCCATTTGACCCAGCAATCCCATTACTGGGTATATATCCAAAGGACTATAAATCGTTCTATTATAAAGACGCATGCACACATATGTTCATTGCGGCACTGTTTACAATAGCAATGACCTGAAACCAATCCAAATGCCCATCAATGATAAACTAGACAAGGAAAACATGGCACATATACACCATGGAATACTATGCAGCCATAAAAAAGCATGAGTCCGTATCCTTTGTAGGAACATGGATGAATCCAGAAACCATCATTCTCAGCAAACTGACACAGGAACAGAAAATCAAACACCGCATGTTCTCACTCATAGGTGGATGTTGAACAATGAGAACACATGGACACAGGGAGAGAAGCACTACACACTGGGGTCTGTTGGGGGTGGCTAGGGGAGGGACAGTCGGGGGTTGGGGGGTTGGGGGGTTGGGGAGGGATAACATGAAGAGAAATGCGAGATATAGGTGACAGGGGGATGGGGGCAGCAAACCACATTGCCATGTATGTACCTATGCAACAATCCTGCATATTCTGCACATGTACCCCAGAACCTAAAGTACAATTAAATAAATATATATGTGTGTGTGTGTGTGTGTGTATATATATACACACATAAAAAAAGAAAACAAGCAGAAGGAAGATAGTCTATACCAATGGTTCCCAAACTTTGCTGCATGTTAGAATCCTTTGGGGTGCCTTGAAAAACTAAGTCCAGTTAAATCTCCATATTTAGGACTAGGAGCCAGGCAGGTTTATTTTTATTTTTTAAGATCCCCTGGTGATTCCAGAGTGCAGAAAACTTGGAGAGCCACTGGTCTATTCTTGCAGTAAATATGAGGGCACAGCAAATCAGAGAAATGCAAGTAATTCAGTTTTCATGGAATACAACCCACGGGAGGGAGGAGGGTGGACAGCGGGGCTCAGCAGCAGCAAGGGCAGATCGTGCAGGCCATGGGAGAGACTGCCCTGAGGGTGATGAGATGCCACCAGAAGTCATCCAACAGAAGAGGGGCATAGTCAGATTCTGCCATCAGAACATGACTGTGGTGACAATGTGGAAGATAGTGGAAAAGGGGACAAAATTAGCAGCTGGGAGCCCAATCCAAAGACTATTAAAATGGCAAAGATGAGAAATGACAAGGCCCTGAATCAGAGCAGTGACGTGGACACGGGGAGGCGGCATAAAAATACTTAGAAAACCACATTGCCAAGACTTGGTGTGATCAACACGATGAGCTAACAGTAAACCAACCCTCGGTGATCCATAGAAATCATCCCTTTTCTCTTGGGACAAAAATACTCTGAAATCCCTGTCCTGAACACCTAGCTGACTTGTCACAGTGAGTCACCACCAGCCTGGGTGGAAAGGGCAGTAATGAGAACAGCCAGCTCAGTGGTGCAGGGGATGTGGGCTCCAGCTGCCTGCAATGGGAATCACCTGTTGCTGATGAATGACGAACACCTGGATTTTCATTCTAGCCTGCTGGTTTAGGAAGTTATTTTCCAATCCAAATTTAAATCAAAGAAGTGAGTCAGCTTCCCCACCTACAGGGCTAACAGTGGCTAGGGAGAAGTGCACTTACAGATTATTAGACAGATGTCTGGGGCATAGTCAGCTTAGGAGTGTTGGAAAACGTTCCGTCTCTAAAGGAGCCCCAGCACCAGGGATGTGCTCCTGAGAGCTCCAGGGAAGCAGGAGCAGGCTGACCTTTTCCTCGGCTGCGCCGCCACACTGTGAAATTACTGCCTGTGAGTCAGACGGCAGGGAGGTGGCACGGGCTAAATATAATGATGGGCAGCCTGTCCAACGCATCATTAACCTTTTTCCTTCAGAACAAAGGCAGATAACCCACCGAACACAAAACACAAGCAGCGCATTATATGACAAATGGCCGACATAATCTGAAAATAATTGCAGATCTGAATTAAAATGTAAGATGTGAATTGACTGCAGTCGAAGACGTAGAGAGCTGGAAACAACAACGCTCCTCTCTTGTGACGTGGGAAGAAAGTTGGATAAATGAAAATTAACTTTCCCTGCCTGGTCAGAGAGCTGGGGCCATGGGGAAAATGGCCAGCCTGCAATGCGGAGAGCGGCCCCTGCGGGGGAGGACCCCCGGGCTGTAGCCAGGGCTCAGGCAAACACCAGCCAAGGCAACACAAAGCTTCAGCTGCAGCCTTACTGGGAAGAGGGAGCTGCCTGGAGAAAGCTGCTCCTTGGCACTGGCTCGGGGGTGCCAGGCCAGCCTCCCTTTCTGTTTCACAGAGTCAAAGCAGAGGGAAGAACAACCGAGATGGCAGCAGGGCGAGGGCATGGAGGGAAGCCCCGAGCCATCCTCCACCCAGAGGAACCTCCCTCAGCCCCCAAATCAGAAGCCCACAGGCAGCGGGCAGCTGGGGGCGGAGGGATGCTGAGCCACGTGAGCAGAGGAGAACAGAACCTAGGAACGAAGTGTAAGAGGGCCTCAGATGGAGGCCTCAGGAGTTCCACTGTTTCCTGGTAAAGAGGAAAAGGAAGAATCTCCAATTGAATGGGACAGAGCTGCTCCTGAGGCAGAAAGAACAGCAAGAGTACTGGGGGAGGACGCAGCCACCAGGAGCTGGGAAATAAAAACAAGCAAGACTCCGGCCCTGCCCTGGAGATGAGGGTGGGGGAGGGGAAAGACCAAAGTGCAGGTGCGCCTCCCTTGCTCAGGACTCACTGGCAGCAAGGCCAAACCCACCTCCTTACCTCATCCCCATGCAGGGGATGCCTGGGAGGCACCTCGACACCCACCCCAAACCACTGGGCACTCAGCCAGGACCTCTGCTCTCCCCGGCCCCTGGGCTCTCAGGAAAAAACCCAAGTTTCCATGAAATCCCTGGCCCTCTTCTTAGTAACACGTGACAGTGGGGAGAACTCAGGCATGCAGAAACTGCAAAGAAAAAAAGAAATATTATGGCATTAAGATTCCAATCACCTTTGTCTTTGAATTCTGGGTAATTCAGGATGAGTCGCTGTTCTTTAAAAAATAAGACTACGAATTCCAAAAATTAGTATTTATTTTCAAGAGCAGTAGCAGACGAGGACAAAGACACTGAGTAACTGTCCCAATTTCGGAGTACGATACGGGGGAAGGGGCAGGTTATGAAAGTGAATATAATGCTTTCAAGAGCGATGGCTCTCGAATAAAATTAATTCCTGACCACAATGATAAGTGGAAGCATCCGTTATCACTAAATTGTGAAGAAGCAAAATATAATGAAATGCCAAAGAGCAATGTTTTTTTTCACACTAGTCTCCAATTCTGGACAAAGAACTGAACTAATTTCAACTTTCCACAGGCTGTTTGTCTTTCGCCCGATAAACATAAGGCATTTCAGGCAAAAAGAACTGCATTTTTCCAGGGGACGGAAGAGATTCTAACGGGAGCTCACGAAACTACTTAACCTGCGACTAAAGTGTGTGCTGCAAACCCAGCATTGTCCAAAGGTGACAGCGCACAGGGGCCCCGGGGAGAGGACATCCTGGGAAGAATTCTGCCTCCCCAAGCTATGGGGTCTCCCCCGCACTGCATGTCCACCTGGCACACTCCTGGTTAAGACCTTCCTGCCTCACCCTTGGGTGATTACACTTACCACCTGCCATGCCCAGGTGAATCTCAGATGACACTTCCAAATCTAACCCACTCAGCTTCTTTTATTTTACTTTTTGAGTCAGGGTCTCACTCTATCGCCCAGGCTGGAGTGCAGTGGCACAAACACAGCTCACTACAGCTTGGAATTCCTGGGCTGAAGCAATCCTCCCACCTCAGCCTCCCAAGCACAGCTCATTTTGCTTATTTTTTGTAGAGATGGGGTCTTGCTTCATTGTGCTGACTACTCTCGAACTCCTGGGCTCAAGTGATCCTCCCACCTTGGCCTCCCAAACCACTGCGATTACAGGTGTGAGCCACCACACCCAGCCCCACTCACCTTCCTAAAACAGTTTCCCATCATACCAGCCTGCTTTTAAAAAGCTGTCAGCGGCTGTCTAGTATCTTTCAACAAAGGTCAAATTACTTCTGGAACTTCAGGCCTTCCACAGCCCACCTGGGCCTGCCATTCCCACAGGGATCCCCTCCTGCTCCTGCATCCTCTAAGCTCTCCAGACCGGCCTTTATTCAGGGCCACCCTGTGACCTGCATCCCTGCTGGTGGTGTCCAGCTCATCTTCAGTCAGGACCTGTTCAAAGACCCTTCATTCAGGCCAGGCACGGGGGGTGGCTCACACCTGTAATCCCAGCACTTTGAGAGGCCAAGGCAAGTGGATCACCTGAGGTCAGGAGTTTGAGACCAGCCAGGACAGCATGATGAAACCCTGTCTCTACTAAGAATGCAAAAATTAGCTGGGTGTGGTGGTGTGTTCCTGTAATACCAGCTACTCAGGAGGAGAATGGCTTGAACCCGGGAGACAGAACTTGCAGTGAGCCGAGATAGCACCACTCTACTCCAGCCTGAGCAACAGAGTGAGACTGTGTCTCAAAAATAAAAATCAAAAAAATTTTAAAAGATGCTTCATTCAGAGTTCAGAAAGCAACACCAGATCGTCACAGCCAGACAGGTCTCCCACCTCTGAACTCAGGGTGTAGAACACTTGGTGGCCTTCGCAGTGCACCTTCTGTCCCTTACTTGATAAATGTATGCCAAGAATCTGCTCTGACCAGGCCCTGCTGTGTACTGGGAAAGGAGAAAGCACAGGGCAGCTTGGGGGGAGACACAGGGAAGAGCGAGCTCTGTCAAGAGAGGACATGGAGGGAGAGGACACACAACGGCTTGCAGGAGGGAGGGACGGACATTCAAGGGAAGAGCGCAGATGAAGGGCGAGAGAGGGAGCGCAGAGGGAGAGGGAGAGAGATTGGGACCAGATTACGTAGAGCCTTAGACACCAAAGTGAGGAGCACATTTGTTTCTGAGAAAAGTCTAATACATACTGGAAGACTGATTCCATAGAAGATGGATTCAACAGTGCCAGGCTAGTGACAGGGAGAAGAGTTACTAGGCTCCTGTGATTGCTCAGCTAAAAGGCATTTCGCATGGGTACCAAGGCAAAGAGGGACAGAGGATGGAGGGATACTTAGAGAAAGAACAGACGAGCCTTGGGGATGAAACTCCAGCAGTGAGAAACCATCCAGAACGGCCCCAGGCCCCTCACTGGCACTTCCAGGCAGATTATGATGGCTTTTGCCAGCAAAGGAAACATAGGAAGGTGAGCCATTCTGGAGACAATGACATCCATCAGAGTTTGGATAAGCTGAATTGGAGGTGCTTTTGGGAAAATGTCAGGAAGCCAGCTAAAAACATTAAAGTGGAATTCAGGACAGAAATAGACGTTTCAGAGTCATTACCATCATGTTAGAGCCTGTGAAATTATTTAGGAAAACTATGGTGTAAGGTAAGAATTAAGGACAAAACTGTTAGGAACATCCACAGCTGGGATGCAGCAGTGAAGGAGCGTCGGGAACAAATGGTCAGTGTGGCTCGGCAAGGGCCGGGGAGAGAAGCTCCCACCTGCAGGAGGACTGCCCAGGCCACCCATGTCTCATGAGGACGAGTAAGTGGCAACCACAGAGTGGGTGGGGGATTAAAAGCCTGATTTCAACATGTGGAAAAGTACAAGAAGGATGAGGAAGTGAAGAAGAAAGAGTAGCCAGAGAGAAACCCATGCTTTAGAAGAGGATTTGGGCGTGTCGGCTGAGGGACTGGTACAAAACTGCTCAAAGCTTGGTGTGCAGAATCCCCCGGAGAACAGGTCAGAAACACATATCACAGCCCAGCACCCACAGAAAGGGATGTCAAAAAGAGCTGGGTGGGCCGAGGAATCTGTGTTTTAGAAAGGACACTTTGATGTAGGTGGTCCATGGACCATGACCTAGAAAAACAAGTACATGTTCAAAAGTCCAAAGAGAAAGGATACCTGACCCAGAAGACAAGTCAGAGAATTTGCCTCTGATGAGAAGAGGAACCCATCTTTCTCCAGGACAAGACCGATGGAAAAGCAAGTGTATCCCAGAGGAAAAGGAGGAAGCAGAGAAGTTTTCTGCCTAATGGTCTCCAAGGATCTTTGAAAAGAGAACATCTGCTGAGGGGAAGGGACCCAAGAGTGGGGGAAAAGAGTAGCATGTTGACAGTAGTCAAAACTAGGCACACACTTGTCACCATGTTTTAATGAATGAATGTTTAGTGGGAGAGCCCTATGATACAGATCAGCATATTTTCCCCATGGTGTTCAAATTCATGAGCTAAAACAAACACTACTCACCAAAGTCAACCTGTTCCTTCCCAAGCAGCAGACGACTTAAAGACCCAGTTTGCTGCCCACGCTCTCTTACCCTCCTCTCTGACAAGGACAGGAAGATTCCTTACTGAACTGCTATCATAGCCCCATTTTTTAAAAATCAAGTCTCCATTTGTCCAAAAGAACTGTGAAATTCACTTCCCAGAAAACTAGAAGTTTACAGCCACCACAAAGATGAACCTAGAAATACTGTTCTGTTTGTTCCCTAAGGCAGGGGCCCACAGCCTCTGGTGCTGGTCGGTGGCCTGTGAGGAGCTGAGCCGCACAGCAGGTGAGTGAGCATTCCGGCCTGAGCTCCGCCATCTGTCAGATCAGCGGCAGCGGTAGGTTCCTACAGGAGCACAAACTGTGTTGTGAACTGTGCACATGAGGGATCTAGGCTGCGCTCTCCTTAGGAGAATCTAATGCCCAATAATCCAAGGGGGAAAAGTTTCATCCCTAAACCATCCCCTCGCCACCCCAGTCCACAGAAAAACTGTCTTCCACAAAACTGGTCCTCAGTGCCAAAAAGGTTGGGGACCTCTGCCCAGAGGGAAGGAGGGAGTGGATAACAGCAGAAAAGCTCGGCAGCAGGCAGGGACTCTGGTGCTGCCGTGTGAGGCCCGGACAAATCATTCCACCTTCCTGGGACCCGGGTTCCTGTCCTGTAAACCAAATTGATTAGCTGACATCTACCATCTCGTCTCATTCTGTGATACTAGGGATCACCATTTCCCATACTGAAATTGAAATGCCACATTTAATTATCATGTCTAACAGAACCTGTCAGCAGGGAAAGCTGACATTTCTCTTACAAAACCAAAAGCCAAAAAGTACACAGAGAAAGAAAACCAAATTAAATAATTAATTAATTGAAAAGGAAACCAAAGCAGGTGATGCTTTCATCCCACTGTCGGGAAACGGCAACCCGGAGGCAGTTTTCATCCGAGGCGTCAATCCCAATAAAATCAAAACACTAATTTATCAATCTTCCTGACAGCTCCCTACGCTCAGACACGTCCCTCAAAGAGGGCACACACAGCAGCCTGGCTAGATCATCTGGATCATTCTTTCATGAAAACCTTCTTGGATAAAATAATTTTTCCATCTCATCAGATGAGAAAGCTGTCAGATAACTAAGGTATTTTAATTCCTTTATTCTTTGACAAAATACTTTATTGTGGAATACAACACTGATTGACAAAACCGCCAAAAATAAAGGTATTGCTTAATGAATTATTAGGAAGCCAAGACCCTAGAAAACAGCACGCAGGTCCCGAAGCAGAATTTTGCCAGCTCCCCAGAAGCCCTGGATCTGGCCATCCCAACGCTGACTTCCTCCCTCGGCCCACAGGGCCCGCCCTGACTTTCTGCTAGTCACTTCCTGCCTTCTCTTTGCCATTTTACCACCTAATGAAACTACGGTTTAGCTCTGCCTGTTTGTTTTTAAATACGTCAATTAACTCTCTCTTAAACTACAGATAGCCTTTGCATCTCTTTGTTTTGTGTTGTGCGCGTGCGCACGTGTGTGTGTGTGTGTGTGTGTGTGTGTGTGTGTGTGTGTGTGTGTAAAACACACATAAGTTAAAGTCTGCCACTTTAGCCATTTTTAAATGTACAGGTCAGCAGCATTAAGTACATTCACACTGTTGTGCAATCATCACCATAGCCCATCTCCAGACCTTCATCTCTTTTTCCCCTTGATAATTTACTTATTGAGGGAACCAGTTCACGGACTGCAGGGTTTCTGGAGTCTGGACTGCCGACTCTGTCCCCATGGCGTAGTTTAACAAGGTTTTCTGCCCTCTGAAATCCTGTGAATTAGTGGTTAGAGCTAGAGCACTGATCAGCCTCAGGTGTGATTCTGGGACACTGCTAATTCACAGAAGGTGCTGTGTTCTCCCAGCAGGAGGAACATAATGTGTGGTTGTCTCGTATTTTGTCATGTGGATGCTTACTGTCTCGACCCATTAATCTATTAGGGATAGCAAAATGATGATATTCTAATTCTATCATCCTTTTCTCAATTCTTAGCTCAAGTATTCTGTAAAGAGAGACTCCCCTCTTCAACTGTTACTAGATCATCCAATTGCACAGTCTAAATTAAAAAGGCACAATAAATGCTCATTGCTTACCATTTTCAAAATGATACATCAGTTCCCCATCTTTTTGAAAGGCTGCACAATTCTCCCTAGTAGCACTGAGAACTCATGGATTGAAACACAGTTTGCATCCTTATTGATGCTCAAATTGCCAGTGGTCCCCTCTTCAGGCGGAGCCTTTCAACACAACCTCCAAGCTCTCTAGTAGCTCCTTTGCTGCAAGTTTGACAAGATGCTCCAAGACCACCTTCCTGCTCTGTTTCCTGCTCCACACCTAGAACTGGTTCTTCTCCAAGAAGCACTGGTTTCTCTGAGTGAGAAAGTGTGTTTCAAGACCAGAAGGTGGGCATTAGGAATGCTCAACGCTGCTGGACTGGTCAATTTCTAGACTTGGACAGTGTACAAGGCTAGGAGATTGATAGATTTTCAAATAGGTCATGATTTCTTGCTGATATTTTTATTAAAATTCTAAACGACAAGGTTTTTTTTACTTAACCTCATATCTGACATCAGTTACTTCCTGTCTTCCATACGAGAATCTTAGTTCAAAACTAGATTCAGATGATAGAATGAGATTATCACAGAATTAATCATGTACTTTACTCCACACGGATGCAGTTTCAGAATGTGAGTACTAACACTATCTCCACCAAAAACTTACAGAGAACAGTTTAAAAATGACTTTCGGGGCTGGGCCTGGTGGCTCATGCCTGTAAACTCAGCACTTTGGGAGACCAAGGCAAGCAGATCGCCTGAGGCCAGGAGTTCAAGACCAGCCTGCCCAACCTGGTGAAACCCCTTCTCTATTAAAAATACAAAAAAATCAGCCAGGCTTTGTAGCACACACATGTAGTCCAAGCTACTCGGGAAGCTGAACCACTTGAACCCAGGAAGAGGAGGTTGCAGTGAGCCAGGATAGCACCATTGCACTCCAGCCTGGACGACAAGAGCAAAACTCCATCAATACTTTTGGACTGCACAGTGGCACATGTCTGCAATCCCAGCACTTTGGGAGGCTGAAATAGGCAGATCAATTGAGCTCATGAGTTCAAGACCAGCCTGAGCAACATGGTGAAACCCCATCTCTACAAAAAACACAAAAATTAGCCAGGCATGGTGGTGTGAGCCTGTAATCCCAACTACTTGGGTGACTGAGGTGAGAGGATGGCTTGAGCCTGGAAGGCAGAGGTCACAGTAGGCTGAGATCACGCTACTGCACTCCAGCCTGGGTGACAGAGCCAGACTTTGTCTAAAAAAACAAAAATTACTTTTGCATATGATTCCCCATGTTCCCTCTGTCATTTAATTATTGTGATGGATACTGTAAGAGCAGGTTATATGACCTACTATCTTCTCCCTTTGAATGCTCATTTGGTCTTAGCTCTACGCCGCAAGTCCTTACGACAACGTCTCTAGTTATTTTGGCTGTCCTTCCCTAGTAGTATCCTCAAGAAATAAGGAGAATGTAATCCTTGTAGTCTTGCATGTTGACAACAATTTGTCTAAGCCCTGTATACCTAAAAGTTAGTGTGGTTGGGCCTAAAAATCTCTGGCTCAAACTCTCATCACATGAGTATCTAGATATAGTCTAGATACATGCTGTTCTACAGGCTTCTGGAATACTGCTGCTGTCAAAAAGTCCAGTGATTTTATTTCATAAATCACTTGCTATTTGAAGGCCCAAAAGACTGAATCTTTAAGTCCAGTAATATAACTAGAATATGTCCCAGTCATTCTAAGTCAAGATTCTCATGTACACAGTGTACACATTCAAGAAATAGTTTCGAGGGTTTGGTTTTTTTCCTTAATTACAGAAAGCTTTTTGTGAATTAGAATTTTTCACATGTTGTGGTTTCATTGTTTTGGTTTCCTTCTCTGGAGTCTTACAGCAGATGTATGTACAAATGAATGTATATATGTATGAATGTATGACTGTATGAATGAATGTATATATGTATGTATATATGAATGTATGTATGAATGAATGTATGTATGTACAAATGAATGTATATATGTATGAATGAATGTATATATGAATGTATGAATGTATGTATGTACTAATGAATATATGTGTGTATGAATGAATCTATGTATATATGAATGTATGTATGAATGAATGTATATATGTATAAATGTATGAATGTATGTACAAATGAATGTATGTATGTATGTACGAATGTATGTATGAATGAATGTATATACGTATGAATGTATGAATGAATGTATGTATGAATGAATGTATATATGTATGAATGTATGAATGAATGTATGTATAAATGTATGAATGTATGTATGTACAAATGAATGTATGTATGTACGAATGTATGTATGTATGAATGAATGTATATATGTATGAATGTATGTATGAATGTATATATGAATGTATGTATGAATGAATGTATGTATATGTGAATGTATATATGAATGTATGCATGCATGCATGCATGTTAGATCTTCTTTGCCTACCTTCTAAGTGTGTCACTTTCTCTTTAATCATTTTTCTTTCAATGCTTTTTTCTCCTCTCTTTTCATCTTCTGTTTCCCTTTATGTATCTGGCAGGTACACTTAACTCACTAGAAGCTACATTGCTAAAAACAAAATTTCTTATATTTCAAATTCTTTCCTGAGTTATATCCATCTCATTTCTGAGTTTTTCTCCTTCAGATTTAGGGTTTTTTTTGTACTTCATGTCTTTTAGCTCCTTCTGGAATTTTGTGATTTTTCTCAGCTTGCGAGCTGTCCTTCTGGCAGACTTCCATGGTTTGCAGGTATGTTGTCTTGCTGCTTACATTTTTACTAGAATCACTGTACATAGAGTTTGGCTATGATCCTATTCTGTTGACCAACCTTACACGAAACTAGTTTTAGGAGAGATAGTTCAGGATAGCTCTTCCAGCTCTGGTAAATCTTCCAGCTCTGGTAAATCTACATACTGTATTCTGTATTTTTGGGTGGTAGTCAAAAATATAAGAAATTACTTTCTAGACCACTTAACTGTGTTATCCTCCCCGAGTTTCATCCAGTCCTTTTCTTTCCTTGGTTCTACTATCTCACCTCTGTTCCTAGCAGCTTCTCTGCAGGTGAGGCTTTGTTCTAGAAGAATTATTTGCCCTTGTCTGCTATTGGAATATGCAAATTCCTTCACGTTTCAGCTGCTGTTCTCAGCTTGGCCCACTGTACTGTCCAGTGAGCACCTAAAGGCTGTGTGGGGATTCCTGTGTGTGTGTGTGTGTGTGTGTGTGTGTGTGTGTGTGTGTGTGTGTGTTTCCAGCTTCTTCTTGTGCAGATGGTGAAACCATGTCACTATCAGTGGTTTGTCCACATCTACTTGTATTGTGGGGTCTGTGGGGATACTCAGGTATCTGGTTTTGCTGTATATTTTTGCCTATAGGTATTTGGTTTTTCTATTCTAGTTGTTCAGTCTACTTGACTGAATAGTTCATATATTCAAAACCTGTAACAGTTTGCCACTGTCTTTTAGGACTTCCAATTTTAAACATAAAAATCCAAGAAATAAGAGATTTCGAGTATTATCAGGATTATAGGAAAAGAATATACTATTTTGTGGGTGACTTCTCTTACCCTAGACTAGTTATATAAAGAAGATAGATATCTCCCAAGAACTTGAAGGTAAGGGAAATAACTTGCTTTCTGATGTTTCATTTAGAAACAATTTCTAAAATTCACTTAGAAATCAAAATAATATATCAAAACAGTGCTCTACAAAATCTTTTTCTTGTTATTTTTATTTTGAAAAATATCGATCCTACAGAAAAGTTACAAGAAGAGACATGAAGATCCATATCTCTTTATCTAAAGCCACTAATTTTTTTTTTTATAATTTCAACTTTTCTTTTGGATTTAGGGGGTACCGGTGTGGGTTCGTTCTATGAGAATACTGTGTGATGGTGAGGTTTGGGAAATGAAGGATTCTGTCATCCAGACAGTGAGCATAGCACCCAACAACTGGCTTTTCACCCCTCCCCTCACTCCCTGCCTTCTCTAGTAGTCCCCCATGTCTCTTGTTGCTGTCTTTATGACCATGAGGGCTCCGTGCTTAGCTCCCACTTATAAGTGAGAACATGCAGTATTTGCTTTTCTATTCCTGTGTTAATTTGTTTAGGATAATGGCTTCCAGATGCAACCATGTTGCTGCAGAGGCCATGATTTCTTCTGTTTTATGACTGCATAGCATTCCAGGGTGTATATGTACCACATTTTCTTTATCTAATCCACTATTGACGGCCACTTAGGCTGAGTCCATGTACTTGGTATTGTGAACAGCTAAAGCCACTACTTTTTAATAATTTGACACTTTTACTTTATTTGTGTGGATTCACATTCACATTGTATTTTTTTCCTTCACCTTATTAAAGTAAGTGCAGGCAAATGATCTTTCCCTCTTAAATGCTTCTGCATTTATTTCCTAAGAACAAGAATTTTCTGCTACAATTTCATTATCATATTCAGTATATTTGCCGTTAATATATAATATTATCTTATAGTACACATTCGATTTCCTCGATTGTCCCAAAAAAGTCTTCTTTTTTAAAATCCAGGATACAGTTAAGGATCATGCACAGCATTTTCTTGTTATATCGCTTCAATCTCCTTTAATCTAGAACATTCTTCCTGCCTGCTTTTATAAAATGGGAATTATAACATTTACTTTATAGAGTTTTTGTGAAGATTAAATAGAAATAATGCAAATAAAAGTGGCTAGCCCAGTCTTTATACACAACATCTGACAATACTCAGTAAACACATCATCTTCTCCGTGTCCCACACCGAATGTAGGATCCCGGTCTACGCAACAGCTCCACGGGTTGCTGGGAGTTTCTTCAGTGGCGTCTAACTTCAGTAACTATAATTAATGCAGGTCCACGCCTGAGAATGTGGTCCCCCACGAGATGTCTCTGAGAGTGTTAGACTGTGAGCTGCAGGGAGTCGTCTCCCAGTTCCCAGAGGCCACAAATGAGTCTCTGGCTCTGAGTTCACAGCTGCGCCACAGAAGGCCACAGTGATGGCCTCATGCTTCCTCAGACTGAATTGCATGTAGCAAGGCACCCTCCATGGACCAAGCTCTGAAGGTTCTTCATGCCTACATTTCCTCCATAAAACTTGACCTGGTTTCCTCTGTAAGACTTATACCTTAGAGATATGCTGTCTCTTTCTGCCACATACCATGTAAACAACCAGCCAGAGCTTCTATTAACTGTTATTAATAAAGGGGCATCTCATGAGTAACAGCCGTGTGCCATGACCAGGAACCGGGCCAGCATCACATCTACCAACCACTTGATAACCATAATCCGAAGTCTGGTTTGGTTCTACTTTAAAAGATAGAAGAAGGTATTCCCAGACTGCAAGTCCCAAATAGCCATTTGGCTCAATTTTTCTCTCTGACCTTAGAAGGGCAGAGAGCATGCCCCGGTCCCTTCTGTAACAAAAGGCAGAGGTACAGTAACAATAGGACAAAGTAGGTCTGCGTTGAACACATAAATTCAAACAACCAAAATACAAAAAGCCAGGCTTTCTACTTGGAAGCCTTCCGCACTGTTCCTCAGGACTGAGACGACACCAGCAGGCAGTGGTAGAAACCACGGTCACAGTTCCCTCACTCTTGCCTGGAGTCCACGTGGCAAGACATGCCGCTGGCATAGTATCCAGTCCCAAGTGTTCCGAGGACAGGTGCTGGGCACCACTTGTTCTGCCAAACCAACTTCTTGGGAAAAAAGAAGTCACAACCTAGGTAACCCTCTATCCACTGATTAAAAAGAAAAAATGCAGTTCAGTTCTACAAAGCCGTTTACAAACAAACCAAAGCCATTTCATCAGACATTTTTAAGTCTTGGTATAATTTTCAAAACTCTTGACATTTTCATTTTCTAATGTGTCCAACCCTAAATCTGTTTTTCTGCCTTTGTTAATAATATAAAAAGAATATTTTACCAAGTACCAGCACTGTACAGGAAGCTCATGCCGACTATTTGCAGGGGCTGCAGAGAGCAAACTCCATAGTGGGCGTCTGTTAGGGCCTGAACTGCCTCTCCACTTCCCCAGCTGCATCTACTGAAGGCCTAACCCTCAATGGGACAGCTTTAGGGGGCGGAGCCTTGGGAAGATAATTAGGTTTAGATGGAGCGATGAGGGTGGAGCCCTCTTTAGCAGATGAGTACCCTTGTAAGAAGGGGTGGACACCAGAGCTCCCTCTGCCCTCCATGTGGGGACACAGCAGGAAGGTGGCCATCTGCGAGCTGGGAAGAGGGCCCTCCCTCACCAGAAAATCACCATGGCTGGCACCCTGATCTCAGACTCCCAGTCTTCAGAGCTATGAGGAAACAAATCTGGCTGTTTAAGCTGCTGTGTCTGTGGTATCTTGTTAGGGAAGCCTTATCTGACTGATAGACGGCACACTGGCTCCCAATGAATGCTTCATAATTTGACATAATTAATCTATGAAATCTTTTTTCTTTCTTTTTTTGAGATGGAGTCTCACTCTGTCACCCAGGCCGGAATGCAGTGGCTCAATCTCAGCTCACTGTAACTTCCGCCTCCCAGGTTTGAGCAATTCTCCTGCCTCAGCCTCCCCAGTAGCTGGGATTACAGGCTTGAGCCACCATACCCAGCTAATTTTTGTATTTTTAGTAGAGACAGGGTTTCACCATGTTGTCCAGGCTGGTCCCAAACACCTGGCCTCAGGTGATCCACCCGCCTTGGCCTCCCAAAGTGCTGGGATTATAGTCGTCAGCCACCACACCCAGCCAATCTATGAAATCTTATCTCTAGTCAATCCTAATGTTACAACAAATATAAATTTCCATTTCTTCCACACTCCACCTCCTTATAAAAATCACCAGACTTGAAAGGAAAACTTGATCATCACAGCTAATTAGATGTCTAAAGAATCACAGCAGTTATACTTGAAAAAATGCAGTAATTCCTACATTCCACTAATTTAGAATGACCTCCTGGCAAATGAGTACAAAATAATAAAGAGTGAGAATTAAATCGTTTAGCTAAAAAGTACTTTTATTACTCTCAGACACATACAGTAACTCACTCTGTTAACAAAGTGCCCAGGAGGTGTCTCAGGCAGCTTGAGTTAATGAATGACGAGTAAGTTACAAACGGAAAACAGCAGGCATCATCAGTGGTGATTGCTACACTGTATCTAGAACCCTAATGTGCTCATTACAATTAGGAAAGAGCTTACCATCACTGAGATCCTGCAGGAGATTCTCCTGGCAGGAGAAATCCAGCTTCACTTTGATGTTGATTGTGAACGTGGCCACCTTCCCAGGCTGCAAAGGGAACTGGGCAAGGGTTTCCTCCAGCTTCCAGCTCAAGAAGTCGCCGTACAATTTTTCTACAATAATAGCAATGACAGTGATGAGGATGCTGTGGCTGAGGCAGTATGGGACTTAGCAATCCCCTAGAAAATTCTGATGCATTCTCAAAAGCAAAGGAAAAGGAATGTTAAAATATATAAGATCAAAGTGACAAGAACATTCCAGAACCAAGGAGTGTTGCAAGGCAATCACCCCATTTATGAACGAGGCACAGGGAGGAAGAACCACTCATCTCTAGAGGCACCCAGCCCAGGCCAAGCCATCCTGACTCCTTAGTGAGCAACTCCTTCTCACTGACCAAATAAATGCTGTTTTGCTCTTATAAACTAAATCAGAGTTAAATTAAATTTCTCCACAATGCATATTTTCTGTATTACATCACCTTAAAGAGAAACAGATCCAAGTGTAGTAGGGAAAGTATATATTCAATATGAGACACCTCTTCAGAAAAACAGAATACAAAATCAAAACCCAAGCCAGATGCAGTGGCTCACACTTATAATCCCAACACTTTGGGAGGCCAAGGCAAGATGAAGCTCTGAGCTCAGGAGTTTGAGACCAGCCCGGACAACGTGGCAAAACCCCGTCTCTACGAAAAATACAAAAATTAGCCGGTGTGGCAGCATATGCCTGTAATCCCAGCTACTCAGAAGGCTGAGGTAGAATTGCTTGAACCCAGGAGGCAGAAGTTGCAATGAGCCAAGATCGCACCACAGCACACCAGCCTGGGCAACAGAGCAAGACTCCATCTCAAAAAACAAATAAATAAATAAATAAAATAGCTGGGTGCGTTGGCTCACGCCTGTAATCGCAGAACTTTGGGAGGCTGAAGCGGGCAGATCACAAGGTCAGGAGTTCAAGACCAGCCTGGCCAGCATGGTGAAACCCCATCTCTACTAAAAATACAAAAAATTAGCCGGGCATCGTAGCGTGCACCTATAGTCCCAGGTACTGGGAGGCTGAGGCAGGAGAATTGCTTTAACCTGGCAGGTGGGGAGGTTGCAGTGAGCCAAGATCGTGCCACTGCACTCCAGCCTGGGCAATGGAGCAAGATTCTGTCTCAAAAAATAAATACATAAAATAAAAACACAGAATTAAGGATGGCACCTTGGGAAGGGCCTTCAGGGGAGGTGTTTCTCTTGCTTTCCTGTGAATACACCATGGTCTTTAATAAGAAGTCTTGAATGTTAAAGTCACATGACTTTGGTGCCTCTTTGACACTGACTAACTCGAGTGCCATGGAGAATAACAATCCCCTGGAGTCAAGAGTTCTTCATGTGTAAAATAGGGTAACAATTACTGCACCACAGGGTTATTTTACAAATTCAACAAAGTACTATCTGTAAAAGCACCAAGAAGACCAGGGCACCGTAAGAACTTCAGGGAACACTGGAGGAAGGTGGACAGGAAGGGGACACAGGGAGGCCACTGCTGGTCCCCCCGGAGTAGCTGCGTCCCTCCACAGCTCCAGCTCCTACAACCCAGGCAGAGTATGACATGCTGCCTTGATATCCATTGAAACCAGAGGGCCCCAAATAGCCTCACTTTAAGTCCCCTCCTGACTCTGCTCCTGCAGATACAGGGTCCCTCAGCTGAGCAGGCCTCCTAGGTACGCACGGGAAGCAGATGCAGCACTGTGTCCCGAGTGGTAGGTATCAGTGCCCCACAGCCTGGGAGAGATTGAAATAAGCCAGTCACATCCTCCCCAGGAAGCCGGGGGCAGCCTCCCTCTCCGTACTCCAAAGCCTGCCTCCCCCAGCCCCTGCACAGCTGCTCTCTCTGTTCCTGAGTGCAACCCCACGTGGACGTACATGGCACAGTCTCCTCCTTCCCAAGCTGTGAGTGTCTGTGACCAATGAACTGCTGTGGGGTGCACCTGTCTTATGTCATGTGCTAGGTGTTTGGCTGTCCCCACACGGTAGGGCAAGAAACCCTCCTGACCAACAGAAGGGTCAGGAGGCCATAAGCACAGGGCCGTCCTCCCACCAGGAAGGGCCCAGTTTCCGGGCTCTGCAAAGACCCTCGTCCTGGTGCCCCTGTGGCCTAGGAGGCAGGAGCAACCTGCTGCTTTCCCACCATCCCCTTTCTGGGAACCAGTTCTCTATGCTAAAGTTCTACAGTCTGAATAAGGAGACAGTTTTAGAGAGATGAAGTAACTTATCTCCGGTCACGAACTACAGAATTGATCTAGAATCCTAGATCCAAATGATTCCAAAGCCACATTCATCTCCCACATGAAGATACTTCGTGGTGAAATTAAAATATAAAGTCCTGGTCAGAAGACCCAGAATCAACCTCACAGGAGCTCCACGGAAGACCAAAATCCCCATGAAAGAAAAAAGATACGTGGTGTGCTAACTCTGGAACACAAGGACAAACTGAGCTTCAAAATTAGCAGCCGTTCTCCCGGCTGGAGGTGTGCTCAACCGTGGCACAGTCCTGCAGAATGGGCCAAGCTCCCTCTGGAGCACATCTGACAGACAGCGTTTATGTCTCCGTGTTTCCTTAAAGAAGAATACTAACACAGAGACAGATCCAGGGGACAGCGTCCTTGAAAAGGGTTTAGAAACCACATCGCATTCATTTATTTCCTTAGCCATTCACAGAACACGTCACATGTGCCTGATACGCCACATGTCAGCTCACTTAATCCTCCCAACAACCAGTGAAATCATGGAAGGAGGTGAGCATACATAACAGGTCATTCAGCTGTCAGTGGAAGACCTTGGCACATCACAGATGCTCACTAAATATTAGCTGCCCTTCAGCATCACCCAGTCTACCACCTTAGATGGTGTAATATGATCACATTATTTTAGAATGATCTGGGAAAAGACAAATGGTTGGGAAAAGGATGACTGAACTGTTGAGAGGGAGGGTTCCTGGAAAGTCAACTCTAATGACAGTCTGAAGAATGAATCCCTATGTTCATTTTGAGAAGCTGTGGGCTGCAGGCGGTGGCTCACGCCTGTAATCTCAGCACCCTGGGAGGCCAAGGTGGGTGGATCACCTGAGGCCAGGAGTTCAAGACCAGCCTGGGCAACATCGTGAAACCTCGTCTCTACTAAAAATACAAAAAATTAGCTGGGCATTGTGGCACATACCTATAAGCCAACGCAGGAGAATTGCTTGAACCCAGAAGATGGAGGTTGCAGGGAGGTAAGGTCAAGCCATTGCACTCCAGCCTGTGCAACAGAGCAAGACTCCATCCCCATCCCCCAAAAAAGAAGCTATGGCATTGGATGAGATTCTTATAGGAATTTAGTGACCGAAAGGGAAATGGAGAATTGGAGGGGAGTATTATCCAAAACTCAAAGTGGGAGATGGAATGGGTCAACAAGCATCACCTCCAGCAGAAGACAGTGCATCATATCCAGTTCTAGCCACTCTAACTAAGGATAAAAATTAAACACTTCAGCCAAGCTTTGGGGACAAAGCGCTGGTCACACTGGTATTTCATGATGATAACAGGTTACCGAATTCTCTGTCTGGAAACCCGCTTCAACACACAACGTTTGGCCCTCGGATGCTCAGGGGAATGTGTGGATACTCACATATGTGATTTATCCTTTAGAAGGTACGTCATTCAGTCAGAGGAAGAACAAAGATCTGTCTCCAAACAGGACAAGAACTTCAAAGCCGTCTGACAGATGAGAGAGCAGAAGGAAAAGTAGAGTCTGACCCAAAGCCGTGTTGTCAAGTGGGGGTGTCTTTCTTCCCGCTTCTTCAGAAGGGCTCTCAGGACATCTTGGCTCATTAGTAAGGAAGGTAGCTGGCGTCCTTCCTTCCCACCTGGTCCTCTCAGGCCATGCCAGTTCTCTACCTGCTCGATGTGACCTCTTCCACACAGGGCCCCAGGCAGGCCACCTGGTTCCACCTGGTTGCCACTCTGTGTATTCTGAGACTCTACCCTCCCACAAGACGCTGGAGCCCCTTTCTACTGTGCTCTTCTGGGGGGGCTGGTGCATCTGTGAGCAGCTGCAGAAGCTGTGGTGAAACACAACTGAAACTGCAGGCCTGGCTTCAAACCGCAGCTCTCCGCCTTCCTAGCTTGCCCTTGGCCATGTTACTTTCATGGGGTCTCAGCTTCCCCTTCTTTTACGAGCAAAGTGGGAGAAATAACAATACCTACTTCTAGGGCTCCTGTGAGGGTTAGTGGGTTTAAACCATACAGAGTACTTAGGACAGGCACAGTGCCCAGTGAATCTCAGTTCAGTGTCTGTTCTTATCATTATTCAGGTTTGGCAAAGAGGACCACCATGGATGGGGCTCATAGCCCTCCATGCCTGCTACTTCCATGATGGGACAGTTCCAGTAAGTATTGTGCTGTTGAAGCTCCGCCTCTGTGCCGGGCACTGTCTGAAGTTCATATGCTAAGGACAGCGGAGGCCTGAGTATCACCACAGTGCGGGGCATATGCTCCTCCCAAAATCTCCTTACACCAGCAGTATCCATGTCATCTGAATGAGCAAACTGGAGTTCAGAGAGATCAAGTAGCTTTCCGAAGGGTACAAAGCTAGGATGTCCCAGAGTCAGGAACTGAACCCTGGCCCTCACACTCAGTCACTGTACCCCCGTCCTCTGGCAGCTTAGAATGCAATTGCTGCTTCGTCAGCCTGGGCCTCTTGTGTGCTGAGACAACCTGTCTACCTTCCTTCTATTTCTCTTCCAATGGCACTCGGAGGTACCATCCTGACAACACCACTTTAGACCCACCTTGATCTGAAAAGAAGCCTCTTAAAACAGGAGCCAAGAAGTGGGGAAAAGGACCCCATTCAGTGTGAGCACACAGGGGAGGGCGGGAGAAAGCAAGTGTCCTTTCAGAAGCTGACATCTGGTGATGGCATCAATAGACTCCTAGCACCGGGGGCCCCTGAATATGCCAAATGCTTTCTCAAGTCCAGACCTCTACCCCATCATGTGCCCATACTGGAAATGCCTTCCCCCTACCTTCTCTGCCCGGCTGGATTTTCTAGAGCACTTGAATACCCGGGTCCAGAGTATCCACTCAGATATGCAACCACCCCGCCCTTGCTCTGAGGTTGGAGGCCCTCCTGCCAGGCCGGCAAACACCTGCACATGCCTCCAGGACAGACACCAGCACTCTGCACCCAACTGTGTGAGTTGATCTTTCTGTCTGTAGCTGTCACTGGGATGTGAATGTGAGGAGAACCACGTCACTGTCCTTTGGCAAAGTAAGTCGTCATTCTTCAGATAAATATTTATGAAACGTCTGCTCTGTGTTGTCGAGTTCTGTAGTGAGCACAAAAAAACACATCAGTGGGCAAACAAGCCAGTGACTGCTCTCCCTGGGCTCATGGTCTGACGGAGGAGACAGAAATTAGGCAGGAAACTAGACCCAAGATGACAAAGTGTTGTGACTGGGTCAGTCCATCTTGGGTACCCGAGAGCACACAACAGACAACAGATGCCCAACTCTGGAGGGCCAGGGAAAATCCCTGGTGAGAACAACATTGAGACAAGGCCTGAGGGCACAAGAGGGCTTGGCAAAGTTCAAAAGAGGGAGGATGATCCTGTGTGACTGATTCTGGACTTGTTCTCTGCATTCACACGCTCCCTGGCACACACAAGGGATTTGACACTACACTCAAAACTCAACACACACTGCTCTTGCCATCGTCTTCCTCTATCATCATCTACAGAACATCAGGAGTTTCGATGTTTGCTGATAATCCTTTTATTCTTGGAGCATGTGGCCCTAACATAGTGTGGAAAACACATTAAAGTTTATACACTTTCCTGACTTCCTGTCTAAACCTCAGTCCAGAAATGCACATGCCTGCTAGGTATATTCTCAAGGGATTTTGCCAGCACCTGACCCCAAAATGGATGCTATTGCTTTCCCTTCCAAACCGCTTACAGCACCAAGATCCTCCCAGAACTTACATTCTATACATATGTGCCCAGTGGATCAATTCACTTTTTGAGCCAGTCAATCAGTTCAGGATGGAATGGGATAAGAGAGGCCAGGCCACATGAAACTAGTGCAGGAAAGCAATGGGGCCTGGCTGCTGGGGGCCCGGGCCCAAGGCCTCAGGAACGTCTGAAGTGAGGAGCAACTTCTTTAAACGGCTATCCCGGGGCTGCAAGGGCACTGGCCAACCTCCCTGTAAACCTCTAACACAGCTGAGACACTGAGGCCCTGCAGAGCCTCCCTCCTAAGTGTCCTGTCAGACCACTTCTGAAACACGGGCCCCAAGAACCAGCCACCCCTTCGGGTCCTGTCCTATGGCAGCACAGCCCACCCCATGGAAGCAGCAGCAGAGGGCTCTCAGGCCCATCTCCAGATGCACCAGCACATGACGGCAAGGTCGCGCAACAGGCACCCAGGAATCCCCTCACCGCTGCTCTCCTTCCCCGCCCTTCATCGCTGTGCCCTAATTACCCGCCAGCACACACCACTCCCTCTGCCAGGAATGCCCCGACTGCTTTTTCAAATACAGAAACTCTACGCCCCCTTCACAACCTACCTTGGAGGCTCCTTGCCTATGATGCCTTCCCACCCATCACTCCTCTAGGGTCCAGCACATGCTCCTCAAGAGGAACACCACCCTGGTACCAAGCAGCTTACTCTTCCACCAAACAGTCAGAAACAGAAGGCAGGGACCAGACCTTACCTTTGAATCTCACCACCTCAGGATGCAGAGTGTGTGCTAGTTACAATCCCCAGCTTCAGGACAAAAGGGCTGGGTTCGCACCCTGGCTCCAGCTGGTGAGCCTTCCGTACATGACCAAAGGTCTGTGTATCTTAGTTTACTCATCTATAAAACGATCGTCATGCAGAATCAATGAGTTGACAGAAGTCAAATGCTTCCAAAAGCGCCTGGCTTAGAATAAGTGCTCAACCAACGCTAGTTACTCCTCCCACTCCTCAAGCCCCGGTCTCCTTCTCCGAACTGGATCATCTTCACAAGTCTTCACCGAGCTGCATGGACGAAGTGTGATTGCTGCAGAGCATCTAACACTGTGCCTGGCATTCAGTGAGTGCACATTAGGGTGAGCGGCCAGCAGCACTGCTCCCCATGTAGCGGCATACAGGGCTTGGCCCTTGGCAGGCACTCGACAGGGCATAAGGCTGAGTGTGTACATGTGCCCAGACATCACCCTTAGAACAGATGGAAAAGAGCTACATGAGAAAAGCAGAATACCACAGTGAACGCACGATTAATTCTAACTACATGCAAACATTTACAACAAAAAAGAAGAAAACATACCTGTCTGCTCTTGTTTGTCTGAGTCATGGGTAGTTTCAAATTGTTTTATATTTTTAAAATCTTCAACAATAGGAACAGATTACACTTTATAAACAAACACACACACACTCCTATACGAGAAGCCCATGAATCTGGCCCACAAACCCACATGCAAGGTTGACCTTGCGAAGGACCGTGGCTCACCCAAGAGAGTGAGGTGGCCTCTGAGCGAATGCCGATGCTTTCGGTGGCGTCCTACAGGAGGGCCAGGCAATCGTGTGAATTGGTGACACGGACAACAATCAAATGGTACATCTGTATCACTGTTTAAGTCCCCAGACTCACCTCTGCCAGCTGAATAAACTTCTCTGAAGTGGTGGATTAACTCTGCAGCAGCCATGAAAATTGGCAGGTGATTAAATGCCTACACAAACTGTGCCCAGGCTAATGAAAACCACGAGTCCAACCTTAGGTAAGTTCTGCCTCTCCTTTCTACTACCCGTGCTAACTTGGCTTGCCAAGTCAAGGCAGAATTTCCCTAAGGGCCACCCTGGAGGAAGAAGGAAGGCGAACACAAGACAATAACTGAACCCACCACCTCTTAAGTCCTATCTTTGAACTTCGCATTAGAGCTACACTGTCCATGTTTATTAAAGAGGCAACTAAAAGTCAGAGTGTTTAAGCAACTTACCCAAAGCCCAACAGCTAATAAGTAACAGAACCAAGAGTCAGATCCAGGACTGGCAAAGACCAAACTGCCTCTCGCCCCTTATCTGAAGCCGTGAACCCAACCAGCATCATAACTGGGTGGAGAGCACTCACAGAGGAGAACCTCGTGAAGGTGATGGGAGAGAGTACTTTGAAAAGAGATGGCAGAAAAGAAAATATAATGGCCAAGCACACAAGCTTTGGGGTCAGACACACGCGAATCTGAGTCCTAACACTGCCATCTTCCCAGCTCCTTCAACGTGGACAGTGACATGTCCTCTGTCATCCCAAGACGCCCAGTCAGTACATGGTGACCGTGTTAGAGGTGATGTGAAGACAGAATGAGACAACGTAAAGGCTTTCCACAGCACCTTGGCACACAGGACCTGCCTAGTTCATACAGGCAAAAGTCCTCTGTCTTCTCTGCAGCACTGTGATGAGACTTGGTTTTTACATTCTATTGCTGCCCATTTCCTTTATTCAATGGGCATTTACCACACAGTCTTAAAATATCCTCATGGCAGGCGCTATGCTAGGTTCTAGGGACAGAGATAAAGAAGATGTAGTCCGGGGAGGTTGTCTCTAATTATAGGAAGATGTGGTGTGGGGGGGTTTAGAAGAAGCAGCCCCCAAAAGCTGGGACCAGATGAGAGATGAGGCTTCTCTGAATCTAAAAATTTCTGTAAAACGTACAATACCATTACATGTAGAACAGGTTCAGTAACTGCTTGCTGAATTAATTCCCCAAGCCAGGGTAGCATATAACTGAAATAAGACTTGCTGTCCTAGTAGCTGAACCTGCTAGGGTCCCAGACCTATAGAAAATATCTCATTCTTTCAGCTATCGTAGTGGATTGAAGTTTACAGCTCAATTTGAACACTGTCATGACGGCATGGTTCTTGCCTGTTGGGATGGCTTTTCATTTCTTACATACCCTGTCAAAATGAACTGTGCGACGCCCACCACGCTTTGCCATGGTCAGGAGGAGTGACTTGTAATGGAGACATGAAACTAAAGAAATACCACCTATTTTTACTGTGGGGGGCACCTGCCAAACACAACCTGAAAGGAAAGAAGGGAGAGGAGACAAATATTTTGCATGCTAGTTAATGCTACTTAAATCACCATCACCAGGCAGCTAACCTCTATGGAGTCCTCCCATAAACCAGGTACTAAGACCCGTACATCTGTTGTCTCATTAAATCCATAAACCGATTCTCTGACTAGGTCCTGCTATCATACCCATTTTAGGGAAGCTGCTGAGGCCATGCAGAAGCGGGTATAGCAGGATTCAGCACTCTGCTTTACACCCACCCCTTCGTAAGTTCACTTGCTTAATCCTAAAAGCCTGTGAAATCATGCTGCATTTCCATTTTAAGAAGCGTACTATTTTCCTCATTTTTTACAGAGCCATGACATACCAAAGGCCCCAAACAATTACCTGGGAATCTGATTTTCAGGAGCTCCCAAATGGCAGGCCAGACACCTTCATTCCCTCCACCCTCCCTGCGTTATTTCCCATCCATGCTCCTGAGGAGCTGAACACGTCAGGTCTCACAGAACTGATTAAAAGGCATTTCACTTTGTCTTAAGATCAACTTGTTTTGTAAACTTCTCCAGCGTGACCCTAGAAATGTGTAAAACGCTGAACCGTACAAGAAAGCCGCTGCAATCATGTATAGGAGGGGGCAGCAAGTTGAATGACTTTTAGTCATTCAGGAATTTCAATGTCTTTTTAGGAGACACACCAGTAAATCCATTCACTGTGGTTAGTCAACATGCAGCAGAAAAAATACAGGATGTGCAGTTGGAATTCAGTTCAATTCAGTGCACACGTCTGCCTCCTACACTGAGCTGTGAGTTCAGGGTTCATGTATTATTCATGTGCCTGCATGGTGACTGGCATGTCGATGTGATGTAAATGTTTGATTGTTGAATAATACAAAGCCAAGCGAGGTAAGTGTTACTGTAACAGAATATATGCCATGTATGGCAGGAGTGGCATAATTAATGCTACTTGAAGGGCTCAGGAAAGCTTTCAGGAGGCGGCAGTGGATGGAGATGCGAATGAAGGATAGACTTTGAGATGCACAGAGGACGTCTGGGAGTTAGAAAAGTCCCGAATACAAGAAAGTGTGTCCAAAGGCAGCAGGAGTGCAGGGGCTGTGGCGGCACATCCTGCATTCCCCCGGGCAGAGCCCTGGATCACATTCACCGGGGTGTCCCCAGTGCCCAACACGATGGCCGCCACATAGGAAGTGCTGAGTACAGGCGGCTGAGGAGTCCAGCAAATGGAAGGGCAGCTGGCAACCATAAAGACAGACAGGCGAGCACCAGAGGGAACAACCACTCCAAGAAAGAGCTGAGAGTAAGCTCCCTCTGCTGCCCCTGCCCTGCCGCTGCTTTCAGAGGGCACCGTGTCCCTGCTTGCCACCGAGCCTCCCACTACTCTCAGAGCTCCACGAGGACAGGGATGACTGTGGTCCTGCTCCCCGAAGCACAACACCTGAAGCACAGTGGATCCTGGAGAAGGGTGCAAGAAAACAAGGGAAGGAGAAAGGCGGGCAGCAAGCCACACAGGAGGGAGCTCATGGGGTGCTGGGCTGAGGAACTGAGTAAAGGAAAACCATCTCCACATGTTTTAGAAAGGTGACAAATGAGCTAACATTTTAATAAGGTGACAACGGCGGCAGCATCAAAGATAACAGCACCTTCCAGGAGGAACTAGTATTTACTGAGCCCTAACTGGAGCCAGGTACTGTATTAAGCACCTTATATGCAGTATAACAACCAAAGAGCTATGAATGCCAGCTCCAGTAGGAGGGAACAACGGTCACAGACACAAACAACTTGGTCCAGGTCACCCAACCAGTAAGCGGCAATACCAGGACTCTAGCAAAAGTCGGTCTGATCCTAAATATTATAATGTTGACCATGATAAATAAGTTTGAAATTGAGGGTGACCTGACTAGGGGCTTCTGACTAGTCTGCTAGCCTGGCTACCCAGGGCCAGCTGCCGCAGCTGTGCCCAGCTCCATCTCTACCTCTGTCCACACCCAGATATGCAAGTGAGATTGGGTATGAAAACTGAAGCAGAGATCAGAGAAACTGAATCCTTTCCCCACTCCCCAAGACACTCCATTCTATGACAATACCAAGAAGTAGAAGCCACTTTTCTCCAAGACTAATTTCTAAAATTTTGCCCTGCCTTGCCATAATGTTTTTTTGAGAAAAGGATTCTATAAAAACAGCCTAATAAAAGCACCTTGGAAACAGACAGGCCAGAAAGTTAGAAAGCCCAGCAGGGTGGGTAGCTCTTATACGGCACTTCAGCCAGCTTATTACCAAACCCCTCAGGTCCTGAGAATTACAAGGTAACAGGTTTCCCTTTGTCAACAGGAGCAACTAAGCCAATCATCTCCTCTCTGTCAGTGCTGCCCGTGGCCTCCCAAGGTCTCTGCGCACTCCTGCCTTTCCCAGCTTCCTTCGCTGTGTAATGAGCCGGGCTTATGCTGACTCTACCAAGTGGTTTCTGGTTTGGATTTGCTATGGTTTTAATGCAAGTATACCTTTATTCACCTGGGGAATTGTTACATTCACCATCCCAGAAAAAGTATGAGAACAAGGGGAAAGCTAAGACTGTTTCTGAAACATGTTAGAAAAAAGAGAGAGCAAGAGAGAGAGATCCAGCCAGGAAATTTAGACAAAGGCACCTGTCTTCCCCAAGCCGGGCATGCATTTGTTTATTTCGAGTCCTTAACAATTTAGATGTTCTGGTTTTCCAGGCCCTGGCAGACCAAAGAAGCCAAACCATCAGTCCTGGGACTGCCACCTAACAGCTACTCCTACCCACCTACCCTGTGCTAAGCACTGGGTCGGGTACTCCAGAGACAAGAAGGCATGTTCTGGAATGACCGCGTGAGAGAGGGACTGGACCCCTGTGAGTATCCAGATGAGGAACACCAAGCCTGCAGCAGTCAGTCAGCTTGCTCACGACGAGTCACTCTGCTAATAACAAGAGACGCCGAAACCCATGTTCTTGTCATCGTGCTAGCTACAACACACACCGACAGACACAATAAGTAGCAGTGACAACCAAGAAAGGGAGAGGGGAAAGCACACAGAAACCAAGAGGACAGCCGGCCCTTTCCACATCCACAGACGCAGCAGAGTGCAGAAGACATTCGAAACTGCCTCCCCAGTCCGTGCCCCGTCCAGCAACTGAATAATGTTCAAAGTCCCACCTTTGGATCCTACTATTTCCAAGCATAAGGTATTCTCAGAGGATGTCTAACCACACTGCTCATGTGCGTATTAAGTTCCATGGCTTAAGAGTGACATATTTAAATAACAAGCAAATCCATGCACAAGGCAATAGCTTCGTCCCCTCTGATGCCAAACAGCCAAGGTATTTATAGCTAAGAAGTAACACAGAGGAAATTCATGGTTCGGAGATGACTGTTCTGCAGCCACAGCACAGTGGAAAGCTGCATAGCTTGGTCATTAGATTTAATACGTGTTTGTACCTTAAAAGTGGGCCTTTCTGTTCTCTCCCTTCCTTACTGTGGCACAGAACGGGGTGTCAGAAGAGGCTTTGCAGAATCCTACACAGTAACGTGCTGCAGGAATAATGAGCCATCAACTGACAGTGGGACATCTGTCACCAACTTTTTTCCCCTGTGAAATTTTGTTTCAGAAATAATAGTCGTTATTTAAATGCTAGCATTTAGGTAAGGACTATCAAGTGAAACTGGTGACTTGACGTTGATGAAAACAGAGGAATTGCTGCCGCTGTCCACCTGAGACATGTAGGAAGCCATTAATATTAGCTTTAACTCCAGGAGGCTGTGTTCCAACATTCAGGAGAAAAGCAATACAGAGAATCTTGCCTCAAAACATTTATGAATTTTTAATTATAACAATACAGAGCCATCATTTTTTGTTAAAATATTAAACAGAAGAATGAAGAAATTAAGGGGTGTGAATGTGCATTTATGTATACAGGTGTGTGTATGCTTCTGTTTTTATACACACACACACCTTAGAACATTTGTGGAAACACTAACATAGTAAATTTCTCTTAATCTGAGCTTTCTTCCAATGACGTCTATGAGTGAGCAGAAGCGGGAGTTCACGTCTTTCACAATCTGCACACAACAACTTGCTTATAAGTGGCCAGGCATCGTTGTTCATACCTATAATCCTCAGCACTTTGGGAGACTGAGGAGGATGGATCGTTTGAACTTAGGAGTTCAAAACCAGCCTGGCCGACATGGTGAAACCCTGCCTCTACTAAAAATAAAAATAAATTAGCCAGGCATAGTGGCTCACACCTATAGTCTCAGCTGCTTGGGAGACTGTGGCAGCTGAATCGCTTGAACCCGGGAGGTGGAGGTTGCAGTGAGCTGAGATCATGCCGCTGCACTCCAGCCTGGGAGACACAGTGAGACTCTGTCTAAACAGGAAAAAGAAGAAGAAAGAAGGAGAAGGAGAAGGAGAAGAAGAAGAAGAAAAAAAAACTTGTTTACATGTGAATTCAAAGTAGAAGAATTACATGACACAGCCAGACCCTGCTTGTCCAGAAATGGGGTGGGTTATAAACAGTCATCTCTGTGTTAGGAATTTATGAACACAGGGACACACTCACCCCACAAAAGCTCCAATGATAGTCTAGACTCCTGATAGGCCACAAAGGTCTACCTGACCCTGAATATCACGGATCCTGACCATCAACTGAAAATGCAGGGAATTTTCAAGGGAGTCTGTAATAGTAAGAATTAAAGTAAATCGGGAAAGCAGGAAGAGACAAGAAACAGAGAGAAAACAATGCAAGAAACTTCTTTACCTGAAGACTCATGTCTGAAGAAAAAGGGGCTTATTCTGAGGGGGTGAAGATATGTACAGAGACTAGTGGGGGCCCTGACGGGACTCTTGGTGTCAGGGATGGAAGGAAAAGAAAAAGGGGAAGGACAAGACACAGGCTCCTCAAGCACCAGGCACCGGCACACAGACGTGGTCTGCAGACACGATGTGCACACCAAGAACAACTGTTATCTGTGAAGCACACAAGTTCCGTGTTGTCCCAAGAGCTTTCCCCATCCTGTGTTAACATTTCAAGCTCACAAAAACCCCATGCAGCTGGTAAGAGTGTGAATACCACGAAAGCACCTACTATGTGACAACACTGTTCTTAGTAGTTAGGTGCTGAGGATGTAGCAGTGAAATAAACAGACCACCACCACCACCCACCCAGAAAGACCTCTTACACTAACTGGATGGTAGTGCAAAAATCATCATATGGGAACCCAGAGAAGGGGACGTTTCATCCCGTGTGGCAAAGTTTCATAGAGTAGACATTTTACAGACAGTTAAAGGAGCTAAGCTCAACGAGCTTAGAATAAAGATAATGCTAAAATAAAAATCAATCCACAACCAAACCCTGTACTGTCTCCTACACTTCACATCCACAACCAAACCCTGTACTGTCTCCTACACTTCACACCCACAACCAAACCCTGTACTGTCTCCTACACTTCACACCCACAACCAAATCCTGTACTGTCTCCTACACGTCCCATCCACAACCAAATCCTGTACTGTCTCCTACACTTCACACCCACAACCAAACCCTGTACTGTCTCCTACACTTCCCATCCACAACCAAATCCTGTACTGTCTCCTACACTTCACACCCACAACCAAATCCTGTACTGTCTCGTACACTTCACACCCACAACCAAATCCTGTACTGTCTCCTACACTTCCCATCCACAACCAAACCCTGTACTGTCTCCTACACGTCCCATCCGCAACCAAACCCTGTACTGTCTTCTACACTTCCTATCCAGAACCAAATCCTGTACTGTCTCCTACACTTCACACCCACAACCAAACCCTGTACTGTCTCCTACACTTCCCATCCACAACCAAACCCTGTACTGTCTCCTACACTTCACATCCACAACCAAACCCTGTACTGTCTCCTACACTTCACACCCACAACCAAATCCTGTACTGTCTCCTACACGTCCCATCCGCAACCAAACCCTGTACTGTCTCCTACACTTCACATCCACCAAACCCTGTACTGTCTCCTACACTTCCCATCCGCAACCAAATCCTGTACTGTCTCTGCTCTGCCCCCGGCCTCTCCACCACCGGCGGCTCCTGCTCCCATTCCCATCTCCTGAGAGCAGGTCCTCTGCTCGTTCACACCGGCAGCTTTCAGTACTGCAGGACTAAAGCGACAGGAATGACTCCCTTTGTATATTTGGAAACAGATGGTTTGCTTTCATTAATGTAATTCCACATGTAAATGTACTACAGCTTGGACCAAGAATTAAAAAGAATGATAGGTTTCATTTTTCACAAGCAACTGTGATGTTTTGAAAATGGCTCTGCCACGCTATCTACTGACATTTGTCATACTTTACAGGTAAAGACACAAGAGCTGAGAATGAGAAGGACTTCGTTCCTGTGCCGGTTCCTCCTGCAGCTGCCTTGTGACCTGACGCCGCCATCCACCTCTTCTGCTTCCACTTCCCCTGTGCATAAAGTCAGGGTGGCCATATGTGCCCTATGCATCCTCAGACTGACTTGGGACCCTGACTAGAGAGAAGCCCAGAAAAACACACAATAACAAAAGCAAAAGACGCATGGCATGATGGGCAACCACGCTTGAGGGCTGGGGAGAGAAGGCAACCATGCTGACGGTCTCGGTGTGAACCACTGCCAAAAGCATCTCCCTTGGAATTCTGTCCAGTTGCCACAGTGCTCCTCACCTTCTTCATCATCACTAGGAAATACTCACTAGGCTGACCAGATAAATGGAAAGAGTACTTTGACTCAGGGGAGGGGCAGGGATTTGCTGGGAAGGAACACGTGGGAATTTTCTAAGGTGGCGGAAACGTTCCATACTATATCCTGATAAGGGCAGATACATATATTTGCTAAACCTCAATAAATGGTACACAAGATTCATACATGTCACTGCACATTTATTTTACCAAAGAAAAGTGAACTCTAGTTAATGATACATGTGCTACAGCGTTTAAGGGTAAAATATACTGAAATCTGCAACTTACTTTAAACTGCATTAAAAAATAGGATGAATTAATGGATGGCTAGGAAGCTGGATATGTGATAAAGCAAATGGAACAAAATGTTAATTACGGAACCTAGATGGTTGGTATGTAAGTGTTCGCTATAAAATTCTTGCAATTCCTCTGCATGTTTATTTCCGTAATGAAAGTTTGAGGAGGGAAACGATGGTTGATACAGAGTAAGTTCCAGATGAAGTCAGAGGCATAAGGAACGCCAAAGATGGTCAGGTGCGGTGGCTCACACCTGTAATCCAGAAATTTGGGAGGCCGAGCTGGGGGGATCACTTGAGGTCAGGAGTTCAAGACAAGCCTGGCCAACTTGTTGAAATCCCATTTCTACTAAAAATACAAAAAATTAGCCACACATGGTAACGGCACCTGTAATCCCAGATACTCAGGAGGCTGAGGCAGGAGAATTGCTTGAACCCGGAAGGTGGAGGTTACAATGAGCCAAGATCGTGCCACTGCACTCCAGCCTGGGTGACTCCATCTCAAAGAGTGAGACTCGAAAGAAAGAAAGAGGAGGGAGGGAGGGAGGGAGGGAGGGAAGGAAGGAAGGAAGGAAGGGAGGGAGGAAGGGAGGGAGGGAGGGAGGGAGGGAGGGAAGGGAGGGAAGGGAGGGAAGGGAGGGAAGGGAGGGAAGGAAGGGAAGGGAGGGAGGGAGGAAGGAAGGAAGGAAGGAAGGAAGGAAGGAAGGAAGGAAGGAAGGAAGGAAGGAAGGAAGGAAGGAGAGAAACACCAAAGACTAAGGTAGTCTAGAAAGGCAGAACAGAAGCTGGACCTTAAAATGCGACCTCAGTTGACCAGGAAGCAGAGGAAGGCCTCTCCAGGAAGGAGGCAGCATCTAAGCAGAGTGGCAGAGGCACTGGCCTGCACAGAGCCAGTGTGGAGAGGGCAGCGCCTACAGCAGAGCTATGCCACACATTTGAAATCGCAGAGTGAATCCCACATGCTTGTCTATGTCCTCCACTCAGCCAACAGGAGAGACAGGCACCCAGCCATTCATGAGGAATCCACCCCCTTGACCCACAACCTCCCACCAGGACCCCCTCCAACAATGGGGATGACATTTCCACATGAGATTTGGAGGGGCACATTCACCTAAACAATGCCAAGTAGTAACCGCAGAGAACACATCTAGTGCTTATATGCCAAGCACTGTCCCAAGTGCTTCACATATCATATCTCATTTAATTCTCAGTTAAGTCCAGTGAGATGTACGTACTATTCTTAGTGTTATTTTACAGAACAGTGGGGCCAGACAGTGCCCTCCCCAGAGGTCTGGGTGCCCCGAGCTCAGAGACTCCAGCACCAAGCTGGGCCACTCCTCCGAGGTCTCAGTTGCCACTCCCGGGTACTTCCTCTCAACTTCTAGGCCAGGCTCGTCCAACCTCTTCACAGGCTGCCCCAGCCCAAGGTAGGAGCTGCCTCCCTCCTCGCACCTCCTGTTTGCTTCACACCTGTAGGCCATTGCTCACAGCGATTCTTTCTGTTCCGGCGTGGCCTGTCTCCTGCCTGGAGTGACAGGAGGAGGGACCTGGTCCCCGACTGCTGTGATCCAGCTTGGCTTGGGCTGCTGTGCCACTAGCTCCCTTACCCAGAGGCAGGCTGCCCGGGGTTTTTACTGTTGAAAATACGGCTGAGGTTTGCAGTGAAGCCTTTCACACACAGTTCTCTATCAGTGAGCTCCATCGCCTCCTTACCTTCCCACCCCTGGTCTCCCCTCTCTTGGCCAAGGGCCTGGCACAGAAAAGGTAGCCCCTCTGCATTCCTGCTGCTGCGGGCGCCTGTCCAGGCCCACCGCCTGGCTTTCACTATTGGGGTACTTTTGGGTGCTGTGTGGCCTACTCTCAGGGAACAGCTTTTCCTAAGTCCTCCCAGAGTCCCACTTCCGCTCTGACCCTCCCTCTGACCCAGCTTCCACGACACTTGTAGCAGATGCTTTGTGATGTGCAGTTGAAATGATTTCCTTATTTCACAGGGAATGGTCTTATTTTCACTGTTTCTTCATACTTTGTTGTTTGGGGGAGATTTCAAGAGAAAGAGTAGAACAGAAATGCTCCTCTTCTGACACCTCTATGCAGAGACCGTGCTTAGCCCTCCTAGGCAAGAACAAGAACAGAGAACACATGCACGAGGTGGGCTGCTCCATGGGTCCAGTACCATTACCATGCACACAAACCACTAAAGGACAAGTCTGGATCATTCCCCAGGGCAAGGCTCCTTCCAGGGCAGATATGGACAGGGGGACTGGGTTAGACGATGCAGACGTATAGCTTCATGCTTTACCTTCTACACACACAGATTTCTATCAAAATCGCTGGAGGAAATACACATACAGATGATACCCTGGAATTCTCCAGAGCGGTACAAGCCCAAAGGAACCTTTTCAAACACACTCCAAACCCATCTTCTCATGACATCATTCTTTGCCTGCAAGTTCTCCCTAGTTCAGCCCTGGACCTGCCCTCAAGCTGGAACTAACCAGCTTGGCATGGTCTGTGGCTCTACCTCTAAGAAACATTATGATGTCATTGGCATGGGGCATGGGCAGGGAGCCCTCTTCCAGGAAATAACATGTGATTGATACATCTTCTACTGGAAACTTCACCAGAACTAGTCAAACCCCCTGAGTGCCTGGTTCATCTCACTCACTCATCAAAAGCACGTGAAACACCCCAAAGTTCTGCTAATTTGCTTTCCCTCTTTTTCATTCTCTGGTCTCACTGGCCTACAATTTCTCTACCTTTATTAAATTACCCAGTTTTATTTCCACATATTACTCTTGATACCTTTCCCTCCTCCTATACAATACATTCCCCCTTTGATCAATACACTCACTAGCCTCTGACACACCAGGTGCCCTGCCAAACACGCCCTCCCTAGGTTACTCTTGTAATGTATGTGCCAAATACTAAATCCCCTTTTTACCCAGGAGGAAATTAAGGCACAGTAGTAACAGTTTCCCAAGGAAAAATAGCAGGTAAATGGTAAAGTCAAAATTTCAACACAGGTGCCCTGACCCCAAGAAACACAGGCTGGATGTATTACGGGGTGGATCCCAAATGGACTGCTTCCAGACCTGCTAATGCTTCTCTCTCACTCATTCAAGAAATAGTTCTGCTAGAAGCTGATGGATGTCCAGGCCTGGGAAAGGGCACGGTGGATACACAGGCATGTGCTTGGTCCCTGTGTCTTATGGTGTGTGTTCTTCACGAAGAACTGGTTTCCCACTGTCATGATGGCACCAATTTAAAAGAGGAAGCTGTTTCTGGATTCTCTGAAAACTGAGTATTTAAAGCATCTCTTCCACAAGTAAACAATACAAAAATTCCCAGGGTCAAAACTGCTTAAGATATCTACCTTTAGTGGTAAGAACTTTCGAGGTGACCTCCAGTTTCTCCAGTGGCTCCATTCCAATATTCTCCAATTTAATGATTAGTTGCTGACTTTCTCCATTGTAAAGCTGGACAGATACATTAGTAGATATTTCATCACCAGAGGAAGGTTGCAACGAATGTGCAGACCTAAAATAAGAAGAAGAAGAAGAAATGTAAAGGAGAAAGAAGGAAGAAGCCAAGGTCATTTTAGAATTACTCACATCAGCCAGAAGAATCACCATACCCGTGTATTTCAGGAACAGGGGTTAGGAAATCCTGGCTTCACGCATGGAGCTCAGTACCCAGCTAGCAGGAACGAAAACCGAGCTGCCACAGGCCTCGTGCTTTCTTCATACAGACACGTCCGGGTCTTTGTGTGTCATAAACATGAACGCCCTCACTCAGCCTTCATTTCTCATGCATACGTGACATGTACAAACACTTAATTACTAAGTTATGGAGGACAAAAATTAAATGATGAGTTGATTCAAATAAACTATGAATCACGGTATTGTTCTCTCGAAATCTAAAAAATGTCATGTTTAGAAGTGCCTTGGGAAAATCTATAGAGTCAAGAGGAAAACATCTACAAACCATTCCAGCTAATAGCACGAGAACTGAGGTCAAAGAGACATGAGAAGCTGTCCAACAGACCCCTTCCTACAGGGACAGTGAGGAAGGCCCACCAATACCCAGTGTCACACAGGGCAGCTGGACCAGGTCCTGAGGTCAGGTCGTGTCTGTGGGGCTCCATCCTCGCACCAGTCAGGTGAGGCCCGGGACCGTGGGGCAGGCAGCCAGGCCAGATGAAGTTGCAGCACAGAGGCCGGGGCCTCCCCAGGCTCCTGCACTAAAGCTCTCAGCCTGTAAGCCCTCGCCTGACTTCTACTGACTTTAACTGAATCCACAAAGCTAATCGTCCTGGCTGTGTCCTTCCTAACCGACAAGTGGCAAACAGTGGGTTGGGAAGCAAGTTACTGGTGACCACAGAGAAAAGATATCTGGTAGCAAAATGGGGACAGAAGCCAGCGGACGACAAATAGAGGCATGTGGCAGGTGATGGTAAATGCCCACAGGGCTCCCTGGAGAAGTTTGGCCACAAAACAAAGGGGCAGCTAGAGGAGGCGGCCGAGGGGCTTGGCAGACATGTTCTCCTGGGCCCTGAGGGTTTCCTGAGGGCCCCACTACCTGCTTCCTGTACTGAAGGAGTTCCGCAGGGAGCCGCAATTACTCCAACAAATTTGAGCCAACATCGTGTGCTTAGTGCAACCAGGAATGGCTCACGAAGTCCGCTAAGCGGACAGTGGACCACCCCACCCAGACACCCTCCAGCTGCCCTTCCGATACCCAGCTCCTCTTAGCCCTGCTCCCGGGTACAGCACATAGGATCACAGTTGGATATGCTTCCCACGCCATGGGAGCACTTGCTACCACACACTTGGTCCAAAGCACAGAAAACAATGTTCCAGGCTCACACCTCTGCCATTCAAGGAAAGAAATGCTGCTTAACACGAGCCAAGCTCATGGAGCCGGCACGCACTTCCTGGGGACTTCGGGCTGCACACTCTGACTGAGGAGCTTCGGCATCCAAACGAACCTTTGGTGAAATAATTACATAATAAATCAAGGCAAGCTCCTGGGAATGTATATACCTTTAACGTTCATGACTCAAGAAAGACACTTCCTATCAAGGAAGGAAAACTGGACTTGTGTCCTTACTACAAATGGCTTCTTCCCATCTTTTAGCAGGCAGCCTTTCTTAAGAAAGCTTGTGGTCAATGCGGATTTGCAGAGGAGGTGTCAGGAGAAAAATAAAGCATGGCCAAGACTCACTATTTTGTGTCTCAAACAACAGGATTTTAAGATAAAACCAAACAATGCTTCTGACACTGTAAGGAAAGAAGGAAAGAAGGTCCCAGAGCTGAACAAGCAGGCAGTCACAGGGCCTGGCTGTGACACAGGCCCTGACGGTCCCAGCTGCAGCGTCCCAGTTGTCACGAGCAGTGGAGCTTGGGGGGGACTCAGGTTGACCCTGAAAAGGAGCTGAATCCTGAACAGGCCGTGGCACTAGAGATGGCAGCAGGGACCCCACTCCAGCCAAGGTCCCGCCCCCTGGGAGGGGCTGCAGAGGCTGGGCAAGGGCCAGGTCCTGCCTCCCAGGAGGAGATAAGGACCAGGAGCTTCTTTGCAGAGAGAAACTCCAGTGTGGGACTATGGATTTACCTCAGCAAACAGGGGAGGTAGGACGAAGGTCTATGCCAGCGAGACTCTCCTTTTTAAGGAGATGGCCCCTAATACGTGGTCTCTGTTGGGTGAGTCAGCCCCTAGGTCTGAGCAGCATAGGAACTGCAAGGGGGAATCACTGGTGCCTGAAGCTAGGCACATCTGTGTCCCCCGAGCACTCGGTGGGCTCAGCTGCCCTTCCTGTAGCTCTGCCCTCCCCAGCCCTGCACTGGACCCAAAACTTTTTCAAGACAGGGACAATTTTTTTTTTTTTTTTTTTTGAGACGAAGTCACACTCTGTCACTCAGGCTGGAGTGCAGTGGCACAATCTCTGCTCACTGCAAACTCCGCCTCCTGAGTTCAAGTGATTATCCTGCCTCAGCCTTCCGAGTAGCTGGGATTACAGGCACACCACCACTCCCAGCTAATTTTTTGTATTTTTAGTAGAGACAGGGTTTCACCAGCCAGGCTGGTCTCAAACTCCTAACCTCAGGTGATCCACCTGCCTCAGCCTCCCAAAGTGCTGAGATTACAGGCATAAGCCACCATACCCAGCCGGGACTTTTAATCTCTGCATTATCAGCTCCTACCTAGCCAGGTACCTGGCACACAGCAGGTACTCAATAAGTATGTATTGAACAAATTAATAAGCATCTCAAATTTAAAGCACTGTGCAACACAGAAAAGAACCCTAGCAGTATAGACATGGGCCTGGGACATAGCGGCCTGCTGCACACTTCACGGCTGCCTCCTGGTGAGCCTCACCCTGGGCAGCGCATCTCTGCATGGCTGCCTGGCCATGGAGAAGGTGGGACAATGCATTTCCACAGGAGATGCCATCAGACTTCCTGCTCCTGACCTCGGCCCTCGTCCGTCAGTGCTCAAGGCTCCACTCTAGCCAGGCTCCATCTGGGCACGTCTGACTCCCATCCTGGAGTGCTCCCTGCCATGTCCCACCCGCTGGCTAAAGGCTCTGCTCCTCTGCATGTCTCCCTGCAGAGGCCTTTCCTGAGAACTCCCTGCAAAGCAGGCCTCATCATCTGACCCTGCTTTGCCAAGTGAGCTGCCTTCTATCTCTGAAGATCTGCCTCTTCTGGACATTTCATCTGACCCAGCTGTGTTTGCATCTCAGCACTGACTTCTCCTGTGCCATGGTCTGTGTTTATTGGGTTGGTTGATTTATCGTTCCTTCTTCTTTGCATTTTTTTCTATGCTTGATTATCTGACCAATTGTTTTGGATCTTATAAAGCCCAGTTGAATATCACATCTTCTATGAAGCCTTCCTGAACCCCAAAGACAGGGCCAGCCTCACTTTTGTTTTCATAGTACAGGGCCGGTTAGCAAATTTGACTCTATTAGTCTGAGTTCCTCCCTTCCAGGCTGTGAGCTCACACAAGGGGAGAGGCCTAGGTCCAGGGCAGTTTTCATTCATTGCTAGTCCTGTAGGACCAAAGCACATGGTAGGTGTCAATAAATGTCTGTGAGTAAATTTAACGAATCAGTCACTGAAACATTCATGTTAGATTAATAGCAACCAAAACCTACTTAAAGAACAGTCACATTTTATTTCAGGAAATCACCTTAGAAAAACATATACATTATGTACAATTTTTTAAAATAAGACATAAAAAACAAACATTTTAACTCTGAATCAGTTCCGCTGGGTCCTCTTCCTCCAGCCCCTGGTCGTCAGCAGGGTGAGCTGGGATCCACATTCCTCCAGTTTCCCGGTGGCCACCCACGGCAGCACATCTTCTTATTGAGAGGTAGCAGGTACCAGAGCATTTGTGCACTCCCGTCACAGGACAATAAAAATGGTGGGTCAGGGGCATTATCTTTGGAAACAATTCTAAATGCAGGAGAAAAATGGGGTGGGGGGCAAAGAGAAGCAGAGGACCCGCTTTCTTCACTGCCTTTTACAGCTGGCAGGGACCTTCAGGGAGGCCTTATTAGCAGGACAAATGACAAAGTTGAAGTACCTCTTCTCAAGATATTTTTCCTTTTTGGTAACAGCAGCCTTTAGTGTTTCTTCGCCGTAAGCCACTCCCGCCCCTTTGCTGGAGCGCTGGCTGGGGCTCACTGAGCTAAAGCCAGAGCCGTGGTCTCCTTCATCAGCTCTCTCAGGGTTCACTGCCAGCTTTCGATGGATGGCTGGTGCTCTGTACAGGGCTGCGAGCACGTGCTGAAAAACTGTAGCTGGAGCTAGTGTCCTTCCTAGCCTAGCGCCCACGGGGTGCCACAGTTCTAAAGACAGCGGTGGCAGAATTCAGCAGCAAAGCCTGAGCTGGGAGTCTGCACGTCTGGCTGTTCGAGCTAATGTGCTCAGAAACATCCAAGCCCGGAAGTCCTGGTGGCAGGCTCAGCGGAAATCATGTGTCCACCCAACACTGAAGCCTTGCCAAAATTCATCTTTCTAAACAGTATATGGAGTTATAAACTCCACCTAGCTTAAGTATGCAATGCAATCATTTTCATTAAATTTACAAATCACTGATACCCAGTTTTAAAACACGTCCAGCACCCCACAGAGACGCGGCAGATGCACTTCCAATCGGTTCAGTCCCCATGCCACTGCCAGCCTGAGGCAGTCAGAGAGCTGACTTTCTGGATGTTTCACATCAGAGGACTCAGGCTCTGCACCTCTCGCGTCTGGCTCTCGCACTCAGCAGCTTGCTTCTGAGGCTGGTCTGCGCTGGGGCACGTGCCCTTCGTCCCTTCGTTGTGGAGCGCTGTTCCACTGCAGGGACACACCACATTCTGTTGAGCCCTTCACCAGCTGACAGCCATCTGGGCCCTTTCCAGTTTTCTGATTGTGAACAATGCTGCTATGAACATGCGCGTACAGGTTTCTGGGTCAACATATATGTTCAGTTGTCTTGTGCAGACACCTAGGAGTGGAATTGTTGGGTCATATGGTAAAGTTATATGTAACTTCTAAAGAAACTGCCCATGTGTTTTCAAAAGGGATGGCCCATCAGCATTCCTACCAGCCTCACATGAGGGGTCCAGCTTCTCTGACAACTTGCACCCCTGCTATCGTGAGCCTCCTGAGCGGGTGTGAACCAGGGCCTAACGTGGTGCTAGAGACTAATGACGGCCACCATCCTTCCAGGTTGCGTGCAAGCTATCTGTACCTCTTGTGGTGAAACAGCTACCCACATCTCTCGTCCATTTTTTAAATTACGTTGTTTGTCTTCTTTTTATTAAATTTTAAGTTCTTAATGTGAATATAAACTCTTTATCAGATATTTAATACGCAAATATTTTCTTCCAGTCTATAACTTTCATTCTCTTACTGGTGTCTGTGGAAGCATAAACGCTTCTAATTTTGATGAAGTCCGATCTGTCAACGCTTTATTATGGATCCTGCTTTTGGTGTCACACCAAAGAACTCTGCCCAATTCAAGGTCATGATCATTTTCTCTTATTTTCTTCTAAAAGTTATACACTTTCAGCTTTTACACTCAGGCCTGTGATCCCTTCTGAGTAAACGTGGTCTGTGTTTCATTTGATTCCCCAATTGTATGTCACTGTCTCCACCTTTCCTTCCTCTGTGAGAAGACGGCCCTGCCTGCCCCCGTACCCAGCCTATTCCCTTGCCCCCTCCCATTGAGCCTGGTGTCACCTCCTGGAAACTTTCCTGAGTCCATGACCTCCCCCAGCACATGGGACCTCCCCCATCAGAGTCCTGACAATGGTGCACTGTGGTTATTCGGCAACTCATCAGTCTCCCCACACGACAGAACTTCCCATGAGGACAGAGACCAGGACTGTCATATGGCTGCTATAGCCCCAGCACCCAGCACAGCAACTGGCAAATCAAAGGTTCTATTTAACACATGAACAGATTTTAAAAACATTTCAGGCCTGTAATCTCAGCACTCCGGGAAGTCGAGGTGGAAGGATCATGAGGTCAAGAGATCAAGACCATCCTGGCCAACATAGTGAAACCCCATCTCTACTAAAATACAAAAAAAAATTAGCTGGGCATGGTGGCTCACGCCCGTAGTCCCAACTACTAAGGAGGCTGAGGCAGGAGAAATGCTTGAACCCAGGAGGCAGAGGTTTCAGTGAGCCAAGATCACGCCACTGCACTTCAGCCTGGTGCCTGGCAACAGAGCAAGCCTTTGTCTCAAAAAAAAAATTTTTTTTCAGAAAGTCCCAAGACACATTTTATAGAAATGGCCAAAAGGATATCTATTAAGTGTTATTCATAAGTGCAAAAAATCAATAACAGGCCGGGCATGGTGGTTTATGCCTGTAATCCCAGCACTTTGGGAGGCCGAGGTGAGTGGATCACTTGAGATCAGGAGTTTGAGACCAGCCTGGCCAATGTGGCAAAATTCCATCTCTCCTAAAAATACAAAAATCAGCCAGGTGTGGTGGTGGGTATCTGTCATCCCAGCTACTCAGGAGACTGAGGCAGGAGAATTGCTTGAACCTGGGAGGTAGAGGTTGCAGGAAGCCGAGATCACGCCACTGCACTCCAGACTGGGCGAGAGAGCAAAATTTCATCTCAAAAAAAAAAAAACAAAAACAAATTGAGATCATCCCAAATTCCAATAGCAAGGAAACTAATGGGTACGCAGTTCTGAGATATCATTATGATGTGCTTTGTTGAAGCAATTAAAAGGGAATTTTTTTAAGAATTTGTAAAAACATGAAGAAAAGCTTAGGTTACGTGGTTATGCAAAAAGTAATCTATGACACTATGTATGACATGCTGTAATCTCAACTATTCAAAGACATATTTTTAAATAGGATGGATAAAACACTAGAGGGAAAAATCAACACAAATCATTTCTAGTAATTGCTTCTGAGACTCCTGAGATTTCTTTTTCTTTCTTTTTTATGGTTTCCTATCATGCTAAAAACAAACAAACAAGATCAAAACTGTTTCTTAAAAGATAAGAGTTGGCTGGGCATAGTGGCTCACATCTGGAATCCCAGCACTTTGGGAAGCCAAGATGGGTGGATCATTTGAACCAGGAGTTCAAGACCAGACTGGGCAACATGGCAAAACCCCACCAAAAAATACAAAAATTAGCCAGGCATAGTGGTGCGAACCTGTAGTCCCAGCTAGGCTGAAGTGGGAGGATCACTTAAACCTGGGAGGTGGAATTGCAGTGAGCTGAGATGGCACCAGTGCACTCCAGCCTGGGCGACAGAGCAAGACTCAGTCTCAAAAAAATAATAATTAATTAATTAAAATATAATATAAAAGTTTAACTTAAATTCCCTATATTTTTAAGGGAATCCCTAAATTCCCTAATTTTATTTATCAAAAGAATTATGATTCCATAGGCTAATTTCACATTTTGTTCTGATCATGGTAAGAAAGATTTCAACTTTGTTCTAATTCGTTTTAAGCAAAACATATTGATGTTGTTTATCTTAAAGAAATATTCACCTATATTCTGGTCATAAGAATTACAGGCTCTGGGCCAGGTGCAGTGGCTCACACTTGTAATCCCAGCACTTTGGGAGGCTGAGGCGGGTAGATCACGAGGTCAAGAGATCGAGACCATCCTGGTCAACATGGTGAAACCCCGTCTCTACTAAAAATACAAAAAATTAGCTGGGCATGGTGGCGCGTGCCTATAATCCCAGCTACTCAGGAGGCTGAGGCAGGAGAATTGCCTGAACCCAGGAGGCGGAGGTTGCGGTGAGCCGAGATCACGCCATTGCACTCCAGCCAGGGTAACAAGAGCGAAACTCTGTCTCAAAAAAAAAAAAAATTACAGGCTCTTTGTGCCATGAAAAAAAAAAGTAAGACCAAAAATGATGCCTAGGAGCCACTCTGCTCTGTGACCCCCCCCCCCGGGCACACTACCTGGGCAGAGAGGTGCTGATCTGCAGTCTCGGCAAGGCGGGGATGACCTCGACTGTGGAGCCACTGGTTTTGATTCCTGGCAGGTCATCCAGCAGGCAGTCACTGAACACACCGAAGACGGTGGTATGGTACCCTGGAACAGAAAATGAACATCTTCAGTCCACTCAGCAACAGTGAGAAGAGCACGGGGCTCCTCTTCAGAGACCTGAGCTCCAAAACTGCCCGCCGACCTGCCCGCACACCCACATGCCTGCCCTCAAGCCCTGAGACCCTCACTCTCCTCATCCGTGCTGGAAAGGATAACAGAACCTGCATTCCTGCTTCACAAGGCTGGCTGGGCCCAAACGAAAGACTATATGCAAAGGTCCTTGTAAACTACGAATGTCACTTAACAATCAGTATCTCATCCCTTTACTCATTTGCTTTTCAGATTTATCTATCTCTAAAATGAGAATGATAGTTAATATTCTTTTCCAGGACATAATGTGACTTAATGAGTATTTGAAAAATGCTTCAAAACCTTCTGTTGAGAGATGAAAGTTCAAGAGCCAATTATTGTTATTATAGCTGCTACGTGACACACCAAATGTGCTCTATGTGTACAAGTACTATAATTTAAGATTAGCAAATTTCTCACGTTAAAAAAAAAAGTCTACTGGTTAGATAAGCACTAGAAATTGTTTAAGCAAAGCTTTAATATGGCTTTTAAAATTTCACCAGATAATTATTATAAACAACATTCATTCTGTAACAAAATTAAACAGTATCCAATGGCTAAATGCCTAGGGTGACAACTTTTCTGCATTCATAGAAGACTATTACATACTACACAGAGATGCAGCCACTCCCTCAAGGGCAAATCAGGGCCCTTACACAGCCTCAGTCAGCCCTGGCTTACCTCCTGCCAGCTTGAAGCTGCCCTATAAACGTAACTCACATTCACAGCAGCCACACTTCCTCTAAAGTACAGCTCTTCAGAGATGTCTTTAACTGGCAAACGTTTTCCTCCCCAAAACCACATCTGTCCTTTCCATAAAACCCGGTATGATGTGGTTTTGTCTGCTAAGCAGCCATTATTTTACAGTCCGTAACTTAAATCAGCCATTTTCTTTTCTTCCCATTGCTTAAAATAACTACCATGGCCAGGCATGGTGGCTCACAACTGTAATCCCGGCACTTTGGGAGGCCGAGGCGGGTGGATCACAAGGTCAGGAGTTCGAGACCAGCCTGACCAACATGGTGAACCCCATCTCTACTAAAAATACAAAAATTAGCTGGGCATGGTGGCACATGCCTATAATCCCAGCTACTCAGGAGTTGAGGCAGGAAAATTGTTTGAACCTGGGAGGCAGAGGTTGCAGTGAGCCAAGATTACACCAGTGCACTCCAGCCTGGGCAAGAGAGCGACTGTTTCAAAAAAAAAAAAATCACCATATAAACCCACAAGTCTGATGACAAATAGCACATCATGATGTCTGACAATACAAGATCAGTCTTTTTGACTTCATTCCCAAATCAGGCCAAAAATGAACACTCACTAGTCTGGACGCAGGATAAACTACTAAAAATGCGTGACTAAGGCTCCTACTCCTCATCCGTGAACATACTAATTACGGGTTACATGTTATTCTGAATCAAGCCCTTCACTCCTCATTGTTCCTCTCTAATCTGTTACTATCTCCTACGCTCCACTGCCAGGCCTTGGCTATGGTCCCACCTCTGTCCCCCTCTACCTGGGTCCTCGCTGGAGTTTGATCACTGGTGTCCCCGCCTCCAGTCCTTCCCATCTCGGCAGAGATCCTGGATCCTGAGGGATGGCTCTGAATTGCCCACCTAACCACCTCTCTATTCAAATAACGCAGCAGCCCCACTGCCCCCTGGAGAAAGCTGGCATCCTTCAGCACAGTGTATAAGGAAGGTCCCCAGGTGGGCCCTCTGCCTCCCTTTCCAGCCCGTCTCATCCCTGCCACCCTGCCCTGGACCACCCACTCTGACCACCTCCAGATCCCCCAAATGCACCATGCTCTCTTACCACCACATTGTTCTTTCTGCCTGGAACCCTCTTTCTGCTCCCTGTGGACATCACTCCCTCCATGGCCCACCCCCATTCATTTGAATAGTTCCTAGTTAGCCTTTAAGTCTCAGGGTCACTGAGCAACCCACTCTCCCAGCTGGGTCCATGCCCAGAGTCATTCACTCCCTCCGTCACTCCGCTCCATCTTCCAGCTTGGGGCAGAGCACCCTCACCTATAATTGCACCTGCCTCCCTCACCCCTAGGGAGTACCCTTCCAGCAAACGTATGCTCTTCCAGCCAACACACACTGAAGACCTACTGTGTGCAGCCTCCACACTAGGCACTGAGTTGCCACTGAGAGAGACACTCAAGGCCAGCAAGGACTCCATCGCACAGGGACAGGAAGGAGACCACCACGCAGGGGCCTAGGCCAGTGAACCACGCCGAGGAAGGCTCCAGGAAGAAGGGAAGCCTGTGCCGAGGACTGGGAAGCCGAGGAGCCAGCCACGGTGGTAAGCCCTCGGAAGGGGCACAGGCAAAGCCTCGGAAAACCTAGGAAGCTGCCAGAACTAAGGAGTCTTCAGAGACTGAAGCAGGATTTCACAGGAGGAGAGCTGCAGAGCGGAGGCTGCGGAGGCCAGCAGAAGCCAGACCACACCGGGTTCCAGAGCAACACTTACAGACACAGCCTTGATAACAAGGGCCTGGCGAAGGCTATGAGGCTCCCAGTTGAGAGATATCAGGAGCAGATTCTCACTAGGAAGATCACTGGGCCACACATAGGAGGTGGGTCTATTAGCAAGCAAGACCAGGACAGAAACACTCTTCCCAGTGCTTTTGTGACAAACCCCATTAGAGTTATGATCTGCAAGGCAGGAAGGGGAGGTGGAGTTGGAGAGACCAGGCGGTCCTCGGGAAGCAGTTAGGGAGGGGTTGTGGGGGTGCTGTGAGAGACAGCGAGGGTCGAGGATGACCCCCAAGAACTCATTAGGGCAATGGCAGATGATAAGGATGCCTGCACTGAGATGGAGGCTTGACGGGCAGGGGCGGCTTTGGGGAGGCAAGTTCTGCTTTTCACCTACTGTAAAGGGAAGCTGGGAAGGGCTGGAGGTGCAGACCGAGAAGAAGTCTGGCCCTGGGAATCATCTGCACATTGCAGGAACTGAAGATAGGAAGGCCAAGGGCATCAGTGGGATCACCTAACATAGCTTGTGGAAGAGGAAGAATGAACAGGGCAGGGAACAGAGGGCGAGGGGTGGGAAGGAGAGAAGTGGGGTGTGAGGAAGGCTTAGCTGAGGGTGGGCTGCGCAAGACAAGAGAGACCCAAACAGAAGGGCCAGAGAGGCGGCAAAGCATCTGGAGGGGCAGGGTCACAGCAACCAGAGGGGAGGGCATGCCACATGGAGGGTTGGCCAGGGACTCAAAGGGCACTGAGGAGTGAACTAAGAAAAAAATTGAAAAGTAAGCCCCGGACTTAGCCCAAAAAACAATGCTTGTGACAGGAGTTTTGGTGAAGTGAGAAGGGCTGAGTCCAGGATGCAGAGGGTTAAAGGACCCCTGCAGAGGCGGAGAGTGGATTCAGCATGTGTAGACACCCTCTGAGGGTTTCCTGCCAGAAGGAGCAGGAGGAAAGAAGGGAAGGAAGGCTCACTGGAGAAGACTGTGGCAGAAAGGAGCCCAGCACAGGGAGGAGGGGCGGGGGGTAGGGTCAGAGCAGGGGAAGGACCCCTCCCACTACCACGCACCCTGCAGCCCGCAAGCAGGTTTTCTCACAGTCTTCATTATCTTCTAACTGGTGAGGGCTGACATGACGGGCCATGGGCTCTAGGCCTCACACAGGCCAGGCAAGGGTTTGGCAGTCCCTCCAGAACAGGAACCACGAAGGGGTTCTCCTTACCATTCACAGTAATTGTTCCAGTTGTCTGCGGGACCCCAACTAGCGTCACTGGGTACAGACCAGATTCAGCCGGAAGAGAAAGAGCTGCAGGGAGAGACTCGAACTCCACTCCACTGGTGAGCAGCCCCTAAAACAAGCAACGCAGCATCGTAAGCCCAGACCAAGCCTACCGTGTGCGCTCAATTCCAAATGCGCCTTAAGACATTGGCTAGGGCACATCTGGGACTGCTGGAATAAAATGACCAATGGGCATTATAGAAACCCACAGAGAACTTCAGAGACAGTGTAGAGTGTAACGCAAAACCTCCTTGGCACGGTAAGCACTGTGGGGGCACAGGCAATAAATCACGGATCAACTTATTTCAGCCCCGTTTGCTGTATGTTTAATATTTGTTTTGTTTTGTCATTTTACCAAATGGGAATGTGAACACAAGGGGAAAATATTTTATTTATAAACAAAAAGAAATAAAAACATACCTGGGCATGGTGGCTCACACCTGAAATCCCAGCACTTTAGGAAGCCAGGGTGGGAAGATCGATTGAGCTCAGGAGCTTAAGACAAACCTGGGCAACATAGTGAGACCCCACCTCTACAAAAAAATGTTTAAATGAACCGGGCAAGGTGGCACACACCTGTGGTCCCAGATACTTGGGAGACTGAGGTGGGATAAACACCTAAACCCAGGAGGCTGAGGCTACGGAGATCACACCACTGCACTCTAGCATGGGGGACAGAGTGAGACCCTGTATCAATCAATCAATCAATCACAGGTGGAAATATACCACCTCTTAATATCCCTGCCACACATCCATGAGTTATCAACACATTTCAGTATGTACTAAGCTTGCTAGCACAGGCTAGTGAACAAGGCAGGCAGATTCCCTGGCCTCAAGAAGCCGGCCTGTGATTAGAAGCAATGCAGGGGTGGCAGCTCTCAGGACTTCTCAGCGTTGTAATAGAGGTCCTACTCAGGGCACTAAGGCAAGAGAAAGGAAGAAAAGGCTTACAGACAATTATTCACAGAAAACAAAACAGGACCATAGAAAAGGCTATGGAATCCACAATGAAACCTGAACTTTTAAGTACACTTAGCAAAGTGAGAGAGTCAGGTAAAAAAGGAGTTACTTCTATAGTTTAGCAATAAACAGCTGGAAAAAATGTATTAAAAAATCATTAACAAGAGATCAACACCATCAACTATATTAGAATAAACCTAACAAATGACGGGCAAGGTCTCATTACAGTCACAGAGCACTGCTGAGATCATTTAAACAAGGCCTCCACGAAGGGGGAGACTCTGGATTCTTTTCAGCAGATTGGTTTTCTGCAGTGTATGGTCATAGCAACCCTGCAACTATCTCAGCTATACAACAGGACTGAGCACATGAGTAGATGTGTTGATGGTGGGAGTCCGAGCTCTCACGCAGGAAGGAAGGACACACACGATGGGAGGCAGGTGAGCACCGTCTGGAGACGTGCTGGAAAGCAAGGGTCCAGGTGAACTCAGGGCAGATGTCCATGATGCAGAGGCATGCTTATGTGCATGCGTACACATATGTAGGCATACGGTTTAGATACATATGTGCCATCTCGTGTATGTGTAGATGCACAAAGACTCTGCCTAACTCTTGTCTATAGAAAGCACCCAGAAGCAAAGCCACTCTCTCGGCAGTGAGTACACCGAGTGCCTGGCCTTGGAGCCAAGGTGTGGAATGATCTATGTGCGGAACAGATGTAGCAGGCAAGGGTGGAAGCAGAGAAGCCACTTGTCTCCAGGCAAATGTATTGGCATTTATTTCTTTTTAAAATAGCTAAAGCAATATGGCCAACTGTTACCATTTTTTAATGTGAATGGTGGTATACGACTGTGCAGTATTCCCTGCAACATTTCATATGTTTAAAGTACTTCTTAATTTAGTTTTTAAAACTCTGCCCATGATTTGTGGGCTATCTCCATGTGGTGCTTTTTATTTTATTCCCTGCTCTTCCTCATTTGTTATAATAAGCACATATTGTTTTTAAACCAGTTAAAAATGAAAGCTGCATTTTAAGACCAAAAAAAATGTGTAAGAAAGAGCAGCAGGCATATGATACTTTACCCACTTTGGGGAAGATTCTCTAAACTGCTTTTCCCTACTAAGGCTGAGAAGAAAGCCACCGGAAAGGCCTGAGCCAGGAGCCAAGTCCCACTGCAGGTCAGTCCTCACCCAACAGGAGGAGGAGCGCTCCTCCGAGGCAGCCTCGGGACTGCAGGCTCAACATCCAGCTGAGCTTCCAGGAGCTGAGACCGATTTCAGGAAACTACGCCAGTACTAGCAGCATGAGCGGCATCTCGTGTGGCTACCACGTGTCCACCTGGCAAACTGCCACTCAGCCTGTACTCCAGGCCAGGGCATCACGCCTGTCCCAGGAACCCTCCCTGACTCTCCAAGGCCAAGCAGACTCCCCTTAACATCAGGCCCACAACACCGCATGAGCCCCAACAGAGACTTGACTGCGTTCGCAGCAGGGCCTGACCATGTCTGTCCCCTCAGAGCCTTGCCTGAGGCCTGACATGGCAAGAGCACTCAGCGAGATACTTGCATGAAGAGCCCGCCTCTTGCCATTCGTAAAACTCTCAGAGACAAGATCCAGTCTCGCAGCACCACCCTTTGCATGCCGCTGAAAAGCTACACAGCAGCAGCACACAGCAATGCACAGAAGACTCAGGGATGGAAGCTGCACTGGTGTGGGGAGGGTCTGCTCTGAAAACCACAGAATCAGCTTCAAGAACCAGTACAAATCTCCTTCCCCTGACTAGAGAATTAGGTAAGCATTTCCAACAGAAGGGACTATAAAGTGAATCTTCAACACCCTACACAAAGTGCAACTGGACATCAGGGTTTCAAAACAAGAGAAAGCCCGCCATGGTGGGGTGGTCAGTTAAGCTCCCATTCTACACCTGGTTCCTCCCTGGGGCCTGGATCATCTTATCATCTTGCCGCAATAAAATAATGCTGATATCAAACTTTGCAACCTGATTATTTCACATCTTATACCCAATCAACTAAGCTCGGTATGTGTTCAAATCAGAGGTTTCTTTGTAGGTTCAAATATTTATTGAGAACGAAGCCCAAAGACATAGGAATAACAAAACACAGCCTTAAGTCACAACAAGCTTATATGCTTTGGCAAAACAAACATAAAAACAGGCATATATCACAAGATGTGTGCCTCCGACATTAAGTAAAAACCTACTTTAATGAGAAGTTTGTGCTTCAGCCCAAGAAGGTCAAATTATCGGTGATACATACCATGTTTTCAACTCGAAGTTCAAATGGCATTGGGTTATACACCATCAGCTGAACTTCACACACATCTCCTTGAACCCACTGGAAATCTGGAAAACACACACACACACACACACACACACACACACACATCCAGTGATTAGTTCGTATTTTTTCACTTTCCACATGGTTTCTGATTATTCCCCCAGCAATTTATATTTTCAACAAGGCAGCAGGCTCCATGATCATCTTGAGATGGGTGATTCAAAGCTGGTTTCCCACCAGCTTTCTCTGAAACGAAGCAAGACAGCTGTCACTGCCACTTTGAGGCCACATGAATGGTGCTCCTCGCTGCCTTCAGCAGGCTCTGTTCCTGCCGCCATCAGTCCAAACGGCACTGTTCTTGGTGCAGAGCTGTAAGGCACACTGCATTTCAGGGGCCCAGAGGCTGACACACAGGAAGGATGGCAATGGGATCACTTCTGAGTGACATGGAGTGTGATTTCCCCTATTCCCCCAAGACTGTGAGAGAGGGAGGCTTCTCCTCCCCACCCACTCCCAGGTCAACTGCAGTTCAGTACCTGTGTGGGACAGAACTGTGATGACTCCAAACCCCCAGCTTTGGAGTGCACAACCTCGTGTGCACGGCCTTAAGTGTGAACATGATGATGAGGTTACCTTGTAAAACAAAGGAGGAAAGACTTTCCAGATGTGACTGAGGTCCCCAGTTAGTTGACTCTGGGTTTTGGGTGATACCTCACAGGGGGCCATGTCCTTCCCTAGAGGGCCTGTGGAGGGGACCACATGGCAAGGACCTAAGAGCAGTCTCCAGGAACTGAGAGCAGCACCAGCTGACAGCTGCCAAAAGAACAAGGACCACAAGCAAATGAATGAAGAACAAGCTGAGCCTCCAGATCAGGACACAGCCCCAGGTGACACTTGGGTTTCAGTCCTGGGAACCCCTGAGCAGAGGACCCAGCCGACACCCGCACAAATCGTGAGGAAGTAGATTTGTGCTGTTTTAAGCCAGTGAATCTGTGATCAGAGCAACAGAAAGCTAATTCAGCATCTGCCCCAATTTCCATCACCCCTTCCTCCCTTTCCAATCCTCTCTTAGGCAAACCAGAAGGAATTTCGGAATTAATCCACGGGTATCAGGCATGTGTTAGGTGTGAGGCACTCCCACACAGGTATCTCAGTACTCATAATGACCTCCTGAGATAGGTGCGATGACCCCCGTAGCTGCAAGGCAAACACTCAAGGTCCAAACAGGCTAATCAATTGGCCCAGGAACCACACAGCTAGTGAGAGGAGCTGCTGGATTCAGGCCTCTGAACTCAGAGGCCTCCCAAGCAGACACGGGTGGCCAACAAGGCAGTGGAGGGCTTTTTCTCTAGCAGATAAGAAAGTCTGCTAAGAACTCTTCAGCTTTCACAGAGCTTTCGTAAGTGTGTTCTCAAGATACAGCTTCTTCCACATACTCTGCACCAGGCACCCTGCACAGAGATAAGGACTGACTCCACCACACCTGTAACAGCTGACCCACAGCTGGCATGTTGACACTGCACAAATTAATACAGCACCACCAGGTGAGCTAACTAGCTCATCCAGTGCCTGCACCAGCCTGTACTCATTGGAGCCTCTGCACAATGCAATGAATGACCACAGTCTATGTCAGTAGCACAAATGTTATACCCGTTCTACAGAAAAGGAGAACTCCCCTGCCAGGCTGGCCTGCCCGCCCATCCTATGGTCCTGAGAAGCAAGAGAGCTGAGATTCAAACTCCAGTCTCTCCAGCTCCAAAACCTATGTTCTTTCACTCTAATGCTTCACCTTCAGGACTTCAGAAACTCAGGTCTTGTCCTTCCTTCCCTCATTCCAGCTTCCATGACTCCCCACCTCCCAGGCCCATCAGCTTCTGAGGACCTTCAATGGGAGAGGGTTCACCCACCCTCCTCATTCACATAAGTCAGTGGCCAGAGCACAACACGCTCCCTCCGCACCTGCCCCCAGCCTCACCCAGCCTGCCCAGGACCACTGATGGTCAGCATCCTGGCCCCCTCTCACCACAGATGAAAAAGGTCACTCTCTTTAAGCAAGTTGCTGATGCTGGTAATTAACAAACTGCTGCCCTATCATGGTGATGATGATGATAATAATAAATCATTTTCTAGAGTACCGAAAAAACAATGTATACTTAGATGGTTCCTGGCTACTAAAGGGTAAATCTAAGATAAATTGTTGATGACTAAAAAATGTATTTTTCTTCCTCTTTTTGAGATGCAGCCTTGCTCTGTCACTCAGGCTGGAGCGCAGTGGCACGATCTCGGCTCACTGCAACTTCCACTCCCGGGTTCAAGTGAGTCTCCTGTCTCAGCCTTCCAAGTACCTGGGACTACAGGTGTGCGCCACCACACCCAGCTAATATTTTTGTATTTTTAGCAGAGATGGGGTTTCACCATGTTGGCCAGGCTCCTGAGGATCTCCTGATCTCAAACTCCTAACCTCAAATAATCCGCCTCGGCCTCCCAGAGTACTGGGATTACAGGCACGAGCCACTGTCCCTGGCCTGAAAAGTTATTTTTGTCTGAAAGAAGGAGATAACCCCTTTCCAACTCTCAGCATGTCAAAGCATGGTGGTGGCCCTTCCTCATTATTTTGTCCCAGGAGTAGTGGGAAGGCACAAGAATGAGCCTCCTGAAACCCCCTGGTTTTAGGCTCTGCCCACCCTGTAGTAGGACACACTGTGCATGCTGTCATCTGTGACCCATGGCACTGGGCAGTGGCGTTTACTGACAAGTTCGTCTCTTTTCTGCTACACTGTATGGACCCACATGGCGGGAAGCACTCCTGACTTATCAGTGCATCCCCAGCACACAGCACAGGGCATACAACTACTACTAAAAGTGTTAATGAATGACTGCCAGGGACTTTAGAAGCATCCTCTCCCTTGATCCTCAGAACTACCCTCTGTGTCAGCTTCTAATGTCCCCATTCTGCAGATGGCATGACTGCAGACCACAGAGGCACCATCAGCTGTTCAAGGTCACACAGTGGGGAGCTGCAGGGCCAGGCTGCAGCACAAGTCCACCTGACAGCCACAGCCTCTCCAGGCCATCACGCTGCCTCCAGGGCAGCCATGGACCTCAGCAAGAAGCCTGGCAGTGCCACAAAGACCTATCACAAAGGACTGAAAGCCTGCAACCCAACACACTGAAGCTGAGGACTGGTGTTGCAGTCATCTTTGCATGGAATGTGGCTCAGATGATGGCCGCACCAGCCAACACACACAGACTCGTGAACTATTCCAGGTGAAAGTGGAAAACGGTCTCAAGCGGTGCCCTCAAGATTTCTTCATCTCTAAAACCCTACGCCGCCTGCTGGGACGGTACCTGCCCCAGTTATACACCAAGGTTCACTTAGACTGGAAATTTAGGTTAAAGTGATGTGATTTGTCAAGCCTCTGGGCGAGCACTCACTGATCAGTACAACTGCTAAAAAGATATTAGAAGCTATGCAATGTAAATTACATCTTCCTACCAAACAAATAATGTGCATTTTGGCCAAACCTTGTATCTCAGAAAACAATCCTACATCATCCACTGAATTTTTCCTCAGCCCAGAGGAACAGGAACTTCTAACCACATGAGAATCCATATTATAAAGGAGAAAGGCCTGGGGCATGGAGTCCTACGACCTGGCATGGAGGTCACTGACAAGCTACCTGACCTGGGGCAGGTACTTACATTCGTTCAGACTTAATTTTCTCATCTGCAAATAGGGACTATAATAATGCCCACAGCATAAGCGTCAAATGGCTTTGAGATCACTGGGTAATGTCTGCTTAAGCCCACTTCAACAAATACAGAGAGCAATTTTCATAAAAAGAATCCTTGACAGTGTCCTTTTTTGTTGTTGTTTTTCGAGACAGAGTCTTGCTGTGTTACCCAGGCTGGAGTATGGTGGTGTAGTCTCGGCTCACTATAGCCTCAACCTCCTGGGTTCAGGTGATTCTCCCATCTCAGCCTTCCAAGTAGCTGGGACTACAGGTACCCACCAGCAGGCCTGGCTAAATTTTCATATTTTGTGTAGAGATGGGGTTTTGCCATGTTGGCCAGGCTGGTCTCAAACTCCTAGGCTCAAGCAATCCACTCGCCTCAGCCTCCCAAAGTGCTGGTATTACAGGTGTGAGCCACCACACCTAGACAACAATTTCTTCCAAGACTAAAAAAAAAAAGCAGAGAGGCAGGGCTTGCAATCCACGCCATCAGTGGCACAGGCCCCTGTGCTCAGAGGCTGGTGTCTGGTGTCACGCTCTGCTGTGTCGCTGTCTTCAAATTCTTAGTGATGTTTGAACAAAGGCCCTATGTTTGCATTTTGCACTGGGCTCCACAAATCACACAGCCAGTCCTAAGAAGAGGAGTCTCACACCTCCAGTCTCCTAAATCACCTCTAGATGTTTTTCTCTAAACAAAAGGGCTGAAGCTTTCCTCCAAAGTTCTGCAGGGGAGACAGCTCATCACCAACACCAATGAGAGCGGAAGAGAGCAGAGACCCTAGAAGGTCCCAGAGCAAGAGCCTCGGCACTCCTAGGACAGCGAGTCCAGGGCCAGGGGAGACAGAGGATCCCAGATAGTGGCCTGCCTATCCCCACAGAGCTCGGAAGTCACCCTCCAGAGAGGAAAGCTGGAGCTCCTACAGGAAGCCAGGAAATATTCCCAAAATGAAGCGAGGACGGGATGTGTGCAGCTCTCTCCTGCTTACCACAACACACACTGGAGCACATCTGGGGATGCCACCAGACCCTGCCTGTTCATCCACCATGTCCACCCAGCACCCACACACCCTGTCACCTCGTGTTCTCCAGAGGAGAGAAGCAGTGGCAGGAGAGACAAGGCTGGGGTGTCTTTCAGAATCAGTAGACTGAAAGTGGCATTTTAAAAACATACCCACACACACATACACACGCACACACACAAATTCTGCAGTAGACTTAGCACTCACGGTTTCAGAAATTTTCTAAAATTCAGTACTGGCTACAGTTTTTCAAGGGCATGACCTCCGGTCTCTTCATTTTCTTCTCATTCTAACAATGAACAGCTAGAACAACTGGAGCCATTCAGAGGAAGGCTGCATCTGCACCTCCGGGGGGCTTCCTAGGGTCTTCAGGGCCCCACACCCCGCCCCCACATGGCTCCTCTGAGGAAGGCTGCGTCTGAGCCTCCAGAGGGCTTCCCAGGGTCTGCGGGGCCCCCACCCCACTCCCCACTCCCAGTTAGCCCAGTGTTTACTGTTTGTTCAAGTTCAATGTGTAAGCAACCAGGTACACCTGCTGACAGGGCTACAGTTTTAAGACCTTTTATTCACATTTAGTATGGATAGGCAGCTTCTCACGTTTGTGTCTTGTCCGCATGAACTAAACAGAAAAATCAGTCGAGGGTAAGGACTGTGGAGTCCAGTTAACACGCCTCTCCCACATCCACTGTGCACATGAGAGGAAACCAGAGGGTACTAATGGGAACAGGACACTTGGTCCGCAATGTGAGATCAAGCTTGTCACTAACTTTTAGTTACTTCTAAAAGTCATTTCTCTGAGTTTGTTTCCTCACCTGTAAAAGGGAGACAAAAATGAATTCTTCCAAAAATACTGGAAAAACTAAATAAGGTAACATATAGGGCCTCTTATAAAGCACAATTTGAATAAAAGAAATGATAACCATTTTAACAAGCACAAGGTTCTTTGCGTACTCCTACCCTAATGATGCTCTTTGTCTTAGCAAACAACTTTATCTCTTCGGAAGCACTTTATTTTTATTTTTTTATTTTTTATTTTTGAGATGGAGTTTCACTCTCGTTACCCAGGCTGGAGTGCAATGGCGCGATCTCAGCTCACCGCAACCTCCGCCTCCTGGGTTCAGGCAATTCTCCTGCCTCAGCCTCCTGAGTAGTTGGGACTATAGGTGTGTGCCACCATGCCCAGCTAATTTTTATATTTTTAGTAGAGACAGGGTTTCACCATGTTGACCAGGATGGTCTCGATCTCTTGACCTCGTGATCCACCTGCCTCAGCCTCCCAAAGTGCTGGAATTACAGGCGTGAGCCACCGCGCCCGGCCTGGAAGCACTTTACTTTTTAAGGCATTCAGATAATTTACAAATTGTTAATGAAGTTTATTATGAGACCTTTACAGAAGCTAAGGAATCCTAGAGCTAGTGATATACAAGAAATGCTCATCAAGATAATGTGCTGGCTGGATGCAGAGGTTGCCACCTGTAACTTCAGTTCTCTGGAAGGCCGAGGCGGTAGACTCACTTGAGCCCAGGAGTTCGAGACCAGCCTGGGCCACATGCAAAACTCTGACTCTAAAAAAATACAAAAATTAGTGGATGTGGTGATGTGCGCCTAGGGTCCCAGCTAATGGGGAGGCTGAGGCAGGAGGATCAATTGAGCCCAGGAGGTTGAGACAGCCGTAAGCCCTAATCATACCACTGCACTCCAGCCTGGGTGACAGAGCTAGACCTTGTCTCAAAAAAAAAAAAAGATTATGTGCCACACATAAAGCTCTTACTGTCCTTTCTGCCTTGAATTCCACAGTGCCCTGCCAGGAACATGAAATGTACAGTGAGATCTGTGAGTTCTCGGACAAGACACTTAAACATCCTGCATCAGTTTCTCTGTCTATAAAATGAGATTCATAGTATCTCCCATTCATTCATTCCTCCTTCCATCACTGCTCCAGGTGCTGGGGAGACAGCAGCTGAACGCAGCCTGCCAGAATTCTGGGCTTCAGGGGATGTTGCAGGAGAAAGCATCAACAGGCCGGTGAGGCTTTGAGCTGGAGAAAAGCTAGGAAGAGAATCCCAAACAGTACCACTAGAGATGGCGGGAGGACTGGCCAGACAGCCACTGGGATCAGAGAATGGCCAGTGAGCCACTGGGATCAGAGAATGCCCCTCTGAGGAAGGGGGCATTTGAACAGAGACCAAAAGGATGTGACAGCAAGAGAGCTGATGACAGAGGGGCAGGGAACAAGCTCCTGGCAGAGGAAAGAGCGAGTCCCAAGCCTGTCTTGTTCCACCCCCAGAAAGGAGTCACTGTGGCTAAACCACAGTGATGGTGGCAGGAGGTGGCAGGAAAAGCTGGACGGAGTGGGAGGGACATGAGCAGGGCGGGGTCAGGGAGCACCTGCAGCCTGCAACACAGGATGTGGGTGGTCTTGTGAGTGCAGCAGGAAGCCTCTGTCCTGGAAAGAAAAACATGGTGGAAAAAGGAGTTGGAATGCCTTTTCCTAAATTGGAGGTATAGGAATTAAGAATAGAAATAAAGAAACAGAGAAGAAAGCAGTGACTATCAAATGCAGGGAGCCGTGGTTGCGCAGGCCTTCCACTCACACTCCTCAGAGGCCCTGGCAGCCACCAAGCAGGAGCCAGCCTCCAGACCCTCAAGGTTCGATCACAGGACATGTGGACTCGTGGCAGTGGTCCCCAGTGACCAGCAATCTCAATCTCCTGCCAGGGACCTGGGGCATGTCTTTGTGGCAGCAAGGGACAGAGAGCTTGGCACCACAGCCTGGCTTCAGGAAAGACACCAGTAGACAGGGCCAGGTGCACACCGAGCTCTGATGCAGGAAGAACAAGAGCTCTGACACAGAAAAGCTCAGGAGAGATTTCCCACCCCAGCCTCTCCCACAACACACCTGTGCTCACAAGAGAGCACAACTCAGTGACCTCATCCCCCACTCAATCCTGAACACAGCACAACCCTGAATCTTCAATGATGATTCACAAGTCACTTCAGCCCTTGGAAAATCACGACATCTCCAATTACCACTCTTGTATAGTTCACATAAGTCTCAGTTAACAGAAGTCTTTCTGGTTTCTAGAACTTTCACAAAGTCACCTTATATGAAATAGATTTTTAAGGAGGGGACTCAAGATGGCGCTGTGAGAACAACCCAGGATTGGAGCCCGCGTTGAATTCGCAAACGGTGAGTCAGTGCTGCATTTCCAGACTGATCTTTGTTGCCCACAGAACGGGGAAACTCCCAAGTATAAAAAGACACGGGACGCCAGGCAGTAGGTCTGCCTGGCGAAGCCGGCAGCCGGGGCGGCGGTGGCCGGCCCTACCCAGCAATCCCCACAGGGCGCGCTTGTCCGGGTGCCTTGTTGAACCGGCAACCTGAGACTTGAGAGGGCTGGACTTGAGACTGAACGAGACTTGCACAGTAGCCCAGCCCAGGGGATTGCAGGGACAGATCGTTTGGGATACCCAGTGGGACGAACAAAACCGCGATTTCAAACTATCCCGGGCAGACGGTCCGAGACGCTCTGTGGGGGAGGGGCGTCCACCACTACGGAGGCAACCTGCCCCAACTGATATACACGCCCACTGCTGACGCAGCCAGCCATTGCCGAGGCAACCCGCCCCAACTGAGATACACGCCCACTGCTGACGCAGCCAGCCGTTGCCGAGGCAACCCGTCCCTACTGAGATACACGCCCACTGCTGACGCAGCCTGCCGTTGCTGAGGCAACACGCTACAACGAAGAGACTCCGCCGCAGGGCGTGGCGCAGACCACAGCAGAGCCCGCAGGAACAGCACGAATCACACAACAGCAGGGCGGAGCCTCGGCAGTCAAACAGTGGCTAGACTGCCTTCGAGCTGGGCAGGACACCTGATCGGACATCCAAAAATAAAGCCCAAACCCCTCAACACAGAGCATTTGAGAAAAAAAAAAGGGTTGCTTAATGAGCTGTGTTGCAGCAGAATCAAACACAGCAGCCTAACAGCCTGAATGAACAACAGAGTGCACAGCTCAGCAATTAAACCCCTATAAAGTACAAACTGTCTCCTCAAGCAGCTCCCTGACCCCTCTATATCCAAAAGACTGTCATTAGGCAGGCATCATCCTGGGACAAAGAGAGCAGAAAAAGAAACTGGTAGCATCCCTCGCTGTGCCACGGCTACTAGAGGTGCACCCCAGACAAGCAGGGTCTGGAGCGGACCTCAACAGTCATTCAGCGAAGGGGCTAGACTGGTAGAAGGAAAACCAAGCAACAGAAATACTTCATCATCAACATTCTGGGTGTCCACTCAGAGACCCAAACGAAAAGTCAGCAACTACGCAGACGACCAGCAGACAAATCCACAAAGATGGGAAGAAACCAGCGCAAAAAGGAGGAAAACACCCAAAACCAGAACACATCGCCTCCTAGAAAGGACCAAAACTCCTCACCAGCAAGGGAACAAAGCTGGACGGAGAATGACTGTGACGAAATGACGGAATTAGACTTCAGAAGATGGATAATGAGAAACTTTTGTGAGCTAAAAGATCATGTATTAAATCAATGCAAAGAAACTAAGAACCTTGAAAAAAGATTTGAAAAAAGATTAGAGGAAATGATAACAAGAATGGATACCTTAGAGAGGAATATGAATGAATTAAAGGAGCTGAAAAACACAATACGAGAACTTCGCGAAGCAAACGCAAGTTTCAATAGCCGAATTGACCAAGCAGAAGAAAGAATATCTGAAGTCGAAGACCAACTCAATGAAATAAAACGAGAAACCAAGATCAGAGAAAAAAGCGCAAAAAGGAATGAACAAAGTCTCCAAGAAATGTGGGACTATGTGAAAAGACCTAACCTACGTTTGATAGGTGTACCAGAAGGGGACGAAGAGAATGAATCCCAGCTGGAAAATACTCTTCAGGACATCATCCAGGAAAATTTCCCCCACCTAGCAAGACAAGCCAACACTCAATTGCAGGAAATACAGAGAACACCACAAAGATATTCCGCAAGAAGAGCAACCCCAAGGCACATAATCGTCAGATTCAACAGGGTTGAAATAAAGGAGAGAATACTAAGGGCAGCCAGAGAGAAAGGTCGGGTTACCCACAAAGGGAAGCCCATCAGACTCACAGCAGATCTCTCGGCAGAAACACTACAAGCCAGAAGAGAGTGGGGGCCAATATTCAACATTCTTAAAGAAAAGAACTTTCAACCCAGAATTTCATATCCAGCCAAACTGAGCTTCAGAAGTGAAGGAAGAATAAAATCCTTTGCGAACAAGCAAGTACTCAGAGATTTTGTCACCACCAGGCCTGCTTTACAAGAGCTCCTAAAAGAGGCACTACACATAGAAAGGATCAATCAGTACCAGCCATTCCAAAATCACACTGAATGCTAAAGAGCTTCAACATAATGAAGAATCTACAACAACTAACAGGCAAAACAGCCACTTAGAATCAAAATGGCAGTATCAAATTCACACATAACAATATTAACCCTAAATGTAAATGGACTAAATGCACCAATCAAAAGACACAGACTGGCAAATTGGATAAAAATCCAAAACCCATCAGTGTGCTGTATCCAGGAAACCCATCTCACATGCAAGGATACACAAAGGCTCAAAATAAAGGGATGGAGGAAGATTTACCAAGCTAATGGAAAGCAAAAAAAAGCAGGAGTTGCAATTCTCATCTCTGATAAAATAGACTTTAAAGCAACAAAGATCAAAAGAGACAAAGAAGGCCATTACATAATGGTAAAAGGATCGATACAACAAGAAGAGCTAACGATCCTAAACATATATGGACCCAACACAGGAGCACCCAGATACATAAGGCAAGTTCTTAATGACTTACAAAAGGACTTAGACTCCCACACAATAATGGTGGGAGACTTTAACACTCCACTGTCAATACTAGACAGATCAACCAGACAGAAAATCAACAAGGATACCCAGGGCTTGAACTCAGACCTGGAGCAAGCAAACCTGGTGGACATTTACAGAACTCTCCACCCCAAATCCACAGAATACACATTCTTCTCAGCACCACATCACACCTACTCTAAAATTGACCACATAATTGGAAGTAAAGCACTGCTCAACAAATGCAAAACAACTGAAATCATAACAAACAGCCTCTCAGACCATAGTGCAATCAAGTTAGAACTCAGAATTCAGAAACCGAACCAGAACCGCACAGCTTCATGGAAACTGAACAACTGGCTCTTGAATGTTGACTGGGTAAACAACGAAATGAAGGCAGAAATAAAGAAGTTCTTCGAAACCAATGAGAACGAAGACACAACGTGCCAGAACCTCTGGGACACATTTAAAGCAGTCTCTAGAGGAAAGTATATAGCAATAAGTGCCCATATGAGGAGAATGGAGAGATCCAAAATTGACACCCTATCGTCAAAATTGAAAGAGCTAGAGGAGCAAGATCAAAAAAACTCAAAACCCAGCAGAAGACAAGAAATTACTAAGATCAGAGCTGAGCTGAAGGAGATTGAGACACGAAAAACCCTTCAAAAAATCAATAAATCCAAGAGCTGGTTTTTTGAAAAGATCAACAAAATAGACAGACCACTAGCCAGATTGATTAAAAATAAAAGAGAGAACAACCAAATAGATGCAATAAAAAATAATAAAGGGGAAATCACCACAGATTCCACAGAAATTCAAACCATCATCAGAGAATATTACAAACAACTCTATGCACATAAACTAGTAAACCTGGAAGAAATGGATAAATTCCTGGACTCCTGTGTCCTCCCAAGCCTAAACCAGGAGGAAGCTGAAACTATGAATAGACCAATAACAAGGTCTGAAGTTGAGGCAGCAATTAAGAGCCTACCTCACAAAAAAAGCCCAGGTCCAGATGGGTTCACAGCCGAATTCTACCAGACACACAAGGAGGAGCTGGTACCATTCCTTCTAAAACTATTTCAAACAATCCAAAAAGAGGGAATCCTTCCCAAATCATTTTATGAGACCAACATCATCCTGATACCAAAACCTGGCAGAGACCCAACGAGAAAAGAAAACTTCAGGCCAATATCCATGATGAACATAGATGCAAAAATCTTCAATAAAATATTGGCAAGCCGATTGCAACAGCAAATCAAAAAACTTATTCATCATGATCAAGTAGGATTCATCCCAGGGATGCAAGGCTGGTTCAACATACGCAAGTCTATCAACGTAATTCACCACATAAACAGAACCAAAAACAAAAACCACATGATTATCTCAATTGACGCAGAGAAGGCATTTGACAAAATTCAACAGCCCTTTATGCTAAAAACCCTCAATAAACTCGGTATCGATGGAACGTATCTCAAAGTAATAAAAGCTATTTATGACAAACCAACAGCCAATATCATACTGAATGGGCAAAAACTGGAAGCATTCCCTTTGAAATCTGGTACTAGACAAGGATGCCCTCTCTCACCACTCCTATTCAATATAGTACTGGAAGTTCTAGCCAGAGCAATCAGGCAAGAAAAAGAAATAAAGGGTATTCAAATAGGAAAGGTGGAAGCCAAATTGTCTCTATTTGCAGACGACATGATAGTATACCTAGAAGACCCCATCGCCTCAGCCCAAAAACTCCTGAAACTGATAAACAACTTCAGCAAAGTCTCAGGATATAAAATCAATGTGCAAAAATCACAAGCATTCGTCTACACCAATAACAGACTTAAAGAAAGCCAAATCAAGAGCGAACTGCCATTCGCAATTGCTACAAAAAGAATAAAATACCTTGGAATACAACTCACAAGGAACGTAAGGGACCTCTTCAAGGAGAACTACAAACCACTGCTCAACGAAATCAGAGAGGACACAAACAGATGGAGAAACATTCCATGTTCATGGTTAGAAAGAATTAATATCGTGAAAATGGCTATACTGCCCAAAGTAATTTACAGAATCAACGCTATCCCCATCAAGCTACCATTGACTTTCTTCACAGAACTGGAAAAAACCACCATGAACTTCATATGGAACCAAAAGAGAGCCCGCATAGCCAAGTCAATTCTAAGCAAAAAGAACACAGCGGGGGGCATCACACTACCGGATTTCAAACTATACTACAAGGCTACAGTAATCAAAACAGCATGGTACTGGTACCAAAACAGAGATATAGACCAATGGAACAAAACAGAGGCACCGGAGGCAACACAACATACATACAACTATACAATCTTTGATAAACCTGACAAAAACAAGCAATGGGGCAAGGATTCCATGTTTAACAAATGGTGTTGGGAAAACTGGCTAGCCATATGCAGAAAGCAGAAGCTGGACCCCTTCCTGACACCTTACACTAAAATTAACTCCAGATGGATTAAAGACTTAAACATAAGACCTGGCACCATAAAAACCCTAGAAGGAAATCTAGGCAAAACTATCCAGGACATAGGAGTAGGCAAGGACTTCATGAACAAAACACCAAGAGCATTGGCAACAAAAGCCAAAATAGACAAATGGGACCTAATGAAACTCCACAGCTTCTGCACGGCAAAAGAAACAGTCACTAGAGTGGATCGGCAACCAACAGAATGGGAAAAAATTTTCGCAGTCTACCCATCTGACAAAGGGCTGATATCCAGAATTTACAAACAACTCAAGCAGATTTACAGGAAAAAAACAAACAAGCCCATTCAAAAGTGGGCAAAGGATATGAACAGATACTTTACGAAAGAAGACATATATGAGGCCAACAATCATATGAAAAAATGCTCATCGTCACTGGTCATCAGAGAGATGCAAATCAAAACCACATTGAGATACCATCTCACGCCAGTTAGAATGGCGATCATTAAAAAATCTGGAGACAACAGATGCTGGAGAGGATGTGGAGAAAAAGGAACACTTTTACACTGTTGGTGGGAGTGTAAATTAGTTCAACCATTGTGGAAGACAGTGTGGCGATTCCTCAAGGCCTTAGAAATAGAAATTCCATTTGACCCAGCAATCCCATTACTGGGTATATATCCAAAAGACTATAAATCGTTCTACTATAAGGACACATGTACACGAATGTTCATTGCAGCACTGTTTACAATAGCAAAGACCTGGAATCAACCCAAATTCCCATTGATAATAGACTGGATTGGAAAAATGTGGCACATATACACCATGGAATATTATGCAGCAATCAGAAATGATGAGTTCGTGTCGTTTGTAGGGACATGGATGAATCTGGAAAACATCATCCTCAGCAAACTGACACAAGAACAGAAAATGAAACACCGCATATTCTCACTCATAGGTGGGTGATGAAAAATGAGAACACATGGACACAGGGAGGGGAGTACTAAACACTGGGGTCTATTGGGGGGAAAAGGGGAGGGTCAGTGGGAGGGGGAAGTGGGGAGGGATAGCCTGGGGAGAAATGCCAAATGTGGGTGAAGGGGAGAAGAAAAGCAAAGCACACTGCCATGTGTGTACCTACGCAACTGTCTTGCATGCTCTGCTCATGTACCCCAAAACCTATAATCCAATAAAAAATTAAAAAAAAAAAAAAAAAAGAATCAAGCATATTAATAATAATGATGGGTTCCAACTGAGTATGTAGATAGACATTGACTATTAGATCTTACTAAATTTCTAAATAAAAACTTTTTAAAAATAAAAAAAAATAAAAAAAAAAAAATAGATTTTTAAAAATCAGATCTATGGACAACTGCCTGCCAAAAGCAGCATATCAAATAAATTTCCATGACAGACTATCCACATACATGCATACACACGCACATGTGTATACAGCCACACATGCACACACACATAAACACACATATGCATGCATGCACACATCTACACCCGCATACATCCATGCACACATCCACACGTAAGCATGCGTCCACACATCCACACACGCATGCACACACACATGCATGGCCTGGCCCAAAATTCTGTTCTCACAATCTAGAAAGCCATGGACACCAGGTGGCAGAGCACAGTGGGAAGGCCAGGCTAAATGTCATACCTATTTTCTTGCTGCGCTCTTCTCCACGGTTGTGTGCAATAATTGGTGAATAGATGAAGGGACTTTTGGTTGACATGTTCTGACCCAGCAAGCTTTTCATCTTGTGTGGCCGGAGGCTAGCAGGGAGGTTCAACAGTTTCACATGCCTGTTGTTTCAAAGAGAACACAAATACTTCAACTGTCTTGTTAGCTTGATGTCAGGATAAACACAGCCAAACATGATGTGTCAGAAAAACAGTAAACCACTCAGAAGGAAGATAAACGCAGGGAGGCAGAGCGCCCCGAGTCGCCGACAGGGCAGGAAAGCATTGCAACAGTGACTCAAGACTCTCCCAGGGAGGGAAACCACTCCTTGGAACTCAGGGAGAAGCCACCTCCCTCTGGGGGCTCCTGAACTTGGCCCAAGGATGGTCTGGAGTCAGAAAGGTTAGCTTGAAATCTCGCTGCACACTTACTGGCGGTGTGCCTTTGGGCACGTGCCTTGCCGTCTCTAAGATGTAGGTTCCTTGTCTATAAAGTGCAGGTGGGGCCACCACCTTCCTGTGGACCCCTGGGGAGGATTCAGCTAAAGACTCCTGGCACAGGGCCCACTGCTCAGCCCAAGTTGGCTCTCCTCTGCCTCTCCCTTTCCCCAGGGACCTGCCCGTAGCAAGTGGCAGCCAGTCCCTGACCCAGGGGAAGAGAAAGCATCCATGGGGTCAACAGCACCCTCTGCTTTCCTCGCATGCATGACTGCTCTCCAGCAGCAGCTTCTGCCTCTGACATTGCTTTCCCAGCTGTGGATGTCTGCCAGTCTATACTCATGCTCGAATCCACCCAGCTAGCATCAAGGTAAATTCACCAATCTGTGGAGCGTGAGCATGTGCAGGCACCGTGCTAACTGCATATGTGTTATCCCACTTAAACATACAACCACTGTCTCAGTTTGGGTACTATTAATATTGTCTCCATGTTATCAATAAGGGAATTCACACAAGAGGGACGAAGTATATTGCCCCAAATCCCATGGCTGGAAATCGATAATAATAGGTGACACTATGCTCTTAAGCCACAACACAAGAAGGTGCTGTCACCCTTGTGACCAGTTGGGAAGAGGGTGGTTAAGATCTGGAACACTCCTAGACGTGAGATGGAAAGGACAAGGTTAGAGGTGGGAAAATGGGAAGACCAACCGTGACACTGACCGTGATACAACTACGTGCTCCCCAGCCCCTGCCTCGCAGCCTCCGCAGGAAGGTGAGGCCCCCTGAGGAGCTATGGCCCGTAGGCTGTGAGTCGGAGCCACAGAAGCCTGTGTGAGACACAGCACTTTAGAGTGACGGGCCAGCCTCCAGCTCTGTTCTTTGGCCGCACGGTCATGGCAATCCTGGAGGCCGAACATTGAGAAGGTGCAGCACCAGACAGGCACGGCCTGGAGCACTGAGCAACCTCCCAGAGCTCAGCTGCCCGGAGAGCCGCCCAACCTGAATCAAACTTGAGTGAGTGGGGCAGAAACTGTTGTTACAGTACATCACGAAGATTTCGGGGTTAATTTTTCTGCACAGGGCACCCTAACCTATACTGAGTAATAACGACTGCCTTACAGAATCCACAAAACCACCACCTCCCTCAGCAAAGAGGGAACTCAGATGCCTCGTTCCATCCTGCCCTGTGCAAAGCAACCTATAATACTCGGCAGACCATCCCCGCCAGTGACCCACATCCCAGCCCCAGGGAGCCTGCCAGGTGTGTGGTTCTCACCCACCACCCTCAGTGACCCAAGGCAGGAGATGGTGCTAACTCTCCAGACCAAGGGCACACCCAGCACGTGCTCCCCGGCTCCCTTCGCTTTGAGTGCACCCTTCGCTATGCCTTCATTCTAGAGGATCAGAACCATTTCATCTTTTATCTGTTTCCGCTCAGCTGTGAGCCTGCTGAGGACAGGGGCACCGGGGCCTTATTTGTCTCTAGCTGCAGAACTAATAAAATTGTACTTGGCCTGTGAAGCTGCCAACAGTAAAGCAGCAGCCCAGGGATAAAGCATCCAAGACAATGGCGATTTTGACAGATTCCATTTGGAAACTGCTGACACTGTAAAAACCTGACTTCCCCCCAGAACAGCAGCCACCGGGGGCCGTGCACAGCACTGCAGAGCGCTGATCAGGAAAGCGACGCAGGATGAACTCATCGAGAGGAATGACAGTCAAAAACCACCCGCCTTTTGTTTCCTGGTTCTTAATTCATCAACTTTCTTCCCAGGGAAATATATCTAAGAAGAGGCGGGCGGGCTACAGCTGGCCTCAGCTGCCTCATGTGTGTGACAGCGTGGAGGCCACTTGCTCGGAATCCGAGTAGCAGAGCGAGCTGGAAAGGGCGACGGCGCCAGCTGTAGTTGCGAGACGGGGCCCGCCACTCCCTCCTGAATGTCGCTATATGTTCATCATCAGCTCCTGACAGCTCCGCTTTAAGAAATTCTTAAGGAAGGTTATGGCTTGGCCAGTAGACCATCTATGGGAAGAAACCCTGGACAGTGGCATCAACACAGTCATGGAGGCTGCCTCCTGACTGGCGTCTGGGAGGCCGGGGCACTGCCCTGAATTTGGGCCTCTAAACACCTTTCTGAAATAAATGCCTAGAATCCTTCATCAGACAGTAGAATTAACTTAGAAGTCTCAGTTTTAAAAGGATCAAAGCAACTCGAAGCTCACTCTGACTGCGGGATTTGGGTCTTTGTCCATGTAGATGCCTTCATCAACCCTCGAGCTCTTTTCCAGGTTGAAGGAGCTCAATGTTAGCTCTTAAAAACACCAACAGTCAATGATTCCCACTTCTCCATATCACTGCCCCCAAATTAAAGACTCCCTGGTTCACTGGAAACAGCACTGCAACTTACTCCAAGTCCTTAACAATAACCCATGACTGACAGTGTATTAATACCTACACACTTACCAGGGGCCTGACAGTCTACTGTTGGCTACTGTGCACACGCTTCATCATTTTTGTGGAGAATTCCATAAGTAATGAAATAGCATCGCTCATAGTTCTATCAGAACCATCCTCTGCATTCAGTCTGGACAACAGCAACGGGATGTGGGCTTAGCCGCCCCGGCCCGTGAGATCATGCTTGGCCACCACTAAATCCTCGCAATCAGCCTTGGGCCAAAAGCACATCTTAGGCACTCAATAAATACTGGATTAACTGAATTCTGGAACAGAATTAACATAGGGATGCATTCTGGCTCCTTTTTTTATTACTTGCATCATAATTACTTGAAACCATCTCTGGGTGAGCCTAGTTCATGTTCCCACGCTACAGAGAATAAGTAAGTATTTTCCTGTAAATTGCTAAAATAGTTTTATTGTCAAACACTAAGAAAGGCCTCAAGGGAAAAGAAAATGGTTCTGATCATCTATTCTAAAAACAAATACATAATGATGAGGCATCTTCAGCAATAAATTTGCTTATATCTAACGATTCTATATATAGCAGGTCTGATAATTTACTCACCAATGTAGGCATTTTTCCACCAGCTTATCCTGTAACACTAACAAGAAGTTTTAGCCTTCAAGTCCACATACTACTGTGTTCCTCTTATGTCATAGGGGTTGACCTGCCATGCCTGACTTGGTTTTTTTTTTGGGTGGGGGGGGGTTGAGACAGTCTCACTCTTGTCACCTAGGCTAGAGTGCAGTGGCACAATCTCGGCTCACTACAACCTCTGCCTCTCAGATTCAAGCAATTCTCTTGCCTGAGTAGCTGGCACTACAGGTGCTCGCCACCACACCCAGCTAATTTTTGTGCTTTTAGTAGAGACGGGGTTTCACCATCTTGGCCAGGCTGATCTTGAACTCCTGACCTCCGGTGATCTGCCCGCCTCGGCCTCCCACACTGCTGGGATTACAGGAGTGAGCCACTGAACCCAGCCCAATTTTTTTTTTTTTAATTAAACTGGTAAAATCCATGTTTCCAGGCATAGGACTTTGGAACGTTTGGGTGATATATGAAGTAGTCCCAGACTTGTTTTCTAAGAAAGCACCTTGGCCTAATCCATAGTGACTGCCCCGGCCTCCCTTCAGGTGGAGATGACGAACAAGGATTCAGGAAGAGGAGACAACCCGACACATTGTGTGACTATTAACCATGGCCTGCCATGGGCCAGGTGCTGAGAGCACCAACAACACAGGCCCACCACCCTGGGTCAGCATCAGCAGACACCTACAGCTCTTTTTGATGCCTGAGAACATAACTCTGAATTCTCTGCTGCCCCACTCCTGCCAAAAGCCCACTTATGAGGAATGGCATTCATAAAGGAGTATACAATGCACAGCACCCCCTGCCAGCACGCCCCCCACCCCATTATCCTAGACGCTCGCACCGGGGGGCTGCGGCAAGCCAGGCAACTGCGGGCCACACCACCTTGTCCTCTGGGAGAGCCGCCTTTATTCCTGGTGCTCCAGCACCACGCCCTCAGTGTGTGCTACTGAATGCTAACAGCAAAACCACATCATTGTTAGACACCTGCCTACGTCTTCATAGGGATGCTACTTAGCATGTTGCTCAACACATCAGAATGTTCTTGGGGTTTCCCACCTCACTGCTGGTAAGAGAAGCATTTCCCCAGTGTGACTGGAACATGTGTGTTCATGAGAGACAGAGGTACTTATCTCTCATGAATCACGCTTCCTTCTTGTCAGTTACCTCAGAATCATGCTCTCTCGCATCTCCAGCCATTACATAGGACATTACAATGTCCAGGTACTAACAGAACTTGTCACTTTAGTTTTCTATCCCACAGTTACTTTCCCTTCACTCTTGTTACTTTAACTTGTTCTTTGAGATAGAGTCCCATTCTGTCACCCAGGCTGGAGTGCAGTAGTGTGATCTCTGCTAACTGCAACCTCCACTTCCTGGGTTCAAACAATTCTGGTGCCTCAGCCTCTCAAGTAGCTGGGACTGCAGGTGCATGCTACCACATCCAACTAATTTTTCATATTTTTGGAAGAGACGAGGTTCTGCTACATTGGCCAGGCTGGTCTTGAACTCCTAAGCTCAGGCAATCCACCTGCCTCAGCCTCCCAAAGTGTTGGCATTACAAGTATGAGTCACCGTGCCCACCCAAGAATTTTTAAAAATAACTAAATAGCTACATAGTCACATTTCTTGAGGGAGTGATGGAACTAATTCATTTGATTTAATTTAACATGTACAAACAAAAGTAGAAACTGACAGGGAATGGTAAGGTGACATCTAATTAGGGGCAAAATTCCCTGAAACCTCTATAAGAACTCATGTCTGCAGAGAGCTTTTCTGCTTATAAAACACTTTCCCAAATATTTCATTTGATCCATGCATGGGAGATATGTCTCATCAACCTCAGTTCAAGAAGAGGAAGTTAAATCGTTGATCCAAAGTCACACAACTAACTGCAGAATGTGGGATATGAATGTAAGACTACCAAACAAAAGCCAGTGGCTTTTCCAATTTTACATGAAGGGTGTTTATTAGTGCTTGGCATAAATATGTCAGTGCATTTTAGTTACTATCCTTCCTTTCTGAAACCTACAAAGATGCTTCCACATCAGTATCCCTCACACAAAATCATGACAGTCTTAGAGGAGGAAATGGCATAGAATCTGTTCTAGAGGTATGGCCCATGGCATATCTTTAAAGGAAAAAAAGATCTTGCTTTGACATGAAAAAGAAAAGTGCTGAGGCTGAAGAATTAAGGAGCAAGGACATCACATCTGTCCTAATTCTTCCTACTTTCAAATGGCAAAACCTTAGGAGAAAGGCGTGTATAGCGAATGTGGCCAGCCCATTAGAGTGTGCACATTTTTATCTATGTGTGAAAATAAGTCTCATATAAAGAATGGAACCATATGACCAGGCCTCTGCATCAGAAAGTGTCACAAGTCCAAGGATGACGAAATGTGGTTCATAAAATAAAGCAGGTACTCGCTTCAAGGTTGCGCTTTTCCAAGGTCTGCCTTCTGACTTGGGAAGGGCAGCTATTCATCAAAGCATTATCTTGACTCATAAGCATAACAGGTCACAAACCAAAAACAGGACTTCTGATCTGGAGCAGTGTGGCGGGATGAGTGGTCCTTGTCAGTTATCTCCTAACATCCACTTCCCTCTTGTCCTGTGCCCAGCTCTTCCCAGGTTTTGCTTCAGGGGAACCACACGTGTCTCCTTGCAGCCACATGGTTTGCGGGGCTGAATCAGATCTGAGTCCATGACCCCAGAAGGGGCAGTGAAAAGCAAAGGGACATTCCCCGCTGAAAGAAAGCAGCTTCCCTTTACAGATGTTACTAAAAGGCACCTCCTCTCTCTTCCTGGGTGCGGTAGAAAGAGGATGTGAGGCCTGCAGCTGCTGGGCCACTCTGACAGCAGCTGAGGCCTGCAACTAAAGCCAACGCTGCAGAAGACAGAGCTCAGAAGGCCAGAAACCAAGTCTGATGAGGCTGTTTGAGCCCTGACTCCAGCCCTACCTGAATTCCTCCAGGAACTTTTCAGGTATACGTGCCATGAATTCTTTTTGCCTAAGTTAGTCTGGGTCAGGTTTTCTATCAGTTGCTATTACAAAGTATTCTAAGGGATCCAACTATTTACTCATTCAGCATATGAGGTCACCAGGGGGCTACAAAGACAAAAAGCTCTTCAGAGAGAAGGACCTAAAATGTCAACAAAGATGTACAGTCAAGTTCCGTAAGCGGAACACAGATACAGCACATACTGTTCGCTGGCTGACCAAGCACCAATTTTTGACCCCATTCTCCCTTCCCCGTTTGTATCACAGATCCTAGGAAAGCTAAATTTATCTTTACAGCCTGTCTTGCAATTACAGGTGGCCATGAGACACACTTCCCATTAATGAGACTGGGACAGAAGCCCACTCTCAATCTGTCAGGAACATTTTTGCTTCCCTATTAAGCAAAAGATAGACATTCCTAGACCTGCCCTTTCTCCTTTCTTTCTACCCTGCATGTAGCTGTGTTATCTGGAGCTTCAGCAGCCATCTGATAATCATGAGGTAAAGACAGAGTTACAGAGAGGCCACCTGTTTACAGCTTCTTTTTTATTTTTATTTTTGAGACAGAGTCTTGCTCTGTCAGCCAGGCTGGAGCACAGTGGTATGACCTTGGCTCACTGCAACCTCTGCCTCCCAGGTTCAAGCAATTCTCCTGCCTCAGCCTCCTGAGTAGCTGATGTTACAGGCACATGCCACAACACCGAGCTAATATTTGCATTTTTAGTAGAGATGGTGTTTCACCATGTTGGTCAGGCTGGCCTCAAACTCCTGACCTTGTGATCCACCTGCCTTGGCCTCTCAAAGTGCTGGGATTACAGGCGTGAGCCACCGCGCCCGGTCCAGCTTCTTAATAAATTAGAGAAATAACTTCCTATTGACTATCTACTATTAGGTCTTCTGTTCTTTACAGCTGAAATAATTCCTAACTTACCAAGAAAGTATAGTTATTTCTACCTGGGTGGCTCCGGGAAAGGCTTTATAGAGGACGTAATCCTTGAACTGAAATAGTGAAAGATGCCTAAGCATTGTCAGGAAAGCAGGGAAGCACAGGCATTCCAAGCAGGAGACGAAGCCTAAGTGAAGGAATAAAACCCAACACACATTTTGCCCACTCTAAGTATTTCCACAAGGGAAAGCAAGAGAATCAGACCAGAGAAACAGGGGGCTTGCAGTCCAGTGTGGAGACAGAGCAGTCAAAGAGGGGGCTGCAAGCATGCAGAGCAGGTACATTGGAGTCTGTTCTCCAAGCCGTGGCTCATGAGCAGGGCAAGCTACCAGACACTCTGGCTCTCCACATGTCCCAAAGACATTCCCTTTCATTTGGCCAGTTGCGCCGATGTTCCAGGGGGTTACTACACGGAATCTCAGGCAGTTCTTCTTTCCAGGGTTCAAAGAGACCAGGTACAATCCAGGTGAAGGAGTCACCAGGACACACAGGGCTTACTTCTCTAGCTAAAGTCTCCAGAAAACCGTCATGAATATGTTTACGGAGATGGTGTGTAGTACATAAAATCAGATTTTTAAAAACACTCCATGACCACACTGGGGAAGAGCAATGGCACCAGGGTGCCAGGCAAGACTCAGCTAGCTGTTCACAGGGAGCTCCGCCACAGGAGCCACAGGACCCTGAGTGTGAGAGAGACGCACTGCCCAGGAAAGGGATGCTTGTAGAAGATTCGGGGAATACCGCCTGCCCAAATTTAGACTTTTATTCTTTCACCCAATCTGTCTTTTCTAATGTTTTAACAGCCGAGGGACTAAAATGCGAATGTTACGGTACTTTTCAACGTGCTGTTTGAAAACACAGGTGGAAATGTCTCCAAGAAGAAAACTAAGATGCACTGAGCACTTCTTTGGCACCAGGCACCGTGCTCTGTGCCTCCGTGTGCCTCTGCTCAGCTGAAACAAAACCAAACCATCCTGCATGGGGCAATTTTTAAGCCTGGCTCAAAGATGAAGAAAACGAAGCATAAAGGGGCTGCTTCTTTACCAAGGCCACATACAAGTGAGAGTGAACCCACAGCCTCTGGCTTCAACCGCAGGGATGCCTGGCAGGCTGCAAGGAGAACAAACACACTTCTTCCTTGGTTCCAACGACCTGCATGGACCAGTCATCCCCAGCTTCACCGACAAGAAGCCTGAGCTCCCGGGTATCTACACACAGCCCCGAACACCCAGAATGTTCTGTAAGCTTCATAACATTCTACTAGGCAAGGTTTTCTAAATTTAAAAATGATTCAAGTCATGATGCAAATATAAAATTAATAAGAAAGGCTTTTCTAGACCTTAATCTTTTAAAAATGAATCATGCCCTTAATCCCAAGTCAAATGTGTTCCGCTCTAAGCCTTACTCATAGAAAAGCTGGAAAGGCCCCTTCCTTCACAGCTTGCATCGGTGCTGAGGGAGCAGCGGGCGCTGCAGAGCAGTCACAGCCTTCCTGGACCCTCCAGACTGTGGGCTGCCAGTCCCTCCGGGCATTCTGAGGAACGGCCAGACCATCTTCTCGGGCACAGCCTTGCCTTCTGGGTGCTGCTCCTTGCAGCTCTGCCTGGTAAACCTCAGCAGTGCCCTTCAGAACACCTTATAATTCCAGCATGGCCTGCCTGGAGCTGCAACCCACAGCGACCCTTTTTTTGTTGTTGTTAATCAATGAGAGCTCCTTATGTTGCTCAGGTTGGCCTTGAACTCATAGCCTCGCCTCCTCAAGCGCCAGGACAACTGGCCAGAGCCACCATGGCTCCCCACAGCAACGCCTTCTGCCCCTACTTCTCGGGAGCACACGACTCTTAGGCAAAAAAGCAAGCACTTCATTTGGCAGTACTAGACTTGCCTTCAAAGAAATGCAGGGAGAAAGAAAACTAACATTTCTTAAGCACCATACACATGCTTTTCCATGTTACTTCATTAAATCCCCATAATAGCTTCATGCTATGGGTTATCATTCTTAATTTTGGGGGCATAGTCGGGAGACAAGTGAACTGATACCCAGGAGGTTAGGTGGCTCATTCGAGGAATGCAGTTGGCGTGTGAGTCAAAGCCCCATGTATGGCAAGACGAAGGGAACCCGGGGAACAACAGCCCAGCCAAGAGCGCTTTCAAGACGCTTAGCATCTTCATCACACCAGACCTTAGGGCTACCACACTTCCACCCAACAGCCAAATGTCAAATTTGACTGTTTCTTTCCAGTCTTCAAACACATCTTTCCGAAATTCAGAAACTGCTTCACAAGATTAGTTCGTAAACCTTTTGCAGGTCCTAAGCCTTGAGTGATTAAGAAAAAGCAAAAAGCTTTTGCAAGGACCCACTTTGCATGCACTGAAGGGTCTCCGCTCTAACATCTCACACCCTTAGGAGTGACAGTCACAGAGCAAGGACGGCACCCAGCAGCAAATCCTGGGAGGGCGGTGAGCAATGGGTGCCATGGAAACTCAGGGAGCTCACATCTCAGGAAAGACGTCCTGGAAATTGGGCTCAGGATGCACGTGAAGGAATGAAGGAGCACAGACAGAATGAAGCCAGGAGAGGAGAGTGACCGCCAGGCAGAGGCAGTGCAAGGCAAAGGCAGACCTGGTGAGCGCTGGTGTGGGTGAGGAGCTACCCTGTTCCTGTGTGGCTGGGGGCAGGGGGTGCACTGTCTGTGGAAAGGGAAACCACGGGAAGCTTGCAAGGAGGAGACGACACCGTCAGGCTGGTGTCCACCACAGTGGAGTGTGGTCGCAATGCGGACTTTGGAACCAGGCAAGGCTGGGTGCAGACGTGACTCTGCCATTTACTGGGAATGGAAGTGCAGCAATTATGGAATGTCACTGACCCCAATCTCTCATCTCTAAAATACTTATTTTCATGTCACAGGACTGCTGTCAAGTTTGAGGCGGTAATGAACCCAATACACAGTCAATAAAAAATGGAGCTCTTCTAAAGATCTCTATTCACAATCCGACTACAAGACGGTGTCCCGGAGGCAGCTGCCTTTCCACTCTGCAGGCCCATCTCACCTGACGATGGGAAGCTTGGTGAAGGGCACCGGAGGCAGGGTGAGGCCGCCAGGGAGCGCGATGGGCTCCATGGTCCCAGGACACTTGGACGTATAGTTCTCCAGGCTTTGCGTCACATCTTTCTTTTCTGAAGAGAAGATGAAAACAAAAGCAAGATTTATTAAGCAAAAGTAAAAGTGGCTCTCTTTCATGTTACTTGGGGCATTTCATGACAGTCCAATGAGTCCAACCTTCTGACAGAAATAAAGAAGCAGCGACTAAAAGAGACCAGAACGAAGCAAAAGCCACATTCCACTTATTCGAAAATTACCCGCAACTGCTCCTCTTAAGGGCCTGTGGATAAAAAGGAAATTGAGTTAGTATCCTCCAGGAGACTTCCATTTTCCAAGAAAATAAACCTTTATCAAATTTCAAGAAAGTCTGTAGGCAGGACTAGAGAATCAGTATATTTTATAACTTAACGATACTTTTTTGGCAATTACTAGGTTTCCAGCAAAATGCCAGAACCCATCTGTCCCACAGGAGTCTGTAATTTATCTGTACGGCAGGCACTTAGGCAAATAATTACAAATCAACAGTTTTTATGCAAATATAAAGCTTTGTTAGAAAAGACTGTTGTTCCCCAGCCCACCCCTATCCGTTTCAAGAGGAGGAGGAAAAGAGGACACACGGGTGATAATAATATCCACTTACTGTCCAGGGCACACTCTAGACAGGCCACAGACACAGACCCCTTCTCACCCATAGCACAACAGAGCTCAGGAGCACCTGCTGTGCTCTAGGAGGCAGGCTGGCTCAGGAAGGCAGGCACTCCAGTCTCTACTTTGCAAATAAAAAACCTGAGACCAAGTGAAATTAACAGCTTGTCAAAGACCATGTACTTGGCCCTAGACCTGTGGTTTTCTCACTACAGTGTTTTAAAGAATAAAGAAAAGGATGGGATTATGGGAGGGGTGTGGACAAGGGAGTCCCTCCTTATACCATCTACTTTCTCTGTGAAATACCAAAGTCACTGCTAATGCAGAAGACAGAGGACTTGGAGAGAAGAGCAGCAGACGGACACAGACACCCAGGATGAGACGCAGAACAGCAAGTGAGACTCAACTCCAAGATATGCCCTGGTCTTTCCCTATCTGCTGTGCTACCACCTTAGGGGAAGTCCTTCAAGCTGTCTGTGTCCTGTTTGCCTGCAGTAAGAGGAGTGCCTACATGAGGAATTACTAAAAACAAATGAGATAACGCATTCAAAAAACTGCGGCTGGCAGATATGGAGCACTGAATAAACTGAAACGATAATAATTATTAGCATCATCATATAGCCACACTGGAGTGGACAAGGGACAGGTCAATAGCTGCAAAGTGAAACCAAGTGCTCCACTGAGGCTGTGACCATGAATAAGAACTATCAAGGCAAGGACTTCATAGAGCTCAGGCACAGGTATTAACTGGTGAATGCTACCATAGGAATCTTCTGTGCCTAAGCATTTTGTTTTATTTTATTTTATTTTATTTTATTTTATTTTGAGACAGGGTATCACTCTGTCTCGCAGGTTGGAGTGCAGAAGCACAATCTCAGCTCACTGCAGCCTCTGCCTCCCCGGCTCATGCAATCCTCCCACCTCAGCCTCCTAAGTAGCTAAGACCACAGGCATATGCCACCATGCTTGGCTAATTTTCAAATATTTGGTAGAGATAAGTTCTCACTACATTGCCCAGGCTGGTCTTGAACTCCTGGGCTCAAGCAATCCCCCTGCCTTGGCCTTCGGAAGTGCTGGGGTTACAGGCATGAGTCATCGCACCAAGCCAGCATCATTCTTTATGAGAGAGCAGAATTACTTTTGAATACAACACAATAGTGTTAATCTAAAACATGAAAAAAGTCTTTAAGTAACCAAATCATTCTCGATCTATAAAAATCTCCCAAAGGGCTCCAGCTGATATCATATAAATTATCTAATTTGCCTAATGTTAGGAGAGCACTTATGGTTGAGGTATCCTATCTTAAGTCAAATTCTATCACCCCATACGCACTCTTGGTAAATGCTACTAAAATGAAGAAGGAAAGGGAGCTATTTGTGCTGCCTCACACCACTTGCAATGTCGTGCAAGAAAGGAAAGGTACCACAGTGTGTCACTTGGCTAAGCTCTGAATGGCATTTCTAGACAGAATAACATACACACTGAGTAACATGGAGGAGGCCGCTTCACAGCACGGTCTGGCTGTGCCATTTCATTAGAGAACCCCGTGTTTGTGCTCACTGTCCTATGGAGGAACTTCCTATGCAGCAATACAGCGGGCTATGAGCACTCTCAGAGCTTTGTGGAAGGCCAGACTGGGGGTACTTCAATACGCACCTATTCCCCTTGAGGGGAGCTGGGCACACCTCTCTGGCTGTGCCCAGTGACTCCCTGAAGGGAGTCAAATACTAATCTTCTCCTGCAGTGGAAAAGGGACCGTCACCTGCTGCAGCGGCAGGGGCGATCTGTGGATGCAATCAATCATAAATGATTTTCAGCACTGCCTACCGCCTGTGGCGCTCCTGCCGGGCGCAGGAATGGGGTTGCCTCTTGGCTTTCCCCTACTACCGTAAGACCTCATCGCCATTTCAGTGGGTTTCGAGGGTGAAATGCTTATGCCCAGTTGTCAGCATGGCCCATCCAAGGGCAAAGGACCCATCCCCCTTCCTCCTAGAGGAGTCAAGTGTTGGCTATCAACTGTTGTCAGATCTATTATTTCATCAGGAATTACAAACTGGTGACTTTCTAATTCTCTAATTCCTCTGCACTCATAAGCTACAATTTGTCTATAAGGAAGGATTTTTTCCTCATCGACCATTTGGTTATCCTGGAACACAGACAACGCAGACATTAATAAACGGTTGAATCTTCCCCTGTATTTACTGAGTGGAGAACTAGTGCGCTATGAACTCTACTAATGACCAAGGAGTTGTTTTGTTCATTGTGTGTATCATCATGAACTGCTGGATTTTTATCTAACTGACGTTTCCACTGGTTGTCATGACATCCTTTATTTCTAATTGATACATAATTGTCCATATCTATGGGGTACCGTATGATGTTTCAATGCATTTATTGTATAACAATCAAACCACGGTAATCAGCATATCAGTTCTTTATGGCTGGAGCACTCAAATTCCTCTCTCTAGCTTTTTTTGAAATATGCCTTTTTGTGAACTACAGTCGCCAGGCTGTGCACTGGAATCCCAGAACTTACCTCTCCCATCTAACTAGAGCATTGTAACCACTGTCCATCCTCTCCGCATCTCCCTTCCCCCACCATCCCCAGCCTCTTCTAACCTCTATTCTGCTCTCTAATTCCACGAGACAAACTTTTAAAAATTCCACACCTAAGGGAGATTGTGCGGGATTTGTCTTTCTGTGCCTGGCTTTTTTCACTTAACATAATGCCCTCCAGGTTCATCTGTGTTTGCAAATGAGAGGATTTAAGTCTTTTTTGTGGCTGAAGAGTATTCCATTGTGTGTATGTATCACATTTTCTTCATCCATTCATCTGCTGAATGGCACTTAGGTTGATTCCATATCTTGGCTATTTGAAGAGCGCTGCAATAAAACAGCCTCACAGTTATGGCTTCCACCCTGACTTCATTTCCTTTGGATATACGCTCAGGAGTGAAATGGAAGATCATACCGTGGTTCTATTTTTACATTTTTTGAGGAACCTCCAGGCTGTTTTCCATAATGGCTGTGCTAATTTACATTCCTACCAATAGTGTGTAAGGGATCTCTTTTCTTCACCTCCTCAACAGCATTTAATCTTCGGACTTTTTGATAACAGGCATTTCACACGGAGAAAGGTGATCTCTATGGTGGTTTTCATTTGCATTGCCCTGATTAGTGATGTTGAGCATTTTTTCACATTTTTTTGGCCATTTCTATGTCTTGTTTTTTTTTGGTTTTTTTTTTTTGGTGAGCATGTGAGATTGTAAGGGCCGATTTTGAGAGATAAAATAAGTTGTTTCTCTATTGAATGTCAAAGGCACACTGATGCAAGACCAGCATATGGGCCCCTGTGTCAGAGTAACAAGGTTTTCCTGAAGCAATAAACAACCCCTTAGTAAAGGTTATAAAGATTACAAAAGGCTTATGAAAGTTACATCTTATGTTCAAGATTAAAATTTTATAGATTGTTTATAAAATTTTGAAAAACAAATGTAATTGGCTTCATGCTACTTTATTAGGGTGCTATTAAAATAGCATGCTATTAAGTCTTCTTTCTCAAAGAATGAAGGTTTTCACCTTTTTTCTAAATCCTTGAGTTTCCACTTTGGTCAAATGAATAACTTATTTTACAATGATCTGCGATATCAAGTGTCTTAAACCTTTGACCATTCCAAAATCAAATTATAAATTATGTCTTTTTCTGACCAATTTAATCCTTGAAGATATTAGGTACGCTAAAGTCCAAAAATGATGTGATTTGGCTTATTTTGTATAAAAATCACACAGGAATTTTTTTTTTTTTTTTTTTTTTTTGAGACGGAGTTTCGCTCTTGTTACCCTGGCTGGAGTGCAATGGCACAATCTCGGCTCACCGCAACCTCCACCCCCCGGGATCAGGCAATTCTTCTGCCTCAGCCTCCTGAGTAGCTGGGACTACAGGCATGCGCCACCATGCCCAGATAATTTTTTGTATTTTTAGTAGAGACGGGGTTTCACCATGTTGACCAGGATGGTCTCGATTTCTTGACCTCGTGATCCACCCGCCTCTGCCTCCCAAAGTGGAAAATATTGTCAAATATGAAATGGTGTTTGGTTTTCTTTAGGCTCTATTTCTACAAATATTTGATTGGTATGTGTTCCAAAATCATGAGAAACTCCTATAATTCTGATATGACTTCGTGTACATTATCAGTAATAATTATAATTATGTTAAATTGTTGTGTGCCACAGAGGTGACAAATTTCCTTATCAATTGTATCTTTGATCACAGCTGCCCTAAACCCTTTTGCCATCCACAGACAATTGTTGTCTTGTTTTGGTCCTCTTTAGAAGGTGGTTTTATAATGAGCTATAAAACTCTTAACAGGTGCTCTTGAATACAAGTTTCTGATGACTTTGGAGACTACGACATCAGAATAGAAGAAAAACTTTCAGGATTCATGGAGAACTGAAGTGTTCAGGAATATCAAGCAAAACAGGAATTAACTACAGATACTGAACTAATATAAGACTGAAGTAATCTTTTTGACTTTTTACTTAAAACGTTGCTGATCCTCTGTTTTGTTTTTACAGAGTCAAGGAAACTTTTCTTTTGCACTATTAACAATTTTTAATGATTTAGTATACTCCTATAAACAAAATTTAGAACATATTTGTTTCACTCTACCTGACTCCTCCAGAATTTGGAAACTATTTGTGAGTATTTTTAATACCTAATTTGTTGAGAGTTTTTAATCATGAAGGGATGCTGAATTTTGTCAATGTTTTTTCTGTATCTATAGAAATGACAGTATTGTTTTGGTCCTTCATCCCGTTAATGTGATATATCACATTTATGGTGAACCATGTTTGCATCCCTGGGATGAATTCCACTTGTTCATGGCAGAATATCTTTTAGATGTGCTGCTGAATTTTGTTTGCTAGTATTTTGTGGAACATTTTTGCATCTAATCTTCATCAGGGATATCTGTCAAAAATTTCAAGATTAGCTTAGCTTTCTTTTGTCGATGTTGTGTCTTTGTCAGGTTTTAGTACACCGAAATAATGCTGGCTTCACAGAATGGGTTTGGAAGTAGTTTGAGAAAAATTGGTAATAGTTCTTTGTTAAATGTTTCAGCAGTGAAGCCCTCGGGTCCTGGGCTTTTCTTTGATGGGAGACTTTTTGCTACTGATTCAATTTTCTCACTTGTTTTTGGTCTGTTCAGATTTTCTATTTCTTCATGATTCAATCTTGGCAGGTTATGTGTGTGCAGGCATTAATCCATCTCTTCTAGGTCACTGAGTTTGTTGCCATATAATTGTTCATCACAGTCTCTTGTGACCTTTTAAGCTTCTGTATTATCAGTCGTACATTTCTCCTTTCTAATAGCTGATTTATTTGACATTTATTTATTCTCTTTCTTTCATAGTCTAGCTAAAGGTTTGTTAGACTTTTCAAAACACCAGCTCTTCATTTCATTAATCTTTTGTGTGGTTTTTCTAATCTCTATTTAATTTATTTCCACTCTGATCTTTATTATTTCCTTCTTTCTACTAACCTTGGTTGAGTTTGTTCTTGTTTTTCTAGTTCCTTAAGATGCAGTGTTAGATTGTTTATTTGAAATCATTCTTTTTTGATGTTGGCACCATCTTTGGCCAGTGGGCGTCCCTTCTAGTTGGTTCCTGTATCCTTTGGATAAGGTCCCACTATTCTTTGATCCCTTTCTTTCTGGTTCATATCCAGCCCCAGGCCTAGAATAAAATCAATTCTCCAAGGAGCTCTTATTCCCTTTAGTGGAAAGAAGAGTTTAGAGACTGAAATCCAGAGGCTAGAAGTGCTCATTTCTACCGGATTCTCATTGTCTCTGAAGGGCTTTACAAAGGACAGAACAACTTAAAAAGTTTTTACAGTGCTGAGATTATAAGTGATTTCTGCTTTAAATTTTTCTTAAGTTTGACAACTAAAAATAAAAGATGTGGACTGCAAGCTTCTTAAAAGGAAGAAGTCATATCATTACCCACAATTACATTTACTGTGCAGTTACTTTGTGTCAAATATCGTACTATGTTCTTTAGACTGTGAAATCTTTAAGGGCAAGGGATTCTGGTATATATTAACAACAAACTTCAATATTTTTTATCCAAAATAGGCATTTATTTGGATAAAAATAATACCTGCCACAGAAGAGGGGAAAGGCATTATGATCCTCCTTGTAAAGTTTATAAAGGAGAACTCAGGATATATCCTGCAAGTTTGATTATGGATTGGTATCAAAAGTCACCAAAAATAATTGTTAATGTTTTAAGTATAATATTGTAGTTATATAAGAAAACATTCATTTTTTTAGCAATGCATACTAGAGTACGATGGTCTGAAATGATATGTCTCTGAGATTTTCTTTAAAATAATTCAGCAAATTTAAAAAGGAAGAGATGAAGTAAATGTGTCAAAATCTCGATAACCACTGAATCCAGGTGATGGATATATGAGGATTCATTTTACAATTCTTTTTACCTTTATATTTGAAAATGTTTCATAGAAATAATCTTTGTATTTTGACAAATTATCATTACATGTATTGAGAGAGTACAAAGTGCTATGATTTTTAATACAATGCGAAATGATTAAATTAAGCTGATTAACATCCATCACCTGAAATATTTCATCTTTTTTGTGATGAAAGCATTTGAAATTTGACTTTGGGCTAATCACTTCCGCTCCCTGGACCTCACGGCTGCCAGTAATAAAATGGGGTAACAATAACACTGTATTTGTTAACGGAGAAGACTCTTCACAAACCCTCAAGCCTGTTTTGTAAGAAGGGAGTTTGGCTAGGTAACAGTGGGCCTCTCTGCATCGTCCCCAGAGAAGCAGAGTGATTGATCTGATTGCTGCATTTGGTCCCAATAACCAGGTGCTGTGGGCTCAGCTTGCCTGGGTCCTGCTTGCTCTCAGGAGCTCTCTGGTCACAGAGCCTGAGTTCCTGTCTGCAGCTCCATGCTGAAAGTGTGGCTGTGGCCTCCCCTGAGTGGGGATGGGGCTCCCCTGCTCAGCACAGCCTGTGACTGGGTAGGAAGCTGTGTCTGCCCAATTCTTGGTATTAGTGAGGAATTTTACTTTCTAAAAAAACACATAGGTCATGTCCTTCAACATAGCCTGTGTTGGTAATAAAGATGTGTTAGCTCCATCTTTTCCCTTTGTTTTGTTTTCAACTTACATAGACACCAGTGGGAGTCAATGCTTAGTGGGAGCCTCCTAAGAGACCTCAGCATTGTTATGTTGAAAGATCAATAACATTATTCCTAAGAAAACAATTCAAATACTAACTGTGGTATTATTTCTATAAGTGAAGGTACCAGAATCAATTGTGAAAATGCAACTTCAGCTTTTTGATCAAAGCACACCTATAATTTTTCCTCTGTGTTTTATTTTCCCTTCATTCTTAGTTTTCTCCTCCCAGATTTAGAAAAAAAAAAAAAAAAGATGCACTTCTTTTCCCTCTTTCTCTTCTCTACCTGTTTAGAGTACCATAACTGACTGAGTGTGCACATGGCTGCCTCCAATGATCACTTAGCAGAGACAAGAACAACTGTGAAATTCATGACGTGCTGCTTTTCATGCCAGTATCCACTTAAATGGCCTGTAAATCATTTCTGATCAAAAGTTTTGGTGATCATGTTTTCGGCTTCTGTAAGAACAATATAGTTTAGCAATAACTAGGCTTTCATTTAAAATGTTCTGTCTGGGCCAGGTGTGGTGGCTCACTTCTGTAATCCCAGCACTTTGGGAGGCTGAGGTGGGCAGATCACTTGCATCTCAGAATTCAAGGCCAGCCTGAGCAACACGGCAAAACCCCATCCCTACAAAAAATATGAAAAAATAGCCGGGTGTGGCGGCGCACACCTGTAGTCCCAGCCATTCAGCAGGCTGAGGTGGAGGTTGCAGTGAGCCTTGATCATGCCACTGTACTCCAGCCTTGGTGACACAGCAAGACCTTGTCAAAAAAAAAAAAAAAGTTCAAAATAACTTTTAAGGACATTAGGTGCTCTAATTTGACTAAAATCATTGTTGGATAATCTGATCAAAAATGAAATGAGACACACTGATTTTTTTGTGAAATAAGTAATCATGACCTCCCACTGACCAAATCATATGCTGTAAATATGTTAAATTTATCACAGGCTTTTCTCCAGCTTGTCATGTGGAACAGATAGCAGCCGCCATGGCCTTATGTTCTTCTGTTCCTCCTATGGTAACACTGGCTGCATGTGGTCAGGTCTAATATGTTGGAACAGGAAGACTCAGCCAACCCTGGATCTGAATCCCAACTCTGTTCCTCTGTATGACCCTGAGAAAATAATTTCAGTCATCCAAGCCCATGAAACCTTATTGCTGTGTCCAGCAATACATAAATGCATAAAGAAAATGTGGTGTGTACACACAATGGAATACTATACATCCATAGAAAGGGAAGAAATTCTGTTATTTGTAACAATATGGATGGAACTGGAGAGCGTTAGGCTAAGAGAAATAAGCCAAACACGGACAAACAAATACTACACATTCTCACTTACATGTATGATCCAAAACAATTGAACCCATAGAAGCAGAGAGTAGAACGGTGGTTACCTGAGGCTGGGAGGTGGGTGGAATGAGGATATGATGGTCAAAAGATAGAAAGCCTCAGTTAGACAGGAGGTGTATGTTGGACTTCTTTGGAGCTCTATTGCACAGTGTGGTGAATACGGCTAAGAATCGAGTGCTGTACATTTCAGTATTACTAAGAGAATGGTCTCATGAGACTGGACTCTCCATCTGTGGGATACGACACTATCTTCAGATAGACAGTATTGGAAGTGAATTAGAAGATACCCAGCTGGTATCTGTTGGAAAACTGACTGATTACTGATGGAGAGAAATCCTTACACATATTTTGGTAACCAGAGGTCACAGAAATTTTCTGTTGGTAGTTGTGCTAAGAACAGAAAAAACACTTTGAGTGTGTTTTTCCTCAGAACAAAATGTATTTTATTCTCCCAAATAAAGGCATAAGAGAGGCCAGGTGCAGTGGCTCACACCCGTAATCCTAGCACTTTGGGAAGCTGAGGCAGGACGATGACCTGAGTTCAGGAGTTCAAGACCAGCCAGGCCAAGACAGTGAAACCCCAACTCTACTAAAAATATAAAAATTAGCTGGATATGGTGGCACATGCCTGTAATCTCAGCTTCTTGGTAGGCTGAGGTAGGAGAACAGCTTGAACCCAGGAGGCAGAGGTTGCAGTGAGCCCAAATCGTGCCTCTGCACTCCAGCATGGGCAACAGAGTAAGACTCTGTCTCAAAATAAATAAATAAAAACAAATCATAAATAATAAAGGCATAAGAGGAGAAAAAAGAAGAGCAGAAAAACAGATATGACAAACAGAAAATAAATACTAAAATGGTAGACTTGAACTCATCTACACCAAACTCAACAAAAAAAACCCAAGATCCAACCATACATACGTTATACTCTCATAAATGACCTTTTTTAGAAACAAAAAAACAAACAAAAAAATTTTTTTTATTTCCATAGGTTCTGGGGGCATAGGTGGTGTTTGGTTGCATAAATCAGTTTTTTAGTGGTGATTTCTCAGATTTTGGTGCACCCATTACCCTAGAAACATACACTGTCCTATTTGTAGTCTGTTATCCCTCACCACCCCCCACCCTTTCCTGGAGTCCCCAGAGTCCACTGTATCATTCTTATGCCTTTGCATCCTTATAGCTTAGCCCCCACTTAGGAGTGAGAACATATGATGTTTGGTTTTCAGGAAACAACCTTTAAATATGAAGACACAGATTGAAAATCAAAGGATGGGGAAAAAAGATACACCACAGAAACACAAGTAATAAGCATAATAAATCTGGTATGGCAACATTAGTATCAAACAAAGGGGATTTCGGTGTGAGCAAAGGAATGAACGGGCACGTTTCATAATGAAAAAGGAGGCAATTCATCAAGGAGATATGGCAGTACTAAATGTGCGTGTACTTACCAGCAGAGCTTTACAATATATGAAATAAAACCTGATAGAACTAGCTGGGCACAGTGGCGCACGCCTGTAGTCCTAGCTACTCGGGAGGCTGAGGCAGGAGAATTGCTTGAACCCAGGAGGCGGAGGTTGCGGTGAGCCGATATCGCGCCATTGCACTCCAGACTGGGTAACAAGAGCGAAACTCCATCTCAAAAAAGAAAAAAAAAAAAAAACCTGATAGAACTAAAAAAACAGAAAGATTCAGGATTTTTTTTTAAGTTGGAGGCTTTAATACCCCTTTGTTAAAATAAATAAAACAGGCCAAGCATGGTGACTCACATTTGTAATCCTAGAACTTTGGGAGGCTAAGGCAGGAGGATCGCTTGAGCCTAGGAGTTTGAGACCAGCTTGGGAAACACAGTGAGCCATGTTTCTACAAAAAACAAGAAAATTAGGTGGGCATGGTAGTGCAGGCCCTTGGGCCCAACTACTCAGAAAGCTGAGGCTGGAAAAATCACTTGAGCCCAGGAAGCAGAGACTGCAGTGAGCCATGATCATGCCACTGCACTCCAGCCTGAGTGACAGAGAGAGGCTCTGTCTCAAAAATAAATATATGAAATTTAAAAACTTTTTAAGTAAAAGAATAAGTAGACAGGCTGGGCACAGTGGCTCACACCTATAATCCCAGCACTTTGGGAGGCTGAGGCAAGTGGATCATGAGGTCAGGAGATCAAGACCATCCTGGCCAACACAGTAAAACCCCATCTCTACTACAAATACAAAAATTAGCTGGGCATGGTGGCATGTGCCTGTAGTCCCAGCTACTCAGGAGGCTGAGGCAGGAAAATTGCTTGAACCTGGGAGACAGAGATTGCAGTGAGCCGAGGTCGCACCACTGTACTCCAGCCTGGGTGACAGAGCAAGACTCCATCTCAAAAAATAAAAAATAAAAGGAGACAGTAGTGATATGGAAGATTTAAACAGTTAAATAACTTCTTCAATTGACATTTATACAACACCATACCCCTCTACTGCAGAATATAAGTTCTTTTCCAGTACTCATGGAAAATTCACCATGATAGACCATATGCTGTACCATAAAACACACCTTAATACATTGTAAAAGACTGAACTCACGTAGAATATATCCTGACCTTAACAGCATTACAAGTCAATAACAATACCATTTCTACAGAGGCTACAGATACCTGAAAAGTAGGCAATACATACACACATCAAAAATAAAAACAAAAATAAAACGTTAAAAGTATTTCTAACCAGGAATGGTAATAAACATACAACAGGTCAAAATCTGTGAGAGATACCTGATGCAGTGCTCACAGGAAAATTTATAGCTTTAAATGTTCATGCTAGAAAAAAGAAAGGTCCAAAACCAATAACTAAGTCTGCACTGTAAAAGCTAGAAAAAGACATAAAATTAAATACAAAGTAAGTAGAAAGAAAATAATCAATGAAATAGGAAACAGGAAACAATGAAGAAAGTCAACAAAGGCAATGGTTCTTTTAAACAAAAAAACAATAAACCCCTAGGAGAGGAACACAAGTCGTCCGTCTCAGGAGTAAAAAGGAGGCAGGTCCCAGTCATTAAGACGGTAATAAGGGAATAGTATAAACAACCATATGCCAATACATTGACAACTGGTGAAACAGACAAACTCCTTGGGGGTAAGACAACACAAGAAAAAATTAACAATTTAATAATCCTGTATTTATTAAAGAAGTTCAATCTGTAATCCAAACTCCCACAAGAACTTCCCCATCCCAGATGGCTTCGCTCCTAAGTTCTATCAAACATTTAAAGAAGAAATAATATCAATTTTATACAAACTCTTTCAGAAAACAAAGGAGCAAATACTTCCCAACTTAAGTCATGAAGCCAGCAAAACCCTGACGCCAAATCCTGACAAATAATTAAAAGAATAAACTTAGACAGTAAAAGCAACATGGAGTCTTCAACAGACTCACAGAACTAAAGAGATACACAGGTCAGGACCCACCGAGGAAGAGAGATGCCCAAAAGAGCTCTCAGTTGCCCCTGTAAAGCACTACACAATAAGAGTAAACTGAAGCCTTTTAAAAACTGCAGTGCACTGATATACAAATGCAAATTCCAGTCGTTTCTAAGTAGGGGGTTACTGCAGGCACCTAAGGCACCTAAAGACCTGTGCAGTCAGTCATTACCCTGCGGGGAACCTTCCCCAGCGACTCTGCCTTGGGCTCTGCTCTGTCATATTCGGATTTGGTGATGCAGAGGCAGGCCTATCTGCCTCATAAGTGGCAATGATCTAGAAATGCTTTACACCCCCCGTCATGATGAAAGGACCTGCTTTGCCTGCCCCCACCCACATGCTCTACAACCATGACCAGTGATTTCTGACATGCTAATGTCTCAACAACTTATTTTCTCCATTCACTCAGACAAACATCAATGATGACTTTAAGATGTGCATTATGGCCAGGTGTGATGGCTCACGCCTGTAATCACTGCACTTTCGGAAGCCAAAGGAGAACAATCACTTGAGCTCAGGAGTTCAAGACCAGTCTGGGCAACACAATAAGACTTTGTCTCTAATAAAATTCAAAAACAATTAAATTAGCTAGGCATAGTGGCATGAGCCTATAGTCTCAGCTACTCAAGAGGATCGCTTAAACCCAGGGGGCAGAAGCTGCAGTGAGCCAAGATGGTGCCACTTTACTCCAACCTGAGCAAAAGGGTGAAAGTCTGTCTTAAAATAATTAATTAATTAATCATAATTTAAAATAAAGCAATATCACAAGCTCAAAATAAGAAGGAAAATACTTAGGTAGAAATCTAATAAAATATGTACATGATTAATCATTGAGGCATGGTATGCGTGAGATGAGGTAGAAGGTCCTGGAGCTTTACATAAAACGGAATGAATAAATGGCATTTGCAGCAACCTGGATGGGAGAGCAGACTATTATTCCAAGTGAAGTAACTCAGGAACGGAAAACCAAGCACTGTATGTTCTCATTCACAGGTGGGAGCTAAGCTATGAGGAGGCAAAGGCATAAGAATGATATGATGGACTTGGGGGTCTCGGGGGGAAGAGTGGGAGGGGGTGAGGGATAAGAGGCTACCAATTGGGTTCCGTGTATACTGCTGAGGTGCTGGGTGCACCAAATCTCAGAAATCACTAAAGAATGGACTCAGGTAACGAAATATCACCTGTTTCCCAACAACATCTAGAAATAAAAATTTTTAATTTTTTTTAAAAAGGTCCTGGAGCTTAAGAGATGCTTAGCCGTGAACAAAGAGGCCACAGTCTAATTCACATAGTTATAATTTACGAATTAGGGTAAAAGGATTTCATGTTCGGTTGAACACAAGCTGAAGGAGATGGAGATAAGACTGACACTGAGGGCGACAGCTTTGGGGACCGTGTGGAGGAGAACCACTGGCCGAGACAGAAGTTCAAGGTCACAGGAAGGGGCGGGCAAGCTCATCTGAAGACAGCAGATCAGGCAGGTCGAGTCCCTTCACCAGAGGGTGAAGAGACCCAAATTAGGGTAACTAGGAAAGTGTACTAGGCACAAGCAGACCCCTGAGCACGATGAACATCAGCCAAGATAACACTCCCAATAAAAATGTGAAGGTGACAAGGAAAAACAGAGTACCCAAGGACAACATCCTGGGGCACACAAGTGAGGGGCCATGAGAAACACGTCTAGAGAAAGCTAGAGGTTTGAGATAAGACTCAAGAGCCCAAAACGTGAGATGTTCTAGAAAGACAAGAAATCGGGGTGGAGATGAAAAAAATACCCATTGGGATCACCAGACGTGGGAGTCAAGTGGTCATTTGCAACCTTGAAAAACACTTTCATCCGTGCAAGAACCCAGCAGCAATATTCAAAAATGGGACAGGAGTGGACAGTGATGGCTCATCTCCTAGGGAGCACATGATGCTTCAAGAGCACACAGACAGCGGTCTGCATCAGAGGCATCACCCGCATCGCCTGACTTAATGTTCACATTTACCCAGTGAGTAAAATATGATCATTAGCCCCACTTTAGGGACAAGAAAAGGGAGAATCAGAGATGTCATAAATCTTTTCAAAGGCCATACTGCCAGTGAGCAGGGAAGAGACTTTAGCCTCAGGCTTCTTGAATCGATTGCTCTTTCTCCCATATGAAGCAACTTTCTTGGCATTTTTGTGCCCATTTCACAAAGGGGGAATCTGAGGCTTGGAAAGGTCATGTTACTTTCCTGGGGTTATTAAGGTATAAGCAGCTAAATTATATTCAAACTCAATGCTGGCAGGGCGTGGTAGCCCATGTCTGTAATCCCATCACTCTGGGAGGCTGAGGCGGACAGATCACCTGAATTCAGGAGTTTGACACCAGGCTGGCCAATGTGGCAAAAACCCCATCTCTACTAAAAAATATAAAAATTTGCCAGGCATGATAGCAGGCGATTATAATCCCAGCTAACTCAGAGGCTGAGGCAGGAGAATTGCTTGAACCCAGGAGGCAGAAGTTGCAGTGAGCCGAGACTGTACCATTGCACTCCTCCCGCCTGGGTGACAAGAGTGAAACTCCGTCTAAAAAAAACAAAAAACTGATATCCTGAAACAGCCACTCCAACATGTCCAGCTAGTTAAGCATCTTACAGAGCAAGAGAAATGAACTCAGCTTTTCTTCACTCTGCATATATATCCAGGTAGCATAATAGTCTACCTACAAAGGTTGAAAAAGTCACATGCCACCACTATAAAGATTAATGAGATGACAAACCAGGAGATATGAAAGATCTGTCATGTAACAAGAAAACAAGGCTTTTCCTTAAGAGAGTGTGGATTAACCTGGATACATTTGCAGTGAGCCACATTAACTGCCTCCCATCAGCAACTATTTATATTTGCTAGTCACTCAATTTTCAGAGTGACCAGTTGGAGGCCCTGATGAACAATCATTCAAGTGCACCAGGAGACTGAATATTTTTCCTTGTTCCTTTCAGGTTTATAAACATGTTCTACCAAAATGAAAGGTAATTATGTTAATCCATCAGCTCACTATATAAACATCTATTTTAAGCACTGCCTAGAAAAATTTTTAACATCTCTAGAGATCTTAATATAATGCCCAGAAGAAGAAATTGTATTAAGAAGAAAGACTTGCATTACACAGAATAATCTACATATTTAAATTACTTTCTTGGGGCTCTTAAGGTAATAAGTTGCTAAATTATATTCAAACTCAAAGCTTTAAGTTCAAACTTTCTGCTTTTTTCATTTTGTCACATTGCCCACCCAGATTTCCCCAAAATACAAAATACAAAGAAAACACAGATATCCTGGAAATAATCCCTATCAAAAAACCAATGATGTTTTTGACAAAAATAAAAAAAAATCCTAAAATTCATATGGAACCTTAAAAATCCTCAAATAGCTAAGGTAATCCTAAGCAAAAAATAACAAAGCAGGAGGCATCACATTACCTGACTTCAAAATGTATTACAAAACTATAGTAACCAAAACATCTTGGTACTGGCACAAAAACAGACTTGTAAACCAATAAAATAAAATAACCCAGATATAAACCCATGCTTTTACAGCCAAATAATTTTCAACAAAGTTGCCAAGAGCATTCATTGGGAAAAAGACAATCTCTTCAATAAATGGTGCTGGGAAAACTATATATAAATATGCAGAAGAATGAAACTAGACCCCTATATGTCACTACATACAAAAACCGACTCAAGGCCAGGCGTGGTGGCTCACACCTGTCATCCTAGCACTTTGGGAGGCCGAGGCAGTTGGATCACCTGAGGTCAGAAGATCAAGACCAGCCTGGCCAACATGGTGAAACCCCATCTCTACTAAAAATACAAAAAGTAGCTGGGTGTGGTGGTATGCCTGTAGTCCCAGCTACTCAGGAGGCTGAGGCAAGAGAATCATTTGAACCCAGGAGGTGGAGGTTGCAGTGAGCTGAGATTGCACCACTGCACTCCAGCCTGGTGACAGAGTGAGACTCTCTCTCAAAAAAAAAAAAAAAATTGACTCAAAGGGATTAACAACTTAAATGTAAAACCCAAGACTACAACTCTAATAGAAGAAAACATAAGGGAAACACTTGAGGTCAGTGGTCTAGGCAAAGATTTTATGGCTAAGACTTTAAAAGCACAGGCCAACAAAAATATAAATAGATAAATGAGATTTTATCAAACTAAAAAACGTCTGTACAGCAAAGGAAACAACAGAGTGAACACACAATCTTCAGAATGAGAAAAAATATTTGCAAACTATTATTCCAACAAGGGACCAATATCCAGAATATAAAGGAAGTCAACCCAACAGCAAAAAAAAACTCACCATCATCATCGTCACCAGCATCCCATTAAAGAGCAGGCAAAAGACATGAACAGGCATTTCTCCAAAGAAGACATACAAAACGGCCAACAGGTATAACAGGTATATGAAACAATGCTCATCACTAATCATCAGGGAAATGCAAATCAAAACCACAAAGAGAGATCATCTCATCCCAGCGAGAATGGCTGCAATTAAAAAGCCAAAGGTAATAAATGCAGCGAGGATGCAGGGAAAGGGAAACTCTTCTGTGCTGTTGAGAGGAATGTAAATTAGTACTGCTATAATGGAAAACAGTTTGAAGGTGCCTCAAAGAACTAAAAACAGAACTACCATATACCCTTCAGCAATCCCACTGCTAGGCTTTCCAAAGGAAAAGATATTAGGGTGTGGAAGAGGTATCTGCTCTCCCATGTCTAAGTCACAATAGCCAAGGTACGGAATCAACCCAGGTGTCCACCAACGGAGGACTAGATAAGGAAAATGCGGTACATATACACAGAGGAATGTGATTCGGCCACAAAAAAAGAGAATGAAATTCTGTGATTCACTACAACATGGCTGAACCTAATATCCTAAAGGACATTATGTTAAGTAAAATAAGCCAGGCACAGAAAGACAAATACCACATGTTCTCGCTCGTATGTGGAAGCTAAAAAAGGTGATCTCATAAGCAGAGAGTAGAGGCTAGGAAGGGCTGAGGGAAGGAAGGATAGGAAGAGGTTGGGCAACAGATACAAAGTGATAGCTAGACAGAAAGAATACATTCTAGCACTGTACAGTGACTAGAAGTGACAACAATTGTTTGCGTATTTCCAATTGGCTAGAAGAGAGGATTCTGAATGTTACCAACACAAAGAAATGATAAATTTTGAAGATGGATTTGCAAAGTATCCTGAATGGATCATTACACATGATACACATGTATCAAAACATTACACACTACCACAAAAACATATATAATTATTATGTGTCAATTAAAAATATATTTTAAGTTTTTTTTTTAAATAAAGATAATAAATTATTAGAATCTGCACATCTACCTCTGGTTAGATATGCATAGCAGCATAATGCAAATTTATACAATCATTAAAAATGACATTTATAAAGATTATAACACTATGGAAAATGTTATGTTACATGGAAAATCAGGATACAGAATTATAGTTACAAAATAAATTCAATTTAAGAAATTAACCCGGCCGGGCATAGTGGCTCATGCCTGTAGTCCCAGCACTTTGAGAGGCTGAGGCGGAAGGATCACAAGGTCAGGAGTTCAAGACCAGCCTGGCCAACATAGTTGAAACCCTATCTCTACTAAAAATATGAAAATTAGCCAGAAGTGATGGCCCACACCTGTAATCCCAGCTACGCTAGAGACTGAAGCAAGAGAATGGCTTGAACCTGGAAGGCAGAGATTGCAGTGAGCCAAGATCATGCCATTGCACTCCAGTCCAAGCTACAGAGCAAGACTCTGTCTCAAAGAAGGGGAGGGGAGGGGAGGGTAGGGTAGGGTAGGGTAGGGTAGTAGACATGGTCCCTGTCCCCAAGAAGTCGGTAATCTAGTGAGGGAATAGGATAGGTAAATTATTCTGAAGATATAATGAAATGATGCTGAAGGAGGTGCAGCGGAAGAAATGAATTTCTTCGTAACAAGAAACTGGCAAAGTGCAAGAGCAGAGCACGCTGCAATAGGAGCAGCATGAAAGCCATTGATACACTTAAAAAGCAGAAAATGTTCAGTGTCTCTGAAATGTAGGCTACAAGGATGGAAAAAGTATGCAATGAGGCTTGAAAGATGGTTTGAATCAAATCATGAATGTCCTTGAGAAAGGGTTCCGACTGTGCTAGATAAACAAGGGGTAGGCAGTGCAGGTTCTTAAGGAACAGAATGTGATTTAGCTCACATTCCAAGGAGGTAACTCCAGCTGCAAACGTGACGCACAGACTTGCAAGAAGCAAAGTCGGGAAACAGCACATAATGTCAAGAGTCTACTGCGCTAATCCAAGGACAGGTACTGAAAGGCTGAACCAGAGTCACGACCACGAGAGGGAGAGGGGGAATCCCATATGAGAGAAACTCATGCATTAGAACTTGGGGATGACTGCAAACGTTTTAAGCTTCCAAGACTAAGTAATGACACCCTTAACTCAAATGGGAAACATGGAAGGAAAAGAGAATGAGTTCAGCTGAGGCAATGGTAACTGCAGGACCCTATGAGACATTCAGGAGACAAACCCAGCCTTCACTGGGAAACTGCAGTTCAAAGGTCAGGAGTGGAAACAGAACTATGAGAAACCATGAACAATTTGTTGTTTTATTTTGAATAAATCCAGAGCTTCACTCTTCAATCCCACCATAATCTTCACAATGTTTTTTGTGGGTTTTCTTGAGGCAGGATCTCACTCTGTCACCCAGGCTTGAGCACAGTGGCGCGATCTCAGCTCACTGCAACTTCTGCCTCCTGGGTTCAAATGATTCTCCCACCTTAGCCTCCCGAGTAGCTGGGATTACAGACTCCCACCACCATGTCTAGCTAGTTTTTGTATTTTTAGTAGAGATGGGGGTTTCACCATGTTGTCAAGGCTGGTCTCAAACTCCTGACCTCAAGTGATCTGCCCACCTTGGCCTCCCAAAGTGCTGGGATTACAGGTGTGAGCCACCGCACCTGGCCAACATTTTTAAAATTTATAACCTCATTGACTCACTGTGTAATTCTTTATTTTTAAGAACCTTTTTTTTTTCACAACTCAAATTATTACTTTTGATGTATAATTAATTTCATAATTTTGAAACCTTCTTTTCCATCTGCTCAGTTTCTTCCCCATGATGAAGCATACTTCTGTGTCATGACCCTGAGGTCACAGGACTTGGCAATTTTTTATTTATGACATAGTGATCACAGTTACAACAATGAAAGATTTTGTTCAACAAATATTCCTACATTGTACAGCTGCAGCTGCAAGCCAGCCGAGATTCCCAACCCTGGCTCGCCTATCTCCACCACGCTCTGCTCTGCAGCAATGAGACATTTGATGTGAATGGGGAGCAGAGAAAGGAAACACCAAAACTGAAGGCTACGGGAAATATGTCGAAAATGCACCACTTCTTTCCTGCTCTTCCCCAGCCCCAAGAAACACAGTAAAATGAGAGGTGAGGTCCATCTCACCAAGATCAAGTCCCCAGTAACGACAACCTCACCCAGACCAAGTCCCCATCTACTCTCACACTGATGAATGGCAAACTTTTAACACATTTTCTTCGGGCTGAGTAACAAAATAATGAGCAAGCCACGAAACGAAGGAGTAGCTGAATAAATTACATCTGACATTTTTGTCTCATCCAATCCTTGTCTTTCAAACAAATGACAACTGTATCTAAGTTGATAGATAACCTCCTCGGGACAGAAACAAACTAATCTAAGTCATCAGTGTTGAAAGTCTAACCAGGGCCGGGATGATGCAAGGGAGAAGAGGAATTCCACATTCGGTAAACTCAAGCATTAGAGTGAATATTCCAGGAGATTAACAGGATATGGGGTAAGTAGGACAATTTAAGAATGACTCCAAAAGCTTTAAGCTTCCAAAACTAAGAAAACAGCAACACCCTTGACTGGTGTCTGATGCTGGCTGGTACACTCTTTAGTGGGTACAGCCCCTTGTCAGTGTCAGACACTGAGATCCAACATCCCATGAGTGGGTGCCCTTAGCCAGCCGCAGGTGACCCAGGACACGGGCTCAGGGATGCACTCCAGAGCCAGGTGCCTGGGGCTATAACCCCAGCTCCCACATACAGCCCGGAGGCCCAGCATGCCTCTACTGCCTCCTCCTTGTAATCTAAGCCTGCACTATGCCCTCTAATCACAATGATCAGAGGAGTTCACATGCATGAATGCATGTTACACCAGGCCCAGCACACAGGGGTGCGTGACAACTCCTGTCACACACTCTCGCAGAACCCAGAAACCAACTGCAGGCAAAGGCTGGTCGCTTTCTCTCTACATCCAGAAGGTGCTGTATTTGAGAAAAGATAAAACAGGAAGAACATTCTAAGAAGATAAATACCGGCTGGGTGAGTGAGAAAATTAATTAATCAAGCTTTAGCAGGGGCCAGGACTGTGACATATGAGCCACAGACTGAGAGGATTAGGACTTGTCAATCCAGAAGAAGACACAGAGAACAAGGCCACCAGCAAGAGAGAGAACCATCGGACCAAGCCCCACAGATCCAGACACTCCCTCCAGCTCTACCGCGCAGCGCGTGGGTGCAGGCACCGGATCCACCTGCCCTGAACCTGCTGCCTCCTCTAGCAAAATGCTGCCTAGGTGTCAGATGAGAGCCCGGCATGTGATCACCAGTGCCGTGAGGGTGGCTGTGGGAACAGAGGGAGGTGGAAAGCAGGCTTAGGAGAGCAGTTAATAATAACTGAGAGGGCAGGGAGATGAACCCTCAGGCCCTCAGGGCTGTGCACAAACAACCACGCCGGCACCACGGGCCGGGCATCCTGTTGTCTGGTGCAGGTGAGGGGCCTTCCAGAACAGGCTGGACCCCAGTGGATTGAGTAGACTCTTCTCCCCTGCAAAATGGGGTTGTCTGACAGAGAGGAGATAAACTCTGGACGTTTTAAGAGGTCTCTGTATTTTACACCAAGGATATGCCATTTCTTCCCCTTAAACAGATCCCTGCCACTTCGAAGTTGCTAAATAAATATTATTAATTTGAATTAAACTCAATGTCTTTTGTAAAATGATAGACAGAAAAGCCTTATTTTTCTCTCTCAGATCACCGAAGTGGGTACCAGCAAGATTTGGTGACTGCGTAGGCCAAATAATTGAATTTTGCCTCCATGCCATACATATAAGCAAAGCCCACAAATACGGGCCAGTGGTCACAGGAGGCACAAGAGAGGCCTTCAGCTGACGTTTCAAATGTGTCCACTCCATAACCACTTTTCTTTTTTGACAGAGTGTCGCTCTGTCACCAGGCTGGAGTGCAGTGGCGCGATCTCGGCTCACTGCAACCTCCGCCTCCCAGGTTCAAGCGATTCTCCTTCTTCAGCTTCCCAAGCAGCTGGGACTACAGGCGCTTGCCACCACACCCAGCTAATTTTTGTATTTTTACTAGAGACAGGGTTTCACCATGTTGGTCAGGACAGTCTTGATTTCTTGACCTCGTGATCCACCCGCCTCAGCCTCCCAAAGTGCTGGGATTACAGGCGTGAGCCACTGCACCTAGCCAACCACTTCTAAAAGAGCAACATAAGCATATAACATATGTCAGTTACTGTGACCTCCTTCGTGGGTCATAAAACTTAATTGAGTGGAAAGTGACCAGCGTCCCACGGGCTGGGATGGGACAGTCGAGACCACAGCGCATGGTATAGGCTGAATCATGTCCCCTCCCCGCAAAATTCGTATGTTGAAGTCCTAAGCCCTCGCACCTCACAACGTGACCATGTGTGGAGGCAGGTTCTTCAAAAAGATATTCAAAATGAGTTTTGTTGGGGCGAACTCTAATCTTATCTGACTGGTGTCCTTATAAGAAGAGGAGATTAGGACACAGGCCCAGAGGAAAGACCGTGTGAAGAGCTATCAAGAAGACAGCCATCTGCAAGCCAAAGAGAAATGTCTCAAAGAAAACCAGTACCGCCAACACCTTCTTTTCAGATCTCTGGCCTTCAAAGCCAGAATAGCAGATTTGCAGTATGTCAAACATACTGCAAAATTAATTTTTACAGTATATAATAATTATTTTCTGTCATTTCACATTGAATTGAATTATATGCATACATCATCAAAATAGAAAACTGTGAGACTTTGGTTTAAGAGCAGCATATGTTGAAACACTCTTTGGAAGTCACGAACAAATCCACATGTACTACCACGTAGTACAACATAATGAGTACCTGCTAATAAAATGCCTTCTTGGTAGAGAAACCCCACATGTAAAATAGTGAGGTGAAGAAAAACCATCAGTATGTCAAAATCCCAAATATATTAGTGGATTTCCTAGTTATAGGAAAACACTAATCTGCCAAGTGAACCAAAGTAGAACATCCCAGGGTGGTATCAAAAGGCTCCAGGCCACAGAGACTGCATGGGACATGGCCTACCTGCCCTCAAGGAGGGAGGCTGATGGTCGCGCCAGGCAGAGAGGGGTGGGCGTTTGGCTCAGACCCCAAGTGTGTAGAAATGGCAGCCATGCCAAGACCCGGGGTAAGCTGGTCATGCAGAAAAAAAATCAAGTGCAAGGTCCTGGACAAGACATGGAAAGCAAGTTTGTTTTCTCAGAGACATAGAAACAAGACAAAGCTGGCTGGGGCCGAGTAAATGTGCAGATGACTAGAGAGAGATGAGCAGAAGAACTGAGCAGCAAATATCAGGAGGACCTAGAGGCTTCCAAAAATAACTTGGCTTTCCTTCCATTTCTGATACATATAATGGGAGCCACTGGGGAGGTTTAGGCAGAAAGGTGCTGTGGCGTGAAGCCACAGTCATATCTGGGATGTGCACAGGCAGTGAAGTCTCCAGGACTTCCTGAATTACTACACGTGGGGCCTGACGGCAGGGGAGCCACGATGGCATCAAGGTTTCTGCCCGAGCAGTGGGGCTGGCAGGAGCACCCTGTGCTGAGATGGGAAGCGAAAGTGGGGTGGGCAGGTAGACAGTCAGGCCTGCAGTGCCGCAGAAGGAAGAAGTATGAGCACCGTAAATGCAAAAACAGTTCCCGAAGCCCTAGGGCCCGGTGAGATCACCCAGCAGAACGTGCAGCCATGGGAGAGCAGGCAGGGCTGAGCAGGCCCTGTGTGGGTGCTGAAGCCACCAGGAACAGAGATGGGGTGGAGGTGCTGAGGGCAGATCAGGCAGGACTGAGGTCCCCAGTGAGGGAGGAGAGGTAGCCAGAGCACCTGGCAATGACCACAACTCAAAGAAAGGCAGGGGCCATCAATCCCAATCGCATACCCCCACGAAAGCCGGAGTGTTCTGAAGGCAGAGACGTCCGCCTGTCTCTACGCCCTGAGGTCCCAGGGGCAGAGGAGAAAAACCAGCATACATTTGAGAGAACAGCAGGGGAGGCAGGCTGATGAGAGGGCTGCTTCTCATCTCACCGATAGCTCGGATGGCATTTTGAGTGGGATGGGAATTTACTGCATTTTGCTTCCCTGTCCCTTCCTATACCAAATGCTGGCAACAGGCCCTGGTCACAGTTATGCTAGAAACACTCCCACACATTTCCAAGCTCCCCTGCTGAAGAGCCACTCACTCCACATGAGAAGGTTAAGGAAACACGCGGGGAGGAAAAGAGGACGAGGAAATGTGGGGGTCCGCTACCCACAGTTCCTGTAGTCGCCACGGAAGGGGTTATGGGAGCAAGGAGGGACGGGAAACAGGGCGGGGGTGGAGGCTCCTGGAGATGGACCACCTGGGGCCCAGGGCACTGACAGGATGGAGGGGCACAGACATGTGGCCACAGTAGACATCCCGGGAGACTGAGGGGCAGCAGCTGAAGACCCAAAGAAAGCTGGGTACAACCCTCAGGGTGGGGCAGACACAAGGGGACAACCCAAAGGGGCTTACAGGACTGGAAGAGCTCAGGAAACAAACACATCCTGGTGTTCAAAGCCAGCTCTGCCACCTCCAAATCTGCATTCAGACATCCAAGGTAGGACGGCACCAAATATAAACCAAGCCTTCTACCTAAGGAAGCTGAAACACGTGACATTGCCTGTATTGCGTCGGCTGGGGAGGGTTAGGGTGCGGAAAGCAGCAGCCAAGCTTGGCTTCTCCCAGGTGCTCCGTCTCCCCAGCCAGTTTCTCCAGGCCATCCCCAAGGAACTGCACACCCCTCACACTGCTAGGATTGTACACAGTACCCAACTGACGGGAGACAATCCACAAATACCTGCAGAAAGGAATGAAAGAGAGCTGCTGCTCCTGTACAGATCCTGCAGCTCCTCCTTGTCCCTTATGGTCCAAACAGCTACTCCTAGAACCCTTAAAACACATCCTCTGGAGTCCTGAGGGTCTACTAAAAGCCAGTGCTCAGCTCAAACACTGCAATTTTACATGCAAAAACCGAGATTTTTTAAAGGAGTTACTTTAATTTTTTTCTCATGTTTTTCACTGTCCATTTCACTCGCATTCAGAGAGGCTCACATAATATCAGATCAATACTTTTCTACCCAAGGCTGGGAGAGGGAGGAGGAGAATTATTAGTATCCCTGTCTAACCCATGTAAGTAAATCTGTAAGGATGGACTTGCCAAAGAGAAAACCAAACAAGAAGTTATTTCAGGTGTGAAAATTTCAATCAAATATCAAATATGCCAGAGAGAGATGCAAAGAAAATGAATGCTTTTCTTGTTGGGGATTTATCTCCTGCTTCCTAAAAGTAGACTTGAGATTCACACCAGAAATTAAAATCTTCACCACCACGTCCACTCAGCTGAGTTGGAAAGACACTTCCCAGCCCCTCGCTGCGGAGCTGAGTCAGCACAGGCTGTGAGGTCTGAGGCAGAAGCACCGGGTGGCATCTGTGCCGGGGCTCAGGGAAGGACACGTGTCCATGTTGGTGGACTGGGCAGCATCCCACCTGTAGCTCCTCTGCTCCTCTAGCTCTGGGCCAGCCACATGTGTTTAGCACAGCAGCAAAGGGCACCAGCCTCTCCTCCAGGAGCTCCCACCATCAGAGCGCGAGGATGGGAGGTGGTGAGAAACTGACACGGGCTCCAGGCCATCCCCGTGGGGTCCTTCTCAGCCCCACAGTTCCTGGCTTGTCCTTGCTTCCCTCCCTTCACATCCGCCATCCCTTCCCAGTCACCTGCCTGCCTGAGGCCATCTCTACTAAAAATACAAAATTAGCCAGGCATGGTGGTGCATGCCTGTAATCCCAGCTACTCAGGAGGCTGAGGCAGGAGAATCACTGGAACCTTCAAGGTGGAGGTGGCAATGAGCTGAGATTGTGCCATTGCACTCCAGCCTGGGCAACAAGAGTGAAACTGTCTCAAAAAAAAAAAAGGCTGACCCAGGAAGCTCCTCCTGATGAAAACTCTCCTGCTAAAAAAAAGCCGGCGCGCGGTGGCTCACGCCTGTAATCCCAGCACTTTGGGAGGCCGAGGCGGGTGGATCACGAGGTCAAGAGATCGAGACCATCCTGGTCAACATGGTGAAACCCTGTCTCTACTAAAAATACAAAAAATTAGCTGGGCATGGTGGCGCGCGCCTGTAATCCCAGCTACTCGGGAGGCTGAGGCAGGAGAATTGCCTGAACCCAGGAGGCAGAGGTTGCGGTGACCCGAGATCGCACCATTGCACTCCAGCCTGGGTAACAAGAGCGAAACTCCGTCTCAAAAAAAAAAAAAAGCCAAAGGCTTAAGGACCTTCACCACAGTGTTGTCAACAGTACCAAAAACAGCCCGAAAAGCCAGCAAGTAAGAAAACGAAAGAGAAGGATTTCTTATTAATGCATTCAGCAGCATGTGAATGCCAGCGTGTGCCCCTAGCTAGCTGCAGGGTGCAGGGCTTCCCTTGGAGGTGACAAAAGTGTTCTAAAGCCGACTGTGGTGAAAGGTGCACGCATCTGTGAACATGTCAAAAATCCAAGTACACATTTTAAATGGCATCAAAAGGCATGGGCTCAGGGGAATCACCAGACAGTGGGAGCAAAGCGACACGCGGACCCAGAACCGAGCCCCGACGCAAGTGCCCAGCACATGGGAATCAGAAGTGGGAAGCTCCAGGAGGGACACGGGAGCTGGGAAAAGGAGGAAGGTGCTGCACAGCAGAAGTGCTGGGCTGAGGGGACACTGTTGACAAAGAGAAAAAGAGGAGAGGAAATGAGCCCTGCTTTGGAAACTAGTGACCCTGGCAAGAGAGAGGAGAGAGGAGAGGGACATCCAGCAGAGAGGGCCCAATAAGGCACACAAGGGCAGGGCACGCAGATGACCCCAGCAGAGGTTCCACTTCGGAGAGCAAAGTGTGTGGCTGGGCTGCGCTGAGGGGCACAACATGGTAATCATGGCACGTCTGCACACAGGAAAGCCAGTGGGGTGGGAGAAGGAGGCGGCAGGAGAGTGCAGGCAGCACAGAGAGGGTCGGAGGGCACAAGCGCCTATGCCTTGGGCTTTGCGGCCCTTCCACAACGTTCCAACGTGACACCCGCCCTGGTGAGGCCAACATCCACCCCCTTCCAGCAGCACCCCTTAAAGCATGGCACTGCACCAAGAATAGGGGTGGGAAAACAGGAAGGTGAAGAAGCCCAGAGGAGGATAACGGGCTCCCACCATGCCCAGGTAGCCCATCAATGGCAGCACAGGGTGTCAGGCTGCTGAAGACACCTCTGTCCAGCCATGCCTCGCGCTCACTTGACTACGCAACGTCGCGTCCAGCAGATGATTTACGTCCCCCGGTTAAGTAACTAAGCCTCGTGCTAATTAAGTAATCCTTCCCTTAACTCCCTTTTCTCAAAATATCTTTACAATCATCTAATATAACTGGTTCCCTCTGCCACAAAGTCAGGTAGCACCTTTGGAGGAGCAGTGGGATACATGGCTGCCTTGGTTAGGAAGATGCACCTTTCCAGCAAACACGCCGCTAAGGTTTAGAAGCGGAGATGCTGAATTCTGCTCTGAAAACAACATTTTCTGAAGCAACAAACTGCCTTCTTTGAAAATAATTGCAGTAATTATTTTTGGTCTCCTGTATTCAGCGACATCTGCGGCCACTTCCACCCTCCACCAAGGTGACTTTGGCAGAGACGAGCAGCCAGTGACGAGATGAGCGACCCGCAAGGTGCAATCATCAGTGACCACCCCGGGCAAGTCCATTAGCATACCAGACGGGGACGTGGTGTTTAGACTTCTCCTAAACGGCCATCCATCGCAATGTGACAAGGACAGTCGCAAAGCAGTGTGCAGGTGAATGTCAAAGGGAGGTTGTCCATCCATTTTAATGGTATTTCTTCATACCTACTGTGTGCCAGGCCATCCCAGGACAAGGCAAATGAGGTCTGTAGGCCTCCTGGGTTATGACTGGGAAACGCAAAGCAGGGGTTTTGATGAGGAAGAGCTGAGGGTCAGGGTGGCCACCTGGAAAGATGGCACTGGAAGCGAGAGCTCATGGAGAAGTGCGTCATTCAAGACCACCCAGGAACAGGCACGTGGGGCTATGAGGGGGAAAAGGCTTGGCACGTGAGCATTAATGAAGGAAGCCAAAGGAACTGGAATCGGGAGTGGAAGAAAAAGTAAGAGACAAGGTGGGAGAGAGGGCAGGACTGAGGCAGAACCTGTAGGCCACACTGAGTCCTGTGTTTTATTACAGAAGAAACAAAACACAATCTGACTTGCAATTTAAACAGGACTGTGAGGGCTGTCTGGAAAATGAAGCGACAGGAAGCCAGAGTGGAGCCAGGGAGATGGCGAATTAAAAAGAACCAAGCAGTCGGGGTGAGAAAGTAGAAGAAGGCTGGCTGGGCCTCTCCATACTTCCAAGGTGCAGACAGGAGAGGATGGCAGAAAACGTGACTCCAGGGCTGGGCCAGAACAACCGCGTGGGTAGTCAGGTGAAGGATGAGGAAACAGAGGCGGGAACGTATGGGAGACACAGGCCCACGCTGGTCACTGACTGGGTGCCATTCTCCCCGCACCCTGCCAGCCCCCACACTGCCTGCCCTCAGTAGAGACAAACAAGGCCAAACCCATTTGGCGCCACCAGCCATGGTGCCATGCCCATGGATTCAACCAACTGAGGACTGAAAATACTTGGGAAAAAAATTGCATCTGTGCTGAACATGTATAGTTTTTTTTCTTCTTGTCACTATTCCCTAAACAATGCAGCAGAATGATGATTTACGTAGGTAGCATTTACATTGAATGAAGTATTACAAATCAGCTAGAGATGGCTTAAACCACATAGGAGGCTGGGTGCGGTGGCTCACTTCTGTAATTCCAACACTTTGGGAGGCTGAGGCAGGAGGGTTGCTTCAGCCCAGGAGGACAAGACCAGCCTGAGCAACATGGCGAGACCTCGTCTCTGCTAAAAATAAAAATAAACACATAAGTAAACTATAGGGGAGGATGTGCATAAGTTATATCCAAATACTTTGCCATTTTATACCAGGGACTTGAGTATCCCTAGGCTTTGGTATCCAAGGGAACCTGGAACCAATGCCCCCCGCCGATATTGCAGGGATGACTGTCCTCCTATCGTGCTTACAGTGGGCTGGCATGACCACAAAATCCAGTTCTAGCCAGTGAGACAGAGAGGTCTGCTAGAGACTCTTAAAAACTTTTGTAATAGCTTGACTGAGATATAATTTGCATACGAGTTGGCCCATTAAAGGGTGCAATTCAGTGCCCGATATTGCAGGGATGACTGTCCTCCTATCGTGCTTACAGTGGGCTGGCATGACCACAAAATCCAGTTCTAGCCAGTGAGACAGAGAGGTCTGCTAGAGACTCTTAAAAACTTTTGTAATAGCTTGACTGAGATATAATTTGCATACGAGTTGGCCCATTAAAGGGTGCAATTCAGTGGTTCTGAGGATGTTCAGAGCTGTGAAACATACTGCTGGGATATCTTCATCACCTCAGCCCTGTAGATACCCTTTAGCCATCACCCCTCTGCAACCCCTCATTGCCTCTTGTCTTAAGAAAAACTAATCCATTTCAGTCTCTATAGCCTATTTTGGTCATTTCAAATCACTGGGATCACATACTGTGTGTGTGGAAGTCAGAGCCTGGCTTTCTCCACCCGACATTGTATTGTAAAGGACCACCCGCATCACAGCATGACACTTGTGGTGTGGCTGCACAACCCTGCGAGTATTCTCATATACTTTAGATGCATAAATTGTTTGGCATATGAGTTATCACTCAAAAACTTATTTTATTTCCGTAAGACTTTTGGTTTCTTACAGGCAAAAGCTATGGGGAGAGAGGCACTGCATTGCAACCGCTGTTCAGAAGTTTAAGATGCTTGAACAACCGCAAGGTCTAACAGTAAGTCAGATTCGTGTTGGATACTACAAGACGTGGATTCTGTGCTACTTCTGCTGAACGAGGAACTGACAGTCTCATCTCGATCTACACTTTCAATGACAAGATGGAGAGGCCACCTTCCCAATACCCTAAGACTGGGCTGAACATCAAATGTGGTGGAAACAGCATGTACTGAACGCCGGTTACACTGGCGCCTGTTCCCTGTCCAGAACACCTCTTGGGCACCATCCTTTCCTTCCCCTTGCTCCTCTTCCTCTGTTTCTACCTCCCAGCCACCCCTTCCCCAGGCCAGTCAGAGCAGTGCTATGGTTAATTATAATATTATAATACAAGTCCTAACAGCAGCACATCTTGAAAAAGAATCACGTCCACATCTGACAGCCCTTTGGGGTGATTCTGCTGTTCTTACTTCTCTCGTAGTCTTCTTAAGGTAACCTTGAGTGAAAGAACCACTAATGTCTGACTAGGGAGCTGGCGTCCAGGTTCCCCAGAAGGAAAACAGAGCCATCTACACGATATTTACTAAGCATTTCTTGGCAGCAGACAGACTGCTACGCACTTCAGGTGTGTCACCTCCAATCCTTAGAACAATCCCACAAAGTAGGTGCAAAAACCAAGACACAGAGAGGGTTTTCAAGAAAACACCATCTACCCAGAGGCCTCCAGAAAGACACTGGACTATAGTAGAGCAGGCAAACCAAAAGCCTTCACATCCCAGCAAGACCAAGCCCAGGAAACCACGTGCAATGCAGACCATCTACACTCTAGAGCGAGAACATCACATTCCCTGCCATTGTAACCTGGTAAGGTCATTCCAACAGCAGAAATGCTGTGAAATAAGGCACACTGTTAACACGAGTGCATTCATTCACTGGAACCCCCACCAAATGACACCCCCTTCATCACTCCTCACTCTTTTCATGGTAGCATTAATATGACATATTTATAGTATCCAATTTTTTTCTTTTCTTTCCCTTTCTTTTCATAGGTATTGATAAAGTATGCATTTTTTTTTTTTTTTCCTGAGACAGAGCTTCACTCTTGTTGCCCAGGCTGGAGTTCAATGGCCCCATATCAGCTCACTGCAACCTCTGCCTCCTGGGTTCAAGCAACTCTCCTGCCTCAGCCTCCCAAGTAGCTAAGATTACAGGCCTGCACCACCACGACCGGCTAATTTTGTATTTTTAGTATAGACAGGGTTTCTCCATGTTGGTCAGGCTGTTCTCAAACTCCCGACCTCAGGTGATCCGCCTGCCTCAGCCTCCCAAAGTGCTGGGATTACAGGCGTGAGCCACCGCGCCCAGCCATAGTGTGCATTTTTTAACCACATTTCACTCACAGTAGCAGAGCCAATATGTGATTGAACCTTTCCTAGGGCTTTTGATCTCAGTCCTTGAAACAGTTTACCCAGCTAATTTTTCCACTTGTTCCCTTTTTTAGTTATTTGATGTCTAAGCCACAGTCTTTTTGATTTTCCACAGGAACTGGTGTCAGTAACTATAAACTCATCCTGGAACAGCCAATGCAGGGATCAGCATCAGGCAGCCGGCCAGATCTGGCCCATAGGCCGCAGTTTGCCAAACCCTGCTCAAAAGCCTGACCAAAGGCCACAGCAGGATCTTTAAAACAGCCAATTAGAAGAAATATCCATTTGACAGCATAGCAGAAGGTGAGTTTAAAGAGGCAGAAGACTTCATTCATTCGACCGGCATTTAAGGACCTGTGAGGTACCAGGTGCTGCTCCAGATATGCATGACAGTTCATGTCTTTGAGGAGCTTAGAAGCTTACTGGATAGAGAAACAGGCCAGCAACTCCACAGCCCAGCGTGCTGGATGGAAGCTCTGAGGCAGCAGGCATAGGGCACGGGGAGCTCCCAGAGGGGAGAGCTCAGCATGGCAGGAATGAATTCCTGGATGACGTGACAGTAATGGAAACAGCACGTACGAAGGCGGCAGAATAGCAATGCTGTTGTATTTGGAGAACTGTCAAGAATTTAGTATGGCCAAATACAGGGTGAAAGTGAGAGTGGGAAAAGGTGAGGCTGGAAATTACAAATAGTGCCATCTAAACCTTTCACGAAGGAAGGAATACCTCTGCCCTCTTAAGAGACTCCTGTGCAGCTCACAGAACCAGGCTTGCATGCAGAGGACGACAGTTCCGTCCGTCTACTGCTGGAGTGCCTTGGAAGCTCGGTGCCCACACACACAGATGGGAAGCCTCAACCAAGATGACCCGTACCCAAGATCAGAAAAGCAACACAGTCATGGTTCCTAAGAGTCCACAAATCATCACAGTACTACTTCATCTTGGAAAAAATAACCAAAGTCTTGGGGAAGTCAGAGCCTTTCTATGAAGACAATTGCCCTCAAGGCATATCCTGGGTCATCTGCACATACTGGAGGGTACCCCTGGAGTGGACGCCCTCAGATGATGCGATCTTCAACTGCACACCACCAGTCCAGCTTTGTAAATGACCCTCCTCAACCCCAGGGTCATGGTCTCCCATTCTTGGCTGCTCTTGTATTCCACACTTAACTTCCATGCAGCAAAAGTTAGAATGGTTAGTTAACCAGCCTGTGAATGGTACCACTCTTCAGAGCTCTGCATCCAATAAAGTACAGTATCCATCACTAAAAACAACACACTGCCACACAGCACTGCACAGCCCAGCTGTCCAACAAGGAAACGGAGGCCAGGGAAGATTTCATTATCAATCGGAGGTCACAGTAATTAGAGGCTGAGGTGAGTGGAAAGAACCTTTCAGACCTCCTGACTTTTGTCCTTTTCTCAGACAACTCCAATTAACCAAATAGCATTTTACGCAGGCCTTTCAAGAGACTGTTATTTGTTCAACAGTATCAAGTGTCCCAAGTTCTTCTCCTTTTAAACTAAGTGTCTTCAAATAACTAATTAATATGACCTCAAATAACCACAAGACACTATCAGTATTTCATGGGAAAACAAATTTTCCCGTCACCTGAAAGCATACAGCCAGGACCCCATCAATCACAGTGTGCATCCCCTTCCCAGGACAAGGGGGCACTTGACACCTCCAGAGGAAAGGGTTATGCTGCCTTTTCATCAAAAAGAAAACCCAATTTATGTCTAATGGAAATACAGCCCTTACAGAAGCATAGTGATTTTGTTCTCTATTTTCTCACTGGGAATTAACAATCCACCAAAGAAAAGAAAGAAAAAGATCGGCCAGGCGCAGTGGCTCATGCCTGTTATCCCAGCACTTTGGGAGGCCAAGACGGGTGGACCACGAGATCAAGAGATCAAGACCATCCTGGTCAACATGGTGAAACCCCGTCTCTACTCAAAATACAAAAAATTAGCTGGGCAAGGTGGCGCGTGCCTGTAATCCCGGCTACTCGGGAGGCTGAGGCAGGAGAATTGCCTGAACCCAGGAGGCAGAAGTTGCAGCGAGCTGAGATCACGCCATTGCACTCCAGCCTGGGTAACAAGAGCAAAACTCCGTCTCAAAAAAAAAGAAAGAAAGAAAAAAGAAAAAGATCTTAGAAGTACACCATGATCACAGCCCTCCCTCTCTTTTCCCATAAGCTGTCTGATGTGAAACTCAGCTAAGTCCATTGGCAGCTCTGTCAGTCATCCAAATGGAGATGATGAATCTCTCCTAACTCACTCTACAAATACCACAGAGAAAAATTCCTACATGACCAAATCAAACTCAGACTTTAAACACATATTCTCCTCCAGTATTTCTGGTAGATCTTAAAAAGAGAAAAGGAGAGAAAAAGAAAGAAAAAGAAACTATCTTCAGGATTCCAGCGTGGAAAAGACATACTGAAGAGAGATCACAGCATGGTGGGGGAGTTCACTAAGGGTCTGGCCATAAAAGCAATGGCCAGACGTGACCACATGAGGGAGACAAGCAGTCAAATGGGCAAGCCACGGCCAACGGGCAAGCCATGGCCAACTCGAAGCCTCTGTCCTCAACTAGGGCTGACAAAGACCACAGGCCACAGTCAGAGATGTCGGTTCAATAAGAGTTCACATTTATGTACTTCACAGACATATATTGCAAGAGCCTCCAATGTGACCTGTTACAAAATGTCTACTCGAAACTACGGCATACAGATCACCCTTCTTCAAAGATCACATGAGGAGTAGGTGCAATGATCATAGGAGAGGCTTAGAAGTAAACAAAGCTTAAAAATAAAAACAGGATAAGGAAAAAGGAGGGGAAGACAGAGGTTGAAGCATCAACGAGAGCTCTCACTGTATTTCCCTACAGAGGTTTTCTCTGTCACCTGAAGAAAGACACTGACTGTGAGTCTGGACAGGAAGTGCAGGGCAGACAGGCAAATGCTCACCCACTACCACTCCCAGGCGCGGGGATGTTCATCAATGCATAATGCTATTAACAAAAAAGAAACGCGGCAACAGAACAACTGAGTGCCCTATGTGCCCATCCACTCTTTCTTCCTGGCGGCCATCTCATGGACACACGTGCAAACATCAACCTCCAAGCACGCAGGGCTGGCAGACACAACCTACTTCTCAGTGCTGTCATAAAAACAAGACAAGGCCCCACATGTCTGGAGTGAAGACAGTCGGACTCATCAGCCTGACACAAGAGTAGGGTGGGTCACGCTAATTCTTGATCCTGCATCCACTCACTCATCTCACAAGCACGGAATGCTCCCCATGTCCCGCGGAAACTGCAGGGCACCCACAGGGGAAGAAATGGCCTTGAGAAACACAAACTCCAACAGAAATACACAATGCAGCATACGTATACATATAGTGTACATACACACATAGTGTACATGCACATGTATGTCCATTGTAAAAAGAGTATGCATTTTTTTTTTTTGAGATGGAGTCTCACTCTGTTGCCCAGGCTGGAGTGCAGTGGTGCAATCTTGGCTCACTACAACCTCTGCCTCCCAGGTCCAAGCAATTCTCCTACCTCAGCCTCCCAAGTAGCATGCGCCACCACACCCGGTTAATTTTTGTATTTTTAGTAGAGACAGGGTTTCACCATGTTGGCCAGGCTGGTCTCGAACCCCTGACCCCAGGTGATCCGCCCGACTCGGCCTCCCACAGTGCTGGGATTACAGTGGTAAGCAACCACGCCTAGTCAAGAATGTGCTTTTGAAAAATGCCTGAGGACCCAAGTCAGAATCAACTTTCCCATAGGCAGTCACGATTAAGGCAAAGGCCATCAGGACATCACTGACACCTCAACAGCCATGCGCTTAGCATCCAGTCTTTGCCAGGTCCAGCTCCAGGTAGACAGCAGGCAGAATGAGGTCTTCTCCCGCAGAGGGAGACAAGCATTGACCAACTGAACACACAACTGATGACTGAACTGTAACTGTGGTAAGTGCAGGAAGGAAGACAGCAGCGGGCCAGAGCCCCTGGTCTAGCTAGGGACATGTGAAGGGTTTCAAGGCCCAAGAGGAGCCATATGGTAAAGGGGCAGTGTGCGGGGACAGGGAGGTGCGCCGGCCCTGCTGTGGGAAGGAAGGTATGTGCTGAAGAAACTCAAGATGCAGCAGACGCAGCAGGCCGAGGAGTGACATGGACAGCTCAGGCGAAGGGCATAAGGCCGGGTCACCACCACTTGCCGGCCGTGGGGATTGTACATGCTCAGATGAGGTGTGTGAGGACATCACCACCAGGGGAGAATGAAGTCCTGGCTACTAGGGCAGAGGGATGTGCCATGGGTCAGGGATGGCACCCAGGATTCTAAACTCCTGCACAAACAGAGTCCAGGTACTGCCCCTTAGAGTTGCTGGATCATGAGGAGATTCAAGAAATCCCAGGGGAGGGGTAGATCCCAGGGGAGGGGTGGATCCCAGGGGGGAGGGGGGATCTCAGGGGCAGGGTGGATCCCAGGGGAGGGGTGGATCCCTGGGGAGGGGTGGATCCCAGGGGGGGTGGATCCCGGAGGGGTGGATCCCAGGGGAGGGGTGGAGCAGCACCCCAGAGACTGGGGAGAGCAAAACTTCACTAGAGCAGGTAACACCAGACCTCTGCCCAAGCTGCCACTGAGCCGCAGCCTCCCTGGTAGGAGACATAGGTGGCTTTGGGAGCTCTCCCTTGGCCTGCTGCTTCCTCCTGTCACCAAAATGCCAGAGTGCAAATAGGCCATGGAGCCACCTTCACTCTGCAGATACAGCCATGACTAGCACAGTTCAAATGCAGCCCCAAAAGCAACAGAGACACAACACACACAGAGGAGAAGCTGCACAGCTGTCACTAGAAGTCTTCAATAGAAAACAACAGCTATTCCACACAAGAGGATGCAAACGGCCACAATAAGTGGTGTGTGCCTTCAAAACCTTGGCAACGAAGACCTACAGGAGTTCACAAAAGGAGAATTCCTTTCTGATAGAGATGGCCATGGAAATCACTATAGAGACATTAGTGTTTCCTTTAAAGAATGCTAGTGTTTCCACAGGTGCTGCTGAGTAGATAGGCTTTATGAGGATTGCTTAATGTATACTGGGTTTCTTTTTCTTTGGAGATGGAGTTTCGCTCCTGTTGCCCAGGCTGGAGTGCAATGGAGCAACACTGGCTCACTGCAACCTCTCCCTACTGGGTTCAAGTGATTCTCCCTCAGCAGCCTCCCAAGTAGCTGGGATTACAGGGCCTGCCACCACCCCTGGCTAATTTTTTGTATTTTTAGTAGAGATGGGGTTTTGCCATGTTGGCCAGGCTGGTCTTGAACTCCTGATCTCAGGTGATCCACCCACCTGGGCCTCCAAAGTGCTCGGATTACAGGTGTGAGCCACCACGCCCGGCCAGAATTAGTGCATTTAAACCTCACAGCCACCCTCCAAGAGGCACACTCCACATAAACCAGGAGCCAGAGCCTGCTCAAAGACAGAGAACAGCCAGGGGAAAGCAGAGGGTGAAGGGATGGAAACAAAGATGTACTGGTTTTAGAAATGCGAAAACAAGAGAAGCGCGAAACTTGGGAGGTGCCGGACAGGAGAGTGGCGGAGTGGGGTCCCACCGGGACAGTAGCAGTGATGGCGCAGCACTGCAGGGGGCAGTAGAGAGCCACCCAGACCGCCTGCAGGGAGGAGTCGTGTTCCCTAGGGGAGAGTGCTGCCTCCCAGAAGCTGTCCTCTACCAGGAAAGGGCCCTTCATCGAGACACTGCCCCTTCCTGGGAACAGTGAGCACCCAGGGCCTGGCACAGGGACAGGAAGCCTCGGCCCTCCCATGGCCAGAGATCTCTCTGACGGCTTCCCAGCTATACAGGCCCGCTGGGTCAGCAGAGGCCTTGTCTCCTTGCTGAAGAGAACCACATCACCCAGGGTAGCCTGCATGCCACTGCTGGTCAGTGAGGGGGTAGAAAGGCCCACCCCCCACAGAACAACATAGGACAAGTCTGCAGACACGGCAGTGCAGAACTTCCCATGCGGCTGAGGCCTGTGTCGACACAGCACAGAGAGCCAGCTTCTCCCACTGTCCAGTCTTGCCTCTGTCTCTTTCCTTCCACAGGGTCGATCCCATGAGTTCTTCCCAATACACTCTATACACATCAGTCTCCACAGCAGACAGCACTTCCCCGAGAACCCAACTGCCACTGCACACTGGGCCAGGGCCAGAGGCACAGGCAGGAAGGCAGGTTTGGGGCGGCTGAGCCCCAAGTGCCCAGGGAAACAGGTCATGACTGAAACTCAAAAAGCAGACAGCAGAGGAGTGTAAGAAGAGAAGCTGAAGGCCTAGAAAGGAACCCGGGAGAAAGGCAACCTTGAAACAGGCACAGAGACCGCGTGGTCCCATGAGAGCCAGCACACTCAAACCTCAACTCTGGTTCTGGAAGGGAGGAGGGAGTTACCCAGTGACTCAAAGGGACATGAGGGACCCTGGGATTCTGCTGATGCCTATCTCTGATCTGGGTGTTGATTACACGGGTGGCCGCTTGGTGAGAATTCACTCAGCAACATTCCTATGAGCTGTGCACTCCGCGATGTAAATGTTATGCTTTGGCATTTATATTTTATAAAAGGCAGGCTAAGGAAACGAGAGACAACACAGGAGGCTGAGAAGAAGCCTGAGAGGTGGAGGGAAAAGCCGTGGAGTGCGGCGGCCAAGGAGCAGGAGGAGAGGGCGTGAAGGCAGGAGGAGGTGGCACAGGTGTCCCAGCGAAGTGATGTGGACGGAGGGACCGAGGCACGGGGAAGGAACCTTCTCACCAATGAGGAGCTGGGCAGCATCTTCCACCCACTGAAACCCAGGCCCAGGGTTCACATGAACCAGCATCTGGAGTGCTCTCATTCATAGTTCCTTGAAGAAAAGATCATGGTTTGAGCTCACTCACCCTGATCCGACAAGAAGTCCAGCATGGTCTGTAGAAGGAAGGACAGGTGTCTGACAGAGAGGGCAGGGTTCCCCATCCTTCGGGAGGCGTAGACCAATTCATGGAGCAAACGCATCTGGACCGCGGCCCAGCCTCTGTGCGTGCCTGCGATGGAAGTTACAAAACGTCACAAAAGTACTTGGAGCGGGGACAGGAAATAGTTACGCTAAGCTGTAACCGTTGGCAATTTGAAGACAAATGCCTCAACTATCAAACTCAACAACCAACAAAAAATATTACATCTGCTTTTAATGACCATGTAAAATAAAGTTGGCCTGATTTTCATACAGCAAAAACAGGCATTGCATTATAGCATCTCTCTTCTGCAAAGACTGATTCCAAAATAGCCCACTTTGAAATAGTTATAAGCTTAGAACAAAAGATGGTTTTCATATATCTGAGTTATAGGCATGCATTTTTTTTCAAGAAAATACTCATATTTAAAGGGCCTTCATTATCAAAAACCAAGAACATTAAATCAAAAATATACTATTTCTCTAAAATATGAGAAAAATGAAAAGTGGATAGATAAATTAGAAAAACTTAGAAAAAAAATTAAATTCTACAGCTGCTCCCCCCAAAATAGTTTAGCATCTTTGAATTAAAGATGGAGAAATCTGGATGCACAAACAATTGAAAAGTATTTTTTCCTCTTTTTTTAAGGGTCAGGGTCTTGCTCTGTCATCCAGGCTGGAGTGTCTTGGTGCAACCACAATTCACAGCGGCCTGGACCTCCTGGGCTCAAGCAATCCAATCCTCCCATCTCAGCCTCCCGAGTAGCTGGGACTACTGAGTACACACCACCATGCCCAACTAATTTTTTTTTTTTTTTGCCTGTAGAGACAGGGTCTCCCCATGTTGCCCAGGCTTGAACTCCTGGCCTGGAGCAATCCTCCCACCTTGGCCTCTCAAAGTGCTGGGATTACAGGTATGAGCCATTGCTCCTGGCCAATCTGTGTTCTTAACACACACACCACCAATGACTCTGATAACCAACCACACTGACTGGCAAATCACTACTCCAGTTGATCCAAAACTTAGACCATGAAAAAACACAAAAAGGTCCATTCAAACTCAGACAAACCTGACACGCACTGAAAGTCTGTAATAGCTCACGATAGTCGGTTGGTTAACAAGTTATTTATTGAGAACATAATAGCGAGCCAGGCAGGTTCAGGAGAACGAGTAGGGAGAAAAAGTGCCTGCTGTCATGGCATTGGCATTCCTGTGGGAAGAGTCAGGCCGCAGCCCCGAGAAGACAAACGTGTGGTGGATGCGGGACAAACACAAACGGTAATAGTGAGGGCAGACAGGGCTGAGCGAGGGCGGACGGGGGCGAGCGAGGGTGGACAGGGCTGAGCGAGGGCGGACGGGGCGAGCGAGGGCAGACGGGGCGAGCGAGGGCGGATGCGGGGAGCGCGGACAGGGGCGAGCGAGGGCGGACGGGGGCGAGCGAGGGCGGACAGGGCGAGCGAGGGCGGATGCGGGGAGCGAGGACAGGGGCGAGCGAGGGCGGACGGGGGCGAGCGAGGGTGGACGGGGCGAGCGAGGGCGGACGGGGCGAGCGAGGGCGGACGCGGGGAGTGCGGACAGGGGCGAGCGAGGGCGGACGGGGGCGAGCAAGGATGGATGGGGCTGAGCGAGGGCGGGCGGACGGACGGGGGCGAGCGAGGGCGGACAAGGGCGAGAGAGGGCGGACGGGGCTGAGCGAGGGCGGACAGACGGGGGGCGAGCGAGGGCGGACAGGGGTAAGTGGAACTGTCGGCCAGGGCAGAGGGGCAAGGAGGTGGGCAAGGAGGTACCAGGGCCTGGCATGAGACTGGGCAGTCGCCTGATGCTGACTGGTGAGCAAACAGAAGAGAAGGGAAGCCTCCGCCCCAGCTCAAACGGCAGGGCCCTTCCTTCTATCCCACCTTTCTCTGTTTGCCCACTGATATTTGAAGACGCTGCTCCCAGCGTTCTACCACTCACAGCCCTTCCTGACCTTCTCTCAGCACCCTGCCCTGCACAGCTGACCAGTTCCTCTTCTGTACTTCCACTGCATTTTGCACACATTTCTGCCCATAGGAGTTATTTGACAGGCACCATAAGGCACCCACAAGCGCATGTATTTGTTTCTCTCATCGATCCTTAATTTCCTTGGGAGGCAGGTTAGTGTCTTATTCATTCAAGTGTCCTTAATGCCTAGCAGGGTGCCTGATAACACAGTTGGTACTTAACACATGTGGATCAAGACGAAAGGCTGATGAGAGCAAACCCTCCCGTGTTGCAGATATGGATGTTAGTATGAAGGAGGACATCGCTGTGTACTCCTTCATAACCTGCAATTAAATGCTTCAACAAAAGAAGAATAAAGTAAAAATAAAACTAGCATGCTCAAATATTGATAATTATTTAATCTGGACAATGGACTCACGATTCTATCCTAACGTGTATATATTTAAAGTATTTCATAATAATTTTTCATTGAAATCATTGGAGCTGACCAAACACACGCATGCACACATTTAAAAAACAAACAAAGACAGTACTTTATATTTAAAAAACAAACAAAAGACTACTTTATATCTTAGTAGCTCATCTTCCAGAAATCTTTTAGAATATAAAATGGCAGGACTTTTCATACAAAGGCAAGGAGAGAAGGACGAGTCCCTGCAATATTCCACACTGTCAACAGAAGCCAAGACCAAATGCCAAAATGAAGAAGAGATGTTTTTTAAGATTATGAAGCTGAAATCAATGTCATGACTAACCTAGCCACAAATTCAAAAAGGCCCAATTTAACCCTCTCAACACTACCGTATCTCGAAGGTCTTCTCACATAAGAATTCGGCAAATATCACTTTGCTGATTCTTTTAAAAATAGATAATGATCCAGTTCCTACCACAGGCGATTATGAGTAAGACCGAGCTTACATGTATTTAACAGTAAATAGTGTACAAGTCATAATTTCTATGTGACTCAAAGTGCTCCCCCTATAAAATGTGAATTCTTTTTCTGAAGACCGATTTGCAGCATATGACCTATAAAATTTTCAATACCCTTGTAATCAAAAAGTTCACCAATTTGGGGGTTTATTCTATAAATAAGTGAACTATTGCCTTTCGGCAAATACATCTGCCTTAGCTCTCTCTTTCATTCATAAGAGTTCCTGGGCAAAATTTAATCCCTTGTCCAGGAAAAGGCTTGAGCAAAAGGCATGATCAAAAATCTTCACATGCAGCAACACAAGTAAGATTTAAACGATACTAAGCAGCCCATTAAGCTGGCAAATACACACAGCACACGTCAGTGTTCCTACCTCAACCGTCTATAACCAGCTAGTGCAAATGTTCATCTCAATAAATGACAGAATACATTTTGGGACCTGAGAATACAGACAATCTGCCTTTTATTCACAGGTACAGGGTGTTAGGAGATTTCCATTAAGTTCTCTGGGAAATGTTTAAAGCAGTCCAGAGCCACAAGGGAGATGGGGTTTAAAGTGACTTTTGTGTTTTGTTAAACATATAGCCAGCTGACATTTACCATTTTTACATTATTTAATCTCGGTCAGTCACCTTCTTTCTCTAAACCTCTTTCACAAAATAATGCAAACGTCTCCTCCTGACACAGACGTCTCGATACAAAGTACCAAGTCACTTGAATGCATGCTTATTTGTTTTGTTTTTCAAAAGAAAAACAATTTCTTTTCAAAAGGAGTATGTTTCATTCATCATTCAACTCAAAAATTAAGAGCAAGAAACAAACTCAATAAATGGCAACAGACGTGTTATGGTAGCCACCCACAAGCATCTGGCCCTGCATCACCCGCATCTGCTCAGGCACCGTCAGGGACTGGCGCAGGGACACAGAGAGACACAGGGGCCTCCGCTCCCACAGAGCCTATGGGCTAGCATGGAAGGCAGATGTTAAATAATCACACCCAGTGCTTTTATTTATTTATTTTGTTTGTTTGTTTGTTTTTGAGATGGAGTTTCACTCTTGTTGCCCAGGCTGGAGTGCAATGGCGCGATCTTGGCTGCTCACTGCAACCTCCACCTCCCAAGCTCAAGCAATTCTCCTGCCTCAGCCTCCTATGTAGCTGGGATTACAGGTGTGCACCACTATGCCAGGCTTGTTTTTGTATTTTTAGTAGAGATGGGGTTTCACCATGTTGGCCAGGCTTGCCTCAAACTCCTGACCTCAGGTGATCCACCCGCCTCGGCCTCCCAAAGTGCTGGGATTACAGGCGTCGGCCACCGTGCCCAGCCCCAAACGTTTTTCAAATGTACTTACAAATTATGAGAAGTGTTGTAAGGAAGAACGACAGAATTCCATGAAGAAAGAAAAATAACAGCATTCGATAAAAGAGAAAAATAGAACAGTTCCACTTAAGGCTGAAAGGACCACCAAGGACCTCTCTGAAGAAATGGCATCCAGCTGTGACCTGAGGATGACTGGGAGTGAGGCAGGGAGAAAGGGAAGAGTATGTGTCCCCAAAGGAGGCCAGAGGCATCAGAAGACCTCAGACTGGCGCAGTCTTACATGTTATAGATAAGTGGCCTCAGGATAGGACAAAAAATAAAAACGACTCCTAGGATAACTTCCGCAGAGCCCAGGAGGCTTGCTTTACCCTGAAGCCAGCCTGGAGTTATATTCAAAGAATGCAAAAGAAAAAAAAAAAAGGAACTGAAAAGCAATTTAAATCTTGCCTGAAGTCTCTTAAAAGCACACCAAATGGGGATTCCATTCACAAGTGCACAGAGAACCTATTAAAACACACTTCCTCATCACTCCACAAAGCAACAGTGTGATTTGGTTGCTTTCTTCTTCCTCAACACTACTCCTTCCCAATCCAGTTTCTCCAGAATCCAGCCTAAATGAGCTTAGACACCCAACTCGCCGCAGCTAAGACTTCGGGGTCTAATCTCTCCTCTTCCAACAGTAACTCTTAGCATTTTTTTTTTCAAGATGGAGTCTCACTCTGTCACCCAGGCTAGAGTGCAGTGGCACATTCTTGGCTCACTGCAACTGCCACCTCCCGGGTTCAAGCAATTCTCCTGCCTCAGCCTCCTGAGAAGTGGAGACTACAACTACACACCACCATGCCTGGCTAATTTGTATTTTTTTGAGTACAGACAGGGTTTTATCGTGTTGGCCAGGCTGGTCTCAGACTTCTGACCTCAGTTGATCCACCCACCTTGACCTCCCAAAGTGCCAGGATTACAGGTGTCAGCCACTGCAGCTGGCCACTCAGCGTTTTTTTGTTGTTGTTTTTTGGTGGGGGACAGTTTCGCTCTATTGCCAGGCACCAGGCTGGAGTATAATGGTGCAATCTCAGCTCACTGCAACCTCCGTCTCCGGGGCTCAAGCAATTCTCCTGCCTCAGCCTCCCGAGTAGCTGGGACTACAGGTGCACCACTACGCCCAGCTAATTTTTGTATTTTTTAGTAGAGATGGGGTTTCACCATGTTGGCCAGGATGATCTCGATCTGACCTCGTGATCTGCCCACCTCGGCCTCCCAAAGTGCTGGGATTACAGGTACGAGCCACCACGCCCAGCCCACTCTTAGCCTTTTAAAATGAAAATCCTACCAGTTTTAGGGTTTATCCAGTTGTTTTGTCCAAAATTAACTGTTGCTAGGGCAGGCCCCTCCCTGGCCCTCATCCACAACCAAAGGCCAGGAAGGGGCCTGCCCTAGAAACAGTGCTTCATTGATAAGTACTCCTTGTGGTGGGGGGGGCCCAGGGGAGGGACAGGCCTTACAAACCCCTTTCACACTACCCTCAGGGGATGCTATGGGAGGCTGGCTAAGCCTGACCAAGGATCTCATTTGACTAACAGCCACAAACACTTGCTGAGCACCATCCAAAGCTCCTCACAGGACTGACCAATTCAATCCTTACAACCTCCACCAGTAAACTAGTGCCCCACTTACATATGAGAGTGTGGGCACAGAGGACTCAGGGACACAGCCAGGGTCAGTAATGGGGTCCTGCGCTCTCACCAGCTGTATGACTTCAGGAGTAACACTGCGCCTTGTCCGCCCTGGTCCCTTACATGGCACCTGGAACACACGGTCTCTACTCACCAAGCTGTGAGAACTGAGGTTACACATGTGAACCTGCTTACCACGAGACCACAGCTAGCCTTGGCGTGGATGAGAAAGAGACGCCTGTAGGCAAACGCAGCCTGCAGGCACAAGGCTTAGCAAGGCACGCCCACAAAATCCCTGTGGGAAACAGCAGTACCCCTTCAGCGCCCCTTAGTCTGAATGCACCCAGCCTGAGCCACAGATGGCTGTCACGCACAGCCCAGCACCCCGCACAGGCCGCGACCTTACAGTGAGCCTGCCCAGCACACCGACCCTGCCCAGCATAGCCACCCTGCCCAGTACAGCGACCCTGCCCAGCACAGCGACTCTGCCCAGCATAGCCACCCTGCCCAGCACAGCGACCCTGCCCAGCACAGCCACCCTGCCCAGCATAGCCACCCTGCCCAGCACAGCAGCTACTCCAGCTATGTCACCTAAAATACCAGGAAATAGCAAAGAAAATTTGAACAATCACCTTTTTTGTGTGAACAATCAACTTTTTGTAACATCTAATAAGAACCATTTTTTTAAACTTTCATTTTAAGTTCAGTGGAACAAGCACAGGTTTGTTACACTGGGAAACTTGTGTTGTGACCCAGGTATTAAGCTCAGTACCCATTAGTTATTTTTCCTGATCGTCTCCCTCCTTCTACCCTCTACCCTCATCATTTAGCTCCCACTTATAAGTGAGAACATGCAGTACTTGCTTTTCTGTTCCTGTGTTAGTTTGGCTAAGGATAATGGCCTCCAGCTCCATCCATGTCCCTGCAAAGAACATGATCTAATTCTTTTTATGGCTGCATAGTATTCCATGGTGTTAGATGTACCACATTTTCTTTATCCAGTCTATCATTGATGGGCATTTAGGTTGATTCCATGCCTTTTGCTATTGTGAATAGTGCTGCAGTCAACATACATGTGCGTGTGTCTAAACAGAATGATTTAATGAAATGTAAATTGTTCTATTATAAAATTTTTTAATAAATAAAAATAGCCCTAAAATAATAGTATTTTTATTTATTTAAAAAAATTATGCTATAAAGGTATAGTACTAAAAATAGTGTGGTAATGGTGAAATACCAGATAAATAGGTCAATGGAGCAGAAGAGACAGCTCAGAAATAGAACCTTGTAACCACAGTCAACTGGTTTTTGACAAAGCAGCAAAGGCAATCAGTGGAGCAAAGATAGTCTTTTCAATAAATGGTGCTGAGATAGATGGACATCTACCAGCAAAAAACCTCCAGGCACAGACCTTATACTCTTCACAAAAATTAACTCAAAACAGACCAGAAACCCAGTGAAGAATGAGAAAAATCCAAACCTCCCGAAGTTAACACGAGAAAATCTAGGTGACCTTAGGTATACCAGTGACGCTTTAGATACAACACCCAAGGTATAATCCATGAAGGAAAGAACTGATAAGCTAGACTTCGTTAAAATTTATAACTTCTGCTCTGCAAAAGACATACCAAGAGAACGAGAAAACATGACACGGACTGGGAGAAAATATTTGCAAAAGGCACAACTGATAAAGGACTGTCATCCGAATCATACAAAAAACTCTTAACATCAACAGCAAGGAAATAAACAATCCAATTAAAAAGGGGGCAAGAGGTCTGAACAGACACTTCACCGAAGAAGATATCCAGGTGGCAAAGAAGCAAAAGAAAAATGCGCAACATCATATGCCATCAGGGAACTGCACAGTAAAGCAATGAGATACCTCTAAGAATGGCCAAAATCTAAAACACTAACAACTCCAAATGCTGGCAAGGACATGGAGCAACAGGAGCTCCCATTCGTTGCTGATGGGGATGCAAATGGTACGGCCACTGTGGAAGACAGTTTGGCAGGTTCTTACAAAACTAAACATATTTTTACTGTATCAGCCGGGAACCATGCTCCTTGATATTCACCCAAATGAGTTGAAAACTTATAGCCATACAAAAACTTGCACACAAATGTTTACGGCTGCTTTACAATTGCCAAAACTTGCAAGCAACCAAGCGGTCAATCAAGATTCATTAGATGAACGTATAAATAACTGTGGCATCTTCTGATAGTAGAATATTATTCAGCACTATAAAGAAATGAGCTATCAAGCCATGAAAAGACATGAAGGAAACGTAAATGCATACTACTAAGAGAAAGAAGCCAATTTGAAAAGGCTACATATTGTGTGATTCCAACTATATGACATTCTGGGAAAGGCAAAACTATAGAGACAGTAAAACGGTCAGTGGTTGCCAGAAGTAATAGGGAGGGGCAGATGAGGAGACAGGGCACAGAGGATTTTCAGGGCAGGGAAACTTCTCTGTATGATATCATAATCGTGGATACTCGTCAGGACACATTTGTCAAATCACACAGAACGTACAATGCTGAAAGTGAACCCGGATGTAAACTATGAACTTTGGATGATGACGATGTGTCAACACAGGTTCATCAATTGCAACAAGTGTACTACCCTGGTATGGGCTATTGACAGTGGGGAAGTCTGTGGGTCTGCAGGGCAGGAGGTAAGTGGGTCATCAGCCTCAATTCACACAATCTCACGGTCCATCTAAAGGCGCCAGTCATGAAACAAGGGCTCGGGAGACAGGTTCCATCCCATCCCTCTGGGGAACACAGAGGAAAAAGAAATTAGAGAAAGGGAGGGCAGGTGACAGGGCACGTGCAGAAAAACTGTCATGAACCTCACCTCAGCGCACACCTTATCCATCTTTGTGCATGACCTCGCCAGGTCTCCTCTTTTCTATACCCTGACATGGTTTTGGGGGTTTCTTTAATTAAACATGGGGCTTGTCACCTGTCTGTGCTGGATGTGCTGGTGATTGGACTCATACTGTTAGCGGAGTTCATTTTGAACCTGGATTTTGTCCTTTGCTTTCATCTTAGTACTGAGTGCGAGAGGTCAACAGCGGAGTTGGGGACCCTCTCCAGCAGGCCTATTCTGCAGGGATGTCCTGGTGCTTGCTTTGTGCTGGACACCATGCCACATGTTGAGGGGGAACACACAAAGTCCCAAACTCCCTGACAGATCTCAGCCATCTTGCCCTAGCAGACAGCGTGACAGGCTTGTCTCACTTGCCCGTAATGTCATCAGCATTCCGCCTCACCCTGTGGCTCCAGAGAGGCAGGATATCTTAGGGTCTAAAGACAAAAACCCTCAAAAATTGGGGATTCATATGGGGATCTTGATGGGACTTGGGAGATTTTCAACCCTGAATACATCTGCTTGCACGCAGGGCCTCAGCTCTTCCTGGCATAGCTTCAGGCCAGACCACAGCAGTCCAGAGCAGAAGTGTCCTCCCCACGTTGCAAAAGCACCCCCCAGGTCTAGTTCTATTCCCTGGAGAGAAATAGGAGCCTAAAGTGCTGCGTGCGCTCCATCCCATCTCCCTCCACTCCCCTCCCTCCCTGCCTGAAGGACTCCTCTGGCTACACTCCTCACTTAGTCTGCACTTTCTCTTCCAAACCCCAGTGCCCTCCTTTTAAATGAGGCAAGAGGATCACTTCAGCCCAAGAGCTTGAGGCCAGCCTGAGCAACATAACAAAACCTCATTTCTAATCAATGAAAATGAATACATGCTTTCAGATATCACCGTGTTCTCAGCCAGGGATTTCACAAAGCATTGCTGCCATGCCAAATCTGGCCACCATGTCCTAATGTGAACAGTTTCGTGGTTTACACACTGCCCATGGCTGTTTTCACACCCCAACAGCAGGGTCGGCTCATTTCCACAGAGACTGTGAGGCCCATGAAGCCTACAATACTTACTCTCTGGCCCTTTACAGAGAAAGTTTGCTGACCCCTACTCACAGCTAATCAGAATGCCTCCTGAGAATCTGATCTGAGATTCTATCAGATCTAAGTGTTGCCTTGGGAAGATGACTGAACAGTAAGAAGTCTGGGGAGTGTGACTTAGGAGGATGGTCACAGCAACATTAGACATGTAAGTTATTAGCAGCTCCGGAAGGACCTGAGAGCTCTGGGCAGACAGCGGGAAGCTGTCACATGTGAGAGGAAGCTGTCTACTTCCACTGGACAGGGCAGACCTCCTTCGCCATCGCGTCACTCACCCAACATACCACTTGTAATGGGGCAGGAGTCTAACTAATTACCTGTCGAACCAATGTACCAAAAAGTCCAGTAGACATGTCTTCAGATATTCCAGCAGGTGAAAGTAAGGAGAAACATAATTTTTAAATCCATGTTGGTGAGAGCCCTAACAATCAGAATTATCCAAAGTAGAACTGGATTTGAAGCCATGAGCACCTCCAGTCAGCAGAGGCCAGTGAAACTGATGGACATGACCACATAAAAAAGATGCTGAAGAATCCATTTTACCCTGGTAGGAAATTAACCTAGATGACATCTCCGTTCTTTTCCTAGCTAGAAGCGTATGCCTTCACTAACTCTAGGCTTGAAAAAAAAGTGCTATATGTTTCCTATCTAAAAGCAACCCCTCAAACATGGTTTGTTTTTGTTTTTTTGAGAAGGTCTCTCTCTGACGCCCAGAATGGAGTGCAGTGGTGCAATCCCAGCTCACTACAACCTCCGCCTCCCAGGTTCAAGCGATTCTCATGCCTCAGTATCCCAAGTAGCTGGGACTACAGGCGCGTACCACCACGCCCAGCTAATTTTCATATTTTTTGGTAGATACAGGGTTTCACCATGTTGCCCAGGCTGATCATGAGTTCCTGACCTCAAGTGATCCACCTGCCTTGTCCTTCCAAACTTCTGGGGATTACAGGAGTGAGGTACCTCACCTGGCCCCAAAAAATATTTTTTCTCCTCCTAATTAGACTTTGCCTAATACAGAGCATTACCCTTATACATATTTGTTATTAGATTTATAGCTTTATTTTTAATATGTATTGCCCTGCATTAATATTTCAGAGTAAGAATTTACTTAGCATAGCTGGGGTAGACACATATACCCAAGCATATTTATTCCTGCTTGACTTGTGCTAACCTAACTACATATCCTAAGTAAAATTCATTAGGTATTTCCAGTATTTGATTGATGAGGACATACCATGCCAATGAACTCAGAGGCGATTTCTAACTCCCCCTGATAAAGATTCAAAAATCCGAACCCCAAAGCAAAGTACATTTTCTTATCATCTGATGATAGTAGGTACCCAACTACTGGGCAGGGATCTAGTCATCCTTGAGCCGCCAGTGCCAGTCACAATGTGTGCCAAGCAGAGCAGGGGCCCAAACAGCATGTGATCAGCCAACAGAAAGCAACACCTCGGCGCCGGCAAGGGGACTCCAGTACCTCTGCTGAAGTCTTTTGGATCCAGTGACAGACTGTAGCCGGGGAGCGTTTCCAGGAGGAGTTTGTAGCAAGCCCTCCACCCAGGCTCGGCGATGCTGGGGGCCACGCACTGCATGGCAGCCACGCGCTTGAAGAATGCAGACTTGCGATGGAAGCCGATCAGCTCATAGAGCTCGGAGAGGATGCTGTAGCGCTGAATTTTCTCTTCCTCAGAAAGCTGAAGCACAGAAAGAAAGTGAAAAAGCTTTTGAAAGAAGCTTGTCAGTAAAAAGAGAAACACAGGTTAAAAACGTTTCTTCATAAAACAAAGACCTGAGGAAACATTAAGGAGAGGGAAAGCCTGATGAGCAGCGCTGGGCACAGGCCCAGGGCAGCACCGGGTGGCTCGAGACCATCCCAGCCATTGCTGCAGATGCAACAGTCCTCCTGTTAACACAGCTCAGATTCTCTGCTACAAAGATACTTGCTAAAAATCACACGAGACCTCTACTTTAAGTTCCTGAACAAATAAAAAGAAAAGGAACAAGAGTTCATCTAGACAACAGGATTCTAACAAGGTCTTTCATCAAACACAAAAAGTCTTAAACACAAGAATACACAGAACCATGGAACTGGGTAATGAATCGTTTACGGTAACACCAATGAAATTAGATTTAAGACTTACGGAAAGTTTTTTTTTTTTTCCTTTTTTGGGTACATTCAAAGAACATGCAAGATTGTTGCATAGGTACACACATGGCAGTGTGATTTGCTGTCTTCCTCCCCTTCACCTATATCTGGCATTTCTCCCCACGCTACCTCTCCCCACCTCCCCACCCCAACAAAAAGTTTTCTTTCATCTAAGACCCAACTGAATCCTCCGAACAACCCTGTAGTGTAGCAATCTTCTGTTTCTTCTTTTTTTTTGAGACAGAGTCTCACTCTGAAGCCCAGGCTGGAGTGTGGTGGTGTAATCTTGGCTCACTGCAACTTCTGCCCCCTGCAGGTTCAGGCAATTCTCCTGCCTCATCCTCCTGTGTAGCTGAGATTACAGGTACCCACCCACATGACTGGCTAATTTTTGTATTAGAGATGGGATTTCTCCATGTTGGCCAGGCTGGTCTCAAACTCCTCACCTCAGGTGATCCGCCCGCCTCGACCTCCCAAAGTGCTGGGATTACAGGTGTCAGCCACTGCACCCAGATGACAACTTCTGTTTCTTCAGCACCTACGGTATTGGCAGCAGACTTAATGTACCTGATTTACTCAATACAACCATCTGTGAGCTGGCAAATAAGGACATTAACAGCTCAGGGACACAGTAATCACCTGTGGAAAATCACACAGCCAAGAAGTATCAGCGACAAGACCTGACTCTGGGCCTGGGTTCTGCCCACTGCACAGCTGCCCTCAGAGAAGGACGGCAGAGCCCACTCTGCTGCTCCAGGAGCACTGCTTAAGGAAGCGCTTCTCTCTCTCCCTGCCCTTGACGATGACTGTTTCCCTGATGTTCCTGTGAGTAGAGAGCCTTAGCTGGAATATCCTTGCAACTCGGGCCTCCAAACCCCGCTTCCATCCCCTTTCCTTTGCGCTCACTGCCATGGCCTCGCTGGGGCCCTCGTCAACCGTCATCTGGAAGACAAATCAGCATCATCTTCCCACCACGTCTCCCCCTTCCTTCACCTATCCACACACCCCTGCCAGACTCAGGTTCCTGAGACATGGCTCAGAGCCTATCACGCCAGCCATGGTGTGAACATGCCTCCCCAAAATTCACGTGTTGAAAGCCTAGCCCCCAAGGTGATGGTATGAAGATGTGGGGACTTTGAAAAGCGATTGGGTCAGGAGGTGAAGCCCTCAAGAATGGAATTAGTACCCTTATAAGAAGAGACCCTGAAGAGCTAGCTCACCTCTTCCACCATGTGAGGACGCAGAGAAAAGATGGCAGTCTATGAACAAGCAAGTGGGCCCTCCCCAGACACCAAACCTGCTGGCACCTGGATCATGGACTTCCAGCCTCTAGAACTGTGTGCAATCAATTTCTATTGTTTACAAGCCACCCGGTCTGTGGTTTTGTTAGAGCAGCCTCACCAAAGTAAGACAATCTCTGTCTCGAAACCACTAGGGTCCCCTTCAGGCCATAAAATGGAGCTCAAATGCCTTCACAGCCATGCCAGGTCCTCCGCAGTTAGCTCCAGCCTGCTCTGGGAACTCGAGGTCCCACTGTCTACCTATCACCTCACCAAACTGAACAACTTTAACTCATTTGTTTCTCATTCTGTCAACGCATATTCCCTGAATGCCTACTCTGTGCCGGCCACTCTTGTGGTGGGGGATACAGCAGTGGACAAAACAGGCTAAGACCCCTACCAGGAGGGCCTCCGTGCTAATGATGGGCTAGTCCCCTGGCTTAGAATCAGTGGGGAAGATGACAATAAATCAATGAACAACAAAATAAAATAACTGCTCTAAGTCCAATGAAATAACTTTGACACAGAATCACGGGTGGCAGCTTGTGAGGACTGCACCAGGTGACGCCGCCAGGATGCACAGGTTCTCTGCTCCTGCACTCCCTCTACTTCCACGTCTGACTCTCCCTTCGGAGGCTCAGTTCAAATGCCACGCTCTCCAAGAAGCTCATCCTCATGCCTTTCAGCTGGAAGCTGCCGCTTCCTCCTTCCCTAAATTCTCCTGACCATGCTGGACTCCATGTCCTTTCTCTGTGTCTCTCATACTATTTATGTATGCATCGCATCTCTGCACCCCTACTTTCCCTAAGTGAAAGGTCATTTCACATTCACCCCAACGAAGTGTGAGAATCACCACTACTCTACCTGCTCACCAGCATTATGATAATATCAGTCTTTTTTATTTTAGACGTTCTGGTGGCTTTAACTTCCATTTCCCTGAAAACTAATGATGTTGAACCTTTTTCATATGATCACTGGCCACCACTATATCTTCCTTTGTGAAGTGCTTGTTCAAATCTTCTGACCGTTTTTAAAATTAGATCGTGTGTTTTATTATTGAGTCGTAGGAGTTCTGTATATATTCTGAATGCAAGTCCTTAGTTATATATGTTTTGCAAATATTTCCTCCCAGTCTATTGCCAATTTATTTTCCTAAGGGAGTCTTAATAAGCAAAAGCAGTTCATTGTGCTGTAGCTCAATTTATCAGTTTTTTCTTCCACAGTTAATGCCTTCTATGTTCTAATCTAAGAAAAACCTTTGCCTGAGGTCACAAAGATATTCTAAGTTTTCATCTGAAGTTGCTGTCTAGGTATATGGTCCATGAATATTCAAATCTGAGTAGTACATGGCCTCTCCCTTTCCAGGAATGTGCAGTACAACACCAGAAAGAGACCCCAGTGCAGGCGGAGAGCAGCCAGGGAGGGGTGGAGGAGGGATGTAAAAAAGAGGCGGGGGTTGGCCAAGGCACAGTGGCTCACGCCTATAACCCCAGCACTTTGGGAAGCCACGGCAGGCAGATCACCAGAGGTCAGGAGTTTGAGACCAGACTGACCAACATGGAGAAATCCCATGTCTACTAAAAAATACAAAATTAGCCAGGCATGGTGGCACGCGCCTATAGTCCCAGCTACTCGGGAGGCTGAGGCAGGAAAATCACTTGAATCTGGGAGGTGGAGGTTGTGGTGAGCCAAGATCGCGCCATTGCACTCTAGCCTGAGCAACAAGACCGAAACTCTGTCTCAAATAAATAAATAAATAAGAAGAGGCGGGGGTATTTAATGCCTTTATCACAAGCCTGGAAATGCCCAGACCTTCAGCTGCTCCCACCGTGTGCCAAAAGGGATAAAAGATGTTGGGGCAGAGAAGACAAATAGTGATATTAGCCAGTGCCCTTAAAGAGGCCACCATCTAAAATAAGGACGACACCCAGGGAAGGTCGTTTCATTGATCCTTTCATGGAACCTATCCGAGAGGAAAGGTTGTAATACTACGATCAGTAATACATTATTTCATTCCTCCTACCATTTCAGCATAATAAGAAATCAAATGATAAACACTATATTGCAAACGGAGTTGACAACACTTCAAAGCCCCAAAACGGATCCTTAATGGGAAAAGCTTGGGCGCAACTGCTTTTGGGCACTAGGCAGACACTAGACTAAGAAGCCGATAGGTTGACACAGGCACAAGGAGCCGGGGGATAGAGAACAGTCCCAGGCAAAATGCCAGGCCAAGGTCCTCACAAAATCTTGAAACAAGATGAAATCCCCAAACTCATTTCCAACCTGCTGCTCTTTCAGGGAATATTAACCAGCACGTCTTTGTTCTAATTTTTCAACAGGCTGCACAGTCACGAAGTCCGAGTTCAGGGCCCAGATGCTTATGTGAGGTTCCAACGGAAGTGGCTCAAAGACTACTCAAGACGAGCAGCCTTACTCACAAGACAGACTCGGGGGGGATCCAAACACTAATTCACTACCCCATTTCCAAGTAGAAAGTAAGTTCAGATCTTCTTTCTTCTGCTGATAAGAAATACAGTGGTAACATCAGTGGGAAACTCCAGACGCAGGACTGGTCTCCGGCAGGATGGTAATGAAAGGAATACGAACTGGACCTGTGAAGTCCTGAGCTCCAGGGACACCTCTGCATATCCTTAAGAAATAGGGATCATCAAATCTAATTATGATTGTTGAAAACACTAAATGAAAAAATGCAAACACTCAGCATAAGCCTAAAACTCTCAGTGAGTGTTCAAGAAACAGAAATATCACTGTTAGTTAATGCCTTTGAAATCACAGGTTCTAACCCCAAGTTAACCAGCCAGAGAAGCTCTAGAAAATGCCTTCACCCTCATGAGCCTTCTCAAACATGGGTACTCATAGCGATCGGAAGAACAAGGCAGGGACAGATGCTTGGGGCAGCCTGGTGGCAGCACTCAAGTGATGACCGTGGGAGAGTGCACGAGGGGGAGCAGCGGGCACCACACATTCCCAGGTATGGGAAACACACTCTGCTTCTCTCACCAGCTATTTCCAGCCATAGTTACATGGAGAGAAAATATATCTTCAAAATTACACAGACTTTCCATATATCTATCAAAAAAGTCTGGAAAAAACATAACTTGCTCTCTTACATCCGGAGTAGGGGTAATGAGGTATGCACCAAGGATTTTTCTTTACAAGGGTCTTCTTATATTCTTACCTTAAGAACGGAGGTGTTTTTCTATTTCATTCTTTGACTAAACGTGTGTCGTCCAGGGGATCTCGGTTTTACCCATGGGTCTGCCATCCAGCTCCCAGTTCTGGGCAGGTCTAAGGCTGATTTCCTATCCCTCGTGTGTAAGCACTGAAAACTGTTACCATGGACAGGCAGGGCATTCTCTGGCTTTCAAGGCCCACTGACTTTCAGAATTCCGACTTTTTGGAAAATGATTTCCTTTTCCTTTCTTAACAATGGGCTATTTTGAAAGATGTTGGGTATGCAGGATAGGGGGATTTTTATCTCTTAATCAGCATTTTTAAGGAACTTGTGCTGACATTTTGGACCACTATATTGCCAAAACAAAAATCACTATTTTCCAAACTTAAGTATGATTTGAAATCTTTCTTTTCTTTCTTTTTAACTATTAACAGACTTTTTTTAAATTAAAAAACATTGCTCAGTCTGTGAGTCCCAGCCTGGTGTCTAGGGCCACAGGGCCTGCCCGGTACTGGCTTTTACCAGGCAGCCTGGTGCTGGGGTCCGAGGCAGGCCTGGCACTCGCGTTGCTCTCCTTTCCCTCATGAGGGTCATCTCCCTCCACACTGTGCTGCCTGAGGCCGGAGGAGGCTGACTCTGGGGGTGCAGGCTGTCCTTCCCATCCTCTTCCATGCACCTTTTCTCATGTATGCGCTACACCTGGCTGTAGCTGTGGTCACCTGCCTGGCTTCCTAGCTCTTGTGAAGGTGTGTGTGTGGACGGTTGTCAGGCTGGTGTTTCTTTAGGTGGGCGAGTGCTGAAAGGTCCTATTCTGCCATCATGCTCGCATCACCCCTCCCCTAAGAGAATAACATCAGCCCCAAATCTTCACCGTATACATTACATATTTAAGGTGAAGCAAACATACAGGAAAGAAATGCTGGGATAAATCACTTGTCCCCATATATTGTTTGCTTTATAAAGAAGTTTATTGCAATTAAATTTGCATAAAAAGAAAAAAAAAGTAAGCCACCAACTAGAGCAGATCCTTGAAGGGACATACAAAATTAAGAAAGGGATGAAGCCAAAAAATGAGAAGACACTCCATAAGCTTAATAAAATCCATATCCTATGGATGAAATTACCAATTCCTAGAACACCTAATCTAAATATAGCAGAAACATAAGATGCCTTTCTTACTAGGAAATGGCCAAGATAAAAAATAATCATTTAAAACAAAAAAAACCCCCTGAAATTCTAAGTTTTGGCTGCCGACTAAATTTGTCTCCTTCCTGGAAGAAAGGAAGATGTGTTGGTTCTTTACTGTAGGTATCTCATGTTTATGGATTGGAAGACAATATTGGTAAGATGGTAAAACACCCTAAAGTGATCTATAGACTCAATGCAATTCCTATCAAAATCCTAGCTAGTTTTGTCAGAGAAACTGACAAGCTAATGCCAAAATTCACATGGAAGTACCAGGGACCCAGCATAGCCAGAATGATCTTTAAAAAGAACAAAGTTGGAGGAGACACACTTCCCAACTTCAGAACTTACTACAAAACTATAGTAATCAAGACAGTGTGGTACTGGGATAAGTACAGATATGTAGATCAATTGAATAGAATTAAGAGTTCAGAAAAAAATAATTACAGTCAACTAATTTTCCACAAGAGTGTCAATGGGGAAATAAATGTCTTTACAACAAATGCTGCTGGGACAACTGGATATTTATATACAAAAGAATAAAGTTAGACCAGGCGTGGTGGCTCACCCCTGTAATCCCAGGGCTTTGGGAGGCCAGGGCAGGTGGATCGCCTGAGGTCAGGAGTTGAAGACCAGCCTGGCCAAAACAGTAAAACCCCATCTCTACTAAACATAGGAAAAATCAGCCAGGCATGGTGGTAGGTACCTGTAATCCCAGCTACTCAGGAGGCTGAGGCGGGAGAATCACTTAAACCCAGGAGGCAGAGGCTGCAGTGAGCTGAGATCCCACCGCTGCCCTCCAGCCTGTGGGACGAGTGAGACTCCACCTCAAAAAAAAAAAAAAGAATAAACTTGGACCCCCCCCCACCTCACACGATAAATAAAAATTAACTCAAAATGGGTCATAGACCTAAATGCAAAAACTAACATTACTGTTTTCCTAAAATAAAACAATAAATCTTCATGACCTTGGTTTAGCAATTTTTTTATATAACACCAAAAACACATACGATGAAAAAATGAATAAATTAGACTTCACCAAAATTAGAAACTTTTGTGCTGTCAAGGACACCAGCAAAAAAGTGAAATGGGCCAGGCACAGTGGCTCATGCCTGTAATCCTAGCAATCTGAGAGGATGAGCCGGGTGGATCACTTGAGGTCAGGAGTGCAAAACCAGCCTGGCCAACATCTTTACTAAAAATACAAAAATTAGCCACATGTGGTGGCACATGCCTGTAATCCCAGCTACGCAGGAGGCTGAGGCAGGAGAACAACTTGAACCCGGGAGGCGGAGGCTGCAGTGAGCTGAGATCATGCCACTGCATTCCAGCCTGGGAAACAGAACGAAACTCTGTCTCCAAAAAAAAAAAAAAGTGAAATAACAATACCAAAATGGGAGAGAAATTTTGCAATGCATGTAGCTGATAAGGGACTAGTATCCAGAATATATAACGAACTCTTACAGTAAAAAAGTAAAACCCAATTTAAAACCCGACAAAGAGTTTGAATGGACATACAAGTGGCCAGTAAGCACATGAAAAGATGCTCAGCACCACCAGCCATCAGGGAAATGTGAATCAAAACCAAAATGAGACATCACTTCATACCCACTAGAATGGCTCTCATCAAAAGATGGACAGTGACAAGTGTGGATGAGGATAGGAGAAATCACAGCCTTCATTTGTCGCTGGTAGAAATGAAAAATGGCACAGCCGCTTTGGAAAAGTTTGACAGTTCCTCAAAAAGTTAAACATAGAGGTATACATGACCCAGCAATTTCTCTCCCAAGTATATACCCAAGAGAACTGAAAAGATGTACAAACACTTGTACATTCCCACAAACTACACGTACATGAGTGTTCATAGCAGCATTATTCTTAACAGCCAAAAGGTGGAAACAACCTAGTGTCCATCAAGCGATGCACAGATAAATAAAACGTGGTCTATCCACACAGCGGATACTATGTGGCCATCAAAAGGAACGAAGGACTGATTCTTGCTACAACACGGAGGCACCGTGAGAACATGGTGCTAAGTGAATAATCTAGACACAAAGGGACAAACACTGTCCTTTTAGGTGAAAGGCATAGAAGTGTTCATTGTACTACTCCTGTGGCTTTTATAAAGGCTTGAAGACTTTCCAAGTAAGAATGAAGTACACTACACATTACAAATATAAAGTAATAAGAAATTAAATCCCTCACGGGGGGTTTAAGGATTCAGTGCAGACACGGGTGCGCACATCCACCAACGGTCATTGCTGTCACTGCCGCTCAGATGAGTGGTGCTGATGCTGGTGAGTGCCACAGGATGGAGCATGAGTCCTCGCTGACTCCACTTCAGGCATCCAACAAACATTAATAAGTGCCTCATCTATGACAAGTATTGTGCTTGGCACAGTGGCTAAGCACATGAGTAAATGTGTGCTTAAAAATGTGTGCACTAAAAAAATGAGTAAGACACAGTCCCCGCTCTAGAATCTGCATTACCCAAGTTTTCTATTAAAAATGTATCATGTTAACATTCAGCTCGGCTCTAAAGTAACCCCAAGGTACAGAGCTGAGAATTTCTAAAAGCAATAAGTGTCCATAATATGCTGTTTATGCATTTATTTACATTCCGCCTCATTCTAAAAAGGAATCTAAAATCAATTTTTTAAACACATACAATTTAACAACAATAAAAAAAAGAGAGATAAAAATCAGTGTAAAGAGACAATGAGAATTCTAGTTAAAGGAAATCGGGGGAACGTCTGCCGTGGAGTAGGTATAATTATTAAGGGTAAGCTAGAGACTCGGCTCTAAGGCTCCTCACAGCTAAAGCAAAAAGATAAAGACCAGGTGTGGTGGCTCATGCCTGTAATCCCAGCACTTTGGGAGGCTGAGGTAGGTAGATCACTTGAGGTCAGGAGTTCAAGACCAGCCTGGCCAACAAGGTGAAACCCAGTCTCTACTAAAAATACAAAAATTAGCCAGGCAGTAGTAGTGGGCACTTGTAACCCCAGCTACTCATGAGGCTGAGGCAGAAGAATCGCTTGAGCCTGGGAGGCAGAGGCTGCAGTGAGCTGAGATCAGGCCACTGCACTCCAGCGTGGGCAAAAGAGTAAGACCCTGTCTCAAAATAAATAAACAGGAAGAGATAAGTATCAGTAAGTGCCTGCACCAACTGCAGGCATGTCCCCTGCGGGAAGCTGTGAAGCACCATTCTCGTCTTCGAGCACCATTCTCAACACCTTCCTGCGTCAAACAGAACAACCCACAGCACAGATGTGGGGCTCATTCCTCAGGCTCTGGCTTTTGCTTTGATTTAGTCCTCTCTCTCTCTCTCATCCCTTCATTGGGCTTCAAATGGAGCTCTGAAATCCAACCTAAGGATCGGGTCAAAGATTCCCACTGCTTTGCAAGCAGCCGCCATCCAGAGAACAGCGGGGCATCAGAAGCCCACCTGGCTTGCTCGTTTCTGAGAGATTTCCTTATATGCCTCCTTCTCTCTCCTAAAGACAAGGTGCCATATCCCAGGCTCGTGTTCAGTCAGACATGTCTCCATTCTCTCTCTCCCCTTTTCCACCCCTAATAAGGAACCTGACTGTCCTCCTTCCCCATCCAACAGTTTCTTTGTGAGAACTATGAATTCCTCACCAGCCATCTCTCAAAGCCACGCACCCTGCTGGCCAGACTGAACTGTTTCAGCCTCAGCTAAGCTGCGTTCCTTCTACTTTCCCCCTTCTATCTTAAAAAGCTTTTCCCAAATCTCCCCGTGCCTCTGATTTTCAGCTTAAATTGACATAAAGTTCTGAGGTTGCAATTATTATGTGCATATCTAGCAGGCTTTTGCTGGGTTTCCTTAGCAACAGCTTCATTAAGGAACTGCATCAAAAATTTTAAAGAGGCTATTCTTACATCTGAACAGAGTAGCCTGCATAAAATTTGAATGGCTTTGAAGAGAAAATTAACCAGGAACAAAGAGGTGGCAGGTCTTAGTCAGCAGTATCATAAGCCAAAATGTTTCAAACGGCTCGGAATCATTCCTGAATATTTGGTTTGTGAGAGGAAAGGGTGTTGGATTTAACGTGGGTTGAGCCTAGAGTATGTTCTCCAATCTGGTCAAGTCGGATTCTTTTCCAGTTTTTCAAACAATTCCTTACTACCATTTTCCCTTACTGTCGCTTGCCATTCTCAACTAATCGAGAATGAAGAAAGTAAATTTCAATCATTTGGGTTGTTTTGGGGAAACTACCTGATGTGGTGCATAGAGTTTGAATTTTCGAAATGGCTTAAATACCAATGGTGGTACCTACAAGACAATCCTAGACCCACAGCAAACTCCTCTCCTCAATTTCCCATCCCTCAAATGGAGCGTAATAAACTACTAAGCAAAACGGCTGTGATGATTATGGCCAAAGCTAAAAGTCATCTACCTAAATGCATGCAGCATGCCAGCTGCTTGCTCACTGGTATTATCAACGAGTTTCAGCTTATCCGATAACACAGAGGCTCTGCCTTTTCATCTTTTTCTGTGCCAACAGAGCCTATTTTACGGGATTAATACTGTTAGAGCAGCCCTGACTAGAAAACTCCCCAGGTCTACAAGGCAGAGCATGTTCTTTTCCTTGGATCAAATTGACAATTATCTGTGTTTATGTTTATCTGCTCAGTACCCATTTCCCCCTCTAGACCACTTCCCCCTCTTGCAGTCAGTACGACAGCATGTCTGTTTTGTCGCCCACTGAACATTCAAGGATAGCAGATGATGTAGTGCTGAGTGCCTGGCCTCTGGTGTGGAACACGTGAGTTAGGGTAGGAGAGAGAGAAACAGCACGCTTTCCGGAGGCCCCTCTCCTCTGAAATTATGGTCTGGCTTTGGATAAGCTGTACAATCTTTCCTTAGCCTGAGGTTCCTCCTCTATGAACAAGAATAACTATACTGGAACAGAATTTTAAGGGTTAAAGAAAATAACCAAATTCACAAGCTAGTAAACTATCTGTTCATGGGTCCTCAATAAACAGGAACTGCCTGCATCCCTTTGATACAACCAGTGAGCAGTGAGGCAGACATGTTTGCTGAATGCTTTTTTTTTTTTTTTTTTTTTGAGATGGAGTCTCACTCTGTTGCCAGGCTGGAGTGCAGTGCTGAGATCTCAGCTCACTGCAACCTCCGCCTCCCAGGTTCAAGTTATTCTCCTGCTTCAGCCTTGCAAGTAGCTGGGGCGTGAGCCACCATGCCCAGGCAATTTTTGTATTTTTAGTAGAGACGAGGTTTCACCATGTTGGCCAGATGGTCTCGATCTCTTGACCTCGTGATCCACCTGCCTTGGCCTCCCAATGTGCTGGGATTACAGGCGTGAGCCACCGCGCCTGGCCTATTTATTTATTTATTTTTAAGATGGAGTTTTGCTCTTGTCGCTCAGGCTGGAGTGCAGTGGCACCACCTCGGCTCACTGTAAGTTCCACCTCCTGGGTTCCCTCCACACAAGGAGGAAGAACTCTGCGGTGAATTCCATCAAACAAAAAAACCCTTTCTAATACCCCTAAATCCAGATGTATTATTTATCAGTTTTCATATGTGCACAGGGATTCTTAAAGCAGAAGGAACCTGCAATAATAGTATCTCAGTTCCTTTCAAAATCTCCACATTAGCCAAAATAATTTCCAGGAATAGACACAACTCATCAATTCTACAATGGACTATACTTGATCAAGAATCAAAAGCTTGTTCTATTTCAGAAAAACTACAGACCCTTCTTCTTTGCTGTTCTTATAAAATCCCACCAGAACTCATTATCTTGCTGCCTGCTCATCTGGCAAACAAACATGGAGATGAGTCAACTCAAGCCAAGCCTCGTGCTGGGGAGAACTCACAGAGCCAGGGAACCACATCTGCACTGTCCCCGCCCACCCAGCGCAGGAGAGCACGGTTCCCCTTCTGGCATGTCTTTGCTGACCTCTAGTGGTCCACAGGAAGAAAGAGCCAACAGCAAAAGGACAGGCTGCTTCCAAGAACAAAATGTCCTCACATTGTAAGTGAAAACATTTTATCCATGAAATGTGAGTTTCTATACCCAACAGTGAAAACAGATTGCCCATGAGCCCCATTTATCGGCATTAACTTGCAAAGGCAACTCCAGTTGTTAAGGGCAAGCCAGCCTCAAAGCCCTGTGTTCGGCTCCCAACCAAACTGTCTGCAATTCCACTGCTTCAGGCCTTCAGAGGATCCATTTAGAAGCACAGTCCGCCCTCCACTCTGTCACAAAAGATGTCTCTTCATGCCTTCCAATCTGATCATAACAGGTGCCCATCGCAGAGTCACTTCATGGAGCAGGCACTAAGACAGTACTGAACAGGAAGCGGCAAAGCCGGTCCTTCCAGTGACCATTAGAGCTTCTTATCCTGTCATTTTACAGACCAGAATATTAAGAGGCACCAAGTGATTGTGCTCAAGATTACACAGCTAACAGGAGGCAACGCAGGGGTCTGAACCCAAGCCCATCTAACAGCTTGACTCCACTGTGACTCCCAGCTTGGATTCCTCCAGAGATTCCTCTCCTGCCCACCTGATGACTTCTATGCAAGACCTGCAGCAGGATCTGACCTCGCCCTGTGTTTGGGCCTCTCTTCCCCACACTGTCCCTCACAAACAAAACTGCTCTGGCCCCCAAGTGACTTCTATGCTCGGAGCTCACACTCAGCCACGTGTTTCCACCCTGTCCCTCTGCTCAGAGGCTCCTCAGCCCCACTCTGCCAGGTCCTTTTCATTCTCCTAGGAGAGCACCTCCTCCAGGAAGCCCTGCACCCTCAGCACTGAGAGCATCAGACTCTGGGGCAGGGCCCACATCCTGATCAGCCCCACAAATCTGTGGCCCAGCACAGCACTGAACCCCTTCCCTCATAGGTCCCCCGAAAACTGTGTCAAATGAGACACATGATGCAGATGTTGGTTCATTTGCCAGGCATCGCTGGAGACAAATACTTCCCCCTGGGCGCCCGGGGAACTGAAGTGTCACGTTTCCGCTTCTGCCCATCTTTACTGGAAACTTCAACACAAACCGAAAGATAAGGACCTGTTCCTAATGCTCCTCGGTGACACAGCACCGACGCTGTTGCTGTCTCCCTAACGCTACGTGGCCAACAGCTTTGAGGGACTGTGTGGTTTCTTTTACTCGGTTTATTGGCTTTACTGTGTTCTTGTCTCTCTCTTTGGTGTGACGCTGACACTCTGACTTATCGGCCTCCCTGCCAACATCTAATCTAGGAAATTAGCTGAGATGAGGGGTCCCAGGGACGGTAAATATACTTTACGGAAGAAGGAACTGAGGCACACACAGGTTAAATGTCTTGCAAGGCAAGTGAAGCTTGAATGCCGACCCCAGCAGTCTGTATCCAGTTCGTGTGCTAAAATACCTCTCTTTTTATAGACTATGGCTATAAACATTATAAAGTACCAAAATATGGACAACTCTGAGACAGCGGTTAACTGCTATTTTGTTTCTACTTAGGTTATTTGCTCTCAATTGAAAAAATTAAGAACCTCTGTAGTCAATGTGGCAACATTTCGATATATCAAATCCCAATGATAGAGACATAAGTGTCTTATTATTAGTCATACTTGTTTATGTGTTCAAAATAGAAACTGATTTGAAAGTCTCTCCTCTCTCTTCCACCCTCTGCCCTGTCTCTTCCCTGAGCCCCCAGACCCACACCTCTCCCGTTACGTGCAAAGCGGAACCTCTCCTCTCCCTCCCCCACTACCTTGCGGCTTGCCATCCTCGGAGCCCAGCCTGACCATCAGCCACCTAATGGAGCAATGCTCCATTCCATCCAAACCGCTCCCACAGTCGGCCGCTGACCCTTTCCAAGTAGACCCCTAAGCACATTTCCAGCGGGCTGGCCTTGCCGCCTGCAGCCTCCCTCCTCTAGGGAAGCCAGCAGCACTGCTTGCCTGGGCCCCCCAAGGACCTCTGCAATGGGCCCCCTCCCTCCCTCTCCCCCAGCTCCATACAAATCTGGTTACATCAATCCCTGATGTGAAGACCTTGCTTTTAAAACCCACCGCTCTTAGAAGCAGCCCCAAATGCTTCACCTGGCCAAGAAAGCCCTCCTGCTCAGACTCTGTCACCCCTACCCTTCTCTGTCTCCCTCCCTCCCTCTCCTCGCTCTCCATCTCCCCCTCTTTCATCCCCACCTCCGTCTCTTACTTATTTAGTCTCTTCCAGTGATGTGCTCTGTCTGTCTCAGAGAACCACTCATGCTGAGCCATTTCTTCCCAAATGACCTGTGTTCATCTTCTCTTTACCTGGCTCCTATTCACACTTCAAGGCCCGGTTCCAATCTCACTGCCTTAGAGACAGTCCCTGGCCCCCACACCCTCCACCTCCATCAAACTAACTTAAATCCTTTGCCACTTGCTCCCTTGGCACCTGTGCCTCCATTTTTTTTTCCACTTACCCCACGGCTCAATGTCTGCCTTTCCCACAAAACTGTCAGATGGATGAGGGTAGGACCCGCCTGCCTCACCTCTCTTTGCCCCACCTTAACACGACGCCCTCCTAAGGATCTGCTGAATTACAGTGACCTATATTCTCATCCTCGTCTTGTGTCCTTAAGCAAATTGTTTAACTCGGCCTTGGTTTCTCTGTCTATCAAGATCCAAGTTAAACTAACTACATATCTAAAATCCTTCTAAGACTATCAGTTTTAGGATTTAGCGTCAATTCACAACTAAAGGTTTTGATCATTGTTTTATTACAAATCCATTCAGATTCAGATTTAAGTAATATTTAAGTAATATCTGACAGTTGTGTCAAAGGAGCTATGTAAGTACTTTCACAGATTGCATGTTTTATAAACCCAACACCCCAAACAGGGTTACAAATGGCACGTACATGAAGGCAAGAGGCATGAAGCTTATTCAAGATTGCAAAGCTGGTAAGACAGTTATTTATCCAAACAAACCAAAAAAAAAAAAAAAATTGAGCCAAGTGTAGTAGCTCATGCCCATAATCACAGTTCTTTGGGAGACTGAGGTGGCAGGATCACAAGGTTGGAAGTTCAAGAACAGCCTGGCCAACATAGTGAAACCCCATCCCTACTAAAAATACAAAAATTAGTTGGGCATAACGGCACAGGCCAGTAGTTCCAGCTACTTAGGAGGCTGAGGCAGAAGAATTGCTTGAACCCAGGAGGCAGAGGTTGTGGTGAGCCCAGACTGTGCCACTGCACTCCAGCCTGGGCAACAGAGCGAGACTCCATTCCAAAAAAAAATTGGAAAGGACAGTAAGTTCTGAATTTTGAAAGTTAAAAAACACAAATGAAAGAAGTAAAATATACAAATAACCATGTTAATTAGAAATCAAGTTAAGGACCAGGTGCAGTGGCTCAAGCCTATAATCCCAGCACCATGGGAGGCTGAGGCAGTCAGATCACGGGGTCAGGAGTTGAAGACCAGCCTGGCTAACATGGTGAAACACCATCTCTACTAAAAAATACAAAAATTTAGCTAGGCCTTGGTTTCTCTACTAAAAAATACAAAAATTTAGCTAGGCATGGTGGCACGCACCTGTAGTCCCAGCTACTGGGGAGGCTGAGGCAAGACAATTGCTTAAACCGGGGAGGCGGAGGTTGCAGTGAACCAAGATCACACCTCTGCACTCCAGCCTGGGTGACACAGCAAGACTCTGCCTCAAAAAAAAAAAAAAAGGAGTTCAGATTCAACAGTTTTTATCACGGCATGCTGAACCTCAGCAGAATGAAATAAGCTGAATTCACGGTGAATAAACTCCACAAGAACTGGATTAACGCTTCCACTTATAGGTAGACATACACTCACCTGTCGAAGGTTAATGTAAACTGCATTCTGAAGGAATTCTGATGCTTCCATGCTCCGTTTCTGAATTGCAAGGACACGTACCGCCTTAATGCAGGCTTCCAACTCAATCACTCCAGCATTCTTATACTGCAGGGTGTAAAGGAAGTGCCTCCGTCAAAAAAGAGTTGAGATGTTTCTATCACATTCTAAATGCTGTGTTACTGGGACTCCGTTAACTATAACAGCACTTCCCCCAGCACACAGCTCCAGAAACCCTTCCTGATACGGTTTGGCTCTATGTCCCCACCCAAATCTCATACTGAATTGTACTCCCCTAATTCCCACATGTTGTGGGAGGGACCTGGTGGGAGATAACTGAATCATGGGGCAGTTTCCCCCATATGGTTCTTGCGGTAGTGAATAAGTCTCATGAGATCTGATGTTATCAGTGGTTTCTGCTTTTGCGTCTTCCTCATTCTGTCCATGTAAGATGTGACTTGCTCCTCCTTGCCTTCTGCCATGATTGTGAGGCTTCCCCAGCCACGTAGAACTGTTAAGTTCAATTAAACCTATTTCTTTTGTAAATTGCCCAATCTCTGGTATATCTTCATCAGCAGCATGAAAACAGACTACTTACAGTAAACTGGTACCGAGTGTAGGGTGTTGCTAAAAAGATACCTGAAAATGTGGAAGCAACTTTGGAACTGGGTAACAGGCAGAGGTTGGAACAGTTTGGAGGCCTCAGAAGACAAGAAGATGTGGGAAAGTTTGGAACTTCCTCAAGACTTGTTGAATGGCTTTTGCAGAAATGCTGATGGTGATATGAACAAAAAGATTCTGGCTGAGGCAGTCTCAGATGAAATGAGGAACTTGTTGGGAACTGGAGCAAAGGTGACTCCTGTTATGTTTTAGCAAAGAAACGGCAGCATTTTGCCCCTGCCCTGGAGACCTGTGGAACTTTGAACTTGAGGGAGATGATTTAGGGTCTCTGGCAGAAGAAATTTCTAAGCAGCAGAGCATTCAAGAGGTGCCTTGGGTGCTGTGAAAAGCATTCACACTTTTAAAAGGGAAACAGAGAATAAACATTTGAAAAATTTGCAGCCTGACAATTTGATAGAAGAGAAAATCCCATTTTCTGAGGAGAACTTCAAGCTGCAGTAATTTGCATAAGTAACAAGGAGCCAAATGATAATCCCTAAGACAATGAGGAAAACATCTCTAGGCCATGTCAGAGGTCTTCACAGCAGCCCCTCCCCTCACAGACCTGAGGCCTGGGAGGAAAAAGTGGTTACGCAGGCCAGGCTCAGAGTCCCCGTGCTGTGTGCAGCATAGGGACTTGGGGCCCTGTGTCCCAGCCACTCCAGCCAAGGCTGAAAGGAGGCAATATAGAGCTTGGGCCATGGCTTCAGAGGGTAGAAGCCCCAGGCCTTGGCAGCTTCCATGTGGTTTTGAGCCTGCAGGTGCACAGAAGTCAAGAACTGAGGTTTGGGAACCCCCACCTAGATTTGAGAAGATGTATGGAAGCGCCTGGATGCCCAGGCAGACATTTGCTTCAGGGGCAGGGCTCTCATGGAGAACCTCTGCTAGGCCACTGCAGAAGGGAAACGTGGGGTCAGAGCCCTGACATAGAGTCCCTACTGGGGCACTGCCTAGTGAAGCTGTGAAAAGCGGGCCATTGTCCTGCAGACCCCAGAATGGCAGATCCACCGACAGCTTGCATCATGTGCTTGGAAAAGCCACAGACACTCAACATTAGCCAGTGAAAGTAGCCAGGATGGGGGTTGTACCCTGCAAAGCCACAGGTACAGGGTTGCCCAAGACCATGGGAACCCAACTCTTGCATCAGCATGACCTGGATGTGAGACATGGAGTCAAAGGAGATCATTTTGGAGCTTTAAGATTTGACTTCCCCGCTGGGTTTCAGACGTGCATGAGGCCTGCAGCCCCTTTGTTTTGCCAATTTCTCCCATTAAGAACGGTTGTATTTTCCCAAAGTCTATGCCCCTAATATATCTAGGAAGCTTGCTTTTGATTTTATAGGCTCATAGGTGGAAGGGACCTGCCTTGTCTCAGATGAGACTTTGGACTATGGACTTCTGAGTCACTGATGAAATTAGTTAAGACTTTGGGGGACCTTTGAGAAGGCATAATTGGTTTTGAAATGTGAGGACATAAGATTTGGAGGGGCCAGGGGCAGAATGATATGGTCTGACTCTGTGTCCCCACCCAAATCTCATCTTGAATTGTACTCCAATAATTCCCATGTGTTGTGGGAGGGACCTGGTGGGAGATAATGGAATCAGGGAGGTGGCTTCCCCCATATACTGTTTTCGTGGTAGTGAATGAGTCTCACTAGATCTGTGGTTTTATCAGAGATTTCCGCTTTAGAGTCCTCTCCTCATTCTCTCTTTGCCTGCTGCCATCCATGTAAGACAGGAGTCGTTCCTCCCTGCCTTCCACCATGATTATGAGGCCTCCCCAACCACAGAGAACTGTAAGTCCAATTAAGCCTCTTTTTTGTAAGTTGCCAGTCTCCGGTATGTCTTTATCAGCAGCATGAAAATAGACTAATATGGCCGGGCGCGATGGCTCACGCCTATAATCCCAGCACTTTGGGAGGCCGAGGCGGGTGGATCACGAGGTCAAGAGATCAAGACCATCCTGGTCAACGAGGTGAAACCCCGTCTCTACTAAAAATACAAAAATTAGCTGGGCATGGTGGTGTGTGCCTGTAATCCCAGCTACTCGGGAGGCTGAGGCAGGAGAATTGCCTGAACCCAGAAGGCGGAGGTTGCGGTGAGCCGAGATCATGCCATTGCACTCCAGTCTGGGTAATAACAGCGAAACTCTGTCTCAAAAAAAGAAAAGAAAATAGACTAATACACCTCCCCACCAAGGCTGGAGAATTTGTAAGAAAGTCTATCCTTTATGGGAGCAAAAGAGATTGGTGGGGCTGAGTGAGTCTATGAATGCATCAATGTGCATGCATTCATTAAAATAATATGACCACAGTAGCTTGCTTTTTTGCAAAATTTCAAAATGTTATCAATGAATACTTTGCTATTCGGTTCTGCCTATCATCCCCTGTAGTACTCAAAACATTTTTAGAAACTCTCACACCTGCAGCTTTAATGCAGTTGTTTAAAGTCATTTGACTTAGCTGCAAAAAATCTGACTCCCTGTGTGTGCAATGCTTTCTGATTTTGTCTCAGAGTTGCTTGTTCCTATTTCTCAGTTCCTATTATGGTTCCTGAGATGAAGAACAAATGAGGGCGTTTGGAACAGAAAGGGCTTTGCGGAATTGCATTCGACTACGCAATAAACTGGGGAGTTTTCTCAAGCTTCACCCCCAATTCTCCTAGCTTCAAGCCAGGAGACCCGCCCCCCACCACCCCTCTTACACACCATGTGGTTCCAGACCCAGGAGCATGGAAAGGAGGAAGGAGTTGGGTTCTAGAACTCTTCCAAAAAAGAAGAGTTCAGCTGGGAGGCAGAGGTTGCAGTGAGCCAAGATCGCCCCACTGCACTCCAGCCTGGTGTCAGAGAGAGACTCTATCTCAAAAAAATAAAAAAATAAATGAAAGAAGAGTTCAGATGGATGGATCTCCTTCCTTCCCTCCAGTGCCCTTCTCCCTCCCAAGCCTCCACTGCAAAATCTCCCATGCTAGCCATTCTGCGTTTTTCTTTTCTACTCCAAACCTTTTTTATTGTTTATTTTTTCCTAGTTATCCCAGCTGGAGTGATTTTCATCTGATGTCACATAATTTAATTTAAAATTAAAGAAAGGCTTTATAGAGGTTAAGTCCATGCATACTAGTACCTGAAGAGAAACGGAGGTTGGGAGGAGTAACACACTAATATTCTTTTGCATGTGAAAACCAATGCATGTAACGAACAAGCCTTTGCTGAGACCCACTAGAGGCCTGGCATGGCATCACTGCTCGTGAACATGCAGTCTATTTACTAACCATGAAAAAGCAAAGGAGCAACTGGTCATCTTCCTCATTAAATTATGCATAAGGGGGGACAAGCAGTTTTATACTTACTATGCCAGAAAGGGTAGGCTTCATTCCTCCCCTTTCCACACACTTAACATATATGTAATCTGTGTTATCACAGCCCATCAGAAAAAGAAGCTATTCACACTTATTTAAATACCAACAATGAAGTCAGATATCTATCAGTTGTATATACTGTTTTACAACACAAGAAAAAACTAACATAGGGACTTGATTCTATGGAAATACTCTTTTTCCTTCAAAACTTTTAAAACAGTTTCTATTGAAGTGAGATTAAAAGTCACTGCAAATTTTTCCACATATTTTTGGTTAAATTTATGTATTTTAATGAACATTACAAAGCTATTTAAAATGAAACCATGAAAAAAAAATTTTTTTTTGAGACAGGGTCTTGCTCTGTTGCCCAGGCTGGAGTGTAGTGGTGTGATCACAGCTCACTGCAGCCTCAATCGCCCAGGCTCAGGTGATCCTCCCACCTCAGCCTCCCTGGAAGCTGAGACAACAGGTGTGCACCACCACACCCCACTAATTTTTTTGTATATTTTGTAAGGCAGGGTTTTGCCATGTTACCCAGGCTGGTCTGGAACTCCCAAGTTCAAGTGATGCCCCCAGCTTAGCCTCCCAAAGTGTTAGAATTACAGGCATGAGCCACTGCACTCAACTTCTTTTCTTTTTTTTAATTCTTTCCACCCAACCAAATTTTCATGGCTCGTATAATTTACTTATTATTCCTCAAAAATTCTAAAATAATTTGTTCAAGTTTAAAAAAGATCAGATTGAAGTTTTGATAGGGGCTTTCAATACATTTCATTCTGGGAGGTTATGTGCAGTAGCTTCGTCCTTTGATCCCAGCTTCTCAGGAAGCCATGGTGGGAGGATTGCCTGAGGCCAGGAGTTCCAGACCAGCCTGCGCAACATAGAGAGACTCCATCATTACAAATAAAAAATTAGCCAGGTACAGTGGCGTGCACCTGTTGTTACAGTTACTTGGTCATCTGAGTGAGGCTCAGTGAGGCAGGAGGCTGAGGGTGAGAGGATTGCTTGAATCAAGGAGTTTGAGGTTACAGTGAGCTGTGATTGTGCCACTGTACTCCAGACTGGGCAACAGAGCAAGACCCTGTCTCAAAAAAAAAAAAAAAAAAAAGGTGGGTGCAGTGGCTCATGCCTGTAACCCCAGCACTTTGAAAGGCCCGAGACAGGCAGAGTGCTTGAGCCAGAAGTTTAAGACAAGCCTGGGCAACATGGCAAAACCCCATCTCTACAAAAAATACCAGACAAAATTAGCTGGGCAAGGTGTTGCACACCTCTAGTCCCAGCAAACAGGGAGGCAGAGGTGGGAGGACGACCTGAAACTGGGAGATGAAGGCTGAAATGAACCGTGATCACACCACTGCACTCCAGCCTGGATAACAGAGCAAAACCCTGTCTCCAAAAAAAGAAAGAAACACTTTGAGATATTAAGTAAAGTACTCAAATACATAAAACATGGTGCTGAAAAAAAAAGACTCATAGAAAGGATGAAAAGTTAATAAACAGACACAAGTATGTGAAAGTATTTAGTACAGGTGAGAATTCAAATCAAAGAGAAAAAAATATGAATTCAATACATCCTGGTAGGACAGTGAGATAATGACCTGAAAAAAATAAATTGTATTCTTATGTAATAATACACACAAAATAAATTATAGATAATGATAAAAAATATTTTAAATGCTAATAATAGTGAATACAAATATATGTTTGCATATATTATCTCAGCTTATCTTAACCTCAGTTCTATGAGATGATGGGTACTGTTATCATCCCCATTTTAGAGATTTAAAAAAACCGAAGAAAAGAGTTTAATTCTATTGTTAAGAAAGTATTTCTAAGCAGGGCTGGCACGGTGGCCAACGCCTATAATCCCAGCACTTTGGGAGGCCAAGGCGGATAAATTACTTGAGGTCAGGAGTTTGAGACCAGCCTGGCCAACATGGTGAAACCCTGTGTCTACTAAAAACATAAAAAATTAGCCGGGTGTGGTGGCTCACACTTGGAGTCCCAGCTACTCACGAGGCTGAGGCAGGAAGATCACTTGAATCCAGGAGGCAGAGGTTGTAGTGAGCCTAGATCATGTCACTGCATTGCAGCCTGGGCAACAGAGTGAGACTCTGTCACAAAAAAAGCATTTCTAAGCATAATACTAAACTCCCAGCCTCAAGTAATCCACCTGCCTCAGCCTCCCGAAGTGCTGGGATTACAGGCATGAGCCAGCACGCCTGGCTGTATTGGCGAATTTTTTTTTTTAATAATAGCTAGTGTTTATGGAGGAGTAAATTGTTAATAACCTTTTTGGAGGACAATATAGGAATATATAACACTTTTTTAAAATGCATACTTTTTGGTTTTTTTGAGACAGAGTCTCACTGCAGCCCAAGCTGGAGTGCAGTGGTGTGATCTCAGCTCACCGCAAACTCCGCCTCCAGGCTCAAGTGATTCTTGAGCCTCAGCCTCCCAAGTAGCTGAGACTATAGACACATGCAACCACATCTGGCTAATTTTTTGTATTTTAGTAAAGACAGGGTTTCACCATGTTGCCCAGGGTGGCCTCAAACTCCTGAGCTCAGGCAATCCACCTGCATCAGCCTCCCCAAGTGCTAGGATTACAGGTGTGAGCCACTGTGCCTGGCCAAAAAAAAAGTATACTCTTTAACTCAACTCAACTTCTAGGAATTGTTCCCTTTAAAAAAAGTCAATCCAAAAAGATGTATCTATAGGGACATTTATAAGTTAACTGTTTACAATGGGGGAAGAAAAAATGAAAATAAAACATAATCAGTAACGGCACTGGTGAAATAAATGATTCTACATCTTTTCATTCTCTATTAGAAGAGGAATTTGGAGAGTAACTTGAATATAACCTATGATAAATAAATGTTAATATCCAGGATAAATTTCTAGAAAAATTGAACCTAATGGAATACTGATATAAGAACACAAGAATATAGGGGCAAGAATGTTTGCTAAATCATGTTTTTTCTAATTCACAGTGAAAAAGTGATCAACCCCAAGTATCCAACCACAAGAGAATAATTAAGTAAATTAAGGCAAGCTGTGAAATCTGTAAGAGCAGGCATTTCCTCTCGTTCTAGGTGGGGTTTAGGAGCATGTCTCAGAAAATGCTGTGATGAACACATGACTATGTCCACATTTTAGAAAACCTTTCCACACTATCTGAAAGAAACAAGCAGTTCTGGAGGTGAGAGTACACCCATGGTCTATGATACAACATAGTATGATCCCATTTTTGTAAATAAGATGTACATGTGTGCATGTGCATGTGTGCATACATGCATGTGTGTGTGTGTGTGTGTGTGTGTGTGTGTGTGTGTGTCTGTCTGTCTGTGTCTCATAGGCATAGATAAAGGTCATGAAGGCTATGGACTGAGTTGTTGATAATCAATAAACCAAGTTGTTAGTGAGGGTAGAGGAGTCATGTCAGTCTTTTGCACAACTTTTCTTTTTCAGTATTTTAGTAAGTACATTTGGAATTCGAAATTGTTTTCAATCCAAACGAAAAAGAAGGGTGCCTCCACAAGACGGAAGCTTCTACGGGTCACTGAACATTATGCCACAGAAGATTTCAATAGCACAGAGAAATGCATACTATGCCAAACGGAAAACATGGGTCGCCACACAGTAAGTAAGCAAAGTAGCTCCATGTCTTAAAATATAAATAGTATACACTGATTAAAGGACCAGAAAATAGATATACAAATATTAACAATCATTATCTGTGAATACTGGGGCCAGGGTAGCCTTTTTCTCCCTTTCCCAAATTTATGATACTAAACCTACACAGTTTTGAATAAGAAACAGAAAACATTTTAGGCATATAGTGCTGTGCATTAGCATGTAAGACATGAATACTTACAGAAACAAATAATTAAGAGATAGTGCAGCACCACGCAATGTAAAATGGGAGCTTCTGATTAAAGCCACACAATTGTGTAAAAACCTTACACATCAATAAAATTACCTTGCTGTAATAGGAAATAGCCTCCTTATATTTGTCAATTATGTCTTCGGGGCTGAGGCAGTTCTTAGCGCGTCCAATCTCCGTGCTGGTGTCGGGATTGATGCCGCTGGTGGTGAGGGCACCTGCAAATCGAGAGGAGGAAAAAGATTAATCTTTTGCTTTTCTCTGTTATTTCTTTGTTAGTTTAAAGAAGGGCATGAATGAGATAAAACTTAAATGTGCCCTACTGAAATTTAAAGTATGAAAGTGTTTAGTCTTCACTGCTTCTATGTTCCCATAATAGCCTTGCTATCAAAGCATTGTATTAAATGTTAATTAACTCAGAATAAGTTTTCCTCTCTGTTGGAATTTTTTATTGAAGAACATGAAATGCATTACATAAAAGTAACATATTTACAGGAACTAGCTCAATTGTCTTGAGGGCAATGGTGAAGTCAGCGCACATTCTCTCATGGCTTGAAGCTCTTCATGTTAGCAAGGAACCACCACGCATCTTCAAAGGAGATCGACTACACAAAAGCATTTTCTGAACCATACAGCATTAAAAAAAAAACTTATAAATGATAGTATGCTTTCTATGTCTATCATTTTCTATTTCTGACCAACTCCTATCAATAAGCAGAAGTATCTGATTTCCTAGCCACCAAACCCACATGGGCAAGCATTTTGGAGAAACTTCCATTTAAAGAATATAACCAACTATACAGAGAACTCTGGCAGAAAAAAAAATAAAGATAAAATATTCATTGACTTCACAGAACACTCAAAATATTCTCCAAAATCTCAATAGCAGGAAAAGCTTGACTTCTCCGAAACCACTTGGTTAGCTTACAGAGAGTGAGCATCTCCCACAATCCTGCTTCCTGTGCGCCACTGGGAAGCTCAGGGATGAGCCTGCCACCCATCTCTATAACCTCACAAGGCCAGGGACACGCATCTCACACCCCTCATCACCCGCGCAGGCTCACTTCTCACCCTTGTTTTCTAACCTTGGTCCGGTTTTTTCATCTGCTTATTGTTTGTTCTCTTAACTCTATAAGCTGCCTCAACTGCTTTTTGGAACAAGACAGAAGAATAAAGAGGTAAGTGGAGAGGTGGATGGACAAATGGGCAGAGAACCCTAAGAAAAGGGGAACAAAGCATTTCATGTGCAAAATCCTCTTATAGTAAGGGAAGAAAGGACTGGAACAGAACTGTGAAGAGGCAGGTGGTTTAGAACTTTGTTTCCTGCTGATTTTGTGAAAATCACAGCAAGAGACAAGAGGGAAGAATTATAAATAATAATAGAAAAGGGCAAACTTGGAAAAATATATCTCAAATATGCACTTTTTAAAGAATAGATCCAAATCACCAAGACCTGGTGACATAAACTGTGCGTAGTCAGAGAATTGAGAATTCCATCTCCCAGGCACCAGGCATCCCTTGGAGCGGTGAGCATTTACACGGGTTGTTATAATGCCATTAGGGCAAAAGCGACATTTTTTCACACTTAGCAGAAAGCAGGACCTATGTCAGGAATGTCCACACATGTCATCATCTCCAGCAACTCTATGAGAGCATACTTGTGTACCCCATCTCTGCAGGTGAGGAGCCAAGATCTAGAGAGGTTCAATCTCCTTACTAGTTCTCACAATTACAGAGCTGGTGACTCAAAGCAGAAGCCACCTTGGGCCTTTGTTCTTATCCGCAGAAGTGGGGTGCTTTACATGCTTTTCATGCTTATAATACATTTGTTTCTAGTATAAGTTAATATTTAATTAGTGGCAAGGAGTCTTGATTTATTTCATTAGCGCTAATGAATTATCTTTACATCGTTCAGTTTTACTCCTTCTCTCCCTTGGAGAAATGGTTGGCAGGGGTTAGAATGAGGTGGGTCTTTCATTCTTCATATGGTATCTCATCTCTTCTCGAGAAGTAAATGATCAAACCATTAGAGGGAAATCCCCTGCCACAGAGAAGGAACAAGTGCTCCCTCCATCTTTTAAAGAAAGGGCATCTCCAGTCACAAGGGCTAATTTGATAAACTTAATTTTTTTTTTTTTTGAGACCAAGTCTTGCTCTGTCGCCCAGCTTGGAGTGCAGTGGTGCAATCTCGGCTCACTACAATCCCCACCTCCTGGTTTCAAGCAATTCCCCTGCTTCATCCTTCCAAGTAGCTAGGATTACAGGCACTCGCCACCACACCCCGCTAATTTTTGTTTTTTTAGTAGACATGGGGTTTCACCATGTTGGCCAAGCTGGTCTTGAACTCCTGACCTCAAGTGATCCGCCCACCTCAGCTTCTCAAAGTGCTGGAATTACAGGTGTGAGCCACCACGCCCAGTCATTAAACTAAATTTCAATATAAAAGCTAGAGGAAAAATTTCTATGTGGAGCAACCAAGAACAATATAAACCATAGGAAAATAACAAGAGCATAGCTCCCTGGAGAGCTTAGTGGGTCAGACCAATTTAATTTTATTCAACGAAAGAGTAATGAGTTCTAAAAACACTAGGAAGCCATAGATTTGGTCTTCCTTGGCATCTGTAGAGTGTGACAGTCCATGTGAGATGTCATCATGAAGTAGTGAACCAGAGCCGTCAAAACACATAGCCTGCAGATTACAGGCAGAAAATCAATGCCAGGAGGCTGAGACCTAGACAGGAGCAGACACAAAGAAAGGGCATGGAGGAGGAGAAGTCACAGGGACGGGGAGGCTGAAAAAGGCACCACCACAAAGGTTCTCAAGCATCGATCCAACAATGGTTTCATCATCCACTAAAGAGATACGTAGTGAGCTGCTGCTATGCACAAGGCTGTACACAAGGCACAAAACCGGAAACCCAGACATACAGATAAGATAAAGCAAAAAAAAAAAGAAGGAAGAAAGCAGAGATGGATGAGGCCAAAGAGAGAAAGCCAAACCTTTCTCTCCTACAGAGAAGAAAGAACAAAAAGCGCTTAGGTACACCAAGAACCAATGTGGCAATAACTTCAGCCATGGCTAACAGGCTAGCACCAGCCTGGGTCTCAAACAACTGCCGTCCAACTAGAGAACAAAAACCCTGCTACGTGGGCACCGTGGACTCCATTCTACAGATGGAGACAGGAATGGCAGGAAGACAGGGCATCCACAGGCGGCAGTGTGGGATCAAGTCCTCCAGCATCAGGACATGGCGCCTGGAATCACTGGGGCCAAGACAGACTGTTTAATAATGGTCCTGGGACACCTGGGTGGCCACCTGGGGAAAAAAAGACAAAAGAAAACCCGCATCTCACGGGAGACACAAGAGGAAACTCCAAATGGATCTAAGATCTGAACAGAAAACAGAAAACCATAAAAGAAGTTCAAAAAACACAGGTAAATTCCTCTAAAACCTGGACCATGGAAAACGCTCTCTATCATACAAACCTAAATGCGACAAAAGATTAATATATTCGATTACATTAAAATGTAGCAAGATTACTATAAACAAAGCCAAAACATAAATGATAATGTGATTTAAAACTATATGCAATGCATATCACAAAGAGCTAATCTCCACATCACATCTATCAAGGTCATAACAATTAAAGGAGAAAAAAATAACTGAAAATCCAACAGAAAAAAAAATGACCAAAAGATTTGGACAGACAGTCCATCAAAGAAAAACCAAAAAAAAAATGACGCTTAAACATTTAAAAAGATGCTCATCAATGGTAAGAGATGCCATTTTTCACATAAAAGCCTGACAACACACTGTGTTGGTGAATCTATGGAAGAAATGCTTCATGAACTGCTGCTGAGAATGCACACAACAAAACCATTATGAAGACGACTCTGGCAAAATCTAGTAGCACTACATGTATGTTTCCTTTTTGACCCAGTAATTCCACTTCTAGGAGTTTACACTCAAGATACACCTTCGACAGTACAAAAACACTCCTATGCAATGTGATTTGCTGACGTATTATCTGTAACTAGCAAACACTGGAAGCAAACATCCATATGTTGAAGCCTGGTAACAAAACACAGTACCTGCACACTTAGTGTACCACACAGCTGAGAAAATGAATGAAGAAAATCTCCGTAAGCTGATACAGACTGACCTCCAGGATACAGTAGCAACCGAAACAAAACATAAAACAAGTACAAAAGAATATATGTAATATACTACCTTTTACACAAGAAAAAGAATTAAGAACATCAATCAGTGTGGCCGGGCGCAGTGGCTGACACCTGTAATCCCAGCACTCTGGGAGGCTGAGTCAGGCAGATCACCCGAGGTCAGGAGTTCAAGACCAGCCTGAGCAACATGATGAAACCCCGTCTCCATTAAAAATACAAAATTAGCTGGGCATGGTGGCACATGCCTGTAATATCAGCTTCTCGGGAGGCAAAGTCAGGAGAACTCCTTGAACATGGGGGAGGAGGTTGCTGTGAGCCAAGATCATGCCATTGTACTCCAGCCTGGGCAACTTGAGCAAAACTTCCTCTCAAAAAAAAAAAATCAATGTGTTTATTTTTTCAAAAAAAAAGAAGAAGAAGAAGAAGGAAAAGCCAAGAACAAATGATATTAGTAGTTACCTATAAGGGTAGTGAAACGAGGCAGAAAGAACAGAAGCAGGGCAAGGCGCAGTGGCTGATGCCTATAACCTCAGCACGTTGGGAGGCAAAGGAAGGCTCCTGGGTTGAGCTCGGGCATTCAAGACTAGCCTAAGCATCGTGGCAAAATCCCATCTTCAAAAAAAAAAAATTAGCCAGGCATGGTGGCACACACCTGTGACCCCAGCTACTTAGGAGGCTAAGGCAGGAGGATTCCTTGAGCCCAGGAGGTCAAGACTTAAAGTGAGCTGTGATCACGCTACTGCGCTCCAGCCGGGGTGAGAGCATGAGACCCTGTCTCCAAAAACAAAAGAACAGGAGAGGAAGTAGCATTTCTCTGGTTAACCCTTTTTATATAGTTTTGACTTTTAGAACCATATTAACATTTGACATAGATTTGGGCAGGCACCGTGGCTCATGCCTGTAAGCACTGCCCTTTAGGAGGCCAAGACGGACAGATTGCCTGAAGCCAGGAGTTCAAGACCAGTCTGGCCACATCTCTACTAAAAATATAAAAATAGCCAGGCGCGGTGGCATGTACCTGTAGTCCCAGTTACTCAGAGGCTGAGGCATGAGAATTGCTTCAACCTGGGAGGCGAAGACTGCAGTGAACCAAGATTGCACCACTGCACTCCAGCCTGGGCAACAGGGCGAGACTCTATCTCAAAAAAAAAAAAAAATTATATAGATTTTGAAATATAAAACAGTAACTCAGAGAACTGTAAAAATAAGAAAAAAATTTTAAATCAACAAAGAGGGAAACCCACTTACGATACATAAACATAAATAACTACATTTTAAATAACGTAATCACACTGACAGGGAGCTTTAAAGAACAAATCCAAGTAACCTCTAACTGTAGCACCTTGTGTATTTATCCTCAGTCTCATGACCAAAAGAACTACAACCAATCCTTGAACTCTGTGTAGGGGTTTGTTTTTACAGTAATATTGGTTACATGTTGTAGGACTAAGAAAACAAGTAACTATATTGATGTCCTTGGGAGTCATGTTTCTCCCTGGTGGAGAAGGAAGATGTGAAAGTGAAACAGGGAGAGAACAGCAAGAACCCTGGGATTTGGGTCTGTAATTGGAGAAAAGTTAGTATGAAGTTTATGTAACAGCAGAACTTCTCAAAGGGCCTAGAATCAATAAACCTCAGTAGCAGGGAGCGTGTTTAGTGACCAGACCTTGGTTTCTAAGTACCATTCTCCAGTCAAAGAAACTAAAATTCCCTAGAGAAATGTCTGATTCCTGAGCTGGGACAGGGAAAGTACAAAACAAATCTAAAACATCTTTTTCTTTTTTTTTTAGATGGCGTCTCCCTCTTGTTGCCCAGGCTGGAGTGCAATGGCACAATCCTGGCTCACTGCAACCTCCATGTCCCAGGTTCAAGCGATTCTCCTACCTCAGCCTCCCAAGTAGCTGGGATTACAGGTACCCACCACCCACACTCGGCTAATTTTTATATTTTTAGTAAAGACAGGGTTTTGCCATGTTTGTCAGGTTGGTCTTGTACTCCTGACCTCCAGGTATCTGCTTTCCTCAGACCCTAAAGTGCTGGGATTCCAGGCGCCCGCCACCACACTCAGCTAATTTTTGTATTTTTAGTAAAGACAAGGTTAGGTTGGTCTTGAACTCTTAACTTCAAGTGATCTTCCTGCCTCAGAATCCCAAAATGCTGGGATTACAGGTGTGAGCCACTGCGCCCAGCCTGTACCTAAAATATCTTGAACCTGAAAGTAAACAGATATTCAATAACTGATTGAGGAACATGTCAAAAGGTTACAAGAGTCGGCCTGAAGAGATGCATTAGCCAAATCTAGCCAGTGAGCTACAAAATAAAGAGTAATAGCAATGGATTAGAATCCACTGAAAAAACAATGATCCATAAGTCCATAATGATAATAGATGAATGGATGGAAGGAAAGAAGGAGAAAGTAAAGTAAAAAAAACTCCTCCTTATAATAAAATGCTAATAAACATGTAAGGAAAGATGAAGCTAGAAAATCACCATTTGGCAGCATCGCAGTAATAAACGACTCAGGTGAGATTCTTCACTGAATGCCAGAACCAGTAAGTGAAAGTGTGATGACAAACAAGATTTACACGTGGTCTCAAAGTATCTCCCACAAATTACTTACTATTTACATAGAGAAAAACAGTAACTTTACAGTGGAAAACTCTATCAGACTCCACTTTAACCAATTAGCAAAGCTTTCCTCACCAGTAATGCGAAAAATGAACCCCACGTGCCTCTGATTTAATGCACAATGAATCGCTTATTTCACCTCTCCCTCCGCCCTGCCAAAATGCAAAATCTCATAATCATAAAGCAACTTCGGGCAAATGCAAAGTGAGAACATTCTGCAAAATAAGTGGTCTGTATTCTTCAGAAACATCAATTATCATGAAAAACGAAGACAGGCTGAGATGATACTAAGTGCCATGGACGCTCAATGCCGCGGGTGATCCGGAACGGGCTCCTGCATCAGGAAATATAACTGCTGTGCTGGAACAGCTGGTGGAATGCAAAAACGTCTGGAGGGTAGCTAAAGGTACTGAATACATCACTGCTAGATTCCCTGATTTTCATCACTGTAGTGTTTATGTGAACAACCTTGTCCTCAGGAAATGCACACTGAGGTATTCAGGACAGGGCATCAGGTCTGCAACTCACTGTCAAATCGCTCAAAAAACATCTGTATACTCACAGAGATCAAATAATAGAGCAAACGATACAACTGACAAATATGGATGAAGAGTAAATCAGAGTCCTCTTTACCACTCTTTTATAACATTTATAAGTTTTTAATTATTTCAAAATCAACAGTTTGAAAAAGTAGAACTACGGTAAACTCATTAAGCTACAAAACAAGTCTATGATATTAAAAACAGAATGCATTTCATAAAGACAAGAGCACTAAAACATATGCAATTGGGAATATAAATGAAATGAAAATGGAGACGATAAGTTACAAATGAAGATCCATTGGTTGTTGTGTCTGGGAAATAAATAAATAATAAATATCCCAGGCATGAGCAGGATGAGTCACTTTTTCACTTACACACTTACACCTACTAGGTGCCTCTTCTGTGCCAGGCACTGAGCTGTGCACAGGAAATACATTGCCACAGCAGTGTGTGCAGTAATTAAAAAGTCACCACCCAGGTTGTGCACAGTAGCTCGTGCCTATAATCCCAGCACTTTGGGAGGCCAAGGCAGGTAGATCACCAGAGGTCAGGAGTTCGAGACCAGCCTGACCACCATGGTAAAACCCATCTCTACTAAAAATACAAAAATTAGCCAGGCATGGTGGCACATGCCAGTAATCCCAGCTATTAAAGAGGCTGAGGCAGAAGAATTGCTTGAACCTGGGAGGCAGAGGTTGCAACGAACTGAGATCACACATTGCACTCCAGGCTGGGCAACAAGAGCAAGACACTGTCTTAAAAAAACAATAATAAATAAAAAGTCACCATCCGGACACCATGGTTAAAGGAACATAAGCGTCAGGCCAGCCTTGGCTCTGCTGGCAGCTGCCAGACACCTACTGAAGAACGAATTCTGCAGGAAGATCTGATATTTTTTCTTCCCCAAGGATATAAAAATTCTGGAATAAGACTGGAGATACATCATCAAACAAATTAAAGGGAAACTGACCCAGGAAGAAATATGAAGAAGTTGTGGTTTTTAAGCAAGCTAAAAGAAGACAAAGGAAGCATAACCAAAAAAAATCCTACAGTAGAAATTTTAAAAAAGAAAGGAGGAGGAGGAGGCCAGGAGCAGTGGCTTACCCCTAAAATGCCAGCACTTTGGGAGGCTCAGGCAGGAAGATCACTTGAGCCCAGGAGTTCAAGACCAGCGTGGGCAACATGGTGAGATCCTGACTCTACAAAATATCTAAATATTAACCAGGCATTGGGATATGGCCCTGTAGTCCCAGCTACTTGAGAGGCTGAGGTGGGATGATTGCTTGAGCCTGGTAGGTTGAGACTGCCGTGAGCCATGATCATCCCACTGCACTCCAGCCTGCGTGACAGAGACAGACCCTGTCTCTAAATAAATAAATAAATAACTGAAATCACAGAAATGTGTTCTCCAGTCACAACAAAATTGTTTAAAACAACAGAATTATTTTAGAAATCAACAACAGAAATAAATTTTGGAAATTCACATATACTTGGAAATTAAATAGTACATACCTAAATAACCAATGGGTCAAAGAAGAAATCACAAGAGAAATTAGAAAGTACTTTAAAATTTGAGACAGGGTCTCACTCTGTTCCCCACACTGGAGTGCAGTGGTGTGATCTTGGCTTACTACAACCTCTGCCTCCCAGGCTCAAGCAATTCTTCTGCCTCAGCGTCCTGAGTAGCTGGGATTACAGACATGTGTCACTATGCCCAGCTAATTTTGAATTTTTGTATTTTTTGTAGAGATGGGGTTTTACCATGTTGGCCAGACTGGTCTCGAACTCCTGACCTCAAATGATCTGCCTGCCTCAGCCTCCCAAAGTGCTGGGATTACAGGCGTGAGCCACCATGCCCAGCCTAGAAATTAGAAAATACTTTGATTAACTGGGCATGGTATCATGTGCCTATAGTCTCAGCAACTTGGGAGGCGGAAACAAACAGAAGGAAGGAAATAAAGGTTAGCACAGAAATAAATGAAATGGAGAACTGAAAACCAATAGAGAAAAGTCAACAAAACCGAAAGTTCAGTCTTAAAATGACCACAAAATTATGCACTAGCCAAGAAGAAAGAAGAATCAAATTACTAAAATCAGAGCTGAAAGAACAGACATTACTACCCACCTTACAGAAATAAATTGCAAGACAATATTATGAACAATCATATGCCAATGAATTTTATATATATACATCTATGTAGATACAGATACAGATGATATAGATACAGATATATCTAGATGAGATGGGCACATTCCGAGAAAGACAAAAACTACTAAACCCAACTCAAGAAGAACTAGAAAATCTAAATAGACCCATAACAAGTGATTAAATCAATAATTAAAAAATATCCCGGAAAGAAAAGCTGGGTACAACTGGCTTCAAAGGTGAATTCTACCAAATATTTAGGGACAAATTAACACCAATTCTTCATAAATTCTTCCAGAAAACATAAGAGCAAGGAACACTAACTGATTAATTATATGAAGCTAATGTTGCCCTAATACCAAAACCAGAAAAAGACATCAAAAGAAAACCACAGACCAGTAGTGCTTATGAATATAGATGCAAGGCAAGGGGCAGTAGTAGCTCATGCCTGTAATCCCAGCACTCTGGGAGACCAAGGCGGGTAGATCACCTGAGATCAGGAGTTCAAGACCAGCCTGGCCAACATGGTAAAACCTTCTCTCTACTAAAAATAGAAACATTAGCTGGGTCTGGTGGCACATTCCTGTAGTCCAAGCTACTCAGGAGGCTGAAGCAGGAGAATTGCTTGAACCTGGGAGGTGGAGGTTGCAGTGAGCCAAGATCACACAACGCACTCCAGCCTGGGCGACAGAGGGAGATGCCATCTCAAATATATATATATATATATACAGATGCAAATATCCTCAATAAAATTACTAGCACACTGAATTCAGCATGATATAAAAGGCTTATACAACATGACCAAGTGGGATTCAGCTCAATAATCTAAGGTTAGTTTAATGTCTGAAAATGAGTAGAATAAAAGACAAAACCACATGATCATCTCAATAGACACAAAGAAAGCATTTGATAAATTCAACACCCTTTCGTGATGATACTCAACAAATTCGGCATAGAAGGGAATGTTCTCAATCTGATAAAGGGCATCTGTGGAAAACCCACAGCTACCATCATGCTTTATATTAAAAGACTCCCCCTACAATCAAGGATAAGACAAGTCTTCCAAATTAGAAAGGAAGAAAAACTCTCTCTTTTCAGATGACATGATCTTGCTTATAGAAAATCCTAAAAAATCCACTAAAAAATGATTAGAGCTAAGAAATGAGTTCAGCAAATTTGAAGGATATAAAACCAATACACAAAAATTGTGTTTCCACACACTTGCAATGAATCATGTGAAAATGGAATTAAGAAAACAATTCCGTTTACAATAGCATGAAAAAGAACCAAAAAAAAAACTATATAATGATATTCTGAAAACTCAAAACACTGTCAACAAAAAATTTTAAAAGGTAAATCCTGAAAAGACATCCCATGTCCATGAATTAGAAGATGTAATCTTCTTAAAATGGCAATCCTCTCCAAACTGATCAACAGATTGATTCAATATAATCTCTATCAAAATTCCATCTAAATTCTTTGTAGAAAATGACTATCTAATCCTAAAATTCATATGGAAATTCAAGGGATCCAGAATAACCAAAACTATCTTGAGAAGAAAAGAACAAATTTAGAAGACTTACACGTCCCAATTTCAAAATTTACTACAACTTACCTGGGGTGGGGGAGGTATGGGTAATTTTTTAATTTATTTATTTTCTTTATCTTTATTTTCTAAATTCTCTATAATGAAGATGATTTTTACAATATGGAAAAATATGGTTTTGTTTTGTTTTTATATTTCTTTCCAACTTTTATGTTCAAGGGTATATGTGCAGGTTTGTTACATGTACAAGTTATTTTTTTAAACATGCACACCTACTCCTTGAAAAGAATTTATAAAGAGGTAAACAAATATCTAGAGAAAAATAACTTATAAATAAGAGTATATTTAAATTTTTCACAAATTGAAAACTTAAAAGCAAAAACACATCAAGTTCCTAGGGAAATTTATATGACATAATATAAAAACAAATTCATTTTCAAAAGTTCTAGTTGACTAATGAAAACCCAACAAACAAAGGGAAAATCATTTGATAGGCAACTTTAAATACATGGAAAGGCAAAGGCCTAGAAATTACAGCTCCAGCCAGGTACAGTGGCTCATGCCTAAATTCCTAGTGCTGTGGGAAGTTAAGGCAAGAGGCTCACTTAAGGCCAGAGCTCAAGAAATCACAGCTCCTGTAATTCAGATACTAACTCAATATGATGAAAGAAAACCTCTACCTAGGAGACAGTGGAATTCTGTGCATAAGACAGAATAAACTCAGTCCAAAGTGTACTAGCCACAGTGATTTTTTTTTCTTTTTTTTTTTGGAGACGGGGTCTCACTCTGTCACCCAGACTAGAATGCAGGGACGCGATCTTGGCTCACTGCAATCTCCACCTCCCAGACTCAAGTGACTCTCCTGCCTCAGCGCATACCACCACACCCAGCTAATTTTTGCATTTTTATTAGAGACTGGGTTTCACCATGTTGGCCAGGCTGGTCTCGAACTCTTGACCTCAAATGATCCACCCGCCTCGGCCTCCCAAAGTACTGGGATTACATGCATCAGCCACCCAACCCAGCCGATTTTTTAAACATAATTCTAAAGTTAGAATATTGTTGAAAAGCTGCCAAATGCTCTGAAAGACAGAAATACATGCATGCACACATATATATATAAAGTCTACCCCCAGCCACATATAAATGCTAGCTTATTTTTGTTTACTCATGGACACTAATTACTTTAACGGGGGCAGAATATTTTAATTATGACAGGTAACAATATTACACAACTTATCAAATCTAGTTAATGAATTTACTCTGTTGTGTAACCTATATAATACATCTATAATAGGGGCCGGGCGCAGTGGCTCACGCCTATAATCCCAGCACTTTGGGAGGCCAAGGCGGGTGGATCACGAGGTCAAGAGATCAAGACCATCCTGATCAACAAGGTGAAACCCCATCTCTACTAAAAATACAAAAATTAGCTGGGCATGGTGGTGAGTGTCTGTAGTCCCAGCTACTCGGGAGGCTGAGGCAGGAGAATTGCTTGAACCCAGAAGGCGGAGGTTGCAGTGAGCCGAGATCGTGCCATTGCACTCCAGTCCGGGTAACAACAGTGAAACTCCATCTCAAAAAACAAAAAAAAATACACCTATAATAAATCTAAAAGTAGTGAAAATGCCTTTCTATGTTTTCTGGAAGTCTTTTCAAAATTCCAGGCTTTTTTTACATCTGAGAGATATTTCTTTTTAATACATCTGAGAGATATTTCTATGATTTTTCCCTTGTGAAACTAACAACAGATACTGTTGTAAAAATTCTGTCATTGTACACAGTGACTGAAGAGTGCCATGCTCTAGCTAATCCACTGGACAATGAGGCACTATGCCAGGCACTGCGCGAGTGAAGAACAGGGTAAAAAAAGGAAGACAATGACCCTATTCTGGAAGGGCTTACAATCTGTGTCGACACTGGGGATGGTCTCCTTTAGCTAATGACATGGACTCAATCAAATATAGTCTCTGAACTTTCTGTAGTCATGATGCTACTTTTATTTAGTGTGATGTCCAGAAGGGGATTAAATGACTTTGTTATGTCAACTAGCAACGATCATCACTGCAGAGTAAGCAATGCAGAAGTTAACTGATAGCAATAATTCTACCTACATCAGACCAAAAATAAACCTATGCTCAACTCTACAAGGTGAATGAAGAGATGAGGTCCCTCATGACCAAAAAAAAAATGGTCAAGAAATCAAATGAGCAAAGAATTTTCAATAAATGATTCCCTATAAAAAGCAACAGAGTGTGGTAGTTAAGAGGATAAATCCTGGGTCCAAACTCGGGGTCTGAATGCCCACGTCACCACGTACTAGCTATTACCCTTAGCGAGTCAGTGAACCTTCCTGCACCTCAGTTTACCCATCTATAGACTAGGGATGACAACAGTGCCTGTCTCCTAGAATCGTGCAGATTCCGTTGCTTTAGGTGGGAAGTTAATATAGAGCACCTTAAGTCATAGATATGACATTAAAAATACAGCAACAAAGAAAACCATAAACTGGATTTCATCCACATCTAAAACTGGTATGCTTCAAAGGACACCATAATGGAGAAAATAAAAACATAACACACAGAATGAAAGACAAATTCTGGTAATCATGTATCAGATAAAAGACCCTTAGAGAGAATAAATTAAAAAACTGTTACTGGCAGTGTGCAGTGGCTCATACCTGTAATCGCAGCATCTGGGGAGGCCAAGGCAGACAGATCACCTGAGGTCAGGAGTTCGAGACCAGCCTGGCCAACATGGTGAAACCCCATCTCTACTGAAAATACAAAAAAATTAGCCAGGCACGGTGGCAGGCACCTGCAATCCCATCTACTTGGGAGGTTGAGGCAGGAGAATCGCTTGAACCAAGGAGGCAGAGATTGCAGTGAGCCAAGACTGCACCATTGCACTCCAGCCTGGGCAACAAGAACAAAACTCCATCTCAAATAAATAAATAAATAAAACATATGTCTACACAAACGCTTATAACATCATTATTCATAATAGCCAAAAGGTACAAATGATACAAATGTCCATCAACTGACGGAATGGAGAAACAACATGTGGCCCATATATGCAATGGAATATTATTCTGCAAGAAGAAAAAGCAATGCAGACTGACACAATGCAGTACGGATGAACCTCGAAACATTACGATAAGTGAAAGAGGCCGGTCACAAAAGACAACAAACCATTGTATATATGATGCCATTTACATGAAATGTCCACAATAGGCAAATAATAGAGAAAGAAAGTAGCTTAACAGCTGCTTGGAGCTAAGGGGAAGATGTAGGCAATGGAGAGCTAGGGCTTCCTCTCGGGGTTATAAGAATGTCCAAAGACTGATTGTGGTGAGGGTTACCCTGTAAATACACTAAAAATGACTGCGTTTTACCATTTAAATAGGTAAATTGTATTAAAACTAGTTTGTTTGTTTGTTTAAAAAAAAGCACCTTAGAACAGTGTCTCTCACATAGCAAGTGCAAATTGTTCATTTTTATTACAAGAAAAAGAAACTCTCCTCAACATGAAAATGGAGAAAGCAACTACATGTCAACTAAAATTATCCAAAGGATCATTATATGTAAAGTAGTTGCTGAACTTATGAGAAATGTTTAGAAATAGGAGAAAAAAAAACAGAGAGAGAGAGAGACCAGAAATGGTGGCTGATGCTTGTAATCACTTTGGGAGGCAAAGGTGGGAGGAGTGCTTGAGGCCAAGGCCAGCCTGGTCAACACAGAGAGACCTCATCTTTATTTAAAAATTTAAAAATTCGGCCAGGTGTGGCGGCTCATGCCTGTAATCTTAGCACTTCAGGACGCTGAGGCGGGTGGATCACGAGGTCAAGAGATCAAGACCATCCTGGCCAACATGGTGAAACCCCCCTCTCTACTAAAAACACAAAAAATTAGCTGGGTATGGTGGTGTGCACCTGTAGTCCCAGCTACTTGGGAAGCTGAAGTAGGAGAATCGCTTGAACCAGGAGGTAGAGGTTTCAGTGAGCCAAGATCATGCCACTGCACTCCAGCCTGGTGACAGAGCAAGACTCTGTCTCAAAAAGATATTAATTTAAAAATTAGCTGGGCATGGTGGCACACACCTGTAGTCCCAGCTACTCCAGAGGCTGAGGTGTGAGGACTGCTTGAGTCCAAGAGTTGAAGGGTGCAGCAGGCTAGCATCACACCTGTGAATAGCCACTGCACTCTAGCCTCAGCAGCAAAGTAAGACCCTATCCAAAAAAAAAGAGAGAGAGAGGAAAGAAATAACAAGAAAAAAAGAGTTTTAAGAAGCATTCCATTTTATAACTGCAGATAAAGAACACAAATGCCAAACTGCTAAAAATGCGGGGAGGGGAAGCTTAGTTCTTAGGATGAGAGATGGAGGAGACCCGAAGACGGTGAAACTCCTTCTGATTTTGGAAACAGTGTTGGGGAAAGCAGGTAGGAAAATAATTCTCAAACAGCTTGCTTCAAACATAATGTCCATTTAAAACTCAAAAATAAAGTGAAAGTGATGCAATTCTGTGATAGCGTCATATGAATGGGTTTTCCAGGAGCTGAACAATTTTAGAACCCCTGAGAGAGTGTTAGCTATTCGGACAGAGAGGCTGTGGAGAATCAAATTGCACTGCTCCTAGGAGCTGGACAGATTCCCTACCAGCACAGTCACGGCTAACACATTTGCAAGGGTTTAGAAAGGACCAACGCTTGAAAGACAGATATGATTTCAGTAGGGGAGTCAGTCCTGTCACAAAAGTCCCTGCTAGCAGAGGCCAGAAGGCATTTGCAGGAACTGCGGTGGCCTGAAGGCAGGAAGCAGAATGTGGGGCCGGGACGCATCTCATTCTCTTCACTCCCTCTCCCACAGGTAAAGAAAAGTCAGGTCCACACGTCTCTCATTTGGAACCATTACAGAGGATGTGCTCACACACAAAACACTGGTTTCTGGGTCCTTCCTGGTGGTTTTCACCCTATAGCAGGATCTGGATGCACCCTTGAATAACAGCCCCACAGAAGCTCCTCACTTCCTCCCAGCACTCTACACTCAGTTTCATCCCTACACAACCTTACCTTGAAAGCTTCAGAAATCTTTTTAAAATGCCTTATCTCAACAAATGACTGATTTTCCTTATAGCTCTAAGCTACTTCTACATAGTGTATACATCTAATTATCCTAAACAAATGTGATTGGCACACTGGAATTCAGTTTTTGTTTTGTTTTGAGACAAAGTCTTGCTCTTGTCCCCCAGGCTAGAATGCAATGGGGCAATCTCAGCTCACTGCAACCTCCGTCTCCCGGGTTCAAATGATTCTCCCGCTTCAGCCTCCCAGGTAGTTGGGATTACAGGCACCTGCCACCATGCCTGATTAATTTTCGTATTTTTTTAGTAGAGACGGGATTTCATCATGTTGGTCAGGCTGGTCTTGAACTCCTGATCTTGTGATCCGCCCGCCTCGGCCTCTCAAAGTGCCGCAATTACAGGTGTGAGCCACCGTGCCTGACTTGGAATTCGGTATTTTATAGCAGGCATCACCAGCCAGGCTGGGGCTCAGCAACTCGTATCAAACACCAGTACATTCAACAACTATTTAATTTGTCATCAGTGTTGGCTTCCAGCTCCTCAGTGGCATAAGGCATTGCCCCCAAATGTCTCCTCATCAGCAACTCGGGTCTCCTGAAAACAAACCAAGGATCTGTTGTCCTTTCTCTCTTTTTTTGTGTGTGTGTGTGGTTTTTTTTTTTGTTTGTTTTTTAAAGACGGGGTTTCACCATGTTGGTCAGGCTGGTCTTGAAATCCCAACCTCAGGTGATCTGCCCGCCTTGGCCTCCAAAGTGCCTGGATTACAGGCGTGAGCCACCATGCCCGGCATCTGTTGTCCTTTCTCTACACATTCAACAAATCCCATCAGGAAACTTAGCCACCGGCCTAAAGAAAGGAGCAGATGCAAACGTTAAAATCAATGTTGTCTGGGCCTGGGCATGGTGGCTCACGCCTGTAATCCAAGCACTTTGGAGGTCAAGGTGGGCGGATCACCTGAGGTCGGGAGTTCAAGACCAGCCTGACCAACATGGTGAAACTCCATCTTTTAAAAAAAAAAAAAAAAAAAACCAACGTCTGCAAACCTGCTTCATTTCAGAGCCAAGAGGAGACAACAGCAAACGTGTTATCACAGAGCCTGTGTGAGCACAGCCGTCTGAGCTCCATTCTAGGCTGATTTCATTTTGTATTATTTACCCTGTCATTGTTTCTCACTGAGTCAGAAAATAAATAGAGCTCATCATGAAACAATTAAGCCCTGTAATAAAAGAGATTTTTACCGTGTTAATTACAGGAGATATTACGAGGGGAAAGAAAAACCTGCCTCTGTAGAAAATACAAGATTTCCTTCCCTGCTAAGAACACACAGTCAAAAAGCAGTAGAGAATTCAAACTCACATGGAAGGGAGGAGCACAAGCCACAAATCACAGCAAAGTCATGATCACAAATGAACTCAAAATTAGCAGGACAAACATGCTTGATGCATTCAGAGAATTAAAGGCACAATTCTCGAATCGTTCACTTAGCCATGCTAGAGGAAGAAGCCTCCTCTCCAACAGACAACATAAAGCAACGGGGTGCCCATCAAGCAAGGAGCAAACAATCGTAAGGCTGTTAACAGTTCTGATTTAAAGTGGCTTAAATCAGAATGTTCCAAAGATCATCAACATCCATTCACATCACCATGAAACAAGCCTTAAAAAATAACCAAAAGAAACTAAACACATAGATGATGTACCTGGATCAATGAGAACTTCCTGTGCCCCTGGAAGAAAGAACAGATGATGGTATTTTATTTGGAAACAAAACTGCTTTTAAAAATAACTACTAAAACACATTTCATAATTCAAATGGCCTTCACAACAATCTGAGAAACTCGTAACTGATCAGAAAAGCAATTCCAAAAAACAGTATGTTACAAGTTTAGTGCCTTTTTGCTTCAGACAGAAAAAGAGAAAAGAAAAGCTACTATTACTCATACCCTGAACAAATTAAGTGCCTCCTCACCTCTCTCCCTTCCCACTTTCTGTGTTCATGCTCCCACCTCTTCCTTTTTTTTTTTTTTTTTTGTTTGAGAGGAGTCTTGCTTGCTGCCCAGGCTGGAGTGCAGTGGCGCGATCGGCTGGATGCATCCTCTGCTTCCGGGTTGCAGCAATTCTCCTGCCTTAGCCTCCTGAGTAGCTGGGATTACAGGCATGTGCCACCATGCCCAGCTATTTTTTTTTTTTTTTTTTTTTTTTAGTAGAGACGAGGTTTCACCATATTGGCCAGGCTGTTCTTAAACTACTGACCTCAGGCAATCCCACCTCAGCCTCCCCAAGTGCTGGGATTACAGGCGTGAGCCACTGCGCCCAGCCTCCCAGGTCTTCTTAAACAAGTATGAGAATTCCTTATTTCCACAAATAAGCTAAGTGACAAAGGATTATTATTTGTGCAAATGTATGTCAGCAACCTAGAATGGAGGAGAAAAGGTGCCAAAAGCTCTATGGAATTTTTCACAACCCCCCTAAAATATGAATACCTCTCTCTCTCTCTCTCTCTCTCTCTCTCTCACACACACACACACACACACACACACACACAATTACTGGACACTTCAAGTTAAAGATTTCCAACTTTTAAAAGGTAGCTTTGTAGTTAGTTTAAAATACAAAACCATTTTCATTATTACAAAGAAAATTTGAAAGCCTTGGTCGTCTGCTAAACTATACTAATATCTGTGTGATCCAATTAAACTTCACTATAGAATGCAATTTCCCATCATGGCAAAACACACCCCAAGAGGTACTGTTCCAAGAGTCACATTTATCGTTAGTTATTTTCATTTCTAAACATGTTAAGAAGATTCAAAAAGGTGTGTCTCAATAATATATTCTTATGGAAATAGCACATTTTTTCAATTGTCTACAGAGAGACGAGGCCCCATGATTACGGTGCTATTTAAGAGCAATTTTGTATATACCCATCTCTGTTTGTAAATGCAGACTAAAAATCACTGCAATCTTGAAGCCACCATTAAAATAAAAAACAGGTGTTTTCCATTGAGTAACACCTTTATGCCAAGCGCGATGTGTGGCAAATATCATGTATGACCTCCAGAGCAACCCTACAAAATAAACATATTAACCCTCACTGTATATGGCAAGACTGAAACCCAGAGGAGACAAGGGAAGCTGCCGTCACACACACCGCAACACCAGGTCCCAGGTCTGCACTGAGCAGACACAAAGCTACATGGAACCCTGAGGAAGTCTGGATTTCCAAGTAATCCTCCGAAGAACCTGGTCAAATATATTATACTTCACCATGTCCTTTAAATAGGGGATGTGAATGAAACTTCTGATGCCTCAAGAGTCATTGTCACAATCATCAATCATTTGATTATTAGTATCATCAGCCTCTAGTGGACTGATGTCACATTAACCAAACTCATAAGAGACTGATGTAGGAAAACTGGAGGTTTAACTACTAATGTAATAGGAGACACAAAATTATCAATCACACCAAAATATCAGGCAGGATTCAACAATTAGCACATTTTTCTCTTCAAGGCCAAATCACAGGCAGGAGGTAAGCAGAAGGCAACTCCATACGTCTCATTCAGGACCCTTACAGAGAATGCCCTCACACACCAAATGCTGGTTTCCAGGCCCTTTCCTAGTGGTTCTCACCTCTACAACAGGATCCTAACACCTGAATAGGAAAGCCCCACACAATCGCCCCTGCCTGTAAAATGAAGAGAGGGGGCCAGTGCTTCAGTTTGTTCCTGTTCTAAGATTAGCTTCTGTGAGCCTCGGTCTTTTCTTTATACTCAGGGGCATTAAAGTGTTCAGATTGGGTACTGAACGCCACTCCCTTCCCTGAAGCAGAATTCAGTAGTTGTATTTTGTTGAAATACAAATTAAGTTCATCTAGAAAACCCCCCTTTCTCTGAGCAGGAGTTTTCTAGATGAATCTGATGGACTAAAATTCTGTTACAAGGAGAGACCCACTGCCTACACGAATGATTAATGCAAACCGCAGTGCACTCTGTGGCCCGTGGCCAGGACACAACTGCCACTGCTGCATCACACTCTCTGTCCCACCTTTTCCATGCTGGCCAAACCCTGACTGATGGATGGATGTGCACAGGGAACTATAGGTATGCTGACCCCTCTAAACACCTGCAGCCAATCTACCGGGCTCAGCCAGACTGCCAGGGTGTCTTGTTTTCTTCTGTTTTGTTTGAGATGGAGTTTTGCTTTGTCGCCCAGGCTGAAGTACAGTGGTGCCGTCTCAGCTCACTGCAACCTCCACCTCCTGGGTTCAAGCAGTTCTTCTGCCTCAGCCTCCCAAGTAGCTGGGACTACAAGTACCCACTACCATGCCCAGCTAATTTTTTGTGTGTGTGTATTTTTAGCAGAGATAGGGTTTCACCATATTAGCCGGGCTGGTCTCGAAGTCCTGACCTCATAATCTGCCCACCTTGGCCTTCCAAAGTGCTGGGATTACAGGCAACGAACCACCATAGCTGGCCTACTAGCTCCATAACCTTGGTCAAGCTCCTTAACTTCTCAGTGCCTCAGTTTCCACATCTGTAACCTACCTTATCTGGTTGTTGTGAAAATTAAAAGGTTAAACTGGTTTATGTAAAATGTGTGTAGAGGCAGAGGTAGGTGGATCACTTGAGATCAAGAGTTTGAGACCAGCCTGGCCAACACGGTGAAACTTCATCTCTACTAAAAATACAAAAATTAGCTGGGCATGGGGGTACACACCTGTAATCCCAGCTACTCAGGAGGCTGAGGCACGAGAATCACCTGAACCCAGGATGCAGAGGTTGCAGTGAGCCAAGATCTCACCATTGTACTCCAGCCTGGGTGACACAGCGACTCCATCTCCAAAGAATAAAAATAAGGGCCAATATTAAAAATAAGTGGCTCATGTCTGCAATCCCAGCACTTCGGGAGGCTGAGGCCGGTGGATCATGAGGTCAGGAGATTGAGACCATCCTGGCCAACATGGTGAAATCACATCTCTACTAAAAATACAGAAGAACAAAAAACTTAACCAGGCATGGTGACACGCACCTATAGTCCCAGCTACTCAGGAGGCTGAGGCAGGGGAATCACTTGAACCAGGAGGCAAAGGTTGCAGTGAGCAGAGATCACATCACTGCACTTCAGCCTGGCAACGGAGTGAGACTCTGTCTCAAAAATAAATGCATAAATAAATAATAAAAATAAAAACAAATAAAATATGTGTAGCACATTTTAAGTATTCAACAAATGTTATCAGCCTGGTATGGTGGGTCATGCCTGTAATTCCAGCTCTTTGGGAAGCCAACGTGGACAGATCATTTGAGGTCAGGATGATCTCAAACACCTAAGAACAGCCTGGGCAACATGGTGAAACCCCGTCTCTACTAAAAATACAAAAAATTAGCAGGGCATGGTGGCAGACTCCTGTAATCCAAGCTAGTTGGGAGGCTGAAGCAGGAGAATCACTTGAACCTGGGAGGCAGAGGTTGCAGTGAGCAGAGATCGTGCCACTACAACTCCAGCCTGGGTGACAGAGTGAGACTTTGTCCTCCCGTCCAAAAAAATGAAAATGTTATCTATGACAGTGATTTTACAAGTCTCCCTTCTAATCATCCTTTGTACTTCCTTGCTAGTCTAAATTGCAAAGCCTATCCTTATTTCTCTGTTAACAAGAGAGAAACTGTTACCCATGACCTGTTTAAACTGAGGGGAAAGAGAGCACTTGCTCCCCACTCCTCTGGTTTCCATAATAAAAGCTCTGTCCTAAGCAACCATACCTCTTGCCAACCCCATTCCTCCCCCACCCAAGTGAGGTGAGTTGTGAGATGAGTGAGTTTGGAACACAAGCTGAGCACATGAACTCCTCTTTCACTCTTGGGTGCTACCCTCAGGAAATGTACAGGACACTGTGCCCCGCCATGCCTATGTCAGGGAGGAGTCCCTCGTAGGAAGGCCCGCTGTGGCCTGCAGCCACCAGATCTTGGATACAGTAGTAGGATGCCCATTTTTATGCAACCTTCAAGTTCATGAAAAATCTGGGGTTGTTTTTTGTTTCTTTGAGACAAGGTCTTGCTCTGTTGCCCAGGCTGGAGTGCAGTGGCGAGATCTCAGCTCACTGCAACCTCTGCCTCCTGGGCTCAAGCGATCCTCCCACCTCAGCCCCTTGAGTAGCTGGGACTATAGGCATGCGCCACCATACCCGGCTAATTTTTTGTATTTTTTGTAGAGACAGGATTTCACCATGTTGCCCAGGCTGGTCTCAAACACCTGGACTCAAGCGATCCACCAGCTGCGGCCTCGCAAAGTGCTAGGATTACAGGTGTGACCCACCTCGCCAGGCAGAGAATGTGGTTTCATCACTAATAAGGATGACATTTTGATTCTCTACCTGCTTACTCTTGTCTCATCTCTTAATTGGTTGTTGAAGAAAACAGGAGTGTTGGGCCAGGCTCAGTGGCTCACACCTGTAATCCCAACACTTTGGGAGGCCGAGGCAGGTGGATCACAAGGTCAGGAGTTCGAGACCAGCCTGGCCAACATGGTGAAACCCCATCTCTACTAAAAATACAAAAATTTGCTGGGTGTGGTGGTAGGCATGTGTAATCCCAGCTACTTGAGAGGTTGAGGCAGGAGAATTGCTTGAACCAGGAGGTAGAGGTTGCAGTGAGCCGAGATCACACCACCGCACTTGCCTGGGTAATACAGCAAGACTCAGTCTCAAAAAAAAAGAAAACAGGAGAGTTATTATTGGGCTCCTTTAAGCCCCCACATTTATTATTCCACGATAATTCTGTGGCTTGGGTAGGGTCAAGATGCCTGTATAAAAGCCATGTCTCTAATCCTGCAGCTAAATTACAGGTATAAGAACTACTGACTCCTCAGGATATTTCCTTCATTTCCTAATTGAGTCTTTCTTCACGAAAACATTTTTCTTATTCCAATGCCTTAGTAATTTCCAAATGCTATAAAATGACTTCATATAAAGCAATAGCTAACAGTCATGAGATATTTTATGAGATGACCACCATGCTAAATATTTTGCACACATTCTCTCTCATTCTCACAATTCTACAAAGCAGAAATTAGCAGCCCCTACTCATAGATGGGGGCGGGGGCGGCACCTGAGAAAGAACTGTGGCACCTGCGTTCAAACACAAGCCAGCTGAACTAGGCTTTTCCATGATACCACAATACCACCCACTAGCAAACACGCAAAAGCAGTTCCGATACTCAGGGAGTTCAAGACTCTTTTCAGCTTTAAGGTGCTCCCGATGGTTTCTATCGCTTTTAAAAATCATGGCTGACTGCCTGATTTCTAACACTGGAAGAAAAGTCCAATTTCACCACTGTCCACACTGCATGTCTGACATTTTCACGCTCAAATTACATAATAAAAATAAGATACCTAGAATACTTTTCCAGGTATACAAATATAATGGGCATAGTGCTATTTAGAAGCATTAAACAACAACAACAAAATTCAAATGAAGGAAGCCTTGTTTAAGTCTTCTTTTACAAACAGAAAAATTAGGACATGAAAAAAAATACACACACACACACACACCAGCGCCACCTATGGCCAGAAAGGTCTTTCCAGGTTGCTGAAAAAAAGGTAAATTTAATTGTTGTCATAAGAAATGATCAACAGGGCTTTTTAAAAAACGATGCTCAGAGACCGGAACTAAAAGCTTAGCTGGCACATACTGAAATCTGCTTCGAGGAAGGGAACAGTATTCAGTATTTAATCTGAAAACTTTTAACACCCCTAAATATAAACAGAAACTAATCTTAGAACAGGAAGAAAACTCGGGCATCTGGGCCACTCTCTTTATTTTACAGGTAGTGATGTTGCTACCCAGAGCAATAAGTAGCAAAGCTTCCCCCTAGTCCTTGTATTTTGCACCATAACAAAAGCCACCTTAATCTATACCAACCCTATAATCATAAAAGTCACAGCTGTGTATTTCAATCAGTAAATAACCTAAGTGGCTTACCAAAAAAAAATACTTCCCAAAGGACTGGCAACTATTAATCATACAATTTTGTTGAAATACAAACACATTTATTTACATATTACAACAGCACAATCAGCCAAGCGCAGTGGCTCACACCTGTAATCTCAGCACTTTGGGAGGCCAAGGAGAGTGGAGCTCAACAGTTCAAGACTAGCCTGGCCAACATGGCGAAACCTCATCTCTACAAAAATTAGCTGGGCATGGTGGCACACCCTTGTATTCCTGTTACTCAGGAGGCTGAGGCACAGGAATCACTTGAGCCCGGGAAGCAGAGGTGACAGCGAGCCAAGGTTGTGTGCTGCACTCCAGCCTAGGCAACAGAGCAAGACTCTGTCTCAAAAAAAAAAATCTATTCAACAATGTCCCCTTGTATTCACTCTATAAAGGAAAGTGACTGATGTCAAATCAACATTTTTTTTTTCATCTATTAAAGATACAGAAAAAAAACAAAATTTTCTCAATCACAAAAAAGATAAGCTCGAGACAGGAGAATAGGGTCTAGAGGCAAGGAAACTAAGGCTGTTCCACGCCGACTTCCTGGAGCTAAATTGAAAGGAAAACCCTAACTTTCCACAACTAAGTGACAAAGAGACTACAGGCTGCTCCCTTTGACCTTTTCTGCCCGGCAGATGGGAAACTGGTGGGGCCAAGTCTTCGTTTGCGTAGAAATATAACTTTGTCTAGTTTTCATATGCATAGCACCATAACTTTGTAACTTCACCTTAGCCTCTGATCCTTTTTTTTTTTTTTTAAAGACAGGGTCTCACTATGTTGCCCAGGCTGGCCTTGCACCCTGAGCCCAAGCATCCTCTGGTCTCAGCCTCCCCAGTGACTAATGGTGCAAGCCGCTGAGCCTGGTTTTGACCCACTGGCTAATTTTCATGGAGCCCCTTTTAGGTGCTTTGTACCCATCGTATCTAACTCTTACAGCCATACAAAGTATACAGCATTACGCTAATCTCACACATGAGGAAATAGATTTAGACCATAAAAAACAAGGCTAACAAGTCCAAAGTCCCACAAAACTTACATATCATCATCAACAAAGAAAAGAGTACATATTTCTATTTTCTGTCAAAATTCACTAACTTAATCTTCTCTTCCATTCTAAAGAGTACATTGAAGCCAGGCACAGTGGTGCATGCCGGTGGCCCCACTACTGAAGAGGCTGAGGCAAGGGGACTACTTGAGTCCAGAAGTCTAAGTCCAGCCTAAACATACCATAGACATGTGTCTCAAAAAAAAAAAAAATGACTGCCTAACACCAATTCAATATAACATTTTCCCTTAGCCAACGTCACTAGAGAAAAACAAGCAGTAGGTCATTAGCAATGGTTGAATTTTTAAAACCACTTCTATTTTTGCACTGTAATCACTTTTTTCTCCTTAATTCTGGTTTATTTCTTTTTTCTTTTTCCCTCGTTTAACACATCTGACACATAATTATTTTTAATGTATTGTTTCTCATGCTTACAAAGAAAATTAAAATATTACTTTTTAGGTTGTTAGCAGAGAATAAAACATTTGTGACAAGGCACAATTTTAATCTATGCCACTCTCATATTCTTACGATATTTCTTCTTTTAAGGCCTAGTCAGGCTTAGACCACTAAAATCCAACATTTATGAAACTCACAGAGTTTCAGGCAGCCAGTCAAGGGGAGGCTGATTCGAGGAGCCCTTAAGAATACACATTCTGTAATCACATCAACCCAGGTTCAAATCCCAACTCCGCCACACACCACACTGAGGGATGTGGAGCAAGTTACCCAGCCTCAGTCCCCTCACCTGCAAAATGGAAGCATTAGTCCCTACCTTCAAAGGCCTGTGGTGAGGTAAAACTTAGGCAAAGTGTTAGGCACATCCGCTGGCCTACAATAGGGGCTGAATAATGTACAGCCATTTTGATAATGATGACAGTACAAAAGGTAGAAATGACCAGAAAGAAATATTTACAAGTCCATGATAAGTACTTCCTTTTGGATTAATTACAAAATGTCCTATTAATTTTTAAAATAAGTTTTGTCCATTAATTATAAGATGACAGATTAATACACAAGTCTCCAGATTAAGATTTAGTGGTCCCAACCTTTGAAATACTGTAAAAGTGAAATTTAAAACAAAAGGAGAATTAAAGCAAAAAGAGGCAGGAACTATAGAACTGTATTTTAAACTAAGATAACGCAGCCAGGCGCAGTGGCTCAAGCCTGTAATCCCAGCACTTTGGGAGGCTGAGGCAGGTGGATCACCTGGGGACAGGAGTTCAAGACCAGCCTGGCCAACATGGTGTATTCCTGTGTCTACTAAAAACACAAATAAGTATCTGGGCATAGTGGCAGGCACCTGTAATCCCAGCTACTGGGGCAGCTGAGGCAGAAGAATTGCTTGAACCAGGAGGCCGAGGTTGCAATGAGCTAAGATTGTGCCACTGCACTCCAGCCTGGGGCAACAAGAGCAAAACCTGGACTCAAAAAAAAAAAAAGAAAGAAAGAAAACTGAGGCAAAAAGACATTAACAACCTGCTTCAGGTTACAGTGATATTGACTGACGTCAGCATTTTTGCTGTTTTGCTACTGAAACAAGGGAGGATATTAAATCATCAGGTTGGTCTTTATCTCAAACAGATGCCACTGACTCCTGATGTGAGACAAGGCTGCCACTACAAACCTGGATATTAATCTCAAGATTCATATCCAAGATGAGACGGCATCTCTGTTCCTGAGATCATGCCCATTAATAGATCTGGATACCGCATTGCTTTAAAGGTAGTCAAATCATTGCCAAGCTTCTTAAATTTTTTTTCTTTTTTTTGAGACAGGATCTTGCTTTGTCACCGAGGCTGGAGTGCAGTGGCACAACCACAGCTCACTACTTCAAACTCCTGGGTTCAAGCAATCCTCCCACCTCAGCCTCCTGAGTAGCTGGGACTACAGGCACACACTACCACACCCAGCTAATTTTTGTTTTGTTTTGTTTTTGAGACGGAGTTTCACTCTTGTTACCCAGGCTGGAGTGCAATGGCACAATCTCGGCTCACTGCAACCTCCGCCTCCTGGGTTCAGGCAATTCTCCTGCCTCAGCCTCCTCAGTAGCTGGGATTATAGGCACGCGCCACCGTGCCCAGCTAAATTTTTGTAGTAGAGACGAGGTTTCACCATGTCGACCAGGATGGTCTCGATCTCTTGACCTCATGATCCACCTGCCTCGGCCTCCCAAAGTGCTGGGATTACAGGCTTGAGCCACTGCGCCCGGCCCGACGGCTGGCTAATTTTTATATTTTCAGTAGAGATGGGGTTTCACCATGTTGGTCGGGCTGATCTCAAACTCCTGACCTCAAGTGATCCTCCCACCTTGGCCTCCCAAAGTGCTGGGATTACAGGCGTGAGCCACCATGCCCAACCTACCAAGTTTTTAAATGACAGACAGTCCCATTGCCCTTTCTCCTGTCATCTAAGTGTCACTGTTACCCGATATTCTTCCCCACAGACTGTCTTCAACAGAAAAAAGTTCCCAAGATTTTTACTCTATGCAAATCTAAATAAAGACATTTCTCTACTACAGACACAGCAGTGTTTCAATGTCTTTAAATTTTATTTGCCTATAATTAGGAAAGGGAAGAAATGAAATGTGACCCTAAAAAGTTTCTAGTCTTCCTCTTCGTATCGGTGAAACAGTTGCAACACATTTACAGCTCTTCAAACCACAATTTAAAAAAATAAAATAAAGGAAAAAAAATCTAAACACCTCCAATGAAAGGCACTGTTAGGCCAGGTGCGCTGGATCACACCTGTAATCTCAGCACTTTGGGAGGCCGAGGCAGGTGGATCACCTGAGGTCAAAAGTTTGAGAGCAGTCCGGCCTATATGGTGAGACCTTGTCTCTACAAAAAATACAAGAATTAGCTGGGTGTGGTAGCAGGTGCCTATAATCCCAGCTACTACAGAGGCTAAGGCAGGAGAATTGCTTCAATCTGGGAGGCAGAGGTTGCAATGAGCTGAGATTGTGCCATTGAACTGCAGCATGGGCAACAGAGCAAAAGTCCATCTCAGAGACAGAGGGAGAGAGGGAGTGAGGGTAGGAGAAAGTGAGGGAAAGAGGAAGAGAGGGAGAGAGGGAGAGAGGGAGAGATGGTGGGAGGGAGGGAAAGAGAAAGGGAAAGAGAAAGGGAAGAAAAGGAAGAGAGAGAGGAAGGAAGGAAGGAAAAAGGAAAAGGGAGGGAGGGAAGGAGGGAAAAAAGAGAGGGGAAGGGAGGGAGGGAAAGGGAAGGAAAGGAAGAGAGAGAGAAAGAAAGAAAGAGGAAGGGAAGAGGAAGGAAGGAAGGAAGGAAAAACAGAAAGAGAGAAAGAAAGGAAGGCAGGCAGGCACTCCTAGGAGCAGAAGACTTTTTTTTTAAGACAAAGTTTCACTCTGTCGCCAGACTGGAGTGCAGTGGCGCGATCTTAGCTCACAGCCTCCTGGTTTCATGCAATTCTCCTGCCTCAGCCTCCTGAGTGGCTGGGATTACAGGTATGCTCCACCACGCCCAGCTAATTTTTGTTTTTTTAGTAGACACAGGGTTTCACCATGTTGGCCAGGCTGATCTCAAACTCCTGACCTCAATCCGCCTGCCTCAGCCTCCCAAAGTGCTGGGATTAAAGGCATGAGCCACCTTGCCCAGCCCAGAAAACTTTCTTTTAAAGAGAAAATTAAACCTGCTTTCACCTTTCTGGGTGTGTCAGAGACGTTAGCACTTGGCTGCTGACTAGAGAAAACAGTGAAACTTCAACCACTGCTGTCTCATGCCAGTGAGAGCGAATATAATCACCAGTAAATAGAGTTGGTGAACAAAAATGGAGTGCATCCGAGTCAGGTCACGGCACAGGAAGCAAGCAGCAGGGACATGCCTGTTTAAACTTCAGACTTGGGACGGCACCCTCAGCCTGCCTCACTTTCCTCTTCAATAACTGAGATGTCACCAAGAGGGATGTACCACTAAAGAATGCCAAAATTATCTTCAAGAATCATTACAGTTCATCTAAGCAAATCTACACAGAGGGCATGCGGCTTTGGACCGTGTGGCTACAGTCACCAGCCCATGAAGGCAGTCTCTGCATTCTCTGCTGATGACGAGGTATGATACAATTCATGGGAAAAATGGTGAGACGTTTCCCCATCCAATACACATTAACTAACTTTTTTTGTCTTTGAAGGGAAAAATATACAAAAATCTCATGGACCAAAAAAACAAAAATAAAATAAAAATTCCTAGCAGTTTTGTGTGTGGCCTGGAGCTCTGCATTCTTTGGTACAGTCTTTGTGAGCTCTGCAATGTGATGGCTAAGTCCTGAGCCATTAAAGGCACGTTCATTCTTCAGGGACCAAAACGCTCATGTTCATTCAGCATTCGTGCATCTGCTCCGCCCAGGAAACTTTTTCACTCTTGGTTTTCTTATGCTACCAAGCATAAGCATATCAAACAACTCATTGAGAGAACTTCATCAGCCAGTAAAATAAGAAACTGCTCCCAGGACCTGAATCAGCTGTTAAAATTGACCTCTAGGACTAGCTTCTCCCAATACATAAAATATAAAAAAGACTTAGACACAGAACCTCAAGTCCATTCTACCAGGAAATTTTATGCAAGTATCCCAGAAATCAGCCAATCATTCTAATCCATTAGTGGTAAGTATTCAGTAAAATCAGAAGAAAATGTCTCGTGCAAGACTTCTGACTCAACAGATTTTACAGTTTATGTAAACACTAGTGCTAACTCAAAGAAAACGGTAATAAATGAGTGAGCTTTCTTTAAAGACTGCAGATGAACAGAGGCTGGGAAAGGGCAGCGCTCACCTGGCCGGTGTCTGTTGGCTGCTTCCGCAGAGAGTGCGCTGCCCTGGAACCTCCGAGCTCCACTCTTACCACCAGTTCCACCAGGATAGTGATAGATGACAGAAGCTGAACACAATCCTTCCAGAGCAGCTAGGCATTAAGAAAACAAAAACCAAAAACCAGCAGCATTAGTAAAGTCAGTGGCCCATCATTAGTTCAAACTGCAGTGGCTAAGAGTGATTTCAACAGGTGGATTAATTGGAAATGCCCATTTTTCTCCCACGACAAAGATCAAACCTAAAGATCACTAGTTTTTTGCAAATGGGAACTTGCCACAGTCTTTCCCATGCCCATGTCAAGGCAGGCAACACAGAACACTCTCACCACACTCAAGGTTTCCCTGCAGGGCTGAGTGCACACGTGAAACAGGCCAGCCTCTGCATTCATTCATTCACGTGGCCAGCCTTCCTCCATAGACTGTGTGGCAGACTGCCCCAGGTTCTGGAGCTATAGAGATGTATAACAGAAAGTGCCCTGAACTGAAAATATTTCAAAGTAATAGCACCAAAGCAAGACCAGAATGCCTTTCCAGACCATACACCCCAGAGGCACCTGCTCCTTTGAGACTGTAGACCTAGCTCTCCCTCAAAGACAGCTGCATCAACTCGCTACACAGCCACTTCTCTCACGGCAGTGACAACCTAATCATCTCGAGCTATGCCACATGCCTTGTAAAGTGTGCCACAGTATTCATCTCTACCATCGTTATCCATTAATTCAGTGGTCCTTCAACTTTTGGTCTAAAAACGCCTTGATGCTCTTAGAAATTATTTAGGATCACAAAGAGCTTTTTCTGTGATGTGGGTCACACCGTAGATATTTACCATATTGGAAACTAAAACTGAGAAAAGGATTTATGTATTAATTCCTTTTAAAATAGGCCTGGCATGGTGGCTCATGCCAGTAATCACAGCACTTTGGGAAGCCGAGGCGGGTGGATCACTTAAGGTCAGGAGTTCAACACCAGCCTGACCAATATGGTGAAACCCCAAGTCTACTCAAAATACAAAAATTAGCCAGGTTTGATAGCGCACACGTGTAGCCCCAGCTACTTGGGAGCCTGAGGCAAGAAAATCGCTTGAACCTGGGAAGTGGAAGTTGCAGTGAGCGGAGATCATGCAATTGTGTGACAGAGCAAGACTCTGTCTCAAAAAATAAAAAAAAATAATAAAAGAATAAGTTTCTCATGCATTAACATTTTTATGAAAAATAATTATTTTCCAAAACAAAAATAAAATACTGGAGGAATGGCATTATTTTACATGTTGACACATTTCTTTAATGTCAGAGTTAATACAAGTCAGCTGGATCTTCTATCTGCTTTTACATTCAGTCAGCTGTGATGTCAGGCATAAGTAGCTTCTGGACAACTCCACTGTTTGAGAGGCCATGGAAGAGGCCCAGGGCACACAGCACCATCCCTCTCCGTGGACTCTGTAGGAGCCCTCCGGAGTAAGGCACATGGGCGGTCCCAGTCTTTCTGAAGAAGCTCCTGCCGCACAGGCCCTAGTCTCAGACTGTGCTGGGAGATGCACTTACTCTCTAATTGACACAATAAGGAGAACTTAGGGAGACAGCACTCTTTCAAAAAAGCCAAGTGAAACTCACTCTCTCATCCCTCTTAATCCTTTATCTGCTTCTCTTTTCTTTTTATCCCTAATTCTTACTCCCTTTTGTTCCCCACTTTTATTTCTCTAGCCTCTTTAAAAACCTAAATTTGGGCTGGGCACAGTGGCTCAGACCTGTAATCCCAGCACTTTGGGAGGCCGAGGCAGGTGGATCACGAGGTCAGGAGTTCAGGACCAGCCTGGCCAAGATGCTGAAACCCCATCTCTACTAAAACTACAAAAATTAGCCAGGTGTGGTGGCGGCGCCTATAATCCCAGCTACTCGGTGAATCCCTTGAACCCAGGAGGTTGCAGTGAGCTGAGATCTCGCCACTGCACTCTAGCCTGGGCAACAGAGCAAGACACCGTCTCAAAAAAAAAAAAAAAAAAACCACCTAAATTTAAGTCCATTTTAAGTTTTATTTTTGTTTTTTCTTAAAAGACAAAGTCTCGGCCGGGGGCAGTGGCTCACGCCTGTAATCCTAGCACTTTGGGAGGCCGAGGTGGGTGGATCACCTGGGGTCAGGAGTTCAAGACCAGCCTGGCCATCACAGTGAAACCCCATCTTTAAAAAAAAAAAAAGAAAAAAAAGACAAAGTCTCACTATTGCTCAGGATGGAGTGCGGTGGTGCGGTGATGGCTCACTGCAGCCTTGACCTGCTGGGCTCAAGCCATCCTTCTGCCTCAGCCTCACAAGTAGCTGGGACTACAGGCACAGACCACCACACTCAGCTAATGCCTCTTAATTTTTTTTTGTATAAGTGAGGTCTCCCTATGTTGCTCAGGCTGGTTTCTACCCAGCTAATGTTTTTTAATTTTTTTTCTTTTTTTTTTAAGAAATGAGGTGAACTGAGGTTTTTTTATTTTTTATTTTTTGGTAGAAGTGTTGGGATTATAGGTGTGAGCCACCATACCTGGCCATTTAAAGTATTTTTTATATTTGGCTGGGCACAGTAGCTCATGCCTGTAATCCCAGCACTTTGGGAGGCCAAGGCAGGCAGATCACCTGAGGTCAGGAGTTCAAGAGCAGCCCAGCTAACATGGCAAAACCCCATCTTTACTAAAAATACAAAAATTAGCCAGGCATGGTAGTGCACGCCTGGATTCCCAGCTACTCAGAAGACTGAGGCAGGAGAATCACTTGAACCCAGGAGGCAGAGGTTGCAGTGAGCCGAGATCATGCCACTCCACTCCACCCTGGATGACAGAGCAAGAGTCTGTCTCAAAAAAAGAAAGAAAGAATTTCTTACATTTAATGTATTCTACAGCACCTCATTAAACTTCTGTTAAAGAACTCACCTCATGACTTCATTCTGACTTGTATTCTTGTAAGTGGCTGACAGGTGTCCTTGCTAAACTGTCAACTTCAACAAAAGAACCCTGTTTCAGTCCTTCCTCACACATCGTTCATTTAACAAGCATTTAGAGAACATTGCAACCTGTCAGGCATGGACACAGCCAGTCCAGACCTCCCAGGCCCACCTCCAGGAGATGCAGTCCCCAAGGGAAGGCCACACACAGACATCCAATTCCAGCGCAAAGGGTCAGCAACAGGTCAGACAATGTCTGCTCAGCCGACTGCAGAGGGGGGATCAGAGCCGGCTATTCTTTGAAGTAGGTTTTCCTCTTGCCCTTTTTATAATTTTTAAGATTGACATAGAGTTCACATACCATATACTTCACCCACTTAGAGTGCATAATTCAGCAGTTTTGGGAATATTCATAACTGTGCAAGCATCACCACTATCTGATTCTGGAACATGCTCCTCACCCAAAAAGAAACCTCATGCCCATTAACAGCCACTTCCCAGCCCCTAGAACCTTCTACAGATTTGCCTACAGATTTGCTTCTACAGATTTCTGCTTCTATAGATGTGCCTATTCTAGCCACTTCATATAAACAGAATCATACAGTCTGTGGCCTTTTTTGTCTGGCTTCTCTCACTTAGCACAAAGTTGTCAAGATTCATCCGTGCTGCACTGGTATCATAATTTCCTTCTTTTTCATGACTGAGTCACATTCCGCTGTATTCCCACACCACACTTTGTTTATCCATTCATCATGTGACACATGGAGGAGGTTTTGAGGGATGAGCCTATGAGGTGAAGATCATGGGAACGGCATCCAAAGCAGAGGGCACAGTGTGCTAAGAACAGAGGAAGATGGACAGCGTGGGCAGGGCGTCCTTCAGAAGATGCATAGCAGGGCGGGCAGAGGGCAGCAGATACTGCAGGGAAGCACCCCAGGCCACTGCTTGTGGTAACCAGCACAGGCTGGCTGCTTTTCCTCCCTCATCCCTTCTTTTTGGGGACTTTCTTTTTCAGTTTCCTCTCATTTCAAGTAACGGTTGACACAATTACATATCAGATCGCCTTCATCAGCTTATCTTACCTCCAAGCCACAGAAAGTCATTCACGGAGCGGAGCAGCTCCACGGACATGTGGTAATGTACCAGCGAGTCCTGCAGCATCCCCGCCTGCAGGCACAGGTCTCCCACGTGCTTCCGCATGCGGCCTTGGCACCGCTTCTTGTAATGTCTACAAAGGAAATGAAAGTGTGTCACTATTACTATACCACTCCCACCCAAAAAGCACTCTGACTAAGCACTACGCAATTCTCTCACCAGTAACATTGCTAAGAAGGCAACTGTAGGCTCCATAATTTAAAGCCAGCAGTAATCATTGCCATTTACGTGAGCTGGAGTAATCTTGACTTCGAAAATGTTCTGTCAAGGGGTTTTTTAAAGGTGACAGGTACACAGACTTCTACCATGTATTTCATGCAGACAATGTTAGAGTCGGGTTTTTCTTTTTAGATTTTCCAGTTGTAACATTAGCATAAGGAAGTTTATGTTTTAGCTTTTTAAAAAAGTCAATTATCTTCCCCTTCTTAATATCACATCTATTATTATTTTATAAAGAGAGATCCTCTTATTAGACAACCATTTGGCTTCAGCAAACAAGACATTTATCTTCACTGTTTCAGAGCAAGCTTTAGGAATGCTTTCAGAGGGCAGGGCCTGGGCTCACTAATAGCTCTTTAAACACTGGCAAGGAAATGCTATTAAATAATGCAAAGGCTTCCAGAAACCAAAGCGACTACACAAAAATCTTCCTTTTACCATTTTTAAATACTTCTTTAAATATTCTTTCAATATTATATTTCTTAAGATAAATGGTTTTTTTAAAGAAAAATTGCAGCTGGATTAAACTTTCCCTCAAGAAAGCAATCTTATCGAGAATAAAAGTCCTCTGGAAACCCAGAAGATGTGAACTTTCTAAGTAAATGAAAGTTATTGACAGATCTCAATATAATTAAATCCGATCATGCCTAACTCTAACAAGTCCAACAAACTCTTTGTTACTCTGGAATTTAGCTTTCCCATTCTGAATACGTTTTGAACAAAGATGGTGACGTGAGGCAGATGCAGAGAGAAGAAACGCTAGCCTTCATTTGTCTCCCTCCTGGCCACAAGGCAGTGTCAGGTTGGCCTCTGCTAACAGACCCTTCCCATAAAAAAATGCAGCCTCTGGGCTGCTCCTCCCATCGAAACAGCAGTCACCCCAGCAGCCTCCACTAGTCTCTGACCCCCCATTCTGCACCCCCTCTCCCCTCATTGCTTCTCCACACATAGCCAGAGTGTCCTTCCCAAAGCACAAATCAGTCTGTGTCCTCCCCACTGCAAACCTTTCACCGGATCCTCAATTCAGTCCTAGGGAGAGGCATGCCGTCCACAACTAGCCCCTCCACCCATGGCTCCGGCCTCCCCTCCTACCACTGTGCCCTTGCCCCCAACAGACAACCTTGCTACAATGCCAGAGTCCCCCCAATCTCAGGCTCTGTCTGTCTCACAGCTTCACTCTCTTTTAGGCTCATCTCAATGACTGGTTTCTCAAGGAAGCCTTCTTGCCTTCAGCCTCTGCATTTTGGGTTAAGTGTCATTGATGTGTTTCTAGAACATTTTTTCTTTTTTCAATTTTTTTTTTTTTTTTTTTTTTTTTTTTAGAGACAAGGTCTTGTTCTGTTGCCTAGGCTGGAGTACAGTGGCACAATCACAGCTCACTACAACCTCCAACTCCTGGGCTCAAGCAATCCTCCCAGCTCAGCCTCCCCAGTAACTGGGACCACAGGTGTGCACCACAACACCTGGCTATTTTTTTTTTTTTTTTTTTTTTGTAGAGATAGGGTCTCCTTATGTTGCTCAAGCTGGTCTTGAGCTCCTGGGCTCAAGTGATCCTCCTGCCTCAGCCTCCCAAATTGCTGAGATTACAAACATGAGCCACCATGCCTAGCCAGCTCTTACTCTCAGAGGCAGACAGTGTTCTGCTCACTTCCTTGGTATGTTATCCTGTTCCAAGTGAGAAAAAGTTTCAGTATCCAAATGGACATTTTCCTCCTCCAATAACATAACTGTCGACTCTTAATACATGAATAAGTTTACAAATACTACTGTATATTGTCTTAATATATTTTATATTTGACTCAAAACAACAACAAAACTTTACTCCTAACCAATTAGAAAAAGATTTGCTTTTTTTTTTGAGATGGAGTTTTGCTGTTCGTTTACCCAGACTGGAGTGCAATGGCACGATCTCGGCTCACCGCAACCTCCGCCTTCTGGGTTCAAGCAATTCTCCTGCCTCAACCTCCCAAGTACCATGCCCAGCTAATTTCTGTATTTTTAGTAGAGACGGGGTTTCACCTTGTTGACCAGGATGGTCTCCATCTCTTGACCTCATGATCCACCCGCCTCAGCCTCCCAAAGTGCTGGGATTATAGGCGTGAGCCACCGCGCCCGGCCCAGATTTGCTTTTTAAAGCATCCTAAAGAAGTAAATTAGCCCAGGCATGGGGGGTCACACCTGTAATACCAGCACTTTGAGAGGCCGAGGCAGGAGGATCACATAAGACTAGGACTTCAAGACAGCTGGACAGCAGAGCAAGAGCTATGTCTCTACAGAGGCCCAGGTGATCCTCCCACCTCAGCCTCCCAAGTAACTGGGACTACACGCACACAACCCCTTGCTCAGCTAATATTTATATTTTTTTGTAGAGACAGGGTCTCGCCATGCTGCCAAGGTTGGTCTGGAACTCCTGGGCCCAAGCAATCCACCTGCCTCAGCCTCCCAAAGTGCTAGATTTACAGGCATTAGCCACCATGCCCAGCCTACAAAAATGTTTTAAAATCAGCTGGGCATGGTGGCTCACACCTGTAGTCCCAGCTCCCCAGGAGGTAGAGGCAGGAAGATTGCTTGTGCCCTGGAGTACATGACTGCAGTGAGCCCTGATTATGCCACTGCTCTCTAGTCTGGGTAACAGACCACGCTCCTGTCTCTAAAGAAAAGAAAGAAGTAAATTATTACATCTTCATATGAACTTCACAAAAATGTACACCCGCTATAGCAAAATATAACCCACAAAATTTCAAAAAAAATTTTTTTTTTTTTGAGACAGTCTCCTTCTCTTGCCCAGGCTGGAGGGCAGTAGCACAATCTCAGCTCACTGCACCCTCTGCCTCCCAGGCTCAAGGGATTCTCCTGCCTCAGCCTTCTGAGTAGCTAGGATTACAGGCACACACCACCACCACAACCAGCTAATCTTTGTATTTTTAGTAGAGACAGAGTTTCACCATGTTAGTAACACTGGTCTTGAACTCCCGACCTCATGATCCACCTGCCTCGGCCTCCCAAAGTGCTGGGATGAGCCTGGCCAAAAAAATACTTTTCTAGTAACATCTTCTAAATTAAATAAACAACTTGTTTTTAAAAATATAAACATTATGATAAACAATTTGTTTCTAAAACATAGGACTTTTACAAAAAGAAGTCATATAAATACTCTTACTGTTTTTCATATTATAGTCATGGTCCAATAAAACCATACCAATATTCTAACTTGTATAAAAACAGAATGAGCCAGGTGTGGTGGTTCATGCCTATAATCCTAGTGACTCAAGGGGTTGGCATGAAAGGATTCCTTGAGGCCAGGAGTCCAAGACCAGCCTGAGCAACACAGGAAGACCCTGTCTCTATAATAATTCTAATTATTAGCCAGGCCTGCAGTCCTAGCTGCTCAGGAGGCTAAGGCAGGAGGATCCCTTGAGTCCAAGAGTTCAGGGCTGCAATGAGCTATGGCGGTGCTATTGCACAGCCTGGGTGACGAACGAGACTCTATTTCAAAAAAAGAAAGAAAGAAAGAAAGAAACTGGAATTAAGAATTGCTAGAAAAATTCATAAGAATCTGATAATCTTCTAATCCATAATGTTCTAAAAGCAATAAATTAGAGGCAGAAACCTGCCAGGCTCAGTTGATAAAGGGAGATGCATCCTTTCTGGAAGTTGCACAAACGCACCTATTGCATAGCTTCAAACACTGTAACAGAGGCACTCAAATTGTACTTCCTTTCTGCACTCTAATTAAAACCTAATCAAAGATATAGGCTGTATTACTTTTGTGCCTCTTAATCAGATTAAAGAATAAAATGCTTAATATTTTTGTGATTTTGGTACTATTTCTATAGCTCATGGAAAACAAGAGCTTGGTATTCTAGTCCAAAAAACAATTTATCTGCAAAGAAATTTCTATATTCACATCCAAAGAAAAGCTGAAGCTGCTCAACAACAGTGTGCAATTCAAATCCAAGGGGACTCGGATAAAGAGGATTTCTTTCGCGGGGTCAGGGATAGTGTTACACGGTTTAAGAAGTCTCGGTAGACTTATATAATGGCGACAGCCCATAATCTTGCGTCACAATACTTTGGGGTGGGGAGCCTTTTGACTATGTGCCTGATGTAAATGTAGTAACTATACCAAAAGGTGCCCACGTGGTAGGGCTACAGTGTCAAAGCAGACAACCTTAAGATGCATGAGTGGCTGGGCACAGCAGCTCATGCCTGGAATCTCGGCACTTTGGGAGGCTGAGGCAGGCAGATCATTTGAAACCAGTTCGAGATAAGCCTGCCCAACATAGCAAAACCCTGTCTCACTAAACATACAAAAATTAGGCTGGCAAGGTGGTTCACATCTGCAATCCTAGCACTTGGGAGGCCAAGGTGGGCAGATCACCTGAGGTCGGGAGTTCAAGACCAGGCTGGCCAGCATAGTGAAACCCCATCTCTACTAAAAATACAAAATTAACCAGGTGTGGTGGCACATTTCTGTAATCCCAGGTACTCGGAAGGCTGAGGCAGGAATATTGCTTGAATTCAGGAGGCAGAGGGTGCAGTGAGGTGAGATCACACCACTGCACTCCAGCCAGGGGGACAAGAATGAGACTCTGTATCAAAAAAAAAAAAAATTAGCTGAGTGGGGTGGCACGCACCTGTAATTCCAGCTACTCGGGACGCTGGAGGCACAAGAATGGCGTGAGCCTAGGAAGTAGAGGTTGTATTGAACCAAGATCATGCCACTGCACTCCAGCCTGGCTAAATAAGACCCTGTCTTTAAAAAAAAAAAAAAGATACAAGAGAGCTGTAAACAGAAAGTTAAAAAAAAAAAAAGGCAGATTTGCTACTCAGTTTCAGATGCTTTATGGACCATCAGCTGATAACTGCATCTTACCTAATGAAAAAGTAAAAACCAGTTGTTAGTGTTAATTCTTCCATCTGAAATTTTTTATGTTAAAGGCTGACTATTAAAACATCACTCTATAAAGAAAGTGCAAGAGACCAGGCATGGTGGCTCACACCTGTAATCCCAGCATGGATCACACTGCACACCTGTAATCCCAGACAGATTGCCTGAGCTCAGGAATTCAAGACTGACCTGGGCAACGTGTAAAATTCTGTCTCTACAAAAACATATAAAAAAATGTAACCACATGTGATGCTGCATGCCTACAATCCCAGCTACTCAGGAGGCTGAGGTGAGAGGATCACATGAGCCCAGGGGGCCGAGGTTGCGGTGAGCTGAGATCATGCCACTGCACTCCCGCCTGGGCAACAGAGCCACACCCCATCTCAAAAAAAAAAAGAAAAGAAAAGAAAAAAGAGAGAACTGAAAAGTTTTAATTAAAAGCCGAGACGTGTCTACGTTTTATTTTGCATATGAGCATTATCTGCAACCAGGTCAATGTAAAGCAAAATGAAAAACTATCTCCCTGAGACCTGAAACACTTTGACACCACTTGCCGATCAAGGAAGTCTGAGCTCTGTGAAATGAATCTGTGGCACTTCCGCAAGAAGTTCTTTTGACAATTTTTCTGAAAGGCTCCAAAACCAATTTACTTCAGCGTTCTGAGTATAAGAGGAAGTAACAGAATCAGTGGAGACAACATGCCCTTATTTAAAGTCTGAAGAACCTGAGTTTGAATCCTGCTGCTTCATCACCAGCTGGGTGGCGCTGCTCTCATTATTTAACCCCTCTGAGAATGCTTCCGCTCAGCAAACTGGGCCTGTCACCACCTGCCTCAGGTGGCATCAATGCAACGTAAATGACGTAGATAGGAGGGTGGCCAACTGGTGTCTGACATACAGTCACACTCGTTTCCCCGCTTCTCCCCTTTTGAACTTGGATTACTCAGGTAGTCAGGGTGAAGCCTCTGATGATAGCCTGCCTTATTAGTCCCCATACTCAATCAACATAGTGACCTACACTTAGCATCATCAAAAAAAAACTGCCTCAACCATTCAGGACGTAGGAGTAGACAAGGACTTCATGACCAAAACACCAAAAGCATTGGCAACAAAAGCCAAAATAGACAAATGGGACCTAATCAAACTCCACAGCTTCTGCATGGCAAAAGAAACAGTCACTAGAGTGAATCGGCAACCAACAGAATGGGAAAAAATTTTTGCAGTTTACACATCTGACAAAAGGGCTGATATCCAGAATTTACAAAGAACTAAAACAGATTTACAAGAAAAAACCAACAAGCCCATTCAAAAATGGGCAAAGGATATGAACAGACACTTTACAAAAGAAGACATACATGAGGCCAACAAACATGAAAAAATGCTCATCATCACTGGTCATTAGAGAGATGCAAATCAAAACCACACTGAGATACCATTTCACGCCAGTTAGAATGGCGATCATTAAAAAATCTGGGGACAACAGATGCTGGAGAGGATGTGGAGAAATAGGAACACGTTTACACTGCTGATGGGAGTGTAAATTAGTTCAACCATTGTGGAAGACAGTGTGGCGATTCCTCAAGGACCTAGAAATAGAAATTCCATTTGACCCAGCAATCCCATTACTGGGTATTTATCCAAAGGACTATAAATCGTTCTACTATAAGGACACATTGACACAAATGTTCATTGCAGCACTGTTTACAATAGCAAAGACCTGGAATCAACCCAAATGCCCATTGATGATAGACTGGACTGGGAAAATGTGGCACATATACACTATGGAATATTATGCAGCAATCAAAAATGATGAGTTCATGTCCTTTGTAGGGACATGGATGAATCTGGAGAACATCATTCTCAGCAAACTGACACAAGAACAGAAAATGAAATACCACATATTCTCACTCATAGGCGGGTGAGGAAAAATGAGAACACATGGACACAGGGAAGGTGGTACTACACACTGGGGTCTATTGGGGGGAATAGGGGAGGGACAGCGGAGGGGGTAGATAGGGAGGGATAGCCTGGGGAGAAATGCCAAATGTGGGTGAAGGGGAGGAAGGCAGCAAAACACACTGCCGTGTGTGTACCTATGCAACTATCTTGCATCTTCTGCACATGTACCCCCAAACCCTAAAATGCAATAAAAAAAAAATTTAAAAAAAAAAAAGAACTGCCTCAGGACAGGCGCAGTAACTCACACCTGTTATCCTAGCACTTTGGGAAGCCAAGGCAGGTGGACTGTCTGAGCTCAGGAGTTCAAGACCAGGCCTCATAACATGGCAAAACACTGTCTCTACTTAAAAAAATATAAAAATTAGCCAGGCATGCTGGCACACGCCTGTAGTCCCAGCTACTCGGGAGGCTGAGACAGAAGAACTGCTTGGACCTGGGAGCCAGCAGTTGCAGTGAGCCGAGAACGTACCACTGCACTCCAGCCTGGGAAACGGAGTGAGACTCCATCTCAGAAAAAAGAAAAAACTTTTGCTTCCTCGATAGTAACTAGCAATGTTCATAAGGGTTTTTGGGTTTGTTTTTTTATTGTCTTTTGTTTTAAAAAGAGCTATTCCAGAACTATCCAAAGTCTCTCCCCCAGTTCTCTGGCACCTCTCTCCTCAGATGTCCTTCCTGATCTGCCCTTGTGGGTCCATGGGAAAGACAGTCTATTCAGCTGTGACTCCATCCTGCTGCCAGGAAGAAAAAGGATAAGGGCAAATCTGGCCACATCATTCCCTTCGGATTTCTTTACTAGCAGCCCCACCCCTAGCACTTTTAGGATAATTGGCAGCTGCACCTAAAACCCCAGACTCCATGGAATGATATATAAAACCCCAGCCAGGAGCAGTGGCTCACGACTATAATCCCAACACTTTGGGAAGCTGAAGCAGGTGGATCACCCGAGGTCAGGCATTCAAGACCAGCCTGGCCTACATGGCGAGACCCCATCTAAAATACAAAATTACAAAATTAGTAGTTGGTGGCACATGCCTGTAATCTCAGCTACTCAGGAGGCAAGGCTGGCGAATCACTTGAACCAGGGAGGTGGAGGTTGCATGAGCTGAGATTGCAACACTACATTCCAGCCAGGGCAACAAGAGCAAAACTCCATCTCAGGAAAAAAAAAAAAAAAAGGATCTGGGCTGTCCTTAGTCTTCCCAGGGGTCAGCCCGGGGTCTTCCTCCTGCCATCTGCATTCTCCCTCACTCAGCTCATCCACATTCAGGGTTTTACACACGGGCTACCTAATGCCAACACGCAGTGTCTCTCTAGTCACCTCCTGACCAGACTCATATCCGCTTGCCTCTTTCATCTCTCCATTTGAATACCCAACAGGCATCTCAAAAACACTCCCAGCAAGGCCCTCCCAGTTCTCCCCTTTGTAAGAAACAGCCCTCCATGTACCCTGTTGTTCAACTCACACTCTCAGAGAGATTTCTCCTTTCTGTCCATCACCTTTTCCCCATATCTGTCTCTAAAGTCCCCAACACCTAGCACAGCACACGGCAAGCTTCCCCATAAACGTGTGCTGAGTCACCTTTAGAGGGCACCTGCTAACGAGGGAGGTCTCCCCTGGCACAGGTCACTTAGGAAAGGTACTTGTTTCTCATGCAGGCTGTGGAAAGGACAGCCCAGGACAAGGACTCAAGACTCTATTGTGGTCTGAACTCTAAATTGCCTGAGGTCCAGGAGAGTACCTGGGTTGTGAACTCAGAGACACGGCTGCCAGGAGAGCAGAAGAGGATGGAGCCCAGGCCAGGCTGTCCCCATTGATCCTGGGAGCCAGTGGCAGCAGGAAAGGCCCACAGCCCAGGATAAACCAGCCACCACCGGATCCTTGCCCTGCATTTTCCAAGCTGCACAGCTACAACTTCCTGTACTTATTACATTCATGTCTCTTCTGTTTCACCACCCCAGAATGTGATGAAATCTTCCAGAAAGCCCAGCCTGTCTCAACTGAGACAAAGCAAATGAAGAATTAAAGTGTTTGTACTTGGAGCAGAACACTGAGAAAGAAACAAGGCCCCTGGGCAGTGCAGTGGTGGCAGCAGGTCACAGAGCAGGAGCCTCACCCTGCAGGGCATGAAACCACAGGGGAGAGGCCAGCCAGAGTGTCCTGCAGGGCTGCCCTTGGCGTTGGAGGCTCTAAATCAGTAATGTAAATGAATAATGTGCCACCAGCGACAGACGTTAGCTTCAACAAATGCAGACACAGGCTGGGCACGGTGGCTCATGCCTAAAATCCCAGCACTTTGGGACCAAAGCAGGCAGATCACTTGAGGTCAGGAGTTAGAGACCAGCCTGGCCAAAATGCTGAAACTTCATCTCTACTAAAAATACAAAAATCAGCCAGGCATGGTGGTGCGTGCCTGTAATCCCAGCTACTCAAGAGGCTGAGGCAGGAGAATCACTCCATCCCAGGAGGCAGAGGTTATAGTAAGCCGAGATCACACCACTGCACTCCAGCCTGGGCGACAGAATGAGACTCTGTCTCAAAAAAGAAAGAAAAAAAGAGGGGAGGGGGGAGGGAGGGAGGAATGCAGGCTGCCGCAGTGGCTCACACCTGTAATCCCAGCACTTTGGGAGGCTGAGGTCAGGAGTTTGAGACGAGCCTGGCCAAAATGGCAAAATCTCATCTCTACTAAAAACATAAAAATTAGCTGGGCATCTTGGCAGACACCTATAATCCCAGCTACTTGTGAGGCTGAGGCAAGAGAATCACTTAAACCCAAGAGGCAGAGGTTGCAGTGAGCCGAGATCATGCCACTGCACTCCAGCCTAGGCGACAGAGCAGGACTCCCATCTAAAAATAAAATAAAATAAAACAAAATGAAAATGCAGACACAGCTATGTCTTACCTACATGAGGTGAAATGGAAAGTCTGGGACAGGTAAGAGCCCAAACAATAGCTATGGGTGAACTGCCTCTCTGGCTCTGAATGCTCACTGGCAGAAGCCGAAAGGAAACAGTGGTCACTTATACAGGTCCTTGTGTCTACATGATCCAAGTGAACTAGAAGGCCATATTTCCCTGATACTTAAACAAACTGCCCTTGCCCTCATAAGGAGGGCAAAAGATTGGTATGGGTTTTATTTTATTTATTTATTTCTGAGACAAAGTTTCCCTCGTCGCCCAGGCTAGAGTGCAATGGCATGATCTTGGCTCACTGCAACTTCTGCCTCTGGATTCAACCAATTCTCCTGCCTCAGCCTGTAGAGTGGGTGAGACTAGAGGTACACGCCACCATGCCCAGCTAGTTTTTGTATCTTTAGTAGAGACGGAGTTTCACCATGTTGGCCAGGCTGGTCTTGAACTCCTGACCTCAGATGATCCACTCGCCTCGGCCTTCCAAAGTGCTGGGATTACAGGTGTGAGCCACCGCACCTGGCCTGGTGTGGGTTTTAGAATGGCCTACGTGTCCTTTATTGTGGAAAGTCGCTGAGGTGAAGGAAACAGGGAAATGGCATGCTCAAGGCAGAAGCAAAAGAAAAGACGGGCACCCTCGCCCTCCCCCAGCTCCCTTGGCGGCCAGCGCACTCCAGCGCCAGCGCTCCTTGCCTTCATGCATGGCCCACAGCCACAGCTGGGAATGGCATGCCACTCAAAAGCGCAGGATCAAGCATGGTGCTGCAGCCTTGGACATCCACAGTTAAGAGATCCCATGAAAATCCCTCCACAGCCGCCTAAATCAATTAGCAATTCACTTCCTCAAAACAAACAAACAAAGGAATAAAGGCTCATGTGTCACTAAATGCTACAGATGGAACAAGATCCCCCAGAGCAAGTATTTTAGCAAACACCAAACGCCAATGGGTTACATGCTAAATAAAGCTAAAATTAAAAAACATACTCAAAAAAATGAAAAGACTATCCAGCTCACACGTGGATTTAGGCAGCAGCACTGGTTTTGTAAAGCAGTGGAGGCTATGAGAAGGCAGCACACAGGGAAATCTGGCTATTTGTAATGCAATGTTCACAGCCTACCTTTTCAGACCCAACAACACACTCACAGGGCGGTATGACAGAAAAAAGAAAAAGAAAAAGAAAAGAAAGAGGAACAAGCAAAAATTAGAAACATATAAGAACAGAAATAATTTTGATCGCTACAACACTACATGGACAAGAACTGACCATGGGTTTTCATGAGAGGCATGTGTGAGCTTTTAAGTAAAATACACCTGCACATCGTGTCTGGGGAAGTCCAGCACCTGAAGTTCAAACCATCTATCAGGCGGCCTCTCAGTATGGTCAATGTGTCAAACCAAACCTTACATCTGGACATTTCCTACTGACCTCATTTCAGGTTGGACACTTCCTTGCTCCTACCAAGAGTTGCAGGGGAGAGCAAGGCTCTGTTCCCGCACCAAATCATTGCTTCAAAACTTGGACAACTGGCCGGGCGCAGTGGCACATGCCTGTAATCCAGCACTTTGGATTTGGGAGGCCAAGGCAAGCGAATCACTTTAGGTCAGGAGTTTGAGACCAGCCTGGCCAACATGGTGAAACCCCGTTTCTACTAAAAATACAAAAAGTAGCCAGGTGTGGTGGTGCGCACCTGTAGTCCCAGCTACTCAGGAGGCTGAGGCAGGAGAATTGCTTGATTCCGGGAGGTGGAGGTTGCAATGAGCCAAGATGGCACCACTGCACTCCAGCCTGGGCAACAGAGTAAGATACCATCTCAAAAAAAAAAAAAAATTAGAGAACCGTGGAGAAACAAAAGCAACAACAGGTTACCTGTCACAAGAGAAGGACACATGTGATTCCAGCTCATTGGTGTCATTATCTCACTGAAGTTCAAGTGCTAACTGATGTCTAATTGCAATTGTCCCACTAGCGTGAGCAAGCAACTTTATTCGCCACTGTATTTTCAGTGCCTGGAGCCATGCCTGGCACATGAAGCCCCTCAACCAACACTTGTCAATCATTATCCACTATATGTGAGGCACTGTGTTCCAGCACACTCTTATTCCTGCAGAGTGGTGAGCCCAGATTTCAAAGACAAAAAAGACCTGGCATTCAAAGGTGGCTCTGCAGCCTTATAGCCGAGAAGTGGATGACTGAAAAATGTCACTGGTGCCCTTGAGGCAAAGGAGGAAGGCAAAAATCAAGGGGTCAGAGCAGGGTTCCTGACCCATGCTGCCTATGAGCTTTCAGCCTTCACCCCTTCTCTGTAAAGCAGGGGCAGGCTGCTCCTTGCCGACCTTGCAGGTGGCCGCCAAGTGGTGCACACCATACAGCACCACCTTATCAGGGATGACTCTGCAGGTGCCTGCTGGCTGGACAGCAGTGTGCGTTCTTCAAAAGGCACAGGAGGCACAGCAGAAGGCCATGAGATGAGGTGGAAAGGCCCTGGGCCTCAGAGACAGACCCGGTGCTTACATCAGCTCTGCTGCTCGCTGGCTGCCCAGGCCTCTAAACCTTGCTGCTCCAGCCCCTTATCAGCCACCACAGCAATCCCATTTGGATGGATCGCAGGGCTGCATGAGGATTCAACACAGAGCAGCTCTACAACACGCCTTTCCCCTTCCTTAAGCCACATATGCACATTTGGATGAAGAAATGAAAATTCTTTCCTTCCAGACCCTGCAAAGCACCACAGGCAGGTGTGATTGAGGCTACTCTATGCTTCCAACACTGAGGCCTGGACTCAGTCTGTCAATTCTGTGATCATTTCTCCTCAGACTGACCAACAACCAGAAAGAAGTATACCATCTGACCTTAGACAAATTTAAGAAACATGCTGAACATCTACTTTGCGGCAGGCACTATGGCACCACGCACATTACATCATTGACTCCGCACCTATGGCTCATCAGCCAAGCCTACACAGGCGGAAGGAGAGCCCTGCCCCAGCCAGGAGGCTGGTGAGTGACACCTCACTTTCCCTGGCAAATGAGGATGCCCTCTTGGCAAACAGTTGCTGCCTAAGCTTGTATCCCATCCAGCTCTGCCGGAGAGCCACCGTGGCAGGACAGGGCAGTGAGTAGAGAGTGGAAGTACGTGGCAAGAAGACCTCATCAGTGATTCAGATTCGAAATAAAGTTTTTGACTTAATAACAGGCAAGATGGGAAACTGACCTTTTCCTGCCCTATCCAACACTCCCTGTACACAGAGAGAATAGGCATCCTTTCCGTTTGTGTAACGTAGCTGTTAAAGAGCTCCCTGGTGGTATTTCTGGCATCCTGATGCCCATGCTTGGCTGCTCTGTAAGTGAGGAATTCGACGCTGCGGCCATCAGGAAAGAAAAAGTAGCCACACACACAGGGTGCCCAGCCTGGGAATCAGGAGACGTGGGCTCCACTTCTAGCTCAGCTAGGATCTGGTCCTTGCCTCTCCAGATTCACCCTCTCATCTATGAACCAAAGGGATGAGACTGAATAAAAGTGTTCCAGCTGTGCTCTAGCACAGTGCTGTCCAGCAGAAATAAAACACAAGCCACCTAAGTAAATTTCAGTTTCTAGTTGCCACATTTTTAAAAGTAAAAATCAAATAGTCGATACTAATTTTTAAAATATAGTTTATTTAACCTAAGATACGGAAAATACTATCATTTCAACATGCAGTCTATATAAAACATGTCAGCAAGAAAGTTGGCCAGGCACAGTGGCTCACGCCTATAATTCCAACACTTTGGGAGGCCAAGACAGGTGGATCACTTGAAGCCAGGAGTTCAAGACCAGCCTGGTCAACATGGCGAGACCCTGTCTGAACTAAAGATACAAAACTTAGCCAGGTGTGGTGCTGCACACGTGTAGTCCCAGCTACTCGGGAGGCTGAGGCATGAGAATCACTTGAACCCTGGAGGCAGAGATTGTAGTGAGCTGAGATCACACCACTGCACTCCAGCCTCAGCGACAGAGACTCTGTCTCAAAAAAAACAAAATTAGCAAGAAAGTTTACTTCTTCAGAAGTAAGTCTCAAAATCCGGCATGGCCTTTACTCACAGCCCATCTCAACTCAAACTAGCCTGGTGTATAGTACCCAAAAGCCGCACCTGGCTGTAGCTGCTGCATAGGACAGAGCTCCAGGAGTCCCAAAAGGGGACCCCCAGTAAAAAAGGGGAGTGTACAAGAAAACTCCAAAAGACTCCCCCAAACCAAAGCCCGTCTCTGTCTTTAAAAGTCACTGGGTTTTGTTTGGCTGGTTTTTTAGCAGCACTCAAACAGATTCTGACACAAAGTCCTTAGTTTTAGAAACCAATGGACAATACCTTTCTACTTGTTGATGCAACAAAACTCTGCCATGTGCTTTCCCCTTCTGATGCAGGGAAGCCAAGGGGCCTGGGTCTCTAGGTAAACTTACCTGCTGTCTGTGTCCAGTCCTACAAAGTCCTTTTTCTCAAACGGGACACAGAGAAGAGGGATCTTATCCCCAGACTTGTCTGTGGCTCTGTCCAGACGCTTGGACTCCAGCACAATGAACAGGGACTCAATGAAGTCCTCGATTCTCTTCTCCACCATCTGGCAGTCTTCATAGTTGGGGTAGAAGGCCACATCGGTGCGTGCCTGCTCGGCGATCTCCCCCTGCAGCCCAAAGACAAAGAGCCGGGAGTCGTACAGCGTGGAGCCATAGATCTCCTTCTGCACGTGGAACTTCTCGAAGGTCTGCGGCCAATCCTTGGCGGAGAAGCAGTCTGTGATGGTGATGAGGCCCACGACTTTGCGGTGGGTCTGGAAGTCACCCCACTCGTTGTTCTCGGGTGGGTAGTGGTGCCTGTAGCGGATGTAGAGGACGCGCTGGGAGTCCCGCACGCTGATCTGACTCACAGAGCAAATCCTCTTATAGATCCTGAAGAAGTTCTCCTCAGAGACGATGCCCACAGGCTGGACCACCACGAGCAGCGTCTGGTGGTCCTCAGCACACTGCATGTAGTCAGGGACACTCATTTTGAAGTCCCTGTTCAGAGAGAAGAAAGGAGGCTTTGAGACACACAGTCCCAAGTGCTGAGAGCCCACTCTGGGAGGCAGTGACTCTGACGTTCACTACCGGGAGGCGGGGTAAGCCCCAAGGAAAGCCAGGACGGCAACAGTTCTTAGGGCTCTACACGTTGCTGTCACAGCTCTGATGATAATGCTCAGTCCCTTAGCCTCAGCTTGGAGCTTCTGCAGAAACGGGGCTGCTTCTTGTCTTCCTATTCCCACCATCTAACCAGGAGTAGTAAGAGTCAGTGCTCAAAAATGTCTGCTGAGTGAACGAATAAACACATGTGTAATTGCTCCCCCTCCCCTGAACAGGATATAATGAAAAAAACCACCATGCAATCAGATCTGAATTTGAATTCCAAGCTCCCTGAAACTCCTCAGCTACAAAGTAATGGTGATAATAGAACCTGCTTGGCCAGGCGCAGTGGCTCACACCTGTAATCCTAGTACTTTGGAAGACTGAGACAGGCAGATCACTTGAGGTCAGGAGTTCAAGACCAGCCTGGTCAACATGGTGAAACTCCACCTGTACTAAAAATACAAAAATTATTCAAGTGTAGTGGCATGTGCCTGTAATCGCAGCTACCGGGGAGGATAAGGCAGGAGAATCGCTGGAACCCGGGAGGCAGAAGCTGCAGTGAGCCAAGATCACGCCACTACACTCCAGCAGCCTGGGTGACAGAGTGAGACTCTGTCTCAAAAAAAAAGAAAAAAAGAATTAGAAGAAAAAGAACTTGCTTTATAAATCTGTATCTAGATTAAGAAAGTTGAGGATGTAAAGGGCCTAGCACTGTGCCTTAAAAAAAAAGGAAAGATTACACAAATAGACCACCACACTCCTCTATAAACGGGAGAGCTGCCACACCTCCCTGAGCCAGTTTTGTCAGATATAGAAAGAAAACATGATTACCTGATTCCCAGAGCTGTGGAAAAATTAAATTAGATGACCCACATGGAGAAATCTGGCTCACAGGAGATCCTCAATAGATGTTTGTTGAAGGGATTAGTGAACAAAAAAACAAATGAACAATTCAGTACATGCAGCCCCCAGCCCGCAGATGGTCATGATGGAAATCCCACTGCCTGGAAGTCAGGGGTGATATTCAACTCCCAGCTCTACACTGGGCAACCTGGAGCAAGCCTGAACCCCAGTTTAATCGTGAATAAAAATGAGGATAGTAACACATAGTTCCAAGTGTCGGAGAGTCAACATTCTGGTTGTGATAACGTACTGTGGTTTTGTAAGACGACACCATTGGGGGAAATTGGGCAAAGGGTATATAGGATCTCTCTGTATTATTTCTGACAATGCACATGGAGCTACCTACTATAGTCTCATATAAAAAGTCTAATTTTTTTAAAGGTTAGTGAGATTAAATGAGCTCTCTGTATCAAATAGGGAAACGTCTGGATACACACCTCTGCTGTCCCCATTAGCAAGCTCATACTTCCTCAGGGCATTTGGCCATGGTCCCCATAGCCAGAGTCAGCTAGCTGTACCATGAGCTAATGGGGCTTCAATTTCAAGCCCCTTCCATGGCCCTCTATCTGATTTTGCACTTTTTTTTCTTTTTGAGACAGAGTTTCACTGTTGTTACCCAGACTGGAGTGCAATGGCACGATCTCGGCTCACCACAACCTCCGCCTTCTGGGTTCAAGCTGGGATTACAGGCACACACCACCATGCCCAGCTAATTTTTGTATTTTTAGTAGAGACGGGGTTTCACCTTGTTGACCAGGATGGTCTCGATCTCTTGACCTCGTGATCCACCCGCCTCGGCCTCCCAAAGTGCTGGGATTATAAGCGTGTGAGCCACCGCGCCCGGACCTGATTTTGCATTTTTTATTTTGTTTTCTTTTTCTTAAATAGGAAGCCCCAAACTGCATGACCTTCATGTCACCAAAGCCTGACTGCAGAGATCATAGCAGTAACCCTCACAGGTGAGACACTAAGATTAAAATGACATTGCTACAAGACCTCTGTGACATTTCTAATGGCAAGACTCTCACCCTGCACGTAGAGGAGGGGCTGACCCGTTCCGAATAGGCAGATCCCACAATGGACTACACATCGCAACCCCATCCTCTACAGACTTCAAAAATACACATGCATACAGGAGTATGAATGAAATTACATTTTTAAAAAAGGAAACCCTAGCCTCCCAACATGTGTTGTGTCTGCCCAGGATCTAAATGGTTCACGAGTATATTACACATGTATGACTTAACCCAAGTCCCCAACTCCAGTGCTCACACTCTCAAGGACAACGCCCCACTCTCTCCTGCCGTTTCCCCAAAACAATTCTCTAAAGAGCCTTTTGTGCACACAAAAATAACCTTGGAAGGAACCAAAATCATATCATCTTCCAACAGGAGGCATAACACCCCTTGAAAGGCATGTCAAAATCCGGAGTGGGGGAGATTGGAGAACTCATGTTTCTCAAAAGTAGGCATGGGTTTAACAGACGCTAAGAAACACTGACCTAGTCCAAGCCTTCATTCTACAGAGGAGAGTGCAGCCCAGAGCTAATTAAGAAAGGGCCTTATGGGCTGGGCACGGTGACTCTTACCTGTAATCCCAGCACTTTGGGAGGCCACAGCAGTAGGATCACAAGGTCAGGAGTTCAAGACCAGCCTGACCAATATGGTGAAACCCCATTTCTACTAAAAATACAAAAATTAGCCAGGTGTGGTGGCACACACCTATAGTTGCAGCTACTCAGGAGGCTAAGGCAGGAGAATCACTTGAACCTGGGAGGCAGAGATTGCAGTGAGCTGAGATCATGCCACTGCACTCCAGCCTGGCTGACAGAGCGAGACTCCGTCTCAAAAAAAAAAAAAAGAAAAGAAAAGAAAAAGAAAAAAATAAATAAATCAAATAAATTTTAAAAATTTTAAAAAAGAAAGGGCTGGCCGGGCGCGGTGGCTCACGCCTATAATCCCAGCACTTTGGGAGGCCGAGGCGGGTGGATCACGAGGTCAAGAGATCGAGACCATCCTAGTCCACAAGGTGAAACCCCGTCTCTACTAAAAATATAAAAATTAGCTGGGCATGGTGGTGCGCGCCTGTAGTTCCAGCTACTCAGGAGGCTGAGGCAGGAGAATTGCTTGAACCCAGAAGGCAGAGGTTGCGGTGAGCCGAGATCGTGCCATTGCACTCCAGCCTGGGTAACAATAGCGAAACTCCATCTCAAAAAAAAAAAAAAGAAAGGGCCTTACTTTTAAAAGTATCATCTCGGTTGGGCACAGTGGCTCACATCTGTAATCCCAGCACTTTGGGAGGCCCAGGAGGGAGGATCACTTGAGGTCAGGAGTTCGAGACCAGCATGGCCAATATGGCAAAACCTCATCTCTACTAAAACTACAAAAATTAGCCAGGAGTGATGGCACACACCTGTAGTCCTAGCTACTCTGGACAGACTCCATCTCAAAAAAATAAATAAATAAAAATAACTTTAAAATAAAAAGTATTGTCTCATCTAAACAGCAGCATAATCAGCCGCGCGCAGTGGCTCACACCTGTAATCCCAGCACTTTGAGAGGCTGAGGTGAGCAGATCACTTGAGGTCAGGAGTTGGAGATCAGCCTGGCCAACATGGCAAAACCCCATCTCTACTAAAAATACAAAAAAATTAGCCAGGCGTGGTGGTGTGCATGCCTGTAATCCCAGCTACTCAGGAGGCTGAGGCAGGAGAATCACTTGAACCCGGGAGGCAGGGGTTGCAGTGAGCTGAGATGGCGCCACTGCACTCCAGCCTGGACAACAAGAGCGAAACTCCATCTCAAAAAAGATCAAGAAACAGTATTATCTCATCACCACAACAAGCAAGCCCTGGACACCGCTAAATGAATAAAATGGTATTTAGGGTCCCAGAGCACAAGTTTTTTAAAAAAGAAGAAAAGAACGAAAAGGCATACAACGCCCTTTCCATGTAATACCGTACAATGGAATTTTACCAAGTTATTAAATATATTTGTATCCAACATTAAGGTTAAGCGTACATGTCAAAGACAGTAAAAATTCAGAATTTAAAATCATAACAGAAATGTAACCTTTAGTATAGTTTTATCTCAAAAGGCATCAATTTTTTTCATTTTTAAAAAATTTTTCTAAGTATAGTTTTTCCTAATTCAAAAATGTGCCTGGTGGGCATTCTGTGCCAGGCACTACACAGGCATGGACTTCTCCCAAATCTCTATTGTTAACATACGCACAAATCTCACACAGGCCCAAAGCCACCCACATGCAAGCTCAAGTGAATAAAATGTAAAGCAGCATGGCACAGCTTCTTAGCAGAACATGGGCTGCTACCCAACAAGTGGTGCGCGAGCAGGGAACCCTCACGCCAAGCATCACATCCACTAAACCGGGCTCGTGGTTCTAGCACTGGCAATCACTCTACATGACCATATGCGATCCGCATAATTTCACTGAGGTTTAGCTTTCTCTTCTGTGAAAGGCTACAGTGGAAACTACCAATGCATAATATTCATCATTCACACACCCAACATTTAGTGAGGACTTTCCACATGCAAGGCTCTGTAGAAATGAAAAGATATGGTGTGCGCCACGCTAGAGACCTGGGTAACCTTACAGATAAAAACATATTCATCAATGGAGTTAACATCGTAAGATGTTACTTTCCCCCAACTTGATATATAGATTCTAAGCAATTCCAGTTAGAATCTCTACCAGATTTTTTTTTTTGAGATAAAATTTGGGGTGCAGCAGTGGCATGATCTCGGCTCACTGCAACCTCCACCTCCTGGGTTCCAGCAATTCTCCTGCCTCAGCCTCCCAAGTAGCTGGGATTACAGGTGTGCACCACCATGACTGGCCTCTACCAGATTTTTGATGGAATGTAACAAGCTAATTTATGGTCAAGAATATCTAAGAGGCCAGCACAGTGGCTCATACCTGTAAACCCAGCATTTTGGGAGGCTGAGTTAGGCAGATTGCTTGACCCCAGAAGTTCAAGACCAGCCTGGGCAACATGGCAAAACGCCATTTCGACAAAAAATGCAAAAATTAGCCAGGTGTGGGCACACACCTGTAGTCCCAGCTACTTGGCAGGGGGGGGGGGAGCGGAGCTGAGGCAGGAGGATCACTTGAGCCTAGGAGGTCAAAGGTGCAGTGAGCTGGGATCACACCACTGCACTCCAGCCTAGCAGCCTAGGTGACAGAGCAAGACCCTGTCTCAAAAAAAAACCTAACAAACTCCTAAAATACCACTACCAGAAAAGGCATTTGTCTCATAAGATAGCAAGACCAGGCATTTGTCTCATAAGATAGCAACTGCTAATGGGGCAGAGGGACTCTCTTTTTGGTGATGCAAATGTTCTAAAATTGATTGTGGGGATAGCTGTGCAGCTTGCTCTGTGAACATATCTAAAACCACTAAACTGACTAGACGTGATGGCTCATGCCTGTTAATTCTGGCACTTTGAGAGGCTGAGGCAGGCAAATCACTTGAGCCCAGGAGTTTGAAATCAGCCTGGACAACACGGTGAAACCCCATTTCTACAAAAAAAGTACAAAAACCAAAAAAATTTAGCCGAGCTGGTGGCACATGCCTGTAGTCCCAGCTAATCAGGAGGCTGAGGTGGAGGATCACTTGAGCCTGGGAGGTGGAGGTTGCAGTGAGCTGAGATTGCGCCACTGTACTCCAGCCTAGGTGACAGAGCAAGACTCTGTCTCAAAAATAAACAATGCAACCATTGTACATTTAATCAGTAAGCTGTATGATATACAAATTATAGCTCAATAAGGCTGGAAAAAAAGACCAGATAAAAAGCTATAGTCAGCATGGTGTTTGCACAGGAATAAATATACTAACGGAATGTAACCAAGCCCAGAACCAGAGCCACACATACAAGGAAATTTGAAATACAGCAGAGTTGCCATTGTAGAGCAATAGAAAAAGAAATAAATAGCACTTGGACATGGGTAAGAAAATTATCTGTAATCCAACAGGAGTATGTGCAAAATACTCCACTAGACATCTCTGAAGAGGAAACTCAAATAGCCAATATGTCTACAGAAAGTTGTGCCCACCTCAACGGCAGAAAAACGCAATTAAAACTACAGTGATATAAAATGCAATAAAAAATATATAAAAAATAAGCTATTAGCATGCAACTTTCCACTAATTTTTGAGTCAACATGTCATAAAACGCCATAAAGTATTTAGTACACTAAAAATAAAAATAATAAAATAAAATAAAACTACAGTGATAAACCATGTCACACCCACCAGGCTGACAAAAAAAAATTTTTTTTTGTGGTGGAAATATACATAAAATGCATATACATAAAATATAATTTTTTTGTGGTGGAAATATATCAAAAAAAATTTTTTGTGGTGGAAATATACATAAAATATACCTTCTTTTTTTGTTTTGAGACAGAGTCTCTCTCTGTCACCAGGCTGGAGTGCAGCAGCACAATCTTGGCTCACTGCAATCTCCGCCTTCCAGGTTCAAGCAATTCTCCTGCCTCAGCCTCCAGAGTAGCTAGGAATACAGGCACATGCCACCATGCCTAGCTACTTTTTATTTTTTATTTTTTTGTATTTTTTACAGACGAGGTTTAGTAGAGACCATCAAAGCCAGGATGGTCTCAATCTCTTGACCTTGTGATCCTCCCACCACGGCCTCCCAAAGTGCTGGGATTACAGGCAGAAGCCACTGCGCCTGTCCAAAATGTACCATTTTTAAATTTACACTTCTGGAGCATTAGTACATTCACACTGCTGTATGATTGTCATCAATCTCCAGAACCTCTTCCTTACGAAACTGAAACTCTGTACCTACCGAACCTAACTCCTCATCCCCTGCCGCAGCCCCTGGCCACCACTATTCTACTTTCTGTTTCTAAACATTTGACTACTCTGGGGCCCTCAAGTAAGTGGACTCACATAGCACAGTACCTGCTCCCTGGTAACTGGCTTATTTCACATAGCGGAATGCCTTCCAGGTTCACCCATGCTGAGCACGTCTGAGGAATTCCTCCCTCTTTAATGTGGAATAATACTCCGTTATATGCATGTACCATATTTTGTTTACTCATCCATCGACGAACACTTGCTTCTACTTTTGACCACTGTGAATAATATCACTACAAGCGTAGGTGTACCGAAAAAAATTGTTTAAGTCTGAAAAACACCAAGTTTGCAAAGACATAGATTAAAGGTAACTCTTCTCCTATAGGATGGGTGGGATTATAGACTGGTACATCCACTTTGGAAATCGATTTGGCATTATAAAAAGGTGAGCATGTGACAGACCTTAAGCGGAGCTGCGGCTACCATGTTCTCTCACGCAGGCATCTCTGGGCTGTCGGCCTGACCTTGCACCCACAATGGATTCAAGTTCGAAATATGGCAACTTTGAAAGCTATTACCAGGCGACTAAAGTCCATCAAAAACACCCAGAAAATTACCAAGTCTATGAAAATGGTAGCAGCAGCAAAATACGCCCGAGCTCAGAGAGAGCTGAAACCAGCTCGAATATATGGATTGGGATCTTCGGCTCGGTATGAGCAAGCTGGTATCCAGGGGCCTGAAGACAAAAAGAAACACCTCCTTCTTGGTGTGATCCAGGACTGTGTGGTGCTATTCCCTCCTCCATTGCTAAACAGATGAAAAGTGAGGTTGCTACACCAACAGCAGCTGGGAAAGAAGTTATGCTTGTTGGAATCCGTGACAAAATCAGATGCATACTTTATAGGACTCATTCTGACCAGTTTCTAGCGGCGTTCAAAGAAGTGGGAAGAAAGCCCCCTACTTTTGGAGATGCGTCAGTCACTGCCCTTGAATTACTAAATTCTGGGTATGAATTTGATGAAGGCTCCACCATCTTTAATCGATTCAGGCCTGTCTTCTCCTACAGACAGAGGAAAAGTCCATCTTTTCCCTTAATACCACTGCAAGTGCTGAGAGCGTGAGTATCTACGATGATATGGATGCTGATGTGCTGCACAATTTCCAAGAATACAGTCTGGCCAACATCACCTACTCCTCTCTGAAGGAGTCCACCAGTGAGCAGAGCGCCAGGATGACAGCCATGGTCAACACCGGCAAGAATGCTTCTGAGATGATTGACAGATGGACATTAACATTCAGCCGGTCCCTCCAAGCTGTCATCACAAAGGAGTTGATTGAAATCATCTCTGGTGCTGCAGCTCTGGATTAATGAAAATCAAGTTCCATCCTCAGACAAGAGGCAAAGAAGGAAAATTCAACCAGCAGATTTTGTTTTTAGCTTACTGCTGCTCTTTGTCAGAAAAAACTGTGTCTCCATTGTTTGAATTACCGAAGACAGCAAGACATTTGTAAATTATCTTACAATAAACAACTTAAATAAGAAAACAAAAATAAAAAGGTGAGCATGTTAGGCTGGACAAAGTGGCTCATGCCTATAATCCCAGCACTTTGGGAGGCCGAGGTGGGTGGATCACCTCAGGTCAGGAGTTCAAAACCAGCCTCCCCAACATGGTGAAACTCCATCTCTACTGAATATATAAAAATTAGCTGGGCTTGGTGGCATGTGCCTGTTATCCCAGCTACTTGGGAGGCTGAGGCAGGAGAATCACTTGAAAACCAGGAGGTGGAGTTTCTGAAGAGCTGATATCATCCGGCCTGGGCAACAGAGAAAGACTCTCTCTCAAAAAAAAAAGGTGAATATGTGCATATTCCCCAGGAGACATAAAAAGGTTCACAGAAGCAAAAATTAGGACAATACAAATGTTCACCATCAGAATGATAAATGAATCGTGGTCTTCTAACACAATGGAATACTATAGAACAGCGAAAATGCAGGAACATGACTGAATCTCAAGAGCCGGATAAGCAAGGGCACTGTATTAGTCTGTTCTCACACTATCATAAAGAACTGCCAGAGACAAGGTAATTTATAAAGGAAAGAGATTTAATTGACTCACAGTTCCACATGTCTGGGGAAGCCTCAGGAAACTTACAATCATGGTGGAAAGCAAAGGGGAAGCAAGGCACCTTCTTCACTAGGCAGCAGGAGGGAGAATGCACACAGAAGAAACCAAACACATAAAACCATCAGATCAGCCGAGTACAGTGGCTCATGCCTGTAATCCCAGCACTTTGGGAGGCAGGAGGATCAAAAGAACAGGAGATGGAGACCATCCTGGCTAACATGGTGAAACCCTGACTCTACTAAAAATACAAAATATTAGTCAAGCATGGTGGCACACACCTGTAGTCCCAGCCACTCGGGAGGCTGAGGCAGGAGAACTCTTGAACATGGGAGGCGGAGGTTGCAGTGAGCTGAGACTGAGCAAGAGTCCGTCTCAAAAATAAATAAACAATAAACAAACAAACAAATAATAAATATTTAACTATTATCTTTATCATTTTCTTTCTAAGTTATGAAATTCCTCAGTTTGGGGTGTTTAAACATTCACTTTTTTTTTTTTGAGACGGAGTCTCACTGTGTCACCCAAGCTGGAGTAAAATGGCGCCATCTCAGCTCATTGTAACCTCCGCCTACCAGGTTCAAGCAATTGTCTGTCTCAACCTCCCGAGGAGCTAGGATTACAGGTGCCTGCCACCACACCTGGCTAATTTTTTTGTATTTTTAGTAGAGACAGGGTTTTGCCATCTTGGCCGTTGCCCAGCCTGGTCTTGAACTCCTGACCTTGTGATCCACCCACCTCGGCCTCCCAAAGTGCTGGGATTACAGGCATGAGCCACTGCACCTGGCCAACATTCACTGTTTTTAATAAAATGATGGTGACAATAGATGGTGGTTGTTTTTTTTTTTTGAGACGGAGTTTCGCTGTTGTTACCCAGGCTGGAGTGCAATGGCGCAATCTCGGCTCACCGCAACCTCCGCCTCCTGGGTTCAGGCAATTCTCCTGCCTCAGCCTCCCGAGTAGCTGGGATTACAGGCACGCGCCACCATGCCCAGCTAATTTTTTTGTATTTTTAGTAGAGACGGGGTTTCACCATGTTGACCAGGATGGTCTCGATCTCTTGACCTCGTGATCCACCCGCCTCGGCCTCCCGAAGTGCTGGGATTATAGGCGTGAGCCACCGCGCCCAGCCCGGTGGTTGTTTTTCAAATCCTATCTGGACAAAAATTTAAATGGACAACCCTATTATTCACTTTCTAGCTTTTTTTATTTTATCAGTCTATAAACAACTAGGTCACCCTAGACCAAAGGAACCCCTGGGTCCCTTCCACTTCTAACTGGGCCCTAACTGGACACGCCGGAGCAGCCGTACACATGCCATGGTACAGACCATGAGTATGCCACTGCACTCTAGCCTGGGTGGCAGAGCAGGAGCCCACCTGTAAAAACTAGGTCATGGCTGGTTACGATGGCTCATGCCTGTAATCCCAGCACTTTCAGAGGCCAAGGCAGAAGGATCACTTTGGCCCAGGAGTTCCATACCAGTGTGGACAACATAGGGAGACCCCATCTCAAAAAAAAATTAGCTGGGTGTGACGGCCAACAACTGTGGTGCTATCGCTCTCCAGTTTGGGCAAGAGTGAGACCCTGTTTCAAAAATAAATAAGATTTAAAATGTAAAAATTAAATAAATTTTCAAACGATATGACAAAGATCAGCAAAAATTTCAATTAAAAAAAAAAAGGTCAGGCACAGTGACTCATGCCTGTAATCCCAGCACTTTAGGAGGCTGAGGTGGGCGGATCACCTTAGGTCAAGAGTTCCAGACAGGCCTGGCCAGCATGGTGAAACACCATCTCTACTAAAAAATACAAAAGCCTGTAATCCCAGCACTTTGGGAGGCCAAGGAGGGTGGATCACCTAAGGTCAGCAGTTCGAGACCAGCCTGGCCAACATTGTGAAATCCATCTCTCCTAAAAAAATACAAAAATTAGCCAGGCATGGTGGCATGTGCCTACAATCCCAGCTACTCTGGAGGCTGGGGCAGGAGAATTGTTTGAACCTGGAAGGCGGAGGTTGCAGTGAGCCGAGATCAGGCCATTACACTCCAGCCTGGGCAACAGAGCAGAACTGCATCTCAAAAACACAAAAAATACAAAAAAAATTAGCTGGGTGTGGTGGCAGGTGCTTGTAATCCCAGCTATTCGAAAGCTGAGGCAGCAGAATCACTTGAACCCAGGAGGTGGAGGTTTCAGTGAGCTGAGATCACACCACTGCACTCCAGCCTGGGGGATAAGAGCAAGACTCTGTCTCAAAAAAAAAAAAAAAAAACACCTGACCTCACACCAGTAATCTCAGCACTTTGGGAGGCTGAGTCAGGTGGATCACCTAAGGTAAAGAGTTCAAGGCCAGCTTGGTCAACATGGCAAAACCCTTTCTCTATTAAAAATACAAAATTAGCTGGGTGTGGTGACACACACCTGTAATTCCAGCTACTTGGGAGGCCAAGACACAGGAATCCCTTGAACCCAGGGAAGAGGAGATTGCAGTGAACTGAGATCACACCACTGCACTCCAGCCTGGGTGATGGAGTAAGACCATTAAAAAAAAAAAAGCCGCCTGCTGCTGAGCCAGCTCTGGTATCTGAGACTAAGCTAATACAGGTATGAAAACAGCAAAAATACGTATCTTCAACTTGGTAGTTTCTCCATGGAGTTACCATAAAACCAGCGAGCCAAGAGATCTGAAAACATGTGCATGCCAAAAACCGTACAGGAGTGTTCAGAGCAGCAGTATTCCTCTTTTTTTGAGATGCAGTCTCACTCTGTTGCCCAGGCTGGAGAGTGCAGTGGCAGGATTTCAGTTCACCTCAACCTCCACCTCCACCTCCCAGGTTCAAGTGATTCTCGTGCCTCAGCCTCCAGAGTAGCTGGGACTACAGCAATACCTGGCTAATTTTTGCATTTTTAGTGGAGACTGGGTTTCGCCATATTGTCCAGGTCGGTCTCAAACTCCTAACCTCAGGTGATTCACCTGCCTCAGCCTCCCAAAGTGTTGGGATTATAGGCGCAGCATTATTCTTAATAGCTAAGGAGTGAAAACAACACGAATGTCCATCAATTGCCTGATACACAAAATGTTAAATCCATATAATGGAACATTATTCAGCCACAAAAAGAAACAAAGTACTGATGTAGGCCATAACAGGAATAAATTTTGAAAGCACTGTGGTGAGTGAAAGAAGCCATACAGGGCCAGGCGCAGTGGCTCACGCCTATAATCCCAGCACTTTGGGAGGCCGAGGCGGGTGGATCACGAGGTCAAGAGATCGAGACCATCCTGGTCAACAAGGTGAAACCCTGTCTCTACTAAAAATACAAAAATTACCTGGGCATGGTGGTGCGCGCCTATAATCCCAGCTACTCAGGAGACTGAGGCAGAATTGCTTGAACCCAGGAGGCGGAGGTTGCGGTGAGCCAAGATCGTGCCATTGCACTCCAGTCTGGGTAACAACAGCGAAACTCCATCTCAAAAAAAAAACAAGCCATACAGAAAAGGCCACATGTTGTATGATTCCATTAATATGAAATGCCCCAAATATGCAAATCTATAAATACAGAAAGTAAATTGGTGACCTGCCAGGGGCTGTGGGAGTAGAGAATGAGGAGTGACTGCTAATGGGTTTGGAATTTCTTTCTGGAATGATGAACATATTCTGGAATGCCAATGGTTACACATACACTAAAAATCACTGAATTGTACACTTTAAAGCAGTGGATTTTATGGCAGGTCGATGGCTCAATGAAACTGTTAATGACACATTATATTTCTGAAACATTTATTGTTTACATGTTTCCGGACAACTGTTTCTCCTTCTGCACTACTATTTAAAAAAAAAAAAAAAAAGAACAAACATACACAACAAAACCTGGCCAGATCTTGAGGACAGCAATATTCCTGGGTCTCCAAGATCGTGCCCCATTCCCACCCCGTGCTTTGTTTCATGTTAACAAATATAGCTGGGCTGGACTAGGAAGTAGCTATTGCTACCTTAGAAACACTGGACAGTCACTAGTTTAAACTGGGGGTGTGAGGGCTGGAAGGGAAGTCACAGTCCCATATCTTCCTACTGGGCCACGCTTCCGGTGTTTTAATTCCTCTCTCTATAAAAATATTTGAAGACAGACAACGCATCCTAACACCGGAAAACTTTCGGTTAACAGTCATTCAGGCTGGGAAGGTCCGTGGGGCTGGAGGGGCTTGGAGTGGGCTGACAGGGAGAAGACCCAGACCAGCATGCTGACTTCCTCCTCCCAGGCTTCCCTGGGAGAAGTTGGAGTTGACAGCGTGCTTATCCTGAGCAACGCCTGACCCCGCCCAGCTAGATCGGAGGCACCTTTGCATCTAGGAGACAGGAGGGAAAGGGCTAGTGGAGAAGCCTGGGATCGCAGGGCAGGGAAAGCGCCGGGGACGTGGGCTGTGCGGGTCCCCAGGCCACAGCCGCGTGTCCCAGACTCCGCAGGCTCCAGGGGGCGTAGCCAGGCCCAGAGGCGGGGGGCTCCGGCGCAGCGGACAGCCCGGGAGGGGAAGCCAGGCGGAGACAGCTCGGAGGCGCACAGGGGAAGGGGACCCCGCCGCGGCCTCGGGAGAAGAGAGCCTGCCCGGGCAGCAGGTGTGGGCCGGGTCCCGGACAGGTGTCCGCCGGGTCTTCAGTGGGTGTGGACACGGCCTTAGGTGTAAGCAGGGCGCCAACAGGGGCGTGGACGCCTCGAGCAGGTGCAAGCTGAACCCCGGTCGGACAGCGGACCCGGACAGGTGTGGCGGGCTCGGCCTGGACAGGTGAGGGCTGAGCGAGCCCCTCCGCGGGACCCGCCGACTCCACGCCAGCCGCGCAGCCCTCCCCGCAGCCGGCCCGGATTCCCTGACCGGGAGCCTCCCCCCACTTTGCACTTACACAGCCGGTGGCCCCGGGCCCGGAGCGGGAGCCCACGACCTGGCGGGCAGCGGGGCCGAGCAGCCTCTGCGGCCACTTCCCCAGCTCCGGACTGGCGCTTCCTACTGGCGGCCGAGCCGGCTCTGCTCCTGCGCGTGCGCGGAGGTCGAGCCGGGCCTGCGATCCGCCCCGGGTTTTGCGAGGGACGCGAGGAAAGCTAGGGAGGAGGAGTCAGGGAGAAAGGAGGCAGGAGGAGGGAGGGAAGCTCGGAGAGGGAATGGGGGGAGGCGGAGGAAGATGAGAAAAAGGAGGGGAGAAAGAAAAAGGGAGGAGGAGGAAGGAAGGGGAGGGAGATGGAGGGAGGAGAGAGGAGGGAAGGCGGACGGAGCAGGAGAGCGGAGACAGCGAGGAAAGCTGCACCTGGGGCGGCGAAGCTGGAAGGAGGCGCCAGTCTTGTCCACGTCGCTTACTAGTCCCTCAGGGCGCGCAGCTCAAATTTCACTTCCTCCGTGAAGCTCCGGGCTGGAGGCCCCGCGGAAGCCCACTGCAGATCCCCCCCCAGCGCGCCCCCCGGGTCCCCCACGGGGTGCCCCCCCCCTTTTCAGGTTGGGTGACCGTGGCGCGCGCGGCGTGGGAACGCCTCCAGGATCGAAGGGCCGGGAGACAGCTGAGTTACGAGCCCGAGCCTGGGCCGGCTGCCCCTTGTGTGACGCGCCATCATGCTCCTCAGCTGGCACCTCTGAACTCCCGACTTTCAGGGCCCCAACAATCCATCCACATAAAGGGTTCCAAACAGGCGACAGTGGGTAGGACAGCTGTCGTTAGTTCAGGGCCAAGGCGCCAAGCTTGCTAAGTGCGGGCGGAAGCCATTTAAGGATTTAAATCCCTCTGGGTTCAAAAATAAAATAAAGCTGAAGATGAGGGAGACTTACAGACTTCAAATGCCCAACACAAGAGGAATTAGCAATGGCATCCGCAGGGAGGATCCAAAACAAAGAGTCGCTCTGTTGTGTATGTTCAATGTTCTGTGTGAATCTTTTAACATGTTCATGTATTTATTTTTCAATTAAAAAATCCTGGCTGGGCGCCGTGGATTCCACCTATAATCCCAGCACGTTGGGAGGCCAAGGCGGATGGATCACTTGAGGTTAGGAGTTCAAGACCAGCCTGGCCAACATGATGAAACCCGTCTCTACCAAAAAATTAGCCGGCTGTGCTGGCTTGCACCTGTAATCCGAGCTACTTGGGAGGCTGAGGCAGGAGAATCGCTTGAACCCGGAGACAAAGGTTGCAGAGAGCCAAGATCATGCCATTGCACTCCAGCCTGGGCAACAAGAGCCAAACTCCCTTTCAAACAAACAAAAATACTAGGGTCGAGTGCAGTGGCTCACACCTGTAACCCCAGCACTTTGGGAGGCCAAGGGTGGCAGGTCACCTGAGGTCAGGAGTTCAAGACCAGCCTGGCCAACATGGTGAAACCATGTCTCTATTAAAAATACAAAAATTAACCAGGTATGGTTGGTGCATACCTGTAATCCCAGCCACTAGGGAGGCTGAGGCAGGAGAATCTCCATGCAGGAGAATGGCACCATTGCATTCTGGCCCCGGCGACAGAGTGAGACTATCTCAAAAAAATAAGAGAGGACAGGAGTGGTTCTCTTAGCACATACAGCAGCAAGGGAAAAATGGTCTGAGTCAGCACTTTTCCTTTAAGCCAGTAGGCACTTACCCACTCAGGGCTATGTGACCAGGGCTGTTTTATTATTCATAAGTTTTATAAAATAAGATACTATCCATCCCTGCTCAGGGCTAGTGGAAAACCAATTGAGTTTTTATTGAATTGTTTTCTACAGAGTCAGAATGAGTTACAAATAAAACACATCTTCAGGGCAAAACAAATAGAGGTGATTTCCAGCAAGCCAGACAGCCAGGAAGTTTTCAACAGAGGTGCCCAGGGGCTGAGGAAGAATGTCTCCCAGACAACACAAAAACTGCCCAACGAGGCTGCCCCGTGCTGTTTTGACTGCATGGAGGCTGTATGCAGTAGCTCATGCCTGTAATCTCAGGACTCCGGGATCGCTTGAGTCCAGGAGTTTAAGACCAGCCTGGACGACATAGGGAAACTCTATCTCTTGGGGGAAAAACACCAAAATTAGTTGGGCAGGATGGCACAAAACTGTAGTCACAGCTACTCAGGAGACTGAGGCAAGAGGATCACTTGAGTCCAGCCAAGTTGAGGCTGCAGTAAGCCATGATCACTCCAGCCTGGGAGAGACAGCAAGATCCTGTCTCAAAAAAAAAATTTTTTTTAATGAATAAAGACATATATGGGGTTAACAGAGAATACAGAAAAGATACATTTAAAAGCCACCACTAATGGACGTCTGAGTGCAGAAACCAGGCTCCAAGCTTACCCCAGAAGATCTAGGCAAGAGAGCTATTTTTAGTGCTGAGGTCCAGCAAGGACACCCTACTTGGCTGGGTCACGCAAGTGGCTGGTGCTATTTAGGGATTCAAATCCAGGGCTGTCAGACCCCACAGACTGTACTCTTTGCATAGGTCTTTTCTTATTCTTGCTGTGAGTGGAGAAGGCAAGCAACTTGGAAAGCAAGATTGAAAGCTGGCAAAGGAAACATTGCTTATTTACAATGTGCACACTTCTATCAATTTATGTTATCTCAGCAAATCTGTGGGGGAAGGACTAGGGGGGACGATTGCTCTGCATTTTTACCAATGAGAAAACTGAGGCTCAGGGAGTGTAAGAGCCTGCCACAGCCCAGCCACGACAATCAAATGAGAACATCCAACGTCGTCCCGGAGCTGTCTAGGGCCTGAGGCTGTGCTCCTCTAGCAGCTTTAGTATTTCCCAACATCTCCTCTGAATGGTGACAATTCAAAGAATATACAAAGCCTGCCCTCAAGGAGTTTACAGACATGTAAGGTTGGAAGGAATCGCTAAAATAATCAGATCCAACCTTATACTCACACTCTCTCCCTTCTACAAAAAAGCCCTAACAGGCAGAAGGCTTTGATGATGTGGCTGTCTTAGTCGATTTGGGCAGATATAACAAATTACGAGAAACTTAAACAATACTGACATCAGGGTGCCAGCACGGGTAGGGTCTGGTGAGGGTCGTCTTCTGAGTAGCAGATGGCTGGCTTCTTGTATTTTCACATGACTTATAGAGAGCAAACTAGCTGTCTGGTCTCTTCTTAGAAGGGCACTAATCCCATTCATGGGGTTTCTGCCTTTATGATGTAATTACCTCCCAGATGCCCCATATCCATATACGAACATATTGGGGAACAAATTTAAACATGAATTTGGGAGGAAGATGAACAACAAGCTCTACCAGAAAATTCTCCAGTAAACTCATCCAGAATCTGCTTCCCTGGCAAATCCAATCGTGGGTCTCGAAAATTAGGACCATGCTGGCCTAGGCATCTCAGGCCTGTAATCCCAGCATTTGGGGAGGCCAAGGAGGGAGGATCGTGTGATCCCAGGAGCTTGAGATAAGCCCAAGTAACATAGCAAGACCCCATCTCTATACAAAATTTAAAAAATAGCCGGCATGGTGGTGCACACCTGTAGTCCCAGCTACTTGGAATGCTGAGGTGAGAGGATTGCTTGAGCTCAGGAAGTGGAGGTTGTAGTGAGCTTGATCATGCTACTGCACTCCAGCCTGGGGGAGAGAGCAAGACTCTGTCTCAAAAACAAACAAAACCCCTTCACCTTATAAATAGACAGTTTCAGCCAGCTATAAACAACCACAGGCCTCCTCCCCTCAATGGCCCGAAGTCACACCACTAATGAGGGAGGAAGCTCGGATTCAACCTTAAGATAAGCACCAAAGCTCATTTTAAACCTCACAGCCCTCTGCAAGATAACTATACAGATGCTCCTGGATTTATGATGGGTTGCTTCCCAATAAACCCTAAGTTGGGGACGCCCGCAGCAAGCTTTCAGAGGTGAACGCAAAGTGGAAGAACGGGTCCAGTGATTGAGCGGCTAGCCAGGATTCCACGTCAGGCCTTTCCGTGTTCAACAGCTGCTTTCAGAGGTGTGGAAGCCTTGGAGAGAGTCTCTGGGGTAAGATGGGCTGAGCGTCGCCGCCTTCTGCATGGACACCTGCCTTGAGAGAAGAGAGGAGATAAGGTGCAAAGGAAGAAAGGCGACGACGCCGCGGTGTCAGCCAAAGCGTGGGCTCCTTAAAAACAGGGGTTTTGTCCGACTCGGCTCTGTATCCCCAGCGCCTACACAAGCTCTGACACAGAGTACACTCAGTAAACACAAAGTGAATCAGTTCATTCGCTGAATGAACGAATGAATGAAATGCCAGAGCTCGCCACAGTGGTCCGCTGCCGCTCCAAGGCCTCCTCTCACCGGCCAATCAACACCGTGGCTCGCCCGTCCCGCCCCTTGATGTCACGCCCACCACTCGACCCTCTGGATTCCCTCCGGCTGCGTGGAAATCCCGGAGCAGTGGATTTCCCCATAGGCTTCCAGTGGCAATGCGCATGCCCCAGGGCCGGTAGCGCAGAGGCATCATTTTCCCCCGGCGCCTAGGGGACGGATTGGAAAGCTATTGGCTTAGGGGACGGAAGCCGAGCTCCACCTGCCTGACGCCGGGCTCTTCTTGCCGAACCGAAGGTTCCTTTTGGACAGCTCTTTCCCAATACCACGCCCACCCCGACGTTACTCCCAATCGGAACCTATCCTAAACAAAGCTGGAAAAAAAAGAGAGGAGCGACCGGGAAGTGACGCATGAGCGGAGCGGAAAAACAGGGCTCAGCGCCTGTTGCCCTGGAAACCGAGCTCTCGGCTTGCGTCCCGCGTGCGTCACGACTCCGGCTGGCCACGCTCCGCGCGCGGCCACGAGACCTTGAGGCCCAGAGCGGGGACCAAGAGCCGTGCGCTTGTGGCGGTGTCGCTGTGGGGCACGCTACAGGGCGGGGAGGAAATTTAGGGCCTGGCTTTTGTGTATCAGGTTATTCAGCCCAGAAATATGTATTCAACCCCAGGCGCGTGCCTGGCATTGTGGAAGGCGACAGGTGGAGAGAATTGTGACTGGCCCAGATGTCACCCCCGACACACACACAGCCCAGTGGTGACTCCTCCCTGCGAGTCCTTACCCATCTCACCTGCTCATTCTTCAAGCCCCAGCTTCCCGACCTGAGGGCAAACCCAGGACTCCTTTTCCTCAAGCCACGCCCTTCCACGCTTTCTTGTCTTTTCTGTGGTGTCCGTTCAATCTAGAATCTTCTCCACCTAGCACGATCCTGCTCCTCACCGGACATTCTGCTGAAATTTCACTCTTCAGTCTTCCCAGGCAGCTGTGGTCTATGACATGTGTCAGAGATTGATGAGTTTTCTTTTTGCTTTTCTATATTGCCTCATTTTTTCCTTTAAGCATACATACATTGATTTTATAATGAAACAAATCATTTTTAAAGAGATCAATTCTGTCTTCTCAGAGAGCTTGTTACATAATATGTTTATGTATTAGTACACATACGCTTTATTTACATACTTTTAAACTCACAGAAAAAATACGCGAATTGTGAAAAGGACTGCAATTATACTCTTTATCCATAATCACCAATTTTTACATTTTTGCCTCATTTTCTCATTCTTCCTCTCTCTGTGTGTCCCAATTATGTCCTTTATAGCTATTTCCCCTCTGTCCAGAATCATACTGCCGCAATTAGTTGTCAAATCTTTTTTTAGTATCCTTTTATCTAGAACAAGGTCTCTGCCGTTCTTCCTCTTTCATGCCTTTGTGGAAGTTGCAGCTACCAGGACGAGATAACTCTGCTCAGACCCAAGCACGCTGAACAAGGAATGCACAAAGGAGGGCTTATGTTTACCTGTCTGAGATAAGAAATGTCTCAAGGACTTTCTAAAATAACCACACAAGAAATTCCTTCATGCACTTCACATGTCTCATGTGTTTCTCTACGTTTTGCACATGTGCACACATTTGTTTATTTAGAAACAGGAATCTTGCTGTGCTGCGCAGACCTGACTCAAATTCCTGGGCTCAATCAGTCCTCCTGCCTCAGCCTCTAGAGTAGCTGGGACTCCAGCGATGCACCACCCTGTTATTTCTGTGACCAGGCTTAGCACTAGGCATTCTTTAGGACTACAGCAATTCAAATCAGATGCTCTCAAAAGAACACTTGCCTAGTAGCGGCATCTCCAAAAATGAATGGATGCCACTCCAGCTTTGAGCCTCAAGAACCAAAGAAGTCTGTTTCCAAACAGCTTATGTGAACTTCCACTTTTGGCCAATAAAAGCGCCCACTTACCACTGCCCTCTTCAGGTGCACCTGTGGCTTGCCGTAGCTGCACATCCCAATTATAATCCTTTTTGCTTGCTCCTGAATACATTAATTATATTAGGAGACATGTTTCTCTGATGTCTTATTTAGGTTAACAACTTTAATATGCTGGAAGAATACAGGCTAGCTGCTTCGTAGAATGTTCCTCAATTTGAATTTGTATGATGCGTTCTCATTATATTAGATTCAGGTTATGTGTGTTTTGCAAAAAAAACACAGAAGGGATGGCGTCCTTAGTGCATTATATCATGAGGCAAATGATGTGGGTTTCTTCCATGTTTCTAAAGGCAACATAGGTTACTTGCTTAAGGCGAGGGGCACCAAGCTTCTCCACTGTCAAGTTCCTGTTTTTTTCTCTGTAATTAATAAGTAATTTGTGTGATACTTGGAGATAACAAAGTAGCCTGTTCTTCCTCAAACTTTCATCGATGAATTTAACATCCAAAGACGCCAAGAATGATCACCAAAAACAGCCAAGTAAGGACTGTCATTGACTATTTAATACATTTCAAGTGGTGCACGTGCTCTGTGACACATTCTGAGAAAGAACATGTTCACCTGATACATGATAGGTGATCAATAAATAGTATTTACTGACAGGTTTCCTTCCTTTGTAGATAAATGAAGTTTTCTGTTTCATAGGGTATAACCAGAAGCACTACTTTAATTAGGCATCCTGATTATTCTTATTTCATGCCAGCGTCTACATCAGTACATGGTATATATGAGCAATTCTGTTTTTTTGAATTAATAAGGGAAAATTATGTACAAACACAAACACACCAAGAAGTTACAAAAGATTGAAAAATTGTGATAATTGAGCAGTTAATGCTTAAACAAATGTTCTCACCGATGCAGGCCAGTCACTTTTAGAACCAGAAAGCTTTTAAAAATAAATTATAATAAATCCAACTTAAGCAACTCAGGTTTTACGTTACAAAAGGAAGTTTAAAGAAAGGATTCGAAAAGGAAAAAAATCCTGACAAGGATTACATATGAGAAGCTGCAATTCCATGTGTGACCACCAGGTGCCGGAAGAAGCCAGGTAGCCACACTAGAAAAACGTCCTCATCTGGGCTGAATTTGCTTTTAAATGCCTCAAATTACTTCTGAAACGCAGGATTTTGTTGTTGTTGTTGTTGTTGTTGTTGTTGTTGTTGTTGTTGTTGTTGTTGTTTGGTTTTGGTCACTTTGTCGGTGGAGCTTAGGTCAGTGAGTTCTGGGCAAACTGAGAGTAGGCTGAAGCTGAGGAGGAATTCCCAAGAGAGATTTAACTAAATTGGCAGTGGCTTATTCTTTAACTGGGTTACTTAAGAATTCAGGTAATTATATATTACATCATATTGTATTATATATTTTATATGTTACATACAGATAATATCTAGTAACCTGACTGGAAATATATGTTGTGTATGACATAACAAGTTATCGTACTAGAATTCAAGTTACCTTATTCTTATACCTTTTGTTTTTTGTGAGTGGTTTTTTGTTTGTTTGAGACCGAGTCTTGCTCTGTTGCCCAGGCTGGAGTGCAGTGGCACAATCTCAGCTCACCACAACCTCTGCCCCTGTGGTTCAAGCGATTCTCCTGCATAGCCTCCCAAGCTGGATTACAGGCACCTGCCACCACACCCAGCAATTTTTTTTTTTTTTTTTTTTAGTAGAGACGGATTTTCACCATGTTGGTCAGGCTGGTCTCAAACTTTTGACCTCTGGTGATCCACCTGCCCCTGCCTCCCAAAGTGCCGGGATTATAGGCGTGAGTCACTGCACCCAGCCTCCTTATGCCTTTTGTGTGTCCTAAATACAACACAGTTGGCTGGGTGAGGTGGCTCATGCCTGTAATCCCAGCAATTTGGGAGGCCGAGGCCGGTGAATCACGAGATCAGGAGATGGAGACCATCCTGACCAACATGGTGAAACCCCGTATCTACTACAATAGAAAAATTTAGCCAGGCATGGTAGTGCATGCCTGTAGTCTCAGCTACTTGGGAGGCTGAGGCAGGGCAGTCGCTTGAACCCCGGAGGTAGAGGCTGCAGTGAGCTGAGATCGAGCCACTGAACTCCAGCCTGGCAACAGAGCCAGACTCCATCTCAAAAAAAATAAAATACATATATATATATATACACACACACACACACACACATATAACAGATATAATATAAATTATAAATGTATCTGTTATATGTATATCTATTTTATATATATATCACAGTTAAAGCAAAAGTTTTAAAAGAAAGACCGAGGCTACATTTCTGCTATCAGCCAACTAGATACAGGGATTGTATAAATTTTTTCAAAGAACACAATCAAGTGGAAGTTTTGGGAGTTTTTAAAATCACAGTTACCCATACGTTTGCCATTTTTTCTTTCTTTTTTTTTTTCTTTTTGAGACAGAGTCTCGCTCTGTCACTCAGGCTGGAATGTAGTGGTGCAATCTCCACTCACTGCAACCTCTGCCTCCCGGATTCAAGCCGATTTTCCTGCCTTAGCCTCTGGAATAGCTGGGATTACAAGCACGTGCCACCACACCAAGTTGATTTTTGTATTTTTGGTAGAGACGTGGTTTCACCATGTTGGCCCGGCTAGCCTCCAACTGTTGACCTCAGGTGATCCACCCGCCTTGGCCTCCTAAAGTGCTGGGATTACAGGCGTGAGCCACCACGCCCAGACTTTTTTCTTTTTTCTTTTCTCTTTTTTGAGACAGAATCTTGATCTGTCACCTGGAGTGCAGTTGTGTGATCCTGGCTCATTGCAAACTCAACTCCCAAGTTCAAGCAATCCTCCAGCCTCATCACTCTAAGTAGCTGGGACTACAAGCATGTACCACCACGTGGCACAGCTAATTTTTGTTTGGTAGAGATAGGATTTTGCCATGTTGCCCAGTCTGGTCTCAAACTCCTGGGCTCAAGTAATCCTCTGGCCTCAGCCTCCCAAAGTACTGGGATCACAGACAGGAGCCACCATGTCCGGCCCCTTTCCTTCTTTATCTGAAGCAGGTAAAGAGGATTCGGATCAAACTGAACACAGTGCTAATAGGGCAAATATAAGTGGCTGGAAATATCCTTACAGGACAGAATTAGTAGAGCCAGCAACAGGCCTGTGATGCCCCAGTTGAGGACACATGCCCTGCCTCGAATCAAGACGAAATCACAGACAAACCAAAGTGGGGTAATTCTGCATGACCACTGACCCGTGACCCTCAGCAGCATCGAGGTCATGAAAATCACTGAAAGCCTGAGGAACCGTTCCAGATTTTAAAAGACTAAAGAAACATGACAACTAATTATCAAGCATGATTCTGAACTGGATCATTTTGCTACAAAAATATATCATTGTGGCCAGGTGCAGTGGCTCATGCCTGTAATCCCAGAACTCTGGGAGGCAGAGGCAGGTGGATTACATGAGGTCAGGAGTTTGAGACCAGTCTGGCCAATATGGCAAAACCCCAATTCTACTAAAAAATACAAAAAAAGAAATCAGCAGAGCATGGCGGCAGGTGCCTGTAATCCCAGCTACTTGGGAGGGTAAGGCAGTGGAATCCCTTGAACCCAGGAGGTGGAGGCTGCAGTGAGCCGAGATTTCACCATTGCACTGCAGCCTGGGCAACAGAGTGAGTGAGACTCAGTCTCAAATATATATATATGTATATATATTTGTCCCATTAGCATATATATATATTTGTCCATTAGCAAATATATAAATATATACTAAAAACACAAAAATTAGCTGGGCATGATGATGCATACCTGTAATCTCAGCTACTAAAGAGGCTGAGGCAGAAGAATCACTTGAACCCAGGAGGCAGATGTTGCAGTGAGCCAAAATCGCGCCACTGCACTCCAGCCTGGGCGGCAGAGCAAGACTGTATCTCCAAATAAACAAATAAATACTATATGTATCGTCTCACTGTTGGAGGCTCGCTTTCCCCACTGAACATCCTCATTTCCATATGTACTCTTTGCTAGCATGGATCTGCCTTAGACCACACCTGTGTTAGGGGGAAGCACTGGAATCTCCTTTCCCAAGTAAGAGAGGGCCTGCGAGACCAAAGGAGAAGCTGCAACGGGAACACCAAAGGTGGAGATGACTTATTTCACCCACACAACAAACTCATGCCAAAGCCCCTTGTCTTTTTTTTGAGACAGAATCTTGCTCTGTCCTGGAGTGCAGTGACCCGATCTCAGCTCCCTGAAACCTCCACCTCCCGGATTCAAGCAAGCCTTCTGCCTCAGCTCCTCAATAGCTGGGACTACAGGCGAGTGTCACCACGCCTGACTAATTTTTGTATTTTTAGTAGAGACAGGGTTTCAGCATATTGGCCCGGCTGGTCTCAAACTCCTGACCTCAGACAATGTGCCCGCCTCAGCCTCCTGAAGTGCTGGGATCACAGGCGTGAGCCACCACACCTGGCCAAAGCCAATGTTTAAAAAGTGAAAAGCAAATATACAGGGGATTGCAGCATCTAGTCATTTCTTTCACCATAAACAAATAAAAAACTGGGGGTAGGGGCCAGAGAAGGTAACTGTTTTCAGACATACATTGGCTAATAGGCAGCTCAGGACTGTTCCCTGAAAAACAAACAAATGAGAAGCAAGTGGAGCTTTGTGCTCACCGGACTTTCTGCCTGAGTCCATAACTGATCCATGGTATGGAGGGAGGGAGCTCCAACAAAGACCACCAGTGTCACCCAGCTGAGGGACAGAGAATGGACAGGAAGGAGCTAGGGACAGGTAACCCAAAAAGTTGTGTTTGAGCTCCTGGGCTCGCCACTGAGATGTGCACACGTCGATCAGAATGGCTGAAATTAGGCCAGCAGGGCTCCTTATTCCTATAATCCCGGCACTTTGGGAGGCCAAGGCAGGAGAATCACTTGAGCCCAGGAGTTCCAGACCAGCCTGAGCAGTGTGGTGAGACCGCGTCTGTACAAAAAAACAAAAAATTAGCCAGATGTGGTGGTCCATACCCATAGTTCCAGCTTCTCAGGAGGCCGGGGTAGGAGGTTCACTGGCTTGGGAGGTCGAGGCAGCTTGGAAGTGAGCTATGATTGCACAACTGCACTCCTCCAGCCTGGGTAGCAAAGTGAGCCCCTATCTCCCAAAAAAGAGGAAGGCTAAAACTAAAAGACTCATGGCCCCAAGTGTTAGGGAAGTATTGGAATTCTCATACATTGCTGGTAGGAATGTAAGATGTACACGTACTTTGGAACAACGCCTGGTGCTTTTCTATAAAATTAAACATATGTTTAATTTTTGCCCCAGCCATTCAGTGTCTAGGTATTTATTCAAAATAAATTAAAACAAACATATGTTCACCAAAAAACTTGTCCAAGAATGGTGATAGCAGCTTTATTTGAAATTGCTGCCAGGTGCAGCGGCTTGCGCCTGTAATCCTGGCACTTTGGGAGGCCGAGGTGGGCAGATCACCGCAGGCTGGAAGTTTGAGACCAGCCTGACCAATGTGGTGAAACCCTGGTCTCTATTAAAACTACAAAAATTAGCTGGGTGTGGTGGTGCACGCCTGTAATCCCAGCTACTGGAGAGATTGAGGCAGGAGAATCACTTGAACCTGGGAGGCAGAGGTTGCAGTGAGCTGAGATTGCACCACTGCACTCCAGCATGGGCGACAGAGCGAGACTCCATCTCACAATAAAGGATTAATTAATTAAAAAATAAAAAATAAATAAAATTGCCAAAAATTGGACATAAGTCAAGTTGTCTGTCAATGGGTAGACTGATGAATACGCTGTTGTATATTCCTATAGACACTGCATTTATCATCAGTGCAATACTGAGCAATAAACATCAACTACTTATACGTGCGATGACATGGATGACTCTCACCAAGATAACGCTGAGCAGAGGACGCTGCAAACCATGGAGTTCATGCCATGTGGATCTGTCTACACAAAGTATCAGGTCAGACAAAACGCATCCCAAGTGCAAAAAATCAGATACCTGACCCCATGGGTCTCCTTCCTGGTTCCCCTGGAAATGCATCCATCTCAGTTGGCTTCCCCAGGAGACCAGCACGGCCAGGGCAGGCCCATTCTGATAAGGAGAGTTCCCATTTTGTAAAAAGGATGAATGTGGGAGTTAGCTTGTCCACTCAGCTGCCGGGAAAGTCGTGTCCGGCCCTGGGTCCCAGCTGGGTTCCCAACAGTGAGTCAGGTGGACAGTCCCCACTGCAGGGAGCCCTGCAGCCTTCCAAGAGAAACAAACAATGAAACAAAGGGTGTTCACAGGACTCATCCATATGTTATAAACAGCATTCTGTCTTCCCCAAATTCATATGCTGAAGCCCTAATCCCTAGTCCCTCTGAATGTGACTGTGTTTGGAGATACGGCTCTTAGAAAGTGGTGATGAATCAAGACGGGGTTGTTAGGGTGGGCCCTTGACAAATATGCCCGGTGTCATTCAGAGAGGGGCAGGTTAGGGCTCACACCTGTAATCCCAGCTCTTTGGGAGGCTGAGTTAAGTGGATTGCTTAAGACCAGCCTGGGCAACATAGAGGGACACTGTCTCTATAAAAATAAAAATAATTAGCTAAGCTCTCTGCCTTGGTGCCATTTTTTTTGGAAACCTCTGCGCCATGAGAGCCAAATGGAGGAAGAAGCGAATGTGCAGGCTGAAGCGCAGAAGATAGATGAGACAGAGGTCCACATAAACCGCTAGCTTGTTGCACCGTGGAGGCCACAGGAGCAGGAACATGGAATGCCAGCCACTGGGGATGCTGGTACATGTTGTCGGACTGCATGCTACTGTCTAGAGCTTGTCTCAATGGATCTAGAACTTCATTGCCATCTGATCGCTGATCACCTCTGGCCCCTCCAAATCTCATGTCCTCACATTTCTAAACCAATCACTGGATTGGTTTAGGGGTAGGGGGGCCTTCCCAACACTTCCCCAAAGTCTTAACTCATTTCAGCATTAATCCAGAAGTCTACAGTCCAAAGTCTCATGTGAGACAAGGCAAGTCACTTCTGCCTATGAGCCTGTAAAATCCAAAGCAAGCTAGTTACTTCCTAGATATGATGGGGGTATGGGTATTGGGTAAATACAGCCATTCCAAATGGGAGAAATTGGCCCAAAGGGCTACAGGCCCTATGTAAGTCCAAAATCCATCAGGGCAGTCAAATCTTAAAACTCTAAATGATCTCCTTTGACTCCATGTCTCACATCCAGGTCACACAGATGCAAGAGGTGGGTTCCCAAAGTCTTGGGCAGCTCTGCCCCTGTGGCTCTGCAGGGTACAGCCTCCCTCCAGGCTGCTTTCACGGGCTGGTGTTGAGTGTCTGCAGCTTTTCCAAGCACATGATACAAGCTATTGGTGGATCTGCCATTCTGGGGTCTGGAGGATGGTGGCCCTCTTCTCACAGCTTCACTAGGCAGTGCCTCAGTAGGGAGACTGTATGGAGGCTCTGACCCACATTTCCCTTCTGCACTGCCCTAGCAGAGGTTCTCCTTGAGGGCTGCACTCCTGAAGCAAACTTCTGCCTGGGCATCCAGGTGTTACCATACATCTGAAATCTAGGTGGAGGTTCCCAAACCTCAATTCTTGACTTCTGTGCACCCACAGGCTCAACACCACATGGAAGCTGCCAAGGCTTGAGGCTTGCACCAACTGAAGCCATGACCCAAGCTCTGTGTTGGCCCTTTTCAGCCATGGCCTGAGTGGCTGGGATGAAAGCCACCAAATTCCTAGGCTGCACACATTATGGGGACCCTGAGGGCCTGGCCCATGAAAAACCACTTTTTCTTCCTAGGCCTCCAGTCTGTGATGGGAGGGGCTGCTGTGAAGACTTCTGACATGCCCTGGAGACATTTTCCCAATCTTCTTAGAGTATGCAGATTTCTGCAGTAGGCTTGCATTCTCCTCAGAAAATGCGATTTTCTTTTCTATTGAATTGTCAGGCTGCAAATTTTTCACACTTTAGTGAGCATGTTTCCCTTTTAAAACTGAATGCTTTTAGGCCAGGCACAGTGGTTCACACCTGTAATCCCAGCACTTTGGGAGCCCAAGGGGGGCAGATTGCCTAAGGTCAGGAGTTCAAGACCAGCTTTGCTAACGTGATGAAACCCCATCTCTACAAAAAACACAAAAATTAGCCAGTCATGATGGTGCACATCTGTAGGCCTAGCTACTTGGGAGGCTGAGGAAGAATAGCTTGAACCCAGGAGGCAGAGGTTGCAGTGAGCCAAGACCACATCACTGCACTCCAGCCTGGGTGACAGAGCAAGACTCCATCTCAAAAACAAACAAACAAACAAAAACCTTAAATGCTTTTAACAACACCCAAGTCACCTCTCAAATGCTTTGCTGCTTAGAAATTTCTTCTGACAGATACTCAAAATCATCCCTCTCAAGTTCAAAGTTCCACAAATCTCTAGGACAGGGGCAAAATGCTGCGAATCTCTTGAATAAACATAACAAGAGTCACCTTTGCTCCCGTTCCCAACAAGTTCCTCATTTCCATCTAAGACCACCTCAGCCTGGACCTTATTGTCCACAACACTATCAGCATTTTGGGTAAAGCCATTCAACAGGTCTCTAGAAGTTCAAAACTTTTCCCACATTTTCCTGTCTTCTGAGCCCTCCAAACTGTTCCACCTCTGCCTATTACCCAGTTCCAAAGTTGCTTCCACATTTTTAGGTATCTTTTCAGCAACACGCCACTCTGCTAGTACCAATTTACTGTATTAGTCTGTTTCATGCTGCTAATAAAGACATACCGAGACTGGGAAGAAAAAGAGGTTTAATTGGACTTACAGTTCCACATGGCTGCAGAGACCTCAGAATCATGGAGGGAGGTGAAAGGCACTCCTTACATGGCGGCAGCAAGAGAAATGAGGAAGAAGCAAAAGCAGAAAACCCTGACAAAACCAACAGATCTTGTGACACTTATTCTCTACCATGAGAACAATATGGGGGAAACTGCCCCATGATTCAAATTCTCTCTCACCAAGTCCCTCCCACAACAAGTGGGAATTATGGGAGTACAGTTCTAGGTGAGGTTTGGGTGGGGACACAGAGTCAAACCATATCATACACTGTGGAATAAAATGCAGCCATAAAAAGGAACAAGATCATGTCCTGTACATGATGGAGCTAGAAGATCATGTCCTGTACATGGATGGAGCTAGAAGCCATCATCCTCAGCAAACCAACACAGGAACAGAAAACCAAACACTGCATGCTCTCACTTATAAGTGGGAGCTAAACAATGAGAACATGTGGACTCAGGGAGGAGAACCAGACACACTGGAGCCTGGTGGGGGGCAGAATATTAGGGAAAAAAAGCTAATGCCTGCTATGCTTAAACCTAGGTGACGGGTTGATAGGTGCGGCAAACCCCCACGACACACATTTACCTATGTAACAAACCTGCACAGCCTGTACATCTGCACATGTATCCTGGGACTTAAAAAAATATATACAATTTTTAAAAATAAATAAATTTTTGTTGTTTTAAGCAACTGAGTTTTCTCAGACCAAACTCCCAGCCCCTCCAGCACCAGGCCCGGCTTTCAGTGGAACATCTGCTCCATTACCAGATGCTGGGCGCCAGACCCTGAGATCTCGTTAGTGCTTCTGCCTCCCATGGAGTGGGAGATGTCAGCTGGGAACAGTGTGTTCTTGAAATAAATGTCCTTTAAGAGGGACATGTCTGAGCTAGAGCTGTCAGGAAAAAGTGGGTCGGTGCTTGGCTTTTTTTCTTTTTTAAATAAGTGCACTCACATCCAGAGCTTGGTTTTGGCACAAAGCCAAGTAAGCTTGGACTTCCCAAGCCCCTGTTTGTGCCCATGTTCCAGACAGAGACCACATAGAAATGGCCGTGCACATTTATTCAGGAGAGCAGGGCCCCGGGCCACCCTCAAGGACCAGATGAGAACCACCCCCTCATCCCCATGTAAACGGAGTTCGGGGAGTGTACTTGTTTTCTTTGCTGCTGTCGCAAACTTCTACAAATTCAGAGGCTGAAAACGGCACACTGCATAGCCCTGCAGTTCCGAGGTAGGGACCTGAGAGAATACCTTTTCTGTGCTCGTTTGTGTTGTCTGCAGAATGCAGATCCTTGACGTGTGGGACTGAGGCGCTGTCACCTTGCTGGGGTCAGTGGGGGCCGTTCTCAGCATCAAGGGGCCACCCTCTCCCAGCTTGCAAAGCCAGTGATGACTGATGAGCACACAGTGCCTCCCGGCCACTTCCTCTGCCATCACTTCTCTCTGAGGGCCTCTTCTGCCTTTGTTCTCCTCTTCTGGGGTTCATGCCATTCCACTGGGCCACTCAAGTGACCCAGGATCACCTCCCCAGTCAAGGTCACAACCTGACTCACACACTGTGCAGGTGCACAGTCCCTTTTGCCATGGAAGGCAGCAGGTTCACAGCTTAGGGGCTGAGGGCTTGGACTTCTTCACGGAGTTATCTGGGATACCAAAGCGAGGAAGCAGAGATGTTAGAGAGATCTTTGCCCAAGTCAGATGGGCTGACCCCAGCCTAGGAGAGAAACAGACTCAGTGGCCAAGCAGGGGCTGTCATCTAGGGAGCCCAGGATGTGCTGTACCCAGTTCCTCCATGCCTCCCCTCCTTGCTGTGGGCCCAAAACTCCACTGACACCTAAGGGGCTTGGGCTCCGGGGTGGCAAGTGACGTACTCAAGGTGGATTTCAGGCTGGGCAGAGTAGCTCACGCTTGTAATCCCAGCACTTTGGGAGGCTGAGGTGGGTGATCACCTGAAGTCAAGAGTTTGAGACCAGCCTGGCCAACATGGTGAAACTGCATCTCTATTAAAATACAAAAATTAGCCAGGAATTGTGACAGGTCCCTGTAGTCCCAGCTACTCGGGAGGCTGGAGACAGGAGAATCACTTGAACCCAGGAGGTAGAGGTTGCAGTGAGCAGAGATCACGCCACTCCACTCCAGCTTGGGTGACAGAGTGAGACTCCATCTCAAAAAAAAGTGGATTTCAGAAGCCAGAGGGTAAGTGTCAGCCTACAGTCAGGAGCTGGCAAACAGTGGTGTGGGGACAGGCATTCGAAGCAATGACTCACCCCAAGCCGGCAACAGGGCCAGCATTCAGGATGGGTCATCACCCCGCCCCTACTGTCTGCCTGCAGGCTCATGCTCCCTGCTTCCTCTGTCCCTCTCCCTGCTATGGCCTCTGCGTCCTCCTCCTGCTACCCCAGGCCCTTCACCTGCATCAACACACGCCCCACCCAGGCCCTCATTGCAGTCTGGGCACCCTTCACACTGGGCCCACCCTCGTTGGCTCCTGACCGGCCCTTCCATCAGCATGGGCATTCCCTGGTGTAGAAGTAGAAAAGTTCCTCTGCAAAGTTTTCTTTCTTGTTAAAGAATAGTAATAATAATAACCATTATTATTATAACAATAAATGTTAGAAATAATAGTCTCTTTTAAAGACTGACTTTCTTCAAAGCCTTCTCACGTTTTACTAGTGACTCTTTGTTAAGCTCTAACCTATGTAGCTGTGAGACATGCTCACAGGCACATAGCACATTCTATGTCCTTGTACTTTAACAGAGATACCTGTGCTGGACGTGCTCATAGGCATGTCCCAGCTCGCAGCCTGTGCCCCTTCCTTATTTGGACTTCCTTTTGTTCTCCATTGCTTTTCCCTGTTTAGGAAAGTTTTAAGTTGTTAGCCAATCAGGTTTTAGTTTAGATTGTGAGGTCTGGCTCCAACCAACAAGGATCAGACACAGCAGTAAGGACGACCCCAAATGCATAAGGGATGAATATGTCTGCTTTTCCTCTGTTTGTTGTGCTCTCATGATGAGATGGCTGACAGGAGCACTCTTTCTGCAGAAAGTAAAGATTGCCTTGCTGAGAGACCCTTTGTCTCAGTGTTGATTTTTCTTTGTGGCACTGAACTTCTGTTTCAAACACTTGGGGACAGGGGAGTGCGTTTGACTTCTCTACAATCCCAGCACAAGTCCTGCACTATCAACGACCCCTGCACTAAACCCACATGGGGGATGGACTGTTTTTCCTCCCCATATTCTGGTCATCCACAGTGGGCGTGGTAATGTCCTGGCACCCATGCAAGCCTCAGTCAGTGCTGGTCAGGAGCTAGGGCTGGGGACAGTAGTGCTCACGGTAAGTGAGGCCGGCACTCTGGCTCTGCTGTTCACTGCAAGACCTCAGGGTCCTGCACTGTGAGATGGAGCTTATAGTCTCACGAGGGTTAAGTAAATTAGGTCAGTGCTTGCTGTACAGTGGCTGCTAAATGGTGGTAGCTGTTACCATTATTATTATTTTTGTTTTTATTTTTTATTTTCTATTTTATTTTTTGAGACAAGATCTCCATTTGTCTTTTCACCACAGGGAGGCAAAAGTGAAGAAGGAAGCTCCTGCCCTGTCCTATGTACCTGTTAGTACATCCTATGCACATCCTAAGGCTGAAGCCAAAGTGAACACTCTGAAGGCCAAGAAGGCAGCATTGAAAGGTGTCCACAGCCACAAAGAAAAGATCCGCACATCACCCACCTTCCCAGTGTCACTTTTGGCCTAGGCTAGAACTCAGGGAGGCTGAAAGCAGGGAGGCCACATAGACTGACCTGGAACTTTCCAGTTACAATCTCTCATGTTTCCAAGCCACCAGAATGAATAGCACAAAATAAAATAAACGCTAAGGGCTCCAGCAGAAAGTGACCCAAGCCAGCAGGCAGTCTGAGACACTGCGACTGCGGAGGCAGCCCAGATATCCTCGGAAGAGCACCCCCAGGAGAACAAGCTTGACCACGATGCTATCATCAAGTTTCCGCTGACCACTGAGTCCACCATGAGGAAGATAGAAGGCAACGACACACTTGTGTTCATTGTGGATGTTAAAGCCAACAGGCACCAGATCCAACAGGCTGTGAGGAAGCTCTATGACACTGACGTGGCCGAGGCCAACACCCTGATCAGCCTGATGGAGACAGGAAAGCATATGTTCAACTGGCTCCTGGGTACGATGCTTTGGATGTTGCCAGCAAAATTGGGACCATCTAAATTGAGTCCAGCTGGCTAATGCTAAACATATGTCTATCTTTTCACCATAAACGTGGCTCCCTGTCCATTTCCGGTTAGGGTAAGAGGCCATACACAGGCGCTGGTGTTGTAACAGGGCTTGGGCAAGACTCTCGTTCTACTTTTCCCTTTGAAACACTCATGCTGCCACACCACCATGTTTGATCATGCCAGAGATCTTTGTGACTAGAATTAGTTTCCCAGGAAAACCAGAACTCAGAACTTCCCTCTGTGGTTGAGGGTAACAGGCAGCTTTCCAAGAACCCCTTCTTTCATCCCTGGGAGAGGCCATCTCAGCCTCCCAAGTAGCGGGGACTACAGGCGCCTGCCACCACGCCTGGCTAATTTTTGTATTTTTAGTAGAGACAGGGTTTTGCCTTGTTGGTCAGGCTGGTCTCAAACTCCTGAAAGGTGATCCACCCAGCTAGGCCTCTCAAAGTGCTGGGGTTACAGGCCGTAGGCACTGTGCCCAGCCTTTTTTTTCTTTTTGTTTTCTGATACAGGGTCTTGCTCTGTCACCCAGGCTAGAGTGCAGTGGCATAATCATAGCTCAATGCAGCCTCCAGCTCCCGGGCTTAAGCAATGCTTCCACCTTAGTCTCCTCCCAAGTAGCTGGTGCTGTAAGTGTGAGCCACCATACATAGCTAATTTTTCTTTGTAGAGATGGGGTCTCGCTATGTTGTGCAGGCTGTGAAACCAATGCACAGAGTCTGAAGCACATTAGCATCCATTACAGGGGAGTGTGGACTGGCTGGCTTTCGGGTAGCATTTTGTCCTCACACGCCCATCTACTCTGTCCAACTGGTCTGTCTGCTTCCCTTACCCCTTGCCCAGTAAAAAACAAGGACTTCAGAGGAGTAAAAAATACCCTCCCTTTGTTGCCCAGGCTGGAGTGCAGTGGCATGGTCACGGCTCACTGCAACCTCAGTGTCCTGGGTTCAAGCAATCCTCCCACCTCAGCCTCCCGAGCAGTGGGGACTATAGATACATGCCACCATGCCTGTCTAATTTTTTGTAGAGACAGGGTTTTACCATATTGTTCAGGCTGGTCTCAAACTACTGGGCTCAATCAATCCTCCTGCCTTGGCATCCCAAAGTGTTGGCATTACAGGTATGAGCCACTGTGCCCAGCCTATTTTGTTTTTGAAAAGTTCAGAGTCAGGCCAGGCACAGTGGCTTATGCATATAATCCCAGTGTTTTGGGAGGCCAATGCAGGACAAGGCTTGAGGCTAGGGGTTCATGACCAGCCTGTGCAACATAGCGAGACCTCATCTCTACAAAGAAAAATTAGCTAGGTATGATGGCTCACACTCACTGTCCTAGCTACTTGGGAGACTAGGGTGGAAGGATTGCTTAAGCCCAGGAACTGGAAAGTGCAGTGAGCTCTGATTGTGCCACTGCACTCCAGCCAGGGTGACAGAGCAAGACCCTGAATTTAATTTAAAAAAAAAAAAAAGGCCAGGTGCAGTGGCTCAGGCCTGTAATCCCAGCACTTTGGGAGGCTGAGGTGGGTGGATCACTTTAGGTCAGGAGTTTGAGACGAGCTTTGCCAACAAGGTGAAACCCCATCTCTACTAAAAATACAAAAATTAGCCGGGCCTGGTGGCAGGCACCTGTAGTCCCAGCTCAGACAGGAGAATCACTTGAACCCAGTAGGTGGAGGTTGTAGTGAGCCGAGATTGCACTACTGGACTCCAGCCTGGGCGATGGAGCAAGATTCCATCTCAAAAGAATAAAAAAGAAAAAAAGAAAGGACCCAGCCTCAACCCTGCAGGAGCAGCAGTAGAAAGGACCCAGCCTCACCCCTGTAGGGGCATTGGTGGAAAGGTGGGGGTTTTACACAATTGCCTCTCTAGTAGATATGCAAGATTCTCAGTTTACAGGTGAGGCAACTGGGATTCAAAAAGTTAAAGAGGGCCAGGTGCAGTGGCTCACGCCTGTAATCCCTACACTCTGGGAGGCCAAGGTGACAGAATTGTTTGAGTCCAGGTGTGTGAGACCAGCCTGGGTAACATAGTGTGACCCTCTCACCACAAACACTACTATGGTTAGCAAATACTAAACACTCCTCCTAGGGGAAATACAAGGGTTAGTTTACTGCCAGCCTCTGGGTGCAACATTTTCATCACCTGATCAATGCGTAACTTTTATATGTATTTCCGTTTAAAGATACCTTACTTTGGGAGGCTGAGGCGGGAGAATCGAGAATCGAGAACCTGGGAGGCAGAGGTTGCAGTGAGCCGAGATCAGGACATTCCACCCCAGCCTGGGCGACCGAGCAAGACTCCATCTCGAGATAAATAAATAAATAAATAATAAAGACACCTTATTTAATATATTGTTGACTTACAACATTGAACTCATGGCCAACCTCACCGTAACCGATGCCAGAACAACACTCATCTGACAGGCATTTTCCCCCAAGGCACATCACAGCTTTCCTGCACCTCACAACACCAGACAGTGCTTTAGTGCTCCCCTCAAGACCACTGTAAACAGCAAAATTCCCAGCAAAAAACACAAAAATGCAACCAAAAAGTGTGGCACTAAATAGACCGTAGAAATGACTTGTGTACAATAGCAGAGCTGAGACAGGAGGGCGGAGCTTCACCTTTTCAGCCTCGCTCGGAATGTACACAGCAAATTTCCCTGCTTTCTGCATGCACAGGTCCGGGAATGACCCTGGAAGCACCACAAAGTATCGATTTGGAGGGCACGAATAAACAGTCTGCAAATGTAAGGCATGTGAATAATGAGGACTAACTGCATGTTGTTGCCACTGTAAAAAAATATTCTGATTAAGGAAACTGATAAATTCCAAGACAGAAAAATAAACAGAGTAAAGGGCTCAGTGGTTTAGGCTCAACCACTGCTATAATGTCACTGTATTTCTCACGAGAGTCTGAAATTTTACCCTATTTGCAAACTAGCAAGTTAGGCCGCCATAGTTTCATGCATACTGACAGAAGACATGAAATCTTGGGTCACAGACAAAGGACTTTATTGCTCACTGCATAGCAGGCCACATAAGCTTTTTGGTTGTATGGACTCCTCTTGCCCCCTGGTCCATGGGTACAATGTGGAAGTGACCCAGGTGCATGCCACACAGTACATTTGCATCATAGCTGAGGAATTCCAAGCTTAGGACACCCTAAACTTTTATAATAGACTGCAGGCAAACCTGCTATATGAATCTGCTGACACATTGCTATAAAGAACTACCTGAGCTTGGGTAATCTGTAAAGAAAAAAGATTTTGGCCGGGCGTGGTGGATCACATCTGTAATCCCAGCACTTTGGGAGGCCAAGGTGGGTGGATCACGAGGTCAGGAGTTCAAGACCAGCCTGGCTGAGACAGTGAAACCCCATTTCTACTAAAAATACCAAAAAAAAAAATAGCCAGGTGTGGTGGCAGGCACCTGTAATCTCAGCTACTCAGGAGGCTGAGGCAGAGAATTGCTTGAACCCAGGAGGTGAAGGTTGCAGCGAGCCAAGATTGCACCACTGCACTCCAGCCTGGGTAACAGAGCAAGATTCTGTCTCAAAAAAGAAAAGAAAGTTGGACTCACTTTCACAGGCTGTACAGGAAGCATGGCTGGGGAGGCCTCAGGAAACTTACAATCACAGGGGAAGGGGAAAGAGAAGGGGAGCAGGCATGTCTTACATGGCCGGAGAAGGAGGCAGGGATGAACAGGGAAGTGCTACACGCTTTTAAACAATCAAGATCTCCTGGGCCGGGCGCAGTGGCTCAAGCCTGTAATCCCAGCACTTTGGGAGGCCGAGGCAGGTGGATCACAAGGTCAAGAGATCGAGACCATCCTGGTCAACATGGTGAAAACCCATCTCTACTAAAAATACAAAAAATTAGCTGGGCACGGTGGCACGTGCCTGTAATCCCAGCTACTAGGGAGGCTAAGGCAGGAGAATTGCCTGAACCCAGGAGGCGGAGGTTGCGGTGAGCTGAGATCGCGCCATTGCACTCCAGCCTGGGTAACAAGAGCGAAACTCCGTCTCAAAAAAAAAAAAAAGATCTCCTGAGAACTCACTCACTGTCATGAGAACAGCAAGAAAGAAGTTTGCCTCCATGATTCAATCATCTCCCACCAGGCCCCTCCTCCCACACTGGGGACTACAATTTGACATGAGATTTGGGTGGGGACACACATCCAAACCATATCACCTACCTTTGCCCCAAGTATCTTTATTATGCAGGGCAGTCAGCAGCCTTACCCTCTGCTCCAGATGAAGACAGTATCTCTATGTCAAGGCTGTTTTCTAAACAACAATCCTCGAAAAGACAGTCTTGAACAGAGGCTGTCAGTGTCCTTGTTTGCAAGCTGTATGTTTGCAAGCTGTATGGAAATTTCAGACCCACGAGATCTGGAAAATGGCAGATAGGAGGGAAGACTAGATTGCCGCTCCCACTTGGATGAACAGGGCAGTGTGTGGAGACAACCACTGTGAGCTTCTACTCCAGAACTACCACAGAAAGAAACCAGGAAAGCCAGGATAATCCACAGACGCCCTAAAGGAAGTGGATTGCTCCTGCAGAACCTGGGAGACACCCCCAATACTGTGCTGGTATCCATGGCTGAGAGACCTGAAAACAATTCACATCACAGGATTCTGTGCAGCCCAGAGCCTGGAAGCCCTACTGGGTGGCTACGTCCAGAAGAGAATTAACAATCACTGCAGTTTGGCTCTCAGGAAGCCATTTCCCTAGGAAAAGCGGAAGAGTGCTACATCAAGGGAACAGCCCTTAAGACAGAAGAATCTGAACAGCTGCCTTGAGCCCCAGATCTTCCCTCCGACATAGCCTACCCAAATGAGAAGGAATCATCAAAACAATTCCAGTGATATGACAAAACAAGGTTCTTTAACACCCGCAAAAAAAATTATACCAGCTCACCAACCATGGATACAAACCAAGAAGAAATCCCTGATTCACCTGAAAAAGAATTCAGAAGGTTGATTATTAAGCTAATCAAGGAGGCACCAGAGAAAGCTGAAGTCCAATTTAAGAAAATTTTTTAAATGATACAAGAAATGAGGGGAGAAATCTTCAGTGAAATAGATAGCATAAATAAAAACAATCACAACTTCAGGAAATAAAGGCTTAGAGAAATACGAATGCTCTGGAAAGTCTCAGCAGTAGAATCGAACAAGCAGAAGAAAGAACTTTCGAGTTCAAAGACAACGTTTTTGAATTAACCCAATCCAATAACGACAAAGAAGAAAAAATGTTAAAAAATGAACAGGCCGGGCATGGTGGCTCACACCTGCAATCCAGCACTTTGGGAGGCTGAGGTGGGTAGATCACCTGAGGTCAGGAGTTAGACCAGCCTGGTCAACATGGTGAAGCCCTGTCTCTACGTAAAATACAAAAAATTAGCCGGGCGTTGTGGCAGCAGGTGCCTGTAATCCCAGCTACTTAGGAGACTAAGGCAGGAGAATCGCTTAAACCTGGGAGGTGGAGGTTGCAGTGAGCCAAGATTGCACCATTGCACTCCACCCTGGACAAAGGGAGTAAAACTCTGTCTCAAAAAAATGCCTCCAAGAAGTCTGGGATTATGTTAAATGACCAAACCTAAGAATAATTGGCATGTCTGAGGAAGAAGATAAATCTAAACATTTGGAAAACATATTTGGGGGAATAAGTGAGAAAAACTTCCCTGGTGTTGCTAGGGACCTAGACATAAAAATACAAGAAGCTCAGGCCAGGAGTGGTGGATCACAACTGTAATCCCAGCACTTTAGGACGCTAAGGCAGACAGATTACCTGAGGTCAGGAGTTTGAGACCAAGCTGGCCAATATGGTCAAATGCTGTCTCTACTGAAAAATTTTTAAAAATTATCCAGGCGTGGTGGCAGGCACCTGTAATCCCAGCTACTCGGGAGGCTGAGACATGAGAAACACTTGAACCTGGGGGTTGGAGGCTGCAGTGAGCCAAGATTGCGCCACTGCACTCCAGCCTTTTTGGAGGGGCAGAGGCTGCAGTGAGCTGAGATTGCTCCACTGCACTGCAGCCTGGGCAACAGAGCGAGACTCCATCTCAAACACCACCACCACAAAAACAAATACAAGATGCTCAAAGAACGCCTGGGGGGTTCACTACAAAAAGATCATCACTGAGGCACGTTGTCATCAGGTTATCTAAAGTCAAGATGAAGGGAAGAATCTTAAGAGCTGTGAGGCAAAAGCTCCAGGTAACCTATAAAGGAAACCCTATCAGATTAACAGCAGATTTCTCAGCAGAAACCTTACAAGCTAGAAGGAAGAGAAGGCTGAAAGAGTGTATGGTCAGCCCTCCGTTTCTGCAGATTCCTCATCCATGGATTCAACCAAGTTTAGATTGAAAATATTCAGAGTGAAAATGGATGATAGCATCTGTACTGAACATGTACTGACTTTATTTTTTACTTTTTGAGATGAAGTCTCATTCTGTCATCCAGGCTGGAGTGCAATGGCACAATCTCAGCTCACTTCAACCTCCGTCCACCTCTCTGTGGTTCAAGCATTTCTCCTGCCTCAGCCTCCCAAGCAGCTGGGGGCACAGGCATGCGCTACCATGCCTGGATAAATTTTGTAGATATTTTTAGTAGAGATGGGATTTCACCATTTTAGCCAGGCTGGTCTCAAACTCATGACCTCTAGTGATACAAACACCTCGGACTCCCAAAGTGCTAAGATGACAGGCATGAGCCACCACACCCAGCCCTGACTTTTAAATCTTGTTATTACTCCCTAAACAATAAAGCATAACAACTTTTTTTGTTGTTGAGGCAGGGTCTCATTCTGTTGCCTAGGCTGGAGGGCAGTGGCATGATCACAGCTCACTGTATCCTCTACCCCTGGGCTCAATCAATCCTCTACCTCAGACTCCCAAGTAGCTGAGACTTACAGGTTTGCACTATCATGCCTGGCTAATTTTTGTATATTTTTTTTAATTTGTAGAGATGGGGTTTTGCCATGTTGCCCAGGCTGATCTGGAACTCCTGGGCTCGAGCAATCTACTGGCTTCAGCCTCCCAAAGTGCTGGGATTACCAGTGTGAGCCACCTTGCCCAGCCACAGTTGAACAACTATTTACATAGCATTTACATTGTATTAAGCATTGTAAGTAACCTAGAGAGGATTTAACATAAACAGGAGGATGTGCGTAAGTTATATGCAAATATAATCTCGTTATATCAGGGATCTGAGCACTGCAGGTTTTGGTTTCTGCTGGGATTCCTGGAACCAATCCTGAGGGAACAACTGTATTTCCATGGAAACACATGGTGGTAAGTTTCCTGAGGCCTCCCCAGCCATGCTTCCTGTACAGCCTGTGAAACCATTAGTCAATTAAACCTTCTTTCTTTATAAATTATCCTGTCTCAGGTAGTTATTTATAGCAATGTGTGAACAGACTCATACAGCAGGTTTGCTTGCAGCCCATTACAAAAGCTCAGGGTGTCCCAAGCTTGGGATTCCTCAGCCGTGATGCAAACCCACTGTGTGGCATGCACCTGGGTCACTTCCACATTGTCCCTACAGAAAACCAAGAACTCAACCCCTTTTATAACAGCTGCAAAGAAACAAACAAAAACAAAACAAAACATACTTGGGAATATAGGAAGTAAAAGACTTCTACAAGGAAAACTACAAAATACTGCTGAAAGAAATAATAGGCGACACAAATGCAAACGGACCCCATGCTTATGGATGGGAGAATCAGTGTTGTGAAAATGACCACACTGCCAAAAGCAATCTACAAATTCAATGGAATTCCCATCAAAATACCACCATCATTCTTCACAGAACTGGAAACAACAGTCCTAAAATTGATATGGAACTAGGTCGGGTGTGTTGGCTCACACCTGTAAGCTCAGCAATTTTATAGGCCTTGGTGAGCTGATCACCTGAGGTCAGAACTTTAAGACCAGCCTGGCCAACATGGTGAAACCCTGTCTCTACTAAAAATACAAATAATTAGCCACCTGTGGTGGCGTGTGCCTGTAGTCCCAGCTACTCAGGAGGCTGACGGAGTATAATTGCTTGAATCCAGGAGGCGGAGGTTGCAGTGAACTGGGACCGCACCATTGCACTCCAGCCTGGGCAACGAGAGCAAAAAATTGTCTCAAAAAACTAACTAAAAACCACAATACAATACCACCTTATTCCTGCAAGAACGGCCACTGCCAAAAAAACAAAAACAAAATAGACGTTGGTGTGGATGTGGTGAAAAGGGAATGCTTCTACACTATTGGTGGGAATGTAAACTAGTACAACCACTATGGAAAACAGTGTGGAGATTCCTTAAAGAACTAAAAGTAGAGCTACCATTTGATCCAGCAATCCCACTACTGGGTGTCTACCCAGAGGAAAAGAAGTCATTATACGAAAAAGATACTTACACACCTTTATAGCAGCACAATTCACAATTGCAAAAATGTGGAACCAACCCAAATGCCCATCAGTCAATGAGTGGATAAAGAAACTGCGGTATATATATATGTATGTATATACACACACATATGATGCAATACTATTCAGCTATAAAAAGGAATGAATTAATGGCATTTGCAGCAATGTGGATGGAAATGGAGACTATTATTCTAAGTGAAGTAACTCAGGAATGGAAAACCAAATATCGTATGTTCTCACTCATAAGTGGGAGCTAAGCTACGAAGATGCAAAGGCTTAAGAGGAATACAATGAACTTTGAGGACTCAGGGGGAAAGGGTGGGAGGGGGTGAGGGATAAAAGACTACAAATTGCGTTCAGTGTATACCGCTTAGGTGATGCGTGCACCAAATCTCACAGATCACCACTGAAGAACTTACTCATGTAACTAACTCATGTAACCTATTCCCCAAAAACCTACGGAAATCCAAAATTAAAAAAAAAAAGGAACTTGAGACCCACTCAGAATTGTCTCCCAAGTCTTTTTGGGTTTTTTCTAGCCCATGTTTCCAGTTAGCATGGTTAGAATCCTGGTATGTACAAACTTCATCCCGTAAGATGGGATGCCAGGCTCCAGCTTCTCTGTTTCTCCAGCTTGCAGATAACTTATTGTGGGACTTTGCATCTGTGATCATAAGAACCAAGAAGGTTCAGCCGGGCGTGGTGGCTCACACCTGTAATCCCAGCACTTTGGGAGACCAAGGTGGGCAGATCATGAGGTCAGGAGTTTGAGACCAGCCTGACCAACATGGTAAAACCCTGTATCTAAACAAACAAACAAACAAAAAACCAAGAAGGCTCTTTTCCATCTAATGAAAGAGTTTTCCATGCTGTTCAAAGTTATCTGTAAACATCACTTTAAAATATTTTATGTGCTGGCCACGGTGGCTCATGCCTGTAATCCCAGCAGTTTGGGAGCCCAAGGCAGGTGGAAAACCTGAGGTCAGGAGTTCGAGACCAGCCTGGCCAACATGGAGACACCCCATCTCTATTAAAAATGCAAAATATTAGCCCAGTATGGTGGCAGCCACCTGTAATCCCAGCTACTCAGGAGGCTGAGGCAGGAGAATCATTTGAACCCAGGAGGCGGAGGTTGCAGTGAGCTGAGATCATGCCACTGTACTCCAGCCTGGGTGATAGACCATGACTGTGTAAAAAAAAAAAAAGCCTTTAGTGTAAAGTGTTTATTTCTGACATCAATAATACCATTGTCCCTTCCACTCAATAAAAAGATTCCAGTCAGACTATCAACACTGCTATGAATATCTTTGTGCACAATGCTTTCTGCAAACTTCTGATTATTTCCTCAGAGACAGGCCCAGAGGCAGACTTTCTGAATCAAAAGCTAAGCCTACTTTTAAGGCCTTAGGTACATACTCCCAAATAGCTTTCCAATAAGTCAGTACAACTTACAGGGCCCAAACATGGTATGAATAACAGCCTGCCCTATGTGCCACAAATATTAAGAAATCACTGCTTTGTCTTCTCATCCACGTTATTAATCAAGCGCATCAAAAATAGCCAAAGAGCTTCTTACCAGCAGGGTCTCCCACCGGGGTGGCCGCACTGAGCTGACATGATTCCAGGCCAAAGTAGAGGCATTGTCACAGCATTGCAAGCTGCCAGCACTGGGTTGAGGCTTCTTACAGGCCCCGCGGGAAGAGGGAAAAACTTGATGACAGAGACCTCAGGCGCAGTAGATGGCTCTTCCCCACATAGGAGAGAGTGACAGCGCCTTCTCTGCTTTTGTTTGGTTTGGTTTTCTTTTCTTTTCCTTTTTTGAGACAGAGTCTCGCTCTGTCACCTAGGTTAGAGTGCAAAAGTGCGATCTCGGCTCACTGCAACCTCCGCCTCCCAGGTTCAAGCGATTCTCCTGCCTCGACTTCCATCCTAAGTAGCTGGGATTACAGGCACGCACCACCATGACCAGCTAATTTTTGTAGTAGAGACAGGGTTTCACCATGTTGGCCATGCTGATCTCGAACTCCTGACTTCAAGTGATCTGCCTGACTCGGCCTCCCAAAGTGCTGGGATTATGGGTGTGAGCCACCAGGTCTGGCCTACTTCTCTGCTTTTTCTTTGTTTGTCTGAGACAGAGTCTTGCTGTGTTGCCTAGGCTGGAGTGCAGTGGTGCTATCTTGGCTCAGCACAACCTCTGCCTCCAGGGTTCAAGTAATCCTCCCACCTCAGCCTCCTGAGTAGCTTGGATTCCAGGTACACGCCACCATGCCTGGCTAATTTTTGTATTTTTAGTAGCGATGGGGTTTTGCCACATTGGCCAGGCTGGTCTTGGCCTCAAGTGATCTGCCCACCTTGGCCTTCCAAAGTGCTGGGATTATAGGCATGAGGCATCGCGCCTAGCCCTTCCCTTTTCTTTTGACTACCTTTTCCTGAATATGCTCACATTGTTGGTTGTAGGTATTTGAACCGCTGCTTGTTGCTTGAAATCAAGGCAAAGAAGAAGCCCTAAGAGACTCAGATTATGGTTAATTTCAAGTGTCAGAACTGAATGGAGGGATGGCCGCTGGCTGGCAGAGCCTTGTTTCTCAGTGTCTGTGAGGATGTTTTCAAGGAAGATTAGTGGGTAGCTCAGTGGCCTGAGAGGGAGACCCACCTTTATTGAGGGTCCAACTGGTTGGGGGCCCAGTTGGGATGAACAGGGGGAAGCAGGGGCACTGGCTCTCTCTGCTCTCCCACCATTCTGGAGCCAGACACCTTTGCTCCTGCTGTCCTCAGACACTCGGACAGGCTCTCTGGCTTTCAGACTCTAGGCCTTGCACCAGTGGCCTCCTGGAGGCCCTCAGGCCTTTAGCCTCAGACTGGGGTCTATACCATCAGCTACCCTGGTTCTGGGGCTGCCAGACCTGGACTGAGCCAGGCTCCCAGCTTCTCCATTTCTTCAGTTTACAGATGGCTTATCATGGGACTTCACCTCTATGATCATAAGAACAAATTCCCTGTTGATTCTTGATTCTTTTTTTTTTTTTTTGAGATGAAGTTTTGCTCTTGTTGCCCAGGCTAGAGTGTAGTGGTGCTATCTCGGCTTACTGCACCCTCTGCCTCCTGGGTTCCAGTGATTCTCTTGCCTCAGCGTCCCGAGTAGCTGGGATTACAGGCGTGTGCCACTGTGCTTGGCTAATTTTTTGTATTTTCAGTAGAGACAGGATTTTGCCATGTTGACCAGGCTGATCTCGAACTGACATGAGGTGATCCACCCACATTGGCCTCCCAAAGTGCTGGGATTACAGGCGTGAGCCACCATGCCTGGCCCAATTTCCTGTTGATTCTGTCTCTCTGGAAGAACACTCACTAATAAAGCTTACTTGAATCGCAAAATAATAATGCTCCAGAGACCTCTTGGAAAAAAAAAAAAAGAAAGAATCCACTAAAGGGCTAAATGTTATGTCATTAAGAAACACAAACTTAAGGCTGGGCGCAGTGGCTTACATCTGCATTCCCAGCACTTTGGGAGGCCAAGGTGGGAGGACTGCTTGAGCCCACAAGTTCAAGACCAGCCTGGGGAACATAGTGAGACCCTGTCTCTATAAAAAATAATAATAAAAAAATTAGTTGGCCAGGCATGGTGGCTCAAGCCTGTAATCCCAGCACTTTGGGAGGCCGAGGCGGGTGGATCACGAGGTCAAGAGATCGAGACCATCCTGGTGAACATGGTGAAACCCCGTCTCTACTAAAAATACAAAAATTAGCTGGGCATGGTGGCGCACACCTGTAGTCCCAGCTACTTGGGAGGCTGAGGCAGGAGAATTGCTTGAACCCAGGAGGCGGAGGTTGTGGTGAGCCAAGATTATGCCATTGCACTCCATCCTGGGTAACAAGAGCAAAACTCTGTCTCAAACAAACAAACAAACAAAATTAGTTGGGCATGGCGGCATGCAGCAGTTCCAGCTATTCAGAAGGCTGAGGTGAAAGGACTGCTTGATTCCAGGAGGACAAGGCTGCAGTGGGTTGAGATTGCACTGCTGCACTCCAGCCTGGGCAATAGCCCAAGACCCTGTTTTGATTAAAACCAAAAATAAGGCCGGGTGCAGTGGCTCATGCCTGTAATCCCAGCACTTTGGGAAGGTAAAGCAGGTGGATCACAATGTCGGGAGTTCAAGACCCGCCTGACCAACATGGTGAAACCCTGTCTCTACTAAAAAAAACAAAAAAAAACTACAAAATTTAGCCAGGCTTGGTGGTGTGCGCCTGTAATCTGAGCTAAGGGAGAGGCTGAGGCAGGAGAATCGCTTGACCCGGGAGACAGAGATTGTGGTGAGCCGAGATCATGCCACTGCACTCCAGCCTGGGCGACAGAGTGAGACTCTGTCTCAATAAATAAATAAATATGGTGTCAGAAATGGCGTATTAAAACAGAAAAAAAATTAAAATAAAAACATTAAAAGGAGTGACTGAATGAATGAAACGTAAACATAATTGGGATGAATTCTAAGCCCACTGACAGGACCTGAGATGCGTCTGGAATCTGCACGGCTCCTTCCCTGCTCCCCACTCACTCCCTGTTACTGAGGGATGCTGATTCACTCCCGCTTTCAGGTTGCCAATCTGTAAAGTGACTGCAAAACAAGCATGTCCATAAATAGTTCCTTTCAAAGTGAGAAAGGGGCCCAGGTGGGCACAGGGGCTCAAGCCGGTCATCCCAGCACTTAGGGAGGCCGAGGAGGGTAGGTCACTTGAGGTCAGGAGTTGGAGACCCGCCTGGCCAACATGGTGAAACGCTGTCTCTGCTGAAAACACAAAAATTAGCCAGGTGTGTTGGTGCACGCCTGTAATCCCAGCTACTCAAGAGGCTGACACAGGAGCATTGCTTGAACCCAGGAGGCGGAGTTTACTGTGAGTCAAGATTGCACCACTGCACCCTGGGCGACAGAGCGAGACCCTGTCTGGAAAAAAAAAAAGTGATAAAAAATCGAGGTGGTTTGTTGGCAATAGGGTAACAGTATCATTTATCCATTTGTCATTCAAGACAGGACACTTCTGAGAGTGAAAGGGCAATTTGTTAGTAATTATGCTAGTTCAAAAGATCTTCCTGGCACACCATGCCATAGACTCAAACACACAGCTGTTCACACACAGGCAAAATTCATGAATGGATGGATGGACAGACATTCACCTGCTGTGAGCTCTGTGTCAAGCTCCAGCGGGTCCCTTTTCACACCGGCCGGCTTCCTTCTCACACTGCCCTGAAGGCAGGTTCTGTTCTTCTTTTACCACTGGGGAAAGGGGCCCAGAGAGCTAAAGCGACTGTCTAATGCCACCAGACCAGGAAACTGGACAAAGATTCTTTGCTTGGCCAATCTCTATTCAACTTTGGAAACTTCTCCAAGGCCCATCTGTGCACTTCCTTGTAAAATCCAGTTTTAGAAAACAATTCCTTTTTTTTGAGACAGTCTTGCTCTGTTGCCCAGGCTGGAGTGCAATGGTGCGATCTTGGCTCACCGCGACCTCTGCCTCCAGGGTTCAAGTGATTCTCTTGCCTCAGCCTCTCGAGTAGCTGGGAGGACAGGTATGCACCACCATGCCTGGCTAATTTTGTGTTTTTAGTAGAGATGGGGTTTCTTCATGTTGGTCAGGCTGGTCTCAAACTCTCAAACTCAGATGATCTGCCTGTCTCAGCCTCCCAAACTGCTGGGATTACAGGTGTGAGCCACAGCACACGGCCTCCTCTTACCCTTCATTTGTCAGAGTTGGGTCATTAGCTCACCCTGAGACCAATAACTGGCCAAAGGGCATATTACTATGACTGGTTTATGCCAACTAAGATTTGTATCCTTTGATTTTACAAGGATGCTGGATATCTGATCCCTACTGAAATAAATTGGGGCAGGTTGGAGGGGGCAGCAAGGTTCAAGGCAAGGAATGCCAAAGTTGCCAACACACACAATTTTTGAGATTTTACTTATAAATCCAAATTGAAGACTGGAACAGCACTCACTGATCCCACATTGCCTCATGGCAAAATTGGCTGTCCTCTTAGACAAGCCAGAGCTGTCAGGTTTGCTATGGGCACCACTATTCTCTATCACTCACCTGTCAGTTTCACCTATTTCCATTACTGCTTGCACCCTAACTTAGAATACTGCTTAAGAGTTTTTGTTTAAGAGACAGGGCCTCATTCTGTCACCCAGGCTGGAGTGCAGTGGCATGATCATAGCTCACTGCAGCCTCCAACTCCTGGGTTCAAGCGATCCTCACCCCCAATTGGCTGGGACTGCAGGGACATGCCACCAGCCCCGGCTAGTTTTTTAATTATTCGTAGAGAAGGGGTCTCATTGTGTTGCCCAGGCTGGTCTCAAACACCTAGCCTGAAGCAGTCCTCAGATCTCACCCTCCTAAAGGCTTGGGATTACAGGCGTGAGCCACCACACCTGGTCCAAGACTGATCTTTTCGAGCGTATGTTTCTCCCCTGGGCTAGTACAGTCTTTGGCACCTAAAGTGTAAACAGGATTTTTTATAAAAGGAAGTTGCCTATTCTAGTAAACAGGTAACACAGTGAATGGAAGGAATGGGAGAGTCTTTGTGTAAAAAAGACCCACATGCAAATCTTACCTCTGCTACTTATTATGCCTAGCTTCCTCTGCCTGGTTCAGTTTCCTTATCTGTAAACTGAAGTCAACTGCATCTGCTCCACAGCATTGCTGAGAAGCTCCTATAAGCTCGGACATGCAAAGCCCCAGACAAAACACAGACGTTCCCTCCTTCTCCAAGAAGGAAGAATAGCCTAAGTTGAAATGAATTTGGGTTGTAATTAGGAAGATTTTAAGAGCTGAGGCCACATCTTATTATGTTTGCACAGCTAGAAGTGCTTAATAAATATTTAATAATGATAATAATGATCATTTAGCTCAATAGAATATAATTATACAAATTGTGAAAATAAAATTATGCCAGGCTGTCATTACGGATAATGGCCTGAATACATGGAAAACAAGGGGCACACTAGAGCCCGTTGCTGTGACGGCTGCCAACAGGCGGGGAGCTCAGAGCTGCCACAGCACTCCATGCAGCGGTGGGGGGCCTGGCAGCTGGGGAAAGGGCTAGGAGGGAACAACCTGGGCCAAGGGGAGAGGCTTGTGAGAGTCACGCTGTGCGAAGCCTTGTGGTCCAGCACGGTGGAGCCATCCCACAGGATGATGGAGTGGGAAATCATTGGAGAGTTTTTTCTTTCCTTTTTTTTGAGATGGAGTTTTGCTCTTGTTGCCCAGGCTGGAGTGCAATGGCGTGATCTCTGCTCACCGCAACCTCCACCTCCCGGGGTCAAACGATTCTCCTGCCTCAGCCTCCCAAGTAGCTGGGATTATAGGTATGCACCACAATGCCCAGCTAATTTTGTATCTTTAGTAGAAACGGAGTTTCTCCACGTTGGTCAGGCTGGTCTTGCAATTCTCCTGCCTCAGCCTCCCAGGTAGCTGAGATTACAGGCACCTGCCACCACGTCTGCTGATTTTTGAAAAATTTTTTAGTAGACATGTGGTTTCATCATGTTGGCCAGGCTGGTCCCGAACTCTTGGCCTCAGGTGATCCGCCCACCTCAGCCTTCTAAAATGTTTGGATTACAGATGTGAGCCACCATGCCCGGCCTCTCTACACCTTTTGCGTTTCCTAAATATAACAGAGTTAACACCAATTTTTCTTTTTTTGAGATAGAGTCTTGCTCTGTCACCCAGGCTGCAGTGCAATGGGACGATCCCGGCTCACTGCAACCTCTGCCTCCTGGGTTCAAGCGATTCTCCTGCCTCAGCCTCCTGAGTAGCTGGGACTACAGGCGCCTGCAACTACGTTCCACTAATTTTTGTATTTTTAGTTGAGATGGGGTTTCACCACGTTGGCCAGACTGGTCTTGAACTCCTAACCTCATGATCCACCTGCCTCGGCCTCCTGAAGTGCTAGGATTACAGGTGTGAGCCACCACGCCTGGCCTAAAGCAAAAATTTTAAAGGAAAGACTGAGGCTACATATCTGCTATCTGCCAACTAGATGCAGGGATTATGCAAATTTATCCAAGGAACACCAATCAGGTGGAGGGAGTAGCTGGAATTACAGGAGCACCCCACCACGCCCCACACTGGGCTTTTTCTGATTTTTCAATAGTAGACACCCAATGGGTGTGAGGTTTTATTTCATCGTAGTTTTGATTTTCATTTCTCCAATGACAGTGTTGTTGAACATCTTTTCATGTACTTATTGGCCACTGGTATATCTTCTTTGGAGAAATAAACTATTCAAGTCCTTTGCCCATTTTTAAATGATTGTTTGTGTTGTTGAGCTTTAGAATTCTTCTCTATATTCTGAATATTAACCATCCCTTATTGGAGGTATGATTTGCAATTTTTTTTTTTTTTTTTTTTTTTTTGAGATGGAGTCTCACCCAGGCTGAAGTGCAATGGCACAGTCTCAGCTCACTGCAACCTCCGTCTCCTGGGTTCAAGCCATTCTCCAGCCTCAGCCTCCCGGGGAACTGGGACTACAGCCACTTGCCACCACACTCGGCTAATTTTTGTATTTTCAGTTGAGAGGGGGTTTCACTATGTTGGCCAAGATGGTCTCAAACTCCTGACCTGGTGAACCACCTGCCTTGGCCTCCTAAAGTGCTGGGATTACAGGTGTGAACCACCACACCTGGCTGCAAATATTTTCTCCTCTTCTATGGGTTGCCCTTTTACTCTGTTGATAGTGTTTTTTTTTTTTTTTTTTTTTTGAGATAGTCTTTCTCTGTCACCCAGGTTGGAGTGCAGTGGGGCAATGTTGGCTCCAACAATTCTCCTGCCTCAGCCTCCTGAGTAGCTGGAACTACAGGTGCGTGCACCACCGCACCCAGCTAAGTTTTATATTTTTAGTAGAGATGGGGTTTCACCATGTTGCCCAGGTTGGTCTTGAACTCCTGACCTCAGGTGATCCATCCACCTTGGCGTCAAAAAGTGCTGGGATTACAGGCATGAGTCACTGTGCCTCGCTGACAGTGTCTTTTTTTTTTTTGAGACAGAATTTTGCTCTTGTTGCCCAGGCTGGAGTGCAATGGCACAATCTCGGCTCACCACAACCTCCGCGTCCAGGGTTCAAGTTATTCTACTGCCTCTGCCTCCCGAGTAGCTGGGATACAGGCATGGGCCACCATGCCCGGCTAATTTTGTATTTTTAGTAGAGTTGGGGTTTCTCCATGTTAGTCAGGCTGGTCTTGAACCCTTGACCTCAGGTGATCCACCCACCTTAGCCTCCCAAAGTAGTGGAAGTACAGGTGTGAGCCACCATGCCTGGCCTGATAGTGTCTTTTCATGTACAGATTTTAAAACTTTTCATGAAGTCCAATTTGTCTATTTTTTTCTTTTACTGCCTATGCCTTTGGTGTTATATCTAAGAAATAACTGCCAAACTCAGTGTCATGAAGCTTTTGCCCTATATTTTCTAAAAAATAGTTTTAGAATTCTCACTTCAGTCTTCATTTTAATGTTTGCATACGGTATTAGATGAGGGGCCAACTTCCTTTTTTTGCATGTGGATATCCAGTTTTCCCAGCACCATTTGTTAAAAAGATGTCCTTTTCCCATTGACTGGTCTTTGCATCCTTACCGAAAAGAATTTAACCATACATGCAAAAATGTTTCTGGACTATTTATGTTATTCCATTCGTCTGTGTCTTTGTGTCTTTATGCCAGTACCACACTGATTACTGTAGCTTTGTAGTAAGTCGTTTTTTGAGACAGGGTCTTGCTCTGTCGCCCAGGCTGGAATGCAGTGGTGGGATCTCGGCTCACTGCAACCTCTGCCTCCAGGTCCTGTCAGCCTCTAGGCTACAGAGATGAGTCTCTTTTGGCCATCACAGAAACTGGTTCTCTTGATGTGAAAACACCTGAGCTTTTATTGAGCTTTCAATTTTCTTTCTGAAATCTCTCCAATGCATCAGAAGCAGCTGGCCCATCCCACAACCTTTGTGGTCACCATTCCTGCCACAGTGGCCACTTGTGGTAACTTTGCCTTCAATGGACACTCCACAAAGGCAATGACAGGCAATGGTTTCAGTTAACTATTCTCCAGGGCATGCAGTCAGTGAGGCCTTCTCTACATACCAGTGCAATCAATGCAGACAACCAGCCCCAGATTCTCATTTTTATGGGTGTTTCCAAGGATCACTCAAAGCTCCAAGTACAAATGTTTCAACGCTCAACCAGTGTTGGAAATAAATGCTTCATGCCACAAAGAAAAATCAGCACTGAGACAAAGGATTTTTCAGCAATGCAATTTTTAATTCCTGGACTGCAGGAAGGGTACTCTTGCTTGCCATCTTGCTATGAGAGTACAAAGAACAAAGGGAAAACACATAAATTTATTCCTTAAGCATTTGGGGTCGTCCTTACTGCTGTGTCTGATCTCCATTGGCTGGAGCCAGACCACACAATCTAAACTAAAATCCGATTGGCTACCGACTTAAAACTTTTCTAAACAGGTAAAAGCAATAGAGAGCTGGGACATGCCTGTGAGCACATCCAGCACAGATATCTTGGTTAAAGTACAAGGACACTGAATGTACTATGTTCCTGTAAGCATGGTATGTCTAACAGTTACATAGGATAGGGCTTAACAGACTTATTATTCTTTAACAAGAAAGGAAACTTTAAAAGGAACTTTTCTACTTCCCACAATGAGGAAGGCAGAAACTTCTTAGCTCTTTTTTTTTTTTTTTGAGGAGTCTTGCTTTGGTGCTAAGGCTGGAGTGCAGTGGTGAGATCTCAGTTCACTGCCCTCTCTGCCTCCCGGGTTCAAGCGATTCTCCTGTCTCAGTCTCCCACGTAGCTAGGATCACAGGAGTGCGCCACCACACCCGGTTAATTTTTGTATTTTTAGTAGAGACGGCTTTCACCATGTTGGTCAGACTGGTCTCACACTCCTGACCTCAAGTAAGCCGCCTGCCTCAGCCTTCCAAAGTGTTGGGATGTCAGGCCTGAGTCACCACACCCAGGCACCCAGGCCAGAATTGTTTTCAAGGGTGTTGCTGGAGTTGGCGGAGTGTAACTGAGAAGGGAGAGGTACTCTGCAGCAAAAAGGAAGAGATGCTACCTAGAGATTAGGAAGCTGCGACTGCCCCTGGCCCCAAGCCCAGGAGCCCACACTCACCCCCAAGGGACTCGAGGAGCTGCTGCTGTTGAGCAGAAACCTAGAGTGAAGACGCTTAAAGCACCCTATGTGCAGGTGGTGATCCCTATAACCCCACACTGCAGTCACTACCCTGCAGCCAGCAGGCAGATAAACAAGGCTTCTTCCTCCGACCCCACTGCAGTCTCTCATAGAGGCCTCCCATTTGCAGAACCTACCCAGAAGCCAGCTGACAGGACACTCTGGGGAATGCAGAAAACTGCCTTGCAGCACCCTGGGATGCCCATGAGAATGGTACAGAGGCACTGTCGTGAAGACAAAGTGGGCCTCTAGAAAACGGAGCTAACAGCAGAATGAGACTAACTCACTGAGCTTTTTCCAGAGCCGGAAAGTTCTCAAGAATAACAGTCTTTAATTCTGCTGTCCTTTTTTTTTTTTTTTTTAAGAGATTGGGGGTCTTGTTATATTGCCCAGGCTGGTCTCAAACCCCTGGCTTGAAGCGTTTCTCCCACCTCGGCCTGCAAAAGTGTTGGATTTGTACAGGTATGAGCAATTGCACCGAGCTTGCTTTAAAAAAAAAAAAAAAAATGGTGAGCACTTCTTTTCCAGTCAAGATTTCCTGCTTGGCTTCTCTCTACTTCTCATATGATCAATGACTGCAAACATCACCTGCCAATTCTACAAGCCTAGCTTCTCATCCCTCTTCTCCTTGACTTCTTTTGGCTCTTCCTTCCTTCCTCTTATCCTGTGATCTTTCCTAACGTTAACCCAGCCTGCTCTCACACATACTCAAAACAGAAAGACAAGCCATATAAAAGACAACAGCCAGCTGGGGAAACAAAACATTTAACAGCCTCAGCAGGTATGTCATCACTATGGCTTGTTTCCTGTGTGGACCAAAGGACCCTCCTGTGTAGCTGCTTTCGTGTAGCAGTTCCCCGCCCTTGTCTTCTGTGAATGTCAAGGGCTTTCTCACTTACAGAGGCAAGGTCAGGAGAGAAAGACTAGGAGCACAGTCCTGAGGATGAAGCTCCACCTCCTGTCTGTGCAAACTCCCAGGAGTAGGCTCTACACAAGGCAGTGCCATTTTGTCATCACTCAAGAACCAGTGTGTGCTTTTAAAGTGGATCTGCTACCTTAAAAGCTTTTTCTTTTTGAGACAAAGTGTTGCTCTGTTGCCCAGGCTGGAGTGCAGTGGTGTGATCTCAGCTCACTGCAACCTCCACCTCCTGGGTTCAAGTGATTCTCCTGCCTCAGTCTCCTGAGTAGCTGGTACTACAGGTGCATGCCACAATGTCTGGCTCATTTTTGTATTTTTAGTAGACACTCCTGATCTCATGATCTGCCCACCTTAGCCTCCCAAAGTGCTGGGATAACAGGCGTGAGTCACTGAGCCAGGCCCAAAACTCTTTTTTATTTTTTATTTTTGAGACGGAGCTTCGCTGTTGTTATCCAGGCTGGAGTGCAATGGCGCTATCTCCGCTCACCGCAACCTCCGCCTCCTGGGTTCAAGCAATTCTCCTGCCTCAGCCTCCCGAGTAGCTGGGACCACAGGCACGCACCACCATGCCCAGCTAATTTTTGTATTTTTAGTAGAGACGGGGTTTCACCTTGTTGACCAGGATGGTCTCGATCTCTTAACCTCGTGATCCACCCGCCTCGGCCTCCCAAAGCGCTGGGATTATAGGCATGAGCCACCGCGCCCAGCCTATTTTTATTTTTTTGAGACGGAGTCTCACTCTGTTGCCCAGACTGGAGTGCAGTGATGTGATCTTGGCTCACCACAACCTCTGCCTCCCAGGTTCACACAATTCTCCTGCCTCAGCCTCCCAAGTAGCTGGGACTACAGGCACACACCACCATGCCCGGCTAATTTTTGTATTTTTAGTAGAGATGGGGTTTCACTATGCTGACCAAACTGGTCTTCAACTCCTGACCTGTGATCCACCTGCCTCAGCCTCCCCTTAATTTTTTTGTGAGATAGGATCTTGCTCTGTAGTTCAGGCTGGAGTGCAGTGGCGAAATCACCACTCATTGCAGCCTTGACCTGATGGGCTTAAGCCATTCTCCTGCCTCAGCCTCCAGAGTAGCTGGGAACACAAGTTCTCGCCACGATGCCCTATTAATTTTAAATTTTTTGTAGAGATGCTGTCTTGCTATGCTTCTCAGGCTAATCTCAAACTCCCGGGCTCAGCTCAAGCGATCTGCCTGCTTTAAACTTCCCAAAGTGCTGGGATTACAGGCATGTGCCACCTCGACTTCAAACGTCTTATTTTCCATTGCTCTTGAAATGAAAGCCAAGCTTCTGACCCATGCGGGAGCCAGTCCCACCACCCACCTCGTAAACAAGTCTCCCGTGCTGTCTGCCTCCATCGCTAAGCTCCAGCCACACTGGCTTTTCGATTCCTTAATCTGACCGGACATTTTCCTCTGAGGTGTTCTCCCCAGTCTGGCTTGTTTGAAAGCTCACCTTGTCTCAGTCTTCCTGTATGGTTGGCTCCTTTTCTTTCTTCAGATCTGGGCACAAATGATACTTCTCAGAGAGGCTAATTCTATCACTTGCACGTGATTTTGTTTTCTTCGTAGCATTCGGCATTGGGGTTTGTTTTTGAGACTGAGTCTTCCTCTGTCGCCTAGGCTGGAGTGCAGTGGCGCGATCTTAGCTCACTGCAACTTTTGCCTCCCGGATTCCAGCCATTCTCCTGCCTCAGCCCACCACCACCCCCAGCTAATTTTCTTATTTTCAGAAGACACCGGGTCTCACCATATTGGTCAGGCTGGTCTCAAACTCTTGACGTCAGGTGATCAAGCCGCCTAGGACTCCCAAGGTGCTGGGATTACAGGCGTGAGCCACCGCGCCTGACCGGAGGTGTTATTTTTCAGTCTCCCTCAGACACGCACGTCAGCTGTAAGAGGGCAGGGGCCATGGCAGCCCTGCTCACCGGTTGAACCCTTGCGCTAGCAATGCCTGACATGTATTTCTGTGCTCAATTATTTGGGCCGGGACCTGAGGTCACAGTGGTGAAGAAGACACTACACTCAACAGGCTCCAATTCAAACCTATGCCAAAATGTGCTCCTGCCACAGTGCTCCCTGAGTACACGGCTCTTTACCGAGGCCTTTCTGATACCTCAGAAAGCTGTGCTGTAGTCCACGTCACCTCAGCTCCCTCTTGAACTCAGACCCCAAATCCTACCACTTTCCAAGATCCTGGTAAAAGTTAAGTTGGACCCCTTACTTTTCCAAGGGCCTCCCCGCTCTAAAGGAGTGAATTCTGAGGTCCCCAAGGCACTCCCTGTTCTGGCCCCTAACCATCTCCTGCCACTCTCCTCTCAGCTGCTGTCCCCTTGGTCCAGCCGGCCTCCTGAGGGCCACGTTCCCGGGTTCTAATTACTTTCTACCTGGTCTCGATGATTCCGCCCTTACGCGCTCCCACGCCCTCCCAGCTGGCAGCTGCAGGGATCCTTTTAAAACTGTCCGGGACTCCTTAGCTCAAAGCCTTCCACGACTTCCCATTTTTTTCAGAGAAAAAAATCCATCAGGACCTAGCCCCGGGCTGCCTGTCAGACCTCAGCGAGCACACCCGGCTCTGGACGCCTTCTCTCGGAGCAGTCCCGGAGAGGCAGTTGCCGCGGGCTCCGGACCCTCCTCAGGGCAGCTCCCCCAGCCCCGCCCACAGGAAGGCGCTTCTCCCCATTACCCCGCGGCGCAGCGAGCCCGGCCTCGCCGCATCGCCCGCGCTGCTGCTCTCTGCTCCTCCACGGGCCGCCTAGCTACTGGTGCAGGACGCCTTCGCTAGTCCGCTTGGCCGTCCCCCGACGACTCTGTGCTGCAGGAAAGTCCACGGCACCACGCCCGGCCCTGGCACAGCGCAGGCGCTTAACACACAGCACCGAGCGATGAGGCTCGGACTCAAAGAGCTTTGCTTGCCCATTCGCAGCGCCCTGGACCTCAAAATCCCGTCCCGCGATCACGGTTCGCAGGCTCCTGAGTGGGACGCCTCCGCCCAGCCCGCGTCGGGCCTCGCACTCGGCGCGGGGGTGGGAGAAGGGGGGGCAGGGTCCGAGCGCCAGCGCATGCGCAGGGCGCGCGCGCGAGGCATCACGGGGTTCGTAGTCTCCCGAAGAGGCCGCTCCCGGCCGCGCGACCGCGCCTCCCCACACTACAACTCCCACGGGGCAGCGGGCGCGGCTCCTCGCACCCACCGGCTGGCCGGGTAAGACAGCCACTTCGCGGTCGGGCCCGCCGGCTGCCGCCCGCGCAATGAGCGGGAAGATGGCGGACGTGGTCGTGGGCAAAGACAAGTGCGGGGAGCAGCGGCTCGTCTCGCTGCCCTTGTCACGCATCCGGGTCATCATGAAGAGCTCCCCAGAGGTGTCCAGCATCAACCAGGAGGCGCTGGTGCTCACGGCCAAGGCCACGGTGAGGGGGCGGGGGTGGGGCCGCCTTTGCTCGTTGCGCCCCGCCCCGCCAGGCTCCCGGCACTGTCCAGTCCCCTTAGACCCGAGCGCCTCCCGCTGCCCTTACCGGGCTCGCGCGCGCCCCCCCTCTCCCTCCCACGCCCCCCCTCTCCCTCCCACGCCGGCGCGCGCCGGAGTGGCAGCGCGCCCCTACCCGCGGCACCCCCTCCCTTTCTCGCGCGTCTTCGCCCCGCCCACCCCGCGCCGCTCCCTCCCTGTCTCTAGTTTCTTCGTCCCATACACCGCGACCCGCTCCCGCCCTTTCTCGCTCTTTTCGCTCCTCCTTTCCTCGCGCACCTTCGGCCCCGTCCACCCCGTCGCGCTCCCGCCCTCCATCGCGTGTTTCCGTCCCGCAAACCCATAAGCTCCCAAGTTCCCTTGCGCGCCTTTTGTTCCGCCCACCTGTATGCTCCCGTAGTCCCTCGCGCACCGCGCTCAGCTTCCGGCCCTACCCGTAGACTTCGGCGCCAAGTGGAGTTGGCCTCATTTGGTTTCTTTGGCGGCTCTTTCACCCGCGACTCCCTATTCCTGGCCTTCCTTTTTCTTGCCGTTGGTCTGCTTCTTTCTTTGAGGGTCCTAACTCCTCCAGTGTTCCGTGGGAGGGGCAGCCGGGCGCTCCACCCAAGGCTCGAGGCTTTTCTCCCGCGGGTCAGGCGCCAGCTCCAGCGCTCCCAGGCTTTCGAGCCCCCCGCTCCGCACCACACCTGGCACCTCCTCTAAGAGAAAGCACATCCCCCAGCCAGAATTTAAGGAAGTCTAGGGGACCTAGATTTATAGCCTCTTAAGCATCCTCCTGGGTACAAAATAGATTTTGTCTTTTTAAAAAACATTGCGTGTTGATAGTGTTAGGCTAGATGTTTTTCTGTTCTGAGACTGGGCCATGTTTTAGCTACACAGTTAAAGGCTTTAACTTGTCTTAGATCCTATTTCCCAGTCCCGGCTTGTATTTAAGTACATAATGTCCCTACAGTGTTCGACCAGAACTAAGGGAAATGGGAAATTACAGATTTCTCGCCTGCTGTATTATACCAGAGCCATGTTTTCCTAGAGCCCAGGGAAGTAATTACATATTCAGCATTTCACCTGGGGACATTTGTGTTTTCCTGTACAATTTCATTTTATTACTTTTAGGGAATGAGGATTTATGCAGGCACTTAAGATTTCTAATTAATTTTTTTGATACGGAGTCTCACTCTGTTCCCCAGGCTGGAGTGCAGTGCAGATCTTGCTCACTGCAACCTCAGCCTCCCTACTCGCTGGGATTACAGCCACCCGCCATGACACTCGGCTGATTTTTGTATTTTTTTTTTGGTAGAGACAGGGTTTCACGATGTTGCCCAAATTGGTCTTGAACACCTGACCTCAGGTGATCCGTCTGTCTTGGCCTCCCAAAATGCTGGGATTACAGGCTTGAGCCACCATGCCCATCCTCATCCCTTATTAACTGAACTAGATGCATTGAAATCAAAACCTTGAGGAAGAGGCTTAGTTTATCCTCTGTAAAAATGAAGACCTGGCCCTGCTTTAAGAACTGTGGTTGGGGAGGGGAAGATGTCCGGTTGTTGCATTAGGTCTGAGGATTGTCAGTTCTAGAAAAGTCAGCAGAATAGGAGGTGTGGTCACTATCGTTATAGGTGAACCACCTTAGAAACAGTGTATGCAAATAGAAGACAAAATGTATTCCTGAGCCAAACAGAATTTTTGAATGGCTTTTTGCTTCTTTTACTCTAGAGGTTGCTCATTGAACAGTTATGATTCGTATTTTTCATAAGTTAGACATCTAAGACTCTGGAAAATGCCTGCTTCTCCGCCAATTTTGATACCAGCCTTGCTTGCTTTCTGACCTCATGTTTTTCCTTTCCCCAGTGATATATTTATTTATTTGTTTTTAAGACGGAGTCTCACTCTTTTGCACAGGTTAGAGTGCTGCAACTTCCAACCTCCACGTCCCAAGTTCAAGTGATTCTCCTTCCTCAGCCTCCCAAGTGGCTGGGATTACAGGCACCTGCCACCATGCCCAACTAATTTTTGAATTTTTAGTAGAGATGGGGTTTCACCATGTTGGCCAGTCTGGTCTCAAACTCCTGATCTCAAGTGATCCGCCTGGCTCAGCTTCCCAAGGTGTTGGTATTACTGGGTGTGAGCCACCATGTCTGGCCTCCCCAGTGATTTCTTGTAATTTAATTTGAGAAACCAAGATAATCTGAAGTCTTAATGTAATTTTAAGCCTGTTATAAGCTTATCAACAGCATAATTTTAAAAATTGAGCTCTGGGGTAAATTTTCAAAGCACATCTTTCATTTTACTTTTTCTTTTTTTTTTTTAGGAGCTCTTTGTTCAATATCTAGCTACCTATTCCTACAGACATGGCAGTGGAAAGGAAAAGAAAGTACTGACTTACAGTGATTTAGCAAACACTGCAGAGGAATCAGAAACTTTTCAGTTTCTTACAGGTACTTAGTCTTTGAAACATTCTGGTTGAAAAATGAATAGTCAGCAATAGCTACTCCCATACCCCTTGCCTCCCTTCTGCTTTGAAGGAATTAGACTTTTTGCTACTTTTTCCAAGCCTCAAAGGTACTATGAGCTGTCACTGGAAGATACTTTTAGTCTTGTCTGAATGTGTTTGTAATGTAGTCCACCTAGAACAATAAAATGAAGCCAATAGCATGCACAAGATGCTGGTTGGCTGCGTGTGCTGGGCAGTCCTTTCCCTTCTTCCTACGACGGGAGGGAAAGCTCAGGGTAAGTGTACATGCCTATAGTTAGAAAGAGCTTAAGTCTGCCCTGGGCCAGTTTAGTCTATCTCAGCTAATTGGGCAGGGTTGCTCATAAAGCGGCTCATAGAGACACCATGGTTTGTACTGAGTGAAATGGAAATAGTCCTATAGCATTCGTTAGGAGACAGTGCTAGTTTCCCTGATATTTTACCCAGAAGTATAGTCTCAATTTCATCTTGTTTTGGAAACTCTTGTAGAGGTCAAATCAGGAAATAGTACATTTTGAAATTTGCATTACTGTGTTCATAGTCTACCATAATGGCTGATGTAAACTTTATGTTTTTAAGATATATTACCAAAGAAGATTTTAGCTAGTAAATACCTGAAAATGCTTAAAGAAGAAAAGAGGGAAGAAGATGAGGAGAATGACAGTGATAATGAAAGTGACCATGATGAAGCCGAATCCTAAACCAAAAAAGTGCTTTAGAACCAGCCTGGTGAGGACTGCCCTGGACCCGCTCCACTGTCTCCAAGCATACACAACACTGCACACCGTTAGCATCTTTCCAGGCCAAGACTGAGTGCCTCATGCACCTACGCCATAAACAGCCAGAGGGAGAGTGACCCAGACGACAGCCTCTCGACAGGCCCACTCTGCAGCTCAGGCACCAAGAAAGCAGCTGAGACCGGCAGCCATTGCCGGCTGATCTGCAGCTCCAAACTGTAGAGGCAAGGCCTACTTTAACTTTTAAATTTACAATCAATTTTAAAGAGCTTCCACGTATCAGTTATGTAAATTTTCATATATGTATATTTTGGAATCAGTTCTTATAAACAGCTAGATTCAGTTTTAGCTGGTCATATGTTACATTTGAATTTTTGTCTTTTAAGAAAAGTTGTTCAAATATTTTTCTACTGTAAAGAAATATACTTTTCTGTTAAAGATCTGTATGTATTTTTACAGTAAAATGCTTTATGGAACTAGTTTTAGAGCCCTCCATGGCTCTGAGGCCTTGGTTACTGCCTACAAATTTTTTGAAATTTAAAAATAAGCATTCTAACACTTTTATTCCCACAGAAAAATTCCAAGTCAAATTATCAAATCAAATACAAAGTAAGTCTTACCTCTTGTATAAGCTTGTTGTTCTAAAAAAAATTGCAAAACACTGTATGTTTAAGATCTTTCTCATCTCACTGTTCTTTGCTTTAAATTCCTGGCACTTGCTTTTACTGTCTAAGAGCAAACCTATCATAAGCCCAATTTTTTTTTTCTCACATAGGGTAAATGTTTAGCTCTTCTTTTCTTTTTTCATTATCTTTTTTTTTTTTTTTTAAAGACAGATTCTCTGTTGTGCCATCTTGGCTCACTGCAGCTTCTGCCTCCCAGATTCAAGCGATTCTCTTGCTCAGCCTCCCAAGTAGCTGGGATTATAGGCATGTGCCACCACGCCTGATGAATTTTTATAATTCTAGTAGAGACGAGGTTTCACCTTGTTGACCAAGCTAGTCTCAAACTCTTGACCTCAAGTGATCTGCCCTCCTTGGCCTCCCAAAGTGCTGGGATTACAGGTGTGAGCCACTGCACCCAGCCTTCATTATTTCTTTTTTAAAAACAAAAAAGTTTATTTCCTGAAGTTACTCTGCATGAAGGAAAAATTAAAAAATAATTAAGAATAAAAAGTTTATAATTTACATTCAGTAAAGTCACCCTTTTTAGTGTCTAGTCTGTGAATTTGGACAAATGTATGGTTTTATCACCAATCGCTAGGCAGGACAGTTCCATCACCCATGACATTCCCCAATGCCCCCATACTCAGACTTGTCTCCTGCCCTCTAGCAGCCACCGGTGTTTTCTGTGCCTCTTGTTTATTAACATTTAATTTTTAGGTTACTATTACTAAATCTTCTAAGAAGAAAGAAAAACCCCCAAACATTTATTTTAAAATAATTAAAAATCTACTCTTTGGTGTACAGTTCTGAGTTTTGACAAATGCAGTCAAGTCACCACCACCACAACTAACAACTACATCATCCTCCAAAAAATTCCCTTGTGGTCAACTCCTTCCCCACCTTTTACCCTGGCAACCGTCAAGCTATCTCTGTCCCTATAGCAGGTATCAGATTTTTTTCTGGAAAGGGCCATGCAGTAAATAGTTCAAGCTTTGTGGCCTTTTATCGTCCCTGTTGCAGCTACTAAACTATGCTGTAGTGGTGCGAAAGCAGACAGGTGATACATGAAGGAATGCAGGTGCTGTGTTTCAAGAGCTTCATTTTTGCAAATTGAAACTTGCATTTTGTGTAATTTTCATGTCATGAAATACTGTTTTCTCCATTTAATAATGTAAATACTTAGCTTATGTGTCATTAAAAAAATGAATGGATTTGGCCTACAGACCAGTTGGCTGACTGTCTTTTCCAGAATGCCATATAAATGGAATCATCGAGTAGGTAGCATTCAAGGCTGCAGTTTCTCTGTTTAGCAGAATGCATTTGAGATACATCCGTGTTAGCACGGGTATTAGACGTCCATTTCTTTTTATTGCTGAGTAGGATTCCATTGTATGGATGTGATTGTTTATCCATTTTCCATGTATATGGAACATTACCCATTTGGATTGTTTCTAGTTTGATGACTGATTTTTTTTTGTTTGTTTGAGATAGGGTCTCACTGTTACCCAGGCTGGAGTGCAATGGCATGATTCCAGCTCACTGCAGCTGCCATCTGGGTTCAGCCTCCTGAGTAGCTGGGATTACAGGCGCGCATCACTATGCTAAGCTCATTTTGTTTGCATTTTTCATAGAGAGGTGGTTTCACCATGTTGGCCAGGCTGGTCTCTAACTCCTGACCTCAGTGATCTGCCTGCCTCAGCCTCTCAAAGTGTTGGGATTATAGGCGTGAGTCACCATGCCTGGACTTGCTGACTATAATTAATAAAGCCCTCTAAACACTTGTGTACAGGTGTTTTTTTGAGATGGAGTTTGATTCACTCTGCTGCCCAGGCTGGAGTGTAGTGGCACTATCTTGGCTCACTGCAACCTCTGCCTTCAGGTTCAGGTAATTCTCCTGCCTCTCAAGTAGCTGGGATTACAGCAGTTCGCCACCAGCCTGGCTAACTTTTGTATTTTTAGTAGAGATAGGCTTTCACCCTGTTGGCAGGCTGGTCTCAAACTCCTGACCTCGTGATAACACCTAACTCAGCTTCTGAAAGTGCTGGGGTTACAGGTGTGAGCTGTCGTGCCTGGCCTGAAGCTTTTTGTTTGTTTGTTTGAGATGGAGTCTCACCTTCTTGCCCAGGCTGGAGTGCAGTGGCCTGAACTGGGCTCACTGCAACCTCTGCCGCCTGAGTTCAAGCAGTTCTTCTGCCTCAGCCTCCCGAGCAGCTGGGATTACAGGGCCTTGCTCATGATGGGCTTAGCTGAGTGGCTTCTTCATCCTTTTTCATGCTGCAAGAGCAGAAACAGCCAGCTATCCCAGCTACCATGGCTGTTCCCACTCTTGTTCAACTCGTACCTGTGGTTTTCATCCCCCAAACCCAAATCCTCGGGTAGTGCCCAGCTCTGCCAAGTGCATTCTTCAAGGACAGGGCTCTAGACTTCCACCCCTGAAGGCATGCTTCTGCCTCGGAAACTAGAATCATAACCTGTGCAGAAGGAAGTCCGTGAGGAATTGAAGAGGTTTGGAAGAGGCAGCTGTAAATAGGAGGACTTTTATTTAATTTTTTGCTGACATACTATGAGGCAAAACAAAATTGACACCATACAAAATAACTTTATAAAATATCATTCACATCATATTTTATCAGATTTACAGCATTCTGTGCATGTTAGGGGTTATGTAAGGAGGTGAAAAAAACACTATGCCAAACTTTTAGTATTAGTTTATATACACACAGTAAGAAACAAAACAAGTCACTGTTAGGGTTTCCATGAATTTATTGCAAAAATAGTGCAAACTACTTAACCTAGTAAGCTGTAAAAACAAACTAGAAAGGACCCAGCTAAGCTTAAACATGACAATAGATGCTCACTTTCTCAGCATGTAGCTTTCTTCACCAGTTTTATCTTGACAATCAAGACCACTCCCCATCTGTTCAGTTGAGGGTGAGTGCTGAGGAATAGAGAAATGTGAAGACAGGCTCTCTGGAGAGACCAGAGGCTCAGGCTGCCTGATTTCAGCAACACATTTAGGATCATGCTACTTCCTCAATCACAACTTTTCTGAGGTCTGTGTTGAAAAGAAAAAAAAAGTGACATGGTTTTTAGCCTTGACCTTAGAAATAAGTTATCCAACCTCTTGATGACATGGAGGAACGAATTAAGAAAGCAGCATGAACAGAAAGGATTCAGAACATTATTGTCTGCTTATCCACATAGTATCCGTCTCCTCAGGTGTATGCGGCTAAAGTATTATGCTAATATAGGGCAACCTTCGAGCCAGATACTGCAGCAAGTTTAATTTTTTAATTTTGGTTTTTTTAGTTTATTTTTTAAGGATACTATATCTCTACAAGAGTAATTTTTAAATTTCTTTCAACAGTCTATTGGGGTCCAAAAAGCATATATCTAAACAAAAATAACAAAAGGAAAACAAAATGCTACATGTAGAAGCTAAAGAAAGAAAATGCAGCATAGTCAGGTTCTTTTTCTTGAGGTACCTATATAAATTTAATCACCTGCCCCAAAGTCCTCTCGTTAGGTTAAAAACACAATGCGTCCTGGGGGGCCAATTGCAGGGCACGCCTTATTACTGAGAAAGTGCAAGAATGCTGATCATCGTATGCAGCATACTAAAGGATGATTTACTCTTTACAAAATAGAGCTTAAGTATCAACCTGATGGAAGTTAGAAAATTAAAAACATTTAAGTAGAATCATCTCTCTCTTTCTATTTTTGAGATCCTGCAGCAACAAGCCTCCCAAATCAACTTTCAAAGTTCTGCCAGTAAGGAATGTTGGTTCTCTTGTAAAATTGAGATCTCTTTAAAATAGTAAAACTATGTACTACAGGAAAGATCCCTAATTTGTATTTCTTATTGGTATAAAATCAAAATTCTTAAGACTCCAAAATATTGTTACCTCCAAAGAATTAAGTAAAAAAAGATCGCCATAGTAGGAAAAGTTCTATAATTGTAAACTGCCAAATATAAAAGCATGGTAAGTCATCACCCTATCTCAATTTCTTACCTGTCAGAAAGCCTTCCCAACTCACAGGCACATGGGCCACTGCTGAATACAGGCCTCCGCCTCCACAAAGCCACGAGCTCTGGCTCGCCCCTTTCTGTCCATGGTCATTAGCACCTCCACCAGGTAGGTCAGGAGAGATGAAATCGACAACAGTCTGTTTGCTGCTTATGAAATAAACTCTTATAAAATGTGCCAGAGGAAGAGGGGGCATGAATGGCTAGAAAAGCAATGATGAGGGTACTTGGGAATTTTTCTGGCTGCCCCTCCACTGGCACAGAAAATGAAGTGGAGCTGTAAATATGTGCATAGAGGAGTTTGGACTTTATTGTTTGTAAAATGTGAAGATTTGCTCTTGGGCATTTTTTTTTCTTTTCACAGGGTTGGGGGGGAGGCGGGCAGTCAGGATTCTAATATGCTGTAGCAGTTGGCTGGGGTAAAGTCTATCAAATTCCACGACCAACTGGACTTTCCTCCCCACCTGGAATATAAAATATGTAGTCTCTCACACTGATTTTTTTCAATGCATTGGGGTTCAACATAAAAGGCACAAATAAATAAAAATATCATTAAATAAACGGAAACTACAATTTCAAGTTTCATGTGGAGTTACATCTCACTGTTTAGGTTACTTTTTCCAATTTAATTTGACAGACTTAGTATAGCACCCAACTGTTTAACTGAGGTAGATCCACATTGTAAAGAAAGCTGGGTCCCTTCCATTTTATCTCTAAATTTATGATGCTTTTATGAAAACAAAAGTCCATTTAAATCATATGCAAAAGCGATGACAGGTGGTACTACCTGAAGAAAGCTTAGAACATGAGCAGGTTTGCAAATAAGACCTACGCCCAAATTGCACTCTCCATCAGCCATACAGAAATCTCAGACTGGAGGGGAAAAAAATCAAACATGAAAAAAAAAACAAAAACAGAAAAACCCTGAAAAAGTCGCAAGACTTTCAGCACAGGTCTTTTTGACTGACTGTCACAGAAATGCACAATGGTCCATGTTCATCAAGCTATGGCAGTAGCCAAGCTAGACGAGAGAGAGACAGAGACAGAGAGGTGTATCACCAAATGCTTCCCTTTTTAACTCCAGAAAAAATAACTTGAATTATGACACAGCATCTCGATCTGAACAGTTTACACTCACTCTGCCTGATATTTTTGCATACTCTGAAACTTACAAATTTAGCATCTGATTAAGGCTTAATGTAACGTGGCATCGCCACCTGGATCATGCAAGCATGGACATCTTCAGGACACACAGCATGGTATTCAACTAAAGACAATGACATGAAGCCTCAGAATTGTATTTAGCAGGTACTACAATTTTATAATTAATTTTACAATTCATGTAGCAAATGGAAAATCATACAGAGAGGCCAATGTATATAAATAAGAGTTTATACAGAAACTGTCAATTTACAAAACAGCACTGCATGGTTTCTATTTTGCAAGCACAAGACGTGGTCACACAGTTCCACCGTACAGGGAGAAACAAGCCTGTGGACAATACACAGAGTACCCTGAAACGAGGCCCTGGAGCTGCTCAGCTGCTTAGAAAATAGTGAACCTTACATGGTCACTATACATGTTGATTCAAAATGTCTTCTAAAGTGTTTTTACTGTGGGGGAAAATTAAGAAGGGGCAAAAATCCATCTATGGAACTTTTGAATTCATTTTTGGTTCTTTTTCAATTATTTTATAAAAATAAAATAAAACTAGAAAAATTGATAAAACTAAGGGTTAAAACCCCTCAATATGTATTAGGTAAGTAATCTGAAGTGTACCAGAGGTAAGAAAAAGCTGGATTTAGATACTACATTCTTTTCCTGTATTTAATGAGTAATTAGCCACTTTGCTGCACAGAAACTTATAAATTATTCTCTCAAAACTTTTTTAAAAATAAAAACTTGCTTGCCTCTACAGTTATAAAACATGAATTCATACCTTTAACAACTATATTAAAATCCACTATCAAACTCAGGCCTGGAATTTCAACGCCACGCCACCCTCCACACTAGGGTTTCAGTCACGCGTGTGTGTTTGGCTTTGAAGAGGAACTGGAATTGCCGCCACAGCGCTCCCTCTGCAGTGTGTGTCTCTGCGGAGGGAAAGGCCATTCCTCGAAAGGATGGAGGGTTGGGGGAGAAAGAGGAGACAGCCAAGAGGAGCCACCAAGAAGAACTTGTTAGGTATTTAAGAAATAAGTGGCCAGGCGCGGTGGCTCACGCCTGTAATCTCAGCACTTTGGGAGGCTGAGGTGGGCAGATCACGAGGTCAAGAGATCAAGACCATCCTGGTCAAGGTGGTGAAACCCCGTCTCTACTAAAAATACAAATATTAGCCTGGCATGGTGGTGCGCGCCTGTAGTCCCAGCTACTCGGGAGGCTGAGGCAGGAGAATTGCTTGAACCCAGGAGACAGAGGTTACAGTGAGCCGAGACTGCACCACTGCACTCCAGCTTGGCGACACAGCGAGACTCGGTTTCCAAACAAAAAAAAAGTACATGGGATTACTTCCCTGCTTAAAACCAATAAAATCACCCCTTGACAGGGAAAGGTGGCTTCTCAGGCCACTGGCCAAGAAACTGCTCAATACCTGGCTTGAAAAAGCTAGAGATAAAAATTGCCTGTCGGATAAGTCAAAACTCGTGTCCTACGTGCACAGTTCAAGGTGACAGCACACCTAAGTAAGCCACAAAACAGAGCAGCAGCAATGAAGAGCGTTCCAAAATGAGGGTCACAGGACTGAATAGCACCTTACAGCGGAGGACTTCACACACATTCTACAAAGACATGATTCCAATTCCTTTTAAAAAAAAAACCTACTTCCATTACAATAAATATTCTTGTCAAGTGACTATGAGAACAAGACCACCAGGCTTTGCTGATGGTCATGGTCAACATCTAAGAGATGGGTCTTGCACCAATCTCCCGCGATCCTGGCAGAGGGGGACTTGGTCAGGGTATGGGAGAAACCACGCGACTGGAACCAAGTGTTTTCCGAGACCAAGTGCGTCCTCCGAGGCTCCAGACCACGTGGCATCACAGTTTACAAGTCAGGGGCTGAGGAGCAGAAAGAAAGCTTCCAAGGCTGGAGGTCCATGCCTGCCTTGTGGAATGGCACTGGCTTAGTTCCCCAGAGAAACGCAGCCCCACATGATTCTGAAAGGACACTGAGGACCGGACTTAAAAGGCACAGAGTCTAAGACTGGATCTTCCAGAACGCGATCAGGCTGGCAACGATGGAGACCAGAGGAAGGCCTGGGCACCACCGGCCTCTTGGGACAGAGGGGCCTGCCCTCTCCCACCCAAGACTGCGCACACAACTCCCAGAGTTCAAAGGAGCCCTGGACCCCTACACAAGCACCTGATCTATGAAATCGCCTGCATGATGCCCCACTGGCCGGTGGTGTGGGGTGTTCTTGGGATCAACTCACTCATTTTAAGGACCTTGAAGCTGCAGAAAGAACTGAATGAGAATGGCCCCAATGTCCAGTTCCTGGAGACACCTGGGGGAAAGAGTTAATATTTGGTGTTTTAGCTTTAACTCCAAACTACTTAAATCCAAGGTGGTTTTAAATAGGAGATAATTCAGCCTCTTCCTAACCCCCAAAAGGAGGTTGGGGGGGGTGAGGTGAGGACTTAATCCTTTAGTTATACCACCCACGGCATTTAAAGACCTAACAACACATCTAAAACTTCCACACCAACCAGTAAGATAGAAACGTGTTAACAAAAGCACCAGGAATCCTCAGTTCTCTCACTTCTGAGTAAATTCTTACGAACGCTGAGATGGTGGGAGATGCAGGGGCGGGAAGCCTGCAGTGGATCTGCAAGCAGCAGCTCCATGACCGAGTTGAGGGGCGAGCTGCTTCAGTCTCCTCAAACACCCTGGACCAGATTCTGGCAGAAAGCCCAAGGCCAGCGCAGTGGACACGAGCAGCCAATACCCGGGGCGGCAGGCGGTGGGACACCCACCCCCCACCCCGAGTGCCCAAGCTTCTAGAGGTCTGTTCACATGGAACAGTCTGGTGGCAGAATGACAAAACATTCTGAGAGACGGCAAAGGACACTTAGCTCTTCCGAAATTCAAGCGCTCAACAAAGCATAAAAAGCATGAAACCCAGAACAGCAGCATTAAAGGCAATTGCTTCCAGGTAATGACAGTGTGAGCCCCTGGGCCAAATTCAATGTCTGCTGAGCAACCAATATGAGGGCGGGGCCCCCTCCAAACACCCAGGAGCCTCCAACTGTAAGACCATCGCCTGTCAACTCAGGAGTAAACTGATGGAAACGTTTTGGAGCCAGCGCTCACCTGAAGATGGGGGATCACATGGAACCCAAAGCAAGAAGCGAAAGAGGGCCAGGTCCGAAGCACAGTGTAGGTTAGGGGAAATGACATTTCTGACAGCAAAGTGGTTCAATCACGGGGAGGGGTGTTCAGACCCATCCGCGCTCCCAGGACCGACTTCCTGCAAGTGAGTGTCAGATGGTCCACTGTGCCACTAGTGGAAACTTCAAAACACCAGCTGTGGGCCCTGTGTTCTTTTCAAACAAAGGACCCTGGATTGGAACAGAAGACTTTGCTTTCAACCCTTAGTTTGTTTTGCAGTAGAGAGTGAGAGTAACCCAGGTCCCAAAGTCAAAGGCCAATGGCGTCCGCATCGTCCTTGAAACCTTGCAACTATTTAAAATCTATTACTTACATGAGAGTTGGTGTTGAAGCACCTTTGTGATTTTACAGAGTGTATAAAAGGGAGGACAGGACAGAGGAGGCCATTTTCAATCCATTTGTAGGTAAAGCAGAAAAAAAAGTGCTTTCTTATATTAAACAGGGAAGTGGAAAGCCAGGTAGGACACAGGCTGTCTCAAGGTTTTGCCACACGCAACCCTGCGCAGATGCTCCTGCCAGCATGAAGGACAGCATGCTGTCCCGAGCAGAGAACCCTCCCATGCTTTTCGTGCCGACTGTAGAATCCCAGCATCTCAGAGCTGCGCGGCACGGAGGTGACCCTGGACCACCTGACCCGGCAGAGGAGGAGGGGGCTGCCCATGGGTCACAGTATGGCACACACATTTTCAAGCCAGAACTGAACAGATAGATGTTCACAATTCAGTTTATTCAGGCAACATCTTGGCTGTTTTCAGTGTGGACAGCTACACTTAAGAGCAAACATGATGAGTCTACTGGGAATTCAGAGGTAGCCTTTAACTGTAATTTTTTTTAACTAAAAGGTATTTAGGAACCACCTTCTGTAGTAATTTGGCTAAGCCAATACATTCACTTTAGACAATAACATGGCAAAACATACCCAAAGAAGCATAAGCGAGGGCACCGTAATGGCACTGATGTGACTCGGACATACACACACAGACTGGTCTGGGCTGAAAAACTCCTTGCTAGGCCTGACACAGGGTAGCCTGACCACAGAGTGATACACGGGGGCTACAGCACACGCTGCTACTCCGGCAACACGATGGGCAAATGATGGCTTTGACACGACAGTCACCTCATGGCTTTAAAATGACTCTGACCACAGAGACGAAAAGGAGGCCCTCGCGTTCTAGTAGCAGGCGCAACAGGTGCCTCCCGTCCGGCCTGCCCAGCTCTGGGAAGAACTCAGAGACCATGCGTTGGGGAGCCATGGCCAGCAACGAGGAATCAAACAGATCAGAACAGCGTTCACAAGACTGCAACGAGCCCACCTAGGACTAAACCATCAGGCATCAAGAGACCATGTTCTCCCAGTAACAGACCTAAAACTTCCCTTCAGAAGAAAAAGAAACGAGGTGAAATTTGTCCTTCATCAATGGTCAACAGACACGAAGCTCAAGGGCGGAACAGAGTTAAATCCACACAACTCTAACACATAATACTGAATACGAGGCAGTGTCTCCACAACAGAGCCCCGCGTGCATTCATATCACTTCTACCAGAAATCTATTTACAGTCGTCTCAGACAAGTACAGCAGATGCGAAGCTGGACATCGTATAAAGAAGTTGTCAAAAAATCAGTGCAATTATTTTGAGTTGAAGATTTTCCTTACAAAAGAGAGTCAGCATGTGTGTGTGTAACAGGGGCACCCACATGACAAAGTCACATGTGCACTGCATCTACACCGGAAAGCGTCACGGCAGAAAAAACTGCTGACACCGCAGCTAGAGCGCAACTTCTCAGTCACTTTGGGGAAGGGTTTCAAACATAAATAAGATACTCGCATTCTGCAGGTGAGGCGCATGAGCACTGAGGAAGTTCCTGTTTCTATTTATTGTACATTCCTTTTCTCATGAGCGTGAGAGATAGGTCAGAGAGAGGTCACAGGAGAAATGTCGTATGGCTTGTCTGGGCCACTGGGATTGTCCACTGTCTGGATTATGTCAACTTCTAAAGCTCCTGCTAATGGAACTGCCTTATGTGTAGGAAAATGCCCATGAAAAATCCTTTTAACTGCTCAGGGGGTCACGGTCCTGCTGAAGGACACACCCAGTTCCCAGAGGCGCAAGGAACAAGCTACCAGCCACCAGCCGAGAAGCCGCCCCAGCCCCAGAGGCCTCCCGGGGACATGCCGGTGTCCGGCCACCTGACTCATGGCCAGTCAATCCTTAGCATATTGTATCAAATATATAATCTGACTGAAAAACTGCCTTGTAAAAATAAAATTTAAACCACCCTGCAGACCAATGTAAAATTACACGGCTGCATATATAAGAAAAACAATTCATCCAGAAAAATCACATTTGTGGCTTTCAAAAATAAATCATCCAGCAAACTTGAAGGTAAACATTAGGTGATTTATAAAAGTTGGGGAAATAATTCCTATCATATCCATTAGGTACCACATGCATTGGAATATCTGTGTTGGCCAAACCAAACCAAACCCGAGCAGAAAGAAAAAAATAAATAGCAACACTTGCATTTAACAGCAATAAAAGTAACAAATAACAACAACGATAAAAACCCCCAGCCACTAAGCCCGCTCCAGGAAGTGAACTGACATGACCTGTTCTAATGCGCACTCAGTCACTGGGGTAAACATTAGTGATAGCAGTTTGGGTCAGCCTCTGACAAACAGCGCGAGGTCACTGCCTGCTCCCGACAGTTCCCTCTCGGGCAAGCTGGACGATGGCCGCGCATCGTTTGTGGTTCTAGAGTGCAGACATTCATTCAAAGGAGTGTGAGGCCGTCACTGAAAAGCATCATCATCTTCCAAGGGCAGACTCTAACGTGCTATCAAAATTCTCCATGTGAAGACGGCTTGAACCAGAGAAAACCAAACCCTAAGGAAAATAATCCCCTTCTAGAAGTACAGCTGTGCATGCCCAGTTTTACAAAATTTCTCCAAACCAGGAAAACCTGAGCTTGGGATACACAAACAACAGATTGGCGGCTTCCCACCACCGAAGGTCTCTGCCCTGAGGGCAGCTTTCCACGGCTCCCCAGGTGTTCAGGTTCATTAACTGCTTTGCCGTTACAGCAAGAACTTGTCAAATGGGACAGGTTAGCGGCAAAAGGATGGGAGTACATTAATGCTTTCAAAAAGTGAACATGTAAAAATATACCAGGAAGAGTCCCAGTACAGGAATCAAATTGGGAGACCTCTTTTAAAGAGATAAGATAAAATCCCAGTTTTTCTTTTGAACAAACCCAGACTTCTACATGGTTATTTTCACATTCAGTTTGCTTAAAGCAAGGCACACCTTACTTAACAGTGGGATGGGGACAAAGCCAGCGAGTGGGCACACCTCAAATCTCAACAGGCCCGGGTATTTCGGGGAGGACAGCCGTGGACAGGGAAGGAGGAGGCCCTAGGCACCCTTCAGACGCCGGGGAAGGGGCCGCCTCTGGCTTCCACATGTATAGGGCTGGGACTTACCCTACTGTAATCTGAGGTTGTACACTGTCTCGAAATTTAGCCTAATGATGCAGGGATTGCTAGAAATTTGAGAAAACAACTATTTACCTGAGAAATTGTAACTACAGCCATTTAAACTCTGAATCATCGGACATGTACAAAGGTGTGCAGCCGGCCCAGCTGGAGATGTTTGGTCTGTTCATGTTTCTAGTATTGTAAGTTTTATAAAACAAGCATAGAGCTATAAAAAGTACCCTTCTCAAAGTACTTTGGCCCACTAAAAAGAAAACTTTGCTTCAAAATGATTTAAGAAAAAAATTGTAGTTCTACTTTTCTGCCAGCTCAATCTGTCCCATGCATCCACTCAGGAAGCATCCCCTCCTTGCTGGGGGGCCGCCAGGACTGGGTCCTCGGAGCCCAGGGCCGCAGGCCATCACTTAGATGCACCTGCCAGGCCAGCCATGAAGCACCTCCTCAGGAGGTAGGAGCAGGCCCACAAATCTGCATTATAAACAAGAACCACCAGCATCCCCCAGACAGAGAGCCTGATGCAGGTGGAAGAAACACACCTTTGAGACACATGGTTCCAGATAATTCTAAAAATGGCTGGAAACTAATCTAATTTCAGATGTGAAAAGTTTATTAGTCAAAAGATTCCCCCCTTAGCTTGAATGCATCTGTTAATTTAAGCTCCAACCCTGTCTCTATCCTTCTGAAAACAGGAGAAAGTGCCACTGGCCTACAAAACAACAGGGAATCGCGATTTCTTAGAGCGGGGGCTTCTGTCATTTAAAAAGATTAAAAAAAAAAAGATACAGCCAAAAGAGACTAATACCGTTAATAAGACACACACACACAGACACAGACACGCACACACAACTCTGAGTACACATCTTCACAAATAATAGTCATCCCTTTGTCATTGCCGCCAACATCCAGGCGAGGCTCCGGGGACCCCCACCGGTGGCTTGCCGCTCCTCCCGCCACCTCCGAAGCAGCTGAGCACGAAGGCGGAGGGGGTGCCGCTCAGCAGCAAGCAGCTCCTTTGGCACCACACCCCACCGCTGTGCCGAGGTAAGTGTCACGCAGGGCCGGGGAGGGGACAGCAGCAGGAAGAGGGGACCTATGGAGCGCAGAGCAGCACTAGGGGAGGCTGGCCTCCTTCCTGACGCCTCTAATGGAACATGGATTGGAGTCTTACTGAAACTGTACAGAGACAAAAAGCCCACTTAGCACAAACAGACCTGTCTGTTCTTGGACTTCAAAACCGTCTGCAGTGCAACGGTTTCTAGATTGGCAAACCCACGTCTGGGGCCCCAAATGCAAACCCAAGCAGAATGCCCTGTGCCCTCTGCTGGCCCTGCCATCCTCGGGCCTCCCAGGGCCAGGCAGGCTCCTTCACTGTGACTGACGGCCTCACGTCCAGCAGAGCCACCACCGACAGCTTTCTACGAATCTCAGTGCATACATCTATGGAACTCATCTGACAAAAGCACACACGGAGAGGGGAGAGAGTGCACCCCACACATGAATGTGTTTCCCAGCAATGCAAGAATAAATAACTTCCACTTGTGCTTCATCAGCTGAGTAACACACGGGGACGAGGCAGCAGGGAGGGCGGCGAGCAGTGCAGAGGGCACACCCGCCCCTCCCGAGGGTACAGGCTGCACAGTTTCCACGGGGGGAGGCAGGCTGCTGTCACATAAAGTCAATTGCATATTCCTGTACTTAAGCACTAAGAACTGAGAGGCGGTCCCATCCCCAAGCTCCAAAACACTCTTGATATGCTAAACAGATCACAGAAGCACCCCATAGTCAATAAAATGAAAAAACAGCATCTATCTATCACATTAATACTGCAAACCAGATATATATATTTTTCTCTTACATTAAAGACATAACAGTGAAAAAGGATTGTACTGTATTTATCACCACAGACCCGTATTCTTTAGAAACTTTGGAAAATAAATGTCACAGTCCTATAGGACAAATCTGATGATTAGACTGTCAGTATATTGTCTTTTTTCTTTTTTTTTAAATACATTTTTATTAAAATGGCACTTGTCTGCCAACCTCTCTGGACCTGGAAATGCTGTAAACACACGGGGCCCACCTTCTGCCACTGCTCCTGGGTTCAGGCTGGGTGAAGGGTGGTGCTGGCAGACACGGCACCTGCAGACGCCTCTGCACGGCCACCCGCCCTTGGCTGCAGAGCCTGGGTGAGCCGCGCCTGAAAATCAGCTTTAGTGACATCAGAATGTTCAAGGCTTTAAAACCACAACTGTGTTTTGTGTTGCTTTCTCTCTCAGAAGATTCACAGCTAGTTTGAGCCCACCAATTTCATAGAGAATCATGTATTAAAAACAAGTAAATTGAATGACCAAATAAATTAAAAATGTTTTAAAGCCCTGAGTTCATAGACTGGTTTTAGGAGATTTTTAGGAAACACGGGACTCTATTTTAGTAAGCAGCTTATAGATTTTAGCAAACCATATTTCCTGCGACATTGGGTTCTCATACAGGTCTGCAGTTCAAAATCCAAGTTTGAAATCTGGGACGGAAGGCATTCTGGAAAACGGAGAATCTAATAAAATCAATGACGTCTCATGTTTGATGCTGGCTGTCACGGAAGGGCTGGCCATCTGTTGGTCTGAGTGTAGCTGGTCTCGTGAATCCCCCTCAATACACAATCGCTAAACACTAAAACATGTCAAGCAAAGTACATGGTGCGCAGAGTGTCTTGGTGAACCTGGACCGCCTTGGCCAGTGCTTGGTGGTCTCGCCCATTACTCTGCCCAGAGGTATGGCTTCCTTCAGCACTGCAGGGATAAGACAGAGAGAGAATGAGAATACGTAGCCTTAATGTGCCATGAGGCGGTTCAACATAACCAACTCAGAACGCGCGCAGGGCACCTGCAGGAGCAGGAAGTCCCACGCGACGGCCAGGCCACTAACAGGCCCCCTGGAGTGCTGGCTCCAGCTGCTGGGGCCCTGCCGCTTCGCCTTCCAGAAAAGCAGCTGCCAATAACCGTGCCAAAAACACAGTCCTGCTGTGACCTCCAGCCAGGCGTGCCACCTACCTGTCATGTTCCTTATCCACCAGGTGGTACCTGGCCCGGAAGGCCACCAGGTGAGCGTAGTACGCTGGCGCTGGGATGGACACGGAGCGTGTGCAGCGCACATAGGTGTGACACAGCTGGTAGGTTAGAATCTGCAGCTCATCAGAGGAGAAACGATTGTCATCCCAAAGGACGTGATAGTGTGAAGGCCTGCTTGTCCCCTGAAAGCAGATCAGAAAATTGGATAGTTGGACTTGCCATAGAATCTTTAAAAGGATGCTATGGGCTGGACATGGTGGCTCACGCCTGTAATCCAAGCACTTTGGAGGCCAAGGCGGGAGGGTCACCTGAGGTCGGGAGTTCATGACCAGCCTGACCAACACGGTGAAACTCCATCTTTTTTTTAAAAAAAGGATACTGTGTTTAAAAAAAAAAAGGCTGGGTGCAGTGGCTCACACCTGTAATCCCAGCACTTTGGGAGGCCGAGGCGGGTGGATCATCTGAGATCAGGAGTTCGAAACCAGCCTGACCAAGGTAAAACCCCATCTCTTTAAATGAAAAAATGCATATTTTTTTTTTTTAAAAAAGGATACTGTGGAAGAATATTTATATGTGTATTATTAAAAATGCATCATAGAAGCCAGGTGTGGTGGCTCATGCCTATAATCCCAGCACTTTGGGAGGCTGAGGCGGGTGGATCACAAGGTCAAGAGATCGAGACCATCCTGGTCAACAAGGTGAAACCCCGTCTCTACTAAAAATACAAAAATTAGCTGGGCATGGTGGTGCGCACCTGTAGTCCCAGCTACTTGGGAGGCTGAGGCAGGAGAATTGCTTGAACCCACCCAGAAGGCAGAGGTTGCAGTGAGCCGAGATCGTGCCATTGCACTCCAGTCTGGGTAACAACAGCGAAACTCCGTCTCAAAAAAAAAAAAAAAAAAAAAAAAAACCAAAAACAAAACAAAACAAAACAAAAAAAAAACGTATCATTGGCTGGGCGTGGTGACTCACGCCTATAATCCCAGCACTTTGGGAGGCCAAGGCGAGTGGATCTTGAGATCAGGAGTTTGAGACCAGCCTGGCCAACATAGTGAAATGCTGTCTCTACTAAAAATACAAAAACTTAGCCAGGTGTGGTGGTGCACCCTGTAAGCCCAGCTGCTTGGGAGGCTGAAGTAGGAGAATCACTTGAACCTGGGAGGCAGAGGTTGTGGTAAGCTGAGATCATGCCACTGCACTCTAGCCTGGGCAGCAGAGTAAGACTGTCTCAAAAAAAAAAAGGGGGGGCATCATAACAACTATATATAGCAAATGGCCCCACATTGGTAAAACTGTACATATTTACACATGAAAAAATCATAGAAAAGATATAAATCAATATTAAAAGTGGATATATACAGTTGACTTTATAACTGAAAAAAAAAGTAGATGTAACAAGGACAGTGGCATTGATGTATATTATGTTTTATGTCATTTGTTTATAATGGCAAGGAAAAAACCTCTAATGAAAGTTACACATTAGGTCTGGCATGGTGGCTCACACCTATAATCCCAGCACTTTGGGAGGCTGACGCAGGCAGATCACGTGAGGTCAGGAGTTCAAAACCAGCCTGGCCAAGATGGCAAAACCCAGTCTCTAGTAAAAATACAAAAATTAGCCAGGTATGTTGGTGTGTGCCTGTAATCCCAGCTACCCAGGAGGCTGAAGCAGGGGAATTGCTGGAACTTGAGAGGCAGAGGCTGCAGTGAGCCAAGATTGCGCCACCATACTCCAGCCTGGGCAACAGAGTAAGACTCTGGCTCAAATAAAAAAAAGTTACACATTAGCAGTAACACTGTAGAAGCAAGAATGTGAACATGAGTACCATTTTACATCACCTCCTGGGGGGGGTGATTGTTTGAAATGAAAGCAGCACCAGCTGCTGACTGTGGGGCTCTCTGCCACCTCTGCCCGCCTGCCCACCTCCCAGGCCCTTCCCACAACAACCTGTGCAGCACAGTCCCTGCCAGCTGCTCCGTTGTCTGTCTGGCCCGGTGCTGAGGGCCCTGGTGCTGGTGGGCAGTGGAATGTTTGTCCCTGATGTTCCACAGCACACGCTCTGGCACCCCTTTCCTGGCATGTGACCAGTGGCTGTCACAGGGGCCCAGGGGAAGTGAGGGCATCTGTCTTCGTGGGTTTGCTAAGGACACAGCAGCAGTGGCAGCCTTGGGCCATAAACAGCTCACCAGAGAAGGATCCCCGGTGAGAAAGATTTTGGGCAGAAAGTTCAGGGAGAAGAGTTTACCCAGGAAACACGCCTGGGAAGCCCTGCTGGGTAAGGCTCCCTGACCAGGAGGGAAGGGCAACATAGGCAGGGCACAGCCCAGGTACATCTCACCAGCCCTGGCAAAGGAAGCCAGGGCTGGGACAGGTGCTTTGGACTAAGAAGTGTCGCAAACCCTGCGTGCACTCCATCACCTGCTTCTCACTAAGGCTTCCAACAGCGAAACCCACTCTCCACTCCTGGGCCGCAGGTTAAACCAGTCCCCATTCTTTCTGTGTCAGGCATATGAACAATGTGACATTTTTAGATATTTCCAATGTAATATTAAAGGTATGTACAAAGTTCATAGCAAATCCTCAAACTCCAGGGTTCAAATCCTTTGGGAAGGGATATTCAAGTCCTTACTTATACTTTAAAATCCAAGAGCCCCTCTGATGAAGCTCACTGCAGGCAGGGATGGCACATGATCAAGGTTTTTCCCTTAACCAGGCCAAGGCTCTGCAGAGCCGGGTGGGGCAGGTGTTTCTGCGGACATGGTGTTCCTGTGGGTCAGGGCTCACCAGCATTGCCTTCGGCCAGATGGGGGTCCCCTCAGGAAGGAACCCAGGAAAGCCTCGAGGTGATAACCTGATAACCAACACCGTGGCCAACTTCTCCGAGTGCCCAGTCCTTGGCTGGAGCCTGGCCCTGGCCAGTGATTGTGCGAGGAGGGACAGCAAGGCTGAACTGATATGGAGGCTGCCCCACGTGGCCCCTATAGCAGCCTTCCTAGCTGCCATCCCATGGCAGCCCAAGTACCCCATTCCTGCTCAAACCTCACGAAGCTCCAGGCACACCACACCCTTGGCTCCCCAGGGGCCTTGGCACTCCCTGCTCCTCAGCCCTAGGAAATGGGACTTCCTTCCTCTGGGAATCCCATGCTGACCACTCCACTGTCCCCGCCAGCGCCTGACACAGGCTGGGTCCTGGGTCCCCTGGCTACTGCCTGTCTGGGCCCCTCATACCACGTCCCACATGCCAGCCAGAGTGCAAGTGTTTGCTGAACATGGGGATGACATGGCAGATAGCCAAGACTCTGTCCAAAAGGGGCTCCCGTCCTTACCTGGATGCCAGCATGGCTGCACAGGTAGAAGTCGAACTCGGTGGGGTGGGTGATTTTCGTGTCCACAGTCGTGCCCGCTGGAATGTTTCCACTTTTCCCAACCTTCAGCAACACAGGCATCTCGTTAGACACGGCCAGCGACCGGCAGAGCCAGGCAGCTGTGCCACCCGGGGGCCAGGGTGCCCTATTTTGAAGTTTGTAAATTGGCTAATACAGGTGCTGGGTGGTATAGTGTTCAATAAAATGTAACAAGTGCTAACCACCAAGTTCAATTAGTTAAGTTCTATGTGGGCTGGGGTTATTTTCTGTCAACTCTCATGAAAGCCCATGAGTTAAATGCAGTCTTTTCACTGCAGAATGTGCCTTTAATGCCCTAAGAGTTCCTCACTACTGTTGGTGTTATTTTGATTTGAGGTCAAGATGGAAACTGTCACCAACATACAACTCTAAAGCCAAACCGGGTGACTGGCTGCCGACAGGACATCATCCAAGCACAGGCACACCAGCGCTCCAGGTGGAGGAGCTGGGGGGCTCTGAACGTTGTCAGGAGCGCCTGCGATTTGCTGGAGGCTTGCGCCCAGCACCTGAGTGGGGCAGCTCCATCAGAGACTGTCCCAGAGGCTGGGAGCAGTTCATAAAAGCATTCAATGGTGGAATTACAAGGTCATAAACATGGGTTGAAAAGCCAGCCAAGAATCAAGCACAGCCACCATAGCAGCAAACTCCCATGCACAAGCCCAGCCCAGCATTTAGCAGGGTCCCTGATGAATTTTTTTTTAGTTGTACAAATTTACCAAATGTACATACAAAAAACAATCTCCAGTGTGCTCCCTTCCTTGTAACCTTTTTTCAAAAATATATTTTTTAAATTCAGAGGCAGGGTCTCACTCTGTCGCCCAGGCTGGAGTGCAGTGGTGCAATCACAGCTCACTGCAGCCTCAAACTCCTCAAGCTGTCCTCTCACCTCAGCCTCCCAAGTAGCTGGGACTACAGGCACATGCCGCCACACTTAGCTAAGTTTATCTTTTATTTTCTGTGGAGTCAGGGTCTTGCTATGTTGCCCAGAATGGTTGTGAACTCTCAGCCTCCAGTGATCTTCCTGCCAACGACTAGGATTACAGTCATGAGCCACAAAACCTGGTCTAGATTTTTAAATAAATATTTGGAAATGGTTGGATCTCTTCTAGACCATATCCCCCCTTCCTTTTCCTGGTGCAATCTCAATTAGACTTTATTCTTTCTACACACACTTCAAATGCCCTTGTTACATCTTCAGGTACCCGTTAGTACTATAACATATTGCTTTTTAAGCCTTAAAACTGTAGACATGTATCGCATTTACATATTTTGCTACTTGTTCTTTTGCTCAATATTGCAATGTTGAGATGTATCCATTTGATAGATACCGTTTACTGATTTTCATTGCTGTATAGAATACTGACATCTGGCCGGGCACAGTAGCTCACGCCTGTAATCCCAGCACTTTGGCAGGCCGAGGCAGGCAGATCACCTGAGGTTGGGAGTTTGAGACCAGCCTGACCAACACGGAGAAACCTGTCTCTACTGAAAATACAAAATTACCCGGGCGTGGTGGCTCAGGCCTGTAGTCCCAGCTACTCGGGAGGCTGAGGTGGGACTGGGCCAAGTGCTAACTCATTAATGCTCCTATGTCTTTCTCAAGGTGACAAAGGGAGGCTCAGTGAAAGCTCACAGTCAAGCGGCCAGGACACGCACGGGCTGGATTGGAGCCCAGGCTGGACACGCCAGGCTGGATTGGAGCCCAGGCTATATGGCTGCTGGCCTGGCCCTTTAACCTCAGCACAACATCCACATTCCCGACAAACCTGCTGTTATCAGGCTAACCTCACACTGTGAGTTAATAAGTGAAGTCATTTCCCCCCATTTCCCATTCTCTGCCACACTTTACCCATTCTTGAAGGTTTGGTAAACTTGCCTTGGCCAGGTGTGGTGGCTCACGCCTGTAATCCCAACACTTTGGGAGGCTGAGGCAGGCAGATCAGGAGGTCAGGAGACGGAGACCATCCTGGCCAACATGGTGAAACCCCATCTCTTACTAAAATACAAAAATTAGCTGGGTGTGGTGGCATGCACCTGTAGTCCCAGCTACTCGGAAGGCTGAGGCAGGAGAATCACTTGAACTCAGGAAGCAGAGGTTGCAGTGAGCTGAGATCTCACCACTGCACTCCAGCCTGGTGACAGAGACTCTGTTGCAAAAACAAAAAACAACAACAAAAAAACTTGCCTGTAAAACTCTCTGTGCCTGATGCCTTTTGAGGTCAGAAGCTTTTAATGATTATTATTGAACTATCCTTGGCCAGGAGCGGTGGCTCACGCCTGTAATCCCAGCACTTTAGGAGGCCAAGGTGGGCAGATCACAGGTCAGCAGATCGAGACTAGCCTGGCCAACATGGTGAAACCACGTCTCTACTATAATATAAAAAGCCGGGCATGGTGGCTCGTGCCTGTAATCCCAGCTACATAGGAGGCTAAGGCAGGAAATAACTTGAACCCGGGAAGCGGGGGTTGCAGTGAGCCAAGACTGCGCCACTGCACTCCTGCCTGGCAACAGAGCAAGAATCTATCTCAAAACAAACAAGAAAATAAAAAACAACAACAACAAAAAACCCACAGTGATTACTGAACTATCCTCTTGAGCTAATTTTGGTAATTTACATAGTTCTACCAACAACTGTTTATATTTTTTAGTAAGTTTCCAAATTTACTGGCATAAAGTTAAGGATGCTCCATTCTGATTTAAATAATGCACACCTTTTCTGCAGTTACAGCTTCGTTTTTGATCCTGATACCTGTTTTTTTTTTTTTTTACATGGAATCTTGCATTGTTGACCAGGCTAGAGTGCAGGGGTACAATCTCAGCTCACTGCAACCTCTGCCTCTCGGGTTCAAGAAACTCCTGCCTCAGACTCCCAAGTAGCTGGGATTACAGGCACCTACCAGCATACCCAGCTAATTCTTTTTCTTCTTTTTTAATTTTTTTGAGACAGAGTTTCACTCTTGTTGCCCAGGCTAAAGTGCGATGGCTTGATTTTGGCCCACCGAAACCTCCAACTCCTGGCTTCAAGCAATTCTCCTGCCTCAGCTTCCCAAGAAGCTGGGATTACAGTAGCCACCATGTCCAGCTAATTTTGTATTTTTAGGAGAGACCGGGTTTCTCCATGTTGGTCAGGCTGGTCTCAAACTCCCAACCTCAGGTGATCCACCTGCCTCAGCCTCCCAAAGTGCTGGGATTACAGGCGTGAGCCACTGTGCCTGGCCTAATTTTTGTATTTTCAGTAGAGACAGGGTTTCACCATGTTGCCAAGACAGGTCTTAAACTCCTGATCTCAAGTGATCCACCCACCTCAGCCTCCCAAAGTGCCGGGATTACAGGTGTGAGCCAGTGCACCCGGCCCTAACGTCTCTTCTCAAAGCAGGTTTGGATTTCGTTCATCTGTTTTATTTCTTCAGTTTCTACCTCATTTCCCATTCTAGGATGGGGAAGTTATGTGTAGCTGTCACCAGGAGTAAGCTGACTTCGGAGCCCTCCTGCCTCCTGGCAACAGAGATCTGTGGCTGTGGGGGAAGGGCGGGGCCAGGGAAAGGGGAAGGCACCCAAGGCCATGAGCACCTCAGCCTTCCCTTGAACTCTTGGGGACTGAGGTCTCTTATTCCCATTCTTCCGATGTCCTTAGGCTTATTTTTATCATTCTCTTTGTTGTTGTACAACAAATTTGCCTAAATCTACAGACTGCACTGTTTAGCTGGATTGCATAAGGCTTGACAGGACATTCTCATTTTTGTTCGGTTCTGAGTACTTTGTGGTTTCTATTCTTGTTAAATCTTTAATGCATGAGCTACTCAGCAGTGAATTGAAAGTTTAAAACATTCTTCAACTTCATTTCTACTGTTGATTTGAAATTTAATTGTATAATGATAAAAAAAATATGGCTTATTTGAGACTGAAGTTTGGAAATTTCCTGAGACTTCCTTTGTCCTGGTAGAAGGCCAACTTTTATAACCCTTCCATGTCAACTCAGCTATCTGTAGGGAAGATTCTATCTATTAGATCTGGCTTGGCTTGTTCATTTCACTTTTCCAAATTTCAGGGTTCTTTTCAAGACAGGCTAGAGTGGTGCAATAACAGCTCATTGCAGCCTCAACCTCCTGAGCTCAAGCATTTCTCCTGCCCTCCCTCCTCAGCCTCCTGAGTAGCTGGGACCATACACAACTAATTTTTAAATTTCTCTCAGAGACGGGTTTCATGGCCAGGCGTGGTGGCTCAAGCCTGTAATCCCAGCATTGTGGGAGGTCGAGGCAGGTGGATCACCTGAGTGAGGTCAAGAGTTCAAGATCAGCCTGGCTAACCTGGTGAAACCCCATCTCTACTTAAAATACAAAAATTAGCTGCGTGTGCTAGCAGGTGCCTGTAAGCCCAGCTACTCAGGAGGCTGAGGCAGGAGAATCATTTGAACCCGAGAGGTAGAGGTTGCAGTGGGCCAAGATTGTGCCATTGCACTCCACACTGGGCAACACAGTGAGAATCCATCTCAAAAAAAAAAAAAAAAAAAAGAGAGATGAGGTTTTACTTTGTTGCTCAGGCTGGTCTTGAACTCTTGAACTGATGTGATCTTCCTGCCCTGGCCTCCCAAAATGGTGGGATTACAGGCATGAGTCACCATGCTTGGCCCTAATTTTTAGTATTTATTCATTTTTGCCTTGAAAAAGTGTAACAAAGCTGTGTTAAAATACCTCTTTGATGGTGTGTTTATCAATTTCTCCTTAAAAATCTGCTAGTTTTTGTTTTAATTTTTTTTCTTTACATAATTTGGTGTCAGGTATATTCAAGCTCATTAGATGCTATATCTTTTGGGTGAATCATTCCATTTATTTATTTTTAGTTTTTTTTCTTCTTTGAGACCGTCTCACTCTGTTGCCCAGGCTGGAGTACAGTGGCGCCATCTTGGCTCACTGCAACCTCCACCTTGCAGGTTCAAGCCATTCTCCTGCCTCAGCCTTCTGGGTAGCTGGGATTATAGGCACCCGCCATCACAACCAGCAAGTTTTTATTTTATTTTATTTTATTTATTTGTTTTTTTTTTAGTAGAGACAGGGTTTTGCTATGTTGGCCAGGCTGGTCTCAGTCTCCTGACCTCAGGAGATCTGCCCACCTCAGCCTCCCAAAGTGCTAGGATTACAAGCGTGAGCCACTGCGCCTGGCCTGGTAAATGATTTATTTTACTGTGATAAAATAGTCTTTTTCCGGCCGGGGGCTGTGGCTCACACCTGTAATCCCAGCACTTTGGGAGGCGGAGGCGGGTGGATCACAAGGTCAAGAGATGGAGACCATCCTGGCCAACATGGTGAAACCCCGTCTCTACTAAAAATACAAAAATTAGCCGGACGTTTAGCACGCGCCTGGAGGCCCAGCTACTTGGGAGGCTGAGGCAGAAGAATCTCTTGAACTGGGAGGCGGAGGTTGCAGTGAGCCGAGGCACCACTGTGCTCCAGTCTGGCGACAGAGAAAGACTGCGTCTCTCACACACACAAAGAAGATAGTCTTTTTCCTCACTGTGATGCTTAACTTCTGTTTCTTCTTCCATTTGCACAATAAGCCTTCCCTGTGTCCTTGCCCGGGCACGGCTGTGGGGAGCCCCACACTCTTAAGTTTCTTTCCTGGGTGCCGGGTGGACACTATTACCCCTCTGCCTTCCGGCCCTGCCCTGGCCAGGTCATGGTGCTCTGGTTGTGAGTCTAAGGCCTTTTTTCTGGGCAGCTCTGTCTTCTTTAAGCAGCAGCCTTGATGCTGTGCAGTTAGGACAACGTGTAAAGGTGTGGGTTCATTTTCACTTACCCTACGAGGACATGAAAGACGCTTTTAGCCTGGGTCTCCTATCTGTCTTCAGCTGCGGAGAATTCTCAGCTGTTCTATCTACACATCTTGCTCCTCCCCAGTCTCCTTCTGGAAACCCGTGAGATGAACCATGGCGCTTCCACGCCAACATCTCTCCCCTCCCCTTCCAGCCCTGTAGCAGTGACCCACCGAAAGGGTCTGAGTTTACACCATTCTGCCAGTTCTTGCAGTTCCTTGCCGTGATTTCTAACGGGGTCCTTTTCAGAGCCACTTCTTCTGGTAATCTACTAGGTAAGTGACATCTTCTGCCTAGAACCAGGCCTATGGGGATTTATAAATTAAGACTTTTTGGTAGGGCCCAGTGGCCCACACCTGTAATCCCAGCACTTTGACAGGCCAAGGCAAGGGGATGGCTTGAGCCCAGCTTGGACAACAGAGTGAGACCCTGTCTCTATAAAAAATAAAAAAAAAATTAGCCAGGAGTGATGGTGCATGCCTGTAGTCCTAGTTGCCAGGGAGGCTGAGATGGGAGGATTGCTCGACCCCAGGAACTAGAGGCTGCAGTGAGCTATGATGGTGCCACTGCATTCTAGCCTGGGTGACAGAGCCAGACCCCATCCTGGAAGAAAACAAAAACCAAAACCACCAAAACAACAAAAAAGACTTCACCAAGTCAAGGACAGCCTTTTCTAGTGCCCAAGCCTGGGTCCCCACAAGGCCCCTTGGAAGACAGAGTCACTCCAGAGCCTGGAACAGCGGCACTGAGGCCACAGGTTCGCCGTGAGCATGGCTCGGGCCATGGGGCTGAGGGGAGCGCCATGCCTGGCATCCTGCGGAAACTCACCCGCTCGTTCTTGTCCGTGCAGAAGAGCCGCGTGTGGTGCCGCTTCTGCACCACGATGAACGTGATCCCGGGCTGGTAATCTTTCTCCAGCTTGATACAGGCCTCTCGGATGGCCAGCAGCTCATGGTGGAGAACCTAGGGGCCCAGGAGGGGAGGAGGCCGAGCTTAAAGACAGTAGTGCGTGTAAGCAATAGTCCTGTGTGTGCTGTCTGGGTTTAGAACGCCCAGCCGTGGTGATTTGAAGACACACTGAGTGTGTTCACGGGAGGTGAAAATACAGAGGGCAGACGCCATCTCTCTACAGGGAGGACTGGATGAAGGAGGAGGGGCTTCGCGCTCAGAGTCGGGGAGAACACTTCCCCTGCAGGGCCCAGGAGGTTGTGTGTGCCAGGGGTGCGGCAAAGGCCAGGGGCGCAGGCTGGGCTCTGAGCCCAGAAGGCACCCGTAGCGGCCAGGCTCCTGCAGAACCTTGGAGCAGGCTTCAAGCCAGGAAGTGCCAGCCGGTCAAGGTGTATCCATTTAGTCCTCCCAGCAGGCCATGGGCCTCGGGACTGAGCTCTGCCTCCACTCCGGACTGGGAAGGCAAACACGGGAGCTGTGCCGTGTGCCATCCAGCCTGTTGATCAAGGAGGCAGGTTCCTGAGCTCCTAGGCAGCCACCAAGGATGTGTTCCCACTGGGTGGGGCTCCTCCCTCAACAGGTCCGGGGTGGCTTTCTTCTGCTTTCCTCACTAACACCTCCCAAGGAAGTGAACGTGTGATGTGGCCAGGGGTGAGAAGGAATTGGCACTAGCCAACGGGAGAAACATTCGGGGCACCCATTGTCCGAGTTCCAGGCCGGGATGGACTCATTCCTGCCCACAGGTCATCTTATCCTGGGGGTGCTGCGGGTGCTCTCAACCAAAGACAGCAACAAAGCCATCACCCCTCTGTGAGGGCTCCCCTGCCCATCCAGACGCAGTGACCCACTAAGGCCATCCCTGCCATTCTCCACATCCAGACAGTCGCCACGTTGGGGACGCTACTTTCAATAAAGCCTGGCACCAACCCCTCCTCCCGGCCCTGCCTGCACACCTCTCACACTGCAGACAGCATCCCAGACACGACGTGCTCCCTGCCTCACAAAGATACCCGACAGTTCTCTACAGGCTGCAAGGCAAAGCCAGGTTCTCAGGAAGCCCTCAGATGGAGCACTACTCTGAGAGTCAGCTGGACTCAAGCGTCTCTCCCTCATCTCTGGGTCCCCAAGCCCATACCCGCCCCTCCTCCTCTCCTTCTGTCCTGACTCAGCATCACGTCACGGTCTACAGCCCTGTGTCCCATCTCCTCCCCAGACCCCCTTCCATGCTGTGACCATATCAGCCTTGGGGCCAAATGAAAGCCACACCATTCCTGTCACTTACCCAGTGTAGTTCTGCTGTACAAACAGGTGAATTACAGACCCTGGAGAAGGGGAGGAAAGGTTCTAAGAGGCGCCTACCTGCTGGAACTGGCCCTCAGAGACGCCGTCGCGGTAGAAGATAATGCGGGTGGGCTTGAAGCGCGTGGACTTGTAGAACTGGATGAGGAGCTCACGGACCATGGCGGCCAGGTCTTGAATGATCTCCTGCCGGTGCTGCTGCACGCGCACGGTGGCGCAGTAGCGATTGGGGTGGGCATCCATGCTGCCCACCACCTGCGGGAATAGCCAGTGAGTATGGTCAAGGGTTCCCAAAACTTTCCTATCCTGGACTCCCGGGAAGATGGGGACAAGAAGTGTCCCCACCCTGGAACTCACGTCATGGCCAAGTGACAATGGCTGGCTGGTATGAATTCAGCCTTTAGGCTTTCAGCGTCGCAACAGGGTTCATAAATACGTCCTAAATTACAACAGTTTGCCAAGTTACATAGCTAAAAAAAAAAAAAGACTGGGTGCAGTGGCTAACACCTGTAATCCCAGCACTGTGGAGGCCAAGGTGGGCGGATCACCTGAGGTCAGGAGTTTGAGACCAGCCTGGCCAAGATGGTGAAAACCCCATCTCTACTAAAAACACAAAAATTGGCCAGGCCCGGCTACTCAGGGGTCTGAGTAAGGAGAATTGCTTGAACCCAGGAGGTGGAGGTTGCGGTGAGCCAAGATCATGCCACAGCACTCTAGCCTGGGCGACACAGTGAGACTCTGTCTCAAAAACAAAAGAACAGATTAGAACTCTCCTCTGCTTGGGATCAGATGTGACTGAATTCATCAGTCCAAAGAAGACAATGGGTGGGGGTGCCCCTAAACTACAAGCACATCAATGTGCAGCACCCCAAAGGCACACCAGCCAGGCCAGCAGCCACTGAAGTGCCACGGCCACAAAGAGGGCAGACTGAGTGAGCCCAGCACGGGGTCTTCTGTCAGGCAGAGGAGTGTGAGGATGAGGTGGCCCAGCCCATGGAGGGAACCAGGGAAATCCCCAAGTGCTGCTCCAGCTTCCGGCTGGGGAAGGTGAGGTCCTTAAATTTTGAAAAACACTGATGGAAATAAAACCTCTCATGTCACTGAAAAATAGGAACTGCTTCTTGGCAATCTGCCTCCTCCTTCATAAATCCTTACAGAACAAGTTCTCTCCCAGTTAATTCTTCGACTATTCCACGTCCTTTGTCCTGCCTTTGGCTATAATTTTTCTCTTAAACCAAGAGAAAAATAAATAAGCTCTGAAATGTTTCCAGTTGGTATAAACAGAAATACATTAACATAAACAGAAATCTGTTCCTATTGATTGAGAAGTGTGGGGATAGGGGATAAACATGCAGCTTTCTCTGTTCCTGAAAACTTGAAAAAACAATCTGAGGCTCCAAAAGCCTGAGATATGGTTGAACACTTCACAACATTTGTGCAGAAAAAAAGCTAACGGGGACCAGGTGAGGCAGGGACAGGGGAGAGGTCCAGCCTGCTGTGCTGCGAGCTTTCCCCAGCTATAGGACCCTCGGGGCTCCCTCCCAGGCAACTGGTGCCCTGCTGTGCCTCAGTGACGGCCATGTGGTGCTTCGCCGTCAGAGGAAAGGGCTGAAAACGACTCTGCATGGGCAGGTTCGGCGGCTCGTAACTGTCATTCCAGTACTTTGGGATGTGGAGGTGGGTGGATCACCTGAGGTGAGGAGTTCGAGGCCAGCCTGGTCAACATGGTCTTGAAAAAATACAAAAATTAGCTGGCCACGGTGGCGGGTGGCTGTAGTCTCAGCTACTCAGGAGGCTGAGGCAGGAGAACTGCTTGAACCTAGGAGGCAGAGGTTGCAGTGAGCCAAGATGGCACCACTGCACTCCAGCCTGGGCGACAGTTATTCTGTCTCAAAAAAGACAACCGAAATAACAAAACAAAAAAACACCTCAGCAAAGTGAGCAGCACCGTAAGCACGGGTGTGGTGGAGTTGTGAGGATCGGGCCAAGCGGCAGGAATTAGCTGGCACGATGTCAGCTTCCTAATGGAAGTGTGCCTGGGTAACTCCAGAGAGTGGATCATATGCTGGTTTTTTCCTACCTGGGCAGCTCGAATGGCTTCCCTGTGTCCCAGATAGATTCTCCTGCTCCATATTCCCTCCCAACTAATGAAATAATCAGGCTAGCATTTTCTTTTTCTCTTTCAGCGTTTGTTTTCTTTTGAGACAAAATCTCACTCTGTTGGCCAGGCTGGAGTGCAAGCGGCCTGATCTCATCTTGCTGCAGCCTCAATCTCCTGGGCTCTGGCTCCTCCCACCTCAGCCTCCGAGGTAGCAGGGACCGCAGGCACGCCACCACCTCCAGCTACTTTTGTAGAGATGGGGGTTCATCGTGTTGCCCAGGCTGGATGTGAGCATTTTCTGAGCATCTACTACGTGCCAGGCACTCAACTCCATCATTTCCTAATACTCCCATGAGGTCAAAATTTGTTTCCTCATTTTTCACCCAAGAAAGTTCTGAAGCAATATGCTCACTGCGCAAGAGCAACAGAAGGAAAACAGATGCAGCTCTGGCCTGGCTGAGGTTTGGGGCTGTGTCCCTAGACAGAGTTTTCATACCCTGGGGGTGCAGGGTCATCACACCCTAGGCTACCCGTGGCCAGTCAGGCCCCCATGTGCAAGGGGCAATCCTTGTACCTCAGACCTCCCCGAGGGCTGGGATCACAGGCGTGAGCCCCCGTGCCTGCCCTCTGGCTGCTTCTTATTTTGTGTCATTGTAGTATCCCCTCCAAACACCTCTCTCCCACACTACCCTGGCCTCCATCCCACAGCTTAGTGAAACCCCATGCCTCTCAGGAAGGAACCCTGGCCACGCCGTGGCAGCAGGACCTTGACAGGGTCCCGAATGTCATCAATAAGAGACCCGTGGGAAAGTGCTGACACTCACGGCGGCAATGGAGGGCTTCTTCCCATCCCCGGCGGGCGGGTGAGTGACGTCCGCTCCCAGAAAGATGACGGGCTGCTGGAACACCGGTGGCCTGCGGAGAGGAGTGGTGTCAGGGGCCACGGTGAGACACGCCTGAACCTCTCACCCTAGGAGGTGCCATTGTCCCGTTTTGGAGGTGGTCAGTGTGTCAAGGTAATCCTTTTGAAAAGAATCCTTATCTTTTAATAGGAATGCCGAAAACCTTGCAGATTAAATGATACAAGGTCTGACACCTGCTTCAGAATGGCCGGAGGTTGGGGCTTGGGTGGAGTGCACCCCAGACCAGAGGGGCCAGGGGCTGACAGCTACGGAGATGCCGCTCAGGCCAGGGAGTGCTCACCCTCCACCCTCCACAGCCACACCCATGCCAGGCTTTCTCACCAACCTCCCGGGCCTGCTGGCTCTTTGTTGGGTGGGGGCTGTCCTGAGCCTGGACGGATCTTGAGTGGCAGGCCTGGCGTCCACCCACCGGAGTCCACCAGCACCCCTTCCAGCCTGACACCCCAGTGTGTCTTCAGACATTACCACATACCCCTGGCAGCAAAACTACCCCACGGAGAACTTTCAGACCCTGAGTGTATCCCAGTGGAGGCTTCCTCGGGAGGCAACTGGCGAGGAAGCAGGGACAGGCACATGGGCCTCGGGCTCTCTGGGGAAAGGCCAAGGCTGACAGCCCCTCCCTCTGGGCACTGCTGCCGGGTTGAGAGTGCACTGCCTTGCACCCCACCCAACCTTGCCTGGGAGCTGCAGGCAACGTCAGGAAGCATCAGAAGTGGCCGCTCTGCCAGCCCTGCCTGTTGGAAATGGCACACGGGAGCCCTCGCCTCTGCTGCCCTCTCCAGGCATCCATGTCCCCACGTGCTTGTGACTCACTACCCGCCCACACTCTCCAGCAGAGCTCCCTGAGTCAGCCAAACTCATCACTGCTCACGCTGGCTCCCAGGCCCCTGCTAGTCAGACGTGCCCTTGGCCACGGCAACAAGGCTCCTCTTCCCAAGGTCACCAGTGACCTCAGCATCACACAGACCCACGGCCATACCTCCAGCCTCGCTGCGTCTGGCTGGACACAGGACACACTTCCTTTGGTGCCTAGGGCCCTTCGCCTGGCCTCCCCACCCCAGCCTCTCCCATCTCCGCTGCTGGTTCCTCCCACTCCAGGCCTTGAACTCCAGCCTTCTCCAAGGCCCAGGGCTTGGAGTACCACCTGTCTGCTTGAGGATTCTTGGATCCTGTCTCCCCTGACGCCAGCCTCCTGGTTCCCAATGTCCACTCATCATCTGCGCTCAGATGCTCCGCAGAGCCCTCGGGGTCCAGTTTACCCACGTCTGGTGCTCACCCTCCCAACAGCCGCTCTGTCTAATGCCGACGGAGTCTCTCCTGCAGTCCAGGCCAAGAGCCTAGATTTTTCCTTCAGGCACAGCCCAATCCAACCTGCCAGAAAGCCCTGGGGCTCTCTCTTCAAAACAGCTCAGAGTCCAGGTGCTCCCTCCCCTGTCCCCCTGCTCTGGCCTGGACAGGCCACCAGCCCCTCTCAGCTACATGGAGCCAGAGCTGGCCACACTGTTAGACAGGTGCCTCCGGATGGCCCCAGCGGACTGGAGGGAGACTTAGTTCCCCAGTGGCCCCCGGGCTGCACATGGGCGGGCCTGTCTCCCATTTGCCCTCACGGCCCTCCCACAGCTCTGCTGTGCACCTGCCGCCTGTGTGATAGGCTCATGATCATCTCACCTGGGTGCCTCCACCAGGATTTCTGGCCCTGTGCTGCCCAATTATGGCCCAGACTCCCTGCACACAGCAGGCACTCAATAAATACAGAACCTGTGGACTAAGGAGCAGCACTTTCAGTTCCCAGGCAGCTCCGGATTGGTCTTCGCTCATTCCCACGAAACTGTCTCACCGCAGGGCCTGTGCCCACGCCCACAGCCATCCGACTTGGAATCGGGGTTCTTCCCACGGTATCACCCTGCTCCCTGATGAATTCAACGGACTGTTTCCAGGAGTGTGTAACTCGGTGGCCCTCAAAGCCTGGACCCGCATGCAGCAGCATCGGCACTGCGTGTCCACTTGCTAGGGGTGGAAATTCCTGACCCCGATCAGTCCTGCTGAGTAGGACACTCTGGCAATGAGCCCCGCTGGGGTTCCGGTGTGAGGACACTGTGACCCAGCACAGGCCTGTGCACACAGCAGGGGCTCACTACCGCCCACTTGCCAAATACAGAGGGTCATTGCCTTAAGGCAGTTCAATTTAGGATTCTTAACTCTGTGATGGTGAGAGCGAAGCGGATTTAGCGCCCTGACTGGCTTAGGATGCCTTTCTCACATGAGCCCCACTGTGACTGCGAGCTCCAGCAGGTCCACGCCACAGGGGCTGCCCACAGCCTCCATGGTTCCCTTCTGCACAAATGCGCATGTTATCTGATTCTACGTATTCTCTATTGTTGTCATCCAAATGGTAAGACAACTGCCAGGATTGGTAAAGATGCTGGTCATCATGGAGACGTCTTTCTCGCCTATATCACAGGTTGGTGGCCTCAGAGGAGGGGAAGAAGCAAGCCCCGGCCCCCCCCGGACTGGATGCTTAGTGGGTCAGGAGGTGCCCAAGAGGGTGCAGCTCCATCACTCCCCACACCGTCAGCCCTGAGCCTCTGAGGCAGGCAGGTGGCCACACGTCCTGCCCTGGCCTGGGAGCTGCCAACAACAGTGTGTCCCATGAGGAGCTTTCAGTCCAAAGTCCCAGCATCCATCCATCCATGGTTGCAGCATCCATGCCCAGCCTAGTGTGGGAAGCATGGGGGTCCCTGGTCCACACAGCAGTTACTACTATGGAGTGGGAAGCCCATCTCCTGGTCCCTTGAGGCATGCCCTGCTCTGCCTTGCCCACTGGCATTCGAGGGGTGAATTTCTGTGCCTGGAAACCCAGCCACAGTGCTCAAGCTCCTGCAGATGCCCCTGGCCTCTAGCAGAGCGTGAGCAGCCAGATCTATGTCAGGTATCTTTTCTCTGCTGTGGTCAGGACAGCGCTAGCCCAGGTGAAGGAACCCTGCCCCGCTGCACACCGCACCCCACCCAGCCAGGAGTCCCACGGTGCCTGCTCTGCAGGTGGACGGGAAGGCTCCGGGCCTCACCTGCCCTGGGGCAGCAGGATGTTGTTCACGCCTCCCAGCTTGACGTTGATCTTCAGACAGAGGTTGGACAGGGTCTGTGGCGTGGTCCTCTGCACATTCTTCATCTGCACACACTGTGTGGCCATCCCCAGTACTGTGTCTCCCACACGCTTGACCTCGGCTAAGGGACACAAGAGGCACACACACAGCTCTGCTGATGCCCCTTCCTCATCTGGCCGCGAGCATGGCAGCTGCCACCAGCCCTCTCACCCCCATCTGGCAGTGCAACCACAGCAACTGTGCTGGGCTTTGTGTGTCCCCCTCTGTCCAAGGTCAGCAACAGAAGAGGGTCACTGGCCCCGAGAGGGACCCTGTGCTCCTTGGAGTCCAGGCTCCAGCACGGCCGTGCCCACCTCGCTCAGGCCAGGCTTCCCCTCCTCCCTCAGGAAGGGAAGCTGGGTGAGTCGAACTCATCCCTGCAGTTTATGAAACAAAACCATTTAAACTCCTAATCCAGGGCCCCAGAGCAAGAGAGAAAGAGCCCAGCTACAAGGAAGGACCTAGAAAGGCCACTCACACTGGCCAGGCGTGATGGCTTATGCCTGTAATCCCAGCACTCTGAGAGGCTGAGGCAGGCAGATCACCTGGGGCCAGGAATTTGAGACCCCGTCTCTTCTAATAAAACAAAAATTAGCCAGACATGGTGGCATGTGCCTGTAATCCCAGCTACTTGGGAGGTTGAGCCGGGAGAATCACTTGAACACAGGAGGCGGAGGCTGCAGTGAGCCAAAATCACACCACTGTACTCCAGGCTAGGAAACAGCCAGCCCTTGTCTCAATTAAAAAAAAAAGAAAAACAAAAAAAAGGAAGGCCACTCACACCACGGTGCCCTGGCTGCAAGCAAATGCTGGGTGGTTAAAAATAAAAACACTGGCACCCTCAAAATCCTTGGCAGATGTAAACCTGACATCAAAGAGCTCCATGGCTCCCCCCACGCCCCAGCTATTCCTGGCCTCTTTCATGAAGCAACTGGTCAGCTGCTCACTGGGCAGCCTGGGAAACAGCGACTCCCAGGACAATGTCACCAGGATGTCAACAACAACAGCTCTATCTTTCCTTCTTTTTTTGGGATGTTGAACTTGGAGGAGAGAAGTATGGCTTTTACGTGTCAATAATGTGTCCGTGGCTGGATGTGGGGCCCTGTGGGTGACCCCCTGGCATGAAGGACTTTGGCAAAACTCCACAAAATTCTGTGGTGGGCACAGAGATGACACATGGGCAAGGAGCTGACCCTAGTGTTATGCTCTGCGCATGAAACAAACGTGCCTGCATCCAGCTGACACACATGGTGTGGCGGACGTGCTGCCCACACAGGTGCCGAGGCCGGTGCCACCTGAGGCTGCTGGCTGCCCAGGACCATGGCGTCGCACAGGACAATGGAAAGGCCCTGAACACAGATGTGGCAGTGATGAGAAGCCACCTCTTCTTTCTCAGCCTCCTGAAAGGAGCACCTTCTCAGTGCAGCAGAAACACAGAGGGGCTGTGGAAGGAACAAACACCCACAGAGACCATGACCTCTCCCCATAGCCAGCAGGAGCGCCCACACCTACCGTATACCGGCGTCTTGCCGGGCAGAATGACCACCACCAGCTGCAGGCCTGCGTACGTGTTCTTCAGGTGCCGGAACATGGGCTCCACGCTGTCCGCCCCCTGCGCGTATTTGCAGAAGCATGGCTGGCCCTGGATGGGCATGCCGGCATCCCGCGAGATCTTTCTGAGCTGCTCTGTGAAGGACCTGGAGGAGAAGGCTCAGTTGGCTGCAATGCACTGGGAATGGCAGAGAACTCAGATGGACCAGAGGCCCTCAAGCAAGGCCAGCATTTTTACGAAGCCCAAAGCACTGTTACTGAGCTCAAAGCTTTTCTTCAAGTCCCAGACAGAGCCAGAATTCAGAGCTACGTCTCCTGAACATACTAACTCATGAGAAAGGTGAAGTGTGCTCAACAGACGTGTAAGTACACTCGAAAGTCACGTGTGGCTAACCCGCCACGGTAACAGCGGCCTTGACACCGTGCTGACGCTGCCTCGTGGCTGTGGAGATGCCATGCTGTCCCTGGAGAGCTGCTGAGCAGCCCCGAGAGCTCCGGTGAAGGAGGCCAGCACTCTCCCCACACACAGGGCAGGCACCATCAGAGCGAGGGAGGTTTCCAGCTCACCATCCTTTGACATCCTTCCCCCAGTTGGACTGCGTGACGTCATCAGGAGAAAAACACAACAGCCTGCGGCACAGCCCGAGGAGAGGCAGCAGCTGGCCGCAGGGGCCTTGAGAAGCTAGGGCGGGGCGGGAGGCAGGGCAGCGGCTTCTATTTTAAGCCGAAGACTAAGAATCATGTCACCTTCTACAATAAGGGCGAGGACACAGCACTCCAACCCAGCCAGTGTCCAATTTCCTGTACATTATACAGCAGGTCAAGAACGATGTGTGTGTCCACCCGTACCTTCAGCTCCAGGACAGAGCAAAGGAAGGGGTCAAGGACAGAAGACAGGGCAGAAAGCGACCCCCGTGTTCAGACTCTCACCTACTTCAGTTTGTTTTCCAGACCTCCTCTCTGGGCTTCCAGCTCGTCTGCCGGCAGTGTGGACACAAGGTGGCCTCAGAAGGATAGATAGCCACTTGCCAGCAAGACATCAGCTCCAAGAGCCAGGCCCGCCCTTGCTGGAACGGCCAAGGTACCCGCTACACCTCCCAGGCAGGAGTTCTCCCCTGTTGCCCCCGCAGAGTGGGGGGCAAACACTTTGTTTCCTTTGAAGCCTGGCACAAAGGCACAAGCCACACTACTGTGTGCTTTCGACACCAGATCTGGCTGGGCCCATCCCTGGCACAGCTCTGCTGACCAAGGCAAGGGTCCCGGCTGAGGGGTAGGCGCTACCATGGCACTCGGGCTTCCTAGAGGGCCCGGCGCTCACTTGGGCAAGTGGCAGAGACACAAACCAAAACTTCTCTCTTATTTTCATTACTCCCCTTGCATGGGAAGGAAGATAATCCTCCCAGCCTTTCCACCTCTCTATTTCACCATCTTTTCCTGATTATTTTTCCTGAGATGGAGTCTCACTTTTTTACCCAGGCTGGAGTGCAGTGGCGTGATCTTGGTTCACTGCAACCTCTGCCTCCCAGCTTCAAGTGATTCTCCAGCCTCAGGGCCCCAAGTAACTGGGACTACAGGCATGTGCCACCACACCCGGCTAATTTTTATAATTTTTGTAGAGATGGGCTGGTCTCAAACTCCTGACTGCAAGTGATCCTCCTGCCTCAGCTTCCCAAAGTGCTGGGGATTACAGGCGTGAGCCACTGTGCCCAGCCCATCTCTCTCTGATTCGGTCTTCGTTTTCTCCTTCTAACTTAATTTACACAAATATGGAGCTAAATTATTTTTTAAAATAACTGTAGTTCATTGAACCTAATTTTTTCTTTTGCCCTTACTTACAAACTTCCTCACAACCTGTTTGGTTTTTTTTTGAGATGGAGTCTCACTCTGTCGCCCAGGCTGGAGTACAGTGGCGTGATCTCGGCTCACTGCCACCTCCACCTCCTGGGTTCAGGCGATTCCTCCTTCAGCCTCCTGAGTACCTGTATAGGGAGTATAGGCGTCCACCACCACAGCTGGCTAATTTTTGTATTTTTAGTAGAGATGAGGTTTCACCATATTGGCCAGGCTGGTCTTGAAGTCGACTTCATGATCCGCCCACCTTGGCCTCCCAAAGTGCTGGATTTCAGGCATGAGCCACCGCGCCCGGCCATATCCTGCTTGGTTCTGTCTACGGTCTGCACTACTCGATGCTAACTGCAAGGGTGGGTCCCAGCAGCGAGAGAGGCACTGATGGGGCCTGCGTGTCTTGCCGTGGCCCAGCCAACGGTCTTTGACAGGGAAAGGCTGATGAACCCTGACATCAAAACCCATGCCAGCGCCCTCACCCCGCCCCACCCACAGTCAGTCCTGCAAGTGTTCCCTCCAGCTGCCCATCGGGCAGGACCCAGGCCGGCGCCCCTGCCTGTGGCGGCCTTACTTCAGATGGACTTCTGTGCACTGGCGCTGGGGGGCGAAGCATGCGATGGCCCACACCTTGATCTCGATGCCCGTGTGGAACTGCTTGTTCCGCATGTCCCAGACGCCCTGGACAGGGGTCGCAATCGCTTTATTCTGCAAATGGCAAAAAGTTCAGGTGAGAAAAAATGGAAGACATATTCCTTTAACCTTAGACTTTGGCACTCTCATTGTTGGCCCCCCTGACCAACAACAGCTCCTCAGGTAAAGAACTTTCTTGTTTCCTGTCTCTGACCTGCCTAGTGATGCAGACAACCGGGAGGAGGGTTAGATGCATGGGCCGGTGGAGGGGGCTGGGCGGGTGGGTGGGTGATGGGTGGATAAGGCGGGTGGGTGATGGGTGGATAAGGTGGGTGAGTGGGTGGCTGATGAGTGTCTAAGGTGGGTGGATGGTTGATGGGTGTATAAGGTGGGTGGGTGGGTAGTTGATGGGTGGATAAGGTGGGTGGCTGGGTGGGCAGATGGATGGACGATCGGGTGGGTAGTAGACAGAGTCAGATGGAGGATGGATGGGTAAGTAATGAACAGACAGATGGGGGCTAAGGCAGGAGGAGGGAGACCCAAAGCTCCATCCAACCTCATGAGTAGCCTGGAGGAACAGAGGTGGCTTGCATGCTACAGGAAGGCCTCCTGTTCTAGACCACGCTTTCCATCACTTCCCCTCCTCTATCATCAGTGACGTGGAAAGGGGAGAGGAGAGCTAGGAGGGAGTCCACAGCTTTTTCCACTCAGCATGCCATTGCCCGCAGCTGTTTTGGAAATGGGAGCTACTGCCACTTGAGAAGAGAAACATGAGCCGTGCAAATATGCTGTCAGCTCTTAACCAGAAAGGACCAGCCCCAAGCCCCGTCACCAAGGAATCTCTGAACTGACTTCAAGTGATTCTCAAGAAAAGGGTGGGCCAGGAAGGGTCCCGAGTGGGAGGGATAGGCACTCCTAGGCCTGGGGGCATCGCTAAAGGATGTGGCTGCCCCTGAGTCGCCATCATTTACTCTGTAGAGGTTTTTGTTTTTTTAGCAGAAAACATTTTTCTTACACAATACAAGCCTGCTGTAGAAATCAGACATGTGATAGAAATAAATGCTTTGTTTCCTATATTTTACAGCTACTGCCCATTCCCACCAGCCTCCCTGTGCGCAAGAGTCTCACAGACAGCCAGGGCTCCAGATGGGGAGTAAACACACAGACACACACAGGCACACACATGTGCAAACACAGGCTCTTACTCTCAGGTGCTTCTCAACCTTGGCACAATTGACATTTGAAGCTTGGTGATACTTTGTCCTGGGCTGTCCTGTGCCCTATAGGCTACCGTACCCACCCCTAAGTTGTGACCAAAAAAAACCATCTCCAGACACTGCCAGATGTCCGTGGGGGGCAAAACCATCCCCGGTCAAGAACTCCTGCTGTGTACTATGCTTTCTGAAGGATACTTTGGGTTTTTGCACTCACAATGGACCAGGGGGTAGGCAGGGTAGGGGCCAGAAGTGTTTCCTCCTATTAAAATGTTTTAGAAGTCTGGAAGAATGCATTCATGCATTAACAGAAGCATTACAAGCTCAGTCAAGTGCGGCGGCTCACGTCTGTAATCCCAGCTGAGGTGGCAGGACTGCCTAAACCCAGGAGTTCAAGACCAGCCTGAGTAACATAGTCCCTGTCGCTATAAAACATTGAAAACCTAGCTGGGTGTGGTGGTGCCCCTGTGGTCCCAGCAATTTGAGAGGCTGAGGCCGGAGGATCTCTTGAGCCTGGAAGGTCAAGGCTGTAGTGAGCTATGATCGCACCACTGCACTGCAGCCAGGGCAACAGAACAAAACTGTCTCAAACAAATTACAAACTCTCTTTTTTTCTGAGACAGAGTCTCACTCTGTTGCCCAGGCTGGAGTAGAGTGGTACAATCTCAGCTCACTGTCACCTCCACCTCCCATGCTCAAGTGATTCTCTTGCCTCAGCCTCCCAAGCAGCTGGGATTACAGGTGTGTGCCACCACGCCCAGCTAATTTTTGTATTTTTTAGTAGAGATGGAGTTTCACCATGTTGATCAGAGGCTGGTCTTGCACTCTTAACCTGAGGTGATCCTCCCGCCTTGACCTCCCAAAGTGCTGAGATTACAGGTGTGAGCCACCACGCCCCACCTACACACTCTCTTAATTCCTACACTCAGAGTTTTGCAAGGTTGGCTTACACAAGCTCTTCTGTTTTTCGGACAACCAGCCCTTGCTAAGAGGCAGGAGCCCAAGGGAACAGAAGCCAGCAGAGCTGTGAAGTGGTGCTGGGTTCAACAGCTCCATCCCCCACAGGTGTCACACACTCCTCTCACCCTCCCCGGGCGTCTCCTCCCTGACTTGTGATGGGGAATCGTGCGCTCTTCCTCCTGGGCCTGGGCTGTGTTTATACAGCATTTGGAGCCATGGAGGGGCTAAAGGGCCTTGCTCAGACTCCCTTTGGAGAGACGGGGAGTGGCTGTGGCCACCTCCAGCGACGCAGACCCCCACGTGATGGGGTTCCAAGCAACAGGACCAGGACAAGACACACACGCACAGCAACACAGAACGGCAGCAGCCTCTCGGAGAGAGCTCTAAGAAAAGGTTAGCTAGAAAACAGCGAAGCGCAGAAATATAGGTAATGCTGTTATTTTCACAGAAAGGGGTGACTCATCCCTGGGTGATTTTACAAAGGAGAAAGATAACACCAATTGCTTCCTGAGAGGGCAACAGAGAACTGGGAAAAAGAGACTTTTCCTCTAATTGTTTTATATCTTCTGAATTCTGAAACATTTCCAAAACAGAACTTTACTTTTTTGTTTTTGAGATGAGTGTCACTCTGTCACCCAGGCTGCAGTGCAGTGGTGCAGTCTCGGCTCACTGCAACCTCTGCCTCCCAGGTTCTAGCGATTCTCCTGCCTCAGCCTCCTGAATAGCCAGGATTGCAGAAACCATGCCTAGCTAAGTTTAGTATTTTTAGTAGAGATGGGGTTTCATCATGTTGGCCAGGCAGTTCTCAAATGCCTGACCTCAAGCAATCCGCCCATCTCAACCTCCCACAGTGCTGGGATTACAGATGTGAGCCACCGTGCCTAGCCCAGAACTATGTTTTAAAATAAGAGAGAAAAAACAAGCAATCAAACCCCAAAACCTTGCTATGGGTCTTGAGGGTGAGAATAAAATTCCATTAGGTAGAAACTAGGGTGTGAAAAGTCAGGCAGGCTCTCCCATGGATGCCAGGTGCTTAAGAAAGTCGGTGACATCTGACACGAAGGCCCTGCAGAGCCCTGGGGTCCCTCCCAGTGTGGTCACCTCCGGGCCTTGCCCACCAGCCAGACATGCTGGGCTTGAACACAAGGGCCTGCCCAGGAGGAAAAGAGAGAAGACCCCAAAGGGCTCAGTGCCCAGGACACCTTTGGTTACACACTGATAAAAAGTATACGTTAGGAGCTGGACACAGTGGTTCCTGTCTGTATTCCCAGCTACTTGGGAGGCTTAGGCGAGAGGTTTGTTTGAACTGCAGGAGTTAGAGGCTGCAGTGAGCTATGATCATGCCACTACATTCTAGCTTGAATGACAGAGCAAGGTCCTGTCTCAAAACAAACCAAACTAGGGCTCATGTCTGTAATCCCAGCACTTTGGGAGGCCAAGGCAGGTGGATCACCTGAGGTTGGGAGTTCAAGAACAGCTTGACCAACATGGAGAAACCCCATCTCTACTAAAAATACAAAAAAATTAGCCAGTCATGGTGGTGAATCCCTGTAATCCCAGCTACTCAGGATGCTGAGGCAGGAGAATTGCTTGAACCTGGGAGGCAGAGGCTGCGGTGAGCCGAGATCGTGCTACTGCACTGCAGCCTGGGCAATAAGAGCGAAATTCCACCTCAAAAAAAAACAAAAAAAAACCCAACAAAACCTAGAAGTTAAATTAGTAAGGACAAAAAACTGTTACCAAACACCCCCAAAGCAAAAGTTAGAGAATAGAAAAGTGGCACAGGCTTCTGGGAAGTAATTCAATCCTTGATGAGCATCTATCACACAAAGAATGGTGCTCTCTAAACTTTCATGGGCTAATGCAAATTATCTTTTCAAAATATTAAGGATAATTCAGAAAAACCTTAAAAAGGTCTGAGGAAAGTCATTCCTTTAAGTCCCGTGCTTTTTACAGGCTCAGCCTGGAGTAGAAAGGATTCTCCTACTGCAACATGGTCTACACCGAGGGTGACAGCTCAGAACCTCAGAGGGGTCACGGGCAGACACAGGCCCCGCAGCCCCACACACCCCGACGCCCTGCACGTACCCGGCCCCCGTAAAGGATGGAGGGCGGCTGCAGCACCCGCCCAGTCACGTCTGTCATCTCATCTTTGACCATGATTCCAAATTCACGAACGTATGGATCTGTGTTGAAACTCGCGCTTCGCATCTGGCAAAGGGAAGAAAGAAAACGCACGGAGTGGGCGGGGGGCTCCACTCTCTATAGCAGCCACGTCCATTCTAAGCATCAGGGGTTTCTGTGCCAGGGCAACCGAACTGGACTCTTCAGGGCGTGGGGTGCCCCACGTGGGGCTGACGCTCACCAACTTGCTAATCTCCTCTTGCCGATCAGGCGCCGACCTTGCAGTTGCTCTGATCATGGTTGAGGTCTGATTGTCCGTTAACTTTTTAATGCATCTTTGTCCTGCCACTATGTTACAGACCTGCAAAGAAGACGCAGAGACAGGCATCAGCGCCTCACTGGTGTGACCAGGGGAGCCGGCAGGGGGCTCAGGGGCTGGTGGCCTGGCTCTGCCCGGGACGGTCTCTGCCTCATCCCTGGGCTGTCAAGCGCTGGGCAGGTCGCTGCTGGGCTGGCTCCTGCTCCATGGCCTTCTGCTTCACAACAGAAATACCTGCTAAGTAAACCCAGCGTCAGGCAAACACGCAGACCCCACGGACCCCACAGCCTCTGTGGCCAGCCCACTAGGCGAGCGGGGCTGTGTCTTGACACCGGCCCTTCTGGGCCCTCTCCAGTCTTCAGGGCCACAGGTGTGAAAGCGGCTACAGGTGCAAAGGACGTCTACCTGTGGGATAAGGCACCGGAGCCACCCAGCCCTGCCTGAGCGACAGGCAAGTGCCAAGAATCTATACACCCAGGGGAGAGTGGTGTTTGAGCCTTTCCCGAGGCAAGGATTTTTGGAACAGCTGTGATAGAGAGTGAGTGACGCAACCGTGCAGTGATGGATGACAGAGCACCTGCAGCCCCTGTGGGACCTGCGGGAGCGTCACATACACTCTCAGTCAAGGCTCACGCCAACCCTCCAGAGAGCTGCCCGCCCCACTTTACTGAAGGCAAAACCGAGGTGCAGCAGAGCTCATGAACGCACCCGAGTTCCCACAGCAGGAGAGGCGGGGCCACTTGCACCCGACTGGGGCCGCGGCGGTTTCTCGAAGCTGCATGCCCCAGCCTGGGCTGCCCTCCCAACCCCACAGAGGTGCACATGAGAGGAAGACTTGCCTCCAGGGGAAGGTAGGTGTGTTTCTGCTCCTGTCCGACTTGTAAACATGGGAGGTGGGGGTAGCGCAGAACCAGCTTGTGCCTGTCCTTGAAGTACTGGGCCACCGTGCACTCCACCGTCTGCCCGCTCTCCTGCTGCAGCGGGAATCTGGGGAGCAAAGGGCCTTTCAGGCTGAGGTCATCCCGGGCCCCGTTCCGGCGCTGCTTTTCATCTATCATTTGCTTTTTAGGGTGAGGTGTGAGGAGCACACGTTCAGAGCACTTCCAGGAATGAGTACGCATCACGTGCTCTGGGGTATCTGGGATGTTCCCGGGCGTTTTGTCTCTGGGGCTGGGAAATAAAAAACTACCTATATGCGTCATTACTCTATCATCATAAATTACCCACAACACCACAGTGTGTGTCAAGGAGTCAGGATGAACAGAGCCGTCAAGAAAGGTCTGTGCGTCTTCCAGAGAGCATGGTAACCCTGGAGGCCATTTCCATGCCGCACGCCCAGTGCCCAGAGGGCCGGCAGCCCCCAGGACAGGATGAGGAAGGCAGGCCATGCCTATTCTGGCAGCCAGGGCCTCTGAGTGGTGACAGTGGGGTGCGGCACGGGCAAGTGCAGGGAGGCCTACAGGCACAGGAAGGGTGGGCCTCTGTGTGGGGACAAGTGGATGGGGCAGCTGCCACAGGGCAAGGACCACATGGCTCAGTTTCCACTATACCAACCCCTTCCCTCCGTCCAGACTGCCAGGCCAGCCACCTGTGGCCTCTGCCAGGTGGGGGAGGGGGCCAGGCCAGGCTACAGGCCGTCTCCTCCCTCTGCTCCCTGAGCCACGGGCATCTTGGTGCCTCCGGTGCCTGGCAACAAGCCTGGCGCTTTACATGGAATGATCCATGAAGTGGATGAATCCTACTGGCCTGGGAGACATTAAGTGGAGCACTGGGGCCAAATCTATGGTCCCCTTCACAAAGGAACACCAGTACAACCCGACAGCACTCATCCCTCCACCAGCCTCGGTACCAAACTGTGCTCTAGCCATAACGACAGGACACACAGGCTGGCCCAGGGACAGGGGCGTGCATCAGGGCCACAGCCCCTCCACCCTCAGCACTCAGGATGGGACAAAGAACACAGAAGACTCTTCTCTCGTCTGTGAGGCTCAGGAAGGAAGAGGGAGAGAGCGCCCAGGCCTGCCCTCCCGGCACCCAGGTGAAATTTCACGATCTGAGTTTATTTTGTTAGGTGAAATTTGGAACCTACTGAGCTATGTGAGGAACAATTTTGGGGATTGAAAAACAGAATGAAATGGTCCTTTCCAGGGAATCATGGCTCCGAAGTGTGCCCAATGGATTGACAGCAGGGACCCCAGCCAACAGAGTCTGAAAGGAAGAGTGCATTACGTTTGGTGACTGGCGGGCCGCCGGGTGACGTTGCAGACACGGTACTTCCTCTTCATCTGCCCACAGTGCGTTATCTCCACCTTTAGACCTGGGGACACAGAACACAGCATCAGGGTCTAGGCTGTCCCAAGCCTGAGCACAAGCTCCACTTCCCGAGAATCCATTTTTATAGGAAGGTGGCTGCCGACCCAAGTTGTGGGAGCTCCATAGGGCTGCAGGGCTCCCCTAGAAAGGATGAACCACAGGTCACCCCCCAGGCCACCCAGTTGGGTCCATCTCACCTACAAGAGTACACGTGGTAGGGAAAGGCTCAGCTTACAGCATGGGGTGTCCACCCTCGTGCTGTTCGGAGCCCCCCATGGGTCACTGGGTTAGCTGTCCTCCCTGGGACATCCTCCCGGGGTACTGTGGATGGCCCTGCAAATGGCCTTCGGAAAGGACAGGTTCAGCAGGTAGGGCTTGTGGAGCCAGTGGTAGCCCCCACTCTGCTGCTGATGGACAGAAGGAACCCGGTAAGTCCTAGACCCCCAGATGTGAGTTTCTTAGAACAGAAAGCAGGCAGAGCGGGTGCAGACACCTGCTGGGGCTGCAGAAGGATTAAATGAAAACAAAGGAAATGCATCCTCGGTTCCAGTGTTAGAAACGCCAGTCACAGCCACACTGCTGTATCTAGTCCTGACCTCATGACTCGGACGTGACCGATTCCCCACCTGGTCCTCACCCCACGAAGTTGCATTTATTTGAGAAACCCCTACTCCTGCCCTGGAAATGGGTCTAACTCATCTCTGTGCTACTTCATCTGATGGCGACAGTCTGCTACCCCCACCTCCCTAAATGTGCATAGGACCCAGCACTGCAAAACGCCGTCCAGGAGACAGACCAAGAAGGGGCCTCCCAGCCCTTAGCCAGGTGTGCCGGGACAGTTCATTACCTTTAATTTCTTTGGTAAACTTTACCCTTTGGGAATCTGTCAGAGGTTTTTGTTGTTCTTCAATACTTTTAAAATCCAAAACTTCACAAACAAACTCGATTACTGGCTGTGCCTTGTAAAACGCTGTGGCCGACACTGTAGGAGAGAAAAGTAAGAGGTGAAGGACAAGGCGTGACCGCGGGGCTGCTGGGCGAGATCCAGGGGCTGCTGGGCAAGACCGCGGGGCTGCTGGTCGTGACCTCCGGGCTGCTGGGTGTGATCTCCGGGCTGCTGGGCTGGCCCAGAGTCCTGGAGGTGCCTCGCAGGCCGAGCCAGCCACGGTGGGGACACTCGGCCGGGGTGCTCACTCTCTACTGAAGCCACCCTTGGGCCCAGAAATGGGCAGGCCAGCAGTGAGAAACCTGGGCTCAAGCCACTGAGCCTTTCTCTGGTCAGGGCAACAGAAAGGAGCCAGCTAGTTCTGAAGCCTAAGCCACCCGCTGAGAATAGAGTGTTGTAGGATTTTCTGATTATCTTCTGGCGCAGATATTTCTGAAATTCATCATTCTCTTTTATATAATTATATTTTAAGAAATGTGTAACTGAGCAAGATCAAATTCTCATTCCTTTCTAAAGCTTTTCATAATAATCAACTCCCATATGAGAAGACTGATCCTTTTTGCTGGACTTCACTCTCGTCTTTTTCACAGGGAGGACAGCGGGTGTCCTGCATAGAGCAGTGACTAAGTCTCCCAACAGGGTCAGGCCACACCTGGGCTACAGTCGAACCCAGGCCTACCGGAGGCCAGCAGGAAGGAACCCCGGATGCTCAAGCCCACCTCAGCTCCCGAGCGCAGCTCCTTAGGCTGGGCCCTCCTGGTGGCTCCACGCTCGCCTGAGAGCCTCTGCCCTAACCCACCCACTACCGCAGGTGAGATGGGCCAGGGGTCACGCGGCAGCACTGGCTCTGAGAGAGGCCACATGGCCACCCAGGGTCCTGACCCCCAGCCCATGCCCAGCCCTGCCCTGCAGTGAAGACCCCAGGGCGCTGCTCACCATCAATATTCAGCATCATTTTCCAGAGAGAAGGCCGGACAGACTGATGGAAGCCAAACCACACTTCTCGGCCCCCGCCAAGAGGGTTGGAGCAGCCTTCAGATGCGGTGAAGAAGGAGCGGCCCACAGGGGTGTACCTGGAATGGAGAGACCCCACCCCACCTCCTGTCAGATCAGCTTCCAGAAGGACAGCTGCCTCTGGCTGGGCTTCGCCTGCGCCCACCACATCCTCATCGGAGTTCCATTTCCCCTCCTTCTAAAACTGCGTTTACCGTGCAGCACTCCAGCCTGTGTGCACAGCCTGCTGTGTGGGACCCATGGCCTTGCTGGGAGACGGCAAAAACATTTGCTTAAATGCACAGCATAGGTGGAATATGAACCCCCAGGACCCGGCATGTTTCTGTCCTGGCCTCACCCTGCTTTATGGTGCCCACTATCTACTCTTCCCCTCACAGGGCCTGCGCCTCCAAGCGCAGATAGAAGTGGGCACCTGCCAAGTGCCAGCCCCAGCCCCAGCCATGTGGCTGTCCACGCATGCCCCAGCAGCCGCCAGCTCCCTTAGAGGAGGGCTCCCCAGCCAGGTTCCAAGGTCCAGGACCCGCCCACTGGGGGCTCCCCCGCAGGAGGTGGCAGGGCCAGCATGAGGGCGTCACAACCCCTTCAGGCCTGCTAGGGACGCTGTGCTGACCCGGCTAGAGCCACTCCACCAAAGCAGACACATTCTCCAGCACAGCAGCCTCACCCGCCGCACAGATGGACATGTGGGGTCTGGTAGCCCAGGAGGCGCCATCACTAATGATTCTGCAGGGAAAACCCGCTGAGAGCCGTGATGCTCCCCGCCTGTGGGGGGCGTTGATCCACCACCCACATGGCCCTTTACCTTCCACCTGAGACGTGTTCACAATCCCGCCTCTACTGCGCGTGTTTTCCAAAAATGAAAACAGCACTTTCCTCCCTGATCATAAAATTCATGCAAGTAATCCAAAGGAATTCAGAAAAGAACCACAGCAACTTCTGCCGTCAATTAAAAAAATAGAGGCCATTTTGGCAACCATCCTTCTAGACTGTCTCCGTACACACCGACCGTCCTCTGTCGATAGTTCAAAGCAGACAGTTACACAGGGGGAAGATGTGTCCCGCCGGGAGTGACAGTCTGGCCTGTATTTGGTCACCTCCTCCCATGCCTGCAGATTGAGAACACCAAGGTCCCTTCCAAAAATCTCACACATGGCCTCAAGGCACCTCCTCTTATACGAAGGAAGCCCCAACCCTCTCCTGGAAACTTAACGCTTTGGTCAGTCCTGGGGTTTGTCAGCATGGAGCTTGTTTCGTTTTAGGCTTTAGTTGAAAAGAAACCAAACTTGAACATTCCACTTGTGCCCAAGTACCAGTGTGAGGGCAGGTGTCCGGGGCAGGAACCTGGGGCTGGCGTGCGGAGCTGGCCTTGCTCCTCCAACAGCGGGTCACTCAGGAAATTAGCGCAACCCTCTGCCCAGCAACTGGGTGGACCGTGAGCCCCGAAACTGCTCCCCTACGCCCTCTCCCAGCAATCTCACGTGTGGCAATTTGTGGTAATCGAGCAATCTAGAGAATAAAGAAGTCCCTAACAGTCACAAAAAGCAGCGGTGATGGTACCTAGGGTTGTGGACGTGCATGTGGCACAAAACTGGGAACATAGCATTATTCTTTCACAAGTCCCAGGTGCAAGTACAAGAGAGGAGCAGAGAAGTGCTGAGCACAGAGGGCTGTGGAGCATGAATGGGCAAACACACAGGGAGGCCACTTTCTGGCCAGGCCGACAGTGCTGGTGATTGATTGATTGATTTGACAGAGTCGTATAGTCTGTCGTCAGGCTGGAGTGCAGTGGCACAATCTCGGCTCACTGCAACCTCTGCCTCCCAAGTTCAAGCAATTCTCCTGCCTCAGCCTCCCAAGTAGCTGGGGGATTACAGGCTTGTGCCACCACGTCCGGCTAATTTTTGTATTTTTAGTAGAGACGGGGTTTCGCTATGTTGGCCAAGCTTGTCTTGATCTCTTGACCTCGTGATCTGCCTGCCTCGGCCTCCCAAAGTGCTGGGATTACAGGCGTGAGCCACCGCACTCATCCGATTTATTTTTGTATTAACATTGTTTCCACGTTAGCACCATATGTTATCTTCATCACAGAAAACCTAGGTGACCACTCCCACCCTGATTCCAAGAATGAGCCGTTCCCTGCACAGCTTTCAGACCGTGGGGGGGCCCTTGGAGCTGCAGGAGACATCCCCCACCCTTGTCCCCGTGTGGCGCCCTCACCTCATGGACGGCAAGTGCCTCATGACCACGTCCAGGGCCTGGATCGTCTCGAAAGGGACACTGGGCAGCCGTCCTGAAAGTGCATCGTGTAACGCCTGCAAGCTCACGCAGGACACCCACTTGATGGACACCTTGAAGATGCGATCCTTGCCTTCTCCCGGGAGCGTGACCTCCAGCTCCACCTGCAAGGATCAAGCACACAAGGTTACTCCTCCTGCAGGGAGGATGCAGCCCGGCTGAGGTTGGCTTCCAGACGCTCCTGAGTGAAGAGGTCTCCACCCAGCCCTCTCGCTAACCACCAGCCACCTGTGGCTACTGAGCACTTGAAATATGACCAAGGAACTGAATTTGAAACTTTACTTACTTTTGATGAATTTATTTATTTATTTATTTGAGACAGAGTTTTGCTGTCAACACCCAGACTGGAGTGCAATGGCACCATCTTGGCTCACCACAACCTCCGCCTTCTGGGTTCAAGCAATTCTCCTGCCTCATCCTCCCGAGTAGCTGGGACTACAGGTGCGCACCACCATGCCCAGCTAATTTTTTGTATTTTTAGTAGAGACGGGGTTTCACCTTGTTGACCAGGATGGTCTCGATCTCTTGACCTTGTGATCCACCTGCCTCGGCCTCCCAAAGTGCTGGGATTACAGGCATGAGCCACCGTGCCAGGCACGATGAATTTAAATGTACACAGCCACATGTGGCGGGGGCCGGTATATTGACAGTGTTTATAAACATACCCTCTTGTCTCACACCCGAACAATGAACTGACTACCTCTCCCCTCCCCAGTCTCTGAATGGCCCCTCTCCTCAGCCACGTGTTACACCTGACCTGAGATCATGCTGCTGTCACCTGCAAACTCCACTCTGCTACTCAGAACCTGCAGTTAAACAGCAACCTGGCCCTCATCCCTCCCAATATGTAGACACACACAAGCCCACTGGGGTGATGAAACTTCACTACTGGCTGATAACGTTTCCCGGTGTCTGAGGAACACCAACGTGACAGGTTATGGAGGGTGTGTACTTTATCCTCACATGCCCAGTGACCCCAGGAAAGGGAAATTCACTCATCACTTTTTTTGAGACAGGGTCTCACTGTCACCCAGGCTGGTGTGCAGTGGCGCAATGTTGGCTCACTTCAGCTCTGACCTTTTAGGCTCAAGTGATCATTCCACTGTGGCCTTCCAACTCATTGGGACTACAGTGCGCGCCACCAAGCTCAGCTAATTTTTTAAGTTTTAATCTTGTAGAGATGGAGTTTCACTATGTTGCTTGTGCTTGTCTTGAACCCCTGGGCTCAAGGGATCCTCCTCCCATCTTGGCCTTCGAAAGTGCTAGGAGTACTAGCGTGAGCCACTGTGCCTGGCTGATTCACCGCTTTTTATACATGAAAACACAGAAACCCAGACTTAAAAAAACAGCCCAAGGTCACAGAGCCATGAACGGGCAGAGATGGGATCTGGACCCCGAAGGCCTTCCCACTCCACACGTGACGCCAGGGCCCCAGGTCTTCAGCACCAGCCTCCGCTACCCTGCCCAGGGCCTGCAGCCTCCACTCCACACACCTAAGGTGCCACGTGCCCTCCCTCACAAACTCCAGCTTGCCAGCATGCCCAGGCCCACTGCTATTTGGTGGCACTGGGCACATCTGTTCGCTCGCCTACTGCCCACCACGTCCATGCTCAGCTCCCATCTGCTCATCCTTGTAACCCAGGGACTGGTCCTCTTGCCACACCTTGTTCGAACTTCACGGAGCAACAACCAGATTCTGTGGACGTCACCTGCACACCTGGTTTCACGCGAGCACACACCCTTCCACCCAGGCCTGGGCCAGCTCTGGCAGATGCCCTCATGCCCATGAGCACTCAGAGCACCATCGTGTGTGACGGCCCCAAACTGGCAGCACCCCGAGGACCATCTGCCACAGATGAGGGTGGGGAAAAAGGAACGGATCCTTGTAGCCGGATGGACTTCAAACATCAAATACCAAGAAAACCAGCAAGCCACAGAAGGGCACTGCAGCACAATGCCTTGCAGACGTCAGAGCTACATGTGCAGGGGACCAGGAGACGCAGCACAGCCAGGGAAACCAACAGAGGGAAGGGCCAGCTTCACCCAACTCAGCACGACAGAGGGAAGGGCCAGCTTCACCCAACTCAGCACGACAGAGGGAAGGGCCAGCTTCACCCAAATCAGTACGACAGAGGGAAACACCAGAGGGAAACGCCAGCTTCACCCAACTCAGCAGGACAGCGGACAGGGTGGCAGGGAGGACACAGTCAAGGCTCAGCCCATCGGGGACGTCAGGGTGGGAGGAGGAAACAGCCAGGCCTGGGTGGGGGATACAGGATGTGGTTTCATATCACTCTTTAAATATATGTACAAAGCGGGCCCATGAACAACACGGGCTGGAATTACGCAAGTAGAGTTATATGTGGACTTTCTTCAGCCTCTGCTACCCCGAGACAGCGACACCAGGCTCCTCCTTTTTCTCATCAGCATAAAGATGGAGGGGATGAAGGCCTGTATGATAATCCATCTCCACGTAATGAAAAGGAAACTTTTGTTTTACCTTATGATTTCTTAAATAACTTTTCTCCAGTTTAAGAATATAAGAATAAACTATACAGGGCTAGGTGCCGTGGCTCAGGCCTGTAATCCCAGCCCTTTGGGAGGCTGAGGCAGGTGGATCACCTGAGGTCAGGAGTTCAAGACCAGCCTGGCCAACGTGGCAAAACCCTGTCTCTACTAAAATACAAAAATTAGCCTGGCGTGATGGTGCATGCCTGCAACCTCAGCTACTCAGGACGCTGGTGCAGGAGAATTGCTTACACTAGAAAGGCAGAGGTTGCAGTCAGCTGAGATTGCATCATTGCACTGTAGCCTGGGTGACAACAATAAAACTCTGTCTCAAAAAAAAATAGCTAGGCATGGTGGTACAAGCCGGTAATCCCAGCTACTCGGGAGGCTGAAACAGGACAACCATTTGAACCTGGGAGGCAAAGATTGCAGTGAGCTGAGATAGCGCCACTGCACTCCAGCCCCGGGCAACAGAGTAAGACTCCATCTCAAAAAAAAAAAAAAAAAGAAGAAACTATATAATACATATAACATATAAAATATGTGTTAATTCACAGTTTATGTTATTGGTAAGGCTTATGGTCCACAACAGGCTACTAGCAGTTTTAGGGAAGTCAAGTTATACATAGCCAGGTGCAGAGGTTCACACCTGTAATCCCAGCTCTTTGGGTGGCTGAGATGCGAGGATGGTTTGAGCCCAGGCATTGGAGACCAGCCTGGGCAAAATAGGGAGACCCCTTCTCTGTAGTCCTAGCTACTCAGGAGACTGAGACAGGAGGGTCGCTTGAGCCCAGCAAGTCAAGGCTGTAGTAAGCTGTGATTGCGCCACTGCACTCCCGCCTGGGCAACAGAGAAATTGTTTAAAAACAAAAAAAAAATCAAACAGGTTATAAATGCATTTTTCACTGCATGGGAGATCAGTACCTGATACGTTTAGCTGTGTCCCCAACCAAATCTCAACTTGCACTGTGTCTCCTAGAATTCCCATGTGTTGTGGGAGGGACCAGGGGGAGATGACTGAATCATGGGGGCCAGTCTTTCCGGTGCTGTTCTTGTGATAGTGATCCGACTGGCTTGTCAGGGGCTTCCGCTCTTTCCTTTTCCTCATTCTCTCTTGTCGCTGCCATGTAAGCAGTGCCTTTGCCTTCCGCCATGACCATGAGGCTTCTCATGGCGCCATGTAGAACTGTGAGTCCAATCAAACCTCTTTCTTTTGTAAACTGCCCAGTCTTGGATATGTCTTTATCAGCAGCATGAATATGGATGTGTATAGCACCCCTAACCGTTTTGTTGTTCAAAGGTCAGTTGTATAGGTATTTCTTTTTCATTAGCGGCACTTTATAATAAAATTCTAAGTAAGTCATACGCAAGTAACAGTAACTGAAAGTGCACATTTGGCACAACGCTGGCAACACGGCAGAGACTCCTGCAACCACTGGCTCCCACCCTTCCGGTGCCTCTCTTTACCTCCAGTTAAGGAGACAGATGTGAAGGTGCTGACTGAGCCGCCGCAGGCCATGCAGCAGGAAGCAGAGGGGCAAGTGCCCCCGTCAAACCGTCCAACTCCAGAAAAGGAGACAGAGTCTCCGTGGGCCCAGGACCAGGGGCCTGGCTGGGCATGGTGATAGGGGAACGATTCCAGTATGGACGGGCAGCTACCTGGTCCCAACAGTAGCCGGGAGAGCGTCATTCCCCTTGTCCAGAAACGGCACACTTGGGTCGCGACATGCAGGTGGAGTGGGAGAGTGCGTGTATTTCACACGTGCCCCGGCCAGGAGGTGCTACAGACCTGGGCACATCGGATGCCTGTCGACACCACCCTTCAAAAAGCTCTGAAAGCAAAACTGAGGGGAAATTCCTAGCGGGCTATTTTCTTCCCACAGCAAAATACACTCTAATTTGTAAATGTATTGCAGTCCAGCCTCCATTTGGCTTGCAGAGAAAAACAGCAGAGTCACCCCAGGCTCTGTAACTGTCTGCCCATCCTGTGTCCGCAGTGGCTGGCTGGTGCTCGCATGGGGCAGCTTAGGGCCGCGTGGAGATTTTATGACGGCCATCACACCATGAGGGCAGGAGGCACGCGGCTCTCCGGGGGGGCAGGCCTTGTATGCATCCAGGCTGCCAGCAGCAGGTGGCCCCCACCTGAGACACTGCCACCTCCCAACAGCTCAAACACTGGGTCCCAATGACCCAACATCTAAAGGTCACTCCCAGCGCTGCTGCCTCCTGTGTTCTGACCTCAGGCAGGTGGCCCATCAGCCTCCAGCACACAAGGGGATAAGCCCTGCCCACCTCACAGAGCACTGGTGTCAATTGCTGCGAAGTGCTAAATTCTGGGAGTGGCCCAAATGCCACTTTCTGAATGTGGATAATAGAAAATGTCAGGCCAGGACTCCCATCCAGGGCCTGGAACACAGTGAGGCAGCTGTGACATCCAATCTCCCCAGACAAGCCAAACCGCATGCTGGCCTCCCTGTCTGGAAATCCTCAGGGTGAGAGAAGTAAGACTGTCTCCCTGTTTCAGTGTCATCACGCAACTCAGCCACAAAGAGAAAACAGCGCTCTAAAGAACGCAAAGCAGCCGGCTCGGGGGCTGATGCCTGTAATCCCAGCACTGCGGGAGGCCAAAGCAGGTGGATCGCTTGACCTCAGGAGTCGGAGACCAGCCTGGGCAACGCGGCAAAACCCTGTCCCTACAAAAAGAAAATTAGCTGGGCATGGTGGCATGCTTCTGTAGTCCCAGCTAGTCAGGAGGCTGAGGCAGGAGGCTCATTTCAGCCCAGGAGGCAGAGGTTGCAGTGAGCTGACATCGTACCACTGCACTCCAGCAGCTGCCTTTCAAAAGTCTGTTCCTGCGCTAAGTTTGGCTGTGGCCCTGGCTGAGCCCATAGTCTCCCTGTCCTCTGCCGCTGAGGAGGGGGAGAGGGAGGCACTGTAGGCGTGGTATGTCTGGCTGGCCAGGAGGATCCTGACCTGGACATGGCCTCCCTGGGGCAGCAGGAAGAGCAGCCACACCCACTGTGTCTGCCAGCCAGGGCTGCCTCGGGCCCCTCCCAGAAGGGCCGTGCAGCTCGTGTCTTGTTGAAATGTGCCAGGAACTGAGGTCTAAAGGCATCCTGGGACTCTGCAGAGCAGCAGCTGGCTCTCAAAAGGCAAATCACTGTCCCAAAAGACTTCAGCACCAAAACCAGCCACACTCAGCACGTCTGCAAAGTGTAGGGGGAATTCAAAGTCACCTGGTGGGGGACACAGCAGGTACAGGGAGTGTCTGCCAGTCAGGGCTCGGCAGCACTTCCTGACCACCTTGCACTGGGCTGGGCTGGGGTCAAGGCACCTGGCTGGCTGGAGGGACCCTCAGCTCCAAGAGATGGCAGGTCAGCCTCAAAGATACTTATGCCAGGCCCAGGCTGAGCAGGTCCCCCACTGCTGCTCAAGGCTCCCTAGGCCTCTCCTCACCCCCTGCCTTCCCTCCCTGAGCCTTCAGGTGCAGAAGCTTCACTGCCTCGGGAGCCCCTGGTCTCCCTTGCTGCCAGACACCCCTATCCCAGGTCAGGAGGCAGCAGCCAGGCACTCCTGTGGTCACAGCATGGTTGAGCTGGGCACAGAGGTGGACAGGCAGGAGCACTGAGCTACCATCTCCTTCAGCTTCCAGGAAGGGTCTGCCCTAACTTCCTTCTGGGAAGGAGACTCCTGTGCTCTCCACCACCCCTCCCAGACCATGCCAACCATACATTCAATGAGATCATTCAATGGGACGCGGTGATACACTCTCAGGATCATCTCCCACCAGCCGAACCCCTCTGGGCTGATGCCACTCATCTTTGGTTATTTGGGGAGTTTACAGCAGTCTCCATAGGTTCCTAAACACTGCTCCTTCTGGCCACCTGTTCAAATATTCTACTCAAATGAGCAGAGATGCTCCAGGGAGCTCAGACCTTCCATGGGTCCCGAAAGGGGAGGATGGGGCTGGACCCAGCGCTAAGAAGAATAGACAACACACATCATGCCTTCAAAAAAAGACCCAGGACTTCAACCCAAAATGTTCATCAACTTCGATCGCTTCCTGGGTCTCCATCTCCAGTTCTGGAAGGTGAGGGAGTGAGGCCGGGTGGTCTCAGAGTCTCCCAGGCCTGGGAGAACTCATCTCTTTCCACACAGGGGCTAGGATGAAGGCAGACAGGCTGACACTGCAGGAGGGGAGCAAGGGCCTTCATGTGTAAGGGCAACGTGACACAGGCCCTCTGCACAGACACCTGGCAGAGCTGCCAGAGTCCCTGAGAGCCCCCAGGGTAATGGAGCACCAGAACCATTCTGCTCTTACCCCAGGTGAGGCATGAAAAAGTACTTTGCAGAAAAAAAGAGAAAACCCAAGGACGACACTGGGACATGATGCGAGAAGGTGGGCATGGGCACACCTCGTTATGCAGGCTCTCGCATAGCAGGGGTTAATTTCTGTACCTGCAGAGACCCTACAGAACCCCCAAGACCAGTGGGAGGACCGTGGTCTGCAACCAGGGAACCCCATGCTGACCAACACAGTGGCTTCAAGTAGGTTCTCTGCGTTCTCTGGAACCTGAGCTTTTCTTTTCTTTTTGTACCATTCTTTTTTTTTTTTTTTTGAGACAGTTTCACACTTGTTGCCCAGGCTGGAGTGCAATGGCACGATCTCAGCCAACTGCAACCTCTGCCTCCCTGATTCAAGCAATTCTCCTGCCTCAGCCTCCCAAGTAGATGGGATTGCAGGCATATGCCACCATGCCTGGCTAATTTTGCATTTTTAGTAGAGACAGGGTTTCACCATGTTGGCCAGGCTGGTCTCGAACTCCTGACCTCAGGTGATCTACCTGCCTCAGCTGCTGAAAGTGCTGGGATTACAGATGTGAGTCATCGTTCCCGGTTGACCTGAGCTTCTCATCTGACAAAGGGACGAGAATGGTTGGGATGAAACTTAAGAGGGAATGAATGTCCACTGGGTATAGTGCTGTATGTATGAGGACTCTTGTGAGCACCCCAGAAAAACACTCTGACCATAGGCAAGGCTGACGGACCAGGGCCAGAAATCAGCAGTTCTGTGATTTAAGCTTCATTTAAATTTTTATTTTTAGACAGAGTCTTGCTCTGTCGCCCAGGTTGGCATGCAGTGGCGCCATCTTGGCTCGCTGCAATCTCCGCCTCCTGGGTTCAAGTGATTCTCATGCTTCAGTCTCCCAAGTAGCTGATATTACAGATGTGTGCTACCATGCTTAACCATTTTTTTTGTATTTTTGGTAGAGACGGGATTTAGCCATGTTGGCCAGGCTGGTCTCGAACTCCTGGCCTCCCAAAGTGCTGGGATTACAGGCGTGAGCCACTGCACCTAGCCTTAAACAAAGAATTTTAAACCCTCACTACTCAACGTGTGGCATGTGGCTAGCAGCATGGGCACTGGCTAGAGCTGGTGGGAGATGCACCACCTGGGGCCATGGGGTACAGGCCCCAGGCCAGAAGCTGTTTTTGGGGTGTACGTGCTCAGTGAACTCTCACGAAGCCCCTGGGAGGTACTTTTTGTTGCCGCCTCTCCATTTTACAGGTGAGTCAGTTGAGGCTTGGCTGGGTGAGGTGCCCCAGGTCCTGCCACAGGAAGGGCCAGGCCAGGCCTCACACCCATAGCTATGTTTAACCCAGAGTGTGTGTGCAGGTGATTTCCAGGATGACAGGTCTCAAATGTAAATGTTAGATACCATATAGACTCCCTCAGCCCCTTTTCAGAAAAACTACCCTGATGCCCGCCCTGTGTGTAAATATAAAAATCTGCAGACAAAACTGCGCACAAACTCCTTATGCTTTTCTTTCTTATGAAACTTTAAATAAAAACAATGCAAATTCAGCACAAAATTTTTAAATGACTACCTTTCAATGCCACAGCACGTTAGTTTGCAAGGGGTGATTATGCTGGACTGACGTGGTTTGGTCCTAGGACCCGCTCCCACTGGGAGGACCAACGTCTGTCACCCTGGGCTGGCAGTGACAGTGCACAGACCGCCGCCCCCTCCTGGATCCGTGAGGTCACTTTATGCAGAGTCCTATGTCGTCCCTTGGCCTCTGCTCAGTCACAGCACATTCTCCCCTTGCCAGAGCATGAGAACGTGGAGGAGCACCACTGGGTGCTGAGCCTGCAGCACCCTGTAGACCATCCAGAAAGGCTGAAAGGAGCTTATTCAAGATTATCATCAAAATGAAAAAACAGCTACTCTGGAAACTGAGGTGGGAGGAATGCTTGAGCCTAGGTATTGAAGGCTGCAGCGAGCCATGACTGCACCATCCCACTCCAGCCTGGGCGACGGAGTGAGACCCTGTCTCAGAAGAAAGAAGCCTGAATGTAGAGGCTCATGGCCCTCCCACTAAAATAGACATCGTGACAGCAGCATGAGACCCTTTGCACACTGAGCTGGCTTCCTTCTCAGGAACTTGGGGTTTAAAAAGCAAACTGCATACGCTGTCCCAAAGGGAGTCAACCCTTCATCCTCATAGTTGTTAAATTCCTGGTTTCTGATGTGTGTGCTTCTTAAAGTGCGTGTCAAGATTATTTCTGAGACAGGTTTCTGTTCTTCTTCTACTTACAAACAACACCTGTATTGCTCTGGAGCAGCACATTTGTTGAAAGATGTTCCCAAGAAGTCAAAACTTCTGGGCAGAAATTTTATTACTTTTTAAATAAAGCCATAAGAGAAGGTGACATTTTCATATAACCGCTAGTGCCAGGTTTGACTCATCCCCATCATTCTAATTTCAGATCAATCACTGGCTACAGGAGACTATTAACTGTGTCTCCCTGCCATGGCGCTCTCTCACACACCCCCATATGAACTTGCTTTTCCATAGGTCTTTTTGTGGAGATAGAGTCTCACTCTGTCACCCAGGATGGAATTCGTGGTGCACTGAGATAGCTCACTTCAGCCTCTAACTCCTGGGCTTAAGCCACCCTCCCGCCTCAGCCTCCGGAGGTCTTTATAATACTGGAGCTTACTCTCGGCTCTTGTCTGGTGGTGGTTTGTGGCTTGTGTTTTGTGTGTGTATGCTGTACTTGAAGGTTGGTGGTTTCAAGCTCTCAATCTGTGTCTGGACCTAGACAAGTTAACCCCTATCACCGAAAACCACAATACACAGAAGGTAGTTTTTATGGATCTCAGGACGAAGCCCATGGCAAGGAGCTGCTCTCTCCTCCTCAGGGGAATAGTTTTGTGTATGAGAACAGGCGTGCACTTTATGGCACGTCACTGCACGTGATTCCACCAACGGCACCCCAGGGAACTTACCTTGTCCCTCCCGATCGGAAGGGGCATGGCTGTGTACAGATTCTTCCTGCCATCAAACACGGGCTTCCGATCCCCAAAGATCTGGGTTTTAAAGTGCTGGACCATGTGTTCCACAATTTCCCTGAAACAAAGACAAAGTCAGGCAAAACGTCAATAAAATGGAGAACATGGCATACAAGGACGACATTTTTCTTATGCTATTTTTTTTTTGAGATGGAGTCTTGCTCTTATTGCCCAGGCTGGAGTGCAATGGTGTAATCTTGGCTCACTGCAACCTCTGCCTCCCGGGACGAAGCAATTCTCCTGCCTCAGCTTCCCGAATAGCTGGGATTAAAGATGCACACCACCTTGCCCAGCTAATTTTTGGAATTTTAGTAAAGACGGAGCTTCACCACATTGGTCATACTGGTCTCGAACTCCTGACCTCGTGATTTGCCCACCTCGGCCTCTTAAAGTGTTGGAATTACCAGCATGAGCCACCACACCTGGTCTTCTGATGCTATTTTTTTTTTAGACAGAGTCTCACTCTATCACCAGGCTGGAGTGCAGTGGCACAATCTTGGCTCATCACAACCTCCACCTCCTGGGTTCAAGTGATTCTCCTGCCTCAGCCTCCTGAGTAGCTAGAACCACAGGCGCACGCCACCAAAGCCAGCTAATTTTTGTATTTTTAGTAGAGACGGGGTTTCACCAAGTTGAGACCAAGATGGTCTTGATTTCTTGACCTTGTGATCCACCTGCCTTGGCCTCTAACGCTATCTTTTAAGCAATTTTGTAAGACCTGTGTCTCCTTTGGGCAACATCACTTCAAACTTCTATAAATCAGCAAACTAGGCCCATGAGTGAGTCGGTGCTCATGCATTCAGTCAGACACAGGAGGACCTGGGATGTGCCGGTGTATGTTATACGCCACCTTCAGTCACACACAGGAGAGCCTGGGATGTGCGGGTGTATGTTATACGCCACCTTCAGTCAGACACAGGAGGGCCTGGATGTGCCGGTGTATGTTATACGCCACCTTCAGTCAGACACAGGAGAGCCTGGATGTGCGGGTGTATGTTATACGCCACCTTCAGTCACACACAGGAGAGCCTGGATGTGCGGGTGTATATTATACGCCACCTTCAGTCAGACACAGGAGAGCCTGGGATGTGCGGGTGTATGTAATACGCCACCTTCAGTCAGATACAGGAGAGCCTGGATGTGCGGGTGTATGTTATACGCCACCTTCAGTCAGACACAGGAGAGCCTGGGATGTGCGGGTGTATGTAATACGCCACCTTCAGTCAGATACAGGAGAGCCTGGATGTGCGGGTGTATGTTATACGCCACCTTCAGTCACACACAGGAGAGCCTGGGATGTGCGGGTGTATATTATACGCCACCTTCAGTCAGACACAGGAGGGCCTGGATGTGCCGGTGTATGTTATAGGCCACCTTCAGTCAGACACAGGAGAGCCTGGGATGTGCGGGTGTATGTAATACACCACCTTCAGTCAGACACAGGAGAGCCTGGATGTGCGGGTATATATTATACGCCACCTTCAGTCAGACACAGGAGAGCCTGGGATGTGCGGGTGTATATTATACGCCACCTTCAGTCAGACACAGGAGAGCCTGGATGTGCGGGTATATATTATACGCCACCTTCAGTCAGACACAGGAGAGCCTGGATGTGCGGGTGTATGTTATACGCCACCTTCAGTCAGACACAGGAGGGCCTGGATGTGCGGGTGTATGTTATACGCCACCTTCAGTCAGACACAGGAGAGCCTGGGATGTGCGGGTGTATGTTATACGCCACCTTCAGTCAGACACAGGAGAGCCTGGATGTGCCGGTGTATGTTATACGCCACCTTCAGTCAGACACAGGAGAGCCTGGATGTGCGGGTGTATGTTATACGCCACCTTCAGTCAGACACAGGAGAGCCTGGATGTGCCGGTGTATGTTATACGCCACCTTCAGTCAGACACAGGAGAGCCTGGATGTGCCGGTGTATGTTATACGCCACCTTCAGTCACACACAGGAGAGCCTGGATGTGCAGGTGTATGTTATACGCCACCTTCAGTCAGACACAGGAGAGCCTGGATGTGCCGGTGTATGTTATACGCCACCTTCAGTCACACACAGGAGAGCCTGGATGTGCCGGTGTATGTTATACGCCACCTTCAGTCAGACACAGGAGGGCCTGGGATGTGCTGGGCACTTTATACGCCACATATAGCAGATGACGGACACTTCCAGAACCCCTGGAGCTCCTCAGAGGCACTGATGAGAAGAGCTATGAAATGGACACTTGCTGCTGGGAGGGACTGGGGTTCTAGTGTTGGGGGCTCAGGACCCCCGATCCCCACTTCCGCACCATGACAGAGAGGCCCCAGAAACAATTCTGCAAACCTCCTGCTGGCCTTGGGCTCTGCTCCAAACAGGCACCAGCTTGGCATAGCACTCTCCTGGCATTTCAGGGGTTGTTTTATTAGAGATAGGGTCTCGCTCTGTCACTGGAGTACAGTGTCGTGATTACTTCTCACTGCAGCCTCAACCTTCTGGGCAGAAGCAGTCCTCCCATCCCAGCCTCCCAAGTAGCCAGAACTATGTGCCCAAGCCATGATGCCCAGCTAATTTTTAAAATTTTTTTTGTAGAGAGGAGGCCTCCCTTATGTTGCTCAGGCTGGTCTCAAACTCCTGGGCTCAGGTAATCCTCCCACCTTTGCCTCCCACAGTGCTGGGAGTACAGGCATGAGTCATGTGCCCAGCTCTGGCGGGTTCTGAGGCATTTCAGCTCCACTCACTAAATGCCCGGCCCTCACACCCATGCCTGATGAAGTGCAAGTGTGAAGAGCCGGGGCCCCTGGCTGCCCCCAAAGGCCCACATGAGGGAAGCACGTAGAGGCCCATGGGATGCTTTGACTAGAAAATGCCAGCTCAGGGGATGTAGTAAAGAGGGAGAGGCATGTTGACCAGCAAGGGAAGTAGCTGTCAGACCTCCACGGGGAGGGGGCAATCGGAGCTCTGCGTGGCTAGAATGGTTTTTCTCCTGAGCAGAGCCTCCGTCATCTCTCAGGAAGCAAGAATCTGCCAAATCCTTCCATTCCTTTCCCAAAAGACGAGGCAATCTGGCCTGGAGGGCTTTCCTTGCTCAGACTAGCTTTGCTTGGTCCACCTCCAGCAGCTGCAGGGATCTGGCTACCCTGCCCTCCACACCTGCAGCCTGGGGAGTGCCCACCACAGACACCCAGAGCCTCTCAGCAACATCTTTGAGGGCTCCACCAATCTGCATCCACCTCTGACAGTGCTGAGAGACCCGGCCTGGGCAGGGCACGGCCTTGAGGGCAGTCAGCATGGCCCCAGCATCCATCCCTGCCATGCCTGCCTGGTAACCAGGGTACAATCTCACCTGGCACCTCCCCAACCTGCTCTGGGCTGCCCAAGACAAGGTGTGCCCTGCAGCTCTCACAAGAGACCAGCTCATTTCTCCGAGCTCTTTCCAAACCATTATAAAGGGTCCCCAAACTTCAGAGAGCCACATCTCCCTGGCCAGGACATCACCGTCAACTTGAGGTGCAGATGGCTCCATTGGAGGGGGAGGTGGGTTCTACTCACATTCAAAGAACAAATCATTCCCACCTAATTCAAACTTGACCTGAGCAGAGTAAGAGGGCGCACACCCCGGCTCATTTCATGAGGCTAGAAAGAAATCAAAACCTACCTGTTGAAACTGGACAGGGAGGGTACTCAGTGAAATCATGGAGTGATCACTTATAAACAGAGATAGGAACAAGACGCTAACACACTGGATCTAGGAACATGTTTAAAAAGAAATTATCTTATCAAAGTTCGTCGATACCAGAAACAAAAGATTGCATTTAACCTCATAAAACTAATTAACATAAAACAGGTTATAAACCTAAAGACCGTGAACTGAAAAATGCCTACAAGAAAACGTAAGAGAAAAATGTTCATAAACATTGGGATAGACAAAAATTTCTAAAAACTTTGTCCTTAAAGGAAAAATTCATAAACCAGGCTTCATTAAAATTAAAAACTGTGGCTGGGTGCTGTGGCTCACACCTATAATCCCAGCACTTTGGGAGGCTGAGGCAGGTGGATCATGAGGTCAAGCGATCGAGACCATCCTTGCCAAAATGGCGAAATCCGGTCTCTACTAAGAAGACAAAAATTTGCCAGGTGTGGTGGCACACAGTGGGAGTCCCAGCTACTCAGGAGGATGAGGCAGGAGAATCACTTGAATCTGGGAGGTGGAGGTTGCAGTGAGTCGAGATCATGCCACTGCACTCCACCCTGGCGACAGAGCAAGACTCTGTCTCACCAAAAACAAAACAAAACAAACAAAAAAAAACTTTTACCCATTTCTTTAAAAAAAAAAAGAGAGAGAGACACAGTCACAAAAACAAAAAGACAAGGCCAGGCACAGTGGCTCACACCTATAATCTCAGCACTTTGGGAGGCGGGGGGATAATATGAGGTCAGGAGTTGGAGACCAGCCTGGCCAATCTGGTGAAACCCCATCTCTAATAAAAATACAAAAAATTAGCTGGGCGTGGTGGCAGGCACCTATAATCCCAGCTACTTCGGAGACTGAGGCAGAAGAATTGTTTGAACCCAGGAGGCGGAGGCTGCAGTGAGTCTAGGCAAGACAGTGAGACTCTATCTCAAAAACCAACAAACCAAAATGAAAAGACGAGCGAATCGACTGGGAGGAAATACTCCACAATCACACAGACACACTTCTAACAACGAGCTTGCACACATAATATATTTAAGAAAATTTTTACAACTCAGTAAGATAATCCAACTTAAACGAGCAAAAGATTGAACCAGACACATGGCAGAAGAGGATACACAATGGCTGGCGAGCGCATTAAAGGATGTTCATCACCAGGCTGTAGGGAAGTGGAAATGAAGCCACGGACACCCACCAGAAAGGCGAAAATCGGAAAGGGTAACAATACCAAGAGCTGGTGAAGGCAGAGGGAAGTGCTCTCTTCTGTGAGGCTGATACAACTACTTTGGGAAAAAGTATGGCAGTTTTTTTACAAAGGTCAATGTCTGTTTACCACCCTGTCTAGCAATATCTGACACAAGAAAAATGAAAACACATATCCACGCAGACATTTGCATACAACTGTGCATAACAGCTCCAAACTGGAAGCAATTCAAGTAAATGTCCGTCTACCGGTGAATGGACAAACACTGGACGCCACACCTACACGCAATGCAATGCCTGAATCACTGCTACATGCCACGTGACGGGCGTCTCAGAAACGCGCTTGTGGAACGAAGCCAGACATGAGGAGGAACAGGTATACGATGATAACAATTCCACTCTCTAACAGGCGAAACAGGAAACTCTCTAACAGGCGAAAGCAGCCTACCTTGACAGAAAGCAGGTCTGTGTCTGCTTTGGGACAGGGGAGCTTAACTGAAAGGGGCAGGTGCTTCGGGGTTGTTAGCGTGTCCTATCGATTGTGGCGGCTCTTACCAGAGCGTGTATTTTTTAAAGCCCATAGGCCCATATGAAGGCATGCCTAGGAGATATCGTGGGTTAGGTTCCAGAACAGCACAATGGAGGAAATGTCGCAATAAAGCGGAGTGGCACAAGGCGTTTGTTCCCGGCACACAGAAACGTTGTCTCCACTGTACTGCAGTCTAGTCAATGTGCAAGAACACTGTGTCAAAAAGAAAGTACATACTTTGATTAAAATACTTTATTGCCAAAAATGCTGAAACAGACACGAAGCCAGAGCATGCTGCTGGAAGAAGGGCAATGATAGGCTTGCTTGGCACAGGGCTGCCAGGAACCTTCAATCCGTTAAACAGTAACAAACGGTACCTGCAAAGGGCAATGAGGTGAAACAAGGAAATGAGGAGCACCTGCACTTCAGAAACGTGCACTTTGTTGGATGTAAATTATATCTTGATAAAGTTGATATTTGCACAAAATCAGTGTAACATTTTTTAAAAAATTATGACAATCTCAGCCAGGTGTAGTGGCTCACACTTGTCATACCCACACTTTGGGAGGCCGAGGTGGGCAGATCACTTGAGGTCAGGAGTTCAAGACCAGCCTAGCCAAGAGACGAAACCCCATCTCTACTAAAACTATAAAAAAATTAGCTGGGTGTGGTGGCACACATCTGTAATCCCAGCTACTTGGGAGGCTGAGGCATGAAAATCACTTGAACCCGGAGGCAGAGGTTGCAGTGAGCTGAGACTGTGCCACTGTACTCCCGCCTGGGTGACAGAGCGGGACTACATCTCAAAAACAAAAACAAAAACAAAAACTATGACAATTTCAAAGATGCAGAAGAAAAGCATTTAATAAAATTCAACATCCATTCATAGTTTTTTCGGAAACGGAGTCTTACTCTGTCTCACAGGCTGGAGTACAGTGGTACAATCATAGTTCACTGCAAACTTGAATTCCTCGGCTCAAGGATCCTCCCGCCCAGCCACCCAAGTGGCTGTGACTCTGGGCACATGCCACCACGATGGGTAATTATTCGCTGTTTGTGGAGATGAAGCTTTGCCATGCTGCCTGGGTTGGTGGTGAACAAGCTCAGGCAATCCTCTCATCTTAGCCTCTCAGTGCTGGGATTACAGATGTGAGCCATCCTGCCTAGTGCTGATATATTTTTTTTAATTAGAAAAGTAGGGATAGAAGGAAACATCTTAATCTGGTAGGAAATCTGCACAGATAACCTTCTCGGTCTATAGCAAACCAACTTTCCCTGAGGTTTGCAAAGTAACGAAGACGCCCACATCACAGTTTCTGTTCAACACCGCACAGCAGGTCACAGTTACCACCACAGGGTAAGAAAAGGACTGTAACAAAGAGAAAAACTGTCATTACTGGTGGACATTAGGACTGTAGTTGAGAATCCAGAAGAGGCTACAGAGAAAAAGGAGGCTTCAGAAAGCCGGAGCGCGATCTCCTGGTCTGCAGAGAGCTGCAGGCCTCTCACGGGGTGAGGGCCGCCTACACCCCTTCCTTCACTCCTGTGATCTCAGGGAAAGAGGCGGCTGGAAGGTGAAGGAGTCACACATCCAACAGACATCTCAGCGATGAGGCTGCAGGCACCACCTCCTGCAGGGACGGGTCCCCCGCTTCCCTGTCCTCTCCCTGTGTGTAAAAATCCACATTCCCACAAAGATTTGGTCCCTGGCAGTACACTGGCAGTCCCCCACCCGTGGCCATTCTAAGTTGAATATCACAGCAGAGGAATTTCTGAGGGACCTGGTGATATAGGACCGCTGTGTTTGGAAACAGTTATTTCACTGTAGAACGTAACATAACGGCAATCCATCACTGATTATGTACTCCAGAATCGGTGGCCACCCCCCTCCTTCCAATTTCTAAAAGGAAAGACCCCTGCCTTGACCCCTACCTGTCTGCCCTGCAACTGGAGAGCAGCAGCTGCAGCAGGGGCGCAGGTGAGGTGGGGGTCCTCCCAGAGCCACATGTGCAGGGAAGGAGGGAGGGAGGCATGGGGACTCCAAGTCCAAACCTGAATTCACAGAGCTTTTCTTTGAGAGTAGGAAACATGAAAAGATGTTTAAAAAAAAAAAAAAAATCAGGAAAGAGATATACCATGTTTATGAATCAGAATATTTTCCTCAAACAAATCCATCCTTTTAATTTCAGTAAAAATCCAGAGAGGGATGTATTTTTGATAGCATTTAACAAACTCATCCTAAAACATAAGTGGGAAGCTGAAGGGCAGAGGCTGGCAGGTATTCTTGAGGCGGAGCACCTGGAGGAGGGATACACTAGATCTCCATGTGGAGAAAGCCACCCGGAGGGAGGCAGTGGGGCTGGGACAGGCAGAGGCCTCGGGATAGAACCAGAAACAGGCCCAGGATGGGGGTGGCAGGAGAGAGAGAGGGCAGGACACGCTTCTCAATGACTTCTGTCAGGCAACCACATACCCAGGATTCAAGGAAATACAACTGAGCCCAGCTACTAGAAACGCTCCTCTGGATGCACACTCACTGTCCCCAGCCCCACCCAGTGCTCGGCGTGACGATTCCGTTCACTGTCCTGCGGGCCCCTGGAGAAGGGGTCAGGTCCAGCTCATCCTGCACACCTAGGACAGCATGCAGCCTGGGCTGGTCAGATCTCTCTTGAGAGGGAGGCTGTTCGGTCATGCCAGCCAGGCAGTGCCCCAAAGGGCTGCTGTGCATACTGGTGGGGTCAGCCATCCGACAACCCTGGCCAGCACCCAGAGACAGCATTCCTGGCCATCTGCCCACGGCCCCACTGCCTCAGGGCCCACTGCTAAGGGTGCAGAGGGGCTGATGTTGTATAAAGCAGAGGAAGTGGCCCTCGTGGCTGCGGCAGCAGGATGGCACCTCGCTGCCTAGTTCTAACACGGGGACGGGGCCCTTCCCTCCACAAACACAGATGACCCCCCTGTACTTGCTAGTGAATTTTTTCTTTGTAAAACTGTGATAAAATACAGATACATAGAAGTGACCATTTCAACGAAGCGTTCAGTTCAGTGGCATGCTGTCATGAGACAATCACCACCCTCTGTTCACAAACGTTTTTCATTTCCCTGAAATGAAACTGCACCCGTGAGGCTCTAACTCCCCGGCCAGCCCCAGGAGCCAACATGGATGCTACTCCCGGAGTCCCTGAGTCTGGCTGTTGGTTTCGATCCAGTGCAGGCACTGGAAAGCAAGCGAGGGAGCCTGCTTACAGACAGCCAGCTCTGCTGGCTGCCCAGGTCTCAGGCTGGCCCTTGACCTCCAAAAAAGGTAGAGCCAGAAGCCCATCTGCACGCATCCCATCTGCCAGCGGTCAAGTTGTTAGCACTCGCTCTGCCAAGTACCTGAGCGGGGCCAGCTCCCTCCCCGGTCACCACCCAGGGCAGGGGCAGTGCCAAGCAGCACCCCACACAGGGCCAGGGCCGCCTCTCAGAAGCAGAGCACACTTGCTGAGGCAGAGAAGCAAGTGCATGCCCGTTCTCTTGCCTGCCCTTTGGACGTGATTTTGAGAGCTTCCCTCTTTCACAGACGCCATTCTTTCATTAACTTCTCATCACACAGCTTTTGCCTCAACATGTTCTCATTGTTAAGTTTCACAAACTGATAGAGCTAGAAGTCCCAGCCTGGGCAACACAGACAGACCCCGTCTCTACAAAATATTTAAAAAGTAGTGGAGAGTGGGGGTGCGTGCCAGTGGTCCCGCTACTTGGGAGACTGAGGTGGGAGGATCGCTTGAGCCTGGGAGGTCGAGGCTACAGCGAGCCATGACTTCGCCAGCCTGAGAAACAGAGCGAGACCCCGTTTCAAAAGTTAAAAAAAAAAAAAAAAAAAGCCAGAAGTCTGTTTACACTACCCACTCATCTGAATCCCCTTCTAAGAAGTAATCTTATCCTTTTCAAGCCTGTGCTTTCACATAAATACACAGGTACCTGCAAATACATTGTTTTATTATTTTTTATACACATGGTATCAAACCCACACTTGCAAGGCTTGCTGTGTCTCTGAGATCTGTCCCTTATCTGTATACAGTGTAGCCACCAAGTGGAGAAGTCCAGACAGTCCTCAGGTACCTCAGCGCTTACCCCTTAACACTTGCTACTTAGCTGCCTGTGCTTCGGGGCTTGGAGGTCAGCCTGGGACCTCCACTCCTCTAACCCGCCACTTCCTGCTGATCTTCAGATGGTGTCTTTTGTTGCCGGGTTTTTAAAATTTCGGAGTAGTCATCCTATCCATCTCCTTGAGATACAAAGACTGAGAAGGGGAGAGAGGGAGGGAGAGAGGGAGGGAGGGAGGGAGGGAGGGAGGGAGGGAGGGAGGGAGAGGGGAAATGTGCATGCTGTTTCATGTCCTCCTTCTGGTTCTAAGTACTCGCTAAACCACACATTCACACAAGGTTCTATTCCAGGGAAATGCAAAAACAAAGCAGCAGTCTCACTGATGGAGAGCCACACAGCATGAGATATACTAAAAGATCTAGGAGCACCTTTAGCAAAGAAAGCTGCTTAACCCAGCGGTGCACACAGCTTTTGTTCAGAAATATGTTTTAGTAAGTGCATAGAGAATCTCATGTAACTCTCGACATATTCCGGACACGCTGGGTGAATTCAATGGCTTGGTTTTATGGCTATGTCCCCAGACATTCTGTCTCTCAGCATATTGGGAGTTTTCCAACTGTCACCACGGCTTAGAACACTTTCACCACCCCGGAAAGCAACACCGTACTCCACGGCGGTCACTTCCCACCGTTCCAGGGAAAGACAAATTTACACAACCATTTACAATGGCAACAAAGAACATAACATACTTTAGATTCAGAGCAACCACAAAAAAAATGTGAAGGGACTTTCTAGCAGAAGTTGATGCGTTGTTTATATTTATCATTTTATGTACTTGGAAACGCAACAGATCCAGAACAGCTAAAACAATTGTGAAGAACAACAAGTTTAGAGGAATTATGTGATCGGATTTCAAGCCTTACCCCTTAACTACAGTTCAAATGACCAAGAGTTCCTGGCCTGAAGGCAACACATAAGAGAGTCCAGAAATAGGTCCACACATATACACAGGCTGAGTGCCCCAATCTGAAAACCCCAAATCCAAAATGCTCCAAAACCTGAAACTTTATGAGCACCAACACGATGCTTAAAGGAAATGCTCATCGGAACATTCTGGGTGTCAGGTTTTCAGATCTGTGATGCTCAACTGATAAGCATAATGGAAATGTTCTAAAATCCAAATGAATGAACATACGAACACTCGAAACGCTTCTAGTCCTAATCATTTTGAATAAGGGAAGTTCAACCCGTACAATCAAATGATTTTTTCCCAAAGGTCGAAAGGTAAATCAGAAGGGGAAAGAAAAGTATTTAACGGACCCTTACCTCACACCATACATGAAAATTAATTCAAGATGGATCACAGACTAAATATGCAAGTGAAAACTATAATTCTAAAATATAAACAGGAGAATATCTTTATGATCCCTAGGTAGGCAAAAATTTCCTAGAGAGAATACACTATGTAACAGCTATTTTTAAAAAATCTATAAATTAGACTCCAACAAAACTGAAAAGTTCTGCTCATTAAAAGAAAGACACCATTAGGAAGGTGAGATGACAAGCTTTGGACTAGAAGAAAATATTCCCAGTATAAACTTACATGATGGTGGTTTTTAGGTGCTAACGTGTCAAGATTAAAGAATAATCCAGAGAACTGGTAACATGTGACTCCTGGGTGTGTCTGTGGCTGCTTCCAGCAGGGACTGCGTGTCAGTCAGGGACCAGGTAGGGATCTGCCCCCAGTGTGAGCGATGCCTTCTAAACAGCTGGGGGCCCAGATAGGAAAAACAAAAAGGAGAGAAGGAGTGATTTCCTCTCTCCCTGCTGTGGCTGGGACATTATTGGACATCAGAACTCCAGGCCCCCTGGCCTTTGGGATCCAGGAGTTAACAGCAGCCCCGTGGGTTCCGGGTCTTTGGCATCCCTGGTTATAAGGCTTTCAGACTTGGCCTGAACCCCACTACTGACACTCCAGGGTCTCCAGCCTGTAGATGGCCTGCTGTGGGACATCTTGGCCTCTACAATAAAAAAAGCCAATTCCCCTAATAAATCCCCTCTCACATCTACAGATACAGGTACAGTCATGCGTGCCTTAACGCTGGAGATATGGCCTGAGAAATTCACTTAGGCAACTTCATTGCACTGTGAATGTCATAGACCGTATCTCTATACACGCAGGAGGCACAGTCTACCGCACACCTAGGCCGCAAATGTGTACAGCATGTAACTGCTGAACACTGCAGACAGCTGTAACATCATGGTAAGCATGTGTGCATCTAAATACTCCTAGGCCAGGTCCAGTGACTCACGCCTGGAATCCCAGCACTTTGAGAGGCTGAGGCACGCAGACCACTTGAGGTCAGGAGTTCCAGACTAGCCTGACCAATATGGTAAAATCCTGTCTCTACTAAAAATACAAAAAAAATTAGCCAGGTGTGGTGGCAGGTGCCTGTAATCCCAGCTACTCAGGAGGCTGAGGCAGAAGAATTGCTTGAACCCAGAAGGCAGAGGCTGCAGTAAGCCGAGATCATGCCATTGCACTCCAGCCTGGGTAACAGAGCAAGACTGCGTCTCAAAATAAAAAATAAAAAAATTGGGCCGGGCACGGTGGCTCATGCCTATAATCCCAGCACTTTGGGAGGCCGAGGCGGGTGGATCACGAGGTCAAGAGATCGAGACCATCCTGGTCAACAAGGTGAAACCCCGTCTCTACTAAAAATACAAACATTAGCTGGGCATGGTGGCGCGTGCCTGTAGTCCCAGCTACTCGGGCAGCTGAGGCAGGAGAATTGCTTGAACCCAGGAGACGGAGGTTGTGGTAAGCCGAGATCGCACCATTGCACTCCAGCCTGGGTAACAAGAGCGAATTAAGAAAGGGTCATGCATTGCTCGACAACATCTATGTTGGCTATGAGGGCACTGGTGTTGGGAATTTTCCAGCCCCCTTATCATCTTTTGGGACCACTGTGGTATATGTGTTCTGTCACTGGTCAAATGTTGTCACATGGTATGAGACCGTCCCTCTATCCTATTGGTTCTGTCACGCTGGAGGACCCTGACAAATGCAACTTGCATCTAGAATATAATAAAAACTCTCACAAATCAATAACGACAAGACAAGAAACTCAGCAAAATGGGCAAAAGACTTCAACACTTTGCTAGAAATAATGTCACTTAATCGATGAAAGTAACATATATACACATGAAAAGATGCTCAGCTTATCAGTAACCACAGAAATGAAAATTAAAATCACGATGAGAAGCCACTGCCCACCCGCCAAAACACAAAAATAAAAACATCTGACCACACTGAGCACCGGTGGGGGTGGGCAGCCTCGGGAATACCCAGCAGAGCTGACGGGGGGAAAACGGGTGGGCACATGGAAGCGGCATTCATGTGGCGGGTTCACATGCAGGTAAATGCACACCTGCCCCTCCACCCAGCAGTTCTACTCCCAGGTATTCACCTAAGACAGATGAAAACACCTCCACAAAAAGAACTTCAACAAGAGTGTCCACAGCAGCCTTGTTCCTAATGGTCACAGCCTGGACTGCCCAAGCGTTTACAGGAGGATGAGAAGCATACACACAACGGCGCAGGTGGGTGTCGGGAATTCTGCTGAGTAGGAGCGGTCTGTATTCAGGCTGTGGCAGTATAGGAACCCGTAAACCAATCCGTGACACACACGAGAACGCTGTGACTTCAGGGTCTGGGGACGACTAGAAGAGGGTATGAGGCAACTTTCTAGGGTGACCAGTACATACATTTGTCACAGTTCTTTGAGTTGTACATTTATGATGTAAGTATTTCACTATCCTGAAATTGTATCTCAATAAAAAACCTTTTCCTCTTTTTTGGTTTTGTTTGCAGTCCATAGGTTTGACTCTGAAAACCAAATACAGCAGAAACATTCTGGAAAAAAGTCAGATGGAGCTGGCTGAGAATGTAAAAGTTATCAGTTTAAACACCGTGTCTGTCCTCGCAGACCACTTACGCAGGTCACTGAAGGATGAAATGTGATACCTGTTAACTCTCCTCGGGCACTTCTCTGGCTTGATATCCAATTCATAATGATAGATGTCAATTTTGGGGATGTCCATTTCGAAGAAATTGGCCTGTAATTTGATTGTTCTCCCGGAGGTCCCAAAGTCGGGTCTAGGTGGAGGCTTGAAGGCATATCCTTGGATGGGGGGTGGCGGCGGTGCAGGAGGCGCAAGTGCTGGAATGGCAGAGAGAACAGCCGTTATGGGGAGCACGCTTGCTCCGCGGCCCTCCCACCCCTCGGCCCCAGCCACCACACGCCCCCTCTGCTCTTTCCATTCATGTCCAGGCCAATATGGCATTCCACAGAGGCGGAGTCTCAACGTTAAGCCAATAATTTACTCAAAATTTATCATAACAACTTAAACTTGCTACATCCATTTCTGTTCTTTCTTCCTGTCCGAGACACTGGACAGACCACGTAGAGACACTGGACAGACCACGTAGAGACACTGGACAGACCACGCAGCCTGAATTAGCAGCGAGGGAGACAAGGCAGAGAGCCCAAAAGTGTCAAGGTGGTGCCCCTCCCTCATTGCTGCTTATTCATTTACTCAGGAAATGCTTTTCATTATACATAAGCAGTAGAAAATTCATCCTAACTCAAGTTCTTAGTGGCTCCATGTTAGTACAATTCAAAACGCATGTTTAGAAAAATAAGTATTTTCCAATAATAGAATACTTCCAATTTTCACTCAAATGTCCGCTTAAAAAAAAAAAAAAAAAAAAACCTTCTCCATTTAAAACAAATCCCCTGTACTTCAATCCCCATTGACATTCACCAGAAAGATAAAGTACTCTACTACAAATAGTAGGAGCTGTTCTTACTGTATTTCGGACCTAGAAACACCCAGAGACTCCTCGAATTACTTGTTTTTTATTTTGTTTCCTATGAGAAAACTAACATGCTTTAAAGGTTATCAAGCTCACTGAGTTATACCATTTGGAAATGATCACAGCAGCTTGGTCTTCCACCAAGCTGTCCTGACCTCATACATGACACATCTACAGGCTTCCACAACACTCCATCCCATCAATGGCACATAGCCCGTGCCCCAGTGTGCTGGGCGCCATGCCTTGGGCCAAGCCTACAAAATGAACCCAGTCGGGCCAGGCATGGTGGCTCACACCTGTAATCCCAGCACTTTGGGAAGCCAAGGCAAGTAGATCACTTGAGGTCAGGAGTCCGAGACTAGCCTGGCCAACATGGTGAAACCCCGTCTCTATTAAAAATACAAAAATTAGCCAGGTGTGGTGGTGCGCACCTGTAGTCTCAGCTACTCAGGAGGCTGAGGCAGGAGAATCACTTGAACCTGGGAGGCAGAGGTTGCAGTGAGCCAAGATTGTGCCACTACACTCTAGCCTGGGTGACAGCATGAGACTCCATCTCAAAAAAAAAAGCAAGTCCTTAAGCAGCTTCCATGACATGCAGACGGTTTCCACGTGTCGGTCATCCACAGGATGGCTCTGACGGCTTTTCATAAGCTCAGCAGCTCACTGAGATCCTTCCCAGCACGGACTCTGACGGTGACCAGGAGTGGACACCACAGTCCAGGTAGGTCAGTGGAGCCGGCCACTCCCTTGAGGGCCAACTGAGCCTCTCCGTACAGCAACACTGGAGCAGAACAAAGTGCTCACCCACACGTGGCCCTGTTCTCAGGCGGCTCCAACCACCCAGTGAGACGGCTCCCAGAAAATTCCAGACAGCCCAGGAATCCGGCCCCATGGCCAATCTCAATTCCAGGGTAGGGCATGTTCCCCTCAGGGAGGAGAGTCACTGTCCTTTGGTGACTCCCAGCTTACAAGGTGCTCATGCAATTACTTAACCAAGCCTCACAACCACACCCCAAAGGGGCACACTGCTGGCTGCGAGGTTTGGGGCTGGAACACAAGTAACTCAGGTGAAGCAGAGCTGCGAGGCCGGCTCCAAACCAGGCTCCTCCACCCGGGCCCCAAGCAGAGTCCCAGCACAGATGCAGCCCGGGTCCAGGGCTCAGGCTCACCCTATCTCTCCTAAGGAGCCTCCCTGGAGACCTCCTCCTCTGCAACACCTGCCGTGGGAGACGGGAAACCTGCACACAGCCAGTGGTTGCAACCTCTGTGAATAAAGGCAATGAGAAAATGCAGGGGTAATTCATAAAATCTGCAATTTCCTAAGAGAGTCCTTTCTTGCTTCTAGCTTTTAATTATGAAAATACTGATACTTCACGTGAAGGCATATGGAATATGAAATTACAAGTTAAAGATGTAAAAGTTTTCCACGCAGAGGGGCTGGGGGGCCCACCTTCCCGAACCTTCGGGAAGACACTTCCACTGCCGAGGACAGCTCTGCAGACCTGAGCCTTCGGGGTGCCTGAAATCTACTCTGATCACGCACAGGGAGTCCCACACGTAAGTTGCAGATACAAGCGGAAGGATCAAAGCCAAAGCGTGTGGGAGGAGACGGAGCAGAAGTGTGCGGACGCAGCCCCGTGCACAAGGAGGAGACGGAGCAGAAGTGTGTGGATGCGACCCCCGTGCACAAGGAGGGAGACAGAGCAGAAGTGTGCAGACGCGGCCCCCGTGCACAAGGAAGGAGGGGACGACATGAAGGGCACTGGCTGCCCAATGCCCCCACCCCCGGCTGTGAGCCCCTGGCCCCAGCAGGTGAATAATGCACCAAGATGGGAACCAAATGAACAAGAGGCCACAAGACATGGATGGGCCACACACGCACTCATCCCATTTGACATGGATTATTCTAAAGGGAATTCTAATTCCACCTGGTGACACATTCTCTAAGTGCTCTCTGTTGAAGAAATGGAAGCCTGTGAGGAGGAGGCATCCAGGATGCCCTCACGGAGAACATGCCACTGCACTGGCACTCACAGAACGGGTCCTGGTTCCCGCTGCCTGTCCAGTCCAACAGCCGAGTCCCAAATCCCTGTTCTGCATCCAAGACCCACTACCACCAGGCCTGCTGGCAGCACCCTCCTCCATCTCCTCCAGCCTCCAAGAATGCTCCAAGGAGCCATCGAGGTTCACCTCTCCATGGACACTCTCCCCAGACACCCCATGGGCACCTCCTCCTGAGGCCACAGGCGGCACGCCCTGCCACATGTCCCACCCAGCAACTAACCAGTCGTATTTTAAATGGGTTTCCAGATGTTTCCATAAGTATTAGTCTTGTCTCTGCACTGGAGGTTGAAACCCTTGGGAACAAAAAGGCAAATCCTCTTTCATTCAGGAATCCCAGGATCTTAGCACAGCACACCTCAGCCACACTGCAAGCTCGGTTCCAACACAATAAAACACATCACGCCAATGCTTAGGTGTCCCAGTGCATATAAAATTCTGTTTGCACTATACTGCAGCCTAGAAAGCGGGTAATAGTATTGTGTGTAAATAATGGAACAGAGGGAGGGAGGCAGAGAGGCAGAGGGGCAGAGAGGGAGAGAGGAAGAGAGGGAGGGAAGGAAGGAAAAAAGGGAGGAGGAGGGAAGGAAGGAAGGAAGGAAGGAAGGAAGGAAGGAAGGAAGGAAGGAAGGAAGGAAGGAAGGAAGGAAGGAAGAGGGGACATATTATCTGTGCAGGGCAATAAATCAAGGTGTGCCTGTGGTTGGAAGGGACCTTAGCTGCTGCTGGGAGGGGCAATGGCTCCCCGGGACCCAGGGCTGGCAGGCCCACTGCACTTAAAGCCATACCCATTCCTCAGAAAGTGAGTTCTGAGGGCAGGGCCTGGAACCCAGCGTAGCGTCACATACACAGCCATGCTGTGTTTGCTGAATCGAGATCACTCAGCGTGTTTATTTAAGATTCCAGTTTTAGAGCCGCATCTCACACAGCGAAAGGGAAATGTAGTGAATGAGTAATCGGCTTCCTGTGTGAGCAACTGGGTCACGTGGAACACAAAGTTTCAATATGCACAGCGGATGTCAGCAGAGGCAGGGAGCAAGCGAGCAGGTGGCCCCCCGAAGAAACCCCTTTCAGAGTTGGCTCCTCCCCGACTTTCCAGGGAGGGATTCCGGGCAGACTCCTGCCACCTGCCCCGAGGGCCATCTAAGTAAGGGACAGGGACTGGGGAAAGTTGGTGCATGAAGAGGAAAGTGAAAGTTGCTGCATGAAGAGGAAAGTGAGAGCCTGCCAGTATCCCCCGCAGACATGTACCCTGGAGTGGGGAGAGGAACAGCATTAATTCAGAGTCATTAAATAAATGAATGGCCCAGCTCTTCCATGAAGCCGATTTGGCTACCGGTGAGTGAACCACAGGCCCAGGCTGGCATCCACAGGCTGCACAGCTGTGGCCTGAGCTTGTGTGGCAGCCTCACTATGAGGCTGGCGCAGGGGCCCATGGCTGTCTCCTAGGAACTGGCCCAGGGCTCAGCACCCATGTCTCAGGATGCAAATGGTTAAAGATCTGTCACCATGGCCGGGCGCGGTGGCTCAAGCCTGTAATCCCAGCACTTTGGGAGGCCGAGATGGGTGGATCACGAGGTCGATAGATCGAGACCATCCTGGTCAACATGGTGAAACCCCGTCTCTACTAAAAATACAAAAAATTAGTTGGGCATGGTGGTGCATGCCTGTAATCCCAGCTACTCAAGAGGCTAAGGCAGGAGAATTGCCTGAACCCAGGAGGTGGAGGTTGCGGTGAGCCAAGATCGTGCCATTGCACTCCAGCCTGGGTAACAAGAGTGAAACTCCATCTCAAAAAAAAAAAAGATCTGTCACCAAAATGCCACGCAAAGCTGTTTCCGAAGCCATGCTTCTCCATGGTCCCCCTAAGAACTCTGCATTCATGACGCTGGGCATCTGCCGGAAAGTGTGCAGGCTAAAGCACTCGAGAAAGATAGCTCAGGGCTGCCAAGCACTCTGTGCCACACCCTGCACCAAGCCGGGTGCAGACCTGGCCTCTGTGATGCCAGAACAGGGGTGCCCTGGCCAGGCAGTGGCAGAGGAGCCACTGAGATCTGTGCCATTAGCACGAGCCATGGAATGGGACAGGTGACGGCCCAGTGAGCACAGCCCGGAGAGGAGATGCTATCAAGCTGTATTCTCCTGCTAAAATCAGGATATGCGAGCCACAACTCACCTGCTGTCTACACAGGCAAGCCTCCCTTGTGGCCACCCAAGTTGACACTAAACACAGTCACGGCAGTGTTTTTGGTAAAATGGATGGAGGCAGTCTCAAATGTGTACTGAGAATGCCGACAGAACATCTGCTCCTGTGGGCCGGAGTGCAGACAACTGTACGCTGTCTACCGCGCCAGGCCAGGGCCACCAACAAGCCCACGGTGAGCCAGAGCCAAAGCCAAAGCCTCACCCAGCCAGAGTTCACAGAGACGCATTCGGCCCAGGCATCACGGCTGTGCAGGGATAGCCGGAGCTGGGTCCCCAGCTGATGCGTTCCATCGCCCCCAATCTGACTCACAAACTGACCTCAACAGGGGCGCTGGAGCACCCCCAGGTCTGTGAGGACATACCGAAAGTCAAATGTGACGAGATGGGGGAGGAAATGGAATTCTCGTGCTTTGGGGGGTTCCAAGTCCCTGGTGCAGAACCTGCCCAAACACAGAGGCCAAGGAAACAGAGGCACAGAGGGGGGTCCCAGGTCCCTGGTCACAGAACTGCCTGAACATGGATGCCAAGGAGACGGAGGCACAGACATGACCCATGCGGAAGGGAGTCAACAGAGCCCATCCAGCTGGCGGCCAGTCACCCCCCACCACAGGGGAGGCTGCTTCTGCCACCAGCCAGAGCTCTGAGCAGGAGCTGAGGCATCAGTGCTCCTCAGAACCAGGGGCATCGGCCCAGGAGCCAGCTGATGCCATCCAGGGGTCTCAATGTGGCAGTGGGCAGCTGGTGCACCAGGCTCAGAGAATATGTCCCGGGGAACGCTGACCATCGGCAGGAGCCCTGGGACCCTTTCGCCCCAGGGATGGACCCTGCCACAGCCCTAGGACCTCATGGGTCCCAGCTTAGGAAACGGCCCCTGCCCCTCCTCCTGTGGGCACAGGGACACAGGATGTAGCCATCCACTGCTGCTCTCTGCTTGCATCTGCTCCCTAAGAAGGAGGTTTTGCCTCCACTCGGGCCCATGAGAAGGGTGGGTGAGAATGAGAGGGAAGGAAATTCTGGGTGCATCCCTGGGTGGGAGTGGCCCCGGATGGGTGCAGTCTCAGGTGGGGGCAGCCCCAGGTGGGAGCAGTCTCGGGTCAGGGCAGCCTTGGGTGGGAGCAGCCCTGGGTGGGTGCAGACCCAGGTAGGAGCAGCCCCGGGTGGGAGCAGCCTGAGGTGGGGGCAGTCTTGGGTGGAGACCCAAGGTGGCAGCAGCCCTGCATGGGAGCAGCCCTGGGTGGGTGTAGTATCGGGTGGGAGCAGCCCAGGGTAGGGGCAGCTCCGGGTGGGGGTAGCCCAGGGTGGGAACCAAGGTTGGGAGCAGCCCAGGTGGGGTCAGCCCAGGGTGGGGGCAGCCTCAGGTGGGGGCAGTCTTGGGTGGGGACCCAGGGTGGGAGCAGCCCTGGGTGGGAGCAGCCTTGGGTGGGGGCAGCTCCGGGTGGGGGCAGCCCAGGGTGGGGACAGCTCCGGGTGGGGGCAGCCCAGGGTGGGGACCCAGGGTGGGAGCCGCCCCGGGTGGGTGTAGTCTCAGGTGGGGGCAGCTCCGGGTGGGGGCAGCCCGGGGTGGGGGCAGCCAGGCTGTCCTCGGTGACACATTTGCACTTCTGTTGAACACTTCTGTGTTCTGGGGGCGAGGTTCCTGGAAGGCTTTCCTTTCTGTTCTCCCTGAGTAGAAACTCTTGGAACATTTCCAATCTGTCTCAGCCTGGTTCTTGGCAACACCAGACGAAGGGGCCATGGGAAGCAACATGAGCAGAAGCAGTCACCCCAAAGGCAGCGGCTGTGGAGGTACTGTGTGAGGACAGCAGGGAGAACCCCCCCCAGAGACTGGAGCACCACCGCTGAGGCCGACACAGGCGGCCCACATCCCCAGATCAGACTGACAGTCATCCCTAAACCACTCACTCCCTTCTTTTGGTTTAATGAGTAATAGCCTGAAACTATTTTAACCTTATTTTAGTGAGCAATAGAGTGTGCACAGGAAGAGGATGACAAACCCGTCCAGTCTAGGGCTGATCACAAACAAACATCCGACTAATCTGCTGATGACTCACGACCCACGCGGACTTTCCTCCACAGGGGTTTTCAAACAAATGCTTGTGGCTCAACCTGAAACTGCAACCACCATTATCTCCTTGAGAAACGGTCCTCAAAGCCTCCCCTGTGACCTTTACGAAGCAAACCTGCCCCCATAAATTTTGAATAAATTTTTCCTTACAAGTCAAAAACATCCCCTTTGATCCACCGTCTGTCTTTATTCAACAATATTAGAAATTCTGTAATAAGGCTGGGCACAGTGCTCACGCCTGTAATCCCAGCACTTTGGGAGGCCAAGGCGGATGGATCACCTGAAGTCAGGAGTTGATGACCAGCCTGACCAACATGGTGAAACCCAGTCTCTACTAAAACACAAAAATTAGCTGGGTGTGGTGGTGGCACAAGCCTGTAGTCACAGCTACTTGAGAGGCGGAGGCACAAGAATCGCTTTAACCGGGGAGGCGGAGATTGCAGAGAGCTGAGATTGCGCCACTGTGCTCCTGCCTGGGCAACAAGAGCAAAACTCCGTCTCAAAAAAAAGGAAAAAGATCAAAGAAATACTATAATAAATACAAGCAGGAATTAAAGGAATACTGGTCAAATATAAGTTACCTCCTACAGAAACGTTCCTCAGTCGAGGCAGCTGATGAGAGACCACAGCATCTCTACCACCGGCCCCACCAGGATGGACCCCCACTGCACGCTGGCAAAGCACTGCTGGAAGCCTGACACGCTCAGTGTGGACGTGAAGAACACCTTACGTGTATATTTCTCTGACTCTTTTCTGCAGCCTTTTCTGGTTTCGACTCCAGATTTTTTTTTTTTTTTTTGTGATTCTGACTCTGTATCTGCCTCTCCCGCCAGAAAGTAGGCATCACAATATAGCAAGGACTGTGTCTGTTTTTGGGCAACTGTTCAAGGAATGAATACACAGATGAATAAAAGAGTATCCTGCTGTTACACTGACTCTTAGTAAAAATGCCATCTGGGTTTAGGACTTAATGCCAAGTGTTTTTAGGACAAAATCATGAGGCATCCATAGGAAGACGATTACTCTACCTTTTACAAATAGTCTTTATTGTTTGGTTATTTTATATTTTATCCTTTTTAGTAGAGACAGGGGTCTTGCTATGTCACCCAGGCTGGTCTCCCAACTCCTGGCCTCAAGCGATCCTCCCACCTTGGCCTCCCAAAGTGCTGAGATTCCAGGCTTGAGCCATGGCACCCGGTCTGTTTCAACTAAGGAAGCTAGCGTTTATCAGGCATCAACCTGATTCCAGCGTGAGACTTCCAGCATATTTTTGTCTCTTCTCATTCCCACTCTGACTTGTCTTCATTGCTCGGATGAGGAGTCAGGAGCTCCCTGGGGTGAGGTGACAGCCAGGGCACCTGGGTAGCAGACCGCAGGGCTAGGACGGCAATTTCCAGCTTACCCTTCCGCCAACGTCAGTCATCGTATCAGCCACTGCCCTGACAAGGGTCCATGTGACATGTGACATCTCTTATACTTCAGAAAGAATCTCGTTCTCCAAACTGAATCCTCTTTTCACCCAAAACATACAAGAATCTGACCTACCTATCACATGTATGTTCCCCGAAAATACATACATCTATTACGTATCAATAAAAATAGACATAAACTTTCTTGTTTTTGAAGACAGAGTCTTGCTCTATCTCACAGGCTGGAGTACAGTGGTATGATCTCAGCTCACTGCAACCTCCACCTCCTGGGTTCAAGCGATTCTCCTGCCTCAGCCTCCCGAGTAGCTGGGATTACAGGTGTGCACCACCATACCCAGCTAATTTTTGTAATTTTAGCAGAGACAGAGTTTGGCCATGCTGGTCTCAAACTCCTGACCTCAAGTGATCCGCCCACCCCAGCCTCCCAAAGTGCTGGGATTACAGGTGTGAGTCACCACGCCCAGCCAACATACATTGATCTGCCACCCTGACGCCCCTCCTCTGTGCTAAGCAGCTAGGAAACTTAAAAAATAAAAAAACCTTTGTGCTCTTTTACAGTAACTCATCCTAGATACCAGGTACATTTCTCAATACTAACATAAGATGTTTACTTCCCTTCTTAACATGTGTATTCACATTTTAAGTTGCCATAACTGAAGAAGCAATGGCCATCACCACTGCAGCAGGTACAGTACAGACACCTTCACACAAATCACCTTCTTGCTCCTCACCATGGACAAGGCAGGTAGGACCCCATCCTACGCATGTGGTTCCAGGTGTCTGCGAGTTAACAGACAGGCAGAGCTGGGACTCACACGTAGCACTCATGGCCACTAGGCCATGCGACCTTGATCCCTTTCCGTAACACCTATGCGTAAATCAAATCAAAGGAGCTGGAGGAACTAAGTGCCTGACCCTCCATCCTCACCAGGTTCACTCAGTTCCACCTGTGAGCACAGGAACACCTGGTCACCAGCGAGGTCTGCCGGAGCCAAGCCCGTGCTGAGGGTTCCGAAGCTCTATCGCACCACGCGATGCCGCTCACCCTACACTGCCTGAGCACCTCCTACCCCGGCTCTCAGGGTGCTCGTCTTCGGAAGGGAACAGGGAGGAAAACGATCATCATCTCCCTGCACAGCAGGCAGGCAGGCAAGCCAATGGCAGCGCTCGGGAATGGCCAGAGGTGGGGCATGCCAGTTAAGGGGATGGGGGAGAACTCAGAACAATTTTCTAAATATTTGAAGGAAAAAATTAAGGTGAGCTCCCTGTCACATCTTATTACAAAATAAATTTCAAATAGAAACTGAAAATACTTAGTATTTTTAAATGAAACAAAAACATCTACAGAAATATTTTAAAATGTAATGATCTTTTATAGTTTTGGGGTGGGAATGCTCTTTCTTAGAACCAAAAAGAGGTTGCAGAAGAGGATTTTCAGCTGCATGTGGTGTCACACACCTGTCATCCCAGCACTTTGGGAGGCTGGGGCAGGTGGATCACTTGAGGCTAGGAGTTCGAGACTAGCCTGTGAAACATGGCGAAACCCTATCTGTACAAAAAAAATACAAAATTAGCTGGTCATGGTGGCATGTGTCTGCAGTCCCAGCTACTTGGGAGGCTGAGATGGGAGGATCACTTGAGCCTGGGGAGGTCAAGGCTGCAGTGATCTGAGATCATGCCACTGCACTCCAGCCTGTCCAGCCTGAGTGACACAGTAAGAATCTGTCTCGGGGGTGGGGGGGAACTATATATATAAAATTGCATGGCAAACGGGAAATTCGTGTGACATCATAAATATACAAACCTAAAGGCATAACCTAAATATACAGTTTATATAAATTAATGAAGTTAAAAACTCCAACAGAAAATGGGTGAGGGATACGATTGGATAGTGCATATGAGAAAAATGGTCACTCCCATCCATACAGGGGGATTTCAAGTTTGTTTCAGAAGCTTTTCAAAATTACATGCCCGTTGATCCAGTAACTCGACAAGTAGGCATCTGTCCTCGGCAAATACTCAGGCTTCTACACATGAAAGCACAGCAAAGACTGAGAAGGACTGGAACGTCCATCAGTGGAAAACGGGTTAAATGAACTGTGCAAGAGTTCAGTGGCACTATGCCTCTCCATCAATTACACGGAAGAGCTCCACGTGTCAGTGAGTGGGAAAAAGCTTTGAAATGGTGTTTGATGCAATCCCATCTGTCCTATATTATACACATGTGTACATTTGGGGTATGAAAGGGAAAACTTATAGGATAATTACAAAACAAAATATTTATAGTGGTTATTCCTGAGTGGTCAAGCTATAGTTAGTATTTTTACTCTTCTCTATGCTTCTGTTTATTCATTTTATATTTTATTTATTTAATAATTTTATTTTACCAGACAGAGTCTTACTCTGTTGCCGAGGCGGAAGTGCAGTGGTGCGATCGCAGGGCTCAAGTGATACTCCTGCCCCAGCCTCCTGAGTAGTTGGGACTACAGGCACGTGCCCCCATGCCAGATGATAGAGATGGAGCCCTCCTGTGTCGTCCAGGCTGGTCTCAAACTCTTGGGCTCAAATGAGCCTCCCAAAGTGTTAGGATTATAGGCTTGACTGTACCTGACCTACGCTTCTGCATTTTTTAGGTAGGTATATTTGTTATTTAAAACTAAAGTTCGGCCATGCATGGTGGCTCAAGCCTGTAATCCCAGCTACTCGGGAGGCTGAAGCAGGAGAATTGCCTGAACCCAGGAGGCGGAGGTTGCGGTGAGCCGAGATCGCACCATTGCACTCCAGCCTGGGTAACAAGAGCGAAACTCCGTCTCAAAAAAAAACAAAAACAAAAACTAAAGTTAGTTTTTAAAAATACAAACAAACTCTGGGAGGAGGATGAGTGATGGATTCATCATTCTATTTTTCTCTGACATATTCCTAAGTTAAAGAAAATAGAAGTTGGCCAGGTGTGGTGGCTCACGCCTATAATCCCAGCACTTTGGGAGGCCGAGGCAGGTAGATCACCTGAGGTCAGGAGTTTGAGACTAGCCTGTTCAACATGGAGAAACCCTGTCTCTACTAAAAGTACAAAATTAGCCGGGCATGGTAGTGCGTGCCTGTAATCCCGGCTACTTGGGAGGCTGAGGCAGGAGAATCGCTTGAATCCAGGAGGCAAAGGTTGCGGTGATCCTAGATCACACCACTGCACCCCAGCCTGGGCAACAAGAGCAAACTCTGTCTCAAAAAAATAAAGAAAGAAAGAAAACAGAAGCTTAAGATGTCAGCACAGATAGTCATTATGCCACTTAACAGATGCTCAGAGAGATTTTAAAAGTGCCCAATTCAAGATCTGCAGTGAACCCGTTCTCCCAGTATAGTCTCACAGGTGCACAGTGGCGTTTACAGGTGAAGCAGTGTGTGCCGGTCCCATGGAGGCTGGAAGGTAGGCGGTGAAGCGGCAGGGGAGAGCCACGTGGCTGGTGTCGAAGGTGCGCTCATGTCATCGCATGGCCACTGTGTCTTTGTGGCCGGTACTTCACCCTGTGTGACAGCCCTGTCCTGGAGAACTTCCCTGGTGCCCACCAGCCCTGGGGGAACTGCCCAAGGGTGCCAGCCAGCCAGGCAGGACACAGGCACCCGGCTGCCAGAGTGCATCCGCTGTTCTGCACCATTGCTGGAGAACCCGTTGTTTGAAATGACTAAAGCCACAATGTGGGTTTTACATCATGGTTAAAGGGAACTCACACTGGAATTGTATAGAAGGAAAAAAGTCTCAGCAGAAGAGTTGTTTCGTTCATTTATAACCACACCCCTGCGCTGAGTGGGGAGGGCCTGGCCCGCTCCCTCCTCACACTTCCTGGGCTGAATCATCCGCAGAGGTGGCAGGAAAACCGCCTCATTTACATACACCCTTTCCAGCAAGCACAGCCAGGGATTCCGATTACCAGAGCCTCCCTGCCTCTCTAGAGCCAACGCAGTGCAGCGCGAATGCAGGGCGGCGTGGGCAGCGGTGGCACACAGTGCCCGCGCCCGGCTGGAGTTGAGGTCTGGCTGACATTGCTTTCTCTCTCTGCGTTTCTGGCAGCAGCCATGGACACTGATGGGCTGGGCTGGGCTACCCCTGGCCTCCCTGACTGAGTAGGGCCCTTTCCAGGGGGATGGCCTCCTGGCTTCAAGCCTGAATCTCAACGATGGAATGGGAATAAATGAGCATTCAGAAATCTCAGGCTCACCACTCCTGTCAGCTTTAGCCTGATCTCCAGGATTAGCTCACGAGGCCTAATTTTAAGAGAAAAGAAATCAAGGGAAAAAAATTGACATAAAGAACAAAAAACTGCCATCTGAGTTCCGTCCCACAGGACTACTAACACATCTTAGCCTTTCTGCCTGTCTTGAAAAGAATAAATGTCTATTTTTATCAGCGAGGCAGCAAAACCCATCAACATCTCCTGCTCATCTGCTCAAATGCACACGCCCGTGCCACTCATCACTGGGTGTTGCATCATCTGCCACCTGGGAGGACCAAGAGATGGCCCTGCTTTTCCAGGAGTATGTAGAGAACAAAAAATAAAGAGATGGTCCGGCCTGCCAGGGGCCTCACAGCAAATGCCAGCGTCAGCGCCAGTGGATGCCTGGGCTGGGCTGCGGGCAGCCCTCACCCTGGTGAGGCCCCATGCAGGGCTGTAGGGCACATGGCTCTCTTTTCTGGGTGCCAGGTCCAACACTGAGCTTTGTACAAAATCTAACCCAGGAGGGTGAGAAAGGAGGGGATGACATAGGACAGCGAGAGGGACCAGGGGTGCCACACAGCTGCTCAGCCACTGCCACCCTCAGGGTGGGGAAACAGACACCCACACAAGCATCCATGCCCCATGTGGGAAGATGCCTGAACCCCGAGATGGCATGTTCTGTGCTGGAGGACAGCTTCCAGGGCTCAGGTCAGGTGTTTGAAGCTGCTGCACCACAAAGATTTTCGTAGGCAAAGGCAGGACTCACCAGGAACCTGAAGTTTGGGTTCCATTACTTGAGGAAAACCAAATGCTGCTGCCACCTCTACCCAGAGAGAGACTGCATCTCTCCTGCTCGCAAGCATCTTACCTACAGCTTTACCAGAAGGCCCAGCCCTCCTCCAACCTGTGCCCGGCCTGACACCCAGCTCCTCTGGGAGTGCCTCCATTTCCCTGTGCATCTGAGCCCACGGCCCACTCTATGCACGGAAGCCATGCACCCCGGAGCTGCAGCTCTTCCTCACGCTTGCCCGACGGCCCTGCGTGCCGAGCCCTGTCTGAGCCCCACCAGAAAGAAGCGCGTGCTAGCTGCTCTCCGCCTGCTGTACAAAGCTCAGTTTTTCCTACAGTTTTCTCCTGGTAAAACTGAAGGAAAGTGGCCTGCTGCTTCCTATGCCCACCCCTCCCACCCTGTTTCCACCTCTGAAAACTGGAGCTACACCTGCCCCAAAGTGGCAGAATTACCTTAAATGGCACAACACCCCTGCACAGCAGAGCTGCTCTGCTCCAAAGATCTCAGGGCCCAAACCCAGCCCCTGCCTTGCAGGACCCATCGCAACAATGGGCTCGCACCACCAGCCTCTCCATGGCTTTTCCTGCCTCTGCTTTTGCTCAGTGTGCTCAACTACAGACCCATGACAACAGGGGCCACTGTCTCCAAAGCCAGCTCTCCCACCCTGCTGCTCAGGCTGCCAAGCCGAGGCCACTCTACCCCACACTCCGCAGTTCACAGGCAGAGGTGCGAGCCTTCTCCTCAGACCTGGGAGCCCCACGAGGACAGAGTGGGCCTCCTCATCTTGCCAGCACTCACGGTGGCCAGCAGTGTTCAAATCCAGGCTCAGGAAGCAGTCCCCAAAGCAGAACCATCGCCACACACATACAGTTTCTGCCAGCCACCAACAGGCCAGCATCTAAAAGAGCTGCGCGCTGAAAGCCCATTACGTGGCGGCGTACCGCCTGTAGTTTCCGTATGCAAAATCCTGTGACCAGTGGGAAGTCTGGCCCCCTCCCCACCATCTCATGTATGCAATGAGAGCATACATGAGATGGGGCAGCCAAACTAACCCACTCGGGCCACAGCAGAAAGACGCATGCTGGGATCTGAAACAAAGTCTGTTGGATTCTGAGGGATCGACATCTTTCGTAATGAAGAAGACAAAGCCTGTCCAAGAGCAGGAGGCCTGTGAATCCCCCACCCCCAAACCTGCAGTTCTGGGTCCTGAACGCCCTGGTCTGAGTTTTGAATTTACACTACCTATAGGGTCCAGGCCACTGCCTAAGTGAGAAATTTAACACACCCAGCCGCAGGGCTCAAAGCCATCTGTCTAACTGAGGCACCGGGGGTGCAGACCTCCCTCACGTGATTCACATCTTTTTACTTGTCTGGAAACCACGACCCTCTCATGATTTTTACCCCCCCAAGACAAGGTTCTTGCTCTGTCTCCCAGGCTGAAGCACAGTGGCGCAATCTTGACTCACTGCAACCTCTGCCTTCCAGGTTCAGGTGATCCTCCTGCTTCAGCCTCCGGAATAGCTGGGATTACAGGCGCCTGCCACCACACCTGGCTAACTTATGTATTTTTCTTAGAGATGGGGTTTCACCATGTTGGCCAGGCTGGTCTTGAACTCCCAACCTCAAGTGATCTGCTTCCCTTGGCCTCCCAAAGTGCTGGGATTACAGGTATAAGCCACCGTGCCCAGCCCTCTCATGATCTCAAAGGCAAATGGACACAAAGACACATTCAGACGACGCGATGACCTCCATGAAGAGGAGATGCCTTGGCAGGCGCACTGTTAGAGCCAGAAAGAATCCAGCCAGCTTGATGAACCGCAATGTACTCCTATACGTGGGCAATGATTAGAAAAGTTGGTTTTACAAAGATTGTCATTTGTAAACAACACCAAAGCGGGCCAGGCATGAAGGCTACTCGAACGACGTGCTCTTGAATTGCTCCTGCACTTGGTGAGGGCTCTGCTTCCCGGCCTCGTGGTCTCTGCTCAGACTCCTGCAGCACATGCGGAGAAGCTGGCGTCATGGGGGTCTAAAGATCCAAACACGCTGTTTCCCCATTCAGAGGAAAGTTACACCAGATGCCGTGTGGTTGTTTCACATTAGGATTCTGTGGACAGGGACACCACGTAACTGAGTGGAAGGGCGGTCGACAGTGCTCAAGCAGGATCAGTCTCCATCCCAGACAGTCCCATCCCACCCCACACATGACTCCTGACACTCTTAGGGCCCTACCTTTAAGTCAACTCAAGGCCAGGTGCGGTGGCTCAGGCCTGTAATCCCAGCATGTTAGGAGGCCAAGGCGGGTGGATCACCTGAGGCCAGGAGTTCAAGACCAGCCTGATAAACATGGTGAAACCCATCTCTACTAAAAATACAAAAATTACCCGGGCAAGGTGGGTGCATCCTGTAATCCCAGCTACTCGAGAGGCTGAGACAGGAAAATTGCTTGAAGCTGGGAAGTGGAGGTTGCAGTGAGCTGAGATCGCACCACTGCACTCTAGCCTGGGTGACAGAGTGAGACTGTCTCAAAAAAACAACTTGAATCTCGAATTGCATCTAGAATCTGTCAACTTCACCTCCACCATTAGCATGCAGGCCAGAGCCATCATGTTCTCCCAGCTGGATCACTTCACAGTGCCTACCAGGGTACCCTGTGTCCACACAGCAGCCAGAGATACCAGGAAGGGCGGCCGGTTCTCCTTCCACTCTCAAGTCCCCCTAGCATCTATCTCATCTGCACCCGCGACAGCCGGGCTCCCATGGGCTCTGGCCGTAAGGCACCCAATGTGCTCCTGCCCCAGGGCCTTTGCACTTGTCTACTCTTTCCTCAGATCCTTGCAGTTTGCTCACCCACTCATCTCCTTCAGGTCTTTGTTCAATGTCACCTCCCTAGAGACTGCTGACTGCCTCGTGACTGCCTTATTAAAAGCGGTGCGTGCCCCCAGCAGCTCCAGGCCGCCCGCTGCGCTCTCCTTGACAGCGCTTGCTGCCTGGCACACTCCATCTCCTGTCCTCCCTACACTAGGAACACCCAAAGAGAACGTCTCTGTTTCTGCTCATTGGTCTATCCCAGTGCTTAGAAGCACATCTGGCAAGTGCTGGCTGATGGATGTGAACCACACGGGGAATGGTCTCCAGGCAGGTTCTAACTTTCCCTTTGCTCCCCCACCTCAGCACAGTCTGGGGCTGCCTGCCCCAGACTGGTTGTTTCTTTTTCTGGAGCAGCGGAGCATGTGGCTGCCAGATAGCCGTCTCTTGGTGATATTTGCCTAGAACTGAACACATTCTCCCATCTACCTTACATCAGCTCTAGATTACTTACAACACCTAAAACAATGTACATGCTACATAAATGGTTATTATACTGTACTTTTTTGGACTTAAAATTTTGGATTATTTTAAGTTGCTTTTTCCCCCCAAATATTTTCTAACCCTAGGTGAGGCACCTGCTTTGGTGGCTTTACCTCTTAGGCCAGTCAGCAGCCGGCCAGCACATGGAACCCTCACAGGCCCCCTCCTTCATGGTCTTTCGCCTTCGGGCTGAAGAGAACCTGCAGCCTGAATCCCTGAATAGCTGCCTGGAGCAGAGCAGCTAAGCCCACACGCCTTGGAAATTTACATGAAGGAAAAATAAGCTTCTACAGGGTTTGTATTCCTGCAAGAGCCACTGCGTTTGCATCCGTGTGTTTTAAGAATTTCGTCCATCACAAGAATCACCTCCCTCTCCCCCTAGTCACCATGTTTTCCACATGAACACATGAGGGTCCTTATTTTTTAAGAGTAAAATAGATGTTAAAAATAAGTATCACAAAGGGAAAGCTTAGCGTCAGTTGATGTTATCCCTTCTGTGACATTTTCCTATTACACATCAAAATCTCCCCAGCCCACATAGCTGTAAGGTCATGCTGGCAACACTGTCATTATAGAGAAAAAACTGTCCTCTCCCCAGTGATATATTTAGAAATCCAGCATTTCAACTCAGCATTTTCTTAGGTATGAGACTACTCCCACATTTATCTTAAATTACAATCATGGTACATTGTGAAAAGAAGTACCACTCTAATTTAACAAGCAGGGCACATGTGGACGAGAAAACCACACATCATGGTGTAGAAAACCATCGGAAAACACTGTGTGAAGTACGCGTCGGCTGGACATAAAACCTCCCTGCAAGCTTCAGCACGGGGCTCAGGCTAATTCAATTGCATGGAGATTCAACTTTAATTCCCCACACTTGGAATGAATACAGCTCCCTGAGGGATACTTAAAAGCAAATTTAACAAATGACAGAAATCAGAAAATTTCCCCAATTTGTCCAACCAGCTATTTGAAATGTCTATTCTAAACACAGGCATCCCAGAGAGCTACCATTTTTCTCCTAGTCAGAATAATTAATTAGGAGTAAATTGCTCAAAATCTAGCAGCCAAAATATCCAGGACTGTTTGCTTCTTTAATCAATTCCTTCCTGAAGAGAGAGGAGCTTACAATTTAAAACCAATCGAAATGGCTTTCTTTTTCCTCAGAGGGCCAAAGACAAGTTAACGACGACACCTGCACGCATCTTGGATCCCAGGCCGTGCCAGGCGCAGTGTCCTGGCCACATCTTTCAAATGACGTAATTATGGATGTCCTTCTATTATTCACTATCAGAAAGGCAGGCCCTGCTGCTGGCCCCAACTTCAGAGACCAGCCCAGAATTGGCGGGGGCCTCGGGCAGTGCCGGCTGACTGAGGCCCCCACGGTGGTGCGGTGGAGTTTAGTGGCGGGGTCCAACCTGGCCCTGTGAACCCGGCTTAGCAGAAGGTTGGACGCCAGATCTCACCAGGGAGTCTGTCAGGCAAAAACACACACCTCAAAGCGGAGCGCACGGTGCCTACAGGCTCCAGGCCAGGTTGGTTGGGAGCTGGGATGATAAACGTGCATGGGAGGAGGGATCCTGGGCCAGGTTTCTTTCTTGCTCTTGTTAGAATTCAGATACATTTACCACCGAGCCATTTTCAAGTGCGCACTGTGGTGGACTGTAGCACATTCACAGTGTTGGGTAGCCAACACCACCACCCAATTCCCACGCACCTTCATTACCCCAAAGAAGCCACATGCCCAACTAAGCCGTCACGCCCCCTTCCCTCCAAAGCCCAGCCCCTGGCACACATACCTGCGTTGTCTCAATGGCTCTGCCTGTTCTGGACATTTCCAGAGGTGGAGTCGAGTCTGTGGCTCTCTGCGCCTGGCACCCCCGCCCCCCGCGACATGCTGGCCTTGAGGCTCATCTATGCTGCAGCTGCGTCGGAGCTCCACTGGGGCCAGATTTAACAGACTCCCTCCAGAGGTGCTCTCCAGCCCCATACTGCTGTGGCGGACTGGGCTGGGGGCCTCCTTATGTCCTCACCCTCTGCCCTGAAACTGTTCGGCCCCTTCCAAAGAATCAACCTCAGCCAGGTGCCTTCCTGGCCAATGGCACACGTGTGAATGTTCTGCATCCCTCGGGGCTCGCAAAGGTGCCTGCCACTGCTCTGCTTGCTACTGCTGAGACTTGCACCTGATGAGCCACCCCTCTCTCAGGACCAAGGAGCCCGCATGGAGTGGGCCATCATCCAGGCCGATAAAAGGCCCTAGCCAAGTTGGCCGAGAGGCTGAGCTGGCCCCTGACCAGGTGTCCCACTGGTCACGCAGCCCCAGCAGCCCCGGAGGCTCACACACAGCAGGAAATGTTGCTGTGGACCACAGGGATTTGAGGCACACGGGAAATGATGAACGGGGCAGACACTCCTCAAACTCACTGGAGTGAGAGAAGCGTGCTGTGCACTGTCAGAGAGTCAGAAGCACCATGCTGGTCTCTGCGCAGTGGCACCTTTCATCCAGCTGGGAGTGCATGTTCAAAATCACATAAGCAAAAATGCTTAGGCATGTTGAAATTAACAGCTAATTACATGTACAAATACCGATTCAAACAAAGCAACCATAAAAAGGCATTTTCAAGACAACTGGGAAAGTCTGGGAGGTGACTGTATTTGGTGACATCAAGGAAAGACCATTCATCATGGATCATGGAACGGTGATTCAGGTTTTTAAAAGACTCCTCATCTTTCCGAGATAGGCACGGATTGTAAGGAAATAAGACTGGCTATGGTTGATACTGCTTGAGGCTGGGTGATGAATATGTTAGACTTTCTCCTTTCATACATATTTTAATTTTAATTTTTTTTCTTCTTTTCAAGGTGTCATCTTGCTCTCTTGCTCAGGCTGGAGTGCAGAGGTACAGTCTCGGCTCCCTGCAACCTACACCTCCTAGGGGCAGGCAATCTTCCCACCTCAGCCTCCTGAGCAGCTGGGAGTACAGGCGTACGCCACCATGCCCAGCTAATTTTTTGATTTTTGATAGAGACAGGTTTCATCATGTTGCCCAGGCTGGTCTCAAACTCCTGAGCTTTAGCGATCTGCCTGCATCAGCCTCCCAAAGTGCTTGGATTACAGGTATGAGCCAATGCACCCACTCTTAAAAGTATTTTCCTTTTTTTTTTTTTTGAGATGGAGTTTCGCTCTTGTCACCCAGGCTGGAGTGCAATGGCACGATCTCGGCTCACAGCAACCTCTGCCTCCTGGGTTCAAGCAATTCTCCTGCCTCAGCTTTCCGAGTAGCTGGGACTACAGACGCGCACCACCATGCCCAGCTAATTTTTGTATTTTTAGTAGAGACGGGGTTTCACCTTGTTGACCAGGATGGTCTCCATCTCTTGACCTCATGATCCACCCGCCTCAGCCTCCCAAAGTGCTGGGATTACAGGCGTGAGCCACCCGCCTCAGCCTCCCAAAGTGCTGGGATTATAGGCGTGAGCCACCGCGCGGGCCTTAAAAGTATTTTCTAAAGCTTAAACAAATATACCAGCAAATGAGGGAATGATCAAAATCAAATGGGATAACTCAGCCTGGGCTGAAGACAGACGGTGGTGCAGGGCTCTGGGACAGGGAGGACACACGGGGACACCACTCCAGGCGTGTGTGAGGCCGCGCAAGGCCACCGTGTACTGTCCTCTAGGGGAGGGTCTGCAGCTTTCAAAGGGGTGCCCAGCGGTAAGTCAGAAGCCATGTTGGGACCCAGCTGATGAAGACCTCACCGTCTGGTCCAGGGGTAGTTCTAGTTCCTAGCCATCGCTCTTGACTATAAACTTGGACAAGAAAAGGAGTGATGACAAATGACTGATGAAACTAAATTAAAGGCACTTTCCGGAAGGGAGGAGAAAGCTCCAAACCTGCTGAAAGGCTTCAGAACTGGCGCAGGGGCAAGGCGAGAATGGGAAATGGAACAGCTAGGGTGCAGGAAAGGCTGCTGGGTGGGGTGAAGTCCTCAGCAAATGGACAAGTCAATCACCACCTGTAAAATGAAGCACTGTGCCAACAACTGCTTTCTTTTCCGCACTCCGCTCAATATTCCATGCCTTCGAGGCTTCAAATATGCTCAGCATGACCAGTGTTATAAACAAATGATGCAGATAAGGCTGCTTTTTCATAATTATGAATCAGTCATGCTCACAGGAAAATATTTGCAACTCAGAAAGGTTTCCTATAAATAAGGTAAAATTTTTCCATAATTAAACATGCTGAGGAATACCGATGAAGTATATCTTTCCAAGGCATCAGTGACATTGTAATTTGTCTGAAGAAACCAAGTAGGTTCTGATCCCTAAGGAGGGGACCCGGGGAGCTGCCTCTACCCGTTTCCAGCACAGGAAGAACTTGCAGGCAGGAGCAGAGCCCCCACCTACCATGAGAACAAGCGAGGAGCTCGCAGTTAACTTAAGGCTGTTGACAGTTCCTGGAAACTGCAACTTTAAGTGATGTTTAACAAATCCATTTTGTTTCCTAATCAACATTGTAACAAAACAGCATTATTTGAGAACCTGATGTACTTTGCTTTGCTTAAGAATGCAGTTTCTGGCTGGGTGCAGTGGCTCACGCCTGAAATACCAGCACTTAGGGAGGCCAAGTCGGGCGGATTACGCGGTCAGAAGATCAAGACCACCCTGGCTAACATGGTGAAACCCTGTCTCTACTAAAACTACAAAAAAAATTAGCCAGGCATGGTGGGCACGCCTGTAATCCCAGCTACTCGGGAGGCTGAGGCAGAAGAACCACTTGAACCCCAGTTACTCGGGAGGTGGAGGTTGCAGTGAGCAGAGATTGCACCCCTGCACTCCAGCCTGGGTGACAGAGCGAGACTCTGTCTCAAAAAACAAAAACAAAACAAAACAACATGCAGCTTCCAAGAACCACGACGTTAAGTGAGGACTTACTAAACTTTCTCCAAAAGCTGATGCTATTGGCATAATGTGGAAAAACAGCCAAACTAAGCCAACACATTTTGACAAAGTTACCATTTTGGCAAGGCTTGGATGCACAGAAAATTAAAACTTTTATCATTTAAAAATGAGCTATGTGCAATGGTGTCTACATGAAGTCCCAGCTACTCGGGAAGCTGAGGCAGGAGGATTGCCTGAACCCAGGAATCCAAGGCTGTAGTGTGCTATGACGGTTCCTGTGAATAGCTGCTGCACTCCAGCCTCGGCCACCTAGTGAGACCCCCGTCTCACCCCCATCACTTAAAGAAAATTATATATACACATATATGGAAACAACCCAGTGTCCACTGATGAACGAATGGATGAACAAAATGTATTCCATCCCTACAGGGGCATATTACACACACATGAGAAGGAATGGGGCACTGGCACATGCAATGACATGGATGAACCTTTAAAGCACTGTTAGGCGAGAGAGGCCAGACACAAAGGCCACATGGATGACCTCAGGCATAGGCAACGTCCAGATCAGGCCAATGTACAGAGATGGAGCACAGAGCGGTGGGTGCCAGGGGCTGCGAGGGGGCCATGGTAAGCTTCTGTTCCCGGTGACAGAAGCGTTCTGGACCTAGACGGAGGTGAGGCACGCACAACATCGTGACGTACTTAACGCAGCTGAATTACGTACTTTCAGCCAGTCCGTGTTTTCTTCTGCGTATTCTACAAACATGTAACATCTAATCAATAATCAATGAATCTGTTCAGCACTCAGCTTCGTTATGCTCCCCCTGGAGGAACTGGTACCTTCCCCTGTGGCCTTTGGTGAAGAACACACTGAATGAATGAATTCTCAGCAACAACAGCTTCTTCGGGTCTTTACCCACCACTCCTGAACACACCGTGGTGATCTGGGCCTGACTGGAGAAAGCGAAGCTGTTGTTTCTCAGCCATTAGCATTAGACAGACAGCATTTCAGAGGTGGATGTCACACTTGGCACTTTTCACACTGCCATTTATTACCATTCTGACCTCTCTCCCCGCCAGCACACTCGGGCCTCCTGGCAAATCCCCAGGCGGGCAGCAAATCTGCAGAGCTCTGGCAGCACAGTGGCCACTTTCCTTGTCTCCTTCTCTGTGCAAATCACCACAGTCCCAGAGATATCAGCCACATTACCCTCTACTGTTTTCTCCACCATCATCCATGGAGACCACAACAGACACGTCTGCAGCTCCTCTGCTTCACTGGCTCTGTGCCCCCTCCCAGCACTATTCAGGGCCCTGAGCTGCCTGCAGTTGGCAGGCAGGCATTGAGCAAGCAGGGGACCAGAGCAGGGACCTGAGCAGACACCATGGACATAGCAGGTCTGGGCTGAGGGAAGGTCACAGCTGGCAGCACTATGCGCCACCTGGGACTATGCCCACAACTGCCCAGGCGGTCACCGGCCAGGACAATCCACGGGGAAGTGCCATTCCCCAGTATCCACTAGGCAGGCCAAACACCTGTGGTTTGGGGCCACTGATCTAGCACCCCTAAAACGCCAAGTCAGATGAAAGCAGTGAGGAGTGTCCCTGCCAGCTGCTCTGACAGCAAGGGTCACAGAACAGCGTCTGGCAATGGCTGGGCACCTGAGTCAGCCCTGTGGGTGGATGGGGCACCCCTTGCAAGAATCTGCAACTGGGCAGGGGGCCCATGGTGAGGCCCTGCCCCCTCACGCACGCCACAGCCCCTCCCCGCCCACCCCCTCGGTTCTAGCGCTGGGTCACTTCCTCCCCAGACCTAACAGCCATGGGACCCCAAAAAATGTCTGCAGATCTGGCAAGCATCTCTTGAAGGCTCAGCTGTGCCCGGGGCTTGCGGCCGCCTCAGGGCCTCCCAGCCCTTCCCTGGGGCCATGGGCTTGTGCGTATCACCAGAAGGGAAAGGAAAACCCAGCTCGAGCCAAGTACTAGGCCGTCCCAGAGAGGGCTGCAGGAGCCTTAGCTATCTGGCAAGGTTCTACATTCCCTAAGAAACCCATTTTGGTCAGGCCCTACTTCAGCTCATTGGGTTCTTGGTAGTGAAAGGCTGTTTGCCTTCCACGGCCTTAAAAAAAAAAAAAAAAGAAAAGAAACCAACAAACCCGTTTTGAGCCAATCTTAGAAAGAAGGAATTTCAATGAGCAGAAAGGAGGAACCCAGGATGGGCACCACACCCAGCAGCGCAGGGGGCGGGCAGTGGGGCCTCCCGGGTGGGCTGGGGAGATCAGAGGGGCTCCGGCCCATGCCTGGGGTCAGGCTGTATTGTCTAAACAACTGGGAACCTTGAGACTCTGCAAGTAGGAGTGTGGTCACAGTAGGCTGGCACGGCGGCCCGTCCATCACCCCTGCCCACGGCTCTGGCACCGGCCTCACCATCACTTTTGCTACAGCTGCAGCCTCACTCCCTCTGGAATCTGCCATCTCAGTAAGGCCTCCCTCACCACCCTGCCTGCACACACCTCGCACTTCATCCTGAATGGCTGCCCATCTCCCCATCAGATCATAAGCTCTCTGAGGGCAGGAATGGTCTGTTTTGGTCACTGTTTTCTCTTCAGCATCTAGAAGAGGGCCCAACACAGAGCAGGTGCTCAAGACATTAAATAGACAACCGAATGAATGAAAAGGACAGACTGCAAAGGCCAGGCACAGGGGCTAGCACCTGTAATCCCAGCACGGTGGGAGGCCAAGGCAGGAAGATCGCTTGAGCCCAGGAATTCAAAACCAGCCTGGGAAACACAGCAAGACCTTGACTCTACATTTTAAAAAATTAATAAAATAATAAAAATTAATAATAATAAAAAAAGCCAGGTGTGGTGGTGCATACCGGTAATCCCAGCTACTCCAGAGGCTGAGGCAGGAGAATTGCTTGAGCCAGGAGGTTGAGGCTGCCGTGAGCTATGATCAGCCACTGCACTTCAGCCTGAGTGACAGGGTGGATCCTGTCACTCCTGACCTCAGGTGATCCACTCACCTCAGCCTCCCAAAGTGCTGGGATTACAGGCGTTGAGCCTCCTCACCCAGTCAGAGGCTTTCTTAATAAGGAAATAACTTAAAAACTTCTCCACACAAAGTACAAAGAGAATTCCAACCCTCTGAAGACACCGCTACCAAAAGCAACCTATTTTCACCATGAGCATGGAGCCCGGCTCCCACACCCGCAGTCCGAAAGAGAACACAGGCCCAGCCCAGGCTGGCTCCTGAAGGCGACAGGCCCCTGGGCCCCATTGCCTCTGCACCAGAGGGGTGAGGAGCCCATGTCCTGCCCACGACCAACCCCTCCATCTGCTCAAAGCCACTCCATCCAAAGACTTCAAAAACAAACACAGACACCCAAATCCCTCAGGGATTCAGCCAGGAAGCCACTCCATGCAGATGAAACTTTAGATTCCATATCAGATGGTCTTCTTGGGTGGTTTTATTAAAGTATGTTGGTAAATCATGAAACAACTGCATTGAAGTGGAACATCTCTCTGAAACTCTGGGATTAAGTAGACACACTCGCATGTGCAGCTCATTCAATAGCGTTAAACAGAACAGGTGTTAAGAGTCTTCTAATGTAGCGGTTCTCTAAGTGTGGTCAGGGGAGCTTCAGGGGGTCCCCAGGGCCGGGGCCGCTTATGTGTTCCCTGTGCTGACGTTTGCTCCGGCGGTTCTGGTCTAACTGCCCTGCATCTGCACAGCTCAAGGCGGCAGTGCCAGGCGGTACCCTCAGATGTTTGACTCACCACCGCAGTGCACACGTGGCGCAGGGATGAAACCGGCCTACCTGACAAAGTCCCGGAGAAAGCAGCAAGAAGCACCAAGTTTATTCCACACTGACTCTTAAGCCTTTTTTATTCTGAGACGGAGACTTGCTCTGTCGCCCAGGCTGGAGTGCAGTGGTGAGATCTAAATGCACTGCAACCTCCGCCTCCCGGGTTCAACTGATTCTCCTGTCTCAGCCACCCAAGTAGCTGGGATTACAGGCACCCACCACCATGCCTGGCTAATTTTTGTTTTCTTCAGTAGAGATGGGTAACACCATGTTGGCCAGGCTCGTCTTGAACCCCTGGCCTCAGATGATCCACCCGCCTGGGCCTCCCAAAGTGCCTGGATTACAGGGGTGAGACACTGTCCCCAGCTTTTTTTTTTTTTTTAAGACACCTCACTCTTGTTGCCCAGGCTGGAGTGCAATGGCGTGATTTCGGCTCACTGCAACCTCCACCTCCTGAGTTCAAGTGAGTCTCCTGCCTCAGTCTCCCTAGTAGCTGGGATTACAGGCATGTGCCACCATGCCCAGCTAATTTCGTATTTTTAGTAGATGGGGTTTCTCCCATGTTGGCCAGCTGGTCTCAAACTCCCCACCTCAGGTGATCTGCCCACCTTGGCCTCCCAAAGTGCTGGGATTACAGGCATGAGCCACTGCGTCCAGCCTCTTAAGCCTTTTGAACGTTCTGTGTGAGGAACTGGGAGGTACACATACCGATATACCCCTAAGTGTGAGGCTACCCCGAAGAGAGAGTGTGGCCTTGTGAGCTACAACCTGGAGTGGGGTGCGGGGCAGATGTCTTCTCTAAGCTGACCGAGTGACCTGGGCTGACGGTGTTTGTTGCAATCATAAAATTCATGCTTTAATGTAAAAATTAGAATTGTGGAAAACTTATATTCGCCACGCTTCCAAACACTAGGAAGACTTCTGGTGAGTTCAGCAGTGTTCATGTATGGGATGTTTTGGTCTGTGCGGTTCAAAGCGTCAGTGCTGGAAGGCCCATGTCACTCCATGAGCCAGTGTGTTAGCCTGGCATTTAGCCTGGTGCATGACGGATAACCCGCATGGAGCACAGGATGCGTTTGAGCGGCAACTGACAAGGTTTCAGACTCTACACTGTAGCTGACTTTTAAGAAACTACTGCTTTTTCTGGCCAGGTGGAGTGGCTCATGCCTGTAATGCCAGTAGTTTGGGAGGCTGAGGCTGGCGGTATCACCTAAGGTCAGGAGTTTGAGACCCACTTGGCCAACATGGTGAAACCCCGTCTCTAGTAAAAATACAAAATTAGCTAGGCATGGTGGCTGTAATCCTAGCTACTGGGGAGGCTGAGGCAGGAGAATTGCTTGAACCCAGGAGTTGGAGGTTGCAGTGGGCTGAGATTGCACCACTGTACTCCAGCCTGGGCAACAAGAGTGAAAAAGACTATCTCAAAAAAACAAAAACAAAAACAAAAAAACACTACTGCTTTTCAAGTTTTGGTGTAGTACCAAGAAATATCCATAATTATCTGAAAAGGCCACGAAAATAACCCTCGCTTCCAGCTACACAGCTGCATGAGGCCAGATTTTTTTTTCTTATACTTCAGCTAAAACAACGTATTCCTCCCTGTCCACGGAATCCAGAAGCCAGCTGATGCTTTCTATTAAGGCAGACCTTAGGGAGATTTAGGGAAAATGTAAAATTATACCACTCTTTTCATTACATTTTGTTTTAGAAGTTGTCTTTCATAAAAACATTTATATTAATACATATTTGATATAATAAAATGATGCTTTATTATATCTAATGTTTTTTAAACTCCTCTTTTAATTTGTAATACAATAGATATAACCCACGTAACTAAATAGTGTTACAGTGAACCCCAAGTTTCTCTTCAAAGAATCATATGTTCAGCTCTTTTTTATATTTTTTATTTATATATATATACACACACACACACACACACACACACACACACACATTTGACATGGAGCTTCGCTCTTCTTGCCTAGGCTGGAGTGCAATGGTGCAATCTCCGCTCACTGCAACCTCCACCTCCCAGGTTCAAGCGATTCTCCTGCCTCAGCCTCCTGAGTAGCTGGGATAACAGGCATTCACCACCACAGCTGGCTAATTTTTGTATTTTTAGTAGAGATGGGGTTTCACCATGTCGGTCAGTCTGGTCTCAAACTTCTGACCTCATGATCCGCCTGCCTCGGCCTCCCAAAGTGCTGGGATTACAAGTGTGACCCACCGTGCCCAGCCTGTTCAACTCTTATTCTTTAATTCTCTATTTTAAAGTTTAACTTCTTTGTAATTCCAGCAAACAACCTTCTCCACCGGTTCTAATCAGTAGTTCACATCTGTCCATTCCCCACCACCCCCTCCCCCTGCTCCATCCTGACTCACCTGCTCCGGTCACCTGCTTTGACCCAGGTCACCCCTAACTACCTGCTCTGACCTGCCCATAACCATCTTTCCCGCCAAAACACCCACCCTCCCATTCCAGCTCAGACCCCTGCTCTCTAAAATAGCCAATTGGGATTAGTCTAGCTTGTGTGGTCCAACCCTAGCCAACAGGGGAATGACACAGCAGTAGGGGCGACCCCCATGAGAAATAAGTACCCCTTTTCCCCCCTTGTCCAAGCGTGTGGTCACCATTGCTCCATCCGTGCACTGCACCCTTCTATAGAAGTAAACTGCCTTGCTGAGAGGATTTATCTTCAAGTGCTATTTCTTTTGTGGCATCAAATTTTTACTTATAACAATGGTCTTCGGGGTTTTCAATTACAAGAATGTAAGGGGGTCCTGACCCAAAAAGGGCTGAAGAGCTGCTGTCTGAATGTCCTTTTCTGGGAGTGGACTGTCATCTAGAGTATTTTCTTAAAAACACAGCAGCCCAGCCTGAGGTCTCTTCAGGAATAATGGTAACACTGGCAGAATCAGCAACATATGGAACTCTGTCCACAAGATCACTGCAGAAATTCGGGTCTGGTGTCTGTAAGACTACAGGAACAGCTGGCCAGGCATGGTGGCTCATACTTGTAATCCCAGCACTTAGGGAGACTGAGGCAGGAAGATCATTTGAGCCCAGGGGCTTAAGAGCAGCCTGGGCAACATAGAGAGACCTCGTTTCCACAAAAAAAGTTTTTTAAGTAGCCAGGTGTAGTGGTGCATGCCTGTGGTCCCAGCTACTTGGGAGGCTGAGGTGGAAGGATCACTTGAGCCCAGGAGGTGGAGGCTGCAGTGAACCGTGATCCATCCCTACTGCACTCCAGCCTGGGCAACAGAGCGAGACCCTGTCTCAAAAGAAAAAAAAACAGCCACAGCATGGGTTTGTTGGTGAAAGACTGTTTGGTTAGATCCATCCAAGGTAACTGAGCTCTCTAACCACTATCTCAGGGCTCAGATGGGCATTCCAGGCACCGGCACCCAGGACCAGGACCCACTCATTCACCATGATAGGCATCCTGCGCTGACTTAGGGTGTGAGGAGGAGAGCAGGCCTGCGCTCTGGATAGTACACTCTCTCCAGGAAATGACGACCCAGAAAAGGGAAGCAGACGCACATGGAGACCTGGAGCATAATGAACACAGAGCTGACCGCCAGTGAGCACGTGAGCACTGAGGGGAGTCCCCTGATCACCACAGCGACAGCAGGCCTGTAGGCTGAAGTTGACTTATCAATGTCCGTGGATTCCCCAGCTATTATTCTCCAACATAAACAACCCTGAAGGGAGAGGGCGATGGAACCGGAGCTCAGAATCCTCCACTGCAGGGGCCAGAACACACTGTTTTTTTTTGGTTTGTGTTTTTGGAGGTTTGGCAAATCATCTTGTTACCTCTAAGTTTATCCAGTTACCTCAGTTCAAACAACTATTTATCAAGTACTCAAGTGAAAGACAGCAAACATCATTCACTTCAAAATGCATGAAATATCACCAGGGAAGAGGTCTGGGCAAACAGGCGCCCTTCTCCAGCCTCGCGAGCAAACGGCCTTCTCCACCTGGCCACGGAGTGGGAGGAGGAAGAGCTGGCAGCCACTCCCGGCTGGCAAGGAATCCTCTGAAGACTCACCAGCCCGCCCAGCTTCCGGGAATCCCACAATCAGCCTTCCATTTCCTTTTTTAGTTTAACCTTAACAAGTACACAAACAGGCCAGGCGCTGTGGATCACCTGAGGTCAGGAGTTCAAGACCAGCCTGGCCAACATGGTAAAACCCCATCTCTACTAAAACTACAGAAAATTAGCTTGGCGTGGCAGGCGCCTGTAATCCCAGTTACTTGGGAGGCTGAGGCAGGAGAATCTCTAGAACCTGGGGAGTGGGGGTTGCAATGAGCCAAAATCGTGCTACTGCACTCCAGCCTGGGTGACAGAACAAGACTCTGTCACCCCCAAAAAAGAACCCTGCCCTGAAGCTGAGTGTCCTCCTATCCGCAACTCTAACCTGGCACTGCACACAAGCCCAGCAAAGTCTGGGCACGCGACGGGACCAGACATCCGTGCACTGACGGCTACAGCACCAGGGCCTAAAGCGGAAGATCAACGCTCATGCCAAGACGACCCACAGAAGGAGAGGGCTGCAGGGCGCCCCAAACAGCTGCGAAACATCCACCTTCAACTGCGTTCCTAGGAGAGACAGCTTTACAAGGCCCTTTCACCTTCTTACTCAATTGTCACGATGCTCCAGGAAAGCAGGTGGAGATTACCTGAGACGTCAGGAAGCTGGAGGAGGAGCGTCAGAAAATGCCCCAGTGTCAGCCTGGGGGCGGGGAGGTGGGGGAGGCTGGACATTCCCTCGGTGCTCCACACCCTGCAGAATCAGCCTCCTCACAGGCTGCACCAGAGGGAACCAGACAGAAACAGACTCTGAAACCCATGGTGTAAAAACAAAAGCAAAGGGGCTGGCCCCAGGGGCTCACACCTATAATCCTAGAACTTTGGGAGGCCGAAGCAGGCAGATCATTTGAGGCCAGGGGTTCAAGACCAGCCTAGCCAACAGCAAAAACCCATCTCTATTAAAAATACAAAAATTATCGGGGCATGGTGCCAAGTGCCTGTAGTCCCAGCTACTCTGGAGGCTGAGGTGGAAGAATCACTTGAACCCGAGGCAGAGGTTGCAGTGAGCCGAGATCCTGCCATTGTACTCCAGCCTGGGCAACAGAGCGAGACTCCATCTCAAAACAAAACAAAAGCAAAGGCAGGATTCAAGTCGATATTCATTCACTCAAAACAGTGTCCTGAGAAAACCACATTCAGCTGACTGCTCTTTAATGAAAACACTGGGAAGTCCAAATGCACTAAATTCTGAGTCAATGTTGTCCCTTTATTCCTAGATGAAGTTTGTTCTACTTCAGAAAGTCCCCCAAAAGTCCTGCATGTTTGCATAATTATGGCAAAGCAAGGCAAGCTGCCCTCCCCGTGTCTTCAGTGACCTGTTGCAGTGACAATTCACCCCACATGCTGCTGACGCGTCCTCCATGCTCTGGGGTCCAACAGCCAGAGCACGGGCACAGGAGTCAGGTTCTAGAACCTGGAGGTGCCGCCAGGTCCGAATCCAGGATCCAGTGCTTACTGCTGCATGACCTGAACCTCTCTGTGCCTCAGTCTCCTCACTTCCAAAACGGGAGGATGGCAGGACCCACAGAGTCATGGACGCTCAAAGCCCTTGGCAAGAGCCTGGCACTCAGCACTCAGCGTTCCTGTGTTAACTGCTGCTGCTATGGCTGAAGTCACAAGCACTCACTCTAACTGCTCCAGCCACTCCTGGAGCCTCAGACTTCATCTGTGTGACTCTTGGTCCCATCTTTTCATCACACGCAAGCCAGGGGCCACTCCCAGCCAACACAGCCATTCATACACTCATTATCCACAGCTCAATTCCACGACTGACTGTTTTATGAATCCCGATTTGCCACACGCAGCATTTAAAACATGCCACTTTTAAAATAAACAAAAGCAGACCAGCACAGTGACTCAAGCACTTCAGGAAGCCGAGGTGGGAGGCTCCCTTGCGCCCAGGAGGTCCAGGCTGCAGCCGAGATTGTGCCACTGTACTCCAGCCTGGGCAACAGCGTGAGACCTCGTCTCAAATTAGAATATTATAAAACAAAGAAACCAAAATAAAATGAACAAAAATGGAGTGAGATGATGGAGACAGCCCCCTGGCCGGGCCCCCCAAGACTCAGCGCCGATGGCCCAGAGCAGCCATAGTCACTCATGCCACAGTGTCCCCAGCCCAGGCAGCGTTCCCGCCAGGCATACACAGGCTCCAGAGTTCAAAGCCAAATAACCAGCATGAAGCAGGGCCCGCCCCACTGCCTGCCCAGGAGCTGAAATTTCAGGAACAGAAGAGAATGGCTGACATCAGGTAGGAAATGTGGCTTCTGCCCACTGCAGCCTGTTTAGGGGACTGCCACAGTTCAATGAAACTTTTACCACGCTCAAGGTTGTTTTGCTTTTCAGGACCGGACCACCCTCTCACTCACTCATGTCTGTGGCAGCTCCCCGCGGCTTTGCCACAGCCGTGCCCCATACACACCACAGGTCCTGCCCAGGTCTGCTGTGAATTAAACACTACTGAGCTGCAGCAGTCATGCGTTTGCTTTGTCTCTTTGAGGCTTTGTTTAGAAACCAAACTTTGACAATAACCAAGCAAACAATGGGACCAAATACCTGCAAACTCACTTAAAAGAACAAAAGGTACCTGTTCCAGCTTCAAGGGCATTTTGTAAGAAACACGTGCTTTCTAATATCCTTCATCTGTATCAACCCGGACCCTCTCATCTGTGACCCCTAAGCCATGCGGCTCACCCTCAGAGCACACGTCTTCCTCAGAGCAAGACAACGTTTGCACTGGATCCTCCACATCCTTGTAACCAAGCCCCTCACGGCTCCCACACCCCATAGTCCACAGCAGACGAGACTCCTCAGGGAACCCCACTGCCCCATCCCATCTGCACTCTGCTTGGTCCAGGCAGCACCAGCGCAGACTTACTGAAACATCATTCTGAGATTCCTGCAGGAGTGGCTCAGTCCTCAAAGGGCAGCGAAACCTCTGCCACCCACTTACACAGCCAAGATTGAAACAGCAAACCACGGGCACCAAGGGCTTCCTAGGCACCGGAAGACATCCCATGCTGTGATCCATTTCACTCTCACTCTAATTCCTGTTACCAATCATGACAACTACAACCACTATTAACTGTAGTAACTATTACATAATTAACAATCATCTATTGATAATTGCAGTTAATTATAATCAACAATTGTTCATAATAGCTATAATAAAATATGATACATTATGGGCATTTCTGATGGTTTTGATACATAATTTCCTATTAGCGCTTGGGAGTTATTTATACTAATTGCAACAATAGCAGACACTATTATTATCCGCATTTTACAGAGGGGAAGCCAGGCACGGGGCTGCAGCAGCAGGCAGGGCCTGGGGTGGGAGCCCAGGGCCTCAAACCCAGAGCCCCTGGAACTGCCCGATATTGAGCTCACAGAACAGGAGAGCCTCAGGGGCCCGAGAGCTCATTCCCCTACCTCGCTCGGCCTTGGGGTACAGCCTCCGCCCAGCCCAAGTAGACTACGAGGAGCACCTGTAAGCAACCCTCAGGAATAACACACGTCAGCACCAACTGCATCAGAGCCCTTGGTGTTTTCACCAGGCAGCCTGTCCAACCCCAGGCCCGCTCTCCCTGCACCCCTATGAGCCCTCCACCCCCGAGCACCCTCCCCCAAACGCTTCCTGCAGCTCTGCGGGCAACGGTGCTGGATGCAGGGAAGCAGCAGGAGGCAGGTCCAGCCTCTGGCAGGGAGAGAGTAGACCCCACTCAGCCCCAAACACCTCCTCAGACACTACGGAAGCACTCAGAAAAAGAGGGTGTTCTAGACATATATATATAAGATAAACAACAGCACAGCTCACACTCTCGGGCGTATTCGCCTGGTGAATCCCAGGGCCCCTGTGAGAGAAGCACCACTCTTTTTTTTTTTTTTTTTTTTTTTTTAGACGGAGTTTCGCTCTTGTTACCCAGGCTGGAGTGCAATGGCGCGATCTCGGCTCACTGCAACCTCCGCCTCCTGGGTTCAGGCAATCCTCCTGCCTCAGCCTCCCGAGTAGCTGGGATTACAGGCACGCGCCACCATGCCCAGCTAATTTTTTGTATCTTTAGTAGAGATGGGGTTTCACCATGTTGACCAGGATGGTCTCGATCTCATGACCTCGTGATCCACCCGCCTCGGCCTCCCAAAGTGCTGGGATTATAGGCTTGAGCCACCGCGCCCGGCCTCTTTTTTTTTTTTTTTGAGATGGAGTCTAGCTCTGTAGCCCAGGCTGGAGTGCAGATCTTGGCCCACTTCAACCTCCACCTCCAGGGTTCAAGTGATCCTCCTGCCTCAGCCTCCCGAGTAGCTGGGACTACAGGCACCTGCCAACATGCCCAGCTAATTTTTTGCATTTTTAGTAGAGATGGGGGTTTCACCCTGTGGCTGGTCTTGAACTCTTGACCACAAGTGATCCACCTGCCTCAGTCTACCAAAGTGCTGGGATTACAGTCGTGAGCCACTGCACCTGGCCGAGAAGTACCACTTGTGTCTAACTGCAGAGTTCTGATGTCAGTCGTGCAGATGGTAGGTGGAGAATAATCAACTGAGCACAGCTGCTCACGGTGTGACCCTGTCCCACAGGAGCCCACCCTCTGATCCGTGTGCTGCCATCATCCTTTAACTTTAAAAATTACTGGATACTGGACACGGTGGCTCAAATCTTCAATTCCAGCACTTCAGGAAGCCGAGGTGGGAGGAATGCTTGAGCCAGGCGTTTGAGACCAGCCTGGGCAACACAGTGAGACTTCATCTCTACTAAAAATAAAAAAGTTAGCCAGGTGTGATAGCACACACCTATAGTCCCAGCTACTCAAGAGGGTAAGGTAGGAGGTTCAGGCTGCTGTGAGCCATGACTGCACCACTGAACTCCAGCATAGGCAACAGAGTGAGATCCTGTGTCAAAAAAAAACAAAACATTGGCCAGGCACAGTGGCTCACATCTGTAATCTCAGCACTTTGGGAGGCCAAGGCAGGAGAACTGCTTGAACGCAGGAAGTTGAGGCTGCAGTGAGCTGTGATTGCGCCACTGCACTCCAGCCTGGGCGACAAAGCAAAACCTCAAAAATCCCAGAACTGGCCAGGTGCGGTGGCTCACACCTGTAATCCCAGCCCTTTGGGAGGCTGAGGTGGGTGGATCACGAGGTCAGGAGTTTGAGACTAGCCTGGCCAACATAGGGAAACCTCATCTCTACTAAAACTACAAAAATTAGCACATGGTGGTGCGTGCCTTTAGTCCCAGCTACTCAGGAGGCTGGGGCAGGAGAATAGCTTGAACCTGGGCGGAAGGTGGTGGTTGCTGTGAGCCAAGATTGCACCACTGCACTCCAGTGGGTGATAGAACAAGACTCCATCTCAAAAAAAAACCCCAAAAAACTCCCAGAACTATTGTAAATATACCTCCCCCAAATAAATAACACTCAGAAATGCTCAAGACATTACGTAAAAAGGAAAGACACAAAATCATAAACGTAGGCTGATTCCATTGTCTTCCCATGTGTAGAAAACAGGATTAAGCCAGGGCAACATGGCAAAGCCCCATCTCTACAAAAAACACAAAATTCGCCAGGTGGGGCAGTGCACACCCACAGTCCCAGCTACCTAGGAGGCTGAGGTGGGAGGATCTCCTGAGGCTGAGGCTGCAGTGAGCCATGACTCTGCCACTGCACTCCAGCCTGGGTGACAGAGTGAGACCTCATCTCAAAGAAAAGAAAACAAATTTCTTGTGAGTAATATAACCAATGATTTTTTTTTCTTATTACTTCCACATCTAAATTATTTGAAATGAGCACGTCTTTTTTGTAATCATGACGGAAAGAACAGTTTTTTAAAAAACTAGAATCAAAAAGCAACACTGGTTGGAGTCACAGTACGTGCCCGAGGAAAATTCTGCATGGAAACCTGGTGGTGGCATGACGGGGAGGGGTCGGGCGGCTCCTCCCAAAGCAGCTGCTGGCTCCTGATCCCGGTGGCGGTCGTGGCCTTATCTCTGCGACGCAGACAGAGGCTGCCCTGGAAGGAGGGGGCCCTGGACCTGGGCTGCCCACACACAGCGTATCCAAGACACAGCCACACCAGCACCTGGCAGCCACTGTTGCCAAGTTGCTAGGGATGGGCTGTGACGCAGGCTCGGTAGCACCTCTAACAACCACGGGCAACACCAGGAACAACTCGCTAACAGGAGCTGTGAGTGCGACACAAACGGCAACCTCATTTTCCACTCTGGGCCACTAACGACCGTTCACAAATGATCCACTAATTTCTTACGCCAGATGCAAGGACACAAGAGATATAAAAACGACGACACTGCCCAGCGCTGCAGGGGCCCAGAGGCGTGGCTCAGAGAGAAGCGGGCAGGGAAAACACACAGGTCGACAGGGACCGGGCAGGCCAGAGGCTTAAGGATGCCACAGGAGGCCTGAGAGTAAGGCCTCATGCTCACTGCGCTGCAGAGCACAGAAGAGGAGGGACCTACCCCAGGGAACTCTGGAAAGCAGCGTTCCCACTGCACCGTAAGGCTAAAGACAGAAAGAGCCACACACACGACTGAGGGCTCCGGTCGGAAAGGCTTTGTCTCACGGGGTGCAGGCAGGCGACTCTCCACACTCTATGGGCACAACAAATTGTGCCGTATTTGGTACAATTGAAACCATATTTAGTTTCAACACGCCAGGCTTCTCAAGACCTGCTAATGTTATAAGCAATGGGGGAGGCGAGAAACCCTGCTGCGGGGGCCCTGAATCTGAAACACCAGTGTGATCCCAAGATTTTTGTTTGTTTTTAGAATGGAGTCTTGCTCTTGTAGCACAGGCTGGAGTGCAGTGGCGCGATCTCGGCTCACCACAACCTCTGCCTCCCAGGTTCAAGCAATTCTCCTGCCTCAGCCTCCCGAGTAGCTAGGACTACAGGCGCATGCCACCACGGCCAGCTAATTTTTGTATTTTTAGTAGAGACAGGGTGGTTTCACCCTGTTGGCCAGGATGGTCTCAATCTCTTGATCTCGTGATCCACCTGCCTCGGCCTCCCAAAGTGCTGGGATCACAGGAGTGGGCCACCGCACCCAGCCGATCCATGATTTTTAGCATGAATATAGTGGATAAGCAGAGACAGACGTACGTGTGCACGTGTGCTAGTGTGGACACATCTGTCTCCTGCCTGCATCCAGACCTGTGTTTCCAGCACCATCCTCCAATAAAAGAACAGGAGTTCTTTTTTGGGCGCAGTGGCTCATGCCTGTAATCCCAGCACTTTGGGAGGCTCAGGCGGGTGAATCACCTGAGGTCAGGAGTGACCGGCCTGACCAATATGGTGAAACCCTGTTAAAAAAAAAAAAAGAGAGAGAAAGAACAGGCACTCCGGATGAAAAGGGCTGGTGCAAGAAAATATGAGGAGCCCGGAGCATCTTGCAGGTCCAGAAGAGAAATAGAAAATGATGGGGCACACTGAAAAGATGCAGCGGCCACCTGAAGGGGTCCCCCCTCAGGAGGAAGAGGAGCCATCAGGCAACAGCACTGGTCACGTGGGAGCCTGGGTGGGAGGGGCTCCAGAGTGAACATGGAATATCCAGAAAATGGCCATCAGTCCAACGGCCAGATATGCCTAAGAGCTGCAGTAAGAGCTGTGGGGCGGCGTGAACTTGCCTTAGCATCAGACCTAAACCCTAAACCCTAACCCTAACCCTACAGGGGAAGCTGTCTATGCGAGTCCTGCAGTACTCCGGCCACTTTTCTGCAAGCCTAAAATCATGGTCAAGGAAAAGGGTAAGAGAATATTTGTGAATGAAATGATTTAACTCAAACAACAGAGGGTGCGGAGCAGGAGAGGATGGGCTGAGAGTGTTCCTTGTATTTTCTCCTCCACTTTCATGTACATTTGAATTTTTTCATGATAAAAAGCACTGGGGCTGAGTGCGGTGGCTCATGCCTATAATCCCAACACTTTGGGAGGCCAAGGCGGGTGGATCACAAGGTCAGGAGTTCGAGACCAGCCTGACCAATATGATGAAACCCAGTCTCTAAAAAAACAAATAAATTTAAAAGGAGGGGAAAAGGCCTTTTAAAACTTCTCGGCCTGGCACAGCGGCTCACGCCTATAATTCCAGCACCTTAGGAGGTGGAGGCAGGCAGACTGCGTTGAGCACAGGAGTTTGAGACCAGCTAGGCAACATGGCAAAACCCCGTGTCTACAAAAAATACAAAAAAAATTAGCCAGACCTGGTGGGGGACACCTGTAGTCCCAGCTACTTGGGAGGCTGAGGCAGGAGGATCATTTGAGCCAGAGGGGTAGAGGCTGTAGGGAGCTGAAGGCTGTGCCACTGCCAGCCAGCCTGGGTGTCAGAGTAAGACCCTGTCCCCAAGAAAAAGAAAAAAAAATTTTCTGAAACTTTGCAAATTCAACATAAATCTGGTCTCCTTTTCTCTTTTCCTTTCTTTTCTTTTCTTTTTTTTTTTTTTTTTTTTTTAAAAGAAAGCTATAGGGTCCCGCTCTACCATCCAGGCTGGAGGGCAGTGGCATGATCCTAGCTCACTGCAGCTTGGAACCTCTCGGATTAAGCGATCTCCCTGCCTCCCGAATTGTGCCCATTCATGCTAAAGCAGCAGCAGTTCTCTGGGCACTGGCTTCTCCCTCACGCCACATTTGCTGTGTCTCCACCCACAGTCGCCCTCACTGGTGCCATTTCTGATCATCTCCAGGCCACTTGCCGGCCGGTCTTCTACCCTGCGGCCGGTAGGCTGGCCTGTCTCTCAGATGCCCCACTTTGGGCTGGATGATGACGGCCGTGCCCTGGCAGCCTATGGCCACCACAGTCCCTGACACCCCGTGCTCCGGCCACATTCCTGCCCCTCCTACTGGGCCAAGCGTGCACTTGTGCTGGAGACACCTGCCATGTTCCATGGACTTGTGACTGCTCAGAGTCACATCTATGTTCACGACTCAGACCATGAGCTCACGGGGCAGAAGTCAAGGCTGCTTCCATTTACCACTGTCCACAGGCCTGGGCATGACCCAGCACACAGCTGTCAGTCAACATCGCTTCAGAGAACAAGCATCTTCGACATATGAGACACCCAGACAGAGTCTGGGGGCTGACTCCCTTTTCGGCCCTGTCCAGTTATGTTTACCTTTACTATGTTCTTTCAGTCTCCCAGATTCCAAACAGGCTCTATATTCTGGCATAAAGAAATAAACACACCTGATATCTATTAGGTTGAGCTGGGCAAAACCTCTGAAATGTAAATTTGTTTCCACTTTGGTAATTAGTCTGCCAGGAATGGTTCGGTGTGGTTTACTTTCTATAAGGTTCAGATGATAAAGCAATGGTTCACTTTCTTTTTTTTTTTTTTCTTTTTGAGATGGAGTCTCGCTCAGGCTGGAGTGCAGTGGCACAATCTTGGCTCACTGCAACTTCCACCTCCTGGGTTCAAGCAATTCTCTGCCTCCTCAGCCTCCCGAGTAGCTAGGATTACAGGGGCCCGCCACCACGCCCGGCTAATTTTTATATTTTCAGTAGAGACAGGGTTTCACCATCTTCGCCAGACTGGTCTTGAACTCCTGACCTCATGATCCTGCCTCGGCCTCCCAAAGTGCTGGGATTACAGACGTGAGCCACCATGCCCAGCCATAAAGGTTCAGGTGATAATAACAAGTGTTTGATAAGGACATGGAGAAACGGAACCCCTCGCAAACTGCTGGTGGGAATGTGCGGCGTGCAGCTCCCGTAACAGCTAAAGCTGTTAAACAGAGGGACCACCTCACCCAGCCCAAGAGAAATTCAGACATACGTCTGCATGAAAACCTGTACACAAATGCTCACAGCAGCACTATTTCCCAGAGTCAAAAGGTGGAAAAAGCCCAATCACAGGCAAACTGTGACATATCCACACACTCGAATACTTGATGACAGAAGGAAATTAAACATCGAAACACGCTGCCATGTGAACCTGGAAAACGCGTAAGTGAAAGAAGGAAGACACAAACGTTCACTGGCCGCGTGGCTTCAGTTATGGAAAATATTCGGAATAGGTGAATCCATCAAGACAGAACACAGATTGGTAGTTCCCAGGGGCTGGGTGGGAGGGAATGGGGGTGAGGACTTACTGGACACGGGCTTTCCTCTTGGGGGAATGAAACGGTTTGGAAGTAGGCAGTCGTGATGGCTGCAGCACCCCATGAATGCACTAAATGCCACCGAGCTGTTCATCTTACAATGGTTCATTCAGTGTCACAGCCACACGTCCCCCTGCCATTCCAGCCGTGGCCTGTCTCCCGAGGGCTCACAGGGAGCCAGTCAGCCTTCAGCAGCCAGGTAACACTCAGGCCCCGAGATGGAGCTGGGTCACACCTGAACCTAGCAACACCCGAAGGGCAGGGCTGGTAAGGACGGAGGGCACTGTCTTGCTGCGTGCCCTCTGATGTTACCATGTTACCCTCCCACGCACATCTACCTGTCTCCATCAGTGCTACAGGATGCCATCCCTGCCAGGCCACGGATGCCACTTCCAACCCCAAACACAGCCCTGGGAGGCCACCTGTCACGGAGCCATAAACCACAACAAGAGGCCCCAGGGTGGGATGGCTGCAGAACTTCTCAAAAGGGTAAGCAACTTTCAACACCCAGATTTAACTCTTAAACCAAGAAATGACTAAATGCTGTAAGCCTTCAATGAGTAGAAAGAAACACATGGCAGAAACTGCAAAGTAGATACAAGGGAACCAAGATGACCCCAGGGCAAGGAGGTCACAGTGGGTGACGGAGACAGACAGACGGACAGGAGAGCCCCCCACAGGGCAATACGCAGGAAGATGCAGGGCTAGCACCATGAACCTCCCCTCCTGGGTTTCTGGAACCAAGCTTGTCCAGAGCAGACACTCACATTGGCTCACATGGTAGTGCCTGCTCTCCTAGGCCAGCTCTGAAGACCTGGCCCAGCAGGTCTCCAACCCCTCTGGAGCCCTGCCTCACTCAGGAAGGCAGCCCACCTGAGCCAGCCTCACCCCTGGCCTTCAAGCGCACTCCAACCAGCCACTAGGGGACATACTCATTTGAAGAAATGGAGCTGGAACGTACTCATTTGAAGAATGCACCTCAGGGCACAGAGCCAGGCGCTGGCCAGCGGCAGGAGTGACCCCCCTCACCCTGAACATGGATAAAACCTGGAGATCCTGCATCCAACCACCATGCTCCGACCATGAAACCTGCAAGAAAGACACTCGGGACAGAGGGACGTGCCGGGCTACAGCCAGGAGACACAGCCGCAGAAGATGGCAGCACAGAGTAGCCAGTGTCCCCAACAAACAGCAAGGCTGGGGAGGAAGAGGCTCTGGTCCTCACACCCCGAGGCCTCCGGCTGTGAACATCCATGCCAGCGAGCAACGTGTGCTTTCTGGCTGGGAGGAACAGTTGGTTCAGATGCCAGGCACTATGGGGGGCATATAAGAGTAGAGAGGGTGACAGACACACACCCCTATCCTGTGGTGACATCTTCTGAAACATCTGTCAACAAGACGGGACCATCCCAGCAGCTTCCTCCAGGAAGGTTTCTCTGCTACCACCCCACCCTCTTGGTCTGTTCTTAACAGTGGTCACAGGGACCCTTTAAAAGCCTAAGTCAGCTGGCATCCCTCCTGCGCTCAGGCGCTGCTGCACGCCCCTGGCCGTGACCTCCCTGCCCTCAGCCTGCACCGAGCCCTGGCTGCATCCCTCCTTTGCCTCCAGTCCCGCTCCTTTTTTTTCTTTTGAGACAGAGTCTTGCTCTGTCCACCAGGCTGGAGTACAGTGATGCAATCTTGGCTCACTGCAGCCTCCACCTCCCGAATAGCTAAGATTACAGGTGCTCGCCACTACGCCCAGCTAATTTTTATATTTTTAGTAGAGACGGGGGTTTCACCACATTAGCCAGGCTGGCCTGGAACTCCTGAGCCTCAGGTGATCCTCCCACCTCAGCCTCCCAGAGTGCTGGGGTTACAGGCGTGAGCCACCGCCCAGCCAGTCCCGCTCCTTCTTGCTGGGCCTGTGCTGATCACCAGACAACTCACGCACCCTTCTCCAGCACCGGCCCTGACCCAGCCCCTGACCCTGCTCACCTGCCATCCCACGTGTGCAGGGGGCTCACTGGCGAGTCCTGTCTTGATGCTGCCCCCAAGCCCTCTCTTCAGTCGCACCCCAGGAACGAGCCTCACCCCCCCCACCCCGGCTCCCTCTGATGGCACCTCCTTTGCAAAGCTTCCCGGGAGTCCAACCAGAGCCCCCGCCGACTCAGATTCCGCGTTCACCAGCCGGGCCTGGAATGGCCAGGCTATGCCCATGGGGTCACCCTCAAATGTTCCAGAACATTCCAAGAGAACACTCTGCACTTCTTAGGGGAGCTGCACAGAACGGGGACCACGCCCGAAAAAGCTTCCAGGGCCAACAACCATTCCTGCAGGGAGCCACACATTTTAGCATCTCGCCAACTGCACACTTCACAAAGCAGCAGCTCACACAGGGACCAGAGCGTGCCAAGCAAGGTCCCCTCACCCCAGTCACCAATGGGGCCACTCAAGCCACCACAGGGAGGCCATGAGCAGCATATGGCTGCTAGTGCTTCTAGCCACAGCTGGGTTCCTGACCTGAGGGGCACAGCTCCTGTCTATGAGTGGGCAAGGCAGGCCCCCAAGTGCTGTTGGGGTCCCACGTGCAGAGGCAGGACGGGGTCCAGAGCACTTGGGTCTGTATAGAAGTGAGCTCTGAGTAACACAGGCTGTGTTCTGTGTCCCTGCTGCAGACACCAGACACATGAGTGTTATTTATCAGAGATAAGCCTTTTTAAATGTTTTCTCATCCTTCCCTGCTTGCAAAGTGAAGATCCAGAGGTCAATAGAGAGGGTCAAAGGGAGGAGGAACCCCGGCCCTCCTGCCAGGCGGAGTAACACCCCACCACTGCAGCAGCGGCAGTTGCCATCAAGCAGGGGCCTTCTGAGGGCCCACACGTGGGATGCAGCTGCAGGTCACCCACATCACCACCGCCACGAGGTTTCCACACTCTACGACGAAGAGACGGAGGTTCAGAGAGGCAAAGGGAGCTGTCCGTCACGTGACCAGGATCCCGGAGAGGGGCACCTGACCTGAGCCTGCGCTCTGGGTGGTGTCACACTGAGGCGGGCATTCTGCAATGTCACATGACCCTCCGGCCACTCCCAAGAGCTGGAGCAGCTCCATACACAGATTTGTTCCGAGTCACCCCTCTCACTACTCTTGGCATCTTCCTTTGCTTTCTCTGCATTTTTCACTTGTGTTACTACTCTATTAATTCCTTTGTCCCTGCAAAAAATGTAAAACAAATGATGCCCGGCTTCCTGGCTTGAGGGGCAGGGAGGCCGCCATCCCCCAGGGCCTCGCCACGCTTCTCGTTCCCGCTGTTCAGCCTGCACATGAGCATGGGGTGGTGCTCAGACCAGAACGAGTGTCCCGGTCTCCAAGCACGCCAAACGCCACACAAAGGGGCACAGATCAATCATAACTGGGACTCACACGCCCACCCCAAAGCAGGTGCTAAAGAGCTCCCCATTTATACTCAGCGCCTGCCACCATCCCGCCCTGCATGCGCTCACTTAGAGCAAGACTGACCAGAAACGCTTGGGAAGGTGGGTCCCATGGGAGGGTCCTTCCATTATCAAAGCTCAAAAAGAAACAGGACCAAGCAGGCCGGGCATGCTCAGGCCTGTCATCCCAACACTTTGGGAGGCTGAGGCAGGCAGGTCACCTAAGGTCGGGAGTTTGAGGCCAACGTGGAGAAACTCTGCTCTCTACTAAAAATACAAAAAATGAGCCAGGCATGGTGGCGCATGCCTGTCATCCCAGCTACTCAGGAGGCCGAGGCAGGAGAACTGGTTGAAGCTGGGAGGCGGAGGTTGCGGTGAGCCGAGATCGCGCCACTGCACTCCAGCCTGGGAGACAGAGAAACCCCTTCTTCAAAGAAAAACAAAACTAAACTAAACTAAAAAGAAACAGGGCAAAGCACCCGCGCGTCCTCTGACCATCTGAACATGGGTACTGGTGTAAACTCCTCCAGCAAGTCACCGCGACGCTAGAAAGTCAGACTCACAACAGTTGTCTTATTTCACTCAGTCAAACCTGACAAACACCTCAGATGACTATGACCTGTGAACTTTAGCTTTTCATCTTTTTATGTGCAGCTACAAGGTGAAAGTTTGTGGTGGCTGCCTCCAGCAGCAGAGTACACTAACTCTCTAAGGACAAAACCCAAAGCTGAATCACTCATAAATGACTTGGAAAACGACAACATTGCCCTGAGTTACTGCCCAGTAGGATTTTCCCAAGATGGATGCCAATTAGAGTAAGAGATTCGGGCTGGGAACCACCCGGGTTCCTGAGTCTGGCTGTTCTGTTTGTTTTGGGGTACAGGTTCTTAAAAACAGGTACTGGCCAATCTTTATTGCATTTACTGAAGCCCCCAGAAGCCCCCTTCCGCCTGGTGGTGGACTAGCTGAGCTGACAGCAACACAGAACCACAGGTGGCACCGCACACAAGCATGGCGGTCACTTAGAACTCCACGCTTCATCAGTAAAGGAGACCACCACAAAGTCCCCTCTGGGACCCCCAACATGCTATCTCCTACAGATGCACCCCCCAGGCTGCTGGCCCCACTGTCTTGGGCCGTCCTCCAGGTTTCTGGCATGGGTCCCCTGCCTCGATCCCACTCCCCAGGAGGATGCTCCTAGCGTGGCTCCAGGGCTTCTGCCTCCTCTCCCACCCCACCCCAAAACAGCGGGTCCCAAACCAGCCTAATGGGCAATCCCCTGGGGCATCTGCAGAATCAATGTCCTAGGTCTTCATGGGCAGAGACTGGAAGAAGCTTTCAAGTGAGTATGATTCCTCCTTCCACGGCTGCAGTGCCCACTGACTGGGCACCAGCTGTGGGCAGGCCCCACACCCAGAGCCCAGTCCAGCCTGCCCTGACCCACCGCCTCCTTGGGGCTGCCAGATGCGCTGCATCCTGAGCCACACTTGCCTCCCCAGGGAACAAACACCTGTGAGAGTGAGGCCCCAGGCATGAGAAGGAGGGACGGCAGCACCACCAGGAAGCCAGGCACATGGAGGTACAAGCACATGCATGTGTGTTACATACATGTGTGCATGTGCGTGCCTGTTACATAGCTGTATGTGCATGGCAGTGTGCGTGTGTACATGTGTCACATGCATGTGTGTACATGTACATAGCATGCCTTGTGCACTGTATACATGTGTGTTACATAATTGTATGCATGTGCGTGTCACATACTGGTGTACATGTGTGTACATGTGTTACAAACCGGTGTATGTGTTACATGCCTATGTGCGTGTTTTGCATACAGGTGTGCATGTATACATGTGTGTTACATACCCGTGTGCATGTGCCTGTCTGCAGGTGTTTTTCTATTCCCCGTGCATCTCCATAATATTCTGCAGCGTTAGGCAGCACAGATGCTGCTAAGGAATGCTTAACTCTGGGCTGGGCGTGGTGGCTCACACCTGTAATCTCAACACCTTGGGAGGCCAAGGCAGGAAGATTACTTGAGGCTAGGAGAGAGACCAGCCTAGGCAACACAGGGAGAACCCCATCTCCACAAAAAACAATCCCAGCTTCTTGGGAGGTGGAGGTGGGAGGACTGTTTGAGCCCAGGAAGTCAGGGCTGCAGTGCGCCGTGACTGTACCACTGCACTCTAGCCTGGGCAACAGAGTAAGACCCCATCTCAGAATAATAATAATAAGCCGGGCATGGTGGCTCACACCTGTAATCCCAGCACCTTGGGAGGTAGGTGGATCACCTGAGGTCAGGAATTCGAGACCTGTCTGGGCAAGCTGGCGAAACCTTGTCTCTACTAAAAATACAAATAAAATTAGCCAGATGTGGTGGCACACGCCAGTGATCCCAGCTACTCAGGAAGCTGAGGCACAAGAATTACATGAACCTTAGAGTTGGAGATTGCAGTGAGCCAAGACTACCACTGCATTCCAGATTGGGTGACAGAGCGAGACTCTGTCTCTAAATAAATAAATAAAAGTTTTTAAATAATAATGCCTGACTCTGGGCATCATGGATTTTTTTGACCCATCAAACAGGAAACACTGCAAGATACCCTAGAAGCCAGGCTCTGCAGCTGACGTGACCCCAGCTCCAGCTGTCACTGCAGGCCTCCAGCACCTTCTCTTCTGTCCTGGGTCACAGCATGAAGACTAACAATTCATGGGGAATATGCCGCTGTCCTTCAGCGCAGGCACCCATGCCCCTCAGCCCGGCCAGGTCGGAAGGCAGGAGAGTCACTGCATGAGGGGAGTAATGTTGGAGAGGCCAAAGTCCACACTTTACAGGCAAGAAAACTGAGACCACACAAGATGTGGACGGGCTGCAGCTCTGACCAGACACCTGTCTGTCCACCTCGAGGACAGTGAGAAGATGAAAAGGTGGGGGCTGGGCGCGGTGGCTCACGCTTGTAACCCCAGCACTTTGGGAGGCCAACGCAGGTGGATCACTTGAGTCCAGGAGTTCCAGACCAGCCTGGGCAACATAGGGAAAATCCCATCTCTATAAAAAATTAGCTAGGCACAGTGGTGCACACCTGTAGTCTACTTGGGAGGCTGCCCAGGAGGGCTAAGGTGGGAGGATCTCCTGAGCCTGGGAGGTCACAGCTGCAGTGAGCCTTGACTGCACCACTGCATTCCAGCCTGGGCCATAGGAGTGAGATCCTGTGTTTAAAAAAAAGAAAGAGGCCGGGAGTGGTGGCTCACGCCGATAATCCCAGCACTTTGGGAGGCCGAGGTGGGTGGATCACGAGGTCAAGAGATCAAGACCATCCTGGTCAACATGGTGAAACCCCATCTCTACTAAAAATACAAAACTTAGCTGGTCATGGTGGCGCACACTTGTAGTCCCAGCTACTTGGGAGGCTGAGGCAGGAGAACTGCTTGAACCCAGGAGGTGGAGGGTGCGGTGAGCTGAGATCGCACCATTGCATTCCAGCCTGGGTAACAAGAGCGAAATTCCATCTAAAAAAAAAAAGAAAAGAAAAAGCAAGAAAGAAAGGGAAAGGAAAGGGAGAAAGAAAAGAAAGAAAGGAGGAAGGAAGGAAGGAAGGAAGGAAGGAAGGAAGGAAGGAAGGAAGGAAGGAAGGAGAAAGAAAGAAAGAGAAAGAAAGAAAGGAAGAAAGAAAGAGAGAGAAAGCAAGCAAGAAAGAGGTGAGGCTTCCAGTTCTTGATCCAATACCCACAGAGCCTGGTTCCTGGCAGACAGAGGGAGGCCTGGCCCACCTCCCAGATGCTGCTTCTCCCAGCTCACAACGGGGACACACGTCAGCACCCTTCGGAAAGAATTAGAGGCCACCTCTCAATGACACCACACTAAGGCCCATCAGATTTCATGAGGATTTCAGGAAGTGCAGTGCCATGAGGAGTGAAGCAAGTTTAAAATGTTCAAGCCTGTTCAGTTTTAAGCTATCTACAAGACCCAGGTTGTAAAAATGCATTGAATCTGAGAGACCTGTCCACCTTGCTTTGCGTGGACAGTTCTTCTGTCTCTCCCTGTTGTACCAGGGAAAGCCGACGGGTACCCAGCGCCCCAGAGAAACCTCCCAGTGCAGATGATAAAGTGTCTACTCCCCCTGGGCACAGCTCTATGGAGAGAGAAACTGGAAGGGCTGGTGATTTGGTCACAAGGTATAAAGGACCAGAGAACAAAGTGGTTTCAAGTTCTGAAAGGGAAGAGTTAGACTAGTGGCTACAGCGAAGACGGGCGGGCCCCTGACCCTGGCAGCAGGCTTGGGGCTCCGAATGCGCAGCGTGGCCAGCAGATCCCTGGTGAGGAGGAGACAGCAGTGGTGCAAAGCGCAGAGCTGGCCGCAAAGGATAAGGCAGAGGTGAGTGGAGAAGGGAGCCCTCCCAATCCAGCGCGGGGAAGAAAAAGCCCTTATTTGAAATGACCGTAAGGGCTAAACTGCGCAGGATTCTCCAGTTATCCTCCATGTTTTCCACAGGTCACAGTGTCACTTCTGCCGAAAGAGGACCACAGAAAGGGTTCTGCCGCAACCGAAAACCGAAGATGCAAAGGGGCCTGCCCCAAAACTCTGCTTCACAGCCCAGGCAACACGTCAGGGCTCCAGCTCCCATAAAGTACAAAACCCGCGCTGGGCGTCGCGGCACACGTCTGCAGTCTCAGGTACTAGGGAGGCTGAGGTGGGAGGACGGCTGTGCCCAGGAGCTTCAGGCTGCAGTGAGCCGTGACCATGCGACTCCAGCTTGGGCAACAGAGAGAGACCCCAAGTCTCAGAAACTAAACAAAAACACCGCTTAAGACAAATGTGTCAGAATTAAAACCATGAGCGACTGGATCTCCCAACAGCCCCTCTCAACAAAACAGAGACCAAAACACAAAGACCTTGAGCAACGGGGTTCTTTCTAGAACCACTAAAGAGAAAATGAAGGGGGAGGGGAGGCATGAATGCTCTGAAGAAAAGAGATTTTAAAAGATATAGGCCGGGCCCGGTGGCTCATGCCTGTAATCCCGGCACTTTGGGAGGCTGAGGCGGGTGGATCACCTGAGGTCAGGAGTTCGAGATCAGACTGGCTAACATGGTGAAATCCCATCTCTACTAAAAATACAAAACTTAGCCAGGCACGGTCACGGGTGCCTGTAATCCCAGCTACCTAGGAGGCTGAGGAAAAACGAATCGCTTGAACTCGGGAAGTAGAGTTTGCAGTGAACCAAAACTTTGCCATTGCACTCTACCCTGAGCAACAAGAGCAAAACTCTGTCTCAAAAATAAGATAAATACATCAAGTCAAATGCAGGGAGAAGAGTGAGGGTGGGCTAGCTTTAGAAGTGGAAGGCAGAGAGTCCAGGTGTGGTGGCTCACGCCTGTAATCCAAGCACTTTGGAGGCCAAGGTGGGCGGATCACCTGAGGTCGGGAGTTCAAGACCAGCCTGATCAACATGGTGAAACTCTGTCTTTAAAAAAAAAAAAAGCAGAAGGCAGAGACCCAAACGTGTGTGTGTGAACTTTTGTTAAAATTCAGGATCCAAAGCACCCAACTGTAAACACACTTCTGAGAAAATGAGAGAAACTGATCACACACTGTTAACTGTGATAACGGCACTGGGTTCAGAAAGTCTCCACGCTTCTTAGATACGCATACTTAAATATCAAGGTTAAATGATGGGTCTGCAATTCATTTTGGAAAATGTCCACAAAGAAAAGGAGCATTATTTGAAGCAAATGTGGAGAACCTCGATAATTGTTGAAGCTTGGTAATGGATAAATGGGAGGGATATTAAATCACTCTGCTTTGTGCCTTTTCAGTAACTTTTTTTTTTTTTTTGGAGACAAAGTCTCCCTCTGTCCTCCAGGCTGGAGTGCAGTGGCAGGATCTTGGCTCACTGCAACCTCCACCTCCCAGTTTCAAGTGATTCTCCTGCCTCAGCCTCCCAAGTAGCTGTGACTACAGGCGCCCACCACTGCTTAATTTTTTTTATTTTTCTATTCTTTTGAGACGGAGTTTCACTTGTTACCCAGGCTGGAGTGCAATGGCACGATCTCGGCTCACCGCAAACTCCGCCTTCTGGGTTCAAGCAATTCTCCTGCCTCAGCCTCCCGAGTAGCTGGGATTACAGGCACGCACCACCACGCCCAGCTAATTTTTGTATTTTTAGTAGAGACGGGGTTTCACCGCGCTAGGATGGTCTCAAGCTCCTGATCTCATGATCCACCCGCCTTGACCTTCCAAAGTGCTGGGATTACAGGCGTGAGCCACTGTGCCCAGCCACAACAGTAACCATTTTTAAAACTCAAATGTTATGTTTTGAGGATTCACAATGATTCATGAAACAAAACCACATTTTATCAGACTGGACCATTACAGGAGCGCATTCCCTGCACATGTCAGGGAGAATAAGCCCACCTGGCACTGTGAACAATTTTGACGTGGAAACTGTAAGTTAAAACCTAATTCTGCTTCTTAAAATTGCACAGGTAGAAGTTTGGAAGCTATTAAGTCTTTTCCTCCCATGCACTTACTGAAATTCCTCCCCAAGGTTTATCAAAGACCCAAGGGCGACTCTGCACAAGTGGGCCTCATCAGCTGCCCCAAGAGTAGAAGGTAATAGCCTGCCAGGGCGAATGGGCACCAGTATTGGGAGAACTGGCCATACCTTCATGGGGACCACTGGGGGTCAGCGGAGAGGAGGGAGGAGGAATTACATGGCGCTATAAACCACAGTGAAGGTCAGTTCTTCTCAAAGTCACAATCCTATTTAGACAATGGTCAAGTCTTAGATGTCACAGATGTTATTTTGTGGCAAATCTGAGGGGTGTAACACAGGAGCTTGAAAGCAAAACCAAAACAAACAATCCCCCAGGGCAGGCAATCTGTAGACACAGGTCAAGACCTTCAAATGGTTAACAACACAAAAACCTCATTTGTTCATCTATGAAGGTTCAAGGTCACTGGCGAATCCACCCAACCTAAACAACTAACCCAGTTGCAAACAATGAAAAAAGTCACATTCCTAACTTCAGATTCTAAATATGCATTCACATAGGCAACAGCATTTGTTGACTGGCAAATTGTAGATTTACTAAGTTACCTAGTAAGGGTGTTACAATTGGAAGTAGCAAAACTATTTGTAATTTTTCAAACTGAATGTCTTATAATTCTAAATTAGAAAATATATGATTAAAAAGGCTCAAGGAAAAGGCTAGTAAAAAAATTCCTTTTAAACAAAATTAAAGCCTTAGTGTGTAGAATAAAACTGAACCGCACCACAGCTTTATAATTACAGCACGTTAGTACAGCCTGCAACTTGGGTTCATTCCATCCTGCCATTAGCTATGAATTATCCTGCAGACACATCCATTCTTTCAACCACTGTCCTGTTCCAGAGGGTCTGCTCCCTACCAGGCCCGTGTCAGCAACAATCTCCAACTAGTGACACAAACGAGCCTGTGGATACTGAGGGCCAAGGTACACCGACAAATGAAATCGACAAGACAGCATCCCAGGGCAGCAGCACACTGTATAGCCAGGAGCTGGGGTTGCTTCCTGAAGCCCCGCTGTCAATGACAGGTACGCAGGGAGGTGCTGGTCCAGTGCAGCCCCAACAGGGACTTCTTACTGTGGGTCAAGGTCATGGGCCCTGAAAGGCACCGCCCTGAGAAGAGCACCCAGAGAACCAGCTGGGAAGTCGGGCCAGTGGTCCGACGCTCACTACCTGCTGGGTGACCTTGGTGAAGTTCTCAACTTCTGTGAGCCTTAGCCGTCTGTCTTCACAACCACCACCAACTTCAGCAAGCGGAGAGAAGTAACACGCAAAACACGACACAGACACAAACACAGCCTTGACCTCTACCTTCCTCAAGTGTCTTCATTTGTTCTGGGACTCCAACTTTTAAAACTGATAACCTGAAAACATGTAGGGCTGTCAGGCCCACGTTTGCTGGGTTCTTCTACAAGAAGGAGCTGGAAGGTCCCAGCTCCACACGAGGGGATGCCCGGTCCCTTCCCACCAGGGAGCCTGGCCACCCAGGGCCTCCAGAGGCCAGCATCGGCCCCAGGGCTGTGGCCCCCACCCAGGTGTAGGGGGAAAACCAGTCTTCAATCAAACTGTTGATAGCCGTTACAAGTTGAAAAGTTGGTCAGACTCCACCTCAGAGAAGCTTTCTAAGTGACATCAAAAAAAAGACGCGGCATTCGCAAGGCACAGAGTCAAACAGCCCCGTGAGGGCCACCATCAACGGACCCAAGTGGACCACGGGGCCTTCCGGACCCCACAATTTGGAGCCGGTGTGGAGCAGCTAGGGCAGCATCGGGAATGCGAGCCTCCTTGCCCGGCCGGGTAAACAAGCGCAGAGTCCGGCGGGGCCTGCGCCTCCTGCGGCCCGGCTGGGGCCCGGCGGACAAAGGGGAGCAGGCGGTGCCCCGTCCCAGCGGCCAGGCGGGCTGGGAGAGCCAGGAGCCACGTGCCTGGCGGGAGCAAGCCAAAAGCAGGACAACGCTTGACCGTTTTCTTGGCCCAGCGAGGAAACCGCCTTCTACTCTGCATTTAAAAAGAAAAACAATGTGTGGCTGTTTAAGTTTTTTAGAACTTTTGCAGAGAAAGGCCGCCTAGGAAAAGGGGTGCTACCGGAATCCACCACGCCGCACTTCTACCAGGAAATTGTAAAAGGAATTAGCACTTGAATGGGGAGGCCAGCGCGTCTGGAATGAGAGGGCGCCGCGCACGCAGTTTGAGGGTTCCAGGGAGCCGCGTCCTCCCCCTTCCAGGCGACAGTTCTAACTACAGGAATTGGCCAAAATTCAGCATTTCCAGACTTTCCTTGGTAAAAGGGGCCAAAAAAGTGCTGGCAACAAGAAGGACCACCACTGAGACTGAGCGCGCCCCACACTCGCCGGGGCCGGGGTCGGGACCCGCGCAGCCCCCTCCGCTCCCGGCCGTGCTCGCCCCGACCCGGCCTCCACCCGCTCGGGCGCTTAGAACCGGGCCGGGCCGGGCTGCGGCGCCCCCATCCCCGCCCGGGCCAGCGAGGCCGGGCCAAGCGGGGCGCTCCGGGCCTCGGGCCTACACGCGGCGGCCGCCTCGGCCCCGGCCCCGGCCCCAACCCGCCGGGCCCCGGGCGGGGATGCGAGGACGCGGGGACGCGGGGACGCGGGCCCGAGGCGCGGGAGGCTGCTCAGGCCGCGCGGAGCCCCGACGACTCGCTGGGACCGAGGAGGCCGGGGCTGCGCGTCCTCCGCAGGGCCCAGAAAACGGCCGGCGCGGCCCCGCCACCGCCGCCCCCCGAGCCCGGCCCGCGGCCCGCCCGCCCCGACCCCGCGGTCCCGGATCCCCGGCCCGCGCCGGGCCCGCCAATCGCCGGCGCCGTGGGGAGGAGCGCGCGAACGGCCCGGCGGGCGCCCCCAGCGCGAGGACTCACCGGGGCCGGCTCCCGAGTACATGGTGGCGCCGCCGAGGGACTCCGGGGCCGAGGGGCGGCCGCGCGCGCGCCACGGGCCCCGACGCCGCGAGCCGCGAGGGAGCCGCCGGCCGCACGATCCGCCCCGGCGCGGCCGCCTAGCTAAACAGGTTTACCCGACGCGGCCGGGGCGGCGGGCGGAGGCGGCGGCGGGAGCGGGAGCGGGAGCGGGAGGGGCAGGGGAGGAGGGACGAGGGAGGGGGAGGGGGAGGGGAGCGAGGCCGGCGGCGGGCGCGCGCTCGCGGGGGGAGGGGGAGGGGAGCGGGGCCGGGCGCGCGCTCGCGGGGGAAGACGGAGGGAAGCGGGGCCGGGCGCGCGGGCGGGGTCCGCGGCGGCGGCGGCGGCGGCGGCGGCGACACCGGGTCTGGCGGGGCCTGGGGCGGGGACCCGGGGAGGGGTCTGGGGACCTCACCGGGCCGTGGGAGCCGCCGGCGGGAACGCGGCCGGTGTGGCGCAGGGGCGGGCGGGGACCCGGGGACCCTTCCCGGCCCCCCAGAAAAGCAGCCTCTTCCCGACGCGGGGGAGGAGCGGGGCCCCCTGGCTGGGCCGCGGGGGCCGGGGGGAGCCCACGCACCTCGCCTTCCCCGCCGCCCCGGGGGGACAGGACCCTCCCTCCCTCGGACCCTCCCGCCCCCCGCCGGCCCCCAGCCGGCCCCCAGCCTGGCTCTTTAAGTTACTACAGAAACGCGAAGGTCGGGAGGCCCCCTCCCAGCCCGGAGCTTGAACTTGAACGCTCGCGCAGGACCACACCGCCACCTCCCGGCGCGGCCCTAGAACCCGGAGAATCCGTTCAAAGCACCTAGAAAGTCTTAAGAAGTTTTTAGTAAATTGTAGGTGGAATCAGGGATCAGATCGGCGGTCACTCCCATCCCAGCGGTCAGGAGCCTCCCCAAGCGCTCCCCAGGGCCCTCCCGGAACCGTCGTGCGCCTCCGTGCATTTCTGTATCCCCCCCATCCCCCGTCTGTCTTTCGAAGGCTTTCCTGGAAAAGCCCTCCTGTGGTTACCTCCTTTCTCCCCTAAGCGGTGGAGGGTTACAAGGCGGAGGGTGAGCCACAGTCAAAAGGGACTCGCTCCTTTTTCCAGATTTCCCGGTGCATTCCTTCACGCTGGGAGCGTGAGCTGTCTGCATGTGGGGTGTAAGGCCCTGTTCCGGGTCCAGGTGAAGAATCCACGGGAGTCCTGACTGCCAGGAGCTCCGCAGCCAGTAGGGCGGGGTGGTCACTGTCCGTGGCCAGTAGGGTAGGGTGGTCACTATCCGCGGCCAGTAGGATGGGGTGGTCACTATCCGCGGCCAGTAGGGTGGGGTGGTCACTATCCGCGGCCAGTAGGGTAGGGTGGTCAGTATCCGCAGCCAGTAGGGTGGGGTGGTAACTCTCCGCGGCCAGTAGCGTGGGGTGGTCACTAGCTTTCTGCAGTCTTGGAGGACAGCGCTAGAGAAGTGCAGGAGAACCAGCGCTTCCTCCGAAAACTTCACAGGACATCAGCCTTCACCAAGTTGCTGATGGAAAACGTGCTCCTGCAATGTGTATTTATGAGCACCAGGAAACCTGGGTGGGAGCGGGCATGGCGTTGTGCATCGCCGCCGGGACCGCACAGCTCTGAACAGCCGCGGAGAGCAGGATGGAGAAATGGCGTGTGGCCGTAGTCAAAGGACCGGGTCCAGCCATTCACAGAAATCCCCAAACAGGCCAAGTTAAACTGCATTGTTTAGGGATGCATCATTAGGTAGTAAGTAATCCACAGAAGAGCGAGAAGGTGGTTACTCTAAGTGTCAGATGGCTGTTACAGCTGGGGCGGGGCTGGGCTGTGACCTCAGCAGGGCCCCTGGGAGACTCGGGGGGGGGGGGGGGGGGGTGCCAGGCCTGTTCCTTCCTGCCCTGCTGCCCTTCATTCGGCAGTCATCCCTTAAACTGCACTTCTACGTTTGATCTGCTTTTCTGTCTGTACCTTTGCTATAGTATTTCACGGGAGTGTTTAAATAGTCATGAACGTTATCACTTTCCTGTTTATGAACTGTGCACCCTCATCAATCTCCCTAGTTCGCAGGTGCCTGCCCTCTCTGTCTCTGTCTCCCTCACATATCCACAAAACTCGTTTCCGCTGGAAATCCCTGAGGCCCATCTGCCCTCTGTCAGCTACTGCACGCCTCAGCAGAGGCCCAGAAGCCTCTGGCATCACTGGCCTGCCTGCTGCTCCTCTGAGCACTGCTTTGGGGAACTGTGTTACAAGAATTTAGTTCCAGAAGGCAAGATAATGTCTCTGAGGGCTTCACTGTGTCACTTCTCTTTGGATGGCAGACACCATGGCCCTCTGCTGGCGGAGGGGTGCCATTGCTGCCTGCCCCTTCCCCATCCCCAAGGCCCAGCCAGTCACTGGGTTCGCCCTTGGGGACACGGGGTTCCCTTCTGCTCTCTTCCTAGATAAGCCCATCCCTCTCCAGGTTTCCACCCTCCACACCTGTGTTCAGGAATTCCCACTTTCTGCAGCCCCATCTCTACCCTCCTCCCAAGCTGCGTTTCTTCCCGGCGTTCCTCACCCAGCATGGCTAACAGATCCACCACCCACACGGGAGCTGAGCCCTGCAGTCCCCTCTGCCTGCTGTGTCTCCTGCCATCAGTGAACCTGCTTCATTCATCTGACTGCACCTCTCGGTGCTTGCTGGGACATCCCTCCAGCCCTTGCTGTTCTCTCCCCCAGACACGTCTCAGGCCAGGATGGCGACTGCGCCAGCTCTGGGTTTTCTGGGCCCAGTGTTTCTCCCTGACACCACTGCTTCCTCCGTGTTTTAGGATCCTGATGCCTTGATAAGACCGCGGGCTCTAATCACAGCCAGGGACATCCGCGGCAGCCTGGCCTGCAGCTCTGCACACTGGACGCACCCCATCTAGAGCGCCGACTCACAAGGAGTGAGAACGAAGGAGGGAGGGAAAGCACAGAGCAAGCTCCTGAGGACACAGGGCCGAGAAAGCCCTTGGCTTTGGAGGCGTTTGTTTCTTCAAGACTAAAATGCTCGCACTGGAATAAATCATTTGTTCCTAAAACGTGTTCTGCACATGATTAAAGAAGCTTTGTGAAGTGAAGTAAATTGGGAAGCACTGGATCAAACAACAACAAATGAGTTTATTGTCTGCAGGCCTTCTCAGAGCCTTCAGCAAGGCGTGAAGAACCATGCTTGTATAAAGAGGAAGGGGAGGACGAGACTGTGCAACGTGTCCATAAGCCATTTGGCCACAGAAGCCTTTTCTCACAAGGTACCTCAAGGTTTCACAGAGCGTCGTTTAGGAAGCAGAGGTAAAGGTCTGCTATGATCCCTTCCAGCTCTAATAGTCTGTGATTCTTTGAGTAACATGCACTTTGAGACAGGATCCCCAAAGCGAAAGTGTAGTGGCAAGAACACAGCCCACTGCAGCCTTCACTTCCCAGGGTCAGGTGATCCTCCCACCTCAGCCCCCTGAGTAGCTGGGACCACAGGCACATGCCACCATGCCTGGCGAATTTGTAAAAACTTCTGTAACGACAGGTCTCGCTGTGTTGCTTAGGTTGGTATTGAACTGCTTGGCCCAAGTTTTTCTCCCACCTGGACCCCTCGAAGTGCTGGGATTACAGGCGTGAGCCCCCACACCCGACCTTGTGTTTTTGTTTTCTCAAGGCAGGGTCTCACCCTGTTGCCCATGCTGGAGTGCAGTGGTGCACTCATAGCTCACTGCAGCCTCCTTGACCTCCTGGGCTCAAGTGATCCTCTTTGCTCAGCCTCCCAAGTTGCTAGGACTACAGGAGTATGCCACCAGGCCCAGCTAATTTTTGTAAGTTTTGCAGAGATGGTATTTCAGCATATTGCCCAGGTTGGTTTCAAATTCCTGGGCTCAAGCAGTCCACCGGCCTCAGCCCCACAAAGTGCTGGGACTACGCGTGTGAGACACTGCCCAGGCTGGTGGTTTGTTGTAATTAAAAACTAAGCATTTTCTTATGCTGCTTGAAAATAAGAAAAAAGAAAAAAACTAAGCAGGCCATATGCAGTGGTTTGTGGCAGAAGTCTCAGTGCTTTGGGAGGCCAAGGTGAGAAGATTGCTTGAGGCCAGGAGTTCCAGACCAGCCTGGACAACATAGGGAGACCCCATCTCTACAAAATAAAAATAAAAAATTAGCCAAGCATGGTGGCACACACCTGTAGTCCCAGCTACTCAGGAGGCTGAGGTGGGAGAACTGCTTGAGCCCAGGAGGTCGAGGCTGCAGTGAGCTGTGATTGTGCCATGGCATTCCAGCCTTGATGACAGAGTAAGATCCTGTTCCAGAAACAAACAAAAACAGGCATGATAACCTCTTTAACATCTGCCAACGCCATCCCCCACTGGGTCTGCCAGCCTGGCCCCCTTGGCAGGATGGGGTGAGGGGCTTGCACGTGGTGGCCCCTTGACTGGTAAGCACGTCTGAATACAGCCACACCTTCTGCTTTTTAGGTGAGCGTCTCAGCCCGGGCGCAGTGGCTCACACCTGTAATCCTAGCACTTTGGGAGGCTGAGGTGGGTGGATCACCTGAGGTCAGGAGTTCAAGACCAGCCTGGCCATCCTGGTGATACCCCATCTTTAAAAAAGAAAAGAAAAAGGTAACCGTCTCTAGACAAGAGCTACTTCATTTTGGTCCTTCGTTTCCTCAAATTTCAAACTGCCCTGGTTTTTTGTTTGGTTTGGTTTGGTTTTTTGGAGATAGTGCCTTGCTCTGTCTCCCAGGCTGAAGTGCAGTGGTGCAACTTTGGCTCAGGCTCACTGCAGTCCCTGCATTCCATGTTCAAGTGATTCTCCTGCCTCGGCCTCCCAAGTGGCTGGGATTACAGGTGTCCGCCAAGATGCCTGGCTAATTTTTGTAGTTTTAGTAGAGATGGGGTTTCACCACATTGGCCAGGCTGGTCTTGAGCTCCCGACCTCAAGGGACCCACCTGCCTTGGCCTCTCAAAGCGCTGGGATCACAGGCGTGAGCCACCGCGCCTGGCCAAACTGCATTTTTTTTGGTCTTACTGGTTTTTTTTCTTTTTCCTTTTGAGATTGCATTTTCTTCAGGCAGGCATTGATCTCTGCCTTTTAGTCTGGTACACCTCCTTAGAGCCCCCTAAATTTAAGTCTGAATCCAGCTCCTCTTCAAAGGATGGTGTCTCACCTATGAGGTGTGGGCACCCTTGCCTTCCAGTGTCCCAGCCAGAGGACAGCTGGTGCTTCTAAGCATGGTGTGAGGACCACCCATAGCACATCCCAGATGCTGCCCCAAATTGTTTAAGGTTGAAAGTTACAAATTCATCCAAAGGCATCTTCTCCAAAGTCCTTGGGAGATTTGTGTGGATGTGGTGTGTCCAGCTTGCAGCATTTTCTGGAGTTAAAAGGGATAAATAAAAGCTATCTTTCACTAAGCATGGTGGCTATAATCCCAGCACTTTATTTAGGAGGCTGTGGTGGGCGGATCACTTGAGCACAGTTCGAGAACAGTCTGAGCTGAGAATGGGACTCCATCTCAACAAAAAATATAAAATTAGTGGGGCATGGTGGTGTGCTTATAATCCCAGCTACTCGGGAGGCTGAGGTGCTCAGGGACGTAGAGGCTGCCGTGAGCCATGATTGTGCCACTGCACAATCTGGGTGACAGAGCAAGACCCTGTCTCAAAAAAAAAAACAAAAACAAAAACAAAAAAACCTATCTTTCATATAGGGAGAAACATTAAGTAAAAATTGTCAAAGAAGCCAAGCATTTAATGATGTAAACAAGTGTAAATTTTTAGCTTTCCACGACTCCTTTACACTATCATTCTTATCTAGTGTCATGTTTCTTTGAAATAATATACTGATACATTGTTTAGCAGAGTCTTTGGCTATCAGACCAATATTTTTTAATTAACCATAACTCTATTTGCTAATGACAATTAAAAATAAAAATTGGCCGGGCGGGGTGGCTCAAGCCTGTAATCCCAGCACTTTGGGAGGCGGAGGTGGGTGGATCACGAGGTCAAGAGATCGAGACCATCCTGGTCAACATGGTGAAACCCCGTCTCTACTAAAAATACAAAAAAATTAGCTGGGCATGGTGGCGCACGCCTGTAATCCCAGCTACTCGGGAGGCTGAGGCAGGAGAATTGCCTGAACCCAGGAGGCAGAGGTAGCAGTGAGCCGAGATTGTGCCATTGCACTCCAGCCTGGGTAACGAGCGAAACTCCGTCTCAAAAAAAATAAAAAATAAAAATTTATTTATTTTTGAGGCAGAGTCTTACTCTGTCACCTAGGCTGGAGTGCAATGGCACAATCTCAGCTTACAGCAACTTCCACCTCCCAGGTTCGAGCGATTCTCATGCCTCAGCCTCCCAAGTAGCTGGGATTACAGGCGTGCACAACCATGCCCGACTAATTTTTGTATTTTTAGTAGCAACGGGGTTGTGCCATGATGGCCAGGCTGGTCTCAGATTCCCAGCCTCAAGCAATCCACACATGCCTTGGCCTCCCAAAGTGCTGGGATTACAGGCATGAGCCACCAGGCCTGGCCTAATAAAATTTAAATAGAATGAGGCTGGGCACAGTGGCACGTACCTGTGGTCTCAGCTAATTGGGAGGCTGAGGCAGGAGGATGGCTTGAGCTTGGGAGGTAAAGGCAGCAGTGAGCTGTGATCACGTCACTGTACTTCAGCCTGGCCAACAGAGTGAGACCATCTCAAAAAAATCTAGAAAAAAAGAAAAGAAAAAAGTTAAAACTTTTTTTGCCATCACCTAAATGTTTGTTTCCCACCACAAAGTGCATATGTTGAAATCTTAACATGAAAGGTGATGGTATTAGGGGGGGCTCTTAGGAGGTGATTAGATCATGAGGAGGGAGCCCTCACAATTGAGATTAGTGCTCTCATAAAAGAGGCCCTATTAGAGGATCATTTGAGCTGAGGAGTTTGGGGCCAGCCTGACCAACATGGCAAGACCCCATCTCTACAAAAAATACCAAAATTAGCCAGGCATGGTGGCACACACCTATACACCCAGCTACCCAGGAGGCTGAGGTGGGAGAATCGCTTGGGCCTAGGAGGCAGAGGTTACAGTGAGCTGAGATCCTGTCATTGCACCCCAGCCTGGGTGACGGAGCGAGACCCTTTCTCAAAAAAATAGATAAGAGGCCCTCTGCCTGGTGCAGTGGATGGCACCTATAATCCCAGCTACTCAAGAGGCCAAGGTGGAAGAATCGCTTGAGCACAGGAGTTTGAGACCAGCCTGGGCAACAATTTGAGACTCCATTTTTTTTTTTTTTTAAGACATATTCTCCCACTGTCACCCAGACTGGAGTGCAGTGGTGCGATCTTGGCTTACTGCAACCTCTGTCTCCCAGGTTCAAGAAATTCTCAAGTCTCAGCCTCCCACATACCTGAGTGCACCACCATACCTGGCTAATTTTTGTATTTTTAGTAGAGATGGGGTTTCACCATGTTGCCTAGGTTGGTCTCAAACTCCTGGCCTCAAGTGATCCACCTGCCTCAGCCTCCCAGATGCTGGGATTACAGGCATAAGCCACTATGCATGGCCAAGATCTGTCTTAAAAAAATAATTAGCCGACCAGGTGTGGTGGCTCACGCCTGTAATCCCAGCACTTTGGGAGGCCAAGAGGGGCAGATCACCTGAGGTCAGGAGTTCGAGACCAGCCTGGCCAACATGGTGAAACCGTGTCTCTACTAAAAATACAAAACTGGGCATGGTGGTGCGGGGCTGTAATCTCAACTGCTTGTGGGGCTGAGGCAAGAGAATTGCTTGAACCCAGGAGGCAGAGATTGCAGTGAGCCAAGATTGCACCACTGCATTCCAGCCTGGGTGACAGAGGGAGACTCCATCTTGGGAAAAAGAAAATTAGCCCATTGCAGTGGTGTGCACCTGTAGTTTCAGCTACTTGGGATGCTGAGGTGGGAGGATCTCTTGAGCCCAGGAGTTCAAGGTTATAATAAGCTGTAATTATGCCACTGCACTCCAGCCTGGGTGACAGTACAAGATTCTATTTCTAAAAGGAATAAAAATCAAAAAAGAGGCCTCAGAGAACTGACTTGCCCCTTCTGCCATATGAGGATACAGGGGGAAGCTGTCATCTGTGGACCAGAAAGAAGGCAGTCACTAGACACTGAATCTGCAGGCGACTTGGGCTTGGACTTTGCAGGCTCCAGAACTATCAGAAATACATTTCTGTTGCTCGTAAGCCACCCAGGCTATGGTATTTTGTTATAGCAGCCCAAAGTGGACTAATACACTTTTTTTTTTTGAGATGGAGTCTTGCTCTGTCACCAGTCTGGAGTGTGCAGTGGCATGATCTCAGCTCACTGCAACCTCTGCCTCCCGGGCTCAAGTGATTTCCCTGCCCCAGCCTCCTGAGTAGCTGGGATTACAGGTGCGTGCCACCATGCCTGACTAATTTTTTGTATTTTAGCAGAGACAGGGTTTCACTATGTTGGCCAGAACGGTCTCAATCTCCTGACCTCATGATCTGTCCACCTTGGGCCTCCCAAAGTGCTGGGATTACAGGCATGAGCCACCGTGCCCAGCCAATATACTCTGGGCTCACATATAGAGAAGGGAAGAGTCTTCTTCTGTGTTTCTTGAAGCAGCAGAACTAGGCATGGGTCCCTGGGAAGATTACCTAATAGTCCATGGGATCCTGCACTGCCTCCTAAGAGATGCATTTCCATAAAAAGGCAGACACCGGCACAGTGCACTTCCCTGGCCCAGGAACCTGTTCTAGGCACCGCATGAGCATGTACTCATTCAAGCCTCAGAGCACTCACCCTCATCCTATGATGAGAAACCAAGGCAGGGGGATCCCACAGCCGAGCTTGAAACCCAGCAGGGCGGTCCTGGCAGGTTCAGTGCACGGTCACACCAGGGAGTCTGCAGCCCATCTCCCGGTTTCTTCCGACTCCACAGTTCACTAAATGCATTCGACTTCGGCGGCCTTCAAACAGTTTTGTTTACATACCCCCAAATGTCATTTTAAACATTTTTTACCCCCTTACACATTAAGTTGACACCTAAAATATTATGTAAGTTTAAATAGTTACAAGAATACAACTTCTGGAACATTGTAAATATTGACACTTCAAAATAAAACTGTCATATCACTTTTAAAAATGTAACCAGATGGAACAGAAAAATACCGTATCGATTTGATATCCTATATAATCCATTCAAAACAGTGTAGTTGTCCCTCTGTATCTGTGGGGGATTGGTTCCAGGACCCCCGATGGACACTAAAATGCACAGCTCAAGTCCCTGAGGTAAAATGGTACAGTATGTGCATGTAGCCTACCCACATCCTCTTTATTTTTTTGAGACGGAGTCTCACTCTGTCACTCAGGCTGGAGTGCAGCAGTGTGATCTCGCCTTACTGCAACCTCTGCCTCCCAGGCTCAAGCGATTCTCCTGCCTCAGCCTCCCAAGTAGCTGGGATTACAGGCATGTGCCACCACGCCCAGCTAATTTTTGTATTTTTAGTAGAGACAGGGTTTGACCATGTTGGCCTCAATCTCTGGACCTCATGATCCACCCGCCTAGGCCTCCCAAAGTGCTGGGATTACAGGCGTGAGCCACTGCCCCAGCCTAGATTACTTCTAATATCTAAAAAAACGTAAATGCCATGTAGTAAGTTATTACACTGTATTGTTTAGAAGATCATGAGCAAAATGTCTGTACGCCTTCAGTCCAGAGACCACCATCATAGGCCTGATTGCATTTTCCATACACAGCTGGTTGACTCTGAGGACATGGAGGGCTGACTGGACATGAGCTACCTCTTCTTTCGTATTTCACGGCGTTCTTTTCCTCACAGAACACACTTTCCACTTTAATTCTTCCACATATGTGTATCCTAAGGAAATATTTTTATGTTTGAAAATCTCACTGATTCTGCTATACTTCTGTACAACAAAAAGGTATGTATAAATGGAACTCTTAAATTTTTATTTCCTGTGAGACCGAGAGTCAGAAAAAACTGACACTCAGTTCATTTATCATTACAATTGTCGGAACACAACTAATCAAACACAAATATGTTACAAAGTTAGAATAATTAGTCATAAATTATTAGTCATGAAAGTAGTAAATCATTAGTCATACATGTTTGTGGGAAGTACATCTCTCTTTTTTCTTCTTCTTCTTCTAAGCTCTTACACAGAAGAAAGGAAAGTACATCTCTTAAGGGGAAAAGTAGATCTTTCTTTTCTTAATTCCCAGATTCAGGAAGGACCGGATGGCCCGGTTGCTGGACGGAGGGCTCTTCAACGATTCTTTTCGTGTTCCTCTTGTTTGTGAATGGCAGTGCTTACAGCGGTCGTCCATCCCATGAGGAGTAGCTGAGAATGGAAGGAAATTCTTTTACAGTGACTCAGTGCTCTGACCCCTCCCAGGCTATCCTCCAAAACTCACATGGTGCTCTCCAACCCATAGCTGGTAACTCGGCTGTCCTGCCTCAGGGAGATGGAAGCTACGACTGAAGTCACCTGGCTTTCAAAAGGATCATTCGTGACTCTAATTGAGTCCGGGTGACTGCATAAAGGTGTGGTAGATGAGATTACTGTCCAAAAGTCACCCTCCTGGCCCTTGCAGTTGATTTCTCACCCCAGTGGCTCTGAGCTCAACCACGTGACTATCGTTGGTCAACAGGGTGGCCTTCAGAGGCTGACGTGCAGGTGCCCCATCTGGTGGCAGGGTTGGTCCCAGCCAGGTGGCCTAGAGAAACCTTCCTCCCTGCATCCTCCTCAGCCTGGTCCCTGAGGGAATCTGAAGCCAGGTTCATCTGGAAGCAGAGCCTCTGAGCCACATGCAGCTGCATCAACCAACCACCACCAGCTAACGCACAGAGGTGGAGCGAAGGGAACGCGTGTTGTTACACAGAAAAAGCTGAGTCAAAATCCCAAGGTACCTTTTAAAACATGGAAGCTGACAAATTGGTGCCAAAATGTAAATATAACTGCAAGTGACTTAGAAGGTCAGAAATAAAATATATTGGGGAATAACAAAATGGATGATTTGCAATAGCTAATTTCATGACTACATTTGATTTCAAGAGTCATTATAAAGCTAAAGTAATCAAGACAATGTGGGGTACACAGAAGAATAGATGAGTTGAATAGGGGAACAGAATAGCAAGTCTAGAAATAAATCCACATAAATGGTCAATAGATTTCTTTTTTTGAAACATGTGCACTTTACTGAACGCCATTGTAGAAAAGTGTGTGAGGTGGCCGGGCGCGGTGGCTCAAGCCTGTAATCCCAGCACTTTGGGAGGCTGAGGCGGGTGGATCACGAGGTCAAGAGATCGAGACCATCCTGGTCAACATGGTGAAACCCCGTTTCTACTAAAGATACAAAAAATTAGCTGGGCATGGTGATGCGTGCCTGTAATCCCAGCTACTCAGGAGGCTGAGGCAGGAGAATTGCCTGAACCCAGGAGGTGGAGGTTGCGGTGAGCTGAGATCGCGCCATTGCACTCCAGTCTGGGTAACAAGAGCGAAACTATGTCTCAAAGAAAGAAAAGCGTGTGAGGCTAAAGCGCTGACACAGGGCTTGGCTCGGGGCATGGTGAGGAATGGAAGGTGGAGCACGTGGGAAACAGGTCACAGGCAGAACTTCTGGCCTGGATGATGCCTCTTGATCTATCCATAGACTTGCAAGATCAGTACTGGGATGATGACCAGCAGAATGGCCATGATGATGCCCAAAATCGGGGCCCAGATGTTCAAGCACTTGGCGGTGGAGGCATAGGTCTGGGCCCTGGTCAGGTCGCCAACCATCTTCCTGTCCCTAGACTTCACAGAGTAGGCGAACGCTCTGAAGTCCAGGCAGCAGGAGTTCATGAAGAGGGTGCTGAACAGGGACCAGACAACATGGTCAGGCATGGAGGTCTCGCTGCGGATGTGGATCATGGTGGATGTCAGGGGAGCCAAGTTAGGGGCGCCCCTAGCACAGCCACCTCATGCTCTTCCATGATCATCTTGTAGCTGGGGGGACGGTCGGTGTTGGTGGGAGTGAAGACGGTGTGGACAGTGTGGTTCATGGTGTCCAGGGACGACCAGCTGTGGTCGGGTTGCTGGAATAGTTCTCAGTGGGCCCTCCCTTTCCCCAGTAGTTTGGATTTCTCTGGTCAATAGATTTTTGACCAAGCTACCAAGGCAAGGCAATGAACAAAGATTTTTTTTCAACAAATGGTGCTGGAATAATTGGATTTCCCTATGGAAATAATGAACTTCAACATCCACCTTACATCCCTCACACTAATTCAAGATAAATCATAGACCTAAATATAAAACTAATATGGTGGGGCACAGTGGGCTATGCCTATAATCCCAGCACTTTGGGAGGCCCAGGCAGGAGAATTGCTTGAGCCCAGGAGTTCAATACCAGCCTGGGCAACATGGCAAAACCATGTCTCTCTTTTTTTTTTTTTTTTTTATTGAGACAGAGTTTCGCTCTTATTACCCAGGTTGGAGTGCAATGGAGCGATCTCGTCTCACCGCAACCTCCGCCTCCTGGGTTCAGGCAATTCTCCTGCCTCAGCCTCCTGAGTAGCTGGGATTACAGGCACACGCCACCGTGCCCAGCTAATTTTTGTATTTTTAGTAGAGACGGGGTTTCAGCATGTTGACCAGGATGGTCTCGATCTCTTGACCTCGTGATCCACCCGCCTTGGCCTCCCAAAGTGCTGGGATTACAGGCGTGAGCCACCGCACCCGGCCCCGCAAAACCTTGTCTCTATAAAAAATATAAAAATTAGCTGGGCTTGGTGGCATACACCTGTAGTCCCAGTTACTCGGGAGGCTGAGGTAGGATGACTGCTTGGGCTTAGGAGGTCGAAGGTGCAGTGAGCCGAGACTGCCCCACTGTGTTCCAACCAGAGTGGCACCCTGTCTCAAAAAAAAAAAAAAAATCAAAGTTAAGGCCAGGCATGGTGGCTCACACCTGTAATTCTAGCACTTTGGGAATCCGAGGCAGGTGGATTGCCTGGGGTCAGGAGTAGTGCCAGTCTGGCCAACATGGTGAAACCCCATCTCTACTAAAAATACAAAAACATTAGCCAGATGCGGTGGTGCATGCCTGTAATCCCAGCTACTCAGGAAGCTGAGGCAGGAGAACTGCTTGAACCAGTGAGGTGGAGGTTGCAGTAAACTGAGATCATGCCACTGCACTTCAGCCTGTGTGACAGAGTGAGACTCCATCTCAAAAACAAAGAAAAAAAACAAATTTAAAAAAATAATTTCATTGGCCAGGCGTGGTGGCTCACGCCTCTAATCCCAGCACTGTAATCCCAGAGGCTGAGGTGGGTGGATTACAAGGTCAAGAGATCAAGACCATCCTGGCCAACATGGTGAAACCCCATCTTTCCTAAAAATACAAAAATTATCTGGTCATGGTGGTGGGTGCCTGTAATCCCAGCTACGCAGGAGGCTGAGGCAGGAGAACTGCTTGAACCCAGGAGCTGGAGGTTGCAGTGAGCCAAGATCCACTGTACTCCAGCCTGGCCAACAGAGGGAGACTTCATCTTTAAAAAAATAAATAAATAAAAATAAAAAGACAAGCCGCAGACTGAGAGAGAATATTTGCAATACATACAGCTGACAAAGGACTTATATCCAGAATATATAATGACTACAAAGCAATAATAAACAACTTGATTTTTAAAAACCAGCAAAAGGCTACATACAGTGGCTCATGCCTATAATCCCAGCTACTTGTGAAGCTGAAGTAAGAGGATTGTTTGAGCTCAGCAGTTCAAGACTAGCCTGGGCAACACAGTGAGACTCTCTGTAAAATAAAGAAATAAAATTAAAAAAAAAAGGTAATAAAGCTGGGCGGGGTGGCTTACACCTGTAATCCTAGCACTTTGGGAGGCTGAGGTGGGTGGATTACCTGAGGTCAGGAGTTTGAGACCAGCCTGACCAACATGGTGAAATACCATCTCTACTAAAAATACAAAAAATTAGCCAGGCCTGGTGGCAGGAGCCTGTAATTCCAGCTACTTGGGAGGCTGAGGCACAAGAATTGCTTGAACCTGGGAGGCAGAGGTTGCGGTGAGCTGAGATCATGCCACTGCACTCCAGCCTGGGTGATAACAGTGAGACTTTGTCTCAAAAAAAAAAAAAAAAAAAAAGATGAGTAATAGCCTGGGTGACATGGTGAGACTGCATCTCTACAAAAAATACAAAAATCAGCCAGATGTGGTGGTGCATGCCTGCAGAGCCAGCTACTGGGGAGGGAGAGGTGGGAGGATCACCTGAGCCCAGGAAGTGGAGGCTGCAGTGAGCTGAGACGGCGTTATTGCACTCCAGCCTGGGCAATAGACTGAAACCCTGTCTCAATAAATAAATAAATAATTTTTAAAAATTGTCAAAAGGCTTGAACAGACCTTCACGAAAGCAAACAGCCATTTGTGGCTCACACCTGTAATCCCAACATTTTGAGAGGCCAAGACAAGAGGATACCTTGATGCCAGTAGTTCATAGCTGCATTGAACTCTGATTGTGCCACTGCATTCCAGCCTGGGTGACAGAGTGAGACCCTGTCTCAAAAAAAAAAAAAAGAAAGACAGAGAAAAGAAATGAAAACATACCTACCCAAAAAGACTTGTATGCAAATGTTTACAGCCCCTTCATTCATTAAGCCCCAAACTGGAAACAATCAGCTGTCTATCAATGGGAGAATGATAAACAAATGTAGTATATGCGCACAAAAGAATGCTATTCAGTAATTAAAAAATTATACACACAACATGGATGCATCCCAAACATTGTGTTAAGTGAAAGAAGCTAGACACAAAAAAGCACACACTGTATGCTTAATTGATATGAATTCAAGAACAGGCAAAAACTAATCTATGTTGATGGAAATCAGGACAGTGTTTGCCTACAGGCTGGGGACTCTCCAGCAGTATGTTCTGTATCTCATTTTGAGTGATGGTTACACAGGTGTATACATTTGTTAAAATTCATTCAACTGTGCATTTCACTGTATGTACATATACTTGAATTAAAAAAATTTCTGAGGCTGATATGCTAATATAAAAGAACCTAGTTTAACCTTATATATTCAGAAAGGTTTGAGGAACATAAAAATATTGTTAATTCATTTATAACTTTGCTAATAAAAATTTTTTCTTTTTTGAGACAGAGTCTTGCTCTGTCATCTAGGCTGGAGTGGAGTTGAGTGACGTCCACTCACTGCAACCTCCATCTCTCAGGTTCAAGTGATTCTCCTGCCTAAGCCTCCCAAGTAGCTGGGACTACAGGTGGCTGCCACCACACCCAGTTAATTTTTATATTTTTAGTAGAGATGGGATTTCTCCATGTTGGCCAGGCTGGTCTGGAACTCCTGACCTCAAATGATCTGCCTGCCTTGGCCTCCGAAAGTGCTGGGATTATAGGGTTGAGCCAGCATACTCGGCTGCAATAAAGTGTTTTTTAAATAAAAGTTTTATTACTTCTTTAAATATGAATACACTTTTATTAAACTTTTAACTGTATATTTAGCTTATGGAAAAATATGGCATCTGAGATCTGATTTGCAGAGCCAATCCCCCTTGTCAAACAAGAAAGCCAAATGGACTCACTTTCTGTCAGGTGACTTCATTTTTCAATTCAAAGAAATGTGCTAATGCACATTTCCAGGATTATTATAGAAGCCACCGAGAAATAAAGAATGTATTTGTAAGACAGATTACTAAATGCAGTCAAGTAAAGATTAAAATGATAAGGCTATAATTAATGTATCCATTTTACCATGTTACAAGAGCAAGAAAATCATACTGTATATACTTTAACATAATTTATAATAATACAATACAACGTGTACTTACAGAAATATGTTACAAAGCAAGCAGCATGATAGAAACCATGATATCCATTTGGTAAATGGGAGTATGTATAATGATTTTTCTGGCTTTGGGGACTAAATGAGAAGCAAATATGAAAATCAGAAGTAACTCCATGTTGTTGAACATCATGGCCAGATCTCCTTATGAATCTGCTTAAGAAACAATTACTCTTTAAAGGAGAGCCTCACTTTTTTTTTAAAGGAAAAAATATACTTCATTGAAACAGAGTCATTTTGAGTGCAAAAAAAAAAAAGTGTATATGTATTTCTGCTATTTTTAAAAAATATTTTTAGAGACAGGGTCTTGCTCTGTCACCCAAACAGGCGGGACGTGGTGGCTGACTCCTGTAATCCAAGCTACTTGAGAGGCTGAGGCATTGAGAGTTATCATTATAATTTTTATCATTTTAATCTTTATAAATATTAAAAATATTTGTATGATAACTCACTGTAAACTTGAACTCCTGGGCTCAAGCAGTCCTTCTGCCTTAGCCTCCTGAGTATCTGGGACTGCATACATGCACTACCATGCCCACTTAATTGTTTAGTTTTTAGTAGGAACAAGGTCTTCCTTGGAACAAGGTCCAGGCTGGTCTCAAAACTCCTGGCCTAAAGTGATCCTTCTGCCTCAGTCTCTCAAGTAGCTGGGATTACAGGCATCAGCCACCATGCCCGGCCTGTTTGTTTGCAGAAAGATAATAACTTAAAGCCAGGCATGATTCAAAAGTTTTAAACAAGATGCACAGCCTTCCTCATTATGGCTATACCTGGTCATTGCTAAACCTGCTCAAAGCCTGAAAGCCAGGACACCTGGAGGCTGGGTGCAGCGCCAAGGTGACCTAAGGATTTAAACTCCCAAACTCCCATTTACAAGTGAAGAGATTAAGCCCTCCTACCTTGGAGGGTCACTGTTAGAACTGAGGACAGTGCCTGGCACGTGAGAACTCAGTATTAGCTGTTGTCATTGAGAGAGAACATGACCAAAGGACAAAGGACATGTCACTTTAGGTGGAGATCAGAGCCCTACGGACTCATTATTTGAGTGTCCAGGCATCTGCAAAGGGTTAGACCTTTGGGACGAAAGACCTTTAGGGCACTTCACAAATGCCTTTTTACTTTGGCATTGAGCTTTGATTTTACTGGGTTGTGTGGATGGGAGACCCAATCAAATATGGCAATTCTGATATTGTCAGGTATCAGATAATTTAAAAATGTAATTTGTGGGGTCTTCATCCCTGGGGAAAATTTGGGAGAAGCATTTGGCCTAGTGGTTATGTTACAGTCCTAAGCATTAGGCAGACCCAGCTTCCAACCCAGTTCTGGCACCTACTAATCACATGGCTGTCAGATTACTGTGTAACTGTTTCTTTACCTGTGGACCAGGGATAAGCATTGTTCCACTCAGGTGGTATGAGTTAACTAGATGCTGCTGCTGACAGTGTCCTGTATATTTCAGTGGACCACAGAAACATCAAGCATGGGTCTTCCCATGACCTGCCTACCTCCTCTCATCTGAACCTCGCCCCTCTCCACTCCTCCTCCTCCTCCTCCTCCAATCCATACTTCTTTCCAGGCCTCAGGCATTACCTACCGCTTCTCATTTTGTTATGGAACTTTGACCTTAACAGGCTAGAACAGTCTCTACCCCCTGACTCCCACACTTTGCAGTGTGCAACCCATGATACATAGTTGCAATGTATAACCCCAGTATATAATAAACTGTGATACTGAATCTCTGGTGCAGTTACCTGGTGTACAATCTGTGGTGTACTGTACTGTACTGTATGAACCCTGATATAATAAACCGTGGTTGTTTTTTGAGACAGGGTCTTGCTCTGTCACCCAGGCTTAAGTGCAATGGCACAATCACGGCTCACTGCAGCCTCCAACTCTGGGGCTCAAGTGATCCTCTCACTTCAGCCTCCCACATAGCTGGGACCACAGGCATACACCACCACACCTGGCTTTTCTTTTAAGATGGAGTCTCGCTCTGTTGCCCAGGCTGGAGTGCTGTGGCATGATCTCGGCTTACTGCAACCTCCACCTCCTGGGTTCAAGTGATTCTCCTACCTCAGTCTCCTAAGTAGCTGGGACTACAGGTGCCCACCACCATGCCTGGCTAATTTTTGTATTTTTGGTAGAGATGGGTTTTGCCATGTTGGCCAGGCTTGTCTAGAACTCCTGATCTCAGGTATCTGCCACCCTTGGCCTACTAAGGTGTTGAAATTACACACATAGCCACTGTGCCTGGCCTGAACTAGTATTGTATCCTTGGTGCACAGTAGCTGTAGTGTGTAATCCCTGGTCACAGGCAGGGGCAAAAGTTATTGTTCAAGATGTCCCTAAGGTAAAAAAGACCCCTTACAACTCAAAGCACATTTAAATAAACGCGTAAAATCTATAAGCCTTGCCAACAGATCCTTACTGTTGTGCAAGCTGACTGCGTTCCAGCAGGGCTTAATCAGTGGCACTTAAAGATACACAGAAGTAGGGTTGGCCAACCTCCAGAGGAAATTGGCAACTGACCCTGTAAAGCCTTTTGGATTCAGTCAAGCTTCTCGATCTGTTTCTAGCAATAGTTAAGAGCTTATGTGAAATTATGGGTCTTAATACTTTGAACACAAGTCAAAACTCTTACAGAGCTAAGCTGTAAATTATACTCAGTGACCTGGGCTGGCAAGTAAGAGGGTTCAAAAAATCAGTCACTGGGGACTCAATCTTTTAATGAATTCCCCTTGAATAAGGTGATTTCCTATTGTTTTTAAAACGGGGAGAGAAAGTATCTACATTCTATTTTATTTTTTTGAGACTGTGTCTTGCTCTGTTGCCCAGGCTAGAGTTTAGTGGTGTGATCTTGGCTCACTGCAACCTCCGCCTCCAGGTTCAAGCAATTCTCCTCAGCCCCCACTAGTAGTTGGGATTACAGGTGCGCACCACCACACCTGGCTGATTTTTGTATTTTCAGTAGAGATGGGGTTTTGTCCTGTTGGCCAGGGTGGTCTTGCTCTCTTGACCTTGTGATCCACCCGCCTCAGCCTCCCAAAGTGCTGGGATCATAGGCATGAGCCACCATGCCATTGCCTTACATTTTAAAATCCTTTGTTAAGTTTAAAGGTAGTATATTCTAGTATTAAACATGCATATATAAATGTTATAATTACATTATGAATAAAAGTGCACTGTTCGTATTTCAAGCATAACCACTTTCTCTATAAAATTCTTAAATAGGCCGGGCATGGTGGCTCAAGCCAGTAATCCCAGCACTTTGGGAGGCCGAGGCAGGTGGATCATAAAGTCAAGAGATTAAGACAATCCTGGCCAACATGGTGAAACCTCATCTCTACTAAAAATACAAAAATTAGCTGGGCGTGGTGGCGCATGCCTGTAGTCCCAGCTACTCAGTAGGCTGAGGTAGGAGAATTGCCTGAACCTGGGAGGTGGAGGTTGCAGTGAGCCGAGATTGCGCCACTGCACTCCAGCCTGGCGCCAGGTGACACAGCAAGACTGTCTCCAAAAAAAATTTTTTTTAATAAAAAAAGGGAAACTGTAACCTTAACGATCAACTTTCTGGTCATGAGTTACTAACAAAATGTAAACTGGTAGTGTCTTCAAAAGTTTTTTTTTTTTTTGAGACAGGGTTTCGCTATTGTTACCCAGACTGGTGTGAGTGCAATGGCACAATCTCGGCTCACCACAACCTCCGCCTTCTGGGTTCAAGCAATTCTCCTGCCTCAGCCTCCCAAGTAGCTGGGACTACAGGCGCACACCACCATGCCCAGCTAATTTTTATATTTTTAGTAGAGATGGGGGTTTCACCTTGTTGACCAGGATGGTCTCGATCTCTTGACCTCATGATCCACCCACCTTGGCCTCCGAAAGTGCAGGGATTATAGGCGTGAGCCACCGCACCCGGCCTTCAAAAGGTTTTAAGGATTCCTTTGCATTTAGACAGTTGACTGAGGCCGGGTGCGGTGGCTCATGCCTATAATCCCAGTACTTTGGGAGGTGCAGGCAGGCAGATCACTTGAGGTCCAGAGTTCAAGTCCAGCCTGGCCAACATGGTGAAGGCCAATGTCTACTAAAATTACAAAATTTAGCTGGGATGGTTGTGGTTTCCTATAATCCCAGCTACTTCAGAAGCTGAGGCAGGAGAATCACTTGAACCTGGGAGGCAAATGTCCACCACAAATTCCAGCACTTTGGGAGGTCAAGGTGGGCAGATTACTTGAGGTCAGGAGTTTGAGTCCAGCCTGGCCAACATGGTGAGACCCTCATCTCCACTAAAAATACAAAAAAATTAGCTGGGCTTGGTGGTGTGTGCCTGTAATCCCAGCTACTTGGGAGACTGAGGTGGGAGAATTGCTCGAACCTGGGAGGCGGAGGCTGTAATGAGCTGAGATACCACCACTGCACTCCAGCCTGGGTGACAGAGCAAAGCCCTGTCTCAAAAATAAATAAATAAGAAATAAAAATAATTTTAAAGCTAATTTTTTTTCTGTATTGTTCCAATTTTAGTGTATGTGCTGAGAAAGCAAGCAGTATTTTTTTTTTAATTTATTGACCCTGACCTGCTGAAGCAGTATTTATTTATTTATTTATTTTTTAGAGACAGTGTCTCACTCTGTCGCCCAGGCTGGAGTGCAGTGGAGTGATCACAGCTCTGTGCAGCCTCAACCTCCTGGGCTCGAGTGATCCTCCCACTTTAGCCTCCAGAACAGCTGGGACTACAGTCACACACCACCACACTTGACTAAAGATCTTATTTTTATTTTATAACCTTTGAGATGGAGTCTTGCTGTCATCCAGGCTGGAGTGTAGTGGCCTAATCTTGGCTCACTGCAACCTCTGCCTCCTAGGTTCAGGTGATTCTCCTGCCTCAGCCTCCCGAGTAGCTGGGACTACAGGCACATGCTACCACACCCAGCTAATTTCTGTATTTTTAGTAGAGATAGGGTTTCACTATTTTGGCCAGGCTGGTCTTTAACTCCTGACCTGACCTCAGGTGATTCACCTGCCTGTGCCTCCCAAAGTGCTGGGATTGTAGGCATGAGCAAGTGTGCCTGGCAAAGATCGTTTTTAAAAAAGTAGTTCATTTTTCTGAAGACTAAACTTCTAAGATGTCTATCCTCCCAAATGAATCTATAAGTTCAATACAAATCCCAATCATAATAACCCCTCTGCCAATTTTTCAGCTAAAAATACAGAAAGGTACAGTTAAGAAAATGAATAGTCAAGCCCCAGGATGAGAGAAAATACCTGGAAAACAAGTATCTGATCATAGACTGTGTAAGAGCACCCAGAATGTGTAAGGAACCCCCATTACTCCATAACAAAATGATAAACAGCCTAGTTTTCTTAAAAATGCAAAATATCTGAGTAGATACTTCCCAAAACATATATAAATGGCTAAATACAGAAAAAACCAAACAAACTGCTCAACCACATTAGATATGGAGGATAATATAAATGAATAACAATACCAAGCATTGGTGAGAATATGGAGCAACTGGAATGTCCATCTATGAAAATGGTATATCCTCACTGGAAACCAGTTTGGCAGTTTTTAATAAAGTTAAGCACACACTTACCAGATGTTCCAGAACTTTCACTCAGTTTACTTGCCCAGGAGAAATGGAAACACTGTTCCCAGTTTTATATCTAATAGCCAAAACCTGGAAACCACCCCAAATGTCCCATTCATCAACAGGTGAATAGAAAAATAGGCACCAACAGATTACCATGGAGTATTATCAGAAATAAAAATGATCTTCAGATACACACAACATGGATATTAAAAACATCACCCATAGTGAAAGCAGCTAGAAATGAAGAGTATATATGTAGTTCTAGTAGCAATCTTAAGTGTAAGAAGCCATTTCTTGCGATGAAGACCAGACCAGAAGTTACAGAGGAGAAACCAGGAACTGCCCTGAAGAGGCACAAGGGCGCTTCCCAAGTGCTGGCTCTTTCTCATCTTCCTTGCACGCATCGCTAGCTGGATCTAACATTCGAAAAAAATTGAGCTGTTTATTCAATGGCTCTTACTGTGTGTAAGTTAAATCCTACTGTTTTGTGTGTGTAAAACAGAAAAGCAGGCTGGTGATTACCCTTCTGGGGGAGCAGTGATGGAGGGAGCCCCAGGACTTCTGGGGTAATGTTATTATTCTCTGACCCTGGGTATAATGACAAGAGGAGACTCCTTTGGGAAAAGTTAGGTAAGCTCTTTATTTATGTGCCCTTTTCTCTATCTACTCTTTAATAATGTAAAATAAAAAATAGGAGAAAATGAGACTGTGAACACTTCTCCCAGCCAACTTGAACAGGTTTTCAGGTGCTGCATGTAAGGTCTGTCTCATTAGGCGGCTATTATCAAGGAAGCATATATAACGAAGCTGAGTAATTTGAAAACTCTTAGTTTCAAAGGAACTTTTCTCTGGGTCTTCAGATTTGAAATTTCCCCAATTTATTTTGTAATGGAAGTCACCTCATGGTCCTGATAGACCTTCAGGCCACTAAACCATCACACACTACTGGGTGTAAGCTGCCTCTGCTCAAGTCTGATAGCTGTGCTTGACCTGTGACTTCCTGCCCATGTGCTGATGAAATGTCTGACTTTCCACCTGCTCTCAAAACCAATATTTTATTTGGTTTATAGGAAGGTGTGAAACTTACCTGCAATTTTTATTTTTGAGATGGAGTCTTGCTCTGTTGCCAGGCTGGAGTGCAGTGGCACAATCACAGCTCACTACAACCTCCACCTCCCAGATTCAAGCAATTCTCCCGCCTCAGCCTCCTGGAGTAGCTGGGACTACAGGCAAGCGCCACCATGCCAGCTAATTTTTTGTATTTTTAGTAGAGATGGGGTTTCACCATGTTGGCCAGGATGGTCTTGTCACCTGAACCCCTTGGCCTCCAAAGTGCTGGGATTACAGGCATTAGCCACTGTGCTCAGCCCACTTACCCACAATTATAGGTGCTCCTGAGAAGCTAGACCATGAGGCAACGTGTATTAACTGCAGGTAAACTCTTACTCTCAAGCAGTAGTTCTCAATGTGGAGGGATTCTGTCCTTCCTTCCCCTGGGGACCTTTGGCAATGTCTGCAGACAGTTTGGGTAGTTCTAGTAGCAGCCTGGTGCGAATGCTACTGGTGGAGGCAGCAGATGCTCCTAAACCTTTGAGAGTGCACTGGACAGGTCTGATGTCAAAGTCCCTTACAAGGTAGGTAGAGCACTTTACCATTTACATTGGACTTAGCTAGCCCTCACAATCACCATTTCAAACAGGAGGAAATGGAAATTTAAGAGACCCAAGAGTGCTAAAAATTAGAAAAAACTCCTAAGGATGACATTCCCTTGACATTTACTTTTGTATACAAGAGTATGTATTTACCTGAAAAAAATTCTCTCAAATCCCTCCCTTTGGAGCCTCTGAGTCCCTAGTGCTAGAGATCCCAATTCTATTTGCTCTCTGCTCTGTGGCTCACAGAGATTCTAGCAAGACTTAGGTGAGCCTGGGCGATGCTAACAATTCCCTTGATAGGTGAATTGCAAGTTGACTCTAAGTGAGTGCAATACTGAGACCTTGCAAAGGGAGTTTTTTCATTGAAGAGCACTGCTACTTCCATCCTGAGCTCTGCATTTAATAGGTGACGATGGAATGAAAAGGTTAACTTACCCCAGGCTACCCTTCTGTGGTAACATCCTTGACTTCTTCAGAAGATTAAAAAAAAAAAAAAAGAAACTAACAGTGAGAGGCTTCCTGATAATCACTGGGAGTTCCCCTGTATGTTATCTTAACTGACAAGTTACCTGAAAAAAAGCCATCTGAAGAAAGCCAACCAAAAGAAAGGCTATTACAACAAGAACTTTACTGGTAACACCTTTTTAATAGGTCAAAGTAACTGTACAGTTCATTATATTCTTCCTGAGAATAATTTATATCCCCCAACAAACTAAAGGGAGGGTATATTTTTTCAAAATTAACAGAATGGATGGTGTAACTGGACATCAAAAGAAAACCAAATTGCTGTTTTGCTTCATTCTCTCCTGGGAAGACAGATACAAGGAAGGGTTAGTTAACTCCAGTGGCTGTAAAATAGTCGACATGGCTTTAATCTTTCTTTATAAATTATATAAAAATGGAAAAAGGGGATGGTTCCAGAACTTCTCCTCACTGCAGTTTGGAGGTGCTCTGGTATAAAGCATTTCTGCTTCCAAGAGAAATACCATTGCTACAAAAAACTGGCACATTATTCTGTGAAAAAAGACAAGAGTTTTTAGTCGTGTTCTACAGCTAGTTCCCGACCAAATGCTTCACATATCCACACAAAAGTAAAAGGCAGGTAAGACAAAAAGGGCTGTAGTTTTTTTCAAATAACTCAAGTCTTCAAAATATAGCTTTTATATTCTTTCTTTGTAAAATGGGATTAGCATATTGCAACTGAAGGGTGTTCTAAGAAACAAAAATTCCAGTCTGGATAATAATTCTATGGTAGACAAAAGAATTCTCAGCCTCTTGGGTTTCCTGGAATTCTTTACTTCATGCTCTCCTCTTCCACGATGCAGCTAAGGTAGTTTGGGAATTAAGATGTCACCCCTTGGCCATCCCCATTCAAACATATCTTAATGTGAACATAAACTGTTATTCATGATGCTTAAAAGCTTACGTACAATTTTGATTCTTAGAAAATGCCACATTTTGGATCTCGGACTTTTCTGAGGATCATGATTGAAAATAAACACAACAAAAAATGAACCCAAATCAAAGTGTGGTTACACTTATATGAGAAAGATTTTCAACCAGATGGTCATTCAAAAAAGTTGCAGCTTTAAGTGCTGACGACCGAGGACACAGGGTTAATTCCTCACTGCTGGTGGAAGGCTAGAGAACATCTTCAAAAAAGGGTAGCAAGACACGCTCCCAGGGGAGGCTCAGTGTGGTCTCGTCTGCCCAAGCATTTTCAGTCTTGCTTGGTCAATGACATCGAGTAAGTTTTTGGCATCCACAGCCAGGGCGTGAGCAGCAGTCAGCATTTGCTTTTTGTACTCTTGCTGGAGGCTGGTCATGACATACTGCTGGGCCAGTTTCATCTTGTTGATGAGCTCACCCAGGTCAGAGTTCAATAGTTTCTGTGCCATCTCAATCTGAAAGACAAGAGATAGGTCAGGAGAACTGTTTCCAATAATTTTTTTTCTTCTTTAGAGAGAGGTTCTCACTACGTTGTCTAAGCTTCCCTCAAACTCTTGGGCTCAAAGTGATCTTCCTGCCTCAGCCTTCCCAGTAGCTGGGAACACAGGCGCATGCCACTAGCCGTGCACCAGTGAACTTTTCAGGGAATTTTTACAAGCCTTTCTTTTGGTGCTTCCATGAGAAGAAAACTTTATTTCCTGCAAATAAATCTTTCTTAGAAGCAACGCAATGTAAAAATCAGTCATCAAATCTTTTTTTTAACTTATTTTAACTTCCCATACTACATTCATGCATTAAAAAAAATTAACTTGACATCATTTTTTTTATTTAAATTTTTTACTTACTTTAGAAATTTGGCCATTACAGTGTGCCTGCGTGTGCATGTCCACTCACACATGCAGATTCAGCGTCTTCTAGCTTCCATTCAAAGCGTTCCCTGACAGCATGACTGACTTTGTCTCCATTTGCACTCACTGTTTAGACTTTATTAATCTCAGTGACTGGCAGAGCTTTTGTTTCATAATAGAACCACAGAATCTGACAGAACCTTAGAGATCATCTATTCCAAACACTCTCACATCAGAGAGTGGATAACTGAAGGCCACAGAGCCAAGCCAGGACAAAAGTCTCCATCCTGACTTCTGGTCTTATGCTTTCTACTGTGCTAACTCTATCTCAAGACCTTCCCTGGCTATGCAAAAAATGCTTTAAGGATGGTGGCAGGGCATGGTGGCTCACTCCTGTAAAATCTCAGCACTCTGGGAGGCTGAGCTGGGCAGAAGGCTTGAGCTCAAAAGTTTAAGATCAGCCTGGGTAACATGGCAAAACCCCATCTCTACAAAACAATAAAAAGTTAGCTGGGTATGGTGGCGTGCGCCTGTATTCCCAGCTATTCAGGAGGCTGAGCGGGGAGGATGGCTTGAACCTGAAGATGGAGGTTGTAGTGAGCCAAGATGGTATCACTGCACTTCAGCCTGGGTGACAGAGCCAGAGCCTGTTATGTGCATGTGTGTGCACACACACTGCCACAGACCCACACACACATACACACAAAGTCAGGGCAGCAATGGTAGAAGCAGTCTACAGGATTGGAATGCTTTGCATGGGAAAGTCTCATGATCCTTCTTATCTGTTTCTTCAACCAATGATGATGTATCCATTTGCTCTTTTATCACTTATGGAGGACCTATTATGTACAAGACACTTGGTGTGGACACAAGAAGGAAGACCTGCTTTTACTCAAAGTGCAGAGTGGGAAAAGCATACCCAGAACCCTATAATACACTGGAGTAAATCACATAGTAAAAATGCACACAGCAATGCATTCTGTCTCAGAGGATCAGAAAGATTTCACAAAGAGAATTTGTCTGAATTTAGCCTAGACTATAAAAGTAGGCTGTCTTCAACTGTGAAACACATTATAAGCCACACAAAGTTGATGCTTATTTGGCAGAACATGGCAATGGGGAGGCATAAGAAATCTTTAGGAAGGAGAATGACAAAATCTAGAGAGATATTCTAGAAAGATGGCTCTGGTGGCAGTGTGGAGGCTGAATGGAGGGGTAGGGGAAGAGATGAGAGGCAGATAAACCACCTAAGAGGCCATCTTCAGAGAAGAGGTGATGGTGGATGTGCAGAGGACCAATCTGAGACCTGATGAGAGATGAAAGGTGTGTGGTTGTTTGTATGTGTGTAGGGGGTGGGGACTGCAGGGAGCAGACATGCAAGCGCACGGTGGTGTCACGGACCATGGAAGCAAATAAGGAAAGCAGGTCGTTCTGCCAATGGCACACAGTTGGAGATAAGAGCTCAGGGAGGGGTTCTACTAAATTAACACAGATTTGGGAAGCATCAAATACTTGAATCTATGAGAACAAGAAGAACTACCAAAGTGAAAAAGTATTTTTTTTTTTGAGACAGAGTCTTGCTCTGTCGCTAGGCGTCAGGCTGGAGTACAGTGGTGCGATCTCGGCTCACTGCAACCTCTGACTCCTGGGTTCAAGCAACTCTCCTGCCTCAGCCTCCCGAGTAGCTGAGACTATAGGCATGTACTACCACACCCAGCCAATGTTTGTATTTTTAGTAGAGATGGGGTTTCACCATGTTGGCCAGGATGATCTCGATCTCTTGACTTCATGACCTGCCTTCCTTAGTTTCCCAAAATGCTGAGATTACAGGTGTGAGCCACCGCACCTGGTGAAAAAGTATTTTTTAATACAACAAGTGGGTAGTACTTTGGGAGATAGCCACACTCAAGGGTGGCAGGGAATAAGAGCCTGAGCAGAGGTCTTAGCAGGAGACGAGTTAGTGAGGAAGCTCTGGGCCAAAAACGCAGGAGGTCTCAAAGGGGAGTTAGGACTAAGGGAAAAGCAGGGGCTCTGGTAATTAGGAGGCTTCTGGAGGCCTTGAAGAGCAGTTACAACAGAGAGATTCCCAAAGAGTTGGAGCACTGGAATGCTCTGAGCTGGAGCTGAATGTAGCTGCCATGTGAGGAGCTGGCCCAGCTGGGCATAGACTGCTCTTTCAAGAACTTTGATGGGGACAGGAGGAGACATGAGAGCAGTAAAAGGTAGATGCAGGATCAAAGACAGGCCCTTCTTTTCAAAAATAATTTAAGGACAGGTGTGGTGGCTCATGCCTGTAACCCCAGCACTCTGGGAGGCCGAGGGACAAGGATGGCTTGAGGCAGGAATTTGAGACCAGCTTGAGTAACACAGTAAGACCCTGTCTCTACAAAAAAAAAAAAATAACTAAAGAATTAAGTAAGTGTGGTGGTATATAACTGTAATTCCAGCTACTTAAGAGGCTGAAGCAGGAGGATCACTTGAGCTCAGGAGTTGGAGGTTATAGTGACCTGTGATGGAGTCACTACATTCCAGCCTGGGTGACAGAGACCCTGTCTCAAAAAAAAAAAATAATAATAATAATTAAAAAAAAAAATTATACAGGAGAGCACTATCTGTGTATTAGAATCAAGGGAGATGGAGAGATTACTTTAGGCTTTATCAGCTAGAATGGGTATTGACAAATAGTCCCACTAAAATATCCACTTGTTAGGACACCATTTTCTTGCCTCTGGTATATGGAACTTCTCCACTTTGGGGCAAAATTGAGCTTGTCATGGAAAGCAATCAGAGCCCAGCGAAGCAAGAGAACCCCATTTGGCTGGGAATGTGAAGTTATGCTACAGCACCAGTCAGAGAAGCCTTTTCGAAAACAAGTTAAAGGGTTTATGCATGTGAATCAACGCCATTTACAAAGAAATCACCAACAGGAGTTGTCTCCAACCATCCATTAGAAGTCAATGTCCAGTTCATCAAGTGGAACATCCCCTGGACATGGTGCGTCTTTCTTGGTATGATGTTGAGAAGGAGTCAACATTAGTAGGTCGTATTCCTGACCGGAGAATACAACACCTCAGTCTCATCAGTAAGAAACAAATTTTTTTTTTTGAGATGGAGTTTCGCTCTTGTTACCCAGGCTGGAGTGCAATGGCGCGATCTCCACTCACCGCAACCTCCGCCTCCTGGGTATAAGCAATTCTCCCACCTCAGCCTCCTGAGCAGCTGGGATTACAGGCACGTGCCATCATGCCCAGCTAACTTTTTGTATTTTTAGTAGAGACAGGGTTTCACCATGTTGACCAGAATAGTCTTGATCTCTTGACCTCGTGATCCACCCGCCTCGGCCTCCCAAAGTGCTGGGATTACAGGCTCAAGCCACCACGCCCGGCTACAAATTTTTATAGAATATATCTCAACTGAACTTTAAGAATACTCTATAAAATAACTAAGCCTATATTTGCCAAAAAGGTCAATGTCATGAAAGACAAAAAAAGGCCGAGGAGCCATTTCAGATGAAAGGAGGCTGAAGAAAGCAACATCACATGCATCGTGTGATCCTGGCCTGGTTCTTGCAGGTGAGGGAAAGTGCTACAGAGACAACTGACCTGCAGAGTGGACAGTGCATTGCATCATGTTCAAGGTCCAGAATCTGGTGACTGGGTGGTGGTTATGTAGGACAACGGCCTTGTTATGAGAAATTTAAGTGGAAATCTTAAAGGGGAAGAGTGCATGAGACATGCGGCCACTTTCAAGCTGCTGAGAAGCAGGAAGTGCTGTGCATACACACACAGACAATGGAGCAGGAATGACAATGTGCTGACATGTTAAACGCTGTGAAACTCATAAAGGAAATTTGGGAATTCTCTGTATTAATCTTTTAATTTTAAGTCTGAAATGATTTCAAAATAAAAAGAACAAACATGGGGTGTGTGCTGGGCTGAAGGACTGCCCACACTGCCCTAGGAAGGAGTAAAGTAGGCAGCAGGAGTTGGTGGGGAGCGAGGCTGAAGCCTGCAGATCCTGGACTCTAGTTAGGGACGCACCCCTCCTGGGTTTGTCAACCCCAACCACAGAGTGCACACCCTAGGCTCAAAGACACTAAAACAAATGCAGGTGCTTCTTTTCACTTGGTAGTCATATAAATGAAGCAAAATTGCCAAAAGGTGGCAAAGATGATCACTGTTGCTCAGCTACAGTATTTGGGGTCAACTTTGATTCCTTAAAATTTTTTTTTGAGACAGGATTTTGCTCTGTCACCCAGGATGGAGTACAGTGGCTTGATCCTAACTCACCACAGCCTGAAACTCCTGGGCTCAAGTAATCATCCCACTTCAGCCTCCTGAGTAGCTACTGCACACAGCTAATTTTAATTTTTTTTTTAGTTTTTGTGAAGACAGAATCTCACTTTGTTGCCCAGGCTGGGCATGAACTGGCTTTAAGCCATCCTCTCACCTCAGCTGCCCAAAGTGTTGGGATTACAGGGGCGAGCCACCACACTCAGCCCTTAAGAAGCTTCTTAAAGACACTTAGTAATTTAAAAGAAATTATTAAAGACAATTTTACTTATTAATTTTTTTTTTTTTTTTTCCAGATGGAGTTTCGCTCTTGTTACCCAGGCTGTAGTGCAATGGTGCGACCTCGGCTCACCGCAACCTCCGCCTCCTGGGTTCAGGCAATTCTCCTGCCTCAGCCTCCTGAGTAGCTGGGATTACAGGCATGCGCCACCATGCCCAGCTAATTTTTTTTTTATTTTTAGTAGAGACGGGGTTTCACCATGTTGACCAGGATGGTCTCGATCTCTTGACCTCGTGATCCCAAAGTGTTGGGATTACAGGTGTGAGCCACTGCGCCCGGCCTATTTATTAATTTTTTATAGAGACGGGGCCCACTATGTTGTCTTGAACTCCAGGCCTCAAGCCATCCTCCTGCCTTGGCCTCCCAAAGTGGTGGGATTATAGGCGTGAGCTACTACGCCTGGCCTAAAACAGATTTTTTATATTACTATTTCAAATGGAAAACCAGGATCACTCGAAATCTCAACTATTTTTAAGGAGAATTCCAAGGAGACCGTGTACAAAGGCCACCTCATTCATATAAGTGAATACCCTTATACCCTACCTTTGAGGATCACGGTACCAGCAGCAGTTTCCCATCTTCCTTCCTCACCCACTGCTCAGAGCCACGTGTATCTCAGGTGAGGACCTCGCACAGTGGCTCTGCAGTGGGCTGGCAGCAGGAAGACCCAGGGTCTGGAATTTGAGTGGCAACTGCTCCATACCACCCCTATGCCCCAGAATGAACAGCCCGGTCCTGGCTGGGGCCAGTGTTACAGGGAAGGTCATCACCTGTAGAGCAGTCGAAGTCTCTGTCGGCCACAGACTGAGGAGCTATGTTTAGCTCCAAAGGCATCCCTGAATGTGTCCCCAACCAGTGCTGTCACAGAGGGCTGCAAGAGAAAGATTGTGCCCTACCTCTCGGTGGGTGCTGGCTGGTAGGAGGGGAATGGTCTCATCCACAGTGGCCAATAACGTCCTCAGGGCCAAGCCGACTTCCTAACACACGAGAATCACAACCAATATTAGAACATACACAAAAGATTTTTATGCCTTTCAGTTATATATTTTTAAATTTCCTTTCCACTAGTTTCAAGGGAAGCTTCTGTATTTCTTTTTCTTAGTGCTGAGCCCTATCTTGTAAGTTATGAGGCTCCTTTTTCTCCCAAAAGATTTAGATCTGAGTATTCATTGCTCTAATACCCTAAGGAGCCAGTTGAAGAACAGAAGCTAACATAAGAAAGGTCACATAGATGCTGAGGGTAGAAAGCAGGATTTATTCTTCTCATCTACTCCTTCCAAGCAGATTCCACCACCCTCCTGGCTCCAACATGCCAACTCTGCCAACACAGGTTAGGATAAAGAGTAGCACCTTTCCCCACGTGTGTTCACTGAGTGTGTTCTCACCCATGTACTTTCAAACACCTCATGAGGCTGGCAAGAGATGACATCACCGCCCCAGGTGTGAGGGGGCAGCCTTGCTTTGGACCTCATCTCTTATGGACACTGAGCAGAAACATTCCTCCCCGCCGCTTCTGAGTTGTAACAAAAAGGGCCTAAATATGATTTAAAACAATATAACTTAAAATTGAAATTCTCATTACTGTCATTCTTATGAGGATCAAATATTTAATGACTAAGTATGTAATATGAATCAAACTGCATGTAATATGAATAAAACCAGTAAGAAAATAATAGTTACTTATAGTTGGATCGGCACACAAAAACAGTGTCATTTGGCCAAAGTCATATGGTTAAAGAAGTAGTGTCCATAAAATCACCATATAAAATCTTAACATGTACGAAATTCTTAATGCTTTAATCTACTGTTGAGTTTTTTGTTTTAATTTGGCTGTGGGGTAGTAAAAGTTCATCCTTGAGAACTTTGGTTACAACTGTTATGTAATACAGTTAAAAAAACGAACCGGAACAGATCAACTGTGGTTTCCATGAAACATTACAACTTTGAAGCAGCTTTTTCTACATTGATGTTTATTAGAAGCTGATGCAAAGAGTGCTAAACAACAGTTGTAGGGGCTGGGCATGGTGGCTCACACGCGTAACTCCAGAACTTTGGGAGGATGAGACAGGCGGATCACATGAGGTCAGGAGTTTGAGACCAGCCTAGAGAACATGGTGAAACCCTGTCTTTACTAAAAATACAAACAATAGCCAGGCATGGTGGTGCATGCCTGCAGTTCCCAGCTACTAGGGAGGCTGAGGCAGGAAAATTGCTTGAACCTGGGAGGCAGAGGTTGCAGTGAACTGAGATCATGCCACTGTGCTCCAGCCTGGGAGCCTGGGCGAGAGAATGAGACTCTATCTCAAAAGAAAAGAAAAGAAAACAGTTATGGCTTGGTACAGTGGCTCACGCCTATAATCCCAGCTCTTTGGGAGGCCAAGGCAGGGGGATTACCTGAGCTCAGGAGTTCGAGACCAGCCTGGGCAACACAGTGAAACCCCGTCTCTATCAAAACACAAAATAGTCGGGAGTGATGGATGGCATGCACCTGTAGTCCCAGCTACTCAGGAGGCTGAGGCAGGAGAATTGCAAGAACCTAGGAAGTGGAGGTTGCAGTGAGCCGAGATCGTGCCTCTGCACTCCAGCCAGAGCAACACAGTGACACTTCATCTCAAAAAAAAAAAAAAGTTGTAGCCTTCTACAACTCAATAACAAAATACAGTATGATTTAAAAAACAGGCAAAAAAACTCTTGAGTAGACATTTACACTCAAAAACCAAACAGATGTTCAACACCTGTATGCAAATCAAAACCACACTTAGATAAACATCACATCCATTAGATGACAATTTTTTTTTAAAAGACACATCCAAAAGCCCAAGCCCCAAAACAACCCCCTAGAAAATAACAAGGTTTGGTGAGAATACAGAGAAACTGAAACCCTTATGCACTGTTGGTAGGAATGCAACATGGTATAGTTGCTATGAAAAACGAATGGGGGCTCCTCAAAAAATTAAAAATAGAATTACCAAAATGATCCAGCAATTCTGAGTATACACCCAAAGAAGTGAAAGCAGAGTCTCAAAGAGACAACTGTACACCCATGTTCACTGTAGCATTCTTCATGATCACTGAAAGGTGGAAGCAACCCAAGTGTCCCGTGATGGTTGAGTAAATAAACAAAATGTGGGATAAACATAGAGTGGAGTATTCATTACTCAGCCTTAAAAAGGAAGAAAGTTCTGACACATGCTACAACACGGATGAACTCTGAGCTACTATGCTGAGTGAAATAAGTCAGTCACAAAAGACAAATACAGTATGATTCCACTTATGAGAGAGAGGTACCTAGGGTAGTCAATTCATAGAGACAGAAAGTAGGAGGTTGCCAGAGGCTAGGGAAGGGGGAAAAGAGGAGTGCTGTTTCAAGTGTACAGAGTTTCAGTTTTGCAAGGAAAAGGTTATGGAGATGGATGGTGCTGATGGTGGCACAACAATGTGAATGTACCTAATGGCTCTGAAATGTATGCTTAGAAGTGGTTAAGATGGCAGTTTATGTTATGTGTATTTTACTACAATGAAAAAAAAGTATGAGCAAATTTCAGAAACACTGGCTCAGAGCAAAGTTTGACCACACTCTGAACTACAGGACACCTCTGTGCACCCAAGATGCCGTATGTACTCTTTAATAGAAGCTACTGCTGACTTTCCTTGGACCTAGTATCATTTTTCTTTTTCTTTTCTTTTTTTAGACATGGGGTTTCCCCATGTTGGTCAGGCTGGTCTTGAATTCCTGACCTCAAATGATCCACCCGCCTCGGCCTCCCAAAGTGCTGGGATGACAAGTGTGAGTTATCGCACGTGGCCACTACTGTCCTTTTTCACAGAATACTTGTCACTGGTTCCTAAAATCTCCCTCCATTGAACATAATTTGCAAAACATCAATTTACTGGCATATTTTTATTTCTTTTTACTCTTTTTAAAAGAAAATTCAATGAACACCTACATACCCAACCCTCAGCTTAAGAGAAACCATTCAGGGGTAGGTGTAGTGGCTCACGTTTGTAATCCTAGCACTTTGGGAGGCCGAGATGGGTAGATCACAAGGTCAGGAGTTCAAGATCAGCCTGGCCAACATGTTGAAACCCCCTCTCTACTAAAAATACAAAAATTAGCTGGGTGTGGTGGCAGGTGCTTGTAATCCCAGCTACTCAGGAGGCTGGGGCAGAGAACTCCTTGAACCCGGGAGGTGGAGGTTGCAGTGAGCCAAGATTGCGCCACTGCACTCTAGCCTGCGTGACAGAGTGAGATTCCATCTAAAAAACAAGACAAAACAAAACCCAAAAAACAACGCAGATAAATCCTCCCAAAGCCAGTATCTTTCTTCAACTGGCTCCTCCTTAGAGGTGCAGATCTGAATTTGATAATGATCATTCGTCCACTTGTCTCTGCACTCTAACAATGTAACCACATCTCCCTAACTCTTATACGGGATTATTTTGCATGTTTTTCAACTTTACATAAATGGAATCATACTGTAAGCATGCGTTTGCAGCTTTCTCTTTACTGCACACTTTATGTGTAAGTGATAATTATTAAAAGACTGTTCTGCTTCAAGTCACTCCCAGCCTAGCGTTTACTGACAGAAGAAAACAAGACAGGAATGGCAACTCAGAGTAAATATGGTTCTCACTAACACTGTCACTGTACGGTACCTTTGCAAAGACCTTCTAAAACATCAGCACTGCCTTTAGATTGGGGGGCATGTAGAGCCACCTATCAACTGGCACCATAGCTTCCAAGAAACAAGAACATTTTTGCCAGTACATAATGTGACTGTGTTTTACCTTCACCATAGGGACATATTCCTCTGGTGGGGCCGGCTGGATTTTACTGGACATCTCGATGACAGCTTTCACCAGGCCCGTCACATTCTCATACACCTTATCATTTGACCGGTCCAGGTTGGCAGTAGGTGGGGGGCTGATTTCCTGGGGCTGAAGCTGACAACACAAAAGCCAGTAATTTTTCTTCTCTCCAGCAGATGGCATGAGATCACCACAATCAAGCAAGAGAGGGTCTTAGAGACCAAAGCAGATCGCAGAAAGTCATTGATTTTCTTGTGTGTGTGGGATATAGTTCAGATTGAGAATGATGGTAAAGTAATTCCTCCAAGTGACAAATTAGGCAATTTTTTTTTCTAAATTTGAGCTCAGTTAAAGGAAATGAGATGAAATCATACACATTATACTAAAACCCGATTCTTTCAGAGATGTGATTCAATGTCCCTGTACCCCAAAATCACTCACCACAAGAGAATAATCCACCTGAGGATTTACTGAACTTTAGAGAAAATTACCTGTTTGGCTAAAGAGTCAAACATTCTACATGAAGACTATAAGGATTTCCACTTAGTTTGAATTCTGCAGTGAAAACTGTATGGCTCAGCTTAGCTGCCCCCAGCTACCTAACGGAAATATGTTCTTTTTACAGTTATAAAAAGCTGACACAGAAATGCGCTCTAAGGGGACAAAAGATCTGTTCGCAGGTCATGACTGAAATCAAAGCAGCAGTGGTGTCACCAGGAGCCTCCCTGCCAGAGACCCTGGTTTCAGCCAGCTCTGTGCTGACTGCTGTGGAAAGCACCTGGGCCCATGCTTATAAAGCCTCAGCTCTCTCACCCAGGCAATGGTGATGAGGGAAGATGAGGCCACAGATGTTAATGTCCACTTAGGGCCTGGGCACAGAAGAGACATCAACAAATGTTAACTAAGATAACTTGAGTGCTGAAGGTGGAATAACATGAGGACCTTTGGAAAATCTTTAGTATTTAAAAATTCCAGTTGGTTAGACTTATACCAGGCATAAAATGGTGTATATATATATATACTTTTTTAAAAAAAGTCTAACGTATAGTACATATAGTTCAATCAGGAACCCGCTGCCAGTGCTCAGTCTAAATATAAGTTCCCATTTCTGAACCCTTGGGTGCTTTTGCCCAGGTAGTCTGGAACGAATTAATTCTTGGTCGTCCGAAAGTCTGGGTATGAGAAAGAAAAGCACAAGAACAATTCATTTACTGCAAACATGTGCATGTCTCATTCTCTTGCAAACATAAACACTGCTTTTGGCATCTGTCAGTCATGACAGGTGACAAACCAGGCCGAAGTGCCCTCCCACTTGAGCTTCCTGCTTTCCAGTCCAAAATTACATGCAGAGAGCCAGGTGTGATAGAGGAAGTGGACAGACACACAAAGACACAATGTGCTTACCCTCCATGGCTATTGTCGAACGGAAGGTGAGGAAAAGTTAAAGGAATTTATCAGAGAAAGGGAAAAAAGAAAAACAATATTAATAAAGGCATCAGACAAACCCCCCATAAAAACACATGAGCAGAACAAAAAGGAGCTAGTTTCCAAGCCTGCCCACCAGCTCTCACTCACTGTTGCCAGAGTGTGGCTACTGTGCCACCTGCTCACTGCCCCACAGCACAATGCATAGAGAGGTCTGCCATGCGCCATGCTCAGTTACAAAACAAATGCAGGGAACATGCAAAGCCTGAGGAACAATCCAGCAGCAGTGCAAGATCAACAGAATTAGTGCTCTTCAAAAAGAAAGGAGGAGGAGGATATACGATTATAATTACTAAAAACTGCCCATCTGAATTCTCACAGATTCTCAGAAAACTGCATCAGTCTCAATTCCTGAGCCTGGACCCTCAACATCCTTGGGAATCTACTCCATCATCTAGCCATACTGGCATCATAAAGATTCCTGACTTGGGGCTGCATTGAAAGACATTAGGCCCAGCCTGGCCAACATGGTGAAACCCTGTCTCTACTAAGAATACAAAAATTAGCTGGGCATGTTGGTGCATGTCTGTAATCCCAGCTACTTGAGAGGCTGAGGCAGGAGAGTTGTTTGAACCTGGGAGGCAGAGGTTGCAGTGAGCCGAGACTGTGCCACTGCACTCCAGCCTGGGCAGCAGAGCGAGACTGCGTCTCAGGAAAGAAAAAAAGACCAAAAAAAAAAAAAGGGCCAGGCATAGTGGCTCACGCCTGTAATCCAAGCACTTTGGAGGCCAAGGCCAGCGGATCACCTGAGGTCAGGAGTTCAAGACCAGCCTGACCAACATGGTGAAACCCCGTCTTTAAAAAAAAAAAAAACAAAAATCCCTCTTTTGAGCTGATTCTTATGATTAGGTTCTACTACTTTAAACTGAGCAGTTTTATTTAATGTGCTTTCTCTAAAGCTCAAGCCAGGGCTGTCTTACTATATAACCACATCATTTCCAAGAGATGACTGCCTGTATTTTCTGCATCAAGAGTCACAGTGCAGTCTTCTGTCTAACTTCATAGGATGATGTGCCAGTTCAAACTGCATCAACACAAAAAGGCACAGGGCTTCTTGAAGAGGGTGGCACAGTGGGAGTTTCTTCAAGAAGAAATAGACAATTCTATAATTCTAGGGAGGTTGTAACTTGTTTAAAGCTTCTGTTCTTTTGTACTTTGCCCTTTGCCCAATTCTTATGGTAGAAGGGCACTGTCATAATGCTTCTAGTGACCATTCACAGTGACATTCCAGAAGCAAAAGCTGTTTGGAAAGACATCCTATTGGTTTCCTGTAATCTGGAGCTTGGCAGGCAGCTGATGATAAACTCTCTATATATGTAGTCAATTCCAATCACTTAGGTTGATACTTACAGACTCAGATAGTTAAGAGCCAAAATGCAATGCTACCTAGGAAAAACTGAGACTGATTTTGGCTAAATGTTATTTGGATGAATTATTTCAGTTATATATAAAGGTAAGTATTTCACTATCAGTTGTTGTTGTTAAAACAGAGTTTTGCTCTGTCATCCAGGCTGGAGTGCAGTAGTGTGATCTCAGCTTACCCACAACCATTGCCTCCTGGATTCCACAACCACTGCCTCCTGGATTCAAGTGATTCTTGTGCCTCAGCCTCCTGAGCAGCTGAACTACAGGCTCACGCTACTATGCACAGCTAATTTTTATATTTTTAGTAGAGACAGAGTTTCACCATGTCGGCCAGACTAGACTGGTCTGGTTGGTACTCTTGGTCTCAAGCAATCCACCTGCCTTGGCCTCTCAAAGTGCTGGAATTACAGGTGTGAGCCAATGTGCCTGGCTGCATTTCAGTATTAGAACAATACTGTTCTTTTAGGATGGATTCAATGACCTCTACCAAGCAGACAATGAAGAAATAGGGGCACATATTTCACATTATTTAAAAATCTTTACTTAATATATTTTAAGAACACATACTATTTTGATCAAGATTTCAATTTGCTTTATCCCTTACATTGAGGGTATTCCTAATTCTAGGTATTCATTATGCTATTCCAGCTGTGAAACATAAGCGCATGTCAGAATTCGAAGGTGGTACCTCATCTACCTTGAAAGTTGGTTTTTCATTATAATACAAGCCGTTTTGAAAGTCTGCGCTTTTGAATTATGAAAATGAGAAACAACTCATTAATCTCATTCTGTCCCCTTTTCTTCTTTGAAAGAGATGGGGTCTCGTTATCTTGCCCAGGTCAGATTCAAACTGCTAGGCTGAAGTGATCCTCCTTCCTTTTCCTTAGCCTCCCAAATAGCTGGGACTATAGGGGTGTGCCACCATGCCTGGTTCCTTTTTAGAAATTTATTGAAATAAGCCAATATTGGGAAGGGTGTGTCCTTCCTCAATTTTCCCTGAAGAAGACTGAGTATGTCCTTAATAGAACTGCCAGGAGGTATCCTGGGAATTGAGGGTCTGCTGAGCTGGGGAAGCTCCAGATTCCCAGGTTCTTAAAAGCTACTGGCATGAACTCTGGGTACCAGTGGGCACTTTCACTATGGCCACAGAGAGCAGGCTAGTTTGTGCCAGTGGCTGCCCATTTACCCTCTGGTCACCTTCTCAATGGACACTGGCAAACCTGTGCCCTCTAAGCTGCAGGCTATCACTCTAGGCCTGGAGATGACATTTTCTCTTACCCTGGACTAACTCTCTGATGACTCTGAGAAGACAACAATATATCAACATCTAACTAAGCTTCAGCTTTGGAGGTGAGAGCCTTTGAGTGAAGCCTATGCTCAGCCAGGTCTGTGGCCAAACGCCTTGAACACACTGCTTAACTCTGTGAGCCTTGGTCATCTGAGAAATGATACTACCACTGATCCTGTGAGGTTGACATGGAAATGACAATACAAGAAAAAGTTCTGCCCCAGCATTTGGCAAAGGGAAGACGCTCAATAAATGGTGGTTACTGGTAAGCAAAGTTTATCTTAATCTGCTATGATATTTATCAGATTTTTAAGATGTCTTCCACTTTAAGATGCATCATTTTTGTTTGTTTGTTTCCTTAAGATGGAGTCTTGCTCTGTCATCCACGCTGGAGTGCAATGGCATGCTTTCAGCTCACTGCACCCTCTTCCTCCTGAGTTTTAGCAATTCTCCCGCCTTAGCCTCCTGAATAGCTGGGATTACAGGTGCGCGCCACCAAGCCTGGCATACTTTTTGTACTTTCAGTAAAGACGGAATTTTACCATGTTGACTAGGCTGATCTCGAACTCCTGACCTCATGATCTGCCCACCTTGGACTCCCAAAGTGCTGGGATGATAGGCATGAGCCACTGCGCCTGGCCCAAGATGCATCATTTATTAATGCACTACTAAGCTAGAAAAAAAATGCTGCCAATTAAACCAAAACACCATCCCAATTTTAGAGATATTAAAATGTAAAAAAAAGGTATATCAGAATTAAGAAATAGGGTCTATTTTGAGAAGTAATTTGTTATCTTAAGTGTAAAGTAAAAAGATTCCATCTCCTTACAGGAGCCAGGCTAGAAGAGGAGAGCCTCCTTCTTCAGATCTCCCAGGGAGAAAGGCTGCTGTTCTAGAGGCTCCAGCACTTGGTGGGGGCTGGTGGGGACCCAGGAGAGTCACAGACAACAACAGTTCCAGCTGCATGCCCCGAGCACCTGATTTCTGACTGCCAAATTTGGAAGCTGGTAGTTGTTTGTGCCCAAGTCAAACACTCCCCTTGGTCTGAGGATGGCTCTACTCAGCATACATTGCTTTTACAAATCCAATTCTAACTCTAAATGGAAGATAATGAAGTTTTCCATGAAGCCACACTTATAAACTTAGAGCCTACAGAAAGTCCTCACTTACCTGGTTTAATTAATTTTTAAAACCAGAAGCAATCTCAGCACTTTATTCTAAAGAAAACGTTCTGTCTAACCAGAGGAAGATATACATAAAAAATCAGAATCTGACTGAGTTCCTAAAATCTCACACTGAGAGAAAAATGGGCAAGACAATGTTTGCATCAAGCTTTCCCTGTCTCTCAGAGTGGTTTAGAACCAGACCAATGGACCCCTGGGTCTCGCTGCAGTTCCACTCTGCACTGTGCCATTTCCCGCACCAGCTCCACTCAACGACATGAACACAGTCAGCTGAGTACAAGAGGATGCCACAAATCCTGCAAGCAGAATGTGCTGCGCAGGCTCAGATGCCCACCTTGACACCCTCGTTGTAGCTGTCTGCAGGGCTGCTGAGGCTGGCAAGGCTTCCCGGGTGACCGGGGGCTCCAGGGCGAGGTGGCTTCTTTGGTGGAGCTGCAGGATCTGGTGAGAGAATGATTCCCATTAAGTCATGTGTGGGAATAAGTTAACATAGAGAAAGTTAACAAAGAGAAAGGTCAGGTGCAGTGGCTCATACCTGTAACCCTAGCACTTTGGCAGGCCAAGGTGGGCGGATTCCCTGAGCTCAGGAGTTTAAGTCCAGCCTGGGCAACATGGTGCAGGCCTATCTCTACTAAAATACCGAAAAAACAAACAAACAAAAAGGCTGGGCACAGTGGCTCATGCCTGTAATTCCAGCACTGTGGGAGGCCAAGGTGTGTGGATCACCTGAGGTGAGAAGTTTGACACCAACCTGGCCAACATGGTGAAACCACATCTCTACTAAAAATATAAAAATTAGCTGGGCATGGTGGCGGGTGTCTGTAGTCCCAGCTATTTGGGAGGCTGAGGCGGAAGAACTGCTTGAACCTGGGAGGTAGAGGGTGCAGTGAGCCAAGATTGTGCCACTGTACTTCAGCTGGGCAACAAGAGCGAAACTCTGTCTCAAAAAAAAAAAGAAAAGAAAAAAGAAAATTAGCCAACCATGGTGGTGTGGGCCTATAGTCCCAGCTGCTTGGGAGGCTGAGGCAGGAGAATTGCTTGAACCTAGGAGGCAGAGGTTGCAGTGAGCCAAGATCGAGCCACTGTACTCCAGCCTAGGTGACAGAATGAAACTCTGTCTCAAAAAAAAAAAAGAAGGAAGAAACTACTCCTAAATAAATGCCTACTGCTGTTCTTACAGAAGATATCAATCTTGCATTCTAAGTGAGCCTGAGTGTTGCTCTGTTGCCCGAACTAGAGTGCAGTGGCTCACTGCAACCATAAGGAGGTATTTCTGAAGCATTATACCAGCAAATTGTTTTCCCCAATACTCTACTCATGAGCTGAATGTGGTAAACATCATACTTGCTGTGGTCTGCATAGAGAAAACTCAAATAATCATGGAGGTATTCCAAAGCTATGATACCATATACATTCAAAACCTGCTTTCATCATATTAAACTAACTTCTCTCTGCCCAATTCTTTTCTTATTTACCTGGTTTACCCACAGGCTGATATATATGTTGGTTTCCAATCTGTAGGAAAAGAAAAGTTCAGTCAATGCACTGGTATTTACAATGGGGTAACGACGTCTCTTTCCCATCCCATCTATCCATCCCCTTGAACTTCTAGGCTAGATGCTGGGTATCAAAATGAACAGAACAGGATTCTGCATAAGGTCCCAGATGGGGTGGGGGATCAGGCAAATAAGCAAATGATGCCAGTAGGATGTGTGGAAAGGACTGTGAGAGAAGCAAGCATGGGACACTCTGGAACCACAAACATCGTGGTCATAACCCATTTAAAATGTTCTTAAACAGCTGAGGAGAAGGTAAATTAGTACTACTTCTATGGAAAATGAACTCAAAGAACTCAAAATAGAACTACTTATCAAAGAACTCAAAAGAGAACTACCATTAAATCCAGCAATCCCATGACTAGGTATACACCCAAAGGAAAATAAATCATTGTATCAAAAAGATGTCTGCACTTCTATGTTTATCATGGCACTATTCCCAATATCCAAGATATGGAATCAACCTACGTGTCCCTCAATTAATGTCTGGATAAAGAAAATGTGATATGCCGGGTGCAGTGGCTCAAGCCTGTAATCCCAGCACTTTGGGAGGCCGAGGCGGGTGGATCACGAAGTCAAGAGATCGAGACCATCTTGGTCAACATGGTGAAACCCTGTCTCTACTAAAAATACAAAAAATTGGCCGGGCACGGTGGCTCACGCCTATAATCCCAGCACTTTGGGAGGCCGAGACGGGTGAATCACGAGGTCAAGAGATCAAGACCATCCTGGTCAACAAGGTAAAACCCCGTCTCTACTAAAAATACAAAAATTAGCTGGGCATGGTGGTGCGCGCCTGTAGTCACAGCTACCTGGGAGGCTGAGGCAGGAGAATTGCTTGAACCCAGAAGGTGGAGGTTGCGGTGAGCCGAGATTGTGCCATTGCACTCCAGTCTGGGTAAAAACAGTGCAAAACTCCGTCTCAAAAAAAAAAGAAAAGAAATACCAAAAATTAGCTGGGCATGGTGGTGTGTGCCTGTAATCCCAGCTACTTAGGAGGCTGAGGCAGAAGAATTGCCTGAACCCAGGAGGTGGAGGTTGCGGTGAGCCAAGATAGCGCCATTGCACTCCAGCCTGGTTAACAAGAGAGAAAGTCAGTCTCAAAAAGAAAAAAAGAAAATGTGATATATGTATACAGTGAAATACTATTTAGCCATAAAAAAGAATATAATCAGCCAAGCATGGTGGCTTAAGCCTGTAATCCCAGCACTTTGGGAGGCTGAGACAGGTGGATAACTTGAGGTCAGGAGTTTGAGACCAGCCTGGCCAACATAGCGAAACCCTGTCACTACTAAAAATACAAAAATTAGCTAGTTGTGGTGGCTTGTGCCTATAGTCCCAGCTACTCGGGAGGCTGAGGCAGGACAAATCTTTTTTTTTTTTTGAGACGGAGTTTCGCTTTTGTTACCCAGGCTGGAGTGCAATGGCGTGATCTCCACTCACTGCAACCTCCGCTTCCTGGGTTCAGGCAATTCTCCTGCCTCAGCCTCCTGAATAGCTGGGATTACAGGCACGCGCCACTGTGCCCAGCTAATTTTTTTGTATTTTTAGTAGAGATGGGGTTTCACCATGTTGACCAGAATGGTCTCGATCTCTTGACCTCGTGATCCACCCGCCTCGGCCTCCCAAAGTGCTGGGATTACAGGTGTGAGCCACCGTGCCTGGCCCATGGACAAATCTCTTGAACCAAAGAGGTGGAGATTGCAGTGAGCTGAAGTTGCGCCACTACACTCCAGCCTGGGCAACAGAGCAAGACTCTGTCTCAAAAAAAAAAAAAAAGAATATAATCATGTATTTTGCAGCAATGTGTAGGCCATTGTCTTAAGTGAAACAACTTACAAACAGAAAGTCAAATCCTGCATGTTCTCTTAATTGGAAGTGAAATAATGCATACACATGTACCTAAGAATATGGAATAGTCACTGGGGACCTGGAAGAGTAGGGGGAGACAGCAATAAGAAATTACTTAATGGGCACAATGTACACTATTTGGGTGATCGTTATACTAAATGCGAAGATTTCACACTAAGCAATATACCCATGTAAAAAAACCTGCACTTATGCCCCTTAAATTTATACAAATGAAAAAAATTTGAAATGTTCTAACATGGATGTTTCCAGTTTGCCTCTAACTAAAGGGTTTCAAATCCCAGGACTTCCCAGTGTCTGTATCCTTTCTGCCCGAACTCCCAACTATGCTTATCACAGAGATACAACCAGAACAGTGATGGAGAGGGGCTTGATAGCACTGGGTGTGTAGATTCCCATGGGCGTACACCGTCATCATCCCCAAAGCACTCTGTGTGTCAGGACCTGTTGCTGTATCTCTACCAGTTCAGGTCAAGCCGGAGAAGCCAAACTACAGCCCAGAACTTCTGTCCCAGGGACAGGATAAAGTTTTCCTTAACACCAGTTCTCCTTCAAGTTGTCTTACCGGAAATTGCACTTAAAATAGTCTTTCTGGGCCGGGCGCGGTGGCTCATGCCTGTAATCCCAGCACTTTGGGAGGCCGAGGCAGGTGGATCACAAGGTCAAGAGATCAAGACCATCCTGGTCAACATGGTGAAACCCCGTCTCAACTAAAAATACAAAAAATTAGCTGGGCACGGTGGCGCGTGCCTGTAATCCCAGCTACTCAGGAGGCTGAGGCAGGAGAATTGCCTGAACCCAGGAGGCGGAGGTTGCGGTGAGCCGAGATTGAGCCACTGCACTCCAGCCTGGGTAACAAAAGCGAAACTCTGTCTCAAAAAAAAAAAAAAAAAAGCCTTTCTGAGGCTAACTACATGGAAAAAACTCTTTTTGGAACTACGTGCTACTTCTGAAAAGAAAGACTTTTCTTGCTTACTTTAAAATAACAAACTGGCTAATTTTATAGATGATCTATAAGGTCACATTCTTATAAAATAGCAGCCAATTAAACTTCACTCTTGAATTCTGTACAATCTAACTCAAACTAAGTTTAATTTAAGATTGTCTTTAAACAGCCATTCAGAAATAAAACTGAACTGCTGTGTATTTCAGATTGGGAATGGTGCTTTTGCCAACTTAAAAGGATTAAAGTAGAGGAGATACACACAACTTAAAAAATTACGTGTGATCATAAGACGTAAGATAATTAAAAAGAAAACCACAGATCATAAAAAAAAATGAACTGGCTAATAGATATAATTTAAGGCACTTTACTTGTACTGAAAAGAGAACCACTTCTTTAAAATACAAGGGGTATAAAAATAGAAAACACAATTAAAATTGTTCCTCCCTCACACAATCAAGTTGTTTTCAAGGTCATTTAACACCTCTGATTTTAAAGACGTGCAAAACTCTCAGAGCTTGAAGGTCTGAAGAATGATATCCTATCAACTTATTTTTGTGTAGCACTTTCTACTTTATGTATCATTTTCATATCATTCATTTGTTCAATGAGCAGTTATTGAATACCTGCTGTGTTCCAGGCACTGTTCTAAGTATAAAACAAAGATCCTGCCTGGGGAGCCAACAGCTAACAATGCAGTGGAGGGAGACAAATAATAAACAATGAAAATCTATTAGTATATTCTGTGTTCTGTTTGGAGAAGCTGTGTCCCACGAAGAAAGGAGATGGCTGGGACAGAAGGAGAGGAGTTACAGATTTTTTGGTTTTGACTGACTGATTTAGTGATAGAAACTCACTCTGCGGCCCAGCCTGGACTGCAGCGGCGCAATCTCAGCTCACTGCAACCCCTGCCTCCCAGGTTCAAGTGATTCTCCTGTCTCAGCCTCCAAAGTAGCTGGATTACAAGAGCCCACTAAGATGCCTGGCTAATTTTTTTGTATTTCTGGAAGAAATGGGGTTTCACCATGTTGGCCAGGCTGGCCTCAAACTCCTGGCCTTAAGTGATCCACCCAACTGGGCCTCCCAAAGTGCTGGGATTATAGGAGTGAGCCACCACACCCGGCCCTTATTTTTATTTTTTTGAGACAGGGTATTACTCTTGTCACCTAGCATATAGTGGTGTGGTGTGATCTTAGTTCACTGCAGTCTTGACTTCCCGGGCTCAAGTGATCCTCCTGCTTCAGCCTCCTGGGTAGTTGGGAGCTGGGACCACAGGTGCACACCACCACATCTGGCTGGTTTTTATATTTTTTCTAGAGATGAGGTTTCACCATGTTACCCAAGCTAATCTTAAACTCAGAGCTTAAGTGATCTGCCCACCTTGGCCTCCCCAAGTGCTGGGATTGCAGACATGAGATAAAACTGCAGACCAAAGCTGCAGTTTTAAGTAGGACGGTCAGGCCTTCTAAGAAAGTGATCTCTGAAAGGGAAGCATTCTAGCAACTTGGGAGAAAAGCAGCTTAGAGAGGGAAGAGTCCCAGTAGGGCAAACCCATTGGGTGAGGAACAGTGAGGTGATCAGACAGCTAGAGAGGTGTGAGGGCAGGGAATGGTGAAAATGGGCCAATAACAATAATGTCTACTGGCTATGCCATACTCACTGCTTCAGGCAATAAAACCCATGCCTTTTTTTTTTTTTTTGAGACAGAATCACTCTGTCGCCCAGGCTGCAGTGCAGTGGCATGATCTCGGCTCACTACAACCACCACCTCCCAGGTTCAAATGATTCTCCTGCTTCCACCTTCTGAGTAGCTGGGATTACATGCGCATGCCACCATGCCCAGCTCATTTTTGTATTTTTAGGAGAGACAAGATTTTACCATGTAAGCCAGGATGGTCTCAATCTCCTGATCTCATGATCCACCCATCCTGGCCTGGCCTCCCAAAGTGCTGGGATTATAGGCGTGAGCCACTGTGCCTGCCACTTTTTTTTAACTTAAAAATTTTTTAAATTTCTGTGGTGCTTGTCTCTGGCCAGTGAGCTCACGGCAAGCTGAGTGCTCCCCATGCTCTCTCCTCTTTTTTTTTTTCAGACGGAGTCTTGCTCTGTCACTCCGGCTGGAGTGCAGTGGTGTGATCTCGGCTCACTGCAACCTCCACCTCCCAGGTTCAAGCGATCTCCTGTCTCGGCTTCCTGAGTAGCTGGGATTATAGGCACATGCCACCACACCTGACTAATTTTTGTATTTTTAGTAGAGGCAGGGTTTCACTATGTGGGTCAGGCTGGTCTCGCACTCCTGACCTCAAGTGATCCACCTGCCTTGGCCTCCCAAAGTGCTGGGATTACAGGCATGAGCTACCATGCCCAGCCCCCATGCTCATTTTAAAAAGTTTAAATACAAAGAACTTTCTGGAGTATCTGGTAGATACTCTGGTAGCAAAGTTTGATGAACCAGAAAATCCTATTCTCAGAACATCCCAGAGTAATCCAGCCAATGTGTGATCATGTACAACCTGCTCGAGAACTCAGGTACAGAAGAGGAGAGACCCTGCTTCAGAAGTCTGACAGGATGAGTATGTGGAGCTAGGTCTCATGCATAGTTCTGTGAGCAACCAGCTGTTTACTTTGGAAAAGTCACAGAGCTGTGAGGAACTCTGGCTTTTCCATTTGTAAACTGAAGCTAATAACACTGACCTAACGAGACAACTAGGCTGTCATCACAAAATGAACATGCTGTCAACCTGCATATTAAAGTCTAAATAGGTTTTTGCTTTTTAGGCACACTAATGGGATCAATTTTCCAGTAGGCAGTTATTAATGTTCATTAACTAGTTCACACCCATTTACCATCCACATTGCTTTCTAGTCAAAAGGTTCTTCCTGAAGCTGTGGCACATTTTCAAAAGTGTTAAAGCTGGAGTGCTGAAGAGATGGGGCCCAAACCAAATGATCATCTTGAGGAAAGCACAGATGAGAAAAAAATTAGAAATGGTTATAGTGTGTTAACAGTCCCCATGAAGGGGGTGAGTGAAGTCTGCTGAGCCAGGCTGGCTATATGTGCATAAATAGGGACACTCAGGCAAGTTTTCTTTGAGTCTTGGTCTACTCACTTATGAAATGTGAATGACGACAGCACCCAATGTGTCAGGAGTGATGTGACACAGCACCCTGCAGTACTAAGCAGGTCCTCAGCTCGCACTACTTACTATTACTATTGCCTCCACCAGGTACAAAGCAAACTGAGATCTTAGGTGGGTCCATTACGGTTGTCTTACAAGTTCTTTTTTAAGACAGAGTTCGGCTCTTTTCGCCCAGGTTGGAGTCTAGTAGCATGATCTTGGCTCACTGCAACCGCTGCCTCCCGGGTCAAGTAATTATCCTGCCTGAGCCTCGCAAGTAGCTGGGATTATAGGTACGTGCTACCAGGCCCAGCTAATTTTTTTGGTACTTTTAGTTGAGACAGGGTTTCACCATGTTGGACAGACTGGTCTTGAACTCCTGACCTCACGTGATCCACTCGCCTCAGCCTCCCAAAGTGCTGGGATTACAGGCGTCAGCCACCAGGCCTGGACATAAGTTCTTATTAATAAAGCATTTCTGCATAATCCTTCTATCCAGGTTTGATTAATTAACAAATTCACATTTTTTCTGAGTACCTTCTATGGGCCACACACTGAAACACAAATAATTTTCCTCATCCAACAAATTTCCGATCAGCAATCTTCTTGAATAGGACTTATTTCACACCAATTCTCACTCCTCCTTAACAATTTCGGACTAACTGCTTGTTATGCATTAGTCTCTCCAACATAAGGAAGGAGCTCAATGTATGGAAATGCAACTTTCTTGCTCATGAACTAAAGAATGTTGGCTACTGCATGTGACTGGGTGCTATTTTATACAGAAAAAATGTTTGCGAGATTTTAAGCTAAGTGTTGACAGTTACCTTACTATACATGTGACTAGAAGTCAACTCAGTAGTTTCACCCTTATCAGGGTAATCAGGGTAAAACTTTAACTCCCTAAGTCTGCTACCTGACAGGCACAGCAGGTGTTTAAGGAAATCTGCATTTAATTTAAACAGACATCTACCGGTGGAAATTTAGGGTTGGTTTGCTCAAATTAGTTAAGATTAAGAAGATCTTAAATTTGGCTGGGCATAGTGGCTCATGCCTGTAATCTCAGCACTTTGGGAGACCAAGGTGGGTGGATCAACGGAGGTTATGAGTTAGAGACCAGCCTGACTAACATGGTGAAACCCCAGCTCTACTGAAAATACAAAAATTAGGTGGGGACCTGTAATCCTAGCTACTTGGGAGGCTGAGGTAGGAGAATTGCTTTGAACCCAGGAGGCAGAGGTTGCAGTGAGCTGAGATCATACCACTGTATTCCAGCCTGGGTGACAGAGCAAAAATCCATAAGAAAAGAAAGAAAAGAGAAAAATAAATCTCAAATCCTCAAATCAATAACCTAACATCACACCCTGAAAAACTAGAAAAACAAGAGCCAACCAACCCCAAAGCTAACAGAAAAAAAGTAACATTCAAAATCAGAGCTGAACTAAATGAAATTGAGACATAAAACCATCCAAACATAAATGAAACCAGAAACCAGTTATTTGAAAAGAAATTGGTTTTTTAATGTCTACTAGCTAGACTAATTAAAAAAAGAGAAAAGATCCAAATAAATATAATCAGAAATGACAAAGGGGACATTACCACCAATCCTACAGAAAAATACAAATAACTATCAGAGAATATTATTAATATCTCTAGGCACATAAACTAGAAAATCTAGAAGATATGGATAAATTCCCGGACACATACACACTCCCAAGACTGAGCCAGGAAGACACTGAATCCCTGAACAGACCAAAAATGAGCTCTGAAATGGAATCAGTAATAAATAGCCCAGGACCAGATGGTGATGAGCTGACAGCACTCTTACTAAAACTATTCCAAAAAATTGAGGAAGAAGTCCTCTTCTCTAACTTACTCTATGAATCATTCTGAATCCCAAATCTGTCAGAAATATAACAAAAAAGAAACGTTAGGCCAATATCTCTGATGAACAGAGATACAAAATTCCTCAACAAAATACGGGCAAAAGAAATCGAGCAGCATCACAACAAAAAGGTAATCCACCACAAAGAAGTAGGCTTTATCCCTGGGATGAAAGGTTGTTTCTACATATGTAATCAATAAATGTGATTCACCACATAAACAGAACTAAAAACAAAACTACAGGATCATCTCAACAGATGCAAAAAAAAAAAAAAGCTTCCAATAAAATTCAACTTCATGTTAAAAAAACTCAAAAAACTAGGTAATGAAGGAACAGACCTCAAAATAGTAAAAGCCATCTATGACAAACCCATGGCCAACATTATACTGAATGAATGCGCAAAGGCTGGAAGCATTCCCCTGAAGAGCTAAAACAAGACAAGCATTTCTCTACACCAGCAACATCCAAGCCGAATGCCAAATCAAGAATGCAATCCCCTTTAAAACAGCCACACATGAAAAATACCCAGGAATACAGCTAACCGGGGAGGTGAAAGATCTCTACAACAAGAATTACAAAACACTGCTGAAAGAAATCAGAGACGACACAAACAAATGGAAAAACATTTCATGATAATGGATAGAAAGAATTGATCCTGTTGTAATGGTCATCCTACCCAAAGTGAGCTACAGATTCAATGCTGTGCCTATCAAACTACCAATGACATACTTTAGAGAATTAGATAAAGCTGCACACCTAAAACCATCTGATCTTTGACAATGTTCGCAAAAACAAGCAATGGGGAAAAGAGTCCCTATTCAATAAATGGTGCTGGGACAACTGGCTAGCCATATGCAGAAGAATAAAACTGGATCCCTTCCTCACTGTATACCAAAATCAACTCAAGATGGATTAAAGACTTAAATGTAAAACCTAAAACTATAAAAATCCTCAAAGAAAACCTAGGAAATACCATTCTAGACATAGGCCCTTCCAAAGATTTCATGATGAAGACACCAAAAGCAACTGGCACAAACAAAAAATTACAAATGGGACCTAATTAAACTAAATAGTTTAATTAAACTAGTTTTTCTTTACAGCAAAAGGAACTATCAACAGAATAAACAGACAACCCACAGAATGGGAGAAAGTACTTGCAAGCTATGCATCTGACAAAGGTCTAATATCCAATATCTATAAGGACCTTAAAACAAATTAACAAACAAAACCAAACAACCTCATTAAAAAGTAGGCAAAGGACATGAACAGTTTTCAAAAGAAGATATACACATGGCCAAAAAGCATATAAAAAATGCTCAACATCACTAATCATTAGACAAAAGCAAATCAAAAGCACAATGAAATACCATCTCACACCACTCAGAATATCTATTATTAAAATGTCAAAAAGGTAACAGATAAAAGGTTGTGGAGACAAGGGAACACTTAGACCCTGCTGGTGGGAATATAAATTACTTTAGTCACTGTGGAAGCAGTTTGGCGATGTCTCAGAACTTAAAATAGAAGTGGCATTTGGCCTAGCAATCCCATTACTGGGCACACACCCAAAGAAATACAAATCTTTCTACCATAAAGACACATGCATACTATGTTCACCACAGCACTGTTCACAATAACAAGGTCATGGAGTCAATATAAATACCCATCAATGGTAGACTGGATAAAGAAAATGCTGTATGAATATACTATGGAATACTATGTAGCCACAAAAAGAATGACATCATTTCCTGTGAGCAACATGGATGGAGCTAGAGGTGATTATCATTAACTGAACTAATGCAGAAACAGAAAACCAACACCACATGTTCTCACTTATAAGTGGGAGCTAAACACTGAGTACACATGGACACAACGAAAGGAACAACAGACTCTGGGGCCTACTTGAAGGCAGAGGGTGGGAGGAGGGCAAGGATCAAAACACTCCCTATCAGGTACTATGCTTATTACCTGGGTGCCAAATGATCTGTATACCAAACCCCTGCAACATGCAATTTACCTATATAACAAATCTGTACATGTACCCCAGAGCTAAAATAAGTTTAAAAAAAGGCCTTTATCAATAATAGTATAGAACATTACTATTTCTTCTATATCATTACTATATACTTTTGTATCTGAATAAAAATTCTAGGCTGTACCATCATAGATTTTCATAATCTTAGTTAAAATGTTAACTTTATTTATAGAATATTCTGTTCCCTATTACAAATATTAGTAAACTTGGATATCTTATGACAAACATTGATGGTTCACACATAGGTGAACTGGCAATCAAATCCTGGTGAAAACTCAGGCTTACCGGACCCTGAAGACTTCCATCCTCCCTGTCAATGCTGCCTCGAGAGAGTCTCACATCAGGTTTCTGAAGAAATTAAAACAAAATCAAAACAATTTCATTTTTGATTTGAAAATTATTGACAGATTCTATATTAAATTCCTTCCTTTTTAACACAGTTGTCCTCTGAATAAGAAGAGCTGAAAGTTTCCCAGTTTCAAAAATGTCCAGTGATGATGAACAAAGGCTAGCTGCCTTGGGAAGAACCCCATTCCTCTCCAAACACACATACACCTTACAGACTGGCACCTGTACCCGGTCCCACCCAGTGCTGGAGAACCTGCAGTCCACTTCTATTCCAAGTAGCACAGCAGGCTTTCTTCTTCACTGAGACCCTCAATCCCAGGATAAAAATATAAGGCATTACTTTCTGCTTCCTGACAGAATACGGCTTATACGGATTTGGCTGTCTTGCCAAAGCAGCAAATGAATTCAATGACGAGACTGTTTTCCCACACTGCATCTAGAATATAGAAACCAAGCAGAGAAATCTAGAGTTTATGTAAATAATGGCACAGAAATATCAGAAAAAACAAAGTAGGATGTAAGTCTTTATGGTGAAGTAGCAGGGCAGCAAGGCTTTTCCTCATGAAAACAACCCCGTGCTCTTGCAGTATGGGTTCTGTGGAGCCTTCAGCCACAGTGGCTCCTGCCTTCCCTTGGCCCAGGAACACTGGCCACATATTTCTGCCTGCAAAACTTCTTTCACTCTTCAAGGCTCAGCCACACACCGTTTCTTGGGAGCATGTTTCCCTCTTCAAGCAGAGCTGGTTGCTTCTTAGCCTGTGCCTTACAGATATCTCTATGTTGGCAGATACCACGCAGTAATTAGTTCCCTCATTAGAGATGGAGCATCTTGATGCCTGATTAGTCTTCGTAGCTCCTATTTCCCACATCTGAGCCTGCCCCTGAGAACAACATCTGCAATCAATTGCTGGGCAGGGGATGGAGAAATGAGCTTCACCTCTCCCTTCTTTCCCAAGTCCAGTGCTGTAGCCCAAACCCTCTTCATTGTACCAGTTCCTACTAGTCTTTTTGCCTTCTGTCTTAACTGTCTCTAATCAAAGCCTGGGGTCAGTTGTCGGTGCCAAGGTGTAGTGGGAAGTTGGTAAAGGACACAGCCACAATTAAGGTAAGAGTGATCCTCTGATGGCACAGAGGTGAACTTTCCAGGACAGGGGCCCTGCATGGTCCTGTGCCTACTTCCTCCCTTCCCCATTTCCTTCCCTTCCAGGCACAGTGCCTGGAGGTAGTGAATGCTGAGGTCTGAGAACAGGTCCTACCAGGAAGTGGGTGAAGGAGCTCCTGATGGCTAATCACTAAAAGGGGGCTATGGCTGACTGTTGCTAACAGTCTGCAGGGTTTCCATATGGGAAAAGGTGAAACTTGTGTGTTGTCCCTGAATTTAGGGCAGATTTTGGATCACTTATGGAAGAACATTCTAATAATCAGAGGCATCCTGAAAGAAAATAGATAGCCCTGATAGCAGGGAGTAAGCAAAGAGGGCAAAAGTCACAGCTTTCTTGTTATCTGATGATTCAACAGAATTACAAAATAGCTCATGTATATCAGCCCCATAACCTTAGTCACTGGCTGGAGCACATCGATGTTGACTGAATTAACTTTCAAGCTACTACATTAAAAAAAAAAGTTCCCTTTAATGTAAAAATATTCATTTAAGGCTGGGTGCAGTGGCTCACGCTTGTAATCCCAGCACTCTGGGAGGCTGAGGTGGGTGGATCACGTGGTCAGGAGATCAAGACCATCCTGGCTAACACGGTGAAACACTGTCTCTACTAAAAATACAAAAAGCTTGCTGGGTGTAGTGGCATGCGCCTGTAGTCCCAGCTACTCGGGAGGCAGAGGTTGCAGTGAGCTGAGATTGTGCCACTGCACTCCAGCCTGGGTGACAGAGTGAAATTCTGTCTCAAGAAAAAAAAAATTTTAAAAATTAAAAACAATAGCTAAATATAGGGTGGAAAATGACCTAAATCCTCAAATGCAGTGCTGGGTGTGATGGTGTGTGCCTGTAATTTTAGCTGTTAGGGAGGCTGAGGTGGGAGGACCCCTTGAGGCCAGGATATCAAGACCAGTCTGGGCAACATAGTGAGAACTCATATCTACAAAGAAAAAAATCTTAAAAATTAGCTGGACACAATGGTGTGTGCCTGAGTCCCAGCTACTGGAGAAGCTGAGGTGGGAGAATGGCTTGAGCCCCAGAGTTGAGGCTGTAGTGAGCTATCATTGTGCCACTGCACTCCAGCCTGGGTGAATGACCGAGACTCCGCTATGTTAGAACTCTATCAATCAATAAAACAGAAAAGTTCAGAATAAATATTTCTGAACTCTGAAGAGCATAACTTAAAACACTGTACTGTGTTTATATACACTATAATACCAAGGAACGATAATTTAAAAAATGAATTCTTTCTGCCGATGTGATATATATATAACTAGTCCCCATAAAGGAGAAGTTAAACCCAGAGACATGCAATTGGCGACTGGGACAGAAAGTATGCTGTGTTTTTTACCAGAGAGAACTATCCCATTACATGTGGACAGTTGTGGCTGGGTGTGAAATACAGCTCAAGAGGAAATTCAGAGGGAGGTAGTCCCTGACTTCTAGGATAGAATCTTCTCTGACAGGTAAGATAGACATGAATAGGCAGAACGGAAACCAGGCAAACACATGTGATACTTCAACCATTGATTCCAACTGACAACTGAGGGAGAACTCACTGGGGTGGTCCTATTCCAACGAGTAGAACTCACAGATCCTATTCCCTTGAATGCTGGGGTTCTGCCACTGCCTGAATGAAGAGGCAGCTTTGTGGGTCCCTAACATCCCAGATATACTTAAGAAAAATATTCCAAAACACAATGAACTTTGAGAAAATGTACTTGAGAGAACTTCAGATTGACAATTCACAGAACATTACTTAACATAAGTATCAAGGTCAGGAAAGATTTTGGGAAGACCAAGGAACTGTTCAAGCTTAAAGGAAACTCAAGACATGTGATAACTAAATACAACCCAAGATCCAGGACTTTTTTCTAGAAACGACATTCTGTGGACAACTGGTAAAACAAAGTCTGTTGATTAGCAAACAGTATCATATAATTGTTAATTTCCTGACATTGATAACTCGGCTGTGGTTATATAAGAGAACATCCTTACTTTTAGGAAATTCACAATGAACTATTTAAAAGTAAAAAGCAGGATATCTGGTATTCACTTCCAAATAGTTCAAAAAAATGGTATGTACAAATAGGAAAAGCAAAGGAGGTCAAATGTTAACAACTGGGGACTCCAGGTGAAGGGAATGTGGGACTTCTTTGTACTATTCTTGCAACTCTTAAAAAGCCTGAAACTATCCTTTCCCCCTCTGCCTATTCACTTGAGGAACAGCTGGGAGCTAGGTCTGCTTAGGTGTCCTGTTGAAGGGCTCTAAACAGAGGGTGGGTGGAGGTGACCATGTTTGACTCTACTGAAGAAGGAAGGACAACAGTCTTTTATTATTTTTAAGAGACAGGGTCTTGATCTGCTGCTTAGGTCAGACTGCAGCGGCTATTCACAGGCACAATCATAGTGCATTACAGCCTCGAATTCCTGGCCTCAAGCAATCCTCCACCTCAGTTTCTAGAGTAGCCGGGATTACAGATGCATACCACCACGCCCAGTTAGAGCTACAGTCTAAGAAAACAAAAGACCCAGCGGGCCCAACTTACGACATGGTCATTTAATAGTTATATGATTTTGGTTATTTTAAAATATTGTATATATCCTTGGTAGTCAATAATCTAACAAAAGAAACATGCACTTACTGTAGAAAAATTAAGATACTACAAAAAACAGATGAAAAAACTACAAATCACTCGACCTTACCCTTTGGAAGTAATTATCATTAGCTAATATTATGGCATAATGAACATGTAAAAGTAATTATTAGTTAATACTGTGATGTAAATGTATATTTACAAACATGGACCCACATCATATGATTCTGCAGCCTTCCTGTAATATTTATACAGAGGAAACTGACAAAACAATGCTTAAGGCTGCACAATATTCCACTGCATGAATATCATCACAAAATAGACAAAGGTAGAGAAGGGTGTGGGCTGTGGCACCAGGTGGCCTGGGTTCAAATCAGGCTCCAGACCTTACAAGCTGTGTGACCTGGGCCTCAATTGTTTCATCTCTAAAACGGAACAGTAACTGTAAAATATTTGCAAAGTACTAGGTTGGTGCCATATAAACGTTAAAATAAATAGTTCTTTTACTATTGGACATTTGGGTCATTTTCAAAATCCTTTATAAATAGGTTGTAGATGAATACCTTTATATACAAATCTTGAACTAAGTCCCTGATTATTTCCCTGGGACAGATTTCTTTTCTTTTTCTTTTAGAGACAGGGCTGTGACTATGTTATTCAGGCTGGTCTTAAACTCCTGTGCTCAAGTGACCTTGCTGTCTCCACAACTATCCCTAGCCTGGAGCAGATTTCTAAGAAAGAAATTACTAAGTCAAAGGGTTGGAACACTTGAAAAATCTTGCTAAAAGTTTCCAAATTGCTCAAGGCTGTCCTGATTTCCATCTATGTCAGTAATATGTGATACTGACTATTTCTGTATCTGTATTATCATTTTAAAACTCTCAACTGGCTCATGCCTGTAATCCCTGCATTTTGGGAGGCCAAGTTGGGTGGATCACCTGAGCTCGGGAGGTTGAGACCACCCTGACAAAGATGGAGAAACCCCGTCTCTACTAAAAGTACAAAAATTCAGCCAGGCATAATGGTGCATGCCTGTAATCCCAGCTACTTGGGAGGCTGAGGCAGGAGAATTGTTTGAACCCAGGAGGTGCAGATTGCAGTGAGCTGACATCATGCCACTGCACTCCAGCCTGGGCAACAGGAGCGAAACTCCATCTCAAAACAAAACAAAAAAACTCTCAATCAATTCATAAAGAAAATACTGTATAATATATTGTTGTGATTTGCTTCTCCTTCCTTTCCCCAAATAGTTGAACATTTCTATTTCTTATCACGAGATGCTAAGTTCCGTGAAGACATATGAAGCTGTCTGCTTCACTGCTGCATCTGTTATCTGGTAGAACACCGGACAAACAGGTGGAGGAAATCAATGACCTGTGCACTTTTCTAGTGAATTGATGGTCCATGCCCCTTTGGACAAGGCATAGCCTCTCTGGGCCTAGTTCCTCACCTGTAAAATAGGTAGAATAATACCCACCTCAGTCAGTCATTATCAGAATTAAAGAAGTACCTGGCAGCATTGTGCACAGATGTGTAGGAAATATCTGCTGAAGGAATGCTTCGATTAATATCCAAGGTACAAGAGATATGTTATAGATGAGGAACCTGAAGTTTAGAAAGATTTAGTTGCTTGGGACAACAAAGCTCTTAACAGTGGAGGTGGGCTTCAATCAGTCAACAGATAATAAGTACCTTCTATGGGCAGGAAATATTTACTGTTTCACTTAAACAAAAAATGTAACTCATTTATATTTTTGACTATAGAGTAAGGTATCGTGTTTCATGCATTTACACGAATTCATCTATTTTTATTTTCATATGAATTTCATGATATGACTTTTTAATGCATAATTCTCTAATGTGGTATTTTCCCAAAGACAGGATTTTAATTTTAAAGTGAGAAAGGCTTAGCCATATAAAATCTACTTGTGTTCTGTGAATGAAATAAATGCTTGAGCTTTTCTTTTTTCATACAGCATACACAGACCTCCTGAATGAAAGATGAGTGCCAACTGGGAATTGAAGAGCTATGCAGCCAAAGACAGCCAATCAGAAAGAACAGATTCTCGGTTGGGCACAGTGGCTCATGCCTGTAATCCCAGCACTTTGGGAAGCCGAGGTGGGGGGGATCACCTGAGGTCAGGAGTTTGAGACCAGTCTGACCAACATGGTGAAATCTCTACTAAAAATACAAGTTAGCTGGGCATGGTAGTACGTGCCTGTAGTCCCAGCTACTAGAGAGGCTGAGGCAGGAGAATCACTTGAACCCAGGAGGCGGAGGTTGCAGTGAGCCGAGACGATGCCACTGCACTTCAGCCTGGGTGACAGAGTAAGACCCTGTCTTAAAAAAAAAGAAAAAAGGAATAGATTCTCCTCTTGTTGCTGCTACAGAATGAAGTAAAATCCTCTTGTTGCCCCCTTCCAGAATATTCTAGATCTAAAGACAGTGTATCAAAGATAAAATTGGCTAGGTACAGTGGCTCATATTTGTAATCCAGTACTATGGGAGACCAAGGTGGGAGGATTGCGTGGCCCCAAGAATTTGAGACGCAAAAGCAGCATAGCGGGACCTTGTCTCTACTAAAATAATAAATAAAAATAAAAATTGGCTGGGTGTAGTGGCCTGCCATAGTCCCAGCTACTCAGGAGGCTGAGGTTGGTAGATGGTTGCTGTGAGCTATGATTGTGTCACTGCACGTGAGCCTGGGTGACGGTGAGGCCCAGTCTCAACCACCACCACCACCACCACCACCGAAGATAAAATTATGCAACTTTTATTTAAAATCTTATATAAATGGATCACAGAAATAAAGAATGTTTGGGGAACTTTGACTATTTTCCCCACCGGTATGCAGTTTCTTTTTTTAAAAAAGTAATTATAACTAATGTACAATAAAGTACACAAATCCTAAGTGTAAAGTTCAACGTATTTTTATTTATGTGCACACCCACATAGCACAGCACTCAGATCAAGACACCTCAGCAGGCAACCCCGCATACCCTGCCCAGCTGAGACCTGCCCCAGACTCCCCAAAGGGACCACTGCTCTGACTTCCAGCCCCATGGACTACTCCTGCCTGTTTCTGAGTTTCATATAAAAGGACTGCAGAATATGAACTCTTCTGTGTCTGACATCTTTTGTGAACATTTTGTCAGTAAGATCCATTCCTCTGATTGTATGTGGCAGGAATCTGTCCTTTTTTATTGTTGTATAGTATTTCATTGACTGAATATTTATCCATTCTGATATTAACGGGCAAGTAGGTAGGTTATTTCCAGTTCCTGGATACCACAAATAAATGTTGTTAGGAACACTCTTTTATGTATGGGCACATGCTCGTAATTCTTTTACGTATTACCAGAAGAGGAACTGTTGGGTTGCAGGTAAAAGGGACATTCTCACCAGGAGCAGATGAGAGTTTTGGTTACCTCACAGCCAGTGAAGACCTTGTTCTAGGTTGTGGGGACACATCAATAAATAGTTCAGCCTCATGTTGATATGGCTCTAGAAAACTTCAAATTTAAAACTTATAGCTCAGTCTTTTCTCCTTTCATTATACTGTGTTGCTTTCAAATGTGGAATCTGGTATGAGGGAGAAACCAGAGAGCTGTGACCTTGCTGCGTAGCAGGAGGAGGACAGTAGTCTGGCTTCAGACAAGACAGCTTCTCACCACTTATCGCTAGCTCCCTATCTCAGCATTGGGTGTTCACTGAGACTGACTGGATCTGCTGTGTGAGGGAAAAATGCTCACATATTTCTTTCTCAAACACAAAGTAGGCTTTATATACATAGGGCTTTCTCATTTAAAATTAAAATTCTGTTTTTAGCAGAGTACCACACATTAGGAAATTGTGCACACAGTAATACAAAGCGAATTGCAAAGTTACTCTATGTTTAAGCAATACCCAATAGGAAAGAAAGCCCTTTCAACCACTGAGGTTCTAACTAAGGCTGCCAGCACTCTCCGGCACTTGCTTTGTAAGACAGCTTTCATAGGGTATATTTGTAGGCACAGAACTGTCAGAAAGGACAGTATCTGACCCGGAAACAAGAGAAGGGAGAATGAGGCCAGGTGTGGTGGCTGACGCCTGTAATCTCAACATTTTGTGAAGTTGAGGTGGGAGAATGACTTGAGCCCAGGAGCTTGAGACCAGCCTGAACAACACAGTGAGACCCTATCTCTATAAAAAAATAAGAAAATGAGGCAGGCTTGGTGGCATATGCCTGTAGTCGCAGCTACTCTGGAGGGAGGCTGAAGCAGGAGAATGGCTTGAGCCCAGGAGGTTGAGGAGGCAGTGAACTAGGACTGTGGCACTGTACTCCAGCCAGGGTACAGAGCTGACCTTACTGAATTCAATGGCAGGACCAGAGCAGTAGGCCTGGGTAGGCCTGGGAATGAACCAGTTTATGAAGATAAAAACAGAAGATAAGCATCTTTAGACATTTTTACAGCAATTTGAAACCATAATTTTTGGACTGTCAAAAAAGTTTGACTTATATTTTTATGTCTTTTTCTAGTCAATTACTTTAAGTTTTATAAGAATACTGGTCTCCGACGTTTAAAAACTGCATAGCCCTTCCATGCAGTTTGAGAAGCCCTGTACTGGAAAGCTCCTCGGCATAAGAGGACAGATAGACTTCTGACACACAGCTTCAACAATGAACTGATTGACCTAAAAGTAGATGCCTCAGCCTGGCCTGGTAGCTGCAAGGACAAACCGATAGCTTTGGGCCTAGCTCATGTCAGAGGGCAAGACACAGAAACAAGCTTGTAAATAGCAGACACCATGGAAACCCAACAGTAATCTTTATATATATGCAGCATAAAAAAGACCACGAGATATAATTATCACTGTTAGAGTCTCTTCACCAAATGAAGGACCGTAAAGCATGTCTGTGCATATCCAGAGACCTACCTACAACCATCACCACTCAACAGTGTCACGAGAGCTTCTACATCAAACACACACTACCTTCCAACTGACAGATGGTCAGGGTGGTTCTCCTGCTACATCTGCAACAGGTGTTATTTTCAGTGTGCCAAGCTTTCCACGTAGATGTCTAAACATCTGAATCTCCAGCCTAGACCACCTCCTCTGGGCTCTATGCCCTATAACAGCTGCCTCCTCTGTATTCCCATGTTCACATCTGAAACGTCCAAACCCGGCATGATCATGTTTCCCTGACATAACTCCTCATTCTGAATTTTGTTTCATTTGGTGGCACAATGTTACTTTTGGTGACACCAATGCTATAATTCCTGTCCTGGATTCTTCCTTCCTCTTGACCTCCTATACCAATTCACCAAATCTTATGTTTTAAGTCTGTCTTCTCTGCTCCCCCCTACTTTGCTTCTTCTAGCTCAGACCCTGCTGTCACGTATTTGAATGACCACTCAACTTCCTAACAGATCTCTGCATTTCCTATCTTGCCCTCTGAGCCATCAGGCAGCAATTCAAGGCCAAGGTGATCTTTCTTTCTTTCTTTTTTTTTTTTCGGAGTCTCACTCTGTTACCCAGGCTAGAGTGCAGTGACACAATCTCAGGTCACTGCAACCTCTGCCTCTTGGGTTCAAGCAATTCTCCTGTTGCAGTCTCCTGAGTAGCTGGGATTACAGGCGTGAGCCACTGCAATTGGCCTAATGTGATCTTTCTAAGATGCCATCTGCTTCAAATCTTGAAAAGCACTGCCAGGCCTAAGATCAGAAAGTGGGTTTGGTACCAGATGTCTCAAAATCAATCGGGGTGCTTGTTATCACTCTAGGTCCTTGGCCTCTCCAGAGCTACTGCAGTTCTCTAGTTCTGGGTAACTGAGTTTTAAAAGGTCCCCTGTGACTTTTATGTACACTAATTTTTAATTTATTCATTTATAGAATAATTAAAATACCGACTTCGCCTGGGTTTGTGCATTACTTGTTTTTATTTTACATTCAACAAACATTTAGATGTTTAACACATTGTACGGTGGTACGTTCACTGGCTCAATAAATATTGGCTGGGCCTTATTACTGTTGAATGAAGGGTACTATGGGAGCTGGGGGAGAGTGCTGAATGGATACAGTTCCCATCTTTGTGATACTTACACTTTAGTGTAGAAGACAAGAAAACAAGTGAGACATTGTCATACAGTGAGAAACATTAGGAGAAAAATGAAGCAGGACAAAAACAGTTAAGTCATAGCTGCTGCACTTAAGGAACTTTTATTAGAGAAAGAGGGTAAGGGTGAGCATGCGTGAGAGTACAAGAGACTGGGAAAGAGAATGCAGGAGTACACACCATAATAAAATAAGTTCACTCAAGCTTCATGCTTGGCACTCAGTAAATTTCTCTGGCACCTTGTGGGTAGAGGCCAGGGATATTGCTAAGAACCCCTACTATTCACAGGACAGTTTTCTACAACAAAGAATTACCCAGCGCCAAACATAAACAATGCCCAGGGTGAGAAACCCAGTTATAGGGAATGTAACCTCCTTGAGGTGACTCGAAAATAATTTTTAAAGATGAAAAGGTGTTCCTCAAGCAGATTCCAGGGAATTGGAAAGGAAGAGGCTGAGCATTCCAGTCAGACATAGCAGCATTAGAAAAGGCATAAGTTAAACAGTCATTTACAAAAAGACAAAAATAAACTCATTAAAAAAAAAAAGAAACATTCATTCAATCAATCAACACTGAGAGCTTTCCATATGTGAGGCACTGCCAACTGAATGGCGAATAGGAAAGACATGGTCCATGGTTCCTGCGTGCATGGGGTGCTCAGTCTAGCAAAAGAAAAAGAAAAAAATAGAATACCATCTTATGAACATTAAGATAGGTACTTATTCCAGCCTGGTCAACATGGTGAAGCCCCATCTCTACCGAAAACACAAAAATTAGCTGGGCGTGGTGGTGTGGACTGTAGTCCCAGCTACTGGGGAGGCTGAGGTGAGAAGACAGATTGAGCCCTGGAGGTCAAGGCTGCAGTGAGCCATGATCACCCCACTGCAGTCTATGCTGAGTGACAGCAGGAGATCCTGTTCCAAAAAAAGAAAGGTACTTGTGTGGGAAATTGCCTAGACACCACCATGGCCTCCAAGTTTAGCAGCAGGCAGGCTATCCCAGAGGTTACCCAACAGTCAGGTTTAGGACCAAGTGAAGATGCTCCAATTACACGGTTATTAAGTAAAAAAAAAAAAAACACATTGTGGGAAGTATTTTCCATTTCCCCACAAACATGCTCTGCTTTGGTCACATGTAGCTACAGGAAGTTCTTAGAATACAGTCTTTTGAGAGGGAGTCTCGCTTTGTCACCCAGGCTGGAGTGCAGTGGCATGATCTTGGCTTACTGTAATCTCTGCCTGCAGGGTTCAAGTGATTCTCCTGCTTCAGCCTCCTAAGTAGCCGGGATTAGAGGCATGCTAGTTTTGTATTTTTACCACAGATGGGGTTTCACCATGTTGGCCAGGATGGTCTGGAACTCCTGACCTCAGATGATCCATCTGCCTCAGCTTCCTCAAGTACTGGGATTACAGATGTGAGCCACCTGTCAGTCAGAACAGTATTTTTTTCTTTTGTCTATCATTCATATATATTTGTGTTCCTTTCTATGTATGTCTTGTAATTTTGTTGTTGGAGATTAGACATTTTAGATAATATACTGCAGGAATTCTGGGTACTTGATCCTCCTCCCTTTAGGGCTTATTATTTGCTTGCTTGCTTATTTATGTGTTTATTTATTTTTGCCGCAGGGTCTTGCTATGTTGCCCAGGCTAGTCTCAAACCTCTAGGCTCAAGCGATCTGCCTGCCTCAACCTTCCGAGTAGCAAAGATTACAGTCACTGTGTCTGGATGGAATATAGCCTTTTGACCCCATGACATTACCCAAATTCCAATTTCTCTTTTAAGCCTTGGCTCAAATGCTATCTATACTCTGTTGCCTCCCCCAAGTCCCCCCAGTGACACACAGGGTCCTCCTCTCTACCTGATGTTATACTTTGTCAGAGAAACATCACAGCAGTGACATTCCACAACATTTGGTAGCAAACCCTTTGTCCAAATGTAGTCATATGCAGGACCGAAATACAAGAACTCTAATTTGGAGAATTTATAACATCTACTTTTCAAAATATAAATCAACGCTATCTGGTAAAAGAGGATATCTGGACCAAAAAAAAGATTTAAAATGTATGGCTAGAGAACAGTAGACATGTTCTTAGAATAGATATAATATCCAAATTAATGCACTCAGATTAGTGGCAGTAAATAATAAGAATTTTCCTCCCCCCAGACAGAGTCTTATTCTGTCACCCAGCCTGGAGTGCAGTGGTGCAACCTCAGTTCAAGGCAAGTACTGCTTCTGGGGTTCAAGCAATTCTCAAGTCTCAATCTCCTGGGTAGCTGCCCAGCTAATTTTTTTTTTTAAGGTGCGTGCCCAGCTAATTTTTGTTTTTGGAGACAGAGTTTTGCTCTATTGCCTAGGCTGGAGTGCAGTGTGCCATCTTGGCTCACTGCTTCTTGGGTTCAAGTAATTCTTCTGCCTTAGCCTTCTTAGTAGCTGGGATTACAGACATGCACTACCATACCTGGCTAATTTTTGTATTTTTAGTAGAGATGAGCTTTGCCACGTTGGCCAGGCTGGTCTCGAACTTCTGAACTCAAGAGATCAGCTGGCTTCCGCCTCCTGAAGTGCTGGGATTACAGGCATGAGCCACTGTACCTGGCCTAATTTTTTTTTTTTTTTTAAGGTAGAGACAGGTTTTCACTACGTTGGCTAGGCTGGTCTCAAACTCCGGGCCTCAAATGATCCACCCACCTTGGCCTCCCAAGGTGCTGAGATGAACTGCAGGCATGATCGACTGCGCCAGGCCAAAAATTACTTTTTTTTTTGCGATTTGTCTCACAATCTCAAGATTTGCTCTAATTTGGAAGAAAAGTTTTACCCTATGCTTGCAAAATGCTAAATTAGTTAAATTTAACACAAAGTTGGTGTGAGTGAATGTTTAATGATGCAAAGCATGAGAGACCAGGTAAAGTTACTGGCTCAAAATTATGAATCCTGGCTTCCTTCAGCCATAATTCGACTGAGGCAACTATAGGAAAACTGAAAGAGCTATTCAGGGTTTAAGGAGAGTGGGGAATGGCTTCTCACAGTCCTTAGTTCTGAGTCTGAGGGAATAGAACTGCTGACAGCAGGGACCATGAGTCTAAAAGGACCTTTGTGTCAAGTAACATACAGAGATTGCTCTGTCTCACCACTTCCTCTCTGTCCCCAAGGGACTTCTGAAGGGGTTTTCAATGAGGTTGCCTGAAAGAAAGATATTTCCCATGCATATCACATCCGGGAGGAGGTTCATATCACTCCTAAATGCCAGGAAGGCAAATCTTAGCTGTCGTGTTACACAGTCTGCAGTAGCAAGATGCAATAGTTTCTGTATGTAAGCTGACACTGAAACTAGAGCCACTTCTGGGTAAACAATGCAGTAATGCAAAAACCAAACAAATGCTCACATTTCTGAGCCCAAAAGGACTATTAAAATCTTAGAGAAATTTATCCCTAAAAGATAATTTTAAAAGCAAGTAACCCATTATTGCAAGTTTATTTTTTTCTTAAAGAGACAGAGTCTTGCTCTGTGGCCCAGGGTCTCTCTGGGTCTCTATTTCCTGATCTGTCAAAATGAAGATAATAAAGGGACTGGCCCACATTCCTTGATCCTCATTTCCAAAATCTAAAAAGTGCTGAAAATGTTAACTGTGGTTTTGTGTGTTTGTGTGTGTGTGTGAGACAGAGTCTCTCTCTGTCGTCGCCCAGGCTGCAGTGCAGTGGTGCAATCTCAGCACACTGCAACCTTCGCCTCCTGTGTTTAAGAAATTCTCTACCTCAGCCTCTGAAGTACATGATATTACAGACATGTGCCACCATACTCGGCTAATTTTTGTATTTTTAGTAGAGATGGGGTCTCACCATCTTTACCAGGCTGGTCTTGAACTCCTGATCTCGTGAGCCACCCGCCTCGGCCTCCCAAAGTGGTGGAATTAAAGAATGTACTTTTTCATGTTTGAAAGAAACTAATGTGGTAGTAAAACCTGAATAGATGAGGCATTTTATCATCTTTATTTAACTGTTAATGTGATTATTTCCATTTTGCTACAGAAACCCTAGTGATTTTAACTCTGGGATGCTATTAGAGTCTTAAATAATGTATAATGTTCAGAATATTACACTAACATTTTAGTATTTTAAAAATACTGAATTCTGAAACACACCTGGCCCTTAAGGGTTTCGGATGCAGGATTTTGGATCCGTCACAGTACAGTAGCACAATCATAGCTTACTGTAATCTAGAACTCCTGGACTCAATCCTCTTGTCTTAGCCTCCCAAGTATCTGGGACTACATGTGTGAGCCACAATGCTTGGCTAATTTTTATTTTTTTGTAGAGACAGGGTATTGCTATGTTGCCCATGATGGTCTTGAACTCCTGGGCTCAGTGATCCTCCTGCCTTGGCCTCCCAAAGCGCTCAGATTACAGGCATGAGCCACCACATCCAGCTATATTGTTGCATGTTTTTTTTTGTTTTGTTTTGTTTTTTGAGATGGCATCTTGCTCTTGTTGCCCAGGCTGGAGTGCAGTGGCATACTCTCGGCTCACTTCGACCTCTGCCTCCTGGGTTCAAGCGATTCTCCTCCCTCAGTCTCCCAAATAGCTGGGATTACAGGCACACATCACCATCCCCAGCTACTTTTTGTGTTTTTAGTAGAGACAGAGTTTCACCATGTTGGCCAGGCTAGTCTTGAACTCCTGACCTCAGGTGATCTGCCTGCCTCAACCTCCCAAAGTGCTGGGATTACAGGTGTGAGCCACTGTGGCGGGGCCTATTGCAAGTTTTAAGGAGCAGCTGTAAAACTAACTCTACTTCCTTGAAAGATACCATTTTGCAATAATTTGCAATATAGTAGACTCTAAAAGGGTTTAAAAAGTTGAAGAAGTCTTTCTGAAGCACAATTACCAGAAATCTTTCCTCTTTTTCCAGCCAGCGCTGATCTTCTTCCATTTCCTGTTGCTGTCGGATTAGCCGTTCTTCCATCAGGTGGGTTGGCAACACTTGCCCAATCCCTCGCAGGTCCAATGCTGTAGAGTCCTGGAAGAAGGGTGGAAAACAGCATGTCCAGTCTCCTAAGTCTGTTCCTATGCTCCTACACTGTTTTATGTATCTTTCAAGAAAAGATAAGCAAAACAGCAAATGTGGTGGAAATAGGATCTCTCACACTGTGTTTGTTGGGGTAACTTTTCTGGAGGGTGCAATTTAATGTGCGTCAAGCATCTTTAAAAAGTATACAATCCTTTAGCGCACAGATTCACTTGTAGGGGTCTATTTTAAAGAAATAGCACAAGATATGTGCAAAGAATACGTTACTTATAGTAAAAAAGTAGAAACAATCCAGAAGTAATAGAAGGCTGAAATATGATACATATTATAGAGTATCTCTATAATGGAGCGATCTCGGCTTACCGCAACCTCCGACTCCTGGGTTCGGGCAATTCTCCTGCCTCAGCTTCCTGAGTAGCTGATATTATAGGCACACGCCACCATGCCCAGCTAATTTTTTGTGTGTTTTTAGTAGAGACGGGGTTTCACCATGTTGACCAGGATGGTCTCCATCTCTTGACCTCGTGATCCACCCGTCTTGGCCTCCCAAAGGAGTATCAAATATTAAATAAAATAACATGAATCAGCAGACAACTATAGATACTCTTTGTTTCAAATAAGTAATTTTTTTTCTTTTTAATGAGATGGGGGTCTTGCTATGTTGCCCAGGCTGGCCTCAAACTCCTGGGCTCAAGTTAGCCTCCTATCTCAGACTCCTGAGTAGATGGAACTATGGACATATGTTACCGTACCCAGTTCAAATTTTTAAAATATAGTCGTAGTTCTTGTTTTTATCAGGAAAAGTTAGTAAAAATTAACATGGTCCAAAGAACTGAATGCTCTGTCTTCCTTTTTCTTTACTGGCCTCATGTGTATGCTGATTATATTCAACTTAGGGATCTGTCTTTCAAATAAACAGACTAATGATTTTAGCATTTCTCCCTGGGTATTTCTTTTAGTTAATAAAAAGCTCATGAAACCAGAAACCATTTGAGTAGATGGGGTATCCTGATCTTTGAATTAAGTCAATAAAATTGGGCTGGGTGTCATGGCTCACACCTGCAATCCCAGCACTTTGGGAGGCTGAGGCGGGCAGATCACTTGAGGTCAGGAGTTCAAGATCAGCCTGGCCAACACGGTGAAACCCTATCTCTACCTAAAAACACACAAATTAGCTGGGCGTGGTGACTCCTGACTGTAATCCCAGCTGCTTGGCAGGCTGAGGTAGGAGAATTGCTTGAACCTGGGAGGTGGAGGTTGCAGTGAGCTGAGATCGTGTCATTGTACTCCAGCCTGGGCAACACAGTAAGACCCCGTCTCAAAAAAAAAAAGAAAGTCATTAAAATCAATAAATCTTAGGATTTAGAAATAAAAGGTGCCCTTTTGTTTTTGAGACAGGCTCTTCCTCTGTTCCCCAGGTTGGAGCACAGTGGCAAGATTGTGGCAAGATCATGGCTCACTGCAGCCTCAACCTCCTAAGCTCAAAAGATCCTCTTACCCCAGCCTCCTGAGTTCTAGGACTACAGGCATATACCACCATACATGGCTAATTTTCTATTTTTTTGTAAAGACAGGGTCTCACTATGTTGCCCAGGCTGGTCTCAAACTCTTGGGCTCAAGCAATCCTCCTACCTCAGCCTCCTAAAGTGCTGGGATTACAGGTGTAAGTCACTATGCCCAGTTTTGCCATGTTTTATAAGTTAACAAACTGAAGCCCAAGACACCTGATTTACCTCCACATTGGGCTGCCACATTGATATCTCCTGAGGTCTATGATTCCATGAATCTGCTTGGTCCAAAAGAGATGCCTGACCTGGATAGATGCTGCCAGCCATAGCTGTGATTCCATGTGAACCAGGGTAGCCTGAGACCTGTGAACGAGTTAGGAGGCAAGATAATGTTCGACTATAACATCTGCACAGTTCTGCTTCACACACAAAGGAAACTAAGATTACAGAGAATACTGTGGCAGGCAGAATTACAGCCTCCCACAAAGATACCCATGTTCTAAGCCCTTGAACATGTGAGTATGTTTCCTCACATGGCAAAAGAGACTTTGCAGATGTGGCAAGGATCTTGGGATGGGAGGGTATCCGGGATATCTGAGTGAGTTCAATGTTATTACAAGGCTCCTTAAAAGTGTAAGAGGAGAGAGGGACATGGGATCACTGAAGAATGGTCAGAGACAGTTAATTCTGCTGGCTCTGAACGTGGAGCAAGGGGACAATGAAACAAGGCAAGCCGGTGGCCTACAGAAGCTGATAAGGCAAGGAAATGGACTCTCAGCTAAAGTCTCAAGAAAAAAGATTTGTTATGGTTGAATTAGAGAGCTAATCCAAATATATACTAGACAATAAGAAATTGTTTCTTTGGACTTTCACACTTACTGAAATAATGAGGGGAGATCATTTCTGGATGCAAAAGCAAGCCACAAAAATGGCTGTGCCATACTCTCCTATAGAAATCCCCTTTCCTGCCCAACCAACAAGTACCCCCCAACATGAATAACAAACAACAACAAAAAACACACACCAAAAACCCCCAAATGTTTGTTCTCTAATGAACTACGAGCTGATGGTAGGATAAGTTGTACCTTTTAAGTACTAAGTTCTAACGATGAAGGCTAAGGCAGAGAGAAGACATTCAGTTGGACACAGAAAAATTTCAAGGCAGAGGGAAAATAAGAGGGGTTTCTTTACATGGTTCCCTCTCTCAATCAAGAGAAAGATAGAGAACAGACTTGGCACTGGTTTCCACACCTCATTAGGCTAGTGTTACATGGTTGGAGGTTGTCAGTTAATTTTTTAGTGAGATAAAGCACAGCCAAAACTCTATTTCCAAATATCAACACATCCTTCAACAAAGGTTTTGTGCATTTATTAGGTCTCTATGCATTAATTTATTCCAAAATTCCATATGTACAATATGAAATTAAAGAATTTTCAAGTAAGGTATACAGTTAGTTCTTACAGTTTGAATGAAAATATCTTAGTAATAAAAACTGCTACTAAATGCAAAATGCTAAATCATGATTTTTGGTGAAAAGGGACATATTATTGCTAGAAAATAGGAATTTTCACAAGAAGGAGCTTTAACATGGTCTAAGGCAGTTTTCTACATAATACTAACCATGTAGAAGGATCGCTTTAGGTTAAAAATGAAGTAACATGGCTGGTCTCATTTACAAGACATGAAAATTTGGGCTCGGGAATGGTTAATCATACATGAGTTCAATGAAAAAAAATATCTTTTACTTAATTCTCTATTCACTCATTTCTACACCATTAAGTCCTAAGTTCTTAAAGTACTGTCCTAAGCACTTAAAGCAGAGACAAGTCCCCACTCTCAGGGGCTTCCACTGCCTTGGTGACAGCCAGCCAGTAACAAACACATATTAGAGTTTCAAATCTTGACAGTACCATAGACCAGGCCTGCAAGGACACAAAGAAAACTGTCTGTCTGCTAACAGTCTGTCGCATTAAGCAGGTGCTGTCATGTTTTCTCTCAACAATGCTGGTATTCAATTCCCACTCAAGGCCAATTCACTTTCCATACCAGCCAGGCACAGGCTCAGGGGCTGTTCCCCTGGGGCCCATCTGCTTGTTTGCCAGAGCTCAGGGTCTCACAGAGATGGGTTTTCTTTCTTTAAGCCACTACACACCTCCCATTGCTCTGACCCTTGTGCTGGGCCAGGGTTCTTGTTTCTTCACTTATAGAATTGGTAGTAATCAAAACTGACACAGGGTCCTGTGAGCCCCTACCATGAGAAAAGAGAGTACCTTACTTGTCTTCATATTCTCAGTACATAGAATAGTAATAGGCAGAAAGTAGATGAACATTCAGTGCCACCTTGCTGAATGAACGGACAGGTGCCCTAGAAAACTCAAATAATTCACTCCTCTGCCAGGCAAGTGGCCATCTCAGAACAGTGTCTCCCAAAACAAGTCTGAGTTATCTGCCTCAGAACCCACTGAGGTTGCTTGTTAACAATAAGCTATTCTTGGGCTCCACTTCAGAATTAATATATTAGAATCTGAGGCTAAAGAGACTAAAATTTGCTGTTCTAAACTACTGCTGACATATCATCTTTTCTAACAAGAAAGTGCTTACATTCTCCCTTGTTACTGACAGTTAAGTATCAATAGTTAAGATTTTTTGCCTATCTTGACCCAAGAGGTATTAATTTAAACCATGCTCTCAACAACTCTGTGAAGCAGATAGGAAAGGCAAATACTGACACCCTCCTTAGGACCCTGATTCCTACAGACATTACGATGAGTAAAAAAAAGCTAAGCCCCAAAAACACCCTGCATATGATCTATTTATATAAATTCTAGAACAGGCAGTATCTCTGATACTAGAAGTGAGAAGTGCAGTTGCTCCTGGGGCAGGAGGTGCCTGATGGGAAGGGGCACAAAGGAACAGACAGAGCCAGAGATACTCTGCATTCTGAAGTGGGGATGGGATGCACTGGGGTATGTATCTGTTGGAACAAAGACCCGTGCATTGTAAGGTAAACCGCAATGAAAGTTAATTATCCTTTTCTCAAAAACAAATGATTTGTTTACTTTGTGTCAAGTCCTTTTTTTTCAAGGATAACTTTTTTCTAATTTGTACAGGATATTTGTCTATAAATCTAACACTTTTCACACTTGTCTGTATAGTATTTCATCTGGTTTCTGTAAATTTTGAATTTTATTCTTGCCTTCCAGAAGAACTGTCCAGGTTCAGTATTACCTCTAAAGAGTATGTGCCCACTGGCTTCACCTTGTCCTTTGCCATAGCAAGTGGATGAAAAGGCACCTAAGAACAGTAGCAGGGCCTGGTCCTGCCCACTTGAAGACAGAGTAAAAACAAATGCCTTCTGCATAGGACGTCAAGATAACATTCACTCAGTGATTATGGTAACCACTTTCTCAGCTTTCTATCAGCCAAATCATACTCATAAGTACACAAATAAGAATATGCACAATGTACCTCTCTAGCCCAAAAGTGCTAACTAATCAAATAACACTTTTTTTCTCCGTAACGACTGGCATACCTGGTAATGATTGGTTTGCACCACGTGCTGTGGGCTGGGATAAAATCCTTCGCTGGATCTCGGACTAGGATAACCTGGTCTGCTGGGCTGTAAAATCAATAGAGCATCATATGAATGAAACTTTGATTTTGGCAAACCTGTGCTTTATGAATAGAAAGATATTTTTCTAATAGCGCTTAGTTGAAAAGAATGATTAAAAGGTGCTAAGACATTTCAATGGGGAAAGAACAGCTTTTTCAACAAACGATGCTGGAGCAACTGGATAGCTACATGTGAAAAACTGGTTTGACCTCCTCCTCCCAACACACACAAAAATTAACTCAAAATGGATTACGGATCTAAATGAAAAGTTAAAAACTCTACAATTCTTAGAAGAAAACACAAGAGTAAATCTTGGGCAAGGTATGGAAGCTCATGCCTGTAATCCCAGCACTTTAGAAGGCCGAGGCAGGCGGACCACTTGAGGTCAGGAGTTCAAAATCAATCAGGCCAATCTGTTGGGAATATAAAATGGTGCAGTTACTATGGAGGACAGTATGGCTATTCCTTAAAAATTAAACATAGAACTAGTATATGATCCAGCAATTCTACTTTCAGGTATATATAACAGAGAAATAAAAATCTATATCCACACAAAAACATGTATACCAGCTCCTCAGGAGGCCAAAGTGGGAGGGGTCACTTGAGCCCAGGAATTAGAGGTCAGCCTGGGCAATACAGTGAGACTGTGTCTTAAAAAAAAAAAATTAAACACAAACATGTACATGAATGTTCTTAACAGCATTATTCACAATAGATAACAAGGGGGAATAGTCCACATCCATCAACTGATAAATGAATAAACAAAATGTTGTGAATCTATGAAAGGAATATAATTTGTACTTAAAGGGAATGAAGTACTGGCACATACTACAACATGCATGAACTTTCAAAACATTCTAAGTGAAAAAAGCCAGTCACAAAGCACAACAGATGATTTCATTAATGAAATATCTAGAATAGGAAAGATATTAATCACATAGACAAGGACATAAGCAAGTACATAAGTGGTTGCCAGGGGTTGGAAGGAGGAGGAAATAGGGGAAGACTGCTAATGGGTACAGGGTTTCATTTTGGGGGTGATAAATATGTGCTAGGCTGGGCACTATGGCTCACACCTGTAATCCTAGCACTTTGGGAGGCCGAGGTGGGTGGGTCACTTGAGCCCAGGAGTTTGAGACCGGCCTGAACAGTGAGACATCATCTCAACTAAAAACAAAAATCCTAAAATTGACTGTGGTGATGGCTGCACAACTCTGAATATACTAAAAAACATTAAAATTGTACAATTTATTTATTTGAGATAGTGTCTTCCTCTGTTGCATAGGCTGGAGTGCGGTGTACAATCCTGGCTTACTGCAACCACTGCCTCCTAGGTTTGAGCGACTTGTGCCTCAGCCTCTCAAGTAGCTGGGATTACAGGCATTCATCCCATCGCCAGAATAATTTTTGTATTTACAGTAGAGACAGGCTTTTGCCACGTTGGCCAGGCTGGTCTCGAACTCCTGGCCCTAAATGACCCGCCTGCCAAGACCTCTCAAAGTGTTGGGATTATATGCACCCAGCCGAACTGCACACTTTCAATGGATAAACTGTATGGAATGTAAATTGTATCAAAATAAAGCTATTGAAGTATCATTAATAACAAAATGGGATACTGAATATTCTGAGCCTGAGGGACCCAAATGCTGTCTGCGACCTGGAGAGAATGCATTTGTGTTCTATTGTTTGACTAATTCCTGGTTGTGTGACTGTGGTCAAGTGACGAAACTGACTGGCTTCTACTTCCTCATGCAAAGATGCGGGGTGAGCTAGAGAATCTCTAAAGTCACTTCCAGGTCTTAAATTCTCATTTTGTTTGTGGGCCAAAATGAATTCCAAGTTCACAGTGAAAGAACAATTTAGTCTGAAACGGCAGGCTGAAAGAAGTCAATAAAGTCTTCTAAAACTTGGGGGATTTAATGAGGTGGAAGCCGTTATTTTCTAGCTAAATTAAGTCCAGAATTAAAGGAAATGGAGGAAATGGATTTAAGTCCTAACAAGCTTAGGAAAGAAAACGGCTTAGTGCCTGTGTCTCTCTCCCACAGTGCTGGGTGAACACGCTTTGCTCTAGTTAGGTCCAGAGCATGTTTTGGTCTCTAAACTCAGTCTCATTTTCCCCACAGCTTTGCTTATGCAGTCCCCCTGCCTGGAATGTCTCCTCCATTCATCTGTAGAACACTTCTGATCCTTTCAGTCAATGAGATGTTAGCAGCTCCTGATTTTGCCAGTGTAACATAAACATATGTCCTCTGCTCTCCTAAGGAGGCCTTTTTCAAACCCAACCTTGGGTTGGAGGTACTTTTGCACTTGCTCTAGCCCTGCTATTGTAAGCCATTAAATTCCTGAGGGTGAAAAACCCTTCCTTTTTGCTTAGCCCTGTCACGTTTCAAACAGTGTTCTGGATAGTCTACTCTAAGCGTAACTAAATAAGAACATGAATTCCCCTGAAGACACCACAAACAGGAAAAGGGTAAAAATGGAACATTCTAGGTTTTTCTCTACTCTGTGCTAGGGTGGCAATTTCCAAAGTGTGTTCTACAAAGTGGTTGTGCTAAATTAAAAGAGGTTAAAAAAATAAAAGTCTGGCTACCTTTGTACTTGTTTTAAAGATATGTGTTAGTATGTAAGCATTAATAATGGTTTCAGGGAAAATGGTTTCCTGAATCAAATGTTCTTGGAGTCCAAGAATGGAAGGAGGCAGAGCCAGGAACTGGAACAATAAACAGAGCTGACAGTTGCGCAGTGACGCACTCCTGATAAATTCAGGAAAAAAAAAGTTGTAATGTACTCTGTATTCTGTCTGTACTAAACTATGTACTTTACATACAATTTGATAATTTTGATCACCAAATTGCTATGAAACAATATTATAATCCCTATTTTATAGAGTCTCAGATACATTGGGCAATCTAAATAGGGGCATATGGGTGGTAATGGTAGAACTGCCTGACTCCAAAATCTGCCGTGCCAAGATGCTATTCTATGACAAGCGTACTTCTGACTCAGCAAATAAAAAGGAATATACAAAACAAATGGATCAGAGAATGACAAAAGCAATGTAAAACATCTCACAGTGATGCAAAGTCTTAACTCGGTAGCAAATAACACAAGGTTCCATTTCAAAATAAAAATAACAGGTAAAAAGTTGAAAATATGTCTCACGATAGACAAAATATTTGCACAAAGGACACCACAAAATCAAATGTTGCTAACCAACAGCCATGGAGAGTGCAAATGTATTGGTAAAACAGCTCTGCTTCTGTTCTCTACAAATTGGAAGTTAGCATGGTGGTTAAGAGAATGCCAGTGTTCACAGTTAGGGTGTTTCAGCTCTCTGTGCCTCCCTACTGTCAATAACAAAAGGAGTACAATAACCAGCAGCTACCTCCTGGAGCTGCCATAAAGGTTAAATAGATTAACATACATCAAGATCTTTGAAAATGGCTTTCATACAAGTCCAAAAGTGTCACCTGCTGGTAAGTACTATAAGTTAGCAGAGTAATGACACCTCCTCCTCTAAGACAGAAACTTGGATTTTAATAAAGCAAAATAATGGCACAGGGAATTTTTGCTGAAATTCTCCCAAGTGAGGAAGGAGAGAAAGGAAGGCACTGGTATTCTAAACTAGAGGTCCTCAACTGGATGGCACTGTTCCTTCAGAAGCATTTAGAGTACAGTCAGCCCTCCCTATCCACAGGCCCAGCATCCATGGATTCAAACAACTGCAGATTGAAAATATACAGGAAAAAAAAAAAAAAAAAACAACCAAAACCAATAATACAAACAAAAAGATAAGTGTAACTATGCAAGCTGGGTGCAGTGGCTCATGTCTGTAATCTCAGCACTTTGGGAGGCTGAGGGGGGTAGATCGCTTTGAGCTCATAAGTTTGAGACCAGCCTGGGCAACATGGTAAAACCCCATCTTTACAAAAAATGTAAAAATTAGCTGGGGAATGGTGGCTCACACCTGTAGTCTTATCTACTTGGGAGGCAGAGGCTAAAGAATCACTTAAGCCCAGAAAGTGGAGGTTGCAGTGGCCTGAGATTGCACCACTGCACTCCAGCCTGGGTGACGGAGTGAGACCATGTCTCCAAAGATAGATAACTAAATAAATACACACACACACACACACACACACACACACACACACACACACGTATATATATATATTATATAAAATATTTATATACTATATATGTATGTATTACATATGTGTGTATATATTATATATGTGTGTCTACTTATATATATGAAACAATGTAGCATTTACATTGTATTAGTTAGTACAAGTAATCTCAAGTACACTGGAAGATGGGCTGGGCATGATGGTTCAAGCCTGTAATCCCAGAACTTTATGATGCCAAAGTGGGTGGATCAACTGAGGTCAGGAGTTTGAGACCAGCCTGACCAACATGATGAAACCCCATCTTTACTAAAAATACAAAACAATTAGCCAGGCATGGTGGCAAACGCCTATAATCCCAGCTACCAGGAGACTGAGACGTGAGAATTGCTTGAACCCGGGAGGTGGAGGTTGCAGTGAGCCGAGATTGCGCAACAGCCCTTCAGCCTGGGCAACAAAGGGAGACCCCATTTCAAAAACAGAATATGCCAACAACAACAAAAAACTAAAGTATATTGGAAGATGTATGTAGGTTATATGCAATACTGGGCTATTTTATATAAGGAGTTTATGCATCTGTGGATTTTGATCTCCATCCCTTGCAGATATTAAAGGACAACTGTATTAGTGAGGGTGCCTTCCATGATTGCACAACTGGTATTAAGGTAGATGTCAGCAGGTGAGATTTCTGGCAATGAGGGGACAGGCCTGAACAACAGGATTTGTTTCATATCCCGCAGGACTTTTTTTTTTGTTTTGAAACAGTCATACTGTCGCCTAGGCTGGTGTGCAATGGCACAATCTCAGCTCACTGCAACCTCTGCCTCCCAAGTTTGAGTGATTCTTGTGCCTCAGCCTCCCAGGTAGCTGGGATTATAGGCATGTGCAATCACACCTGGCTCATTTTTCAATTTTTATTTTTTGAGATGGAGTCTCGTTCTGTCACCCAGGCTACAGTGCAGTGGTGCGATGTTGGCTCGCTGCAACCTCTGCCTCCTGAGTTTAAGTGATTCTTGTGCCTCAGCCTCCAGAATAGCTGGGATTACAGATGTGCACCACCAGGCCCAGCTAATTTTTGTATTTTTAGTAGAGATGGGGTTTTGCCATGTTGCCCAGGCTGGTCTTGAACTCCTGGCCTCAAGTGATCCACTCGTGTTGGCCTCCCAAAGTGCTAGGATTAAAGGCCCGAGCCACCATGCCAAGCTCCCACAGTACTTTCTACTGTCTCTCTCAACTTTACATAAGTAAAATAACAGTAACAATACAATCCCTGTTGCTTGAACACTGAATGAATTCCACTTTACATATTAACACACAAGACACTTTGTATAGTTTATGAAGCACTGAACTCTCCAGAACAGCAATTACCGTGTATACTGATGGGCAATTTTATTTCATTTAAACTTTACCGATATTTTCTTACAATTCTAGAAAATAACATTACCTAGACCAATGAAATTCCTATCAGTTAAAGCTATGCAGTCTGCTAGTTGCTGCTATATTCATGGTGAGTCCACAAACAGGTGTAAGATCTGGCTATGCTACCATGTCTCCCAATGTCACCAGACCTGAGTGCTTTATACATGCATGCATAATGTTATAAAAAAGGACTTTCCTTTTATTTCTCCTGTGCAGTTAGGTCTCCAAACACTAGTATTCCTACATTGATATTTTGAAATTGGTAGGTCATTCTGTTACCTATGTATTTTATTTCAGGATTAGTAAACAAGACATTATAAAATCATTTTTTATAAAAATTTTGTGCTTGGTTTGATTGGGGCTGAAGAAATTCTGAAACATTTCATTTTTAGGACCCCTTTACACTCTTAAAGATTACTGAGGACTCTAAGAGTTTTTGTTTATTTGGAATATAACTACCAACACTCATACTGTTAGAAATTAAAACAGATACTAAAAAGTATTTATTAACTCACTTAAAAATAATCTAATCACATATTAAAAAAACACCTACTTTCTCAAAACCAAACAAACCAGACTGAGAAGGACACATGTCCATCTACATTTATGTAAATCGCTTTAATGAAGGCAGAAGGTTCTCATATCTGTTTCTGCAGTCTGTTGTCATGTTCTGTTTTGTTGCAGTATATGAGGGAAAAAAGGAACCTCAAACAGATGTACGACTAAAAAAGGGAGGAGTATTTCAGCATATTGTGGGCACAACTATGGTATTGTTTTTTGATTCGACACCAAAATGCAAGTAGTAGCTTCTTAAAGGTGAGTTGCGATGTGGAATTTAAAGTGGTATCATCCGTTACATTAAAATCCATAGAGTTAAGGGGGAAAAAAGGGAAAAGATCCATTACTTTATCTTGTACTTTCAATGGACCTTCTACTCAAGTGTGATTTTGTAACATCTGTGTAGGTTATTTGGAAGATACTGATTTACTGTGGTATATAGATCCTCCCAATGTCAACACATTTCAGCAAACAACATATATTTTTTAAAAAATCACGTTAATAGCATCCTGAGCTTACTATGACAGTCTAAGAATTTAGAATGCTGCCAAGATCACAATGGTAAGTTTTTCAAAATTCAAATTTTTGCTTGAAAACTCAAATTTCATCACTGATAACAAATAGTTCTTTTCCTGGAAGTGACAGTCTCACCTCTTTCTCTTCTGAGAAAATATCTACCAAACATGTAACTCTGAACAGTATGTCTGCCAGCTGTTCTTTCAAGTAAAGATGGTCTTCCATGAAAAATAGTGTTTAGTTCAGCTTGCAACTCAACTGCACAGTGCCTTCCTCAAGACAGACATAGTGTCCGGGTGTGTAGCAGCAGGGCCAACATGTCTTTCCCATGTCATCACGTTGGATATTTTTCACTGCTTCATCAAGGCCATTCTTCTGCAAAATGGCTTTTTTTTTTTTTTGAGACAGATTTTTGCTCTTGTTGCCCAGGCTGGAGTGCAATGGCACAAACTCGGCTCACCGCAACCTCCGCCTCCCGGGTTCAAGCAAGTACCCTGCCTCAGCCTCCCGAGTAGCTGGGACTACATGTGTGCCCCACCATGCCCTGCTAATTTTGTAGTTTTAGTAGAGACGTGGTTTATCCATGTTGGTCAGCCTGGTCTCAAACTCCTGACCTCAGGTGATCCCCCTTCCTCAGCCTCCTAAAGTGCTGGGATTACAGGCATGAGCCACCATGCCTGGCCAGAAAATGGCATTCTTGGAGAACGATCCAAGATGGCCGATCGCTAACATCCCGGGATTGCAGCTCTCAGGGAAGGAGCCGAGAACTAGAGGACGCCACACTTTCAGACAAAGTCTGGTCGCTCACAGAGCAGAAGATCCCCCAGTGGTGGAAACACACGAGTCACCAGCGCGACTCTCGTGGTCGGCGCACCAGTTCCACTGGCACCTCCGCGCGGTAGCGCTCGGCGCAGAGTAAACAGGACCGGTTCCCCTTCTGACTGAGGTTTGGAGCCCCGGGAAGGCAGAGTCGCCTACGGAAACAAGAAGGAAGCCCGACAGGAGAATCCTGGGCAGAAAAGCACCATCAGTTTTAACGCCGCTGCTCTGGCCCTGGGAACTAACAACCTGGACGTCCACTCAAGAGACCTAATCTGAAAGTTGGTAATTTCAAAGACAACAGGAGGATAAATTTACAATGACGGGAAGAAACCAGCGTAAAAAAGCTGAGAATACTCAAAGTCAGAACGCCTCTCCCTCTAAAGATGATCACAGCTCCACATCAACAATGGAACAAGGCTTGATGGAGAAAGAGCGCATCCTGATGACAGAATCACTCTTCAAGGAATGGATAATAACAAACTTCGGTGAGTTAAAAGAACATGTTGTAGCCCAAGGTAAAGAAACTAGGAACTTTGAAAAAAGGTTTGATGAAATCCTATTGAGAATAGACAACTTAGAGAGGAGTATGAGTGAATTAATGGAACTGAAGAATACAATACAGGAACTCCGAGAAGTATGCATAGGTTTAAACACTCGAATTGTTCAAGCAGAAGAAGGGATATCAGAGGTCAAAGTCCAACTTAATGAAATAAAACGTGAAGAAACAATTAGAGAAAAAAGGATAAAAAGGAATGAGCAAAGTCTCCAAGAAATGTGGGACTATGTGAAAAGACCAAATTTACGTTTGATAGGTGTACCTGAATGCCACGGAGAGAATGAATCCAAGCTGGAAAATACCCTTCAGGATATTATTCAGGAAAATTTTCCTAAACTAGCAAAGCAGGTCAACATTCAACCCCAGGTAATACGGAGAACATCACAAAGATACTCCTCAAGAAGAGCAACCCCAAGGCACATAATTGTTAGATTCACCAGGGTTGAAACGAAGGAGAGGATACTAAGGGCAGCCAGAGAGAAAGGTCAGATTACCCACAAAGGCAAGCCTATCAGACTTAACAGCAGATCTCTCGGCAGAAACTCTACAGGCCAGAAGAGAGTGGGGGACAATATTCAAGATCCTCAAAGAACAGAACCTTCAGCCCAGAATTTCATATCCAGCCAAACTAAGCTTCACAACTGAAGGAAAAATAAAATCTTTTATGAACAAGCAAGAACTCAGAGATTTTATTACCACCAGGCCTGCTTTACAAGAGCTTCTGAAAGAAGCATTACACACAGAAAGAAACAACCAGTATTAGCCTTTCTAAAAATATACCAAAAAGTAAAGAGCACCAACATAAAGAAGAATTTACACCAACAAATGGATAAAACAGCCAGTCAACATCAAATGGCAGTAACCCTAAATTTAAATTGACTAAATTCCCAATCAAAAGACACAGCCAAAACCCAATGGCATGTTACATCCAGACCTGTTTCACAGGCAAGGATACACAAAGACTCAAAACAAAGGGATGGAGAAAGATTTACCAACCAAATGGAGAGCAAAAATAAATAATAAATAAAAAGCAGGAGTTGCAATTCTTCTATTGGATAAAATAGATTTTAAAGCAACAAAGATATAGTGGTAAAAGGATCAATGCAACAACAAGAGCTAACGATCCTAACACCCAGATAGGAGACTTAGATTCAATGAGACAGAAAATTAATAAGGATATCAAGGACTCGAACTCAGATCTGGAACAAGTAAACTTAATAAATATTTATAGAGCTCTCCACTTCAAATACACAAAATATACATTCTTGTCAATACCACATCACACCTACCCATTAGTTTAAATGAAACATTGATTGGCCATTATTAATACCCAATTTTTTTCAAAATAAAGCAATATTTCCATTTACTCTCCCTCTTTCTCTTCCTCTTTCTTCCTCTCCTTTACTTATTATTTTTTTTTCTTTCCTTCTCTCAAAAAAAAAGAAATCAACTTGTAAACTCTAGATCCAGGTCGGCAATGTCTCTTTCATTGCTTGATTGCCTTTCTTCCCTTCCCTCCCTCCCTCCCTCCCTGCTTCCTCCCTTCCTCCCTTCCTTCATCCCTTCCTTCCTCCCTACCGTCCTTCTTCCCTTCCTTCCTGCCTTCCTCCCTCCCCCCGCCCCCCCAAAAAAAAATGGCATTCTTTTTCTTTTTGTGTGAGCACAGGGGTGAGGAACACAGTGATGATCAGTACAGTTTCATGCCACTGTGCTGAGTTGTGTTAAGATGTCAGCAGTTCTATCAGTAAAAATGTCAACATACTGGAAAAGGCAAATAACATCTTTTTTTTTTTGAGACAGAGTCTTGCTCTGTCTACCAGGCACCACCATGCTCAGCTAATTTTTGTATTTTAGTTGAAACGGGGTTTTGCCATGTTAGCCAGGCTGGTCTCAAACTCCTGGCCTCAAGTGATCCACCTGCCTTGAGCAAATAACATCTTAACATTATTATCAGCTGAGTTCTGATATCACGGACCTTTGAAATGGTCATGGGGACCTGCAGAGGTACAAGGACTACACTTTGAGAATGGCTGTTCTAAGATACTTTTCCCCTGAGGCTCTCCATTGATCCAATGGGAATCTTCAGGAAAGCAACCGGCACAGATGAAAATGGGCATTTAATGGGGCACTCCTATGCAGGGCTTGTCTCAGGCAAAGTTCTCTAAAGATTATTATTATATGAATAAATTGGCATTAAGCATGATGAAGTGATCCAAACATATTAATAATTAGCTTTGTGGTTATAATGCTTTTACTATATAATCAATAAGTATAAATAAGCTTTAAAAAATTTAAAAATTTATTATTTGTTTTGAGACAAGGCCTTGCTATTTTGCCCAGGCTGGAATGCAGAGGTGCAAATACAGCTCTCTGTGCAGCCTAGATCTCCTGAGCTCAAGTGATCTTCCTGCCTCAGCCTGCTGAGTAGCTAGGACTACAGGCACATGCCACTAAACTTGGCTAATTTTTAAAATTTTTGTAAAGACAGAGTCTCATCCTATTGCCCAGGCTGGTCTCGAACTCTGGGGCTCAAGTAATTTTCCTGCCTCAGTCTCCCAAAGCACTGCGATTATAGGTGTGAGTCACCACACTCAGCCTGTTAGTAAACTTTTAATTTGAATCTGGATTGGGAAAGAGAAAGACATTTCACCTTATAAAACTAATTAAGCTACATTAAAATTTTTCTATATTAGTGTTAATAACACAAAATTTACCTACTGAAGCCTGAGATCCTATCTGAATTTAAGAAATCTAAGTGGTTCTGGAGGCTGACATGAAGGGACTGTTTAAGCCCAGCAGCTCAAGAGAGCTTAGGCAACATAATGAGAACCCCATCTTTATTTAAAAAAAGAAAGGAAGGAAGAAATAAAAAAAATCTAAATGAGATGGGTGGGCATGGTGGCTCATGTCTGTAAACCCAGCACTTTGGGAGGCTGAGGTGGGAGGATCACCTGAGGTCAGGAATTTGGGACCAGCCTTACCAACATGGTGAAACCGTGTCTGTACTAAAAATACAAAAATTAACCAGGCATGGTGGTGGGTGCTTATAATTCCAATTACCCAGGAGGCTAAGGCAGGAGAATCTCTTGAACCTAGGAGGTAGAGGTTGTAGTGAGCTGAGATCACACCACTGCACTGCAGCCTGGGCCACAGAGCAAGGTTCTGTTTTCAAAAAGAAAAAAAAAAAAAAAAGAAGAAATCTAAATAAGACTTACTTATTTTAACATATCACAGGCAGAATTATGAAAACTCACCAGAATCTACCTAATTCTCATTTCACAAAGTAGAGGAAGTGAGGAAATACTAACCTACCATCTTGAAAATCATGGACTCATTTCAGACGTGCCAAATACTGTGACCATAAAAGCAGAATTGGATTCTAAAGATAAACACTGAGAAGGCAAAAACTGCATACAGTACTTGATTCTGATTGGCATGGAAGTTCAACAATTAACATTAATATTTGTTAATAATCATCAAGCATCTGTAATCTACACTACTTTAGATGATTTCTCTAGCCATTAAAACTTTTTTCTTTCTTGAGATAGAGGCTGTTTGTTGCCCAAGCTGGAGTGTAGTAATGTGATCTTGGCTCACTGCAACCTCTGCCTCCCAGGTTCAAGCAATTATCCTGTCTCAGCCTCCTGAGTAGCTGGGATTACAGGTACCCACCACCATGCCTGGCTGATTTTTGTATTATCAGTAGAGACAGGGTTTTACCATGTTGGTCAGGACGGTCTTGAACTTCTGACCTTAGGTCATTCACCCGCCTCGGCCTCCCTAAGTGCTGGGATTATAGGCATGAGTCACCATGCTCGGCCACCATTAAAACTTTTAATCTGGGGGTTGCAAATCTTTTCTTTAAGGGAGAAAGAGTAAGTGTTTTAAATTGTGTAGGCCATACTGTCTCTTTAACAACTATTCATTTATGCCTGTGTAGGGTGAAAGCAGCTGTGGATAATACACAAATAAATGGGTGTGTTCCAATAAAACTGTGTTTCAATAAAACTTTAACAAAAACATAGTGGCTATAGTTTCCTTATCTGTTTATTTAACAAACTTTGTGTGGAGTGGAACAAATATGCTTATAGGCAAGAGTCTCAAAATATGTAATTTGAAAATATATTTTTTAAAAAAGTGTGAGGATATGTAAATTTTTAAGCCAAACGAATCTTTATACTCTGAAACCAAAAAAGCAGCCAAGAAGCCTCATTATCGCTGCCCATGAACCTGATTTAGAAAATTAGTCATATTCTAAAAATCTAATAGATTGGGACACAGAAAAATATATAGATGAAAAGAATTGATTTAATCCTGCGAGTTTTAGGGAAGTGTTGCATTCTGTGGTGCTCCTTACCAAATATGTGACTTTGCACTTAAGTGTACTAAATGAAGTGCTGTAAAGTGAATTATCTTCTAACATCCCCCAGAGGTAGGAAGTACAAACAGTCATTTTGCAAATAAGAAACGTGAGATTTGGAGTAGGTAGGTAACTTGCCCAGTTATCAGACTGTAAATAGCAGACCCCCATGTGAATGAATTTACTTGGATTCAAGGCCTGAGAAGTTAATGATGAGATTCTCCTGCCTCCCAGTACTAGACTATTCTGCAGTAGTTAGCAAATTTAAAATGGAGGGCCTCAGATGTTGTGATGCGGGGTACATGCTTTTTCCTGTAGGTAACTAAGGATTTCCTGTTATTACGCTGGGAATGACAGAGAAACGTTCAGGTGTTCTCACTGCCTAGTTTAATGTAACATCCATCAGACAGGTATGTTTTTCTTCTTTGGGCCTCGGCCCTCCTCTCTGTAAAAGGGGCTGGTCTGAGGCACCCTCTGTCTCTCAACTTCTGCATAACTGTGTTACTCACTTGTTTTCACTTTCAATGTATGCTTTACTGTTATAGCGTTCAAAATAATGACCAAGAAAAGTTTTCAGCCTTCAAGATGAAAAACGTTGGTATAACATCTAAATAGTACTTTGTCTTACCAGATTTCTGAACACTTTTCATAAAGAAAGTAAAGAATTACCAAAGTTCCTTAACATATTTTTTTAACTAACGAAATATCAAATGGTGATAGTAACTACTAACTACAAAAATCCTATTATCTATTAACTTTCCAGAAAAAAGGCAGAATTAGAGTGTTCATGACAAGTAACCCAGTGTGTGAAAATAGCATCCTGTCAAGAGGAAAGGGTATATTAAGACTTATTAATCTAGGGAAAGCATTATGTCTAAAACCCCAGCCATAGCACAGCCCAGCAACTGTCAAAGGCCTGGGCTGACCTCTCCCAGGCGGGAGGGGCACCAATAAAGGATCTGAACATAAGTAGACAAGTAAGGTCTAGGAAGATCTTATTAAAGAAACAAAGCAACTGCAGTGTGCTTGCTTTCACAACAAACAACCCAGTCACCAGCTACGAAAAGAAAAAGGCAAAATTGTGCACTGAGTTCTCAACGAAAGAATATGGTCAGGTAGAAACAGACTCATTTTTAAATAAAGCAAAATGCAAAGCATCTGTGACCTAGCTTCATATTTTAATACAGACTTGATCATTAGGGAGATCTCTGACAACCAACAAAGGAAAAACCTCCTTCAAGTTAGGCAGCACGGGAAAAACATTTTAAGATGACATCTAATCCAACTGCTCATATCTTAAAACAGCCCCTACTTGAAATAAATACAAGTGAGGAAAGTGAGTACCCATGAGGGTAATACAAAAAGACGAGCAAACAAACAAACATAAAAAAATTGGTGTTACAACTATTACTCTTAGAATAACATAAAATTTTATATTCTCCTCATAGCAAACAGCTGTCTAAACGTAAATGTCAAAAGTAAGAGTAACCCCAAAGTTGGGGTGAGGACGGTAGCTACCTTGGGCGGCGCTTCATCAGACCCTCCGGAGTCCCAGGAGACTGTAGCCTGTCTTCTGGACTCCATCCTCATGCGTTCTTCTTGCTGAGCCTTCTCTTCCTCCAGGATTGTGCTAGAGAGACAACACATTGTCTTAGGAGAGCTGACAATCAGAGTTAGCATACACTAGACCCCACCCTGAGTTATCTAAGGAATACCAGTTGGCTAACAGTAGATGATAATAATAAAGAAAGGATCCCATCGACAGGGGAAAGGAGGATCAGGTTTCTAACTCTTCATGAAATAATTCTAGAATAGCCTTGGTCCAAATGGGCAAGTCCATTTAAAGCACAGCCACAGGTAAGAAAAAGACAGCTGGTAAGAAAAAGAAGTTGCAGAAAATGAACGACAGGCCAAGAAGAAATGTTTGCATGCCAAACATCTGCTATTCTTGAGCAGAACAGAATTACCCTGAGAAATCCCAAGCAGCACTTTATCAAGCATATACATGTCTGAGAACAGATTCTTTTCACACATAATGTGATCACGCCAGCAGTTACGTGACCAATTAGCAATCTGGCCAATAATCACCCTAAATTGCTAAATACAATCTTCCTATCGTTCAGCTTAACCAGTGCTTTAACTGATCAGGAAAATAAGGAAAAATGTGACAGTATGTAAAATGCTTCTGAAAATACTGCTTGCTTTAAGCTGGAAACCCCATAGTGGGTAACACTGCTACTTACCACCGCTTGACTACTCAGAAGCTATCTGAAGTCCCACATATGCTGCAGCCTCTGCAGTGACTGCTAGGCAGCTTCTTCATCTTGGCTGTTTGCCATCACATAAACCCCTCAGAATGCAGCCAAAGTGAGACTCTGCTAGTTTCCCATTCCACACAGATGCCCCAGGGCTCAGCAGGCAGCAGGTCTTTGAAACCTTCGTCCTAACTATGGCAAACAGCTCTTCCTACATTCCTACAGCTCCAGAGTTCTAATAATGATGCTCATTCAAAGTTTCTGGTCTCCTGGTAGATAGTGTGCAGTAAACAACCACCCAGAATTACTCAGGAAAGAGTGACATCAGTGCACCAGACTCTTTCTAATCTGGGAATTTGCTCAACTGCTTAAAAAGACATTCCTTCTTGGTTGGAGGCTAGAGTGTGCTGCTATTTCTCACACAACTTAACTTACACAGTCACCTTCTGAATCAGGAAAAGAGACAAAATTTATTTCGTAACTGCCCCAAGTCAGCGAATCATCACTACAGATGTTAAGACGTTTTTTATCCCCAAACAAAAGGGAGTGTCTGCCTCAAGAAATGATTGCATCAGCATTTTACATAAAAGCTTTCGGTCAAAAGTCCTACTCCATTCTCAAGACATGGTTTTGGTTTCTTTCTTACTCCTGTTAGGTGATCATGGCTCAGCAAACACCCCAAAACTTTTCATAGCACTTAAAAATTTTGCAGCAACCTTGACAGACAGGCAAGATGTTCACTGGGTGCCAGAACTGTTGGGAACCTGGTCCCATATGACAGGCCCAGGTGAGCCCAAGTAAGTGGTGCAGGGAAGTTTGGGGCCAGGTCTGGGGAAGGAGCACAGGGGTCCCGAGAGGGCCATTCTCTCTGCCCTGCCCCTCCAATCTGAAGAGCCCTCCCCTCAGCTGCTGGGAGGATTAAGGGAGGTGGTGGCTGTGAGAGCATCTGCTGTGTTAGTTGTTATCAGTGGGTATTTCCTAATGGCATTTATTTGAGGGCTGCTCATTCAGCAAGTATTTAATAACTTGCTAAGGTCTTTGAGGTGCTTTGTCTAGGAGAAAAGAAATACTCAAAACCTTGAAACAGGGTCAGACAAGTTGGCTTATGCCTGTAATCCCAGCACTCCGGGAAGCTGAGGTGGGAGGATCGCCTGAGCCCAGAAGTTCAAGACCAGTCTGAGCAAAACAGCAAGAGCCCATGTCTATAAAAGATTAAAAAAAAAAAAAAAAGCCAGGTATGGTGGCACATACCTGTCGTGCCAGCTACTTTGGAGGCTGAGGTAGGAGGATGCTTGAGCCTAGGAAGTGGAGGCTGCAATAAGCACCACTGCTCCCCAGCCTGGATGACAGAGTGAGACTTGTCTCACACACACACACGAAAAAAAAAAAAAGGAAGAACAATCAAAAAATAAAAACAAAACAAGAAAACCCTGAAACAGGGCATGAATGTTATAACTAAGCAGTAGAGAAGAGCCTGGCCTGGTACATTCTAGCTGCAGAACCAAGGGGGAGAGGGTACTGTCTCAGGCCTTGGGGGAAGGTTAGGGAGGAAGAGTCCCAGCATCCCAGCAGGTTACAGTTATAGACTCATACCAAGCACATAATACTTGTGTGCTTTTGGTCATGTAATGAGCATTACATGAGCAAGGCACAGCAATGTTTTCTGTCCATTTATGTGAAAATAAATACCTTTATATTTCAATTTTTCTTATGTATTTAAATTTATGAGTAAAAAAAACACCTTTTGTTATATGTTGAATGAAACAGTGCCTGGCACATAGCTGACACTTAAGTATTTGCTAAATGTACAAGTACTGCATATGGATAAAGTATGTGTATTATCATGACCTATTAGATGCTTAACTTAGCTGAGAAAATTCAGGGATCCTTAGTGGTTAAAAAAAAATGAGTTGGAAAACAGCAAGCTCCAACTCAAAGAGTTTGAGTCACGCTGAGATCAGGATTAAATCCTGCCATAGAAAGGTTATATGACCATGGATCACTCTGTCCTTCCACGCTACCTAACTACCTATCTTGAAGGGTTGTTGTGAGAATCTACATGAAAATTAGACAACCTATGTGACAAGCTCTGAAATGCACGAAGCTTTTAAAAATGTAAAGAACTATCAGAAATTCCCCATTAAATAATATCCTTTGTGCTAATGGCTACCATTTGAACAAAGAGCTGTAAGTCTTTTTCTTTCTTGTTTTTGGGGCGGACTCTCAATCTGTTGCCCAGGCTGAGTACAGTGGTGCGATTTCAGCTCACTGCAACCTCCGCCTCACAGGTTCAAGCAATTCTCCTGCCTCAGCCTCCCAAGTGGCTGGGACTACAGGTGTGTGTGCTACCAGGCCTGCCTAATTTTTTTGTATTTTTAATAGAAATGGGGTTTTACCATGTTGGCCGGGCTGGTCTTGAAATCCTGACCTCAAGTGATCTTCCTGCCTCTGTCACCCAAAGTGCTGGTGCCTGGCCTCCCACCCTTTTTTTTTTTTTTTTTTTTTTTTTTTTTTTTTTTTTTTTTAAGGAGATGGAGTGGCACTACATTGCTCAGGCAGGTCCTGAACTCCTGGGCTCCAGAGTAGCTGGGACTACAGACTTACGCCATCACGCCTGTGCAAATATTTCAAATGAGTTTAAATCCAAGTAGAGCTTGAGATACAAAGGAGCAACCACGTCTTTTCACAAATCCATCTAATCACCTATGAAGTGTTAGCAATACAACTATTAAGACTGGCCATCAATCAAACCAACAAGAATATGCCTGCTAAAGCAGACGCTAATACACAATGCCTTTGAACTTGACAAATATAAAGACATTACAACTTTAAGGAATAGGAGTTGATACTTTGATAATGAGCTAATATAGCTTCACCTGGTCCTGATCATTTACCAATGAAAATGTGGGAAGGTATACCTTAACTTTCTAGATTATAAAACACCAGGAAATCTACACCTCAAAAGGCTGCTAAAGGAGTTAAAAATACGTATTTTTAAGAGCTCATGTGCACACACAGGTGGGTACTACCATTGCTTTTAAAAGTGAAATGATTAATCTTGCTTCATTTCCCTTCTTCCTCTTCTACACCCCTTCTTCCTTTATGTCCCAATAACTTCTCTGAACTCACTATGCTCTCCCATGACTCTTTATGGTGTGTCTCTTGCCTGGAACAACTTTCTCTCCTTTTTCTGGCCAACTCTTACTTGTATTTCAAGTGTGAAATAGTAGTTCCTCTAAAAAATCTTCCCTGAAGCTCCTTCCTCCCTTTAGGCTGAGTTACATCACTCTCCTACTTTTTTTCCAAAGCAACTAATGCCTAACTTGCTCTTAACTCTTGCCAAAAGACATTGTAAATATCTGTTTGCTTGTCTTTCCCATTAAGCCAAGAGTTGTTACCTGAAGGTCCATTTTCAAATGCTCAGAATTAGACCCCGAAGCATAATATGCATTAATAAGTGACAGGTAGGCCGGACACGGTGGCTCACACCTGTAATCATAGCACCTTGAGAGGCCAAGGTAGGCAGATCACAAGGTCAAGAGATGGAGCCCATCCTGGCCAGCATGGTGAAACCCCATTTTTACTAAAAATACAAAAATTAGCTGGGCATGGTGGCGTGCACCTGTGGTCCTAGCTACTTGAGAGGCTGAAGCAGGAGAATTGCTTGAACCCGGGAGGCAGAGGTTGCAGTGAGCCAAGATCGCGCCACTGCACTCCAGCTTGGCGACAGAGCAAGACTCCGTCTCTGAATGAAGCAATGGTAAATGGGTGAATAAAGCTCTATCAGTGGAGCAAGTCTACTGACAAGTGAAGAGCACATGATTAAGCTTCCTGTTCTCTTTTTAAGTTTATTTTTATTTTTACAGAGGCAAGGGTTCGCTATTATTGCCCAGGCTGGTCTCAAACTCCCTGGCTCAAGCAGTCCTGCTTTGGCCTCCCAAAGTGCTGGGATTATAGGCATTAGCCACTGTGCCCAGCCAATTTGTTTTTCTTTTTTTGAGACAGGGCCTCACTCTGTAGCCCAGGCTGGAGGTCAAGTAATCCCCCCACCTCAGCCCTCTGAGTAGCTGGGACTACACATGCATCATAAGGCCTGGCTGATTCTTTTTTATTTAATTTATTTTTTCTGAGATGAAGTCTCACCCTGTTGCCCAGGCTGGAGTGCAGTGGCACAATCTCAGCTCACAGCAACCTCTGCCTCCCGGGTCCAAGCGATTCTCCTGCTTCAGCCTCCCGAGTAGCTGGGACCACAGGCGTGTGCCACGACACTTGGCTAATTTTTTGTATTTTTAGTAGAGGTGGAGTTTCCTGTGTTAGCCAGGATGGTCTTGATCTCCTGACCTTGTGATCTGCCCTCTTTGGCCTCCCAAACTGCTAGGATTACAGGTGTGAGCCACCACGCCCGGCCCGATTCTTCTTTATTTTTTGTAACAATTAAATAAATAAAAATCTCACTATATTACCCAGGTTAATCTTGAACTTCTGGGATAGAGAGATCCTCCTGCCTCAGCCTCTCAAAGTACTGGGATTATAGTTGTGAGCCACTGTGCCCAGCCTGTTCTCTCAACTGGCCAAACAGAAAAGGACTTGCAGGCAACTTTTTTCAAGATGGTTACTGAGAGGAGGAGACCAATCAGAGACCAAGGGCAAAGAAGGCCTAGCTGGCCTGGGAGAGAAGCACATCCCTGGTATTGGATACAATGAGTTCTAAATTTCTCTTCAAGGAATCAGTATGTCAGTATGTTCAGCTCTCTTATTCTTTAATTAACTATTTTTAAAGTTTAACTTCCTTGTAATTCCAGTAAACAACCTTCTCCACCGGTTCTAATCAGTAGTTCATATCTGTTTCCCCTCCCGTCAGCTCCATCCTGACTCATCCAGGTCACCTAGGAGACCCTGGCTACCTGCTCTGACCTGCCCGTAACAGTCCTTCCTGCCAAAACACCCACCCTGCCACTCCGGCTGGGACCCCTGCTCTTTTTAAAATAGCCCATTGGGAGTAGTCTAGCTTGTGCAGTCTAACCCTAGCCAATAGGGGAACAACACAGGAGTAGGCACGATCCCCATCAGGCATAAGTATCCCTTTCCCCCTTGTCCAAGCGTGCGGCGGCCATCAGTGCTCCATCTGTGCACTGCACCCTTTTACAGAAGTAAACTGCCTTGCTGGGAGGATTTATCCTTGAGAGGTATTTCTTTTGCAGCATCAAATTTTATTTATAACACTGGTTAGTGGTTTTACAGTGCCCTGTTCTCTATCACTTGACCCTGAAGATAAACAGCACGACCTCAGTCAGAATTTCAAACAGATAAAAATTCCATAAAAATCAAGAAAAAAAATTGAGAAAAACAGTATCTTTTCTCCTACTCCTTCAAATAATTAAAATACAGGCAAACTAAGAGAAGACTAAGTGAGAGATATTCTTTAAGGCAGTAAGAACTCTGTTTTAAATGGGTTCTCTTCAGATAACTTTAGTTCACACAGATCGTTGTGTGAAAAGGGCCACTCTGATCTTAAAGCTACTTACAGTTTCCCCCAAGAATCTCTAAAAGGGCCCTGTGAAGTCCCTTGCCTCAAGGAGACCCTCTCAGGCTCCATTTACCCTGATTTTTCTAAGCATATACACTTCCCCTATTCTCTGATCTACTGAATTTACTGTCTGAATGTTTCATTTCAGCCCTTAATCACATATTGCCATGTTGTGGAATTTAGGTTGTAAGCTCCCTACAGTTGTCAGACAGGAATCTAATTTCTCTTGTAAGCTAAATATCACTTGCATAATATTTCTTTAATTAAACATGCCACACTTGTTCCTCAAAGAACATAATGACAACTGGGAAGCAGTTCCTTCAATTTCACTACTTCATTCTCATACCAAAAATAGCATGTCAAAAGGCTTCTGAGAAACCATAATTTGCTGCTCAGAGTAATCAAGAATATAAATAACTCATAAAAATATCTGTTTTTACAATGGGAAGACTAGTCCATAGATGGAGTAAGAGGGCACAAGGAGACAGTACCGAACTTTTCTCTGTACAGCTGTTGAAGCACCCAGAATAACAAATTAGAATGTGCAGAGTATCAAGGAGGTCAAATTGAAGCATATTTTCCCAAACTACAAATATTTTTAGTAGCAATACATTCCATCTGAAAGCTCTTAGCTGCCTAATGTGAACTGGCAACAAATGAGCCCTTATGTTTTTCCCAGAATGGTAGTTTTGAAGTCTCAAACTTGCAAATAGATGGAACAATCAAAGCTGAGACTTGCCATTTAACAAACATTAGCATAACTGATAATTACACTTTGTTGATCCGTGAGCACCACTGAGGAACAGAATACTGAAGAGTGGAAAGGAGTACTTTATTTAGTGTTAATTTTATTTTATTTTTTACTTCTCTTACTTTAAAATCATTTAAGTGATCAATTTACAGTAAAAGGACATAAAAATAGTTGCTCTGATTTTCTTCTTTTGGCCTGCAACACTCCCTATGCAACTTGGTCTCACAACCTCCCTGAGCCAGTGTGGAGGGGTTTTATTAAATTTCCCCTCTAGAGCAACAAAATGTGATTTTACACATAAGGTATTTTGATGGTGAGCAAGAAAGTGGTCCTTCATTTCCAGTATGGAGCTAAGACACAAAAACACATCCCAAAGTGCTGGGATTACAGGTGAGAGCCATCGCACCCCAGCCAATGAGCTCTGTACTTTTACCTGCCTTATTTACCACCAGGAAAGAATTGCGTTCTTGTCTTCATTTCTGTAATATTTTCCCTGAGACTGACTATACTACTAACTTTCTCTTTGCAAATACAAAACATTTTTCCTTTTAAATGTAATGAATACTTTTTGCTTTATTAAACATGGGAAGAACAACTTTCTTTAAAAGATTAGATTCTGATCACCTAAACAAACAAATGACATAATAAAATTTCCTTTGGACATAACATCAGTCTGGATTTGTAGTTATTTAAGTTAATCTGGAAAATACCCAGAGAAAGAACAGCAATAAAGCTGGAGGAAAAAAAAGTCAAGAGGAACTGGCTTGTTTTGGCAAGTTCATGGGAATACCAGTTTTGAAACATGATCTCTTACAATTAGCCAATGCTGCCTCACCACAAAGGAATGGAATTGACCTTTTAAAAACAAAATAGAACAGGAAAAAAACCCCTGCAGTCTTTGCAGAAAACAAGTCTGGAGGCTTGAGATGAGGCAAGGATGGCATATCTGGAAACAGCTGACCTAGTGGCTAAAGGCCATAATCGCAGAGTTACAGCTTATGCCTCTGCTCTTTTTCTCTTTTCTCATAAGCAGTAACGCTGGAGATTATGGCCATTAGTGGCCAGTAGTATACTGGACATGTAGCCTCCTGGATATATTGAAATCATATTTCTCTTTTGTTGTTTCTCCAACTGCAGTAAATAAAGCCTTCTGTTTTGTTGTTGTGCTCTATCAATCTCGAAGTTATTTTTAAAAAACTCAATATCCACTAAAATTGTACCTTTATTTTTTTCTATTTTTTGAATTGGGGTTTTGCTCTGTCACTCAGGCTGGAGTGCAGTGGCTCGATCATGGCTCACTGCAGCCTTGGCCTCCTGGGCTCAAAGTGATCCTCCCATCTCAGCCTCCTGAGTTGCTGAGATTACAGGCATGAGCCACTGCAAATGTTACTTTAAAACGTTAACACCTTTTTCTGTTTCTGCTACATGTGAGTAGCCTTTATTTGCCCAACAAGCTTGAAGATAGGAACTATACACTCTGGATATAACAAACAACTATGACAGTATGGGAGAGCAACCATAGGCAGCCATTTTCTGGAAGGAACTGTTGAGAAGGAAGAGAATGACCCTGGGTGGGTCCCCACTTTTTAATGACCATTAGTGAGAAGGCAGGCACCAGTGTTACTGGCTTGAATAACCAGAGAAATGAGTTTGGAGCAACCACAGCTACTGAAAAGGTAATCGGAAAAAGTGAGGGGAGAAATCCCAGAATGAGGGCAGCCAGAGGAGTGCTTCAAATTCTGAGTATTTATTCTGCACAAATCTCTGGCCGACCCTAGAACCATGAACACACAGCACAGACGCCAAGCAGCCCAGCTAAGGTTAAAATAATTGAAGAGATTTGCACTGCTGCTCACAGTGGAAAGAGGTTCTACAATCTGACCATCAGTAACAATGTCTAAGATAATCTAAGATTTCTTGATATATAAATAAACATAATAAACATAAAAACGTAACCCATTCTCAAGAGGAAAAAAATGTAAAGGAGCCTGATTCCAAAGATGGCTCAGATGCTGAAATTAGCAAGCAATGATTTAAAAGAAGCTATTATATTCAAGGACATAAAAGAAAATTTAATCATAATGGATGAAATGATAGGAAATGTCAGCAGAGAAACAGAATGCACACACAAAAAAGAGCCAAACAAAAATTCTGTAACCAAAAAATATAGTCTATGAAATAAAATCTCCATGGGATAAATTTAGTAGGATGGGGATGACAGAAAGGGACTCAGGGTACCAGAAGTAAGTCAATAAAAATGATCCAATCTGAAGTGGGGAAGGTCAGGAACTGGGGGTGGTGGGGGAAGAAGGAGGAGGGAGGAGAGAGTGGAGGGGACAACAACAAGAGCTTCGGGGACTTGGCCTGAAGGACATCATTAGAAGTCTTAACACACAGACAACTGGAATCTCAGAAGAAGACAGGGAAAATAGAACAGAAAAATGTATCTGAAGAAATAATAATAAAAATCTTTCTAAATTTTATAAAAGGTACGTTTATAGATTCAAGAGGCTCAGCAAATCCCAAACAATGAATATGAAGAAAACCATATCCAAGAACATCCTACGTAAACTGCTGAAAATCAAAGAAAATCATGGAATCCGCCAGAGAAAAATGACATACTGCACACAAAGTAACGACTGAATGGCCAGTGAGTTTTCATGAAGCATAACAGGGCAGAAGATAGTAAAAGAAGACAGTGTTGGGGAAAAAACATTACAACTCTGTCAACCCTAAATTCCTATCAACAAAATTAAGTTCAATTCATTTTTAGATAATACAAAACTAATAGAATTCATCACCAACTGATCTGCACCACAGGAAATGCTAAAAAAGTTCTTCATCTGGTGGAAAACCAAATGCAAATAAGCTCTTCAGAAGAATGAAGCACTGTATGAAGTTAAATATACAAGAGTTTGCCTACTTTCTTTAAAATGATATTTAAGACAAAAATTATAATTGAATTTTGTGCGGTTAATGACATATGTGAATGTAACGTACATGACAACTTCAGCATAATGGACCAAGGTGGTGGTGGTAAATCAACATTCCTGCTGGCAAAGTTTCTACACTCTATATGAAGTACAATGATTAACTCTAAGTAAACTATGTATGAAAAGTTAGATGTATACTATAATCCCCAAGCAAGCACTGAAACATCATACAAAAGGTATTGCTAAAATGCAAGTTTGGGGAAAAGGTTACTAGAGAGAAAGAGAGGTAAGTTATCGGTTTCAAAGTGCCAAATTGTAGAGATGTGTGAGTGACAACCAATGAGGGATAAGAATTGTTGTTAGACATGAAGCAGTTAAGATATAACTTTCAGTAGAAACAATTTACATTAAATTCCTAATAAATTCAGGCTTGCAATTTGCTTTTTATTACTGGGAAGACTGAGGGTCAAAAGAGAATACAAACAAAAAACTCTTCAAATTCCAATACTGTGAACATTTTAACTGTATATAGTTATCGTTGTGAAACAGATTACTCTTCTAGATAATATCTAGACCTGGCCGGGCACGGTGGCTCATACCTATAATCCCAGCACTTTGGGAGGCCGAGGCGCGTGGATCACGAGGTCAAGAGATCGAGACCATCCTGGTCAAAAAGGTGAAACCCCGTCTCTACTAAAAAATACAAAAATTAGCTGAGCATGGTGGTGCGTGCCTGAAGTCCCAGCTACTCGGGAGGCTGAGGCAGGAGAACTGCTTGAACCCAGAAGGCGGAGGTTGCAGTGAGCCGAGATCGGGCCATTGCACTCCAGTCTGGGTAACAACAGTGAAACTCTGTCTCAAAAGAAAAAAAAAAAAAAAAAAAAAAAAAAGATAATATCTAGACCCAATAGGATAGCAATGTGAAAAAAAGTACTGGTATAATGGCTAAGGAAGAATTTAGACACCATCTTTGAAAGGAGTTTTGGAAGCAAATACAAAATCACTTAAAAAAAAAAAAAAAGAGTAGTACAAGCAATTTCATGTCATTAATCAAACCTAGAACTTTTAACTTAAATCAAACTTAGAACTTCAAAAAGAGGTGTTTGCTTATCATGAGCTATGGACGTGGGTTATTTATTTGTTAGAAATGGAGTTTCACTCTTGTTGCCCAGGCTGGAGTGCAATGGTGTTGGGCAAGTTACTAAGTTACTACGTTTCATGTTGTAGGGTAACTGACAAATCAAAACACATTAAACTTGTTTAAGACGCTGTTCACAGATAAATACTTTAAAAATTCGTATCTCTAGAATACATTTATAAAATATCAAAAAGATGTGCTGGGTATTTTGATACCAAGTACCTTGGTATTCTTATTATGTGAATAATAATAGCTAACACTCATTCAAATCTTACAAGAACCCTAGAAAGTAGCTACTGAGAAAGAGTTATTACACCTTTTAGAAAAGTACAGAAAGAAGGCCAGGTGTGGTGGTTCATGCCTGTAATCCCAGCATTTTGGGAGGCCAAGGAGGGCAGATCACTTAAGGTCAGAATTAAGACCAGCCTGAGCAACAGGGTAAAATCTCTTCACTACTAAAAATACAAAAAAATTAGCCGGGCACAGTGGTGTGCACCTGTAATCTCAGCTACTCAGGAGGCTGAGGCAAGGGAATTGCTTAAACTCGGGAGGTAGAGGTTGCAGTAAGCAGAGATTGTGCCACTGCACTCTAGCCTAGAAGACAGTGTGAGACTCTATCTCAAAAAAAAAAAAAAAAAAAAAAAAAAGAGTAGAGAAAGAAAAGTTAAAAGATATTCCCCAAGGATAGTAAGTGGTGGGGCCAGGATTCAAACTGAGACCTGTCATTCCAAAGCTCATACTTCTGCATGATTCTTTTACTGCTTATCTTAAAATTAAATACAAGTAACTACATTTTTAAGAATGTCTAACGATAACCAATAACTCTTCTGTACTCTAAGATCACCAGATCCCTTCTGGATTGTTAGAAAAAGCTTTGTTGTTACTACTACCTACTTCTAAAGTAGCTAACACAGTGTGTGTGCTTACTATGAGCTATGGACATGGGTTATTTGTTTCAGACGGAGTTTTGCTTTTGTTGCCTGGGCTGGAGTGCAATGGTATGATCTCAGCTCACCGCGACCTCTGCCTCCCGGGTTCATGCGATTCTCCTGCCTCAGTATCCCAAGTAGCTGGGATTCATAAGCATCTGCTGCCATGCCCGGCTATTTTTAATTTTTTTATTTTTAGCAGAGATGAGTTTCACCATGTTGGCCAGGCTGGTCTTAAACTCCTGACCTCAGGTGATCCACCTGCCTTAGCCTCCCAAAGTGCTGGGATTATAAGCGTGAGCCACTGCACCTGGCCAGATTATTTAATCTTGAGAATATGGGTAGTATTTGTGATCCTGCTTTTACAAGGGAGGCTTAGTAACTTGCCCAAGGACACACAACCTTTTAAACACTCTTTGAAAAATTTATACACACACACATGCCCATTTACTCTAAAGGTGTTGCTATAATAGCTTGAACTGGTAGTCTCGCAGATCAACTGAAGCAAAACATGACAGCAAAAGGTTAAGACAAGTAACTAAAAACTAAATACCAAAAGAATCACACACACACAAATCAAAAACCCCAAAACAAAAACTTCCAAAACCGAGTAAAAGCTCTGTATGTAAGATCAGTTCCCCGCAGGCTCTCTGGATGACACTGTGCCATGGCTTGGCTCTGATCTGCTCGAAGTCAACTCTGGGTGACTTGTTCAAAACTTCCAAACCTGCTCCCCACTCTATGTAAAATTATTGTGTTCCATAGCAGCAAAATGCAACACACTCAAGATATGCCAATGAAACAAGGAAAGCCAATAGGAAAATACTTTGAAAGTACACTTTGTCCCCCTCAAAGCCTGCGGGTAGGGCCTCTGTGCATCAGCTAGTGATGCTACCATTTCTTTTAAGGACTTTGGTTGACACTCAAACAGTGTAAGAAAACCAGCTGCAGGAATTCTCTGTAATAGCATTTTTTTCTTCTTTCTCCTTTTTAACTTATCAATATTAACAACCTATTCACCAGTCTAAATCATAAGATGGCAGGCACACTTAATGACTTCTAGCCAATAAACATCAAGGCAGTTAGTAGTGCATGACAGCTCATAGTTCAAGCTCTGGACTCAGGTGGACCTGCCTTGAATTCCAGTTGTGTCCTTTGATCAGATGCTTAACTACACAGTTTCAGTCTCATCATCGTAAACTGCCAATGAAGATACTACCTATGTGTCCCAGGACTGTGAAGATTAAAATGAAATGATGTATGAAAGTTCATGGGACAACGCCTGCCAACAGAAATTGCTCTGTAACTACCAGTTATTTCAATGTTATTAAACTAGAAGAGCTAACTGTAGAGGATGGAGACTTGCTATCAACACATAAGGTATTGGTTCTAAACATATTCCTAAAAAGCTTGATGAAAGACCAGTTCAAAATCATGGACTGCTTTCCAAGGTGATACTTACAAGACTGGTGTTTATAACATAAAGCATCAGGTAAATCTGTTTACACACCACCTACTATATCCTCTACTTCACAGAGCAATATTCTTGAAAGTCCCAAATTAGAAGTATACAAACTTTCACCAACAGTGGCATAAACTATAGTACGTTGACAAATGGAACACTACACAATGATGAGAATAAAATATAACTACATGGATAATATGGATAATCTCACAAAATGAAGAGTAAAATATATTATATATATAAAGTAAGTACTGACAGATACCATTCACATGATGTTCAAAAACAGGCAGAACCATCCATGGTCAAGATAGGGTTTACCCTTGGAGGGCAAACAGTGATTGGAAAGGGGCATGTGGAAAGTTTCTGGGGTACTGGTAGTATTTGCATTTTGAATGCTGGTGACAGATGGTATCCAATTTGTGGAAATCCAGTAAGCTGTCACTTCTTGGTGTGTTTATTATACATTAATAAAAAGTTAAAAAATATATAAAAGTCATAACACAAAATTTTAAAGTGATAATTTTGTTTATTGCTCTAATTTGCATAATATATACTTAACAAATTTAATATTAACCTAAAATATTTTTCTAATCTGAAATAAAGCTGATATTCTTTTTTTAAATAGTGGTACCAATACCTTAGTCAAGAAGAGTACTGCTAGGACATACTATTTTTGAACACAAGCTGCAAAAAGGCAAATACTAAAGGTGCTTATTATGGTTTCCCTGTCATAGTACCTAACAAAGAATTAACTGAATTAACTGACTTTTCAATCAAAAATATTTTGTGCACTCTTATTTTATTTATTTATTTATTTATTTATTTATTTATTTATTTATTTATTTATTTTCCTGAGATGGTTTCGCTCGTTACCAACGCTGGAGTGCAATGGCACGATCTCGGCTCACCGCAACCTCCGCCTCCCGGGTTCAGGCAATTCTCCTGCCTCAGCCTCCAGAGTAGCTGGGATTACAGGCACGCGCCAACATGCCCAGCTAATTTTTTGTATTTTTAGTAGAGACGGGGTTTCACCATGTTGACCAGGATGGTCTCGATCTCTTGACCTCGTGATCCACCCGCCTCAGCCTCCCAAAGTGCTGGGATTACAGGTGTGAGCCACCGCGCCCGGCTTGTGCACTCTTATAACCCAACTGTCATAAAGCACAAGAATACTAGAGTACGTATTATGAGAAAATTTCACTGTTGATCAATTAGAAGTATTTCTATTGAGGAACTTTTTACACTTGACAGTGGGCCACTTGCAGGTTAATCTCATTCTACTTCTCAGTGAATTCATACCTATGAGTAAGTAAACAGGATGTAGGGAGAGTTTCCTTGAGTAATAGATGCCACCTCATCAAAGTATGACCAAGGTAATTCTCCTATGGGTTAGCCCAACAAGCCTCATACCAAAAATCACTTTTCAACTAATACAGTCAAAAACTAATATACAAGGCTGGCCATGGTGGCTCATGCCTGTAAACTCAGCACTCTGAAAGGCCAAGATGGGTGGATTGCTTGAGCTCAGGAGTTTAGACCAGCCTGGGCAACATGGCAAAACCCCATATCTACCAAAAACACAAAAAAATTAGCTGGGTGTGGTGTGCATGCCTGTAGTCCCAGCTAATTGGGAGGCTAAGGTTAGCAAATCACTTGAGCAGAAAGGTGGAGGTTGCAGGCAGCTGAGATGATGCCACTGCACTCTAGCCTGGGCAAGAGAGGAGACTCTATCTCAAAAAAATAAAACACACACACACACACACACACACACACACACACACACACACTCTCTCTCCCCCCTCCCCCGCCACAGTTAAAGATGAGAGAAATCCTACAGTAATTTGATTCTACTTGCAAATATTCTTTCAAGGTAGAGAAGGAAAATTCTTTTCATGTCGAGAAGAAGAATGGGATTTGGTAACATTTTTAACTACCATGGTGTGGGAAAGGACTATCTAAACTTATTTCTCTGTTAAAATCCTGGATATAATACAAATTTTGAAAAAAAATTAATAAAATAACCTATTTAGTTATCATGATACATTGTTATATGTAAATGTCCAAGTACAATTACATTATAAAGTTACGTTTTAGTATATAAGACGCTGGCCTATGTGGTAGCCCAATTATAAATGTTCAAAATGCAGTTAAACGACATTTCTAAAACAAAACAATGCAGAATAAATGAATGCTCAATTACCCGTGCTAGTAGTATATAAGAAGATATCCATAAATTATACTAGGGGTATATATTTAAAGTAATTATATGTAGTTCTAAAAATATGTCTTGGATAGTTTTTGGAGATAATTTACCTCAGTGGAGCATTCCTTAATGTTAAGAATCACTCATATTTTCTAAGACATGAATTCAGTGCCTGGGTGATCCTTCCTGTATTTAGCTAGCTAGGCTCCTGGCCTGGAGGTACGGGCAACACCAAGGTGAGTATGACCATCCCTGTCCTCAAGGAGCTTCAGTCTAGTAGGGGATGAGACATACTAGACTGTGAGCTCCTCGAGGGCAGGAAAAGTGTTATAGTCATCTTTGCCCCAGTAACTAGCACCAGGCTCAGCTACTGTAGGTGCTCAACAGTGTTTATCAAACTGACTTGAACATGGGTTGCAGCCATCTATGGCAGCATAGAGTAAGCCTGACAAGAAAAACAAAGAGCTTTGGAGACTCAGAGGGTGGAGGCTAGTCAGCTGTGAAGTCAAAAAGACCCAGTGCGTGAAAGAAGCCAAGAAGGATGGGTAGGATCTCCCCATGTGAAGGAGGAGGCATTCTGGGTCAAGAGCGGGGGTGAGTTTAGCTATGGTGTATGAAAGGGATGGGAAGACAATCTCAGGCCATAATGAAATAAGGCCTAAATGTTACTTTGGAAGCCTTTACCCAAACATAAAAGGTAATAGAAACCCCCTGAAAGTTGTTTTGACCAAGGGAGTTATTTTTCCAGTGACAGTTCAAGAAGACTGACTAAGCTGGTCATGCCAGACAGATGGGAGAAGAGCGCAGGATGGGGGATGCAGGGCGGGCAGAAGGAGTAAAGCATGACTCCAAAATGGTATTGAAGATAAAGACGCTATTCCAACCTGGAGGAAGTGAGGAGGAAGGGCTGGCTTAGAGGAGAATGTAACAGCTTTGCTTTCTGGATAAACATGATGCCCAGACAGCAATTTAAAAATGTAGGTTTGGGACTTGAGCAAAGGGCAGGCCCAGAACTACAGACAGAGAGAGGTGAGAAGCAAAGCCCCATGAATGGGTCAGACATCCAGGAAGAGTACTGAGAGAAAATAAGATGCTGAGAACAGAAATTTGGTTAATACTCATAGTAATGCTGGAGAGATGGCAAGTCAGTGAGGTAAAAAGTGATGCCACGGAGGTGGGGTGATAGAACTGGTAGCGGAGAGGAACTATATCAAGGACAGGATCTGTCAAATTCTGAGGAAAGACCAAGAAGGAACAAATAGCAACAAAACATGTAATAAAGCATGTCCAAGAACCAGCTGTAACAGTGAGAAAATAGGCAGTTAAGTTATATGAGACTTCATTAAGGAACTGAAGATTTTTAGCTTGAAGAAACTAAGAGGAGGTAAGAAAGCTGTTTAGAAGTACCCTCAAGGTCTACCGTGTGAAAGGTAGAGTAGGGTTTTTCTATGGGGACCTGGATAGTGGAACTAGGCCAACGGGTGAGAGTTATAAGGACTAAGACCAAGAGTGTGGCTAGTCTTTCCGACATGGTGCTCGCTCTACTGTAATAACCAGTGATACCTCGGTCTTCACCACCAGGCTTTAAACTCTCTGGCGGCAGGGATTGGGTCTTGTTCACTGTTGAACCCACAGAATCTAGCTCAGAATAACAAAGGTGCTTAGCAAATATTTTCAGACTGGATGAACCTTTTGTGCTTCTACCTATGTGTGTTAATAATTCTTCTTTGAAATACTCTCCTTAAAAAGGAATCCTGTCTAGCAGGTTGAACTGCTTGAACATGTGGTGAGAAGGCTGGGTAGATTGTGAAAGCCTGGAACCTGCAGTTCATAATTTTTAGGTAGAAAACTAAAATACAGCATGAAAAACAAACCCATAAAAACTCACATAAAATCATGGAAATCCCTAAATGTGAAAACAGGTGACAAAGCACACACACAACTACGTTTTGTTTATATAATAAAGCTTCCCATGCCTATGTGGTGTATTATAATATGTTTATTACAGTATTAAATCTGATTCTACACTCCAATTCAATTCAATTCAACAAATGATTATTGAGCACATATTATATGGTGCCAGGTCCTAAGCTTGGCACTGGGGGTACAGAAATCAGTAAGACACAATGATGCCCATCAAGAGCTCTGAGTCTAGCTGGAGACGCAGAGGAGCCAACAAGAACCTCTCAGGCCAGGCAACAGGGTACAGTATGCACATGCTTTCCTGAGGGATTCAGCACACTAATGTCCCTGTGTACTTCCTCCAGGGATTTTAACAGTGCCTGGCACAAAGTAGGAGCCACAAAATGGCACCTGAACGAGCAATGGATGTTTTGAATATAAAACCGGAAATATTCAAAGGTGCCAAAGGAATAACTATCTCTTTGAGGGCAGGGTTGATTAGGAAGGTTTCCTGAAGCAGGTAACATCTGAGCTGGGTTCTGAAAACTGAATAGGAGTTTGTAGGTGGCAAAGGTCAGGAAAGGCATTTCTGTGAGTGAAGACAGCATGTGAAAAGGCACTGAGGTGTTAGGAGAATTTTAAGCAGGTGTTGCTGGATCACAGTGTCAGGGGATGGAGATGAAGGGTTGTGTTAGATAAGACTGGAGAGATAGGTAGGGACTAAGGTATTACAGGTCTTGTAAGTGATGCTAAGTCAGAAGCTAGGGGAGAGACATATGACTATAACTGTATCTTTATCAAAAATTTTAAATATGTAATTAAGACTCTAGCAAGGTACAAAGAAATGCAAATCAATTTTAAAAGTAATTGCATTTGAACAAAAATAGCTTGGCCTTAGACATATTGATATAATGACCTTAAAATGCTATTACTGCAAGGAGGAGAAGCAGCATAATCTGCCCCCACCCTCGGGCCCTCTCTTCCACCAACTCCTACCTGAGCTGAGCTTTAAGTTCAGTAAACCTGGGCCGCCTGCTGGGGTCATAGGCCCAGCATTTCGTCATAAGGCTGTAGAGGGTAGGAGGACAATTTGGAGGCATTGGTAGTCTTTCCCCATTTTCAATTCGACCGATTACATCATTGTTCTTCACTCCTTGAAAAGGCTTCACACCATGCATCAGTATCTCCCACATACATACACCTGTGAGTGGGAATGAAAACACAACAGTGAGCTCAGTATGAAGAGTGTAACTCCCAGGTTCCAGGAATATCATTATTCTAGGCACCAGAGTACCAGCTGGGAGATACTGGGCAAATTATCCACCAAAGCAGCATTATATTAACTCTAGTATAAAATAAGAATAACCTAACAATTTAATATGATGGAAATAATAAAATGTTGAATTATTATCAAGGAAAATGCTGTAATTTTTCTCAGAGGGTTATTTCTCTAGAAATCCTGTATGAGAAAATGGCCCACCAGCTACAGTGACACTTCACGGCTTAACAAACTAATTCAAAAAATACTGAATTTTAGATTCCACCCCACTTCGGTGTGACCTGTTTTTAATTAGAGCAGCTGAACTGATGCCTAATAAAGAAAATCTGCTGGTCGCGGCAGCTCATGCCTGTAATCCCAGCACTTTGGGAGGCTGAGGCAAGTGGATCAAGAGGTCAGGAGATTGAGGCCATCCTTGCTAACATGGTGAAACCCCGTCTCTATTAAAAACAGAAAAAATTTAGCCAGACGTGGTGGCGCACACCTGTAGTCCCAGCTACTCAGGAGGCTGAGGCAGGAGAGGCATTTGAACCCAAGAGGGGAGGTTGCAGTGAGCCAAGATCATGCCACTACACTCCAGTCTGGGTGACAGAGTGAGACTGTCTCAAAAAAAAGAAAATTCTAGTAAGTCTTATGCTTTTGAAAACTCAGATTCCTTAAAATGTTTCCTTTAACAAGGTTAGCCTCTTCTTGTCTAGAGTGCATAAGGCATCATTATGTGGTTTATTCATGGACTGGTCACTGTTTTCCCCCAGGAAGGATGTGAACTTCTTTGAGCTTCAAGTCATCTTGTCTATAAATGCCACAGTGAGACCTTGAAAAGTTTACGTACACTCTACCCTTGGGAAATCAAATACTTTCTCAGCACTTCTGAATAATTCTTAAGAATTCACCTTTAGGGTGAGATAAAGAAAATTTAGTAGATATAGGCCATAGAATACTATGTAGGCATAAAAGGATGAAATCATGTCCTTTGCAGCACCGTGGAAACAACTGAAAGACACTTTATGAGGTGAATTAATGCAGAAACAGAAACTAAACACCGCATGTTCTCACTTGTGAGTGGGAGCTAAACACTGGATACGTATGGACATGAAGACGGGAAGAACAGATAATGGGGAATAAAAGAGTGGAAAGGGAAGGAGGCAGGTAACAGCTGAAAAAACTATCCATCGGGTACTATGTTCACTATTTGGGTGACGGGTTCAGTTGAAGCCCAAACCTTAGCTCTGTGCAACATGTCCATGTGACAAACCTGCACGTGGACCCACTGAATCTAAAATTTTAAAAATTCACCCTTAAACAAAAAACTCTAAAACTGGCAATGACCATATAATGCAATGGAAAGGAAATGGAGAGAACCGGCTGATGTAAAGAGCAGATGTTTTCTCCTAGTACCTTATCATTGCTGCTCTGCCCCTGGCCATTCTGGGATTCCTGCTACCGATGAAACATGCCAAAAATGTGCCTTTACCTTCCTCACAAGCTATCTTCTTTGTAGGGACATTTGTAAGGTAGTTCTTTATAATGCTTTTCCTGCTTCTCCCCTGGGAAAAGTTTTTGTCATTTCAAATCTACTTCTATCATAAAACAATGTAAAACTGATGCCTCAAAGAGAAGCACCGTGATTTATTTTTGCATCTTCAATACCTAGAATGAAATTTGCCTCAAAGGAAGCAAGGCATATTACCATCTTGATGTGAATTAGATTCTGAACTTAGCCAAAACAGGTGCACGCAGATACATAGAGCAAGGTCTTAATGATCTACAAAGAGACTTGGACTCCCACACAATAACACTGTCAACATTAAACAGATCAACGAGACAGAAAATTAACAAGGATATCGAGGACTTGAACTCAGACCTGGACCAAGCGAACCTAAGAGACATCTACAGAACTCTCCCACCTTGCATTTGAGGAGAAGTAAATAACTCCTCAGCAAATGCAAAAGAACAGAAATCATAACAGTCTCTCAGAACACAGTGCAATCAAACTAGAACTCAGGATTAAGAAACTCACTCAAAACCGCACAACTATGTGGAAACTGAACAACCTGCTCCTGAATGACTACTGGATAAATAATGAAATGACGGTAGAAGTAAAGATGTTCTTCAAAACCAATGAGAATCAAGACATAACATACCAGAATCTCTAGGACACATTTAAAGCAGTGTCTAGAGGGAAATTTACAGCACTAAATGCCCACATGACAAACAGGGAAAGATCTAAAATCGAGACCCTAATGTTACAATTAAAAGAACTAGTGGAGCAGGACCAAACAAATTCAAACACTAGCAGAAGTTAAGAAATAACTAAGGTCAGAGCAGAACTGAAGAAGACAGAGACACAAAAAACCCTTTAAAAAAAAAATCAATTAAATTCAGGAACTGGTTTTTTGAAAAGATCAACAAAATCATAGACTGCTAGCCAAACTAATAAAAAGAAAGAAGAAACAAATAGATGGCAACAAAAAATGATAAATGGGATATCATCACTGATCCCGCAGAAATACAAACTACCATCAGAGATTATTACAAACACCTCTATGAACATACACCAGTAAATACAGAAGAAATGGATAAATTCCTGGACACTTACACCCTCCCAAGACTAAACCAGGAAGAGCTGAATCCCTGAATAGGCCAATAATAAGGTCTGAAGTTGAGGCAGCAATTAATAGCCTACCAATCAAAAAAGAGTGCAGGACCAGACGGGTTCACAGCCGAATTCTACCAGAGGTACATTCCAAACAATACAAAAAGAGGAAATCCTCCCTAACTCATTTTATGAGACCAATATCCTGATACCAAAACCTGGCAGAGACACAACTAAAAAAGAAAATTTCAGGCCAATATCCGTGATAAACATTGATGCGAAAATCCTCATTAAAATACTGACAAATCCAACACCACATCAAAAAGTTTATCCACCATGATCAAGTCTGTTTCACCCCTGGGATGCAAGGCTGCTTCAACATATGCAAATCTATCAAGGTAATCCATCACATCAACAGAACCAAAGACAAAAACCACATGATTATCTCAACAGATGCAGAGAAGGCCTTCGACAAAATTCGACAGCCCTTTATGATAAAAACTCTCAATAAACTAGCTATCAATGGAACGTATCTCAAAATAGTAAGAGCTATCTTTGACAAACCCACAGCCAATATCATACTAATGGGCAAAACTGGAAGCATTTCCTTTGAAAACCAGCACAAGACAAGGATGCCCTCTCTCACCACTCCTATTCAACATAGTATTGGAAGTTCCGGCCAGAGCAATCAGGCAAGAAAAAGAAATAAAGGGTATTCAATTAGACAAAGAGGAAGTAAAATTGTATTTGCAGATGACATGATGGTATATTTAGAAGATCCCATCATCTCAGTCCAAAATCTCCTTAAGTTGATAAGCAACTTCAGCAAAGTCTCAGGATACAAAAATCAATGTGCAAAAATCACAAGCATTCCTATACACCAATAACAGACAGCCAAATCATGAGTGAACTCCCATTCACAATTGCTACAAAGAGAATAAAATACTTAGGAATACAACTTACAAGGGATGTGAAGGACCTCTTCAAGGAGAACTACAAATCACTGCTCAAGGAAATAAGAGAGGACACAAACTGATAAAAAAAATTCCATGCTCATGGTTAGGAAGAATCGGTATTGTGAAAATGGCCATATTGGCCAAAGTAATTTATAGATTCAATGCTATTCCCATCAAGCTACCATTGACTTTCTTCACAGAATTGGAAAAAAATACCTTAAACTCCATATGGAACCAAAAAGGGCCCACATAGTCAAGACAAAGCAAACACACACACACACACACACACACACAACACATGCACACACACACAACCAAAGCTGGAGGCATCATGCTACCTGACTTCTAACTATACTATAAGGATACAATAATAAAAAAAGCATGGTACTGGGATCAAAACAGAGATATAGACCACTGGAACAGAACAGAGGCCTCAGAAGTAATGCCACACATCTACAACCATCTGATCTTTGAATGTCCTGACAAAAACAAGCAATGGGAAAGGATTCCTTATTTAATAAATGGTGTTTGGAAAATTGGCTAGCAATATGCAAGAAAGCTGGAACTGAATCCCTTCCTTACACCTTATACAAAAATTAACTCCAGATGGATTAAAGATTTAAACATAAGACCCAACACCATAAAAACCCTAGAAGAAAACCTAGGCAATACTATTCAGGACACAGGCATAGGCAAGGACTTCATGATTAAAACACCAAAACAATGGCAACAAAAGCCAAAATAGACAAATGGGGTCTAATTAAAATAAACAGCTTCTGCACAGCAAAAGAACCAATCATTAGGGTGAACTGGCCACCAACAGAATGGGGAAAATTTTTTGCAATCTACCCATCCGACAAAGGGCTAATATCCAGAATCTACAAAGAATTTAAACAAATACAAGAAAAAACCAAAGAACCCCATCAAAAAGTGGGCAAAAGATATGAACAGATACGTCTCAAAAGAAGACATCTATGCAGCCAACAAACACATGAAAAAAAGCTCTTCATCACTGCTCATTAGAAAAATGGAAATCAAAACCACAATGAGATATCTTCTCACACCACTTAGAATGGCGATCATTAAAAAATCAGGAGACATGGCTCACGCCTGTAATCCCAGCACTTTGGGAGGCCAAGGCGGGTGGATCAAGAGGTCAAGATATCCAGACCATCCTGGTCAACATGGTGAAACCCCGTCTCTACTAAAGACACAAAAAATTAGCTGGGCACAGTGGCGCGTGCCTGTAATCCCAGCTACTCAGGAGGCTGAGGCAGGAGAATTGCCTGAACTCAGGAGGCGGAGGTTGCGGTGAGCCGAGATAGCGCCATTGCACTCCAGCCTGGGTAACAACAGTGAAACTCCGTCTCAAAAAAAAAAAAAAATCAGGAGACAAAACAGATGCTGGAGGGGATGTAGAAAAATAGAAATGCTTTTACACTGTTGGTGGGAGTGTTAATTAGTTCAACCATTGTGGAAGACAGTGTGGTGATTCCTCAAGGATCTAGAACTAGAAACACCATTTGACCCAGCAATCCCATGCTGGGTATATACCCAAAGGGTTATAAATTGTTGTATTATAAAGACACGTGCACACATATGTTTATTGCAGCACTGTTTACAATAGCAAAGACTTGGAACCAACCCAAATGCCCATCACCGATAGACTGGATAAAGCAAATGTATACTATGCAACCAAAAAAAACGATGAGTTCATGTCCTTTGCAGGGACATGGATGAAGCTGGAAACCACCATTCTCAACAAACTGACACAAGAACAGAAAATCAAACACTGCATGTTCTCACTCATGACTGGGTGTTGAACAACCAGAACACATGGACACAGAGAGGGAACATCACACACCAGGGACTGTCGGGGGATTGGGCGGGGTAGGGGAGGAATAGTGGGAGTGAGGGGATTGGGGAGGAATAACATTAGGAGAAATACCTAGTGTAGATGACGGGGGGATGGATGCAGCAAACCACCATGGCATGTGTGTACCTATGTAACAAACCTGCACATTCTGCACATGTACCCCAGAACTTAAAGAACTAAAAAAAAGAAAAAAAAAAAAAAAGAAAAGAATTCACAGAAAAAAAAGTCCAAGAATTTCGATGTAAAGAGTATCTAACAAAAATAATGCCTTAGTGCTGCTTTTCTCACCAGAAGTTATAACAATATTATCATTAGTAGCAACACTGCTTATTATTTCTCGAGCACTTAAATGTATTCCTGGCACATCTTTGAAATTTTACAAATATTATCTTTTTTTTGAGACAAAGTCTTCCTTAACAGCTCACTGCAGCCTCCACTTCCCAGGTTCAAGCAAATCTCCCACTTCACTCTCCCAAGTAGCTGGGATTACAGCATGCGTCATTCAAGTCAGCAGATTTTTATATTTTTTGTAGAGATGGGGTCTTGCTATGTTGCCTAGGCTGGTCTCAAACTCCAGGTAAAAGTGATCCTCCCTCCTTGGCCTCCCAAATTACTAGGATTACTGGCATGAGCCACCATGCCCAGCCTTATTACCCTTAATCCTCACAATAACTTTATGTTTCTTTAAATACTGCATTTTACCACATTTGACAAAAATCACATACACTGATTATAGAAAACATCATTAGTTTATAATGACTGAAAAAGGGAGAATGCTGACAACTAAACTATGATACAACTCTTTCTTCCCTCTTAGAATTTTGATTTCATTCTTACCAAAAGAGCTCTTTTAAACCCATTCAGACATTACAGTAACAAAACAAAGTCCACAAGAGTGCAAGCAAGGACAAGTACATTACAAAATGCGCCCCCCTTATTACCAATTGTAAAATGCCATTGATTTTAAGATACACTCCAGTTCCAGAAAAGTTAACATGTAAAAAAAATAGGCATCTTAGAAGTGCTGAAACATGAAATTTGTCTGAAAGGGTAAGTTACTTGCTTTGTGGATTACACAGCTAATAATCAAGGCCTTGGGATCTGAACCCACATCAATTAGACTTCAGAGCTTTTTCTAACCATGTCATGCCATATCCTGTTCTATTTGAAAGCTCTTTCCTTTACTTAGCTATCTATTAGGGCAATTAAATGGTGATTAAGAATCAACAGTAAGTAAATAGAAGAAAATAAGAACACATACTTGATCAAGTTATTGTTACTTATAGGAGAAAAAAAGGTACATAATCTTAACAGGGCATTTCCTCCAAAGTAGTTTCTAGTTTAGCAGAGATAATATGTGTACAAGTCTATTCCCAGGATCAACATGAGTGTTATGACAAGAGAATCTGTGTAGGGAAAGGACAGAAAGGAAAAGGAAGGCTTCAAGGACATTTAAAGTGGACCTTGGGGGTTAGGTAGAATTTCCACTGGAGAAGAAGGTATAAGGATAAGGCTTTCTGGGTAGAAGGAATAACACCAAGAAAAAAGGAGAGTGGAGTGGAGGGAAGTGCCATTCATGTTGAAAACAGTGAATAACTTTAAAATCTGAATAAAGTAGTTTAAGTAAGTAGCAAAGAATACATGACTGCCACACTTCTACACCAGCTAGGAGGAACTGCAATAACCACAGAACAGGAGAATAATAACCTTAAAGTAGGTGGGAAGGAACAAATGAGACATCAGAAAAGCAGAAGCTAGAGAAGACAAAGGATCAAACTTTAAAGTCTTGAGATAGGTTAGGAAGGCGGTTAGATCCCAGAATAAAGGGGTAAGATAGAATTTTAGATACTCAGAGTTAAGGGACCAGGTGTTTACTGTTTAACATCATTTACATGAAAGAAATGAATGAGATGGCAAAGGGAGAGAGAGAAGAGAAAGAAGAAAATAGACAAAATATCCCCCTGTGAGGAAATAAGAGACAGCAAAGAAGAACAAAAAGAAGAGTGATAGAAGGAGCTGGCCAATCAGAACCAGTGGACCCTTACAGAAGGTGTGCCCAGAAGCTGATGCACAGCAGATGTCAGACTATTGTCAAATGAATTAAAAGGAGTCTGATGAGGAGATGGTCAGGTTATAATGTTGTTTATTTTGTGTAACATATGAAATATAATTTTAAAGAATACAAAAGTTTTAGAAATACTCACCAAACATCCATACGTCACTAGCTGAGGTAAAACGTCGAAAATTGATTGACTCTGGAGCCATCCATTTAATAGGCAATTTTCCTTTGGAAGCTAGAATATTAATTTTAGAAAATAAATTTTCCTGTTATCTGCTTAAGAATCTAACAGAGCTAGCTGAGATTTTCAGTATCAAAGGGAAAACCCTTAACTATTTGACCCCTTGGATCTTCCATTTCTTTGGCAGAACTACTTTTCATTTCCTGGATGTTTTAAGGTCACTTGGGGGTGAGGAATGGTTAGATGGTAGATAAATAGAACACTAAGATCTCTCCCTCTATAAAGAGGGAGAGAACAGGGAGAGAGAGCAAACCCCGGTTTACCAGACATATTAGCGTGCAGCTCCATTACATAAGATTCCACAATTAACAGAAGAGATCCTTATCTGTAGGTTAGAACACTTGCTATATACACGTCCTATTAATAATAAACATATATAGTCAACCCTCACTGGTGTTAGTTATGTTTTATAAAGTTGTTGCAAACACAAAACCCCTGCTCTCGGGAGAAATATGTACACATATATTCTTACCTCACATAGATTACAATTTTAACTCATAAAACAACTCATTCTGGTAGGTTCTATTTCCTTTAGAAAAGGAAGCTCAGATGTGTTAAGTGACTTGCCCAAGGCTGCCCCACTAACAGGTGCCAAAGTTGGGATTCAGACCCCTCCAACCATCAGTGCCTGAGCTGTTGGCTCCGCTCTGTGCCGTCCCCTGCTAGCCCTGACCATGTCTTCCCTCCTCTGGCTGAGACAGGAGGGAGAGACTGCAGCCTTGCTGGACTTCAGCTGGATATGTGCATATTAGGGAATACTCAATTTTTTTTTTTTTTCCCCCGAGACGGAGTTTCGCTCTTGTTACCCAGGCTGGAGTGCAATGGCGTGATCCTGGCTCATCGCAACCTCCGCCTCCTGGGTTCAGGCAATTCTCCTGCCTCAGCCTCCTGAGTAGCTGGGACTACAGGCACGCACCACCATGCCCAGCTAATTTTTTGTATTTTTAGTAGAGATGGGGTTTCACCATGTTGACCAGAATGGTCTAGATCTCTTGACCTCGCGATCCACCCGTCTCGGCCTCCTAAAGTGCTGAGATTACAGACTTGAGCCACTGCGCCCGGCCTATACTCAAATTTTTTGTTGCTCTGTATATGTCCTCAAATGCAAAAAAGAATCTTGAGTGTTGATTTGGGGAATTACAAACGTAAGTTAGATACTAAGTGAATGTACCAATGCAGACTCCACAAAAGGTCAGGCATGTGAAGAGCAGGAAGGAGCAATGGATGAGAAGGACTTCTCCAGGGAAGCCTGAAATCAGCTCTCTTTTCAGGCCTAAAAGTTTTCTTTGTGCCACAAAGGAAAACCACTCAAAATCTTAGTAAACATTTCCTCAATTGCTGAGTTCTCAAGATGAACAATCCAGATCCTTTTCTTCAAGGAATTCTCATTCTAAAAGGCATACAGAAGTATACTCAAATTTGGTACAAGGTGTAACACAGATAGCTAATACATGCCACATGCCCTGAAAGTGGAAAGGAAACAGTGACTGAGAGAATGGCCAGGGAAGGCTGCAGGGAGAGGATATAAGAGCAGAAGGGGTTGCCCAAGGGAGCAGGGCACAGGAACAGCACCCTTATTTAGAAGAGCGTGAAGCATGAGCAGCTGGCTCTGCTAGCATGTCAAGGGTCTGGACTTTCTTCTGAAAGCAATGAGTTGCCTCTGAAGACGATCAGCATTCCTAGAAAGAGCATTTTGAAGAATCTCTAACCTTTTGGAGTTTGTACTTATTTCTATAGCCTAACAGAATGTGTACTTATTAACCTTTCTAAGGTATTTGTGTGAAATTGTCAACTGCCTGTTTAAAATGCTGTTCAAATGACATGAAAATTTGGATATCATACTATTTGGAATTTAGTTTTTTATTGGAATTCTAGGACTTAGACCAATTAAGATTGAAGCTGGATATAAAATATATTTAGAAATAGTGAAAAATTGACTTAGTCTTCTTTAAGTTAAATGACTAAATAATTAAAATGAATAAACAACTAATTTTCTTTTCATATATCAAAGGATCATTGCTAAAATAGTGACAGATAGCTGGGCACAGGTGGCTCATGCCTGTAATCCCAGCACTTTGGGGGGCTAAGGTGGGAGGATCGCTTGAGCCCATGAGTTCAAGACCAACCTAGGCAACAAAGTGAGACCTCATCTCTACAAAAAAATAAAAAATTAGCTGGGCATGGTGACATGTGCCTATGGTCCCAGCTACAAAGGAGGCTGAGGCAGGAGAATGACTTGGACCCAGCGAGGTTGAGGTTGCAGTGACTTGTACTCACGCCACTGCACTCCAGCCTGGGTGACAGAATAAGATCCTGTGTTTAAAAAAAATTTAATTTACGAAATTAAAAATGGATTTTAAAAATAAAGTAGTGACAGGCAATAATATACAAAAGATATATGGAAAGAGAATAGTTAGGAGATTAAAATAAGAGACTAGATTTGCATGTAAAAATCTGGGCTCATTTGGCTGCAATATAAAAATCAAATACACTGAGAAAGAAACTGGCCTGTGTAAAATGATCATCATAATTAGTAGCATTAATAGCATAACATGGATTTATCTAAGTCTTAGCTAAAGTTCTAGGAATATGAAAATATTATTCAGAAAAACAGTTCAGTAATACTTTGAGGAACCGATTCAATGTGATTCCAAGATTGGCAAAATTAAAGACAACTGACAGGAAGAAGCTAGATATCAGTTAAAAAAACGGATGGAGGCTAAGCACAATAGTTCCTGCTGTAATCCCAGCATTTTGGGAAGCAGAGGCAGCAGAATCGTTTCAGCTCAGGAGTTTGATCAAAGACTAGCCTAGGCAACATGGCAAAACCCTATCTCTACAAAAAAATTAGCCAGGCATGGTGGCACATGCCTGTAGTACCAGCTACTTGGGAGGCTAACAGGGAAGGATTGCTTGAGCTCAGGAGGTCGACGCTAAAGTGAGCCGTGTTTGTGCCACTGCACTCCACAATGCTCAAAACAAGCAAACAGAAATTCCACAAAACTAATGAAATCAAAGTTGCTGGAGTTAGCAGCCTGCATATTTTTAAGTCAGGTCCCCTTCACTGAGACAATTCATAAAACCAGCTGTACCTGGTGAAAGGTGATGGTGTGCCTACTGATTAAAAGACATCTGAGCTAATCTGAATTTCTGGCTATTACAAATACAACTGCAATGAACATTTGAGTATGGTTTTGTGTACAAGTTTTTGTTTCTTTAGAAGAAATATCCAGACGTGCAACTCCTGGGTCATATGATACTTGTATGCTTAAGTTTTAAAGAATTTGCAAAACTCTCTTCCAGAATGCCTCTACCATTTTACATTCCCATGAACAATTTAGTTTCTCTGCCTCTTCACCAGCATATTCTTTAACAAATTGACAGGTTTGTACTGTAATCTCATTGTGTTCTTAATTTGCATTTTCCTAATGGAGACAGATGTTCAACATCTGCATCTCCACACGCTTATGTGCAATCCATATATCCTCTTCACTAAAATGTCTCTTCCTGTTTTTTGCCCATTTCTAAGTGCACATTTTGTGTCTTTTTACTAAGTTTTAAGAGTTCCTTTTATATTCTTGGTATTAGCTCTTCGTCACATATGTGGTTGGCATGCATCTTCTCCTACTCTGTAGCTTCTCTTTTCATGCTTTTAACAGGGTCTCTGGCTGAAAAAATATTTGTAATTTTTGTGAGGTTCAGTTGATCAACTTTTTCCTTCTATGAATCCTTGTTTCTGGTGTCAAGTCTAAGGATCCCTGGGGCCTAGCCCTAGATGCTAAATATTTACTCTTAGGTGTATTTTTTCTAAAAGTTTAATATTTTGTAATTAAGTCTATGGTCCATTCTGATCTAATCTGAAATGGGATTTAGAGGTCTATTTTTTTCCTAAGGATATTCAACTGCTCTAGCACCATTATTGAGAAGGCTGTTGCTTCCTCCATTGAGTTAATTTTATATCTCTGTCAAAAATCAGGGGAGCATATTAGAACAAAGTGTTTTTCAGAAATATGTTAAAGATTCCAAGCCTATTTCTTAGGTACTGCTCTGATTTCTTACCTTTGTAGTAAGTACTATCTTCCATATATCGGGATAATCCAAAGTCTCCTAATTTTACACAATCATTTGAGGACACTAGAACATTCCGAGCAGCAATGTCCCTGGATAAAAAAGAATTTGAGACAATAAGACTTAACATAAGAAAAACAAATGTACAAGCTCATATATAAAGACATACCAATAGGAACTTTGAAAGACAGCTTATATACAATGCAAGTAGATTATATAATATTATAAAATATATATATCATAAATCTAATATATATACACACAGGCACACAAAAATTTACTTCATATATACTATTTTTGCCAAATATTTACCCATTAATACAATTATTTTGAAAGATGGCAAAGTATATTCTAAAATAATGAAAATCCTTATTACTGGTTCATAAAACCATATTACCAACTGCATTAACTGATAGACCAAGTGACATACAACTGGGGTCTATAACACTGCCATTCCTAAAGAGATACCATTAAATAAAAGTTGCCTTCTGAAAACTTGTATATGATTTTGCTGATGCAGTTTATTTTTTTAGTCTTAGTTTTTGTTTATTTTTTTCTTTTTTTTGGATGAAGTTTGTTTTAATGTAGGGTAACAAAACACCAACTCAATATAATACTTGGCAAACAAATTTTAAGGGCCTTTACTTGCATTCAGAGACCTAAGGCTATAAACAGAAATTCTGCAGAATGTCAACAGATGTCACTCACAAGGCAGTGGTATCCTGTAAAGTTCCAGGACGATAGTTACTTTAGAGGCCACTGCCACATGTTCACTGCTCTGCTGCCAAGGACAGGTTCTCAATAATGTTTGCGTACAGAAAAAATGACCTAAAAGTATCACAATATGTTTTAAACTCCATGTGTGTAAAAATCCTTTAACTGTGTATGAACATGCCATGGCAATTCACTCTGGTAGGACACAATGCGGCATGACTTGCTAGTAACTGTGTACAGTAGATTCCAAAGGCACACACAGAATACAATGTTGGAGAATTGGTACAAAATGGTACCAAAGGGGTCCCTGGGACTAAAAGAGTCTGAAAAGGGTCCAAATGGGTCCCTGTTTCATGATCACTACTTTTCAGAAGGCAACTTAACAGCTTTATAATCGTACCTTACCTGTGTACAAATCTTTTGCTCTCTAAATATGCAAGAGCTGTGCTAAGCTGATAGGCATACAGGATCAAAGATGCTAGATCCAAACTGTATTTCCTCACTTGCAAAAATGACCTCAGCTTTCGGAACAATGGCCAAAAGAAGAAGAAAAAAAAAAAAGAATTAGTGATAGTGAATCGAAATCAAAAGCAAAAAAGCTACATTCAACAATAATGCTGTTTCCAATGCATTTTTAATAATATTAGAATGGCTTCAAGTCTCTTCTAATAAAGCATAATGAATGAAACATTTAAACCCTGGATTCAGATTTAATTAATTTTTATTTGAAATCCTATCATAAAATTAAAATCTTTTTGACTACAAATTTATTAAAAAATATAGAAAGATATGCTACAAGGGAATGAATAAAAGCACAGTAAAAATTATTGCTAAATAATAATAATTAGAAGAAAAAAGACCTAGTTACTATTCAAACAAGGCTAATGCACAGTCAATTTATCTTCAACTCAAAGCTTACTGTGGCTCTGGGAAGGTGAGAGGATAGTGTAATGAGTAGAAAGCAGAGGCAAGAAGGAATCTCCTCTCTTTTATTCCCTTCCCCATGAAGTTTTGGATGCAGAAGTGCAGAACACTCATGTTGGGTATTTATCACATTGGGCTTACTAGTTCATGCTACCACTGACACCATTAATAGAGGTAAATGCTAACATGGCAAAGAAAGGCAGACACATTTTAATACTCTAATTCTAAATAATCAATTGATAAGAGAGAAATATTTAGCCATATTTTTTGAGCCAGAAGAAGTAGCAAACTCTCCAAAAGCAAAAGCAGAAAAGTACCATGAACAAAAAATTATGCATTATGTACTCCATTGACTTGGTAATGTAGGGTGGAGGAGGAAGAGATGTTCAGAAGATGAACTCACACAGCGCTTTTCCCCCACCCAGTTTGATTCAGCAGGCCTGGGGTGGGGCACAGTTATCTGTGTAATGAGTTCCCAAGTGCTAGTGATGCACTGATTCGTTTCTGTGTTCTAGAGAAAGGAGAGCTATTCACTTGGTTACTAACATTCTTAAAAGAAACTATGGCTGGGTGTGGTGGCACACACTTATAATCCATCCGAACACTCTTTAAGGCCAAGGCAGGAGGATCACTTGAGTCTAGAAGCTCAAGACCAGTCTAGGTAGCAAAATGAAACCCTATCTCTATAAATAATTTAAAAATTAGCCAGGCTTGGTGGCATGTACCAGTAATCCCAGCAACTTGGGAGGTTGAGGTGAGAGGATCGCTTGAGCCCAGGAGGTCGAGGCCGTATTGAGCTGTGATTGTGCTACTATACTCTAGCCTGGGCAACAGAGCAAGACCTTGTCTTTCAAAGCAAAGATGCCACAAAGAGAATTCCCAAAAAGATTACTGCACAGGGAGATGCTTTGGGAATTTATGAAGATACTATACCCATATTCTCTGAACCAAAACCATAATGACACACATCCTAAATCAGATCTCTCCTGAAAATCCAAGATATAAACTGTTTGTATTTCCCTTTCTTAAACAAAAGATATCAAACAGTGAGTACAGAAGGTAAGGTTTGGGGATCACCATACCTCTCCAAGTGTGCACAGCTCCATGATTATCCAGACAGGATTCTCTGTGATGACTCCAATCAGCTTCACAATATGAGGATGGTCAAACTGACGCATTGTTACTAGGGAAGAAAGTTCTCCATAGTTATTCTTTTGAAAAGTCTTTCAGCTTTTCTGAAGACGAATTCAATTAAGACACAAGGCTGGCAATGGGGGAACTTTAAACTCAATTCCATAGGTCAGTTCAGCTCACAAACGGGAATAAATTGGCACAACAAGTTATGTTCTACTATTGAGGTTTAAGATAACCACTGTTAAGGAAAACCCTTTACCTTCTGCACATGTGGTGGGCGGTGGGGCAGGCAGAGAAGAAGAAGAAAGAAGAAAGGGGAGGAGGAGGAGGGGAAGAAGAGGGGAAGGGGGAAGCAGATGGGGAGGAGGAGGTAGAAATGGAGGAAACGGAAGAGGGTGGGGGAAATGGAGGAGGAGGGGGAAAGAGAGAGGGAAGGAGAAGGGGGGAAGAAGGAAGAAGAAGGAGGAGGCAGAGAAGAAGAAAGAAGACCCTTTTCCCCCGCAAGGACAGATCTGACCTTGGGATAGCTTTCTAGGTCTTCTACAAATCTGCTAAGTAGAAGTGTGTAATTCATTTACTAGGCAACCACCTTCATGGTAAAAATCACTCCTGACTGGCAAATTGCTGGGGAAGGAGGTAAAATGGGACTAAAAATACCTGGTGAAAAGCTACAGCTAGGAGATGCCCTGAGTGTGTGGACTATGGTAACCGGGTGTGTTTCTTGAAAGGCCTTGGAAGCCATACTCCATGGGAAAGTCACAAAAGATTTCCAACTTTGACATAAAAGGTTGGTTCCTGCATCCACCACTGTTCTCTTGTCCTCTTAAATTTAACTGGTTGCTTTCAGGGCCCTAAAAGAGACTGTTTTGGCCGGACATGGTGGCTTGTGCCTGTAATCCCAGCACTTTGGGAGGCTGAGGTGGGCAGATCACCTGAGGCCAGGAGTTTGAGACTAGCCTGGCCAACACGGTGAAATCACGTCTCCACTAAAAATACAAAATTAGGTGGGCGTGGTGGTGCAGGCCTGTAATCCCAGCTACTCAGGAGGCTGAGGCACGAGAATCACTTGAGACCTGGAGGCAGACACTGCAGTGAGCAGGAATTGTGCCACTGCACTTCAGCCTGGGCAACAGACTGAGACCCCATCTTAAACAAACATACAAACAAAACAACAACAACAACAAAACACAAAAAAACTGTTTACAGGACAGCCATGAGGACTTTCACATGAGAGAAATGCCAGCTGCTGCCTTTCTGGCACACTTTGTTTCTGGTCCTGTATTACTCTCAGGAGAGTCTGATACCAAATGTGGCCTATGGCAGTAACATGAGTTTGATTGCCTAATGGAGCCAAGATGATCAACAGGGCACTGCATATATACATATATCTCTATCCGTGGACATGTATGTTAAGGTGTATGCATTTATACTTTCTAATATCAGGGCTGAGAAGGTTACTTGCACAGTATATGGGGATTAGCAAAACACAGAACAGACTTCACAGAATTATAGCATTTCAAAACTGTAAGTGATTTTAAAGGTGCCCTGCTGCAGTGGCTCCAAAAACACCTGATTTCACAGACTATAAAAATGAGAAAAAAAATTTCTGATGCCAAGCAAGGAAATTAGAATAAGAGAAGTAATTTTAAAAATATAATCAACATGTAATATTGTCAACATGTTATAGAATAGCTGGTATTGACCATTGTGAGGAAAAATTGTAAAAGACTTTGTTTTTGTTTTTAAGACGGAGTTTCGCCCTTGTTACCCAGGCTGGAGTGCAATGGCGTGATCTCGGCTCACTGCAACCTCCGCCTCCTGGGTTCAGGCAATTCTCCTGCCTCAGCCTCCTGAGTAGCTGGGATTACAGGCATGCACCACCATGCCCAGCTAATTTTTCGTATTTTTCGTTGAGACGGGGTTTCACCTTGTTGACCAGGATAGTCTCGATCTCTTGACCTTGTGATCCACCTGCCTCGGCCTCCCAAAAGACTTTGAAATGGGTCAAAAAATATTAGGGGATGTTCTGTCTAGTTCACTTATGTGTTTTACAAGTTTCCCTCATATTCCAAAAACAGGACCTGGTAGTGTTTTTAAACAAACACCACCAACAAAAACCCAAATAACATAAACACCCAGCACATAATCCAAAACATATAATTAAATCTCACCTTGTCAGATTCAGTTCATTGCTTATACTGTGGTATTTTTGGATAAACATTAAGGCACCCAGAATATTTACTATAATTATACTTTTGATTTACTATAAATAACTATTTGTTATAACTTTTGGTTTTATGTTATTCTCATGTATAATTATCAAGCCTTTCATATTTCCTCAGAAGTAATTATTAGAAATATAAAATAGTACAAAGCTAAGAGAATCTTGCAGCCACTAGGAAACTCTAGCCAAACTGAACTAAAAATAAACACGTAGAATAGTTTAGAAATTAAATTTTACTGGAATATATTCTTGCTCATTTTTTTCTGTCCTGTCGTCTATGTATGTTTCACAGTACAATGACAGAGGTGAATACTTGGGACAGAGGCTGTATGGTCTGCAGAACCTAAAATATGTACTATGTGGCCCTTTAAAGAAAAAGTTCAACAATTTCTGATCGAGGCCATATTTTCTATCTTGTATATAGTCTGGTAAAGCCCTACAGAAGTTTAGATACACAACGTCTATCACATTTCCCTGAAATAACTGTTGAGTAACCCTCTCAAAGAAGAAAACAACATTAGTTCAACTTTTATATATATATATACATATATGTATATGTGTGTGTATATATAGATATATATATAACTGATTTTTGTAATGACAGTTCCAAAGTCCTACAAAATCAGAACACAGTAACTGTTCAGAATTTTAAGAAAAGATAACCAATTTTTAAAATTTGCATTTCTGAAAATATAAAACGCACAAGAATACCAGCAAAGGTAAGGCAGACATGGTGTCGGGTGATGATGACTGATGTGGTCTGTTTTCTCGGCCTAGGTGCTCTGCAGAAATGAACTGTCAAGACAGAAGTCATTGGCCAGGCCTCCTCTTGCACTTAAGTCAAAGACGCAGGAACAGGATTAAGGATGTTCTGAGACTTAATGTAGTCACCACATGGTTTACTCCATGATTATTAATTTACTGGACTGTTAGATGGTAAATATTTACTAAAATGGAAAGCAGAAGGCATTCATTTGATGCATACATCATGTAGGACACCAGAATGACAAACATCTACTGGGTATTCTCTAGGTGTCAAGCATTGTGCAGGGCACCGAGTATGGAGTGGTGAGCAAAGCAAACATGGTCCTTATCCCCACCGAGCTTAAGGCCTAGAGGAAGAGACTGACAATAATCATTTGTAAACAAGGTAGCTTTAATTAGGAATTCTTAGGAAGAAAAGAACATAGTCCTGTGTGACAATGAATACTATGGGGAGGCTTTTATATGGTGGTGAGAAAAAAGGTTCTCTATTGGAGGTAATGTTTAAGTTGGGGCCTGAAGCATGAGATAAGGCAAGCCATCGGAAAGGAGGAAGAGAAACATCACAGCTTGAGGGCAGGTAAGAAAGACTTGGATGTGTACAAGATCCTCACTCTTTAAGAGCTTACATTTGGGAAAGATTCATGCAGAGCTCTATGAATGGAGCCTATTCATGCAGAGCTCGTTCAAGGTAGCTTCTTCACCCAGAGTCAAAGGAATGGAGGTGGAGAAAATTATTTCTAAAGGCCAGGCACAGTGGCTCACGCCTGTAATCCCAGCTCTCTATGAGGAAAAGGCAGGCAGAGCCTAGGACTTTAGAACAGCCTGGAAAACAGCAAAAACCCGTCTTTCTAAAGAAAAAAATTAGCCAGACGTGGTGGTGCACACCTGTAGCACCATCTCTTTGCAGGCCTGAGAAGGGAGGATCCCTTGCATCTGGGAGGTGACACAGCGAGATTCGAAAAAGACCCTGCCTCAAAAAAAAAAAGTTAACTGCTGCTAGCTAAAATCACCTGGGAAGAGTCCTTTTCCGAGGTTTCTTCTTGAGTGAAGGTTTTGTTTAGTGTTTTGGAGTCAGGGTCTCATTCAATCACTCAGGCTGGAGTGCAATGGCACGGTATTAGCTCACTGTAACAAGGGCCTGCCTCCCAGGCTCAAGGGATCCTCCCACCTCAGCCTCCTAAGTAGCTGGGACTACAGGCATGGGCCACCATGCCCTGCTAATTTTTTTAATTTAAAATTTTTTTTATAGAGATGGGGTTTTACCATGTTGCCCAGGCTGGTCTTAAACTCCTGGGCTCAAGCAATCCTCTTGCCTTGGTCTACCAAAATATTAGGATTACAAGTGTGAGCCACTGTACCTGGCCTCTTTTTGGATGATTTATTCTTTTTTTTTTTTTTTGAGACAGAGTCTTGCTTTATTGCCCAGGCTGGAGTGCAGTGGCGCAATCTCAATCTCAGCTCACTGCAACCCCCCACTCTGGGTTTCAAGCTATTCTACTGCCTCAGTCTTCTGAGTAGCTGGGACTACAAGTGTGTGCCATCATGCCCAGCTTATTTTTTGTATTTTTCACAAAGACGGTGTTACCATGTTGGCCAGACTGGTCTCAAACTCCTGACCTTAGATGATCTGCCTGCCTTGGCCTCCCAATACAGGCGTGAGCCCCCACACTCGGCCTGGGTGATTTGTTCTGATTTTGTAGCAGGATAAGGGGAATAGTCATAGAGCCCTATTCCTTCATTAGTCTATGAGCTCCATCAGGGCAGGGACTGTGTGTGTCGTGCTCACCTCTGCATTCCCAGGGTCTGGGCAGCATCAACATTAGGATTACTTATATATCTGCACCAATTCCAGTGCAGAGATGTGTAATGGCATAAGTACCAAAGTATGAAGGAAATGTACATCCACCTACCTTTACACATAAAATATAATTTACCTGGAAAAATCTGTAGACTGGTGCTTATACAAATTTAGACATTAATTTGCAAGGCAAAATAATAAACATAGTTGTCTCCTAAAAATCAAAACATTATTTTTCTTATTTCTTAAGAGACAGTTTGGATCTCATAGACAGAAAGTTGAATGGAGTTCCACAGAAATTTCTAGAAACTTACAGGCTTCTTGAAGAAATTTCTCTCTCACGCTGTCCGAAGTACAGTTTTTACATGTTTTAATTGCAACTGCCAAAGCTGGATTCTCCTGTGTTAGGGAAATTATAGAATCACACACACATGAAAAAAGGTTTGCTATAATTAATCAATTCATGAAAAGCTGTCTGTTTTGCAACTATGTTGGTTATGGAACAGACAGAATCAGAAAAGCAAAATCTCAAAAATGAGAGGAATACTTAAAAACATTCAAAATAAAATCCCCTGAGAAAAATGGTCATGCACATGAAACATTGCATCAATTAATTTATTTATTCATTGACAAACATGTATGAAAGATACATGTTTCTGGTACTATTCTAAGTGCCTGGGATACACTGTTCAACAGCAGAGGCAGCAGTCCCTGTACCTGTCAAGCTTACATTCCAGAGGGGAACACAGACGATAAATAATAAATTAATTACATAGTATGTTAGAAGGTAACCATGTTATAGAAAAGGGAGACAGCAGATCAGGATATGGAGAAAGGGATGGAGGTTGCTATATGAGGTAGGCCTCACTGAGCAGATGAGACAAGAGCAAACAAACAAAGGAGGGAGGAGAAAGAGCTGGTTAAGGAACAGCAGGGTGCTCAAGGAACATGAGCAAGCCTCAGCTGGCACACAGGGTGGAAGGAAGGAGGGTGAAAATCATAGAGTCGGAGAGGAATGAAGGGGCCAGACCACAAGGGGTCTTCAAGGCCAATAGAAAGATGTGGCTTTTACACAAGTGAAATGGAGAGCCAAGGTAGGGTTTGGATAGAGGAGTACCATGGCGTGACCCAAAATTGTGAAGGAACATTCTGCTGTGGTATTGAGAAACGGCTGCAGAGAGGCAAGGTTAGAGACAGGGAGTTCTGCAGGTGGCTACCACAGTAACTCAGGTGACAAGTGATGGTGGCTTGGACAAACATGGTAGCAGTAGAGATGGAGAGGAGGGCTGAGATTCTGGCTATACTCTGAAGCTAGGGCAAAGTCAAGTTCAGGTTTTTGACCAGAAAAACTGGATAGAAGGGGAGGATCGGAAGCTCAGCTTCGGATGTAATAAGCCTGAGATGTCAGTAAGATAGCCAAGTCACACCGGCGAAATGATCGGCAGGATACTGCGACTGATGTTCAGGAGAGAAATCTGAGCTGGACAACAGACATCTAGAAGTAGCCTAGACAAAATCACTAAGGGAGACGAGAGAGGTCCAAGGACTGCTTTGGGTCTCTACAACATGAAGAGGTAAGGGAGAAGAGTGGAAAATGTCAAAGCAGACTGAGATGAGGCAACCAAGAAAGTAGGAGACAAAACAAGAAAAGGCGCTGCTCTGCAAGCCAAAAAGTCATTATGTATATTGACTAGTCGTTCACATTATATCATTTTATATATAATTACATCATAATAGAGAGATAATACATTGTCATTTACATTACTACTCTGTTCTCCATAACTAAAATGTAAGTTTCAAGACAGCAGGTAACTTGCCTGTCTTGTTTGTCAAAAAATCCCCATTAGCATAGCACTGAGTACACTATGTGCTCAATAAAGATCTGTAGAATTAATGAATGCTATTAATATCTTTCTTTTAAATGTAGATGCTGATTAACAAGTTACATGTGTCATATTTTCAAAATCCCTTAAATTGTGTTTTTGCTTAACAAGTTAGCTGTTGCATATTTTCAAAATACCTTAAATAACTTTATTTATTTTAGATTTCACACTAATTGTATACTATATGTTTCCAGGAAATAAAACATTTTCAAACAAGAGAAATATGAATGGTGAGATAACTGTATCATCAACTCAGGGACTGCAGTCCCTTTCTTCACCTCCGGAGGAGGCATGTCCATGTGCCAGATACCTCAAGGAAGGGGTTCAGATGGTAATGGTGACATGGTCCCTGGAGGACAGAGTAGCTGGCTCAAACAGAATGTGAACAAGAGCACAGAATACCTATCTACGAAATGTTTGAGTTTACAACCTTAGAGTCATTAACCATATCTGTGCTAAAATGTAACCACTTTACTTTGAATGAGTTAGTCTTATCTTCCTTAACTAGACTGTATATTTCTTTTTTTTTTTTTTCTTTTCTAGACTGCTCAGCAGGAGACTGTATACTTCCTTAGGACCATCACCATGAATTTTATTTCTAGCTAAATACGGAGCTAGCCACATGTAACAGGTATATAAGAAAACTGTATGGTTAGTATACAGTATAACTGAAATAAAATGCCCATTTTATAGAAGATCAGAGCAACAAAATCTTCCACATACCATAAAACCATCATCAATCCTGTCAACTAATTGAATACTCAGCAAACATGGTGCTTTATTAAGACAGTCTAAGGAAATGCAAACAAATCACTGCTCTTTAAAGACTTAGGGTTTCAAATGAATGTTAAGCGTTAAGATTCCATAGCTGGCACATATTCAAAATGCCACACACGAGCAATCATGAGGCTCAGCCATCAGTTTGGAGAATAGGACATGTGGCTAGTGGCCCCTCAAGTGGACATCAGAGGTCTGGGGAATGCTGAACTGTTAGAGGGGCCAGTTACAGAGATCAGACTGTTGGAGAATGGGTCAAGCAAAACCAGAAAATGTGCAAAGGGATTTTTCTAAAAACTAAACAGTTACTAATTGGTAATTACTCAAAATAGATTTTAAAAATCTTCTGTAAAATATAGGCAATATTTAGAAGAAGAGAGAAGTTTTTCACTGTTCAATGAAAATACCACTCTGTGGCCACTTTGCCTAGACAAGAGATGCATGATTAGGCTCCGAATTAATAACAGCTAGTAGATATTTAAAATATTTTAACAAATAAATCTAGAAGAAAGCTATTCTAGGATGAATTAAGAGAAAATTAGATTTAATAATAAATTTTTAAGGCTGAGAACAATAATAATGAATAATAATGAAGAGAGAATGTGCAAGTGATCAGCAGACGCTTGAAGAAAAGAAAAACAAGCCTGATAACCTTGCTTAATTAAAAAAAAATGAGTGCCAATAAGCCTTTAAGTAAACTACATGTTTACTGACTCTCATAATGAAGGTCCAAATTCTTCAAGATTCACACAGCCCCACACATGCCCCCGGTGGCCCTCCTATCCTTCCCATTGTTTCCTACCCTCTACTCTGCAGCCACACTGGCCTCAGGACCTGTCCTGTCCTGCCTCATGGCCTCTGCCTAGAACAGGCTTCCCCGTGAGAACGCTCAGGTTCTGCTCCTTGCCTTACTTGAAAGCTCTGCTAACATGTTATCTTGTCAGAAGTTCTTTCTGACCATCCCATGTAGAACAGAATCCCCTTGTTGTCCATGCATTGAATTTTTCTCAGACCCTCTTAAGATTTACTGTATGTCTTTTTTGTCTGTCAACTTGTGCCTCTGGGAGAATTAAGTTATATCCCCAGCACCTAGAAACAGTAGCTGTCACGGAGCAGACAATGGATACAAAAGTGCTAAAAGAATTAACTGAATCTTAAATAAAAATGGTAGGTCTTTGCCCATGAAATTTATGCCAAGTTACATTTTGACCAATTAGCAACAATGCCTGATAAAATATCATTTGATTTTACGGAATACTAAAGAACATGCTCTAGAAAAAAGGATTTATACTAGAAACTTAGAGAAAGGCATAGACTGCACTATAAAATTAGACTCCCACATTAACAACAAAACAAACATATAAAATATACACAAAAAAGATATTTAACAGGCCTGCCATGGTGGCTCACATCTGTAATTCCAGCACTTTGGGAGGTCAAGGAGGTTGGTCACTTGAGGTCAGGAGCTCGAGACCAGCCTGGCCAACGTGGCAAAATCCCATCTCTACTAAGAATACAAAACTAGCCAGGTGTCGTGTCATGCGCCTGTAATCCCAGCTACTTGGGACACTGAGGCAGGAGAATCACTTGAACTCAGGAGGCAGAGGTTGCAGTGAGTCGAGACTGTACTGTTGTCAGTCGCAGAAAAGTACAGCACATACAATTACGTATAGTACATAATACTATATTTTTTTCTAATAAACTACACTTTTAATTGTTATATTAGTGAGACAGAGTCTTACTCTGTTGTCAGGCTGGAGTGCAGTGGTGTGAACAAGACTAACTATAGCCTTGATCTCCTGGGATCAAGTGATCTTTCCTCAGCCTCCCAAGTAGCTGAGACTAAAGGTGTGCACCACCAGGCCAGGTTAACTTTTAAATTTTTGTTTGAGACAGGGTCTTACTATGTTGCCCAGGCTGGTCTTGAACTCCTGAGTTCAAGCAATCCTCCTGCCTCAGTCTCCAAAGTGCTGCGATTACAGGCATGAGCCACTGCACCAGCCCCTTCTACTTATAAAACAAAACAAAACAAAAACCAGTCAACTGTAAAACAGACTCAGGCAGGGCCTTTTGCAGGTATCCAGAAGGCGGCATTTCTGCCCTAGGAGATGACATCTCCATGTCTATTACCGCCTCTGAGGACCTTCCAGTGGGATAAGGTATGGAGGTCAATGACAGTGATATGGATGATCCCTACCTTGTGTATGCCTAGCTTAATGTATGTGTGTCTTAGTTTTTAAGAAAAAAGTTTTAAAAATTTAAATTAAAAAAAGCTTATAGAACAAGGATATAAATACTTTACATGACTGTACAAGTGTTTTTGTTTTGTTTTAAACTAAGTATTACTGCAAGAGTAAAAAAGCTTAAACAATTACAAGATGCATGATGTAAAAAAGTTACAGTAAGCTAAGGTTAATTTAGTATTAAAAAAGTTTCTAAAATAAATTTAGTGTAGCCAAAGTGTATAGTGTTTATAGTCTATAGTAGTGTATAGTAATAATCTAGGCCTTCACATTTACTCATCAACTCACCCAGAGTAGCTCCTAGTCCTGCAAGCTCCATACATGGTAGATGCCCTATATGATTGCACCATTATTTTATATGTTATACTGCATTTTTATAGTATTTTTTCTGTATTTAGATATATGAATACCAAGTGCTACAACTGCCTACAGTATTCAGGACAGTAACATGCTGTACAGGTTTGTAGCCTAGGAACAACAGGATATTGATATTGTACAGCCTAGGTGTGTAGCAGGCTAGACCATCTATGTTTGTGTAAGCATACATGTCATCTTTGCACAATCATGAAATCGCCTAATAATGCATTTCTCAGAAAGTATCTCCATCATTACACGTGGCACATGATCTATTAGTCTAAAATTTCATTTAAAAAAATCACCAATCTAATTTAAAAAGACATGCAATAACAGATGCTGGTGAAGATGTGGAGATTTGCACTCTTGTACACAGCTGCTAGTAATGTAAAATGGTACAGCTGTGTTGTAAATCATTTTGGCAGTTCATCAAAAAGTTAAGCATTCTACCCAAGGCAACATCATGGAACCCTGCCTCTAAAAAAAAATAATTAGCTGGGCATGGTGGCACACACTTGTAGTTCCAGCTACTTTGTAGGCTGAGGTGGGAGGACCACTTGAGCCTGGGAGATTGAGGCTTCAGAGAGCCATGATTGTACCACTGTACTCCCTTGGTGACAGAGTAAGACCCTGTCCTCAAAAAAAGGAAAAAAACAGAAAAAGTTGGCTGGTTCAGTGGCTCATCCCTGCAATCCCAGTATTTCCGGAGGCCAAGGCAGGAGGAACATCTGAGTCCAGGAGTTTGAGACTAGCTTGGGAAATGTAGCAACTAGCTTGGGAAATGTAGCAAGATGCTGTATCTACAAAAAATTTAAATTAGCCATGTGTGGTGGCACTTGCCTATAGTCCTAGTTATGTGGGAGGATGACTTGGGTCCAGAAAGTCGAGGCCGCAGTGAGCCATGATCGCATCACTGCACTCCAGCCTGACTGATAAAAGCAAGACCCTATAGCCATTTTTACCCTCCCAAATCACTGACACACACCCACACCCATATCCACACACTCTCTCTCAAACAACAGTTACCATAAGATGAAGCAATTCCACTAGCAGGTATATACAAAAGAGATACATTTATACACACAGACACACGTACATATAAAAATACATATCCACAGAAAAATTTGTGTATGACTGTTCACAAAAACATTTTAATAGTCAAAAAGTGGCAACAATCCAAATATTCATCAGCTGATGAATGGATAAACAAAAGGTGGTATATTATACACCTATACAGAAGCATTATTTGGCAATTAAAAAGGAATGAAGTACTGACACATACTGCAACACAGATGAACTTTAAAAACATTATGCTAAGTGAAAGAAGCCAATAATTAAAAAACCATATATTATGAGATTCATTTATATAAAATGTCCGGAATATTCAAATCCGTAGAGACAGAAAGTGAATGAGTGGTTGCCAGAGGCTGGGGAAGGGTTGAATGGGAAGTAACTGCTAATGGGTATAAAGTTTCTTTTTGAGGTGAAGAAAATGTTCCAAATTGATTGTGGTGACAGCTACACAACTCTGTGAATACACTGAAATGCACTGAATTGGATACTTTAAAAGAGTGAACTTCATAGTAAGCAAATAATACTTTGGTCAAGCTATTATTGTGGCAATCATTTTTTAAATTTATTGATCTCTTTTGGAGGGTAAACTGGGGCAAATTAATGTTTCTTTCTCAAAAATGCAGGTAAGTAAGTATACTGGCTATTTCTGACTCTCATCTAATTTGTTAATTCTATCCAAAGAACAGTCGCCTATGGAAGCTATTACTGATGACAAAGGCTAAAAGAGATCAAAATGGATAAAACACAGGCCCAGCCTTGTAGGAGCTAATGTTGCCATTTTTCGGCTTCTGAATATGCCAAGTAAAAGATATTTATCAAGATATTATATCTTTTGTAATTATAATATATAAAAATTTTGGTTTCTGAATATGCCAAGCACAAGCTGATATTTATAAGATATATCTTCTGTAAATATTAATACCTAGAAGAACTAAGGACTCATGAAGATGAAAAAAGCAATTTAAACTTAAATAGCCAAAATTAGTGTAGTTGCTTGGTAGTCTTAAAAGACTTACTGGACTGATATAAACGCCTTGATGTACATCTCCAAATTGGCCTTCTCCAATACATCGTCCAAGTTCTATTCTTTCTCTTTGAATCTCATAATCTCTGGCTGCAAAACATAATTCACACATCATTAAATACTTACTGCTCCAAATATAGAAATAACACTTGACATATTTCTTGATCATCCATAAATACAAGTTTCATCTGTGGCACATCAATCTAGGAAAATGCTTTAAACAGGGTGGAATTCTCTTAAACAGTATTTTAACAGGAATTTATGTAATTAGTAATGGTATTAGAAGAACTATCAAAACAGTGAGTTCTACTAAAGGTAGATATTTTTCATGTTGTTCCTAGGAGTTTTAAAATTTCTGATTTATTTTATATCTATTTGATAGTTTTCTAAATAATCGCTCCAACTATTAAATTATATGCTTAATTATTAAGAACTATTAGCTTAGGTATTAATATATGAAGGCTATAAAAGCATAGTTATTTAAAGCAATTATTTTACAAATAACTACAGTTTGTAAATATGGAAGTAATATATAAAATTATGTCATAAGAAAACTTTATATTTTGAAAGTTTAAGAGTTTTCCACTTCATGATAATCCTATCTCTATATTACTTATGGAGCTAAAAGAGTTTAAAGAGGTAGGTTCTAAGAACTAATTTCAAAATCAGATGGCTCAGAATCAAGGTTGGACATATCAACATTATAAATCATAAATATTTTTTACTTTTGAGACCATGTGTCTCAATATATTATTATAATTTATATAAAAATTGATTATTTAGGTTTTTGAGGCACATGGAAAGAAAATGCCCAATAGGAATATAATAGTTTCAATTACAACTCATTTAGTTACTTGGTATTTTGATTTATTTCAGTTAAGAAACTCATCTCCATAGGTTATCACATATATATTCCACTAGTATAATCACCAATGAAATACACCAAGAGCCAGATATTTTTACATGTTCCCCCTGGTTTATCAAATTATAAGTACAGAACGTTCAACCCAAAATTTAGGTAGTTATTTTCCTCTTTAAAATCACTTTAGCCAGTAGTTCCACTGATTTAACAGTATGAGTAAACCAATGACAAATAGTTTAAAAATAAAAGTTAACCAAAAACTGAAACATCCCACTATCACTCCAGAGGTGGCAATTGCAAGCAAATGCAGTTAATTTAAAGGAATCCTGTTACCTTCATCTATTCCATAGCTTTCTGTATTGCAATTAAGAGAGAAAAAAAATTGAAGACCTTGCTTAGAAATAACTAATAGCAATTAGGTTAAAAATACAAACTTGAAAAGAATATTTCAATTATACTTAATTTTTAAAATATTTTAAGCACAAACACGAATTTAAAAAAAGAACTAAATATACGTAAAAACTAAATATCCTCAAGTTTACTCAATGTTAGTTAAACAATGCTTTTAAGTTCCTATCTCATCTATTACTTATTTTTTGTGGGATATGAATGAAAGCCATGTTGAACATTTACCACTCAACTATAAATAATAAATATATAAATAAAAATGGGATCATCTGCAGGAATGTACAAGTGACTATATGGCTAATCAAACAAGTAAGGAAGTTTTTTTTTCCTCCCTGAGACAGGGTCTCACTCAGTTGCTCATGCCAAAGTACAGTGGTGCAATCAGGGCTCACTGCAGCCTCGACCTCACAAGCTCAAGCAATCCTTGCACTTCAGCCTCCTGAGCAGCTGAGACAACAGGCGTGTGCTACCATGCCTGGCTAACTTACTTATTTATTTTTTTTGTAGAGATGGGATCTTGTTGTGGTTACCTGGGTTGTTAATACACTCTTAGACTTGAACAGTTCTCCTGCCTCTATCTCCCAAATTGCTGAGATTACAGATGGGAGCCACCATGCCCGGCCAAAAAGTTAAACCTAAGTTTAAACATTTTTTCCATATTGATGCTGGCAATCAAAATGTATACACAAGTTTCAGCTCTGGCCTCTTTTGAATCACTCTCTATTGAAGAAGCTCTTGAAAGGGGTCCACCAGGCAAAGCGCACACCTGACAAGCAACATTGGGTAGTTTCTCTGCATTTTGGTAATGCTTCCTTAACGTAAACAGAAAATCCAAATAAGAATATTTATACAATAGAATAAGGCACCTGTAACATTTATTTTACAAATATATATAGCTGTACTGAAATCAGGACATTCAAGATTTTGAATTAACTACTAAGACTTCTGAGGACTCTTTAAAAGGTAGGTTTAATTTTTTTTTATATTCAAGTCCATACTGTGTGGAAAATTTTAAAAATTAAAATAAGAAAATAAAATTAAAAATAATTTTTTATGCAAATAAAATTTCAAGAGTTTGTCTAATTTAAGATCTGGAGTCTACATACTCCAACACGAGACCTACGATTTTCCTTAATTAACAAGCTACCCAGCACGAAGAGATGTAGCATCTTGACATTTCCAGGCTGAATAAAGGTTAAGAATTCTGTTTCTCTCCCCATACCTCCCACCCCTGAGGTGTACAGATTGACAATGGTTAGAAGCTATTAGTCAATGGCAACAAAGAATAAACAACTTCAAGGGGAAGACGCAAATCTTTGAATATATGTGTGTGAATGTGTGGGTATATATGTGTGTGTATGTATGTGTGTGTATACACACACATTCACACACATATATACTTAACTAATAATACTAATTTTCTACAGATAGAAAATACCCTCATCAATAAAGGTTCTATTATGATACAGCCAGAAAACAAGATTACAAAAATCCTCTAACTAAACATTATTACAGACATTTGAGTTTTAGGCTTCTCACCTTAGAGTGGGCACATGTAATATAGAATGGTAAAAGCTGAAAAGAGTATTTCTGTTCAGCACCCAAGGAACTATAAAAAATGGCTCTAAAAAGACAGTAAGAATCAAAAACTTTTAAATGCAAGGAGGTATCTGTGAAGTCTGAGCAAGAACAAAATAAGAAATGTACTTACTTGAGGGCATGGTGTAAGTATCTTCTTCATCTATAATCTCAGCATAATCATCTGTCTCTGTAGGAAAAGAAACATATCTGTTGAAAGAGGTGAAATATCTGACCTCCTGGTATTTCACATAATTAAAATAGGCAAATCAGTCTGCTTAAATCCTCTAATCCTGCTGAAATATTCTTAAAACACTATTACTCAAATTTTGCTCATACATGAGTCATTTATGGAAATAAAAGTGACATCATTGTCCAATATGTTATAATACACAGACTTGTTTATCAGAGAGCAAACAGGGCTAACAGAGAAAGCCCTTGTAAAAAACAGAAAGACATGAAACAACTATGTATATGCTTCAAATTAACCAATCTGTACCATCTGCAAAACTCTTCCTCAACTACACCAAATACATGTTTTAAACTACAATTGTCTACTGGCATTTCTTCAAATAAGACTGGTATCTCCAAAACACAGTATGTGATTTTATTAACAATTAGTCTTGAGAACACAATCTGCATGGAACCTTGAGAAAATAATGGCAGTCCCATTTTTTAGATTAACTGTGCTAATTCATTCCATTTGCTCAGGGTTGAGAAATATAACCCAGTAATTTATTTCCTAACTTTTAAACTCAGATATCCCAAGAGTAGGCATTATTGTCAAAAGGGTAAAAGATCTTAAAAAAAAAAAAAGCATATTAAATAAAGAATAAGCAGCATATTAAAATGAGGATATCTGTATCATGTCAAGAAGTTCCAATGTTTCTACTGACTCCTTTGGGCAATATAGCAACTTAAAAGTCCACCAGTATATTAATGGGAAATTTAAAAATACCCATCTGAAGAAAACAGTCACTCATATAGGTAACAACTACACTGAAAAATCATTTCAGCCCTGTCTTTTTTCTCTTTCTAAAAAAAGAAAAATCTTTAGTTGCTCCATGTATAAGGGTTTTAACTGCTAGGCCATTCTCATGAGTCATAAGAGTAGGGACAGTACTTTGTGATGCATCTTTTCCAAGGAGCTCTATTTTGATATTTTGACCTGGCATCCCTGTTTAACACCAGAGAAACTAAAAGCTACAAGTTCTTGCTTCTATGCTGCCTTATTATTGCATTCAGATATTAAAGGTATAGAATTGAAAGAAAACAGAGAATATATGTGGTTTACAGTCACTAGGATATCTATCATTCCACATACTACTATGGTAATGACTGAGATCAAATCTACAAATGGAAGAATTCACTTATTATGTAATCATCATTGAAAGTGATTACAGTAAAATAAAAAAGCTTTGCAAGCAGAACATAACACAAATCAATTCTCTTTAAGACAGTTATTATTTGTAAACTATTCCTAAGTCCTATATGACAGGTGGATAATCTAAATTATTCTTCTGTGTTTATAAGTGGTAATACTCATAACATTAAAAAAGTTTTAACAGACTCGAAATCGTACATTATTTTATTTCTGGACTTCTCCCTCTTAATCTGTTTTCAGGGAATACTAAGAACATTAAATTGGCATCTGTAGGCCTATAGCTCTGCTTCTGTGTAAGATGGCTTATCAAAAGACCCTATGAAAGAAAATTTGGGGATGGAAGGGAGCTGCTAACACACTTGCAACAACAAAAAAACTAAGCAAGAGAAGAATCTACTCTAATAGCTAAGGCAACAGAAGCCACACAAATGGCCATTTGCAATCATTTCTCTTTGGATTCCATAATTTAACATGCTCAATTTTGTGATGCTCTGCTGAGAAAATGAATGCAACTAAAGCTGCTTTTCCACACAACAGCCCTAGCACCCTCACTGCCTCCTTTTATATAAAGCATGTGCCTTTAGAAGTAAGACACATGGGTTGGCCCTGCTGCAGCAGGATTTTGGGAGAGAGCACCACTCAAACTCTGAACCTCTGCTTCCCTGGCCCCATTTGCCCTGTTCTCCAACTTGCCGAAGAGTCTCAACAACCCTGCATGTAGCTCGTGGTGTTACTAAGTAGATGGTCTGCACTTGTCACCATAGGTACCAAAGCTTCATATGGCTGCAGGGCTTCATTAAAAGCCTGTTCAGAAGCCCATGTCTATCAGGTGACAGGTGTCTATCGCCTTAATGAAGAAGGGCATAAAGCTGCTGCTAACAGCAGTGACGGTGACCTCCAACTGAGGGCTTTACCATGCACTAAAGCTTATGTTGGCCCAGAGCCAATTTTGGTTTTAGCCATCTATTCAAAGATCTCTCCTCAAACTAATTTGCCCCATCCCATTGTTCTTCATCATGTTCCTTGACTCATTTTCCTCATTACCTATAACCACCTGGTATAATTTTGTTTCCTGTGAACTGTATGCCCACCCCTCCAGAATGGAATAACCACCAGAGTGAAACCTTCATGTATCTTGCTCACTACTATGTCCTCAGCAGCTAAAACAGTGCCAAGCACAGAGAAGGTCCTCAAGAAACATGCTAAACCAAACGAATGAATGCACTGCAGCAATCAGTAAAGGAAGTCTATACCCCTAGGAAACTCAGGCAAAGGATTTAATCTGTGTGAGGCATCAAAGAAGTGAACAGCAGAGCTGCAATACATGCAACAAAAACCACAAGCACATTTGGGGGAACCTGATTGAGCTTTGGAAAGTCACTTCACCTGGCAATGCTTCAGCTGTGCCCTCGTGGGTAAAATAACATCCACCTTGTAGGGTTGTTATGAGGATTACAGAAGACACAACAAACAGCTGAGATGTGCCCTGCACATAAAAGATCATCAAGAAACAGTAGCTACTCTTATTGTTTTGCTTCTTCTGAGGGCTCTCTGAAAGAAACCTGGCAGTTGAGGGTCTACGATTTTTGTGTGCTGATATTCTCAGTCAGTCTTTTCAGTTTGACAGCAGTCTTTCAAGGACTGTCTCATTTTATAGAATCCTCAGGAGAGATACCAACCTCCAAAATAATTGTGAAGGAGTAAAAGTAAATAGGCTGATATATATCGGGCTAGCACACATTAAGTTGCATGCATTTCAATTAATTCATATAATCACAAGAGAAAAACCTGTAAATTTTTTTTTTTTTTTTTTTTTTTTTGAGCTGTGTGAGTTCTACATAAAATCTTTGGGGATGTATCAAAGCTGTATGGGAATTACTTATATTTGGGGTGCAGGTGTGTATACTCTGATGCAATGTGAACAGAGAACTCAGGGAGTAAAATCAACAATGTTGCAGGTACATGGATCTGCAAAAGTTTATAATCTTTATATATAAGTTTTCAAGTGGTAACACCTAGTGTATACTTCCAAGAATTCTTCTCTTTTCTTTTTTTCTTTTTTTGAGACAGGGTCTTGCTCTGTCACCTAGGGTGGAGTACAGGGGTGCAATCCTGACTCACTACAGCTTTCAGCCCCTAGACTTAAGTGATCCTCCCAGATCACTCTCCCAAATAGCTGGGACTGCAGGCACACACCATCATATCTGCTAATTTATTGTACATTTGTAGAGATGGAATTTTGCCATGTTGCCCATGCTGGTCTTGAACTCCCGGGCTCAAATGGAATCCCAGAATGCTGGGATTTGGTCTGAAAGAGTCTGGCAGCTGAGGGTCTAGGATTTTTGTGTGCTGATACTTTCAATCTTTTTGGTTTGACAGCAGTCCTTTGAGGACTGTTTCATTTTATAAAACCCTCAGTAGAGATACCAACCTCTAAAATAATTGTGGAGTAAAAATAAATAGGCTAATATATAATTATCACCCTAGATTTAATTCAAAAGATAAGAAAAATATAAAGTAAAAAGGAAACAGGTTCAAAGACTTGGGCACAAATGAAGATAGGTCTGCATTCTATATTTAATAATAACAATGACTACTAATCCCATTATTAAGGGCTTACCATATACTAGATGCTGTTATAAATAATTACATATATTGTCATTTAATCCTCAGCAAAATTCTTTGAGGTTGTACTATGATCAACACCCCTATTTCACAGGCAAGAAACTGCTGCATACAAAAACAAGTGGGCCATATTTGGCCCATGGGCCTTACTGAACAAGACCAAGTGACTACCCTTAAGGCTCAGCTTACTCACCTGTAAAACGGGTTTAAGTACCCTTGCCCTGGCTAATTCATAGCATAGAAAAATCAATGGGTGGGGAAAATACATGAAAATGTTTGCAGACATTTATCTAAATTTTGATGCTTATACAGAGTAATCCTCACAACAACCACTTGAGATCTCTCCCAGATGAAGACCCAAGAGATGAAGCAATTTGCTTATGATCCTTCAGCTAGTCAGTTGCTGACTGGATGGGGCTGTGGAAAAAGGGCAAGGCTGGATCCTAAGACCTAACCACTTCCATCCAGCAGCCTTAGTGTCTCTGTTACTCCTTTGATTATCAGTTTTCTCACCTGCAAAACAGTGAGGACCATACCCAGTGATATTCTGACTGACTGCTGAGAGTCCGAAAAGTGCCCATGTGCAGAAAGCTCTCAATATTATCACAGAAGCAATCTAAAAGTGAAGCTCAAACCTCTGACTTCAAATCCCATGAAGAATATGCACTTTGAAGACCTTTTACTACAACTGTTTAGCTTATGACACTCAAGTTATCAATATCTCTCTTCTATTAACAAAAATGAAAATAGGTGAACTCTTCAGCAAAAGCATTTTAATTTAATCAGGAGGAAAAAATACAGTTCCTTCTTAATTTTAGTTTATAAAATCTTACTCCTTTAGTATAAAAGAGGATCAAGTTTCATGGAAGCAGTGTATGAAGTAGATGGGAAACATAAGACATTAAATGTAATTTAAAATTTTTAAATTTCTACCTTAAGTGCTATCCACTGTTTGAAAAAATAATTACCTTCTTGCTGATATTTCCTTAATTACGTTAGTTTCTGTGAGTCTTTAAAATCACTTTTCATTCTTTCCTTCTATTATCTCATTACCAAACTAATAATTATTACATATATACTATACTTGGAAAATAGTGTATGGATCGCTCTATCATTATAGCTTTCAAGTGTTACTCATTTTGCTTTTGACATTTTTTAAGAACTCTCAAAGTTTTAATAATGAAATATAAAAAATTTACTAGGAATACATACAACTCAAATTACTAAAATGTGATTTAAAAATTGATAGCTATCCTTTCTGTGCCAAAGCCCTAGCAATTTTTAAGATATCATTTTTGCAGACCATTTTGTACTTGGTTCTGTTGGCTCAAAAGCACATTTTGCCTTTCATTAAATACTAAATTATATTTCCATAAATAATTATCTCATAGCAGTAACACAAATGTGAAAATAAATATTACCGTCCCCACTAATTTCATCTGCAGATCCAGGTGGCATGCAAAGAAAGGGAAGTAGGGAACAGAGGGAGGGAGAAATAGGAAGGAAAAGAGGGAAGAGAGGGGAAAACACTATTAAAATTACAAGTAAATCAAAATGTAAGAAAAAAGAATTACCCCCCCACCCAGGGTTTAATTCAAAAGATGAAGAAAGATTGTAGTAGTAGTATGTATACTTGAATTTCAGGGCATTATGCCAAGTTTTAAGCTGCCAATGTATTACATGACATTACACACCAGTGTTACAGAGTGCAAACTGGATTCTGCCACACTAATCAAATTTGACTGAGTCTTACAATTAAATTTTAAAAATGGTTTCTACTTTCCTCAGAGGGAATTTGTGTCCCCTTTGATAAAAATGCAAACAAACTAGTCATTAATGTGTATGTTTAGCTATATGAAGAAAATAAACCCTCACTAAGCCCATTCCAATGAGCCAGTGGGATTTAAATATCACATGGTAGATGTAGGCCAGGTCCACTATTATAAACTGTGCGGAGCGCAGTACTTGAAGCTCTGCTAACAACTAAGGTTCTCATTTAAGTTTGCACAGAACAAATTTTGTTCTGAATAGTTTGGAGAAATTACTGTTTAAGTTATTATAAATATAAGTTTTGCTTTCCTAGAAAATGCTCCAAATGGCATAGCTGCCTTTACTATGCAGCAGCCCTAAATACCTGTCCCCAAAGCATGAAGAACAGAATAACTAGGGGGTCACTCTGACCATTCTCCTTCATTCAGTTGCATGCTATCTTAGGAAATCCATAATGCAAAAAGTGTGATCCTGCTGACCTCTGTGGGAAAACACTGAAACACCACAAATGAAACTGAGAAGCAACTTCTTGCCCTGTCATGCATTTAAAAACCAGCAGACAAACAAAAATCTATTCAAGACAGTGACCCAAAGATAGACATAAAACCTTGCCCCGACCCCAACCCCCTTATTGCTTCTGAACAATAAACAGCACATACACTAATATTCAATAAAGCTACGATCTATTCAGGATAATCTATAAGCATCGAGTTAGAGTTAGTTTCTCTGGAGTGATCTGGTTAACAGGAGAGCCTGTGCAAAAATGAGTGCAGAGTGCAGTACCCGTAGAAGGAGGATCATGGGAACAGAAGACCAAAGGGAGAAAGCGCTTGGCTTTCTTAACTTTATGTTGACAGTGACTGACTCCTTTATAAAGAGGCAAGAGAGGAAAGAAAAAAATAGAAACAAATTATTTCAATACAAAAGACAACTTCTGTTACATTTTAAGGCTTATCTATAAAAACAGATACAAAATCGCAATGCTTTTATTTTGACTATTGGCATGCCTTATTTCTTAATATGACTGACTAGAGTTTTAAAAAACATACTAATATTTAAAAATGTAATTTCCTGTAGATTAGTACTAGATACAGAAACAAGACATGAGACTCTCCCAGCTCTGTAGAACCAGCCAACTGTACAGATATTTTTCCAAATGACATTTAAAGCAAAAATCAAAGACCAATAAATAATTCAAGACTCCTGTGAACATTTAACATTGAACCATAAAGAAAAAAAATAGCAGATCTTGATTTGTGAAAGAGTTTTATGAACAACTTCCCCCAAATCATTAGCAACGACACACAGCTCTTGAGTTATATACTTTACATAAATTACCTTAACATAAAAACTGGGGATGAGGATCTTTGAAAATACAGGTTGCAAAACCTCTACTAGCATTACTGATTCATTCACTCACTCATTCATGTACTCAAAGCTAATTTTAGAGTCAAAAAGCTGGATCAGTAAGACACATTTCAGCTCTCCAGAAGCATACAGAAAAAATGAGAAAACAAGCAGCAATTACAGTGTGGCAATGGCAAGAGTGGACAAACGTGAAAGTGAAATCTAAGCAAGGGACGCAAGGATGTAGCCCTTTAAGACGTAGCAGTCAGCATATGACAGACACAGGTAACATCGACATTTAACTGCACACTCACAGAGTATCATCAAGAAAGATCAGAAGTATGGGCCCAGAAAGAACAAGGGTCAGGACTGTTTGCCCATCAACATGGTAACAATCTTATTGATACTGTCAACATATTAGGAAAAGAAATGAGAACAGAAATGCACTCGTCAGTAATATTTTTCAAATGGTATGCTTTGATCTTAGTAACATTTACTGACAATTTCATCTTATTGCTTGACTTGAAAAGACACTTTACACACTAAATTTCTGGACTTGGTATACCATGGCCCTAGAGTAAAAAGTAAAAGCATAAACTGGGCTCTCAGTTAAGAAGATGGGCCTGCAGCCTGTGTAACATAGCAAGACTCTTGTCCTTTTTAAAGCATTCAAAAATTAGCCAGGTGTGGTGTTGTGCACCTGTGGCCCCAGATACTCAGGAGGCTGAGGTAGGAGGACTGCTGGAGCTGGGAGGTAGAGCACGGACCACAGAAGCAGAGCCTCTAAACTCCAGCCTGGTGACAGAAGCAGTGTCTCGATAAAAAAGATGCGTCTGACAACTGGATGCACTGTGTGATGTGGGATGGGATTTTGGACTGGGGAAGGGAAAGATCAGGCAGCAATATTGATACGGGCCATTATTGGGATGAAATAAGAATTTGGACTATGGATAAGAGCATTTCTCCAGTGTTAAATTTCCTGATTTTGATAATTATACTCTGATCATGTAAGACAGTATCTCTGGTCTTCAGAAACACACACTGAAATGTTTATAAGAGGCACCATTTCTATAACTTGCTTTCCCATGGTTCGAGGGAAAAACTAGTAACAACAACAAAAATAACAACAAAAAAACCTATAGAGTGATAAAGTGAGCCAAAGTATAAACATATAGAACTGGAGGAAAGGACACATGAGACATCATGTTACTATTCTCACAACCATTCTCCAAGTGTAAAGTTACAGAAAAATAAAAAATACATGGAATACCAGCTCTGGAGCCAGACAGTTTGGATTCAAATACTGGCTCAATTACTTGTTCTGACCTTGGAAACATTGCTCAATTTCTGTTCCTTAGTTTTCTTATTTGTAAAATGGGGTATAACGGAAGCTACCTCCAGTAACAAGGTGGGGAGTGGATTCCACGGGATTTCCCGGGCACCTGGAACAGAGTGGCCACTCCACAAGTGCTGGCTACTCTTATTTTTCTCCTGTTCATTTCCTAACTGGACTGAATATTCTTTATACTAACTTACAAAGTGATTAAAAAAAAATTACAACTCTTACTACCAAAATTATGCCAGGTGAGGCAGATGAAGAGTTGGGAGTGGGAAAAGGGAGGTGGCACTGAAAAGCACTCAGTGAGGTACCAGAAGGCCACAGTGTCTGAGACCTCTTAGCTCATGGTAAGGGCACTGGCTTTTATTCTGAACGACGTCAAGAGCAAATGGAAGTAAGAAGAGTGACATCGTCTGTCATTTTTCAAAGGCTTCCTGGGAGCCTTCTAAAAGGGAATAGGTAGGTTTGCAATAATTTAGTTGAGAGACTGAGGTAAATATGAACCAGCGCATTCACATAGAAAGTTGGACTAGTGAGAAAAGAAAATCGCTCAGAGTGGCCTGAGGTATAGGTCTGCAAAATGTTTTAGTCCCAAAGAGGCAGGAGTGTGGGGCTTCAGTCATGCCCACCTCACCCATATCCTGCACCCAGGCCCAGAGCAATTGTTGAAAGGCATTTTGTTTTTAACTAGTGGCCTTACCCATTATCTTCACATTTTTAGAATTTATGATACAGTGTAGGAACTCTCTCTTTTCCTTTAAAAACCCACTTGTAACTGCTACTAATCAAGCATATATTCAGAGTAACTCAACCTATGTTCTGATTTGCAATCCTCAAACCTGGTCCCCCCACGATAAAAAACCTCTGTACTTAAATTATTTTGGCTCATTTTTTTTTTCTTTAGGGTGACATATCTGGCTTAAGTCCGTAGGATGTGGTGACTTCCTCCTGGACACCAGGCATTTCTCTCTCTGAAAGCAGCGCTTGGTATGAGCAGGAACCCACGGTCCCATCAGGTGTTATGGTGAGTTCTCTTCTTATTTATTTAAGGTCTACATTTTGTTTGGGCTGTTTTTCAAACCCTCTCTTTGCTTGTAGATCAAGGGCTTTGGTTTCCTGTATCTCTGGAAAGGAGGCTGAGTTAGGAGCTTTGCCTTCTCCGCCTCTGCCTAAGGGCAAGAGGTCTGGGTTATGCACTGGTCTAGCACCAGTGGTTTCACTTCTTTTGCCTAAGATTACACAGCATACATTTAAAATAGCAGCTGCTTTCTACTTCTTATAATTCAGATTTGTCTCTTCATTTCTGGCCATTCCTGTTAATTCCGAATCGAAAGATGCATGAGGGTGATTTATACTCATAAACAGCACACCTTAACCCTAAAGACATTTCTGGCCTTCGTCACTTCTGAAAGGTTCTTAAACTATGAGAAATCAAAACCTGAGCAGGTTTTTAAGGGACAACCTCCTTCAGAAATACCAGCTGGTTTTACTGGACATCCCCTTGCAAATATCTAGGAGCTTTCTACTTTTCCTGGCTGAAGTCTGATAAGAGATTTGAAAAGTATCTTAAAAGCTCCATGGTCAGAAGTCGGCTTACTTAAAAGCTGATACTCAGGCTATAATTCTTTTGGGTGTAAAAAAACATTCTGTGTTTGCCCTTTTGGATACTCTCTCTGGGATTCTTTCCCACAAACTAAAACTGCCTTTTAAATATGTTTTATCCCTGTTTGTTTCCCATCTTATTGGCATAATTTTTTGCAAAAAAACAAACAAACAAAAAAAACAAATATAAAACTCTACTGGCCTTTTAGAAAGCTTAACCTATCTCCAAACTGGCTCCTCCAAGTCTTGTTCTTCCCTCTCTTTCCATTTCTGCTCATTCCTTTTGCTACCTTTGATACCACATAGGAGACTTCGAGCAGCCCCCAGATTCCTTGAGTTGATGTGCCTCAAATTCTTTCTTGAGCCAGATCTAAGAACCATCTTTTGGGGTCTGGATCAGAATCCCTTTTAGGTAACACCATGGTATTTTCCCCTCTTTGAGGGGAACCAGGAATCAATGTAAAAGTGGGAGTCTAGGAATTGCTGGCAAGATGGCCCAATAGGAACAACTCCGGTCTGCAGCTCCCAGCCAGATTGACCCAGAAGGTGAGTGATTTCTGCATTTCCAACTGAGGTACCCGGTTCTTCTCACTGGGATTGGATAGACAGTGGGTACAGCCCAAGGAGGGCGAGCAGAAGCAGGGTGGGGCGTCTCTTCACCTGGGAAGTGCAAGGGGTTGGGAAACTCCTCCTAACCAAGGAAAGCCATCAGGGACTGTACCATGCACTCCAGCCCTGATACTGAACTCTTCCCACAGTCTTCGCAACTTACAGACCAGGAGATTCCCTCTCGTGCCTTTGCCACCAGGGCCCTGGGTTTCCAGCACAAAACTGGGTAGCTGCTGTTTGGGCAGACACCAAGCTAGCTGCAGGATTTTCTTTTTCATACCCCAGTGGCATCTGGAATGCCAGCGAGACAGAACTGTTCACTCCCCTGGAGAGGAGGCTGAAGCTAGGGAGTCAAGTGGTCTGGATTGGTGGGTCCCACCCCCACAGAACCCAGCAAGGTAAGATCCACTGGCTTGACATTTTTGCAGCCAGCACAGCAGTCTGGCTTGACCTGAGGCGCTCAAGCTTGGTGAGGGGAGGGGCATCAGCCATTGCTGAGGCTTGGGTAGGCAGTCTTACCCTTACAGTGTAAATAAAGCCGCTGGGAAGTTAGAAATGGGTGGAGCCCACCACAGCTCAGCAGGGCGGCTGTGGCCAGAGTGCTTCTCTAGATTCTCTCCAGTCTGGGCAGGGCACCTCTGAATAAAAGGTAGCAGCCCCACTCAGGGACTTAAAGATAAAATCGCTACCTCCATGGGACAGAACACCTGGGGGAAGGGGTGGCTGTGGGCACAGCTTCAGCATACTTAAATGTCCCTGCCTGGCAGCTCTGAAGAGAGCAGAGAATCTCCCAGCACAGCATTTGAGCTCTGATAAAGGACGGACTGTCTCCTCAAGTGCATCATCGGCATGTAACCTGACCAGGAGACACTTCCCAGTAGGGGCCGACAGAAACCTTATACAGGAGAGCTCTGGCTGACTTCTGGTGGGTGCCCTCTGGGACAGAATTTCCAGAGGAAGGAACAGGCAGCAATCTTTGCTGTTCTGTAGTCTCTGCTGATGATATCCAGGCAAACAGGGTCTGGAGTGGACCTCCAGTAAACTCCAGTAGACCTGTAGCAGAGGGGCCTGTTAGAAGGAAAACTAACAAACAGAAAGGAATAGTTATCAACGCAACCAAAAACTCGTCCACCTAGAGACCCCTCCTAAGGTCACCAACTTCAAAGACCAAACGTAGATAAATCCACAAAGATGGGGAGAAACCAGTACTAAAAGGCTGAAAATTCCAAAAACCAGAACACTTCTTCTCCTCCAAAGGATCACAACTCCTCGACAACAAGGGAACAAAACTGGATGGAGAATGAGTTTGATGAATTGACAGAAGTAGGCTTGAGAAAGGGGAATAACGAACTCCTCTAAGCTAAAGGAGCATGTTCTAACCCAATGCAGGGAAGCTGAGAACTTTGATAAAAGGTTACACGAATTTCTAACTAGAATAACCAGTTTAGAGAAGAATATAAATGACCTGATGGAGCTGCAAAACACAGCATGAGAACTTCATGAAGCATACACAAGTATCAATAGCTGAACTGATCAAGCAGAAGAATGAATATCAGAGACTGAATATCAACTCAATGAAATAAAGTGAGAAGACAAGATCAGAGAAAAAAGAGTAAAAAGAAACGAACAAAGCCTCCAAGAAATATGGAACTATGTGAAAAGACCAAATCTACATTTGATTGGTGTACATAAAAGTCATGGGGAAAATGGAACCAAGATGGAAAACATTCTTCAGGATATTATCCAGGAACTTCCCCAACCTAGCAAGGCAGGCCAACATTCCAATTCAGGAAATACAGAGAACGCCACAAAGATACTCCTTGAGAAGAGCAACCCAAAGACACATAATTGTTGATTCACCACAGATGAAAAGAAGGAAAAAATGTTAAGGGCAGCCAGAGAGAAAGATCAGGTTATTCACAAAGGGAAGCCCATCAGACTCACAGCGGATCTCTCAGCAGAAACCCAACAAGCCAGAAGACAGTGGGAACCAATATTCAGCATTCTTAAAGAAAAAAAATTTTCAACCCAGAATTTCATATCCAGCCAAACTAAACTTCCTAAGTGAAGGAGAAATAAAATCCTTTACAGACAAGCAAATGCTGAGAGATTTTGTCACCACCAGGCCTGCCTTACAAGAGCTCTTGAAGGAAGCACTAAATATGGAAAGGAATAAAGGTACCAGCCACTGCAAAAACGTATCAAATTATAAAGACCATCGTCACTATGAAGAAACTGCATCAACTAATGGGCAAAATAACCAGCTAGCACCATAATGTCAGAATCACAATCACATGTAACATTATTAACCTTAAATGTAAATGGGCTAAAGGTCCCAATTTAAACACACAGACTGACAAATTGAATAAAGAGTCAAGAACCATCAGTATACTGTGTTTAGGAGACCCATGTCACATGCAAACACACATACATAGGCTCAAAATAAAGGGATGGAAGAATATTTAAACAGAGGGAAAGCAAAAAAAAAAAAGAGCAGGGATTGCAATCCTAGTCTCTGATAAAAGAGTCTTTAAACCAAAAAAGATCAAAGGAGCAAAAGGCATTACATAATGGTAAAGAGATCAATGCAACAAGAAGAGCTAACTATCCTAAATACATATGCACCAAAATACAGGAGCATCCAGATTCATAAAGCAAGTTCTCAGAAACCTATAAAGAGACTTAGACTCCCAAACAATAGTGGGAGACTTTAACACCCCACTGTCAAATAGACCAATGAGACAAAAATTAACAAGGATATCCAAGACATGAACTCAGCTCTGGGCCAAGGGGACCTAATAAACATCTATAGAACTCTCCACCCCAAATCAACAGAATATACATTCCTCTCAGTACCACACTGCACTTACTGTTTTCTTTTTCTTTTGTGAAACAGAGTCCCGCTCTCTCGCCCAGGGCTGGAGTGCACTGGTGCAATCTCGGCTCACTGCAACCTCTGCCTCCCAGGTTCAAACAGTTCTCCTGCCTCAGCCTCCTGAATAGCTGGAACCACCGGTGCATGCCGCTGTGCCTGGCTACTTTTTGTATTTTTAGTAGAGACAGGGTTTCACCATGTTGGTCAGGATGGTCTTGATCTCTTGACCTCATGATCCGCCCACCTCAGCCTCCCAACATGCTGGGATTATAGGCATGAGCCACTGTACCTGGCCCACATCGTATTTATTCTAAAATTGACCACATAATTGGAAGTAAAACACTCCTTAGCAAAAGCAAGGAAATCATAACAAACAGTCTCTCAGACCACAGAGCAATTAAATTAGAACTCAGGATTAAGCAACTCAAAAGCCACACAACAATCTGCTCCTGAACAACTACTGAGTAAATAATGAACTTAAGGCAGAAACAAAGATGTTCTTTGAAACCAGTGAGAACAAAGACACAACGTACCAAAATCTCTGGAAACATTTAAAGCAGTGTGTAGAGGGAAATTCAAACAGTCCATGGTAAAAATTCAACAGTCTTTCATGCTAAAAACTCAATAAACTAGGTATGGATGGAATGTATTTCAAAATAGTTAAGAGCTGTTTATGACAAACCCACAGCCAATATCATACTGAATGGGCAAAAACTGGAAGCATTCCCTTTGAAAACCAGCCCAAGACAAGAATGCCCTCCTTCACTACTCCTATTCAACATCGTATTAGAATATCTGGCCAGGACAATCAAGCAAGACAAAGAAATAAAGGGTATTCAATTGGGAAAAGAAGGAAGTCAAACTGTCTCTGTTTACAGATGGTATGATTGTGTACTTAGAAAACCCCATCATCACAGCCCATAATCTCCTTAAGTTGACAGCAACTTCAGCAAAGTCTCAGGATACAAAACCAATGTGCAAAAATCACAAGCACAATAATAACAGAAAAACAGAGAGACAAATCAGGAGTGAACTCCCATTCACAACTGCTACAAAGAGAATAAAATACCTAGGAATACAACTTACAAGGGATGTGAAGGACCTCTTCAAGGAGAACTACAAACCACTGCTCAAGGAAGTAAGAGACGACATGAACAAATGGAAAAACATTCTATGCTCATGGAGAGGAAGAATCAGTATCGTGAAAATGGCCACACTGCCCAAAGTAATTTATAGATTTAATGCCCTTCCCATCAAGCTACCACTGACTTTCTTTACAGAACAGGAAAAAAACTACTTTAACTTTTATATGGATCCAAAAGAGAGCCTGCATAGACAAGAAAATCCTAAGCAAAAAGAACAAAGCTAAAGCATCACATTACCTGACTTCAAATTACACTACAAGGCTACAGTAACAAAAACAGCATGGTATTGGTACCAAAACAGATATACAGTCCAATGCAACAGAACAGAGGCCTCGCAAATAATACCACATATCTACAATCATCTGATCTTTGACAATCCTGACAAAAGCAATGGGGAAAGAATTCCCTATTTAATAAACGGTGTTGGGAAAACTGGCTAACCATATGCAGAAAGCTGAAACTGAATCCCTTCCATATACCTTATAAAAAAAATTAACTCAAGATCGATTCAACACTTAAATCTAAGACCTAAAACCATAAAAACCGTAGAAGAAAACCTAGGCAATGCCATTCAGGATATAGGCGTGGGCAAAGACTTCATGAAAAAAACACCAAAACGATGGCAACAAAAGCCAAAATTGACAAATGGGATCTAATTAAACTAAAGAGCTTCTGCACAGCAAAAGAAACTATCATTAAAGTGAACAGGCAACCAACACAATGAAAGAAAATTTTTGTAATCTATGCATCTGACAAAGGGCTAATATCCAGAATCTATAAATAACTTAAATTTGCAAGAAAAAAATCACCCCATCAAAAAGTGGGCAAAGGACATGAACAGACACTTCTCAAAATAAGACATTTACGCAGCCAACAAACATGAAAAAAAGCTCACCATCACTAATAGAGAAATTCAAATCAAAACCACAGTGAGATATCATTTCAAGCCAGTTAGAATAGCGATCATTAAAAAGTCAGGAAACAACTGATACTGGAGAGGATATGGAGAAATAGGAACACTTTTACACTGTTGGTGGGAATGTAAATTAGTTCACTGTGGTGATTCCTCAAGGATCTAGAACTGGAAATACCATTTGACCCAGCAATCTCATTACTGGGTACGTACCCAAAAGATTATAAATAATTATACTATAAAGACACATGCACGTGTATGTTTACTGTGGCACTGCTTACAATAGTAAAAACTTGGAACCAGCCCAAATGTCCATCAATGACAGACTGGATAAAGAAAATGTAGTATATATACACCGTGGAATACTATGCATCTGCAAAAAAGGATGAGTTCATGTCTTTTGCAGGTGGAAACCATAGTTCTCAGCAAACTAACATAGGAACAGAAAACCAAACACCACATGTTCTCACACTTAAGTGGGAGTTGAACAATAAGAACACATGGACACAGGGAGGGAAACATCACACACCAGGGACTGTCGGGTGGTGGGAGGTTACCATTAGGAGAATACCTAAGTAGATGACAGGTTGATGGATTCAGCAAACTACCATGGCACATGTATACCTATGTAACAAACCTGCATGTTCTGCACATGTACCCAATTACTTAAAGTGTAATAATAAGTGGGAGCCAGGCATGGTGGCTCATGCCTGTAATCCCAACACTTTGGAAGGCAGAGGTGGGTGGATCACCTGAGCTCTGGAGTTGGAGACTGCCCTGGGAAACATGGCAAAACACTGTCTTTACAAAAAAATATAAAACTTGGGCTTGGTGGTGTGCACTTATAGTCACAGCTACTTGGGAGGCTGAGGTGGTAGGACTGTTTGAACCTGGGAAACGGAGGCTGCAGTGAGCCGAGATCGTGCCACTGCACTCCCGTGGGCAATAGAGTGAAACCCTGTCTCAAAAAAAACGTTGAGTCCTTGATTTTTTTTTTTTTTTTTAAAGACAGGGTTTTGCTTTTTGTTTGTTTGTTTTTTACTTTTTCTTTCTTTTTTTTTTTTTTTTTAAGACCGGGTTTTGCTACATTGCCCATGCTGGTCTCAAACTCCTGGGCTCAAGGAATCTGCCTGCCTCGGCCTCCAAAAGTGCTAGGATTACAGGTATGAGCCACCGCAGCAGGCCCTTGATTTTTAAAGATTTATAATAGATGCTGGGCCTTCCAGCTATGCCTGCTTTTCAAATATTTAAATATTAGGCCCTGAAAACTGCAAGAGCTTTATTTGCCCAATTCACTAAAGAGCTCCAACTTGAAGTCAATAATCAAATTAAAAAACAAGCTAAGTTGAAAAGAACACCTATTGAAATAAATCAGTCTCCAAAATACAACTTTCTGACACTTAGTTGCCTATTTTGAAACCCTCTGTCAAAGAAATTTACACCTATAAAGGAAATTACCATTTTTAAGGGCATCTTCCCCTCATGTACCTAAATCACTAAGATACTATCTTTATGTTCCTGAAATCTGTGATATAAAGAACAATGGACAATCAATAGTTTATTATTATTATTATTGAGAAAGTCTTGCTGTGTTATCCAGGCTGGAGTGCAGTAGTGTGATATTGGCTCACTATAACCTCCATCTCCCAGATTCAAGCGATTTGCTTACCTTAGCCTTCCAACTAGCTGGGATTACAGGCGTCCGCCACCATATCTGGCTAATATTTGTATTTCTAATAGAGACTGGGTTTCACCATGGCCAGGCTGGTCTGGAACTTCTGACCTCAGTTGGTCCACCTGCCTCGGCCTCCCAAAGTGCTGGGATTATAGGCATGAGCCATTGTGCCTGGCCAGTAATTATGTTTTAATGCAAATTCTTGGTAAACCATTTAAGAACTGCCTGTTCTTTTTTAAATATATTCCCAATGTAAACCTTAAAGGACAAAACTTAGGCAAAATTAATATAAGTACAGACTTTATTTCCAGGAGCAAGAATAACCCCAAGGATGATCTGATCAGCCAGAAAGTAGTGCCACTTAGTGAGTGGAGAAGGGGAGAGAAGCAGGCTTGGCGTGAAGATCAGTTTATTCTGAATATGTTACCTCTAAAATGCTTGTGAGACATCAGATTCTACATAGTGAAAATGTAGTGGCCACAAGGGTCTGGAATTCTGGAAAGAAGTCTGAAAACTGAGGTAACAAACTGAGAGTAATCAGCATAATTAAGTTAGGAAACACAATGAGATCCCCAAGGGGGTGAGTGTGGCTGGCAGAAAATGTCAGAAGAACTGAGTCCTGGGATTCTCAAGTGTGATGAGTTGAATAATGAGTGAGGTAGGAAGAATACGTTATTCTGGAAGCAAAAGCAGGGCAATTTCAATAATGGGCAACATTTATTGGATACAATGAGTTCTAAATTCCTCTTCGAAGAATCTGTATGTCATTATATTCAGTTATCATGTCCTTCATTTTAAAGTTCAACTTCCTTATAGTTCCAGTAAACAACCTTCCCTACCAGTTCTAATCAGCAGTTCACATCTGGTTCCCTCCCACCCCACACCCACTCTGCCCCTGGCTTTGTCCTGACTCATCCTGGTCACCTGCTTCAGTCACCTGCTCCAGTCACCTTCTTTGATCTAGGTCACCCTGGCTACCTGCTTTGACCTGCCTGCAACTGTCCTTCCGGTGGGAACCACCTACCCTGCCACTCCAGCTCAGACCCCTCCTCTCTTTAAAATACCCAATTGGGATTAGTCTAGCTTGTATGGTCTAACCCTAGCCAACAGGGGAATGACACAGCAGTAGGGGAGACCCCCATCAGAAATAAGTACCCCTTTTCCTCCCTTGTCCAAATGTGCAGTGACCATTGCTCCATCCGTGAGCCACACCCTTCTATAGAAGTAAACTGCCTTGATGAGAGGATTTATCTTCAAGTACTATTTCTTTTGTGGACTTATAACACAGTGAGGTCAGAAGGGGGCTACTAAGGTGGGGAAACCACAGTGGGTGATGTGCTAATGAAACCAGAGATAACCTGTTTAGCCTGCCAAACTTGACCTGCCTTGTTTGCTGTATTAGGCCATTATTGTATCGCTATAAAGAAATACCAGCCGGGCGCGGTGGCTCAAGCCTGTAATCCCAGCACTTTGGGAGGCCGAGGCGGGTGGATCACGAGGTTAAGAGATCAAGACCATCCTGGTCAACAAGGTGAAACCCCGTCTCTACTAAAAATACAAAAAATTAGCTAGGCATGGTGGCACGTGCCTGTAATCCCAGCTACTCGGGAGGCTGAGGCAGGAGAATTGCCTGAACCCAGGAGGCGGAGGGTGCGGTGAGCCGAGATCGCACCATTGCACTCCAGCCTGGGTAACAAGAGCGAAACTCCTTACGAAAAAAAAAAAGGAATACCAGAGATTGAGTAATTTATAAAGAAAAGAGGTTTTAACTGGCTCTGCCAGCTTAATGGAAAGCATGGTGCTGACATCCTGGCTTCTGTGGAGGCCTCAGGAAGCTTACTATCATGACAGAAGATGGAGAGGGAGCAGACACATCACATGTCAACAGAAGGAGGAAGAGGTGAGGTGGGGAACAGCCACATACTTTAAAGGACCAGCTCTAATGTGAACTCAGAGCCAGAGTTCACTCATCACCAAAGCCATGGGCCAAGCCATTCATAAGGGATCTGCCTCTGGATTCAAACACCTCCCACCAGGCCCCACCTCAAAAACTGGGGATTACATTTCAACATAAGATTTGGGCAGGGACAAATAACCAAATAATATTAGTTGTTTTTAGTCGCTTACTTCCAGTTGATCTAAAAACTCCCACTAGCAAGTCAAACAGTCAGAGAATCCATAACTGAACTCCCACCAGCTCCTTACAGATGAAATCTCTGACTGTAAGTCACTATAGTAATGGATGCTTTAAGTTGTTTTTCAGGAAGTAAGGGGCAGCTCTTGTCCAGCTCAAGCAGCTCGAGGCCACCAATCCTTCAAATGGGCTTATGTCAATGCAGGAGAGATGACCATAAGACATCAGAGAGCTAAAAACTCCTCCCTCAGATCATGGAAATGCTACAATTTTCTGAACATGCATTCTATGAAGAGCCATGAAGCCTGACTGTATGTGTGCATATCACTGATTAACTCACTTTTCCTTACATCCACTCACCTTTTCCCATGCCTTCAACTGCCTTACTCTTCTATCCAATAAATATACCTAAAACTTCATCTTTGGGGAGGCAGATTTGACATCTGTTCTCTCATCTCTTCACATAGCAGCCTTGTGAGTAAGATCTTTTCCCTTTGGCAAAACCTGTTGCCACAACGATTGGCTTGCTGCACACAAGGAGGGAAAGAAACTAAGAATAGTAGAACAGGGAAAATTCATGACCAGTTAACAAGTGGTAAGGGGGTAGACTAGTAAGAAGTTATACTTAATTGGGCTGGGCCCGGTGGCTCATGCCTGTAAATCCCAGCACTTTGGGAGGCTGAGGAAGGCAAACCACTTGAGGTCAGGAGTTTGAGACCAGCCTGGCTAACATGGTGAAACCCCATCTCTACCAAAATTATAAAAGTTGGCCAGATGCCTGTAGTTCTAGTTACTCAGGAGGCTGAGGCACAAGAACTGCTTGAACCTGGGAAGTGGAGATAGCAGTGAGCTGAGATTGCACACTGTACTCCAGCCTGGGTGACAGAGTGAGACTCTGTCTCAAAAAAAAAATATGTATATATGTGTGTGTGTCTGTGTGTGTGTGTGTATATATATACTTAATTGGGTGAGGACAAGTCACCTATTGTGAGCCCAAGGCAGGTAGCACTTACGGCTGACAAGTGCTGGAGGTTTAAAGAATGGTTTGAAGCGGTGTGACATGGAATTGAAAATGAGACCAAAGCAATGTGGCTGTGCTATTCCCTTTAAGGTTCAGCTGTGCTATAGCAGAAATGGGACAGACTGAGCTGGCTTTAACTTGGCAGTGTTTCTGCTAAGTGAGTTAAAAACAAATAAACAAACAGAGTAGGACAGAGATGATGGGGATGTATGCCGGAGAGGAACACAATTATTGATCTGCGGTTTTAGGCTAGTTAAGAAACCAGAGAAGATACAAAATTGTGATGTAGACAGCAGAATGGGCATGGGATCAAGGAACAAGCTAGAAAAATTGGAGGTGGTAGTCAGAGAGTGTTTTCTTAAAATTGGAATTATAGGAAAGTTAAAGTTGTAGACAAAGTGTAGGCCCCGCAGGAATGAGAAACAGCAGACAGCACCACTGGAAGAATGGAGAGAAGAGGTGCTGGGGCTGGGTGTGATGGCTCATGCCTGTAATCCCAGCACTTTGCGAGGCCAAGGTGGGGGGCGGGGAGTGGATTACCTGAGGTCAGGAGTTTGAGACCATCCTGGCCAACATGGTGAAATCTCATCTCTACTAAAAATGCAAAAAAAAATTAGCTGAGTGTTGTGGCATGGGCCTGTAGTCCCAGCTACTTGGGAGGCTGAGGCAGCAGAATCGCTTGAACCTGGGAGGCAGAGGTTACAGTGAGCTGAGATTGCGCCACTGCACTCCAGCCTGGTCAACAGCGTGAGAATCCATCTCAAAGGAAAAAAAAAAAAGTGCAAGAAGAATTGCCTACCTACCATTAATACTATGCTGGAGAAATAACAGTGAACTGAGTGCTCAAAACTTTGAGGAACATAGGATAGCCTTGTTCTGATATGTGAGATTCAAAGCTGATGTTTTTGAAGGAGAATAGTCTGGAAGGGGCAATAAGAGGCAAGGGCTACTTATCTCATCTCCAGCCCTAGTGCTACCATGGTTCTCAGACATCAGACATCATCAGTAGGGTTACGGAGGCATCAAGGGGCATCACTGCCCTCCCGAGTTTTAGTTAGAAGAAGGTGACAAAGAGGAATATATAGAGACGTACCAGAAAACAAAGTTGTAGTGTTTTAGAAGTTGGGGAAAACCAAGCAATGAAGACACAACAGGGGGTGTGCAGAGGGTATGTGAGTGACAAAGGAATCTGGAGCTTCTAGAGGAACAGGTATGAATATGCATAGAGTATAATGAGATAAGTCCAAGTGGATCAGTATTTTTCTTTTTATTTCTAGTTACTTAAGTAAGGTGGTATTTTCCTTTGACCATAACTCTCAATTCTGTTCTTTTCCTTGGGCATTAGGGTGTGGTGCTGATGAAGCTGAACACAGGTATACCTGAGGGCTGTATTCCAGGAAACAGGTTTCCCAGAAATCATCCAACCCGGGGCAGTCATGGGGCAACATCCTATCCAAACAATGTGAAATACACACAAATTCATACTGTTATTTTACAAAGAAAATCTCGAAGAATGACGACTTCTGACTAGCGAGGTGAAATTTATTATTTTAAAAACTGACAAACAAAGGAAAAGAAAAAGGCAGTTTTCCTGTCTTTCCAGGAGAGGCCTGTTCCTGAGAGTAACGAAGCAGCTGGTGAGGGAAAGCTGTGTTTAGAAGCATTGCAGCTAAACAAACGAAGAAAAACATGACAGGATTCACAGGGTGCCATTTCGTGGCCTCTGATGAAATCTAAGCATTAATGTCAATAGCTGCTAAATGTATTAGGTGAAATGCTCATGGGAACTTGCCCATGTATATAGATCAGAGATTGATGGGACCTAAACCAATTGATTAGTCTTAACATCACAAACAACAACCAGATGTATATCACCTATGCAGTATTCTTGTGTGTGTGTGAGGGGAGCGGGGAGGGAAGGAAATCAAGCCCAAACTGGATCAAATTCCTCTAAGGAAGAGCTTATGAGAAAGTAAGGGGCCGGAAAGAAATAGCGTAAACAAAATAGCATCATAGACATGTAATCAGCCTAATCCAGAATATGTGAATAAGACAATAGACACAATTTTTTATTTGTGTCTTACTAATTGCAATTAATTTGTAATTAGTAACAAACAACAGGGTCTAGCTGATAAATACAGCAGATGCTGCAAGCAAATTCAAAGTACTTCTTGTCTGACTCTTGTTTAGACGAAACCACACATGAAAATGGGACAATCAGGAACCTTTGAACACTGACTGGATAGCTGATAATGTTTTATTAAAAAAAAGAAAAAGTCTCATATTTTAGGAATATAGGTGAAATATGCCTTAGATTTGCTTTAGAATCACCAATAGGGATTATGTGTGTGTACAAATGGATGGAGAGAGAGGTGACATAAAATTGGCCATAAGTTTTTAGTTGCAGAATCTGGGGTGATAATGATATGAAAAATCAAGATACAATTCTTTCTCTTCTGTATATGCTTTCAATTTTCCATAAAAAGTTTTAAAAACTCAAAATTCAAAAGCTTAGTAGGCACTTAATCATTCTTTTCTATAGTCTCTTTGTAAAGGCATAAAAAATATATTGTCTTGACTCATACAGTTTGATTTTAATCCACAATTATTGTGTAGCTACAAGCTACAAACCAGGTGGAGGAAGACTTGAGGTCAAATTCTAGAATTTATATTTTAAACTTTCAAGCATTCCCTTTAAAATTATTTTCCGCAAAGAAAAAAAAACAATAGGATCGTTTGATGTTAGCAATATTTATTTTCTATTTAGTAAGATGATAATACATGGGCTTCTTGTGTTTTAATAATACATTTTTTTTAAGTTTGAGAAGTTTATTAATAACTGTTAATAAGTTTAGCCAGAGGATTAAGCTGGTTCATGAGTCAAGTATATCTAACACTGTCAACTGTGAAGCATATATTTTATGAAGACAAAAATACATTTTTGTTTATAATACTGTCATGTATATTTTCCTCTTTGTAGCATGGAGGCTGCTTGGAAGAAGACTGTAATACTCTCTTCTGGAAACAAAATTTGTAAGACTGAGCTGCATTTGTATGGGCTGGAAAGAGTTTATAAAAACAAAAACCCATTTAAAATTTTTTTTGTACTAATTATTGCTTAGCTTTTCATTTGGCCTTTTAAAAAACTTGAAAGTGCCTCAGCCTTGCCAGGGAGGTCTGCGAGTTTCTGTCTGTACTGCCTGCAGCTGAGACAAGAAGTTCAACTCAAGGATGAAGGAGTAGTTCTGGGTCCTTTTTCAGGATACACTTTATAACACATGATATTGATATTTCAAAACCTACATGACTTCCAAGTATTCTTCTCAACTGCTTTAGTACCCACAGAAGAAAAGACATGATTAAGAAGAACGCACAAATCTCAATAGTGGCAAAGGGAGTTCAAATGATCTAATGGTGGGAGACAGAGGGCTATGGGAAAGAAGGCAGCATAGCTGGGCTGTTTTGATTATTCACCTCCTTATTCATGAACAACCCGGTCAGCCAGTCTATCTGTATGAAGTCTGTGACAACTGTACACTTCTCAATGGTTTGGAGTCTCTCCTAATACCAGACTGACTACAAAACACTGTTCATAACTGTTGAAACTAGAAGAATTTCCAGTGAGCCAGGTAACAGGAACATGTCAGTAACATCCAATACCTAATATTTTGTGCACGAAAAAATTATTAGTAGCATTAATTTTATTGAATTATATCACAAAGCATATAATTTACAAAAATGAACTCCTGTTTTAAAATTTAGTTTTTTGTTTTGTTTTGTTTTTATGTGGTGGACAGCGTCTTGCTTTGTCACCCAGGATGGAGTACAGCGGCGTGATCTCAGCTCACTGCAACCTCCATCTCCCCGGTTCAAGAGATCCTATTTCAGCCTTCCAAGTAGCTAGAACTATGGGAACATGCCACCGTGAATGGCTTAATTTTTTGTAGAGATGGGGTTTCACCATGTTGCCCAGGCTAATCTCAAACTCTTGTGCTCAAACTGCCTGCCTTGACCTCTCAAAGAGCTGGGACTACAGATGTGAGCCACTGCGCCTGGCCTAAATTTCGTTTTACTTTTTATCTTTTCAGTGTCCCTTGGATTTGGTAGGGAAAAAATGAACTACTTATATAGCAGGTGACGATACTCTACAATTAGGGCGAGGTTTTTTTTTCCCCCTTTTAATTTCTAAAAGCTATCTTTTAACTCAAGCTTTCAGCAACAGACACAGACTACCTTGGGAACCTACAGCATTATCACAATTGAAACTAGAGTGTAAAACTATACAGAAGAACCTCTTTCAAACTTGAATACAGAGCAGACTTCTGATTTTTTCTGAAAGAGTTGGAACCAAGTCAGTACTATCCTATTCCTAATAAATGGGGGAAAAAACTATAATGTAATCACACTCCAAATCTTCCCAAGTATTATTCCCGTCCACACATTTATGTCATCAAGATTTAGAAATGAGTCAACATAGGCTGTGTGCAGTGGCTCACACCTGTAATCCCAGCACTTTCAGAGGCAGAAGCAGGCGGATCAGTTGAGCACAGGAGTTTGAGATCAGCCTGGACAACATAGGGAAACCTTGTCTCTACAAATAATACAAACATTCGCTGGGCATGGTGGCACACACCTGTAGTCCCAGCTACTTGGGGGGCTAAGGCAGGAAGATCGCTTGAGCCCAGAGACTGAGGCTACAGTTAGCTGACATCGAGCCACTGCATTCCAGCCTGGGTGACAGAGGAAGGCCCTGTCTCCAAAATAAAAATGAAAAGAAAAGAGAAAGAAAGCAATGAGTCTACATGGTCTAATGTAAAGAGAACAAACCTTGAAGTTCAGTATCAGTATTTCCATCAGGCTATTACTTACTGGTTATATGATCTTGGCTAAACCACTTCAGCTCATGTGTAAGGTGAAAATATTATGAAGACTGTCACGAGGTTTAAACAAAATGACCCCTGTGGATGGACCAGGCATGATCTCTGAGCCTCATTCACATGTAAATAACTGCTTGTATTATATAAGCGGCACAGTCATGAATAGTTAACAAACTTAGTATATCAGAGACCACACAGAAAGAGAGAGAATACAGTAATATTATATACTATGCCACCTTATATTTTATGTAACTTTACAGTTTATAAAGTTATAAGCTATCTTTGCATATACAAACAAGCTGTTTTAGAATTTGTAATGAAGCAGCTTAATACAAAATACAAGTAACATTTATTTTATTAAATGTTTTCTTAATAGTTCAGAATAATTTTCAGTCACTAACCTCAAAAACCTAAAAGTAATCTTAAATAAAGAAAATTATGCTGCATGATACACATTTTAACCACAATTATCTGTTAGAAAAATAATTTTTTTTTTTTTTTTTTTTAAACAGAGTTTCACTCTTGTTGCCCAGGCTGGAGTGCAATGGCACGATCTCAACTCACTGCAACCTTCGTCTCCCAGGTTCAAGTGATTCTTCTGACTCAGCCTTCCGAGGAGCTGGGATTACAGGCATGTGTCACTACACCCGGCTAATTTTTTTTTTTGTATTTTTAGGAGAGACTGCTAATTTTTTTCTGTATTTTTAGTAAAGACGGGGTGTCTCCATGTTGGTCAGGCTGGTCTCAAACTCCAGACCAGTCCCAAATGTGTAATCCACACATGTAACAAAAGCCATGTGCATAATGCAGTGGTACTGCTATCATGTGTTATCTTGTATTTCTGGTCATCATAATTAAGGTTTTACTGCTTGATCAAAAGCTTGGTTATTCTAGAAAAGAAAAACAAAAACCAAAAAAAAAAAAAAAAAACCCAAACAAAACCCAAATGCAATCAACTAAAGAAAAACCCCAAGATTATGGTTTCAAAAACATTTAAAATAGAGCTTTACTCACTGATTTGGAAATGTGTGATTGAACCATGGTTCAAGCACTGCCCCCCACAGACCACGCCTCCTCTTTCAGCACACTTACAGGTCCCTTATGGTGGACTGCAGCACTTGGTTCAAGCACCCCCCCACACAGACCACGCCTCCTCTTCCAGCACACTTACAGGTCCCTTATGATGGACTGCAGCACTTGACTTTCAGATATGTTCCAAGTTGTACCTGAGCTCCACAATAAGGACAAGTTTCCTTATAACTTAATAATTAGGCTTAAAAAAACTTCTTTAGGTTCTCAGAACAACACAAGAGGGAAACATGTTGTTCTGTTAGATATTTTTGTAAATCTCTGTTAATCTTACACTTATAGAGAAATACTGTATAAATTTCGAAGATAAACTGGTCATGTATTCAATATCAAGTGTCATTGCAATTTTACTGAAGGTGATCCAATAACTATCTTTATTTTGCAACGAAATATGAAAAAGCACCTGGTATCTTCTCTCTGGAATGTAAGGATATTGCTTTACTTGCCAACAAGAGAGATCCATGAGGAGCTGCAAAACTGTCCTAAAGTTATCTAGACCCTCGCTTTTCCTGTTGATTAGCCTCTCTTCCCTTGCCCAGCATCTCCTAGGAAAGAATGTAGAATCATTTATAGTGATTCCTAGGAAAAAATCTAAAACCAATTAGAGTGATTCCTAGGAAAGAATCTAGAATCATTTACAGTGATTCCTAGGAAAGACTCTAGAATCATTTAGAGTAATGAGTTTACAGGTAATCCCTTGAGACTCCCAGTGACACTGATTGCTCCAACTATTCCTGTCTTTCTGCTGTCTGTTTCTGCTACCCAGAATGCATTCCTCTAAGTCCCAGCACACCTCCATACTTTACTCAGGAATTCATTATTTAAAAACAATTATAAAACGTGTATCCCATACTTTGGTATGTCAGCACTATATCCCACATGGTACAGTGTTTCCAGGCTGGCAGGTGAGAAATAACCTTGGGATTTAGTAACATTACTTTTTCTAGGTAGAGGCATAACAAAGATGTCCCTAGAAATGTCAAATATCAGCTCTGGGGCTAAGTGCAATACACTGGCTCCTGGTTGACTAGGCTGCTCAGTTTTTAGGTTTTATAGTCTTTGTGGAAGATAGAAACATACCATACTATTGAATGCCAGGATGATGGAAGGAAAAAAGGAAGGGAGGAAGGGAGGGAGGGAGGGAGGGCTGGCAGACAAGAAAAGAACAGAAATATCCCACACTTGTTAGTCTGATTCCACCTAAGTAAACAAGTAGTAGGTGGAATGACTAAGGGCAAACAAGACTATAAACATTTAATGCCACATCACTAAATATCCACTGATTATTCTTTGCTTGGATCTGTAAATTACCTAAGTGATAGTCATATATCAAAGTATTATTAACTCTGAAAAGTGAAAATATTTTGATATGTAATGATGAAATGAACAAGTCTAAATGGAACAGCTCAAGCAGAACAACAGAGATAAGGTTGGGAGAGGCAAAGTCACAAACTGTTTTTGGCTAAAAAAAACAATGTAAATGAGGTGCTAAGGGAGGACTGCAAAGGTGGGCTGCTGGCAGACAATGAAAGGTCTTCCAGGCTAAGCTGAGGAGCCCAAACTTCATCTGATGGATACTAAATTATTACTAAAAGTTTCTGACCAGAGAATTGCCTATTTAAATCAACATGGTAGCAATCAAAGACCACGGAGAAGGGACTGAAGTATGAACTCCTAGTTAAGAAATATCTAGGAAGAAATGATGAAAGCAGGATCACAAGTAACTAGGTGGTGTTAAAGCCAGACAGAGTTTGAACAATGACTGCAGACTTTACCAGCTGTGTAAGCTTGGGCAAATTATTTAACCTCTCTATGCCTTAGTCTCCTCAGCTGAACAATAAGAAAACCTATCTTATAGTTTGTTGTGTGACTAAATGAGATGATACATGTACAAGAACACAGAACATAAACCTGAGCCTGGAACACAGTATCTACAAAAGTACTCATAAAATGCCAGCTAACTTTATTCTTAATGGGCTTCTGAAATAGGATGAAAACACTGAGATCATAAAGTGGGGGTTGTCTGGAAGAAGGAAAATCCAGAGGTTTCGTGATAATCAGCTGCTAAGAGACACATATGAGGTTTAAACCTTGAATGGAGAATACTGATTAAAAGAGACAGTAAAATAGGAGGAACAAGTTTTGAAGGGACTGATGAGGCCTATCTTATTACATTTCATTACTTTGTTACCCAAAGACAGATGCTAGAATATTAACACAATGGGGCATTTCCCTTCTCACTCAAGCCTGGGGTGACTGTGGAGACTGTGTGTGGCAAGCACCAAAATGAAAGTGACTTGTTCCAGGGCTCATCCCAAAAGCTGCTTTACAGTTTGGAAAGAAAATGGACCAGAGAGCCTGGGAGTTATTCAAAGCCCTGCTCAAATCTCACCTACTCTACAGAACATCCTGGTGCCCAGCAGTTGCTCCCTCCTCCAGACTCTTATGACTGTGGCATGTGGTGGTGGTCTTTATCCAACTAGATTACAAACTCCATGAGGGCCTGGCAAGTTTGCCAACTCTCTGTACCCACCACAGACTAGGGCTACTCCATAAAGTCATGGATCAGGCTTATAAGGATTAACTGTTTACCTGAAAACATGCGGGCAACCCTGAAGCTGTCCGTAAGACCAGCTCTGGCACACCCACCTTCTCTCTACTTAATTAGTAAGTGAGCAATGATTTCTCAAACAGCAATACTTTGACAGTATCACACATCATTCATCTTTACTGTGTATCTTTGACAAGTGTACAAATACAAGCAAAAATATTTCTTGAGGAAAGGCTTGTGGGACATTTGTGCACAACTGAAAAAAAAAAAAATAGGCAGGCCGGGTGCAGTGGCTCACGCCTATAATCCTGGCACTTTGGGAGGCCGAGGCAGGTGGATCATCTGAGGTCAGGAGTTCGAGACAAGCCTGGCAAATATGGCAAAACCCTGTCTCTACTAAATATACAAAAGTTAGCAGCACTTGGTGACAGGTGCCAGTAATCCCAGCTACATGGAAGGCTGGGGCAGGGGAATTGCTTGAACTGGGGAATCAGAGGTTGCAGTGAGCTGATATCAAACCACTGCATTCCAGTTTGGGTGACAGAGCGAGACTCTGTCTCAAAAAAAAAAAAAAAAACCAACTGATTCAAAAGAAACAGGAATTGGGCCTTTTCTAAGCAAGATACTAAAGTTAAAAGAAAACTACGATTTTAGAAATGTAACATGTAAGCACACATATAAGAACAAATGATATATATGTGTATATGGTTATGTATGTATATATGTGCATATATAGATATTATATGTATGTTAAGATATCAAATGGACCCATGGAAGATGCTTTCTCGTCCTTCCCCTTTCCTCTACTTCCCACATTTTTAAATGGGGAAAAAGGTATACTATTTTGAAACATACCAAGGAAAGTACAACACACTTAATCACACCAGCAAATAGTTAAGATAATGCTTATGCCATTATCTTAACTATATTATTAAAAAAGCAATATTCAAACACCATATTAACTGTGAAAGACAAAAACCGGTTTAAAAATGTCTCACATTTCCTGAACTTCAAAAAATACACATGCAAAGTTTATTCTACTGAATTCCAAAGATAAATTATAACAGCAACTTCAGAAGTAAAAATTTCATTCTGGATATGATTAACATGATATTAAAACAAAAAAATAATGTGGAATGCTATATAATGTGCTGAGTGATCTGGTATTTTATGTATGCCCCATCTAAAAAAATAAAATCTATGAACCATACTTGAAACTACTTAATGATGAAAAATTATGCAAATTTGGATAACCAGAATGCTTATTTTCATAAGCTATTCTAAGAATGAAGCCATTATACTAAAAATAGACATCCATGATCATCTTACCCTGTGAATGTGCTTTGTAAGTCTGCTACCTAGAGCCCCTTACCTGACACAGAGACGGGGTGTGTCCGCATGCCTTGCTTTTCACTGTTGGCCAGCCTGCGACAGACAAGAGCAAAGCTGTAAGCCCTGCAATTTCCCCAGGACCCTGCCACTCAGACTCATCAAGTAGGGAGGTACCTTGGATGAGGAAGACGATTCCCCAGGAAGACAACATTTTAGAAAGGTGATTTCTTTAAAAATTGGATTCTACTATTAAAATACTCAGGCTGCTGTAATGCTTTAAAAATCAGAAATTAAGATACACAACTGAGGAAATGCTAAACTGTTCTGAGAAAGATACTCTTGACAATAATTTAAAACAATGCAATACAATTTAATGTGGTATGCGTGGGTTAAATAAAAAAGTAAACTTAAATGCTAGACAGTAAAGGATTGCCCCAAAGTTATGAGAGAAAAACCATATACCTGGAAGTAGATTTTGCTCTTTAAAACATAATATGAAATACTATAGTATGACTAGTCCTTCATAAATTTATGGTATGTAAAAAAATCAAGAAATATATTAATATGTACTATTACTTACAGATTTAAAGTAATCTCAATTTATCTTGCTACTTACTTTATAAAATGGCTTAACGCTAGTTTTACATATTTACCCCCATAAAATAAAATTTTGGCCAAGAGTCTGGGTGCCATTTAAAAAATGCAAGTACAGTTAGTAAAAAATCTTTGAAAGCACAAAATACAGGGGGAAAAAAGGAACCACACAGTCTTTAGATATTAAGTTACCTTGGTCTTTTTATAAAAGAAAGTCTTTTCCAGATACACAAGGATGTATTAAGAAAGTGCTGAATAGATTTTTTTCTAGTACATAGAATTTATACTAGGAAATACTGACACTTAAAACAGTATAGGTTAAATATCTCTTATATGCAATGCTTGGAACTAGAGTGTTTCAAATTTCAGATTTTTTTGAATTTTGGAATGTCTACACATACCCAGTGAGGAACCTAGGGGACAGGAGCAAGTCTAAATGTGAAATTTGTTTATGTTTCATATACAACTTACACATATAACCTGAAGGTAATTTTATACAATATTTTAAATAACTGTGCACAAAACAAATATGTGACTGCAACCTGTTACACACGAGGTCAGGTGTGAAAGTTTCCACTTGCTGCACATGTTGGTTCTCAAAAAGTTTCACATTTTGGAGAATTTTGAACTTTGAAGTTCCAGATTAGGAATGCTCAACTTGTACATTGTTTTGAAGCATTATAACTATTTAATGTGAAACTGTATAATCTCCATAGTCACAGCACACAGCCATAGACTTATGTTCCTTTTACAGAATTCTCCAAATACTTGAAATTTTCTATCTACAGTATAAAAATTTAACAGAAGTTGTTTTCTAACAACTCTTTACTTTCTCTTCCATTGCAGCTACATGATTTATCAAAACTTATCTTTGAACTGTATTTACTGGGCAGTCAGAAGGCACATATTTTAAATAAATAGATTACATCATTTCCTTCCTTGTTCTGTTCCGGAAACACTGTAGTTTTCCCTTGTCTGCAACACAATTTATGTATGCTGTTGCTAAGCAACTTTCTCAAGATAGCTTGATCACTACAATAATGGTGTCCTGCTGCTGCTAAGATTTGGGTGGAAGTTCCTCTCTTTTAAAGTTTGCTTCATTCATTTAGTGTTTCCTTTATCTGTCAACATTTCTAATGTACTACTTTCCTCACTCACTTTCATATCTCTTTTTATGATTCCTGGGGGGCTAGTGTGTGTATGTGTTTAAGAGATGGGGTGAAGTCTCACTAGGTCACCCAGACTAGCGTGTGGTTGCTATTCACAGGCATGATCACACTGCATCACAGTCTGAAACTCCCAGGCTTCAGTGATCCTCCTGCCTCAGTCTCAGAACCACAGAAACACGCCACATTGCCCAGCTTTGATTCATTTATGTTTTAAACTCCAAATTATCCCTTAATTTCCCAAAACTAAAGGTACTCTAAATAAACATTAGTTCCTGCACTGATATGACCCCAAATGAACCCCTGTCAGACACTGCTGATGCTGTAGAGTGCACTGTCCAAAGCTAGAGGTCTCTTGCCACCATCCTCCATCCACAGTCACATGCACTAGCCATGTGCAGACCCTACCTGTATGAGGCCCACAGTACTGCATATGACCCTGGCTGACTATGAGCTTACTGCCCAGGGAAGGCAGACAAGTTTAGAACTGTGGTAATTACTACTAGAAGCTATTATAGGAAAACATGATGGGGATGCTCTCCTGGCTTGGGGGTGGGGCAAGGTGGGTCAATGAGGTTTTCACAGGAAGTGACATAGAATGAGACCAGAAGATGAGTAGGGCTTAGCAAGGAAAAGGGGGTTGGAAGAAGAGTGAATCATGCAAAGACTGGCAAAGGCCTTTAGGAAAAAGAAAGAATGTTTGCTCCTGGAATAGAAAAAAAGTTGAATGTAGCTAAGAACAGTATGAGGAGTGACAAAAACCAAGGCTAGAGGAGTGAGCAGGGAACAAACACATGGGCTCCTGCAAGCTAGGTTAAGAATACTGGAAAGTATGCTAAGAGCAACAGTAGGTCATATAAGAGATTTAATTAGGAAAGCTTCCTCAAGCTGTATACAGCACAAATAGGCTAATGAGCAAAACTGGACAGAGATTGATTTAGGAGGAAGTATGCAGAACAGAGTTAATACAGCAGGCCTGTGACTAACGTTACATGATTGTCCCTTGCCTGGCATCTGGGAGCTTGAATTTTTGTTGAGTAGCCACCATCTCCTGACGGGTATGGTACACTGTGCCTAAAATGTTTGTACAAACAATGTGGTTTATGCTCAACTCTTGCTTTCCTTCTGGGAGTCTGGAATTTGGATGCATGCCAGGCAGAGAGTGCATGTATAAAGAACCCTCAATAAAAACCCTGGGCATCAAGTCTCTAATGAGCTTTCTCAGTAGGCAACATTTCACACAGGCCGTCAAAATTCATTGCTGGGGAATTCATAATGTCTTGTGGCCTCCATTGGGAAGGGACCCTTGGAAGCTTGCCTCTGGTTTTCTCTGGACTTCACCCCATGCGCCTTTGCCTTTGCTGATTCTGCTTTGTATCCTTTTGCTGTAATACATCATAGCTGAGTCCTGTGGGTCATGGATCTGGGGGACTCCCAACACAGGAGTGTACTTAGGTATCCCAGATAGCTAAACACGAGGGAGGGACAGTGGGAAGATGGTGAAGCAGACGGATCTGTTTAGAACATGGAACTGGAGGAAATGGTAGTTAACTGGCTATGGAGAAAAGAGAGAGGAACAGAACAAAGCCCAGGCCTTTCCCTCTCTATTCCAGTGTCCTCTTAGGCTCACTGTTCCTCTTCAAGTGTCTTGGAAAGTGCAAGTATCTCTGCAAGCACTTACCACGCAGCTGTAAGTGTGTGTGTTTACCTGTGTATTCGACTGTCTAAATTTTAACATCATATCTTAGTTCCCAGTTCCTAGCAAATTGGCTGAGAATATAAAGTTACATAAGTTCTTTTGGTATTAATATTTCATTCTTTTACTTTTATAGATCAACAACACCTATTATGAAATTCAGGGCATAAACAAGAAAATTAACATAAATTATTTCTCTTTAATTTTCATACTTGTAAAATAGCCAGCTTGTCACATATTTTCAGGTTCTTATAAAGATTAGCAAGAACATATGAAGCAAAGGTTTAACCATAGGCTCTCGACATTATGATTATTCTTTAGCTCACCCATAGAACTTAAAGAAAAAATTACATTTTTGATTAAACCCGAGTACTTAATAAAATTTACAACTGAGTTGATTTATTTCTAGAATTGTTTCCTAGTTCCCTGATTATGTACATAGAAATTTAATTTTTTAAAAGAATGAATAATAAAGCATAGCAATTTCCATAAAGTTTCCAACAAAACAAAATAACACTGCATACAAAGTAGTACTTACTTTGGTATTGACGGCAAAGCCCGTTCACCTTCTGTGGGGAAAAAGGAAAGAGATGTATAAGGTTCTTTTTACTCCTTTTGAAAAGATGGAGTAAATCAAGAGAGGAAGGATGAGGCCTTTACTGGTATTCCAGCAATGACCCTTTAAACAAAGTTGCGACACTGGTCTATCTTAGGTTCTCATGGTTTTATTTTCAACATTTATAACAAACATGAACTATTAGATACAACTGTTTAAAAGGAACTGCCTAATTATAGTAAACAACTAAGATGCTAAGTCGGTAAAAGACTTTGCAGGAGACTGACAGATGAAGAGTTTCTTATGATTAGTCAACAGTCCTTGCCAAAGGACCAGACATTCTGCATTTTGATAAAACTACTCACTAGTAACAACACAAAAACCTGTGCAGGAAGCACAGAGAAACACAAGGAAAACAATTCTACAGGTGTGTGTGTCTGCCAAAGGAAAGAATGTATGAGAGAAGCCAAGTCCTGGATCTGTCACCTGAAGGAGCCCTGTGCACAGCTGGCTGGAGGTGAGCCAGGCAGTTATCTACTACAGAGTTTGGGGTGCACCCCCTTTCTGCTAAGCCGGACACAGTGACTGGCTCATACCTGCCTTACCTGCCTGATCACAGGGATGGTGAGGACTTTGTTCAATGGTGGGGGAGACTCTTTTTTTACCCCCCGCAGCCTTCATTTTGCAAACCAGGAAACATGGAGCCCTCCTTGGTTTAATCTCTTCAATCTGAATTAATGGAATAGCCTCCTAACTGGACCTCTCTTCTAATCCATCTGAGCTAAATGATTTCAGAATAATCTTCCCAAATTACAAATTCATGAAGTCAAGCAAGTTATTATGCTTAACATTTTAGTGCCTCTCAAAAATGTTCAGGATGAGATTTTAAACACCCCAGCTTAATTTACGAAGCATTGCTTCACTTTTCTCAGCACACAGACACTATTCTGGCTGTCATCTTTGTACTGTGTATCTATGGGGTGGTATGTCAGGCTGAGGAGGGACCTATCTACCACTCACCACTCTGGTGCCCTTCTAGGCAGCTCCTTTCTAACGCCACTCATGCAGTCACACTTGCTATCCACAGGTCTTCTCTTTGCGTTTGCCCTTGAATTCGTTCCAATCAGTTCCCCCGACCCCCACACATCTCCAGTGACATCTGCCTTGCTAAACCCAATCATTCACTTACAGTTAGCACTTAACACAGCTAATCACTCTGTCCTGAGAACTTCCCACCCTGGGCCTCCTGAACTTTGTACTACATTCTCTTGTTTTCTTCTGTCCTCTCAGGGTAACTCTTTTTCATCTTCTTTACTGGTTCCTCCTTATCTCTGGGGCCTGATGAAGATTAGAGAACCCAGTGCTCACACCTATACCTCTTAACCTCACTTCCTTGGTAACTTCATACAGTTTCAAAGTGTCAAATACCACCCACACTTTGCAGCTCCCAAATGCATACCTCTAGCTTGGACCTCTCCCCCTGACCTGAACTTCTGCATCTGGTTGTCTACCTGACACCTCCCTCTAGATGTCTGAAGGCAGCTGGGACTTGCTGATGCTCAGAACTGAGTCCCAGTGGGTGCACCGGCATAATTCCCATTGTTCTCGTGGAACCAGGAGTCATCACAGGGCCTCTCTGCTCCCCAATCCATACCTAGGGCAGCAAATACGAAGCTTTACTGTCCAACTCTATCCAAAGTCGTCTTACTTGTCACTGTCATTTTAGTACCCCTGGGCCAAACATCACCTGCCTACATCATGGCAATAGCCTCCTGATTAGTCCCTCTACTTTATCTGTACCCAGGCCAACCTACCATGGTCTATTCTCAGCATAGCAGCCAGAGTACTTATTCTAGAACATAAACCAGATTACATTATTCCTCTCTTCAAACCCTCCAATGGCTTCCCAAATCACTAAGTACAAGCCAAAGCCCTTACAATGCCTTTACATCTTGACCAACCACCTGCCCTGGGATCACCCCCTCTAAGGCATCTAGTGACCTGGGTCTCTGCTGTTCCAGGCATGCTTCCTAGTATTCCCCAGCCTTTAAGAGGGAATAGCCAGATATCCTTATAGGTTCTGTTTTCCACCCCTTCAGGTGCAACTCTCTTAGTGAGACCTTCAATTTAAAATTGTATCCCTTACACTCTTCCCTATTTTTCTCAACACAGCAATACCATTCGATATATTATATGCTATAGTATTTATTTCCTCTATTAGTTTATTTGTTTATTGCATGTATGTCCACAACCTTGTCTGTTTGCTGCTACATACCCTGTCCTAGAACTGTGCCTAGAAAATGGTCGGAGCTCAACAACTACATGTTGAAAGCATAAAGCATTTGGTCTGGCCAATCTGCCTTTTCAGTATTACTTATCACTATTCCCTGATTACACATTGTATCTCCCTGAACATACTGCACACGCCTTGAAAGGTGCTCTTCCTTCATTCAGGTAGAAACATTCCTCAGTATTTCGACACTCAATTCAAGTTCTATTTCCTGCAGGGAGCCCTTCCTGGAATATCCCAGTTTGCACTGAGTGGCATCCTCTGTGTTTCTGTTGCATCCACAAAACATTTGCCACACACCATGTTTCTCCACAGACTACTCAACCTGCCTAAGGTTATGGTAAAATTTAAGCTGCCCAAAGGTGTCCCTAATACCTCTCAGAGTATCTGGCACTCGGGAGGCTCTCCAACCACTGTTTGGTAAAGAAAGAAAGAAATCAACCTAGGAGCCTATGTTATTCTTTCTGAAAAGCTGTTTAATTCTTCTAATTTGCAGAGATACTTGTGAGGCTGAACACTGTATATATACAACTCACTGCACAAAACTGGAATTCAAGCCGAACTTCATCACTTGTTGATATTTAGAACATCTATTTCAAGCAAAATAACCAAGTCACACCAGGAAGACCAAATTTAGAGTAACTGAAAAGGCCTGATAATTAGTTTATTATCCCATGAACACGAACATGACCACCAGTACCACCATCTTATTCACACCCAAATTGTTAATACAGCCTTTCAAATGACACATTAGTGTGATTTCTAACTGTTTACACTCTGTTGAAATTTCTATTTCCTGAAAGCAAAAGAAATCCATTATTGCATTTTTAGCTAATAGGAGACTTCCTAGGTAGCTGGGCATGGGTAGAAAGGCAACAGTAAAGGCGATGAACAATAGGAGGATTCTGAGAGAATATTTTTATAAAGAGAGTAATGGAACATAGAAAAATGGCAATAGACGCTATTAGTAGAAGCAGCATTTAAGAAAACCCTAAGGACTCACCACCCAAAATGCCTAATTCTGGAAGTTAAACGTTTTTGTTCAAATATACTTCCATTCTTCTTAGAAGTATTCATTAACTGAAATTGGTGACTTAACTTACCAGACTTTTTTAATGCTTATAAATACACAAGTTTGGATACACACACACACACACACACACACACACACAGACACACTTACATGTAGGTTTTTAAAACATCAGTACAGCTATTTTTTTAAACAGCTGCATAGTATTACAGCATGTATGCATACTCCATTTATTAATTTTTGCTAATTTTTTCTATTATACACAGTGCAGGAGTCAACAACATCCTTGTGTCAGTGGTTTTGTACGGCTGATTTCCAGGAGGCAGACAAAGGGGCAGAGTACTCCTTAACTGTCTTCTGAAAATGTACCAATTTACAATGACACAAACATGAGAATGCATTCTCCAGAAGTCTTGCCAATGGTGGTTATCAGGGTTTTTTTTAACCAATGTAATTAGTATAAAATGAAAGACATCACTGCTTCTATCCATATATTCCTTGCACATTCCTCTACAAGGTAACCCAGTTTTATACTTGGTTGTCTTTTACTGAATGAGATGGAAGAACACTTTAAAAATGAGAAAATTTATTTATTATATGTGTCATAGATATTTCCCCCTCTGTTACTGTAGCTTTAAAAATGTTATCTTATACTAAATGAAGTGTGTAAATTATGTAACTGTGTTTGCTTTCGCAGCACCTGTTTTAATTATATAATTAAATATAACAATTTTATTTTTATAGCTCCTGGGATTTATGTCATACTTAGAAGCATTCACTCCCTCCCTTGAAATGTACAGTATTCACCATCATTTGATACACAGAAAACCACAGATTTTTACTAAAACTACAAAATTAATTCTAAACTTTCTTTCAGGTAAGGTGTAAGTTAGACAACACCATACAATAAGGGCCAAAGTTATGCAGACTGTGGTGGAATGCAGTATAGGACAATTTGGCTTCTGGCTCTATGTTCTCCCCAATAAACATCACCTTTTATTTATTTATTTAAATTAATTAATTAATTTTTTTAGATGCAGTCTTGCTATGTGGCCCAGACTGGTCTCAAATTCCTGCCCTCAGGGATTCTCCTGTGTAGCTGGAATTACTGACGTGAGCCACTATGAGAAGCTAATATCCTGTTGTTGTTTTTGAGACGGAGTCTTGCTTTGTCGTCCAGGCTGGAGTACAGTGGTGCAATCTTGGCTCACTGCAATCTCCGCCCCCGGGGTTTAAGTGATTCTCCTCCCTCAGTCTCCCCAGTAGCTGGGATTACAGACGTGTGCCACTGCACCCATCTAATTTTTGTATTTTTAGTAAAGACGGGGTTTCACTATGTTGGCCAGGCTGATCTTCAACTCCTGACATGATCCTCCTGCCTCAGCCTCTCACAGTGCTGGGATGACAGGCGTGAGCCTGGCCTTAAATATCCCTTTTAAAAACACTATATAATCCAAGGTAACTACAGTAGATCAAAGAACTAACAAAACGTGACTGGGCACACCTGGTTCATGTGTAGAATGTACTGATTACTTATTACTGTCATGTTATGTTATACATATACATTTATACATGTATAAGTAGTTTACGATCTAGAGAAGACAGATGGGCATAGGTAACTGTTAGTTACAGCGTGTTTCCAGGAAAATGGTACATTAGAGTTGTAGAAACATGTTTATCATTTTTTTAACTCTTAAAAAAAAAAATCTCGCTTTTTCTGAGGGTCTAGCAAGAAGGCAGAGATAGAGCGAAAGAAGAAGCGGACCTTCCGCAAGTTCACCTACCGCAGCATGGGCCTGGACCTGCTACTGGACATGTCCTACGAGCAGCGGATGCAGCTGAACAGTGCGCACCAGCGGTGGCTGAACCCCGGCCTGCGGCGGAAGCAGCAGTCACTGCTCAAGCGCCTGCGCAAGGCCGAGGCACCGCCCACGGAGAAGCCGGAAGTGGTGAAGACGCACCTGCGGGACATATTCTGCCCAGGATGGTGGGCAGCATGGTGGGCATCTACAATGGCAAGACCTTCAACCAGGTGGAGATCAAACCAGAGATGATGGGCCACTACCTGGGCGAGTTCTCTATCACCCACAAGCCCGGGAAGCACAGCCAGATGGGCATCAGGGCCACCCATTCCTCCCACTTCATCCCCCTCAAGTAGTGGCTCAGCTAATAAAGGCATACATAACAACAAACAAAAAAATAAACTCAAAAAATGTACGTATGCTGTGTCCATATGTATTTCTGACTACAACCCACTAAAGATGTTTGACTTTAATATTATTTTAGCTAGGCAATATATCTTCACCTTAGGGATCTATGATGAAATAGGTATGTAATACATAAACATGCTATGATTCAGAATAAGAAAATTATCAAGTTTAATAATTCATTTTATAAAGACAATATGAAACTGGAAATAACCAATGCACTATCTAGCTTTTCATGACAAGCATTTTCACTTTATGCTCTTTTCATATAAACAAAGAGCTTAAAAAGCATTGCCTTTCATGTTTTAGTATCAAAATGTTTCTCCCTAGAGAGCAAAAAAGCTAGCAGTGAAATCAACACAGGACGATGCTTACATTTTAAACACAGAAAGCTCATTTAATGCCTGACATCTGAATGTTGTTTTTAAATGTGTATTAATATTGAAAAAGGACCTTTTGGCAAACTGAGGATAAAAGATGGAAAATTATTAAAAAGGAAACGGGCAATCAATAACATTTAACATTTTTTCCTAAATTACTATCTCTATGTGAAGAAATTATCTGAAAACATTTTAATAATATTTGTAAGGCATATACACCTGTTTAAAGTATAAAGTCTGATACTGGAAGAAGAAAATGTCAAAAAATAAAAATAATAAAGCACAAAGTGAAAAATCAAGACCTACAGCTGCAAAGGCTTTAACTGTGAGGAACTTTAGACTTCTGAAATCAACTTCATTACTCTATTTCATACAAAGAAAACTTAAGAAAAATATATGAATAGGCTTTATTGGTGTGATCATTGTGGGAAAACACTCTTTTCCTCTAGAAAAAGCAATGTCCTGGAATCAAACAGACTTATGTTTACTTAGAGAAGGTTCACAGCTTTGTCTGCTGTTTTCAGGGCACAGCATCATTACTTACCTCTTTTAAGACACATAAACAAAGGGTCCAATGACTCCTCTCTATAAAACACACAACACACACACACACCCCGCATGCAAACACCATCCCTCCCTCAAACTGCTTTGTAAACAGGGCACTTCCCTGCTGGGCAAAGCTGGATCCTCTGCATTTCTATCTGCTTCACTTGGGCTCTGCCTTTTCTCTATCCTCATCACTGTTTAATACAATTCTGCTGACTTGAACACACACAACCCTTCAGGATTTTCCTCCTCTACAATCATCCTAGTCACTAAGGTGAGTGATAGAAGGGGTCTTGGCAATAAGGACAAAACCCACATCCAGAGTCCCCACTTGCACAGCGTGAGCTGCTACACAGTTACTATTTGGGACGTGTCTAACAACCCTACAAAACAGGTATCACTCTTTTACAGATGAGATATCTCAAAGTCTAGGTTAATACAGTGTCAAGATCAGACTAAACTAGCAGCAACAACAGGAACAACAATATAACTAAAATCTATGAGCACCATGTGTGCCAGGCAAAGTTCCAAGCCTATAAATAAATAAGTCCTTTATCCTCCTAATACCATAGAAGATAGTTACTGTTCTTCATGTTTGATAGATGACAGAACTGAGGCACAGAAAAGTAAAGTAATTTACAGATGACGATGGCACACGGGATTCATGATTTAAGCTTAAGTTCCATAATTCCCAAACCCCATCTTTTCCTGCTTTACACTACATCTGCTATTATCTTGCTGGGAATATTTTCATTTGATTCTTTCAGAAATCCAAATTCTCAAAAGCATTCCTCATTATATGCTTGTAAAAACTCCACACCATTTTTATAGTGATGTTCCCAGGGTATTTATTTATTATAATCTTTGATTTCTTTTAACATCATGACTTAGAATGCATTTTATTCTTCGAATGCTCGAAGCTTTTGAGATACATAAGAAAAAAGAGAATACTTCATTTATAGTGAGTTACAAGGGATTCCTTTTTTAAACCCAGAATTTTATTTAAACCCAAAAGTTTAAAAATACTCATGTATTTAAAAATAGTAATGGCAATTTAGAAAATCCTCTAAGTAGGTAGCTCAAAACACAGACAATGTTTACTTTAGGCTCTATTCAAACCCAGTTCTTGGCTTGCGGAAGGTGTGAACTGGATCACCATCCCTAGAAAAATAAGTACTCAGATTACACTGAGCTGAATTATTCATTTGGTCTTCCTTTTTACAGTTACCTAAAAGAGGATAACAGGCAAACTCAGTTAACAATCTGGTAGAAATGCAATTGGGAATGCTCAGAAACAGCACCTCACCTTTCTGGGGTCTGATGATAAACGACTGAGAGGCTCCATTCACCAGTCGGCAGTACCCATCTATCAGGTCAGCCATATTCTCTGCAATGGTTAGGGATGGGGCCGTCACTGTCAGAGGCTAAAGGAGAAAAGACCAAGAAAACAGACTTTATTGTTCTTCCCAGTAAGCAAAGGACAGCTGTGCCATGACATCAGACATCACTATACACTTGAAAACAGAGTGGGAATGAAACAAGATCTGTTGTAAGATTTGAAAAAGGAAATTTGGTATTTAAGGACATTATTCCTAGAATACGTGACAAATGCAAACCCAGATGAAAACAGAAAAATCACTGAAACTGGGGCTTTCTAGAATGAAAGGAGATTAAAAATATTTTCCTTCAGAATATCTGGATCCTCTGGCGTACTCCAGGTTAAGGGAAGAATTTAGACAATCAGTAAGTTAAAGTATGACTTGTATCAGAAACTAGACTAATGTGGAGTAAATTTTTTTTATCAGCCATCCATCATAATTTTTCTGATGTAAAAGAAAATTAATAAAATTTCATTATTTTTAGCACACATAGCATGTTCTGACCAAAGGCTTAGAAATCATTCTCTTTCCAATATAAAATACGTTCAATATTGAAAAACTTCCTAAAGATCTATCTTTAAGTGTTATCGAAGAGGTAAGAAAAGCTGTATTGCATTTTCAAATACAGGTGTGGCCTAATTCAAATAGTTATTTATAATCCTCTAAGTGAATGCCTCTCATCTGCACTGCCCTAAATATTACTTGGAGGTTAACAAAATGAAAGGAGGACAGTTTGAAATGATGATGGAATATTACTACTGAGATATTTGCAGGAAAGTTCTATTTGTAACACTGACACCACAGCCTTTAACTGTGAGTTTCTGATTATATGGTTTTTGATATTGTATGGTAATATCTGTTTAATCTCAAGAATCAACAAGAGTTCATAGAGCCCTCAGATGTCACCAAATTCAGAGAGTCACAGGGCAGAACAGTGATAAGGCATCTGCCTAAGTGAGGAGTGCTGCAAATAAGCTACCCAGAGAACGAGCTGTTAACAGGCCAAAGAATCCTGGTGTGCTGATGGAAACGGATGGGCTTCAAAAGCATGCTTTACACAACAGCGCAACCGTGTGTGCCACCAGACTGTCCAGATCCTTTCATACATGAGTGCATTTTGCCCATCTTAGAGAAAGGATCCCATTAGGTAGTATTTGCCAAATGGCTCTTTTTTTATACCACCTGTTTTAAACCACTGTTGCATGTTGACTAAGAACACAGGCTTTGGATCCAGACTGTTTGGGTATAAACCCCATTTCTGTCAATTACTTGACGTGGCCAACCTCTAAAACCACAGTTTCCTCAACTACAGAATGTGGTTAACCAAAATATAACCAAGTACATACTTCTGTGGTTTTAAGAATGACACAGCCTCTCTTGGCTTCTGTATAAAGAACCATGGGGACCAGGTGTGGTGGCTCACGCCTGTAATCCAAGCACTTTGGAGGACAAGGCGGGTGGATCACCTGAGGTCGGGAGTTCAAGACAGCCTGGTGAAACCCTATCTTTATCCCAAAAAAAAAAAAAAAAAGAACCATGGGTAGCATATGCCCAGTAGCAGGTACTGCTGCTGTTATAATTATTATAATAATCACATAATATTATTTCTAGCCAGAGAATATCATATACAACACAGTATGGAAATTAACTCAGTTTACAGAATATATACAGTCAGTGCACCACACTATACATTTTGGAAAATGATGGCCCACATATGCAATGGTGGTTCAGCAAGATGTATATAATGGAAGTAAGAATTCCTGTTGTCAAGTGTGCTGTAGCTACCCTGAGGTTGTAATGAAATGCACTGCTCATGTCTGTGGTGATGCTGGTGTAATAAAATCTATTGTGTTGCCAGTCACACAAAAGTACAGCACATAATACTGGATAATGACTATGGTACTGTCTTATTTTCTTTTATCATTATAGTGTACTACTACTTATTTAAAATAATTCAATTGTAAAACAGCCTCAGGCAGGGCTTCTAGGAAGTATTCCAGAAGGCAGCACTGTTCTCCTAGGAGACAGCAGCTTCATGCGTGTTACTGCCCCTGAAGACCTCCCAGTGGTGCAAGATGTGGAAGTAGAAGACAGTGATATGAATACTCCTGACCCTGTGTAGGCCTAGGCTAGTGTGTTTGTGTCTTCGTTTTTAACAAAGAAGTTTAAAAAGTAAAAATACAGAAAATAATTTTAAAACTAGATAGAAGCTTACAGAATAAGTACGTAAAAAAAGAAAATATTTTGTACAGCTGTACAATGTATTTTAAACTAAGTAAAAAATCAGTTTATAAGATAAAAAGGTTACACTAAGTTAATGTTTATTTACTACTGAAGAAAAGTTTTTAAAAATAAATTTAGTGGAGCCTAAGTATATGGTGTGTACAGTGTTTATAGTCTATAGTAGTGCACAGTAATGTCCTAGATCTTCACATTCACCCTCCATTCACTGACTGCCTCACCCACAGCAACTTCCAATCCTACAAGCTCCATTCATGCTAAGGGCTCTATACAGGTGTATCATTTTTTACCTTTGATACTATATTGTTACTGTGCCTTTTCTTTGTTTACATGTATTTAGAGATACGAATACCATTGTGTTACAACTGCTTAAAGTATTTAGTACACTAACATGCTATACAGGTTGGTAGTCTAGGAGCAACAGGCTATATTGCACAGCCTAGGTGTACAGTAGGCTACCACCATGTTAGGTTAGCATAAGAACAGTCTGTGATGTCTGCACAACAAAGCAGTCAGCAAATTATGCATTTCTCTGAACGTCTCTGTTGTTAAACAAAACATGACTGTACATGTAACTCGTAGAAGTTAATGTCCTTGGTACTTAATGATAACCCTTTTTTCTTTTTGAGACATGGTCTTACTCTGTCACCTAGGCTGGAGTGCAGTGGTGTGATCTTGGCTCACTACAACCTCTGCCTCCTGGGTTCAAGAGATTCTCATGCCTCAACCTCCCAAGTAGCTGAGATTACAGGTATGCACCACCACACTTGGGTAATTTTTGTATTTTTTAATAGAGATAGGGTTTCCGTGGTCTTAAAGTGATCCGCCTGCCTTGGCCTCCCAAAGTGCTGGGATTATAGGTGTGGACCATCACACCTGGCCTAATGATAATCTTTAATCATCATCTTTACAATAACGTTCTTGAATGATTTTTTTTTTTTTTTTTGAGATGGAGTTTCGCTCTTGTTGTCCAGGCTGGAGTACAATGGTGCGATTTCGGCTCACCACAACCTCCACCTCCCAGATTCAAGCAATTCTCCTGCCTCAGCCTCTTGAGTAGCTGGGATTACAGGGATGCAACACAATGACTGGCTAATTTTTTGTATTTTTAGTAGAGATGGGGTTTCTCCATGTTGGTCGGGCTGGTCTTGAACTCCTGACCTCAGGTGATCCACCCGCCTCAGCCTCCCAAAGTGCTGGGATTACATGCATGACCCATGATGCCCAGCCCACTCTTGAAAGATTTTTAAATGTCTTCTGTCCTATTCTTGGGGACATTTAATCATTGTCATTTGTAATGTGACTCTATATATAAGAAAGTTGTGATTCTGATGATCCATGAAAACTTCATCCTTAAAAAGTCATTATTTCTAAAACACCCCTATGTTACCATTTTCTCTTAATGATGAATGTAACAGTTCCTTACCTCAGGTGCACCTGCTATTTTTAGTTGTAGCATTCCTTTTCTGTCCTTGTCTTCACTGTTTGAATACTGAATGGTTTGCACTTGATTGAAGTCAGCAAGATGTGTGGGCTATAAAAAGAAAAAGTAAAACCTTTAGACTACGGATAAAAAACTCATTTCATGGAGTCTGTAAATGTTCTGTGAAATCTTCATTGTCCTCAAGACATGCTCCCTAAGACTGGAGGTCTGGGGGAAAAAAACAGATTCTCCATGCTGCCCCAGGGGAGTAGCCATGAGACTATCTCCTGTACGTCAAAGTCAGGCCCAGGTCTGCTCTTTGTGATGTGCTGAGGAGACCCATACAGTTGGATGAGGGAGAGTATACTTACCACTGAGAGAGAACAGAAGATAAAGGAAGGAGGCAAGTTGAGGCAATCATTCTGCTTCCATTCCCAAAGAAAGAAGGATCTGGGATTACTCCATGTACAGTAAGTTTAGAGCTTACTGGGCTACAGTAAGTTCTAAAACTTACAGGAGTTCTGTAGCTAGGGAGACAGTAGGTAACCAAGGAGTCCTTCCCAATACAGAATAACCTCTTAAGACATGCCGGGAGAGTCTATGGTCATAGTAGCATAAACTTTTGCTTTCTCTCTTTTTTCTTTTCCTTCTATTACTGCTGTACAATTAATAAACACTTTTCTAAAAAGAATAAAAAAGAGTTGGGAGCAATGGCTCACATCTATAATCCCAGCACTTTGAGGGGCTTAGGTGAGATGATCCCTTGAGGCCAGGAGATCAAGCAGCCTGGGCAACACAGTTAGAGCCTTTCTCTAACCAGGAAAAAAAAATTAGCCAGGTGTGGTGGTCTGTGTCTATAGACCCCGCTACTTGAGAGGCTGAGGCGGGAGGATCCCTTGAGCCCAGAAGTCTGTACCACTGCACTCTAGCTTGGGCAATTCATTGAGACCCTTCCTCAAAAAAATTCGTATAGAAGATACATGTATTTTCCATCCTTCTAACATCTCATGAGGATGATCACTCAGCGTGTGAAGATTCCTACACATTTCTTCAAATCAATTAACCTGGTTAAAGCCACTCTGTCAGGTATTAGCCCCTCTCCATCCCATGGAGAACAGAAGACACCACTAGGACTGAGCTGGAATTGTTTACAAAGAGACTCACACTCAGCTGCCCTTCCCAGCAAAGCATCTTCCTGCACTGTTGTAGGGATATGTATTTGGAGGCTCCTGCCTTACCCCGAGAGGCCACAGGCAGCTCTCCATTCTCTGGTCCTAGGCTTCTCCATAGCATGTCCCACAACCCCTCTGCGTACTCTTCCCACCTGTCCTCTGGGACATCCTGCCCTTTTGGGGTTTCTTCCACCTCACTGGTCTCTTTTCCAGTTCTTTTTATTGGCTTCTTCCCTACTCAATCTATAAATGTGAAAAAGCCACAGGGCTCTGTGCTGGGTGGGCCCTGTTCTTCCCTCTAGTTGTGCCATGGCAGAATGAGTATCATATAGTACTGGGGCATTATGCACCATCTCCAGGCCTCACATCTCTCTGGAACTCAGACGCATGTATCCAACTCCCTATATCCTATTACCACATGGATGTCTGTGAGAGATTACTAACAACACAGTCAAAAGGGTACTCTCAAAACATGTTCCTCCCCCAGGATTCCTGACTTCAATAATAAGCATCATATCAACCAGATTCCTGAGCCGAAAAAAAAGGAAGACATTCTCACTGATTCTTCTCCCTTTCCCCATTATCCAACCTCTCCACAAGTCCTGGTAACTTCACCTCTCAGCATCCAGAATCCATGTGTTTATTCCCCATCTTCACATATGTCACTATAGTCTAGGCCATCATATGATATTGTGCTTAGAGCTGTGTCATTTTTCCGAACTGGTTTCCCTTCATCCATTCTACAATCTAATCTCCCTACCTGGAAGCCAGGGAGATGCTTTAAAAATGTAAATCAGATATCACTCCCCTGCTTAAAAAGGTATAATACAAAGCACCAAAACTTACATGATTTACACAGCATGATTTCTATAATCAAACTGCCTACATGATTTGACCACTGCCTGCCTCTCTGACCTATTTACTGTCATGATCTTGTCTTGATGATATGTGCTCTAGTTTCACTGGGGTAAACTATTTCTGGGGATGGGTTGTTTTTAGTTGATCAAACAATGAGGAATATAAAAGATGACCAAGGATGCTAGATATCACATGAAGTATGGTTAAGTCCTGCACAGTAAAAAAAACTGTCCTGTATCCTCAATGGCTTTTAAATGTCCTGGTGTGTATTTATGTCTGTGAAGACTCTGACTCTAGAAACAAAGTCTGTTTAAAAACCACAAAAGGATGCTCTGCACTGAATTTTCCAGGAATGCAACTTATGTGTAATGCACAGGAATCTGATTTTATGCTGCTTTTGAAGTTTTACTAAGAGTTGCTAACCATTTTGGAGAATGACACCACCAAGGACAAGACTTGCTCTAGTTATTTTAGTCGCTGACACAATGCACCTGTATTAGTCTGCACCTGTAGCTACTGCATGCACGTATGTACCAGAGGATGTCAGAGGCTCCTTCCAACAGACTGAGAACTGAACATCAATACATTGGTGGTGACATATGAAATGAGGAATACTACTTCAATTATAATCTTTGTTATTGCTATCTCATAATTAAAAAAATTCTAAGGCACAGTAAGATATCTAGGTTCTGAAAACTACAGTTTTAGAAATTGTTTTTCTACCTCACTCTGGCATTATGCCCCAAGGTCAGCACATAAAATTTCCCTATCACTTTCCTACGCCACTTGTACGGAGTGACTTCTGACTGTCTCAAACTAAAAGTCATTACTAAGTAGGTGCATCTGACTATAATGTCTTCCAATGTATTGTGTTCAACTTTTAGATAATGATATTTTAAAAACATTATTTGAGTAGGGGAATAACATGCTCTGTACTTCTAACTTCAGGATAGCCAAAGATAATTTACAGTATCTGTTATAAAGAGAAGAGGGTCAACAGGGGCTGGCGTTGCCACCTACTCTAAATCGAAAACCCAGATACTCTCTCTCACACCACCCTACTCTAGCCCTTTAGGATAATCACATTGTTTTTATTATTTTCTTTCTTATATTCTACTTTATAACTAGAAAAAAAGCACCACGAGGATGGGAATATCATGTCCACCTTGTCCACCACCAGATTACAAGGAATCAGAGCTACGTCTGGCATGTAAGTGAATGAAGTATGAGAAATTATTAGGGGCTAGACTCTATTCCAAGTATCAGAAATACAGCAGCAAACAAGGATAACACAAATCCAGACATTAAATAAATATTTTATAAGTAAACAACTATGATAAAGAATATAACAAAGCAATACAGGCTGCTGTATAAAAACATCTAATTTATTGGGAAGGCGAGGAGGGAGGAAATAGAGCCTCAGAAAAAGTTTCACTGAGAAAAGAGAACAAGATTTGGGCAACACGAATTTAAGACCAGGTATATTACATTCAGGTACAGTACTGCACCAGAAGAATCCAGTCCACCGCCTAGCACAAAGGAGCTGCACACAATATATATGCAAACTGACTAAGGTAACACTTAAGATAGCCACGTAAGTGGTCATTACAAAGGCAAAAAAGGAGGGAAAGGGCACTTGAGGAGGAGAATCTGAGATGTGCTGTTCAACTGGTAGCAGGAAACGACACAACGCTATGGAGCACCCAGTGGTATGTGGCTCCTCCAGGCTAAGATATGCTGATAGGGTACAATGCATGCCAGATTTCAAAAACGTGGAACAATAAAAATAAGATCAAATGTCAAGAATTCTTACACAGATGATATCTTGAAATAATATATTGGATATACTGGATCAAATAAAATATATTAAAATTAATTTCACCTGTCTTTTTACCTTTCTAAAGGCGGTTAATAGATAATTAAAAATTACCCAACACTTGCATCATACTGCTACTGGACAGTGCTGGAGAAGTCAAGCAAAGTCGATAAGGACTCAGAAGTATCCAGTAGTCTTATCTACACAAGGGTCACTGTTATCCTTGGCAAGGCAGTGGCGGGGGGATGGTGGTGGTATAATGGTAATAGGCAAGAAAGGCCTCATTGAAGCAGGTTGAAGAGAAAGTGGGAAGAACTGCAGGCAATGCAATTAGATAATCTGTCAAAACGTTTTGCAATAAAGGAAACAGGAAAACATGAAGTACCAGGGAAAGAAGAGGGACACAGGACAAAAAGGGAATTTTAGGATGAGAGAAACTATACATTTTTCTATGCTGACAGGAATGATCCAGCATATTAGAAATGTTTGCTGATACAGGAAAGAGTGGGCAGAATTGAAGAATTACCATGAACAGGGAAGATGGAATGGAAGCCATTACATAGCAAAAGGTTGGTCTCATCCAGGATCACGAAGTTCACCCATGGGAGGCAGAACAAACAAGGAGGAGAAGGGTGGCAGGCAGAATTGTTAGGAAAAGCGCAGTGCATACAATCCCCTGGAGGCTCTATCCTGATTGCTCCAATCTTGCTTTCTTCTACTTTATATAACTAATACCTCTTATTTCATAGTCACAGAGGTTCTTATAAGCTCAAATAGAAAACATATATATTTTTTCGTGGAACATTTACAAGAATCAAATGCTTGACCATAAAGAAAATCTTAACAAACGTGAAAAAGTTAATATTTAAAAATCATATTACCTGCTCAGAAGCCAGTGTGAAACTGGCTCATAATATGCTCACAGAAATAAAAATGAGATAAAACCCCAGGGCTACTTGAAAGATAATAGTCTTCTAAACAATGCTATAAAAGAAAAAAAGAAATAAAAAGAAAATTTTTGTTGGTGGTAATTTTTTTGTTCTTTTGAGATGGCATCTCACTCTGTCACCCAGCCTGGAATATAGTGGCATAATCTCAGCTCACTGCAATCTCCAACTACCGGGTTCAAGCAATTCTTCTGCCTCAGCCTCCCACAGTAGCTGGGACTACAGGCACATGCCACCAGGCCCAGCTAATTTTTGTATTTTTAGTAGAGACAGGGTTTCACCACGTTGGCCAGACTGGTCTCGAACTCCTACTCTGGTGATCTGCCTGCCTCAGCCTCTCAAAGTGCTGGGATTACAGGCGTGAGTTACTGCATCTGGCCAAAAATAAAATTTCAAATGCGTATACAGAAATACAACGAAAAAAAGAATATCACATACCTAGATAGGTAAGAAACATTAAAAGCTGTATAAGAAGAAAACGGCCTCCAAAGCAAATGAGAATACATTTTAAAGATGTGCTTAAAGAGCACAATAAAAGGACAAAAATAACGAAGATACTACAAAACCAGAATTAATGAAGAAAATACTGAAATCAATGAAAATGAACAGTAATTCTGCAATAGATCACTAAGCTTGTCCTTCAAAATCAGAATAGATAGACCCTTTACAAGTCTGAAAAAGAGCCAAATCAAAAGAGCTTAGGAATGAAACAGGACATACGAAGTTACTGGAAAGATTTTGAGAGAACTATGAGAGACAACTCTATGGGAGCAAGACGAAAATGTAGAGAAGTGGATGACATGCAAAATTACCAAAGCTGACAGGAGTGAAAAATCTGGACAGATCGATTACTATTGGGCCAGGCACAATGGCTCACACCTGTAATCTCAGCACTTTGCAGGGCTGGGTGGGCAAATTACTTGAGCCCAGGAGTTTGAGACCAGCTTGGGCAACATGGCGAAACCCTCTCTCTACCAAAAAAAAAAATACAAAAATCAGCTGGGTGTGATGGTGTGTACCTATAATCCCAGCTACTTGAGAGACTAGGCAGGAGAACTGCTTGAGCCCAGGAAGCAGAGGTTGCAGTAAGCCATGATTGTCGTACCACTGAATTCCAGCCTGAACGATAGGGTGAGACCCTGTCTCAAAAAAGATCTATTACTACTGAAGTGATTAAAAAGATAGTCAAACATCTATAACTGAAAAAGGCACCATGTGGTTACATAGGTCAATTCTTCCTAATCTTTAAAAAGCATGCAATTCCAATTTGAATTAACATTTCAGGCCATTAAAAATCACCAGAGAGAGGGAAGGCACCGAGAGTGTATGAAAGAAAGACAAAGAAGCTGGGCTGAAGAAGGAAGAAGCTGGGAATCCTGCAAGAGGCTACTGGGCCCCAAGACTCATTCCTTCCCCTGGGGGAATGGGTAAGTTGAACTGGCAAGCAACAACCTATTCTCACTATGGGCCTCTTAAATCCCAGCAGGGGCCCCATGATCACTACGGACACTTAAGGTGGCAGGAATAGCAGCTTAGAGAAGAGGTAGAGACAGCAGCCAGCTGAGGTGGAGCCTGGAGGGTTTGGTGCAGGAGCGTCTGTAGTGGAACATGGCCAGAAAAGCCCTGCTTGGTCCCATAAAAGACTTTAGCCCTCGCTATCCCCATCAAGCTACCATTGACTTTCTTCACAGAACTGGAAAAAACCACCTTGAACTTCATATGGAACCAAAGAAGAGCCCACATAGCCAAGTCAATTCTAAGCAAAAAGAACACAGCAGGAGGCATCACACTACCGGACTTCAAACTATACTACAAGGCTACAGTAATCAAAACAGCATGGTACTGGTACCAAAACAGTGATATAGACCAATGGAACAGAACAGAGGCATCGGAGGCAACACAATATATCTACAACCATACAATCTTTGATAAACCTGACAAAAACAAGCAATGGGGAAAGGATTCCCTGTTTAATAAATGGTGATGGGAAAACTGGCTAGCCATGTGCAAAAAGCTGAAACTGGACCCTTCCTGACACCTTACACTAAAATTAACTCCAGATGGATTAAAGACTTAAACATAAGACCTGGCACCATAAAAACCCTGGAAGAAAATCTAGGCAAAACCATTCAGGACATAGGAGTAGGCAAGGACTTCATGACCACAACACCAAAAACATTGGCAACAAAAGCCAAAATAGACAAATGTGACCTAATCAAACTCCACAGCTTATGCACGGCAAAAGAAACAGTCACTAGAGTGAATCGGCAACCAACAGAATGGGAAAAAATTTTGCAGTTTACCCATCTGACAAAAAGGGCTGATATCCAGAATTTACAAAGAACTAAAACAGATTTACAAGAAAAAAACAAACAAGCCCATTCAAAAATGGGCAAAGGATATGAACAGACACTTTACAAAAGAAGACATACATGAGGCCAACAAACATATGAAAAAATGCTCATCATCATTGGTCATCAAAGAAATGCAAATCAAAACTACATTGAGATACCAACTCACGCCAGTTAGAATGGTGATCATTAAAAAATCTGGAGACAACAGATGCTGGAGAGGAGGTGGAGAATTAGGAACACTTTTACACCGCTGGTAGGAGTGTAAATTAGTTCAACCATTGTGGAAGACAGTGTGGAGATTCCTCAAAGACCTAGAAATAGAAATTCCATTTGACCCAGCAATCCCATTACTGGGTATATATCCAGAGGACTATAAATCGTTCTACTATAAGGACACATACACACGAATGTTCACTGCAGCACTGTTTACAATAGCAAAGACCTGGAACCAACCCAAATGCCCATCGATGATAGACTGGACTGGAAAAATGAGGCACATATACACCATGGAATATTATGCAGCCATCAAAAACGATGAGTTTGTGTCGTTTGTAGGGACATGGATGAATCTGGAGAACATCATTCTCAGCAAACTGACACAAGAACAGAAAATGAAATACCGCATATTCTCACTCATAGGTGGGTGATGAACAATGAGAACACATGGACACAGGGAGGGGAACACTACACACCGGGGTCTATTGGGGGGAATAGGGGAGGGAAAGCGGGGCGGGGGGAGCTGGGGAGGGATAGCATGGGGAGAAATGCCAGATGTGGGTGAAGGGGAGGAAGACAGCAAATCACACTGCCACGTGTGTACCTATGTAACTATCTTGCATGTTCTGCACATGTATCTCAAAACCTAAAATGCAATTAAAAAAAAAAAGACTTTAGCCCTAGGGGAACTGTTGGACCTGAACTCTTACAAGGCAGGCTTACCTATCAGATGGGGGTCATTCCAACCTGAGCACCCCTTTGGCTGCTGGCTTCTCCTGGGGTCCCAGCTTGAATATGTCTGCTTGCAGGGCAGCCTTGGGGGCCCACATCATAGTTCCTGCAGTGGCTGACCATGACTGACCAGTAGAGTGCTCCAGCAGGGCAGTCTCTGCTCCAGCCTACCCACTCCCTCCCCACATTGCAGGTTCCCACAACAACCCCCACCAACATAGTTTTGCTGGCCCCTGTGTGTGCCGGCAGGTATTGCCTTCTGTGCTTCCCCAGCACATGTGTCCATGTAACCCCAAAACCCGCCCGTGCCTGACTGCCACCTCAGCTGAAGCCTTGGAAGGCAGAGCCAACAAACCCCGTCCCCACTGCCAGCATCCCACCCTTGTGCAAAACACAGTCCCAAGAGTTAAAGCAGGCACAGAGACCAGCAGATTCTCCCCTAACCTGAGCCAACACCCATGCTTACAGCGCACAGATTGCACACCCAGAACTGGGTCTGCCAGCAACCCACACCTGTGCTACCACCGCCACCAGCAGCAATGCTGCACAGTTGCTAACATGCACCCCCCACATCCCGAACCATACTGCTACTGCTACTGTAGTGAATGCCCAAATGGAGGCTATCCACTAGCAACCTGCCTGGCTGACGAACATGCCACCTACTGTGTTGCCACTGTTGCTGGCACATGGGAAAAAGGACGAATCCCACCGCACTGTGAAGTGCTTTGGCTGATACCACCCATTGGAGTGTAGTGACCAGTGGTCTGAGAGCACCCCCCATCCCCAACACCCTGCAAGCACAGAGGATTCCTAACCTCCAGGAACCAGAAAACAAAGTTGGAGCCCAATACCCGTATCCTAGAATTAGAGCACACAGCTCAGGAGTTGGGAGCTGGGCACTGGCCCCTTAAAATCTTCCAGAAATGAAGCCAGTCAGCTGAGTCTACCTTACCATGATCAAACCCTCAAGGTCATCAAATAGGATAGACAAACAAAGAAAATCCAAAGGTCAGCAACTTCAAACATTGAAGAAACATCAGCCCACAAAGATGAGAAAGAACCAGTGTAAGAACTCTGACAACTCAAAAAGCCAGAGTGCCTTCTTTCCTCTAAATGACCATACCACCTCTCCAGCAAGGGTTCTGAACTGGGCTGAGATGGCTGAAATGATGGAAGTAGAATTCAGGATACGGATAGAAAGGAAGATCGCTGAGATGAAGGAGTACACTGAAACTCCATCCAAGGAAACTAAGAATCACAATAAAATACAGGAGCCGAGAGACAAAATGGCCAGAATAGAAAAGAATGTAATCAACCTGATAGAGCTGAAAAACATACTACAAAGATTTCATAATGCAACCATAAGTATTAATAGCATAGTAGACCACGTTGAGCAAAGATCTTGAAGACTGTCTTTCTGAAATAGGACAGTCAGAAAACAACAGAGAAAAAAGAATGAAAAGAAATGAAGAAAACCTCTTTGAAATATGGGATTATGTAAAGAGACCAAATCTAGGACTCACTGATGCCCCTGAAAGAAACAAGGAGAGTGTTAAGTAACTTGGAAAACATATTTCAGGATATCATCCATGAAAACTTATCCAACCTAGCTAGAGAGGTCAACATTCAAATTCAGGAAATGCAGAGAAACCCAGTAAGATACTTCATTGAGAGGATCATCCCCAAGACACATAATCATGAAATTCTTCAAGGTGGAAATGAAAGAAAAAATGTTAAAGGACTCTAGAAAGGCCAGGTCACCTACCAAGGAATGCCCATCAAATAAACAGCAGACCTCTTAGTAGAAACCCTACAAGCCAGGAAGAAATTAGGGGCCAATATTCAACATTCTTAAAGAAATTCCAACCCAAGATGTCGTAATTCCAGGCAAACTAAGCTTCATAAATAAAGGAGATACAATATCCTTTTCAGGCAAGCAAATGCTGAAGAAATTTGTTACCATGAGAAAAGACCTGTCTAACAATAGCTCCTGAAAGAAGCACTAAATACGGAAAGCAAAGACCATCACCAACCATTACAAAAACAAACTGAAGTACACAGACCTGTGACACTATAAAGCAACCGCACAAACAAGTCTGCCTAATAACCAGCTAACACCATGACGACAGGATCAAATCCACACATATCAATACTAACCTTAAATGTAAATGGTCTGAATGCCCCAATTAAAAGGCACAAAGTGATAAGGTGGATAAAGAACCAAGACTCATTGGTATGCTGTCTTCAAAATACCCATCTCACATGCAGTGACACACACAGGCTCAAAATAAAAGAATGAAGAAAAATCTACCACACAAATGAAAAATAGAAAAAAAAAGAGGTTACAGTCTTAATTTCAGACAAAATAGACTTTACACCAACACAGATAAAAAAGACAAAGGAGGGCATTACATAATGCTAAAGGGTTCAATTCAACAAGAAAACCTAACTACCCAATTATCCTAAATATATAAGCACTCAAACAGCAGCACTCAGAGTAATAAAGCAAGTTCTTAGAGACCTTCAAAGAGACTTAGACTTTTAATAATAGTAGGAGACTTCAATACCCCATTGACAATATTACAGAGATCACTGAGACAGGAAATTAACAAACATTCATGATATGAATTCATCATTAGATCAAATGGACCTGATAGTCTCTACAGAACTCTCCACCCCAAAGCAACAAAATGCACATTTATCTCATCACTGTATGGCACATACTCTAAAATCAATTATAGAATTGAATACAAAACACTGTTCAGCAAATGCAAAAGAAATAAAATAATAATAACCATTCTCTCAGAGTACAGCACAGCCAAATTAGAAACCAAGGTAGGAAATTTGCTCAAAACCACCAATTACATAGAAATTGAATAACCTGCTCTTGAATGACTTTTGGGTAAATTAAATTAAGGCAGAAATCAAGAAGTTTTTTGAAATGAATGTGAACAAAGACACAAGGTACCAGAATCTCTGGGACACACAAGTGAGCAATGTTATGAGGTAAATTTGTATCACTAAGTGCCTACATCAAAAAAATTAGAAAGACCTCAATTTAACAACTTAACATCACAAAAAAGAAGAGCAAACCAATCCCAAAGCTACAAGTCAAGAACTAACCAAAACCAGAATGAACTGAACAAAAGTGAGACAAGAACAATCATTCCTGCCTGTTGGTAAACTAAAATGAGTCCAAGAGTTGTTTTTAAAAAATTAATAAAATAGATAGACTGCTACCTATATTAATAAAGAAGGTAAGAGAGAAGACCTAAGTAAACACAACTAGAAATGACAAAGGGACACATTACCATCAACCCCACAGAAATACAAATAACTAACAGAGAATATTATGAAGATTTCTATGCACATAAACTAGAAAATCTAGAAGCTATGGATAAATTCCTGGACACACAAACCCTCCCAAGACTGACCCGGGAAGACACTGAATCCCTGAACAGACCAAAAATGAGCTCTGTAATTGAATCAGTAATAAATAGCCTACCAATCCAATAAAGTCCAGAACCACACAGATTCAGAGCCAAATTCTACCAGATGTTATAAAGATGAGCTGGTACCATTCTTACTAAAACTACTCTAATAAATGAAAAGGAGAGATTCCTCTGTAACTCATTCTAAGAGGCCAGAATTATTCTGATACCGAAACCTGGAAGAGACATAACAAAAAAAGAAAATGTCAGGCCAATATCAATGATGAACATAGATGCAAAATTCTTCAACAAAATACTAGCAAACTGCACTGAGCAGTGCCACATCTAAAAGCTAATCCACTATGACCAAGTAGGCTTAATTCTTAGGATGTAAGGTTGGGTCAACATATGCAAATCAATAAATGGGATTCATCACATAAACAGAACTAAAAAAAAAAAACGACAGGATCATCTTGACAGATACCGAAGAGGCTTTCAATAAAATTCAACATCCCTTCATGTTAAAACCCCTCAATGAACTAGGCATTTAAGGAACACACCTCAAAATAATACACGAAGTGTGGCAGTTCCTCAACACCTATAATCAGAAATACATTCAACCCAGCAATCCCATTACTGGGTGTATACCCAAAGGAATATAAATTGTTCTTTTTTAAAGACACATACACATGTACGTTCAATGCAGCACTATTCAATATAGCCAAGACATGGAGTCAACCTAAATGACCAGTGGTAGACTGGATAAAGAAAATGTGGTATACATAAAACATGGAATACTATACAGCCAAAAACAAGAATGAGATCATGTCCTTTGCAGCAACATGGATGGAACTGGAGGTCATTATCTTTAGCAAACTAACTGAGGAACAGAAAACTAAATATCCCATCTTTTAGCTCCCACTTATAAGTGAAAGAACACAAGGACACACAGACAGACAGACACTGGGGCTTACCAGAGGGGTGAGGGGATAGGGAAAAATAATCAGTACTAGGGTTAATACCTGGGTAACAAAACAATCTCTACAATAAACTGTGTGACACAAGATTACCTATATAACAAACTTCCACATGTATCCCTGAACTTAAAAAGTTAAAAAAAAAAAAAAAAACCAAAAGATTCCAATTCACCTAATGAAATTAATATAACTTTAACATGTCTTATAAAGCTAATATGAAAACTAGAAGTCTAGATTAATCTCACTTACAAATAGTTGTAAAAATTCTATGAATTAATAAATACTATATAGTAACTCAGTATTTTTAAAGAAATTGTATGAGATGTTATTAACTGGCTCGATATTAGCATACCTATTAATATAATCTACTATAATAATAAAGGAGAAAAGGATCATATCATAGATGCTAAAAGAATCTTTGATTAAATTTAGGAGCACTCATAATGAAAACTCTAAGCAAAAGATCAAAATATTAAAGACACGTTAATAAAACTCAACAAAAATAATCCTAAATGACACACTTTTAATTGATGTTAAAATCTAAAAAAAATAGAAATATTGTCTACTGCCCTGTTACTAAACATGATCTTTGAGATTCTTGTGACTAAAAAAAAAAACTGTGTAAGTTAAGGGGAAAAAGTAAAATTGTTCTTTTGTTGATTACATTATTGCATACTCAAAAAATCCAAAATTCTAATTTAAAAACCCATTTAAATCAATAATAAGGTTGTGGATTATATAACATACAATAATCAAGTATATTCTTTTGTGCTCACAATACAAATTTCAAATTTCAAGTGGCTTAAAAAAAAAAAAAAAAAACCAAAAGTCATTTAAAATAAGGCCCAAAACTATAAAATACTTATGAACTGGTTTAATATGCAAGACCTACATGAAAAGAATGAGATCTTATTGAGGAATATAAAAGAAGTCCTGAAACACAGTATCAGAAAGAACCCACTTTCACAAAATTTCACAAACATTTATTGTTTCCTCTGTGAATATCCAGCAGACACAGCAGCATTTAATGAAATTTAATCAGTGATGGTAGAAGTCAGGTCAGTGGTCATCCTTAGGGTGTGGAACAAGGAAGGCTGGTCTGTTTAAAGTCAACAGTCAACACAAGATTTGGAAAAAAAAATCATAAAAAGGATAAAGGAAAACACATTGACTTCCCTGATGTGTAAAGGGACTTGTAAATTTAAAAGGACAATTGTGTTGGTAAAACAGGCAAAGTATATGATATAAGTAGTTAATTCACAGACATGAGAAGAGAACAGCTGAGGCATGAAAATATGTTTAAATTTACTAGGTCCTTGCTTTACATCGAAGTGAGCAAAAGTTATAAGAATCACTTTAAAACACCAAAAGCATTGGCAACAAAAGCCAAAATAGACAAATGGGACCTAATGAAACACCACAGCTTCTGCACGGCAAAAGAAACAGTCTCTAGTGTGAATCGGCAACCAACAGAATGGGAAAAAATTTTTGCAGTTTACCCATCTGACAAAGGGCTGATATCCAGAATTTACAAAGAACTCAAACAGATTTACAGGAAAAAAACAAACAAGCCCATTCAAAAGTGGTCAAAGGATATGAACAGACACTTTACGAAAGAAGACATATATGAGGCCAACAATCATATGAAAAAATGCTCATCGTCACTGGTCATCAGAGAAATGCAAATCAAAACCACATTGAGATACCATCTCACGCGTTAGAATGGCGATCATTAAAAAATCTGGAGACAACAGATGCTGGAGAGGATGTGGAGAAAAAGGAACACTTTTACACTGTTGGTGGGAGTGTAAATTAGTTCAACCATTGTGGAAGACAGTGCGGCGATTCTTCAAGGCCTTAGAAATAGAAATTCCATTTGACCCGGCAATCCCATTACTGGGTATATATCCAAAGGACTATAAATCGTTCTACTATAAGGACACATGCGCACAAATGTTCATTGCAGCACTGTTTACAATAGCAAAGACTGGAATCAACCCAAATGCCCACTGATGATAGACTGGATTGGGAAAATGTGGCACATATACACCATGGAATATTATGCAGCAATCAGAAATGATGAGTTCGTGTTGTTTGTAGGGACATGGATGAATCTGGAGAACATCATTCTCAGCAAACTGACACAAGAACAGAAAATGAAACACCGCATATTCTCACTCATAGGTGGGTGATGAAAAATGAGAACACATGGACACAGGGAGGGGAGTACTAAACACTGGGGTCTATTGGGGGAAAAAGGGGAGGGCCAGTGGGAGGGGGAGGTGGGGAGGGATAGCCTGGGGAGAAATGCCAAATGTGGGTGAAGGGGAGAAAGCAAACAAAACACACTGCCATGTGTGTACCTATGCAACTGTAGTGCATGCTCTGCACATGTACCCCAAAACCTAAAATGCAATAAAAAATAAAAATAAAAAAAAGAATCACTTTATACCTATTAAAACTAAAAAATTAAAAGAGCTGTTAGAACTGCTATCCAATGAGTGCAAAAATAGTACTCTCATACACTGCTGGTGACAATAAGAAGAAGCCTTTCTGAAAAGCAATCCAATAGCTTCTTTTAAAATTACAACTATCTGAATGGACCTTGCAGTCCATCCTTAGAAATCTCTTCCTTAAGGAGGAAAAGCAGACATATATATATATATATATATATATATATACACACACACACACACACACACACACATATATATATATCTGTATATATAAAGAAGTATTTATTATGTCATTGTCTTGGGGCAGAAATCTGAAAGCAAAGTAAATGCCCTTCACAGAATCCCACCTGGTCCCCAGACAGGAAGGGGCAGAGCAACAAGGGGCTTGACAAAATTTCTATTAGGTTCATAGAATGAAATTCAAGAAGTAGGACAGTGTGCCTCATGATGATCCCCTTTCTGAAATAACAAAATAGGAATATGGAAGAAAATATAGAAGATTATTGAGTCATTTACATGTAAGTATGGGCAGGGGGTAGGGAGATAAAGAGAAGGCTGAAGAGAAAAGAATGGTAGAGGCAGGAGCTGTGCAGAATGAGAATGGAAACAAGAGTGCACTTGGAAAAGGCAGGTCCGATATGGTCTGGCACATTTACACGTGTATAGAAAATTACATGCACAGGTCAAGGTATAAATAAATTAAGTAAAAAGTTCAAATCAAAAAACTATTTAAGTGGAAAAGAGCTGTTACTAGTGCAAGGCCTGAGAAGAAGCCCCTAAAGGCCAGGTGTGGTGGCTCATGTCTGTAATCCCAGCACTTTGGGAGCCAAGGCAGGCAGATCACAAGGTCAGGAGTTCAACATCAGCCTGGCTAACACGGTGAAACCCCAACTCTACCAAAAATACAAAAATTAGCCGGGCATGGTGGTGTGCATCTGTAATCCCAGCTACTCAGGAGGCTGACGCAGGGCAGGAGAATCGCTCAATTCCAGGAGGGGGAAGCTGCAGTGAGCCAAGATCTTGCCACTGTACTACAGCCTGGGTAACAGAGGGAGATTCTATCTCAAAAAATAAATAAATAAATAAGTGAGAGAGAGAGAGAGAGAGAGAGAGAGAGAGAGAGAGAGAGAGAGAGAGAGAGACAGACAGAGACAGAGAGAGACAGAGACAGACAGACAGAAGCCCCTAGAATCACATTCCCTGAACACTCATCTAAATGGGAGCATGCCCTTCTCAGCATACCCGCCCTTACATTGTTCTACTTTTCATCTCAGTTCTTATTGTTGTGCGACACAGATATATTCCATATTTATTTTATGCCCTTGACTATAAGCTACCTGAAGACAAGAAACTTCTCTCTGTTTTGCTCCTTATTGTATCTCAAACCTCTAGACTGCCTGGCACCAAGAAAGTTCTCAATGATACTTGTTGGAAGAAATGAGAAGGATCACACAGGAAAAGGTCAGCACTTCCATAGAAAGATAACAAAAGAAGTAAGGTCTGGAGTAGAAGTGTGAATTTCCATCTGATGAACAATTTTTTCTCAAGGTAAATAAGGCTAATAATAAGGCTTTCAAGAGAACTGTGACTGTGAGCCCATTTCAAAGGATAACATGCCAAATCACATACAGAACTTAATTTTTAAAACTTCTCCAGATACAGTAAACTGTAACAACCCCATCCAGGTCTGAGTAATACATTTAAGACTGTATGATTCCTTTCCTTCCAAAACTAAGTAATTCCAAAGAATTTCAACAGCGCCTAGACTTTCTATTACTTGTTCCCCACTCCCTTGAGCAATAAATGCAGTGCAATAGAAAGATTTAACTGCAAAGTGATCTTTTCCAAAAGAATGCCCCATTTCCTTAATTTGATTCTTTGTCTAAAGCCAAGTTCCCAAAAGGTCAGAGCGACTTACATTGCAGCCCTTGTCCGTTAGGTAACTGATTCCTTCTTCTGGGCCGATTGCCAGTTCCACTGAAATAATCCAGCTTGACTTTTGAAGGTGAAACAAGTGAGAACAGAGGTGGCAAAAGGAAAAAAGAAATACTTTAGATAAAGAGCTGTGGATATGTTAAAGGAACAAAGTGGGGGCTGGTTTGGTTTGCTATTAATCAATCTAACCAAATAAGATAAAATATTTATAACTTCATTGATCAGGATCTGTTGACCCTACACAAAGATGCACTGTGCTTATTCCAGCATACCTGTTGCCAAGGGTTTCTTTGGGATGATTAAATAGGTAAACTAGCCCAAAGAGAACAATTAATCAACAAATCACAGGGATTAAAAAAAACCACAAAAAACCTAATTATGAAAATAGGCATGCTGTTTTTTAAAAAGTGATTTTACTCTCACATTATTTTCTTTTTGTATTTTTCACATGGTAAAAAGACAAAATATCATTTTATTAAAAAAACATGGGACCAGTTAGCATTCTGTGCATCAGAAATTTAGATACACAGTAAGAGATTAGGAAAAGTAAAAGAAACCAAACCAGTCCACTTTTTCCCACATTCCCATACTTACACCAAGAGCACACTTGAAGCATTCCTTATCAAATCTGTACACTGGAGACAGGATCTCAAAGAATTTCAGAATACTCTCTTCTCTATTAAGGTTGGCGAATTGTCTAAATGTTTGTTGAATCAGTTTTCTTAGTGTTTTGGCCTGCATGACAAAATTACCAAAAATCTTGTAAAAATCAGCAATGAATAAAGACCACAATAGTAAGATTTCTCTCCTACCAACTACTTACTAACACCTACATTCATATTACCGCCAAAATGTATAGTTGTCAAATAACCATGAATGCATTTATCAGAGCTTTATTTAACTGTGGTAAAATGCACATAACACAAAATTTACCATCTTAACCATTTTTAACTATAAAGTTCATGTACAGAATTTTATTTCTTAAGCAGAAATTTGTACCATATGTGCACATGATGCAGAGCCAGGGCAGAGGTATAAAGGTACTTGTACATTCCACTGTTAGGAGGGAAAAATCAGTGTATCTTTCTGAAGGACAACACAAATTGAAAACCTTAAAAAACCACATTGCTTGATCCAGAAAGTAAAATTCCAGGACATTATTCTTTAGACATTATTAGAGATACATGCAAAGATTCAGGAACAAAAAGATTCACTGCAGAACTGTCTACGGTAATATAGAGACTGGTTACGTAAATTATGTTGTATCTATCTTCCCAACTAATATTCTATGCAGCCCCAAGAACTGTTTTGGGTCACTAATTTACTGGCATTAAAACCATAATACACTGTTACATTAAAAAAAAAAACAAACAGTCAGTGTACAGTACAGATGCCTTTAAAAGGCAAGAGCACAAGTGTTGGTCCTGGTGAGCACACAGCAATGTACTCATGAAGGAGATAAAGCAACCATGCTTTTTTCATGAAGTAAGATGATAGGTTGTCTTCTGGTCGTTTTTTATTTATACACATGAAAATCTGCATAGTGGAGAGAAATGCTTTCTAAGCAGCAAACCCTCTATCCTTGGTTTGTGAAGCAGCCTGAGGAGGCCATGGATAAAGGGTACATCATGAGGTCTAAGAAAGAGAAGCAAGAGAATGCAGGCCATAATAACAACTTGGCTTTGACCCTAATGAGATGCTAAGTCCTCAGGAGTGACATTATCTGACTCAGGATTTTTATTTTTTTGGAGACAGGGTCTCTGTTGCCCAGACTGGAGTACAGTGGTGCCATCTCAGCTCACCACAACCTCCACCTATCAGGCTCAAGAGATTCTCCTGCCCCAGCCTCCCTGAGTAGCTAGGATTACAGGTGTGCACCACCACATCCGGCTAATTTTTGTATTTTTAGTAGAGGCAAGGTTTCATCAAGTTGGCCAGGCTGGTCTTGAACTCCTGACCTCATGATCCACCTGCCTTGGCCTCCCAAAGTGCTGGGATTACAGGCGGGAGCCACCGTGCCCAGCCTGACTTAGGTTTTAACAGCATACTCTGGCCACTGTGTTGTGAACCGTATGAAAGGAGCAGGAGAGACCAAGTCGGGGGCTACCCAAATAATCCAGGCAGGAGGCGACAGTTGGCACAAGTACAGAAGCAGAAAGGGGGTGAGAAGCAGTCAGATCTAGCTTTCTTTCTTTTTTTTTTTCTTCCAGATTGGACTCTAATGGATTTATTTTAAACACAGAACAGGATATGCTGATAGTTAAGAGTTGCCATTGAACTGAAAGGGCAAAAACTGTGAGAGGAGCAGGTTGGTGGGTAAAGGTCATAGAGAATGCTAGAATATCAGAAATCTAAGTGGAGCTGTCAAGCAGACCAGTAAGGGCCCGGTGGAGTTCAAGGGGAGGTCCTGGCTGGCCCAGCAGACAGGGAAGATGGATTAGGTGACCTGCTAATCTCAAGAGGGTCAGGCAGATGGGGAGCAGCCATGGGCCCAGGTTGAGGTGTGGCTGCTAAGTCAGGTGCACAGTGAACTAGGAGGGCATGGCATACTTTGGTGGGGTCATGGAGGCAACAGCCTGTCTGTAGTAGCTTGAAGGTCCTAATGGATCCAAGGGTTACTGGATTTGGGATACTACAGAGAGTAAGCTGGAAAGACAGGAGATGGGTCTGAGAAAAGGATACATACAATTAGGGAGGTGTTGCAATTACTGAAAATGAGTAAGACCAGAGTTAGAGGTTGAGATAAGGCAGAGGACAAGATTCCTGAAGATAGGAGTTCAATGAGCCAAGAGAGTGGGACATGGGAGGATTACCTAAGGCATGTGACTTCTATTTTAAAAAGCTCACTCTGCTTTTGTTCACAGCGGGCTGGGGGAGTGTGCAGGAGTGAAAGCAGTCAGGTCACTCACTAACAGACCAACCAAGAATACTAGTGACCTGGATCCCAAGGTGGTGGTAAAAGAGAGAAATGGGTACTTTTGGGACATTTGGATGATCATATGCAAGACAAATGGAAAGTGAAGAATCCAGGAAAACTAGAGTTTTAGATGGAATAAATAGGCAAACATAAGAGGCAGGCTTGGTGAAAAAAAAGTCATGTAAATCCTGTACATGTGTTTGATCTTGAAGTCTTCCTACATGAATCATCCAGGAGATATTTAGATATAAGTCTGGAGCTGAGGAGAGGGGAACACTGTTGGTAGAACTTTCAGAGCTACCAGCTAAAGTATTTAAATATAAAAGACTGAATGGCACCTGCAAATAAAATGAAGACAGAAGAGAACACCAAAGCCAGGCAAGCTGGCCAACAGTTCGTTTTAACCAGGGTGAAGTTTTGACAGGTGAGCATGATAGAGTGGAACAGGAGAGTTACAGCTATTTTGAAAAGGATTAATTACAACATCACAGAACTTAAACTGAAGAGCAATAAAATGGGTTAGAGGTTAGCAAGGCTTGACTACAAAATATATCATATAGACGGTGAGTTGGTCAGCCTGAAATGCTCTATAAACAGAAGTCTGAGAAGATTCTGCTTTGACTCCAGGCTTTCCAAACATTGTCTGCTTATGATTACCTATGTAAGTCAGACTATCCAACAGAGCATGCAGACTAGACACGGAGATTTGAGTACCGCCTGTAGCCACCTACAAAATGTTTTTCTCCATATAAATTAACAATATAGTATCCTGGGACTTTGCGACTATAAAGCAGTCTGTAAGAAGCAAGCCCGCTACACTCTGGACCCAGAACAAATCCATTAAGGAAATTCTATTCTGTGCTTGGCACTTGGAATACACTGCAGAATCAAAAAGTCAGAGTACAGCTGGAAAAAGAGCATTCTGATCTTCATTGATGGCTATAGGAGGAACAGTGTAATTCTGTGCAGACAGTGCTGTTAGGCTGATTAAAACACACAAACACACCAAAAAAATGATGCCAGAAAAGACATCTGTAGGCCCTTCTGTGGAAATAAAGTCTATGTCTTTACAATGACCCCTGCAAGGGAGATTATTATTTTTCATATATTAGTGAGCAAACACAGACTCAGAAACATTAGGTAACAACATGGGGGTAGAAAAATTGGGATTCTAATCCAGACTGCTTGATTTCTTTTCATTAGCTATGTGACCAATTCAAACACTTCCTTTTCTAAGATGCTCTGCCTGATAGAAGAAACCAGAAAGAAACTACCACATCCCTATGGGTCTCATATTGCTTTGAATGTATTTTTAGACATGGCACTTATGTAAGATTCATATTGGTGAGAAGGGAGCATGAGCTGCCTTGTTTCTCCAAAGAAAAGAGTGTGGCTCCCAGGTGAAACTCAATTATGTGCTTTACAATGAATAACTGTATGTCTCTGCCATAACAACTTGGATTGTGGCAAACTCTCAAACAGATAATATTAATCAATAAAATGTAGTTGTATCCTGTGATAAATGACATTTCCCTTTCTAGTAAGTGGGAAGATAGTTCAGACTTCTTTAGTTTCAACCTTCTATCATAGAACATGCTGCCTCAATGTATAAATGCTCTGAGTGTAAGCAATGTCTCCCATCTACAAGTATTAATAGAAAATAAGCCCAGTGAAAGTCGTGGAAGATCATAAATTACTCTTTAAGTGTATGATACAATAAACTGGAATACGGTAGCAGTTGCAAGGAATAGTTGTCAATTGAGCAAGGGACCAAAACATAATGGCAAAACATTTCTATAGCATTAACCAAACGTTGGTATGCTCATTCATGACTCTGAGAGGAATACTTCAACTCCGGTAAATATCGAGATGCAGAGATTAAAAACTACGTAAAATAGGACCAGAAAAAAATAGTCCATTCTCTGCTTTGTACCTAATTCTCAACCAGATGCTGGTTTATACATAAACTACTGGCAATAATATTATATACTGACATTTGCTCATTTGTTCAATGCTTTCAAAAATTAACCTAAAATACTCTATGAATTAACAGAAATAGAAGTCGAGGAACTAGAATCTGTTCTTGAGCTTCAAATGCATATATATATGTGCGTGCACTTGTTAGGTATATATGCACTTGCCTACCTAACAGTTAACACTGCAGTTTCTCACAGACATCTAAAACCTGCCACTAAGAGCACTGAGGTTCCAGCCGTGGTAGTTTATTGGCCCTACCCAACTGGACCCTGAAATACACTACATCTGACTTAGTTACAATGCTATCACTCTGAACTTATTCCTTCCCATACTCCTTCCCCTTGACCTTCATAGTCTCAAGGCACTTCAAGTTCACAATTTACACAGCTGAATGCATCACTGTCAGTCCTACCCAATTCAGCTTCTGCTTCAATACTCTGTCTTCTGACTAGTAGCACTAGAGAGCACTTAAGTATAGAAAGCAGAAATCTGAGGCCAGGCCCTGTACTTTCTTCTTCCTCTGTCAACATTAGACCAGTAGCTAAGTCCTATTAGACTTTATACTCATAACATCCTTCAAATGTATCCCAACAACTTTCTAGCCTCTGTCTCCTTTAAATTCAAGCCTTACTTATTTCTCGTGGCAACAGTGTCTCCTGATGACTAAGAAACTTAAAAGAAGTTGTGTGCTGTTTCCTACAACAGGGATTGAAGCCATCAACCCTTTGCTAAGTAAAGTGAGTCAATTGATCGTCATTTTCCCATCCAAAACTCTTAGACATGGAATGTGTATGGTGGTAAAGAACTCAACTTCTCTCCCCAACAATTTAACCTGCTGGAAAACTTCTGAGTAACTGGGGCAAATGTGTTTGAAAGTAATAACTTTGCAATGTTAAGAGACAGAGAGCCTGGACTCTAATTTTGCTGCATTTGTCTCATTCAGCTGAATGTGGGAAAACATGCTGCTTTTCTGCAGGTGGTGTTACCTTGCTCATCCTACCCATTAACAAGCTGAGAACCAAGGAGAGCAACAAAGAGCAGCAACAAACCAGTAAGCTCAAGCAGCTGGAGTAAAGGAAAACGACATCATTAGTTTCCTGTGGACACAGAAACAACTCTCTACCAACTAAAATGGGGTGCTTTGGCAGGAATACACCTAATGTTCTTATGGTCTGTACTTAAATGTGACTGCTAAAGAGGACTGTGAGTTCCAAACCTATGATGCTCAGTGCTGGACAGAAACTAGAAAATCTTTACTGTCTGAAAGAAGCTCCAAAATTAGTTCATATGAGAAGGATATCTTAGAAAGCATGAGTCCTTTCTTAATTACTCAGTGAGGAAAAAATTCCACAAAATCTAACTGCGTAGAGTCTCTGGATATTAATCAATATACTTGCAGAACTTGTATAAGTAAACAAGTTCTGCATTGCGTTTCAAATTTGAACACCTGCTTGTGTTAGCCTGGATTTAGGAAACAAGCCATCTATCTATGCACACTTTTATTTTAAACCAATTCATGTACAGTGGGAAATTTACTAAGAATGGGATACTTCTTCAAAATGAACTGGTATTACTAGGTTGAACCATGAGAAACTCCTGCTATTCATCCGTGTTGAACTACAAAAATAATTTCCTATTAGTCAACCTAATGATTATCAGATGCTACTAGCAACAATACATTCTTAGGGCTTCCCAGATGAAAAGGTTATAAAACAATGCTAAAGAAAATCTGTAATAATAGAGTAATAGAAGAATAATTTTTAAGGAATAAGTTATTAACCCACACACCAAATGCTAAATACAGATTTATTACAGGGCGTGAAGAGAGTTTCTTCTTGCCCTTATCTACAGGGCCCACATCAGATGATAAGCTCTATAAGCAGGAGCCAGGTTTCACTCACTCCCATCATCCCCAACTCAGGTTCTGGCACACAGCAGATACCAGGAATTCACTGCTAAATACCATACCAAGCTATGCATTTTTGTTCCTGGCAAAAATATTAAGCTTGAAATAGTCACCTGTTCATCCTAGAAATGAAAATAATGACTGTCTTCTCCAAGAATAAAATCATGTGTTCCTGCAAGTATTTTAGGAAACCACATTATTACTTGAAAATCAGATGCTAAAAAAAACTGGTAACTATTGATCTCTTAACATTTCTAGATCTGAAATTGGGTTTCTACTGTGAATTAGATTACAATAAATTAAAATTTGCCTATTTTGACTTGCTGCTTAATTTAAGCTTAGAGTAGACCTGCAATGGCAGTAGCACCCTTGGTACTCACTGGTAGGACAACATTCACTGAACTACAGATGCAACTTCAGTTTCACTCATTTGCTCAATAATCTTTCACTGCTCTGGATTCCTCACTGCATTTACACATCTTTCATGACCTTGATATTTTTCAAGAGTAATCATCAGAATTCTGTAGAATGTCCCTCAATTGGGACTTGACAGTTTTACTGGTAAAGTGATTTTTAAAATCTGTCTTTAAAACTACTAACATCAATGAGATAAAAACTATACTTGCAAATTATTCTTAGTAATTGAGGCACATATATCCCAGATTCCATTTTTTGCATCAAACATCGCTAATCCAAGTTTCACTAAAGATAATAAGGTAATATTCAACAATTCAATGTGAATGTTAATTATAAATAAACCTCTACAAATATGAAGGAAAAAAACAAGGCAAAACAAAATGATTTTTGGAAGAACAAATGTAGCCTAATTATGAAAAAGCCAATGTTAACTGACCTAGACATTCTATAGAGCTATTTCAGGAGAAACAAGAAACTGGTAATAATTTCTAGTTGTTAGCTAAAATTTCACTGGCAATAGCTTTGAAGAAGGGACTTTCTAGACAACACCTAACTTGTACTACAGTTGTTACCCCCATGGGCATATACTGGTAACATATGCCATAGTAGTTTCATGGCAATCAGTGCAACGTTCAAAGCATTTATGTAGAATGTGAAAAAACCTTGGGCTAAGAATATTAATTCCTAAGCCAAATACACATTATTTAGTACACAAAATTACAATGATTCCCTTATTAAAAAGTTCATGTGAGAAAGCAGGTCTAAGAAACTTATTTATGATCCACTTCATGAATCTGATTCATAGCTAACAGTAGCTAAAAACTAATTCCATTTACATCAAAATCAGCAACAACTGAATTGCTCAAAAGGCACAACCGTTATTTGGTTTGTAAAAAGTTTTCTGGGCTGAACGTGGTGGCTCACATCTGTAATCCCAGCACTTTGGGAGGCGGAGGAGGGTGAATGGCTTAAGCTCAGGAGTTTGAGACCAGCCTGGGCAATCACATCTCTCCAAAAAAAAAAAAAAATACAAAAATTAGCTGGGCATGGTGGTCCCTGCCTGTAATCCCAGCTACTCAGGTGGTTGGGGCAGGAGAATCGCTCGAACCTGAGTGGCCAAGGGTACTGTGAGCCAAGATCACACCACTGCACTCCAGTCTGGGCAACAGAGTAAGACCTTGTCTCAAAAAAAAAAAAAAAAAAAAAAGGAAGTTTCTCAAGTCCCCCTAGTCATCCTTCCCTGCCATTCTTACAGAAGCCATTCCAACCAGGCCTTAATTACTGCATATTTCATCTACCTTAATCACCTTCCAACTCTTCTCGGTTCTGGTCTTTTTGCTTTCAATCTGTGCTCCATGTTGCTGTCAGATTTATATTTTAAAATCCAAAAAGAGATCATGTCTTTCCCTTGCTGCACACTCTGCAATGAATCCCCAATCTCTCTCAACTCCTATCTCAGCATTTAAGCCCACACCAAGTTACAGCCCACAATGATGGCATATTGACTGTACTCCACCAAAACCCCCTGGGGTCCTGTCTGACCGCTGTTTCCAAGAGAGTCAGCCTAGAAACAGAGACGGCTCTCTGTTTCTACGATGGGAGCCCTCTCTGGCTATCAGAGCTCACTGTTTCTGGAATGTGAGCCTCTCTCACTATCAGAAATCACCTGATAGCCAGGTACAGCTCAAGACGGCAGAAATAAAAGTACATGGAAGTCAGCAGCAAAGGCCAGGGCAATAGAAGCCTAAAGGATAGCTTGGAAAGATACCCCAAGACACCTGAACAAATCCTGTGCAGGGGAGGGTTATTTTGAGGGGGTGGGGATGGAGAGCAGTACAGAAGGCATACAAAGGGAAAGAAACTTCTCTAGGTTTTCCATCCTTCCATCTTCTAAAGATCCTTACTTAATCTTGTCTGCCTTTTGTTCACATTGTCCAGAAAGTGCCTCCCCTGATTTTAGTCATCAAATTGTTGTTGTTCATTCATTCAAGTAGGATTTACCAAATGTTACTACGTACCAGGTACAATGCCAAAGGGAGTAGAGTGGAGACAGCAACAGATATTGTCTTTGCTCTCAAGAATCTTAAAATATAGTGGAGAAAGGCAGATAAAATGCAAACAAGTAAAAACCTATATAACTAAAAATTGAGGCCAGGCGAGGTGGATCACAACTATAATCCCAGCACTTTGGAAGGCCAAAGCAGGCAGATCACTTGAGGTCAGGCATTTAAGACTAGCCTGACCAACATGGTGAAACCCCATCTCTACTAAAAATACAAAAATTAGCCAGGCATGGTGGCAGGTGTCTGTAATCCCAGCTAGTTTGGGAGACTAAGGCAGGAGAATTGCTTGAACCTAAGAGGCGGAGGTTGCTGTGAGTCAAGATCATGCCACTGCACTCCAGCCTGGATGACAGAGCGACATTCTGTCCCCAGAAAAAAAGAAAGTAGAACTAAAAATTAAGATACTAAACAGGGTCCCAACATACAAGGGAGTATTTGCCATTTCCACTTAGCATAGAAAAGAGTAGGAGAGGGAACACTCAAGCAGAGGTTTAGAAGGATTAGTCATGAAGGAGACAGGGCCAGTCCTCTACTAAACCTCTTTGGGCATCTGTCTCACTCTGGCACACTGACACAATGGCACCTGTGACCTGTACCTGTGGTTCTCTGTTTTAAGTATGGGGATCCTTTAAAAAATCTGAAATGTATTGGACTCCTAAATGACATGTCACACTTTTCATAATTGTTTATACACATACAGATTTGAGGAGACCTTGTAATAATCCTGAGGCCACTCAGTGCTTTATAACTGAAAACCACTGACCAATACTACTGATGTTACATAACCATTAATAGAACATTGGGTAGAGTACTCTTCTATCCAACAGCAATGTAAATTCACTAAAAGTGCAGCTTACACTTGTTTGAATGTCTCCACTATCCTTCTCCTCACTGCAACACCCAGCAGGTTTATGCACAGCAGCACCCTTTCCACTTCAGGGTCATCTTCCCATGCCTTCTTGGCTCCCACACTGGCAACATTCCAGGTCAAAGTGAATCACCCATTCTCCAAACTCCAAGAGTATGGGCCATGCACACCCAATATCTCTCTCGAAGGAAACAACTCTCATTCTCTCTGATTCCCCTTCCACTGTGCCAAACTTCATTTAAAACTCTTTGTTCTCTGTCAAATCTGACTCTAAACCACTCATGCCAATTATCTGTGGGCTACTTACAGAATGAGACGATGTCTCAATCTGTAGTCCTAGCCTCAACCACACTAAATGGAATGTGCTCTTTTTCCCAATAATTCACTGTAGTATTTCACTAACAGATTAGGAAATTTGAATGAACTGTGAAAAAGTCGAGTAGTGTCACTAGAAAAAAAAAGAGCCTGAAATAAACAGTATATGTTTCCTGTCCTATTCTTAATAGAATGTCTAACTGCATTTGTAAAATGCTTTATATTTTAAAGCCAACACTTTTATATCTGTTTTTCCCACTAGATTATCAAGAAGCTATGTGAGGAAGGAATAAATACTGATACTTTCTGGACTCAGAAAAGCAGTGACTAATCCTTACAGTGCTATTCTGAATGGGCTTGACAGAGAGCCGGACCCAGATTATCTGAACACAGAGCCTCTGTTACAGACTGCATCTGATGAATTATACCACACTCCAACCCAATGATAGTCAACATGACATTGACAGTTCTCTCTCTTTTGGTCTTTCTAAGATTTAATCCTCATATTAATCCCATGTGTTAGAAACGGGTTTTATCCCCATTTTATAAATGTGTAAACTGAAAATAAAAAAAGATGAAATAATTTATCCAAAGTTAGCTATGTTTTTCTCATAACATACATCTTATCCTGCTGGGCCTCAGTTGATAGGAGGTAGAACATGATCTCTGTAGTAATAAAAAGTCAGAGCAGTAACAGCTACTGTTGCTATGTGATAGGTACTATGGTAAGTAATGTATTGACTAACCTGTTCAATATTCACATCAACCCTATAAAATACTATTTTCTTCATTAAGAAACAACCCCCAAGACCCTGAGTCTAGAAAATGGCAGAGCTCAATTGAGCCAGACCCTGTCTTAACCCTAAAGTCTGTGTCCCCTGCTCTGCTTGAAAATCTTGATGTATACTCTGGATCAGCTGGGGGAATGACACTTCAGAGTCCTCCACCCCATTTCAAGGTGCTCTCCATGCTGGATAAGGGAAGGATAAGAACTGAGGCTCTTCCAAAGCTACTAATGTGAGGAAGCATCCAAAGGGATTAAACAAAAGACAATATCTTCAAAATGCACTGACATCTGGGTGCATGCACACAATATTAATGATTCCACTATTATTTTATATATTGCTCCTTTTCTTCCGCATGTTAAAATATTTGAGCCTGTAGAGACCTAGATGACAGGAATAACTGTGCACATAACTTTTTCAGTTTTGTGCTTAGCTGAGTATCAAATACAAGAAGTGAAACCATGTATTATGAGAGAAAGCTATACTAAAAACCTATTTGCCATTAATGTGACTAGAATAAATGTCAGCTTAAATCATGTATTTTACATGTAAGGAAGGAAACTGCATCTTACTTTCCCAAAAGCAATTTACTATTGGGGAAAAGGTACTGGCATAATTTTGTTATTTTATTATGATAAAGGAGACTCTAATTACCTTGACAGAATCCAGTAAACTCTTAGGAAAAAATCGCTTTAAACCAACATCTTTTCTGAAATATAAAAAAAAGCATATTAACAAATAACACCACTGAATCAATTAATATAATGACAAACTTGCAAGAACATAAAAGCATTGTAAATTATTTATCCTTCCATATATTATTTAGGAAGGAAACAAATATAATAAAGCTCTGATTTACCAGTATATTCACAGAAAGGATGGGACAAATCATTTTCTAGATATGTACAAAAACATGAATACAAGTTGGTTTAAATAGAAATCCTTTTGGTTTTTTTCTTTTTTCAACCCTTATTGTTGAAAACCCTTTAAAAATATTCCCTTTGTGAATTATAAAATTTAATATTATAATTTTATGATTTAATATTAATATGTGTAAAATATTAAAAAACTGTCTTTTTCAGATATTGCCTGAAGGTTTTCCTTATAAACATCAGTTTCAACTGGGTAATACTGTACTTGTAGAGAAAATAAGCTAGACTGATTAATAAATGATTCAGGATATACCTTAGAAGTTACAGAAATAAATCCTTTAGGTTTATCCCAAAAGTTGACTATTTTTAAAAATAGGCTTTTTTGATTAAGAGACTCATTCACTTATCTCAGTTTCACATTAGAAAAAGCCCAGAAATTTATGTGATTTGCCCTAGGTCAAAAAGGTGAATGTATGGAAATGCTGGAAATCGCAGCAATGTTCTTTAAGTCAGGCAAAAAAATTAAGTTATTAGTATCAAGAACCTCAACGTTCAGGCCAAGAAAATAGATTGGAAAGAATGGCTGATTCTTTTCCTCGTACTTTAGTTAGCAACTTACTCAGGTGTTTTGGCCAGTAGGTGTCACTAGTGTGCTAGTAATATGAAATAATGTCTGCCAACATTAAGAAACATCAGGAGACACATAATAAAAGGATCAAGGAGAAAAGGAAAATACAGGTATCTTTTCAGAATCACATAAGGAAACAATAAATTAAAGTATCCAGAAACAGGGATGACATCTTCATCTGTAACTGTAAATTGGCTGGCGTTATAAACAAAACCATAGACATCATGTCAGTTCATTTCGTTAATACTATATCCAAACATTTTAAATCTCTTATTCTATAATCTAACTACTAGTAGTACCTAAACCAATAAACTCCTCCTCTGCTACATTCAAAACTGGTCTCAGTTCTAATTCTTTCTTATTCTATTATTACGTTCATTACATCCTCTAATTCTCTCTCAGCTTCTGTGATATATTACTTCCTTGTTTTACCCATCAGTTAATTCATATACTAGTCTTCCACTTCTGTCTTTAGTCGCTTCTGTTTGTAACTTCCCTTCACAGAAGCATCATTATCTATTTTGACAGCTGGATATAAAGGGGAAAGAGAACACAAGTTCTTCCTCTTCATTTTGCCTCTTAAAAACACAGGTTCTTTGCATTTTAAGGATTGTGATGCCAATCACTACTGGGAAGTAGCAAAAGTAGTACACAAAAGACAGACACTCTGGAAATCTACAAGGCAATATTCTTGAGCATTTCTGCCTCTGTCTACATTTTCAGGTCACTATTCCATAATTGCAAGCACTTATTTTCATATCAGAGAGTTTTGGTTTTTGTTTTGAGACGGAGTCTTGCTCTGTCACCCAGGCTAGAGTGCAGCTCACTGCAACCTCTGCCTCCCAGGCCTCAAGGGATTCTCAGGCTCAGCCTCCCAAGTAGCTGGGATTATAGGCCCGTGCTACCATGCCTGGCTATTTTGTGTATTTTTTTAGTAGAGATAGGATCTCACCATGTTGCCCAGGTGGGCCTTGAACTCCTGACCTTAAGGGATCTGCCTGCCTTAGCATCCCAAAGTGTTGGGATTACAGGTGTAAGCCACTGGGCCTGGCCTCAGAATTTTAAATTTGAAACTTGGCTCTGCCGTTGGGTGGATTTGCTATTAACATCTATGAAGCTCTACTTGTAAAATGGGGGATGTGAAGTCCTACTACCACACAGTGGTGCCGAGGTTAAGTAAGACAGTTTATGAAGTTCCTGGAATGTGAGGGGGGCAGTTTCTGTTCTGCCACAATGCCTCAGAAATCACGCTGTCTGGACAGCTTCTGGTTCACATGCCCTGTGTCTCACTGCTTAATACAGAGGGAGGCATGGCCTGAGCTGAGGTTTGCTGGTGGACAGTAGAGGCAGTGAGGAGCAATGAGATTCAGGGGCTACTGTGGAAAAAGAGGCAATGGGAATGAGTGACTGGACATGAGGTGTGAGGAAATGCTGAAGCCACACACCGAGAAGAGGAACGTGGGTGGGCACTAACAGTTCTGTTGTATACATACGAGGCTGGGCAAGGTGTACATGCATGCCCTTCTAGTAGGGATTTTAAGAAGGCAACTGGGCATGTCAATATTTGGTTGAGGGAAAGACCAGGGTAGAAAATGTCCTCTCCCCCACTGTGTGGCTGTCAACTGCTATTAGTCAACCCAGTTACACAACTATTTTTCTCAGAGCCAGGCAGAACTAAAGAACTTACCATAGTCATTGCTGTCACAAATAAGAAAATTAAAGATAAACCAAAAGTTGTTGTATGTTTGAAGAAAAATAAAGCATTTTTTTTAAATAAAGACGAATACTAGGTATTGCTTTTACTTCAAAGGCAAAGACAACTCCATTAAAAAAAAAAAAAACCTTAAGACCAATACTTAGCATATATACAGTTGAGGTTTTCTTAAACTTCTTTTAAGTAATAAGAATTTGTAACATTTGTCTGTATGTGAGAAATTTTTTGATACCTGGCAGTTGAGAAAATAGAAATGAGGGCTCAAGTACACAAGATCATGGTAAAATTCTGCAACCCTGCTTTTAACACATTTTAATTTAATCAAGCAGTCAACCTAACTTCAGTTTTGTGATAGAGGACTCTGAGACGCACCTAAGGTACTACATCCAAAGTTTTTAGGGAAAGCTTATTACAGATACCTAAATTTAAAGCCTTAGAAAACCATGCAGGGACTTGTAGCCTGTCCCATTTTTAATATGAGGTCACCTCTCTCCACGAGCTGTGTGTCTGGGACTAGTTTACAACGTGCACTCTAAACTGCAGCAGTTTTGCCTCAAGTGGCATAAAAACCTTCTTTGAGCCCGAACTCTACCCAACTGTCCTGTATGTGAATAAAACAACAAATACAAGTTATACATCATAAACAAAATATAATACTAGCCTTTATCATACAATAATTCCTTATATTAACTTTAAAAAGGTATTTTCTATATGGAGTTAAACTTATGTATTAAAAAACTGGCTCAGATTCCCACATCAGTTCAGAGGAACCTCTTGAGCCTATATACAGATGGCAAGACACTATTAGGTTAGAACTATGTTGTCCAATATGCAGCCACTATTAATATGTAGCTATTTATACTTAAATTAGTTGAATTAAATTAAAAATTCTGTTCCCAGCTGCAATGCTCATCACATTTCCAGTGATAAGCAGTCCCATGTGGCTAGTGGTTACCAAACTAGATGGGCCAGTCGCAGAACAGTTTCATTGTCGTAGAAAGCTGCAATGGGTGGAGCTGGGACAGAGCAATGAATCTAGGACTTCAGGCACCCTGACTCTCTAGGGCTTCGTGCTGTGGGCCCAGAGGCTCCTCAGTAAGGGCAGGGATGGGTGAAATGCATGAACACTGGGGACAGGTGCACAGCTACCATAGAAACAACCACACAAGGTTCCTGCCTTGCTCAGAAAGACTGGGTAAAAGAAGGTATAGAGGGGTGAGTAGACAGTTCTATCATGACAATGCAGAAGGCAGCAGATCTTACAGGAGAGAGCTGTATGTTAAACAAGGAGCCTTTAGTTGGGATTGCCTGTATATATATGCCAGAGAGCTTCTAAGTATTACTCTCCCTACATCTCTCTCAGGACTAGCAAAAAGAGTTTCTGTGATCTATTCGCTAAGATTCAAATTATTTAGATTAAAAGCTACAAAGAAAGAGAGGCTGTATTCCCTTACTTCCTCACTGAGACCTGAATGACATACTAGACACAGAACAGATCCTGGGGTAGAAAAATTACTAATATGTTCCCTTTTCTTAAGTGAGATAATTATATAAACAACTACCTACAACATAGTGTGTGAAAGGTATTACAAGGTTAAGAGTTTAAAACCAATACATTTAGCCATTGAGATGTAAGGTTTTTGTGGCCAATTTTAAACCAGAACTCTCTTAATGTTTAATTGACCTCCATCCTTTAAATGAATGATTTAGAATACTGCTGACTGATGGGGTCTTCTTTCTCTTTCTCAAAATCCCATTCATCACTCCACTGATCCCTGTTGCCATTTACATTTTTGGAAAATCCTTAGAGAGCTCTGCTCTCCCACATTCCATGCATGATGACTGTGTACCTCCTCGTATTCCTCCTTTACAGTGGCCATCCAGAATGGTCCAGGAAAGGAGGCTGTGAAGGAGGGAACTTCCCCACTTGCACCTTCTGACTGCCATCAGCAATTCCCCCTCACTGAGATGAATCCTCTACGATGCCCATCTACTTTCCCAGCCTGTGGTCTTGTCCTGCATGTGTGTATTCATATCCACAAATTCATAACACAGCTGGCTTTTAGAAGTCTCAGATGGGGCTGGGCATGGTGGTTCACGCCTGAAATCCCAGCACTTTGGGAAGCTGAGGTGGGCAGATCACAAGGTCAGGAGTTCAGGACCAGCCTGGCCAATATGGTGAAACCCCATCTCTACTAAAAATACAAAAATTAGCTAGGCATGGTGACGGGCACCTGTAGTCCCAGCTACTAGGAAGGCTGAGGCAGAAGAATCCCTTGAACCCGGGAGGCGGAGGTTGCAGTGAGTTGAGATTGCACCACCGCACTCTAGCATGGGTGAGAGAGTGAGACTGTTAAAAAAAACAAAAGCCTCAGATAGGAATCAACATTCTTTACAAAATAAAAAGAAACTAACCTTATTATAAGCGAATTATTATGTCAAGGATAAATTTATTTCTCTTCTGGCAATATTTCTGAGAAGATTCTGACCTTGTCTGGTGACCCCATTTAATATTTTGTGAATATAATCCCTCAAATATTTAAAGCAAAAATGCAACCAGAACGAACTTCAAATCCCTTGAATATTTAAAGCCCAAGAGAAAACGCAACCAAAACAAACTTAAATATGCATTTTCATGTAGTATCCCTATGTTATTCTTTCTCCAAAACTGTCAGAATTGAGTATATTTAATTGAGAAATAAATAATATGGTGGTATTTTCACCTCTAACTTATATTCAAGCCTTTTTTTTTTAAGAGACAGGGATTCTCTATGTTGGTCAGGCTGGTCTAGAACTCTCGACCTCAAGTGATCCTCCTGCCTCCACCTCCCAAAGTATGCTGGAATTACAGACGTGAACCACCACACCCGGCCTACTCAAGCCTCTTAACAACGTTAAAATTATCTAACTGCAACGGAGATTGCTGTTTCTTAATGACATTCTCCCCTTCATCCTGGGGATGACATTGTCTTTTGGTCAGGTAGAACGCTGCCTTCCTCAGTCTCTTCTGTAGCAAGGTAAGGCCATGCGACTATGTTTTGTCCTATGTCCCTCTAAGGGAAAGTACTAAACAGCAGGTTCGTAAAAACACTGTTATTATTTAATGTTGTTTCATTATAATGTTGATGAGACAAAAAACTGATTCGCAGCTAGGCCACTGTATGGAGTGTGAATGTTCTCCCTGTTGTCTGCGTGGGGTTTCTATGGTTACTCATTTCCTTCCACATCCCAAAGATGTGTATGTTAGGGGAACTGGTGTGTCTGAATTGTCCCAGGATGAGTGAGTATGGGTTGGGGGTGGTGAGTATTCCCTGTGGAGAGAGAATGGCATCCTGGCCCTGGCAGGATAGGGTCCAGCCACTCACGACCTTGAACTGGAATAACTGGGCAAATAATTAACTGGTTTTTAAAAATCAGTCTTTCTTAAATGTATGCTCATATTTATTCCAACATTTAACATTAGAAGGGTTTTGGGTCTCTGTTTAGAAGCTGGTGATATTTTTGTGACCAGAAATATTTCAGAAGAACTTAACTCTTGTTTATATCTATTAGCCTATGGTAAAATTGGTTTCACCTTATGTCATTTCACTTAGAGTTTCCAGGAACCTATTGAGGTTAAGTGAAGATTTACTGTACACATATTTGTGTCCTTGAAGAGAAAGAAAATACCCATCTCTTCCTCCTTCCTGCGCACTAGAATACATATGCTATGGGTAATGTTCAGCAGCCTCTTAGGCCATGAGGTGGCTGTGGATTACAAAATGGTAAAATTAAAGTAGCCTGTAGCCCCAGTGACTGAGAAACACTGATTGTCTATGACTTGTTTTATATGAGAGAGAAATAAACTTCTGTCTCAGTGAGGCAACCATCAATTCTTGCACAAAACTACCGGCATTCCCTGTTTTGATATTTATCACGGGTAGCTAAAGGATACACTTGATTGCTATTGACAAGAAAAATAAAGAAAAAAGTGAAAACAAGAAAGTACAATTATAATTAACCTCAGCTAATCTTAAACCACAAATTTATTCATTCTAGAAATATCTATGGAATGCCTTATAAATGTCAGATACTATATAAAAACTGTATTCCCTGCACAACAGAATGCAGCCCACATTCTCTATAGTGAAGAGAAACAATTACACAAACCACCATAGCAAAATACACTGAATGAAAATGATTTAAAATTTCTAAAAAAGGCAAACCACTTAATAAGGAATCAAGCAGAAGTGAAAAGTTAAATGATTCATTTAAAATAATTTCACGTTATAGTTCTCTAGTTTGAGGAATAATTACTGGTAAGTAAGGGTCTTCCTTCTCTAATGCCATATTAAAAATTCTAATTTTAACACTGTATTGATTTTTCAGTATCGGCAGTGTACTTTTAAATGCTAATGAAAAACATTTTTCTCAAAATATCTGACCTCCTTTGGTAGCTGCCTTCTCTCCTCCTCACGTCGTATTTACAAAAGATGTAAATAAAAGTCTCCTTTACGCTCCAGTTGTTCCCTGTTGTGAGAGCCCACAGGAAGTAATGTACCAGGGACAGGGGCTAAGGGACTTCACTGTCTTATAGTTTTCCTTTGCCTATAAAAGGTACCTTAGTTCTTCCTAGATTGGAAAGACATGAAAAGAAAGACTGATGAACTCTTTAGTTGGTTTAAAGAAAAAAACGGTCAATTTTCGAGGTAATACTTTTCTCACTCTCAGAAACTGTCTTAGTAAGAGTAGTAGTAGCAGCAGTAATAGTACACTTCAAAATAGTTATTTATGGCCGAGTGTGGTGGCTCACACCTGTAATCCCAGAACTTTGGGAGGCCAAGGCGAGTGGATCACTTGAGGTAAGGTGTTTGAGACCAGCCTGGCCAATGTGGTGAAACCCATCTCTACCAAAAATACAAAAATTAGCTGGGTGTGGTGGTACACACCTGTAATCCCAACTACTTGGGTGGCTGAGGAGAATCACTTTAACCTTGGAGGCAGAGGTTGCAGTGAGCTGAGATCACACCACTGCACCCCACCCTGGGTGACAGAGCGAGACTGTCTTAAAAAGAAAAAGTTATTTAGAAATATAGTGAAGTTGAAGGGGCATTCTGCATTAGGCTGTAAACAACTGAGTTTGACTTTTAAATTCCTGCTGAAATCTAATTAAAAAAAAGTATGGGAATTATTTCATGAGTTTTCTTATTAGAAAGGAAAAAGAGAACCATGAAATGATCTAACAAGGAACAAGCAGTATTTTGCATTTATGTATAATTCTTTTCTGTAGCGAAGAAATAACATAAATTTCTAAATGGCTCCAAGTAACTAGCAAAAACCAATAGGAAAAAGCAACGTCAATGCTCTCCTTGAGGTATGAGGGCCACTAGGGTCCCCAATTGCTCCGGTGGCAGGAAAGCCATGGTATGCTTGCAAAACCCTGCACATCCTCTCAGCCAGGCCACTCCTCAAGCACTGGCATCAGCCTTTACAATGGCCGCAATGAAAGACAGGACCAAGTGCGATACTATTAAGATCTTTATTGAAAAAATATAACTATATTACTGGGCAGGTGTGGTGGCTCATACCTATAATCCCAGCACACTGGGAGGCTAAAAGTAGAAAGATGGCTTGACCAGCATCTGTTAAGCTACCTTTCAAGAACAAGGGTGAAATTTTTAAAAAGAGAGATTTAAAAACAGAATTTTATCATCAAAAACTAGATATTAAAAACATCTAAATAAAAGAAAAAGGGAAACTAATGTCAGAAAAATAGATTGAGCTAAAATGAAGAATGTTTAGGCAATAGAGTGATAAATATGCAGGTTTCTAGAATGTTCCCAGCACACACACAGCATGACAGGCAGAAGGGAAACCGTTTTTGGGTTTCTGTTCCAAGGGTACTTGCAAGATGGGGATGATGAACCTGCTACTTGGGCAATGAGGTTGGACCTTAGGAAGGTGGAAGTGGCATCATTCCCTGGCTCTTGTCAGAAACCACAGCAGTGGAAATGAAGTCCCCGGAGCTCAGCTTACCTAGTCTGGGACCATGAGTCACTGATTCAAGCCACTTTGGTGGCCTGGGTGAGAGTCAGAGTAACAGGAGATTGAGTCACCCAGTACCTCAAGGTTATTGTCAAATACAAAACAGAAAAACAGCTACACATAAAACACTTGAATAAATGGCACAAACACCACAGATGGGCATACAAGAGGTTACCAAGTATGAAGAAGCAGATCACATCACCTGAAACAGAATGTCTAGAAATGAAAAATATAAGTGGTAGAATAAAAAAAAAAGTGAACAAGGTATGGCATAAAGATACTACTTAAGAGAATTAAAGAATTGAAGACAAATCCAAAGAAAAATTCCTCTCCCCAAAAATCAGAGAATCCAGAGAGACAGAGAAAGGGAGATAGAAAATACAAAAAATGTAAAAGAGAGCAAAGACCAGAAAAATATCTAGTTGATTATTAAAGAGATAGTGGCATACATTTTCCAGATGGAAAACATGCATCTACAGAATTGAGAAGTATGTCTTATTCCAACTGGATTTATAAAAAGAAATCTAAGCACAAGACATGAATAAAACTGGAAAAGACTAAAAGTAGAAAAAAGATCCTAAAAAAGAAACAGTGGCCACAAAGAAATGTCAACAGATATTTCTAGTCATAACAGAGTATGTTTACAATGTTGAGAAAAACCAATGAGCTGAAAAATATATTTGGAATAAAAGGAAAAGCATACCAGAAGGATTGTCTGAGATACAAAAATGGTTGTTACCGTTGTTTTAAGCAGGGTCTTGCTCTGTTGCCCAGGCTGGAGTGCAGTGGCATGATCACAGCTCACCGCAGCCACAACAACCTGAGCTCAAGCAGTCCTCCAGCCTCAGCCTCCTGACTAGGTGGGAACACAGTTGCATGCCACCAGGCCTGGCTAATGTTTAAAATTAAGTGTAGAAATGAGGTCTCACTATGTTACCCATGCTGGTCAAGCCATCTTCCCACATTGGCCTCCTACTGCGCTGGGATTTTATAGGTATGAGCCACTGCACCTAGCCCAATAAAGGATGTTTAAGAAATAAAATGATATGGCCAGGTGCGGTGGCTTTAAGAAATAAAATATGGCCAGATGCGAGGTCTCCTGACCTTGTGATCCGCCCGCCTCACCCTCCCACAGTGCCTGTAATCCCAGTACTTTGGGAGAGGAGGCGGGCGGATCACGAGGTGAGGAGATCGAAGCCAGCCTGACCAACATGGTGAAACCCTGTCTCTACTAAAAACACAAAAATTAGCCGGGCATGGTGGCCGCACCTGTAATCCCAGCTACTCAGGGGGCTGAGGCAGGAGAATTGCTTGAAACCAGGGGTTGGAAGTTACAATGAGCTGAGATCTCACCACTGCACTACAGCCTGGGCAACAGAGCAAGACTCTGTGTCAAAAAAAAAAAAAAAAAAAAGAGTAGGGAAAGAAAGCCAAAAATAATAACTGTATAAAATAATAATAATGTCTAATATTTGGAGTTTGAATTTTGAAAAGATATAACTCAAGTAACAGGAAAAATGATGTGTAAGTTGGAAGATGAGGAGAGTTAAGGTGTTTCAAGGTCCTTGTATTGTTTAAGAGAAGGTTAGATAAGTTTAAAATCTGGAGTTGGTTAAGTTAATATAGAAGGTTAAATATAAGGGTAACTAATGAAGGAGTAAAGATGTTTATAAATTTCCAACTAATTACAGTAGAAAATATGGAATAAGAATACCAACTAAGAAATAAACAGCACATGTACCCTCACACACTTTATTTCTAGGACACTAGAAATAGATAATAAAAGCGAGTCCAATATATCATGCATTCTAAGAAATATAAATGTACTAAACCTATCACTTCAAAGAAACACTTAGCAAACGGGGTTGAAGAAATCCAGCACTGTGACAGTTTTTAAAGACACACCTAAAAAGTAAGGACACAGAGAAGTTGAAAGTAAAAAAGTGGAAAGTATAAACCAGGTCAAGGCTAACCTAAAGAAGGCAAAACAGATTTTAGAACAACAACAAAAATTATCAGGTATAGAGAAGATTACCACATAATGATGCAAGATTCAATTTACCAAGAATTGTTGATATGTTTAAATAAAAGAACCTCAAAATATAAAGGAAAAATTAATAGACTTATAGAAAGAAACTGGCAAAGTCATTATCATAGATGGATATGTTAACAAGCTTGATTAGAAAATGCATTTTTTAAACCACACAAAAACATTTCTAAGAACTGATCACATAAAGCAAATACAATAAAATATGAATAACTGTACCATTCAGGTAACAGACACACAGATGCTCACTGGAAAAGTCTTTCAACTTTTTTGTATATTTGAAACTTTTTCACGATCAAACACTTGGGGAAAATGATCTTATTCTAGGGTCCACAAAGGAGGTCCCCACAGAAGTTGAGAAGCTCTTTTCAGACAGACTATGCTGTCTGACCACACTGCCATTAAGCCAAAAGTTACTTTAAAAAGAAAATATTTTCAAAATCCACGCATTTGAAAATGTAAAAACAGAAATGAATACATAAAAGTTTCAAAACAAACATTTAACAACCTTAAGTGCTGGTATGCCTTTTTAAAAACTGGGTCTTAAAACTCAAAAACCAAAATGAAAATATTATTTTACTACATTAAAGAAAGATAAACTCCTGTATGATGAGAGCCATATATACATAGTTGAAAGACAATGACAAGCTGGAAAAGAAAATACAGAACTAATGTTACAAGGTAGTGTTAACATAACAAAGAATTCTTAAGATTAATAAAGAAAAAACAAACGTATTAGAAAAGCTCATTTAAAACAATTACTTTACAAAAGGAATTAAAAATGGCCACATATGCAAAGAGGTTTAATATTACCAGTAATTAAACTAATATAAATAAAGCAAGCAATCATCTGCTGCCAATCATACAGCTGAAAATGAACAACAGAAAATGGTCCCATGCCTTATATTGTTATTAACCTGAACTGAATGTCCCCTATTACGTGGCTGTCTAAATGTAGTATTAGAAACTCATTGGGTGGACTAGTATACTAATGTTTATTTCTATTTAGTCATACGGAAAGATCTAGTAAACATAAAGTTGAGTAAAAAAAAAAGCAAGATGCATATAGGATCATTCTACTCTTATTAAAACTACGCATTTACGTGCACACAAGTGTTGAAACACAGTTATAAAGATATTTATTAAGACTATGATGGCGGTTAACAGTAAATGAGAGGAGTTGAAGAATTTTTCTTATTTGACAGTGTAGTTTCAATTTTTTCTCTAACTAGAATGTATTACCTTTGAAAACAAATAAAAATCATTTTAAAAGGGGTCAAAATTAAATCAACAGATGAACAATGATATTGTTTCCTATTATTTTTTCTTAATGCTCTAAAGAAACTCTACAGTTTAGTTTTTATCCTGACAGTATCTCCCATGGATAATAACTGTAATTGTAGTCCACATTCACTCAGTGTTGAGTGCAATAGGTATTAAGCTCTTGACATGAATTATCAACTCATGTCAAGAGTTGATACTTAGTATCTTATCTAACTCCTTACAACAATCCCATATATAAGCAGGTATCACCATTATCCCCACTTTACAGATGTTTGGAAGCGGACACCAAGGGCTTACTAATAAAACTTAGCAAACAGAACAGTCAAGGTGGGATCGAACCCAGATATTCTGCTTCAAGAGGTCACTCAATTAATCTACTTATATGAAGATAGGGTACTGAATTCATACAAGTTGTATAACTGTAAAGAATTACTACAGTGGAGCAGAAGCATAGGAATACAGAAAGAGGATACAGCAAAATGAGCAAGATAATATCTCAGAACTATAGGAACCTAGAACTCTACGAACCTAAAGATTCATCTTTAACTATCGTATTTACTTACTTTAAATATCACACATATAAATTAACTAAGATGAAACAGATATTTCCAAACAATAGATCTTTAAACTTCCCACACAATCCTCTAAGAAGGATCTAATTTATAAATTCATGCTGCGCCTAGTTCTTGTTTTTAAAGTAATAATAATCACAAGCCCTTATTGTATAGCAATTCTCATATTCTCCATTTCACTAACTCCGAGAAAAACTAAGGTTTTAAAGGCACTGGTTAATGCCCTAATTTGTCCTCTCCTATTCATCTATTCTCTGATCATCTAAAGTTCTGTACTTTCTAGAAATAAGCCACATTTACACTAACTTAAGTGCAAAATTTGACTCTCGTTTCAAACTTTAACTTAAAATTCCTCTCTCCAAACATACCATTCACTAATTCATGTTGACAGATAATCTGCTTCTTCATTTTCTTTTCTTTTTTTTTTTTTTTTGAGACGGAGTTTCGCTCTTGTTACCCAGGCTGGAGTGCAATGGCGCGATCTCGGCTCACCGCAACCTCCGCCTCCTGGGTTCAGGCAATTCTCCTGCCTCAGCCTCCAAAGTAGCTGGGATTACAGGCACGTGCCACCATGCCCAGCTAATTTTTTGTATTTTTAGTAGAGACAGGGTTTCACCATGTTGACCAGGATGGTCTCGATCTCTTGACCTTGTGATCCACCTGCCTCGGTGGTTGTTAAAAACATGGCAATGCATTATTCATGAAAATTTCTTTCAAGCATCTCTCTTCATGTAACTCTGTATCCTTTTGACAGCATGTCTGGCTCTCTTCGGTCCTTTGTATACCTCTGGTTCTCACACAGACTCTTATCTTTCAGTTACCTTTCATTTTCCTATCTTGGCCTCACACAGAGACAGGGTAGAATACAATTCACATCCTTCTTTTCCCCCAACTACTACACTAGGGTAGGCTTCCATAGTGACCCTAAAAGATGATCACATGTGTTTCTGGAGTTCTCTCCTTGTAACTCAGCCAGGCCATGAACTAGCATTTCTTTCTTGACTTCACGTAACTATTCGCCATCTATTGTACCTTTTTAGATCATTTCTAACTACTTGCTGACCTCAATTCTCCAATCAGGTTTTTTTTTTTTTTTAAGGTAGGCCTTTTATTTTACAATAGTTTTAGATTTACAAAAAGTAACAGAGTATCCTGTAGAGTCCATACCTAGATCTCCCTACTATTAATATATTGCATTACTTTGGTACATTTGTCACAAGTAATAAACTAGTATTGATATATTAAAATTAACAAACTCTGTAATTTACACAGATTTCATCAGTTTTTACCAATCCTTTTTCTGTTCCAAGATCTTATGGAGGACACTGCATTACATATAATCATCATGTTTCTTTAGGCTACTCCTGGATATGTGAGTTTCTCTGACTTCCATTGTTTCCTTCATAACCTTGACAGTTTTGAGGAGTACTGCTTAAGTACTTTGTAAAATGTCTCTCAAGTGGGATTTGTCTGATGTTTTTTCTCATGATTACACTGAGGTTAAAGGTTTTTTTGTTATGATGAAGGCCACAGAGGTAAAGTGCCCTTCTCAACACATTACCTCATGGTTGCACACTATCAACATGATTGATTACTGTCCATGTTGCCTTTGATCAACTGGCCAAGGTCACGCCTGTCAGGTTTCTTCATTCTAACGTTACACTTTTTCCCACATAGCCTTTCCTTATTATACTCTTTAGAAACAAGCCACTAAGTGTAGCTCATATGTTACAAGTGAGTTTTACGCTCCAGCTCCTCTGAGAGAGGGTTATCTATATAAATTATTTGAAATTTTTCTGTAGAGGAAATTTGTTACTGCTCCTTTAAGTATTTATTTATTCAAGTATTCATACTACTATGGACTCACGGATATTTAATTTATGCTTTGGGTTACAATCTAATGCTATGCAACTTAATTTGTTGCTCTAATTGTTCCAGCTTTTGTTACTGGGAACTCTCTCCACTGGCTCATTCATCCTTTGATGCAGGCCCTCATTTTGTTTTTTGAGCACTTCTTTCTGGTACTACAAGCTGCTCTAGGGCTCATTCTTGTATTTTTTCTCGGCTCCTTACAACTGCATTTTTCCAAGGAGCTCTGGTTCCTTTCACTGAAGAATAGTACTAGAAACCAAGATCCAAGCAAAGGGTACCATAAGAGATTTTTATTTTAATGCTGCTGGTATTAGTGATTTTATAACAGATGAAATAAACCAACATTACTCTTTCCCTTTTCATTTTAAAAAACATGAATGTTCCCATAGAACTAAAGATCAACATGCTCTAAATAACTTGTCTTCTTTCCCCTCAAGCACACTTCTTTTCTGTGACTGGTATCCATAGTGGTCCATGACAGAAAACCAAGAGATTCCTTGGGTTCCTCCTGTCCTTGATTCAGCCTCCAGTCACGCAACTGACTCTACTAGCCCCGTCTCCATGGCCACTGCTTCCTTCTGTCTCACAGCCTCATCATTCTCACACGGACAAGAAAAGTGCAACAGCTTCCTGGCTCCCTGCTTCCGTTTTTAATCTTCTTTAATAAAATTCTAATCTCACAAATATGGAATTCTAAATTGTGAATCTCATCATAATTGTCCTGCTTAAAACGATGAGTCAGCAGGCCAAGTCCAGATCCTTTGAAGATAGGTAATGACCTGGCCCCTGTATACATATCCCTCTTTCCCTCCTAAGAATGGTATTCTATCTCCAACCAACTTAAGAGTTTTCTAACCTTTGCCTGATGGCCCATGTTTCTGTGCCTTTGCAAATGCTGATTTATCCTCCTGACTGGCTTCCTGGCTCCCAGGGAACAAATCCCACATAACCACACTTGGTGAAATCGCTCATTCTTTAAGACTTAGGTTAAATAACATCTCCATGCGAAAACACCTCATACATCAAGTATCATTCTTCTGCAAACACCCAACTGATACTTCCATTTTAGTTTCTACCACATTATTTTATAATTTTGCTTACTTGGCTGAGAATCTTCCTTCTAGCAGAATGCTTCCTGGGGGTTAAAATTTTGTATTATTTCTGAATCTCCAGCACTTAGCTATAAAGGACTCAGTGCTCAATTATCTTTTCCTAAATTAATTATGAAAAAAATGAAGTATAGGGCTTCTAGCCTCCCAAGACATAAACTCCAGGTTGGGTTAATTTAATAAAATCTAATGTAACAGTCTAATACACAAATTAATTTCATTATTGGAAAAATTTCTAGTGAGATTTTCTGATACATGAGCAGTAAATCCTGTTATCTCCAATTGCGGAAAACAATCTGTAGTAACTTATACAGAGAATATGAATAATAATTTATAAGCAATTTATAAGCAGCTGTTAAATTCAATATAAATTAGAAAGGAAATATCATCTTGCTATAATTAAATCTACACAGACAAAAGGTGTATTATGTATGTTAACAGGCCATACTAAATATTAGCTTTAAGACATCGATCAACAAATCTAAATGTTTACTAACACAATTAACGTCATGGAGGATTCTGTTCCTCTTCCAGATGAAACAGTGTTTCAGAATCAGTATTTAAGTGAACATAAACTAAGTAATAATTTAAGCTCTGCATATTTGCAGGTATAGCTTAGATGTGTAATACTTACTCTAATACTTCATAGTTAGACTTCTTTTCTAGTGCATTGCCCCGCATCTCCCAGTATGATCGCCTAAAATCAAGAAGACACAAATTTATATGTGTATATATAAGGAATGTTTAAGCTGTTAAATGATTAAAAACTGGGGGAGAGGCATCTGAATAATAAATAAATACTAAGAGCAAAAACTGCAATTACTTTTGCATCAACCTAGTAATTCATAATTTTCTCAAATTTTATTCCGTATTTTACTGATAATCCTTATAAAGAAAAGGTAAATACCTGAAAACTATTCAAAAATAATAAAAAAAACACTGATAAATAAAGGTCTCAATGTATAGTTATCTTACCGTATTTCTAGACAACCCAACTTCAAAGCAATGTCCTGGTCCACTTGATCAGCTATCTCTAACATATAATCACTCTTCACCTATAACAGAAGGAATGGGAAAAACAACAGTTTTAAAAGAAAAATATTATATATATGCATTCAATAAATATTTTCTGAGTACCTTTCATATACTTTATATTGTGTCAGTAATTATGCTAGATGTTAAAGATATAAACATGAGTTATATCAAAAAATAATTAAAGAAACAAAACAGTCTCTTATTAAGAAAATCTCATATAATCTATGACCACTGAAATGGAATATTAAGAAACAATGAATACAGTCTGAATCATAATAACCTTCAGCTGCTCTAAACCCTTCCCATGCTTTCAAAAGTGAAAACAAGGGAAATCTCCATTTCTATGAAAATTTGCAGCAGATTTATTTTCTGACCTCAAACTGCAGTTCCAGCAGCATATTTTGGACTCTAATGAAAAAGCAAAGGAATTACATATTTCAAAAATCCATTTAACTGTACAACTGAGGTGCTTCCATCTAACTATCAATTTTAAGTGATTAATCTGCAAAGTAATACAAACAAAGTCTAAGGTAAAAAGAGAAGACTAATAGAATTCTTTAAATGTCTTCTAAACAATGAATAAACTCAATTTTAGAAGCTGATAGACTGATATCAACACTTTCAAGTACCTGTCCCTGTGAAGACATTTTCAAAGATGAAATGAATAAAATCTCCTTGTAGATTATCCTGAAGAAACTAAAATCGGCAACTGATTTTGATGAAAGAGAGTACCCATTTTGAACCTCACATAAAATGTTATCCACCCCTCCTGCAAAAGGCATCCCATTCTCTTCAGTAGCACACCTGTTACAAAAAACTACCCTTTATTATTATATTATGAATTTTATCAAGGCAAAAATTGGTGGAAATTTGTCTTCTCTCCTGTTCTATAAGTACTTTTATAATACCCTCCATTTTGTCTCATTCCTCAAAGTCGAAAACATTTATTCTGGTCCTTTACATAAAAAATGTCTTGGCCAGGCGTGGTGGCTCACGCCTGTAATCCCAGCACTTTGGGAGGCCGAGGTGGGTGGATCACAAGGTCAAGAGATCGAGACCATCCTGGTCAACATGGTGAAACCCCGTCTCTACTAAAAATACAAAAAATTAGCTGGGCATGGTGGCGCGTGCCTGTAATCCCAGCTACTCAGGAGACTGAGGCAGGAGAACTGCCTGAGCCAAGGAGGCGGAGGTTGCGGTGAGCCGAGATTGCGCCATTGCACTCCAGCCTGGGTAACAAGAGTGAAACCCCATCTCAAAAACAAAAAACAAAAAACAAAACAAAACAAAATGTCTTGACTTCTGCCCTAAAAAAATTTTCAAACATCCTGTTCTTCAATGATTGCCTCTTACCAAGCTAGCTCATTTGTTAAAAGAGTTCCATCCCCAGTTAACTCACCTCTCACTCCACACCAATCTTTATCTACTTCATACTGGATGGTTCCTCATTATGACCGTCCCTGGCAAAGACACCTAACTCCCCTATCTACTGTTATCCCTCTGTTTGAATTGCTTGGTAAATGCAAGCCATGTTGAACTTACCCATTCACCCTCTTCATGCTTAGATGAGTAGCTAGAGAAATTATAGCATAAACTCCACTTTCAATTTATGAAGAAGACAAATCTCAAATGGACAGTTAAAATGGTCTGGAAATTGAACAGTACTTGCCTAGGAAGCTCTACAATCACTGATTTCATATTTCCTCCAGTAAGCTTGCCACATCTCTTTGTTACAGAAAAAAAAGACATCAGACGGGCATACTCTCTTTAACCTGCCAGGAATTTATAACCTGATAGGCATTAAAAAAAAGTGTAAGCATCTACTCATTCTTCTCTCTTAAAGTAGGAAAAATGTTCCCTCACTTAGCTTGGACAACTATGTGCTATTTCTGATCTAAACACCATTCCATCTCAAAATTTTGCTTATTTTCTGCATTAGCATCTAGATCTGGATGCTCGATAAATATTTATTGAATGAATGAGTAGACGAATGAAGAGTCATCAAACTGGAGGGTGGGTACCTCCGTATATAAATTTTCCATCCTTTACAAGGAATAACAGTTTCTACTCCTTCCACATAGCAGGCACTTTAGACTTACCAACTGGAACTGAATTAATCCATTCAATTAAGTAAAAGCCTTAGGTCTAGAACCACCTGTTTAACTACAACTGACTCTTGTTTCTACAAAAGTCTAAATCTAAAAGCTACGTTTTGCATCATAAGTAGGTTTATTATTGAGCCCAAAATAAAGGCAAAAGAATTAAACCAAGATAGGTATTTAGATAGGCAGAAAAATACCATAGCTACTCTGATAAAAACATTCAGTGGCTTTTAGTTGTCTGATGCAGATTTTAGAGGAACTACTGCAGACCACTAATTGCATGTCGAGAAAAATGAACCATTATGAAATTCAATTGATCTTGAAGATTAATTGCCATAATTTTTAAACAAGATTCACAGGTAGAAAAAACAATCAAATGCTATATTTCATAATCAAAACAAAATTCATATTACAAAAATGAAAAAAGCAAATTATAATTTAATAATCTTTGTAAAAAAAAATCTCATTTATGAGAACGTTTTCAAAGTTCTGAGAGTTGTTTTTCCTACAGCTTTGATCTTGATTATCAGAGCCATATGATCACAGCCTGAAATCTATTTGTGGCATGATGTGATCAAAGTATTCTGCAAAGAGTATAGTTCCAAGATAGAATAAGGCATCACCACAGACCCGCGTCCTTACCTCAGACCCCAAAGCAGCTCCTCTGCTGCCAGAGAGAAAGTAAATCCTATTCAGTGTCTCAATGCTCCCTGTTATCTAGGCTCTAGACAGTGTTTTCTCAAGCCACTGAGCATGGTCACATCCTGAGGCTGGGCTTCAAGACTCAGAATTATGTACACAATTGGTTCATTTCACTTAGAAAACACTTCTTGACTACCTCTCTTCCACTAACTCCCATCAGAATTGCTATCATTTGTGAAACCAAATTTATCAAGCATTTAAGTTCCTATAAAGTATATATAATCAGCTCTCTGTCAAGTAGATTTATATGTAATATCTCATTTAATCATCAGAGCATCACTTGAGGTGGGTACTATTATCACCCCCATTTTATAGCCTCAGAAAAAGCCTGAATGATCAAAATGATAGCAGTAGATAATAACTCTACTTCAGGAGTATCTACCAGGTGCCAGTTACTACGCTAAGCATTTTACATATATTTCTAATCTTTACACTAATTTTTCAAGGTGGAGTTTATTAGTCCTGTTACATATAAAGATCAGGAAATTTAACTTTGTGTTAAGCTAGTATTAAATCAGGATTCAAAATCCAGATCTACCAGCCCCTAAAACTCCAGCTTCAGTTTGTACCTACAACTTGTGAACTCTTCCACAGTTCAGTCATTCTCTAACAGAATGAAGACTAATAGGCAGGAACCACCTCTCATATACCCTTGCATCTAGTTCACATTTTCTAATAGAAAGTATTAATCCTAAATTATTCCATAATGTATTGCATATGTCAACTCTATGCTCTGGCTACCACATGAGATTTTGTGTTTCATTTTGGTCTCTTTTGAATATTCTAACACTTACACAAATTTATCAACTGGACCCAAATGTCCTTGATAGCATGCAAAAGAGAATGGAGCAGAGGACAGACAAAGGCAAAACTGACTAGGTTTACTTACTAACTGGGTGACCAAAGGCAAGTAATTTTACTCTCACAGCCTAGCTGACTCTGAGTTTTTGTCAGACTGGGTGAAGTGTTTTTCACAAAAGAAACTCAATGGCAGCTCCAAATCAATACTAACTTAATTTTTCCTTTCCTACTTAAGCTTTAAAAATATACAAATGAACCATTATGGAACCTTAATGAGTTATATACTTTTAAACAATTTAATGTTGTTTAATGAAGTATTTAATGGTTAGGCATTCATTATTTAACAAACGTTTATAAAATGACTATCATGTGCCAGGATATTGTAGTAAATAAAACATACATGAAACTTACACAAAGGTAATGGTAAATTTTCATTTAAAAATAATTACTTTGGATTTTTATTTTTGGATGTTCTATTGAGGACAGACCATAAAGCTATATGACAACAAAGGTTTTCATTCTTTCTTTTTCTTTTTTTCTTGGTGCATTTACAATGGATAAATAACCCCAAATTTTATTAAAGTAAATGAAGGGGACAGGCATGGCTCACACCTGGAATCCCAGCACTTTGGGAAGCCAAGGCAGGTGGATTGCTTCAGCTCAGGAGTTTAAGAAAAGCCTGGCCAACATGGTAAAATCCTATCTCAACTATAAATATAAAAATTAGGCAGGCATGGTGGTGTGCACCTGTAATCCCAGCTACATGGGAGGCTGAGGCAAAAGAAGCACTTGAACCCAGGAGGCACAGGTTACAGTGAGCTGAGATCTTGCCACTGCACTCCGGCCTGGGTGACAAAGCAAGACTCCATCTCGGGAAAAAAAATAAAATAAAATAAATGAAGAATCTATCCTCAATAGAACATCCAAAGACATTAAATTGGGTGGGAGCACATGTGCACATACATCTGTGTGCATGCACACACAATCTGATTTCTCAATCTCCAACAATTTCCTTTATTTCTTGGATTTTTTCCCAGGATATCTTCTAATAAATCTCATCTAAAATTTTTGAGTTATCAGGGCATTAGGATTAAAAGTCAATCCTCACAATTCAATTATTGAAGACAATTAATTGAGCATCTAAAACCCATGCCTTACTCTGTTGTGGACACAATGGTGAAGAAGACAGATTTTCTGTTTCTTCTCACTGAATGCACACTTTGGTAGGTAAAACAGATTAACAACAGTTAAATATAATGTATAAACAACAGATCAGCAGTTGCTAAGGTTAGGGATGGGGCAGTGTGTGACTATAAAGCAACAGGGATTTTCTTTGTGTTCATGGGATAGTTCTGTATCTTGGTTATGACAGTTACAAACATTTGCACCCGTGATAAAACTGCACAGAAATACATACAAACACACTTGAGTGTGTGTAAACATTAGTGAAATCTATATTAGGTTTGCAGTCTAGTTAACACTATTCTGTCAATATCAATTTCCCTATTCCTATAATGTATTATGTCATGATTGAAATAATTACTGGACTCTCTACAACTGTCAAAACTTACTAAACTGCATACTTAAAACTGGTTATTTTATGTAAGTTATATGTCAATAAAACAAATTTTGTATTTTAAAATGTGTGTATGTTGTATGGGAAATGTACAGGTACTATGCACAGGTAAAGGGAAGGCTTTACATAGAATGTACCATTTAAATCAAGAACTTAAGACTAAGCAGAAGTAACCTAATTCCAGGAAAGAAAAGATGACTTATGCAGGAAACTGTTAGCAGCAGGTCTCGGATGTGCAAATCCTTTTCATTCCCAAGAAAGGCATATTTTTAGGGCTAGCCCTTAGCGTGCTGGAAACTAACCCCCTGAAATGTTCTGTCTAATAAGAGCGCTTCTGCATCCCTGAAGATGGCTACAATTTGACTACCAACCAGTGAAAAAACTGAACACCAATTTGAACCAGATAATTTATGCACACACTGTTTTGATAGTAATCACCTGTTTTCTCTATAGGGTCTGGAGCGTGAATAAATGAGGTCAGTCACAGAGGTGTTGTATGTCTATGAGAGATTGACCCTCAACACACACCTTAAACACTCAAGCTCAGGCCAGAGTCTCTGCTTGACAAACTTTTGCATATGATGTCACATTGTTCATTAACCATGAGTGCTTCTCCTTCAATTACCAAAAATATACAAGAATTAAAAAGGGAGAAGAAACGTATACAATTAAATCTTCAAAGCAAAGAGAATACATCTTCTACTAAGACAGAGTTAGACCTATATTACATTTTAGCTTCTGTCTGGAAAAGGGCAGCTGATAATTCCCATACTGAGAATGCCAGGCTTAAACTAAGATTTCCCTATCGGACCTGCAATTTCAAAATGTATCTTAACTGACAGCTATAAGGCCAAAAAAATATACAAGGAAGTCAATTTCTAGTAATACAGTTATCTGAAAACTTAAAATTTTAAAAACTGCAATAAAAATAAAAGAAAGTTGGCCAATAAGAAATAAGTATGCACCTCACATGTTATAGTTTAGATTCTATACCATAGAGTTAGGTTACAGTTCTAGACTCACTATTTTCTTCAACTTCCACTGCAACTCTTTTTGCCAAGTAAACCACTGATAATTTAATGTCATTTAAAAGCTAATGGGTGGACATTCTCATTTTAAGTCTTAAAACATCCGCAGGAGTAAAAAATCACAAACTCACATCAGACCCAGGCATCTTAATAGCTGAACATTTCAACAGTGCTAAAAGATTTCTACACAAGTTCGGCATCCTCAATGCAGATTAATATGACAACTTACTGACTAAACATGGACACTGGCCTTCATACTAACAGCCACCACCATTTGCAAAAGATTGCCAATGAAATATTTATAACTTTAACCAATTAAAGTTGAGAGAGAAAAAATAAATATTATATGGCAAAGAAAAAATTTGGTATCAGGGTAAAACATACTTTTTTGCTTTCCCATGAGTCATTAACTATATTGTCAAAACTCATTTTATAAATTGCTGCTCTACAGTGAACAGTGTTATAACAACATTCTAGTTGAATTTTAGAGTGTACTGATTAATATATTTCAGAATATTCACATACAGGTCAAAACATTTAGTAAATCACTGAGATTTCCACATTGGTAGTCACATTCAGGCCATCTTTTAATAAAAGTATGCGCATCCTTAATAATGATGTCCAACCAGTAATACATGCTCAAACACTCTCAGTGTTTTCCTTACAACCTCACCCAAAATGGGCTTCGATGAATTTTCAAAACATGGAATAATAAAATTATGGCAGTTTACTGTAATCTATTTCCCTTCCTCTCTTCTTTTCATGGGATAGGAGTGGTGGTAGAAATAATCTAAACATAACAATTGCATTACTACCTGGCTAAACCATTTAAAATATACATACATACATTTTATATATATATGTATTTTTAGAAACTGGGTCTTGCTCTGTCACCCAGCCTAAAGTGCAGTGGCACAACCATGGCTCACCGTAGCCCAAACTCAAGCACAAGTGGTCTGTCCTTCAGCCTCAGCTTTGCAAAGGGCTGAGATTACAGGTAGAGCCACCGTGCCTGGCCCCATTAAAAATATCGATTCATCTACAAAGAAATTAAAACAGAGAACACTAAGGAGTATGTTCACTATGTGCCAGACATTTCTAAGTGCTTTGATATGCTCTTTCACTGAAGACTCACAACAATCCTCTGTGCCATTTTCTAGATTTAAGAAACAAAACAAACAAAAAAACCCCAGAAAACCTAAGATCAGTTAAGAAAATGAACAGACAAGCCACAGACTCAGAGAAAATATCAGAAAAACATAACATGACAAAGGACCACGATCCAAGGTATATGAAAAGTCCTACATGTTAAAATCAGAGAGACAGAAAGTAGAATGCTGGTTGCCCAGGGGCTGCAAGGAGGACAACTAGGAAAATACTGACTATAGACTTTCAGTTTTATAAAATGAAGAGTTACAGGTAACGTAAGAGTCACTGGGAAACATCCCAGAGGGATTCAGATTATTCTGGTGAGAAGTATTTAAGAAAACTCAGTAAACATATACTTAATATTTATGTATTTAAATTATGTATAAATCAAAAGAACCAAAAACTGCAATTAAATATTGAATTCTAGGTTAATGATACTCATGTTAAAGTTTGCTGACACTTGAAACTTACTTTGAAATGTACCAAAATTTAAGATGGATTGATAAAGGAATGGAGAGAAAAAAAAAAAGTTATGTGATGAAGCATATCTAAGTGGTGGGTACACTGGTGTTCATTATAAAATTATTTTTAACATGAAAGTACATTTGAAGTTTCATAATACAATGTCACAGAAAAAGTAAAACTTTGAGGTACAAAGAAATAATTTCCCCACAGTTAAAGTTAAGCCACTGATCAAAGTGATCACACTCAGCCATGAAGCTTGTTAACTAACACCAGAGTAAGTCCCCACATATTGACCTTTATCTTCTTAAATACTATTAGAACAGTGATAATGACATTTTTTGCAACCTGGATCTGAACTCTGTCAACCCTTTGCACTTCACTTTCTCTGGCTTCTCAGTGCCTTCACAATCAAGGTCAGATGACTGAAAAGGGCATCTCAAGCCACCCCTTACTGTCTCAACTCTCTCTCACCCTGCCCTCCAGTCACAGGCTTTTTATCAGCTGCTTGAATCACCAAGCTTCCTTCTACAAGGGGGCTTTGTATGGAATGCAAGTATAGAAAGGCAATTAAGCGTCATAACAATTCAATGACTTAGGATTCCAACCATGTTGCTACAGGGACCTGCTATATAAACCAGAACCAGATTCTGGATGCATTATAACAATTATTCTTACATTACTAAGGTCACAAGAAGGTAAAGGAAAATGGGGCAGAGGGATGAAATAAAAACAAATACAAACTAAGATCCTGGTAGAAGCCATGGGCTGTAAGATACAGGAACAGAGGATATGTATGCTCTCAGCTGACTGAGGACTGACCACTGCTCCTTATTTCCCAAAAATGAGAGAGCTTTTCTTGAGAGCCATGTATTAAGGCAAGAACTTCAAAATCTACTCAAAAGGTCTCCGTTTGGTAGTAACTCCCATTTCTCAGCAAGCCTTTAGAGGAAAGAATCCCCAGGCTAGGCCCTCAAGATTTCCACATGTGAAGTACAACAAAACAACAGTTCAGAACTCACACTCAAGAAAAAAAATCACTGAGAAAGCCACCAACAACAAATGTGAAGAGCCCAAGGACTTCAAATGCTGTAATCATATTCAGAATGGAGACATCAATTATACATGAAATGGAAAAATATTAACAAAAGGCAGACGGATTGGCAAATAATAAGAGCGATACAAAATGGCCTGGCAATTAAAAAAAAATTTTTAAATCATAAACAAAAAAATCAACAAATGCACCAAATATAAAACAGGTCACAGTTGAGGAGAGCTGATAATCTGACAGACTAGACTGATCTGAATTATGTACTCTTTAGAAAGACAATAAATTAAAAACATGAAAAAGAAGCTAGCACATATGGAGAGACTGAGAAGTTCTAACATAAATCTAAACCTAAATCCCAGAAGTAAAAAAAGCTCAGGAAAGGTCATCTAGGAATAGACAACAGCTAATACATTTCCAGAATTGATAAAAACGACATAACCCCCCTGAGGTACAAATAGCATGAAACAAATGAAGCAAGTGAAGGAAGGGGAAAAAAAAAAGGAAATCCACAACTCATTCGTAATGAAGCTGTAAAAACCAAATACAAAAAAGGATCTGCAAGCCATCTAGAGAGAAAAGACACATCACCTATACAGAAAGACAAAATAAGAGCTGAGTTCTCAACAGCAAATAAACAATTAAAGACAGTAGGAAATAACCATCAAAATGCTGACAGAAAATGTCTACCTTGATTTGTGTACCCAGCAATACTATTTTTCAAGCAGGAAAAAAAGAATATTAGAAATATAGATCTAAACAACACAATTAATAATCTTGAATTAATGGCTATTTATTGAACCTGTGCCAAAGAATTATAGAAGACACATTCTACTCAAGCAAAACTAGAACCTTAACAGTATATAAATACATGCAAGATGATGAAACAAGTCCATACAGAACTTAAACAATTAGTATCAAATGAGCAACAGTCTCTAACTACAATGCAAAATTATTTTCAAAATGAGCCAAAAGATAAATTCTTAAATCCATGGATGATCGCTTTTCCACTTATACCAACAAGTTATACTGAATGTCCTGACCACCTTCTAGCTGAAAGCAACTAAAAACGCTGAACAAATTATTTTTTTTAAATCTTCTTCAATGCTTACGTGAGCTGGGAAACAAAACAAAATAAAAAATACTGAAGCTAATTACAGGAACACAGAAGTGTATGGCAGAACGTAAGGTCAGATTTTACCTTAAGGGTAGAACTGAAGAATAAAAACATGTTTGTAAAGCATGACAACTGGCAAACAAAAGCAAGCATGGGAATGATAAATACAAAATTGAGGATAATGGTAACCTGCATGGAGTGAAAGGGCAGCAGGCAATATATCTAATATATATATTAGATATTATAGAATCTACAGAATTAAAAAGAATCAATGTCATCAAATTCTGAGCCCCATAAAAATCATTGATTCAGCCTCGAATTCAGTGAAAGAATGTTATGTATATATGTATCCATCTTATATGTTTGCATTAAATATTAAAGACTTTAAAGGTTATAGAATGCATGTCATCAAATTCTGAGGCCATTATAAAGTGATTAATTTATCACATACTTCAGTGAAGATTCTCACACACTATATTTACACAACATTTCAGCTGCATTCTCAGATAAATATACTCTGGCTATAGAAAGCTTTAGAGGACAATTACCGATTTATGCACCACCCCCCAATTTGCATGTGTGTTTAAATAGGTGAAAACTCTGGATTCCAAAATGATTTTGAAACTTTGGAATTAAACCATTTCCCAAGTTGGGTGCTGTCTGTGTAGAACAACATATGGATTACGCATAATAGTTCTGGAATTGCTAAGCAGGTACCAAGGCAGATTCTGCACTGAGACTTCACCAGGAGAAGTCAAATATATAATTACTTACCAAACCAGCAATAAAAACTCCTACTATATTCAAAACTTTCTTGATCAGGGTAAAATTTTAAAATATGCATTTTTTTCCCACACAAATGAAATTATACGTGTCTTATACATATACTGTTTTCAACAACAGCATTTAATGCAATACCTTCCATATCCACGAACAGCTGTACCTCCATATTAATGAGGGATACATAAATTTGGGAAACTCAGCACAATTAATCTGTTGAAAGACATCTGCAAGGCCTCTAATTTCTTTCTTGTTACTGTAATATGCCTATAATCATCCTTGTGCATGCACACATACATGTGTAAACCTCATTATTTCTTTAGAATAAGTTCACAGAAGTATAATTATTAGGTCCAAGCAGGAAACTTTCAACTGTTTTTTACTTACAGTAAAGACTGTAGTCAATAGGGTCACCCAACAAACTGGAGGACATGAACACATTCAAGACTTCTGGTATACGGGCCAATTCATTCTAACAAATCACAGTATTTTGCTGTTGAGACAGAGTCTTGCTCTGTTGCCCCGGCTGGAGGACAGTGGAGTGATCGTGGCTCAATGCAACCTCCGCCTCCTGGGGTCAAGCTATTCTCCTGCCTGAGCCTCCCAAGTAGCTGGGATACAGGCATGTGCCAACACGCCCTGTTAATTTCTGTATTTTTAGTAGAGATGGGGTTCTGCCATGTTGGCCATGGCTGGTCTTGAACTCCTGACCTCAGGTGATCCACCCACCTCGGCCTCCAAAAGTGCTGGGATTACAGGCGTGAGCCACTGCCCCCAGCCAACCATAGTATTTTCTTTCTTTCTCCTTCCCTTTTTATGACTTTGATACCATCTTAAACTCCCTCCAATTACCGTCACTTGAGCCTGAGACACTAGCATGGAAAAACAACGACATTGCCAATGGGAAAGGAATGTGACCATGACTATACTTTCTTTTAAAATGTATGTACTTGATAAACTATTATAAAAGGATATGCAATATTAAAATGATTATTAGAATAGAGATAATTTAAGAATGTTTTAGATTTATTTTCTGAACTTGCTAAAAATGTGCCATGCCAAGCACAGTGGCTCGTGCCTATACTCCCAGCATTTGGGGAGGTCAACGAAGAAGGACTGCTTGAGGCCAGGAATTTGAAACCAACTTAGGTAACACAGCAAGACCCCTGCCTCTACAAAACATTTTTAAAAATTAGCCAGGCATCATGGCATGCACCTGTAGTCCCATCTACTCAGAAGGCTGAGACAGAAGGATTGCTTGAGCCCACAAGTTCAAGGCTGCAGTAAGGTAAAATCATGCCACTGCACTCCAGACTGGACAAAACAGAGCAAGACCCTGTCTTTATAAAAATAAAATAAAATTTAAAAATATTAAAATGTACCATATAACAGATTTTTAAAAATTCAAAAGGTGAAAAGAGAAACTGTAGAAATGAATGACAGCAAAAAGTAGTATGGAAGAGCTGAAAAGTTCTACAGAGCGCACATAGGAAGAAAAAAGGCAAGATATGTGCCATCCCATAATGTGCAGCTCACACTTGTGTAGTGATATGCAAATGGCAAATGCTGAATCTTCTGTTACCATCTACAGAGTGAAATTCAAAATATGACTGGGCAATTACATGGCAGACAATTTTATCTCATTTAATGAACATAATGGTCCTACAGGATAGTTATTCCATACCTATATTTTAGTATACGAAACAAGCAAAAAAAGACTCAGAGGTACCTAAAATCACAGAGCTATTATATACAGAACAACAAGCACATGACTCTATTCACTACATATTCCTTTCAGCAAAATTTCATTACACTTAACTATACTTAATGAATGCCTTCATCCCATTTTTTTTTTAGACCACTCTGATTGGATAGCAGTTATCAGGGATAGACTGAAATTTTAAAAGGTTCATTACACTTAGCTTTCTCGTGGGTTTTATAAAGACCACGGAACTGAATTATATAGACTACCATAAAACATGTCCTATCAGTAAAAGAAAATCTGGGATACACTGCTATATACAGTACTGACTTTATCATATAGGTAAGTCTTCCAACAAAGAAAAAATAGGACAACCTAGTAACAGTGTGAACAAGGTAAAAAAAAAAAAGTTGCAGACTTTTAGATTAGCCTAGAAATTATAAAAAGGAGTCATTTAGGCCTGTATTATGCATTCTGGAAATCAAGGTCACTAAAATATCCATGTATTTCCTCAGTGGGTAGAATTTTTTTCGAATAAATAACACCAATAATGACAGAGATCACATACCAAGAGAAAAATGCTAAATAAACACAAGTTATTTAAACTCTCCTAACTCCTTCACCAAAATATGAAGTTCAAAAGGTTACTAAAGGATGAGATTAATAACATCTATGAGAACCAGTTGTAAGTTGAACATTATTTTTGCAATGAGTAGGCTTCCGAGAAGCTCAACTGGAATCTGAAAATGCCTTCTTTTCATTTTGCCAACTTAACTCCCTTTCTTATTCAACACTGGTATTATCATAAAGCCTCAAAACTTGTCACAAAATCCCTTGCTCGGATCCCCAACTCCTGGGCCATGGATCATTACCAGTCAGTGGCCTGTTAGGAACACAGTCACACAGCAGGAAATGAGCTGTGGGCAAGTGAGCATTACTACCTGAGCTCTGCATCCTGTCAGATCAGCAGTGGCATTAGATTTTCAAAGGAGCACAAACCCTACTGTGAACTGCACATGCAAGGGATCCAGGTTGTGTGTTCCTTATGAGAATCTAACACCTGATGATCTGAGATAGAACAGTTTCATCCCGAAATCGCTACCCCACAACCCACACCCTGTGGTTCTGGTCTGTAGAAAAAGTGTCTCCCTCGAAACTGGTCCCTGGTGCCAAAAATGTGTTAGGTAAGGCAGTGGTCCCCAAACTATCTCCTATGCAACCTCTACTTCACAGACAAGACGAAAACAGACACACCCCCGCCAATCATTAGAAACTTCATTAGCTTCCTACTTTCTGAGTTTGAATCTTGTAAGTGGTAACATCGATCGTTATCTCACATAGAAAAATACAGAACAACTTACCTTCTTACTTCCTTCTTTTGAATCTAATCCACCATTGCTCTTTCATGGCACTAGATGTCTAGACTTACATAATAAGTCTTATTCTTCCTTATTTTCACATCCGATTTTAGTTCAATCTCTGGGTCCTATCAAATCCATCTACGAAATTTGCTTATTATAACATACTTTCACTTTTATCTAATTTCCCAGAATGATTGAAGAGCCTCTAAACATGCTTACAACCTTTTAAAAATTCAATCTATCCCTGATACTACCATCTAATCAGAGTGAGCTCCCAAAACAATTCTGGTTAGGGCATTTGCTAACTGAAGTTGTTCTTTCCTTTTTGTGTTTTGAGACACAGTCTGGCTGTGTATCACCAGGCTCAAGTGCAGTGGCACGATCTTGGCTCACTGCACCTCCAACTCCCTGGTTCAAGCTATTTTCCTGCCTCAGTCTCCTGAGTAGCTGCGATTACAGGCACCCACCACCACTCCCAGTTAATTTTTGTGCTTTTAGTAGAGGTGGGGTTTCTCCATCTCCTGACCTCGAGAACTGCCCTCCCCAGGCTCTTAAAGTGCTGGGATTATAGGCATTAGCCACCGCACCCACCCTCGCTAACTGAAGTTTTTAAATGGCTCCCAATATTGCAGGAGAAAACCTAAACCCTTGTTTAAATGATGTACATGGTCCCTCTCTTACCAAAATGTTATCGACTATTTTAGCTAAGACTGCACCATATTTTCTCTCTCCCCATTGTTTTCTAGACCATGTTCTTGTCTAGAAAACACAACTCTTCCTTATTCTACAAAGTTGGAGACTCCTCAAATGTTTTTCAGTGGAGCGATCTCAATACCAAATCTATACTAGGGCAGCAGACTCTTCTATGCACAGTCACATCATACATGCTTATTACTAACAGCAAAGGATCAAACACAAATTAACTGTTTACAGGAATCCTCCACTAGACAGAAGAATTTAAAGGTGTGGATTATGCAATCTATTTCTGCAATCCTGGTCCAGAATAGTTAATGAATAGTTTTATTAAAGCAAAAAAATTTGCCAAATACATTTAATGTCAAAATTTTATGTACAAATGTCTTTTTGATGTTTATTAGCATTTTTGGCATTTTATGTTACATATATTTATTGTCTAATTACTTATGGCATAAATAGCAAAGCACTATCAATTTTATATGGGTATAGTTGACTCTGCAACAATTTCTACCTATGACAAATTTGTTGCTATTCAGGCATAAGTGCATTTAAATTAAAGCTCAAGAAATAGTTGTAGACTTACTATCTCCACATAATAGAAGTTAACCTTTAAGATTTGCTCAAGTATACAAAAATTCTCAAAACACAAAAAATTAGTAATTTCTTACTGGTTAAAAGATTCTTATTGCCATTCAGCAACAAATTGGTATTCTTCCAAATGTGAGCTTTAATCAAATTTGAAAATAAAAGTATGTAACAAATAGGATTCAAAGAAACAAACAAGAAAGTATATTAAAGCAGCCTTTAATACCTGTTGATAGAAGAAATTCAAAGTTGGCTTATCTTCAGTAAACTGGTTTAGAAATCCTTTTGGCAAATAACGAATTCTCAATTCATATCTAAAAATAATTCATGAAACAGAACAAAATTAGTCATTTTCTCAATTTACAGTCTATAATTACAATATTATCCTGAGTATGGCATCCCTAATTATTCTGAAAGATGATTTTAAATATAAGGTACAATCAATTAATCTTTAAATGTAATTTTTAAATATTTTAGCACCAAAAAGGAGCACATAATCACAAATGTGCTACAGCTCAATGAATCAAGGGAACACAGCATGATAAGAAGCCCAGAAGTCCTCCCAGCCCCATGGGGCATTCTCCAACACTGCCGAATTGCCCTGACTTCTAACATCTTCCATGAGCTTCCACGTCTAAATCTTTATCAGTGGAATTGCACAGTGGAACTGCACTGTTATTTGCTCAGAAAGCTAAGCTTTAAACATGATTAAAACAAACCAACATCACCAGAATGCTCTTTATCTTTCTTATTCTTTATTTGTATGTGTGCGTCTACCCATATGAACACCCTTATATATGTATCCTCTGGTAAACATATGTACACATTTTGGTTGCATATATGCCTAGGAGTACAACCACTGGATTACAACAAATACATCCATTAGCTTTAGCAGACATTGTCAAACAGCATGCCAAAGGGGCTGTAACAAGTCAATCTCCCAGCAATAGCATAGGGTGTTCTAGTTCTTCTATATCCTTGTCTCCACTTGACATTTTCTTTGTTTTACTCGTACTGATTGGCAACTATAATAGTGCATGGTGATTTTAATTGGCATTTCCTTGGCGAATAATGAAAGTGAGTACTTTCACATGCTTTTTAACCATTTTGAATGTCTTCTTTTGTGAAGTGCCTACTGAGTTTTTTATTTTTTATAGAGACAGGGTCTTACTATGCTGCCTAGGCTGGTCTTGAACTCCTGGCCTCAAGAAATCTTTCCACCTGGGCCTCCCAAAGTGCTGGGATTACAGCTGTGAGCCTACCCTCCTGGCCATATTCAACTTTTTGTCCTTGTTTTCCTACTAAATGGTCTACCTTTTCTCCTTCGCCCGCTATTGATTTGTAGGTGTTCTTTACAGATTCTAGATTTGAGGCCTTTGTTAGACATAGTGAATATCCTCTTCTATTCTGTGGATTAATGGTATTTTTTTAACCATTTAACAAAATTTTAAGGTAATCTTTTGAGGAAGAAAAGTTTGGTACATATATGCATGTTCTGCTAAGACTTTTAAATGTCCAACTTACTAAAATACAAAATTGCCAAACAATTAGATTCCGTTTCACTTTTACTCTCAGAAAAAGTTCAAGAACTTACTGTTGATATTCTACATTGAGTTATTATACAAGTATAACAGATTTCATTTATTTTGAATTTAGGATTTACCAGGCACCTAACTTATGTGAAATATTTCTCTCTTCTTTTGCAGGGGCAGGATCTCAACTCACTATAACCTCTGCCTCCCCAGGTTCAAGTGATCCTCCCACCTCAGCCTTTGGAGTAGGTAGGGCTACAGGCACATGCCACCACACCTGGCTAATTTCTGTATTTTTAGTAGAGCTGGGGTTTTGCCATGTTGCCCAGGCTGGTCTTGAATTCCTGAGCTCAAGCAATCCGACCGCCTTGGCCTTCCAGAATGCTGGGATTACAGGCATGAGCCACCCGGCCTATGTACTATTTCTCTTAATCAATTTAATATTAATCAACTTAATAACCAGAGAAGAAAGGTATAATTATTCACAGCATAGAGGCAGGCATGGGATTCTGCAGACTAGAAAAATGCTCAAAAATAATAAAGTTCCATGGTTACATGTCAATAATTCAAACAGGTCCAAGGAGGCTTTTGGTATGAATAAGCCTCCCATTTTATTTATTTTTTTTGGGTTGGAGGAAGCTCTCATATTAAAAATAAGGAAACTGAGGTCCAAAATGAAACAATGGGCAGCCTGGCTCCACATCCATTCTCTTAGCATCCAGCATTCTGATGCTGATGATGTTATCAACTAACATTTTCTGAGTATTTAGTGTGTGACAGAAATTGTGCTAAGCATGTTACACAGAGATTTCTTTTTAGAGAAGCATAAGGAACATGGGCACTAGATAAAGATCACCTACACCTGAATTCTGGCCATGCCACTTATTCACTGTTCGCTATCACTTCTCTGTGCCTCAATTTCCTTGTAAGAGTGTTGAAAGAAATAAATGAGTCAGTGAACACACCCACAACACACTGGCATGTCATAATAAATGGTTTCTAAGGTTTACTGTTAGTAGTAACTCAGTAAAGGTTAATTTCAGCACAGATCATGTCTCGGATGCAGTTGCAGTGGTTGGAAATTCAATAGTGGATAAAAGAGAGAAAGTGCTAGCTCTCAAAAAATTTTGTGGCAGAAGTCAGACAGTGAATACACAAATGCATGTAAGATGGCAGTAAATGTCATAAAAGCAAATCAAAGTAAGGGGAAAAACAAACGATGAAGCATTATTTTTATAACGAGTAGTCAATGATGAACACGCTGATATGACGACATCCGAGCAAAGCTCTAAATAAAGGAGGTGAGGAAGGGAGTTTACAGTTACATGCAGAGAAAACGTGTTCTCATCAGGTGGAACAGACTATGTAAAGGCGCTGCAGCTGGAGGATGCTTGGGAAGGGAAGTGCAGCTAGGGCGGGCTGCGTGAGGGCAGTGAGCAGAAATGAAGCTTCACACAGGCCCTTATAAGTCATGATAATAGGGTTCTTTCTCAATGAGAAAAGAAGCCAATGACATGCTGTACACAGAGAAACGACATCACAGGATTTTCATTTTTCATGATTAAGGTATATGTCAAGCAAAATAGACAATGGGGACCAAAGGAAGAAGTAGGGAGACTATGAGAAGACAGCAAGATTCTGGGTGAGAAATAATAACCAGGTTAATATTCACCTTTTTTTCATAGATTGAAAAGAGAATGTTACAGAATTACGTAATCCTCCCTAGATCCCACAGCACAGAGGCAGGCATGGGATTCCGCTCCAGGAAGAACACACATCAATATTCAAAGGCACAATGGAACTAAGAAAAAGTACCTATGTCTTAAAAACAGAAAGGAACTTAACTCAAGCCTGCTTATGTGATGTTAGACAAGGCCTTTAGATCACGTTAAGAATTTTGGTGGGAGCTAAACGAGAGAACACACAACACACGCAGGAAATAAGACACTGGGGACTAACAAGAGTGGCAGATGAGAGGAGGGAGAGGATCAGAAAAAATACCTGATTGATGAAATAATCTGTACGCCAAATCCCTGTAACATACAGTTTACCCTATATAACAAATCTGCCCATGTACTCTTGAACCTAAAATGAAAGTTAAAAAGAACTCTCTTCCCTGCTTCAACACATGACAGGCTAGCATATTTCACATACAACCCTACCGAAACCTTCCTCAGTGCTTAAACTGCAATGCCTGATACCATGTTCTAGTGCCCTACTAGGACTGACATCCCCACTCTGCTCTCTTCCACGAAACTCATCATTTTCTTTACATGTCTGTTTACCACTTTTAGAGTCTAGTTGAATCCTGATATATATTTCCACTTCTCTGCTATGTGCCTCTCCATGGATTCCCAACAGCAGCTAAATACTATGCCTCAAATAAAATCATTATTTTGTTCATACTCTTAGGCAATATATTCCTATTCATGCCATTGCCATCTAGCTTCCTAAGTCTTACCACCAAATAGGAGCACTAAGACACCCAAAAGATAATTAACTGAGGATAAGGAGGAAGAAGATACGTTTTTGAAAAGCTGAGTTAGATTAAAAATGTGACAGTCCTGATACTGAAAAGGGTTAGCTAGCCAGTTTGTGTTTAGTGAAGTAAACAAAGCATTAATTTAAAACAACAACACAGATGCCCTTATAAAAAAAATGTGGTGTGAACAGTATTCTTATAATAGACTTCCAATTTTTTTAAAAAAAAAGGAAGAATGAAAATAGAAACTTATCATTCAGCAAAAATTGCAGTAATAATTACTGCAAGACAGAATTATCAATGAATGCTACAATCAGTGGGTGAAAATGAGAAAGAGAATGTTACAGTTTCAATGTATCTTCCCAGATGATATTTCTAAATTATAAAAGGGAAACTAATTTTGTAGTGGAGAAACCTGGCTTCCAGAACCTTAACCAAATGATCCAGGTTAGAACCACCAGTAAATAGAGTTGTAGCGTCATTACGGACTTCCTGATACAATGCAATGAGAAAGGTATGACATTTTGACTGTGGCTGTTCTGCCAAAAACGCAAAACCTTAATCATGAAAAGAATACCAAATTCAAATTAAAGAACACAATACAAATAACCAGTGAGTATTTCTTAATTCAGCCAAAAAGGAACTGATCTAACTCTAAAGGACACGCTTCTAAAGACTGTCAAGAACAGTATAACCTGGGTAAGCATGTGTCTAAAGTTGATGCCAACCCATTCCCACCTCTGTAAGTTGGCCAGCTTCTGAACTTCATACTTCCAAAAACCTTGTATAAATATCATTAGTGTGTTCTGCCCAGGGAGACTGTGACTAATCAGCACAGCTTTCCCTTAACTGCATAATAAAGCCACTTTTTTCCCAATTCAGATAATGAATGATTATGATGTCAGACTTGGACAATACATAAGCACTAAAATTTTTTTAAGAAAGAAAATGATTATGACAAAAGTCAGAATATCAGTTACCTCTGGAAGCAAAGAATAGAAAATGAAATTGGGAATGGGCACCCCTCTGATTAAATGAGCTACAATTCACCAGTTCATACACAAAGACAATAAATACGTAGTTGATAGGAAACACAGAAAGAAAGAAAAAGCAGCACTATGTACTGGTAAAACAAAGTATAGATGAAGATATTATAATCATGAACTTATATATGCTTAACAATATATCCTTAAAATCATAAATCACAAGACAGAATTACTTAAAAAAAAGGAAAAAGTAAATCAACAATTACAGTTGAATATTTTCTTCTCTTAGTTGAACATGTGGCAAAAAATATATATACATAATTGAATACATTAAGATGTCATTTTTCAAGCAAAGTTTCAACAATATAATCTTCAAATAACATGACTATAAGCTTGAAAAAAAAGTACACAAACACACTCACCCCCTTAGTAATAACAGAACATACTTTCTTTTCAAAAGGAATGAAAACATCAACTAAGTACTAAGCACAAAGAATCACCTCAACATAGTTAAAAAGAAGGCAACACCATAAAATGTGAGTCTTCCTATAATGCAGCAAAATAAATCAATAACCAATAATCTTTTCTAAGTACATATGGCAGAAACCTAAATAACATACTTAATCACCCTTCGGTTTCTTCCAAAAATCTTGGAGCAAATATCAAAGCAGTAATAGACAATAAAATACTAACAAAGTTGTGAGACACAGACAAAACTAAAATGACCATTTATAGCAAAATACATTTATTAGTAAACATGAATGAATGAAAACAAGCTAAGTGTTAAATTTAGAAATAAGTGGTAAACAAATAATATAAAGTAACCCTCAAAATAGCAACATATTATAGAGTAAAAATTAATTTAGTAAAGATGACACAAAGGCTTTGCAGAAAAGACATTAGAAGGCATCGAGACAATGGACATACATGTCACGAGTAAAATCCAGATGAGGGGAAACCTGTAGGACAAAGCAACACCGTTTCTTTAACAAACTGCAAGCAAAGGGGAGAAACTGGATGATGAAGATGCTATAGATTAGAAAAGACTGAAAAGACAAAAGTCCACACCTAATTTGGATCCTAATTCAAATAATTTATCTTTAATATCTGTGTCATGATATTTAATAAACAAGTTGAAATTTGAGTACTTTCAAATGGGATATTTTATGAAATTAAGAATAATTTTTGGAGATTTTTAACAATTTCTGATTATATTTTAGAGTAGTATATTTTAGTAGTTCTAAACCTTGGGAGATTTTACCCCCTTCTCATGTCCCCTGGGAGATAACTAGCAGTAACTAGACACATTTTTGCCTGCTACAACTGAAGAAGTGGGGGAGTAGGGTAGGGGGCAGAGGGATTTCTATCATTTAGTGGATAGAAGCCATACAACATATAGGAAAAACTCTCCACAACAAGACTGGACACAGTGGCTCATGCCTGAAATCCCAGCACTTTGGGAGGCCAAGGCACACGGATCACCTGAGGTTGGGAGTTTGAGACCAGCCTGACCAACATGGAGAAACCCCATCCCTACTAAAAATACAAAATCAGCATGGCGTGGTGGTGCATGCCTGTAATCCCAGCTACTTGGGTATCTGAGGCAGGAAGCAAAGACTGTCAGCTAAGATCACACCATTGCACTCAAGCCTGGGCAACAAGAGCGAAACTCCATCTCAAAAAAAATAACCTTCCCACAACAAAGAATTATCTGGCCAAAAAAAGGTCAATAGTGCTGTGGTTGATAAATCTGATTTTCTCAAAATACTTATGCATGAAATGGGACATTTACTACAAAATAATATAGGGAGGAAAAGGTAGGAAACAAAATGACCATCAGTTGATGATAGCTGAAACTGAGCAGCAAGTATATGGGCTTCATCATTACAATTGTCTACTTTTGTAAATATGTGAACTTTTCCATGATTAAAATTAAAAACAACAAAGCATGCTGTCATGCTATACATAGACCATCCTGAAGTCCAAAGTATTTCCATCAATTTATAATTTTGTTACCAAAAAGGAATGGATGCACTGCTCATAAAAAATCTGAAAACAAAATTTTCTAACATTTCAAAATTTCTTCACTAATAAAAAAAAATCTGATGTTAAAATAGAAAAATATATTTAAAAATCAATTATACTGAAAGGAATGATCATGGAATATGGAAATTTATTGGCCAAATTTCAACAAACGCTTATATAATTGGTGACTGGCAATGAAAAATCAGTATCATGATTAAGCACACACAGACAGTGGTATCCCTTCTTCTATTTAATTATGCATAACTTTGTGAAGAATATTTTTAGCTATGACAACCATTAAAAGCAATAAAATAAATAAACCCTGGAATAAGACCTTTGAATCAGAAGTGGGGCATGGTGACTCATGCCAGTAATCCAAGCACTTTAGTGGACAAAGGCAGGAGGGTGCTTGAGCACAGGAGTTCAAAACCAGCCTGGGTAACATAACAAGACCTTGTCTCTACTAAAACTTAAAAAAAAAAAATCAGCCAACCGCGATGGCACATGCTTATTCCAGCTGAGGCTGAGGTGGGAAGATGGCTTGAGCCCAGGGGTTAAGGCTGCAGTGAGTCATGACTGCACCACTGTACTCCAGCCTGGATGATGAAGATATACCCTGTCTCCTCATCCCCTGCGGGGAAAAAAAAAAAGTTTGAATTTGTGCAGTCAGAACTACACAAGGCTGATCACAGTGGCTAAGGCAGAAAGACCATATGAGACCAGGAATTTGAGTCCAGCCTGGGCAACATAAAGACCTTGTCTGCACAAAAAAATTGTTTAAAAATTAGTTGCGTGTGATAGCAAACACCTGTAGTCCTAGGTACTTGGGAGACTGAGGCAGGAAGACTGCTTGAATCCAAGACTTCACAGCCACAGTGAGCTATGATTGTACCACTGTATTCCAGCCTGTGTAACAGGGCAAGACCTTGTTCAAAACCAACAACTATTTAACCAAGATTTTCTTTAAAAAAAAAAACTTAACCATACTTAATCACTGTTTTCATTAATTAGTAACATTTTGGTGAGAGTAAATAATTTCATATTTGTTGCATTTTTTTTATTTTTTGGAGACAGTCTCACTCTGTCGCCCAGGCTGCAGTGCAGTAGTGTTATCTCAGCTCACTGCAACCTCCACTTCCCAGGTTCAAGCAATTCTCCTGCTTCATCCTCCTAAGTAGCTGGGATTACAGGAATACACCACCAGGCCCAGCTAATTTTTGTATTTTGGGTAGAGACAGGGTTTCACTATGTTGACCAGGCTGGTCTTGAACTCTTGGTCTCAAGTGATCCAGCTGCCTCAGCCTCCCAAAACGTTGGGATTACAAGCGTGAACCACCGCGCCTGGCCCACTACATGCTTTTAAATTTTCTATTTTTATGTATACTTTCTAGCCTACATTATACAATCAGTGTTGACCGTTAAGTGAGTAAAAAACTGATTAAAGATAAGAGACAACATAAAGCTGACAGGAAGACTTAACAATGTAAAACATGCAATATCACCCCATGTTATCTCAAAATTTGAATTCAATTCTATTTTTAGTGCTTGTGAGAAGGAGAGACCCCTTGAAGAAATTAGTATTTCATTAAAAACTAAGAACTTGGGGAAAGAAAAGAATTCAGAGAGGAACCTTGCCACGATGCTACAAAGCCATGAGAAGGTGAAACAGAGAAAGGTAAGTGGCAGAGGAGAGAATCAGAAAACAGGAAGACACTGGAGGAGAAAGAACAAGGGAAGAATTCAACTGTACAACCCAGGATTAAATTATAAAACTGGTGGGCAGGGCTTCCTCTTTCATTTTTATTATATATTGCTATGGCAACCTAGAGCTGTACCAAATGTAAGGGGGTAGCGGGGAGGGAGCGAGGGAGGTGAAGACTGTAAGATTTCAAAGGAAGGAAGGAACACTAAATCAGTTGTCTTCAAAGGAAAGGAACTTATTCACCTTGGTACTGTCTGGCACAGAAGCATTCAGTAAATGTTTAATAATCAATCAGTAAATTTGCTTTCTCAAATGCCAAGAAAATTTTATCTTAGATTTGGCCCTCAAATCCCAGAATTCGACATCTGAAAGGGATAGTTATATCCAATTAACTCAGTCAGAAGCCAAACAGATCACTCCATGTAGGTGATTTCAGATAATCAATATAATTTAATTTATAATTCACTTAATTGTTTAAGTGAAAAACTTTAAATCTGTTGGAAATTTCTCAAAGCTTCATGTTACCTTTTACTGTATTATAAACTAGGTATGGTAGCATAATTTAAACATTTTTGGCTGGTTGAAGCTCCTAACAAATACTACCTACCAAACTAGGCTCTCCCAGCATCCCAGAAACAAGTAAACTCCCACCAGTCCCTGAACTGACTGAAAAAGCACCAGGGACAGACTGGGGCACACACGCACACTTCAGGAGTGATTTTCAAACTCAGCCTCACACCTTAAAGGTCAACGCAAGTTCCCCTGGAGCCTGTGGGGATTGGGAAGAGCTGGCGGTTACCCATGGTGCAGCTCTGGCCCTTCCAGCTGACTTTTGAAAGAATTTATCATTCCCTTATTTATATGTTCCATATTGTCTTAGCCAACAAGTACTCCCAACAATCTTACTAGGTTTTTTCAGTTTTGACTTTATTAAAAGCGTGTTAACGCTGTACATCATATTCCAGGACTTTTTTTTTTTTTTGAGGTGGGGTCTCTGTCACCAGGCTGGATGCAGTGGCGCCATCTCAGCTCACTGAAACCTGCACCTCCTAAGTTGAGCAATTATCCTGCCTTAGCCTCTCAAGTAGCTGGGATTACAGGCATGCACCACCACGCCCAGCTAAGTTTTCTATTTTTAGTAGAGATAAGGTTTCACCATATTTGCCAGGCTGGTCTCGAACCCCTGACCTCATGATTTTGCCTGCCTCAGCCTCCCAAAGTGCTGGGAATAAAGGCATGAGCCACTATGTCTGGCCCCAGGACTTTTAATTGAGGTAAATTTCACAAAAAAATATTAACCACTCTAAGGTGTAAAATTCAGTGCTATTTAGTATACTCACAAAGTTGTGCTAGGACTTATTTTGTCATGTTTCACAGCTAAGCTTCATTCATATTGTTACTTGTACTGTAATTCATTCACTTTGACTTGTGTGACATTCTACTATGTGAATAATCCCCAAGTAACTTAACTGTCACTGCTTATGCCATGAGCATTACTGCAGTTATAGCCTAGTATAGAAACTAGAGCTAGAGTCTCTGAAAGAGAGCTTGAAGTAGAATTGCAGGATGGCAGGGCATGGAATCATTTGACATTGAAGAGGATGCCAAGCTGGTTTCCCAGGTGGTTTCACCAATTTCTTAAAACATTCTCCCTAGCAGTGCAGGTAAAAGACTCTGTCAGATCCACAGCCTTTCCAGCTATCAAGAGTGTCAGACAGTTGACTTGGATGTAGAATTTCACTGAAGTAGGGATTTGCATTTTCCTGATGAATAATGAAGTTGACAGTGCCTTCTGTATTAACTGGCCAAAGTTAGTTTCTTTTATGAAAATACCTTCATGTCTCTTGCCTATCTATTATTAAGGTGTCTGCAATTTTTTATTTTTATTTTTTTGAGACTGAGTCTCCCTCTGTCGTGCTGGAGTGCAATAGCATGATCTCAGCTCACTGCAACTTCTGCATCCCGGGTTCAGATTCTCCTGCATCAGCTTCCTGAGTAGCTGGGATTATAGGCGCCCGCCACTATGACCGGCTAATTTTTGTATTTTTAGTAGAGATGGGGTTTCACCGTGTTAGTCAGGCTGGTCTCAAACTCCTGACCTCAGGTGATCCGCCCACCTCAGCCTCTCAAAGTGCTGACATAACAGGCAAGAGCCACCATGGCTGGCCAGCAATTTTTATATTGCTGTTATAAACTCTTCCACCACCCTCTGTTGAACTGCATGTGTTACAAATATCTCCTCCCACTTTGCAACTTGTTCTTGTACTTTGAAAATATATCTTTTGCAGAATATCTTTATCTTAATACAGTCAAATTTGCCATTCTTTCAATAGTGAACATTTTGGAGATCTTAAGAAAACCTTCCTACCCCCGGGCCAGAGACACATTCTACTATACTTCCCACTAAACTTCTTTTCTTCAAGTTTTGCATGTGATGTTTCACTACTTACACATCTTGTAGATTTCTGTGTATTGCAGTAGGATCCAATATTGCTGCTGCTCTTCTTCCTACATGGATAGCCATTTATCAATCCAGCCCTTCCTTTCTCCCAACGACATGTCACAACACAAAGCTCTCTAAGGCCATCCCGCCTGTGACAGTTATAACCAAACAAGTGTGCTGCAAGCTAGCTTACCAGGTTGTTTCAAGACTGAAGACCAAATAAACAAGTCTATATTTCAGGTTTATTCAACAATATGAACAGACTCTATAGCAGATAACACAAAAGAACAATCTATGTCCAAAAACGTCACAGAAATAAAAATTTATATTCAATTACAGTGCTAAGTCCTGGCACTTTCATTTGACTATTAAGAACTTACTTCTCAGAATTAAAGCCAGAACTGCAGCTGCTGTCATATACCCACCTATGAACTGAGATGTCTGCAGGTGACAGAAAAAAAATTTCTATCACGTTCAACTTCTTGTGTTACATATCTAACATAGGAGTAGAGAAGAAACAGCTGAGTGTTTGGATTCAATTTCCACTATGTCACCCATTTAAGCCAAATGACCTCCAGGAAAAGTTATTAAGCCTTTACTATGGCTTTCTCACAAGTAGAATAGCCAAAGAGGGTACCTACATAAGACTATCATAATAGAAATTAATTTTGATGAAATGCATCAAATGTCTGACACACAGTAAACAACATGTGTTAATAGGGTAATACCATTATTAACTTAAGCTAATAGTGTTTGGTTCCTAGCTGAAAACAAGTTTCTACACCATTACATTACTTTGCTTCTGGGCTTATTTTACACATGCATTATCAGTATATTATTTATTCCATTTTCATTCAAATATTGTTTATTAAGTGCCTATTGTGTACCAGGCATGACTAGAACCAGGAACAGAGCAGTGAAGAAAACAAAGTCCCCAAGAAAGAATGCTGAACAACACATAGATAATATCAGTCCTGAAAAGTCTATAAAAAATTAACAGAGTATATGAGTTGATGAAAAATCATAAGGAGCTTCAGGTAGGCAGTGGGCTCTTTAGGCAGCCAGTGGGAGGCCATAGGGAAGCGATGACACTCAAGCACATTCCTGGAATGAGGAGGTCCATCCAAGCCATGCTTGCAAAAGGCAGAACATACTCAGCAGAGTCACACTAAGTTCAAAGGCTCCAATAAGAAACCCAGGAGGCTAGAGTTGAGTAAGTGAAAAGTTGTAAAAAATAAAGGAAAAAAGTGAGGTGAGACAAAGAAAGCATTAATTAAGATGAAGAGTTATGTTAATCAACAATTAAAAAGTCTGGCAATAGAGAAGAAACCATCACATCAGATCCCAACCTGAGTATTTATGAAAAGAACTAAAATATACTCAAGAATTTAATGGAAAACTGAAATCAAAGGGACTGACATCACCAGAGTGGAGGAGGAAGAGGAACAGCAGAAGGAGATAAGGACTGTGAGGTCATCAGAAACTCCAGAGATTACTCTGTGATGAGAAGCTACTGGAAGTTTCTGAGCCCCAATGATTTGCAAATGTAATTGGATGGCTTACATTCTAAGAGATCCATCAGCAAATCCCATCAGCTCCCTCCTTAAAAATACATCCCTGTACAACTGTTTCTTACCACTTCTATTATTATTCCCCTACTGCACCATCTTTTAGGATTTTTGCCTGGGTTGTTATACTAATCTATCAGATTCCCTGTGTCCACCCAATCAAATGTATGATTTAATGGCCAAGGCAGGTGTAGGGAGAATAGAAAGAGAAGAAAAGATGTTACTGGAGCAATCCAACATTTATAGGCAAAACAGTTCAGAAAGACTATTAATGGTCAATGAAGGAAAAACAAAGCAGTCTGGTATCCAAGAAGCTAAATGAGATATATTTATTAAATTCTAGGTGATAAAAGCTTGTATTATAATTGCCTTCTATATCCCTAATCATGCTTTAAAAATGTATTAAAATTTTTTTCATAGGGTATTAACAGGGTATAATGCTTTTCCCCCTGGTTACTATTTGCCTGACATACTTTGTTCCCTTCCTGCTTATGTTTTATGTGTTAGTCCTTCAAATCAAAAATCAGTTACTATTTTGTTTCATAGAGTCAATGCATATTTAGGCCTATCCAATTTTTTCCATCTCACATCTGAGACTCTCCTTGAGAGATCATTTTCCTTTTTACTGAAGTGTTTTTGTCAGAGGTTCCTCTAGTGGTAAAATCCTCTAAGGAAAACGTCTCTATTTCACCTTGTTCTTGAATGGCAATTTAACTGGGCAAACAAATACAGGTTGTCAGCTACTTTCCTCACCACTTTGAACATATTTTCCCACAATTTTCTTGGCATCTATTATTGATGTTGAAAAGTCTGAATTTTTCTCTAGGTGCTTTTAACATCCTGTCTTGTTCTCTGTATAACAATAATTTACGATTAATACAATGTGCCAAAGCATCAACTTAGTTTCTATTAACTCTGTTTGGGATTTTAGGATAATCCTGTATTTGAAGGCTCATGTCATTCATTGATTCTATAATATTCTCAACCATTATCTCTTGAAATTATCTCCTCTTTCCCATGCTTTTTTATTCTATTCTTCTTAAGTTTCTATTAGAAATGAGTTGACCATCTCATTCTTCATGTTACATAAACTCACATTCACATTTTCTATCTTTTAATCTCTCTGAGGTATGTTCTGGGAAATTTTCTATTGTCTTCTTTACTAATTTTCAGCTATGTCTACTCTGCTATTTTATGTATCCTTTGATTTCTAGAACTTCTATTTGGATCCATCCAAATTCTCTCAGTTATTTTTTATACTCTCCTGTTCCCTGCTGACACTTAAATTCCTCCCCTTTTAAATATATAGAACCATCAGTATTAACCCTCGTAACTCTTGAAAATACCTCATCACTTTATCTGTCACATTTTCTTTTGTCATCATCTCCACCTATTACGCATGTAACTTTCACTAATCTTTTTTTTGAGACAGAGTCTTACTCTGTCACCCAGGCTGGAGTGCAATGGCATGATCTTGGCTCACTGCAACAATCACCTCCCGAATTCAAGTGATTCTGCTGCCTCAGCCACCCAAGTAGCTAGGATTACAGGCACCTGCCACCATGCCTGGCTAATTTTTATATTTTTAGTAAAGACAGGGTTTCACCATGTTGGCCAGGCTTGTCTTGAACTCTTTACCTCAAGTAATTCGCTTGCCTTGGCCTCTCAAAGTCCTAGGATTGCAGGTGTGAGCCACCATGCCCAGCCAACTTTTACTAATCTTAAAAAGCCTACCTACATTTTCCTTTACAACATTATTCCTATATTGAGATAGGCAATCTCATTTTTAAAACCTGTACTCTGAAGCCAGACAGCTAAACTCAAATCAAAGCTATGTAACTACAAGTTTACCAATTTTGTTTTCATCTGTAAATTAAGAACAATGGTAGTCGCTAATTCATATGGTTTGGGGACAGTCAAATAAAATATACATTTAAGTTATCTGGTGTAAGCAGCATATAGCTGGCAGAGTCCCTGGCTCAGTCACAAAGCATCAGTGTTGTCGTCGTCGTCATCATCATCATCATCATCATCATGACCAGTATCATCATCATGACCAGTAGTACCTTGATCACCCTTTAATCTAGTACAGTCAATCGATGAGAAATTCTATCTAACCCAGTCTAAACTTTTCTTCCTTTTGAGGATTCAAGATCCTGTCAGTGCTTATTCAATTTTACTTGAAAAAAAGTGAAATAAACTGGCTTAAAAAAACAGTAACAACAACAACCTACTATACTTAGATAGATTCAATGACCATTTTCTTGAGCACTAAGAATTTCCTTATAACAAAGTTTGCATCTGACATATAAACCAAGATAATAGAATTGTGTTAAATAAAAGTACCTTGACATAGGAGGATTGTCTGAATAGGGGAGTTTGAGATCAGCCCTAGCAACACAGCAAGACGCCCATCTCTAAAAAACAGAAGAAGGCCAGGCGCAGTGGCTCACGCCTATAATCCCAGCACTTTGGGAGGCTGAGGCGGGTGGATCACGAAGTCAAGAGATCGAGACCATCCTGGTCAACAAGGTGAAACATTGTCTCTACTAAAAATACAAAAATTAGCTGGGCGTGGTGGCACGTGCCTGTAGTCCCAGCTACTCAGGAGGCTGAGGCAGGAGAACTGCCTGAACCCAGGAGGTGGAGGTTGCGGTGAGCCGAGATCGCGCCATTGCACTCCAGCCTGGGTAACAAGAGCAAAACTCCGGCTCAAACAAAACAAAACTAAACAAAACCCTGCCAGTATTTTTATCTAACTTTTACACATTCTTTGTTTTGGAATGCTTACTTCCATAACTGACTAAATAATTGGAGGTCACATCTTCTCTAGCCATTGATGTGAACCAACCAAACTATATTCTCAAGGAATATTTTGTTAGCTTGGTTCCAGCTACCTGATGAATTTGAAAATACTACTGTATTTCTTTGATGAACTCTGTAACTGGGGTAGGGATTTATTCAACTTAAGATTTATTCGGGCTGGGCACGGTGGCTCACACCTGTAATTTCAACATTTTGAAGGCCAAGGTGGGTAGACTGCTTGAGCACAGGAGTTTGAGACCTGTCTGGGCAAAATGGTAAAACCCCATCTCTACAAAAAAAATTAGTGGGGTGTGGTGTGTGTGCCTATAGTCCCAGCTACTCAGGAGGCTAAAGTGGGAGAATTGCTTGAGTCCAAGAGGTCAAGGCTGCAGTGAGCCATGTTCATACCACCGTACTGCAGGCTGGGCGACAGGGCAAGACCCGGTCGCAAAGAAGAAAAAAATATTATTCCACCTAAACATGCTTTTCTTTTAAAATGTCTACCCTAATCAGTCTAGATCCTTGAAAGTTACTGACCCTTTAAATGTACTCTTGAACCTACAACTATCTTTATTTCTGTAACATTACATATAAAAATCAGAACCTAGAGAAGAAAGCCCATTTTTACAAGTTACACTCCTCTCAAAAGTATTTTAGATGTAGAATTTCCTACCACCATCTTGAGTTGCTTGTTAAAAAGAAAAAAACAGGGGAGAACAAGAAAAAGAACACTTACAGGACATTCTTTTAATTTACTCTGAAATAATTTTATTTTCCTAACATTTCGACAGAAGTCACTAAGAGATTACTTCCTAGTTTTAATGTTGCACGTGAACAGCAAATACACACTCATTCTTTGTAGGTGCGCTAGATTACTGGGCATGGTAAAACAAGCTACGTAGCCCATTAATAAGGTATTTAGGTGTGATATCAACTGCTGCTACATAAAAGGATGACAAGAAATGAAAATGTAAAACAAAAAAATAGGGTTTGAGTTTTACTGGGAGCAAAAGTTTGTGAAATAAAATAGCACTGATGAGAATTCAGCTAAGAAAAGACTATCACAGTAGACTAAGATGGCTCAAAGTATAGTTAATAATATTTAAAAGCTAGAAGCCTACAAGAGATCACTGATTAATAATTACTAACCAATTTTGTTTATACCAGAGTTGTAATGACAAGCAGCAGTGTGAAAATTAAGCATATACATTTATTATCTTGTGCATGGTTTTTAAAAGCAAAACAAATCAAGTGTGCATCACACCAAAGCAGGTTTGTATCTTACTTCCACTCCTCTGGTGGGTGGGCAAGCTCATACTTCTCCCTCACACTGGAGACGCCCATGTCCACGTGAAGCCAGTGAACCTCCTCTGACCGCAGGTGACTGAGGCGGAATCCATAGCAGGCCACATGCTTTACTTTGTGACTGTCCACTATCTTCTGAATGATGCCCTAAAACATACCCCCCCACAAGAATGACTGTTATAAACTGAAAAAAAAAACCAAAAAACAAAAAACAAAAAAAACAGAACTGTAAGCTAAAAAGTAATGCAATGTTCATTTCTTATCAGAAATCTTTGGTATAAGAATATCAAGTTAAATAAATTACTTAGGAATCTTTGTTTCTGAAATAGTATTTTCAAGAACAAGGAAAAGTTTTAGAAAACAAAACAAAAAGATGGTCTCCTTTATTAATAAGACATGTAAACTTAAAAATACATTTCTGCAATTCCACTGTCATCGCCCCCAAAACCTGTCAAAGTCTACCAGCTATCTTTCAGTTACTACTTTCTAAGATCCAGACCCAAGGAGGGAGTTATACTTACTAAAACAGGGAGATTATACTGTTCAAGACCAGGCTGCAACATTCATAATCATTTTTTTAAAAACATTATGTTCAGGAACATACAGTTAAGGCTATGTTTTTGGTGACACTGAAGATATATGAAAAGTCTGTTGAATTTGGGTCTAATCAGTTTATTACTTGCTCATTAAAAATTATTATGCAGTAATATAAAATGCTCCCAAATCTAATGCTTCTTACATGTGTTCCCTTGAGTTCAGAGGAGAAAGTCACCTTTGAATAAGGTCATCAGAGAAGGTACCCTAGACATGGTGAAATTTCTCCTGGAGCAATGGACAGGTTAAGTGTTAGAAGGGACTCTTGCCCTGTACCTGCCTAGGTATGAAGGCCATGGGAGAATATATTTTTAAGTGGGCAGCATGTATGGAAGACTCACTTGGGAATATGACAGAACCATCTGCTGCCCTTTACGTGAAGGTATGCAAATCACAACCAACTGTGACCTTCTCAATCTTTTAGGTGATAAGAAAAGTTTTTAAAAAATGATGCTGATGGCCAGGTGCAGTGGCTCACGTCTGTAATCCCAACAATTTGGGAGGCCGAGGCAGGTGGATCACCAAGGTCAGGAGTTTGAGACCAGCCTGACCAATATGGTGAAACCAGTCTCTACTAAAAATACCAAAAAAATTGGTTGGGTATGGTGGCGCTTGCCTGTAGTGCGAGCTACTTGGGAGGCTGAGGCAGAAGAATCACTTGAACCCTGGAGGTGGAGGATGCAGTGAGCCGAGATCACACCAGTGCACTCCAGCCTGGGCGACAGGGCGAGATTCCATCTCAAAAAAAAAAAAAAAGATGCTAATATTAAAATGAAAATGTCTATGAAAAATAATCACTGGCTTTTAAAATTAGCAATTAATTGAAGTTATAATAAAACTTTTACTGTAAAACATACATAAAAGTTCCTGCACTCACCAAGTATTGCTTTATTACAGCACAATGCTGCTGATCATGACAAAGGATATTATCCCTAGCCTTCTCCATAAGCAATGATAAATTGTAACATGTACCACATACAGAAACTGTCCAAAACCCAGTGTATGCACACTGAGGACGTGTGCCCCCAATATTGGTGCCTGGCACGTGCCAGACCTCCCAGGGCACTGAATGAATAAAGTGGTAGAGTCAATCTCTCATTCAGACAACTCAATCCCAGGTACAAAGTTGTTTGTCAAGCACAGGAAGTGGCAGAGAGAGAAACAGAGGTAGGGAGTAAACATGGTATCAAGAGAAAAAGCATGACAAAGGGCCAGGCTGGAAGAGTCAAAGCCAGCTTCATAAAGACGATGAATTCTCATCATGATAGGAGGGATGTTTGCAGCCTACAGGCTCCTATGTGGAACTGACACAGGCATAAAATGTCCTTTCTGGCTTTTTGATCCAAGACCCGGAATTTCTGACTGCGTCGCTGTAAATGGCAGGACCCTACCTACACAAGGATGGCTAAGGCCGAATCCGACCCATGTTCTAGTCTTTAAGCCTTGTGCTCTGGGGTGGGGAATTTGCCTAGAGGAAGGAGCACCTTTTAACAATTCTCTCTGAAGTGATTTCTGCAGCTTCTTGCCAACACACAAATCTCTGAACTATAAAGGATGGAAGCTAGTACCTCTGAAATTCCCACAAAAGCTCCTAGTTCTTTGTCCAGCTTTTCCAGGTCAACATCCAGTGCACACAACACTAGTTACCCTCGGTAAAGCATAGGTCAGAAAGTCTCCTTGCTCCACAGCTCACCAATTCAAGAAGAGGCTCTCTCTTTTTAGAGCTGTGATCAATGTCTACAGTGGTCTCTAGCCATCTGCCTCAGGTTACTTGATCTATCTTTCCATAATCTGATATTGAATGTACGGCAGTACAGAACACAGATCATTTCTTATAATTGTCACCATTTACATCCTAGGAGAAAGCCCACCTTCTCTGATTGCCTTCTGTATTGACCCCATGAAAAAAATCACTTCATCTCCTCTAAACTCACAGCATACACATAGGAGACCTACAGCAAACCAGTCTCAAAGAGACTTAGCCCAGAACTGTGGTAGTTGTTAGGGAAAAGTAGGTTTCCGTCTTGGGAGTTTTATGAAACAGAGAATTTTGTTCCATTCACTTGATCATGCTGCCTGAAGAGACTCAGAGTGGCTTCAAGTGTAGATGTGGGTAACACAGCCTTTGCATAGAGTGGTATCTCTTGAGTAAACCAGCATTCGACTTTCACTCTCCATGAAATAGTGAAAAGCAATAAACTTTTGTTTCATTTTTGTTTTCTCACTATGCATCCATTTTGTACTCTGTCCTATTTCTCATTCTCTTACACCCTTATAAATTTCTCTAGATAGCAGCAAACATAAGAATATACAAAGTGCTTAAATATGTGGTGCTAAATGTATATACTCAGTAGCTTAAGTAATTCTGAGAGCTGATAACTCAACAAATAACTCTAGTTGAGAACTATGTATTTAGTGAGGAATGCATACTCAACCAACCCTATAGTGCTGCCATATGGAAGTGCCCCATTTTCAAATCACACACACATACATTTAGAATAAAAATGACTGTCTCTAAGGAGATAATAGGATATGGGTTTTAAATATGACACTAAAGGTACCAGAATTAAATTTAAATTTCTCATCGCACCTTTGAAGGCACATCTGGTCCTATGAAATACAAAACAATAGTTGGCTACTCTGAAACCTTTGTCTCTCCATTTATCTCACATCCCAAGTGTCAGAAATACACATCTTTTTCTGATTAGATTCTCACAGTAGACATTCATGGTGTAATTCTTTTTAAAGTTAAAAGAAACCAGTGTTCACATCGTGCTTGTATCTTATCAGGAACATAATATTAAATGTGCAAAGTCATTTTATACTGATGAATAAAGATTTCCTTGTTTTGAAGGAGAAAGGAAGGTGTAAATGAAAATACTGCTATGAACATCCTTCTAGCTGTCATCAAACGTGTTTATGAGCACTGCATAGAAATAAACAAAATTTCCTTTAACTGAAACATTTTGATAAATACAACCAAACTGCCTGCTCATCAACAAAACTATACCAATTATACTTGATGCATAATGTTACAGACTGTCCTTTTATCTCACATTAATAAATAGTCAATCTTAAGATGATCAATTTGATGACCAAAAAATCTCCCACAGGTGTTTTACTGTTATGATGATTTTATTTCCCTGATTACTTACTAATGATATGAGGCCATAATTTTGTTCATTTCTAAAAGTTTTTATTTTATTATTTTGCTTGGTTCCATTTAGCCACTTACCTTTTAGACAGTACTGTCAAACAAATGACCATCACCACAATGACCTTCGAAATAGGTCACATGACTCTTTCCTTCATGTTCATTATTTCATGAACTGTTCATTCATTTATTCAATGAATACTTAAAGTGCCCACTACATGCATGATGCTAGTGACACCATGACGGTTAAGATGCAATCCTTACCTTCAGAAGTCTTAAGAGTCTCACAGGAGAAAGACATGACAACGAATATGTGCAAATGACTATTAAGTGGTTTGTGGGGAGGAGGAGACAAAAGGAGTCTTTGACATTTTTAGCTATACTCTCACACTTAATTTTCAGATTTATTTACTTATTTCTAGAAGAGATATCTGAAGCAACATACACTGTTCATTGTCCTTACCGCCTCCTACGAATTATCAAATATAATCATCATCACTGACTCCTCTATAGTGGTGATTCTTTTCCTCCATGTGTTTCTCTTTCAGATACTCTTCACATTTAGAAAACCAAAGGATTCCTACCCGTCTTCTAGGAGGATTTCATCACTGGGTTATCAAAAAATAAGATCCAAAAATTCAAATCCTGTTCTCTGACACCTAGTACGTTCCCTTCTCTTGGTCCAGTAGTAAACTGGGAGTCCTTCTAAAAGCCTTCTAAGACAAAGAATGCACTTTTTGTATCTTGATGGTCCACAGTCACTGTATTAGTTCCCTATTACTGCTGTAATAAATCACCACAAACTTGGGGGCTTGCAACACAACAAGTTTTGTTTAGTTTTGTAGATCACAAGTATGAAATGAGTCTCACTGGCCTAAAATAAAGATGTCAGCAGAGATGTGCTGCTTTCTGGAAGCTCTTAGCTTGCCTTTTCCAACTTCCAGAGGGCACCTGCACTCCTTGGCTCATGATCCTCTTTTTCCTTCAATTTTGTATCTGATCCTTCTTTCATATTCACCTCCCTCTGACTACAGTAAGGAAAGGCCTGCTGAAGTGAAAAACTCATATCTCCCCACCTTAAGATCTATAGCCTTAATCACATCAGCAAAGTCCCTTTGACCTTGTAAGCGGACATCTGCACAGATTCTAGGAATCAGGATGTAGGCATCTTTAGAGGCCATCATCCTGCCTATGGGAAATCACTACCTCAATCACTATCTCAAAGGATTTTTAATTCAAAATTTTTTCTTTCTCACACTCAGCTAGCTCAGGTTCTCCTCCTCAACATGGCTTGTATGCTTTTTCTTAAAGCTTTTCTTTCTAGCTTTCTTCATGGATGATACTTTCTATCCTGTAAAGGAAGACTTTAATTTTCTAAGACCTCTATAGTCCTTTCTAGAATCAAAACTATTTGAATCCATAACAATCAATGTTCAAGTTTTTAAATGCACATTCACCTGCACCTCTATCATACAGAACAGCTTACACTTTTAACACACATAATGTGTCCAGTGATGATACCTAACAATAAACACTGAAGACTGTTGGACTGCTCTGAAAAGTCCTCCAGGCATCTACCTATGGCTAAACTTAGGGAAAACTCCCTGAAGAATTCCCGTCCCCTACAGATACCAGTTGTTTATAGCACAGTTTGTTCTCATAGAATCCCAAATCACTGTACATTTTCCCATTTCCATCAGAAGGATGATTTTAAATTGAACACAATATTACTTCCCATTGCTAGTCTTCCCACTACCAGCTTGGTAACAGTAATTAGTATTAATCCAACCCAACACACCTATACTTTAGCAAACTACATGAACTGATTTTTTAATATATATTATTACAGATTCAGATTTACCAACAATTTCCTAGTGGCTCATGACAAGTACTGAAACCTGAGGATGTGCTATACATTTAGAAAAGTTCAATGTACCAGTCAGAAAAAATTTAACGGGTTTTAAAGGTGTTAAGAACTCAATGGTGGTGTAATCTTAAGCAGCATCATATAGTACTTGCCCAGTATTTGCCTGGTGCATGAGCATAAAATCATTTGTTCTAGTCCTTGTAATGTCTTTTTTAAAAAATAGGCTAGGTACAAAGATTTGGTAGAGATATCAGTAAAGTGGGATATGGCTTTGACTAGGTATAATCTTTGACTATCGAATCAATCTCTTTGCGGTTATTTGTCAATTAAGGCTTTCTACTTCTGTGGCCAATTTTCCTAACATATTTCTGTCAGGATTTCACCTAGGATGCCACACAGTCATTCAAAACAGTACCTATACCTACTGAGCACCTGCTGTTTGCTGGCTAGACACTGTTAGAGACGCTGGTGATAATACCATTAAATATAAAAGTCTCTGATGTCACAGAACTTAACAAGGAGGGGAATAAAACAACTAGTAAATGAGCAAACAAATCAAGAACAAAACAATGTCAATAATGATGATCTGAAGAGAATAAAACAGTGACAGAAGAACAGAAATGGTACATTCTTATTCTTAGACTGGGATGCCCCAAGAGGCAGTTAGTAAGGGCAGGGTGAGAACAAGCAAGGAGCCAGATCCTGTAGGTCCTTATAGGCCACAAAAACAATTTGATTTTTAGTCTGAGAGAAATGGGGAGCTCTTATGGGGTTTTGGGCAAATCACTGATTCAGTGATTGGTATGTTAGAGAAAACAAGAAGTAGAAAGAAAAAGTGAGTGACGAGGACAGAAGGTGACAGGGTATGATGGTGGGAGGAGATGGGGGACATGGGGAAGACTCTCAAAGGACGTGCATGTTTACTAAATGAAAATAGGTTCTGAGTGGAGGAGTGAAGTGCTCTGGCTTTCATCTCTCCAGGGTCATTCTGGCTGCTGGGTTGTCAACAGACTGAGGAGCGCAAGTAGGGAAACAAGATTTCAGTTAGGATACCAGGCCGTACTGTATGGGAGAGACATTTTAAGGCAGCTATAGAGAGCAGCTCAAAGAAAGGGGTGAAAGGGGTAGCAGTGGAGGCAATATGAAATAGGTAGGTTTCAAATACATTTTTGAAGATAAAGTGGATAGAATTGGTTAATATATTGGAAATGGCTTGAGAGCAAAAGAGGAGTAGAAGACGACTATGAATGGATCTAATTGACTAAAAGATGAAGTAACCCTTTTTAACTGGAGCATTGGATGGTTATTTTGTAGCAAGAAGTGTACAGACAGAGAAGTGAGGTACAAATGCTGGGGAAAGAGAAGACACAGAAATGTGTGGACGTTTTCAAGTACTGCAGGTTGAAGAAAGTGGAGGAGGTGTGAAATGGTTGTGTAGGAGAGAACAAGATGGGGACAAACAGCATGACAGCTGGGTAGCACTAAGGTTGCAAATCTAGAATGAGACCAATCAGAGAATGGAGACAGGTGGAGAATAGGCAGAAGTTGTATTAAATCGTGGTGGTAGATTCAAGAGATTATGGAAACATTAAGAGAGGTACAAGAGGGACAGCATACAAGGGAGCAAGTATGACAATGGACCACTGTCTCTGCATCCTGCTCCAGTATTTTCTTCTGGGCTCACTTTTTTCCATACTGCATAATATCATCTAATTCTTTTTTCAAAACTGGATGCTGCTAGCTTTCTAACATCACTACTTCTCTGTAGATACCTTCATTTCACATTATCTTGATTAATAAATTATCTGATAGACTTCTAAGGTACACGTTATTTTCCCTGAGCTCTCTGAAGATACTGTTCCAATGTCTTCTTGCATCCAGCATTGCTGATGAAAAGTCTGGCGTAGGCTGGGTGCGGTGGCTCACACCTTTAATCCCAGCACTTTGAAAGGTTGAGGCAGGTGGATCATCTGAGGTTAGGAGTTCAAGACTAGCCTGACCATCATGGAGAAACCCTGTCTCTACTAAAAATACAAAATTAGCCAAGCATGGTGGTGTATGCCTGTAATCCCAGGTACTCGAGGGGTTGAGACAGGAGAATTGCTTGAACCCTGGAGGCTAAGGTTGTGGTGAGCCGAGATAGCGCCATTGCACTACAACCTGGGCAATGACAGTGAAACTCTGTCTCAAAAAAAAAAAAGTAAATATCATTCTTTCTCCTAGATAGGGACTTCTCTGGTAGAATTTGGGAATTTTCTTTATGTTAGTATTTTTCTGAATTATCACTGCCATGTTTCCAGATGACTGATCTTATTCAACATTGTACAGCCTGGATTTCTCTTGGCTCTTTTAGATTGACCCCATACTTCTCTCTAGAGCTGCCTGAAGCACGGTACTGACACCTGGCCAAACCTATGGCCAAGATAAGTGACGTTTGTAACCACGGGTTCCTGAGCTGTTTGAGGGGCAGAATATACAGCCTGTCAGTACGATTTAATAATCATAACTGGACTGACAAGGTGCACCTGATTTTGGCAGCACTTGGGCAGGTCCACAGGTTGAGACTGGCTATATAGATGGAAAGTACCTGTGTGATCCTCTCACAGACCCCCACCACTTCCTCATACTGAGGTGCTTCACACTTAAGCCAGTAATGGTTTCACATCTACAGAAAAAACATATCAAAGGCCAAGAAGCCTGTACCAAAGATCTTCAGATCACTTAAATGAGGATCATTATACTAGTGTTGCTGTAATGGATTTTGCCTATAAACTGTGGAATCCTGTGAATCTTTTCAGCAACCAAACATTAATTAATGTACAATTAGCACATATAATTGTAAAAGCAGTAATACTTATTGAGGCATGAAAATAAAGCCACTATAATGAAATGTAACAAAAATCCAGATGCTCTTGGTAAAAACAAATCTTTAAACTCCTCAAAAGGTTTTGGTTTTTCTGATTCAAACAGTCTTTCTGAGAATTGCTTTCTATAGAGCACAACTGTCCAGCAGAAGAAATACAATGCAAGCCACATAAGTAATTTTAAAATTTCTAGTAGCCACAGCCAAAAAAAACAAATAATAAAAAGGTGAATTCAATTTCAATGATATAGTTAACCTACTATATCAAAAGTATTATCATTCGACATGTAATCATAACACACTTATGAGATATTTTATTGTTTTCTTACTGAGTCTTTGAAATGTGGAATGTATTTTTATACTATAGCACATGTCAATTCAGAGTAGCAACATTCAAGTGCTCAACAGCTGCACATAGCTGCGATAATGGGCAGCGTAGCTATACTGAGTTTGAGACTGAATCGAATTTGTTCAGTACCTGAATAACAATGAGGTATATCATTTCAGAAATTAGTTGTGTGGCATCCCCTTTGATGCTGCTACTCAACGGTCAGTCCTTAAATCTAAATTCTAACAATCCCCACTTCCTGTTCGAAGATCATCAGGCTTTCAAATACTATGGTGTTTATTCCATTTTTCTCTTTCCTAACAATACTTTGTATCCATAATGTTCCTTTGTCTGATACCTCTTCTTTGGGAGAAAGATGTCACAGACTTGCTCTTCAGTACTACTTTGCTCAGATGCGCAAATCTACTCATTAATTTACAATTAAGATACTGCATTTTCAAATGTTAGAGCATTAAAGCATTCAATGGGAAGTGGGTTACGAATAATATCCAGTCTTCCATCACAGTGACTCAGTATCATGAGAACCTCATGCTATCCTAGGAAAGGGCCATGGTGAATTCAATGCCAACTGTAATTTTTCTGCCTCAATTTGAAAATAATTAACTGATAATTTGCCAATTTCTGTGAAATAAAACATCTTGTTTGTAGCCATATAGATTTGATCATATTAATCTTTACAAGTTTGATAAATGAATTCTGATAAGTTATGCATTTGTATATGATGTAAATTTTTCCTCACAATATGAATGTATGACTAGGAAGTTTTTAACACTGGCTAAAGGCTGACATGCCTGCAGTGACACTGGCTCTGTGGGAGTAATCCCCTTACATGCAGAAAGTTTAATAGTAAAACCATGGCTTATCGTTACAGTCTTTCCTAGGTGAGTTTTCTGATATAAGTCTTGAATATTTTTGCCAAATGTCTTGTCAAATTCATAATCCCTGAAAGGTTTCCCTCCTTTATGAACGCTCTGAAGTTCATTAGAGCTGATAAAATGATTTTACTGAAGAGTTTCCTCCTTCATTGTATCTGAAATCTACGAAGACCAGAACATACACTAAAAGCCTTACATAAAGTTACATCTACAAGGTTTCTTTCCAGTATGAATTATCTGATTAACCTTATGGCAGGATACTCACTGCAAGCCTTTCCACCAAATGACAGTGTTTATCAGGTTAAAAGTAAAACACAGAATTAGAAAAAACTAGAAAAAGCCAACAGGCTTCATAAAAACTTTATAAAAGAGGCTATCATATTTTTAATAATTAATCCATCTGAATAGTGTGCTGACATTAAATTTCAGAGGTAATGAAAAATTATGTAAAATTTATATACAAGACTTTAGCCTTAAATCTTTTTTTTTCTTTTTTTCTAGACAGAGTCTTGCTCTGCTGCCCAGGCTAGAATGCAACGCGGTGATCTCAGCTCACTGCAATCTGTCTCCTGGGTTCCAGTGTCTCTCCTGTCTCAGCCTCCTGAGTAGCTGGGACTATAGGCATGTGCCACCACAGCTGGCTAATTTTTATATTTTTTGTAGAGATGAGATTTCGCCATGTTGCCCAGGCTGGTCTCAAACTCCTGACCTCAAGTGACCCACCACCTTGGCCTCCCAAAGTACTGGCATTGCAAGTGTAGACCACTGCGCCCAATCTTTTAGCCTTATATCTAAGTTCTACCAATCCATTTTCTTTGGTTAAAAATAATAAAGGCATATGAGTTAGAGAGTAGAAAATTAATTTTGCTATTGTTAAAAAAAAAAGAGAGAGAGAGAAAAGAGATATATCTAAACTTCCTTGTCACTGGAAACTTCTCCTTAAAGATGAATATAGACTAGGTGGAGGGGGCTAGGAAAGAGAAGGTATTTAACACTTCATCAAAGCAAACACTAAAAATTTAAATACTGAACTGAGCTTTCTGAAATCACAGTGCTACCTTCTCATTCCCCACTTTCAGAAAGATGACCTACATCTTTGCCTAGCAGGCTCTTCTCCCACAATTCCGTGTTACTACCTTTACTCACCTTCCCAGACCCAAAGGAAATCCTTTCTAGTATTTAAAAGGTGTTACTCCTCCAAGCTTCCACAAGAACCTCCAGTGAAGCACTTCTGCACTGCACTATAATCACATTCATGATGTCTGTCCCTACACGCTCTAAGCTGTAAGAGCAAGGACCTCGCCGAGACCTTTTACAGCCAGAACCTAGCATACCGTCTGACACACAGCATATGCTCAACAGTTTTAAAATAAATTATCCCATCTGAAATCATGTAAATACCTTCAAAATATACTTTCTAGAAAAATAGCTAATTTCATGAGTATTAGAGGCTATTTTGGTTGTATTGTTTCCCAGTACTCATCCAAAAGTTTAAAAAAGAAGCCTAGGAGGGAAAAATAAGTCAATGGCATTATATGACTAAAATATGATTTGGTCATTATTTTCCTAAGAAACTTTACAACAACTAAAACTCAGGTCAATTGCATATTAACTAATAAATCTTATAACAAAAAGTTTAATACCTCTGTAATATGAAAGTTCCTAAGTTAAATAAAAATTATTACATTGTTTTCATACATGCCATTAAGTTTTAACCTAAATAAACACTAAAGATGTCTCACAGAAAGCATACTTACCCTGACATCAGTAGCATCTCCATGCCTGATGATACTGGCCCAGGTGGTTGGCTCACTATTACTTTCAAAATAATGGAAGACCTTTAATACTCGCTCCATCGCACCAGGAGAACGTTCCACACCAGTACCCAGGTGAGTCTTAGCACTCGAATTTGGTGTGTGATTCAAGTTGGGGTCAAGATAAGCAGCTGCCATTATTTTGCTAGATGCTAAGTATCTGTCATATTCTGTTAAGAGAACAAAATAATTTTTGGTGTATTATACTTGATATCTACCAATTACAATGTGATATGTTGATGTTCATGTCAAATGACCTATATTCTCTCTTGATATGTTATATGCAGAAGAAGCCTGAGGAGAATAGAGACCTAATCCACAAAAATAATCACTGTCTCTCCCCACACCCAGTAGAACCTGATTTACAGAATAATAAATATTTGTTAAACAAATTATTAAAAGGCCAGGACTCTAATTTCAGCTGTGTCAAAAAGTATCTACAAATAATGTAACAACCCCACCTACCCCCCTTTTTTACCACAGACTTTAAATTTGTAGGAAAATCTCATAGCAAAACCAAATGTTTTTAACTTGCTGCCTATTTTCAAAAACTTTAACCTAAAAGCAAAGTTCTTTCCTCATAAAATACAAATTCAATGAATAGTCATTATAGATACTAGATGCTAGTGATTAAAAACACTATAATTAAAATAAGGTCCTCCGCTTAACCAAGTCACTGTTAACAGGAGAATCAGACACAGAGCAACTGAAAACAAAACCAAAAAAGCATACAAAATTAAATTTTTTAAATGCCATAAAGGACTTCTATTTAAGTCTGAAGGAATAGTCTGCACAAGCCTAAACTCCCATTGAGAAAAATGAAAATCCAGATTAAAATTCTCTTTTTTGAGACAGAGTTTCGCTCTTGTTACCCAGGCTGGAGTGCAATGGCGTGATCTCGGCTCACTGCAACCTCCGCCTCCTGGGTTCAGGCAATTCTCTTGCCTCAGCCTCCTGAGTAGCTGGGATTACAGGCACGCGCCAACATGCCCAGCTAATTTTTTGTATCTTTAGTAGAGATGGGGTTTCACCACGTTGACCAGGATGGTCTTGATATCTTGACCTCGTGATCCACCCGCCTCGGCCTCCCAAAGCGCTGGGATTACAGGCGTGTAAAAATTTTTTTAGCCCAAATAACGTTTGAAGGGCTCAAGACAGAGACATTCTGAGGCAACCAAGACAATGAGTGACACAGATGAAGACAGGAAATGATACATTAACAGTTGGCTACTTTTCCCCAAAGGGCATTTGCCAATTCTGAGCCCTTAAGATCTTGAAGAGCCAGGAAAAGGCTAATGCAAGAGAAACCAGCATAGCTTTTGGCAGCAACTGATCAAATCTTCAGAACAAGGGGCCCAGGATTCTGGTGAGAAGGAAGGGTGGAGACTGTGTCAAACACCCTGGTGTCTCCTGAATACAGTTACTGATCCTGAACCTGAGCTGAGAAGGAGCCTCTCAAAACAGTGAAAGGGTTTAGCAAACAGGAATAAGGGCTCAGGAATAAACCAGAACAGTCTCAGGACACCCCCAGACTTGCACTGAGAAAAGCTGGGTGCAGAAAAAAAGAGAGCCTTGGAAACCTGGAGTACAATCCCTGCTCAGATCCTTCAAGGCAGGCCACGTGCGCTGCTCATGCCCAAAATCTTAGCACTTTGGAATGCTGAGGCAAGAAGATTGCTTGAGCCCAGGAGTTTGAGACCAGCCTGAGCAACATGGCAAGACCTTGTCTCTACTAAAAAATACAAAATTTAGCTTGGGCATGGTAGCATGTTCCTGTAGTCCCAGGACAGCTTGAGCCCAGGAGGTTCAGGCTGTAGTGAGCTATGACTGCATCAATACAGTTCAGCTTGAGCTACAGAAGAGACTGTCTTAAAACAAACAAAAGCACACAAAAAAACCCACAGATCCAGCCAGGCAGATGCTCCTATCTGTAATTCCAACACTTTAGGAGGCTGAGGCAGGCAGACTGAGCTCAGAAGTTCAAGACCAGCCAAGCCAACTTCGCAAAACTCCGTCTCTACAAAACAATACAATAAAGAGCCAGGAGTCGTGGAGCATGCCTGTGGTCCCAATCACTCAAGAGACTGGGGTGGGAGAATCACTTGAGCCCAGGAGGGGAACAATGCCGTGAGCCAAGATCGTGCCACTGCTCTCCAGCCTGGGCAACAGAGCCAGACCCTGTTGGCTCCCCACTATCTGCCCAGCAAAGAAAAGGGGCAACCCTCTGTTGGTATCAAACGAAGCACGAATAATATATTTTTCAGCTGAAGTATTTTCCAATTAGTTTTTTTTTGAAGTATGACAGCTCAGCAAAAAAGGGAAAAAAAATCATAAACCAAGTCAAAAGATGCCAAAAAAAACCCCAAAGAGGAATACATGTACCATGTATCATAGAAAAAAGCTAATACCCTTTATATATACAGAAATTCTTTTAAAATGAGAGAGGAAATAATAGAAAAAAAATGCAAAGATATGACCAGACAATTAATTAAGAAGATATACCAAGTATAGGCAAGGATGTGAAAAAAATGGAACCTGGAAGAATATAAAGTGGTACAACCACTATGAAAATAGTTTGGCAGCTCCTCAAAAGATTAAACATGGAGTTACCATATGAGCCTACCATTCCAATTCTAGGTATACATATGCCCAAGAGAAATGAAAACATATGTCCAAATAAAAACTCACAGCCGGGCATGGTGGCTCACATCTGTAATCCCAGCACTTTGGGAGACTGAGGCGGGTAGACTGCTTGAGCTCAGGATTTCAAGACCAGCCTGGGCAACACAGCAAAACCTCATCTCTACAAAACCCACAAAAAGTAGCTGGGTGTCATGGCACATGCCTGTACCCCCAGTTACTTGGGAGGTCAAGGATTGTTTGAGCCCAGGAGATTGAAGCTGCAGTGAGCTGTGATCATGCCACTTCACTCCAGCCTGGGCAACAGAGAGACACCTTGTCATAAAACAAAACACTCTTATATGTGAATTTTCACAGTAGCATAATCCATGATACCGAAAAAGTGAAAATAACCCAAATATCCATATCCATCAATGGATAAACAGATTAACAAAATGTGGTATACTCAACAATGAAATATTGTTTAGCAAAAAAAGAAATGAAGCACTGATACATGCTACAACATGGATGAACCTTGAGAACATAATACTACAAAGAAACCAGACATGAAAGATCAAAAATTGTGATTCCACCAAGAATATGCAAATCTACAGAGAAGAAAGTACAATACCGACTGCCAGTTGCTAGGGGTACGGTAGAGTTGGGAATGGCTGCTAACAGGTAAAGAGTTTCTTTTGGGGATGATAGAAACAGTCTGAATTTAGATCATGGTGATAATTGAATATACTAAAGAACACTCAGTTGTACACTTTGAAGTTGTTTAAACGGTAAATTTTATGTTACAGGAATTTTACCTCACTGAAAATATAAATATATAAACTGTTAAATAATTATTTTAAAAAAGGTCATACCAGTACCCTATCTGTTGGTAAGAATGCAGAGAAACAGGAACTCTCATATACTGCTGACAGGAATGAGAATTTGCTATAATCTGCATAAAGGAGAATTTGGCAATAACTAACCAAACTACATGTGCCTTCTGACCCAGCAATTCCACTTCTAGTAATTTATGCCAAAGATATGCTGTTATGCACCTTTCAGGACACAGGCACAGGCAAGGACTTCATGACTAAAACACCAAAAGCAATGGCAACAAAAGCCAAAATAGATAAATACGATCTAAGTAAACTTAAGAGCTTCTGCACAGCAAAAGAAACAATCATTAGAGAAAACTGGTAACGAACAGAATGGGAAAAAACTTTTGCAATCTACCCACCTGACACAGGGCCAATATCCAGAATCAACGAAGACCTACAGCAGATTTACAAGAAAAAACAAACCCATTCGAAAGTGGGTGAAGGAGATGAAGAGACACTTTTCAAAAGAAGACATTTATGTGCTCGCTTCAGCAGCACATATACTAAAATGGGAAAGAAGACATTTATGAGGCCAACAAACATATGAAAAAATGCTCATCATGATTGGTCATTAGAGAGATGCAAATCAAAACCACACTGAGATACTATCTCATGCGAGTTAGAATGGCAATCATTAAAAATCTGGAGACAACAGATGCTGGAGAGGATGTGGAGAAAAAGGAACCCTTTTACACTGTTGGTGGGAGTGTAAATTAGTTCAATCATTGTGGAAGACAGTGTGGCGATTCCTCAAGGACCTAGAAATAGAAATTCTGTATGACTCAGCAATTCCATTACTGGTTATATATCCAAAGGATTATAAATCGTTCTATTATTAAGTCACATGCACACGTATGTTCACTGCAGCACTGTTTACAATAGCAAACACCTGGACCCAACCCAAATGCCCATCGATGATAGACTGGACAAAGAAAATGTGGCACATATACACCATGGAATACTATGCAGCCATAAAAAAACTGACAAGTTTTTGTCCTTTGTAGAGAAAGACATGGATGAATCTAGAAACCATCATTCTCAGCAAACTGACACAAGAACACCAAACACCATATGTTTTCACTCATAAGCTGGTAATGAACAATGAGAACACTCAGGCACAGGGAAGGAAACAACAATCACTGAGGTAGGTGGGGGAGTGCAGGGGAGGAGATGGGAGGGACAGTGGGGAGAGGTAAGGATGGGGAGGGATAACACCGGGAGAAATGACTGATGTAGGCAACGGGGGATGGAGACAGCAAACCACCATGGCATGTATGTACCTATGCAACAATCCTGCAGGATGCAGGATGTGCACATGTACCCCAGAGCCCCAAAGTACAATTAAGAAAGAAAGATATACTGTTATAGACTAATGTTTGTGTGTAAGTTGCCACTCTACTCCCCAATGTGATGCTATTACAAGGTGGGGTCTTTTGGAGGTAATTTGGATTAGATGAGGTCATAATGATGAGGCCCTATTTGAATGGGACTGCTGCCCTTGTGAGAGTACATGAACATGCTTCCTCTCTCTGCTCTCCAGAGACATGCTTGAGGATCTAAATCAGCAGTCTGAAATCTGGAAAAAAAAGGTTCTCACCAGAACTCTACTATGCTGTCACTCTGATCTAGGACTTCCAGCCTCTAGACCAGTGAGAAGTTTCTGTTGTTTATAAGCCACCCAGTTTATGTATTTGTTCAGTAGTCCCAAGTGAAAACATATACTTAACAACAACAAGAAAATACATATGCATAAAGTTATTCACTGCAGCCTTGAAAAGTATTAGAAAACACCTAAAAGTCCATTCGTAAGAGACTAATTGAATAAACTATGGTACATTTCCATAACGGAGTACTATGAATCTGCTGGGGGAAAAACAAGAGGAAAGAGGAAGAGCTCTACAATTTCCAGGATTTATTAAGTTCAAAACCCAAAGTGTAAATCACAGCCACAGTATACCTTTTGAATAAAAAGGAGAAAATAGGAAAATATAAATGTATCTGCTTCTTTTTGCAAAACAACCCCACAAAGTAGAAATGGGAGTCCAGTGAGATTGGTTACACATAGGAGAGGTGTGACCAAGATGGCAAGTGCAGGAATGGGGATGTGGTGTGGGGTGGCACTTCTGAGTATATATAAAATATACCCTTATAACTTTTGGTACCATATAGAAGATCTGAAGAGCATGATTAACAAATCTATCTAATTGACATAGAAATTAACACTTGTAAGCCCAGCACTTTGTGAGGCCAAGGCCAGTGGATCACGAGGTCAAGAGATCGAGACCATCCTGGTAAACGTAGTGAAACCCCGTCTCTACTAAAAATACAAAAAATTAGCTGGGCATGGTGGCACGTGCCTGTAATCCCAGCTACTCGGGAGGCTGAGGCAGGAGAATTGCCTGAACCCAGGAGGCGGAGGTTGCGGTGAGCCGAGAACGCACCATTGCACTCCAGCCTGGGTAACAAGAGCGAAACTCCGTCTCAAAAAAAAAAGAAATTGACACTATACCTAATAGGATAATATGTAGTCTTTGCAAGCAGAGAAGAAATATTTCCTAAAGTTGGCCATATGCTGAATGAAACAGCAAGATTCAATAAATATCAAAGGACTAGAATTATTCAGAGTATATTCTGTGTCTAGCATTAAGCTAGACAACAACTACAAAATAACTAGAAAATGTTGCATTGCCAGAAATTAACCAATGTATTTCAAGTAACCAATTTAGTCAAGAAGAAACTCAAAGTATTTTGAATTAAATGATACAGTGAAAAGAAGTATCAAAACAGTGAATGTAGACAGAATTATGTTTAGATTAAAATCTATACATGTGGCAGGGCACGGTGGTTCATGCCTATAATCCCAGCACTTTCGGAGGCTGAGATGGGAGGACCATTTGACGCCAGGAGTTCAAGACCTGCCTGCACAAAATAATTTAAAAATTAGCTGGGTATGGTGGTATGTGCCTCAAGTCCCAGCTGCTCGGGAGGCTGAGGCAGGAGGGCTGCTTGAGCCCCAAAGCTCAAGGCTGCAGCAAGTTATGACTTCACCACTGCACTCCAGCCTTGGCAACGGAGCACAACCCTGTCTCCTTAAAAAAAATTACATATTTAAATATGTGTATTAGAAGTGAAGGTTGAGTATCTGTAAGACTACACATCAGTGAAAGGGGGATAGTTAATGCATAGAAAAACAGAATGCTTAAGATCTAGTATTGGGTAGCACAACTAGGAATTACAGTCAACAAAAATTTATTATACATTAAAAAAATAACAGAGTATAACGAGAACGTTTGTAACACCAAAAAGAATAAATGCTTGAGGTTATGGATAACCTATTTAGCCTGATGTGCTGCATGCCTGTATCAAAACATTTCATGTATCCCCGTAAATATATATATATATACCTACTATGTACCAATAAAAATGTTTTTAACAAAGAATGCATATTTAAAAGGATAATTTAAAAGCAGAAAATCAAAGTAACTTTTAAAAAATAAAATTGAATCACCTCTTGTAAGATTGATCAAAAATAAAGAGTCAAGAAAAGCGCAGCTGCTCAAGCCTGTAATCCCAGAACTTTGGGAGGCTGAGGTGGGTGGATCATTAGGACAGAAGATTTGAGACCAGCCTGACCAATCAGGTGAAACCCCATCTCTACTTTAAAAAAAAAAAAAAAAAAAGTTAGCTGGGCGTGGTGGCACGTGCCTGTAATCCCAGCTACTCAGGAGGCTGACGCAGGAGAATTGCTTGAACCCAGAAGGTAGTGGTCGCGGTGAGCCAAGATCACGCCACCACACTCCAGCCCGTGTCTCAAAAAAAAAAAAAAAAAGATAGAGTCCAGAGAAACATCAAGAATGAAGAAGATAATAAATAAGGTAAGAGATAATGAGCAATACAATAAGTGTTTATGAATAACTTTATGCCAATGAATTTGAAAATTTAGAAAAGCACAATTCCTTGTAAAACACAACACAGCAAAATGAAGCAATATAAAATGGAACTATTCAATTAAAAACAGTCCATCTAAAATTCTCCCCACAAAGGAACATTTTAATTCTTTCACCAAATTAAGAAATATTAATGTTACACAAATGCTTCCAAAAAACAGATACAGAACATTTCCCAACTTGCTTTATGACAGGAGAAGAAATGGTGATATCACAATCTAATAGAACAGGATGAGAAACAATATGTCTACCTTTCTTAAAAATACAGATGCAAAGATCTTAACAATTGGCGCACTTCATCCAGCTATTTTTAAAAGAAAGAATATATCATGAGCAAAAGTTTATTCTAGGAATAGAAAGGTAGAATCAGTCTAATTCACCACATTTGCACAAAGAAGAGCCAGTTACCTCAACACATGCAGAAAACATACATGATAAAGTTTACCAACCACTCATGATAAAAACTCTTAGCAAACTAGAAATAGGATGAGATTTCATAAATCTGATGAAGAATATCTACATGAAATGTAAATACTAGAGGGAAAAAAATTTCCCCTCCCCAAACTGGAAGTAAGACATGGATGCCCATCATTACTGCTTTTGTACAGCATTGTTCTGGAAATCACTGCCAAGCACAATTTAAAAAAAAAAAAAAAAAAAAAAGGGAAGTAAAACATAAAGGTTGGAAAAGAATAAATAAAACTATCATTATTCATAAACTATGTAAGTAAAACTATATGCACAGATTATGGAGAAAATTTAAAAGAATCTACAAATAAACTGCTGGAATAAATAAATTTAACAAGACTGCTGGACAGTAAACCAACAACAGCAACAACAACTGCACTTCTGATTATTTCAGCTATCTCTTTTGTAGCCCAAATTGGACAGTAAAGACAACTAAATTCATAATAGCAATTGCTTCCTGGAAGAAAGAATTACACCTCACAAGTCATCAGAAGAAACGAAGTGCTAGCAATGAAAAAACACTACTTGGAATAAATATGGAGTATGTCAGGGGAGAAGCTAAACAAAAAATATGACACCATCCGAATATACCTCTGTGGCCCAAAAATCAATGTTGAGATTCCTCATAAACATGTCTTCATAAATAGGTCTTCAAAAAAAAATAGGCCAAAATATTTTTGAAAAGATAAAACTTTGTTACAATGTCACCAAGGTGAAGCAGTTTTCCATTATAGTGTGGTTTTGCTCCTATCCTTTCAGAACTTAGCAATAAAAAAAAAAAGAATGTTATTCTGTTTTACACTTTAATGTTTTATCTGCTTGTCAAAATCAAATTCTCAAATAGGCAATATATTTGCCATCAAGCCTTCTTCATCTCTCTCCAGGAAGGTCTGTGTCTGATGCTGTTAACCTCCCAAGTCCCCTGTCGGTGACACTCACATGTCTTGATGTCCTATTGTGGGTCTTGAGGGTTCTGAGATCCTAGCATCTGGGTCACCTCTTTGGGCACTCATCACGGTTCAGTCAGTTCAAAAAATGGCCTCGACTACAGAATGACAAGTCCCAAAAGTTGCTTTCTGCTATGATGACTATTCTCTTTCTACCAATTTAACATACGTCCCTGTGCTGTTTGTGCGGTTCTATATTTGTTTCTGATCCATGGCTAAAGTTGAACTGGGGCTGCCAATTCTTTGTATCTCTAAGTGAAAAAAGTCTTTTACCCCCTTCACCATAGAACAGTAGTCTTTCATAGGGTTTTGTTATTGTAGCTCTTCTGTTTCTGTGGCCAATTACGTTTTAAAAAATATTTCAAGATTAATTATTCACAGAGATGCCACTTTTGCACACTACAGAATATCTTTTTCAATAGATTATCAAGGTGAAAATGAAAAGTTTTTAAAACAAAAAACGGTTTTTACATGGCTTAGTCCAGTACTCCTCAAATCATCTGGATGAAGAACCAGTTTTGTTTTATTTCCAACCTATCACAGACCAATACTTTTGTAAAATACAGTGAAAAGGAATTTCTAGAAGAATGAAGTTTTTTTTTTTTTTTTTTTAAAGACATACGTAAGCCAAGCACAAAATTTCCATCACTATAATCAATCGACATCACATTACTATCAAATTGCTGTAAGGTATCAAGGTGTCTAGATGCTTACACCAAATTTCCTTATGTGGTCCTAGGTCCAGCACCAACACTAGTCTGCTGACCACATTCTACTGAGTCCTAGCTCAGGCAGGCTCCAAACCGCTCACTTCTTCAGCCAGGCTGCCCAGTTTAAATCACTATAGGCAAGAGACCAAACGCTGACTGAAATGGGAGAGAAGATGGAATGTCAATAATTGCTGCTCAGCTGTCTACAACTTTAGGTCTCCCTTTAATTAACATAGGAAAGGTATCAAGGGTTCTCAGCGCCTCTTTCTTCTCTTGAAGAAACAGGGCAGTTCTAAGTCCAGATGTGAAGAAACAAGTGTTAATAAACTATGGAGTTAAGCTTCAAGGCTCAACCCACAACCTGATGTAAATGATAGATGTGCAGCACATACAAAAAAGAAAAATGCAAGGAACATAATAAACACCCTACTCTTTACTCCAGAATTCCCTCATTTATAATTACTGCACATGTTAAGATCCCACCAAGAGAACCACCTCATTATGCTTTAAGTGCACTGACCCTTTAATGAAACTTCAGATGCTTGCTGAAGCTAAAAAGGGCAGGAGGGTATTGGAAGAAGACTAGCTGGCTACTAACAGATTTACAAGAAAAAAGCAAACAAGCTCATTCAAAAGTGGGCGAAGGATATGAACAGACACTTTATAAGAGAAGACATACATGAGGCCAACAAACATAGGAAAAAATGCTCATCATCACTGGTCATTAGAGAAATGCAAATCGAAACTACATTGAGATACCATCTCATGCCAGTTAGAATGGCGATCATTAAAAAATCTGGAGACAACAGATGCTGGAGAGGATGTGGAGAAACAGGAACACTTTTACACTGTTGGTGGGAATGTAAATTAGTTCAACCATTGTAGAAGACAGTGCGGCGATTCCTCAAGGACCTAGAAATAGAAATTCCATTTGACCCAGAAATCTCATTACTGGGTATATATCCAAAGGATTATAAATCGTTCTACTATAAGGACACATGCTCACGAATGTTCACTGCAGCACAGTTTACAACAGCAAAGACCTGGAACCAACCCAAGTACCCATCGATGATAGACTGGACAGGGAAACTGTGGCACATATACACTATGGAATATTATGCAGCCATCAAAAACGATGAGTTTGTGTCCTTTGCAGGGACATGGATGAACCTGGAAACCATCATTCTCAGCAAACTGACACAAGAACAGAAAATCAAACACCGCATGTTCTCACTCATAGGCGGGTGTCAAACAATGAGAACACATGGACACAGGGAGGGGAGCATCACACACTGGGGTCTGTTATGGGGAAACAGGGGGTGGGGAGTTGGGGAGAGATAGCATGGGGAGAAATGCCAGACATAGGTGAAGAGGAAGCCAGCAAATCACACTGCCATGTGTGTACCTATACAACAATCTTGCATGTGCTTCACATGTACCCCAAAACCTAAAATGCAACAACCAAAAAAAAAAAAATATGAGGGACTAAGCAAAGGAATGCAAACTGGGACAGCTAAATTAAAAGAAATGACAAAACGTGAAGAGCTTTAAGAATCTGGGTAATATTTCTAGTTAAAGTGACTCCTTAAATAATCTAAACTGGTCTAAAAGTTATCTTCTCCCTCATTTTGTCTTTTCTATAACACTTGAGTTTATTTTCTCATAAAAGCTCTAACCTAAAATTCCTAAATTGATTTTACTAGACAAAGCAGCTAATATTAAATTATCTAATGTTTAATATGCCCTTTATCCCATGTGACTTTGATACTCTTCCTGTTAATAGGTGGAATCTGCATTCCCTCCTTCTTGAATCTAGGTGGGCTTCTGACTCTGGCTAAGGGACTTTCTAGGCTAGGAAATAAAAGGCAATTACCAAAAGAAAAATAAACCAAAAAGAGTTGACCAGGATTCCTTTGGATTTCTTGAAACTCAGCCACTATACTGATAACTACAGAAATACAAGGACTCTTAAAGAGACTATTATCAACAACATTTGTTAACCAATTAGAAAAGCTGGAAGAAACTGATAAATTCTTGGACACATAAAACCTACCAAGATTGAACCAAGAAGAAACAGAAATCCTCAATAAGCCAATAAACGAGTAAGAGACAGAAAGTGTAGGCCCAGGCATGGTGACGCATGCCTGTAATCCTAGCACTTTGGGAGGCTGAGGCAGGCAGATCACTTGAGGTCAGGAGTTCAAGACCAACCTAGCCAACATGGTGAAACCCTGCCACTACAAAAAATACAGAAAATTAGCTGGGGGTATGGTGGCAGGCACCTGTAATACCAGCTACTTGAGAGGCTGAGGCAGGAGAATCGCTTGAACCCGAGAGGTGGAGGTTGCAGTGAGCTGAGATGACACCACTGCACTCCAGTCTGGCAACAGAGCAAGACTTCATTTCAAAGAAGAAAGAGAGAGAGAGAACACACACAGAATGGGAGAAAGTATTTGCAACTGCCTATCTGACAAGGGATTAATAATCAGAATATATAGAGAGCTCAGAAAATTCAATAGAAGGTGTTGGAGGTTACAGTGAGCTAAAATCATGCTCACTGAACCCCAGCTTGGGCAACAAAACAAGATCCTGCCTCTTAAAAAAACAAACAAATTAAAAAAAAAAAAAAACTCAAAAGCAAAAACATATATAATCCTGTTTTTAAAACAGGCAAAAGATCTGAATAGACATATCTCAAGAGAAGACATACAAAAGGCCAACAGGTATATAAAAAAATGATTGACATCACTATCATCAGGAAAATACAAATTAAAACCACAATGAGATATCATCTCACCTCAGTTAGAATACCTATTATAAAAAAGATAAAAAATAACAAGTGCTGGCAAGGATGCAGAGAAAGAGGAGAGCTTAAATACTGTCCGTAGGAATGTAAAGTAGTATAGTCGTTAAGTAAAAGAGTATGGAGGTTTCTCAAAAAAACAAAAATAGAATATATGATCCAGCAATCCCAATACCGAATACATATTCAAAAGAAAGAAAGGAAATCGGTATCTTGAAATGATATCTGCATTCTCGTTCTTATTACAGCACTGTTCACAACAGCCAAGATATGGAATCCACATGGACGATGTGGTATATATACACAAAGGAATATTATTCAGCAACAGAAGAATGAAATCTTGTCAGCTGCAACAACATGGGTGGAACCAGAGGTCATTATCTTAAGTGAAATAGGCCAGGCACAGAAAGACAAATATGGCACGTTCTCATTCACAGTTAGGAGCTAAAAAAGTAGATCTCATGAAGTATAGAGTAGAGTGGTAGTTACCAGAGGATAGGAAGGGAAAGGGTGCAGGGGATAAAGAGAAGTTGGTTAAGGGGTACAAAAATATAGCTAGCAGAATAAGTTCTAGTATTTGATAGTACAGCAGGAAATTCAGTTACTAATTTACTGTCTATTTTTAAACAAGAATTATAATGTTCCCAACACAAAGGAAAGAAAAATGTTTGGGGTGATATCCTAATTGCCCTGGTTTGATCATCACATACTGTATACAGGTAACACATATACCTCAAAAATAAGTACAATATATATATATTAATAACAACCAGTGATTGAAATGACATACTTGACACTCGTCTTAAGAAACTCACATTTATTAAGATTGAAGCCTATACTAATAATACTAGTGCATACAGAACAAGCAGACCTCACTGTTTCTACTATTTTCAGTACTGTGAAGACAGCTGCTCAATCTGATTTAGTGAACGAAGAGGACACAATCAGATATTCCAACTGGTCCTACTGAAAAAAATTATATTAGACACTCCAACACATGCTAGCTTTATCTTGTGTTGGTTCAATCTACCAAATTGTTGAATAACCACTCTAGTCCTTTCTGCCCTCTTCTCTAATATGAGTGAGTATCCCTTACCTAAATGTTTAGGAATAGGAGAGTTTCAGATTTCATATTTTTCCAGATTTTAGAATATTTGCATTACACTCACTGGTTGAGCATCCCAAATCAGAAAATACAAAACCTGAAGTGCTCCAACAAGTTTCCCTTGAACATATCATATCAGCACTCAAAAAAAGCTGAGTATTTGGGAGCATATCAGACTTCAGATTTTCAGATTAGGGATACTCAACCTGTACTTTCTTTCCTTGCCCTGTACCATTTGTTTTTCCAAACAATCATAGCAATTGACAATCCATCCAACTGCCTTTAAAAAAAAAAAAAATTAAAGGTTTGTGGTAACCTTGCATCGATCAAGTCCATGGGCATCATTTTTCCAACAGCAATATGCCCACCTTTACCAAATGTGTTACATTTTGGTAATGCTCACAATATTTCAAACTTTTTCAATATTATTGTATCTGTTACGGTTATTCATATTTGATATTTCTATTATAACTGTCTTGGGGTGCCACAAATGGCACCCATGTAAGATACTAAGCTTAGTTGATATGTGTGTATTCTAACTGCTCCACAACCCCACTGCTGCCTCATCTCTCCCCCTTCTCCTAAGGCTTCCCTATTCCCTGACACACAATAACATTGAAATTAGACCAATTAATAATAACCCTACAATGGCCTCTAAGTGTTCAAGTGAAATGAAGAGTCCTATTCCTCTCACTTTAAATAAAAAGCTAGAAATGATTAAGCCTAGTGAAGAAAGCATGTTGAAAGCTAAAACGGGACAAAAGGTAGGCTTCTTTTGCCAAAAAGCCAAGTTGTGAATGCAAAGGAAAAGTTATTGAAGGAAATACAAATGCTACTCCACTGAACACACAAATGATAAGGAAGCACAAAAGGCTGGGCCATGGTGGTTCATGCCTGTAATCCCAGCACTTTGGGAACCGGAGGTGGGTGGATCACAAGGTCAGGAGTCCAAGACCAGCCTGGCCAACATAGTGAAACCCCATCTCTACTAAAAATACAAAAAAAGAAAATAGCCGGGTGTGGTGGAAGGCACCTATAGTCCCAGCTACTTGGGAGGCTGAAGCAGGAGAATCTCTTGAACCTGGAAGCAGAGGTGGCAGTGAGCTGACACTGCGCCACTGCACTCCAACCTGGGAAACACAACAAGACTCTGTCTCAAACAAACAAACAAACAAAAGTAGAACAGCCGTATTGCTAACACTGAGAAAGTTTTGGTGGTCTGGACAGAAGATCTAACTAGTTACAACATTCCCTTAAGCCAAAGCCTAATCCAGAGCAAGACCATCTTCAATTCTGTAAGTGGAGGTGAGGAAGCTATAGAAGAAAAGTCTGAAGCTAGCAGAGATTGGTTCATTAGGTTAAAGGAAAAAAGCCATCTCCATAGCATAAAAGTGCAAGATGAAGCAGCAAGTGTTGGTGGAGAAACTGCACCAAGTTGTCCAAAAGATCTAGCTAAGATCACTAGTGAATGTGGCTATACTATATATCACAATGAAGAAGAAACAAGTCTTCTCTCAAAAGATGCCATCTAAGACTTTGATAGCTAGAGGTGAAGTTGATGGCCTGGCTTCAAAGCTTCACAGGACAGGCTGACTCTTATTATGGCCTAATGCAGTTGATTTTAAGTTGAAGCCAACACTTATTTCCCATTCTGAAAATCTTAGGGCCCTTAAGAATGATACTAAATCGACTCTACCTGTGGTTAACAAATGGAAGAACAAAGCCTTGATGAGAGCACATCTGTTTACCGTATGGTTTACTAAATAGTTTAAGCCCACTGTTGAGACCTACTGCTCAGAAGAAAAGATTTCTTTCCAACTATTACTGCTCATTTACAATACTCCTGTCATCCAAAAGCTATGAGGGAGATGTACCAGAAGATGAATGTTTTCCTGCCTGACACAATGCACACTCTGTAGCTGATATGGTTTGGCTGTGTATCCCACCCAAATCTTACTAGCAATTGTAATCCCCACACGGTGAGGGTGGTAACTGGTAGGTGATGATTGGATCATAAGGGCAGTTCCCCCATGCTGTTCTTGTGACAGTAAGAGAGTTCTCATGAAATCCTGATGGTTTTAAAAGTGGCAATTTTTCCTGCACTCTCACCTGTCTCCTGCTGCCATGTTAAGACATGTCATGCTTTCCTTCTGCCTTTCACCATGATTTTAAGTTTCCTGAGGCTTCCCCAGCCATGAGGAACTGTTGAGTCAATTAAACCTCTTTCCTTTTAAATTACCCAGTCTCAGGTAGTTTCTATATAGCAGTGTGAGAATGGACTGATACAGCAGCCCACAGATCAAGGAGTAATCTGGACTTCAAGGCTTATTATTTAAGAATTACATTTCGTAAGGATATAGCTGCCATAGGTAGTGATTCCTCTGATGGATCTGGGCAAAGTACCTTGAAAACCTTCTGGAAAGGATTCCCCATTCTAGATGATATTAACAAACATTCATGATTCATGGGAGGAGGTCAACATAGCAACATGGGCCAGGCACAGTGGCTCATGCCTATAATCTCAGCACTTTGGAAGGCTGAGGTAGATGGATCATGAGGTAGAAGTTCAAGACCAGCCTGGCCAATACAGTGAAAGCCTGTCTCCACTAAAAATAAAACAAAAATTTAGCCAGGTGTGGTGACGGGAGCCTGTGGTCTCAGCTACTTGGGAAGCTGAGGCAGGAGAATCACTTGAACCTGGGAGGTGGAGGCTGCAGTGAACTGAGATTTCACCACTGCACTCCAGTCTGGGCAACACAGTGAGACTCTGTCTCAAGAGGGAAAAAAAGAGCAACATGAACAGGAATTTGAAAGAAGTTGATTCCAACCCTCACAGATGACTTTGAGGGGTTTAAGACTTCACTGGAGGAAATAATTGTAGATGCAGTGGCAAATAGCAGAAAACTAGAATTAGAAGGGGAGCCTGAAGATATGACTGAATTTCTGCAATCTCATGATAAAACTTGAACAAATAAGGATTCTTCCTTATGAACGCGTGAAGAAAGTGGTTTCTTGAGAAGGGTTCTACCCCCGATGAAGATGCCGTGAAGAATGTTGAAATGACAGTAAATGATTACATAAACTTAGTTGATAAAGAAATGGCATGGTTTGAGAGGCCTGACTTTAATTTTAAAGAAGTGCTATTACAGTTAAAATACTATCAAACATCATTGTGAGGTACAGTCGATGCAGCAAATTTCACTCGTCTCATTTTTTTAAAATTGCAAAGCCACCCCAACCCTCAGCAACCACCACCTCGGTCCACCTCAAGGCAAGACCCACCACCAGCAAAAAAGACTGACTCGCTGAAGGCTCACTAAAAAATCAGTAGTCTTTTTTTTTTTTTAAACAATCATGTATTTTTAAATTATGGCATTACTTTTTTTAAATAAAGAATGATACTGTACACTTAATATTTGCTTTACTGCAGTGCTTTGGATTCAAAACCACAATTATCTCAGAGACATGTTTGGATCTAGAACACAGAACTCAACCCAGGCAGTCTAGCTCTATCAACCTCTCTGCAGCTCAACTAAGCCCTGTTCCATCTGGGCCTACTGGGTTTCTCACTTCTCCAGAAAACCCTGTAACTAGTGGTCCATATTGCTGTGTGGAAACATGCCAATCAATGGCAGCCCTTTCCCATCATCACGGTACTCAGCACCCCTCTACTGGCCTCAGCCAAAAGCCCTCTGCAACTTACTATTGCAAAGCCATTTGGCTTCATTTACTCATTCATGCCTTTACCCTGTAGACAAATGAATGCGCCATACCTCCCTCAGATTAATAAACTCTAAAAATATTTATTGACCCCTTCTATACTAGGCTAGGCACTGTAAGACGTATGCTCATATAGAAGAAGGTAAATTATTACAAATATGTACACGTAATCCAACTCTAAGAGTTTTTAGCCTGATTAGGAGACAAACACAAATGTAACAAGTACTATTAAAAATTACAATTGTAATAGGCATTAAGAAAAAGACCAAAATTGTTACATAATTATTATAATACATTATACCTGCACTGAGTGCTAGAAAGAACAGAGGAGGAGGAGGAGGAGAGGGCTTATGAGGAAGCCATAGAGGCAGCTAAAGGGGTTTCACTATTTGGAAACCTTCAAACCAGAAACCACCAGTACAATGTGCTGGTGGTCTGGGGAAATATTCTTACATCATCTCTGATGATTTTTATCCTTTTTTTCTTAGTTATAATTACTAATTATTTTCAACTCTTATTATTGTATGTTAGATCTTCTGGATTCATTATCCTATTTTCTTTTCTCTTAAATCTGTCCATTCTTCCTTTCCATGTTCTGAGAGCTATCTTTGACATTACTTTCCACTGCTTCTACAGAGTTCATTTCTGCATTCTTAAACTGTTATGTTCTTTGGACATATTTTTCTTTGAGATAGGGTATTGCTCTATTGCCTAGACTGGAGTTCAGTGGCACGATCATGGCTCACTGCAGCCCTGACCTTCCAGGCTCAAGTGATCCTCCCACCTGAGCCTCCTGAGTAGCTCAGACTACATGTGTACACGACCATGCCCAGCTAATTTTTGTATTTTTTGATAGAGATGGGGCTTTGCCATGTTGCCCAGGCTGGTCTCAAACTCCTGGGCTCAAGCAATCTGCCCACCTCAGCCTCCCAAAATGCTGGGATTACAGATGTGAACCACTGCACCCAGCTGGAGTACTTTTGAAAAGACTCCTATTTGTCTTTCCTGGGTGCAAATCTCTCAGCTTTCTGGAGATCTTAACATTTTTCTTTCAGCTTCCTTCTGCTGTTTCATCTTGTTGTGCAGAAGTTGTTTTATTCTGTTTGTTTTGGTCTCACACTTTGAAAACAGAGGCTGTCTCTAAATATCTGGCTGTCCAACATTGGCTTAAGGCCCTACACGTGAGGACAATGTGCTGGTGGTTGCGCTAAGCAGAGAAGCAGCCTGTATTATTAGTCTGTTCTCACACTGCTGATAAAGATGAACCTGAGACTGGGAAGAAAAATAGGTTCAATGGACTTACAGTTCCACATGGCCGGGGAGGCAGTCATGGCTGGCGGAAGGCAAGGAGGAGCAAGTCACAACTTATATGGATGACAGCAGGGTAAGAGAAAGTGCTTGCGTAGAGCAATTACTCTTTATAAAACCATCAGATCTTGTGAGACTTATTCACATCACGGTAACAGCGTGGGAAAGACTTGCCCCCATGATTCAATTACCTCCTACCAGGTTCCTCCCGCATGTGGGAATTCAAGATGAGATTTGGGTGGGGATATAGCCAAACTATATCATATCAAAGCCTTTCTGAAGGGGCCAATTCTCCTGACGTCCAAATCGAGCCCTTTGCTAAGACCAGTCTCCACAGAAAAGAACGTTTCAGTCTCTTACCAGGATTCCAGGAGCCAAGGAGAGAGAAGACATGCCAAATTTCACTCAATTCTCAATGTTGAATATAAAAATGCATTCAACATACCATGTTTTACCAGAAATTTTCCATAATAAAATATGTGAAACTGGGCTGGGCACAGCGGCTCGCACCTGTAATCCCAGCACTTTGGGAGGCTAAGGAGGGCGTATCACGTGAGGTTAGGAGTTCAAGAGCAGCCTGGCCAACATGGTGAAACCCTGTCTCTACTGCAAATACACAAATTAGCTGGGTTTGGTGTCATGCACCTTTAATTTCAGCTACTTGAGAGGCTGAGGCAGGAGAATCACTTGACTCCAGGAAGCAGAGGCATTGAGCTGAGATTGTACCACTGCACTCCAGCCTGGGCAACACAGGGAGACTGTCATTTAAAAAAAAAAAAAAAAAAGACATAAAAAAGGATGAGTTCATGTCCTTTGCAGGGACATGGATGAAGCTGGAAACCATCATTCTCAGCAAACTGACACAAGAACAGAAAACCAAACACTGCATGTTCTCACTCATAAGTGGGTGTTGGACAATGAGAACACCTGGACACAGGGAGGGGAACAACACACACTAGGGTCTTCTGAAAGATGCGGGGGCTAAGTGAGGGACAGCAGGGGGGGTAGGGAGATTGGGGAGGGTTAACAGTAGGAGAAATACCTAATGTAGGTGATGGGGGGATGGAGGCAGCAAAACACCATGGCATGTGTGTACCTATGTAACAATCCTGCACAATCTACACATGTACCCCAGAACTTAAAGTATAATTTAAAAAAAGAATGAAAGAAAAGATATGTGAAACTGTATATGCAGACAACCCACAGTAAGGAAAATAGATAATCTATTACAATAGCATTTCAACTCTTAGGGCTTCGAAGACTTTACGTAGTGAAGTATAGTCTTCAGAATTTCAAGACTAAATAATCTCTACCTTGAGCCACTATGTGCTTTCCGTGAGCAAGACCCTATAGATTACAGGACAGCTAAAACTTCACCTAAATCCCCAAAATAAGAATTTAGAGGAGCAAGCCCAATCTAGTATCTTAGCCTACAACTGAAGAAGGCTGAAGTAGTACCTATCAAGAAAACCTTTATAGGCAGTGACATGTGAACAAGATCTTGAAGGGGAGCAGTATCTGTCATTTAATAACAAAGACTGTGCTTAGCTCCTCACAACTACACGATTCTTAAATCACCACAGTTCCATATCTGTAAAGTGGGAGTTGAAATAATAAAGTATTTAGCAACATATATGAAACAAAGTTAGCATTCAACAGACAATAATAGCTGTTAAAGAAGGATGAAGTGAAGTTTCTAAGGCGAGTTCAAAGTAGGGACATTCTTCAAACAGAAATCCACTGAGACCCTCCCATGGAATCTTAAACAACATCTTTCCTGTTATCCCCCATTGTCTTTATGAATGCTCGTTAAAAAAGAAAACCAAAGATGACTAGTCTTACTATGGTAACATCTGGTATATATAAAATGTATTCTTAATCCAATAACCAAATTAAACACAAATGTTCATTTTAAAATTTCCCCTAAATCCTGTCCTATAAAAAAAAAATTGGGGTTTTTCCTAAACTGAAAATACACCATCAGTCTGCAACTCCATTATGAACTTACATAAAAGTTAAAACAAGAACATACAATTGCCGGGGGTTGTTACCGTCTCACTGATGTGAAGGTTTGTCATACAGGTAAACTTGTGCCCTGGGGTTTGGTGTACAGATTACTTCATCATCCAGGTATTAAGCTTAGTACCCAACAATTATTTTTTTTTGCTCCTCTCCTTCCTCTCACCTTCCACCCTCAAGTAAATCCCAGTATATGTTGTTCTCTTCTTTGTAGACAAGTGTTTTTTAATTTCCACAAAAATTTCCATGACTCTCCTAATGACTGAAACCTCTGTTGCTCCCAGAAGACAGGATTTAATTCATTCATCTGTTTAAAGTAGTGTCTACTATGTCTTAGGCACTGGGAATGCAGCAATGAGCAAAACAGGTTCTCCTTGTCTCATAGGGTGTATATGTCACTGGCGGACAGGCTAAACCAAACAAGTAAATAAATAAACCATAGAGTATGTCAAATAGTGGTTAAGAGCAAACAGAAAGACAAGGCAGATAACAGGGATGGGGGTACAATGATGGCAGGAGGATGAGTCCATTTTAAATAGTGTAATCCGGCTGGGTGTGGTGGTGCGTACCTGTAATCTCAGCACTTTGTGAGGCTGAGGTGGGCGGATTGCTTGAGCCTGTGAGTTTGAGACCAGCCTGGGTGACAGAGCGAGACCCTGCCATATACATATATAGGTACACACACACATACATGGTGTGATCAAAGAAGGACACACTTTAGGGTTCTCATATAATTTATTGCCCAAACCAGGACACTTAGGAGGCTGGGAATGGGTGTGCTAAACACATGGAACACTGGGTCAGTAAGCACAATATGGGGCATGTTGTTATTCTCCTTCACTTAGAAGGTCATATTTGAGCAAAAACCCCATATCCGGGTCAGGCGCAGTGGCTCACACCTGTAATCCCAGCACTTTGGGAGGCTGAGGCAAGCAGATTACCTGAGGTCGAGTTTGAGACCAGCCTGGCCAACATGATAAAAACCCCGTCTCTACTTAAAAATATATAAAAATTTGCAGACAGTGGTAGCGGGTGCTTGTAATCCCAGCTACTCGGGAGGCTGAGGCAGGAGAATCACTTGAACCCAGGAGGCAGAGGCTGCAGAAAGCTGAGCTCGTGCCACCGCACTCCAACTGGTGACAAGAGCAAAACTTGGTCTCCAAAAAACAAACAACAAAAACTTATCCACCGACAGCTGTAAAACTATATACAAAGATGAAAAAAATTAGGCAAAACTAGCTGCCTCTTCACCAAATACTAATAATGAGGACAAGAAAAAAGAATATGAGAGATAAGGTTTAATACCCATTGCCTTATGTTTATGGATGAGCTGGTGTTACTAATACTCAAAACAGAAATGAAAAGGGAGAGTTCACCACAGTCTTTCTGTTACGATATCTGTTGAGAGAACCAGAAGGAGGCATGTTTCCCACAGGAGGATACTTAAAGGCCAATTCACTCCTCTCAGGGAGCTATTTTTAAGAATGTGGATTAATATTGATCTGCAAACTGCAGCTTCTTTCTAGTGGGCCTCACTTTTAACCCATGCCTGTGTCTCCGGTTCATGAAGAATTGGAAATATGGTCATAACCCCAATTCACTCCCTTCCAGCCATTCTCCCCAGCAAGAGCGTTTGCTCTACGTATACAATCAACTTGGAATTTTCTTCTCCCAAGTAGCCATTTGACTAACTCCAGTATTTCCTTCAGATCTTCAACAAAATGCACCCTATATAAAATGTATTCATTCATTAAAGTAATAACTATTGTGTCAACTATTTGTCAAGAAGGAAAACAACAGACATTATCTCTGTTAACTTTACAGTCTGATAGAAGACAGAAATCCAAACAAGTAAAATATATAATGATAAATCACTACACAAGACCAGAAGAAAATGGATATAGGAGGGAACATGAGAGAAAACCTGGCTTAGACTGAGGGGAATGGGAGCACTGGAGCGAGATTCCCACGGTAATATTTGCATTTTAATAAAACTACCATGCATTCTACTCAGAGATATGTATGTTTATTTGTACACTAGTCATTTATTCATTCAACAAATATTTAACAAGCACCTATTATGTGCCAAACCCAGTATACCTGGCATATAGCAGCGAGTAAAAGATGAAGACTCCTACTTCCTCATGGAGCTCATTTAAGCTGAGACCTAAAAGGAGTTGGCTAGTAGAAGAATGCAGAGATCATGATTCTAGGAGGTAGGTGTTGGCTATTAAGAGAATGCAGAGATCATGATTCCAGGAAGGTGCAACAGAAGGTGTAAAGGCCTGAAAGGAAGAGTTTGGGGTGTTCCAGGCACTGAAAAGCCAAAATAATTGTGCTATTAATGAGCAACAGGACAATGGCCCAAAGCTGAGAGAAATAAAAAAAGAGAACAGATCAGGATTTAACAACCAAATCTGACACTCTTTAGTTCTCCCCGGCCATTCAAAAAGATAAAATAAAAAAATGTAAAAACCAATATAATCAAATAATTTCCCAAACAGGGCTTTCTGCACTTGATAGCCTTATAACCTAAAAGAGCACTGTCAACATTTACATTTAATTCAACATTCTGACTCAAAACGGTCTTTAAACCTAGAAAATCATGATGTAGTTGAACCCATGTTAAATCAAAGTCCTTTTGAATACTTGAAAATGTAATCTTCCTTGAATGGGACCTTAGGTGGATTCTTTACACTAAATTCAACCGCACAATGAGCTTGGTTCAAAAAACACCCCAGAATGCTTTAAGGATACCTTAAAGGTTTCAGTTCAAGGTATACAAATATAGTCCACTCTATTATTTTTAGCATGTCCTGGTATTTTACGTGTCTTCTTAAATTGGGACACTGCTGTGCTTTTTGAGGTTAATGCAACTGATAAAATCAAATGTGTGGTTTAGAATGTCTAACTGCAGAGAGACATTTGTATATTCTTTGGATTTGAGCTTTTTACTTGTCTTTATCTACAAGTCCTAACTTTTATACTTGAATATAACCAATTCAGACAATTCCTATACACCAAGATCTTTGTCCTTATCACACAGATCAAAATTAACAAGCACAAAAACAAGGTTTCCTGCCTTCCTGTCCTGGTACAATAGTAACATGAGGAGAGAGAAAAGTAGTTTACTAAGATAGCTACACACTGGGCAAACACAGTGGAAACAGTGTGTGCAGCACCAAGAAGGGACAGGATGACAGCTCCTAGGTTTTGTGAGAACCTCCTCTGAATAACTCAAAGGTAAAACCATTCATCTGAGGAGATGGCTTGCTGCAGCCCTACACATGAAACTGATTCTGACCCTTGACACTGTCTCTACCTTTTCCTATCTTTTACACGTGTGAGCGCTGTTCTCTCTCACCCAACCCTAACTCTATCATAATGCATATTTCAGTTTAAAATACTTCTACTCATTTGCTGTGACAGCCAGCAAACTTAATTGGAAAACAACTTGTTTCCATCAATTGCTTTGGGGTGAGCAAAAACACTACAATCTCTCTTTTCTTCCAAAGTTCACAGTTTTAAAGTCACACCGAATAAAAAGAAAACCAGTAGCTGATAATTTAATATCCCATTGGTACTGAATGTGTAGATCTTGAATCTAGCTTAGGCTTTGTGAAGGAAAGCAGACAGCCTTATTGTTAATGATCAGTGCTAACAGAATGTTATCACACAATGGAGGTGGCATTATGCAAATGAACCCCAGCAAATCTAGGAAAAGACCAAAATTTTCAGCAAGTATAGAACTATTTGGCTCTGAACGCTATTCATCACACTCGCTTATGCCATACATTTCTGATGCTGAGAAACTAAAATTGTAAAAAGTTCCCATTCCCGAAGCCCTTTAAAATCCAAGACTGTGAATTTTACTCAGCAAAATATTTACTCTGAATATCTAATTACATACTCAAGTGAACAAAGTGAATACTAAAATAGTTCTAATATCACATGTTTTATAAATGTTTAAAAGCCTAGGAAAGAATCAAAGATGACAAGAACAACTAGATAAATAAAAACCTCTTCAATGGTAAAACTGTAGTTTGGTGCTAACACACCAAAATCCCAGTGGTACTAAAATTCTTACCCTAAAAACTAAAATGAATCAGTCTCTACCCCTACTTATAAAATTGCAGCCTTTTACAACAGCACAGGTTCCTCCTTTTAAAAAATCTTTCCTAAGTGGAGTAACATATTTAAATATATTTGAAATAACAATGAATATTTTTATTATATTCTTAAGAACTTTATCTCCTAACTTAAATATTCTTTACTACTGTAAGCAAAACAGCTGAATTTATTTGCTTTTAGTCATGCACACATTATATAGCATTTTTGACTTTTAAATGTTTCCCAAATACAGTCTTGAATATTACCGTGAAAATACTATATTTTATATTCACATTTTTATAGGAATAAAAACCCTAACATTAAAAAAGAAAATTGTTTATGCATGGAATCCCTAAGTCCACCTTACAAAAATATGGAGTTTCAAACTGAATATGCAATCTTTACAGTGGGTAAAAGAAACCAATTTTTAAAATAAGAAAATCCTACAGTCTCTCTTTTATTTCCTAAAATTTAAGTTAAAATTCCTCTTTATTTCCTAAAACTTCCATATTACAGAATAAATACATGTCTTAATTAAAAGAAAAAATAAAACTTTTAAGAGACACAGAATAGAGCATTAAAGGATAGTTTAACTCAAAATGCTTTTCCCTAAAAAAGATTTTCATTTACTATTTGAAAAGCTATCTAACTGGTTTTATGTAATAGCTGTAAACCCATACCAAATCAATTTCCATTTTCCCTCAAATTTTAACTGTAAATCTATTGAAATAAATTCTGAAAAACATTTATCCACCTTTTTGGTACAAAAGCATGAATTTAATAAAACTAAACATATTTTTAAGTTATTTATACCTTTAGCCCAACACACTGGAAATGGACTACAGCCGCTTTTCTCCATATAGATGGCACCTGCTGGTTTCAGGGCCTCTTGGCCTGCCAGTTCCAACAACATACACCCAATGCTATAAAGATCAAGCCAGGAGTCCGCACACAAAGTCCCAGTTCCTCGCTGTGATAGTATTTGCTTCGATCCACAAGCAAGACTAAGGTTCCCCTGTGGGCTCCTTTTTTCAGAGTTTGAAGCAAAATTTGGGAGGTGTTCCTTCTGTAATATTTTCCAGCAGCTTGAAGGATGCCTCTCAGTTACAGAATCTTCTCATGCTTCCGCAATCTGAAACACAGACCATCCTGGCTAGATTAAGCTACAGAACAGAATGAAACCAGCTAGTAATGTGACCCCATGGGTCTGTGTTCCTAAATTCATTCAGGGACGGAGAAAGAGGGAGGGAAAAGAGAGAGGAGAAAAAGAAGGCCAGTAGCCAGTAACTTATTAATATGCTAATCTCACCCTTCTGTTCAATTCATCCGGCAGTCTTCTGTTTACAAAACTGACAACCAATTCTAAAATTGAGTAAGCTGAAAATCAAGTCTGACCCAGATCATGTCTGTACATGGCTTCTCAAACCATTTTTGTTTTCAAAGTCATTTTACTAACCTAATTCTGACCTTAGAGTTAAAATAGTTACTTGGATGAAATAAAAATCCTTTCTGGGGGAAAAAAAAAATCCTGATTGATCTATGTCTCTGTGTCTCTAGGTACCCAAATATTTTTGTAGTAAAATATTTTTCCTGGTTGTCACTTTCATAGTAAGAGTATAAATTTTAAAAAATATCTCAAAACATAAAATCAAGAATTTGAGGTAGCCACACTCTTTAAAATTAGCTTAGGGAATATTTAGGAATCCAAGATACATGATTTCCTTTCTTAGTTTCAAAACACAGCAAGTAATAAACTCATACTAAAGAAGTAAGACAAAAAAACACCCTTACAATCTGATACTAGTAACTTTTTAAAATGCAAAGCTACTTAGTTTTTCCATTCAAACTGTGAGACAGTCAAGGCCATCTCAAAAATTTGGCCATCTGAACACATTCCACTTCAGCAGTAAGATAATTAGTAACTATGCTCCTGGTGCCTTTGTTCTCCAAACATACATAAGACAAACTGAGGCTCTATACAGTTCTAGCTTTCCTGAATGTGGGTAATTCTGTTAGTAATACACTTGTATAAACCAATCAAAAATCAAGTATTTTACTTAACAGTGAAAATAGCCTAGGCATTGTTTATGAAGTCACTAACTTCTGAAAACAATAGCTTAATAAGGGCTGAGAAGAACAAGAGGCTTATTTGTGCCCAGTGATGCCCCAAAAAAGTTGTTTCATTTCTAACATGCTACTCTTGATGATGGCTTTGTCTCTAGATTGACTTTCGGGTTCCTAACAGAAGCCAGAGTTCAAGCGACCTCTTCTATGCTCCACTGAAAACACATCATTCACCAGCGTGAACTCTGACCCCAGGGAATACTGGGAAAAAAAGGCTCCAGTAAGACACAAGCAAGCTAGTGAGGAAAAGAACAGAGGAAACAAGCAACAGATCAACTAGAAAACACAAAAAATATCCCCAGCCTCCACCATTACAAAGAGACCAAGACTGTAAAGGGCGACTGCAATGATGGGAAGGATAAGAGCACATCCACCAGCAAGCATATCTGACATACTCCTGTGAGAATAGACTAGAGTTTAATCTGAGCCACTGACTAACAGATTGTACAAATACTCCAAGCAAATTGAGTCCATCTTGGAACTTACAAATCTCAAAAGCTAAAAAAAAAAAAAAAAAAAAAAGCTACCGTCATTAATTACCCACAATTATATTCTACACACTAAGTACTGATTATATGTAATTTTCACATCTTTTAAGCAAACTTGGTATTATGTTTCTTTTAAAAATGAGAGCACTAACTAAAGACAGGGTCATATGACTCAGAAGAGGCAAAGGAGTTACTAAGCCCACTTGCTCATCTAAGATGCCAGGGTCTTCACCCCACCCCAGGAAGGATTTTTGAGTCAGACTGAACAGCTGCCACAGGACCAACTGAGCAGGAGTTAGAGTGGTATAAGCATAGGGTGGTGGTATCTGGAGCTAATGCAGTAGCGGAACAGAGAGGAGAGGACAAACAAGAAAAGGGAATGTAGAAAATGAGGGATAGGGATGAACCCAGTCTCTATGACTTTAAAGTGACCAGTAGATGGGGCTTTCTCTACTAACCCTGCAACTACTTCATAATTTATTTCAACATCCAAATATCATCTCCTAATGTACAAGATCTTGAGAGTACGGGAAGATAAGATACGAAAGAGCATAAATTCTACAGGCCAGAGACCAAGGTGACTTAAGCAGAGACCAGACTGAAGGAGCACTTATGGAAATGTTAAGATCCAACTCACACCACTGAGAAAAGCTGAAGAGAATACAAGTGATATTGTGAACAATAACCTATACCCTTTATTGAGCAACTATAGTTATATATAAAATAACTGCATTTAATCCATAACACAATCTCAGTGAAGCAGCTATTTCCCTGTTTTCATAGAAGAGGAAAACGAAGTTCAGAAAAGTCAAGCAACTTGTCCAAGGTCAAAGAGCTGCAAGACGAGGCAAGTACTAGCTAGTCTGGCGATACAGCGATTATAATTTTATTCCTGCTAAATATTAAAGACAAATTATTCTTTCAAATTCCTAATCCAGGGACATCTTGAAAAGAACAGAAATAGACTACAGTTAATGGCAACATAAGTGAAAAGAGTAAGTAGTCCTCTATGTTCTCTTACTTTTGAATTCTAAAGCCACCCATTTATTTAAAAGTTCTCTGATCTTTACATCAAACTCTTTTAGTATTGGCATATTTTAAAGGAATTCTGGTAAATCCTACTTGAAAAGTAAACTCCTACCCTTTACCTTTAAGATATAGCCAGAACATACGTATTTCTTACCACATCTCCTGCCCTCACCCCAGCCCAGGCTGCCCGGATTACAGCCACAGGCCTCCTACCTGGTTTCTCTGCTCCAGCTCTGGCTACCTTACACTCTATTCAGAACCCTTCTGAATTGTGCACTGATCCTTCCAAAACATCAATCACACAATTTTACTCCTCTGCCTAAAACTCACCAACAGTCCTCCAACTTTTCCAGAATCAGCACCTACATACTTAGCACAGTCTGCAAGGCCGTGTATGATATGGCTCCCCTCTCTTGGCCTCATCACCAAGGATTCCCTAGTTTCCTTGGCACCAACCACACTGACCTCCTTGCCACTCCCTGCCCTCCTCAGCACTGCTTGTCCTTCTATGTGGGACACTCTTGCCCCGCATTATCCACATGGCTTGCTCCCTTTCCCCTGCCACATCTTTGTTCAAATGTTGCCTACTCGACAAGGCCTATCCAGACCACCCCATCTGAAACTGGATGGCCCATCTGCTCTCCCTGCTTCACTTTATTCCCAAAGCACTTACGCCTTCTAAAACACCTCATGATTTACTTAAACATTCAAATTATTGCCTGGCTGCCCCCACTACCATGCAAGCTCCATGACAGAAGGAAATTCTGTCTGTTCTGTACATACCGTCTCCAGGGCGTTCCTAAAACGGTAAGATGGGTAGGCCACATCCCACCCACCCTCCTATTACCTCTAAGTAATGAAAAGATGGCAAAGAGAATTTCTGTTTTCTTTTCAAGCCCATGGCCACAGAGAAGGTATATGTATGTGCTGGATATAAGTGACAGTATAGCTTGCCTCCATCCTGGGCACTGCTTCACTTCCAGATCTCAGTACAGCACGAAGGCTTAGTACATATTTATTGAATAAATAACTGAATTAAACATTATGAAAACCTTGCTTTCTCAAGAATATGAGAAAATAAAAACTGACATAAAGTCTACGAACATCATGTGAACTGTCTCTCCTCACTCACCCCACATAAAAAATAAATCACATGATTGTAGTACTCTGATACTCTTATTGAAATTTTCACCACAAATTTTAACAAAGTACAAATGAAAATAGCGTGTGGGATTAGATAAAACCATTAGGGTTGCAAACAATGTTATAACAAGATCAGTAAGCATCAAAGGGAACTCCAAACCCCTTCACACGATGGACAGTTTTGTCCAATCTGGCCTGGTCATGTATGAGAAGGCCCCTGGAATTGAACTATTAGGAGATGAAATGTCACCAAAATCAGTTCAAAGAAACACCAGCCTGACTTTCACATTTCTCATCTAATTGTCATAATCTTGTCTCTCTTAAGGAATACCAAACATCAAGGCTGCACTTCTTGGCAAAGTAAAGCACTAATAAATGCTTTCATGCCAGTGGACAGGAGTAATGTAAAAAAAATTATTATTATTCACATTATAGAACATGTATATTTCTAAATATATCATCCTTCACCTCTGTTATGCTTGCATTAATCAGTTACAGATTTAAATAACTTCGACACTTTTACAATATGGTTCCTCCAATTAGCACTTGATAATTACAATATATCCTAACTTTAGAATGTCAGGTATCTTATACTGAGCTTATTTCCAGTAAGATTACTAATTACTATTTCTGTCATTGTCTTGCTGTTTCCACCACAAAAACAAATTTTCAGAAATTTTAGTCTATCAACAAAAATTATGACTTCATTAAGATTAAAGAAATATTAGTCATAATAAACCTAATCACCTTCTGAAGACAGAAAACAGGAAATACAAACAAATTTCAAAAGGTGATGGTATTGGCATTATTCACTTTCTTTGCAAAGTTTCTTAACAATTACTATACCTCCCTTCCGTTATTCTTGAGGAACTCTGGGGAAACTGCGGAAGGCACTGAATATGTAACTAGAAGATCCAAAGGAGCCCCAGTTCTGCCTGTGAGACAAAGAAAATCATTTCAACATCCTGAACTTCAGTTTCTTCATCTGTAAAATGAGGACAATAACAATACCTAGCACTTATTGAGTACTATGTGCCAGTCACAAAATAGCATAATAGCAACACTAATAATAATGGAAATATGATTATTTTGACATGATGATACCAGGTTAATGCTAACTCTGTGCCAAGCCTTCTTCCAAGTACTTTAAAAATGTTGACTCATCTACTTATTTTTTTTTTTTTTTTTTTTTTTGGAGGGAAGGAGGAAGGGAGGAAGGCAGTAAGGGAGGGAAGAAGGAAGAAAGGGAGGAAGGAAGGGAGGAAGGAAGGAAGGAAGGAAGGGAGGAAGGGAGGAAGGGGGGGAGGGAGGGAGGGAGGGAGGGAGGGGAAGGAAGGAAGGGAGGAAGGGAGGAAGGGGGGGAGGGAGGGAGGGAGGGAGGGAGGGGAAGGAAGGAATTCAAGCAATGAGAGAGACATTGCCGACCTGGATCTAGAGGTTTACAAGTTAATTTCTTCTTTTGAGAGAAGGAAAGAAAAAAAAAATGAGTAAAGGAGAGAAAGAAAGAGGAAGAGAGAGAGGGAGGGTGAACGAAAATATTGCTTTATTCTGAAAAAAAAAAATGGGTATTAATAATGGCCAATCAATGTTTCATTTAAACCTATGAGTAGGTGTGATGTGGTATTGACAAGAATGTATATTTTATGTATTTGAAGTGGAGGGCTCTATAAATATTTATTAAGTTTACTTGTTCCGGATCTGAGTTCAAGTCCTTGATATCCTTATTAATTTTCTGGCTCATTGAATCTAAGTCTCTATGTATCTGGGTGTTAGGATCGTTAGCTCTTGTTGTTGTATTGATCCTTTTACCACTATATCTTTGTTGCTTTAAAATCTATTTTATCCGCTATGAGATTTGCAACTCCTGCTTTTTATTTATTTATTGATTTTTGCTCTCCATTTGGTTGGTAAATCTTTCTCCATTCCTTTGTTTTGAGTCTTTGTGTATCCTTGCATGTGAAACAGGTCTGGATGTAAGATGCCGTTGGGTTTTGGCTGTGTCTTTTGATTGGGGGATTTAGTCAATTTAAATTTAGGGTTACTGCCATTTGATGTTAACTGGCTGTTTGATCCATTCGTTGATGAAAATTCTTCTTTGTGTTGGTGCTCTTTACTTTTTGGTATATTTTTAGTAAGGCTAATACTGGTTGTTTCTTTCTGTGTGTAATGCCTCTTTCAGAAGCTCTTGTAAAGCAGGCCTGGTGGTAATAAAATCTCTGAGTACTTGCTTGTTCATAAAATATTTTATTTTTCCTTCAGTTGTGAAGCTTAGTTTGGCTGGATATGAAATTCTGGGCTGAAGGTTCCGTTCTTTGAGGATGTTGAATATTGGCCCCCACTCTCTTCTGGCTTATAGAGTTTCTGCTGAGAGATCTGCTGTAAGTCTGATAGGCCTGCCTTTGTGGGTAACCTGACCTTTCTCTCTGGCTGCCCTTAGTATTTTCTCCTTTGTTTCAACCCTGGTGAATCTAACGATTATGTGCCTTGGGGTTGCTCTTCTTGAGGAATATCTTTGTGGTGTTCTCTGTATTACCTGGGGTTGAATATTGACCTGCTTTGCTAGTTCAGGAAAATTTTCCTGAATAATATCCTGAAGGGTATTTTCCAGCTTGGATTCATTCTCTCCGTCTCATTCAGGTACACCTATCAAATGTAAATTTGGTCTTTTCACATAGTCCCACATTTCTTGGAGACTTTGCTCATTCCTTTTTATCCTTTTATCTCTAATCTTGTCTTCTTGTTTTCTTTCATTAAGTTGGACTTTGACCTCTGTTATCCTTTCTTCTGCTTAAACAATTCAAGTGTTTAAACCTGTGCATACTTCTCGGAGTTCCTGTATTGTATTCTTCAATTCCATTAATTCACTTATATTCCTCTCTAAATTGTCTATTCTCAATAGGATTTCGTCAAACCCTTTTTCAAAGTTCCTAGTTTCTTTACATTGGGCTACAATATGTTCTTTTAACTCACAGAAGTTTCTTATTATCCATTCCCTGAAGAGTGATTCTGTCATTGGGATGCGCTCTTTCTCCGTCAAGCCTTGTTCCATTGTTGATGTGGAACTGTGATCATCTTTAGAGGGAGAGGCGTTCTGATTTTGAGTATTCTCAGCCTTTTTACACTGGTTTCTTCCCATCATTGTCAATTTATCCTCCTGTCGTCTTTGAAATTACCAACTTTCAAATTAGGTCTCTTGATTGGATGTCCAAGTTGTTAGTTCCCAGGGCCAGAACGGCGGAGTTAAGACTGATGGTGCTTTTCTGCCCAGGATTCTCCTGTCTGGCTTCCTTCTTGTGTCCGTAATGAGCAACTCTGCCTTCCCCAGGCTCCAAACCTTGGTCAGAAGGGGAACCAGTCTTGTTTACTCTGCACCAAGAGCTGCTGCGTTGAGGTGCCGTCAAAGCCACTGCACCGGTCTCAGGAGTCCTGCTGGGGACCCATGTGGGTCCTCCAAACCTCGGTCAGAAGGGGAGCCGGCCCTGTTTACTCTGCTCCGAGAGCTGACTCGCTGAGGTGCTGGCGAAGCCGCTGCTCCGGCCACAAGAGTCGCGCTGGCGACCCGTGTGGTTCCTCCACTGGGGATCTTCTGCTCCGTGAGCGACCAGAATTTGTCTGAAAGTGTGGCGTCCTCTAGTTCTCTGCGCTTTGACTGAGAGCTGCAATCCCGAGCTGTTATCGATCGGCCATCTTGGATCCTCCTCCGACTCATCTACTTATCTTAACAAACTACCCATGGGGTAGATACTGTTATCCTCATTTTACAATTGAAGAAATCGAAGCACAGAGAGGCTAGGTAGCTTAAAGTCACAATGTCACATAGCTTTTCAGTTGCAAAGCTGGAAATCTAACTCATGCAGTCCGGCTAAAGTCCATGTACTTCACCAATTTGCTGCAGTGCTTTACACCTATTTTCTCAATTAATACTTTTAACAACCAACAACATAGATGATATTACAATCCATGTATAACACATGAACAAATAGAGGAACAGAGAAATTAAGTAACATACCTGATATCACAACTAATTGGTCAGTTGCACAGCTGGGATATGCATCAGGCATTTGGACACCAGCCAGATCACACAGTTAAACCACCACCTATTGTATCACCTATCTCCAGATACTACAAAGGTTTCCAGAATCTGGAAAGAATCTGGAAACAGGCCTACAAAGGGTAAGAATCACAGTGAGGACCAATGGGACAAAGAAAGCACGAGAAGAAACACAGCAAAGACTATGGGACAGATAAACTGCTCTTATCCCCATAAACACCCTAATTCACCAAATTGTGAAACTCATGCAATAGTCCTCTGGTGTCAGCAAACCTGCCCAATACAAATTCAGATAAAAGCCATCACACTACATGTCATACATGTAGCTGGTACTTGACAGGTATCAAAATCACCTGAAAATAAATATAACCACTGAATTAAGCAACACTAAAATATATAAATAGATGGGAAAATGCAACTCTTATCATGAAAATCTTATTTACTATTTCTGCCAATTGGGTAAGACAATAATTATCTTTTACAATGTGTATTCTCAAGTAACTCTAAAATTAATGGGATAATAACTATTTCCTTTCATTATCTAAAAAGGCAAAGACAATAAAACCCTGACCTTATTAATCTAAGCAGTATTTTCATAAACTCTAATTAATGACAATTTCTTATATCTGTTTTGCCATATAGACAGAGATCAAAGCTAAAAATCAGATTTAGAAACTGTTAAGGGGTTATCTGCTGTAATTGCTTTTTTCTTAAAGGCTCCTGAAATCTTTAAGAAGATGTTGCATTAGGTTTTCAGTTGCAGTGGTAGAAGCATAATGACACAGGACAGGATAAGAAGCTCACCAAAATTTTCAATCTATCCATCTATGTTATAAAACAGGGGGCTATTTTTTGCTTATACTGACTATAATAATGCAAATATCAGGCCAGGCGCGGTGGCTCAAGCCTGTAATCCCAGCACTTTGGGAGGCCGAGGCGGGTGGATCACGAGGTAACAGACTGAGACCATCTGGTCAACATGGTGAAACCCCGTCTCTACTAAAGATACAAAAAATTAGCTGGGCATGGTGGCGCGTGCCTGTAATCCCAGCTACTCAGGAGGCTGAGGCAGGAGAATTGCCTGAACCCAGGAGGCGGAGGTTGCGGTGAGCCGAGATTGCGCCATTGTACTCCAGCCTGGGTAACAAGAGCGAAACTTCGTTTCAAAAAAAATAAATAAATAATAATAATAATAATAATAATGCAAATATCAAAAGGCAATCCAGTAGTTACTTAAAGTTAACATATCCCAAAACAAATATAAAACTTTTATTTTACGGAAAATGCATATATACTTATGCAACGTATTTCATCACCGTGAACTTTTTTTACCCTAAAAAAAAAGTTTTTATCCAGTTTGACTGCTCACCTTATTTAACAAATAGCAACAGTATTAAACAATTGTGTCTTTCCAAATTAGGTTAACTTTCCAAGCTAACTGAAGCAGAGAAAACCACTGATAAGGATGTAAAGGCTCTCAGTCACTTGTCAGAAATTGGGCTTTGCAGTCCCAGACATATTAACACTAGTCTAGGGGTCTGACGGTGTCAGGAGGACCCCTTGTGGTGAATGTGAATCCATCTACAACCTGCATTTCTCAGCTAAACGTGAAAAATCAACAATATACAATTTAAATTAATCCCTCATGGTGGCCAGAAAAAGTTAATCATTACTACAGTTAGACTCATACTTTGTTTTCAAAAAATATCAGGCTGGGAATGGTGGCTCAGACCTGTAACCCTAGCACTTTGGGAGGCCAAGGCAGGTGGATGACCTGAGATCATGAGTTCAAGAGCAGCCTGACCAACATGGTGAAAACCCATCTCTACTAAATAAAAAAAATTAGCCGGGCATGGTGCCGCATGCTTGATCCCAGCTACTCCAGAGGCTGAGGCAGGAAAATGGCTTGAACCCAGGAGGCGGAGGTTGCAGTGAGCCAAGATTGCACCACTGTACTCCAGCCTAGGCAACGAGAGTGAAACTCCATCTCAAAAAAAAAACTTATATATATATATATATATATACACACACACACACACACACACACACGAATAATATATAAATATTATATATATATTTAAAATATATATGTATAATAGCAGCATCTAGTGTGGACCCACCCCTCCTCATATCTATATTCCAAACAACAGACATAAATAAGACAGCTTTTCTTCTTTCCAAACACAGCTACACAGTAGTTGGTTTTTTTTGGTCAGCTTCCCTCCCATATGCTTTTGGTTTTGTCATGCTTCTATCAATGTATGTTATTCCAGCTTACCAAGAAATTTCAGGAGTCACTTTTCCAATTCTATCTAAAAATGTTTATCATTAAAAAATGTTAAAACCAACCTAACACCCATTATGATAGCTGCTATGAAAAAAACAAACAGAAAATAAGGTTTGGTAAGGATATGAAGAAACTGAAACCCTTGAGCACTGTTGGTGGGAAGTAAAATGGTACGGCTGCTATGGAAAACAACATGGAGGTTCCTAAAAATATTAAAACTAGAACCACCATGAAGATTCAGCAATCCCACTTCTGGGTATAATCCAGAGAACTGAAAGCAGGGTCTGGAAGAGATATTCATACACCCAAATTCATCGCAGCATTATTCACAATACCCAAAAGGTAGAAGTAACCCAGGTGTTCATCCACAAATAAATAAAATGTGGTATATAAACTCAATGAAATATTATTCAGCCTTAAAAAGGAAAGAAATTCTAACACATGCTGTACCTTGAGAACATTACACTAAGTGAAATAAGCCAGTCACAGAAGGATAAATAACATCTGATTCCACTTATATAACATATCTAACATAGTTAAATTTATGGAAGTAGGTAGTAGCAAAGTGGTTTCCAGGGGATGAGGGTAGAAGGAGAGAAGTTGCTTTATGGGCATAGAGCTTCACATTTTCAAGAAGAAAAAAATTCTAGAGATCTGTTTCACAAAACTGTAATATATTTAATACTACTGCAACAGTACACGTAAAAACTAATAGATTTCAAATTTTTTTAAATTAATTTTTATCACAAATTTTTAACTTAAAAAATGTTAAAGTATTTTAAAAGAGTAAATCTCATTTGTATTTTACAACAAATCTACAAATGTGATATAATTACATTTACTTTTATAAATGAAGAAAAAAGCTTTGAGAGTTTAAGAACAAGTCTAAAGTGAAAGAGACAGAAAAAAGAGATAACAACCATTCACTGGCTAAGGGCTTAATATTGTTCCAGCCCTGTACAAGGGGGTTTTTGAATGTGTGTGTTTTTAAAAGCCACGGTGCCCAGCAGCGGGTTACATTTTAAAATCCCAGCACTTTGGGAGACCAAGGCAGGTGGATCACCTTGAGGTCAGGAGTTCGAGACCAGCCTGACCAATATGGTGAAACCCCATCTCTATTTTAAAAATAAAAATATTTTAAAGAAAAATAAAATGTAACCCCCTAATAAACTTGGAGACAATTACTGATATCATTTAAAAAAAAAAAGAAAACTGAGGCTCACATAGGACTTGTGATATCAAAGGACTTGTGATACAATTAGATTATAAAAGTACAAAGTCAAAGCCACATGCAACTCTGAAGTCCAAATGATTTCATCTTTTCCACCCCCCTAAATTTAAAGGTCCATTCAGTCTATTTCAAGTATCCCAAAACCCAAAATCTGACACATAGTATTAGATTTGTGACCTTGGCATTTTTTTTAACCTCCCTCTAAACTTAGTTTCTCATCAGTTAAATGAAATTTAAAATGGTATTATTTCTCACAGTTATGACAATGAAATATTATAACCCTAATAAAGGGTTTTGAGGCACCCAGTATATGAATAAAGGCTCCATGTCACTATAAGTACATCATTACTGTCTGCCTCTTCTGTGCATAGGCAGTAAGCTAAGCATTAGGGATCCCAAAATAATTGGAACAGAGTCCTATCCCCTAAGGAGTTCACAATCCGTCAGAAGACAAGCACACAGATCAGAGTACCTACAAGTCTAACTTCTGGCAGATTGGTCTAATAAACCTCCAATAAATCTCTTCTATGTTTTAAGGCAGTTTGACGCTTAAATAATAGGTTTATTTATAATACTAAAACACTGTCAACAGCCTACATGCTCAATAGAAGGGGAATGAATGAATAAATAATGGTTGGAACATCAAAATAAATGACTATTTTAAAATAGTGTTTCTGAAAATTTTTCATTGACACTGGAAAATGCTTATTAAAAAAAAAAAAACAAGTATCAAAAGAATAAGGCAGTTCCCAGTACTAAACAGCAAGGATTTCAAGACAGACATATATTTTAAACTTCTTTGTCTTCTACCCTATGCTTCAGTGCACCACGCTCTTCCTGATCTGTCTTTATGTCTCATTATTTTGTGTTTTTGTAGGTTCTTAAGGTAAAATCATAGACAACTGATGTTTTTTTTCCTTTTAGTTACATAAATGCTTAGTTATAAAGCTCCCTCTTAAGTATTCTTTCAAGCTGCATGATAAAGATTGATGTTATATTTTTACTATTCTGTTTGAAATAATTTTCTAATTTTGGAACGTTTTCTAATTTCTCTTTCAATTTTAGACTCATGTATTATTTAGAAAGGTAGTTCATTTCTAAGTACTGAGGACTTTACTGGATGTTGTTTCTTTCATTTATTCTTTTGAACAGAAAATACACCTGCATGGTATATTTGCTGTAAGTTTAATTGGGGAAAAAAAACAAAAGAAAAGAAAATACAGGCTCGGAGCAGTGACTCACATCTGTAACCCCACCACTTTGGGAGGCTGAGATGGGTATATCACTTGAGACCAGGATTTTAAGACCAGCCTGAGCATCACGGTGAAACCCCATCTCTACTAAAAATACAAAAATTAGCCAGGTGTGGTAGCACACACCTGTAATCCCTGCTACTCAGGAGGCTAAAGCACAAGAATTGCTTGAACCCATGAGGTGGAGGTTACAGTGAGCCAAGATCGTACCACTGCACTCCAGCCTGGGCGGAAGAACGAGACTATCTCCAAAAAAACAAAACCAAAAAAACAAAAAAAAGGAAAGAAAACAAAATACAATTATTATTAAATACATGGTACAAAATTCAAATGGATATTCAGTGAACCATAAACATCCCCCTTGTTCACCCTGCCTTCTTTCCATCACATTCTCTCTACATAGAATCACACACATATATAAAACAAATTGTTTCTGGTATTCAGAAACAAGTTCTAGAACATCAACCACGAAAAAGAGAGAAATACAAATAAATAACTAAAACTCATAAAGGAACTATAGGCATTACAGAAAATAAATCATAAATCTTAATAAATCACTGCTCCAAAATCTTGTTTACAATTATAAGAAATTGAAAATAAACCCCTGGCTTTTCCCTAAAATCCTAATCCTGAAACAGATTTTCCCAAATCAGTAAATAGCACTGGGGTCAGTGTCATGCGCCTGCAGTCCCAGCTACTTGGGAGGCTGAGGCAGGAGAACTGTTTAAGGACAGGAGTCTGAGGCTGTTAGCATACCATGATCATGCCTGTGAATAGCCACCGCACTCTAGCAGCCTGGGCAACATAATGAGACTTTGTCTCTAAAAAATATAAATTACAAGAAAACTTTTTTAAGTAAATAGCAACTCCATTCGCCTAGTTGCTAATGAAAACACCTTGACATCATCCTTGATTCCTTTTCTTTAGAACACAACTATCCAAACAAGTCTTAAAATTTATGTCACACCTCTGCTCAAGATCCTCAGAACAAATGCACAAGACCTTATGATGGCCCTGCATGCTCTAAGAGATTTAAACACCTGCCCAATCTTCCTGCTAAATGGCCCTAAAATTTTTAAAAAGTAATGTTTATCAAGTCTATATTCTTCTAAGCCTTTGCTATAATAGTGAAGAAATTTTCTGACCATCTGTTATTATAGACTTATCCCTATTTTCTGCATATAAGTTCACTTCTGAAAACAACTCTCTCTCTAGCAGATGTTTTCTCTTCTACCAGTTTTTGATAATTACTTGTACTTGCCACCCTCAAGCCAGATACTGATAGTGTCTTGAATAAAATATTACCTTTTCTTAGTAACAATAACTATCCCCTTTCCCAGTTATAGTCTTAATTTGCTCAACATTTAAAATGAGTTACTTCTAAGACTGGAAACTTATGTTTCCTGAGTTAAGACACAATTTTGTTCAAATGCAGTTTCTCAACTTACAGTGTGACCTTCAACAAGGCATTCTAATCTCCATAAGTACTATTTGTAGAAAGGGCATAAACTACATATAAGGACTTCCCTATTTCTAAAAGCAAAACATCAGGCATTTATGTGACACCCTGTAAAGCTTGACAATTCCTATAAGGAAACTATGCAGGAATACCTTGTCCAGCATCATATATTTATTTAGTTACAGCATGCCAACTTCTATAGAACCATGAATCTGTGTCATTCAAATAGTGGGGTACAAGCACACTGCACCTGTTCAATTCCCCACACTGACCTACTGAAGTACACTAGTCCATTAATATCAGTCAATAGAAGAAGAATAGAAGAATTTTCCCAAAGACAAAGTTGTGGTGCAGAAAGAAGAGAGTGAAGGGAAGCAGGGTAGCACATCTGAAACCGACCCAACCCCTGAAATTCCGAATTACTTAAAATGATAGGTGTTTTTTCTATTTTAGCTAATATAAGTGTGCTTCTGCCATTTAGTGCCCAAAATTTCAACTAATAAAATCCTTAAACAGAGTCCTACAAACTAGCAACATTCCCAATCACCCAAAAACCATGCTAAAAGGATTATTCTTCCACTCATTCTGCTAAGATTAAGTAAGTACCTACTAAATGCCAAACAGTGTTTGACACATCAATGTGTGTCAAAGACAGGGATATATGCATGTAAGATGTGCTGATAAAAATTTAACAACCAGCTCTGCAGGGACTAAAGGGGAGAAGCCTCAATTTGTGGTATCTGCTGAATTCTGTATGTCTCATACACATGTGCACATATTTCTGTTGTATGTGCACATGGGAGTGGAACCACTAGATCCAAGAATGTGGGTATGTTTAATGTTTACTATGTACCGATAAACTACTGTACAAAGTAGGTGTACAAATTTATGCTCCCATCAATAGTGTATGAGAGTTCCCACTGCTCTCTAATAGTCAAAAGCAAGGGTGAAACATATAGGCTTGAACTCCTGGGCTCAAGTGATCCTCCTTCCTCAGCCTTCTGAACAGCAGAAACTATGGGTGCACAATACCACACTAAGCTACTTTTTAAAAAAACTGTATAGAGATGAGGTCTTGCTTTGTTGCCTAGGCTGATCTTGAACCCCCGGCTTCAAGTGATCCTCCTGCATCAGCCTCCAAAAGCACTGGGATTACAGATGTGAGCTATCAATGACTGCTAAAGGCACTGGAGGGAAGAATCATGACACCTTATGAACTAATGATTAACTTTCCTGTCCCAAAAAGGAGGATGTGAAGCCAATGGCAACTATTACTGCCCCCTAAAACTGAACCGAGGTCTAACTAAACCTCTAAAAGCCAGCTACCAAGAAACATGAATTAAATAGCATCACATGATACAGTAAGCCAAACTGAGAATATGAGAAATTCTATAGGGCAATTAGCTATTTCTGAGAATACCAACAAAAACTGTTGTTTAAAAATAAAATGGCCAAGGTGGGAGAATTGCTTGAGGCCAAGAGTTGACCAGCACGGGCAACAGAGTGAGATACTGCCTCTACAAAAAATATAAAAATTAGCCAGCCATGGTGGCACACACCTGTAGTCTCAGTCACCGGGAGGCTGAGGTGGGAAGATGACTTGAGTCCAGGAGGTGGAGGCTGCAGTGAGCTAAAAATCACATCACTGCACTCTAGCCTGGGCAACAGAAACAGACTCTGTCGTAAAAACAAACAAAAAGAACCAACACATAAAAAGGATTATTTTTTAAAAGAAAATTGGGAATAATTAAAACATTTAAAAATTAAATATTAAATAAACCTAGTTATTAGAAAATTTTTTTAAATTACTTTTAATTTTGTGAGGCAGAGTAATGGTACTGTGATTGTATTTCTTAAAAAGTTCTTATCTGTTACGAATATATACTAAACTTAGATGGGTGAAACTATATGAGGTTTAGGATTAGTTTTAAAATACTCCAGCAAAAAAGTCTGGAACAGGGAACACAATGTTAAAACTGGGGCTCATTATCCTAGTCTCTTTACTTTTGTAAATATTTTTAAATTTCCAAAATAAAATGATTAAAATATAAAGAATAAAACTGAAGGAAAATCCACTACATCAATTCATTTTTCTAACAAATTTGTATAAACAATCAGCACTGCAATTACAATATTAACAAGTAACACGTGATCTTAAATCAATCATCAATCAGAGGTTAGAAAAGCATTATCACAATTGTTAAATGTATATAGCTAATTAGAACTATGAGAGCATTAAAGAAAGGGGGAAATAGGAACAACTTTTCAACAACATATAAATGTTTACTTTATATCTGTTTGAGAAACTGTCCATAAATGATACAACCAAACTGAAGGAAAAAAAGCTACCACTCTCCACCTATGAAACATTCCAGGGCCCCAGGGCATATTATAGCAGGAGCTACCATGGAAAAGAAAAAAATGATTCATATTAACAACTCAAGAAGGCATCAAGAAAGAATCAGGATTACAATTCACCAAAGGCAAGCACTCCCACTCCAGAGGTGGTAAGCAACTATGCCTCAGTGTGACTTATCCTGACAGATTCTGAGAGAGCATAAATAACATCAAGGTTAACATGTATCCATAGTTCTCTGGCCCCAGGATCCATCAGCTGTAGACAGGTCCACCCAGAAGAAAGTTATTAATACCTCGGCCTGATTATAAAGGGGGTCATCCTATACTAGAGACGAGGGAAGACTAGGAGGTGTTCAAAGCTGAGTCCAGTTCCAAAGCGGCTTGCACAGACCTCTGAGATTCACTCTGTTATATGAAACCAACAAAATGAAAGTTTTTTTCTTAATGTGCTATTCATGTAATCTTAATGTTCAGTATGTCCGCATTTTTAGAGTAGATCAGAGCCTTAGCAACAAAGTGAAACCCCCCATCTCTTCAAAAAGAAAATTTTTAAAAATTAGCTAGGCAAGGTGGCATGCACCTGAAGTCTTGGGTACTCAGGAGGCTGAGACAAGAGGATTACTTGACTACAAGTGAGCTATGATAGTGTTACTGACCTCCAGCCTGAGCTGGAGTAAACTCTGTCTCTAAAATTAGAAATAAAAATAATTAAGTAGGTCAGAACCTTATAGCTTTGTGAATTCAATCTTTTTAACTAATAAAATCAATTGCGGGAAAACGAGAAGCAGGATCAATGAGCACTGTAATTTTTATACATCTACATCACCTAAAGAGGTCAAGGGAAGACAAACATGTACTGTATAGATAAATCAACATCATTCTAAATTCTAATAATGTACTGAGTACTCAGAAAGTCTACAAAGAGGTAAAAGGTAAAACAGGGAAGGAAGGGCCACTATAATAAAAAGACACTTCAACTAAAAGCAAAAATAACTTGCTGGGCCCATTTGCTACCTGGAATGCAAACGTGGGGGGCCTTCTTGCCTCACTGCACCGACCAACGCTGCTGTTATGTTTCAGGGGGCATCTTTAGTTGACCTAAAAAGAAAAGAGAGATCAGATCTTGATCTATCTCAGAAACAATCTGTAACCAATTTAAAAATTTGACCTCCTTAACTTTCACACCTCCACCAGCAAATTACAGAACCATCTCCAAATGTGTCACAGCACACTTCACATCAGAGACTTTGGTTGCTATGATTTTTAAGCATAGCATAGTTACAAATTAAAATACTACATAAAATTTTAAACAAGTCCCACAACTGCTTTAAATCTAAAAATCACCATTATCTGCAGTTCATCAGTAGAACAGGACAAAGGATATTCTAGAGAACAACATCTTTCTTTAAAACTTTCTAGGAAGATAACATTTTAGAGAAAAATACCGCTTTCAGTTAATTATATAAAGCTATTATAATTACTGCTCTTTTGGGATATGGCCTTTCCATGCATCTTAATAGTTAATAAATTAGTTCATTCACAAACAGGAAAGCTAAACATCAAAAACAGATATAAGGATAATTAACAGCAACTAAAAGCATTTGATTTCTGCTCCTAAAGAAATAAGAATTAGTTAAATATAATATAGAAATATGGATCTCCTGTATTTCAGATGTCATTAAAATATACACCTAATTTGCACATTTTTAAGAAATTTTTTAAAATGAATGATGGAGGGCAAGAAACTGCAAATATATGTTTACAAATTTTAAATTTTTTATAATCATTACTGTATAGTTTTATACTTACTTCCTGGGGAAATTATAACTTACTTCAGCTGTGGTTGTATTTCCACATCTGATTTTCTGAAAATAAAGTTATGCCATGAATTTGTCTATATAAAGTGGACTTAAATATGAGAGGAGGAAAGTTTATTTTTATGGCCTAAGTATATATAAAGTCTGGATATAATTACAGGTGGTTTAAAGTATACTCTAATTGGCACCCTTGAATTACTACCTAAGAACCACCTTTGAGTACAGAAATTTGCTAATATGTATTTCCCAAGTTTAAGAAAAGCAAATGTCATCTTTTAGTTAAAAAATAAAAAAGAAACCTGATTTAACCTAAGAAAAATAGGCAAGAAAACAAAAATAATGGGATTACTACCTACTGGTTTAATGTAACTACATATTCCTAGGCCCAAAATATATCAAATACGTTTATGTATTTTTAATGTGACCACAAAAGTACAACATGTATATACTACAATGTAATCTTTACATATAGATTATGATTTAGTTGGGCATGGTGGTAGCAGCTGCACGTCTGTACGTCCCAGCTATCAGGGAGGCTGAGGCAGGAGGATCACCGGAGCCCAGGAGTTCAAGTCCAGCCCAGGCAACATAGCAATACCCCATCTCTCACAAACAAAACAAAAAGAGTATGACCGAAATTACTTCTTCTGTTCAAAACTATCCTCAGTACAATCTCATTTTTCGTATCCTCAAATTTAACGGCTCTCTACTTCATTCTAACAGTTATCTAAGATGACAACACAACCTTCTCTTCACATCTATCACAATTCATGGTACTAAATTCAGAGTTTCTTTGTCTCCTCTCATGCAAAGAGAGATGATGCAAATAGAAGGCACCCTTCACTAAGTCCACTAGCGTAGGGTTGTTCTGTTTCCCTGTGCCTTCATTCTATGTCCTGACCAAATATCAGGGTGCCTTGACTGTTCTGTGACCCAGCCAGGTGCAACTTTTCCCCAGCAGACACGAACCCAGTACAGAACCTTGAAACATTCCCAGGTACAGATAAAGGTGTCTAAGTTGCTGCATGAAACACTGAAAGAAACTAGCCCTGGACCTGAGACAAATTTCTCAAACTCATAAAAACTCCACACTTTAATCCCCTTGCTACAGATATACCTAAAGAGAACACTCCCACTGCATTTTTTTTTTTTTTTTTGGCTGTCATGAGGATTGTCATAATCCTCTCTAAGTTTCCCCAACGAATGCTCTAGACTGATCACCCAGCCCCATTCCAGAATATGTTTGGGTCACTCCCTTATGGGAACTGCCCTGCCACTGCTTTTGGGGCCAGCCTTAGACTCAGTGGTACAAAACAAAGTGCTTCAGCTGAGAAAACAACTCTGTACCACACCTTGGGTAAATATCTGGCAGCAGCCACAGTATGTCCTAAAATAAAAACAGCCTTCATGATTACTGTACAAATGCCACGCAAACATTTGAACAAGCTGTGTTATCTTCCTCTTCTCAATAAAATCCACTTACAAACTGACTGTTTCCATAATAAAAATATTTTAGGCCAGGAGCGTGGCTCACGCCTATAATCTCAGCACTTTGGGAGGCCAACGCAGGCAGACTGTCTGAGGTCAGGAGTTCCAGACCAGTCTGCCAACATGGTGAAACTGGGACTCGACTAAAAATACAAAAACATTAGCTGGGCGTGGTAGTGTGCACCTGTAATCCCAGCTACTCATGAGGCTGAGGCAGGGGAACTGCTTGAACCAGGGAGGTGGAGGTTGCAATAAGCCAAGATGGTGCCACTGCACTCCAACCCAGGTGACACAGTGAGATTCAGCTCAGGGAAAAAAAAATTAGCTAGGTACAGTGGTGCACGCCTGTAATGTCAACTATTCAGGAGACTGAGATGGCAGGATTGCTTAAGCCCAGGAGTGCAAATCCAGCCTGGGAAATATAGTAAGACCCCATTCTCCATACTTTTTTGAAAAAAGAGTATTTTTGCATCAAAAGTTACACCCTGGTTTCCAACCTTCTTACATCTTCTTACGTGAATAAAAGTAGGGTTGGGGAAGAAAAGGTAAGGGCTGGGAGCAAACAAAGGAGGATACATTTTCTTCAACAGGCTGAACAATCTTCCAGATGTATACACAGTAAACTTTACTGTCTAATGAATAAAAGTATATCCTAACCTTTAAATCTAAAGACTTATTCTAAACATTTAAAGCCAAATTCAAAAGAACTATACATTTTATTTTTAAATTATGTTTACTAATTCAAAATTTTTCATTCAAGAAATTGCAAAAGAATTAATGACAAGCATACATAAGTGATCCAAGTTTTCCCCAATGTATCACTGCTACTGACATGTGCACTATACAAATTCAGCTCCATACACTGCAAGTTCAGCTCTCACAATGATCAAGTCGCATCCACCCCCGCTCCATCAAACAATGATAGAGTTAGGGTCCACAGTCTCCACACAAATCCAACAGGTAGCCTTCATCAACCCTGCAGGTCCAGAATAAAATTATCATTTTGGGTTGCACAAATCTTCCCCATTCAAATCTTATGTACCATTTCTGGCCATGTGGCCTAAAAGTCACATCTAGTCCTTCATTTTAGGTCATGTTGTCACCTATGTCATATATATGCCCAAACACCATTATTCTACCAGAATTTTTTTATTTCAAAGCTGTTGTCACTAGGAGATAAAAACTAGGTAGTATGCACACATTTATTCGTTTTATGGCGAATCATTTCATATAAGGTTTGTACAATGGAAAATTATTTTTCCTCCTCTGGCATTAACTTTAAGTGATAATCTCAATGTCGTAAATTAACAAAGAAAGATGCCTTTTAAAAAGGAGATACTGTTACTAAAATTAACATCAAAAACTAGGGGAAGTGCCAAAAATAACTCCAAATCACCAAGTAATCGTCTGAAAGATGAGTGGGGAAAAATGAACAAAAGAAAAGAAAAGAGTACTGGGCCTGAGCCACTGGAGGCACTCGACTGTGTGATGAATGAAAAAAACAAATCCAGGCCGGGCACGGTGGCTCAAGCCTATAATCCCAGCACTTTGGGAGGCTGAGGTGGGTGGATCACGAGGTCAAGAGATCAAGACCATCCTGGTCAACATGGTGAAACCCCGTCTCTACTAAAAATACGAAAAATTAGCTGCACATGGTGGCGCATGCCTGTAACCCCAGCTACTCAGGAGGCTGAGGCAGGAGAATTGCCTGAACCCACGAGGCAGAGGTTGCGGTGAGCCAAGATCGTGCCATTGCACTCCAGCCTGGGTAACAAACGAAAGTCTATCGCAACAAAACAAAACAAAACAAACAAAATCCACATACTTTGTTTCTATTCACATTCACGCATCACTAGCTCCAGCTATACTTACTGTTTGTATTGAACATATCCTAATGGGCAAGTAATAAACACAGACTTTTGCTTGAAGAAGTTGGGATTAACAGTTATGATGAACAATACAGCATCTTTACCCTAAAATACAACAGTACACCAGGAAATAAATGCTATTTTGCATTTGGGAGGCCAAGTTAGGAAGATTACCTGCGGTCAGAAGTTCGAGACCAGCCTGGCCAACCTAGTGAAACAAAAAAATTAACCAGGTGTGGTGGCACTACTTGGGAGACTGGGGCAGGAGACTGAGAGACAGCCTTGAAGCGAGGAGGCAGAGCTTGCAGTGAGCCAAGATAGCACTACTGCACTCCAGCCTGCGTGACAGAGTGAGACTCTTTCAGAAAGACAAGGCATAAGACAAGGACAAGGACAAGGATGAGGACAAGAGGAGACAAGACAAATCACAAGTGATTCCAGATAGGGTCTTGAATCAAGGGAAAGAAGTGCTATAAGGAACATTACTTGGCAAAATATGACCATGGTCTACAGCCATGCCCCTCTGAACATACCGAATCTCAAAAGCTAAGCAGGGTGAGGCCTGGTTAGTATTTGGATTGAGAGACTGCCTGGGAATACTGGGTGCTGTAGGCTTAAAAAAATAATTTTTTTTTTTTTTAATATGAACATGGCAGGGCACCATGACTCACGCCTATAATCCAAGAACTTTGGGAGGCTGAGGCAGGAGACTGCTTGAACCCGGGAGGAAGAGGTTGCAGTGAGCTACTATCATACCACTGCGCTCCAGCCTGGGCAACAAGAGCAAAATTCCTCCTCAAAAAAATAAAATAAAATATGAACACGAACTATATACCAGATAGTATCATGTGGCAATGGTAAGTTTTATAAATTTGATAAATTTTAGCAACTACAGTGTGGTACTGGACAACATCCTTGCTCCTAGCAAATACTCACTGAAATATTTTGGGGTAAAGAGCATGTCTCCAACTTACTCTCAAAGAGATTAGTAAAAAACATAGATATACACACACACACACACACAAACATACATATAGATAAACAAAAAACAAGCGAGTACATGGAATTTGGTGACAAAATGTTAACAACTCATTAATCTAAATAAGGGGCACAGGGAGTTCAGTATATGCACCTGGTATTCCTGCATCTTTTCCATAAATAAATAAAACTTTTTCAAAATAAAATATATATTTTTTTTTAAGGGAATGGCAAACAAAAAAAATGCTGGAAGGACTTTTAGAGAAAGCGAATCTAACAGAGACTGTAACAGATATTGAGTGAAAAGGGAAAATGTATTGCATATTAAAATATTGTATATTAAAAATAACAGGTGTTCATATTGAGAATCCTGATTCATTCAGAAAGGCTGCAAGTGACTTTAATATCTTTTAGTATATTTTGTCTAAGATCTGTTAAATATCCATTTTAAAAATATGAGAAAATAAACATGATTAAATTTTTTAAAATTTCAAGAGGGGTTCACTTCAGTTGAATTTATGGGTGTGATTGTGCTACCCACCTCTAATTTGTGCTATTCTGCACATATTACTTTTAATGCAATAGAAAGTCACATTTTTGAAGGTATTTTAATTGGCAATTAAATCCAACATGTAGGCCAGGCACAGTGGCTCACACCTGTATTCCCAGCACTTAGGGAGGCCAATGCAGGCGGATCATCTGAGGTCAGAAGTTCAAGACCATCCTGGCCAACACGGTAAAAACCATCTCTACTAAAAATGCAAAAATTAGCTGGGCATGGTGGTAAGCACCTGTAATCTCCGCTACAGGTTGAGCCTGGGGGGTTGAGGCTGCAGTAAGCTGAGATCATGCCACTGCACTCCAGCCTAGATGACAAAAGTGAGACCTTGTCTTAAAAAAAAAAAATAAGAGTTGCTCATTATTACTTTGTAGTACTTGTTGATGTCCTATGGAACAGCCATTTAGCATTTTTTTCCAGTAAATTCTTGCTTTAAAAGCAACAACAGTGAGTAGGAGTGGAATCAAAGTAGAAAATTGTATGTTCTAATTTTCATTTTAAAATAAGTTTATTTTAAATGAAGAGTTCATCATCATTTTTTGATCTTCAGGATATACTATAATGTGTGGCACTAACAGAATCAGTGATAGAATGAGGTACATTACAGTAGGACTTCCCCAAGTTGCTTTTTGTTTATTTAATGTATATGCTGTTCTGTGTTCTTGGGGCCTGCCTTACTGTCTCCAGTAGATGAGACGTATTTATGACAGTCTCTGCAGAGTACTGTTTATATGTTGATCACACAGTAAACATCTACTGGTAGCGTGTTTGACAGTTGGTGTTTGGGAACAGGAGAGAGATTACTAATTCTTCTGTTTTTTATATTTTGTTGTCTCACTCTATTCCTGTATTTGTAGCTGGGAATCTGCTCATTAACTTAACCCTGGTTTTGAAGGCTTAAAAGTGTGCTGATATGCTTTTTATAACTGATGACAGTTCCAGCTGGTGTAGCCCAGGTGGCAGTCATTCATGGTGTATTTGTCATTGTATAAACTTGGGATAGCTGTTCATATTGTGTTCACTTCAGTTGAATTTATGGGTGTGATTGTTGTACTACATGTTGAATTTTTTTTTTCAATTAATTTTTTTTTTTGAGATGGAGTTTCCCTCTTGTTTCCCAGACTGGAGTACAATGGTGTGGTCTCAGCTCACTGCAACCTCCGCCTTCTGGGTTCAAGTGATTCTCCTGCCTCAGCCTCCCAAGTACTTGGGACTACAGGTGTGCACCACTAAGCCCAGCTAACAGTTATATTTTTTGAAGAGGCAGGGTTTGGCTATGTTGCCCAGGCTAATCTTAAACTCATGTGGTCAAGTGATACACAAGCCCTGGTCTCCCAAAGTGCTGGGATTACAGGTGTGAACCACCAGCCCTAGCCTCATATGTAGTTTTAAGAAACTTAATTTATAATCATAACAAAGCCTTAAGTTCAATGAAACTAACTTTCACCATTTACTGTACATATAGATATACAGGTTCTTTTTTTGAGAGAGAGAGAGGGACTTGCTCTGTCACCCAGCTCACAGAGCTTGACCACCCCCAGGCTCAAGCAATTCTACTGCCTCAGCCGCCCAAGGAGCTGGAACCACAGGCATGTGCCATCACACCTGGCTAATTTTTAAAATTTTTTGTAGATGAGGTGTTGCCATCTTGTTCTAACTCGTGGGCTCAAGCAATTCTCCCACCTCAAACTTCCAGTGTTGGGATTACAGGCACGAACCTCTGTGGCTAGACTTACTGTGTACATTCTTATTTCTAGCAGTTTAAAACATAAATGTACCCTACCATTACAGCGCATTAACTATTAACTAAAAGATGGAGCTAAAGACTGCATAGTTTCATCAATATCAGAAATAGCATTTTTATTAATTTATAAAGCTGATAAAACTATTTTTCCAGAGCTACAAGAACTTCAGCAACAAGTAATACTTGAGCAACAAATAATTTAACTTTTAAAACATCTTTTATTTCTGCTAATTATATGACCTTTATAATATACAGTCTCATTATACAAAGACAAATATAAAACCTTTAGGCCACAAATACATTAGATAAATGAACCAAGGACTCCAAGATTATCTTTTCAAAAGCAGTGTCTACACTGAAATCTACTTCACCGAAACTTTTGTGATACCTAATCCAGACAAATCAAAGTTAACCTAACTGGAAAGAAAATTAAAGCTCTAATAAGTGTGTGTGTGTGTGTGTGTGTGTGTGTGTACATGTATGTGAGCAAGAGTATATGGATAACAGCTGTTCGCATATAAGATACTTTTTTCTTCTCTTTTTAAAGTTTTCTTTCTTGAGACATAACTTGCACAGTAAAAACATCAGGCAGTTGGTGATAAGGACTGGATCTGTTTCCCAGCCAAATCTCATGTTGAAATATAGTCCCCAGTGTTGGAAGTGGGGCCTGGTGGGAGATGTTTAAATCATGGGGCATATTCCTCATGAATGGCTTAGTGCCATTCCCTTGGTGATAAGTGAGTTCATGTGAGATCTGGTTGTTTAAAAGCGTATGTATGGCACCTCCAACTGTCTCCTGCTCTATGTGACCCACCTACTCCCACTTCACCTTCCATCATGAGTAAAAGCTCTCTGACACCTCCCTGGAAGCCAGCGCCATGTTTCCTGCATAGTCCGCAGAACAGTGAGCCAATTAAACCTCTTTTCTTTATAAATTACGCAGTCTCGGGTATTTCTTTATATCAACGCAAGAACAGCCTAATACAAATGGGTGTGTGTAACCACCACCACACTGAAGATACAGGCTATTTCCATCACTCCAAGAAGTGCCTTCATGCTCTTTTGTATTCAATTCTCTCTTCAGCCCCAGGCAACCACTGATGTGATTTCTGTACTTACAATTTGTCTTTACCAAAATGTTATATAAATGAAATCACCGTTTATGGAGTTTTGTGTTTTTACTTAGTAGACTGCTTTGAAGAGTCACGCATTTTGTTAGGTGCGTCAGCAGTTAATTCTTTTTTATTGCTGCAGACAATTCCATTGTGTAGGTGTACCAAAATCTGTTTATCCATTTACCAAATGATGGACACTTGAGGTGTTTCCAGTGATTACAAGTAAAGCTGCTATAAAGGGTCACACAGAGGTCATTGTAAGGAAATGTTTTTATTTCTCTTGAGTAAATATTTTGACGTAGGACTTCTGGATTAGGTGGTAAGTGTATGATCAACTTCATAAGAAACTGCCAAACTGATTTCCTTAGCCATCATAACATTTTGCACTCCCATTAGCAAAGCAGGAGAGTAGACTCACATTCTCGTCATGTGGCACCATTAGCTTCTCTCTGGTTTTAACATCAGCCATTCTAATAGGGTTGCAGTGGTATCTCATGTGGTAGTAATTTACATTTCCTAATGACTACTGACGTGGAGCATCTTTTTGTGTGCTTACTGATATGAAATGGATGAAATGTTTATTCAAATCTTCTGGCCATTTTTTTCACTGAAATTTTTATTGAGACACCTATCCTTTTTAATCAGACAGTTTATCAAAAAAAAACCTGCTAAAATGTTTGTTTCTTTTGGTAAGTCATTTAGAACTCATAGGGACTGAGTAAAAATTTAAACTGCCTACTTGTCACTCCAATTCACAACACTACGATACAAAGATGGATAGAAAGAAAAAATACTCATCCCGGTCTCTTCCTTTCTCTGCAAGTAAGAATCCTACACAACGTTGCCTGTCTACTTTCAGAATCAGGAAATCAAAAATCTCCCTGTTTTTACAAGTATTTTATGAAACTACCCTCTTCCCTCAGTAAGAGCCAGCAACACTGGCTGACTAAGAATTGTCTGCAAGGCTTTACAGAAATACTATATTTTAACACAACTGATACATTTTAAAAGGAAGTACAATACTAGAAGGGAAAGGGTCACTTTCCATTCAGTAGGTGGCACTGTTCTTCTGTTAAATGTATGACTGCCAAATACACACTGTGGTTATGGTTAAGGGCTGAGCTTTATTCTAAAGAAATGGAGAACCTGGTACTGCCACAAGGAATCTTGGACTGTTTTCTTAACTTCCCTAAGCCCAGGTTTGTCATCTGTAAAATGAGAATAGTAATCAAAACTTGACTGAGTTGCTGTAAAGAATTAAAAAAGATTTGAATTAACACAATGACTGACACATGACAGCTATTATGATTTATGACTAGCTTCTTCAGTCATGACTTCTGTATCACAAATGTAAATAAAGACCGGAAAGATGTGCTCTTCACAAAACTGAGTAAAAAGCTGAAGTTTCAGAGAGCACATAACATTTGCATACAGCACACCCACTGAACATAGGGGCCTGATCATCCATGAGAAGTCCCATGCACCTACTCAAAAGGTATCCTAGAGTTTGCAATCAAGACTACTTATGAACCTTATTTCTTAGCATTTTGCCTCAGCCTTTTCTTTTTTTTTTTTTTTTTTTGAGATGGAGTCTCGCTATGTTGCCCATGCTAGATATCAATGGTACAATCTCAGCTCACTGCAACCTCCGCCTCCTGTGTTCAAGCGATTCTCCTGCCTCAGCCTTCCAAGTAGCTGGGATTACAGGCATGTGCCACCACACCCAGCTAATTATTTTATTTTTAGTAGAGACGGGGTTTCTTCATGTTAGTCAGGCTGGTCTCAAACTCCTGACCTCGTGACCACCCGCCTCAGCCTCCCACAGTGCTGGGATTACAAGCCTTGCCTCAGCATTTCAAACTGAGCAATGCTTCTTTTTGAAAGAAACTGATCTCTTGGTTTTTCAGTATCTCATTATCAATGGCTTAATTTTCTCTACATAGCTATGCCATATAGACCAAAGTTTAGACCAAAGTTATGCTTACATGCCTCAATGACATTTTTCCAACTTCTCTGCTTGCTCGCTCCCCAAACACAGAGCAACTTCTTAAATTTCCTGTTGTCATTCATCTTGTTCTTGCCTGAAAACTGAAGTGTTGCTACGCACTCATTCCTGCACTGATGAACTGGCTTGGATAGTTAGATGCCAAACTTATTTTTTGTGAAAATGTATAAGGATTTTTCCATAAATACATAAAAGAAACAGCTTAAGGTTATCACTTGATTTTAAGTGTTCCTGATATGCCCTATGTTCAGGTTTTAGGACATTAACAATTTAGGACGCTATGGCTCATGCCTGTAATCTCAGTATTCTGGGATACCAAGAAAGGAGGATCACTTGAGGTCAGGAGTTCGAAATTAGCCTGTGCAGCACAGCGAGAGCCCACCTCCACAAAAAAATTCTAAAAATTAGCCAGGCATGGTGGTGTGCGCCTGTGGTCTCGGCTACTTGGGAAATTGAGGCAGAAAGATCATTTGAACCCAGGAGTTCAAATGTTACAGTAAGCTATGATCACGCCACTGTACCACAGCCTGGGTGATAAAGACAGACCCTTATTTCTCAAAAACAAAATAAAAATACATCAGTGTTTAACATTCTGAATGTCACAATTCCCATTTGAACTTTTTTAAAGCTCTTCAGGGCAAAGTCTGTATGTTTGTGTGTGTGTGTGTGTGTGTGTGTATAAAATCTAACAAGGTAACACAACACAGGTGGCTTTTCAAGTCACCAAAAAATAACAGATCATTTCCATCTCCATGCTTTTTTCTGGCACCATTTTTACTGCCTAGAATGCCCTTCCTCAACTACAGCTTCTCCTTAACACCTTCCCCAGGAAGAAATCATCTCCATTCCTCTGTCCTTCCCATCAGTGTTTTCAATCAGTATTTTCTAGTCCTCTGTCTCCCCTGTTCTCCCTTTATTTTTTCAAGTACTACAGGTTTCTCTACCCTGGTACTACTTACAGCAGGTCTAGAGAGCAACCTCTCTAGACTGAGCAGGGAATAGGAGAAGGAAAACTCCAAGAGGAGTGTGTCTGGAAGGTGAAGACAAAATGAATACACTTGACTGCAAGGAAACTAATCAAGAGGCCTTACTTATAGAGCTGTTATAGTGGGAAACCTTAGCCAGACCTAAGAATATTAAGAAAAAAGGGGACAACTGCAATTTTCAGTCCAAGAAAACAAGAAAAACAAAGCTGGACAAGAACTGTAACCATACTACTTTAATTGGCTCAATACTGAGTATGATTAAAAGTCAAAATAATTCAAAACCAAAATAAGGAGCTCAACAAAAACTGTTCCAGAACTACATGAGGAAGACTGGGAGAGCAAAGAACACATAAGAGAGAGAAAATCCCTACCTACCATGTTAGGAATTCAGCATATAACATTTTCTAAAATTGATGCGGCAATGATTAGTACACAAATACTATTAGGAAACAAGGATGGAAATCCTAAAATCAACACCTAAAACAGATGATTTCAGTTACCTCTGCGAAGCAGATGGAGGAACAACAGGAGCCTGTGGTTTCCTGCAGGAATACACCCATCTCCTTTGTGTTTAGCTCAAATCTCATGTTTGCAATGGGGCTTATTATGACTACCCTATTTAGACCTCAAATTCATGCACACTATGGCATTACTTTTTTCTCACCTTCCAATACATTACATAATGTACTTTTTTTTTATTATGTTATTTTTTATTATCTGCTTCCCTACTCTATACAGACTCTGTTTGGCCTACTGATTTATCTACCTAAAGCAATTAGAACTATGCTGAGCACTTAGAAGCTCAACAAACATTTCCTGAATTGCAAAGTCATACATAGTTTAAACCAATCTTTTACCAATATTACCAACTCCCATTGTCCTTCCAATAAACAAGCCTGGAAAAAATCCATTTCATGATTCAATACAAATATTAAGATAACTTATACCAGAATATACCTGGACTGCCGAGACCAGACAAAAATGTCATTAACTTAAAAAATTGGTACATTCTAATTTAATTGTCACCAATCTCAGTTGAACCACAACACTCTTAAACCAGCTTCCTCTATCCCTGTTTGGCTCTCTCTCCTTCTTCATACCCCTATTTCAAACTTCCTCCACTATCATCAAATCTCCAACCCTAGCAATTGCTTGCTTCTTCCACTCATTCTTAGGAGATGACCTCAAACTTTAGAGAAATACAGAGCATTATAAAAGAACTACTTTAACTGTCCCCACATCATCTTGCTACAAACAACCTCTCAATAAATATTTGTTCAATAAATGAGGAAACAGAAGAAAAGAAAAGAAAAATGTTTTGATCGAAATTCCACAGCTAAAAGTGGCAGCACCAAAGTCTGAACTCAGGCTCATCTAACTCGAAAACCAGCCACACAGCAAACTTAATATCACTCCACCACTGAAAATCCTCACCCTCCAAATCAACATGCCACCCCACCTCCTAAAATCCTCAGGGGTTTCAAGTTCAAGGTGGTAATGAGTTTTAGTCCTGTGAAGACTTCAATGAAACTTAAGTGTGCAAGTTTAAAAAAAAAAAAAAAAGTAAATAAGAGAAAGGGAAGAGTCACCAAAAGATGAAAATTAAATAAACATCTAGCTATTAAAGAGGAGCTAGATGTACAGTGATGTGTAAAACAGAGACAAAACTCAAGTGAATCTTGAGGAGGCTTTGGGCTCAGCCATGAGGTATTGATGAGGTCTGACATTAATAGCCAGGGGTGAAAACAGAGGGCTTAACTGACTGACTGGTTGTGCCTAGCTAACTCAGCATTTACCCTCAGACAAAAAAAATAAAAAATATTTTAAAAATCCCAAGAGGCTATTTCTCTAGAAAATAAAGCAAAGGTTTTTGGCATACGCGTTAACATCCTTAAGCAAAACTCCGCTTTGTTATTTAGGGGCCCACAGACTAAAAGCATTATAAAGCAAAGTACTTCAGTTCTGAATTCCCATTAGGGGCTAAATCTAACTCAGAAAAGTAGCTAGACCTGCTTTCTTATACACTTAAAGACAACAAAGCATGGCGAAATATATAGGGAACACCACCTTCATGAAAAAGAAATAAATACCAACATAAACCAAGATAAAAACTGACCTTGGAACAAAGCTAAGCTGGGAAAGCTCAAGAAAACTTAAAATGCACAAGTAAAATGCCTCTAAGCTCATCTGGAAAAACCTGTGAATCCTTCAAACTATGATAGGTTCTCATGAAAAAGGGACTCAGAATGATAAGATGATTCCTAAAGTTAAAAACAATAAACTACTTTCAGAGTTAAACCCGTGAGCAGTCCCCAGAACACTTGGTTGAAGTTGCAGATAAAATGCACATGTGAAAAGCCCAGACAACATAAAACTAATAACAAAAACATAAAATATGAGGCAAGACAGGGAGACACGCCGGAATTGGAGAGCAAGGGTCAATATTTAGGGCAATACTATCTTTATCTTACAAAGGAATCAAGACATTGACATGAATCAATAACCCAAGCAAAGGAAACATACTGTTAAATTACAAAAGACTTCTAAAAGAAAACTACACATATAAGCTATTTAACAATTAGTAATACAGGAAGAGATATGGGGAATAACATAAATAAGCTAAACCTTTATATCCCGAATCAGAAAATCAACAGGTCATTTAAAACAGAGAAGTCACAAATGATAAAGTTTAACATACAGAACAGTCAGCCATCCATGTCACCAGGTTCCATATCCAGATTCAACCAACTATGGATCTAAAATATTTGAGGAAAAAGAATGAATGGTTGCATCTATACTGAGCATGTACTAACTGTTTTCTTGTCATTATTCCCTAAACAATACACTATAACAACTATTTGCAAAGAATTTACATTGTCTAAGGCATTATAAGTAATCTAGAGATGATTTAAAGTAGTTGACCCTTGAACAACATGGATATGAATGGTGCAGGTCCACTTACAGAGATATTTTTTTCAATAATAGTTACAGTGAGTGTGCCTGCCTCTCCTGCCTCCCCATCCCCCTTTGCCACCCAAGACAACAAGACCAACCCCTCTTCTTCCTCTTCCTCCTCAGCCTACTCAACATGAAGACAATGAGAATGAAGATCTTTATAATGATCCATTTCCATTTAATGAATAAGTATATTTTATCTTCCTTATGATTTTTTTTTTAATTGCATTTTAGCTTTTGGGGTACAAGTGAAGAACATGCATGATAGTTATGTAAGTACACAAGTGGCAGTGTGATTCGCTGCCTTCCTCCCCCTTCACCTGTATCTGGCATTTCTCCCCATGCTATCTCTCCCCAAATCCCAGCAATAGACCCCAGTGTGTAGTACTCCCCTCCCTGTGTTCATGTGTTCTCACTGTTCAACACCCGCCTATGAGTGAGAACATGCGGTATTTCATTTTCTGTTCTAGTGTCAGTTTGCTGAGAATGACGTTCTCCAGGTTCATCCATGTCCCTATGAGGGACACAAACTCATCATTTTTGATGGCTACATAATATTCCATGGTGTATATGTGCCACATTTTCCCTGTCCAGTCTATCATCAATGGGTACTTGGGTTGATTCCAGGTCTTTGCTATTGTAAACAGTGCTGCAATGAACATTCGTGTGCATGTGTCCTTATAGTAGAATGATTTATAACCTCCTTTGGATATATACCCAGGAATGGGATTGCTGGGTCAAATGGAATTTCTATTTCTAGGTCCTTGAGGAATCACCACACTGTCTTCCACAATGGTTGAACTAATTTACAATCCCACCAGCAGTGTAAAAGTGTTCCTATTTCTCCACATCCTCTCCAGCATCTGTTGTCTCCAGATTTTTTAATGATCGCCATTCTAACTGGCGTGAGATGGTATCTCAATGTAGTTTCGATTTGCATTTCTCTAATGACCAGGGATGATGAGCATTTTTTCATATGTTTGTTGGCCTCATGTATATCTTCTTTTGTAAAAGGTCTGTTCATATGCTTTGCCCACTTTTGAATGAGCTTGTTTGTTTTTTTCTTGTAAATCTGTTTGAGTTCTTTGTAAATTCTGGATATCAGCCCTTTGTCAGATGGGTAAACTGCAAAAATTTTTTCCCATTCTGTTGGTTGCCGATTCACTCTAATGACTGTTTGTTTTGCAGTGCAGAAGCTGTGGAGTTCGATTAGGTCCCATTTGTCTATTTTGGCTTTTGTTGCCAATGCTTTTGGTGTTTTGGTCATGAAGTCCTTGCCTACTCCTATGTCCTGAATGGTTTTGCCTAGATTTTCTTCTAGGGTTTTTATAATGTAAGGCCTTATGTTTAAATCTTTAATCCATCTGGAGTTAATTTTAGTGTAAGGTGTCAGGAAGGGGTCCAGTTTCTGCTTTCTGCACATGGCTAGCCAGTTTTACCAGCACTATTTATTAAACAGGGAATCCTTTCCCCATTGTTTGTTTTTGTCAGGTTTATCAAAGATTGTATGGTTGTAGATATGCTGTGTTGCCTCCGATGCCTCTGTTCTGTTCCATTGGTCTATATCTCTGTTTTGGTACCAGTACCACGCTGTTTTGATTACTGTAGCCTTGTAGTATAGTTTGAAGTCCAGTAGTGTGATGCCTCCTGCTGTGTTCTTTTTACTTAGAATTGACTTGGCTATGCAGGCTCTCTTTTGGTTCCATATGAAGTTTAAGGTGGTTTTTTCCAGTTCTGTGAAGAAGGTCACTGGTAGCTTGATGGGGATAGTGTTGATTCTGTAAATTACTTTGGGCAGTATGGCCATTTTTTCGATATTGATTCTTCCTAACCATGAACATGGAATGTTTCTCCATCTGTTTGTGTCCTCTGTTACTTCGTTGAGCAGTGGTTTGTAGTTCTCCATGAAGAGGTCCGTTATGTTCCTTGTGAGTTGTATTCCCTGGTATTTTATTCTTTTTGTAGCAGTTGTGAATGGCAGTTCGTTCTTGATTTGACTCTCTTTAAGTTTGTCATTGGTGTATAGGAATGCTTGTGACTTTTGCACATTGATTTTGCATCCTGAGACTTTGCTAAAGTTGCTTAAGTTTCAGGAGATTTTGGGCTGAGACGATGGGGTCTTCTACATATACTAACATGTCGTCTGCAAATAGAGACAATCTGGCTTCCTCCTTTCCTATTTGAATACCCTTTGTTTCTTTTTCTTGCCTGATTGCTCTGGCTAGAACTTCCAATACTATATTGAATAGGAGTGGTGAGAGAGGGCATCCTTGTCTAGTGCCAGATTTCAAAGGGAATGCTTCCAGTTTTTGCCCATTCAGTATGATATTGGCTGTTGGTTTGTCGTAAATAGCTTTTATTATTTTGAGATACGTTCCATCAATACCGAGTTTATTGAGGGTTTTTAGCATAAAACGCTGTTGAATTTTGTCAAAGGCCTTCTCTGCATCAATTGAGATAATCATGTGGTTTTTGTTTTTGGTTCTGTTTATGTGGTGAATTACGTTTATAGACTTGCATATGTTGAACCAGCCTTGCATCCCCGGGATGAATCCTACTTGATCATGGTGGATAAGCCTTTTAATGTGCTGTTGCAATCGGCTTGCCAGTATATTATTGAAGATTTTTGCATCTATGAAGTTTTCTTTTCTTGTTGAGTCTCTGCCGGGTTTTGGTATCAGGATGATGTTGGTCTCATAAAATGAACTGGGAAGGATTTCCTCTTTTTGGATTGTTTGGAATAGTTTCAGAAGGAATGGTACCAGCTCCTCTTTATATGTCTGGTAGAATTCAGATGTGAATCCATCTGGACCTGGGCTTTTTTTGTGTGGTAGGCTCCTAACTGCTGCCTCAACTTCAGATCTTGTTATTGGTCTATTCATGGTTTCAACTTCTTCCTGGTTTAGGCTTGGGAGGACGCAAGTGTCCAGGAATTTATCCATTTCTTCCAGGTTTACTAGTTTATGTGCATAGAGTTGTTTGTAATATTCTCTGATGATGGTTTGAATTTCTGTGGGATCTGTGGTGATTTCCCCTTTATCATTTTTCATTGCATCTATTTGGTTATTCTCTCTTTTCCTTTTTATTAATCTGGCTAGTGGTCTGTCTATTTTGTTGATCTTTTTGAAAAACCAGCTCCTGGATTTATTGATTGTTTGAAGGGTTTTTTTGTGTCTCTATCTCCTTCAGTTCTGCTCTGATCTTAGTTATTTCTTGTCTTCTGCTAGGTTTTGAGTTTTTTTGATCTTGCTCCTCTAGCTCTTTCAATTTTGATGATAGGGTGTCAATTTTGGATCTCTCCTTTCTTCTCATGTGGGCACTTATTGCTATATGTTTTCCTCTAGAGACTGCTTTAAATGTGTCCCAGAGAATCTGGTATGCTGTGTCTTCATTCTCGTTGGTTTCAAAGAACTTCTTTATTTCTGCCTTCATTTCATTGTTTATCCAGTCAACATTCAAGAGCCAGTTGTTTAGTTTCCATGAAGCTGTGTGGTTCTGGGTTAGTTTCTCAATTCTGAGTTCTAACTTGATTGCACTGTGGTCTGAGAGACTGTTATGACTTCCGTTCTTTTGCATTTGCTGAGGGGTGATTTACTTCCAATTATGTGGTCAATTTTAGAGTAGGTGTGACGTGGTGCTGAGAAGAATGTATATTCTGTGGATTTGGGATGGAGAGTTCTGTAAATGCCTATCAGGTTTGCTTGTTCCAGGTTTGAGTTCAGGATCTGGATACCCTTGTTAATTTTCTGTCTGGTTGATCTAATATTGACAGTGGAGTGTTAAAGTCTCCCACTATTATTGTGTGGGAGTCTAAGTCTCTTTGTAAGTCATTAAGAACTTGCCTTACGTATCTGGGTGCTCCTGTATTGGGTCCATATATGTTTAGGATCGTTAGCTCTTCTTGTTGTATCGATCATTTTACCATTATATAATGTCCTTCTTTGTCTCTTTTGATCTTTGCTGCTTTAAAGTCTATTTTATCAGAAACGAGAATTGCAACTCCTGCTTTATTTTGCTCTCCATTTGCTTGGTAAATCTTCCTCCATCCCTTTATTTTGAGCCTTTGTGTATCCTTGCATGTGAGATGGGTTTCCTGGATACAGCACACTGATGGGTTTTGGCTTTTTATCCAATTTGCCAGTCTGTGTCTTTTGATTGGTGCATTTAGCCCATTTACATTTAGGGTTAATATTGTTATGTGTGAATTTGATACTGCCATTTTGATGCTAGCTGGCTGTTTTGCCTGTTAGTTGATGCAGATTCTTCATTTTGTTGATGCTCTTTACCATTTGGTATGTTTTTGGAGTCATTGATACTGGTTGTTCCTTTCTATGTGTAGTGCCTCTTTCAGGAGCTCTTGTAAAGCAGGCCTGGTGGTGACAAAATCTCTGAATACTTGCTTGTTCACAAAGGATTTTATTTTTCCTTCACTAATGAAGCTTAGTTTGGCTGGATATGAAATTCTGGGTTGAAAGTTCTTTTCTTTAAGGATGTTGAATATTGGCCCCCACTCTCATCTGGCTTGTAGGGTTTCTGCTGAGAGATCTGCTATGAGTCTGATGCGCTTCCCTTTGTGGGTAACCCAAGCTTTCTCTCTGGCTGCCCGTAGCATTTTCTCCTTCATTTCAACCCTGGTGAATCTGACGATTATGTGCCTTGGAGTTGCTCTTCTTGCGGAATATCTTTGTGGTGTTCTCTGTATTTCCTGGACTTGAATATTGGCCTGCCTTGCTAGGTTGGGGGAGTTTTCCTGGATAATATCCTGAAGAGTATTTTCCAGCTTGGATTCATTTTCTTCGTCACATTCAGGTACACCTATCAAACGTAGATTAGGTCTCTTCACATAGTCCCACATTTCTTGGAGACTTTGTTCATTTCTTTTTGCGCTTTTTTCTCTAATCTTGCCTTCTCGTTTTATTTCATTGATCTTTGACCTCTGATATCCTTTCTTCTGCTTGGTCAATTCAGCTGCTGAAACTTGTGCATGCTTCGTGAAGTTCTCATGTTGTGTTTTTCAGCTCCATCAATTCACTCATATTCCTCTCTAAGTTGTCCATTCTTGTTATCATTTCAGCAAATCTTTTTTCAAGGTTCTTACGTTTCTTTGCATTGAGTTGGAACATGTTCTTTTAGCTCACGGAAGTTTCTCATCCACCTTCTGAAGTCTGATTCTGTCATTTCATCACACTCATTCTCCATCCAGCTTTGTTCCCTTGCTGGTGAGGAGTTGTGATCCCTTGTAGGAGGAGAGGTGTTCTGGTTTCGGGTGTTTTCCTCCTTTTTGTGCTGGTTTCTTCCCATCTTTGTGGATTTATCCACTTGTCATCTGTGTAGTTGCTGATTTTCAGATTGGGTCTGTGAGTGGACGTCCAGATTGTTGATGATGAAGTTTTTTCAATTTCTTAGTTTTCCTTCTAACAGTCTGGCCCCTCTGCTGTAGGACTACTGAGGTCCACTCCAGGCCCTGCTTGCCTGGGGATCACCTGCAGCAGCTGCAGAACAGTAAGGGTTACTACCAGTATCTTCTTCTGCTATCTTTGTCCCAGAATAATGCCCACCAAATGTCAGTCTAATCAGTCCTTTATGAGGTGACTCTTTGGATATACAGCGGTCAGAGGGAGCTGCTTGAGGAGACAGTCTGTTCTTTATAGGAGCTCAGGTGCTGAACTGTGAGGCCCGTTGTTCATTCAGAGGTGCTAGGCAGGTACATTTAAGTCTGCTGCAGCAGAACTCATAAACCCCCTTTTTTTCCCCAGGTGCTCTGTCCTGGGGAGTTAGGGCTTTATTTATGAGTATCCGGTTGTGCTGCCTTTTTTTTTTTTCAGGGCTGACCTGCCCAGTAAGGAGGCAGCCTAGTCACTGCCTGCCTGCAGAGGCTTTGCTGAGCTGCTGTGGTCTCCACCCTGCTGCCGTGTGAACTTCCCTGCAGTCCTGTTTATATGGGTGTGGTTAGAACTGCCTCGGCAATGGTGGCCTGCCTCTGTAATGGCGGACTCTCTCTGTTATGGTGGGTTGCCTCGGCAACAGCAGGCTGCCTCGGCAATGGTGGACTACCTCCATAGAAGTGGAGTGCCTCAGTAATGGCGGGCACCCCTCCCCCCACCGAGCTGCACCATCCTGGGTTCAGCTGTGTTTGCCATGAAACTCTCAACTCCGAGCATTTCCAATTGCTGTTTGTTTGTTTGTTTTTGTGGGGGTGGGACCCACCGAGCCTGATCACCTGGCTCCCTGCCTCAGAGCCTTTATTTTTAAGTTGAACAGTTGACTCTCTCCCAGGTGTTCCAGTCGCCTGCTGAAAGGGCACCGTAATCTGTGTGATTTCCTGTGCGGTGACCCACTGTGCCGGCTGAAACAACGGCATTGCCCGGGAATCTCCTGACCTGGCTCTCTGTTTCAGACCCGTTTAATCAGACGAATGGGCGAATCTGCCTTCCCAGAGCTCCAATTGCCTGCTTAAAAGGGCAACCAGACCAGTGTATTTTGTACAGAGAGCTGCCGCACTGGGGCGCCCGCAAAACAGCCGCGCTGGCGACCCATGGGGCTCCTCTGCCTGGGAATCTCCTGGTCTGTGGGCAATATAGATCCGTCTGGAAATGCGGCATCCACTCAACCTCTGCGCTTTCAGTGGGAGCTGCAATCCTGAGCTGCTCCTAAAGGTCCATCTTGGATCTTCTCAACCAATGCAAGCCAATTTTCTTAATATTATCTTTTCTCTAGCTTACTCTATTGTAAAAATACAGTATATAATACATGTAACAGGCCAGGCGCGGTGGCTCACGCCTATAATCCGGCACTTTGGGAGGCCGAGGCAGGTGGATCACGAGGTCAGGAGCTCAAGACCAGCCTGACCAACATGGTGAAAACCCATCTCTACTAAAAATACAAAAATTAGCTGGGCGTAGTGGCACATGCCTATAATCCTAGCTACTCAGGAGGCTGAGGCAGGTGCCTGAACCCAGGAGGCAGAGGTTACAGTGAGCCAAGATCATGCTACTGCACTCTGGCCTGGGCGAAAAAGTAAGACTTCGTCTCAAAAAAATAAAAATAAATACATATAACATACAAAACATATGTTAATCAACTGTTTATGTTCTCAATAAGGTTTCCAGTCTACACTATTGATGGCGGTGGCAGCCTGTCTGGAGAGGCTGCTGCAAAGACAAAGGCTGCAGTGGGGCCAGCAGGAGCAGGGAGCAGGGAACAGGCAGGAGCCCCATCCCTAAGGAGTTGGCGGGGCGGGAGCCCCCACACTCCTGGGTATAGCTGCAGCCTCCCAGCCTTGGCTCCAGACCCAGGCATCCCTGTGCATTTAGGGGTCCAGGAAGCCCCCCACCCTCACAAGCTCTTGGCCTCTCCCCAGCATCTCATGCCCACTCCAGGACAGATCAAAGTTGTGGCTGAGCCCAGGTCTGTCCCAACTTAGCCAAATGTGTGTGTGCTCAAGGCAGCACTGACACACGAGCCCCCTGCTGCCTTGGCCCCCTCCAGACTTTGGGCACTGACAAGCATGGGAGAGAGGCCAACGGGGAGCTGAGGGTGCCTCAGTGTGGCCCTGCAGGCATACCTAGTCACTAACAGCCTGGGTGCCGTGGATGGCATGTTGATGGTGGGAGAAGGCAGAAAGGCTCCTGGGTAGAAAGGGGCAGGTCCCCCATGAAATTCCACCTTCAAGCCAGGATTCCCCCTTGAATCCCGGGGGGCCAGGCCACCAGTTTCAGGTGTAGTCCACGGCCTGGAGTGAGAACTTACAGTGCTTTTTCCAGGTCCACCCATGGCCCAATCGATTATGCACTTCCTTCTTCTGAGCCCATAAAAACCCCAGTCTCAGCCAGACTTACACAGATGTTAGGACTACCAGCCGCAGGAAGGAGCTACCCACTTTGGGTCTCTTCAACTCACCAGAACGACCTGCCTGTGGAAAGGAGCTACTTATCCACTGTGGATCTCCTCTCTGCTGAGATCTGGACACTCATTGGGATGACCTGCCTATGGAAAGGAGCTACCCACTTCGGGTCTCTTGAGCGCTGTTCTATGACTCAATAAAGCTCCTCTCCGCCTTGCTCACCCTCCAGTTGTCCATGTACCTCATTCTTCCTGGATACAGTATAAGAACTCAAGACCTGCAGAACAGCGGGACTGAAAGTGCTATTACACAAACAGGGCTGAAACATGGCCTCCGACTGGCCATGTTGCAGGCAACAAGAAGAGAAGAGCTTCAGCCCTTCAGGGAGCCCAAACCTAGGGGCTCCCCAAGCCAGGGCTATGACACCCTCTTTGGGGTTCTACAGTTCCTGGCATCTCCAATCTTCTGGGTGCCACCTCATTCCCCTCATCCAGATGCAGGTACCCGCAGCAGAAGCTGTATGCAGTACATCTGGGCCAGCTGTAACCTCGCACAGAACCGGCACCTGTGCCAGTGCCTGAAGCTGCCTGCCCTGCGGCAGCAGCCAGCTGTGCACAGTGGCCAGTCCCCATGCTCACAAGCCCACAGACCCCCTTGCCGCTCTGCACCTGGCTCACCCTTGGCAGGTGTGGGATCCAGGCTGGCAGTCCAAGCCAAGTGCAGCATGCCAACCCAAGTGGGCAGAACAAGCCCAATAGGCATAAGTAATACTCAGGCAGAAGGTGCCACCAGCCACAGTGATTTCTGGCTGGTGAAGCAATACCCCCAAGGATCCTCTGACATTATTATATGTTTGGGTGAGTCCAAATTAATACACAAATTTTCAACTGCAAAGGGGCTGGGTACCCCTTACCTCCACACTGTTCAGGGATTAAATGTGTACAGGAGGACATGCATAGGTTTTTATGCAAATATTACACCATTTTATATAAGAGACAGGCTCCATATATTTTGGCATCCTGGGGGGATCCTGAAACCAATCCCCCACAGATACGGAGGAACCACTACATATTATGTTGGAGGTAACTATCAGAAATCTAAAATGAAGAATGGTTACAAAGGACAACTATGGAGAATTGAACTAGGGGTTATGGAGGCTGGGAAAATTGTTGCTTTTCATCATAATGTTATCTATTCTATCTCCTTTTTACTTATATAAATAAAAACAGACACTTCAGTTCTCCCCCACTAACCTTAGCATAAAACATACACTCCTTAACATGGTTTGGAAACCCTTCACAATCAGGGCACTTCTTACCTTCCAGCTTCATCTTTAAACATTCTTCCTCCACAGTCACTGATCTATAGAAAGCTGCATTCAAACATCCCTTAACATCAAGCTTTGTTGCCTCTAAGCCTTTGAACATGACATTTCTTCTGCCCATCTTCTGGACAGCAAGCCAGTGAATGCTTATTCTTCAGGGCTCCACATGGGCATCATATGTCCTGGGAAGCTCTTCTTGACCAATCTGGGTTATACGGCCTTCCTATGAACACTCCCGGGGCATTTCATATATGCTTTCATCATGGCACTAACTAGCCTACATTAAATATCTGTAATCTCCCTTGCCCCAAGAAAAAGGAAAAGTAGATTTCATGAGAACAAGTATCACGCCCAATTTAATTAAATGGGAAAGTCTTAGGACCTAGTCGAGTGCCTGGCATTCAATTCACTTAAAAAATATTTTTTTTGAGTCAACACTCCCAGAACCTCAGTCCAATCTATCTCAGCTGTGCTCATCTGCCCTTATCCTAAAAAAAGATGCTTTTATTCACAAATATGGGATTTTGCAGAGAGGTCTCAGGAAGGCCTTCCTTTCTGTCCACCACCTTCCCACACCATATTAACCCTAAAAATTATCTCCATATATATCCTAGCAACTCAATTCCTCCCGAACTTTCCTTGCCTTGCCTAGAATTCTGGTTCTAAAATAGCTCCACCCCAAATTTCCTTTTTTGAGATGGAGTCTTACTCTATCACCAGGCTGGAGTGCAGTGGCGTGATCTTGGCTCACTGCAACCTCCACCTCCCGGGTTCAAACGATTCTCCTTCCTCGGCCTCCTGAGTAGCTAGAACTACAGGTGTGTGTCACCACACGCAGCTAATTTGTATTTTTAGTAGAAACGGCATTTCACCAAGTTGGCCAGGAAGGTCTCGATCTCCTGACCTTGTGATCCGCCCACCTCGGCCTCCCAAATGTTGGATTACAGGCGTGAGCCACAGTGCCCAATCTCCACCCCAAATTTCTGTCTTCCAATGTGTCGTTTCAAAACAAAGCAAGGACCAAGAACCAACTCTTGCCAAAGCTAGCTGCTTCAGAACCAGATCCATACTGCAGGAGCTAAAATGGCCCAAGGGACTAATGAAAGGGAACTCAGTGAAATACAGGACCTACATCTCAGCATTACATCATGAAATTCAATGGAATGGAATCCAGACTTACACTGACCATCTGTCCAGAAATTTTTGGAGAGTGGGAATCACAGGAACACTGGTTATCAGGTTATTTTCCTAAGTATATATATTTTTATTTTCAAATGCCTTTAAACAGACAAACCAGGATGGGTAGATTTTGTCCTACAGCTAAAAACTTCCCATGAGGCTAGGAGTAGTGGCTTATGCCTACAATCCCAGCACCCTGGAAGGCCGAGGTGAGAGAATCACTTGAAGCCAGGAGTTTGAAACCAGCTTGGGCAACAAAGCGAGACTCATCTCTACAAAAAAATTTTTTTAATTAGCTGGGCATGGTAGTATGTGCACATAGTCCTAGCTACTTGGGAGGCTGAAATGGGAGAATCATTTGAGCCCAGCAGTTCAGTGAACTATGATTGCACCACTACACTCCAGCCTGGGTGACGAAGCAAGACTCCATCTATAAAGAAACATTAAAAAAATTTTTTTTTAAGTTCCAATGAGCCAATGGGCTGGCTCTTGGGTCACAAAGAGCTGGTTTGTCATCTCACCTTTCATTTCCCAGCACATTACACTAAGAATAAAAGTTTCGTATTTCTACTATGAAACTGTCTTGTGCTATATACCAAGAGGAAATATTTTTACAGCTAATATTGCTGAAAAGTTACATTTGGTATTCTTTCGTTTGCTCAGATCTACTAATAAAAGAGAACTTATTTTGTGACAAGCATTACACAGTTCTTCTAATTCAGCATTTAGTGAAAGTTAACTGCAGGTTAAACAGAGATGAAATAACAAAAACTGCCCTCACACACAGACCCACACCCAAATAAATAGAATGCACTGTTATAGCAAGAAAGGTATAACATAGACGGGGGAGGGGAATAAGGGGACACATATAGAGGGGCTGTGACCTTCTCACACTGTAACATAATAATATCTGGCACAGCACAAAGCACAGAAAAGGCTCCTCTCCTTTAGCCCATAAAGGACAGGGGAACACAGGACCAAGACTTCTAGGCCTTACAAAGAAATGGCAATTGTGTGACATAATTTCCCTTTCTAATACCTAGAAATAGAAGTACATTTGGGAGAGAAAAGAGAACAAAGAAAGAAGCAAACTGACACTCATATGGAAATAAAAAAAAAAAATCCTGGGCCCTTACTGGGCCAAATTCAATATAGCTCTAAAGTATTATGAATTCTGACTCCATGAAGTCCAAATTTATCAGAAAACTACTGTAACAATATAAACCAAAATGCCCACAAAAGAGATTTATGAATATTCTACCAACATATCTGTCCTCAATTTACCACCAGACCTAGAAGAAAGAGCAATCCTTGGAAACAAGACAAAGTAAGATTACCCTTGATTGTATAATTTCTCAACTGTAAAACATGCATCAAGATCTCCAAGTTACAAACTGACAAATTACAAGTAATAGAATCTCTCTAGGACTCTGTTTTCTGCTCATCAAAATTAGAAGAATAGCACCAAATAATCATTGGTAACAATTTTGAGTGTTGAACACCTTACAAGTATCTCACAGCATCTTCATAGTAATCCCATAAGGGAGATTCTACGTAAACCCCTCTGTCAGATTAAAAACAATAGCTTTCAATAGATTAAACAATTTGATTAAGATTAAGGAGTCAGAAAATATAATATACAGCTAAATCAATATCTGAATCCAAAGCCCATAAGAATAAAGACACAGCTATCCTCACTTATCTGCAGGGGATATACTCCTAGAGTTCCCCAGTAGATGCCTGAAACTAGGGACTGTACTTAGTGCTATATATACTATGTTTTTCCTATACATACATACCTACAAGAAGGTTAATTTATAAATTAGGCACTGTAAGAGATTAACAAGAATAACATAGTAAAACAGAACAATTTTAACAATATGCCAGCATCACAACTACCCCTCTGTCTGGGAGCCATGATGAAATCAACTAAGCATTACCTGAACACAAGTACTGTCATCCCTTGACAGCTGACCTGCTGTAATGGCTACTAAGTGACTAACAGGTGGACAGCATACACAGTGTGGTGGATATGCTGGACAAAGGAACAATTCACATCGCAGGTAAGACAGGACAGGGTGGGACACATCAGGATGCACAAGATTTCATCAGGCTACTCAGAATGGTGCACAATTTAAAACTTATAAATTGTTTATTTCTGGAAGCTTCTATTTAATATTTTCAGACTGCAGCTAACATTGGGTAACTGAAACTACAAAAAGCAAAACCACAGACTGGGGTGAGGGGGCTACTGAACCAGTCAAGGGCACACACTGTGAAGTCAGACTAAGTCTGAGTCCCAGCTTTGCAATTTACTAACTTAGTAATCTTTTTTTTTTTTTTTTTAGACAGGGTCTTGCTCTGTCACTCAGGCTGGAGTATAGTGGCATGATCCTGGCTCGCTACAGCTTCAAATTCCTCTGATCCAGGCATGCATCATCATACCTGGCAATTTTTGTTTTTGGCTTTCTGTTTCAGAGAGACAAGGTCTTGCTATGTCACCAGGCTGGCCTCAACATTTTTTATTATTATTATTTTTAGCCAGAGTCTTGCTCTGTCGCCCAGGCTGGAGTGCAGTGGCACAATCTCGGCCTCACTGTAACCTCCACCTCCCCGTGGGTTCAGGCAATTCTCCTGCCTCAGCCTCCCAAGTTGCTGGGATTACAATAGCTAGGTGTAACACCGTCTAGCTGATTTTTGTATTTTTAGTGGAGATGGGGTTTCACCATTTTGGCCAGGCTGGTCTCAAACTCCTGACCTCAAGTGATCCACCTGCCTCAGCCCTGCAAAGTGCTGTGATTACAGGCATGAGTCACCATGCCCAGCCACTTGGTCTCAAACTCTTGAGCACAAGTGATCCTCCTGCCTCAGCCTCCCACAGTGCTGGGATTACAAGCATGAGCCACTGTATCCGGCCCTACCTTAGTAGCCTTTAACGTCAATGTATTTTGGTGTATGCGAATGTGAAATAGGGAAAAATAGTAAACCTTACTTATAAAGTTATTGTGAGGATTCAATTAGTAATTGTAATTCAGAGTGTTTATAATGTACCAGACACTATTCTAAGTTATTATCAACCATTATTATACTGTCTACCTGTCTCAGAGAAAAATATATAAAGTATTTACACATAGTAGGAACAAAAAACAATTTCTATTTCTTCCGTCACCTACCCTACAAAATCAACTACCTTTTTGTTTATTTCTATTGTATGTCAAAGACACACTAAGACAGGTGAAAGAAAAAACCAAAAATCTCAAGATACCAGTGTAGCAATAGAACTATACTCACAGTTCAGAAGGCCAGAATAACTGAAGAAATCAAATGACAATTAAAAAAAAAAATTCTAGTTTATCTTTCCTCTTTCCATTGCAGTCAAGGAGAACCTGAAAGACAAGAATATATATACAACCACCATTATTTCACTGGTTTTTTTCAAGGCTTTATTGTACTGTATACCTTACAGTCAGCTTCTTCACTGCTTACCATACATACTGTACTGGACCTAAGAATAACAACTTTGGCAAAGCCTTGTCTTCAAACCCATATTTCAGTAGAAAGAAATATAAATAAGAACTATTAAAACATCAACAAGCATAATTAATCTGACATAAAGTTAGCTAACAAATTCAGAGGAAGATGGCAAACAGAATATACACATCTTTTTCCCTCCCACTAAAATTAAACAAAAGAGATAGACATGGTTTGGCTGTGTTCCCCACTGAAATCTTGAATTGTAGCTCCCATAATTCCCATGTGTTGTGGGAGGGACCTGGTGGGACGTAACTGAATCATGGAGGCAGGTCTTTCCTGTGCTGTTCTCATGAGTGTGAATAAGTCTCACAAGATCTGAGGGTTCTACAAAGGGGAGGTCCCTGCAGGCACTCTCTCTTGCCTGTTGCCATGTAAGACGTGTCTTGCTTTCCCTTTGCTTTCTGCCATGATTGTGAGGCCTCCCCAGCCATGTGGAACTGTAAAGTCAATTAAACCTCTTTCCTTTATAAATTGCCCAGTCCTGGGTATGTCTTTATTAGCATTGGGAGAATAAACTAATACAGACATATTAAAAAGACAAATTTAAAAACCAAACCCACAGGACAGAAAGAAATGAAAGGAAAAGTAATAGAATTTTTGAAGCTGTAAGAAAAGCCTCTAACACTGAAGATAGAAACCAAACAAAGAAAACAGAAAAACGAGGAGGAAACGAACTATAAAAGATTGGAGGCATAGCAAATGACTCGGCAGGCCCAATGCAGCCAGACCAAGCCAGCAGCCAAAAACACTAAGAAACAATTCCATTTCCACAGCCATGTTGGGAGAAGGTTCAGAACTGTCAGTACTAAATGCAGACAGAACAGGGGGTAAAGAAGGTGGAGGCATAAAGGATGATGGAGGCTGGGTGAAGACTATCTACGATGCAGCTAAAGCCTCAGCACCGTGCCTTCACAGGACTCCTCAACCACAACAGAAGACTGGGGGCTCATTCTCTGGAAAAATAAGAGTATCCTTAGACAAAAGTCACCCTGCTCAACTACAAAACAGAGGTTGATCTAGTCACCGAATACACATTTCAGCTCCTCCACCATCCCCTATGCACTCTGCTTCCAAACTTCAGGTACCCAGGTATTTACCTTACAGGAATCCAATAAGCCTAAGAAGAAAGATCTAAAGATACCAACATTGGGGATTTCCCAAAAAATGTGCCACCCAGAATATTCTGATGCAAAAGCCAAAGTCAAAAGGCTGAACCCACTTACTAAAGCTTCCAAAGAATTTCTGATTCACCACAAGGAAATTAATACCAGACGTGAGAAAATCCTGTAACACAAAAGATGGAGACCAACACAGGGGGGAAAAAGGAATAAAAAAGCGACTTGGAGGGAAGAACACAACACATAATTCACTTTTTTGTTTGGTTTTGAGACAAAGTCTCTCTCTGCTGCCCAGGCTGGAGGGCAACGGTGCAGTCTCGGCTTACTGCAACCTCGTCCTCCTGGGTTCAAGCAATTCTCCTGACTCATCCTCTCAAGTCGCTGGGACTATAGGCATGCACAACCACGTTCGACTAATTTTAGTACTTTTAGTAAAGACAGGGTTTCACCATGTTGGCCAGGCTGGTCTTGAACTCCTGACCTCAGGTGATCTGCCCGCCTCAGCCTCCCAAAGTGCTGGGATTACGGGCGTGAGCCACCACGCCCGGCCCCTACTCGTGTTTTAGTAAAGCTGAGGAAAACAGACCTACTGTGTACCAGTCGTATTAAAGTGTAACACATAATTATGTACAGTACATAATACTTAATAATAAACAACTCTGTCACTGGTTTATTTACTATACTTTTAATCACCATTGTAGAGTGTACACCTTCTACTTATTTAAAAACAACAACTGCAAAATGTCTTAGGCAGGTCCTTCAGGAGGTATTCCAGAAAGCACTGTTAACCTAGGAGATGACAGCTCCATGTGTTATTGCCCCTAAAGACTTCCCAGTGAGACAAGATACAAAAGTAGAAGATACTGACATTGATGATCCTAAACTTGTGTGAATCAAGCCTAATGTGTGTATTTGTGTATTCATTTTTAACGAAAGTTTAAAAACAATAAATTAAAATTTTTTAAATACAGAAAAGCCCATAGAATATGAATATAAAGAAAATACTGGCTAGGTGCGGTGCCTCACTCCTATAATCCTGACACTCTCGGAGGCCAAGAGAGGTGGATTACTTGAGTCCAAAAGTTTGAGACCAGCCTGGGCAACATGGTGAAACTCTTTGTCTACAAAAAAAAAAATAGAAAAAATTAGCTGGGCATGGTGGCACATGCCTGTAGTCCCAGATACTTGGGAGGCTCAGGTGGGAGGATCACTGGAGCCTGGGAAGGGGAGGCTGCAGTGAGCTGAAATAGTAAGAGAGACCCCGTATTAATAAAAAAAAAAAATTGTACAGTTGTACAATGTGTTTCTGTTGTAAGCTAAGTGTTATTACAAAAGAGAAAAAAGTTTTAAAACATTTAAAGTTTATAAAGTTGTAAGCTAGTTTATTATTGAAAAAAATATTTTTAATAAACTTGGTGTAGCCTAAGTGTACTGTGTTTATAAAATCTACAGTAGTGTACAGTGATAATCTAGGCCTTCACATTCACTCACCACTCACTCACTGTCTCACCCAGAGCAGCTTCCAGTCCTGCAAGCTCCATTCCATTAATGCATTTAAGTGCCCTACACAGGTATATCATTTTAAATCTTTTATATCATATTCTTATTGTACCTTTACTATGTTTAGATACAAACATACCATGTGTTACAACTGCCTACAATATTCAGTACAGTAACATGAAGTACAATTTTACAGTCTAGGAGCAACAGGCTACACCATATATAGCCCAGGCATGCAGCAGGCTACCATCTAGATTTGCTGAGTACATTCTATGATGTTTGTACAATAATGAAATCATCTAACTCCATCTCAATTTAAAAAAAAATCCACATAGTGACAGATTTTAGTACAACTCTCATGAAATAGCAGTTGAATTCTCTTTTCCATCCTGGAAATGAGTTAACTATCTTTCTCTTGACATTTTACGTATCTTTTATGCAAACTGTTAGAACGATGATTTACCAATATGTTCTCCCACTCTGTAATTTGCCTTTCACAGTCCTAATGATTTTTTTTTTTTTTTTGACCCAAGCCAGAGTACAGGTGTGATCATGCATCATTGCAGCATCAACCTCCTGGATTCGAGCAATCCCCGTCTCAGCCTCCTGAGTAACTGGGACTATAAGTGAGGTGTACCACCATGCCCAGTTAACTTATTCTTTTAAATTTTTTGTAGAGACAGGGTCCCACTATGTTCCCCAGGCTGGTCTCAAACTCCTGGGCTCAAGTAATCCTCCTGCCATGGCCTCCCAAAGTGCTAGAATTACAAAAGCCACCATGCCCACCCAGCCTAATAATGTCTTTTGAGGAATACGATGTCCTAACTTTAATGTAGCACAATTCACCAATTTTTCCTTTACGGTTGCTTTTTGTGTCCAGAGTTAAGAAGATGTTATCCATCATTATCCTCTAAAACTACGCTCTCCAACACAGAACCTACTAGCCACGTGCTATGGAGCACTTGAAACGTAACTAGGCCAAAACAAGACATAAGTGTAAAATGCACAATGAATTGCTAAAACTATACTATCCCTGCCCCCCAAAATAAAATAGACTAATAATTTTTAAATTACTTGCACATTAAAATGTCTTTGAGCATTACTGGGTTGAATACAATATATTATTCATTTATCTATTTCTTTTTCCTATTTAAATTTGGCTTCTAGAATTTAAAATCACATGTAGCTCACATTGTATTTCTATTAAACACCACTGTTATACCAGCTTTTTTATTTAATCTTTTCATATCTGTAAATCCACTTAAAATTAGTTTTTATTTATTGTGTAAAGCAAATTATTATTTTTCCCATATGGATACCCACATAACCCAGCACCATTAATTGAAAAAAATCTCTTCCCTGTTGCTCTACAATGTCAATTTGTCACAGATCAATTGTCACAAAAGAATATATACAGTATAATTCTATTCCTATAAAATTTAAAACTATATAAAAGTTAATCCTAATGTTTAGAGACATATATAATAGGGAGTAAAATAATTTTTTAATGGAAATAATTGTCGGAAAGGGAGTAAAAGGTTGTCAATCATTTTTAATCTGAATGTGGTTACATGCATATATATTTTTTAAACAAAAGTAGTGTAAGAGTAATCTATTCCCCTTGGAAATGACAGACTTTTATATATAATCTATATAATTTTATCGGCATTTTTGATTTTCAAAAAGATACCTGAGTATCACTGGGACAGAAAGAAGGCCTACATGGATCTTTAAAAATCCTACCTGTGGACCACATACAGTGGGGCTCATGCCTGTAATACTAGTACTTTGGTAGGCCAAGGCAGGAGGACTACTTGAGCCCAGGAGTTCAAGACCAGCCTGGGCAACATAGAGAGATTCTCCCTTGCCTGATCCCCATGACCCTCCTTCTCCAACAAAAAATAAATTGGCTGGGCATGGTGGCACATGCCTTTGGTCCTAGCTACATCAAGGCTGAGTTGGGAGGATCTGCTTGAGTCTTGGAGGTCAAGGCTGCAATAAGCCTGGTCACACTACTGCACTCCAGCCTGGACAAATAGTAAGAACCTGTCTCAATAAAAAGAAAAAGAAAAAAAAAAAACAAGAAAAGCCTACCTGTGGTTATCCCTGGGAGATACAATTTACCAGTAGTTATTCTTTTGTACAGTATTTTTAATGTTCTACATTTAAGATGTATTAGAAGGGAAAAAAACACATTGTAAATGCCATTTTAAACTTTTTTTTTTTTTTTTTTTTTGAGACAGAGTCTCACTCTGTCACCCATGCTGGAGTATTAGTCGCATAATCTTAGCTCACTGCAACCTCCGCCTCCCAGCTTCAAGCAATTCTCCTGCCTCAGCCTCCTGAGTAGCTGGAATTACAGCCACGTGCCATCATGCCCAGCTAATTTTTGTGTTTTTAGTAGGAACAGAGTTTCACCATGTTGACCAGGGTGGTCTCGAATTCCTGGCCTCAAGTGATCCGCTCATCTCAGCCTCCCAAAGTGTTTGGATTACAGGCATGAGCCACCGCGCCCAACCCATTTCAAACCTTAAAAAAAAAAGATCGAGACCATCCTGGTCAACATGGTGAAACGCCGTCTCTACTAAAAATACAAAATATTAGCTGGGCATGGTGGCGCGTGCCTGTAATCCCAGCTACTCAGGAGGCTGAGGCAGGAGAACTGCCTGACCCCAGGAGGCGGAGGTTACGGTGAGCCGAGATCGCCCCATTGCACTCCAGCCTGGGTAACAAGAGCAAAACTCCATCTCAAAATAAAATTAAAAAGTTAAAAAAATGAAATGAAATAAGTAGTCAAGGAAAAGATGAACTAGAATGGATCAATCAATGGTTTTACACCAGGCTACAAAGAAACTAAGCATGATCTCATAGTGAATGACTACCAGGTAAACTATCAAAATTCTTCAGTGCCACATACAGAATCAACACTTCACAAATCTTGTATTTAAAGTACTTTATAGGTTTGGCACAGTGGCTCATGCTTATAATTCCAGCACTTTGGGAGGCCGAGGCAGGTGGATCACCTGAGGTCACGAGTTCAAGACCAGCCTGATCAACATGGTGAAACCCTGTCTCTACTAAAAATACAAAATTAGCCAGGCGTGGTGGCACACGCCTGTAATCCCAGCTACTGAGAAAGCTGAGGCAGGAGAGCGACTTGAACCCTGGAGGTGAAGTTCTAGTGAGCTGAGATCATGCCATTGCGCTCCAGCCTGAGCAACATGAGTGACACTTTGTCTCCAAAACAAATAAATAAATGAATTAAAGTACTTTACAGATAAAGAACATTTTCCTTGGAACTCTAAAGTTAGAAAAGCATTAGATATATAGAAAGAACCTCTGAAGTCAGGTTCAAGAAAACTGAATTCCAGTTCTAGCTCTATCACTAGAGCAAATTTGGGTACTGTGAGCAATTTATTCATGCGTTCACATTTATTTACCTTGAAGAAGGGCAAATAACTATACTATACTTTGCTTAGCTTACGTATGGTATCTAACAGCCAACTACAGATCCACACAATTTTTTATTACACTTGCTATTTCCAAGAAATGTATCTAATCCTAAAAATGACTCAGCAACCATACCAAATCTCCAGATAAAACTTCAAATTCTAAATGCAAAGTTTCCTTTAAGATTGGTACTACAGATCAGTCTCACCAAGTTAGTATTTAAAGCTCACCTGACAAAAAGTACTTACAGTACACATTTTTTAAAAGGCAATGATTTAAGCCCAGTAAGGAAATTTTAGATAAAAGAAAGCAAAGGTTTCTTTTATAGGTTTAATTCTTTTAAAGATTTCATTTAGAGGTTTACAGTGGTGATATTTTAGGAAAATCTCCTCCTCTTTTACAGTGTATTGAGTTACTATCTTTAAACTCAAAATATCTGGGCCTGATATAATCCCAGGCAGAGACAGGCAAATTACATGAGGCCAGGAGTTCAAGACCATGGCAAAACCCTGTCTCTACTAAAAAAAAAAAATACAAAATTTAGCCAGGCAAGTACTCAGGAGACTGAGATGGGAATCGCTTGAACCTGGGAGGTGGAGGTTGCAGTGAGCTGAGATCACACCCTGCGGAATCCAGCCTGGGCGATAGAGCAAGACTGTCTCAGAAAAAGAAAAAGAAAAGAAATCATGTGATTATTTTTATTCATTCCACAAATTCTTGCTATTTTATGTTGCACTGAAGACAGCAGTTCCATAGTAAAGATCTAAAGAAAACTGTACAAACCTCCAGCAATGTTAAAAGCTACATCAGCCTACTGTGCCTCCAACAAACACACGTACTCTGCAAGGAGCCTGAGGGGCCTCCTGTATAGCACATACAGCTCCAGCATACTCCCTAGTCATCACACCTGTAATCCCAGCACTTTGGAAGGCCAAGGCGGGCAGATCACCTGAAGTTGGCAGTTCAAGACCAGCCTGGCCAACATGGCGAAACCCAATCTCTACTAAAAAATACAAAAATTAGCCATGCATGGTGGCGGGCACCTGTAATCCCAGCTACACAGCAGGCTGAGGCAGAGAGAACTGCTTGAACCCGGACCTGGGAGGAGGAGGAGGTTGCAGCGAGCTGAGATTGTGCCACTGCACTTAAGCCTGGGCAACAGAACGAAACTCTGTCGCAAAAAAAAAAAAAAAAGAAAGAAAGAAGGAAACACACAACTGGAATTGAGACAGGTTAAAAACTTGCAGGCACTAACTGTTAGTGCTATCCAAGTCCACGGACACATTTCTGTCCTTAGCTTACTTACTGTCCACAAAACACAGAACATCTACCCTCCTTTCCCAGCATTTGTGACACTCCTCTCTCATGGCAATCCTACAAACGTCCTGGCCCTTGTAGGTACCCCCAGCCTGTGTAGGCTTCCTCTGCTTGCCCTTTAAGAGCCCTCCTGGGGACTCTATTCTTTGTATTAAGTATTCTCTTTGCAGTGCAAAAGCAGCCATAGACAATATATAAACAATTTAACTGCATCCCAATAAATATGTATTTACAAAAGCAGATTTGGCCCATGTGCTATAGTTTCCTAAGCCCTGTACACAGACCACTGATATCAATATACACAAATCCTAAGGCCTTGCCTCTCCCTCCAACACAGCCTACATATGTTCTTTCTCCTATACATACCCTATTAATGAACAGCTTATAATAGCACCACCTCCTCTTAACTAATTCTTTCCGTGAGCTAAGAGTCTTAGGAGTACTCAGTCCTCAAAACAACCTCTCAAGGAATTATTCTTGTTACAGATTTCAGGAAGTTCAGATTTAAGTTATCTCACTGTCCGAAGTCACATGATAATAAAAGCCAAGCTAAGAATCAAATTCAGGTGTCTGACCCCAAAAATCCTGCCCTTAACCATGACCAGTTCCCAATCTAGTTCTTCCACCACACTGATCTCTCATCCCTAAGATCCCTGCTCTCCAACCCCATGGTCATCGATTTAGTTCAAGTTATAGTGTTGCAAAAGCAAAAAAAAAACCTCCTAACTGATCTCCTTTCTTTACTACAGCGCCCCTTCGATTCAACTTCTTCACCAGTACCTGAGTGACCCTTCCTAAAACAAATTATGTCAGCCACTCAAAAGTCTTCAATAACTCTCATTACTTTCAGGGATATTAGAAATTCTTTGCTTTGAAAAGCAATTTTCCAACTCTGTTCCTTATTCTGCCGACATTTATCTGGGCATCAAAGCATACCTTCTAAGCTTCTACTACTACTTCCTCGCAATATTTCTCACCCCGACCCCTCCCATTCCAACCAGAACATTCCAGGAGGAACAGGAAAGAGGAGAACTTGAGGGGGTCAGGTGGTTAGGAGGCAAAAGGAGAGAGACAGAGTAAACAGAACCAAACCACTAGCTTCCTATCTCATTTTCCACCACTTGCTCATTCCCTTTTCTATGGTAGCGTCATACTGAACAACCTCAACTTCCCTTAATGTGTCATGCTATTTCTTACAAACAAGGCTTTACTTATGCCAATCCTTCTGCCTGGAAGGTTCTTCCCTTCCCCAACCCACCTTACTTCTAAACATCCTTCAAAGCTCAGTTCAAGTGTAACCAAAAATCTGTTCTCCATGACCCTCCTCCTACCCAACATGATGCGGCTGCACTACCCTATGCATGAATGTTTCTACCACAGGATTCAGCTCACTGAACTATAATCAATAATTTACCTCTGTTTTTTAAGAGACAGGGTCTTGTTCTACCTTCCAGGATAGAGTGCAGTGAGGAGAGGCTAGCTCACTGTAACCTTGAACACCTGAGCTCAAGCAATCCTCCCACCTGAGCCTCCCTCAGCCACACCATCATGCCCAGCTAATTTCTTTTTTTCTGGAGATAGGGTCTCACTCTGTCACCCAAGCTGGAATGCAGTGGCACGATCATAGCTCACTGCAGCCTCAACCTCCCAGGCTCATATGATCCTCCTACATCGGTCTCCCAAGTAGCTGGGACCACAGGTCTGGCACCACCCCCAGTTAATTTTTTGGTTTTTTTTAGAGAGAGACAGAAGTCTCAATATACTGCCTAGACTGGTCTCAAACTCCTGGGCTCAAGCAATCCACCTGCCTTGGCCTCTCTTGGCCTCCAAAAGTGATAAGATCACAGGCATATGCCACTGTGAACATTTCTCATTTAACTATCACTTTTCAGAACCAAGTATAATGCTTGCTATAACAGTATGTGCAAATGCAAAGGTTTTTTTCATTTATTCATTTTCAAAGATCTATGATACATGCCTGGCATCATTCTAGAAAATGAAAATTCAAAGACACTCAGAGCTTCCCTGCCCTTAGCGAGTTTCAACTACATATTCTTTATCCCCAAGAAAACAAGTATTTATCCTCTATTTTCTTTCTCTCCAAAAGATAGAAGTTCACACCAATGGCTTACAGAAGTTTGATGGTCCTGCTATCATGAATGGATATGGAACCTAAGACCTAATAGTGCTTTTTTGACATTGCATGCATCATGTAATATGAAGAGTGTTAGCCTGGGCATTAGGAAACCTGACTTCTATTGTTTAGGAAAACAACACTATTACTTTTAAAGAAAATCCAAACTCTTTATATTATAACCCTTACTGGTCAAGCCAAGTCTAACGCTCTAGTCTAACGTCTCTCAGTACTGTCTCTTATGAATCCCACACTCCGGCAAAACTAAACTAGTGTCAGTTTACAAAGCAACTTGTACTCTTGCTCACATCTCTATGCCATCTGTTGCTCCTTCCACCTTGATTTTCTTCCCATGGCTAAACTGGATGTACATGTGGTGAGAGCTGCTCTGTCTCCCCCCAGGTTAGATGCCCCTCTCCTGCACTCCATAGCATTTCTTCACTCAATATAGGTTATTTATTGAGTGACTGACACAAGCCATGCATTGCACAAGGTATTGGACATACATGGCACTGAACAAGAGACATAGCCCTACCCCAAAGGAATCTTGTGGTGAAGCTTACTAGAGTGGCCATTAAAATTTTGCCGTTTCTGTCAGTCTCTTCCTCCTCCAAGTAAACAGGATTCTAGGCCGGATGCAGTGGCTCACACCAGTCATCCCAGCACTCTGGGAGGCTGAGGAAAGTGGATCACCTGAGGGCGAGTTTGAGACCTGGCCAACATGGCAAAACTCAGTCTCTATTATAAACACAAAAATTAGGCAGGCATAGTGGCACACGCCTGTAATCCCAGCTTACTAGAGTGCAGTGAGGAGAGGCTAGCTCCTAGCCTACTAGAGTTCTGTGAGGAGGAGACTGAGACAGGAGAACCACTAGAATCCAGGAAGCAGAGGTTGCAGTGAACCAAGAATTTGCCATTGCACTCCAGCCTGGGCAACAGAGCAAGACTCCATCACACACACACAAAAAGATTCTAGGGACAGTGACAACCTCTTTCAGCTCTGCAGTCTCAGGACCTACACACCAGGTAAATAACTTTAAAGGGTCAAAAAAGCTCCAGTTGGTTGCAGTTGGAAGCATTTATTTCTGTGCACTCTGCCTTTCCTGCCTCCTTTCGATTAGGAGCATAAACCTAAAAACATCACTTGTTGAATTATTCTGACACTTGGAACTGGCTTTCTTCTCTTTGTTAAATGCAAAGACAAACCATCCCAGTTACTCCCCATATCTGCTTTTTGTTCACCATTGTATACCCAAAAGTATGCACCATTATCTAAAACAGCATCTAGAGCACATGATTACTGACAGTTATTTACATGATGCAAGAATGACTAAATGAATAAATGAACAGATACGCTGGCATTGAGTATTGAGTACCTTAGTCACCTTCTGATAACCACTTTTTGCTTTATGTTTTACTATATATAGTTCGAGATTTTAAGTTACAAGCCTCCATTCTATCAAAACTAGGCTTACTGCCCACTTCCTGTTTTAGCAACAGGCAACTTAATGCATGCTGAATCCTAACTCTTCTTATTCCATGATTTAACCTATCTTTACTAAGAATACAAATCTGTTTGTAACTATGAAACTGATAAAATGTAAGCATAAAAATGTGAACTAGTTCAGAGTATAGAGTAGCTATTTCTCAAATTATAATATTAAAAGTCTAAATTCTTTTTCTCCAGATGGATAAAGAAAAATAAGTTGGCTTATTATACAATGATATATATATATTTATCTCCACATTCTCAACTCTCTGAAGGTATTTTAAGATGGATATTCCCTATCCTTTTTGCATGAATGAGTGTAGTTTAAGATAGGTATAAACAGATGCTTGCGCTGCTCTGAATGAACCCTTTTCCCTTTCTAACCTGCAAACTAAAATTTTCCATACCATACTCTAACTCTGTGCTTCATTATCACGTAGAATATTTCCTTTCACCACTTTGCTTTCAATGTTCTCATTTCAATGCACAATCCAACTTGGCCAATCTTCCATCATTCATCTCTCACTACCTCCAAATAACAATCCTAAGCATAACAATAGCAGCTTCATGTGTGTGAAGTGTCTCAGAGCCCTAACTGGTTACTATGTTTCCACTTTACATACAAGGAAACAGGCTTAAAGAAGTTAGTAAGTTTTCCAGAGTCACAAAGCAAAGGAGGGAGAGAACAGGGATTTAAATAGTGGTTTATCAGCACTCAAAATCATGCTGCTATTCTTACTTCCCAAATTAACCACATAACATTGTTATAACAATAAACATGATCTGGGCTCTCCAAAGCAAGCATGACAGAAAGTTCTTCCCAAAGCTGAGTAATGTTCAATATGACATATTGACGAATTATAAGTTATCTAGCTGGAATTAAACAAGTAGGATGACCCTCTGAAAAAGAAAATGTCTGTCTGAAGCTAAGTACTAAATAAGGCTCAAACCCAATTTTTTTTTTTTCTTTTGAGATGAAGTCTCGCTCTGTTGCCCAGGCTGGAGTATAGTGACACAATCTGAGCTCACTGCAACCTCCACCTCCTGGGTTCAAGCAATTCTTCTGCATAAGCCTCCTGAGTGGCTGGGATTACAGGTGCCTGCCACCACACCCAGCTAATTTTTGTATTTTTAGTAGAGACAGGGTTTCACCATGTTGGCCAGGCTGGTCTCCAACTCTTGACCTCATGATCTGCCCACCTCAGCCTCCCGAAGTGCTGAGATTACAGGCGTGAGCCACCACGTCCAGCCTAAACCTAGTATATTTTAACCCATATCCTAACAATTTAAGTCATCTATTAAGCTCCCCAATGTTCGAAATACACAACCACTTTTTATCGATTTCTCTTCTTGTAAACTCAGTCTGCCAATAGCTCCTGCACTTAAACAAGCTGCAACCTATATTCTGAAAGAACACAGAAGTAACTTTCTGAAAAACCAAAAATATACCAAGAATGTGAATATGTTATGAAAATCACCCGAGCAAACAAAAGCTTCTTTATACTTCGAAACAATTTTCTAGCCAAAAATGTTCTAATACTAGACTGGCACTGCTCAAGGTGGGAATATTGGGTCTCTTTCACTGCCTCTGCACTGCTGCTTCGTACCAGGCTTGCCACCTAATTGGTACTAAGCTACTGACTAAATCAATACCCTAAAAGAAAAGAGGCTGTAAAATTACCAAATTTAAAAAAAGCAATATTAATAGTAACAACAACTTGCCCATTTTGTATACAAAGCAAATGATGAATATAAACTGTTTTTCAGTTTTTAAATATAAATCAGGGAATACTGAAGATGAGCCCTTAAATTCCCACAGTAGAAATAACTACATTATTAGGAACTGTACAACAAACACCAGGTTGATCCTGCCCTAAAATCATTTTTAATTACTTATATGACTAGCCATGCACTAAGAATTATATCTCACATTTACAAAAGAGTCACAATTTACAATAATCTCTACATAACAGATGAACAAAAAGAGATTTACAGAGGTTAAGGAGCTTGGTCAACATCATACAGGGAGCAAGGATCAGATATGAATGCAAAGCACAAATCTGTCTACAGCTTGTGCTCTTCAACACTGTTCTATTCTGCATTGCAAAAAATATCCCCATAAAATTATACTGGGTGAAAGGCTTAAAATGTCAGAGACATTAATCTACTTAAATTAATCGATAGGCATAGTCAATACATTCAACACAAGACAGCTCTTCTATCATATTTGAGAGAACTAATGGCTATCATGGTATATGATAGGGGCCATGTTGTCTACCTGTGAAAGACACCAAAAGAAACTCTAGGGGAACAGATACCAAAAAAATGATCTATCTATAAACCAAATTCCAGAAATAATTAGAGCAACAACTCCTATGGGAGCTGGGAGAGGTAACTAATTAGGGACCCAAAATCATTTGTGCATCATGGTTTAGCTGCAACTGGTGACCATTACCTGAGTAACAGAAGCAGTTTGCAAAGTGAACAACTTCAGGCCTAGGTGAGGAAAAATAAGCACACTTCACCCTGTTGCTCTTCTCAAAAGCAACTAGAAAGCCTGAAGAGAAGAACTGCAGAAGCTATTTGAGGACGCTGAAAAGTAAACAGTAGCAGGTGGATGAGGGAGGAATAGAATTCAAACCACCACCAAATCAACATATTTAAGCAAGACCCAGTGTCTTCTCCTAACATGATACCCAAAAAGCGGGGGATACAATCCAAAGTTACTCCGCATAGGAGAAACCAGGAAAAGCTCAATTCCCATGGAAAAAGAAAATCAAAACAAGCCAATACTGAAATGACACAAAGGTCAGAATTATCTCAAAGACTTTAAAACAGCTATTATACAAATAATCCTATAAACAAGCACACACACAACATACTTGCTATCACTAATTATCTACCCTTTATCTCTTAAATCAACTGGCTTTGCCTCCCACCTCTCCACCAAAACTCTATTCAGATTACCAACGACCTCAATACTGCTAAATCCAATGGTGAACACTCAGATATTATCTGCTCTGTCAGCTGCAACTGTCAGGTTATTATTCCTGCTTCACTTCTCATGGTTTCCAGGACACCATCTTCTCCCGGTTTTCTTCCTACCTCACAGGTGTTCCTTTCCAGTCTCTACAGCTGTTCTTCTTCTTCTCCCAAACTTGTTAATTCAATAGTTCCCCCAAGACTCTGTCCTTTCTTCTCTTACTTATGCTCGCCTCCTAGGCAAACTCACTTTAAAGGCTACATTTATGCTAACTCTAGCTCAGATTTCTTCAAAAATCCCAACTTGAAAATTCAGCTGCCTGGTTGTGCTGGGCTGTTGTCATTTCTGCATCATTACCACCACCTTCTATATTCACCTGTGTGTCACAAGGAAGCTAGAACTACATTTCCCAGAAACCCCTTCCTGCTACAACTCAGGGTTAGAGTCAACTAGTAAGAGCCACTTGTGCAAGACTGGTAAGATGGAAGAGGACACTATCCTCTGGAAGCAGTTGCAGGTTGAGGTGTTAGGAGAAAAAAATAACTCATCTATTTTGGAAACTAAAACTTAGAGCAGCTCTTACTGACAATTCCCAGCGTCTTCCAAGACTCCAAGAACCATCCACTTCAACCACACAGCAGAGACTTGAATTCTGAGATCACTGCCAATTCCAGATGAGCTCCTGGAAAGCACTCAGTGTAAACAGCTGCTTCCTCGACCTTCGATTGTCCAACCCTTCCAACAGTAGTAAAGGACTATAATTCTGTGTATTTTAAAAAGTGTCTTGAGTGGTTTCTCTTTCCCTGACCAAATCCTGATGGATATACTATGTTGGGACCAGCTTCTAGATCCCTTAGAGAAGTGAAACATCACTTAAGTGAATAAAAATGTCCAAGAGATAGTTTAAAGCTCAGATATTGATCTTCACCCTCCAAACCTTCTTTACACACTTTTCTCTATCTCAGTTCATGACAACTCCTTCCTTCCAGTTGTCCAGACCAAAAAACAATGGATGGCATCCTTGCCTCTTCTCTTTCTCACAATCCACATTCAATCTGTCAGCAAATAATGTCAGCTCTTCCTGGCAAATCTGCCCAGAAACTGTCCACTTAGCTCCACATCCTCCACCACCACCATGACTTGAGCCATCATCACCATTCACTCAAATGAATGCAACGGCAACCTGACAGGCCCCCTGCTTGTAACCTCGCTGCTCTGGTGCCTATCCTCAACATTGCAGATCAGGTATCAATCAGGTATCATCATTTCTCTGCTCAAAACCCTAAATGACCCTTCATCTTATATGGATAACTTAATCATGTTTGACTGCAACAAAGAAATATGTCAAAAAAAAAATAAACAAAAGGACTTGGTTACAACATAAGCTTTTCAATAAGAACAGTTGCTCAAAGAGTTGAAGATATTGAGAACATCATCAATGTCAATCAAAACCAAGGCAAATGATTTTTGAATGATTTCCCTTGGTTGCTGACATTGCTTAGCTTTTTATTCAAGAAGTCAATGCCAAGTCTGAAGTGACTAAAGATTTAGTCTCTAAAAATAGTCTGTGTGGAACTACAAATATGAATATTTTCAAAGTTGAAAAAACACTGATTTAGTACAACCTGAAGTGGAATCTGCTAAGATGCATGACAACTGGTGATAGTAAAAATATATGGAGAGAAGAAAAAGTATTTGCTGTACAAATTTATAAAAATTAAGAAAATGTTATGGCAAGTACAATGTAGAAAGTATTTAAATCTGTCAGGTGTTATTGTACAAGTAGCATTCACGGTGAGCTTCATTAGTTCTTGTAGACTTAACCATTGTCAGTTCCTTGAATTCTTCAGAAACAGAAAGTGAGTATCCTGACTTGTCCTAACACATGGCAGTTAAATGGTTAGTGGTAGGTTTTATTGTGACCTTATGACCTCAGAGTCAAGACTCAAATTTTTCTCAAAGAACCTCCTTCAGTTAACACTATTATCAAACACTAAGTAGCTCTGCAATCAATTTCTTCTACAGACTTGATGTTTCTTTTCTTTTTTTTTTTTTTTGAGATGGAGTCTTGCTCTATCTCCTAGGCTGAAGTGCAGTGGTGCCATCTCAGCTCACTGCAACCTCTGCCTCCCAGGGTCAACCGATTCTCCTGCCTCAGTCTCCCACGTAGCTGGGACTACAGCACCACCATGCCCGGGTAATTTTTTTTTTTTTTGTATTTTTAGTAGAGACAGGGTTTCACCGTGTTGGCCAGGATGGTCTCTATCTCTTGATCTCATGATCTGCCCACCTCAGCCTCCCAAAATGCTGGGATTACAGGCATGGGTCACCACACCCAGCCAGACTTGATGTTTCTTAATGTATTCAACCTAAGTTTACAAGGGAAAACAGTACTTATATGAGGAACTTATAATGCAGTAAAGTAATTTCAACGACAGCTAACATTTGAATCACAAGTGCATTAAGCTTCTTTACATACTTTTTGTATGTCAAAAGTTAAAACAAAAAGCAAGATTTCAATCCTGTGCAAATTTGCAGCCAGTATAGTTTCTAAGTTCAAACCACATTCCAGTGGCATTTTTCAAACTCTAATGCAAGGCAAAGAAAATTTACATATTTCAGAATCCATTTAACTATGTAATTGAGGTGCTTCCATCTAACCACCAATAGAAAGTGATTAATCTGCAATGCATGACATGCTAGAAGGCAATTATTAAGGATAATCTAATAGAATTCTATAAATGCCTTCTAAGCAATGAATATGCTTGTGAACTGATATCAGTATTTGGATGTATCCTGTCAGGATTAAGACATTTTCAAAGATAAAATATGTAAAATCTCCTTGCAGATTAGCATTAAGAGATGAACATTTGTAATTGATGTGACAATAGTGAGCACTAAGTTCGAACTCTAATTTAGCCAAATGTTATCTACCTCCTCCCCTAAAAAAGAAAAAGAAATCGATTTCTCTCATTAGACCTGTATTATTTTTAAAAATTATACTCAATTACTTTTTTTTTTTTTTTTTTGAGAGGGAGTCTCACTCTGTTGCCCAGGCTGGAGTACAGTGGGGCATGATCTCAGCTCACTGCAGCCTCCACCTCCAGGGTTCAAGCAATTCTCCTGCCTCAGCCTCCCAAGTAGCTGGGACTACAGGCACATGCCACCACGCGTGGCTAATTTCTGTATTTTTAGTGGAGATGGGGTTTCACTATGTTGGCCAGGCTAGTCTTGAACTCCTGACCTCAAGTGATCTGCCTGCCTCAGCCACCCATGGTGCTGGGATTACAGGCACAAGCCACCGTGCCCAGCCTCAATTACTTTTATATTTTGAATTTTGTCAATGAAATTTATTTTCTCTCATTATTTAAATACCTATATAATATTCTTATTTTGACTATTCATCTGCAAAACCTAAAATATTCACTATCTGCTCCTTTACAAAAAAAGTTCGCCAATCCTTGTTTTAGTCAACTAGACTCCCAGATCTTCTACACGGGTAGAGTTAAGACACGTTTTGTCCAGCTTTAACTTTCTCCGTTACTTTTCTTTTTAAACTAAATCTGCCATTTTACATTTATTCCTGACAAGTTTCACTCTATGGATTTTAGCACTTCAGTACCACATGTCAAAATAGTTTAAAAATCTAAAATTCTAAAACTGAGCTGTCTCTCAGTGCTACTCCTGTTCTTTATTCAAATCTCTGATAGGAATGTTAGAACAGGTGTCAAGTATGACACACTTCTGGAGACATCCTCACCTATGTGTAGAAATTCTAATTTTTCAGTTTTGTGGCAAATGTTACTATATGTGGTTGCAACATATCTTCTAAGAGCAATAATAATTTCTTGAACTCCCTAGTAATGACAGAAATAATAATTTGCTTTTCCAGGGCTGATGCAGTAAAGTATTAACCACGTTGCTCAAAAAACAGTTTGGTCTTTTGCCCAGCTCCTGGGAGATAATCTAAGCCTTTGGAAGCTCCTGCCTGATAAGGTTGTCTTTGTTTACCTGGGGACCCTGAACCACAGGAAACACCAGTCTTGACCTGCCAGGGGGTTGGAGAGTAAGGTCGCCTATGATTCTCCATAAAATGGCCATCTGCCCTTTCTCGGTTATTTCCTCATCTCTAAAGTAAAAGCTTTGGACCCTAAGTTTAGATATATCCCTAAAATTCTAGATTACTTAAAGCAATTAGAGTAAAAGGGGCACACAAAAAAAGGAGAAAGTTTACTTTCCAATAAAATGGTCGAAAAGGCAAACTCATAGGATAGATGTAAATCAAAGTCATCAATTATTTGCCAACCACAAAATCAACCATGTACTGTTAAAAATAAACCCACATGTTGACAACATGCACTTAAACTAAGTTACTTCTGCAACTTGATTTCTCAAGGCAATTCCTTAGTATTAGGATCTAATACTATTTTTTCCAAACAGAAAACAAAATCTGCCACCTAAACTTTGCCATGACCAAGGAAAAACAGATTCAAAGCTTTTTTCCTACCGTGGAGTTACAATAATCCCCAGCCTGAAATTTGAGAGTGATACCTTAATCAGTCTAGATTTTTACTTTTGACTTCTACGCCACTGCTAGATTCCATCATTTCTTATATCTTTGCCCCATCACACAAGGAAGTGACAATTTTTCTCAACAGGAAAGGAGAAACTTTGTTAGAGATTGCTCCATTTCCAATCTCTCCTAAGTTCTCTCTGCTCTATATGGAGCAGCTTACCAAGTTCATCAAATTTCTGCAGGGACTATTATCTGTAGTCTGTAATCTCTAAATTACATATAATAATGCTGACATCAAATAAGAACCAATCCAGTGCAGACTCCAGAACATGGTACAAATCTGCCTAATGCTCATATCTCAACAACTACTCAGCAGCCACACTGCTTCTCCTGCTTTGTTCGACCAAGGGTTCACCATGACAACACAATATAGGGATTGTCTTACAACTCACTATTCACACATTTCTAATGCAGCTGAAGAAACTACTCATTTATGGTGCTGGTATGTCCTACCTAAAACTGACATGATCTCTAATAGCCACATGAATACTAAGCTATGTCAATACTCTACAAACTTTAGCTTTCTGTAATGTTCAATAGCATGTTGAAGCATTCCATGCCTGTCAGAGTCTCTGGCTGGCTTTCTATGTACCAAAAATGTGTCCTGTTTTGTCTTTCGGAAAAAAGGAAAAACTAGGGAAAAACATTCAAATTGTTGGTTGATACAGTCCAACTTAGAAAACAGTTGCATGTGTATGCATTTTACTTGCCATGTGAGATGCAATACATTCAAAGTAAAAATCCTGTGATTTGGATGATGTTTCTCCCTCGCCAACACAGACCTTAAGAGTACACCAGATGTGTACAATCTAACGAAAACTGGTTCCTCCTTTTGGTTGGACTCCCTTTTGATGTGATCAAAGCTCCAGAATTCTCTCCCCAGGGAAAAACAGCTCACATACCTCCACAATTCTGCTGAGAATTTCAGGGTTCATGGACCTAAAAGACGATGCTCCCTCCTCAAAGCAATCACTAATACATTCCAGGGAAAAAAATTAAGAGCAAAAAGAGCATCACGAACTCATCACCAAAGAAGAAACCTGGAAGCCACCCTGGAATTACGCTGGATTCCTTCTCTCAGCCTTGCCATTTCACTTACCTAGTCACGTCTGTATACCAACTCAGAAACAGGCTTCAAATAAATCCCTACTTTCCATTTCCTCAGCTGTGCCCTTAACTCCTTCATTTATTTGTACAACATAATTATATAATTAAAAGAACATCGTCTATTATTAAACAGACTGTATGTTATTAAATTCAACCTCTGAACTTTGTCCCTCTCACTTTATTAGCTAAATAACAGCAGGTGAACCATTTCCTTAATGACGAAGGTTGGGCAACTTTTCCCCTTCTAATGTGGATTACTATCTTCCTTACTGATCCTTGTGCCTCTAGTCCAATCACCCTCCTGCCATATAAATCTGTTCTTGCTGTACTAGGACATAAAAAATTTATATCAGAATCAAATCCAAATTGCTTTGATCCTGCCCAGTATCAACTGCAACTCCTTCTGTACCCAACCCAACCTATTTCTCCAGATGTGATAAAAAATATTCAGTTCCACAAAACCCCAGCCTCTCACACCTCTATGCCTTTGCACATGAGTGGAATGCCCTTCCCATCTTCCACTGAACAAAATTCTAGAAAAAGGTCATGCTATCTAGTCCACAGCCAGTTTTTATATGGAGTCTGGGCTAAGAACGATTTTTACATTATTAAAGGGTTCAGGAGAGGGGAAATAAAGAAAAAAATGACAAAATATGCAATAGGCTGTATGTGTATATGTGGCCCCGAAAGACTGAAGTTTCTACTCTTTGGCCTTTAAAAGGAGAAGTCTGACGACTCCTGAGGCTAGGCACCACAAGGAACTTACCCTCCAGACTGTCAGAGCACACTAAGACACAACTGCACACATTAAGCCACATGCCACAGAACTGTATCAGCCTCACGCCCCCTCAAGTTTATACCTTCAGGGCTTAATACTGTACCAGGCACAAAACAGTATTTTTTAAGTGGTGAACAAATGAATTAACTGAATGAACCAGATCAAGAACTGGTGAAACAGATAATGGAAAGGACTTGTGCTTTTAATAGTAAAACACTATTTACTTCTGTTAAAGATACTATTAATAACCTTAACACCTTCCATTTGTATACCACTCTACACAGTAACTGCACATATAACATCAAAGGCTGAGACCATAAAAACTATACTTTATAAATAAAGACATTGAGAAGCACAGAAACTAACTTGCCAAAAGTCACATGACTAAAGGCAGAGACAGTATTTGAAGTTGGGTCTTCTTTCCTAGATAAAATGCATTTTCTCTTAAACAGAGACCTTCCTCTCTACACAAACCACAGTACCTAGGCACTTAACTACTAATGCCTGACATTTAGGAGACAGATAAAATTTAATTTCTGACCCACTGTTTAACTCTGATAATTTTCAAGTTAATGCTATTTTCTGAGGAGAAAAAAATGAAATGGACACCCAAAATAAACCCAAGACTAAAAGGTCTCAGGATAACCACAAGCTACAAATTTTCTTTCTTCCTTAAGAATCGGTCCTTGAGAAAGCAACACAAAATTAAACAGCTTAATTAACAAATGCCACTGAAAGGAAAGCAGCTGCAGTCACAGCATGAACCCTCTGTCTGTCAGCTAAGCTAAAACAAACTGGCAGTTGAAGTAGTAGTCACTTGTCTTTAAGCTTCAGTCTGGGTAGAACAGAATCCAAAAGCTGATAATGTACATTAACACCTCAACTTTAACCAGAAAACAACACAAGTGTTTCCAGAGGCAGAAAATAAATAGAAGAAACTCTATTAATATTTTTAAAAGTCTAAAAATCTGTTAGTCTAATCTTTTTTCCATAACTAAGGTATAAATTATACATAACTAGAGTTTAAGTGGCTAGATGCCTAAAAGTTTGAGTTGTGACACAAGAGTTTAGCCAAATTCAACTACAATTATGGGTCTATTTAAGACAACATTAATTTCAAATAATTGGTACCATATAGAACACATTTTCTGACTACAAACCAATTCTAGAAATGTCACAAGATACACTGCAAGAAAGTTAATTTGTTTGTAATTTATCCAACACTTTAAAATAAATCATGAATCATCAAAGGAATCTTAGAATTTAGAAAATATGTCTAAATATTGAACTTTTTTATTAAATAGAACAATAATGCTTTATGGGCGTGAAGTGGCTCATGCCTGTAATTCCAGCACTTTGGGAGGCCAAGGTAGGAAGACTGCTCAAGCCCAGAAGCAAGAGACCAGCTTTAGCAACAGAGTGAGACCCTGTTTCTAAAGAAAATTTAAAAATTAGCCAGATATGGTGATGTGCACACCTGTTAGTCCCAGATACTTGGAAGGCTGAGTGGGAGGATCACTTGGACCTGGGAGGTCAAGACTGCAGTGAGCTGTGATCGTCCAATTGGACTTCAGCCTAGGTGACAGAGTGAGACTTTGTCTCATAACAATAATAATAAATGCTGTATGAACTAAATAAAAATACTTCACACCAAAACTTAGCCTTTAGATAAAGAGAGATTCCTTAAACAAATCAAAACAATAAAAAGTACAATCATAAAGGAAAAAAGAAAGAAAGCTTATGATATTAAAATTAAGAACTTTAGTTCCAAGACACCTCAAAGGTAAGGAAACAAACCACAAACTGGAAGAAAATATTCGCAACACATAACGATAAAGGACTGCAACCCACGGATAGAAAGAACAGCGAGTCAATTTAAAAAAAAAAAAGGAAGTCCAGAAACTTAACAGGTCCCCACAGAAGACAAAACAGATAGCAAATATATTAAAAGTGGCTCAACATCATTAGTAATAAGGGAAGTTCAATTAGAGCCACAATAAGATATGACACACCCACCAAAATGACAAAACTGAAAAAGTCTAACAAAATAAACTACAGACAAGGATGTAGAACAACAGGAGTGATATAGTTTGGCTGTGTCGTCACCCAAATCTCATCTTGAATTGTAGCTCCCACAATTCCTACATGTTGTGGGAGTGACCAGTGAGAGGTAACTGAATCATAAGATGGGCTATTTCCCGTGCTGTTCTCATGATAGTGACAAAGTTTCATGAGATATGATGGTTTTATAATGGGGAGTTCCCCTATACAAGCTCTCTTGACTGCTGCCATCCATGTACAATGTGACTTTGCTCCTCCTTGCCTTCCACCATGATTGTGGGGGCCTCCCCAGCCATGTGGAATGTAAGTCAGTTAAATCTCTTTCCTTTCTAAATTACCAAGCCTTAGGTATGTCTTTATGAGCAGCATGAAAACGAACTAATACAAGGAATCATTATATTAGTAGTGATATAAATTGGTATAACTACTTTGAGAAGCAATCTGGCAATAACTGGTCAGGTTGAAGACTGGCCAGCCCTATAACCCAGCAATTACACTCCTAGATACACAGGTTATGCACATCCATGTCTATGAGCAACAAGAGTGTTCACATGTGTGCAGCAGTGTTTGCAGTGGAGCAAGAGATTGCCAACAACCCAAATGCTCATCGACTGTAGGCTAGATTATAAAACAGTTAAAATGAATGAACAATAACATATAGCACCTCAGATAAGTATTACAGAGGTGGAAAGAAAATAGCAAGTCATATAAAGACATATAGCATGATTCCCTTAGTATAAAATTCAAAACAGACAAAACACGAAGTTAAGAAATGGTAACAACAGGCATCTGTCCTTCAAGTTGCCTGTGGGGACTCTTCCAAGTCGCTCTAAAGCTTTTTTTTTTTTTGAGGAGTCTCGCACTGTTGCCTGAGCTGGTATGCAGTGGCAAAATTTTGGCTCACTGCAACCTCTGCCTCTCAGGTTCAAGCGATTCTCCTGCCTCAGCCTCCTGAGTAGCTAGGATTACAGGTGCCCACCACCATGCCCAGCTAATTTTTTTTTATTTTATTTTTAGTACAGACGGGGGTTTCACTATGTTGGCCAGGCTGGTCTCAAACTCCTAACCCCATGGTCTGCCCACCTCGGCCTCCCAAAGCACTGGGATTACAGGCGTGAGCCACCAAGCCCGGCCTCAAAAGCTTTTTAATAAACTTCCACTCTTGCTCTGAAAAAAAAAAAAGAAAAAGAAATGGTAAAAACAGTATCATTCAATGACCGCTGTTTTAAATGTCAGGGATTCAACAGAGAACAGGGAAACATTTTGCCCTCACAGACTCTATGTCACCACCAAGAAAGAAACTAAAAAATAAGTGAAATACAAACAGTAACAGATGGTGAAAAGGGCTTGAAGAGAAATGAGGCACTAAGGGGACTGAGGGAAGATGTCTTTAGAAAGAGTGACATAAGGCTTCACTTACACAGTGGCACCGGTGTAAGGCGTGGGAGTGGGATGGGACAGAGCCACCTGTGGGGCAGGAGGAAAGGGGCTGTGATCAGGGAACACACGTGGGCCTTTCAAGGTCATGGGAAATCCCATTGTTGAAGCTGGGCAGAAGGTACCTAGGGTTTGCTTTGTTATCACCCTCTACACCAGAACAGCCAACTATGGCCCACGGGCCAATGTGGTCCCACTTGTTCTTATACAACCCATGAACTAAAAATGGTTGTTACATTGTATATGGTTAAAGAAATTAAAACAATAATGTTTCACACCATATGAAATTATATAAAATTCAGATTAAAGTTTTACTAGACACAGCCAGCTTGTCCAGTGGATACTGTAGCACTGTAACAGCAAAGATGAGTACTTGTGACAGAGGTCACAGGTGGCCCACACAAAGCCTAGAATGTTTACTATCTACCCCTTCACAAAGAAAGTTTGTTGGCCCTTGACCTAGGGCATAATTAGGGACTTAACCAAGGCTCACTTGGGTATCCTCCCTCCAGGTTATCAGCGCTCAGAGCATTCTTCATCTCTACCTTATGTTTTACACATACTCTTTTGCATCTCTTCAGTTTAATAAAATCGTTTTTTGAAAAAGACTAGCATATTTCTTTGATAAATCTTGCTCTATTAAAGCTCCATGCTTCACCACCAACTCAGTTTAAAATAAAAATGACTCAGTTAAAATCAGACATGTACTGCTATCAGGAACATTAAACCAATACAGCAACGCACAGCAAGCTACAGTTTATTTTGACTCAAGTATAGTTTTAAGAAAAGAAAAGGGCCGGGCACGGTGGCTCACACCTGTAATCCCAGTACTTTGGGAGACTGAGGCTGGTAGATCACAAAGTGAGGAGTTCAAGACCACTCTGGCCAAGACGGTTAAACCCCATCTCTACTAAAAAAAAAAAAAACAAAAAAATTTGCCAGGCATGGTGGTGGGCGCCTGTAATCCCAACTACTCAGGAGGCTGAGGCAGAGAATTGCTTGAACCCGAGAAGCAGAGGTTGCAGTGAACTGAGATCACGCCACTGCACTCCAGCCTGGGCAACAAAGCAAGACTCTGTCTCAAACAAAAAAAAAAAATTCCAACTAAAGGCACCAAGTCTGTGGAGAGTCCCCACTGCCTTGCTTAGCTCACTGGGTCATTAAGATACACACTGGATCATTTAGATATGAGACAGCAAGCTGCATCACCCACTCACAGGAGAACCTTAGAAAAGCAGCAGAGCTATATTCAACTCCTTCCCTATCTTTTCTAAGAAATGCATTACAGGTCAGGCACAATGGCTCACCTGTAATCTCAGCACTTTGGGAGGCTGAGGCGGGTGGGTCATCACGAGGTCAGGAGATCGAGACCATGCTAGCTAACACAGTGAAATACAGTCTCTACTAAATATACAAAACAAATTAGCTGGGCGTGGTGGCATACACCTGTAGTCCCAGCTACTCGGGAGGCTAAAGCAGGAGAATTGCTCAAACCCAGGAGGCGGAGACATGCATTCCAGCCTGGGCGACAGAGCAAGACTCTGTCTCAAGAAAAAAAAAAAAAGAAAGAAAGAAATGTATCATGAATTATTATGTCACATTATAGCAGGAGTTGTCCAATGTTAGCATATGTTTTCAAAAGCCTTCACAACTTTTAAGTATGAATCAGTACCTTTGAAGAGTTAACAATACTTATTAAATGATAGTGGTTGAAAGTGGTAATGAATAAACAGGGGATTCATTACAACATTGTTTTTGTGTATATCTGAAAACTTCTACAAGATTTTCAAATTGATATTTTTAGTTATTAAATGAAATACGCATTTAACAGAAAAGTCACAGAATTTTCATTTCAAAGAATCCTGTCTTTCAAAATCCTTAGAACAAAATAGTTTTTCATCATCCTTGCTAGTAGCAACTAAAAAAAGAAACAGGTGCTTATTTTAAAATCTTTGTTAAGGCTTTCATCAACAATCTGAGAAAGTGAAAGGACATTCACCTAAAGGAATACTATGAATTACTATTATCTTAAAGTTTTCCAAGTTCTTGTTGAGGCCCCAATACAGACACCTACTTCTCTAATTCAATGTGTAAGAAAGGCATTACAACTGGTAAACTTGTCCACGTGTCAGTCTTTATGCAGACGGATGGTGGAGTATTCCTCCAGGACAAGAAGGCTGGTTCATCACTCTCCTAGAGGGAGGGAATTAAAGGAGGGAGGCAAGGGGCCAGGGAAAGAAGAAAGGAAAGCTATGCCTCTATTTTCTCTGTGTAGACAGAGACAATGAATGCAAATATCTCATTCCATTTGACGTGCAATTTTACAAACTGAGCAAAAATGCAGGGAGGATTGAGTACTTTGAAAACTGGAAAGTTTTTAATATAAACATTTATTTTTAATAACTGTTACTTTTCACAAAGCATTTAATAAGACTAATCGGGCCTGGCGCGGTGGCTCAAGCCTGTAATCCCAGCACTTTGGGAGGCCGAGGCGGGTGGATCACGAGGTCAACAGATCGACACCATCCTGGTCAACATGGTGAAACCACATCTCTACTAAAAATACAAAAAATTAGCTGGGTATGGTGGCGCGTGCCTGTAATCCCAGCTACTCAGGAGACTGAGGCAGGAGAATTGCCTGAACCCAGGAGGTGGAGGTTGCAGTGAGCCGAGATCTCGCCATTGCACTCCAGCCTGGGTAACGAGAGCGAAACTCCGTCTCAAAAAAAAAAAAAAAAAAAGACTAATCACTGCCAGTCGCAGTGGATCAAGCCTGTAATCCCAGCACTTTCAGAGGCTGAGGCGGGTGGATCACTCGAGGTCAGTTCAAGACCAGCCTGGCCAACATGGTAAAACCCCATCTCTACTAAAAATACAAATATCAGCTAAGTGTGGTGGCATCCACCTGTAATCCCAGCTACTCAGGAGACTGGGATGGGCTCAACTACTTGAACCTGGGAGGCAGAGGTTGCAGTGAGTCATCACTGCACTCCAGCCTGGGTGACAGAGTGATACTCTACCTCAAAAAAAAAAAAAAAAAAAAAAAAAGACTAGGCATTACATGATCATGTACTACAATCACATGTCACACAAGGAAACAGAGAAATTAGCAAATGAGCCCAAGGTTATAGAGACAGGATTCTGACCCCAGTTCCATGCCTTTAACTACCATACTCAGCAATAGTTATTCAACTTTCAAACTAAGTAAGACTCTCAGGGCCACCTTGCAACCCACACTTTGAAAACCAATGCCTTGATACTCAAAGTGAGGTCCACAGACCACCAGCCCTGGCATCACCTAGGAACTTAAGAAAAATGCAATCCTGAGCCCTTCCCAGTCAGACTGAATTGAAACTTAAAATGTAACAAGATCCCCAAGTGGCATACATGCATATTAAATGCTGAGAAGCCTTCATACAAAATAGAGTGCCCACATACACTCTATTTTGAAGTAGTTTCTCCAATTCAAATACATATCCTAGTACAGTTAAACTGAGCTTTCATCTCTTCTGTTTGCTGTGATCCCAAACCTGAAGGTAAACATGTGCTAGCAGGCTACTCCCCAGGTGGCGATGTAGAGTGGCCCTAACCTTGCCTCCATACCCATCCTCAGTCCCACTCCATCTTTACCACCCCTCTTTTATAGAGCCTAAGCCACAGCTCAACTTGCTGACTTATCTAAACCCTTCCTCCTCCTCGAGCAATAGATAATAAGGCCATGACTCCACTCAACATCCCCTGAATTCCTTGAAATGTGCCCAGGAACTACCAGGCATGAATCTAGTGCACAGTTAAGTTGGGAGAAAGGGACAGCTGGGACTACTTCAGTCATGTCCTCTGACCCTCACAACAGTGAACACATACTCAAAAGACTGGTATTCTGTGAACTAGAACAAGAGATTCCAACACAATCGTACTAACATTATACTACCAGTTAATAGGAAATACTGTGTGAATGGAAAAATATCCTGATGTAGCTTTTCCTCTCATATCTTATTTTTTATTTTGATTTTTTTATTTTTGTGAAATTTTATTTTCACTCTGTCATCCAGGCTGGAGTGCAGCGGCATGATCATAACTCACTGCAACCTCAATCTCCAGGGCTCAAGCAATCCTCGCACCTCAGACTCCTGAGTAGCTGAGACTACAGGCATCCACCACCATGCCCAACTAATTTTGTTAACTTTTTGTAGAGATAAGATCTCACTATGTTCCCCAAGCTGGTCTCAAACGCCTGGACTCAACTGATCCTCCTGCCCTGGCATCCCAAAGTGCTGAAATTACAGGCATTGAGTCGCTGTGCCTGGCCTCATGACATTTTTAAAAATCTGTGGTTTCTTGCCATTAGAAATCAAATTTAAGATGCTCCAAACCAACCTCCACATGGTTCTCATCAACATTCAGGCTTTTGCCCATTTATTTCTTCTTCCTAGAGCCTTTTCCCCCAACTTACTCCTCTCCACTTGGCTAATTCCTATTGTTCCCACAAGAGTGGGTGCTGTGGCAACCCTGCCAGCACCCTGCAGTGCCCTGCAACTTTGCACAGCACTGTGATTGCCTACAGGCAGGGACAGTGGGGCAAGTGCAATGGGAGACACTGGGTCTAGGACACAGGTCAACATTCAGTGTTTTCACAAAATCTCTCAGTTAAAATGACATATATTCGTAAGCTAAAATATCAATACTTATCTACTCAGTGTGCCACAGATTCACAATTCACCACCTAAACCAGTCTAAGAATCTACACTGTACATTAGGGATAGGTTTCACAATAAGTCTATTAAAGGAGTTCCATCATCTGTCCAGCTGTATAGATTCCAAAAAATTCAAACTGTAAACAGCAAGGATACTTACATGAATGGTTCTGAAATCCAGCTCCATGTACCAGTGCAAGGTGCTAATGAGGTTTTCATAGTCGAGCCGTATCTATCCACTAGAACTTTCTGGAATGATGAAAATGTTCTACGCCAGACTGCCCAATGTGGTAGCCACTAGCCACATGTGGCTAATAAGCACTGGAAATGGGACTAGTAACTGAGGAATGGGACTTTCAACTTCACTTAACTGTAATTAATTTCAATTTAATTGGCCACATGTGGCTAGTGATTACCACATCAGGTTCAGGTCTAGGCTCTGGAGTGAAATAAGAAAGAATGTGTCTTGGCTTCTTAATTTCCTCTGCTGTCTTGGAAATTAGAAATTTGGCTCCATGGAACTACATTAACACTTTCTGGACTGGGTGTGTAAGCACTGGACATGTATGGAAAAACACTGAAACTTCCTCAATAAACTAATAGGTGCTCTTTACATATGACTCTATTTGTGAAAGATAAAATTTATCCAGATCTCAGCTCTTTGGGTGATTGCCTATGCTGTGATAATCCATCATGGTTTTTTATTTTTTTTTTATTTTTTTAGATGGAGTCTCATTCTGTCCCCCAGGCTGGATTGCAATGGTGTGATCTCAATCACTGCAACCTCCACCTTCCAGGTTCAAGTGATTCTCCTGTCTCAGCCTCCTGAGTAGCTGGGATTACAGGCATCCGTCACGATGACCAACTAATTTTTGTATTTTTAGTAGAGATCGGGTTTGACCATGTTAGCCAGTCTGGTCTCCAACTCTTGACCTCAAGTGATCCACCCGCCTTGGCCTCCCAAATTTCTGGGATTATAGGCATGAGTGACCACACCCAGCCAACAGCTTTAAAATGCATAAAAGATTTAAACTCCAGAGATATACGTATGGCAAATAACCATATAAAATGATGTTCAACACTATTAGTCGAAATGCAAACTTAAACCACAATGAAATTCCATTACACACCGAAATTAAAATGGCTAAAATGTACAAGACTGACAATACCAAGTGTCGCCCTAATGATGTAGAGCAACCAGAACTCTCACCAACTGTTGGTGGGAATGCAAAATGGTACAAATCTAGAAGACAGTTTGGCACTTTCTTAAGAATTTTAACAGGCCAGGTGATGTGGCTCACTCCTATAACCCCAGCACTTTGGAATGCCAAGACTGAAGGACTGTTTGAGCATAGAAGTTTAGGGCCAGCCCTCAAAACATGACTAGACCTCATGTCTACAAAATTTTGTTTTTAATTAGCCATGTGTGATGGTGAGTGCCTGTAGTCCTAGCTACTCCAATGACTAAGGTGAGAGGATCACTTCAACCTGGAGGGTGGAGGCTGCAGTGAACCATGATCGCACCACTGCACTCCAGCCTGGACAACAGAGTGAGACCCTATCTCAAAAAATTTTTTTAAAAAGTTAAACATAAATATACCTTATGATCTAGCCATTCCAGTCCTAGGCCAACCATTCCCAAGAGACATGAAAGCCTATGCCCATACAATGCCTTGTACAAAAATATTCAGAGATCTACAATAATCCAATTCTCCACAAGTAAATGTAGACCTTCAATGTAATCCCAAACAACATCTGGAAGAATTATTTTAGAAGGTGACAAGTAATTCTAAAATATATACTGATCTGTAAAATGTCAAGGAGAGCCAAGTACTCTTGAAGAAGAACCAAGTAGGAAAGGTTCTACAATGAGATAAGATTTATTATAAAGCTATAATAATGTAGACAGTTTAGTGCTAGTTGAATCAAAACATCTAAAAACACAGTCTAAAAGACACACACGTATATGGACAGGCAATTTACAACGAAGGTGGCACTGCAGAGAAGTAGGGAAAAAGATACTCTTCAATAAATGGTGTTGGGATAACGAGATATCCACATATTAAAATGAAATTGATTTAATCTCTTCTTTAACAAAAATCAATTCCATGTGAATTATAAAGTTAAAGATGAAATGCAAAATTATTAAACATTTAGAAAATAACAGAGAAATTAGTTCACACCCTCAGAGTAGAAGACAAAAAAAAAGCAGTAACTGTAAAGGAAAAGACCAATAAACTAGACTACATTTAACTTAACTTCTGTTTATCAAAAAAATATCACTGAGGCTGGGCAGAGCGGCTCACATCTGTAATCCCAACACTTTAGGAAGTGAAGGCGGGAGGACTGTTTGGACCCAAGACTCTGAGAATAGATAGCCTGGGCAATACAGGAAGACCGTGTCTCTAAAAAAAAAGAAAGAAAGAAAAAGAAAAATTAGCCAGGCTGGTGGTGTACCCGTATTCCCAGCTACTCAGGAGGCTGAGGGAAAAGGATTGCTTGAGCCCAAGAGTTGGAGGATGCCGTGAGCTATGACTGCACCATTGTACTCCAGTCTGGAAAACAAAGCAAGACTGTGTCTCAAAAAAAAAAGTAAGTAAGTCAGTGAAACTGCATGCCATAAAGTAGGAGATAGTGGTAAGATGCATAAACAAGGCTGGGCATGGTGGCTCACAACTGTAATCCCAGCACTTTGGGAGGCCGAGGTGGGGCAGATCATCTGAGGACCGGAGTTCAAGACCAGCCTAGCCAACATGGCGAAACCCCATATCTACTAAAAATAAAAAAACTTAGCCGGGTATGGTGGCAGTCACCTGTAATCCCAACTACTTGGGGGAGGCTGAGGCAGGAAAATCGCTTGAACCTGGGAGGCACAGGTTGCAGTGAGCTGAGATCACGACACCGCACTACAGCCTGGGCAACAGAGCAAGACTCTGTCTCAAAAAAAAAAAAAAGATGTATAAACCAATAAAAGACTTGGGTTCTGAATATATACAGAAGCTATAAATTAATGAATCTCAAACAACAACAACAACAACAACACAGAAGACCTAACAGAAAAATACAGGCACTTGGCAAAACAGTAAATCCAGCAAAAAGGCCAGCAAGTTTATTTTTAAAAGTACAACCTCATTATAATCAGAAAAAGGCTATATAAAACCACAAGGCAGGATACTATAGAAACCACCAGAAGGGGTGTTGAGGGGAGACAGGTTATAAGAGCAGGGAAGAGGAAACTGGGCTGAAGTAATCAGAAAAAACTGTCAGTGACTGAAGTCTAACCTTTTAGTGACAAGTAACACAAGAATCATTTATTTACTAACATTTCCTGAAAAGCCACAATAGACCAGGCACGCTATTTATTTATTTATTTATTTTTTATCAGAGACGGGGTTTCACCATGTTGGCCAGGATGGTCTCAATTTCCTGAACTCGTGATCCGCCCGCCTCGGCCTCCCAAAGTGCTAGGATTACAGGCATGAACCACCGCGCCTGGCCCAGGCACTCTTAAAAGTACATTTAATGGTCATCACAGAATACAACTGACTATAAGTTGTAGCTTTAACTCTCCTTGACTAATTTGTTGTTTTGTTTTGTTTTTGGCAACAGGGTCTCCCTCCGTCACCCAGGTTGTAGTGCAGTGGTGTGATCAGGGCTCACTGTAGACTTTAACTCTTGAGCATCAGCAATTCTCCCACCTCAGCCTCCTGAATAGCTGGGACTACAGGCATGTACCACCACATGTGGCTAGTATTATTATTATATGCTTTGGTAGACACAAGATCTCACCATGTTGACCAGGCTAGTCTCAAACTCCTGGGCTCAAGTGATCCTCCACCCCGGGCTGGCCTCCCAAAGTACTGAGGTTACAGGTGTGAGCCAACAAGCCAGGCAACCTATTTTTTTTTTTTTTTTTTTTAAGAAGAAACTGCTCCAGGTCAATTTTCCCACCATCTAATTTCTATTATTTTTGCTTTCACTGAACTACACAGTTGAGTGAAAGATCATAGGGGGAAATTCATGTGGAAACATCCTTCTCATTGTTTTTAGATTACATTATTTTAATTTCATTTGTTTATCCCTACTTTTCTTCTCCATCTTGTTAACTTTCATACACTTAAATACCCTTAAGACTATACAACAAAATCATTTACTTTAGTCTTTCTAATTGACTCTCTTCAGACATCTGATCTTTTCTGAAACTCTTTCCATGGCTTTCATGTATCTATATTCCTCAACTATCAACACGCTGACAACCCAGAGAACGGACAGGAGACTCTTCGTCATGCCTTAAATTATTTACTGACCACCTATAATGGTATTATGATCAAGCTGTGGGGGGCTTAGAGATACCTAACAGATCTAATACAGAATTCTCATCTCTGAGCTCACAACATTCTATCTGCCAAGGGATGTGTCTAATGCTGCATAAGATATAACAGATTTAAGGGACATCACCAACTTCATCCTTGTAGATTGTCTAATTTTTATTTACCTGTTTATTGGGAGAAAAGGGCAAAAGGCAAAAGAATATATTAAATTTAGGCAAGAATTCAACACTAGGAATAAAAATCAATTTACACAATACAGCTTCATTAGTTACCCCAAGACTTGGCAATCACCCTGACTCTATTATATGCAAGCCAATTTTCCAGCACCAAAACAAAACCACCAGGGAGCTTGCGCCTTAAGCACCAACATGTACACAATCTCCTGGTATTTGCCAAAAGACACAAATCCAGGAGCCATACAAACTGCTATTTCAACGTAAAATTGTTCCTTCAAATTCCAAACCAAGATTTAAAAGAATTAAGCAGTCTCAGCATAAAACATTCAAAATCCCTAAGAAAAGCAGTTGTGAGATCTTCCCAAGAGTTTCGAAAATCCTAAAAAACATATTTAGATTCCTGAAGTAAGGGCAATCTCCTTAGCAAATGTAAGTGGTCAAGACACCATACACATACTTCAAATTAAGACTAATTTTTGCCTGCTATGACGTGCATTTCTTTTAAACCACCTTGAAGCAGCAGTTCACAAATGTTAGCACGCATTAAAGCACCTAGACAGCAAGTCTAAAAAGCTTGCAAGGCCAGGCATAGTGGCTCATGCCTGTCATCTCAGCACTTCAGAAGGCCAAGGCAGGAGGATTGCTTTAGCTCAGGAGTTAAAGACCAGCCTTGTCAACATGGTGAAACCCCATTTCTACAAATATGCAAAATTAGCCGGACGTAGTGGCAGGCACCTGTAGTCTTAGCTACTCAGGAGGATCACCTGAGCCTGGGAGGTGGAGGCCACAGTGAGCTGTGATCACACCACTGTACTCTAGCCTGGGCAATACAGCAAGACCCAGTCTCAAACAAACAAACAAAAAAATGAAAACAAAACAAAACAGGCCAAGTGAGGTGGCTCATGCCTGTAATCTCAGCACTTTGGGAGGAAGAAGCCGGTGAATTACCTGAAGTCAGGAGTTTGAGACTAGCCTGGCCAACATGGTGAAAGCCTGTCTCTACTAAAAATACAAAAATTAGCCAGGTGTAGTGGCGCATCCCAGCTACTCAGGATGCTGAAGCAGGAGAACTGCTTGAACCCAAGAGGTGGTGGTTGCAGTGAGCTAAGATTGTGCCATTGCATTCCAGCCTCAGCGACAGAGCAAAACTTCATCTCAAAAAAAAAAAAAAAAAAATTAGCTGGGCATGGTGGCACACCCCTGTAGTCCCAGCTACTCAGGAAGCAGAGGCAGGAGAACTGCTTGAACCCGGGAGGTAGAGGTTGTAATGAGTCAAGATCCCGCCACTGCACTCCAGCCTGGGCAACAGAATGAGACTCCGTCTCAAAAACAAAACAAAATTAAAAAGCTTGCTGAGCACCACCCTCAGCGTTTGATTCAAAAGGCCAGAGGTGGAGCCCCAGCACTTGCATTTCTAACAAGTTTCTAGATGATGGTGATGCTGCAATTCCCTCACTACTCTGAAAACCACTGAACCCCCTGGAGCTTACTGGAATGTGTGTGTGAAAGGTGTGAATGAGTTACCCCCACACACTATAGCAATACTATGGAGGAACTCACTGAGAAGCAAACTGCAAAATATCAGAGCGAGATTCTATACCCACGTGTTGACTTCCTTCCATTACCTGGGTGAATGTATTTTGAACTGTCACTTTCAAAACGTTTTATCTGAGCAGCAGCACAGCAGCAAAAGACTCTGAACAAGGTCAAGGATGAGTGGCACAGTGCATAATTCACACTTCAATATTAGGAAGATGGTTGTTCTTTGAAATGGTTTAGGGGCATAATGTTAAACCTTTATAAAGCATCCAATTAATCCTGTTGATTAGCAAAAGATACATTAGAGTTTCTGGACCAGTAATCAAAACTCCCACCATTTTGCGTCACCTCAAGAAATTTTCTATGTCTTCAGAACTTAGGATGAGTCCTAATGAACACAAGATCAATTCCTACAAGATCGATTTCTAGAAAAAAGGTTTTAAAATTATCAAAAAGCAGACCAGCATTTTTTTCCTAGCCCAAGTGTGATAATACAGTAGATAAAGGTGAAAAAGATAAGCCCAAGTTCTTCCCCTGGTATCAAGTCCTATGTGAGTCTGAGCTCAGGTGATCTGTTGGCCTCTGCCTCCCAAAGTGCTGGAGTTACAGGCATGCACTACCCTGCCTGACACCTATGTGATTTTTAAGTGAGGTTCTTTACCACGGCAAACAAAACAGTAAACACTTGACTAATCCAAGTAACAGTTCCCCAATACTCAATACACCTAGGTTCTTTCATTTACTCATTCAATAAATTTTACTGTGTAAGACACTGGTGACTCAATAATGTCTAAAACAAAGTTTATGCCCTGGTGCAGCTTACATTCTCACAAGACAACAGACATTTCACTACAAAATATGTAACACCTAAACCTGTTAAGCTCTTTCATCAGACCAGCAAAGACAAACGTATAGTGTTTTGCTCAAGAGAGACACAGACACAACAAGCACCTACAGTTCACAGCAGAATCCAAACCCAAAATGCAGGAATTCTAATGAGGAATATGAGGGCAAAAAAGAGACCCTAGGCACAGGCAACCCACAAACATGACTTGTTTGCTTTTTTTTTGTTTTTTTGAGACAGAGTCTATGTTGCCCAGGCTGGAGTGCAATGCTGCAATCTCAGCTCACTGTAGCCTCAACCTCCCAGGCTTAAGTGATCCTCCCACTTCAGCTTCCCAAGTAGCTGGGACTACAGGCACACGCCACCATGCTCCTCTAATTTTTGCGTATCTTACAGAGACCAAGTTTTACTATGTTGCCCAGGCTGGTCTCAAACTCCTGTGCTCAAGCGATCTGCCCACCTCAGCTTCCCAAAATGCTGGGATTATAGGTGCAAGCTACTGTGCTTCACCCAAATGCATGATGTTTGTCACTTACCTGTTTCTGAAAAAAATGAATTTATAGTAAAGAAAATGTGTATCGGTAAGATTTAGGTAAGATTTTGATTAAATATAATTTAATTAAAGATTGCAAGGAAATACCTTCATGTCCTTAAAAACATGTAAACTTTGTAGTGAAGCTACTAGTGTTTTTCTGAGGCTTCCAACTGCTATGGAGGGAGACAGTGCCACTAAGGCAAAAACATCTATTTCCTACTTTTATCTATAAACCATTTCATTACAGTATTTAGGCAAATCATGCTATAATTAACAGCATTTACTAAAAAAGACTGTTTAAACTGAAAGTTGAACCATATATCCTTAACTGAATTTTACTGCCATCATAGAACCCAGTTTAAAAAAAAAAAAAACTAATTGTTACAGATAGGAACAGAAGGGGTTCCTACATAATCGGAAACACATTTAAGCAGTTCTGAATAAGATTTGGCACAATTCCTATCAATACCTGAAACTTTCTCTTCCACTATGCTGCCTTTGGTAGTATAAAATGAAGGAAATAAACTTTTGCCAAAACATTCAGACGGAAAAAGCAAGAGAAGGTTCAAAAAATTCACTACTAAACACAATTTACAGAAGAGAGTAGTAACTTCTCAATATAGTTTAGTGACATTAGTGAGCCACAGATACACCCAAAGACCAGCTGAAACTGCCCTTTAACACTTTCCATTCCAGTCTCAGGACTGATAAGCAATTTCACAATCAGATGCTTAGACGTACTCATAAACATCCTGGAATACATTACACTGATTCCAATAAGGTCACTTAACTTTGCCCACATTTTCAATTTTTGTATTTTAAATAATTTATACAGGCATCAGTAAAAATTCTCAAGGAGCCTCACAGCAATTTATTGCTAATTATTTAAGGAATTTTAGTAAGGTAAAACAGTAGTGAGAATAGGTTCTTTTCTCTTGAGACAGTGTCGCTACGCTACCTAGGTTGGATTGTAGTAGCTACTCACAGGCACTACCCCAACTGCTGAGCACAAAATTTTTACCTGTTCCATTTCCAAACTGGACCAGTTCGCCCCTCCTTAGGCAGGCTGGTAGTACCTGGCTCCCAGGAGATCACCATATTGATATGAACTTAGTGCAGATACCCAATCAGCATGGTGCACAGCCGAAAACTCCTGGGCTCAAGCAATCCTTCCACCACCTAAGCCTCTCCAGTAGCTGGGATTACAGGCGCACATTACCATGCCCCAACTGAAAATATGTTCTTAAAAAACGAGCTTTAAGGTAAAACATAGTCATCTTTTTGTATTGTGATTCACTTTATTGTGCTTCACAGATATTGCATTTTCTACAAATTGAAGATTTGCAGCAACCCTGCATCGAGCAAGTCTATCAGTGCCATTTATTCAACAGCATGTGCTCATTGTGTCTCTGTGCTATATTTTGATAATTCTCACAATATTTCAAACTCTCATTATTATTACATCTGTTATGGTGATCTGTGAACAGTGATCTCTCTTTATTTTTTTTTTTTGAGGCAAAGTTATCGCTCTGTTGCCCAGGCTGGAGTGTGGTGACGTGATCTCAGCTCATTGCAACCTCCACCTCCTGGGTTCAAGCAATCCTCCTGCTTCAGCCTCCCAAATAGCTGGAACTACAGGTGTGTGCCACCACGCCTGGCTAATTTTTTCTATTTTTAGTAGAGACAGGATTCCACTCTATCAGCCAGGATGGTCTCAATCTCCTGACCTCGTGATTCACCTGCCTTGGCCTCCCTAAGTGCTGAGATTACAGATGTGAGCCACCACGACAAGTCTCTTTTTATTTTGAGAGGCAGGGTCTCACTATGATGCCCAGGCTGGTCTTGAACTCCTGGCCTCAAGCAATCCTCCCTCCTTGGACTCCCAAAGGAGTACCACTGCACTTCAGCCTGGGGAACAGAGCAAGACTCTATCTTAAAATAAAGTAAAATAAAATAAAACAAAACAAGGTAGGTCAAAAGCGGGGCCTCTTGTGCCAAATAGCCAAGTTGTGAATGCAAAGAAAAAGTTATTGAAGAAAATTAAAAGTGCTACTTCAGTGAACACACAAATGGTAAGAAAGTCAAACAGCCTTGGCCGAGCACAGTGGCTCACACCTGTAACCCCAGCACTTTGGGAGGCTGATGCGGCAGATCACTTGAGGTCAGGAATTTGAGACCAGCCTGGCCAACCTGGTGAAACCCCGTCTCTACTAAAAACACAAAAATTAGCTGGGCATGGTGGTACACACCTGTAATCCCAGCTACTCAGGAGGCCGAAACCCAAGAATCACATCAACCCATGAGGCAGAGGCTGTAGTAAGCCAAGATGGCGCCATTGCACTCCAGCCTGGGTGACAGAGTACACGTCTCAAAAAAAAAGAAAAGAGCTGTATTGTTGATATGGAGAAAGTTTTAGTGGTCGAGATAGAAGATTAAGTCAGCCATAACATTACCTTGAGCCACGGCGCATTCAGAGAAAGTCCCTCTTCAATTCTGTAAATTGAGGTAAGGAAGCTACAGAAGAAAAGTTGGAAGCTAGCAGAGCTTGGTTCATGAGGTTAAAGGAAAAAAGCCATCTCCGCAGCAAAAAAGTGCAAAATGAAGCAGTAAGTGCTGGTGGAGAAGCTGCAGCAAGTTACCTAGAATATCTAGCTAAGATCAGTGATGAAGGTGGCTACACTGAACACCATATTTTAAATGAAGAAACCACCTTCTATTGGAAGATGCCATCTAGGACTTACATAGCCAGAGAGATGAAACCAATGCCTGGCTTTAAAGCTTCAAAGGACAGGCTGACTCTCGTTAGGGGCTTAAAGCAGCTGGTGATTTCAAGTTGAAGCCAATGCTCATTTCCCATTGTGAAAATCCCAGGGTCCTCAGAAAGGATGCTAATTCTACTCTGCCTATGCTCTACAAATGGAATAACAAAGCCTGGATGGCAGCACATCTGTTTACAGCAAGGTTTACTGAATACTGTAAACCCACTGTTAAGATCTATTGCTCAGAAAAAGACTCCTAGCAAAATATTACTGTTCACTGGCAAAGTACCTGTTGCCCAAGAGCTCTGAGAGAGACGTACAAGGAGATGAATGAGGTTTTCATGCTTGTTAACACCACATCCATTCTGCAGCCCATGGATTAGGGAGTCATTTTAACCTTTAAGTCTTAAAGAAATATACTTCATAAGGGTATACTTCCTCTAACTGATCTGGGCAAAGTACATCAAAAACATTCTGGAAAGGATTCACCATTCTAGATGTTGTTAACATTTGTGATTCATGAAAGAAGGTCAAAATAGGATTATAAACAGGAGTTTGGAAGCATTTGCTTCCATTAATAACTCTGAGGGGTTCAGAACTTCAGTAGAGAAAGTAATGCAGATATGGTAGAAACAGCAAGAGAACTAGAATCAGAAGTAGAACCTGAGGATGTGACTGAATTGCTGCAATCTCATGATAAAACTTGAATGACTAAGGAGTTCCTTTTTAGGAATGAACAAAGAAAGTGGTTTCCTGAAATTGTATCTACCCTGGTGAAGATGCTGTGAACACTGCTGAAATGAGAGCAAAGGATTTAGAATACTGCATACACTTATTGATAAAGCAATGGCTATGTTTGGGAAGATTACCTCCAATTTTGAAAGAAGTTCTATGTGGATAAAATGCTTTCAAATAGCATCACATACTCCTGAGAAATCTTTAATGAAAAGTAGAGTCAACTGATGTGGCAAATATAATTGTCTTATTTTTAAAAATTGGCAGACGTCTCAGCCTTCAGCAACCAGCACCCTGACTTGTCAGCAGCCATCACCACTGAGGTAAGATCATCCACGAGCAAAAAGATTATGACTTGCTGAAAGCTCAGATGATTCAGTCTTTAGCTAGGTCATGTACATTAACTAGGCACAGTTGCCCACGCCTGTAATCCCAGCACTTTGGGAGGCCAGGGTGGGAGGATCGCTTGAGCCCAGGAGTTAAAGACCAACTTGTGCAACATAGGGAGACTCCATCTCTACAAAAACAAACGTGAAAATTAGCCAGAAGTAGTGGCATGCACCTATAGTCCCAGCTACTCGGGAGGCTGAGGCGGGAGGATTACTTGAAGTCCAGGTTGCAGTGAGCTATGATTGCACCACTGCACTCCAGCATGGGTGGCAGAACAAGACCTTGTCTCAAAAAAAATAAAGAAATGCACACTGCTTTTTTAGACATGTTACTGCACACTTAATAGACTACATACAGTGTAAACGTAACTTTTATATGCACTAGGAAACCAAACAACTGGTGCGACTCACTTAATTGCAGTGGTCTAGAAACAAACCAAGGTATGCCTATACTACAGGAACTAAACTTTTCTCAGATTTTTTTTCACTAGCAAAAAAGAAAAATTCACTTTAAATATGATAAAAAAAACAGAACTTTTAATGTTACTGAAATTTTTTTTTTTTTTTTGAGACGGAGTTTCGCTCGTTACCCACGCTGGAGTGCAATGGAGCAATCTCAGCTCACCGCAACCTCCACCTTCAGGCAATTCTCCTGCCTCAGCCTCCTCAGTAGCTGGGATTACGGGCACGCGCCACCATGCCCAGCTAATTTTTGTATTTTTAGTAGAGACGGGGTTTCACCATGCTGACCAGGATGGTCTCGATCTCTTGACCTCCTGATCTACCCGCCTCGGCCTCCCAAAGTGCTGGGATTTACAGGCGTGAGCCACCGCGCCCGGCCTGTTACTGAAATTTAAAACAAGACTTGATCTAAGTCTGAATCTACATCAGTTCAGAATGCCAACCTGAAAATATTAAATTTCAAAACCAAAATTTTATATTGTCTTAACGCTTTGAAATGCATCTTTTGTAACTCGTAAGATAATTTTAATTATTTTCTAAAAATAAATACAGGAGGAAAAAGGTTTCCATAACATTTAGCGATACGAACTAAGATCCTACCTAACTCAAATGAACATTCAAGTAAGGACAGTTTTCAAAATTATTTTTTACATTATAGAATACAATATCAATATTGTTTCTGCAGGACTCTGTCATTTTTTTTTTAAGGAGGCTAGCTTTAACGTCAGGATTTTCTTAGAAGATTTCTCCAACTTCCTAGAAAGAACAGTTATCTGACTAGCTAGAGAACATGGTTCTGAGGACTGAGGGATTAAGTCACGTAATTTCTAACAGGAGGCATGGTGCTTTTCAGAAAACATTTTAGTATAAAACGTTTTAATGATCCTCATTGCCTCCTCACAATGTCACTGCTGGATTCACGGAACTTCATTCCTAATCTAAGGTTATTCACTTTCAGTGGGCTTCCAGCCTCAAATAAGGCTTAAGTCCCATCTCCTCTCAGAATTTGCCCCAGTATTCTTTGCTCCGAATAGTAAAAATGGAGTTTTGATTTCCTTGGCTTTATGCTCCGAACTGTAAAAACGGAGTTTTGATTTCCATGTCTTTATTTACCCAATGACTTGCTTCTTGATGCATCACGACTGAATGACGTACAGTATAGGTCCTCCTAACCAGCGTCTACACTGAAGTCTTAGGTGACTGTGGGCTCCCTCAAAAGGAAACGTGTTTTAATTAATCTTTGCCTGTGTTCATCATTAAACTAGATTATTCGATAGCGACATGAAATTCTTGAGAGGAAAACGTTGTAATATTAATCTTGATGTTTCTACAGAGTTTAATAAACAAGAAGGTTCAAAGTGATGGTAGATGGTAGGGTCAGCCTGTTTTTCCCTCCAAGGGTAACCACAAATATAAAACACAACGATATTGGGACACCAACATCCTTAAAAGGTTCCTTGTTTGAATATCATAGGGCTTTTCCAATTAACTGAATAGTGCAACTGGATGAAAATATTGTACCCCAACAAAAATACGTTTAATGCTAACTTATTTTTATGTGTCTTAACTACTTCATCCGTGTACTCGAATACCACTGTTCAGAAGTTTTCAAATATGGGACAATCAGAGCGCTCAACTCTCGAAGACATCATTTTCATGACCCATTTCTCAAATAAAATATTAAGGTTGAGGCTCTGGTATTTCATTTTAAATAGTACTAGTCTGTTTTTCCAGCCATGAAAACGTTTACATTCTAAGTAAAAATCCCAGAGATGGTTAAGTCTTAAATACAAATCCCCAAACTCTTGCACTGCCTTCAGCTTCGGCTTGAATGTATTTCAACCAGTTCCCATAATTACGACAATATTGCTATTATCTTAGTCTCACTGCCAAAAACCCAGCTGCAGACTAACTATGCAAGAATGAGACACTGTTGAAATGACTCGGAAAAAAAAAAAAGAAACTTTACCCTCACTGAATTTAACTACAGAATCCTGCAATTAAATGAAACCAATTACACACAAACACCTTCTTCTAAGAAAGAACATGGTGCCGCTACACAAGGAACCCAGAAAGAAATTCGGCCAACAGTTGCGCCTAAGCCACCGCGGCAGAGTCGGGGGCTGGGGGCGGAGAAGAGGGGGAAACTTGGGAAGCACAATGACTCCAGTGAGGGCTCCCGCGAAGAAACCCACCGGGCTCCATCAAACTTGAGGGCTTGCGTTCGTGGACGCGGCGGGCTTGCTGCTCGGCCACCGGCAGGCCGTTCGGAGCCCACCCTTGGCTACCCGCGGGGCCGCGCCCGGGGAGGGAGGTCAGGCAGTCGCGAGCCTCCCTTTCGCGTCCAGCCGGCTTCGGCCGGCGTCCCCGCGATTTTCCTCTTCCTCCTCCTGCCTCTCCCCTTTTGTTTTTCAGGCATTCGGTTCGCTCCGGCGGAGGCCGGCCCGTCCTTCCCGCGCCCTGGCCTCTCCGGTCCCCCCGCGCCTCTGTCCGCCCCGCGCGCCCCCCGAGCCCCGGCCTCCTCGTCTTCCTCAGGCCCCTCGGCCCTTCCGCGCGCCCGGCCTTTTCAAAGCCTCCCCCCACCATCCTCCTCACGTCCCCGGACTCCCCGCGTCCCCCAGGCTTTCCGTCTTCCTCGAACCCCTCGGCCTCCCCGCGCGCCCCCGGAACCCCAGACCTCCTCCAGCCCCCGGCCTCCCCACGTCCCTCAGCCTCCCTGTCTCCCCCAAGCCTCCCGACCACCCAGCGCGCCCCCTGACCTCCTCAAGCCCCTCAGCCTCTCGGCCTCCGCGGACGCCCCCAACCTCCTCACGGCCCCCGGCCTCCCCGCCTCCAGGAACCACGGCCGGCGGGCCGGGGGCGCGGGAGGGGCCGGTCTGCGCCGCATCCGCCCTGGGACTGACTGGGCGGCCCTGCTCTGCCCCTCCGCCCTCCGGGCCGCGGCCCTGCCCACGACCGCGGCACAGAAGGAACCCGCCCAGCCCCCGGCCCGCGCCCCGCACTCACTCGGACCGCGCCTCCGGCGCCGAGAGGCGAAGGCAGACACTACCGGGCGGCGCCGGGCGACGGCAGCCGCGCTCCCTCCCACGCCTCACGCCGCGGGCGCACAGCGGTCCCGGCCCGGCGGCGGCGGCGGCGGCGGCGGCGGGCTCGCGCCCTCGGGACCGGGCTGAGTCGGCGCGGGCCCGTGCGCGTGCGCGGCAGCCAGCTGAAGCGCGCGCCCTCCCTCGGCAGCGCCGCCGGGCCCCGTCTCAGTCCGGAGTTTCCGCCTCTCGGGGACACTGGGCATGCGCGCCGCCGCTCGCGCATGCCCAGCGCGCCGCTAGGCGCCGCTCCTGTAATTTACCCTATGGAGGCCAGGTCGGGGTTTGGGGGTGGCCGGAGGCTCCGCGCGGGCGTGGCGTCCGGACTGGGAAAGCCCTGGCCTGAGGGGTGGCCGGGGTCGTCCGGCGGAGCGGACTTCCTGGGGTCCCACCTGCAGCGCTCTCCGCCAGCTGGATTAGGCAGACTTCGGGAAAGCCCTCCCCATCCCCTTCCTGTCCCCCAAAATCCCGAAGGGGGCCCCTCTGGAGGACCTCCCTCTAGAACGGCCCTGCGGCCTCGCCCCCCAGAGTTGGAAGCCCGCCGTCGGGCACCCGCTTCGGGCCCCGGGCCTTGCTGTGCTCTCTCCAGGCGTCACACCGACCCTAACAAGCGGTTCCTGTGCCCTTTTTGCAGATAAGGAAACTGAGGCTCAGAGATTCTTTTCATGGCATTATGGCTAAGTTGGACTGGGCCATGATTTAATTTTGGAAGATGAAAAATCATGAAAGGGACTTAGAAGTCCACTGGAGGTAAACAGGTTACCTAAGTGAACGCCGGGAAGGAACGAGCCCGGCAGCCCCTCCCGAGGCCTACAGACCTGAGGCAGGCTGCACTAGGCAGAGGAGGATGGCTCGTCCCGACCCCGAACCGGCCTGCCGCGATGTGAGCCAGTTTCAGCGAGGAGCTGGTTGGTTAAGACTGGAACATGCCATGGGTGGGGTGGAGGAAATGGCAAAGGCCAGGTTGGAGGGACTGAAACCTGCAGACGGCTGTGCGGGGCCCTGCTTAGGTGCCTGGAGTTTCATTAGGCAACAGAGAGCCTTTGGAGGGCTTTAAGCAGGAAGTGATAACTGATTTGTGTTATTTAAAAAAAAAAAAAAAGTCACTCAGGCAACCTTGCGGTCGGAAACGAAACCAGAAGAAGCCTCAAGGCTGCAACTTTCATTTTTATGATGTTTTGATGCTAACCACAAGCCAGCAGGCAGGACAGACAGGCACGAAAGGTGAACACCCTGAAGCTTAGAGAGGTGATACACGACATTGCGTTAGGAGCTATATAAATCAAGTAAAATAAGATGCTTATGCTTTTGTTTATCAAGATTTCACCATATTTAAATGTTTTTGGTTTTATTGTTCTTTAATGAGATGTATTAAGGTTGGTGTTTTCTGGGTTTTGTTATTTTTTACTACATATGAAATTGTAAGGAATTTCCTCTCCATGTCAGCCTCAGGCCTCCTTGTACGTGCTATTTGCTCTGCCTGAAACTTCTTGCTCCTCACTTAGTTCAAGACCCTGCTTCTACATCACCTCATTGATAGCGATAGACCACTCTGTATAATAGGAACCACCCACTGCCCTGCCATCCACACACACACTCCCCACTTAGTCCACTCTGTTGTTCTCCAAAGCACCTATTGTTCCCCACAGCCCAGCACTGTGTTCCTGTTTGTTTCTTAATTGTCTGCTCCCTCCACTAGAGTCTTAGACTCATTAGAGCCTAGGCTTTGTTTTGTTCACTAATAGGTCCGGGCGCACAATAAGTATTTGTCGAGTGAATGAACGAAGCTTTGGGTGATGTGAAGTGTGAGCGTATTATTAAAACTGTAAGAAGAGCATGGGAGACAGAGAGGGCAGTGGAAGCATAAAAGGGGCTGCATTAAGGATAACCCTGGGGGAAGGGGCTGCACTTAGCATGGTGGACGGAAAACAGCCACCAATTCTTTGACACTTTTCCCAAAAAGAGGTGAAATTTATTCACCCCTTGAGTCTGGTTGGACCCTGTTAACTTTCTTTGAGCAATAGAATGTATGACAAGTGACAGTGTACAAATCCCAAGCCTAGGCTTCCAGAGGCCATGCTGCTTTGAGTTTCTGCCTCTTAAGCCCAAGCTAGCCTCACCAGGAGACCGTGTGGAAACGAACTGAAGCGCCCTGGCCAACAAGCTGCTACCTCGAGACATGTGAGTGAGCTGCACTAGACCACCCAGCCCCTGTGAAGCATTCAGCCAACTGCAGCTACATAAGACCTAGTGAGACAGATGGAAGAACTGCCCAGCTGAACCCAGCCCAAACTGCCAAACCACAGAATTGTGAGCCAATGAAATACGTGTAGTTTTAAGCCTTTAGGTTTTAGAGTGGTGTGTTACACGATCTTGTTTCATGGACTCCGCCACGATACATTTGAAATTGAAGTTCTGGGCTGGGAATGGTGGCTCACGTCTGTAATCCCTGGGAGGCCAAGGTGGGTGGATCACCTGAGGTTGGGAGTTCAAGACCAGCTCGACCAACATGGAGAAACCCCATCTCTACTAAAAATACAAAATTAGCCTGGCGTGGTGGCATGCGCCTATAATCCCAGCTACTTGGGAGGCTGAGGCAGGAGACTTGCTTGAACCCAGGAGGCGGTGGTTGTGGTGAGCCAATATCACTCCATTGCACTCCAGCCTGGGCAACAAGAGCAAAACTCCGACTCAAAAAAAAAAAAAAAAGGAAAAGAAATTGACGTTCTTGAAGGTCAGCTTTGATGATTATTCTGCTTAATAAAAGAAGAAAGTCAGAAAAGGTCAGGAAGAAGTGATGCAAAGGAGAAGGGCAAACAGAGATACAAACCGGAGAAAAGGGACAAACAGGAAGCAGTGGCTTGTCTTACTTCCTGGGCATCCTTCGTGGTGCCTAAGAACTCAGACTTAGGAGTAAGATGAACATTGGCACAGACCCAGGTTCAAGTTCAACCTTTCACCAGTAAATCTGGGAAGGTTGTATAATGTCTCTGAGCCTCATTTTTCATCTGTGAAATGGAGACTAAAGGTTGCACATTAAAATTAAGTTGCAGAGGAAACAAACTATTCTCATGAAACAGCAGGGTGCTTAGTATATATACGTGTTATTGATTATAGCATTGCTCTATGGATTACTAATAATTTGCATGATGATGGAGCAGGTATTCAAAGGACCACCAGAGCAGTATCAAGGAAGGCTGACTTCCCTCCGTCTCTGTGGGTCAGAACCTGTATACACTGTCTCTACACCTCATAGCGGTTCTGTGATGTAGACGCTGTTATCAGCACCTCCATTTTATAAATTTGAAAACTACTGCTCAGAAAAAAAAAAGCAATGAGTCAGATAGCAGGGCTGGAATTCAAGGCTGCATCTGTCCAACTGCAAAGCCTGTGCTCCTTCCTCTCCCCACTACAGTCTCTGATGCATTCATACCCCATTAAAAAAAAACACACAAACACACACAATTTGGCTTCTCCCCTTCCTGCATTGCGCCAGATGGGCTGAGCATTGACCTTGTGAGGGAAGCTTTCAGGAAGGGCTTCCTGTGTGTTGGCAGAGCAGCTGCACCGAGCCTGGGAGCAGTTCCCCCTTGAAAAGCCCCCCCACCTCCCTGGTCAGCTAAGGGTTCCCTCCCAGGAGGGGCTCACTCACAGTGGAGAAGCAGAAACACACATGAAGGCCAGTGGGTGGATGCACAGTCATGGGGGCGTGGAAGGTGATATCACTGAAGAGACACTGAAGCCCAGGTTCCTGCCCACATCACAGCTGACCAGCCTGCAGATCTGTCTGGAGAAGCTGGAATGAGAGAGTGAGACCCAGGAAACAGGTGCCTGGGGTACTTTTCAGTTCAGTAAGATGTGCCCCTGGGAGCTGTGGGCCTCTCACATCACCAGGGCATGCTGGCCAAGAATCAGAGAGTGGTGGAATAGAGAAAGGGTCTGACAGACCTGGCCTCCAATCCCAGCTGCCCTACGTGACAACCCCATGGCCCCAGGCAGGCTGCTCAACCTCCTGGAGTCTCAGCTTCCTCCTCTGTAAAATGGGGAGAGTAGAAGAGCAGAAGGCAGGGACAGGGGTGTCCCTAGGAAAGACATCCAGAAGGAAAGCAGGGATAAAGGAGGGGGCTGAAGACAGATTCCCACCTCCAAATTCTATCCTGTATAGTCAAATGGGCCCTGCCCTCTGCCAAGGCCACAATTACCACTCACAGCTTGCCCAGGACAGAGCAAAACGAATCTGTGGTCACGATTCAGGAACATTCTGGGCAATTAAGCTATGTAGGTTTGTTGTTGTTTTTTGAGACTGAGTCTCATTCTATTACCCAGACTGGAGTGCAGTGGTGCAATCTCAACTCACTGCAATCTCCACCTCCTCGAGTTCAAGCGATTCTCCTGCCTCAGCCTCCCGAGTAGCTGGGGTTACAGGTGCCCGCCACCACACCTGGCTGATTTTTGTGTTTTTAGTAGAGATGGGGTTGGCCAGGCTGGTCTTGAACTCCTGACATCAAATGATCCTCCCACCTTGGCCTCCAAAGTGCTGGGATTACAGGTGTGAGCCACTGCGCCCGGCCTCTATGCAGGTTGTACTACAAGTTGAAATTTCAATTACCACACACACATAATGTAGGAATGTACGGATGGGGAAAGAGAGGCCCCGTAGTGGGTGCCCCTTTTCTGTGGGGATGTGGGAACAACTCTTCCTAGGTTGGGGAGCATCCCAGCCCCTGCTGCTCACATAGATCTCCCCCAGTTTACCCCACCAGTGTTCTAGGGCCCTGTGGCACAAGGAGTACTAACAGGGCCTCTTCTAGGTCTCAGGCATACTCAGTGCCCCCAGGTTTCCCCGACTGGAAGTGAGCAAGCCCTGTCTAGAGGCCAAGCTGCCTAGAGCAGGACCTCACCGTAGGGGTCTGTCCCAGGGATACCACTTCCTGGCCTGGGCCCCAAGTTCACTCCCACCCCTACACCTACCACCCCTCCCCCAAAATGCTGTGTAAGGAAAATCCTCCCCTCTACAAGGCTCAGCAGGTCCAGGCCAGGAACAGCCCCCACCCTCCTGACCTGACATACCCCTTTGGTCTGGACCTAGTAGCAAGGCTCCGATCACAGTTTGTCCAGAGCTAACGGGTACTCTGTACCTGCTACTGTCCCTGCAACAGCCTTTAGAGGGGAAAATGTCCACATTTTCTGCGGAATTTTGCCCCAAACCATTCATTATCTCATTTACTTTTCACAACTATCTTAGGTAAGTATTATTAAGCACGGTTTACAGATGGGTAAACTGAGGACAGAAGGTGATGGCTATCCAGCTCTAGTCTACCCAGCAAGCAAGGGGCAGAGCCAGGATTCAAACCCAACTTGTCTGGCTCCGACGTGGTCCTCGCAGCACCACAGCACCTGCTGAGATTATAGGCATGTGTCTTGGTGCCTGCCCCGAAGGTGACTAGGGAGAGAGTCTAGGGGACACGCAGCTCCTCTCTGCCATGCATTCTTCATTTTACAAAGACCGTGCAGTTGCAGGGATGCCATGAAACCTTCTCCAGTCAGGAAGTTAATTCCCTTACTTTGTGTGTGTGTGTGACAGAGCCTCTCTTTGTTGCCCAGGCTGCAGTGCAGTGGCGCAATCTCGGCTCGCTGCAACCTCTGCCTTCCGGGTTCAAGTGATTCTTGCACCTCCTCAGCCTTCCAAGTAGCTGGGATTACAGGCACACACCACCATGCCCAGCTAATTTTTGTACTTTTTTTTTTGAGACGGAGTTTTGCTGTTGTTACCCAGGCTGGAGTGCAATGGCGTGATCTCGGCTCACCACAACCTCCACGTCCTGGGCTCAGGCAATTCTCTTGCCTCGGCCTCCTGAGTAGCTGGGATTACAGGCACACGCCACCACGCCCAGCTAATTTTTGTACTTTTTTTTTTGAGACGGAGTTTTGCTCTTGTTACCCAGGCTGGAGTGCAATGGCGCGATCTCGGCTCACCGCAACCTCCACGTCCTGGGTTCAGGCAATTCTCCTGCCTCGGCCTCCTGAGTAGCTGGGATTACAGGCACCCGCCACCATGCGCAGCTAATTTTTTGCATTTTTAGTAGAGATGGGGTTTCACCATGTTGACCAGGATGGTCTCGATCTGTTGACCTCGATCCCAAAGTGCTGGGATTCCCAAAGGCGTGAGCCACTGTGCCCGGCTAATTTTTATACTTTTTTAGTAGAGACAGGGTCTCACTGTGTTGGCCAGGCTGGTCTTGAACTCCTGACCTCAGGTGATCCACCTGCCTCTGCCTCCCAAAGTGCTGGGATTACAGGCGCAAGCCATCATGCCCAGCCTGAAATTCCCTTTCTTGATCTTTTTCACTGTTTTGGTTAGTATTAACTCCTCATTAAAAAAATGTCCTCTGCAAATCTTGTTGGAATCATGTTCAATAGAAGGCGGCACGCTTCCATTGCTCCAGTTCGTAAAATTTAAACAGACTGCCACTTAGACTTCCCATTTATTTCTTCTTCTCAGCTTTGTTTTTTATTTATTTATTTTTTCCTGAGCTCCATTTTTGTATTTTTGTGTGTGGGTTTGTTTGTTTGTTTCTTTGTTTTGGAGATGGGATCTCACTCTGTCACCCAGGCTGGAGTGCAGTGGCAAGATCTCAGCTCAGCTCACTGCAACCTTAACTTCCCCGGCTTCCCACCTCAGCCTCCCGAGTAGCTGGGACTACAGATGTGTGTTTGTATATTTTGTAGAGATGAGATTTTGCCATGCTGCCCAGGATGGTCTCAAACGCTTGAGCTCAAGCGATCATCTCACTTCAGCCTCCCAAACTGCAGGGATTACAGGTGTGAGCCACCACACCCCACCTAACTTGTACTAATTCTCAATGATTTAAAGCAACGCTTCTCAAACTGTCTCTAGTATGGAGCAGGTCTTTCTTTTTGTCTTTTGTGGACTCATACTTTTGTAAAATGTAATTAAAAAATTAAAAATGAAGAATTTTAAAAGTAAAGACATGCCAGGTGCAGTGGCTTACACCTGTAATTCCAACACTTTGAGAGGCTGAGGTGGGCGAATCACCTAAGATTAGGAGTTCAAAACCAGCCTGGCCATCATGGTGAAACCCCATCTCTACCAAAAATACAAAAATTAGCCAGGCGTGGTGGCACACACCTGTAGTCCCAGCTACTTGGGAGGCAAGGCAGGAGAATCACTTGAACTTGGGAGGCAGAGGTTGCAGTGAGACGAGATCATGCCACTGCACTCCAGCTTGGGTGACAGCAAGAGATGCTGTCTCAAATACATACATACATACATACATACATACATACATACATCATACATACATAAAAGTAAAGACATACAAAACACAAGCCTTGATTTGTTTTTTTTTTTTGAGACAGGGTCTCACTGTGTTGGCCAGGCTGCAATGCAGTGGTATGAACATGGCTCACTGCAGCCCTAACCTCCTGGGCTCAAGCAATCCTCCTGCCCCAGCCTCCTGAGTAGGCGGGACACAGGCATGTGCCATCACACTCAGCCAATTTTTAAATTTTTTTTTAGAGATGGGATCTGGCTGTGTTGCCCAGGCTAGTCTCAAACTCCTGGGGACAAGTGATCCTCCCACTTCGGCTTCCCAAAGTGCTGGGATTTCAGGCATGAGCCACTTTTTGTTATTAAGTTCAAAATAATTCTGTCAAATTGCTTTGAAAGTTTTTAAAACTCTTAATCGCTGTACTTCTCTCACTGTGAGTTGATAACAGTGTGCAGAGCAGCTGCAGTTCTGTGCAACACCGTGGGCAGCATTAATTCAAAAGATTAACAAGACCTGGGCGCAGTGGCTCACGCCTGTAATCTCAACACTTTGGGAGGCCGAGGCGGGCGGATCACCTGAGGTTGGAAGTTCGTGACCAGCCTGACCAACATGGAGAAACCCTGTCTCTACTAAAAATACAAAATTAGGCCAGGCACGGTGGCTCACGCCTGTAATCCCAGCACTTTGGGAGGCTGAGGCAGGTGGATCACAAGGTCAAGAGATCGAGACCATCCTGGTCAACATGGTGAAACCCCGTCTCTACTAAAAATACAAAAAATTAGCTGGGCACAGTGGCGCATGTCTGTAATCCCAGCTACTCAGGAGGCTGAGGCAGGAGAATTGCCTGAACCCAGGAGGCGGAGGTTGCGGTGAGCCGAGATCGCACCACTGCACACCAGCCTGGGTAACAAGAGCGAAACTCTGTCTCAGATAAATAAATAAATAAAAAGAATAAAAATACAAAATTAGCCAGGCACGGTGGTACATGCTGGTAATCCCAGCTACTCGGGAGACTGAGGCAGGAGAATCATTTGTACCCAGGAGGCAGAGGTTGCGGTGCACCGAGACCATGCCACTGCACTCCAGCCTGGGCAACAAGAGTGAAACTCTGTTTAAAAAGAAAAGAAAAGAAAAGAAAGAAAGATTAACAAAAGAAGACTTGGGCCACATGCTGTGGATGAGGTCAAAGTGGGTGGATCCATTGAGTTCAGGAGTTCCAGACCAGTCTGGGCAACCTGATAAAAGCCTGTTTCTACAAAAGATAGAAACATGGTGGTACATTCCTGTAGTCCCAGCTACTCGGGAGGCTGAGGTGGGAGAATCACTTGAGCCCAGGAGGTTGAGGCTGCAGTGAGCCAAGATTGTGCCACCGCACTCCAGCCTGGACAACAAAGTGAGATCCTATTTCATTAAAAAAAAGTTAAAAAAATAAAAAAGGCCGGGCATGGTGGCTCACGCCTATAATTCCAGCACTTTGGGAGGCCGAGGCAGGAGGATCACCTGAAGTCAGGAGTTCAAGACCAGCCTGACCCACATGGTGAAACCCTGTCTTAAAAAAAAGAAGAGAGAGAAAAAATAAAAATAAAGAAGACTTGATTCTGTTCAACATATACATATTTATTTGAATATGCTTTCACCAAAATGGCATATATAAGGGCAATGTGAACAATAAAACATTAGTATTTTCATGTATATGTTTACAAAACAACTGTTTCCATGGCTCTGTTTCTATTCCAAATCTTCTATTACATGAAAAGTACAAACTATAATTAATATTAAAATTTTATATCAAATTTAAATAGATTTGAGATTTTTTTTTTAGATGGAGTCTCTCTCTGTTGCCGAGGCTGGTGTGCAGTGGCACAGTCTCAGCTCACTGCCACCTCCGCCTCCCAGGTTCCAGTAAGTCTCCTGCCTCAGCCTCCCAAATAGCTGGGACTACAGGCGTGTACCACCACGCCTGGCTAACTTTTTGTATTCTTAGTAGAGACAGGATTTCACTACATTGACCAGGCTGGTCTCAAACTCCAGACCTCATGATCTGCCTGCCTTGGCCTCCCAAAGTGCTGGGATTACAGGCGTTAGCCACGGTGCCCGACCTATGGTTGAAATTTTTAAATTTAATGTCTTGAAATTATAATTAAATTCTTACTTAAATTTTAACAAAATGATTTGCATTCTAGTATTTAATATTTTTCTAGTCAACAATATCAAGAATTGGTGTCATTCTTCACACGTTACTTCTACCTGTATATAATATACACAATATGCACAACTTTTGCATGTATAGTATGCAAATCGAAAGACAATAGTTGAATATTTCAAAATATCCTTCAACTGACATATGCAACTGTTGTGAATATCTTGCTAAATGAGATAATGGTGATGGTTGCATAACTCTAAATATACTACAAATCATTTTTACAAAAAAAAAAAGGAACTGAGTCACTCTGGGAACTTCAGAGTCAGAGTCAGGCTGACTGAGGCATATCTATCAAGGACTTTCACTCTGTCTCTCAGGCCTCCATTCAAGTCTCACTCAGCTCTCCTCTTGTGATGACAAAATGCCACCATCCACACAGTATCAAAGACCCATGTAGAAAAGCCTGCACCTTTTCCAGCTGAAGCCACAGTCTCCTTGGCTTTGATTGGCTGGGCTCAGGCTCTATGCCTGGCCTGAAACTGGAGGTAGAGTCAGCCCAAACCACAAGGACGGGAAGCGAAAGAGGGGTGTTGCCAGTAGAGAGAGAAGGGATACTGGAGATCCCCTCCTCATCTCCTTGTTCTGGTAATAGAACCCTACTTTTCCCTCGGGAACACGCCCCACCTGCCTTTCACTGGCCCAATAGGGTTGCTAAGGGTGGGCGCAACTTGAGATGTTGGCCAGTATGGTACCCACCTTCCTGGGCTGTTGACTCTCCTCCAGAAATGCCACTCTGGGGCCAGGCACAGTGGCTCAAGGCTGTAATCCCAGCACTTTGGGAGGCCGAGGTGGGAGGATCATGAGGTCAGGAGATCGAGACCAGTCTGGCTAACATGGTGAAACCCCTCTCTACTAAAAATACAAAAAAAATTAGCTGGGTGTAGTGGCACATGCCTGTAGTCCCAGCTACTCAGGAGGCTAAGGCAGGAGAATCATTTGAACTCGGGAGGTAGAGGTTGCAATCGCGCCACTGCACTCCAGTCTGGGTGACAGAGCAATACTCTGTCTCCAAAAAAAAAAGCCACTCTGGAGTCTCAGAGAGAAAAGGCAGCCAGCACTGAGGCATTTCTGGGGGACAGTGGTCCCAAGCTCCCACATGAACACCCACCGGCGTGGCTCCTGCAGAGCTGGCCCTGCTGCCTGGCCACTGTCCCTTCAGTTCTAGGAGCTGAACTGCGTCCTCCCGTTTCTGGTTTACCTTGAAATCGGCCAGAGTTGGCCTGTATTGCTAACAAATGACCCTGACTGATAGAGACACTTACCCATAGAGTTGCTGAAGATCACTGGCTGAGATAAATATTGTACAACAGTTAAGATGAAAAACATAATAAATTTAAAAACTATCATTGGCAACATATATGAAGTTATGGGCCCCCAATTAATAATAGATATTATTATTGTTGTGTCTTTCCCAAGTGTCTTGAGAACATTATTTTTTTAAATAGATCTTATTGTTTTAGAGAAGTTTTAGATTTACACAAAAATCGAGATGATGGTGCAGAGATCCCATATACTCCCCACCAGTTTCCCCTATTATTAACAAATATTGATACGTGATTGTTAACGAAAGTCCATAATTTATTTGCATTTCCTTCATTTTGACCTAATGTACTTCTTCTGCCCCCAGATCCCATCCAGGACCCCATATGACGTTCAACCATCATGTCTCCTGACACTCTTCTTGACTTTGACCATTTCTCAGAATTTCCTTGTTTTATTTATTTATTTAAGAGATGAGGCTGGGTGCGGTGGCTCATGCTTGTCATCCCAGCACTTTGGGAGGCCGAAGCAGATGGATCACCTGAGGTCAGGAGTTTGAGACCAGTCTGGCCAACATAGTGAAACCCTATCTCTACTAAAAATACAAAAATTAGCCGGGCGTGGTGGCACGCGCCTATAATCACAGCTACTCCAGAGGCCGAGGCAGGAGAATCGCTTGAACCTGGGAGGCAGAGGTTGCAGTGAACTCAGATCTTGCCACTGCATTCTAGCCTGGATGACAGAGTGAGACTCTGTCTCAGAGAGAGAGAGAGAGAGAGAGAGAGGGAGGGAGGGAGGGAGGGAGGGAGAGAGAGAGAGAGAGAGAGAAGAGGAGGTAAGCTTTTTTTTTTTTTTTTTTTTTTTCAGACAGAGTCTCACTCTGTCACCCAGGCTGGAGTGCAGTGATGTGATCTCAGCTCATTGCAACCTCCACCTCCTGTGTTTAAGCAATTCTCATGCCTCAGCCTCCTGAGTAGCTACACGTGTGGCCACTACACCCAGCTAATTTTTGTATTTTTAGTAGAGACAGGGTTTCACCATGTTAGTCAGGCTGGTCTGGAACTCCTGACCTCGGGTGATCTGCCCGCTTTGGCCTCCCACAGTGTTGGGATGACAGGCGTGAGCCACTGCACCTGGCCTAGGCTAGCCTTAAAATCCTGGGCTCAAGGGATCTGCCCACTTCAGCCTTCTCGAGTAGCTGAGACTGCAGGTGCATGCCACTGTACCCAGCAGAATTTTCTTGGTTTTTTTGACAGAATGTTGAGGACTGCTGATTGGATATTATTATAGGATAAGCCACCATTGGAATCTGTCTGATTTTTTCCCTTGAGAAGCCCGGAGTTATAGATTATCGGGAGGACGACCACAGAGGTAAAGCATTATTGTTCTCACATTGTATCAAGGACACATACTATCAACCTGAACTGTGAGTGTTGGTGTTGACCTTGCTCACTGGCCAAGTAGTGTCTGTCTGGTTTCTCCAACTTGAGGGTGGGGTAGTGACATAAATGATTTAGGTTCTTCTGAATAAGAGATTTGTCTCCTCCCACATTTGTTAATTTATTCAGTCATGTATAGCAGTACGAATGGATGAATATTTATTTTTTTGCTTTGAGTAATAATCCATTACTTTATCGATTCTGTTGCTTTTAAGGATTGTTAATGTTCCAGACACCTTCAAATCTCGCATCATCCATTCAAAATCAGACCTGTGTTTGGAATGAATGAGGGACAGCAGTGCCTCATGGCAGGAAAGGAGCCCTGGTGACACACAGAAATCTCTTCCATGAATTAAAGAGCCAGGTAGGCAGCAGGCCTGGGTAAAAGATTGATGGATCTAGTGATGACACTTGAGATCACCTCCCATCTCGGTAATGTTGGTTCCCCCATTCAAGCCACACGCGTCGAGCCCCGGGACTCACTGCACAACATGCTGAACACCAGGCTGCTCACGGTCTGGTGGAGAACAGACAAGTGAACAGGTAATTATGACACAGAGCCATCTAAGCTATGCTGCTGCAGAGGTGGTGTTTGCGTTGAGTGTTAAAAGTAGACCAGGTCAGGGAAGGACATCCCTGGCAGAAGGCACAACATGTGCAGAAACACAGGAGCATGAGATGACATGTCCTTTGGGGAGGAGGGCAGGCTTGGCTGCATCATTTATTTTTGATACAGAGTCTTGCTCTGTCACCCAGGCTGGTGTGCAGTGGCATGATCTCGGCTCACTGCCACTTCCACCTCCTAGGTTCAAGGGGTTCTCCTGCCTCAACCTCCCAAGTAGCAGGGACTACAGGCGTGTGCCACCAGGCCTGGCTAATATTTGTATTTTTATCAGAGATGGGGTTTCATCATGTTGGTCATTCCTGACCTCAAGTGATTGGCCTCCCAAAGTGCTGGGATTACAGGCCTGAGTCACCACACCCAGCCAGGAATCTATTCTTACAATGATCTTATCTTCCCATCACTCCTCAAGATTTAAACTGCCACCAACGTGCATCCAACTGGCTGGTGTAGTTTTGAGCCCTAGCTGCCAGCGGGAGAGAGCAGGAGAATCGTTGCTGGGTTTCTATATTGGTAGGTGGAGTCCTGTCCACTCCCTGGGAATCTCATACTGTTGGAACAGGGTTGCTGCAAGACAACAAGAGATGAGCATCCCCCAGGGATCCACACTTTAGTTTCTTTTATAGAAATCCTCCATCTCTGAAAGGTCCAGAATCTTCCACACTGAGCTCATGCTCCATCTTACCGTGGTTTCTCTTGCATTTTCTTCCACTGTCTGTTCCCCTCTTCTCTCTTTTTCTGTCACCTCATAGCCAGTGAGATGATATTGGGACTAGAGAAAAGGGATGGATATACTCTGAGCTCTTGCTGCGTACCCACCCTCCACACCAGGTACTCTGCACGCAGCAGTGAGTGTCGGAGCTGGCGATGCTGACGCATGAGAGCCAACTGTTAAACACAGACATTTGTTAAACTTGAAATTCTATTAAAAACAAAGGTGGCTGGGCTTGGTAGCTCACACCTGTAGTCTCAGCACTTTGGGAGGCTGAAGCGCATGGATCACTTGATTCGATCAAGTCAGGAGTTCGATTCCAGCCTGGCCAACATCGTGAAACCGTGTCTCTAATAAAAATACAAAAATTAGCTGGGCATGGTGGTGGGCCCCTGTAATCTCAGCTACTGCATGATTACAGGCTTGGCTCCTACTCAGCAGGCTGAGGCAGGAAAATCTCTTGAATCCGGGAGGCAGAGGTTGCAGTGAGCTGAAGTTGCACCATTGCACTCCAGCCTGGGCCTGGGCAATGGAGAAAGACTCTGTCTCAAAACAAAATGAAACAAAAAAAAAAGAGGGAAAAAAATACTCACGGCTCACACTCCCCAATTATTTTACTATATTCTACTCTTACCTATGCTCTTGTCTATGATTATCTACGTGGTGGAAACAGAACTGTGTAATAATGAACTACCATGCCTCCTCCTTCCCAACTCTGCATTCAGTAACGTCACATCGATAGCCTGAAATTGGTCATGGCGGAAATATTTACACTACGGAAATTGACAAACACCATAAATCAGGATTCCCCCCACCAAGAGCCTTTGTTAATTTACAAGCATACCATTGTCTGTCCACATGCTATCTCATTTGATAAGATGACACTGTCATGATCTGTAAACAAATAAGGCAGGGCCATTTAAAACAAAATGAAATTCATTCTAAGCACCGATTCATTCTGTGCCTACTTTTTGTTTCCTTTGCCATGAGTCTCAGTGATCATGACTCATCTCTGAGCACCTATTAGACCTCAGACATGTGAGTTCATATTCTCTCATTGTCACGTTCATATTAGATGCTATTACTTCATTTTATAGATTAGAAAACTGAGGCACAGCAAGGTCAAGAGACTGCCTAGGGTCAAATCTTCCGTCCCGTGCCGTAGGGCCTCTTGTCTGGTTTGTTGTGTACCTGCCTCTTTCTAGCCTGAAACAACCCAGAAGCCAGCAGTTATGTCACCTGGCCTGTTGTCACTTTGAATACAACTGGTCTTCATCTCTACTCTGCTTCTTCTGAAATGTCATTTTTTCTTTAACTTGAGCAATTTTCCTTTTCATCTTCTCCAGCTTTATGCTATGGCATTTAACTGTGACAGTGATTAAGCCCTTTTCTTTAAAGTTATCTAGCCAAAGCAAGTGGTAGTTTATAATCCTCACCAGATAATTAATGTGTGTGACAGCCCACAGGCACTGCACATACTTTAGCATCAGGCCTGGGAGGAATTCACGAGCACCAGAGCTACCAATAAATAAATGACAGGGGAAAGGTCTGCACCCACCCCTAAACAGTCTAACACTCCGCAGACACATCCCCTTGTTCCCACAGCATCCTTGTTGTATTCGGCCATTTTCCATTGCTCTAAAGAGACTGGGTAATTTACAAAGAAAAGAGGTTTAATTTGCTCGCAGTTCTCCAGACTGTAAGGAAGCATAGCAGCTTCTACTTCTGGGGAGACCTCAAGAAACTTACGGTCATGGCAGAAGGCGAAGGGTAAAGATGCCATCTTACATGCCTGGAACAGGAGCAAGAGACGGGGAAGGTGCCACACACCTTTAAACAGCTAAATCTCCTAAGAACTCAGTCAGAAGACGCAGCGCTGGAGGATGGTGTTAAACCGTTAGAAACTGCCCCCGTGATCTAGTCACCTCCAGGCCCCACCTCCAGCATTGGGGATCACATTTCAATGAAATTCGAGTGGGGACACAGATCCAAAACATATCACTTGTCAACAGTGTTGGTAACCAGGATAGTGACCCAAAGGGGGGACTGAAGCAAGGTAAGTGACTCACTCACAGCATCCAGCAAGCAAACGCCAGAGCAGTATGGGCTCTGGAGATCTAGACAGAATCCAACTAAGAGTGGGGATGATCTCACACTGCATCCAGCGTCCCTGCAGCTTTCTGCAGGCAGGCCTGAAACCATCCGGGATTGCTCCTCAGCTCGGGTCCCTCTATCCTGTCCCCATGCTCCTGTGACCAGGTTGGAACTGACTCAACAACCTTCATTCAGCAGCAGCCCACATGAGTCCCCTGATCCCTGAGGCCCTTCTGAACCTGGCCTCCACCCACTGCTTCAGCTGCCTCCCCAGCCCCCACAAACTCTCAGCTCCACCCTACAAAGTCATCTCTCATACCGCTCAGCTTCTCTGCCTCTGCTCAAGCTGCTCCCGATGCAGCAAAGGCCCTTGGCCTATTCCTAGGCCTGGCCCGCCCTCCGCACCCATCTTTCTCAACTCTGCTCAGTTGTCACCTCCTCCAGGAAGCCCCCAGCTCAGGTTCCCCAGTCTGGGTTCAACGCTGTGCTCTGTGCTCCCAAAGAGTCCCCATGTCTAGCTCTCTCATCCTTTGTTTTAATTATTATCTTTCCCCCACCCCACCCCCAGGCTCTATCTACCCTGGGTGTTCCTAAAGACAGGGAATGTTTTTAGCTTTCTTGTGTCTGTGTCATTTGCACCTAGTATGACATTCCTGGCACCCAACCCTCCAAAGACAGTGACACTCTGAAGATGATATATGGTCTTTCTTTCTTTATTTTTTTGAGACTGAGTCTTGCTCTGCTGCCCAGGCTGGAGTGCAGTGGCTCAATCTCGGCTCACGCAACCTCTGCCTCCCAGGTTCAAACAATTTTCCTGTCTCAGCCTCCCAAGTAGCTGGGATGACAGGTGCACGACACCATGCCCCACTAATCTTTTTGTAATTTAGTAGAGATGGGGTTTCACCGTGTTGCCTAGGCTGGTCTCAAATTCCTGAGCTCGGGCAATCCACCGACTTGGCCTTCCAAAGTGCTGGGATTACAGGTGTGAGCCACCGCTCACAGCTTGTACGATGTTTCTAACCAGTATGATCACACTAAGTTGGAAACTAAGGCACAGCAAGGTAAATGACTGACTTGTGGCGTTCAGCAAATCAGCACAGAGGCATGTGGGGAACGCAGGGGTTCTGGGCAGAACCTGACTAAGAATGTAGATTACCACATACTGAATTCAGCATTTTTGAGTGACTGAATAAAAGTTTCCCTAGCTACCCATGGCTCCCCATAGTTATGTATACAGCATGTTACCTACAACCCTTTGACTCTGTTTTGTATTTTTTCGAGACAGTCTTTTTTTTTTGAGACGGAGTTTCACTCTTGTTACCCAGGCTGGAGTGCAATGGTGCGATCTCGGCTCACCGCAACCTCCGCCTCCTGGGTTCAGGCAATTCTCCTGCCTCAGCCTCCTGAGTAGCTGGGATTACAGGCACGCACCATCGTGCCCAGCTAATTTTTTGTATTTTTAGTAGAGACGGGGTTTCACCATGTTGACCAGGATGGTCTCGATCTCTTGACCTCGTGATCCACCCACCTCGGCCTCCCAAAGTGCTGGGATTACAGGCTTGAGCCACCGCGCCCGGCCAGAGTCTTTTTTATTATTATTATTATACTTTAAGTTCTGGGGTACATGTGCAGATCTTGCAGGATTGTTGCATAGGTACACACATGCCATGGTGGTTTGCTGCCTCCATCTCCCCATCACCTACATTAGGTATTTCTCCTAATGCTATCCTTCCCCAATCTCCTCAAACGCTGCTATCCCTCCCCTAGCCCCCAACTCCCCAACAGAGCCCAGTGTGTGATGATCCTCTCCCTGTATCCATGTGTTCTCATTGTTCAACACCCACTTATGAGTGAGAACATGTGGTGTTTGATTTTCTGTTCTTGTGTCAGTTTGCTGAGAATGGTGGTTTCCAGCTTCATCCATGTCCCTGCAAAGGACATGAACTCATCCTTTTATATGGCTGTGTAGTTTTCCATGGTGTATATGTGCCATGTTTTCTTTATCCAGTCTATCATTGATGGGCATTTGGTTTGGTAGTCTTTGCTATTATAAATAGCGCCACAATGAACATATGCGTGCATATGTCTTCATAAAAGAATGATTTATAATCCTTTGGATATATAACCAGTAATGGGATTGCTGGGTCAAATGGAATTTCTGTTTCTAGGTCCTTGAGGAATCGCCACACTGTCTTCCACAATGGTTGAACTAACTTATACTCCAACCAGCAGTGTAAAAGTGTTCCTATTTCTCCACATCCTCTCCAGCATCTGTTGTCTCCAGATTTTTTAATGATCGCCATTCTAACTGGCATGAGATGGTATCTCAATGTGGTTTTGATTTGCATTTCTCTAATGACCATTGATAATGAGCATTTTTTTATATGTTTCTTGGCCTCATAAATGTCTTCTTTTGAAAAGTGTTCATCTCCTTCACCCACTTTTTGATGGGGTTGTTTGTTTGTTTCTTGTAAATTTGTTTTAGATCTTTGTAGATTCTGGATATTAGCCCTTTGCCAGATGGGTAGCTTGCAAAATTTTTTTCTCATTTTCTTGGTTGCCAGTTAATTCTAATGATTGTTTCTTTTGCTGTGCAGAAGCTCTTAAGTTTAATTAGATTGTATTTATCTATTTTGGCTTTTGTTGCCATTGCTTTTGGTGTTTTAGTCATGAATTCCTTGCCTATGCTTATGTCCTGAATGGTATTGCCTAGGTTTTCTTCTAGGGTTTTTTATAGTGTTAGGTCTTATGTTTAAATCTTTAATCCATCTGGAGTTAATTTTTATATAAGGTGTAAGGAAGGGGTCCAGTTTCAGCTTTCTGCATGTGGCTAGCCATTTTTCCCAACATCATTTATTAAATACATTCCCCATTGCTTGTTTTTGTCAGGTTTGTCAAAGATCAGATGGTTGTAGATGTGTGGCATTAATTCTGAGGCCTCTGTTCTGTTTCATTGGTCTATATCTCTGTTTTGGTACCAGTACCATGCTGTTTTGATTACCGTAGTCTTGCAGTATAGTTTGAAGTCAAGTAGCATGAAGACTTCAGCTTTGTTCTTTTTGCTTAGGATTGTCTTGGCTATGAAGGCTCTTTTTTGGTTCCATATGAATTTTAAGGTGGTTTTTCCAGTTCTGTGAAGAAGGTCAATGGCAGCTTGATGGGAATAGCATTGAATCTATAAATTACTTTGGGTGTTATGGCCATTTTCACAATATTGATTCTTCCTAACCATGACCATGCATAGGGAGCTTCTAGAACAGTCCCCGGCAAGCCTGCAGCAGGAGGCATACTGAATTCTTATGAGGGTATATGAGGGTGGCTCTGAGTCAAGCCTTCTTGAGTTCAGCCCTAACAGTGAAAAAGCTGATCTTCATATCTTCAGATCTTCAATGTCCTTCTCATTTGGTCTAGAACTCAAGAGGGAAAGAGGAAGCCAGGTGCAGTGGCTCAGGCTGTAATCCCAGCACTTTTGGAAGGCTGAGGTGGGTGGATCACCTGAGGTTGGGAGCTTGAGACCAGCCTGACCAACATGGAGAAACCTCATCTCTACTAAAAATACAAAATTAGCTGGGTGGGGTGGCAGATGCCTGTAATCCCAGCTACTCAGGAGGCTGAGGCAGGAGAATTGATTGAACCAGTGAGGCAGAGGCTGAGGTGAGCTGAGATCGTGCCATTGCACTCCAGACTGGGCAACAAGAGCGAAACTCTGTCTCAACAGAAAAAAAGAGGGAAAGAGGAAAGTGTCATTTATCTAGCAAATGCTTATACAACATTTATCTGTGCCCCATTGCAATTGCTTTACCAGTCTTAACGTATTTAAACCTCCTAACAACTTTATGAGGTAGTTGCTACTGTTACCTCCATTTTACAGATGAGAACACTGAGGCCCAGAGAAGGTAACTGGCCCAGAAGCCCACAGCTGATAGTGCAGAGCCTGGTTTGGAACCAGGTAACCCAGCTCTCAAGTTCCTGTCTTTCCCACTGCCGCAGCCCTCGCGGCCCCTGTCAGTATATTCTGTAACATTTACTCAATCCACCAAGCATGCTGGCCTGCAAAATACATTAGTGTTGTACTCCTATTTTAAGACAAAACAATGGCTGGGAGGAAATAGATAAGGAGTTTGAGCTTCCTGGAGCTCTGGGTTCGCCTGGCCCTCCCATCAGTGCAGATCAGGGTGACCATGAGCAGGATGGATAAGGCCCGAGAGGCTGCAGGGAATGTAGGGGTGGCTCTGTACTGGTCGGTCCGCCTGGAGACAGAAATTACTAACTGGACATCAAAATACATGAACCACCACGAAGAAATCTAGTAAGCACAGGGAAATATACCAAAAGAGGAAAGGGGGGCAAATGTAGCTACAAACCAAAGGCAGGGAGGCAAAGGCTAAGCAGTGGGCCGGGGCTGCTGCCTGCCTTAAAGGAAAGTGCATGGGAGAGCAGTCTTAGGCACACGGAGATGTGCTAGCTGTTCAGAAGCACGTGCTCATTTTGCTATCGAATAATTAATGTATATTCAGTGAAGAGTACATATGGCAGGGGAGAACATGGCAGCAGCCTAGCCAGGAAGGAAGCTGGGCCTGGCCTTGCAAATGTGGAGAGGGGGAAGGGCCCGGAGCACAGCTTTTCAGGCCTGACAGCTCAGGGTGTGGCCCACCTCAACCTCTCTCTAGCTTTGTCTCCTTGAAGCTCTGAACCGGTTTCTTCATCTGGGGATGGGGCCTGCAGGCACGTGAACAGCTCTCTGTTGAGATTCCTGTCAGTACGGAGGTGCAGCCGGGGACCTGGTGTGTGAGGTGGATGGCATCAGGCTGATGGAGTAGGGGAAAAGTATTTCTGGCCAGGGGCAGTGGCTCACGCCTGTAATCTCAGCACTTTGGGAGGCCAAGGCAGGCAGATCACTTGTAGTCAGGAGTTCAAGATCAGCCTGGCCAACATGGTGAAACGCTGTCTCTACGAAAAATACAAAAAGGAGCCAGGCGTAGTGGTACATGCCTACAATCCCAGCTACTTGGGAGGCTGACATATGAGAATTATTTGAACCTGGGAGGCAGAGGTTGCAGTGAGCCAAGATCGCACCACTGTACTCCAGCCTGGCAACAGAGCAAGACTCCATGTCAGGAAGAAAAAAAAAAACCTGGGGCCAAGGTGGCTCCTGCCAGTTGTCCTGGCACTTGAGGAGGCGAGGCCATGAGTTCAAGGCCAACCTGAGCAAGGTTACAAGCTCTCATTGATTAACAACAACAACAAAAAAATTAGGGCCAGGTGCGGTGGCTCACGCCTGTAATCCCAGCACTTTGGGAGGCCAAGGCAGGTGGATCATGAGGTCAAGAGATCCAGACCACCCTGGTCAACATAGTGAAACCCTGTCTCTACTAAAAAAAATACAAAAAATTAGCTGGGCATGGTGGCGTGTGCCTGTAATCCCAGCTACTCAGGAGGCTGACGCAGAAGAATTGCCTGAACCCAGGAGGTGGAGGTTGCGGTGAGCCGAGATCGCGCCATTGCACTCCAGCCTGGGTAACAAGAGCGAAACTCCGTCTCAAAAAAAAGAAAAAGAAAAAAAAAAACCAGACAAGTATTTCTGACAGGGGCCTGGACTTCTTGGTTGTTCTCTTGGGGCCATTATGGGCCAAGTAAATGCTCGGCGCCCAGAATGTGCTGGATGAGCCCTCCCAGAGGCTATTGTGAGCACTGCTGGAGACTGGCTGGGGCCTGGCCCACGGCTGCCATCCTAATGGATGGGCAGGACCACGACTGCGGGAAGCGAGTAGCCAGGCCCAGGCTGCTGTGTCTGGCAGACAGAGCAGAGTGTGGCTGTAGGCCTGGCCTCCGGGGCATGTAACCACTACAGTCACAGAGGGCTTCATGTTCAGAAGGGGGACCTATGATTGGGGGCTAATGCTCTGCAGTCACCAACTTGAAATTCTTTTTCTTTTCTTTCTATTTTATTTTTTGAGACCAAGTCCTGCTCTGTTGCCCAGGCTGGAGTGCAGTGGCATGATTTCCGCTCATTGCAACCTCTACCTCCTGGGTTCAAGCGATTCTCCTGCTTCAGCCTCCTCAGCAGCTGGGTCTATAGGGATATGCCACCTCACCCAGCTAATTTTTCGTATTTTTAGTAGAGACAGGGTTTCACCATGTTAGCCACGCTGGTCTCGATCTCCTCACCTCATGATCTGCCTGCCTCAGCCTCCCAAAGTGCTGGGATTACAGGCATGAGCCACTGCTCCTGGCTTTGAAATTCTTAAAAATTTTATCCTGGCCTGGAGCGGTGGCTTACGCCTGTAATCCCAGCACTTTGGGAGGTCGAAGTGGGCAGATCAAAAGGTTAGGAGTTTGAGACCATCCTGGCCAATATAGTGAAACCCCATTTCTACACTAAAAATACAAAAATTTGCTGGGCATAGTGGCACATGCCTGTAATCCCAGCTACTTGAGAGGCTAAGGCAGGACAATCCCTTGAACCAGGCAGTTGGAGGTTGCAGTGAGCTGAGATTGCACCAATACACTCCAGCCTGGTGATAGAGCGAGACTCTGTCTTGAATCTGTGTTGTGTAAGTAAAGTCTGATAAAAAAAAAATGGAGCACCTGCCGGGGCTTGGAGCCTCAGCTCACACATGGCCCCGCCCCTGCGCCCTCCCTGTCTCCCTGGTGCCCTGGCCATACCCAGATCATTCTTCCTATGCTCACCCCTGGTGGTGGCGCCAACACTGCTTCCCACAGTGTCTGGGTGGGACACTGGAGTGGCTGTCCCCAAGCTTGGCTGGCAGCAGCATGGCACCTACCTCTGATCCAGGTACCAACCTTTCTGGGTGCTGAGGGTGCGTCTTTTGGTGGTTGCCCTCCACCACGGGTTGGGGTGATGGCATGTAGGGGGAAAGTTTCCATTCTTCACCTTCCCCGCTCCCGCTGGAGTGTTGCACTTCCTTTTTATTTTAAGGCAGGGTCTCACTGTCGCCCAGGCTGGAGTGCAGTGGTGCATTCTTAGCTCAGTGAATCCACCTCCCAGGTTCAAGCGATTCTCCTGTCTCAGCCACCTGAGTAGCTGGGATCACAGGCACCCCCCATCATGCCCAGCTAATTTTTGTATTTTTAGTGGAGATGGGTTTTTGCCATGTTAGCCAGGCTGATCTTGAACTCCTGATCTCAAGTGGTCTGCCTGCCTCATCCGCCCAAAGTGCTGGGATTACAGGTGTGAGCCACCTCGCCCAGCCAAGGAGTGCCACATTTTTGCTTTGCATTGAGCTCCACAAATTTTGTAGCTGGCTGCACGTGGCTGGGACAATATTGAGAAACCACAACCTTAAACTCTGCTCGTGCTGTCCGAAGCAGAAGGGGCAGTGCTCCTGTGTGCGGCCTCTCACATCTCCATGGGCAGCAGTTTGGCATAGAGATGGTGTAGCTCAAACCACCAACATTCTCAGCCTCTGCTTGGAGCCATCATCCACGATCTCTGTGTGCAGGAGGACACTTCCTAGGGGATATGGCAACTGTGCTGAATCTTCCAGAGGGAGCAGGGCTGGGCCAGGCTGGAAAAGTCTCCCTAGGCTGGCAGGAAAACATTTGCTAACATGGAACTGTCTTGGTGTTGGTAGAATCCTGGCGTTGGACAGACCTGGAAGCTTTGTGGCAGGGAAGGCCTCTGAGGACTCTGGAAGGGACAGGGTTAGACTGCATAGCCTTGCATGCAAGCCACAAAAGGTTGTATCTTATCTTTTTGGCTCGTTCTCAAACCTTATCAGGTGACCTGAAATAGAGGCCAAAATGACTTGGTTGAAGCAAAATATTACTTGAAATTTTATAACATTTCCTTACAATGTATGTGAATTGTATGGTAAAAGATTTGTTTTATTTTATTATAAAAATATGGGCCAGGTGTGGTGGCTCATACCTGTAGTCCCAGTGCTTTGGGAGGCTGATCGTGGGTGGATTGCTTGAGCCCAGGATTTTGAGGCTGCAGTGAGCTATAATTGTGCCATTGTACTCCAGCCTGGGTGACAGAGATCCTGTTCCCTAAACACACACACACGCACGCATGCACGCACGCACACAGACTGATGCTGATGTTCCAGGGAGATGTTTTCCCTTCCTCCAGAAAAGGTTTCCTTCTGGCCGGGCGCAGTGGCTCACACCTATAATCCCAGTACTTTGGGAGGCTGAGACGGACAGATCACCTGAGGTGAGGAGTTCGAGACCAGCTTGGCTGACATGGTGAAACCCTGTCTCTACCAAAAATACAAACATTAGCCAGGTGTGGTGGTGCATAATCCCAGCTACTCAGGAGGCTAAGAGGGGAGGGTTGCTTGAACCCAGGAGATGGAGGTTGCAGTGAGCCGAGATGGTGCCACTGCACTCCAGCCTGGGCAACAGAGCAAGACTCCATCTAAAAAAAATAAAATAGGCCGGGCACGGTGGCTCACGCCTATAATCTCAGCACTTTGGGAGGCCGAGATGGGTGGATCATGAGGTCAAGAGATCGAGACCATCCTGGTCAACATGGTGAAACCCCGTCTCTACTAAAAATACAAAAATTAGCTGGGCATGATGGTGCATGCCTGTAGTCCCAGTTACTCGGGAGGCTGAGAATTGCTTGAACCCAGGAGGCTGAGGTTGCGGTGAGCCAAGATCGCGCCATTGCACTCCAGCCTGGGTAATGAGAATGAAATCCATCTCAAATAAATAAATAAATAAATAAAAGAAATAAAATCAAATATTTCCTCCCAAGACTGTTCCAGTGGGAGAAGCCCAGAGCAGGGTAGAAGGGTGCTGAATGAGTGATTAATACAGTTAATAGCTAACAGAACAATGTGATCAATAGATATTTTTAAAACGTGTACAAAGATGTGTAAAGATGTGTAAGACGAAGCCCCTTCCTTGAAGAAGCCGATATTCTAGTATAGGAACAATTCTACACAAGCTAATTGTATGTTTCCCATTGCTGCTGTAACTAATTACCACAAACCGAGAGGCCTAAAACAACCCAAATTCCTAATCTTACAGTTCTGGAGGCCAGAAGTCCAATATGGGTCTCTTGAGCTAAAATCAAGGTGTTGGCTGTGTTCCTTCCAGAGGCTGCAGGCAAGGAGCTGTTGCCTGGCTTTTCCCAGCCCCTAGAGGCTGCCCACATTCCTTGGCTCTCGGCTCCTTCTTCTACCTTCAAAATGAATCACTCCACCCTCTGCATGTCTTTGCACCTCCTTTTCTGACTCTGTTCTTCTTGCCTCCCCCTTGGAAGAACCCTTCTGAGGCTGGGCTCAGTGGCTCACACCTATAAGTCCAGCATTTTGGGAGGCCGAGGTGGGTGGATCACCTGAGGTCAGTAGTTCAAAACCAGCCTGGCCAACAGGGTGAAACCTTGTCTCTACTAAAAATACAAAAAAATTAGCCTGGTGTGGTGGTGCACACCTGTAGTTTCAGCTACTTGGGAGGGTGAGGCATGAGAGTTGAACCCAGGTGGCGGAGGTTTCAGTGAGCCAAGATTGTGCCACTGCACTCCAGCCTGGGCAGCAGAGCAAGACTCCGTCACAATAAAAAAAAAAAAAAAAACCCCTTTGATTCTATTGGGCCCACTGGATATTCCAGGGTGATAGTCCCATCTCGAGGTCCATCACAATCATGTCTGCAAAGTCCCTTTTGCCACGTAAGGTCACATATTCACAGAAGGATGAAGGTGTGGACATCTTTGGGGGATCATTACTCTGCCTACCCACACAAATGATTGCAAGTCAAAGTGTCATGAGCTACTCCCAAGGAAGCAGGACAAAGGGATATAGTGGCCCTAAGAAGGGAAAGGTGCCATTTGACTGTGGTGGTCTGGGAGGATCCCACTGAGGAGGCAGCATCTGAGCTGGGATGGCAGAGCAGGAACGCACTCCACGCTGGAGGCAGCAAATGAGCAAAGGTGCTGAGAGGCTGGACAGGCAAGGGGGCTTGTGGGAGATCAAGGTGTGGATTGGAGCATTGGGCAGGTCAGAGGGGATGTACCAGGCACATCCATGGTGCTGCCCTCATACTCCTTCCCTTCCAAGGGAAACTGTCTTAGCCGCTCCTTGAGCAGATGGCCCCTAACTCCACCAAAGTGGGGTGAGCAGCTCACCTTGGAGACGAGCTCATGGGTTGCTCATGCTGTTGACCTGGCTGCACCCGAGAAGCTGCCCAAGGCAGGATGATTGGCCAGCTGATCTGTCTCATTAATTGGGACTGGAAGATGTGGAAAGAATCCCAGAGTTGGTGGTGGGAACCGGAGCTAAGGGGATACACAAAAAGCAAGCCCTGAGGCAGCAGGAACCAGGCTGGCCCTGAGAGAGATAAGGTTATGAGTAAGCCAGAGGAAACCCTGAGCAAGCAGGAGGTGTTGGAAACCCAGCTGTGAGTAAGCCCAAGCTCGGAGCTGGCTGATGGGACCGGGGCCTGGGGGGAGATGGAGAGATGCTGAGTCACACAAGGCACTGAATCAAAGAAGGCCTGCTGCCCACGGGGAGCGAGACAGCCCAGGACGAGCCAGGCCCAGGGCCTCTACCATGCTTCCCGTCCCTGCCAGGAGTCTCCTAGCTCTCCTGTGTCCCAGTCCTGGCCCTGATCCTGGCAACATGGGAGACCCAGTAAATACAGAGCAGCAGAGGGAGACAAGGCCAGGAGGGAGGACAGGGAATGGGTGGGACAGACCTAGCCCCCAACTCACCTCCCAGCGCCTTTTCCCCAGGCAAGCCCCTCACCAGTTCCACCCCGTGGCCCCCACACTGCCCATCTTTGTGCCTTCAGATCCTCCACCATCCCTGGAACTGAATGGTGCCCCCAGAGTGAAGCAATACCATGGCTTCTCCCAAGTGAAGGAAGAATGGGCTGGCTGAGCCCTGAGCAAGGACACTGTGGATGCTTTAGTGCTACCTTCTCTGGGTGATTATCACTATGCCCATTTTATGGACTAGAACATTGTGCTAGGTGGCTTTCCTGGGGTCACAAGGAAAATTTCTCTGCAACTGTCCTGCCCTGATATTCTATCATGATTTGAGAACACATCAATTAATTAATTTATGCACCCAATATTATTAGTGCCTACAATGATCCAGGAACTGAGCTAGTTGTGGAGACAAATACATGTAACATACATACTAATGGAGAGTGTGTAGATCATTTCAGATGCTACAAAGTATTGTAAGAAAACAAAAAAAAAAACCTTGTAATGGCGAGGGACTCAGTGGAGGTCAGGAAAGGCCTCTCTGAAAAGATAACTTTGAGCAAAACCCAGAATGACGAGAATGAGCTAATATGTAAAACTCTGTGGGGACAGTATTGCAGGCAGGTTGTTAAGTATATATTCGTTCATTTACTAGCGACACAGTGTTAAATCAGTAGTGTTTAATTCCGGACAGCATTTAGAGCAGCTTCAAGACACTAGTAGAAAGTGGCTAGAATTTTTTATTTTTTTGAGACCAAGTCTCTCTGTTACCCAGGCTGGAGTGCAGTGGTGAGATCTTGGCTCACTGCAACCTCCGCCTCCTGGGTTCAAGCGATTCTCCTGCCTCAGCCTCCTGAGTACTGAGATTACAGTTGTTTGCCACCACGCTCGGCTAATTTTTTGTACTTTTAGTAGAGTTCTGGAATCATTCAAACGCACTTTTGAGTTCTGGCTCATTCTCTTGTTGGTCACGGGACTGGGCAAGTAACTTAATCTCACTGGACTTCATCTGTAAGAGGAAGATTATATCCATCCCATAGTTAGGCTGAAACTGCCGCTTTCTTTCCCTGGGGCCATTCTCCCCTTCATCAGGACCAACAGCTCCCAATCTTGTGTGGGATGGCAGTGTGCCCACCTAACATGCTCCTCCAAAATCTCTACTGCTAGTGGTGCCTGTGGGCCTTGTTCTTGTCAGGCGAAGCTGGGGTTGGAGATGGAGTTGGTATCTCCAAAGTTGTTACTTTGTTATCGAAGCAACTGGCATGATAACAACAGCCAACACACCGCAGACGGCAGAGCAGAAAGGCGGTGAGAATCTGGGTCCCCGGCCTCTCACAAGGTTGCTGAGTCAGCACTAGCCCTGGAATGCTGACCTCTGGAGAACTTGTTAGGCGAGAAATGATCGCCTCCTGGTTAAGCCATAGGGTTGGGTTTTCTGTTATCTGCAGCCAAATGCGTGTTACTATAAGGTTCTTAAGAGGATTACATGAAATAAAGATGGTGCCTAATAGAAACTCATTACATGATCGCGGTTAATGTATGATGATGACGTCATCCAAGCATCCATTGCTTTCCTTTCACTTACGCCTCCCGGCACTTTGCACAGAACCCTGCCCGTAGAAGGGCCGTAACTATTACCTCTGAGAAAGAAAGAAACGAATTCCAAGACCAGGAAGAGTCGTTTACACGTTCAATCTGAATCAGGATATAAATGCTTGTCTTTTCGAGTTGAAAAGTGAGAAGGTGGAGTTAATGTTTTCCTCGCAAATTACATAGTCATCCGTATCACGGGGCGGCACCGAAAACATGGAGGCGTGAGAGGCTGATGGCGAGTGCTTCCCTCCTTCACGCAGGTGTCACAGTTACACTTCTCTGGTGGTCTTGATTTGCACACAGATAAATATGCATGCTCATCAGTAAAGGGCCTCCAGCCAAGATTTTCTGTTCTGTATTTAAAAGGAAAGTTCCAGGCTGGCGCGGTGGCTCAAGCCTGTTATACCAGCACTTTGGGAGGCCAAGGAGAGTGGATCACCTGAGGTCAGGAGTTCCAAGCCAGCCTGGCCAACATGGCTAAACCCCATCTCTACTAAAAAAAAATTACAAAAATTAGCTGGGTGTGGTGGTGTGCACCTGTAATCCCAGCTACTTGGGAGGCTGAGGCAGGAGAATCACTTGAACCTGGGAGGTTCAAAAGAAAGCTCCAGGGTCAGGCTCCTCAGAGTCTCCCCAAAGCCAGGGCAGGCTGCTCACATCACGAGGCAGCCAAGCACCTGTGAGTCTGGTATGGTGGGGCCGAGGATCACTCTGGAGCCTCTCATCCCTTCTGCAGGTCACCCCTGCTGCCCTGGGTGTCCCCCAGCATCTCTGTGGTGATGCCCCCACCAAGGCCTGATGCCCTCAGCCGCCTCCCCTCTCCTTGCCTTGCAGCCCATGGTCCAGGGACACAAGGTCCAGCTGGGGCAGCGCATCCAGGAGCCAAGTGACCTCGCTGTCTGCGGGCTGCAGTTTCTAGAACCGAGCACAACGTTGGGGAGGCCAGATTGCAAAGCCAGGCAGGCTGTTGGAGTAAGTCAGCCGTCTGCGGCCTCCATCTCAGCTCCCGTGGAGCGGAGGCCGCCCTGAGCAACCTGCACATGGCCGCACTGGACTTCGTCTGCTTTGCAGGCACTTTGTTTTGGAAGTTGAAGGGTGCAGCCCAGGGTAGGCACTGTCTGGCCCCTGCAGTCTCAAGTGTCTTCTCTATTTCTAGGTATGTGCCCTGCCATACCTTGAATGTGGGAATCTTGTCCTGTTCATTCTTGTATCCTGGTAGCATTACTTGTTGGGACGGGGAGTGAGAATAAAACCTGTTAATGGCATGAATTTGTAAATCAGATGGGTGTGGGGCGGAATCTTGACTCTGACATTTACTCCCTTTGAAACCCTTAGACATATTGTTTACCTTTCTGTTCCTCAGTTTTCCTGTCTTGTAGACAGGATTATCAATAACACCTATCTCTCAGCATTGATGCAAGGATTGAATGGGATGACAGAGATGGAGAAGTTAGCATGGCAGCTGGCAGACAGGAGGCATGGAAGAAACGGGTGCACCTCTGAGCATGAGAATTTATTTCTTCCCGGTGCCTAGCTTTAACTAGACACTCCCATCCAGGACAGACAGCTCCATCTGGGACCCTCTCTTCCTTCCTTGCCCCGCCCTTCCTGCCACCTCATCTCCCGTTTTCTGGAATTTTCCACTCTGCACCCAATCCTTGGATCTGAGCAGACACCTCCACCCTCTCTTCCCCTGGCTTGGTTTTGTACTTTCTATTTTCCTTGATCAATTTCTGGGAAGCTGGTCCTCTGCTTGGAACCCAACCCCACTTTCTAAGCTTTTCTTTTCTTTTTTTTTTTGAGACGGAGTTTCGCTCTTTTCACCCAGGCTGGAGTGCAATGGTGCGATCTCGGCTCACCGCAACCTCCGCCTCCTGGGTTCAGGCAATTCTCCTGCCTCAGCCTCCCGAGTAGCTGGGATTACAGGCACGCACCACCATGCCCAGCTAATTTTTTTTGTATTTTTAGTAGAGACGGGGTTTCACCACGTTGACCAGGTTGGTCTCGATCTCTCGACCTTGTGATCCACCCGCCTCGGCCTCCCAAAGTGCTGGGATTACAGGCTTGAGCCACCGCGCCCGGCCTCTAAGCTTTTCCTTAGCCAGCAGGTGAGTGGTGCTGCTCTGGGCGATGGCAGTTTTGCTCACCTGCATGAGACATCCAGACTGCATGTTTAAGTGCAGCTGCCTGGATCCCAGCCCTAGTGTGAGCACCCCCCATGTAAACAGACCAGCTTCCATGGATTTGGTGTTCTGTCTACAGGATGCCCCAGCCCTCCAGGGTCCAGGAAGCCTCACCTTGGAATGTGACATGGCCAGAACCTGAGCTCCAGAGTCTGGGCAGCGGAGGAGTGTGACAGAGGAACAGGAGCAGGCACAGTTCAGGCATCAAGTTACACATTTGCTGGGCATATCATGAGGAGGCGATGGGGATGGTCCGCTGCTGGGAGAAGCTTACAATTTGCGACCTACTGTCAAGAACACGATCAGGATGTGTCATAATCCATTTTATGTGGCTATAACAGAATACCACAGACTGCATAATTTATAAGGGAAAGAAATTTATTTCTCAGTTTTGGAGGCTGGAAAATCCAGTATTAAACTGCTGAAATCTGGCGAGGGCGTTCTTATGTCACCCATGGTGGAAGGTGAGAGGGTGAGAGAGAATGAGAGATGGAACTTAGAGCCTCAAGCCCTTTCAGATTTGGCACAGATCCATGAATGAGAATGGAGCCCTTGTAAACCAGACACCTCCCGTTAGGCCCCACCTCCCAAAGGATTAAGTTTTTAACACATATTTTGTGGTGGACACATTCAGACCATAGCAGGATTCTAGACGAGTCTCTTTTGAACTGATACAGTGTGATGATTTGAAGCAACTCAGCATCAAAGAGTAGATCCCTAGAAATGGAGTCTCCTCGGAAGGGTGGCTGTGGCGGAGGACTTCTGTGGTCCTGTCTGCTCCTCCTCAGGAGGCTGAGATGTGCCTTCCCAGGCCTTGCCTGCTGTAGTCCAGTGTTAAGGGCACTGGCTTTGAGGAAAGCAGACCACGGGTTCCAAGGCTGTGGTCACTTATTCCTTCAGAATCTGTTAATAAAAGCTGGCTTCTCCATGTGCCATACACTGATTTAGCTTCTTGGGACACTGGCAAACCTCTGCCCTCACTGGGCTTTTGTTTTATCAGGAGAGACAAGCAACAGACAAGTAACAGATCCTGGCTCTGAATGACATGAAGACAATGCAGGAGGTCCGAGGGATCTTACACTCGCGCGTTTTACCTGGGGTGGGGAGCTCTCTGAGGCGGTGACATTGGGCCTGAGATCTGAATGACAGGTACAGCCCTCACATGAAGACCTGAAGACATCGCCTTCCAGAGAAATACTGCCAGCGCAAAGGCGCTGAGGAGGAAACGAACTTGCCAAATGCTCTTGCCAGCAGGAGGAAGCTCCTCTGGGCTGGAGGGCGGTGAGGGAGGCCGGAAGAGAGACTAAGGGAGAGCGCAGAGGGGGAGTTCGGATCACGCCAAGCGCTGCGGGTAGTGAGGGGAGCTCAGATTCTGTTTGGAGGGTAATTGGAGGCCGCCGAAGGGTTTTAACAGGGAATGATGCAATTTCTGTTTTAAAAAGGTGAGTAGGGCTGTTGATTGGGGAGCCAGCTGATGCAGGGAATAGAGGCATAGAGCTAGTGAAAGGCCCTCCATCTGACGTCCCCTGCCTCACTAGCCTGTGCTGCTGAGACCCCAGCGTGCCTTGCGGTCACCCCTGTCCACATTTACACTGCGCCTCAAGCCATCCCTTCTGGGTTAGAGACGGCAGAGGCACCCCTTCCTCTTTCCCAGCTGCTATTAACACAGGGTGCGAGCGCCCAGAACGACTCCTTCCCACGCTCCTTCATTCTCTCTGCAGACTGTCTTCCCACCACCTTGTTCCGAGGCTCTGGGTGAGTGTTCCAGAAGCTGATGAGATGCACGATCGTCTCCCTCACATACACAAATGCCATGGCAACAGCAACTCCATAATAACAGCAAAGGAAGCCAGAGTGGAATTTGCCAACCCAGAGTCGACCATCTGTGAGGCCAAACCCTCCAAATGTTGCCCGTTGGAAGTGCTCATCTCAACCAGGCTTTTGTACATAGCAGAGGCGACATTTAAGTGACATAAGAATAAACAGTGGGCACATGTGAAATCCCTTTAAAGTGTGCATTTTTCTGCCCCAATGTGACTGAGGCAATGAGACAATGAAGAAAGAAGGGGGACTAGATTTTAGTGAGTGGGCATGGTAGATTTCAGCACAGGAAATTTAGACCGTCCATAGGGGTGGAACTCTCCACAGAAAAAAAGGCCCAGTTAGTTTATATCTATGCTTCCATTTTCAAGTCCATCAATCTTTTAGAGGTTTACTTTCCCCGAGGCAAAACACTGTGTGTGTGTGTGTATATATATGTATATATTTATTTATTTTGTTTTGTTTTGGTTTTTTGGAGACACAATCTTACTCTGTCACCCGGGCTGGACTGCAGTGGTGCAAACACAGCTCACTGCAGCCTCAGCCTCCTGGGTTCAAGCCATCCTCCTGCCTCAACCTCCCTAGGAGCTGGGACGATAGGCGTGCACTATCATGCCTGGCTACTTTTTAAATTTTTTTGTAGAGACAGGGTCTTGGCATGTTGTCCGGTCTCGAGCTTCTGAGCTCAAGCCATCCTCCTGCTTTTGTATCCCAAACTTGTGGGATTATAGCATGATCTACCACATCCGACCAAAAATTTGTGACTATTTCAATCAAAGGCCCCTCTGAATCTAAGCCTTGAGTTTCCGTGGGTCTCCTTTCATTCTCTTAATAGCAGTGATAACATCTGGTAGGAACTGTGCCACGTCCTTCACATGTATTTTCTCCTTTACTCTGTAACAAACTTAGGAGGAGGTATCGTGACTGCTGTTGGCCCTCCGTATCTGCAGGGATCTGCGGGTTGGGTTCTACCAACTGTGGATTGAAAATATTTGCAGAGGCCGGGCACGGTGGCTAGCACTTGTAATCCCAGCACTTTGGGAGGCCAAGGCAGGTGGATCATGAGGTCAGGAGTTCAAGACCAGCCTGGCCAAGATGGTGAAAAACACAAAAATTAGCCAGGCATGGTAGGAGGCTCCTATAATCCCAGCTACTCAGGAGGCTGAGGCAGGAGAATTGCTTGAACCTGGGAAACAGGTTGCATGAGCTGAGATTGTGCCACTGCACTCCAGCCTGAGCGACAGAGCAAGACTCTGTCTCAAAAAAAAAAAAAAAAAAATATTTGGGGCAAAATATCCACAGTGAAAAATAACAATACAACAATAAAAATAATACACAATTTCAAAATACAGTATAACAACTATTTACACATCATCTTCTTTTTCTTTTTCTTGAGACTGAGTCTTGTTCTGTCGCCAGGCGCCAGGCTGTAGTGCAGTGGTGTGATCTCGGCTCACCTCAACCTCTGCCCCCTGGGTTCAAGCAATTATCCTGCCTCAGCCTCCTGAATAGCTGGGACTACAGGCATGTGCCACCAAGCCCAGCTAATTTTTGTATTTCTTAAGTAGAGACGGGATTTCACCATGTTGACCAGGATAGTCTTGATCTGCCTGCCTTGGCCTCCCAAAGTGCTGGGATTATAGGCTTGAGCCACCGTGCCCAGCCTTGCATAACATTTTCAATATATTAGGTCTTATAAGTGATACAGAGGTGGAGAATGTGCATAGGTTGTATGCAAATAATACTCCAATTTATGTAAGCAACTTGAACGTCCTTGGATTTTAGTATCTGTGGGGTCCTGGAATCAATACCCCCACAGATACTGAAGGATGACTGTACCTTCTTTTAAAAGAAAGTTGAGAAAACATGCGCCAGCTTGGAGCTTGCTGGAGGCCAGGCAGAGGCAGACTGGCTGGGAAGGATTGTTTCTTTTACTTGCTGCCTAAATCCTTGGAAGCTTTGGGTGACCCTGGGAACAAGTGAAAGTAAGGCGCAGGTGGAGGAGGAGGCTGGGCGGGTTGTGGGAGGGCCACCCTCCAGGGCCGGTGGAGGGACTTCGGGGAGGGCTCTGTTTGAAGGGGCCAGGGTTGAGGACAGGAAGAGCTGTTTTGGAAAGCGAGGCTGGTGGATTTGGCTGAGGTTGTGTGGGCATGCCGGGACAGAGATGACTGAGCTGGTGGATACACACAGGAGCCAGGTGCTCAGCAGAGGCCAGGCTGGACTGGCACACCTGGGAGCCACCAGTCGGACATGGCAATGGCATTTTTGGTTCAGGCCTACAGGTACTTCTCTGGGGCCTGCCCTGGCCCCTCAGGCCACTTCTGTCCCTGCCCTGTGTCCCCAAGACATGCTCATCTCTGTGCCTGGCAGGTCTGGGCTCCTTCCTGCCTCCCTGCTTGACCAGGAGCTCCTGGAGGCCACAGACCATGCCCAGCTCATCTTAGCTCCTGACCAGGGCCACACATGCCAGCACGTGTGGGTCCCAGCTTCCTCCTAAGCCTGGGTATTCCCCAGCCTTCTGCTCACTCCACGGCATCACATCAGCAGCAAGTCCTACCAATTCTTCCTCCCTGTCGTGAGTCGAATCGTGTCCCCCCAAAAGATCTGTTGAACCTCCAGCTCCCAGTAACTGTGGGTAGGACCTTATTTGGAAATTGGTCTTTGTAGATGCGATGGAGTTAGGCTCACTCAGGGGGCTAATGTAATCTGACTGTCTTTATAGGAAGAGGTACGCAAGACCTCCAGGAACACCACATGACATCGGAGGCAGAGGTTGGAGGGGCCAGCTGACAGCCAGGGAACGCTGAAGATTGACACCACAAGATGGAAGAGGCAGGAAGGTTCTGCCCTTAGAGCCTGGCCCTGCAGCACCTTGGTCTCGGACTTCCATCTCCAGAAGTGGAACACAATACATTCCTATTGTTTTCAGCCTGTACAAGCCTGGTGCTGTTATGGCAGCCACAGGAAACCAGCACACTCAGTGTGAGGCCCACCTGCCAGTCTCCCTCCCGCCCTGGCCTTCCCTTTCCACCAAGCAGCCAGGTGACCCAGGAGGGCTGAGTCACCTGTGAGTGCCCAAGTGCCCTGCGCTGTCCCACACCTTTGCCCACGCTGTTCCCCTGCCTCAGCTGCCCTCCCTCTTGTCTTCAAAACTCAGGTCACCTCCATGGTAGGGCTGTCCCAACCTGACTTCCAGGTTGAGGCAACCATTCCCTCCACAGTTCTTCTCTTCAGCTCCCCTCTTGCCCCCCACCCCCCCGCCGCTGCTCCTTGTGGCAGAGCCAGTTTAATTGCTCCTTATTTATGTCCCCTTTCCCCTGCCTCTAACCATGAGTCACTTGAGGGCAGGGAGCAAATCCCATGGCAGAGACTCGGTACTGGAGGTTGGTTGGCTGTGTAGAGGGCTAGAGGGACAACCGTGTAAAGAAACTGGAAGGCTGGATGGTCAGACAACAGAAAACCTGAGAGGACATCCACACCATTGGCTCTGCGTGAGGCCTGTACTCCTGTGGCCCTGCTGTTGGCAGGGAGGGATCCAGGTTTGGTGGGACCCGATGCTTATATGATTGAGGAACATCCCATTCCAGAAAAAAATACAAAAGCAGGTGTGGGGCTTTAGAGGGGCCCAGACGCAGCGTAAGCTTTATCAGCATCCTGGCACGTTCACCTCTGCTGCTCGCTTTGCTGGCACACCCCCATGTCCTGGCCTTGCGCTCCTGCCCTGCCGCACTCACCCACTTCCTCCTTGCCTGACCGCGGACCGCAGGCGGCACTTTCGCTGAGATTGCTTCCCCTTGAGGTCTGCAGGTCTCCTGCAGCTGGAGAAAGCCTCAGCCGTCTCGGGAGCACAGGCTGCAGCCTCATCACCCCCAGCCCAGCGGGGTGAGTGCTGCCTTTGGAGCATGTTTGCCTCCCGTCTTCCCACCGGCTGCCCCCGGGCCGGCCAAGCTCCACGGGATGAGGGTGCGGAGGAGACCAGTGTTTCCATCGCCTGCTTGCAGGCTGGCAGGAGCCTGGAGGTGCTGTTGTGGTATACTTGTTTTCAAAGTTGCTCTAACAGATGACCACAAACAGGGTGTCTTCAAACAACAAAAATGGATTCTCCCAGTTCTGGAGGCGGGACGTCCAGGGGCTGGCGGGGCGCTGCCTCCAAAGGCTCTGGGGCAGGATCCTCCCCACTTCTTTTTGCTTCTGGCGGCTCCTGGCATTCCTCGGCTTGTCCTGCCTCTGCCTTCACGTGGCTTTCCCTTTCTGTCTTCCCACTTCTTATATGGACGTGGATCATTGGATTTCAGGCTCACCCTAAAGCCAGGATGATGTCAGCTCAAGAGCTTCACTTGCGTCTCAGAGACCTGTTTCCAAATAAGGTCACATTTACAGGAACCAAGGGGTTAGGACTTGAACAGAGCTCCTGGGGACACAATTCAGACAGTTACACGTGGGACAATGATCTGAGCCTGCCTCACGTGGCAGGACAGCTGGCTGCTCTACAGGGATGAGAGGCCAGCGCCACCCCAGGGAGAGCCCTACCGAAGCCCACCCGCCACCCACAGCTGCCCCCTCAGGGTCGTCTGTCCCTTTTCCTCCTTTTTTTGAGGGGGCGGTGGAAAGAGCCCAGGCTGGAGTGCAGTGGTGAGACCTTGTCTCACTGTAACCTCCACCTCGAGGGTTCAAACAATTCTCACGCCTCAGCCTCCTGAGTGGCTGGGACTACAGGCATGCACCACCATGCCCAGCTACTTCTTATATTTTTTGCAGAGATGGTGTTTTGCTGTGATGGCCAGGCTGGTCTCGAACTCCTGACCTCCAATGACCTGCCCCCCTCGGCCTCCCAAAGTGCTGAGATGACAGGCGTGAGCCACTAACTATACCCAGTCAGTGGGTTCTCTTCTGTCTGCAGGAAGACCAGGAGCTCCTGGGGACAGGCACATCTTCTGCCCCAGCGCCACTCCCCCTGGCGGTGCTTCCACCGCTTGTCCCTCTGCTTCCAGCCCTCGTCTTCACCTCCCTCCCTCTGACTGGTTCCCACTAAGTAGTTCCCAGGCTCTCTCCCCTTTCTCAGCTCCACAGTCTTCTCCCTCCTCCCTGTTTCCCCTGCACTCCTCTTCGTGGCCTCCCCCTTGGCCTGGCTCCAAGCTCCAAGCAGAGGGTGAGAGGGAAGGGGTCGGGAAGGCACCCTCTCCTGAGGCCCCTCGAAATGGGGATGAGCACTGGGCCAGCTAATCCTGGGCCAGGACTTTACCAGGGCCTCCTCCCTCTGTCTGTGCCTTTGTCAGTCCATCTTTCTGGAAAAGACCCCTCCACACACACACCCAGAAACCACCCACCTGCTGGTTCTGCCTTCTCGCCCGTTCCTGGCTTGGTTACCACTTGCCCTGGTCCCTCACTCCAGGTCTCAGCCCCCCTTTGGGTCCTTCCAAATACTTGTTACTGCCTCTGACCCTCCTCGGGTTTCCAGGGAGGCAGGCTGACTCCACTGGTGGGGGCAGAGCAGCACAGGCCCCTCCCCCTCAGTACCTGGGAAAAGGGAATCTGCGGAGTCTGGGAAGCCCAGCCTGCCTGTGGCCCTGGGAATGGCTCCCGCGGCCAGCTCTCCCCTAGTGGGCACTGCCTGTGTTTGGCCTTGCTCTGCCCTGCCTGGGATGGTTATGTTGAATTCAGGAGGAAGGAGCCAGAGCCCATCTGGTTCTGAGTCAGAATAACTTCAGCAGCTTCTCATTTCCAGCATGGAGCTGACATTTCAGATCTTACCACCTGCTGATTCTGTTTCCTAATTAATTCCTATTGCAGAGGTGATGGGGTGAGAAGCATCAACACCCTCAACCACCTCCGCACTTGGGATTCATGGCGGTTTATTTTGATTTGCCTCTGTATGTTTTTCTTGGTTTTCCCCAGGAGGACAAGGAGGTGCCTGAGGGCAAGGATGGCTCTGGGTCGTGCAACCCTATCCTCACTGCCTAGATGCTCAAGAACCTTGAATTCCTCATTGTCCCCCTTTTACAGAGAGGGCTGTAGGTCACAAGTGGGAACAGGGGGAGCAGGGGTTTAAAGGAGTGTTCCAGGCTCAGAGCCTGACTCATGGAGAACATGCCAGTCCCTTAGTGGCCTGTGGGCTGGCTTTGTGCCCGGGACCTTAGGGCCCAGGGGCCAGGGACGTGAGTATCCAGAGCTCACAGCCCCACCCCCCTCCCTCTCCTCCTCCCGGCCCCTTCTCAGCTTGCTCCTGCAGGAAGCCCTCCCTCGGGTATCATTTCCTACAGAGGAAATCTCCTTTGTCCCTGGAAGTGCAAATCTGGTGTGAGAGTGGCAGGCCTCCTGGGGGCTATTGTTTGGCACTTCCTCGTTGGCAGCGGCCTCAGGCTCTTCAGCCCCTCTGCTGCCGGGCTGTCCAGGGTCTGAGGCTCCCAGCTAGTCAGTTAGATAACTAGGGCTTGGTTTCTGCTCTCAAGGAGATAAGAGTGTGATGAAAGACCTCAAGCCAAAACCACCCAGGACAACCCAGAACCAACCAGAATCCCCAGCCAAGCCGTTCCCAAGCTCCTCACCCACAGGGATTGTGAAAAATAATAAAGCAATTATAGTTGTTGGGTAAAATATACTTAACATAAAATGTACCATCTGAATCGTTTTCAGGGTACATTTCAGTGGCATTAAGTACATTCGCACATCACCACATCCAATTCCAGAACTATTTCATCTTCCCAAACTGAAACTCTGTCTTCCATTAAACACTATCTCCCCCTCCTTCCTCCCCACAGTCCCTGGCACCCGCCATTCTCCTTCCTGTCCCTAAATTTGACTACCCCAGGGCCCTCATGTAAGTGGAATCCGACAGCATCCGTGCTTTTGTAGCTGGCTTAATTACCTAGCACCGTGTCCTCAAGGTTCATTCATGTCGTAGCGTGTACAAAATGTTCACACTTTGTAAGGCTGAGTCATGTTTGATGTACTCCGCATTTTGTTTATCCGTTCATTTGTAAATGGAATCCTGGGTTGCTTCCACCTTTTCGCTATTGTGAATTACGTTGGCGTGAGCATGAGTGTGCAAATATGTGTGAGTCCCTCTTTCAGTTTTCTGGGATATGAACCAGAAGTGGGGTTGCTGGGTCATATGGTAGTTCTATTTTGAGTTTTTGAGGAACCACCGTGCTGTTTTCACAGCAGCTGCACCACCTGACATTCTCTGCAACAGCACACAAAGATTCCAATTTCTTTCTCTTTTTTGAGACAGGGTCGGGCCCTGTCACCCAGGCGGAAGTGCAGTGGTCCAATCACAGTTCACTGCAGCCTCGACCTCCTGGGCTCAAGCAGTCCTCTCACCTCAGCCTCATGAGTAGCTGGGACCACAGGCGTGTACCACTATGCCCAGCTCTTTTTTTGTATTTTTAGTAGAGATGGAGTTTCACCACATTGCCCAGGCTGGTCTTGAACTCTTGAGCTCAAGCGATCCGCCCACCTCGGCCTCCCAAGATTCTGGGATTACAGGCGTGAGCCCCTGGGCCTGGCAGACATTCCAATTTCCCTCCTCCTCGCCGGCACTCGCTTTTCTGTTTTGATAGTGGCCTTCCCACTGGGCGTGTGGCTGCATCTCACTGTGGATTTGGTTTGCATTTCCCTGGTGACTAACGACGCCGAGCATCTTTTCGTGTGCTTTCCAGTCACTCGCACATCTTCTTTGGAGAAATGTCTGTTCCAGTCCTTTGCCCATTTTGGAATGGGGTTGTGTTTTGTGTGTGTTTCTTGTTGTTTTAAGCTGCTAGGATTCAAGGTGCTTATTATGCAGCAGTAGTAATAAGCTCCTTCCAAGCATCCAGAGAGAGACTGGGTTCCACACCTTCCGTTCTGAGCCCGCTGGTGCCCTTGCCGTGGGCTGCCTGGTGGGGAGGAGCCTGGGAGCACGCACCCACCCTGTCCTCGGTGCTCACCTGGCTGTCCCCCTCTCAGCCTCCTCTCTGGCTGTTTCATCTCACCCTGCTTTTCTTCCTGATGCTCTCCGCCATTGCGCCATGTGACTCAGGACTAGCCAGTGAGCAGGAAAACTTCAGATGCTGGTGTGAGCCTATTTCCTTCTGCCTACTTTGAACCCAGTGCAATAGTTGGGGTGACAGGGATCTTATTGACTCTAAGATAAGGGCCAACAGGATAATCTAGGTGGCCCCTTGGTGAGGAGCTGCGGACGCTAGGCCAGCCACCAGCCATTCAGCTCCCAGAGTTCCTGTCAAGTGAGAACACCACACCCTCCTGGTTGAGGCTGCTCAACTCTCAAGTTTTTAGTTTCTTGAAGCTAAGCATCTTCCTACCCAATATGGGGTCTCATCCTAGCACTCAGGACTTGCCCTGGATTCTCCTGACTCTGCCCTCGGGACATGATCTGTGCTTGCTTGGGGCCCCACAGCCCATCCTTCTCTGCTCCAGTGCATCCCAACCCACCAGGTCTCCTGGCCAGGAAAAGACTCAGCCCTCCGTGCTCCTCCCATCCAGCCGTCTCCACCCAGATCCCTCAAATCCTCTCTGAGCCTGGAGTTTTGCCCCAAGGCTGCCCCTTCGCTGATCCATGGCCAGCCCTGTGCCTGGCTAGCGGCTGCCTGCCTGCATCCTCCTGGATCATGCCACCTGCATGCCCAATACCAGCATCTGCTCCTGGATTCCCTACTGCCTGGCCTTACCTGTACCCCAGTGGAAGGCGGTTACTGCAGGGTTGTCTCTGCCTGAGGCCTTTTCTAGTAGCAAAAGCTGGCAGGTCCTGGGGCAGGGCAGGCAGGAAGCCCTGAGCAGTTCACACTCCCCCTGAAGCCTCCTCAATCAGTGAGGGACAAGAGTTGGTGGCTACATACCCCAGCTCCCTCCGCCCTCAGTGAGGCCATTCTAGGTGCAGTCTGCAATGTCTCCTGAGTGCCTGTGCGTTTGAGCCCGGGGTTGTCCACAGTGATCACCTGCACATCAGAGCACCCTTTATTACTCTCCCCTGTCCCTGTCTCATCTATCCACTGCCTGACAGTGCCAGGGTCATCTCCAAGACAAAATAGTAATCGTCACCAGGCACAGTGGCAAACACCTGTAATCCCAGCACTTCGGGAGGCCGAGGCAGGTGGATCACGGGGTCAGGAGTTTGAGATCAGATTGACCAACATGGTGAAACCCTGTCTCTACTAAAAATACAAAAAATTAGCTAGGTGTGGTGGTGCATGCCTGTAGTCCCAGCTACTCAGGAGGCTGAGGCAGGAGAATCACTTGAATCCAGGAGGCGGAGGTTGCAGTGAGCCGAGATCACACCACTGCACTCCAGCCTGGGCGACAGAGTGAGACCGGTTTCAAAAAAAAAACAAAAGCAAAATAGTAGTTGTCCCTTGTGTCAGCCATGATAGGTGGGACCCCACACTGGGACAGCAGTGAAGCAGGAGGGAGCCCTCACCTGGAATCTGGCAGCCCGGGCTTGCCTCTTGGTCCTGCTGCTTCCCAGCCATGTGGCTTATCCAGGTCACTTCGTACCTCTTAGTCCCGTTTTCTCTTTTTTAATGGGGGTAATGAGAACACCCCAGGTGTCTCTCTGTGCGTTTGCTGTTGGGAAATTCAGACCCAAATGGGAATTGGCCCCTGGGACACAGCACCTGTTGTTTGTCCTGCAACAGTCAAGGAAGGCAGAGGCCCTAGGATGGAGATGTTGGATTTCCTGCTAATGAGCAGGCCGGGGCACTGGAGGAACAACGTGGGTGTGGAGAGAGGTGGGGACTGATTCCTGCTCACCCAGCAAGGTGTGTGGTGCTGAGCTGCCTGCCCTGAAGAGCAAGTGTGGACCGTGTGGGGCCTCGTGCTAGCCCTGGTTGTGAGAGGGCACAAACCCAGTCCTGTGGTGTGGCTATAGCCCTGGGGATGACCTTCTTTGCCCACCCCCAACCCCATTCACAAGAAGCTACTGCCAGGCCAGATGTGCGGGATCACACCTCTGGCAAAGGTGGCATCCGACCACAGAAGCATTGGCAGGTGAAACCCAGGCTCACAAAAAGGCTGCTCTGAGCTTCTCACTCTCTAAACAGGAGACAAGAAGGAGGGACAGAGAGAGAGAGGAAGGGAGGGAGGAAGAGAAGAAAGAGAGAAACAGAGAAAGAGAAAGACTGAGAGAGATGTGATGGCATTCCTGCTGTTCTGGGAGGCTCCAGGAAGAGCGTAATTGTAATATTTAAAATAGACGTGATTTGTAGCTTAAGCCCGTAAAGTTGGACACAAAAATAAGCAAATGCCTCAAAGCATTGGTGTAGGAATTGAATGAAATTCTTGAGATTATCCAATACGGTGCATGGCCAAGGAGGGTGCCCAGCAGATGTTTGTCTCTTTCTACTCGTTCCCCAGTCTGTGCTCACCAAGCCGAGCCCAGGGCCTGACACCCAGTAGGTGGTCCGGCAATGTCTGTTGAATGAAAGAGCAACCTGGATGCTGTTTCTGAACCATGGTGGAGAGGGGCCTGGGACGGTCCGACCCTGGGCTCAGCCCCCTGGCTGCCTACCTCGAGCCAGCCCTGAGCCACGCTGCGTTTTTTTGCCCCTGTCAGGCCAGGATACAGGGCTGGAACAGGGGTCCTCTGCTTGCTGCAGGCACTGGGCTGGGTCAGGGTGTCTTCCTCCAAATCCCAAGTTAGACAGCCTTGGTTGGAAGGGTTTTTTGTTTGCTTTGAGACGGAGTCTCCTTCTGTTGCCCAGGCTGGAGTGCAGTGGCTTGATCTTGGCTCACGGCAACCTCCTCCTGCCAGGTTCAAGCAATTCTCCTGCCTCAGCCTCCCGAGTAGCTGGGATCCCAGGCGCGCACCACCACCACGCCCAGTGATTTTTGTATTTTTGGTAGAGATGGGGTTTCCCCATGTTGACCAGGCAGGTCTCCAACTCCTGACCTCAAGGGATCCACCTACCACAGCCTCTCAAAGCACTGAGGTTAGAGGCATGAGCCACTGCACCCGGCCGGAAGGTTTTTTTGTGTCTAGCTCTCTCACTTGTGAAGCCACTAAAGGCCTCCCGTGTGTCTCAGTGTAAGGAAGCAGGGACTCCACATGCTAAAATATAAGGTGATGACACCACATTTGCTCCAAAGAAAACTACATATAGAAGTCCGACTGGTCCTCAGATGAGCACCATGTCATCAGCCTGAACCATCCTGTGGTTAAGGATACAGGAGTCCGACTGGTCCTCAGATGAGCACCATGTCATCAGCCTGAACCATCCTGTGGTTAAGGATACAGGAGTCCGACTGGTCCTCAGATCAGCACCATGTCATCAGCCTGAACCATCCTGTGGTTAAGGATACAGGAGTCCGACTGGTCCTCAGATCAGCACCATGTCATCAGCCTGAACCATCCTGTGGTTAAGGATGCAGGAGTCCGACTGGTCCTCAGATGAGCACCATGTCATCAGCCTGAACCATCCTGTGGTTAAGGATGCAGGAGTCCGACTGGTCCTCAAATCAGCACTATGTCATCAGCGCGAACCATCCTGTGGTTAAGGTTACAGGAGTCCGACTGGTCCTCAGATGAGCACCATGTCATCAGCCTGAACCATCCTGTGGTTAAGGATACAGGAGTCCGACTGGTCCTCAGATCAGCACCATGTCATCAGCCTGAACCATCCTGTGGTTAAGGATGCAGGAGTCCGACTGGTCCTCAGATGAGCACCATGTCATCAGCCTGAACCATCCTGTGGTTAAGGATGCAGGAGTCCGACTGGTCCTCAGATGAGCACCATGTCATCAGCCTGAACCATCCTGTGGTTAAGGATGCAGGAGTCCGACTGGTCCTCAGATGAGCACCATGTCATCAGCCTGAACCATCCTGTGGTTAAGGATGCAGGAGTCCGACTGGTCCTCAAATCAGCACTATGTCATCAGCGCGAACTATCCTGTGGTTAAGGTTGCAGGAGTCTGACTGGTCCTCAAATCAGCACCATGTCATCAGCCTGAGCCATCCTGTGGTTAAGGATGCAGGAGTCCGACTGGTCCTCAGATGAGCACCATGTCATCAGCCTGAACCATCCTGTGGTTAAGGATGCAGGAGTCCGACTGGTCCTCAAATCAGCACCATGTTATCAGCCTGAACCATCCTGTGGTTAAGGATACAGGAGTCCGACTGGTCCTCAGATGAGCACCATGTCATCAGCCTGAACCATCCTGTGGTTAAGGATACAGGAGTCCGACTGGTCCTCAGATGAGCACCATGTCATCAGCGCGAACCATCCTGTGGTTAAGGATACAGGAGTCCGACTGGTCCTCAGATGAGCACCATGTCATCAGCCTGAACCATCCTGTGATTAAGGATGCAGGAGTCCGACTGGTCCTCAGATCAGCACCATGTCATCAGCCTGAACCATCCTGTGGTTAAGGATGCAGGAGTCCGACTGGTCCTCAGATCAGCACTATGTCATCAGCGCGAACCATCCTGTGATTAAGGTTGGTTTGGGTGGCCTCCAGGGGAAGTTCCAGTTGCTTTGGCTAAAGAGATTTGTCCTGTGTGTGTGGTTTGTGTGTGTGCACATATGGCATGTGTGCGTGTGCTGCTATCTGTGATCCTAAGAGAATGACAAGGCTCTGATTCAGCAACGCTTACCAGACACTGACATTGATGATAATTTCCACTTGTACAGCGCTGCTCTTTTGTCTCCAAATCTTATTCATATGGATGAACTCATTTGAATATTGCAACACCCCGGGAGATAGATGATTGTAGTTTGTTTTTTTGTTGTTGTTGTTGGTGGTGGTGTTTGTTTTAAGCACTATCGTTGGTAGACTGAGGTTTTTTTTTCTTTTTTAAAGAAACAGGGGAAAGCACGAACGCAGTCCCCACTACCACAAATTATGCTGTCAAGTTTCCCACATTTGGGGAAATTGCAGGGGTCAGCACATCCGGAGTGCAATGGATAAGCCTCGCCCTGGGAAAACCACCTTCGTGATCACGGTATCTCCCCTGCCAGGTAAGTATAGATTGAGTTTTATAGATGGAGAAACAGCAGCTTACACAGGTAACTCAGCATCCCAGAGCTGGGATATGGTAGCCAGGACGTGAGCCCAGGCTCCATGAGTCATGCCTCTGTCCTCTCTTCAGCATTGTACGGACGGAAACACCTTGCCAGGCCCTAGGCTAAGATGTACATGGGATGCCTGAGCAAATGAGATGGGCTTGCCCCGGGGAGTTGACATTTGATTGTCAGCGAAGGACAGGAGTACCCAATGATCTGGAGTTGTAATGTAGGTTAACTGTAATGATGACAGAACTCACCACCTGTGGTAAGAATACAGAGCACCAGGCTGGGCGCGGCGGCTCACGCCTGTAATCCCAGCACTTTGGGAGGCCGAGGCGGGCGATCACCTGAGGTCGGGAGTTAGAGACCAGCCTGACCAACATGGAGAAACCCTGTCTCTACTGAATACAAAATTATCCTGGTGTGGTGGTGCACGCCTGGGATCCCATCTACTCGGGAGGACGAGGCAGGAGAATTGCTTGAACTGGGAGGTGGAGGTTGTGGTGAGCCGAGATTGTGCCATTGGACTCCAGCCTGAGCATCAAGAGCAAAATTCCAACTCCAAAAAAAAATAATAATAATAATACAGAGGATCAGATAAATCTGGCAGGCGAATCCAAGAAGGCTTACTGAGGGAGGTGTCCCATGAACTGGTCTTTGTGCCAGTTAAGATGTCAGTCAGCTACATATGCAGGCAACTATCCATAGCGGCTTGGCCATTAGACACTTACTATCCTCACTGAGCAAGAAGACGGGAGGAAGGCAGCCCGGGGCTGCAGCAGCCACTGGAGGAGGCAGTGAAGGGCACGGCTCCTTCCCGCTCCACCCTCTGCAGAGCATGGGTTTTGTCCTCGGGGCTGCAAGACGGCAGCTCTATTTCTAGGCTTTAGGTTTGCAGCCCAGGAAGGAAGGACGGAAGGGTGACGGCTGTAATGCAGAAAGCCGGCCAAGCTCACACTGGCTGAGTTGTCGGCTTTTGAGTGAGGCCCCAGGGCCGCCCCTCTCTACAAAGGAGCTTTTTGACCTGTCAGGGCTCTCTTAGTGAGGCGGCAGCGGCATGGATATTGCCAGGGCACTGAGCAGGGTCTGCCTTATCTTTTTAGCTGGGTAGGAACCCGGCAGGTAATGGGGGGATGAGCCCACAGCGAGGCAGTGGGTGGGGAAGTGCAAGGCGGCTCCATGCAAACAGCAGGTGGTTCGCTCTGGCCAGAGGGATGTAACATTTCTGTGTGTGGTTGTGTGTGCACACCTGCCTACCTGCACATACACGTGCACACACATGTGCTCACATCTGCACATACGTATCTACGTGTGCACACACATAGGCGTATGAGGGTGCACATGTATGCATGTGTGTGTTGCCGTGAGGAGGTGGTGATTATAATAGCGGATAAAGAATGAGTTTGATTGTGAAGGCCTTAAGAAGCTCAGATTCTAATCCCATAACTTTCGGGAGGCCGAGGTGGGTAGATTGCTTGAGCTCGGGAGTTCGAGACCAGCCTGAGCAATATAATGAAACCTCATCTCTACCAAAAAACAAAACAATTAACCTGGCATGGTAGCACATGCCTGTGGTGCCAGATACTCAGGAGGCTGAGGCAGGAGGTGGAAGTTGCAGTGAGCTGAGATCGCGCCACTGTACTCTAGCTTGGGCGACAGAGTCTCAAAAGAAAAAAAAAAAAGAAGCAGCGGCAGCTCAGACTGATTCCGTGCTGAGTGCCCCTGACGACACTGAGAAGTGGCTTGGCCAATCCCAGTGGCAGTGTGGTGGACACTGAGGGGCAGGGAGCTGGCAGTCAAGAAATCAAAGAGATTAGTGAGGGGCTGTTAGCAGGGGTAGCTCAGAGTCACAAATCAAGAGCTGACATGTTCAGAAATGCAGCCCCTGGTAGGAGGACTTCAGAACCTTCTTTGCAGGCGTGCTAGGAGGTGGCGGAGCCAGGCTGCCTAGGTTCAGCCCAGCTCTACTAATTTATACGTGGCCAGTCATGACACTCCCTGGGCCTCGTTCTATGTGTAACTCAGAGAGAATCATTTTGCCCACACCCAGGAGATGGCAATGAGATTACTTGAGCAGAGTGAGTGGCGAAGTGCTGAGTACATGTCACCTACTGCCATCGTGTTACAGATGCAGGAGGCCCCATTGTCCCCAGGCGGCACATCCACAGTGTCCTCTAAAGGCGCTCCCTGCCTGCATCTGTGCAGGCCCATGTGCAGGCTGGACACTCAGGCACAAGCTTGCCTGCTCTCCCTCTTGCACGTGAGGCTTAGTGAGCCCTCAAGCCTGGGCATTCCGGAGAAGCTTCACCGGAGCTGGAGCAGCCAGCGGGGCTGGCCAGGATGCACTGAGACATTGTTTTCAAGAGTCATTCGTGAGGATCTAAAAGGTGACATGGTTCCCTCAGTCACTCAGCGCCCTCCCCTGATGCTTGCTTCTTTTTGCTCTCAGGAGCCTGTGGTCTTCATGGACTGGGGGAATTGGTGCTGAGTAAAGCCCCGAGTTGGCCGTCACTCAGCACGCATTTGCCCAAAGCTCCTGCCAGCCCCCAGGTTGCCTGCGTTCGCAGGGGAGGCTGACTGGTAGAAGAGCGACGGCAACTGGTGCGAGGTGTATTACAGCAAGGGTCACTGTGTGGAGCTGTAGGTACAAATCAGGGTGCCTACCCCAGACTTGGGATGAGAAAAGCCTTCCTGGTGGCAGCAATGTACACACCAAGGGAAGGAGGCTCAGTCTCTGTTCTTGAGGCACTGACGTCCAGTCGGGCACACAGGCATTTACCACGTGGTGCCGTAAGTTCTGCTGCCAGCTGTGATGGAGTGGCTCACAGCAAGCCAACTCTCACGCAGAAGACAGAACTACGAAGGCTGGAAACCCTGCAAAATCAAACTGACTGTGGAGCTTTTTAGAGTAAACTGGAATTGGGGGGGTCAAGACCCTGGAAAGAAGGGGAACATGGTAAGGCCAGACAGACCTTCTCCATCACTTTCCGCCTCAGGGTGCATTCCAACACAAAGCACCACAGCTTCTGCAGCTTCCTAGAGCTGGGAGATAACCACTGGCGTTCATGGCTTCTGGAGTTGAAGAACTCTGAGAAAAGGAGACTAAAAAGGAGAGAGCAGGATGGGTGCCGTGGTTCACACCTGTAATCCCAGTTCTTAGGGAGGCCAAGGCAGGCAGATCACACTTGAGGTCAGGAGTTCGAGACCATCCTGGCCAACATAACGAAACCCCGTCTCTACTAAAATACAAAAATTAGCAGGGCGTGGTGGTGTGTGCCTGTAATCCCAGCTGCTAGGGAGGCTGAGGCAGGAGAATTGCTTGAACTCAGGTGGCAGAGGTTGCAGTGAGCCAAGATCGCACCTCCAGCCTGGGAAACAAGAGCAAAAATCCATCTAAGAAAAAAAAAGAGCCAAATAGAAGTTGTAGAACTAAAAAATACAACAACTAAAACCAACAGCTTAGTATATGGCTTTAACGACAGATTAGGCACGGCAGAAAGGAGGACTGATGAACCGAATTTAGGCGAGCAGGACATGTTCACAACGAAGCATGGGATGAAAAAATAGGATGAAAACCATAGACAAAAACATGAGGGAAATATGAAGCACTGTGAAAAAGCTTAGCGTATGTCAGTTACAGTCCCAGAAGAAAGGGAGAGAATAAGCCAGAAGCAGTATTTATTTGAAGAAATCATGGCTATGGCTGGGCATGGTGGCTCCCGCCTGTAATCCCAGGACTTTCGGAGGCTGAGATAGGAGAATTGCTTGAAGCCAGGAGTTCAAGACAAGCCTGGGCAACAAGGCTATTTTTTAAAACAGACCCTGCCTCCGTTAATATCTTTTTAATTAGCTGGGTACAGTGGCATGTGCCTGTAGTCCCACAGTCCCAGCTACTTTGGAGGCCGTAGTCAGAAGATCACTTGAGTCCAGGAGTTCCAGGCCGCAGTGAGCTGTGATGGTGCCACTGTGCTCCAGACTGGGCAACAGAGTGAGACTCTGTCTCTAAAAGAAATATATAATGGTTGAGGCTTAGCATTTCCAAATTGTAAGACATCAAGTCACAGATGCAAGAAAATCTTAAGAATTTTAGGCTAGGCACAGTGGCTCACGCCTGTAATCTCAGCACTTTGGGAGGTCGAGGCGGGCAGATCACCTGAGGGCGGGAGTTCGAGACCAGCCTGAGCAGCATGGAGAAACCCCATTTCTAATAAAAATACAAAATTAGGCGGGAGTGGTGGCACATGCCTGTAATCCCAGCTACTAGGGAGGCGGAGGCAGGAGAATCACTTGAACCCAGGAGGTGGGGGTTGTGGTGAGCCAAGATCGCACCACTGCACTCCAGCCTGGGCAACAAGAGGAGAAACTTTGTCTCAAAAAACCAACCAACCAACAAACAAAAGAATTTCAAGCAAGGTGAATAAAAAGAAGATCACAGTGAGGCACATCATTGCCAAACCAGTGCAAAATAGAGTCAAAGAGAAAGTCTTCAAAACAGCTAGCAAAAAAGACTTTGAATGAAGCAGTAACAGAAGCAAGAGTTGTCCTCTCAGAAGAGATCACGGAGGTTGGAAGATGATGGAAGGACATCTGCAAAGTGCTGAAAGAAAGCCACTGCCATAGCCTGGACAATATAGCAAGACCCCATCTCTAGGGGAAAAAAAAAGTATGGATGTGGTCGTACCTACCTGCAGCCCCAGCCCCAGCTACTTGGGAGGCTGAGAGGACAGACGGATTGGGCCTAGGAGTCTGAGGCATATAAGCTATGATCATGCCACTGCACCCCGACCTGGGTGACACAGTGAGACCACTCTCTGGCAAAGAAAACCACTGAAAACCTAGGATTTGAAACGAAGCTAAAACACAGTTGAAAATGAACATGAAATAAAGATATTTTTAGATAAACCAAAGCTGTCAGGACTTGTCACCAGCAGATCCATGCTGCGAGAAACACTAGAGATAGTTTGTCAGGCAGAAAGAAAGTTAACCCAGTTGAAGGTAATAATGCAGAAAGAAATAATGTGTGTCCAAGAAAGGAAATCTATAGATGAAACTGAGTGAATATTAAATGTTCTAACAATGACAGTAACATCTATGGGATTTGAAACATACATAGAGCAAAAATGACGAACAACAGTACAAAAGTTAGGAAAGGGGTTATGGAGCTAAATTTCCACTTTCTTGTATTATCTGGGAAGTGACAAATTTTTTTTTAAAGTTATGGCAATGTCTTAAAACTCAAGGACGCATGTTGTAACCCCTAGAGTAACCATTAAAAGATAAATAGGCCAGGCATGGTGGCTCACACCTGTAATCCCAGCACTTTGGGAGGCTGAGGCAGGCGGATCACGGGGTCAAGAGATCGAGACCATCCTGGCCAACATGGTGAAACCCCGTCTCTACTAAAATATACAAAAATTAGCTGGGCGTAGTGGTGTGCGCCTGTAGACCCAGCTACTCAGGAGGCTGAGACAGGAGAATTGCTGGAATCCAGGAGGCGGAGATTGCAGTGAGACAAGATTTTCTCCACTGCACTCCAGCCTGGCACCTGGAGACAGAGCAGGACTCTGTCTCAAAAAAAAAAAAGATAAATAATAGGATACATAACTAATAATCTGATCAAGGGAGAAATAGAATAATAAAAGATGTTTGAATAACCAAGTGAAAGGGCAAGAAAGGGGAAGAAAGGAATGCAGAACAGATAAGACAAATAGAAAACAAATAGTAATATGGTAAATTTAAACCAAAGAGATCAGTAATTGCATTAAATGTAAATGCACCAGTAAATAGACAAAGGTTGCCAGGATTTATTTATTTATTTATTTATTTTTGAGACAGAGTCTTGATTTGTCACCCAGGTTAGTGTGCAGTGGTGCTATCTGGGCTCACTGCAACCTCTGCCTCCTGGGTTCAAACAATTCTCCTGCCTAAGCCTCCTAAGTAGCTGGGATTACAGGTGCACACTACCATGCCCAACTATTTTTTTTTTTTTAATTTTTAGTAGAGACAGGGTTTTGCCATGTTGGCCAGGTTGGTCTTGAACTCCCAACCTCAAGTGATCCACCTGCCTTGGCCTCCCAAAATGCTGGGATTACAGGTGTGAGCCACCACATCCAGCCTGTCAGCCTGGTTAAAAAAAAAAACAACACCACCACAGAAAACACCACTGCCAGGCCACGCATGGTGGCTCACACCATAATTCCAGCACTTTGGGAGGCCGAGGCGGGGGGCAGATCTTGAGATCAGGAGATCGAGACCATCCTGAGTAACACAGTGAAATCCTGTCTCTACTAAAAATACAAAAAATTAGCCGGGCGTGGTGGCATGTGCCTGTAATCTCAGCCACTTGGGAGGCTGAGGCTGGAGAATCGGTTGAACTGGGAGGTGTAGGTTGCAGTGAGCCAAGATCACATTATCGTACTCCAGCCTGGGTGACAGAGTGAGACAAAAAAGAAACAAAAAAAAACCCCAACTATTTGCTATTTTCTTTCTTTCTTTTTTTTTTTCAGTCCAGAGGTCTTTTATTTTGTTAACACCTATGATGTCACGAATTCATGGGGAAGAGCTTCATGGGGAAGAGCTTCCAGCCGCTCAGGCTCCTTCCACTGGTTCTCACACAGTTGCTTCTCTGGGTGGAGCAGGCTGGCGCGTCTGTCGAACCCAGGTACCTTTCTCTTTGGCTTCCTTGTTTTGTTTTCCTTCCTGCGTTTCAGGAAGCCGTCTCGGCTCTTAGGATGCTTCCCGCACTCAATACGCACATTCATTCTCTTGGCAAGAATCTTGCCCTTAACTTGTTTGTTAACAATACTGCCACAGCATGCTGGGAGCACTGTAGACTCTTCCAGTTTCGCCACGATGACACGTGTGGGGCAGTCCTTTGTGAACAGCACCCACTCCCTTCATGTCTACATTATCACCTTTCTTACAGATTCGAGTGTACCTGGCCAAAGGAACAACTGCATGTTTTCTGAATGGCCTGGAGAACACATACCGGGCACCTCTCCTCTTTCTGTTTGTATTCGTCATGTTGGTGAATTACTGGAAGATGGTGCTTCTGGCTGAAAGGAATAAAGGAACTGTTTGCTATTTTCAAGAGATGCATCTGAAGTATAAGGATACTGAAAAATTGAAATAAAAGGATAAATAAAATGCTGTGCAAACATACACACACATATGTGCATGAATGCATGTGCACACACACATACATATGTGCATGAATGCATGCGCACACACATACATATGTGCAGGAATGCACGTGCAGACACATACATATGTGCAGGAATGCACACACACACACACATATGTGCATGAATGCACGTGCAGACACACACACACACAAAGAAGAAGGAAAGGAGGGAACTGCTAAAACCATCATCAGACAAAATTGGCCTTAAGAGATAAAGAGGGATATTTCAAAATAATAAAACGGTCATTCTAACAGTAAGATATAAGACCTGCAAATCTGCATTCACCTGATAACACAACCGAATAGGTTAAGGACTATAATATCGGGAACAGGAGTCAGCAACTAACTTTTGCTGGGAATGTGAACAGAGGCTTCACGGAAGAGGAGATACTCGAGCTGGCTCACTATGGACTGAATGTTTGTACCCCTCAAAATTCATATGTTGAAATCCTAATCCCAATGTAATGATTTTAGAAGATGGGGCCTTTAGAAGGTAATTAGGTCATGAGGGAAGAGCTTTCATGAACGGGATTCATGTTCTTATAAGAGACGCAAAAGAGACGATCTTGGCTCCTGCCACCTTCACACTAGGGAGTAGGCTCTTACAAGACATCGGATCCGCTGACATCGTGATCTTGGACTTCACAGCCTCCAGAACCGAGAGAAGCAAATCACTGTTGTTTAAGCCACCAGTCTACGGCTTTTTTGTTATAGCAGCCCCAGTGGACTAGGATGTGGGTCTTCAAGAATGTCTAGGCATTTTCTAGGTGGAAATGGCAACAGGAATAATAAGAACTGCTATTTCCTGATTTATTTATCTATAACATTTCATGCAAATCTTTTTTTTTTTGAGACGGACTCTCGCTCTGTCGCCCAGGCTGGAGTACAGTGGCACAATCTCAGCTCACTGCAACCTCTGCCTCCCGGGTTCAGGCAACCACGGCCAGCTAATTTTTGTATTTTTAGTAGAGACCAGGTTTCACCATGTTGGCCAGGATGATCTCAATCTCTTGACCTTATGATCCTCCTGCCTCAGCCTCCTAAAGTTCTGGGATTACAGGCATGAGCCACCGCACCCGGCCTTTTCACACGAATCTTAAAACAATGTTGCAATGTGGACACCATAAGTCCCCAGCAGATGAATGACACTGAGGCCAAAAGAGGGGAAGTTAAGGCCGGGCGCAGTGGCTCAAGCCTGTAATCCCAGCACTTTGGGAGGCCGAGATGGGTGGATCACGAGGTCAAGAGATCGAGACCATCCTGGTCAACATGGTGAAACACCGTCTCTACTAAAAACACAAAAAATTAGCTGGGCACGGTGGCACGTGCCTGTAATCCCAGCTACTCCGGAGGCTGAGGCAGGAGAATTGCCTGAACCCAGGAGGCGGAGGTTGTGGTGAGCCGAGATTGCACCATTGCACTCCAGCCTGGGTAACAAGAGTGAAACTCCGTCTCACAAAAAAAAAAAAAAGAGGGGAAGTTAGATTCGGGTGATGGAGCAAGTGAGTGACAGATCCAGGATTTGAGCTGAGATCCCTTTGCCTCCGAAGTGGAGGTGTTGTGCCTTCGGCCGTTCTGCCTCCTGTGCAGAGGCCTTGCGTCTGTTTGTTGTGTCACTGGTTTGACTTGGGTCTGAAGTATTGATTGAGGAAGACAAAGAGTTGAGTAGCCATAATTATGTTTTGAATTATAATGTTCCCAAGTTAAAAACGATTGTTAGATGGTGTAACAACACAAGCATGTGTTATCAAAGAAAACTCATAAACCTGTAACAGGTGATTTTACTGAAAGTCTTAGCTGAGACACCAGCAAGTCATGCATGCTCCAGAGTATGTATTGATATGCTTACAGTCATCACTGATATGCAAACGTATGATAATTACAGGGGAAATGTACAAGAAAAAAGAAAATGAAGTTTTAATGTATAGTAACCGAAAACCTCAAGTCGTGAATGACAGTGAGCACTGGAACCTGACTCACATTGTTTAATAAATACCGTTGAATCAATAATTCATCACCATGCTGTTATGTCAGCTGCTTTTGTTTCACAGTCTCCATGATTTATTTTTCCTCTTATTGTAAAAGGAAAATAGTTTTTTCCTGCTTTTAGAAATGTTAATAAGAACAAAAAAAAAGTAAAAATAAGAAATAGCAATCATCCATGATTTCAATACTTACAGCATCAATTCTGGTCAACAGTCTTAATATATTTTCTTCCAGCAGTTCTTTAAAAGAAAAAAAAAAATCAGAATTCATTGTTTTAAAAAATTACAATTTTTTAAACCCAAGCCAAAAATAGTCCATAAAAATTAAAAGTTTCAAAAATAAAAGTGATACCTACTCATTACCTGTAATGAAATCAAAACACGCTGAAAATGCAAGTGAGAAGGAAAAAAAACCAACCCAAATCCCAGCAGCCAGAAATGACCATTAATTTTAGGTGAACATTATGCTCGGACAGCTCTACCTGCAGCTCCACACACAGGATGGATGAAGGAACAGATGGCCGAAATCCTTCTACAAAACCGGTAGGATCGGATTTTGGATACTATTTATTTATTTATTTATTTGAGATGGAGTTTTGCTCTGTCACCCAGGCAGGAGTGCAGCGGTGTGGTCTCGGCTCACTGCAACCTCCACTTTCCGGGTTCAAGTGATTCTCCTGCCTTAGCCTCCTGAGTAGCTGGAACACAGGTGCCCACCACAACTGGCTAGCTTTTGCATGTTTAGTAGAGACAGGGTTTCACCACGTTGGCCAGGCTGGTCTCAAAATCCTGACCTCAGGCGATTCACCCACCTCGGCCTTCCAAAGTGGTGAGATTACAGGCCTGAACCACCGTGCCCAGCCGGATTTTGGATACTATTTTAAATTTAATTTTACTTGAGTTTAACAGAAGGAAGTAAAAGGGAAGTCAGTGGAGTTGTGGATTCACATAAATATTTCTTCTGTATGAGACACAGTGTCCCAGAAACATCCCTCTAAGTTTAGGAAAAGAAACGGTGAAAACATGGACAGGCTGAAGCCATTATGATTTTCTTCAAGGATGTATTTCTATTTTGATTTGCATAGACTGACTTCTTGCTGGGAAAGCTGAGTTAACTGGCTGCGCCGCACTGGCGTGAACATACAGTTCTTAAGATGATGAAATCCTTCCATGCCAATTGGTGAAGAGTGGCTGCTGGGTCCTCTCCCTCGGGGGTCCCCCACTGTTCTGGTTACCCTGAGTCCACTGCCAAGCCCCCCTAGCCCCCCTTCCACGTTCCCCTTCCACCAAGGTAGCCCAGTTTTCCCTTGTTTTTATGCTGGTGTCCATGTAAGGCATTGTTTGTAGAACGTATTCAGCCAGCAAGGGGGTTAGAAGGCTTGAAAGCTGCTGCCCCAGCCTGGCACTCAGGACCCTGCAGCTCGCCCAGCCCCCGAGACTTAGAGACTGGAGCCCTTGCTGGCTTTTCTGCCTGAGCACCCACAGCTCGTTAAGATGTGAAAGCGCCTGTCTGCAATCACTGTGTAATTACCTTGCTTCCTAATTGGGAGCAGACAAGGCCAGCAGGTGTGGAAAATCCCCTGGTGAGTTGGCTCCAATGGTGTGTGTGGGGTGGGGGGCACTGCAGGAAGGGAGTGGGCTTCTCTCTGGCCCCAGTTCTGTGCTCTGCCCTGTGGCCACGGCCCTAGGCACCGGATCTTCATTGATCCCTTGAGGGGCGTGGTCCTTCCCTTGACTGAGGCGGAGAAGTATGAGTCTGCCTGAGACCCCATGTCGGTGGGGCCGCCTGGATGTGAACCTAGGGCTGCCTCATGCCAGGACTTTGCCGTTCCCACCCAGGCCACACAGAGGGGAGGAAAGGGGTAAGTGGGGGCTGGAGCTGGGGGCTCAGGGCACAGCTTCGTGCTGCCTTTGCAGACAGCCACCTGAAACACGACTCAGCGCTTTTGCATCCCTGCCCAGTGCAGCAGGCCCAGGCGCAGGAAGGTGTGTGGAGTGGATGAGTAAGGGGGGCCCTGGGGACAATGAACCCCCCTTGGTGCTCCAGAGAGCTGGCTGTGTGGTCCAAAGCAGAGGGTCCCAGCTCTGCCCGCATCCCTGCGGCCTCAGGCAGCTCACTCTTGTGAGCCTTGGTTTACCCCTCTGATGATACAGCTGTTTACCACCACATGGTAGGACGGTTAGGGGTGCTCTGAGGACCCCGCCAGGGACCGCCCCAGTGGCTATGTTCATTACTTAGTGAGCCTGGAAACAACGCTGGGCACAAAGTTTACCCTCCTGTTCCCACAGCTTACTGTGAGCATGTGATGCGTGCTGGGGTAGGAAAGGGGTCTCCAGCTGTGCCCTCAGCCGGGTCATGGACTTTGGCTATGCTTTGTGTGTGGAAGCGGGAGAGGCCGCAGGTCAGGACTCAGCCTAAGAAGCAGCCCCATGGAATGACATCTGTGAATACGCACATGCTCGGTGGTGGGAGCGGCCTGCAGTCCCTGAATGGCTGACTGGAGTCTCCCCAAAGCTCTGAGTCTACAGGACTCAAAGTGGGTGGGGAACGAGGGAGGACACATGGGCAAGAGGGAGAACAAGCCAGACGGGACCACATGTGTTAGGTGCAGTGGGCAGCATGGGGTGAAACCTGTGTCTGCCAGTGACCTGGGTGGTGGGAGCGCCCTGCCTGAGCCTGGCCTGTCACACACCTAAACACACATGGCACAAGAATCAGACAAGGGAAAGGTGGGCCACTTGTGGCCTGCCTCTGCCTCACGCCAAGGAGGCAGCACGCAGATCAGCAGAGATATGTGAGCGACAAATGGCTGCCGCCACTTTCACCTCCTCCTTCCAAATCCCCCATGGGAGTGGCTCCTGTGGCCCCTCCTAGTCAGAAATGTGCAGGTGTGGGGAGCTCCTGTGGTGAGCTGCTCCCCTCGGGAGAAGAGCCCGCCCTGCAGACACCCAGCAAAGGGCGTTCTGAAGTGATACTTCTAGGGGCACTGACCTGGGGTCATTAGTGGCTCCTTTGAGCCCCATGGAAGGGTCAAGGGCTCAGTGCTGGGCACAGGGACCTTTGCCTCAGTCACCTGTCCCTGCCTTGTCCCCAACCAGACATTGGGGGTCCCCACTGTGTTCACTTCCACCATATTTCCAAGCCCACCCCCTTCTCTCTGCCCTGCAGCCCTACCCCAGGCTAGCCCCACCCTAGCTCGGCCCCAGGGTGGCCCTCCAGGACTGGGCCTCAGTGTGTCCTCACACTGAGGATACCACTAGACCCTGTCACTCCTCGCTTTTGCATTTTTAAGGGTCCCAGCTGCAGCAGTGGACAGCCTGTCATCAGAATCTTCGGGGGAGCTTTTCCAGAGTGCAGGAGTCAGCTCCACCCTGGCCTACCAGACCAGAGCCCAAAACTGAAAGCCCTGCCTCAGCAAGCAAGTTCAAAGTCACCAGCCCACGGAAAAACTCCAGGCCCTTTGTGGGCCAACCAGGTCCTCTGAGATTTGGGGGCTTCATCACAACTGCCCTCAAGGGGCTGAAGGCTCTAGGGAAGGTGGAGACAATGGATGGTCAGACGTTAATCTGGGTTACATCCTCATCTCCAGCCTGATCCCTTGCCTCCAATCCCAGACCCCACACCCCATGTTCTATTTGCCCTAAACTCCTCCTGATGCCTGGGTCACACCCACAATTTTCCTCATATTCTCCTTGCTGTCCAGAACATCTCCCCAGCTCCTTTCCTTGTGTCAAACTCCTATTCATGCTCCAAGGCACTACTCAAAACCACCTCCTCTGCGAAGCCCTCCCTGATTGCTCCCACAGCCACACTCCCACCTCACATTTGTTTTCAGTGCTTTCCACTTTGTTTTGTGCTGTGTGGCTCTCATGCCTGGCTCCATACTAGACTGGCAAGTTTTCAAGGGCAGCAGCCTGACTCCCTGTTTAGTACCCAGAGCAAGGTCTGGCACATAGTAGTGAAGGAGTGAATGAGCAAATGAATAAATAACCAACCCGCACCTTTGGGTGCGGGCCTAGCTGATAGGAGGTGCAGATTGGTTGAGGGCTAGTGGAAGACAGAATCACTGGGGCTTCCCCACAACTGCCCTCAAGGGGCCAAAGGCTCCAGAGAAGGTGGAGACCTCTGGTAGTTAGATGTTAATTTTCTTGTTATTAAAAAAAAAGTTGCAAGGCACGGTGGCTCACACCTATAATCCCAGCACTTTGGGAGGCCGAGGTGGGTGGATCATGAGGTCAAGAGATCGAGACCATCCTGGTCAACAAGGTGAAACCCCATCTCTACTAAAAATACAAAAATTAGCTGGGCATGGTGGTGCACGCCTGTGGTCCCAGCTACTGGGGAGGCTGAGACAGGAGAATTGCCTGAACCCAGGAGGTGGAGGTTGCGGTGAGTCAAGATCGCGCCATTGCACTCCAGCCTGGGTAACAAGAGCGAAACTCTGTGTCAAAAAAAAAAAAAAAAAAATTGTGCTTTCGGTAAAAATCCAAATCGTTATGGAATTGTGCAAAGTAAAAGCTGCCAGCTCTCCCCTCCCCGCCCCCGGTCCCCTTCTGTTTCAGAGGTAACCTCTGCTGGGAGACTTGTTTTCAGTGGAAAGTTTTGGGAGCCTGACAGGTCTGACCGGTTTCTCCTACCACTTGAGCTGGGGCCACCACCTGTGGTGACCTGTGGCTGAGATCTACACGATTGTCACCCCAGGCCCCTCTCAGAGCTCTCCGCGCCCCTTCCTCTGTGCCCACGTGCTCAGCACCACGCAGGTTGGCTCCACAGCAGCACAGACTCTGACTGTGGCCAGTGACTTCGCCTCTCTGACCTTCGGTCTCTTCATCAGTCTCTTAATTGTTACTCCTCAGCCTTTCTGCCAGGGTGGTCCTGAGGGCTGACTGGGGACCACACTGTGAACACCCAGCTCAGGACCTTGGTAAATATTCCTGCTTTGTTCCCTCTTCCACCTCAAGCCCACCCTGTGATGCAGGCTTTGAGGTGGGCCTGCCTGTGCAGAGTCCTCAGAGGTCTGGGTGAAGGCACGCCTCAGAAAAGCCCCCTGAGCCTGGAGAGCCTGGCGTTCATTCATTCACTGCACACGTTCCCCAGGCACCCACTCTGGACCCTTGGAGAACAGGGCTGAGTGAGCTGGGACCCCTAGGAAGGAGCCCGTCATTGGCCAGGAAACTGCTGACCTGTAAAGGGCTGAGATCTGGGCTGGGAGTTGTGGGTGTAGCGATGAGCAGGACCAGCTTGCCTAGGGTTCCATGTGAATGTGGGAGGATAACCGGGGGGACTTACATCTCATCAGCTCCGTCTCTCCCCCTTCCTTCCTCACATCCCAGTGAGAGCATCAGGCCTGCCAACAACCCCACGGTACACGGTACAACAAGAAAATAGCATGCTGGACGTAGGTGCAGAGCTTCGGGGAAGGGTTCCCAGTGCACGTGAGGCTGGCGCTGGGGCCTGAGGGGTGAGGAAGGGCACTCTGCTTGGGGTCTGCATGTGGCAAGGTGCAGGGGCAGGAAAGGACCTGTCTGCTCTGGGAAACACCAGTGGGTTATTGTGTGCGGCGGGGAGGTGGCAGGCGTGGGGGGTGTGGTGGGGTGTGGGGTGTAACGTGGGGCCCCTGCTGGGTGTGGAGCCATTGGTCCAGGAAGTCAGGGCGCCCCCCTCCCCCCGGGGTTGCTCCCTGGCTGCTTTGGGAGGAAGCGGCCCTGGACCTCAGGCTGCACAAAAGGAGGCTTTGACATTGGTTGGGAGCAGGGAAGTGAGGAGGGAGGAGGGAGGAGGGAGCTGGTGTGTCTTTTTGGATGTAGCTCAGGAATATGCTCCTCCTCCCTTCAGCACCATGGCAACAGGCCTCTGAGAACTGCTGATCTGATGGTGGGGGCGGGCTGGGGGCGGAGGGCAGCTCTGTGGCCCTGGGCGAGTGGCTTCCCCTCTCCGAGCCTCAGTTTGGGCATCTATTATGTGGGCATGGCCATACTGATGGGGCGGTGGCTGTGAGGAGTCCTGAGGGACCAGACGCAGAGTGGTCAGCTCCTTGGAAACATTTTTAGAGGGAAGGAGGGAGGGAGGGAGCAGGAGCATCCTGGGTGGCCTTGCATCCCGAAGGTTTGGCAAGGCCGTCGGAGTCCTTGAGCCTAAGTGGCCCCTCAGAGTCAGCCTGTGCCTCTCAGGAATGGGCCTGCCTCAGTGGCCCCATGCACTCAGTTTCCAGCCAGTAGACCCTGTGGGAGGCAGGATGGCTGCTGGGTCCCGGCAGCCCCTGTAGCTGGAGGGCTGGTGGCATGTCCTCATAGCCACCCCAGCACAAGCTGCACCCCCAAAGCACCAGGGCTTTTGCTGTTTCTAGAACTCCACCAGAGCAGGAAATGGGGGGTGAACCCCAAATTTGTTTCCCAGGGCTGTCATTACAAACCGCCACAAACCGGCTTAAAACAACAGAATTGATTCTCTGACAGCCCTGGACGCTGGAAATTTGAGGTCGGTGCTGGCAGGGCCACGCCCCCCCTCCCCCGGCTCTGGGGGAGGCTTCTTTGCCTCTTCCAGCTTCTGGTGGCTGCACGCACTCCTGGGCTTGTGGCCACCTCCCACTGGTCTCTGCCTGGTGTGCGCATGGCCTCCCCTGCGTGTTTGTGTCCTTGCTGCTTCTTAGAAGCACACCAACCATTGCATTAGGACCCACTCTCAGCCAACATGGCCTTGTCTTAACTCATTACATCGGCAAAATCTCCATTTCCAAATAAGTTTCCATTCTGGGGTGTTGAGTGGACATAGGGGGGACACCATCAACCCATCATAAGGCCCGCTTGGGCAGCCTCAGGGGAAGCTGGGCCACATTTAACTGAAAGTGGAGGGTTGCAAGGATCCCACAAGGGGCTCTGACCCAGTGTCTGGCCTGCAGGGCACAGGGTGGAACCTGCAGGCAGGGACGGACGGAACAACGCACAGGACTCACCCCCACCACCAGAGGTCTGTGTGTGGAGATGACAGAGGGCAGCGTCCCCCATATTGCCAGTCACTCACGGAGCATGGAAACCCCTGCTAAGGCAGGAGCGCCGGCTGGCCGTGAACTCAAACCCTGGGTGGAGTGGGGGCTCTCAGTGGTTCCAAAGTCAGCCAAGATCTCGGTTCTGGGCCACCCAGGGCTCTGGAGTCAGACACCTCGTGTCTGGGTCTCCACCAGTTACTGACTGAGCGACCCCAGCAGTGTGCTCACTGCTCTGGGTATCCCTGTTCCCTGTGGATGGCATCATCGCCTCCCTTTAGGAGATCAGAAGGAGCAAATGGGAACCTTGGCTCTGTGCCTGTTGCAAGGGAAGTGCTTGATAGATGGCGCCCTTCCGCACCAAGAAGAGAGAAAGCAGAGGGAGCCTAGTTAAAACTGCGGGCCTGGAAGGCCTGTGACTTTCAGGGGAGCTGGGAAGGGGGCCCTGCCCAGGTCTGCATACCAGCTGGGCAGAGCAGGATGGGCCTGGTACATATGCCTGGGGCCATGCAGCAGGGCCTCGTGCTTCTTTTCTGGACCCACTTGATGGATGGGGAGACTGAGATTCAGAGAAGGGAAGTGGCTTGCCAGGGACACCCAGCTGATACACAGGGGATGGATTTCAAACCCACCTGGTCACAATTCCAAGCATTCTTTTCTTGGGCCAAACCTTGGGAGTTGAAGGCCGATTCTGACGTGTGATGGCTCCATTTTATGCAGAATATTGTGTTTGATTTTAAATGTGCCTGTTTACCACAGACCCTCATTTCCCAGTTGTTTTCCTCCCAGGGGTCTTCATCCACAAGCGGACTCTGATGGCCTCAGGGGCTCAGATTCCACAATCAGCTAAGGTTAATGTAAGGCCTTCTAGGTTACAAGGCTGAGTTATTTTCCACCATTCATTTGTTCACTTTATATAACATGCAACTATAAGCACCTGCTGTATAATGGGCACTGTGTTAAACACCAGGTTTACAGAGGTGGACAAGGCACTGCTCCTGCCTCCAGGGTCTCCAGACCATTAGGGCCCCAGGTCCTTTGTCAGACGCTGGTGACAAAATGTCGAAGGAAGTCTGTTTAAGATTCAGGTGAGCTGGACAGCTGAGGTGGGAATGCCTGCTGTCTTGGAGAGTGGAGAAGGGACAGAGCTGTCATTTACTGCAGATGTCAAGGAGTTTGGTTCAGAACAAGAGCAAAGGTGTGTGCCCAGGGTGTGGGACTGCATGTGGGAAGACAAGGTGAGGCAGATGCTGCTCTGGGGACTGTCAGGGACTCCAGTGATTGGCGTTGGGGGGTTTGAGAAGTGGAGGTGGAGGCAGAGGCCAGGACGTGACTAAGCATGGGACAGGGCAGGGTCGGGGGAGGTGCTGGGTGCGAGGCTAGTGCAGACAGGCGGAGGGAGGCATGGCAGGGCAGTGACGGGAGGAAGGCCGCCGGAGGTAAGGTGTAGTCTCAGTAGTTCTGTGGGTCTGGCTGCTTCCCAGTAGCTGACTAGACCCTCACAGCCAAGTTCACGGTCCTTTGCAGTCTGACCTTAACCTACCTGCCCAGCCCAATCCCTCTGCAGCTGCTGCTCACACCTTCCAGCCCGAGAACGTCTTCCCAGCCCTGAGACTGTCACACACCTGGGCACCTCTGCACCTGTTAGTCCGCCCATGCCTGGGGCATCCCACCCATGTATCAGTTGAAGCCCAAATATGCCATCAACTGAGAAACATTCCCAGTGGCCCCACAGAAAGAGGCTGGTGCTTCCTCTCGGCACTGCAGCCTGGACACCTGCCTATCATTCGTGCTGTTGTCACCCTGCACCGCCATGGCTCACGTATGTGGGTTTCCTCTCTTGCTTTCTCTTCCCTGCTACCGAGTGTAGCCTTCTTACTTATCTCTATATATCACTTGTCCCCAGGTACAAGGTCCGCAGCACAGTCGCTGTTCAGGGCATTTGATGAAAGGAGGAACGAGTTCGCTGGCAAGGTAGGTTGGGGGATGGAGGGATGGATGGAAGGATGAGTGGATGGACAGAGGATGGAAGGACGGAGGGTGATAATGGATATTTGGATGGGGAAGTGGCGGGATCATGGATCTCTGGGTGGGTGGATGAGTGAATAGGTGGGTGGAGAGGCGGGTAGGGTGGGTGTGTGGATGGAGGTAGGTGAGGTGATGATCAGGTGAATACATAGACAGACGGGTGAGGGGATTGTCGTGGGTAGATGGGTAGAGGAGGAATGGGGAATCCGTAGGTAGGCAGACCAGTGAGTGGGTGGTAGATGGATGAAGAGGAAGGTAGATAAGTTGTACTTGCGGAACTGGTTTACATCCAGGTAACACGGTAAGAAGAAAGGATTAGGGACAAGGACAAAAGTCACTGGGTTAGATTTCATAGGGAGTAGGTGGATGGATGATGGGCGGGGGAGGAAAACCGTAGGCTGGTGGGCTCTGTCATTATTCCCCCAAATGTGGATGCAGCAAGCCCAGTTCCGCTGCTTCCAAAGGACTGACTCAGGTGGATGCAATGGGGGCTGGTCATGATCCCAAAAGACACAATCCCGATGCCGCGGTCCCAAATGCTGAAACCCCAAAATGTCACAATCTCCCAGTCTAAATCCCCCAAATCACAACCCCAAGAGATTCAAATCTTTTTTTTGTTGTTGTTAATCGATGAGAGCTTATTATGTGGCTCAGGTTGGCCTTGAACTCATAGCCTCGCCTCCTCAAGCGCCAGGACAACTGACTGGAGCCAACACGGCTCCCAAGATTTAAATCTTGAACGTTGAAATCCTGAAAGCCAAATTCTGAGGAAATGATCAGTTCGTTTTCGCTGGTGCACAAGATAGTTGGACTGGGTTGGTTGCGTCGTTAGGCAAACTAGTACCTTGTTACTGTCTTTATTTGGAAATTAAGTATGATTTAAGGAGATGCATATGAGTGCCGAGTTGACAACCGGTGGAGTTGTGGACTTAATTTTAGGTGCTGACTTGACTGGATTAAGGAATGTGGGTGTGGGTCAGCTGCAGTGGTTCACGCCTGTGATCCCAGCACTTTGGAGGCTGAAGTGGGCAATCATTGGAGTTTAGGAGTTTGAGACCAGCCTAGACAACATGGTGAAACCCCATCTCTATAAAAAAAAAAAATACAAAAATTAGCCTGGCATGATGGTGCACATCTGTGGTCCCAGTTACATGGAAGGCTGAGGAGGGAGGATCGTTTGAGCCCAGGAGGTCAAGGCTGCAGTGTGCTGGGGTCGTGTCATTGCCTGGGCAATAGAGTGAGACCCTGTCTCGAAAAAAAAAAAGAAAAAAGAAATGTTGGTGTTTCTATGAAGGTGTTTCCAGAAGAGGTTGTGAGTGAACCTGGGTGGATGAGGTGGTCGGGTGGGGAAGTTCTGCCCTCACTGTTGGTGGGCACCATTTAATTGGCCAGAGGCCTGAGAGAACAAAATAAAAAGGCAAATTGGTCTGTTTGTTTGCTTGCTTGAGACAGAATCTCGCTCTGTTGCCCCATCTGGAGTGCAATGGCGTGATCCTGGCTCTCTGTGACCTCCACCTCTCGGTTCAAGCGATTCTCCTGCCTCAGCCTCCCAAAGAGCTAGGACTACAGGTGTCCGCCGCCATGCCCAGTGAATTTTCGTATTTTTTAGGTGAAACGTGGTTTTGCCATGTTAGCCAGGCTGGTCTTGAAGCCCTGACCTCAAGTGATCCTCCCGCCTCAACTTCCCAAAGTGCTGGGATTACAGGTGAGAACCACAGTGCCTGGCCTGAATGGGTCTCTTTCTGAGAGCTGGGACTTTTCCTCTGCTGCCTTGGACATTAGAAATTTGGCTTCATGAAACTACACTTATCACATGCTGTGTGTGTAAGCACTGGACACATACGGAAAACCATCAAAACTTCCTTAATAAATGAAGAGGTGCTCTTTATGTATGACTGTATTAATGAAAGAAAAATTCTCCAGATCTCGGCTCTTTGGGTGACCCAGGCATCTTGGGGTGACTGCCTGTGCTGTGATGCCCCATTATGGTTTTTTTATTTTAATTTCAATTTTTGAGACAGAGTCTCACTCTGTTGCCCAGGCTGAAGTGCAGTGGTACGATTGTGCTCACTGAAATCTCCGCCTCCTGGGTTCAAGCGATTCTCCTGCCTCAGCCTCCCAAGTAGCTTAGATTACAGATGCCCACCACCATGCCTGGCTGGTTTTTGCATTTTAGTAGAGATGGGGTTTTACCATGTTGGTCAGGCTGGTCTCGAACTCCTGACCTCAAATGATCTGCCCGCCTTGGCCTCTGAAAGCGCTGGGATTACAGGCGTGAGCCACTGCACCCGGCCCCATCAATTTTTTCTTGATCTCACCAAAGACTTAGGTTGTCCATCAGGGTTTTTCAGATGACTGCAGTTACCGGACGTGGGTAATTGCCAGCCACAGTGATGTATGCTTATACATGGCACTTTATCGTCTGTTCATAACTGTTAAAGTCTCATGATTGTTGTTAGTATACCTGAGTGTTTATGCTTGCAAATATATGCATGTCATTTTTGCCTATTTCATTGTGTAAAATGGCCTGTGAAGTGTTCTGTCATGTTTTTATGTTTCTCAAGTAAATCTCCTGTTAGAAGTGTAAGTAAGTCTTTTAAATAACTTTGAAAAATTATTTTTTTCTAGGATTATATTTTCAGGATTTTTGATCTTTCGGGATTGTGATTTTGTGGATTTTAGATTTTGGAGATCTGTTTAATCTGTTAGGATTTTAACATTTGGAATTATATTGTGTGGGATTGTGTCTTTTGGGATTATGGCCAGAACCCAGATGGGACTTGAGGGCAGAGCACGTGACAAGGCAGGGAAGGGTGAGACCAGGATCCAGCCCTGGAAAATGTGTGGCACAGGGCCTCGCCAGCTGGCTGGGACACAGGTCAGAAGGGAGGTCCCACCTGACGCCTGCCGGACTGCAGTGGCATCCGTCTCTGTGTGGACAGGGTCTCCAAGTCCCAGCCTGCCAGGGTTCCCTGCTCCCTGCCCGGCACCTGTTTTTTTGTTTTTTTTTTTTGAGACGGAATCTTATTCTGTCACCCAAGCTGGAGTGCAGTGCTGCAATCTCGGCTCACGGCAACCTTTGCCTCCTGGGTTCGAGGAATCCTTCTGCCTCAGCCTCCCAAGTAGCTGGGATGACAGGCATGTGCCACCACACCTGACTAATTTTTGTATTTCTGGTAGAGACTGTGTTTCACCATGTTGGCCTGGCTGGTCTCAAACGCCTAACCTCAAATGATCTTCCTGTTTCGGCCTCCCAAAGTGCTGGGATTATAGATGTGAGCCACCACACCTGGCCCCTCAACCTGGTTTTGAACTTTCTGCCTGAGCCTTGAACTTGACCTCTGGGCTGCTAACTTGGGGCACGTGTCCTCAGACTTCATGCCAGCCCCCTCCCCAGGGTTCCTAGTCAGGCCCCCACTGGCTGGGGAGAGAGAGCAGCCCAGCACATGTGGACCGTGAGGGTCCAATCGTAGGTGTGGACAGGACTGCAGTGAGGAGTATGTAGGGCATTGGTGAATGTGGCTCCTGGGTGCGTCTGCGCAGCTGCTCCAGAGGAGACTGCACTGAATAGGGAAGATCTGCCCCCAGTGAGGGCAGGCACCATCCAGCTGGCTGCGAGCCCAGATAGCACAAAAATGGAGACCAAGAGTGACTTCCTCTCTCCCTCCTGGGGCTGGGATTCTCTCCTTCTGCCCTTGGATGTAGAATTTCCAGCCTGTAAGACTTGTACTGGTGGCTCCATGGGTTCTTGGACTGAGAGTTACAGCATTGACTTAGTGAGCCTTTCAGACTTGGACTGAATTTGGCTGCAGGCAGAGTTCTCCAGCTTGTGGAGGGAACCAGGGTGGGACTTCTCAGCCTCCATAATGGAGTGTGCCAACCCCCCTCAAAAATCCCCTCCCATACCTCTCTATATCTCTATCTCTCCATCCATCCATCATACATCTGTCCACCCATCCATCTTTCTATCTGTCCATCCATCCATCCATCCACCCATCTATCCTTCCATGTATCCACCCATTAATGAATCAATCATCCATCCATCCATCTACCCATTTATCCATTCATATATCTATCCATCCATCTATTTCTCTCTCCACCCCTCCGTCTGTCCATCCATCCATCCATCCATCCATCCATCCATCCATCCATCCATCCATCCATCTATATATCCATCAATCTACCCATTCATTCATCTATCCATCTGTCTGCCTTTCCATCCATCTGTCCATCCATCCATCCACCCATCTATACATCCATCAATTTACCCACTCATTCATCTATCCCTCTGTCTCTCTGCCTTTCCATTCATCTGTTCATCCATCCATCCATCCATCTATACATCCATCAATCTACCCACTCATTCATCTATCCCTCTGTCTGTCTGCCTTTCCATTCATCTGTTCATCCATCCATCCATCCATCTATATATCCATCAATCTACCTATTTATTCATCTATCCATCTGTCCATCCATCCATCCATCCATCCATCCATCCATCCATACATACATCAATCTACCCACTCATTCATCTATCCTTCTGTCTGTCTGCCTTTCCATCCATCTGTCCATCCGTTGATCCATCCATCTCCTATTGGTCTGTCTCTGTAGATCCCTGATGAATACTGGGATAACTACTATCTCTCAGATCTGCCCATGCCCCAGGTGCTTTTACTTCTGGACTTCAGACATCCAAAGAGCTCAATGCCTGAGCTTTACTTTTGCTGACTTTGTCTCTTTTCTTCTTTTGTATTTTAAACCCAAAAGGAACTTGTACCTGTGGATTTTAGGAAGACAAAAACCAGCTGGTATTAGTTCCTTGTTTCTCCATCCACAGGGAAGAGGGGGAAGTACCCAGACCTTAAAGGGGCTCACTCTGGCTTGGGGCAGGCAGGACAGAAGGCAGTTCTGAGAGCTCCTTACCAGGTCAGGAGGAGGCAGAGCTGTGGGCCCTGTGCCTGGCAGGTGGCAGGTGACCCTCAGGATGTGGACCCTGGCACCTGGTTCCTCATTGTGGTCAGCATCCTGCAAGGGTGCCCGGGCCCAACCCAGGAGCTAAGGAACTGCAGGTGCCCACATGGGCACAACTGGGCCCTGAGGGGTCACTGGAGGAAGCAAGGGTCCTGGAGTGACTGCACTGAATTTCCCAGCAGCCTTGTAGAAGATGACTTTCAGAAATTGGAGATTTCCTTTACCCCATATTGTCAAGAACAATTCATTCTCAGCTCCTACAACCAGAACTGTATTTGGAAAAAGATTGCCCCCAACAGTCTGGGCTGCAGCCTCTCTGGTCTCTTGCTGATATCCTGTAGGCAAGGGCCAAGTCAGCGTTGGGGGGTCCTTTCTCTCAGGGCATTAGGGGTTCCAGGGCTCCTGGCCATATTGAGAGCTCCTGAGAGTTTGGCCTGTTGGGCCTGGAGATGGAGACCTCTGACTGACCTCTCCGTCCCTGGGGGATGAGGGGCAGGGCACCCCCCCACCCCACTTCACTGGGCAAGAGGCCACTGTGGCCTGGATTAAGAGGGGATGTTGGGAGAAAGGGGCCCAGGAGTGCCCAGAACTCTGTGTACCAGCCCCAGGTCGGGCTCTGGACCGCTGTGTTTGCCTTCCTGGGGAGCAAGATGGGAGGACATAAAGCCATGTGGACATTAACTGTGGATGGTGCCATCCTAAGTGCTTTACAGAATTCTCTTGCATTTAACCCTTGCAGCCACCCTCTGAGGAGGGTGCTGTCTTGGTCTTTGCTGCTATAACAAAACGCCACCACCTGGGTGATTTATACACAGTAGAAACTTATTTCTTACAGTTCTGGAGCCTGGGATACCCAAAATCATGGTGCTGGCAGATTTGTGTCTGGTGAGGACTGTTTTCTCTGCTTCAAGATGGGGCCCTGTTGCTGTTTCCTTTCTAGAAAGATGAGCCCTGTTCTCACATGGCAAAACAGAAGGGGAAAAGGCGTGAACGGCTGTCTTGTGCCTCTCATATAAGGGCACTAATCCCATTTTCGAGGGCTCCACCCTCATGACCTCATCACCTCCCAAAGGCCCCACCTCTTAATGCTGTTGCATTGCTGGTTATGTTGCAACTTAAGAATTTGAGCGGACACATTTAGACTGTAGCAGGCACCATTTGTAAGCCCATCTTACACATCAGGAAACCAGAACACAGAGAGGTTCAGCCATTTGTCTGAGGTCACACAGCCAGGATTGGGTGTGGGTTCCAGCTCTTCTGGCCGTGCTGGTTCTGGGCACTTTATTTCACCTCTTTCTGCTTCTGTTCTCAACTGTAATAAGCAGTGGCCACAGAACAGCTGTTATTACTGTTGTTGTCCTGGGGAGATGCATGTGTTCATGGCACCCACATGGCAGATGCTGTGCCCAGGCCATGGACTCTGGATAGGGTCAGGTCCTTGCCTTTCCCTGACACTCTCTCTTCCGGTGGTCCCTGTGCCCCAGTCCTTAAGGGCAGTCAGCTCTCCCCCACCCCTGTTTTTTTTTTTTTGAGACAGGGTCTCACTCTGTCACCCAGGCTAAAGTGTAGTGACGTGATCAAGGCTCACTGCAACCTTGACCTCCCCAAGCTCAGGTGATCCTCCCGCCTCAGCCTCCCAAGCAGCTAGAACTACAGATGCACGCTACCATGCCAAGCAAAGTTTTACGCATGTATATATTTCTGTAGAGACAGGGGCTTGCTATTCTGGTCTTGAACTCCTGGCCTCAAGTGATCTACACACCTTGGCCTCCCAAAGTGCTGGGAATGCAGGCAGGAGCCACTGTGCGCCGACAGCTTCCCTCCTAATCACATTTATGATTGCATTTACAGCCCATCCAGATACTCCAGGGTGATCTCCCCATCTCAGAGTCCCTAACTTAATCCCACCTGCAAAGCCTCTGCCATCTAAGGCATCCACAGGTTTCAGGCATTAGGGCCTGGGTATCTTTGGGGGCCATGGTATCCAGTGTGATGATTTATTGTTACCTGTGATTCAGCTTACTGCAGTGTACACATGGCCACGGGGCCACCACCCTTTGTCTCTCTGTCTGTGGCTGTCATCTGTGAAGAGCTGCAGCACTTTTCCCACTGAGCCTGGGTGCAGCCTCAGAAGCCTTGATGTTGTGGCTGTTGTTGGAGATGGGGTCTCACTGTGTTGCCCAGGCTAGCCTCCCACTCCTGGGCTCAAGCAGTCCTCCTGCCTCAACCACCCACCCCTGCCTGAGTAGCTGGGACTGCAGGCATGTGCCATCACACCCGGCTAAATGTTTAAAATTCTTTTGTAGAGACAGTCCCACGATGCTGCCCAGGCTGGTCTCAAACACCTGGCCTCAAGCAGTCCTCCCACCTCGGCCTCCCAAAGTGCTGGTATTACAAGTATTGGACTATCATCAGAGAAATGTTTTGTAAAATCTCTACTTTTAAAAATCTGGCTAAAGTTTTGTTTTCATCAAGTATACAAGAGATGTTTGCAGCTAATCAATAGTTATTAGAACAGTTCCCTCCTAAACAGTGTCATGATTGTATCCCTCAATTCCTTCCTTTCCTTCTTGTCTTTTATGTCTGTTTAATTCTGCAGCAGATGCGTTAAAATGACCTTTGTAATTTCTCTCCAATTTTCTTGTCTTGATGGTAGGAATTAGTTTCCGCCCCTAGGGCCTGGCCAGGAGGCCAACCCAGCCAAGTGACTTCTCCATGACTGGAACCTGCAACACAGTGGAACCTAGGACCTCCACGTGCTGGACCCCCAGCCTATGTGCCCCCAGCAGGAAGCCAGGAGCTGGATGGAGGTCTCATCAGGAGAGACTAGGGCCACACTGTTTCAGAATGCTCTGCTGTAATCAGCCCTACTGTGTTTGAGAGCTTTCAAAAAGATCTGACTGGCCAGGTGCAGTGGTCAGGAGTTCGAGACCAGCCTGGCCAACATGGTGAAATTTCGTCTCTACTAAAAATACCAAAATTAGCTGGGCATGGTGGCGCACACCTGTAATCCCCCAGCTACTTGAGGGGCTGTACTCCCAGCTACTCAGGAGACTAAGGAGGTAGGATCACTTGAACCCAGGAGGCAGAGGTTGCGATAAACCGAGATTGTGCCATTGCACTCCAGCCTGGGCAAAGGAGTAAGACTATGTCTCAAAAGAAAAAAGGCTGGGTGTGGTGGCTCACACTTGTAATCCCAGCACTTTGGGAAGCTGAGGTGGGCGGATCATGAGGTCAAGAGATTGAGACCATCCTGGCCAACATGGTGAAACCCCATCTCTACTAAAAGTACAAAAAATTAGCCAGGCATGGTGGTGCGCACCTGGAGTCCCAGCTGCTCAGGAGGCTGAGGCAGGAGAATTGCTTGAAATCAGAAAACAGAAGTTGCAGTGAGCCGGGATCGCACCACTGCACTCCAGCCTGTTGATAGAGCAAGACTCTGTCTCAGAAAAAAGGAAAAAGAAAGAAAGAAAGAGAGCCCCTCGCCCTCCGCCATGTGAGGACACAGTGAGAAGGTGGCCATCTGCAGGCCAGGAGGCAAGGCCTCACCAGGAACAGAATCAGCGCACCTTGATTTCGAACTCCCGGCCTCCAGATCAGGGAGGAATCAATTTCTGTTGTTCCGGCCACCCAGTCTGTGGGATTTTAGCTCGGCCTGATCTGACTGACACAGGTGAGAAGAGCAAGGACAGGCCATGGCGGAAGAGCCCAGGGTGGGTGCGTAGCCTTTTCCCTGGGTTGTTGGAACAAATGACCACGGGCCCAGTGGTGAAGTGCCTCACATCTACAACTCCGGTGGTCAGGAGTCTGAAATCAGCACCACACCCGGATAATTTCTGTATGTTTAGTAGAGATGGGGTTTTGCCACATTGGCCAGGCTGGTCTTGAACTCCTGACTTCAGGTGATCCGCCTGCCTTGGCCTTCCAAAGTGCAGGGATTACAGGTGTGAGCCACCATGCCTGGCCAGGGGCTCTCTTTCTATAACAAAGGGCCCTACACCTGGGACCTCATTTAAAACCTAATGACTTTCTTACTCCAAGCAGCCACTGTGGGGGTCTGGGCTTCAACATCTGAAGTTGGGGAGGACATAAGTCAGTCCATAGCGCCACCTTTCTCTCTCCTTCACCCCTCAGCACTAAATCCGCCCATTCATTTTATCTGCACGTATTTTTTTTTTTGAGACGGAGTTTCGCTCTTGTTACCCAGGCTGGAGGGCAATGGCGTGATCTCGGCTCACCGCAACCTCCACCTCCTGGGTTCAGGCAATTCTCCTGCCTCAGCCTCCTGAGTGGCTGGGATTACAGGCACGTGCCACCATGCCCAGCTAATTTTTTGTATTTTTAGTAGAGATGGGGTTTCACCATGTTGACCAGAATGGTCTCGATCTCTTGACCTCGTGATCCACTCGCCTCAGCCTCCCAGAGTGCTGGGATTACAGGCGTGAGCCACCACGCCCGGCCAAAGTACCATTATTTTTGTTTATTCTTTGTCTGGCTTCTTCCTGCCTTCCTGCCTGCCTTCTCCAGCAGGTGTGTGTGTGTGTGTGTGTGTGTGTGTGTGTGCGCGCGCGCGCATGCTTTACCTTGAGAAGAAAATTGATTCAGCCTTCTGCAAACTGTGTGTATGTGTGTGTGTATGAGTGCGCACATGCTTTACCTTGAGAAGAAAATTGATTCAGCCTTCTGCAAACTGTGTATGTGTCTGTGTGTGTGTGTGTGTGTGTGTGTGTGTGCATGCTTTACCCTGAGAAGAAAATTGATTCAGGCTTCTGCAAACTGTGTGTGTGTGTGTGTGTATGAGTGCGCACATGCTTTACCTTGAGAAGAAAATTGATTCAGCCTTCTGCAAACTGTGTGTGTCTGTGTGTCTGTGTGTGCATGCTTTACCTTGAGAAGAAAATATTTCAGCCTTCTGCAAACTGTGTGTGTGTGTGTGTGTATGAGTGCGCACATGCTTTACCTTGAGAAGAAAATTGATTCAGCCTTCTGCAAACTGTGTGTGTGTGTATGTGTGTGTGTGAGCGCGCACATGCTTTACCTTGAGAAGAAAATTGATTCAGCCTTCTGCAAACTGTGTGTGTGTGTATGAGTGCGTACATGCTTTACCTTGAGAAGAAAATTGATTCAGCCTTCTGCAAACTGTGTGTGTGTGTGTGTGTGTGTATGAGTGCGCACATGCTTTACCTTGAGAAGAAAATTGATTCAGCCTTCTGCAAACTGTGTGTGTGTGTGTGTGTGTGCATGCTTTACCTTGAGAAGAAAATTGATTCAGCCTTCTGCAAACTGTGTGTGTGTGTGTGTGTGCATGCTTTACCTTGAGAAGAAAATTGATTCAGCCTTCTGCAAACTGTGTGTGTGTGTGTGTGTGTGTATGAGTGCGCACATGCTTTACCTTGAGAAGAAAATTGATTCCGCCTTCTGCAAACTGTGTGTGTGTGTGTCTGTGTGTGCATGCTTTACCTTGAGAAGAAAATTGATTCAGCCTTCTGCAAACTGTGTGTGTGTGAGTGCGCACATGCTTTACCCTGAGAAGAAAATTGATTCAGCCTTCTGCAAACTGTGTGTGTGTGAGTATGCACATGCTTTACCCTGAGAAGAAAATTGATTCAGCCTTCTGCAAACTGTGTGTGTGTGTGTGTGTGTGTGTGTGCGCGCGCACATGCTTTACCTTGAGAAGAAAATTGATTCAGCCTTCTGCAAACTGTGTGTGTGTGTATGAGTGCGTACATGCTTTACCTTGAGAAGAAAATTGATTCAGCCTTCTGCAAACTGTGTGTGTGTGTGTGTGTGTATGAGTGCGCACATGCTTTACCTTGAGAAGAAAATTGATTCAGCCTTCTGCAAACTGTGTGTGTGTGTGTGTGTGTGTGCATGCTTTACCTTGAGAAGAAAATTGATTCAGCCTTCTGCAAACTGTGTGTGTGTGTGTGTGTGCATGCTTTACCTTGAGAAGAAAATTGATTCAGCCTTCTGCAAACTGTGTGTGTGTGTGTGTGTGTGTGAGTGCGCACATGCTTTACCTTGAGAAGAAAATTGATTCCGCCTTCTGCAAACTGTGTGTGTGTGTGTCTGTGTGTGCATGCTTTACCTTGAGAAGAAAATTGATTCAGCCTTCTGCAAACTGTGTGTGTGTGAGTGCGCACATGCTTTACCCTGAGAAGAAAATTGATTCAGCCTTCTGCAAACTGTGTGTGTGTGAGTATGCACATGCTTTACCCTGAGAAGAAAATTGATTCAGCCTTCTGCAAACTGTGTGTGTGTGTGTGTGTGTGTGTGTGTGTGCGCGCGCACATGCTTTACCTTGAGAAGAAAATTGATTCAGCCTTCTGCAAACCTCCCCACTGATGTCCTGCATCAAGTTGAGAAAAGAGCTGGGCTGGGACCCCTGTCGGGATCCCGCCTCCCCCAAAGCCTGAGGGACCAGGCTGCACAACATGGAACCCCAAAGCCTTCATCTGATCACAAACCCCCAGCTCCTGCCTGCAGCCCCAGGGGGTAGGCTAGGCAGGAAGGGGCAGGGCACATGCCAGGTGGGGAGGCCCATTAGAAAGCAGAGTGCAAGTGCCAGGTGGGCACTCAGCCCCCTCGAAAAGGCTTGGTGCATGGGGGCAGAGCTGACATGCAGCTTCCGCGGTCACTCTGGGCTGACATGCATGCTGGCAGCTGTGCAACCCATCTGGAAGATGGGTGGGTGGGACACCAGCCAGGCAGGGGAGGGACTGGCTTCCCCAGAGGAGGGGACTCAGAAGTGGGGGATCCCAAAGGAACGCAGTCCAGAGTCATTTATTTCAACTCCCCTGGGCTACTGCATGCTGGGGACACAGAGGGGGATGGGGCTGTCCCTGTCCTCAAGAGTCCACCCTCACATGTAGCCGCTGATAAACGGCAGGCCAGTCCTCATACAGCCATTCTGTGCTGCGCTTGGGTGCTCTCCTGGCACTGGAATCCTGCAAGGCAGAGGCTGGGTCCACCTGTGCATGAGGAAACATGTTTCACAAAACTTGGCTATTCCGCCCGGGGTCATGTTCGTGACAAGGGTTCCTGTACCGATTGTGTAACAAATTCAGTCACTTAAAGCCTTTCATGAACCCTTTTATTTTGTTCCCAAACCTGCAGATTGGGTAGGGCTTGGTGAGGACGGTGGGCTGTGCTCTGTGGCATCTGCTAGGGCAGCTCCGTGAACCAAGGAGCCATCTCCGAGTAGGGCCATCCCCTTGGCCCGCAGGCTGGAGTGGCTGGGAGCTCCCTCAGGCTGTGGGCTGGGGGCGCCTTCCTGGGTTTCCTCACACTGCAGTAGCCGAGTTCCAAGAGCAAGAGGCCCAGAGACAGGAACCGCCCTTCTCTCCAAGCCCAGATCCAGAAGGACGTCACTGCTTCCACATCGTGTTGGTCAAGCAGACACAGGGCCTGACTCTCAATGAAAGGATGCTAAAGAATTTGTGGCCATTAGGCTGGGCCTGGTGGTACATGCCTATAATCCCAGCACTTTGGGAGTCCGAGGCAGGTGGATCACCTGAGGTCAGAAGTTCGAGACCAGCCCCACTAACATGGTGAAACCCTGTCTCTACTAAATACAAAAAAAATTAGCTGCACATGGTGGCACATGTCTGTAATCTGAGCTACTTGGGAGGCTGAGAGACAGGAGAATCACTTGTACCTGGGAGGCAGAGGTTGCAGTGAGCTGAGATCCTGCCATTGCACTCCAGCGTGGGCAATAAGAACAAAACTCCATCACAGAAAAAAAGAAAAAAAGAAAAGAAAAAATTTGTGGCCATCTTTAGTCTACCATAGCGACAGAGCCAGGACTTGAACCTGGATCCTCAGGATGCCTCCAAGCTCTCCTGCGTTGGGTCTTCGGGAAGACAGTTGGGCTCACGCTGGGAAATGTGTACCTGGGCCTGACACGTCCAGGTGGCTGGGCCACTGCGTAAACCTTTGTGCAAACTAGAGGAAGTGGGTATTTGGAAAGCAGGTGTCTGTGAGGCTGGGGCAGGGCCAGTCTGCTGGCTCAGAGGTCTGATGTGGCTCCTTCCTTCTGGTAGCTGCACATCCCCGCCCCAACCAGATGGCTCCCAGGGACCCCATGCTGCTGCCTGACAGTCCCCAGGCACAGACTAATGGTCTGGGATGGGTGTCTGCCTGAGAGGGGCCCCTGGCTTCCTTTCCTGGGGCTTTTACACAGGCCTTGGGAGCTGTCGGGGGCCACACTTACTGCCTCATGGAGAAAGACCATCTGCAGGGAGAGAGAGGAAGGAGGCTATGAGGCTGAGAGAAGCACACAGGAGAGACAGAGAGGAGTCCCACGCCCCTCCCAGCCCTGGTTCCAAGTCCTCCGGGCCAGCTGCATGGCAGGCCTTGGGCCCTCCCTCCACATGGTCCTTTGTGGGTTTCTGTCGCTGGCCAACGAGAGAGGCTGGGCTGAGGAGCCTGGTCCCAGCAGCCTGGAGTCCTGAGCTTCTGGGGCTGCCCCCGGAGATGCCACTGGTCTCCTCACAGGCCTTCCTGCCCCATCAAGCCCCTCTCCACCCCACAGCCTCAGGGAAAGTTCCCGATGCAGACCTGACCCCGTGGCTCCCCGGCATTCAGACCACCAGTGGCTCCCATGAGCTGGCCCCTGCCGGCCTCACCACCCTCCTTCTCACTTCCTGGCCGGCCACCTGTGTCCTGGAGCTCTGCTGGGGGCCTGTGGGCAGAGGGTCACTGACTCCAATGCCGCCTGGAATTGGGTCTAGCCTTTGCCCTGGGAAGGGGTTGGCCACGCCCCCTGCTGGCCGGCACTCATTACTGCAGGAGGGGCTTCCGGGGCCCTGCAGGGATGCCACGAGGGTCCACACCTCACAGGCCTTAGAGCTTGCCTGGCCACTCGACTGGAAAGTAGCAGAGCCAGGATTTGGCATCTGGACTGTCTAGCCAGCTGGTGTGCTTTCCAACACAGAGGGGGCTCCACTTTCACAACCCAGGAGGGCTCTGCCCCTTCCTCCTGCCACACCCACTTAGAAAACACACTTGATTCACAAACCTTGGCTAAGCATAGACTCAGGCTGAGGCTGACCCAGAGCTGCCAGGAGCTCCTGGTGGGGAGGGGTGTGGCCAGAGATCCACAACGTGCTATCCCGTCACATTCTGGGGAACAAGTCAGTGCAAAAGTTACTCAGCAGTGACTTATTAAATGACTAAATAAACCAACTCAGTGACCGGAACAAAGCCATCAAACTTTTGGCCAGTTGGCAAAACTCTTACTCGGCCTTCAAAACCCCTTTCCTTCCAGGAAGGAAGCATTTTTGAAAACTCTTCACAAGGGTCACCTAGCATATTTCACTTTCGGGCAGAATGTGATACATTTTATAGTCGAGTACAAGGTGCTATGGGGTGCTGGGGGCAGGAGCAGACTCTTGCAGAGGTGGCAGTGGGTGGGGGAGGAGGAATGAGGATGCCCGAGGAAGGCTTCCTGGTGGAGGGGAAGGCTTTTGACATGGACCTAGAAGAATGGGGCAGTGCCGGGACAGGGGAAAGGTGAATGGCAGTGGTGGTGTGGCGGAAACAGGTAAGTGAATTCGTCTCCCAGGGTGGCACGACCAAATACCACAAGCCGGACGACTTAGATCACCAGGAGTTTATTCTCGTGGTCCTGCAGGCCGGAAGTCTGAATCTAGGTGTGGGCAGGGCTGTGCTCTCGCTGAAGGCTCCGGAGGACGACCCTTTCCTGCCTCTTCCCAGTTTCCGGTGGTTGCCTTCCTCGGCTCCGTCCTCACCTGGGCTTCACTTCTCCTTTTTCCAAACTTCCCTCTTCCTCCAAGGACCCCAGCCACTGGGCTTGGGGCTACCCTAATCCAGCATGGCCTCTTCTGAACCGGATGATGTCTGTAAGCACCCTGTTTCCCAAGAAGTTCCCATCCACAGGTACTGGGGCTTCAGACTTGAGCATATCTTTGCGGGGGGCCACAATTCCACCAACAACGGTGCAAATTCCCCACAATTTGCATTTAGGAAGTGGGGAGAGGGTTTCGGTTTGGGGAGAGCCTGAGAAGAGGGTGCTGGTGAGTGCAGAAGCTGGAGATGTAAGTGGGGTGGTCACAGAGGGTCCCAAAGGCCCCGGGCCTGCATCCTGTGTCGGGGTGTGGGCGGGACAGAGGTCAGCTAGGAGGCTGGAGAGGTCTCACAGCACCCATGGCCCCAGGGTGGAGCCCGAATTGGGGGCAGCCTTCTTATGGGACCGTCTCTTGCCTCATCTGCCTCAACCCTCCTGACAGCCCTGGGACTGGCGATGGTACCGGCTCCAGGTCACAGAAGAGGAAAGCACGTTCACAAAGTGAGGCCATCAGCTCCAGGGGGCACAGGTGGTGAGTGGAACGCTGAGATTTGAGCCCAGCTTTAACCGTCCTCCCAAGATTGGTTCTGTTTTGGAAGAGCTTTATTGAGGCAGAATTCATATACTATCCAATTCACCCATTTAAAGTGTACAGTGATTTTTTAGTATATTCACAGATTTGTGCAACCATCACCATGATTAATTTTAGAACATTTTCTTTTTCTTTTCTTTTTTTTTTTTTTTGAAATGAAGTTTCACTCTTGTCTCCCAGGCTGGAGTGCAGTGGCTCGATCTTGCAACCTCCGCCTCCCAGGTTCAAGTGATTCTCCTGCCTCAGCCTCCTGAGTAGCTGGGATTACAGGCACCCACCACCACACCTGGCTAACTTTTGTATTTTTAGTAGAGATGGGGTTTCACTGTGTTGACCAGGCTGGTCTTGAACTCCTGACCTCAGGTAATCCACCTGCCTTGGCCTCCCAAAGTGCTGGGATTACAGGTGTGAGCCGCCGTGCCTGGCCAGAATATTTTGATCATTTCAAAAACAAAACAAAACAAAACAAAACAAAACAAAACAAAACAAGCAGTCGCTTTCCAACTCCCCCATCCCCCTCAACCCGAAACAACCACGGACCTGTTTTCTGTCTCTATGACTTGCCTTCTGTGGACCAGTTCATGTAAATGGAACCATGCAAAGGTGCCCTTTGTGTCTGGTTCTTTCACTTAGCATGTTTTCCAGGTCCATCCACTGAAAGCCAGATAGCACCTGTTAGTACTTCATTCCCCGCTATTGCCGGAGGATGTTCCACTGTGTGGAGAGCCCACACTTTATCCATTCATGAGTTGACAGGCATTTAGGTTGTGTCACTCTTTGGCCATTATGCATAATTCTGTATGGGCATTTGTGTACATGCATGTTGTATGGACATGTTTTTAATTCTCTTGCGCACATGTGTGGCATTGCTAGGTCATATGGCAACCCTGCGTTTGACTGAGGAACTAGACCATTTTTCAAAGTGGCCCTGCCATTCACATTCCCACCAGCAGGTCCGAGGGTTCTGATTCCTCCATACCCCCTACGACACTTGTCATTGTGCTTTTGAGTAAGCCAACCTCGTGGGTACCAGTGGTGTTATCGACCGAATCGTGTTCATCAGAGTTCATGTGGCGAAGCCCCAGCCCCCATGTGACTGTATTTGCAGACAAGGCTTTAAGGGGTAATTAAGGTAAATGAAGTCAGGAGGGTGGGGCCTGAATCCAAGAGGACCGGTATCCTTAGAAGAAGGTTTTTCTTTCTCATACCTGTGAGGACACAGGGAGAAGGCAGTTGTCTGTAAGCCAGGAAGAGAGGCTGTGTAAGAAACCCGTTCCCCATTCTGATGGGACCTTGATCTTGGGATTGCCAGACTCACAGAACCATTAAGAAAATAAATTTCTGTTGACTCAGCCACCCCGTGGCCTCCACAGACTGCAACAGGTGGCCTCTCCTTTCTGTTCTGGTGGCCTTTCTCTGATGGTCAGTAACGTGGAGTGTCTTTTCATGTGCTGTTTGCTGTTTGTGTATCTTCTTTGAAGAAATCAATGTATTTTCTGATCCTTTGCCCAGTTTTGAATTGGATTATTTGCCTTTTTATTTTTAGGTTGTAAGAGTTCTATGTTCTGGATTCACATCCTTTCTCACATATATGATCTGCAAACAGTCTCTCCCATTCTGTGCTTTGTCTTTTCACTTCTTAATGAGTTCTTTGAAGAACAGTCGTTTTTACTTATTTTTGTTTTGAGATAGAGTTTCGCTCTGTTACCAGGCTGGAGTGCGGTGGTGCGATCTCAGCTCACTGCAGCCTCCACCTCCCAGGTTCAAGTGATTCTCCTGCCTCAGCCTCCTGAGTAGCTGGACTACAGGCGTCCGCCACCACACCCGGCTAATTTTTGTGTGTTTTTAGTAGAGACGGGGTTTCACCATGTTGGTCAGGATGGTCTTGATCTCTTGACCTTGTGATCCACCCACCTCAGCCTCCCAAGTGCTGAGATTACAGGTGTGAGCCACAGTTTCTACTTTTAATTGAACCAATCTTATCTATTTTTCCCCTCTTGTTGCCTTTGCTTTTGATGTCATAGCTAAGAAACCATTTCAAATCCGAGTTCATGATGAATTGTATTTATTTTTACTTTTATTATTTTTAAAAGTAAGAATGGGTTCTCGGCTGACACAGTGGTTCATGCCTGTAATCCCAGCACTTTGGGAGGCCAAGGTGGGCAGATCATCTGAGGTCAGGAGTTCAAGGCCAGCCTGGCCAACATGTTGAAATCCCATCTCTACTAAAAATACAAAAATTAGCCAGGCATAGTGGCAGGTGCCTATAATCCCAGCTACATGGGAGGCTGAGGCAGGAGAATCGCTTGAGCGATTGGAGGAGGGGGTTGCAGTGAGCTGAGATCATGCCACTGCACTACAGCCTGAGTGACAGAGTAAAACTTGGTCTCAAAAAATAAAAAATTAAAAAAAAAAATGAATGGGGTCTTGCTATATTGCCCAGGCTGGTCTTGAACCCCTGGGCTCAAACTGTCCTCCTGTGTCTGCCTCCCTAAGTGCTAGGACTGTAGGTGTGAGCCACCATGCACCATCCCTGACCAGTGATGGTTTACTCCTGTGTTTTATTCTAAGAATCTTATAATTTTAGCTTTTATGTTTAGGGCTTTGATCCACTTTTAGCTAATTTTTGTATATGCTTGTTTAAAATAATCTTTCAAATTGTGCTTTTCTTCTGCTCTCACACTGAAACAACAGTAATCAACACAGAAGGCTTCTTTGACCCCAAGACATGTGGGGATTTCGCCTCCCCTGTAAGCAAGCAATCGATTCTGCAGCAGACAGGAGCTGGGGTCCTCTTCTTCAGTTCTGACACGCTCTCCCTGGAAACAGCCTCAGATCCCACAGGCTGGGGGCTCACCTCCAAAATTCCCCCCCTGCTTCAGACACCTGAGCCTTGGGAACTTCTGACTGACCGGCTTCTGTTGAGTTACTCACAACCCCTTTTTTGGGTTTGCTTCATTTGCTGGAGTTGCTCACAGAACTCAGGAAAGCATTTACTTACAGTTACTCATTTATTATAAAGGAAACTGCAAAGGAGACAGATGAAGAGATGCTTTGGCCGAGTGTGGTTGCTCCTGCCTGGAATCCCAGCCTTTTGGGAGGCTGAGGCGGGAGGATCACTTGAGGCCAGGAGTTTGATACCAACCTGGGCAACATTGCAATACCCCATGTATACAAAAATTAAAAATTAGCCAGATGTGATGTACACCTGTAGTTCCAGCTATTCTGGAGGCTGAAGTGAGGATTGCTGATCCCAGGAGTTCGAAACTGCAGTGAGCTGTGGTCACACCACTGCATTCCAGCCTAGGCAGTAGAGACTGCAAAAAAAAAAAGAAAAGATGCATGGAGTAAGGTATGGGGAAGGGTGCGGGGCTTCATACCCTCCCTGGGTGCACCACCGTCCGGGAAACTTCTCAGCTGTCTGGAAGCTCCTGAACCCTTCCTTTTGGGTTTTTATGGAGGCTTCTTTACATAGGCATGATTGACAACCGTGTACAAATGTGATTGGACAAAAAGAACATGCTCTGAACCCAGGAAGGCCTATCTCTTTCTTGGCTCTTCTGTGTGGCAGTCCTTATTCCAGAGTATGGTGCAGGACCCTTTCTGGAATGAGGGTTTTTTTGCTGTTGTTGAGACGGAGTTGTGCTCTGTCACCCAGGCTGGAGTGCAATGGTGTGATCTTGGCTCACTGCAACCTCTGCCTCTTGGGTTCAAAGAATTCTTTTGCCTCAGCCTCCTGAGTAGCTGAGATTACAGGCACCTACCAGCACAGTCGGCTAATTTTTGTGCTTTTAGTAGAGATGGGGTTTTGTCATGTCGGCCAGGCTGCTCTTTAACTCCTGAGTTCAGGTGATACACCTGCCTCGGCCTCCCAAAGTGCTGGGATTACAGGCATGAGCCACCTCGCCCAGCTGAATGAGGGTCTTTTGACTCACAATCTGATTAGAGTTCTGACTTGCCCAAGTAAAAGGAAAACAGAAGGTCAGAGATTCTGCTTTCTGCAGCCTGCTCCTGAGCCCTAACGGGTCCCAACATTCTAATCAAAGACTGCAGCAAGGGCCCTGGGGGTTACAAACCAGGAACTGTGGCTGAAATCCTGTCTATGGGTTTCACAGTGGTGGAAGGGAGCAGTCCCAACTTCACCCATTCGTATGTGGCTCTTTAGCTGTCTCAGCATGATTTGCTGAAAAGACCATTTCTCCCCCATTGAATTGCCTTGACACCCTGTCAAAAATCAATTGACCATAAATGTGAGGGCTTATTCTAGGCTTTTGATTCTATTCCATCATCTCTCTTTATGCTAGTACCACACAATCTTGATTACTAGCTTTGTAGTGTGTTTTGAAATGAAGAAGTGTGAATTCTCCAATTTTATTCTTTTTTCAGGATTGTTTTGGCTCTTCTGGTTCCCTTGAATTTCTGTATGAACTTCAGTTTCAGCTTGTCAATTTCTGCCAAGATGCCAGCGGAGGTTTTGATAGATTCTAACTGCACAGAATCCATAGATCAACTGGTGGAGTACTGGCATTGCTACACTAGTAAGCCTTCTAATCCATGAATGTGGCAAGACTGGCTTTTCATGTGATTATATTTTTGAGTACGTAAAAGTTATCTGTGGTGCAAACTTGAAAAGAGTACAGAAGGCAGTTTGGGTACAGGAAGGCAAGTCCTGTATTGTTCTCCGTATTGGGCCTCGACTGTGCAGTTAGGCAACAGACTGTGCGGGCGGGTGCGTATCCTTCCCCTGACTTGGGTGTGCTTCTCTAGAGGGCTGGAGCCTGAAGCCTTTATCTGAAGGACTGATCTTGGACTACCAGATTCTGGTTTGTCTACACATGCCAACAGTCAGAAGTAGCCGGGAATTCAGATCTCCCAGGGCAGCCCTCAGCCAACCCCTAGCAGCGGGGGGAAGGAAAGCCCTGCTCCCACGAGCTCACCCTGCAGAGTCCCCTACAGGGTCAGGCTTAACTTCTCCTCAGCAGCTTCGGCTGAGACCGCGGCCAGCTGGGCATCCTGCCCTCCCCAGAGAGGCTGGCGGAGAGGTGTGTTCAGCGAGAGGAGGCTGGGACCGGCCCGGCCTTTCCCCCGGCCCGCTAGGGGGCGCGCGCCGTCTCCGCGGCGTTCCCCGTAGCTGGGAAGGGGAGCCCCGCGGCCAGGATTTCGGAACTGGAGCCAGGCCTTCAGCTTCCTCCTGGGCACCCTGAGGCTCGGGAAGGGAAGGGACCTCTTGCGTGCAGTGTCCACCTGGCACGCGCCCTGCTAGTGATGGGAAGCGCTTCTCACGCTGTTCGTGGGCCCGGCTGTGTCTCCTCTTCGCCTTCACCTGCCGTTCTCACCTGCAGTTGCCTCCCCACGTTGCCCCCCACCTGGAGCTCCTCAGTATCGCGTCCCAGGCCAAGCGGAAGGTGGGCGGTGCGTGCTGCGGGAGGGCGGTGCGTGCTGCGGGAGGGCTGTGCACGCTGGGGGTGGGCGGTGCGTGCTGCGGTAGGGCGGTGCGCGCTGGGGGTGGGCGGTGCGTGCTGCGGGAGGGCGGTGCTTGCTGTGGGAGGGCCGTGCACGCTAGGGGTGGGCGGTGCGTGCTGCGGGAGGGCGGGGCGTATTGTTGATGGGCGGGGCGTACGGGTGGGCGACTGAATTAATGAATGAATGAGCCAACACTGGAATGCCCGTGGACAGAGCAGGGGTCTTTCTGCGGGAAGTGCAGTAACACCAGCGGTCCTACTGTGCCCCGGAGAGGGGGCACCCCCGGACTCAGGGCCTAAGGGGCTCAGCACCAGCTCCTCCCATCCCCTTCCTTCCTTTCTGTCACGGTGATTTACATTTGGTAATTAACGTCATTCTGAGAAAAAATAAGCAGTCGAGTCATTCGCATGAATTGTTCAATTCATCTTTTTATGGTGTGATGATGCCATCTTAGGCGCAGAGCATTTCGCTTGTGTGCTGACGTGCCACAATGACACACGCGTAGCACATAGTTCGTACTTTGCACGAGTATTTGGCTCTTCCAGAACAATGGGAAGGCTGCGCAAATCGAAATCTGATGACTTGGTGGCACCTTTGGGGCTCCTGCATTCTGCCACACCCCATAGGAGCCGGGGCTCCATACATTCCTTGTCCTCGGTTTGAGTCTCAGACCTTCTAGGCACCTCGGGTCCACCAGAATTCTGTGCTCACAGGACATGGTGAACGCACGTGGACAGGGCAGCAAAGACCCAGATCTGGTATGACGCAGGTCTCCACTCATGTACCCTATCGCTGTCCCATTGCACTTCACTTACAAAACACAAGTTTAAAGATAAAATCATCAGTTTCACAATATGAATATGTTAAGAAAAAATAAATTATTGATAATTCCGTGATGGTGACAGCAGAGCATTAAACCAATGTGGGGCTCTTTGAGTGACACTCTATGCGACTCTACACGCTGCAGGTCTGTGACAATGACCCTGCTGACGTTCAGAGGGAGAAATTCAGCATAACCCTGGACTGGAGGTGCTGGAACCTGCCAGGTGGATCCCAGGGGAGGAATCAGGAGAGGGAGGCGACTGTGGGGGTCCCTGACATGCAGATCCAGTGAGTGCAGACGTGCCATTGGGTAAAAGCCTTTGACTCACGTGCAGACGTGACCGTGAGTCAAAGGCAGCACAGATGTCTTTCAGAGAAGTGGTAAGTGTCTGGACTCAAAGTGGGACCCTTGCCAGCTCTGCCATCAGCAGTCTCTAGGGAGGCGACTTAAACTCGCACCCAGCCACTCGCCCATCCTTCATCCTCCAGTTCACGTACCCACATCCACCCATCTGCCTCTCCATGCATCCATTCAATGAGTATTTTTTGAAGTCTACTAGGAGCCAGACACTGTGGGAACCTGTGGTAAACTAGATCTCTACCCTAAGTCCTTTCAGTAAGATGAAGATGAGTTGCTTATCAAGATCATATTTGCCGCTAGACACAGGGGAGGAAGCTGCCAGAGGAAGTGCAGATTCCCACAAGGGAGGGTGGGGCTGGGGCCAGAGGGTCCTCCGAGCATAGCCACTCACTCCAAGGGCCTCGAGAGATGGGCACTCCTGACCCCATGTTACAGAGGGGTGGGGTGCCTGCAGCCCAGCAGCAGGGCTGTGACACTCAGTGATGAGCAGGGTGGGAACTGGCCTTGTCGGGTGCAGCGGTGGTGGGTTCTGAGCTTGTGGGCAGCAAACCAGCAGAAGCAAAGTCTTGCTCAACCCTGTGAGCAGCAGGGCAGCAAAAGGGAAGGTCAGAGGCTTCCCAGGCACACAGTGGTCTCGAGCCGGCAGCAGCCACTTCTCATAACCATTGGGGGTCTGTGCCAGCACCCCATTTTACAGGGGCTCCAGGAAGTGAGGTGAACAGCCCAGGCTCTGGAGCCCTCACACTCTCACAGCCCCCACCCCCACCTCCGTGGCTGACTCCTCCTGCATGTCGGGGGGCATCCCCAGCCCTCCTTCCTTCCTGAGTGTGGTTGATTGCCCAGGAACCTGATAGCCTTGAAGGAAATGAGAAAAGGAAAGAAAATCCCAGCCCAGCCCTTGGTGCCGGTGCTTCCTGGGCCACGTCGCAGCCGTGCGGGTGCCACGTTGGTCGCTGTGACCATGAGGGAGTCACGGCCAAAAGCTGCTTCTGGCCAAAAGCCCGGTCATATCCCTGTGGCTACCCCAGCTGTGTGGGTATTTCAATGTTTTGAAATAATGTGTTTTTTTTCTCAATTTAGAAGTGATATATACTAGAGTTATTACAAGGGCATTTAAAAATGAGGAAAAAGAAAAAAAGTCACCAGAACCTCCCTGCCACTGGCAGCATAAGTCCTTCCCATCACACCTTCTCATCTGTCTATTTCCTCATTCATTTGGCATGTATGTATCCAGCACCTGCTCTGTGCCAGGCACTGGGGGGCCTGGGGAACAGCAGTAACAAAACAACCCATACGGAGATGGAGGGACCTGGACCTGAGGTTTCATCTGTTCACCCGTTCAGCAATGTGTCACAGTGTGGCCGTCTGCACTGGTGGTATCTACATTCAACATGGTGTGCCTCCAGGCACCTCTTCCATGTGTCTTTGTTTTTGTTTTTTGAGACAGAGTCTTGTTCTGTTGCCAGGTGCCAGGCTGGAGTGCAGTGGTGCAATCTCGGCTCACTGCAGCCTCTGCCTCCCAGGTTCAAGCAATTCTACCTCAGCCTCCCGAGTAGCTGGGACCACAGGCATGCACCAGCACTCCCAGCTAATTTTTGTATTTTAGTAGAGATGGGGTTTCACCATGTTGGCCAGGATGGTCTCCATCTCTTGACCTCGTGATCTGCCCGCCTCAGCGTCCCAAAGTGCTGGGATTACAGGCGTGAGCCGCCACACCCGGCCCCATGTCTTATTTATACTGCTGTTGAAGGAGGGTGTCTCCACATTGCAAATCTCTTCTCGTCAAATTTGTCCCAGTCCAACCCCACATCCTGTCAGGAGCTGACACCCAGCTGCTAGGGCAAGTTTCTGGCATGGCCACCTGTGAGGTCATAGGCCCCTGTCGGCCCCAGTGCCCCACCCTGGGGCCTTCCCATCTTTGCCTATTCGAGGAGCACCATTTCGCAGGCCCACCCCTGGCTCTGCTGCCCAGTGCCTCTGCAGAACACCCGGGCCTGCCTTTTCCAGCAAAGCCCCAGCTCTCTGTCCAGCTCCTGCAGGGGTGGATATGGGGAGGGCAGCCAGCCCTGTGGACAAAGCTCCCCTGGACCTTGGAGGGCAGGAGTGACAGGATTGAGCCTGTAGGCCCAGATGGAGTGAAAAGAGGTCAGGAGAGGGGGCACGAGGTTGTGCAGCAGCAGGAGGCAGGTGGGTGTGTGCATCATGGCCCGACGGCTCCCGATCCCCATGGCAACTTTCCCAAAGAGGCCTGAGGTCCTTCACTTCACAGCTGCAGAGGCAGAGCTGAAATCGGAACGTGTCCTCAGCAATATGGCTTCTTCCCCTGGTCGTTCCTCAGGACTCAGTGCATCGCCTGCCATGTTGCCTAGGAGGATGGATGAATGAATGAATGAATGAATGAATGAATGAATGAATCAGGCATCTCTGCACCCCTCTGCTTGGTAAGGCTTCTAGCCATGTGCACCCTTGGGTGAGCCACCTCCCTTCTCCAGGTCTGGAGTTGGTGGACGTGGGCACAGGAACCTGGTCTTTGTGGCCCTGGTCATGTCACATAATGGAGACACAGAGCCCACCTCAAGTGCTGGGGAGAGACCCCTCCAGAGAGCAATCCACCCACAAGACTGAAGAAACGGCAACCAGCCTCCCCCAAGGCCCACTCAGATACACACACACAGATATATACACATAGCCACACATGCATGCCCCACAGACGCACGTATACATACATGCACACAGACACATGCACACAACCTACACACACACACATATAGTACACACCTACACATGTGTGCACACAAGTACATGCAGATATCCACATGTACACCCATACACATGCACAGAGACACACATACCTATACACAGATACATGCATGTACACAAAGAAACGCACATACCTATACAGAGATGCATGCATGTACACACAGAAGTGCACATACCTATACACAGAGATACATGCATGTACACACACAGAAACACACATACCTATACAGAGATACATGCATGTACGCACACAGAAACGCACATACCTATACAGGGATACATGCATGTACACACACAGAAACGCACATACCTATACACAGAGATACATTCATGTACACACACAGAAATGCACATACCTATACACAGAGATACATGCATGTACACACAGAAACACACATACCTATACACAGAGATACATGCATGTACACACACAGAAACACACATACCTATACACAGAGATACATGCATGTACATACACATCGAAACACACATACCTATACAGAGATACATGCATGTACACACACAGAAACGCACATGCCTATACACAGAGATACATGCATGTACACACAGAAATGCACATACCTATACACAGAGATACATGCATGTACACAGAAACACACATATCTATACACAGAGATACATGCATGTACACACACAGAAACACACATACCTATACACAGAGATACATGCATGTACACAGAAACACACATACCTATACACAGAGATACATGCATGTACACACACAGAAACATACATAGCTATACAGAGATACATGCATGTACACACACAGAAACACACATACCTATACACAGAGGTACATGCATATACACACATGTGCACACAGAGACACACTGCGCTTCTCTCCTGCTACTGCTTTCCTTGTCTGCTCTGCACCCACATCTGACAGCCTCGTTATTTCACCTATTTATCAGATACTGGCTGTGGACTCCCCAGGTTCACCCTTTTGTGTCTCAGCCTCCCTATCTGCAAAGTGGAGACAGCCGTATATCTTAGTCATGGGTGCTGTGACAATTAAGTGACATAAACAGAACACTTAGAACAATACCTGGCATTGCGTCAATTTAGCTGAGTTCTTAATGTCACATCTCGCTTGGCGTCTGACTCCCCTGCTAGAATGCCAGCTCCGTGAGGCCAGCTTGCCAGTGTGCTCTCTTCTGCTCTCTTTGCCCGGAGCAGAGCCTGACAGAGCAGGTGCACAACCAGAATCACTGAATGAATGAGTGGCTCCTGGCAGCCATTGCATTGAGAGTAGGAAGGGCCTAGGTGCCCCAGGACCACTCCCCTCCAAAGTGGCAGGAATCAAACCTGACTCAGGCCAGCAGGGTGGACAGCTAGGGCCCTAGACCAGGCCAGGCCCTGAGTGAACCGGTTCGAGAGGCTCCTCCTCTTCTGGGTACGTGCGGGGTGGATGGGCCGGAGGGTCCACTCTGTGGCAGGGGGTACATCCTTCTGTTCTGAAGACACTCCAAAGCTGAGCTGCGTGGCCCTTGCTCAGTCCTCAGTTCCACCCTCGGCCTGTGAGAAGCGGAGGCCTCCCTCCCATATGGATCCCCTCCCTGGAGATTAGCCAGATACCTTCTCACAGCCTCAGGGTCTTGGTGGCCTGCCAGACCAGCCAGGAGCCCTGCTAGAGCCAACGTAACACTTGGGGGCTCATGATGGGTGGGGGCCATGGGCTGGGCTCAGAGAGAAAGTCCCGGCTCAGACCCCAGTGTCCCCACGTCCTTGCTGGATGACTGGGCAAGTTCCTTGGCTTCCTGACCTGTCAAACAGAGTGAGCTTATTCTTCTGTTTACATTAATTGAAATTTCCAGTCCTGCAGGTATTGATCAGCTCCCACTCCATACCCGATGCTGCATGTGGCTCTAGGGCTGAATGTGATGTGGGTTGTGGCCAGCTTGTTCCTAACCATCCAGCTTCTTCTGGGTTCCTCTGGGGCTTTTGTCCTGGGGTCTGTCCTAGTCCAGGCTTTGGGCTGGCATGGAGCTGGAGCCTCTGACCCTACATGCGGACATATGCCCAGGTGGTCCCAGCCCCATCTGTCTCTTGGTGTTGCTCCATGCTGGAAGCGGCTGTGGTCTGTGTCTAACAGACAGGCCCTGTGGGTCTGCCCAAAGCCGCATACTCCAGGCCCCTGGGGACGTGTGCTCTGCCACTCTAGATGTGTCTGCCTGGGAGGCTGCCTCGGGCTGCGGTGATGGTGAGGAAAGGGCTTTGCTGTCCCCTCTTCTCTCAGTTCCCCAGAACTTTCCTGAGCATCTATCATTCCCACCCCACCCTGGAAGGTCACTCAGCCTGGAGTGAGGTGGGGCTGGCCCTCTGTCTGTCCTCATATCGCCCTCCCTTTGGGCTTGGGTGGCAGGCAGGGCATGGCCAGAGCCTGGACATCTGCTGCAGCCTGGATTTCAGCCCCTCTGTGTTTTGTGAAATGCTCTGCCACCCCTTTCCCAGGCCAGAAGCTCCGGGCAGTCACCCCAGCTGGGGGAAGGACTGCAGGTAGCAGAAGGTCCAGGGGGAACCCACAGCGCTCACAGCTCGACAGCATCAACCCACTGCCAGCCACAGTGCTGGTGTGAGCCGAAGACAAGAGGAAGATAGGGAGAGGCAAGGGTGCGCTCCCAGGGGCCTGGACTGCCATGCTGGGGCTGGGTGTGTCCTTGCCATGGGGGAGGCCTGTGGGCTCTGGCTGCCTGATGCTGGATGGCGTAAGGTGGACCCACAGATGCAGGTGGTGGCTTGATGATGAGGTAGGTGCTCAGCTGCAGGAGCAGCTGGCTAGGGGGGCCGGTCTGGGTGTTGGGGGCTGAGGCCTGCTCTGCCGAGAGGCGAAGCTGCTTACCCTGAGCCAGGGGCAGCAGGAGGTGACGTCTAGAAAGAGTGAGGTCCCAAGTCAGGCAGTGACAAAACATTTGGCAAGACTAATGCCCTCCCATGAGATGGCCCTCAGAAAGGAACAGAATAAATACATCCGCACCTTCAGAAGACTCCCCTAAAGTGAAAAGACTTGGAACTGCATACCAGAGAGTACACGGTGTGTCTGAGAATAGAGACCCAGGATAACCGACGCCGAAACTCGTTCCAGTAAAATCAGCAATCTGCAGCTCAATACTTGGTCTAGGTAGAAAGAGCAAGGGACGTACACAACCTGAAAACAGGATCATCCGACTCTTCAGCTGCAATGCGTTCTGCCAGAAGGAGAAACACGCTGTGCTTAAAATACTCAGGAAAAAATATGAGCCCAGTACTGTGCACGCAGCAAAGCGGACCGGCGAGTATTAACGGCAGAAACAAAGAGCAGCCCCAAAGGACTCAGGAAGTAAAGTTCCCAGGGCCTGAGCAGCCCACGGAGCCTGCCAGAGAGCGACCTCCAGGCAGCCAATGGAGTCCTTCACAGAAGCGTTAGATAAAGAATCAAGGCTACACGAGGGCTGAAAAGGAGACTCCAGTGTCTTGGCCAGGGTCACCGGAGGTAAAGGAATTTACCAAGGCAGTTGTGGTCAAAGAAAGGCAGATTTATTAAAGTATGAAAGGCCGGGCGCGGTGGCTCACGCCTGTCATCCCAGCGCTTTGGGAGGCCGAGGTGGGCAGATCACGTGAGGTCAGGAGTTCGAGACCTGCCCGGGCAACACAGTGAACCCCGTCTCTATTAAAAATACAAAAAATTAGCCGGGAATGGTGGTGCGTGCCTGTAGTCTCAGCTAGTCAGGAGACTGAGGCAGGAGAGTTACTTGAACCCTGGGAGGTGGATGTGGCAGTCAGCCGGGATTGCACCACTGCACTCCGGCCTGGGCGACAGGGAGACTTTTGTCTCCATCAATCAGTAAAATAAATAAAGTATGAAAATACATTGCAAGGGTGCAGCGGGCAGATCAGCGAGAGAGGCGAGGAGCTGCCTGCCGGGAGACGAAGGCTTGCTGGAATTTTCTAGGATGGTGCCTGTGCTGTGTGCTGGAGAGGGCCACTTGACGCATCGGTAACATCGAGGATGCAGTGAGCTAACTCGCGTTTTTCTATCAGCCAAGGGTCTGCCGATGACCAGGGCTGGGAAGACTGTGAGTTATTTGTGCAGGAGGGCTGTGTGTTCTGACCTGGAAGAAACGTGGGCTTACGGCTTATCTGACTTTTTTTTTTTGGCCAGCCTTTTTTTCTCTTGTTAAGACTGTACGTTTTACATGTGGTGGCCGCATTCTCTGTCCCTGTAGATGTAGAGGGGATGTGGAGATTGGGTAGAGAATGGGGAGCGCCTGTGAGAACAGCCGAACTGTTTTCAGAAATCGGAGTATTACTACCAGCGGTGTATTTAGGGTTAGGGTTTCTATATTATTCCAAGACCGTTGAGTGCATAAAGAGAAAAAAGCCAGTGGAGAACTATGAGAGACACTGTACATTTGCTTTTCTGAGGCAGATGCCTGTAATTCTCCTGCCTCAGCCTCCTGACTAGCTGAGACTAGTGGAAGAAAGGAGACAGCAAGTGGAATGTAGGCGAGTTTAACTCCAGTCCTGAATTCTCATTGGAAATATTAGTTTGAACTCATGAGGCCCTTTATATTTTAAACTGTTGGGTCATTTTCTAGTTCTGTCCACTGTCAAGGTCTTAAGGGGAAAAAAAGAGCAACCCAGTAGAAATGAGCATCCCTGGAATCCACACTGTGATCCTGAAATACAAATTCCTGTAGAAAGAAACCAGGGCTTTTCGGAGCAATGGCTGACTCCGGGTCTGGAAGGGAATATCAAGATGAGTGGGGCCATCCTCACACCCTGGCCAGCACGAAATGGTCAAAGACACCGGGGGCTGTAACTAGCTTGCAGCCCCACCCCAGAGCCTCAGTCTCCCCACCAGTGGAATAAGGGGCCTGCGCGTGGGGCTCTGCGGCCATCCTGGCACTGCCACTGCAGCTCTGCCACTGTCAGCTGCGACTGGCAGGGCCCTGTGGCAGCCTGGGTTCAGGAGGGGCTGCTTCTGCCCTCCATGTGACTGCGGGCAGGGCACTTCCCTCCTGGCCCCAGGTTCCTCCTGGGTCTGGGGAGGGTGCAGTCACGTGCTCAGATACCCTCAGGCCTGTGACCATCCTGCATCCTGGCTCTGGCCACAGCCAGGGTCACGGGGCCTCTCGAGAGAACAAGCCGTAGCTGGGACAGCAGGCAGGTCTGCAGGAAGGCCCAAGGTCAGGCTGTAATACCCAGGGCAACTCCCGGCAGAACACAGACTCCCAGGAGGGCCCCAGGCAGGGGCCATGGTCTCTCACAGGCCTAGTACCTAAGGGCGGGCGGGGAGCGTCTGCACGCCCAGCCCCTCCAGGAAGTTTCAGGCTTTCCTCCATTTCTAATCTGTGCATGGTTCTCTGATGCAGCAGTTCTCAACTGGGGGAAAATTTGGGCCAGGCACTGTGGCTCATGCCTGTAATCCCGACACTCTGGGAGGTCAAGGCAGGCTGATCACTTGAGGTCAAGGGTTCAAGACCAGCCTAGCCAACATGGTAAAACCCCATCTCTACTAAAACACAAAAATTAGTCGGGTATGGTGGCGGGCATCTGTAATCCCAGCTACTTGGGAGGCTGAGGCAGGAGAATTGCTTGAACCTCAGAGGCGGAGGTTGCAGTGAGCTGAGATTGCGCCACTGCGCTCCAGCCTAGATGAGAGTAAGACTCCATCTCAGAAAAAAAAATCAACTGGGGGATATTTTGTTCCCAGGGAACATTTGGCAATTTCTGGAAACACTTTCAACTGTCACAGCTGTTGGGTGGGGTGTAGGAGGCACTGGCATCAAATGATGGAGGCCAGGGGGGCTGCAGTGTGTGGGGTGGCCCCCACACTCTTGCCAGAGAATGACCCCTAAATGTCAGCGTCAAGGTTGTGAAACCCTGATCTACGCCAAATCCTGCCCACTTGCCAAAGCCCTGCTCCAATTCCACCTCCTCCAGGAAGCCATCCCTGATCCCCAGTGTACCGTTAGTGACTCCATTGGCCTCGAATCGGGTTTTCTGATATTCTTGGTATTCATGGTAGCAGCAATCCTCTCCAACAAGGGGAGAGGCATCTACCATTTCAAAATGGCTCTCATTTCTTACCTTTGTCTCGTGAAGTTAAAAACAGCCTCAGAGAAACATACAAAACATATGTGCATCTTAGTGAATTCCTTTGAACAGCCCTCCAGGTCAAGAAAGAGACCTTTGTTGCCCCTGAGTCCCCAGGGGTACAAGAACAGCCCTGCCTGCCTCTAGGAAACCACAGCACTAACTTTTAGGGAAATAGCCTCCGTGTGGGTTTTGCTTTACAGTCTTATCACCCCACCATCCTTCTCTAGATAATGGAGTCTGCTTGGCCTTATAGCCTTTTTTTTTTTTTTTTTTTTTTTTGAGACTAAGTCTCGCTAAGTCTCTGCACTCCCAGGCTGGAGTGCAGTGGCGCGATCTCAGCTCACTGCAACCTCTACCTCCTGGGTTCAAGCAATTCTCCTTCCTCAGTAGGTACTTCCTGAGTAGCTGGGACTACAGGCACGTGCCACCATGCCTGGCTAATTTTTATATTTTTAGTAGAGATGGGGGTTTCACCGTGTTAACTGGGCTGGTCACCAACTCCTGACCTCAAGTGATCCGCCCACCTTGGCCTCCCAAAGTGCTGGGATTCCAGGCGTGAGCCACCGCACCCGGCCTTGTAGACACTTTCGATGTGCCTTCTGTTAGGTCTTTTGTCACCTGTCCGCTGTGTCTCCGTCCCTGCCTTTTCCTGGCCCCTGTTTCCTGCAGCCCGTGTTGTGGTGCCATTTGACACCCTCCTCTGTCCTTTGTGTTCCTGGCAATTTGGCAGCTGGGTCCAGAAGCTCTGTCAGGCTCCTATTCAGTCCCTTGGGCAAGTCCAGAGATTGCCTTGTGCTCCCACTGCAGGGCACAGGGAAGGCCAGCTTGTCTCTCCCTTGGCGACGTCAGTAGCTCTTGATGCTCCTGACCCAGGCCCCGTTAATTCATTGGGGCTGCAAAATGATGCGACTCGGAAGCTGATGTTTCTGTTGAAGTTATTCTGTGGTGCCCTCTTAGAAAGAGATGATTCCTCTCATCAGTGGCTGGCTACCCAGTGGCATAGTTCAAATAAGAAATGGGGCTGGGCTGACGCTTGTAGTCCCAGCACTTTGGGAGGCCGAGGCAGGTGGATCACCTGATGTCAGGAGTTTGAGACAAGCCTGGTCAAAATGGTGAAACTCTGTCTCTACTAAAAATACAAAAATTAGCCAAGTGTGATGGCATGTGCCTATAGCTCAGCTATTCAGGAGACTGAGGCAGGAGGATCACTTAAGGTGGAGGTTGTAGTGAGCCAAGATCATGCCACTGCACTCCAGCCTGGGTGACAGAGGGAGACTCTGTCTTAAAAAGAAAAAGAAATGCATCTTCTTTTCTTTACCAGTTTTGGGAGAGGGACTTAGTTCCCTCTCACCTTCCACCACTGAACAATCAAGGGTTTCTATAAGTATGTCTATACACAGCCCCTTGTCTTGACTCCCAGGGAAGACGCGGCCCTCATTTGAGTGAGTTGTTATCAAGCTCTGCTGTGTCCTGAGAGCTCGTGCTTATGTGTCCTTTCTGAGCACCTGCAGTGCCTATGCCACTCCACTGAATTCTGTAAAACCCCACAAGGCGTGTTCCTGGTAGGGGCAGAGGCCAGAGGGGTAGGTGACCTGGTCAGCCTGCATCCCAGGGCACCCTGGACAGAGCGAACCAGAGGACAGGCATGGAGTACGTAGCAGAACAGCCTGGGTACTGCCACTCTCGTGACCCTTGTTGCTACCATTGATCATTTCAAGACAGACCGGCGGGAGGCCCCACTGCTCCAGAACTGGAAGCACCATGTTCCCAGGGCCTGAGTTCCTCTGTGTCCCCAGGGGCAGGAGCAAGGGACAGGGAAGCCTGAGCTCCACGCCCACCCAGCCTCACTTGGATTTGCCTAAGACTTTCTTTGAAACAAAGACTTCTATTTAAAACACAGCTCTCAACCCAGGCACTGGGGCTGGAACCTGTGCCTTCTGGGATTCCCTGCCCTTCAGGAGGGCTCCCAGAGCCGGCTTTGGCCATCCCCGCTTCCACTGCACCAAGGGACACCCCGTGGGATGTGCTGGCGACTGAGGGCTGACCACTGTGTCGGCCGTCGCCAAGGGCAGCCGGACTAAAGACGCCCCTGTGAGAACACCATGGGCTCCACAGGAGTGGCTCCTGTTTCCCAGGGAGTGGCCAGAGCCTGCTTTGTGCTTCTCCGAAGAGACCTCTGAGCCAGCCACGTGTACCCAGGGGACTGCTGGGCCTCGGCCTGCAGGTTGTGCACAAAGCAAGGAAGTGTGACGCCACCAGGGGCAGGTAAACAGAAGGACGCTTCCTCTTGTGCTTCCACGGGGCTCCTGCCTGATCTAGAAGGTTCTCACACTACAGAAGCATTTCCCTCCCGGCCTGGACGGGGACTCGGGCAGCACTTCTGACATTGCCCCTTGTTGGGGAGGAAAGGGAATTCTTTTGCTTCTTTTTTGAGGCACAGTCTGACTCTGTCTCCCGGGCTGCAGTGCAATGGTGTGATCTTGGCTCACTGCACCCTTCGGATCCAGGAGCCTCACCTGCCTCTGTGCCCTGGGTAGCTGGGATTGCAAGTGCCTGCCACCCCACCCTTTGTATTGTTTGTAGAGACAGCATTTTGCCATGTTGGCCAGGCTGGTCTCAAACTCCTGAGCTCAAGAGATCTTCCCACCTTGGTCTCCCAAAGTGCTGGGATTATAGGCGTGAGCCACCATGCCCAGTGGAAAGGCTATTTTACTTGATAGGTAAAAGCTATACATTTTCATGGGTGCACGGGATATTCTGCTGCATGCATAGTATGTGCAATGATCATGTCATGGTATTTGGGGTGTCCATCATCTCTGGTATCTACCATTTCTTTTTTTTTTTTTTTTTTATCTGAGATGGAGTCTTGCTCTGTCACCCAGGCTACAGTACAATGGCGCCATCTCAGCAGCTCACTGCAACCTCCGCTTCCTGGGTTCAAGTCATTCTCCTGCCTCAGCCTCTTGAGTAGCTGGGACTATAGACATGTGCTACCATCTCAGGCTAATTTTTGTAATTTTCATAGAACTGGGGTTTCGCCATGTTGGCCAGGCTGGTCTCGAACCCCTAACCCCAAGTGGTCTACCTGCTTCAGCATCCCAAAGTGCTGGGATTACAGGTGTGAGCCACTGGCACCCAGCATTGAATCAGTATCATTTGTGCATGTGGGTACACTTCAAGTCCTGTCTTCTAGCTATTTTGAAACACACAGTAGTTGTTAACTACGGTCACCCCACTCTGCTATCCAACAATAGAGATGATTCCTTCTATTCATTCCCCCACCCTCCCTGCCCTTCCCCGCCTCTGGTAACCAGCATTCTACTCTCTACCTCCACTGGTTTTGGCTCCCATGAATGAGAACATGCCGTATTTGTCTTTCTGTGCCTGTCTTATTTCACTTAACATGATGACCTCCAGCTCCACCCACATTTCTGCGAATGACAGGATTTTATTCTTATTTATGGCTGAATAGTATTCCACTGCGTCGATATAGCCCGTGTTCTTTATTCACTCATCTGTTGGCGACACTCCTGTTGAGTCCATATCTTGGCTGTTGTGAAGAGTGCTGCAGTTTCTGTTGATGGGCTGCGAGCATCCCTTTAATAGGATTTTCTTTCCTTTAAGTACCTACTAGTGGGATGCTGGATGGTTTGTAGTCGTTCTTTCAGTTTCTTGAGCAATCTCCATACTGTTTTCACAATGGCTGTCCTGATTCATGTTCCTGCCACCGGGTGGCTGAGTCCCTTTCTCTCCACACCCCTGCCAGCACCTGTTACTTCCCATCTTTTTCATAACAGCCGTTCTGGCTGCGGTGAGACAATACCACACTGCGGTTTTGGTTTGCGTTTCCCCGATGATAGTGAAATTGATAGCACTTTTGCACACGCCTGTTGGCCATTGTGTGGTTTTTTTGTTTGTTTGTTTGTTTTTGAGATGAAGTCTTGCTCTGTCGCCCAGGCTGGAGTGCAGTGGCGCAATCTCGGCTCACTGCAACCTCTGCCTGCTGGGTTCAAACGATTCCCCTGCCTCAGCCTCTCAAGTGGCTGAGACTACAGGCGTGCGCCACCATGCCCGGCTAATTTTTTCTACTTTTAGTAGAAATGGGGTTTCACCATGCTGGCCCGGCTGGTCTTAAACTCCTGACCTTGTGATCCGCCCACCTCAGCCTCCCAAAGTGTTGGGATTATAGACTTGAGCCACCGCACCCGACTTTTGAGAGATATCTATTGTCTGTTTAGATCCTTTGCTCACTTTTTATTGGAATTGTTTTTAAAACAAACGAAACAGGTGAGAGGACACTACTAGAATCCCAGAGATGAGCTGCTGTGGCTTGACGGCTGACAGTAGCTCACCCCCACACCACCTACTTTACAGATGAGAAAACTGAGTCCCAGAAGGTTTAAATGCTTAAACATTTAGCAGATGACTGATTGGCAGTGTGAACAGACAGGTTCTGGCACTGCAGCTTTAGGGGGGCCAGAAAGCTCTGCTTACCCCCAAATCATTTCTCACTGTCCCATTGCAGACAGTATTTCCTACACTAGCTTCTTCTGTTGGTGACTGAGCCAGGGAAGGAAGGCCAGCAGTCAGGGGCCTGCATTGTGACCTGGCTACCGGCACGGGCAAGCGGTGCCCCCTCCCTGACCTCAGCCTCCTCCCCTAGAAAATGGGATGATGAAACCGACAACAGAGTTGCTGTGAGAATTAATAAGGCAGTATCTGAAATGAAAAAACAAACGAGTTTTTCCTACTCTCAGACGTACCCTCACCACTCAGCACGGAATCCTTCATCAAAATGTGTATGGGAATTTCTGGCCGCCAGCAAGCAATGCTTTTCCCCAGCTGACACCAACGGTGTGTCCTCTCATTTAATTCAGATCTGACCCCAGACACCTGGAGGCCACGTCAGGTCCCACAGGTCGAGGGCTCAGACCCATGGGATGGCCTTACTTCTGATGCCACTTGCAAGTCCGGGTGTGGCCTGTGCTCTCACCCACCTGCCATGACTCTGGGTTCCCACGACCCCCTTCCGGGTTTGATGACTTTCTGGAGCAGCTTACAGAACGCAGGGGCACACCAAGCTGAGTTTACCCATTTATGACCCAGGCTGTGACGAAGGTGTGGAGGCACAGCAGTGGGAGGAGACCCGGGGGGCAGGCACGTGGAGGGCGCAGAGCTCCCAGGCCCTCCTGGTGCTACCTCCAGGCACCTGCATCTGTTCAGCTATCTGGGAGCTCCCTGAACCCTGTCCTGTTGATTTTTTTTTTTTTTTTTTTTTGCTATGGAGTCTCAGTCTGTAGCCCAGGCTGGAGTACAGTGACGTGATCTTGGCTCACTGTAACCTCTGCCTCCCAGGTCCTGGTTCAAGCAGTTCTCCCACCTCAGCCTTCCAAGTAGCTGGGATTACAGGCATGGGCCACCATGCCCAGCTAATTTTTGTATTTTTTAGTAGAGACGGGGTTTCACCATATTGGCCAGTCTGGTCTTGAACTCCTGACGTTGTGATCCACCCGCCTCAGCCTCCCAAAGTGCTGGGATTACAGGTGTGAGCCACCGCGCCTGGCCTCTTTTGAGGTTTTAAGGTGGCTTCCTTAGGTAGGCATGACTGATGACGTTGTTGACCCTCAGTGATTGACACAACCTTCAGCCCCCACTTCACCCCCCAGAGAAGGGTGGGTGGGGCTGAAAGTCCACTGTCTAATCCACGGGTGCCCACACTTTTGGCTTCCCTGGGCCACAGTGGAAGAAGAATTGTCTTGGGCCTCACATAAAACACACTAACATGAGTGATAGTTTATGAGCTTAAAAAAAATCACAAAAGAAATCTCATAGTGTTTCAAAAAAGTTTAAGGATTGGTGTTGGGTCACATTCAAAGCCATCCTGGGCTGTGAGCTGGACAACTTGGTTGCTTGGTTGACTCTTTTTTTTTTTGAAAAAGAGTCTCCCTCTGTCACCCAGGCTGGAGTACAGTGGTGTGATCTCAGTTCACTGCAACCTCTGCCTCTTGAGTTCAAGCGATTCTCCTGCCTCAGCCTCCCAGGTAGGAGGTGCCTACCACCACACCCAGCTAATTTTTGTATTTTTAGGAGAGACAGGGTTTCACCACATTGGCCAGGCTGGTCTTGAACTCCCGACCTCAGATGATCCGCCTGCAACTAGTGCCCCATCCTGAGGTGATTCAGGAGCTCTGAGGCTTCCGCTGTCTCATAAGCACACAAAACGCATTCTTAGAGCCCTGAGATTATAAGAGTTCCAGGAGCTGTATGCCAGGAACCAGGGCAGAGACCCATATTTCTTATATCCCAAGATCACACCATATATGTAAATAGCTGAGCTTGGAGCCTGACCCACAGTAGGTGCTTCATGTCAATTTTTATAAACTGGAGATAAGAGTTATACCTTCCACAGCCATTAGGATTAGAGCAGACAACATATAATAGGAAACCTCAAATAACAGTGGTTTAAGCAACATAAAAGTTTATTTCTCTCACATTAAAGAATCTGGAACTATGGTTTACAGGTAATAGAGCTCCATGGTCATCAGAGACCCAGGCACCTTCTCTTTTTCTGTTCTGCCATCCTTATCACCCTGTGGTACATTGTGGCTGCTGAAGATCCAGCCATCACATCTTAACTCCAGGAAGCAGGAAACAGAAAGAAGGAAGAGGGCAGTGCATAAGAACTTTCCTGGAGTTGGCACCAGGGCAGCTTGCTCATTCCTATTTTCAAGGGAGGCTGGCAAATGTCATTTGTTTAGCTGGACACATTGCCATCCCCAGTAATAGAAGGGTTGTGTTCATGAGAGGAAGGGGAGCATGGATGCTAGGCATGAGGCCTGGAGTGTCCGCAGGCCCCCTCGCAGAGGGTTTGGGAAGTGAATCATTGTCATCAAGATGTTTATTCACTGTAATCGTATTTTAAAAAGGGGAAAACCACGATCTGGATATTGGAGAGGAAATTAAGTTAAAATAGATTTGACAAAATGACTGTGACAAAGTTATTTGTACGTAGCCCAGAACAGTGTCAGGGTGAGGGTTTTAGAGCCCGGCCTAGTTCCATGACTGAGCTCTCACAGCTTCTGCTTCCCTGCCTGTTCGAGGAAAACTGTGAAGACACAGGAATGATGATGCCCCCCCATGCCCCTGTGACATTTATCATCCCCTCTTGTGCCACCCTTGTGGCTCTGCCTGAGGGCTGTCTCTGTCCTGAGGAATGCTCTCCAGCAGCCCCTGGAGGACAGAATGCATGTGCCAGGGAGCTGCGCCCAGGACTGCTCTTCACTGTGGCCCCCGGTTACGGAGGATAGACACCCCTGCTCCCTCACACCTTGTGGGGTTCAGCTCTGAGGCCAGCTCTGCACCATCTGCCTGAGAGCCCCAGTGGACGGAGACCAGCTGCTCACTAGCTGCCTTGGCTTGTCTAGGAGGGTCTCAGTTTTAGCATCCAAAGTCCCATGTGCCAGAAAATCCTCTGGCCTGGGCAGAGCGGGCAGGTGGTTGCTATATCATAAACACACCCCTGTGGCTTCCCCCTTTTCTGTGCCCTTCCACACTGCCCTCCCCCTGCTCCTGGGGATCACTTCCCAAATAAACAGCTTGCATCTAGGATCCTGTCTCACAGTGGGCTTCCAGGGAACCCAGGCTAAGATGGGCAATGTCTGCTTTGCCTGCCACAGGCTTTTTATTAGGGTCGAGTGAGCTTATAAGGAATCTGCACGTGCGTGATAAAGAATGAAGCACTACTGGGCGGACACGATGGCTCATGCCTATAATCCTAGCACTTTGGGAGGCTGAGGCGGTGGATCACTTGAGGTCAAGAATTTGAGACCAGCCTCACCAACATTTTGAAACTCTGTCTCTACTAAAAATACAAAAATTAAATGGGTGTGGTGGCGTAGACCTGTAGTACCAGCTACTTGGGAGGCTGAAGCATGAGAATTGCTTGAACCCAGGAGGCAGAGGTTGCAGTGAGCCAAGATCTCGCCCCTGCACTCTACCCTGGGCTTCAGAGCGGGACTCCATCTCAAATAATAATAATTAATAATAATAGTAAAGCACTGTAGCATGCCTGTGGGGATTTTCATGACTATCAGAGCTGTCCCCATGAACAGGACTCAAAACAGGCACATTTCACGGGGAAGAGGAGTGAAAGAGTGAGATGCAGTAAGGATATTTCTGGGGAGATCCAAGCCTAGTTAGGGGGAGCTGGGCATCTAAGGGCAGCGTGCGGGGACTTCCCGGGGTGCTGGGATGGAACATTCATGGCCGTGTGGGTCTGATGACCCATCTGTGTCCCCGTGAATGGCTGCATCAGGATGAAACTGGGTTCAGGGCCCACTTTTCCACATCCAGCTCTTCGGTGCATGGGTTTTCGGGTGGGGCAGGGGTCTCTTCCTTACCCCGGAGCCACTGCTCGATTCCCATGCCTTTCGCTCACTCCCTGACACCCCCACCGCCCCACCGTTAGGTGATGGGCTGGCTTCCAGCTCTCCCAGGCGCCATGACCCTGGCTGTAAACATTTGGGGCAGTAGTTCAGCCCCCGCCGTGAAGCTGAAGACCCAGGTTTTGGAGCAGAGCAGAGCAGGTCATGGCCCTTCCCTGGGTTTCAGTGTTCTCATCTGAGAAATGGGGACAGTTCTCCCCACTCCGATGGGTGCTGTGGGGCTGCTGGAGATAAACTCCACTGGCGCGGGCTCTGATGCTGAATGCTCCTCCTGAGATGCTCCCCAGCCAGACCCCTTCAGCACTCCCGATGGGTGCAGGATTTAGGGCCGGGGAGGGGGAAAGAACAGTGGCCTGGGAGCGAAGCCAGCAGCCCTCTTTAGGCTCAGTGTCTCAGGCTTCCTCCTGGTACCACTGTTCCTCCCCATGCCCCTTCCCAGAGAGGCACCAGGCTGGCAGAACTCATGGAGCCAGGCTCCCCCTGACCCTTGCCCGGCACAGCTTGGACTGGCAGCCGGTTTCTCTCACAGATCTCCTTAAGTTGTGAGTGACAGAAATGAACATCACCAAGATCACCCCTGGGGACCCTCTGAGCACCCCTTGGGTGCTTCTGGGGTTTCTATCCTCACTGGTTGAGGCTGCTCCTGAGGTCCTGAGGCCCTGGGCACTGGTGCTGTCCAGGGCGAGACTGAGCCGGCTCCTGAGACCTCACTAAGTCAGCCCTCAGCTGGAGAAGCTGACACTCAGTGCTGGGTTAAAGCTCTCAGACACCAGGAGCTGTCCCTGCAGCGCAGATGGCTCAGGGGTGGCCAAGAGCACCCCTGACAGGGCCTTACCTGTGTCCACACAGCTTCCAGGCCATCTCTGCTAAGCAGCAGAGTTCTCCCCTGGGCTTGGGTCCACATGCTTTCTGGGTAGCAGGGTCCTGTACTCCCAGCATGTCCCAGCCCACCCTGTCTTCATGTTATGCCCCTCCAGGCCAGCCATTTGCAGGTCCCCAAATAAACCAGGCATGCCCACCCATGCCACTGCCAGGCACCCAGAGTGCCCTCAATCTGACCCTCTTTTGTGGGCACCAACTCTCCCTTGGAGACCTAGAGAAGCCTGCTGCTCAGGGCAGCCCTGCCCTCCTCCCCACCAGGCTGGGCCCCTGCAGCATTTGGAGCTTGCCCACGTTTGGGCCCCCAGGGCCTCACCTGGGGCCTCACAGGCGCTCCCTGAAAGTGTGTGTTGAATAACTGATCGGTCAGTGCCTCCCAAACCTTAATACACAGGCGCAGCCCTGGGCATTGGGAGTGTCAATGCAGGGCTTTGGAAGCCAGAGACCCTAAGACCTGGGTGGGATGGGGGCTGCTGCGCTGCCCCTACCACGTTTTGGAGAATGAGCTGACAGAGGCTTTTCTTTCTTCTGAAGTCCCCCCTCTCTCTTGTCTTGTTTTTGTTTTTTGTTTTGTCGTTGTTGAGACGGGGTCTTGCTCTGTCGCCCAGGCTGTGGTGCCATCACCATCACAGCCCACTGTAGGCCTTGACCTCCCAGGTTTGGCTGATTCTCCCACCTCAGCGTCCTGAGGAGCTGTGACTACAGGTGTGCGCCCCCCATGCCTGGTTAATTTTTGTAGTTTCTTTTCTTTTTTTGTAGAGACAGGGTTTCACCATGTTGCCCACACTGGTCTTGAACTCCTGAGCTCAGTAATCCTCCCAACTTGGCCTCCCAGAAAGCTGGGATTACAGGCATAAGCCACCATGCCTGTCCCTGTCTCTCTACTTTCATCACCTGGAAAACTCCTATTCACCCTTCAAGACCCCAGCTAAACAGTGACTCCTCAGTGAATTCTTTCTTAATCTTGCTCCCTCCCTCTCCCACCTAACGTGGCCAAGGATATTTTCAGTGCAGCAAGAGAATCAAATGGTTTCAAGTATGTGGGGTGACACCATGTGACTTGACGCTTGTTCATCCCTGACTTGCGCTGTGTTTGCTGTGCCGAGGGCTCTCTGTTCCTGATTTTCGGGGAGCTCTGCACTGTCTTCCCGGGTCCTGCTGGCACTTCCCCTGGGCTGGTCCTGAGGATGGGGATGACAGGCACAGCTCTCGCCTCATGGAGTGCGTGGCGGTGGATCTGGGAGCAAGGGCCAGTGAGAGAGGGGCTAGAACACAGGTGCCTGGCCTCTGTGCTGAGTCCCTCTGTGGCTGTTGTGAGGCCCTAGCATCCTGTCCTGGGGAGCATGGCTGTGGCAGTGGAGGCCTCTTGACATGGCAGCCCTGAGGCCTTGTGGCTGTGCAACCTTCTGACCTCCTGCTGAGGACCTGGAGACCCAGGTCTTGACAGCAGGCACGGCCCACACTGGGGTAACAGCTGCCTCGCGGGCCCTGCTGTGTTGAGGACGCTCCCCCTGGAGGTTCCTACTGTTCCTAGTCCCTGCCAGGTAGGCCTTTTTCTGCCCATTATTCAGGTGAGGCTACAGAGGCTGGGAAGGTGACATGCAGCTCCTGTGCAAGCCGTGTCAGCCTGGCCTGGAGCCCAGCCTGGGCCACATAGTGAGAGCCCCATCTCTACAAACAATAAAATAAATGAGCCAGGCATGGCGGTGTGCACCTGGAAGCCCAGCTACTTGGGAGGCTGAGGTGGGAGGATCATCTGAGCCCAGGAGGTCGAGGCTGCAGTGAGCCCTGATCACACCACTGCACTCCAGCCTGTGTGACAGAGCGAGACCTTGTCTCAAAAAAGAAAAAAAAAAACAAAAAAAAAGGGAGAAAAGCAGAAGTACTGCCTCCTGTCTCAGACCCATTCTGTCACAAGGCCAACCCTCTTCCCCAAGGCAGGCCCTGGAGGCCAGAATCCCTTTTGCTCAAAGGCAGCTGTAAAACCTAAAACTACCACTCAAACTTTCTCTCTGCCTGTCTGTGTGAAAACTGGCCCCAAAGAAATGGTCTGACTACCTCGTTTGACTGTGGGTCCTAAGACCCCCGTTCCAGAGAGGGTCCCGCCCCACAGCCTTCTGGGAAGGATCGCAAGAGACGAGTTCAACGAAGCATGGAGTGTGTGGAAACAGAATTGGATGAAAAGGGCTGATCCAACGTGAATGCAGCAAGGAGGCCAAGGCTGCAGGAGGGACAGGAAGGTCCCCTCGAGCAGCAGCTCTCCTCCTCTGCTCCCGGCCCAGCTTCCCAGGGGTCTCCTGTGCCAGATCCCAGAGAGAGACAGAGCCCATGCTGATGAGCCAAGATACCCAGCACAGGTTACAGGGACCCCTGTCGGACAGCACCCCTGGCCCAATCAGCTATGATGGCTGCTGCAGGAGTGAGGGGGTGTGGAAAGAGCAGGGACTTCCCCAAACAGGTCCAGTGTAGCCTGCAGGAGTCGGGGTGTGAGCTCTTGAGGAGGGATACGGGGGAGCTGGGATCTAGCACAGCCCTGCCTCTCGAGCTGTGCTCCCCAAATAGCTCTCAGACTTGAGGTTGTGTCTACACGAGCACGGCAGGGAGGTTGGGTGGAATGGGGGATTCTGCATTCTTGACCGGCCTAGGCCGATGAGACACTGCTGGTCCTCAGACCTGACTTTGAGAAGCGAGGCCTTACAGCACCACCCAGAGTTTTTTCTAAAAGGCAAACTCAGTGTTTTCTTCAATACGGGAAAAGTTCACAGCACAAAATTAGCCAGTAACCGTTTTGTACACAGTTCAGCAGCACGTACTGCACTCACAAACTTCTGCCGCCACCTCTATCCAGTTCCAAGACAGCTCCATCGCCCCAGAAGGGAACCCCAAGCCCGCCAGCAGTCACTTCCCACTCCTCGCTCCCCTAGCTCCCGGCGACCCCCAATCCACTTTCCATCTCTTCCATCTGCCTGTTCTGGGCGTTTCGTAGCAATGGAACCATCCAAGGTGCGGGTGTTTGTGGCCGGCTTCTTTCATTGGTCCCGATGCTCTCCAGGTTCACCCACGTTGCAGCACGAGTAGGCCTTGGTTCCCTCACACAGCTGGCCGCAGCTCCACTGTATGGAGATACCCGGTGTTATGTGTTCATTTCTCTGTCGACGGAAAATTGGGTGGTTTCCACATCTGGGCCATCGAGAATAATGCTGCTGTGAACAGTCACGGGCAAGTATCTGCAGCCCAGTTTCAGTTCTTTCGGGTGTGTGGCAGGTGCTTGCACTGGGCCGCCAGGTCCTGTGGTGGCTTTGTGTTCAGGAGCCAACAGTCAGTTTTGAAAACCATGAATCTGCGCGCACCCCCCACATTTCAGGAACGTAGATTCCACACCTCCGTCCGGTGGCAGCATCGTGCCCAGCATGAGGATGTGTCCACCGGCATGGCTACTCCACGGCAGCATCTTCTTGTGCTTGGCTGGTTGTTTTTTAGGTAAATTCCAACAGTGAAGATGTGAGGTCAAGGCCAAGCCACTTGTGTCATATTGCAGCGTGCCTTGGGGGCTACCAGGGCACTGCTTTACTGGAATCTATCAGCCCTAGTTCCTCACATTCTCCACATTCTTTTTTTTTTTTTTTGAGATGATGTTTTGCTCTTGCTGCTCAGGCTGGAATACAGTGGCACCATCTTGGCTCACTACAACCTCCGCCTCCTGGGTTCAAGTGATTCTCCTGCTTCAGCCTCCTGAGTAGCTGGGATTACAGGCACCTGCCACCACGCCTGGCTATTTTTTGTGTTTTTAGTAGAGATGGGGTTTCACCATGTTAGCCAGGCTGGTCTTGAACTCTTGACCTCAGGTGATCCACCCACGTTGGCCTCCCAAATGCTGGGATTACAGGCGTGAACCACCGCGCCCGGCCTCTCCACGTTCTTTCTTTGTCCTTGCAGTGTAGTTAGCAGGAGGCATGGATTCTGGAGATGCAAGGGAGACGCTGGTCTCTAAAAATGCTGACATGTACTTTTCTGCAAAATCTGGGTCATTCATGGCATTAATGGTGAATTCTCTGGGTGCTGAGATTACAGGTGATTACTATTTGTTTTGCCAGTTGTTTATATGTATTTTCTATAATGAACATGTATTACTTGGGTGATAAAAATAAGTTTTGGCTGGGTGTGGTGACTCATGCCTGTAATTGCAATACTGGGAGGCCGAGGCAGGAGGATTGCTTGAGCCCAGGAGTTCAAGACCAGCCTGGGCAACATAGTGAGGCCCTGTCTCTACAAAGAATAGAAAAAATTAGCTGGGTGTGGTGGTGCTCACCTGTAGTCCAGCTAATTGGGAGGCTGAGGAAGGAGGATCACTTGAACCAGGGAAGTTGAGGCTGCAGTGGGCTGCAATGGCTGCATTCCAGCCAGCCTCTGTGACAGATACTGTCTCAAAAAAAAAAAAGTTTTAAACAGTGAAGTGGGGACGTGCCTGGGGCCTCTCCTCACGGGAACCCATTAGAGAACAGAGATGATCCTTCCAGCCCATCTGCCCGCCTTGGGTGGGTTTTGGGGGCACAAATCCATCCTTGCCCTTGGCTGTGAGACTGTCCTGGCCAGTGCTCACCAGCAAGAAGGTGGCAGTGCTGGGAACATGGGCTGTCTGGGACCCCAAAAATCCTCCAGCTTGCTGCAACCTCCACCTTCTGGGTTTAAGTAATTCTCCCACCTCAGCCTCTCCAGCAGCCACCATGTTTGGCGAATTTTTGTGTTCTTTGTAGAGACAGTGTTTCACCCTGCTGGCCTGGCCACCACGTCCGGCCATGTTTACCACTTTTAAGCGTGCAGCTCAGTGGCATTATGCACATTCACAACATGGCAGGACCAGCACCACCGTCATCTCCAAATGACGGTCAACAGCACCAACTTCCTGAGCTATCAGTCCCCAAATCAGCCTTGTTGTCCCATGCTGTTCCTGCAATGGCCCCGCAGGCCACACATCCATCTCTTATTCCAGCCAAGAGGCACGGAGCAGCACCTGGCGTGGTTCTGGTCAGTGCACAGGCAAATCTGTAGGGTTGGGTTGAGAGGGGAATCTTCTGGCTCAGCTCGAGGATTCGAGGGGATTCCTTCAGGCTTCACCCCATGAATTCTCATGAGCCTCCATTCTGCCCCTGGGGCTGATCCAGGAGAGACAACCGTGAGCAGGGGGCCCACACTCTGGCTTCCGCTCTAGTGAGGCAGGACCACTGCATGTTGAGAACAGAAGGAGGGCAAGGGCAGAATTAATGAAAATTTGCTTCTGTCTCGGGAGGGGTATGTGTGTGTGAGGCAAGAGCGACCCACCTGCTCTGCCCTGCATTTGCAAAATGTCTTTAAAGAGAAAGGAGGGCTGGGCACAGTGGCTCATGCCTATAATCCCAGCACTTTGGGAGGCAGAGGCGGGCAGATCACTTAAGATCAGGAGTTTGAGACCAGCCTGGCCAACTTGGTGAAACCCTGTCTCTACTAAAAACAGAACCAAAAACAAAAATTAGCCAGGCACAGTAGTGAGCATCTGTAATCCCAGCTACTGGGGAGGCTGAGGCAAGAGAATCCCTTGAACGCAAGAGGTGGAGTTGCAGTGAGCTAAGTTCGCACCACTGCACTCCAGCTTGGGCAACAGAGGGAGATTCTGTCTCAAAAAAAAAAAAGAGAAAGTAGGAGCCATATGTTCATTCATTTGTTCACTCGATTATTCATTCATTCACTCATGCAAGACCACCCTGGGCCCCGAACCTGCTTCTCAGGGGGTCACACCTGAACACATTCTGTGGGGACTTCCAGGCTGTCGGGGCCCATGTGTAGGGTCAGGGAGGACTGGCCAGTGGGTGTGCAGAATAGGGTGGGCCCCCAGCTCTGGGGTCCTTGGGGGTTTCAGTGAATTGGCTGCTAAAACAGCCCTTGCTCAGGGCCCCAGGCTGGTCCCCTATTGGTTCTGCCTCTGAACCATGAAGAGGCTGCCCCTGGCTCTGCTACGGTAACTGACTGCCCCAGTTTGCCTGAGACAGCGATTTCCTGGGAAGCAGAGCTATTAGTGCTAGATCTGGGGCAGTCCCAGGGAAACCAGGATGCTGGTCACTCCAGTCTGCCCACATGGCCTCCCTCATAGGAAGACTTCCTGAGCCTCCCCTCCCACGGTGTGGCTCCGATGCCCTTGTGTTCTGGGGCCATTGTTGGGGAATTCTGTGGGGACAAACAGTTTCTGCAATGTTCTGCGGCCATTGTTGGGAAATTCTGTGGGGACAAACAGTTTCTGCAATGTTCTGGGGCTGTCATTGGGAAATTCTGTGGGGATGGACTGTTTCTGCCCCTGTCTGTTGGACAAGCAGTTAAGCCCCTCATGGGTAGATACCCTGCCTCATCCATCCTTGTGCCTCCAGGGACCCGTACTTGACATCTGTTCTGAGTTGCAGTCGTTGCTCCGTAGTCACAAAGCAGTGTGTGCACGGGGCGCCGGCAGGGGAGCACCTGCACAGGTGAGTCAGGAGGAGGCGCTGCAGGGGGCAGATGGGGAAGGAGCGGAAGAGCACCTGGGCAAAGGTGAGGAAGGGCTGGGAGGGCTGTAGAATTAGACGTAGCTGAGGTTGTCTTGTGTGGGAGGCGGGAATGTGTGGAGGGCCTGCCAGGGATCTAGATGGAACATGTTGCCCTGTGGAGGGCCTTGAATCCACCATGGGCTGCAGCGTGTCTTGAGGGCACTGGGAGCCACTGGAGAATCCTAAGCAGGGGAGATGTTTGACTATCCATGTGCTTCACCAGGGGAGGGCAGCTGGGAGGCATTGCCAGATGCAGGGGCCAGGGTAGAGGAGGGTGTGGAGGCCGAAGGGGTCAGGTGACACCTCCAGCCTTCTTCTGGGCTTGGTCTGTGCTGAGAGCTGCTTCCTGGAGGAGGAGGAATCAGTAGGGCCTTGGCCCCTAGACCAGCATGTGACTGCCTGGCGAGGGAACTGCTACCAGAGGGGCATGGCCAGCTCCCTGTGGCTACAGTGTCAGCTCAGCGGGGGAGCTGGGGTCAAGCCAAGACCCTAGCAGGGCCCAAAGGGGGTTCCACCAGACCAGGCTGGGAAGGAGGGCTGCTTGGGGGGGTCGCCATAGCCACGACTAGGAGGCAGATGGGGGATCCACCCAAGAGGCCAGGGCTACAAAAATGCTCCATGCTTGGACTGTGGTGGCAAGGGCAGGGATCGAGGCTTCAGGTCAGTGTACCAGTGCTTCTTTCTGCTGCAGCAGGCCTCTCCAGGGGTGTGGGCATGGGGGCTGGACTCCCAGCTGCAGACCTGTCGCCAGACGCCTCTGAGCCTCTGATTTCTGAAGCAGGACTAATGGGAGTCTGGAGGGCGATGGGAGAATCCTGTTCAGAGTCTCCGGGATGAAGTGGGCTCCTAGTGAGTGTGAGCTGCTGGCTAGCTGGAACCCCAGTTCTCTCTGTGTCAAATGGGCATGCTTGTTCTTCCTTCATGAAGTACGTGAGGATTAAGTAATGCAGAATGTGTAGATGGCTCTAAAACTCAACGCGTGCCGCTGTCGTCAGTATGCAGGCCTCTCTGTAAACCAGGGTGAAAGAGCTCTGCAGAGTTGTGCAGCCTGTGAAGAAGGCACGTGCTTCCTGGCATGTACCCTTTATATGTTTCTCTGGGTGTTTGTTTCCAATTAGAACAATCAATTACACACTTGTCAAGTATTTCAAGTATGGGCTAGTCAGGAAGATTACAACCGGACATTGGTTGCTTAGCTCACGTGATAATGTAGCGAAACCAGGGTGAGAATGAAACCCTCCGAAAACTAAACCAGGAGCTTCGGTATCTGTCCCCAGATTGCGGCCAGCATTTCTGACCAGTTTAGAGGTTAAAGAGACTCGCAGAGTGATCTGGTCATGAGAAACACATGATTTATTTCAGTAAACCTTTTTTTACATAAACAAGTTTTAGCCTAAAGAAAGATTTCACATAAAGGGAAAGCAGAATTACAGATTGACTTGGCACTTCATTTACATGTCTTTAAAAAGGGGCTCATAAAAATAGCCCCTTTTGTAAGTAGCTATTGTAAGAAAATGATTGTAAGAAAAACCCCATAGTAAATACAAAACCACTGAAGCCCTTTTTGTAAGTCCTCCTCCAATGTCTGGGTTTGGGGCAGGGTGGGACAGAGCTGGGAGAGGCTTTGGAGTGCCCCCACCTTGTGGGCATGTCATCCACACTGGTCCCCTTCTGTGACCCTTGGGAGGACCATACCCTTTTAACGTAGAGAAACGCAGAGGTACTTGAAGGTCACCCAGGTGGGATTCAGCCAAGAGCTGGGGTGGCTCCAGACACCTTGCTTCTCTCTGTCAGTCATGGCGGAACGTCAGCCTCTCTGAGAAGGAAAGACCAATACCCAAGCTTAGCAAGTCCCAAGACCGGCTTGTAAAACTTCCACTCCGCTGGCCTTGGAGTGGAGCCTGGAGCAGGTCACCTGGCCCCTTGGGAGGTCCCAGGAGGCAGGACCCTGGCTGATGTGTCTCCGCATCCCTGACTTACAGGTGTTCAGTTAATGTTAGGTGTGGTGGATCCAGAGTTTTTTTTTTTGTTTTTTTGTTTTTTTGAGACAGAGTCTTGCTCTGTTGCCCAGGCTGGAGTGCAGTGGCGTGATCTCGGCTCATCGCAACCTCTGCCTCCCAGGTTCAAGCCATTCTCCTGCCTCAGCCTCCCTAATAGCTGGGACTACAGGTGCATGCCACAGTGCCCAGCTAATTTTTTGTATTTTTAGTGGAGACAGGGTTTCACTGCGTTAGCCAGGATAGTCTCAATCTCCTGACCTTGTGATCCACCCGAATTGGCCTCCCAAAGTGCTGGGATTACAGGCATGAGCCACCGCGCCAGGCCCAGACTTTCTTTTCAAGAGACTTATTACAACTGGACTAGCGCTGTCCGAAAGAAGTAGAATCCACTGAAATCCTGTCATTTGCAACAACATCGGTGGAACCGGAGACCAATGTGTTGAGTGAAACAAGCCAGACGCAGAAAGACATTCCGCACGTTCTCACTCATATGTGGGAGCTAAAAATTCAAGCAACTGAACTCATGGGGACAGAAAGTAGAAGGATGGTTACCAGAGCCTGGGAAAGGTAGCAGTTTGGGGGATAAAAGTGGGGATGGTTAATGGGTACAAAAATACAGTTAAGAGTAAATAAGATCTAGTATTTGGTAGCACAACAGGTTGAAGACAGTCAACGATGATGTATTTATTTATTTATTTGAGATGGAGTTTCGCTCTTGTTACCCAGGCTGGAGTGCAATGGCGTGATCTCGGCTTACCACAACCTCCGCCTCCTGGGTTCAGGCAATTCTCCTGCCTCAGCCTCCTGAGTAGCTGGGATTACAGGTACGCGCCACCATGCCCAGCTATTTTTTTGTATTTTTAGTAGAGACAGGGTTTCACCAAGTTGACCAGGATGGTCTTGATCTTTTGACCTCGTGATCCACCCACCTCAGCCTCCCAAAGTGCTGGGATTACAGGCTTGAGCCACCGCGCCCGGCCTGTACTGCATATTTAAAAATGGCTAAAAAAGTGGAACTGGAATGTTCCTTCCTAACACAAAGGAATGATGAGTGCTTGAGCTGCGGGACACCCAGCTGCCCTCACGCCATCACTCTGCCCCACGTGCCTGTCAGAACATCACACGCACCCCACGCAGATACACGTGTAAGAGTATGGGTACTCATACTGATTAGAAATAAAGTTTAAAAAAGTAAACAGAATTTGAGCCACAGATGTAATTTTAGAAACCACATTTAAAAAAGTAAAAAGAGGCGGGGCGCAGTGGCTCACACCTGTAATCTCAGCACTTTGGAAGGCCCAGGCAGGCAGGTCACCTGAGCTCAGGAATTTGAGACCAGTGTGGCCAACATGGTGAAATCCTGTATCTACTAAAAACACAAAAATTAGCTGGGCGTGGTGGTGCACACCTGCAGTCCCAGCTACTCAGGGGGCTGAGGTACCGCTTGAACCTGGGAGGCGGAGATTAGAGGGAGCTGAGATTGTGCCACTGCACTCCAGCCTGGGCAATAGAGCGAGACTCTGTCTCAAAAAAAAGGAAAAAGAAAGTGGCAAAATTAATTTTCCTACTATATTTTATTAATCACTCTGTTGAAAGTACTATGTCAACATGTGATCAATAGAAATTAATAACCTGTTCTTTTTCCTGCTGAGTCCTTGACACTGTGTGTATTTCACAGCGACAGCACGGCTCCATTTGGACACCCTGTGTGGCTGGTTTCTGGTGTTGGCAGCACAGGACTAGAGTAATCCAGAGCGCTGTGCCCAGAGGCTGTTCCATCAGGGTGGGGGTGGCACTGTGGTGACTGGGAGCAGGAGGTGCCAAGGCTGTAGCGGTGGGGATGGGAGAGGGAGCAAAGGGCAGCAGCAGGTCCTGGTGCTCTGACCTTGGGGTTGGAGAGGAAAGCAGGGTGGAGAGACCCCCTCCGGCTTCCAAACTCTGGGAGGGTCGGGCTGAGTGTGAGTCCACGGTGAAGCACTGGGGCTGTGGGGCCTCCCCTGCACCCAGCACCTGGCTGGGTAGGGCTCCTCTCCTGGCCCCTGACCCTGGGGCCTTGCTTCTTTTCTTTGCTTTCTGGAGCCTGGTGCGGGTCCTGGCCAAGGGGTCCCGGCAGTGCTGAATGTGCACATGGCTCTGCAGAGGTTCATGCATCAACAGCACAGTAGTGGACACATTTGAGTCATTTGCTCACTCATTTCTTGAAACAATGCTTTGGAAACAGACGATGCACTGAGCCCCCGCCTTCTCAGTGAAGGGCTTGCCGGAGGGATAGCGGGGCAAGTGCAAAGCCAGGGCAGGCAGCCGGCCTTCCTCTCAGGCTGGGAGAGGGGCTGGCTGCCTCTCCTGGTGGTGGCTGGAAACCCTCGGGGTCCCTTGGTCTGTGCGCCTTCCCAGTCTCAGCCTTGTCTCCCCATATGTCTCTGGTGGCTTCCTCTCTTCTTATGAGGAGCCATCAGATCTGAGGTGCACCCTGTTCCTGGATGGCCTCATTTTCACTTAGCTCATTACGTCTGCAGAGACCTTATTTCCAAATAAGGTCACATCCAGGAGTTCTGGGCACACTCGGACATTGGGGCACTTCACTCCCTCACAGCTTTCAAGGGCTGTCCCAGCCCCCAGCTCCATCCCAGGTATTCCATAGGCGCTGCTGTGCTGGGCTCCTGCCTGTTGAATCCTGTCTGCGTGCTGGCTTCCCCGAGGACCTGGGCGGATTCGGGGATGTAGAGTGGTCAGGCCTGAGAGGCAGGGACGGGGAAGACTGGGCTGGTGACCAGTGTCCAGCAGTGGCATGAGGAGGAGGCTGACCCAGGTGTCTGGCTCCGTCCACCAGGGTGGCAGCTGTGGTTGCTGAGGTGCAACCTTTCTCTGTGGGGGGCAGGTTTTGGGAAGTAGACTGGTCTGGGCTTTGGATACTGAGCCCCAGGAAGGGGGATAGTCCACGAGGACATGCCTCAGGGCTCAGGGCTCAGTGCAGGAGGTGGTCTGGCCCCTGACCTTATTGTTCCCCACCACACTGCTGGCTGGCACAGAGATGTAGTTCCCCAGTCTAGTGCTGGTGTAGGGGATAGCATGAAGCCAAGGGAGGGCACGATGTGTACTGGGAAGGCGCTGGTTTTACTGTCCGTAGAATCCAGGCTGATGGTGCTGACCTGATGGTGCCAGTTGAGGGGGTGGGGTGGGCAGGAGAGGAGCAGATAAGGGGTAAGGGCCATGGGGGAGAGCTGGAGGTGGAGGCAGAGCAGCGGGGTTTGGGAGGAGAGATGCTGAACTAACTGCAGGTTCCTGGGACCCTCTGCAGGTTCTGGGGGAGTTGGCGCGAATGGAAGAAGGTGGGAATGGGGAGTTGAGGACTCCTCTCTGTGGCATCTTCACCTGCAAGGGAGAAGATTCCCAGCCCGGGGGTTGGTGCAGTCAGCAGCGTGGGCCTGAGAACACGGGCTCAGCACTCCTCTCCTTCGGGTCCGACTCCCCAGTGGGAGTGGGAGAGCTCCTAAAACAGAACCGGTGGGCCGGAGCTCGCAGGGGCAAAATCCTGGGGCTCGAGGCCTTTGTTTTTTGTTTTTTTTTTTTGAGGTGGAGTCTCACTCTTGTTGCCCAGGCTGGAGTACAGTGTCACCATCTTAGCTCACTGCAACCTCCGCCTCCTGGGTTCAAGCCATTCTCCTGCCTCAGCTTCCTGAGTAGCTGAGATTACAGGCATGTGCCACCACGCCCAGCTAATTTTGTATTTTTAGTAGAGATGGGGTTTCTCCATGTTGGTCAGGCTGTTCTTAAACAAAGCCACCCTTAGCCGACTCTCCCCACCAGGCTTTTCCGCATGATTTGACAGAATTCATCTGAGACCGATGTCACCATGGCCTGCTGCCTCCTCCCTCTACTGGGGGAAGAGTTCCCAGATGCGTGGGGAAGGAGGTGCGGCTCCTTCCTTTTCCTGGTGGCGCCACAAAGATGTGTGTGTTTAGTTCTTGGAAAGATTCCAGGTGCTTGAAAAAGAGGTCTCAGTGGGTGAAGGGTGAGTGGGGAATCAGAGGTGACCCGGGTCCGGGAGGGCCACCTTTGCCCGGCACCCCCCACCATGGAGCCACAGGCTGTGATCTCTCCCTCTCTGTCTCCCTCCCTCTCCCCAACTCTTTCTTTCTTCCTGTCTCCCTCTGCTTCTCTTTCTGTCTCTCTTCCTCTCTCTTACACACACACACACACCCCTGGGTGATGGCTGTTGGTGGCTCCGCCCATGGTCAGATGGGAGAGTAGTGACAGGGCTGGGCAGTGGCTGACCTCCGGGCCTCTGCCCTGCTTCCACCTGGGGCCTGCTGGCTTTGGGTTTAGGGGAGAAAAGGGCTGATAGGGGTTGGAGAGTTGAGGTGACGCTCTGGCCTGGGCTAGGCCCGGGGGTCAGGGAGGCGCCTGTGGTCAAGGCCTGCGCTGCCTGGGTTGCCCCCAGCCTCACCACCTGCTAGTGGGCCAGCACCTCCTGGATGCATGCCCTGCCCTGGGGGGTGGGCAGCAGACACAGCTCCTGGGCTGTTGGGGAAAAAGTGTGCCCTGTGTGGCCCCTGGAGGCTGGGGGATTTAGGAGCCCTCAGAAGATGAGGCCCTTGGGAAGGCATCTTTCCTGCTCAAGGCAGAGGGGAGGTGGCTTTTCCAGCCTGGCCCTGTGGGCACCATCTGCGTTTGTGAGCCCCATCGGGGCGTTGCCTGCAACCTCTCCAAGCCTCCTCACCGGGCACTGCACTCAGGGCCCAGCAGAAGCCTCTGCCCTGGCCACCATGTCTGCACCACCAGGGCCCCACTGGGGTGGGTGTTCCCACAGAGCTGTGAGAATGAATGGGAGGAAGTGTCTTTGAACTTTCATCGGGCCCAGGGGAGTTAGGGTTGATGGAGTTTGGCCAGATGGGCTTCACATCCCTTCTAATTATGAGATTCCAGCTCGGGAGGTCTTGCCGCCCACCAAGCAAACTTTATTTATGTATTTATTTTCAGATGGAGTCTCGCTCTGTCGCTGGGCTGGAGTGCACTGGCGCAATCTCAGCTCACTGCAACCTCCACCTCCCGGGTTCAAGAGATTCCCCTGCCTCAGCCTCCCGAGTAGCTGGGACTACAGGCAGGTGCACACCACCATGCCCAGCTAAATTTTTTTTTTGTATTTTAGTAGAGACGGGGTTTTGCCACGTTGGCCAGGATGGTCTCAATCTTCTGACCTCATGATCTGCCCGCCTCAGCCTCCCAAAGTGTTGGGATTACAGACATGAACCACCTCCTGTCCCCCACCCCCAGCCCCAGGCGAACTTTAGAAACATGTGTAGCAGGGGTGATAGAGCGGGGCGGGCAGCGAATGGGGGATGGGGGCAGAAGTCCAGCCTAGGAAGGCTCTGGCCGCACCTGGAGGTAGCACCTTTGAACTTTCACTGGGGTTCCTGTGGCAGTTCCTCCCGGGGTGGTTGGTGCCTGGGCTTTGGCGTTGGACCTTCCCAGGTGCACCTCTGCTCCCACACTCACCACTGTGTACTCATGGCCCCCTGGCTGACCTAGCTGAGCCTCAGGTGCCTGATCTGTGAAATGGGGTGACAGGGTCTCATAGGGTTGCTGAGAAGATCGATAAGAGAATGTGCACACAAGTGGAACACCTCCAGCTTCAAGTAGATGGGCCACTGGCAGCCATCATCACTATCACCAGGGTGGCCCCTTGCCATGTCTGCATTGGCCTGGCCTTGCAGAGAGCCAGCAGGTCCTTACCAAGGGAAAGCCTGAAGCTGGGGAAGCAAGGGGTGCCTGGCAGTCACTGAGCGCCACCCCACAGCAGGCCCTGCTCATCTCATCATCCTGTTCTGCATGACAGCCCTGAGAGTTTGCACCGCCACCTCCCTGCCCTGCAGCTGGAAAAGGGTGGGGTGGGGCTTGTACCCAGGACTTTCTGCCTCCAATGCCACTGCCCTTCCCACGGGGACCTCATGAGAAGTGCCCACGTGCAGGGGCTGGGTGGGGGCTCTGGAGTGGGGACAAGGGAGGGGTCAGGTCCAGAGTTGGAGGCCTGAGGGCAGGGCTGCAGAGAGGCACGAAGGGCATGAGTTTGTCCCCGACATGGTCATGGTCAGAAGCAACATGAGGAGGCCCTGAGAGGCATGAGGGGCACCACAGCGGGGATGGCGGAAGTAGCGGGGGCAAGTGAGAGAGGGCTTCCTGGAGGAGATGGTGTCTGAGCCAATGAAAGGCAAGTTAGAATTGGCCATGGAGGACGAGGGGGCAGGGCATTCAAGGAAGTGGGCAGCAGGTGCAGGGAGTGCCTTTGAGTAACTTTGGGAGGTCCGAGCCTCCCTCCTGGGTCCTGGGTGAGCGGTGTTGCTACCTGACTTCCCCCTTTCTGCCGATTTACTGTCATTTGTCTATTTTTGTTTGTCTTGATTCCCAGTCCGGATGGGTTAAGATAGTTCTCGCATCTGTCCCCTTCCTCCCTGACCCAGCACACAGCGGCAGCCAGACCACAGCTTCCTGTCTTTCTTCATACTGAGGAGGAAGAGAAGGTTGCAAGTGAGCGTGGCCCCCGGGCCATGCAGTTCTGAGCTGCCAGCAGGAGCAACAGGTTCCTGACGTCCTTCCTCAGCCCCGGCTTCCTAGACTTTTCTTTTTTTTTTTTTTTTTTTTTGAGATGGAGTCTCTGTCTGTGGCCCAGGCTGAAGTGCAGTGATGCGGCCTTGGCTCACTGCGACCTCCACCTCCCAGGTTCAAATGATTCTCCTGCCTCAGCCTCCCAAGTAGCTAGGATTACAGGCCTGTGCCATCACACCTAGCTATTTTTGTATTTTTAGTAGGGACAGGTTTTAGCCATGATGGTCAGGCTGTTCTTGAACTCCTGATCTCAGGTGATCCACCTGCCCTGGGCTCCCAAAGTGCCAGGATGACAGGTGTGAGCCACTGCGCCAGGAAGAATTTTCTTCAATGGCTTCTCAGGGACCATCAGAGCAGGCATTGCTGAGAGCTGGGGACAGCCCTAGTGGAAGGACCTTCTCACCAGCAGGCCTCCAGGCTGCGTGGCAGCAAAGGACACCAGGGAACACACCCCTCTCCCATGTCTTCATCATTCTTCCTTGGCCTGGCTTTCTCTAGATCCAGGCCGTTTTCTCAGGGATTGGAGTCTGGGAGAGTTGCTTGATATCTGAATTTGGGCAAGTATCTTCTTGGCAACTGGATTGTTTTAGACACAGTAGTATCCCAGAAAGAGATGAGACCATTGGCTTGTTTTTCTTTTTCTGGTAAAATATTTCATATTTACAAAGAATATATCTAATCAGCGTAACATGAACATCCCTATCCCACCAGCCGAAGGAGTAGGGTGCTGCCAAGATGGCCCCAGGGCCCCCAGGGAGTACGGCACGCTGCACGTGGTGTGCACCCCGTGGTGATTCTCTGTGTGGTTTTCTTACAGATGTGCGCTTTGTCTGCTCCTGCTCTTTGTTAAGTGGCATCAAGGTGTGTGTTTGCTCCATGGGGGTCAGCAACGGCGGACCGGTGGCCCATTGTACAGGTGGACCATGATTCGGGCAGTGGAACTGAGCCTTTATGCTTTTATTCGTCCAATACTCGTGGTACTCCTGTCACTCTGTGTGTCAATCCCTAGGGCCAGGTGATGGGAACATTCACCCACAGGGCTCAGGCGAGGGGCTCCGGGTCACTCAGCCTGTAGGCGCTGAGCCAGGTCCAGGTCAGTGCAGGTCTGAATTCACCATGTGTGTTCAGCCCCACTGTCGCCAGCAGGGTTGGTGCTCCTGGAGCCAGCACAGCGCAGGCCTGCAGTAAGTGCTTATGGAGGGGAGCTGACTGTTTTTCTCATTCAGGAGGGAAGTGCTATTACTTTTGTTTTACAAATGACAAAATATAGCATTAGCCCAGCAGCGGGGAAGCCTGGCTGCCCATCCCTGGGGGTGCTGCTGGGTCCCTGGCTGCCCACACCCAGCTCACTGGATGTTCTCAGCAGCGGTGGGCAGGGCCTGGCCGAAGGGGTTTGTCTAAACTTTCCACATGGGTCTCACCGGCGGCCAGCGTTGAGAGCTGCCCTCAACACTGCACAACACTGGGCACGCCGCATGCACTGTGTCTACCTGAACTTGGCGGGTAGAGGTTGCGTGAGCACAGACAGTGTTTCACAATGCATGGCTTCCTCTTAGTTATTCATATTTTAGAGGGAAACCAACTTTTCACAAATGGGTTTATAGCTGATTAGGACAAGAGGGGGCTGCCTGAGCAGGCCAGGGACACTTGCCTGGGGCGTGGCTGACAGTGATGTTCATGGCACCGGTGCTGGGACCTCACGGCATGACCATTCTCACTGCGGATGGGGAAGGGCTTCTGCCCTGGGTCTACTCCCCAGAGCCTGCGGCACTGTCCCCATCGTATCCATGTTCTGGCTTTCTCTACAATGCTCCCTCCCTTTCCCACCACAGGAGAGGCGAGAAAGGCTCAGGCCTAAACGTGCGAAACACACACACTACACACACACGCATGCACATACACGGACACACACACTGCTTTCAGGATGGCTCATTTCGATGTCCACAGTCCTGCCAAGGTCAACCTGTCTCAAACCAACCCCCGCCCCCCAGGGACTCCTCCACACCCTGCCTGGCCCGGCCCTTGCCCCTGCCAGCCTGGTGCTCCTGGGCTTTCCCCACGTGAGTAGGAACTGCTCTGTGAGCTCTGGGGACACAGCAGGGGCATCTCAGCTATAGGCCCTGCCCTCAGGTTGTGGACAGATCCACTGGAGGACAGTGAGGTCAAAGCTGTGGAGGTGGGGTGGGAGGCGAATTTCATCTGTGGAGTTAGGGAATGGAGACGTGGACGGCCCCCGCCCCCTCTGCACTGCCACCCCCTCCCAGTGCTCCTGACTTGCCTCTTCCCCCTCTTCCTGCTGCTCCCTCATGGCCTGTTTGGATCCTCTGCCCTTGCCTGGAGACCGCAGTATTCATGTCCACCTTCCTGCTTCTTCCTGCAACCGGGGTCCCCTTTTTCAAATATCAGTCTGGCCCATTTGTCTCTTGGTCAAAGTCCTCATGGCTGCCTACTACCCCAGGACAGATACCAGCCTACTGGCCCCTGTCCACTGCTCCCCTCAGTGTGGACAGAGCACCTGTCGCACACTGGCACTACATCAGGGGCTGAGCAAAGCAACGAGCATGAAACAGACACTTCTCTGCAGCACCCAGTGTTGGTGCTATGGCCTCTGCCGGGGCTGTTCCCTCTGAGCCTGCCTTGCCCTCTGTGCCTCTGTCCCCTGAGAAAACGCCTCTTCCCTTCCATAGCTGATTTCCTCTGTTCTCCTCTTGCTTGAGTCACCTGCTGGGGAGGGGTCCTTCTCCATTTCCAGGGCAATTTCTGCTTCCCTCCCTCCCCTGAACACACATTTTCTGCACTGTGAGCTCTTCGTGGTGGGGCGGGGGAGGTCTGTAGTTTTATTGTATTCTTCTGTGTTCTTAGCTGTTATCTTAAGACCAAGCATATAGCAGGTACTCAATAAACGTCCCAATAGAAATGGGGGAACTGAGGCTCGGGAGGTTCAGGAACTTCCAAGGTCAGAGGGCTGGTAAGAGCAGGGCTTGGATTTGGAAGTGTCTGCATGAGACTTGCACTATGGCAGCGCATGGTTGCCATAATGTCACTAGAGAAAGCTGCTCATTCACACTCATGTTTCTCTTTGCTTACAGATATGTGACTGTATTTTCCCAGAAAAGCTGAAGCTTGGCATGCATTATTGCATGGAGATCCAGCTAACCCCTACTTCAAAATTTTCGTGAGGAACACATAATCCAAATGTCCGAACTCCAGCTGTAACATGGTAGAGTGCATCCGAGTACTACACAGGCGCCCCAGAGCAGGGACTGTGTGTGGACGTTCAGTGCTGTGTACTCTGCGGTTTGTGTGTCAACCTCACCTGCTCCCCACTTGCCATCAAGCTGGGAGACCGGCCCTCGAGGAGAATTCCTGTGATCGATGACAGCAGACGGCCACACCGACTGCACCCTTGTCACCGACTGTGGTCTATGTGACTCTGGATCCTCCAAGCATTGTGCGAGGTCAAATGCCAATATTGGATCAGGATTTGCACCAGGCCATTGAGAATGGAGCACCTGTAATGCAGTGGGGAGGGTTCTAGAGTTTAGTGAGGGAGCTGGGGTAAGGGGAGGGAGGGCTTCCTGAAGGTGCTGTGTGAGCAAGGCCTAGAGGACAAGTAGGTGGGCTTCAGACTGAGGAGGAAAAGTGTCCTGGGCAGTGACAGGGAAGGGCAGCTTGCGGGGGACAGTGAGTGAGTCATAGTTGTTCCGGAGAGGTGTGACTGGAGCACTTCTTTGAGGCCAGACTGTGATGGGCCTCGCAGGTGCCCCACAGTGTGGCCTTTAATGCAGGTAGGAGAGCTCTGGTCTGTCCAAACTGCTCTCATAGAATCGTCTGCTGGCATCTTTCCATTCTTGGCACAGGGCTTGTCCACATCCAGTGGCATATTTGATTTTCCCAGAAGCCTTGCAAGGTGGGCATTGCCTTTTTTTTCTTTATGAGATGGAGTCTTGCTCTGTCATCTAGGCTGGAGTACAATGGCGTGATCCTGGCTCACTGCAACCTCCGTCTCCTGGGTTTAAGCAAGTATCCTGCCTCAGCCTCCTGAGTAGCTGGGATTACAGATGTATGCCACCACACCTGGCTAATTTTTGTACTTTTAGTAGAGATGGGGTTTCACCGTGTTGGCCAGGGTGGTCTCGAACTCCTGACCTTGGGTGATCCACCCATCTCGGCCTCCCAAAGTGCTGGGATTATTGGCCTGAGCCACCCTGCCCGGTCCTGCACTGCTCTTTTTACAGGTAAAAAACTGAGGTCAGTGAGGTTCGGTGAGTTACCTACTGTGGGACAGTCACTCCTTTTTGTTTCAAACTCAGCACCTTGGCTCCTGCCCTGGTGGCCCCATGAAAGCGAACTATGGGCTGGGATGTGCCTTGGGCTACTGTGCGCCCATGTGCTGTCACACCTGGAGGACGTATGAAGATGCCCTGCTTCTACCGTTCTTTTAGGGACAGCAGTATTGCTCTAGAGAACACCAAAAGTCTTACACTTCTGTCTCCTATTTTGTTGTTGAGATTTTTCAATTGGAAATATAAGACCTTTCTCCCTACTCCCACATCCCCCATCAAGTCCTTCATAAACTGGTTGCATTTGGATGTAAAACATGCGGCTGGGTGTGGAGTGAAGTGGTGTCTCATTCTGGCTTTGACTTGCATTTCCCTAATGATTGGTGGTGGGAAACATCTTTTCAGGTGTTTATTGGCCATGTGTGTGTCTTTTAAGAAATGTCTATTTGGGTCTGTTGCCCATTTTTTAATCGGATTGGATTTTTTTGTTGTTGAGTTGTAGGAATTCTTAATATATTCTGAATATTCTTTTTTTTTTTTTTTTTTTGAGATGGATTCTCACATTGTCACCGAGGCTGGAGTGCAGTGGCATGATCTTGGCCCACTGCAACCACTGCCTTCCAAGTTCAAGCGATTCTCCTGCCTCAGCCTCCCAAGTAGCTGGGACTCCAGGTGCCCGCTGCCACACCTGGCTAATGTTTGTATTTTTAGTAGAGATGGGGTTTCACCATGCTGACCCGGCTGGTCTGGAACTCCTGACCTCAAGTGATCCACCTGCCTTGGCCTCCCTAAGTGCTGGGATTACAGGTGTGAGCCACTGCATCTGGCTCCAAATATTACTTCTTTATCAGGTGTATGAATTGCAAATAGTTTCTCTTATTCTGTGACTTTTTCACTCTCTTGGAAGAGTTTTTTGATGCACAAAAGTTTTAATGTGATGAAGTCAATGTAGCTATTTTTTTCTTTTGTTATCTGTGCTTTTGGGGTCATATCCAAGGAATCACTCCAAGGGGTGTTTCCCTTCATCCTTTATTTTTTTTTAAAAGAATGTTAACACCTAAAACGCTGATAAAATGTCCAAAGGTTATTGACATCCTGGAGTGTCCCCATGAACTCCATTAAAAAAATTTATTCAAGTGAAATTCACACGCCATAAGATCTTAAAGTGAACCATTTAGTATCATCACATTCACAACGTGGCGCTGGCCTCTCTTTGGGTCAGTACTGTACAGTTTATAATTATGTTCATTTCTGTTTCCTCCTTTGGTCTTCACAGTGTCCCTGAGAGTTAGAGCAGTAAACCCATTTCACAGGAACATGCAGGGAAGGAGAGTCATATGCTCTGAGCCCACGTGCAGTGAGCACTGGCCATGTTTGCAGGTTTCTTATATCCAGTATGAGCTTTGCTTTCCTTGACTCTAATGTGGGGCAGTGCTGCCTACTGGGGCAGATGTCCCTGCTGGCTGGGCTCTCCGTGCCCACCTCTCCTTCTTCTCTAGGTCCCCTTATCTGTCACCTGCCTCTATGCGACTTTTCCACCTACGAGTTTGATTACGAGTTATCTCCAAACCCATCAGCAATTTCTCAAGGATGGGACAAAGCTTTCTCTAGGCAGTTTGGAAGGACCTGTGGCATGAGAGATGGGAACATATTAAAAAGCACAGAGCTGGGAGCCCCTCCCAGGTCATCTGGCCCAATTCTCTGGTCTTAAGGAGGAGGAAAAGGGGGCCTAAAGGAGTGGACTGCAAGCTCTCTTCCTTAAAGTATTCTGCCTCTTGGTGATAAAGGGCCAGCAGAGACCTGCTCTTGCTTGAGCCTTACTGGGTCCTTGTGGCAAGAGCTGCCATGAGTTTACCTCCCTTGAATCTTGACCACTGCCCCTCTGGAGGCCGTGGCTTAGAGCTGCTGAGCTCACGGGTCACACAGCAACACAAAGGGGCTAGACTCAGGTCCCATGCACCCTCAGGGAGTGACTCATGCCTCCAGCCCTGAGAGCCTCTCTCCTGTGTGCTGGGGATTCCCAGGGCATGGACTCAGGCTGTGCACTTTGCAGAGGCTGCTGAAAATGAGGCCACTGAGGTCACAAGAGGTGGCTGACGCCTGTAACCCCAACAGTTTGGGAGGTGGAGGCAGGTGAATCACCTGAGGTCAGGAGTTTGAGACCAGCCTGGCCAACATGGTAAAATCCCATCTCTACTAAAAATACAAAAATTAGCCAGCTGTGGTGGTGTGCACCTGTAATCCCAGCTACTTGGGACACTGAGGCAGAAGAATCTCTTGAACCTGGGAGGTGGAGGTAGCAGTGAGCTGAGATCACACCATTGCACTCCAGCCTGGGCTACAAGACCAAAACTCTGTCTCAAAAACAAACAAATAAACAAACAGAAAAACAAAAAAACTGAGGCCACCGTAGATAGGGACAGGCAATTGTGAGTGAAATCGGTGTTTCTTTTGAAGTCAGAGACTATAGAACTGTGGCCTTGGCTAGCCAATGAGAGCCACGGATGCCAGGCAGCCTCCAGGCCTGAGAGAGGAGACTCACCATCTTTAGGTTAACATGTGAAAGAGACGCCAGGCAGCCTCCAGGCCAGCGGAGTCTTATGATCTTTAGGTTAATAAGAGAAATAAAACCTGTGAGTCAGACTGCGGGAAGGAGGAGAAATTCCTCCCTCCAGGCGCCTCCTTCTGAGGTTGCCTTGCTTTGTACCTACGGTTCGTTCTCCTCTTCAGCTGATGACAGATGTTTGACATTATCATTAAGCATTTCGAGTTTTTGCTTTAAAAAAAAATAGAATCACAGATGATCAAAAGTGGAAAAGTCCCTTTGGAATCATTTCCCCTGGTATGCACAGACGGCAGGGTGCAGAGAGGGGAAGGTCAATGGGGACTGAACCTCGGCCCCCTCCAGTCTCTGTAGCAATGACCCGGCAGCAAGCCGGCCTCCCGGGCTGGTGGGCTCTCCTCTTTCTCTGGGCTCAGCCTGGGGCTGGAAGAGGCACGCGGCCCATCGGGCATCAGGCCAGGCCTGGAGCTGACCAGGGAAGGGCCCTGCCAGGCCCTGGGCCTCTGACCCTCAGTCCTGAAGCCTCCCTCTAGCAGCTGTCCCTCAAATCCGTGCTGGACACGGCAGGCTCAAGTTTAATCCTGCAGAGTTTTAACCAGGAGTGGATCTTTCCACCCGCTTCCCGCCGGCTCTTCCGGCTGTCCACACCCGTCCAACTCCGCTGTCCCGGCAAGGGAGGGCTTCCTGGAGGCGGCAGCGGGCGGCGCATCCGGTCTTTGTCCCTCCACGCTCTCCAAAGTGGGTCCAGGGGCTGCCAGATCAGGGGATCCTTTGCGCCCTGGAGCCCTGGATGACGTCGCCCGGCACCTGAGGACCCCGCCCGTTCCTCCCTCGGTTCCCTGGGGAGGGGCGGGGCCGAAGGAGGGGGCCGCGTGCTCCGACGCCGCGCGCGCACCTGGGCCGGCCAGCTGGTTCGGAAATGATGACCGAGCGCGCGTCTCCCGCAGTGCCCGCCCCAGGACTGGCCCCGCCCCTAAGTTCCCGTCCCCAGGGCCGGGCCCGCCACTCCAGGCCCCGCCCAGGACCTCCCAGCCCAGTCAAGCTCCGCCCCCAAGCTCTCTCTGCCGGAGGGATCCGCTGGGGCTCACCAGGCCCCGCCTCGGCTCGGGCCCCGCCCCCTGCCCTCCCCGCCCCGCGGATGGAGCTCGCGGCGCACAGGCCAGGAGGCGGCGCGGCAGGTTCCCGGGGTCTGCGACCGGTTCCCGGGGTCTGCGGCCGGCGGCGGCGCGTGAGCGCTGTACCCGCAGCGGGCGGCGGTCAGTCATGGCGGAGGCCGCGTCGCCACACCTGTCGCTGCCCTCGGGGCTGCTGGAGTTGTGCGCGCTGCTGGGCGCCCCCCGGGACAGCCTCCGCGGCCTCGAGCAGGTAAGGGGCGGGCGGGGAAACTGAGGTGGACGCTGGCCGCCAGGCGGCAGCCGGGGCTGCAGTCGGAGAGCGGGCGCCCGGGTGCTCCGCGGGGCTGGCGCGGACTTCCTGAGGGCCGAGTCCCGGTCCCCCAGCGGTGACCCCGCTTGCCTGTGGCGGGGACCGCGCGGGAGCTCAGGCAGGTGCCGCGGAGCAGCGACCTCCACCCCTCCCCGCCCTGGGCCCTCGGCTGCGAACACGGGCTGCCCAGCTGGGAATCTGGGGGTGCCGCGTTTCGGAGCGTCTCTGGGGCCTTTCTCCTCGGTCGCCCCCATCTGGGGCAGGTGCTGAAGGTGGGGTGCGCCAGACAACGGGCGGAAGCCGCCGGAGCCTCACGGTCTGGTGGGCCCAGCCCTCGCGGCTGAGATGATCTGCCTTCATGCCGGGACGCGTGGTCCCCCGGGTAGGAGGGCCGCACCAGGCACGGAGCGATGAGGGTGTCTCCGACGCTAAGTCGCACACGGGCCTGGCGTGTCCGTCTGCACCGCTTTGCGACGAAGCCTGTAGCTGTTTTTCTCACTTGCATTCCCCCTCCACCCTTCCTCCATCTCTGCACCCTGGCAGCCAAGGTGACAACTTCATCTCCCTTCTGGGAAACCGGCAGTTTTGGAAATTCTTGTTTTCCTTTTTCTTCCCCGGCTTTTCTGAATTCCGGAACGCTGGCTTTCCCTGGGATCCGCCTGTGGCTCTGGTTTCCTGCTGGCCCGCCTGCCCGCCTGCCCGCCTGCCTGTGACACCGTGACTGGGTCATGTTACCTGGAGATCCTGGCATCACTGGCCAGCCGTCTCTGCTCAGTGACAGACGGCTGTTCTCTTTGCCTACAACAGCACTGAAAGGCAGAGAGAGGCTTCTGAGTATTTAAGTAACGCTGGGCTGTCCAGGGAAAAATCCAGGGAAAATGAAGGCTGCAGGGCAGAGGGTGTCACCAAGAACCGGAAATGTTCCTGCAGGTAACCTGGCCTGTGAGTGTTCCGGTAGTGTCCCCTGCGAGGCGTCAGTTCAAAGCCGATTTCGATTCCAGTGAAAACGCATTCTCCTGTGGAAGTGGTTTCTGTGTTTTTCTCGACCTTTCCTTCCCCTCAACGCCCTGTGTTGTCAGTAGATCCTGTTTGCCCTCTGTCTCCTCGAAACCTCATCGATTGATTTGCGAAATGGCATTGCTTCCTTTTCCTTGGAATAAGAAATGATCTAGTCGCAGCTGTGATCTCCTCAGCAGTGGACATCTTTCCTCCTGGGCAAGTAATACGTGTGTATTACGAATACATGTTTATTACTAATACGTGTGTATTACTAATACACGTGTATTAGTTGTTTGGTGTGAGGCATGTCTTCTGAGAGCAGGGTGAATGAACTGTTATATTCGCAGTGGTGCTTTCTTTTTAAAAATTTCTTTATTAATATTTTAATAATAGAGAGGAGGTCTCACTGTGTTGCCCAGGCTCACAATTCCTGAGCTCAAGTGATCCTCCTGCCTCAGCCTCCCAAAGTGCTGGGATTGCCAGTGTGAGCCACCGCGCCCGGCCAATGCTAAATTCCTGAACTACACAGGCTGCAGCATTTTCATGTTCCCAGGTCACCTGAGAGGACGGGCAGTTTCTACTTTGCATGTTTAACTCTGTCCTCTTTACTCTGTCTTTTGGTTCAGTTAGGGGTTTGGCAAAGGGTGGAGAGAAAAATGGCAAAGGACTAAGAAAATAAGGAGCGTTAGGGGATGGAGTGAATTTCTTGGAGCCATCCTACTTTTAAGGTCAACATTAATGTTATAGTTAACCAAACATATGATTTTTCTTATTTAGGGTTTTTAGCAGTTCTATTTTGAATATCCAAGGCTTTTAAATAATTTTTACCTTTACTTTTACAAATGCCCATTTCTCTGTGGCCCAGGCATTCCTTCTTGATGACACAAGAAAACAGAGGTCCAGAGGTATGAGGAATATCCAGCTTTGTGTTGCATCGCGGAGTGCCCTTTCGTTTCTTTTCCTAGAAGGGGGAGTAGTGTTTCTTCTGCTGGGGATGGTGATGGAGAATCTAAGAATGCAGGCTAATGTCAGTTACTGTGGTTAGCTACATTCCCCTCTACCCCTTTACTATAGAGCCCCTTGCTGCCCTGTTTTGGTTGCTATGGAGACTAGACACAGGTGTAACGGGATCCATCGTGAATCCATCATACAGGGGCGGAAAGTGTTGCGAGTACCTTCCAGAGTGCAGGTCACCCGCATCGTTCTTGCATGTGTAGGTACATTCTTACATTTTTCAGTGGACATTGTCCTGACTTTCAGGTTCAGAACAGCCCTGGCCAGCAGACCTTCCTGGGGGAGGGCAGCCTGTCTCCTCTATTTGCATCGTCCAGTACAAGAGCCACTGGCTGCATGTGGTCACTGAGAGTGTGTAGTGTGGCCAGTGAGCTGAGAAACTGGATTTTAAATTTCCTTCAATTCTAACTAAACAGTTGGAGAGCATTAAAACATCTATTAATTTCTGTTTTATTCCCTAATAATAGCCAATCCTATGGTGAAGATTAATGCCACTGTGTACTCTAACTTAGCAATTAATTTGTGACTCAAGTAAATTAGAGTGTCCTGGTTTTTACTTTTTAATTAGCATTTTAAAAAACCAAAATCAAAATGATGGCTGTTGGGTAGGGGTTTAATAAGTCCGCACCCGGGACAGAAGAACAGGAAATGACCTCACCTCCTGCTGCAGACTGGCAAGGTGGTGAGTGTCTCAGTGGTGGCAGGGGTGATGGTTCAGCGCAGCCACAGCTTTTATCAACAAGTAACCTCTGGACGCTCTTGTGCCAGGACTTCCATTTTCAGGAATTTATTCTGGGGGAAGAACTGCGTGTGTGCAAGTATGCATCACTGCTTTGTGCAGTGTGGGAGGAATTGAGAGCCACCCACACATCTCTCAGGAGGAGGCTGGGTCAGTACGTGACTGAGTGGACACATGCTGTGGCACTGTAATACTGCACAATTCGAACGGGGGGTCAGCCACGTGGAGTAGCTAAAACAGCTCATGAAACCTGTTATGTAGGATGATTACATTTATGAAACAAAATTACACATTTATACACGCATTAAAATGTATAAAGTGCATAAAACTAGAAAACTGGAGGACGTATCCACACTGCAAAGTGTGTCATGGAATTATGGGAGGGTCTTCCTTTTCTATCTTCTTTATTATTTTTATATTGTTATTTTTAATTAATTAATTAATTACTTTATTTTTTGAGATGGAGGTTTGTTCTTGTTGCCCAGGCTGGAGTGCAGTGGTGCGACCTTGGCTCACTGCATCCTCCGCCTCCTGGGTTTGAGCAATTCTCCTGCCTTAGCCTCCTGAGTAGCTGGGATTACAGGCATGTACCACCACACCCAGCTAATTTTGTACTTTTAGTAGAGACAGGTTTTCTCCATGTTGGTCAGGCTAGTCTCGAACTCCTGACCTCAGGTGATCATTCTGCCTTGGCCTCCCAGAGTGCTGGGATTACAGGTTTAAGCCACTGCGCCTGGCCTCTATATTGTTATTTTTAAAAATGAGATTGTGTTTCTTGTCCATTCAGAAAGGGCAACAGAGATTTCATCCTGAGAAAAAACAGGTGTATGGTGAACTGCTGAATGCCAACTTGGTCTGCTCTGGGGCACATCATTGTAAGTGACTGGCGATAACTTGAGGAATGGCTCTAGTGTGATCACCAGTGTTCAGTCCAGGCTGAGCATGCCTCTAAGAGATCACCAGATGCTGAGAGTATGAGTGAGGAACAGCATTGCCTCGGTCATCTTCTCTGCTAAATGTGGGGACAGAGAGGCATACAGCACAATCTCTGCTCCACCACACCCCCTCAAATGGAAGGGGGCAGAATACCACTGCGCAGGGCCGAGACGCTCCAGGAGGTGAAGGTGGAGGCCTAGAGGAGCCTGTGGTCCTGGCTGCAGGGTGACAGAGACCCTCTCCAGTGAGTGTGGGGGGGTGGAGGGTGTGCCCCCGCACAGGTGGAGCAGTGAGGGGCTGGGGCCTGAGCCCAGGGAAAAGCAGTGGAAAGCAGGGTCATGGTAGACGTGCTGCGTGTCCTGAGAGCCCCAAGGGGGTTAGTTGTGCTTGGTTTGGGGGCATCCTGGCTTAGGGAGTGGGCTGGGCTGCTGCTCAGGGCTGCACTGTCCTGTGACTTTTGGCTATGTGTGACATGGGAAAATACAGTATCAGGTCGTGGTGAAACAAACATGCTTTCTTCAATGTGGGGACGGGGCTGTGATGCTTCAGGGCTGGGTTGGGGCCACAGAGTGTCTGATCTGCTGTCAGATAGTGATGCTCCTCTTTGGGAGAGTGGGCACAGATGCTGGTAGGAGCCCTGGGCTGGGTGGGAGGAGGCGTCTTTCTTCTTCTCCAGGCAGAAACCTCCAAGGCTTTGCTCCTGGTTACTTGCTGCCTGCACCACAGGTGGTGCAGGTGCTCGGCGTGCAAACATGGTGCAGCTGGCAGCAGCGAGCTGATGGAGAGGTGCCCCGAGGCCAGTGGCTGAGGTGTGGGTCTGCAGGTGGGGCATGATCGGGGCGGTGCCTGAAGGGGTGGAGTCCCAGCTCTGAAGACCTGAACTGCGCTGCGTTTGTTGCAGAGAATGTGGGTGGGAGATCAGGCTTTTTGGAAACTACCAGGAGCTTAATTTTTGAGACTATAAGTTTAGGGGACCCCGGAGGTGTATCGGGGGTGGCAGGAGGCAGTCGGGGGAGCCTGGGACTGGAAAGAGGTCTAGGTTGGGAGGAGGGCTCTGGGTGGTCCTTTTGGGTCTGCGCTGTGAGTGCTGAGGTCCTCCAGGAGGGTGGCGAAGGACCCAGGCCTGGGAGTCGCAACCTGGGAGCAGGACTGAGGAGAAGGGTCTGTGGGGGCCAGAGAGGAGCCGTCAGAGTGAGGGAAGCCAGCAGGGTGGCAGGATCAAGGCAGTTCCAGGAGGAGGGCTGCTTGCTCAGCTCATAGGCTGCCTTGAATGTGCACAGTTAGGTCAGAACTGGCTGATTCTGATAGGAAGGTTTTAGAGAAAGTGACATATAGTTGAGGAAACGGGCTTCTTTCATGCATGCTACACTAGAGCTTTCTACACTGTAAATCATATGGATTTCCCATGTTTTGTCCTGGTTCCTACTGATACTACATTTTTCCCCATATGTAGAGCCATTGTTGACTGATTTGAGTGATTTAGCACGCGGGTCACTGTCTAGAGATCAGAGTGTGCTTACTGATGGACGTCGCGGCTGTGTTGACATTTCTTCACTGTAGAAGCTCTCCTTTTGCCACTGCTGCCTCTTACTGGAATGTGGAGTGTTGGCTGTGCCTTTTCTATCAGCCAAGGTCCCATTTTTCTGGGCGGTGGCGCTATTCTTCCTTTCTTTTTTGAGACTGGATCTTGCTCTTTCACCCAGCCTGGAGTGCAGTGGTGTGATCACAGCTCACTGCAGCTTCAAGCTCCTGGGTTTAGGCAATCCTTCTGCTTCAGCCTCCCGTGTAGCTGGGACTACAGGCATGTGCCACCATGCCTGGCTAATTTTTTTATTTTTTGTAGAGACAAGGTCTCATTTTGTTGCCCAGGCTGGCCTTGAACTCCTGGGCTCAAGCAATCCTCCTGGTTTGGCCTCCCAAAGTGCTGGGATCACAGGCGTGAGCCACCGTGCCCGCCAGCGTTGTCCTTCCTAGGGTCCCTTAGAGACCCTGACCACCTCCCTTGGCCACCTCCTGTCTCCGTGTCTCGTGCACCCAAGGCCTCTTGCTTCAGGCTTTGCTGCTTTGGGCTAGTTTGGCACTGGAACCGCTTCCTTCTTGCTCACTGACTACAGCTTGTCCACCTTGGAAAGATCAGAAGTCAGCGGGGAGCAGTATTTGTTTAGTCCTAGCTCTGTACTAGGAGCCGTATTGGGCATAGTAGTAACACAGAAGAGAGATAGAAGGAACAGCCCGTGTGCTTTATATTACTTTAGAGAAGAATGGGAAGAAAAAAGGTAAAAACCAAAATTATGCCAAGTTAAAGTTTAGAAGAATTCAAGCCAAATGCCCCCTTTTATTGATTCCAGGGACTGCTTTATCAGGTGGGGAAGGGCACGCCTGATCTTTCTATAGATCAGTGTGACAGAAAGAGTGTGGCACCGGCCAGGGGGCGCGGAGGGCATGGACCTGGTAAGTGTGTGTGTGTGGGGTTTGACAATATACAGAGCGTGCCCCCCAACCCAGGAAGGGGTGAGCAGTATATTCATGGGCTCCTGGCTATCCCCCTGGGCTGAGTACTGGACCTGCGTTGTCTGCCTTATTCCTTGCACTCGCCCCTTCAAAGGAAGCTTGGAGGGACAAAGAACCTTGCTGCCAGGAGGCGGAGACACGGCCAGGACATGAACTCAGGTCTGTGGATCACAGTCCCCAGCCTGGACCCCAGTGCTTTAGAGGAAGGAGGCAAGGTCCTGCAGTCCATGTTCACAGCTGAAGAACCAGGCTCTGAGAGGCCTCGTGACTTCCCTGAACGCAGGGCCTGGGAGGTTCCTAAAAGAAGCTTCCCAGGAGCTCATTACTGTCAGGAAAAGTGACTCACACCAATGACACCTATAATGACGGTGCCCAGGCACTAGTGTTTGTGGGTACCTAGGGGAGGAGAAAAACAAGTGGCGAAGCTCAGACAGAAAGGACACCGGGAGCAAGAGCTGAGGCTATGGCAGTAACTGTTATTTTTCCTTTTTTTAGGTTGCTCAGAAAAAGGGAGTGAGAAATCTTTCTGCTCTGGATCCAGAGGTCCTGTCCATTTTTGTGCCTCCTTTTATCAGTAAAGAGGACAGTCAAATGAGCAGTGCAAACTGCGGCACTCTCGGTAAAACCAGGAGGCGTTCCTTCAGAAAGAAGCGAGAGAAGCCCCGGCCAGAGCAGTGGAAGGGCCTGTCGGGGCCCCCCAGAGTGTCAGAGCCTGAGGATGTCAACGTCCCGGGTGGTGTGGACCTCCTTGCCCTGCCCCAGCTGTGCTTCCCAGGTATGTCTAGGAGGTGGGCAGAACTGGGTGCCTCCTGCTGCCAGCGGCCCAGAGTAGTCTCTTCCCAGAAACCCTCAGGCAAAGGGAAGTGGTGTGAGCAGCAAAGCCAGGGACCCCTCACCGCCTCCTCTTGAGTGGGATTTTGTTTTCTTAATCTTGGGGATTTTTGTTTTTTTTTTGAGACAATCTCACACTGTCACCCAGGCTGGAGTGCAGTGGCACAATCTTTGCTCACTTTAACCTCTGCCTCCTGGGTTCAGGTGATTCTCCTGCCTCAGTCTCCCGAATAGCTGGGACTATAGGCAACCACCACCATGCCTGGCTAATTTCTGTGTGTTTAGTAGAAATGGGGTTTCACCATGTTAGCCAGGCTGATCTCGAACTCTTGGCCTCAAGTGACCCACCTGCCTTGGCCTCCCAAAGTCCTAGGATTACAGATGTGAGCCACCGTGCCCCACCTATCTTGGGGATTTTAAAGCTGAAGGGAAATGTAAATCATTTAGTGCAGTTCCTGAGTTTTGGAGAATTGAGTCCTGGGTGGGAGGCTATGTGGACTGCCAGGTCAAACTATTTATCATGGTGCATTCAAGGCCTTTCCCCTTGGACTTAAAATGAAGTCTTGCAGCAGTTGGCAGATGGGTTAAAAATACACCGAGTCCATCTGGGTTCTACCCCAGCATGCCTGAGCCTCCCCTCCACATCCTGTTTGCCATTTCACTGGGGCAAGAAGCAGGCCTGCGTTTGGTCCCCAGGCTCACTGGTTGCAGTTAACAGGCAAGCTTGCCTTTCGGGGCTTTATTTTTCTGGGGTCTTCAGGAGTGTTAAAATGGCCGAGATAGAAAACTCAGACGAAGCACCTAGCATAAGCACCCTCCTCATGGTTCCTACGTAGAACTTGGTGCTATTTCCTGGTCACAGGGATTATAAACCCAGGACAGGCTCGGGATGGACAGCAGTGCCAGCAAACACTGCCACCGGCTAGCAGGTGCTCAAGGACTTGTAAAAAAATCGCTGTGTGGGAGGGACTGTGGGGAAAGCTGGCGGGAGGTGTGGTCAGAAGCATGAACACACCCTGGACATCAAGGTACCGCTGCTAACTGGAGGTGGGTGTTCTGACGCTGTGAAGAAATCCGTACATGGATAACCCAGGCCACATGGCAAGAACAGGATTCTTCTCTCTCTTTCTGCCTGCAGGGGGTGTGTGTGTGGCCACTGAGCCCAAGGAGGACCACGTCCACTTCCTAGTGCTGACCGACGTCTGCGGGAATAGGACCTATGGCGTGGTGGCCCAGTACTACCGGCCCCTGCACGTAGGTGGTTCCTGTTCCTCCCCTCTGCAATTGGGTTTAGATTTTTATTGTGGTGGAATAAACATAACACAACATTCAGCATTTTAACCATTTTAAAGTGTGCCTTTCAGTAACATGAAGTACATTCACAGTGTTGTGCAACCACCACCGATGTCTAGCTCCAAAATGACTTCCTCACCCCAAAACCCCTAAAACCCCACAGTAAACCCTCAGTCCTGCTTCCCCTCCCTGCCTGGCGATGGCTAAGCTAATCTGCTTTTTTTTTTTTTTTTTCTTGAGATGGAGTCTCGCTCTCTCGCCCAGGCTGGAGTGCAGTGGTGCAACCTCCGCCTCATAGGTTCAAGTGATTCTCCTTGAACCAGAGTAGCTGGGATTATAGGCACCTCCCACAACGCCCAACTCATTTTTGTATTTTTAGTAGAGACAGGGTTTCGCCATGTTGGCCAGGCTGGTCTCGAACTCCTGACCTCAGGTAATCCACCTGCGTTGGCCTCCCAAAGTGCTGGCATTACAGGCATGAGCCACTACACCCAGCCAGCTAATCTCCTTTCTGTCTCTGGATGTATCCTGGACACTTGATGTAGTGGACGCATGCAACATGCGGCCTGCCGTGTCTGGCTTCTTTGCCTTTGCATGTTTTGATGCTTGTCCACATGGGAGCGTGTGGCAGTGCTCCGTGGCCTTTCATAGTGAATGACATTCCATCATGTGGATGGACCACACTTTGTCTCTCCATGTATCGGCTGATGGACCTGTGGGTTGTTTCTGCCTTTGTCTTTGGTGTGAGCGACTGGCGTTTAGACTCTGCGGCCAATTACGTTTGTCACACATTGGGAGTGTTGTCTGGGTAGGGCCGTGTGTGAATCAGTGGGCCTTTGGGAGGTTGTAGGGGAAATGAGGTATCCACAGGGGCAGGGTGACGAGCCGCACACTTCCAGAGGGTTTCCCGAGGCAAACAGCAAGCCAGAGCCTTAGTTGAGGTGTTCTGGTGCCATGAAGCGAAGTCTGTGAGTTCTGTGCGGTTGAGAGAAGTGGCTGGCCTGGGTGGCCCTGGCGTTTTCTGTGTTGGTAGAAGCATGCTTACACATGGGACGTTGAGTGTTGGGCGGCATGAGGTATGATCCCAGGGATTCTGTCCCTGTAAGCTCATGGGGCAGCTCAAACAGGCCCGGATGTTCCTAATGAATATGCAGCAGCAAAACTTACTGCGTGACCCTCTGAATGCTACATTTCTGGGAGAGGTCGTTTTCACAGTGTGCTGAGATCAGAGCCGAGGTCAGATCTCAGGCAGTGCCTGTAGGGGACCCGTGTCCGCCTCTGTGACCTGGCTGCTGGTGGTGCCCAGCCTTCCTTCCTGGGTTATGTTAACGGGAGATGAGAGGAAAGCGGAGATCCTGCCCCTCCACCTAGCCAGTGTTCCAGACAAGAAAGGATCTGAAATGTTGGATCTTTCAGAAAAGCACGTTGCGAGTTTGCCTGTGAAATAACACTTACCAGGAGTAACGTGCATGTCCTTCTTGTTATCATTAAATAGAATACATAAAAAAGGAACAGCCCCGCTGGTTTGCATTAGTACAGCAGATGTCACTGTCCGCAGTGTGCCGGCCTGTTGTGGGTGTGCCGGCCTCCTCCTGCCCTCCCAGCAGCTGTGTAGTTTCAGGGTATCTCCAGGCCCCACCGTGCTCACCTGCCCTTCTTCACATGTATCCAGATGACCTCCGTATCTATTGTTCTTTCTCTTTTTTTTGAGACGGTCTTGCTCTTTCCCCCAGGCTGGAGTGCAGTGGTGCGATCACAGCTCACTGCAGCCTTGATCTCCAGGGCTAGCTCAAGCGATTCTCCCACCTAAGCCTCCTGAGTAGCTGGAACCACAGGTGTACGCCACCATACCCCACTAATTTTTCTTGTCTTTTGTAGAGATGAGGTCTTGCTCTGTTCCCTATGCTGGTCTTGAACTGCTGGGCTCAAGCAGCCCTGCCTCAGCCTCCGAAAGTGTTGGGATGACAGGCGTGAGCTGCATGCCCGGCCCTCAGCTGCTGTTCTATGGATGACACAGCCCCAGCCTCTCATATACACTCTCCTCTGCCTTTCCACTGGCACCACGTGGCTTGAGGGAGGGAACAGTATTGTCTGGGTAGCTCCAGTCCTCTCGGGCTGTGGTAACAATAGCAGCAGCTGTGCGTGTGAGCAGCTCAGCAGCAGGCGTGACACGAGCACTTCATGTAGTCATTCATTTAATCCTAACCACAACCAACGAGGCTGGGAAATGACAGATGAGCAGATGGTGGCAGAGGGAGGTTAAAAACCCACTGAGATGGCTCAGCAGGCAGGGCTGCAACTCGAGTAGACTGACCTTGGAAAAGTGGATGTTTATTACATTTTGCTAGATAAACAAATGATGTAGCTGACTGTTCCCTGGATGGCTCTCTTTACCTGGATATCTCATAAGTACCCTAAATTCAGAAGGTTCCCAAGCTGAAGCTATCATCATGCCCTTCTATCCCTACAAAAAAACCCAAACTAACAACACGTCCCCAGGGCCCAGTTGATGAGCCCCAAGTATTTTGCCACTTGTAAGTTCTGCAGTGCGCCGGGCTTTCTAGAACCCTCTGGCTGTGGCCCCACACAGGCTGAGGCCCTTCTGCCCTGTCCTCCTGGGTGCGTGCAGGTGCTGCATGCTGTGTGTGGCTCCTGTGTTTTCCCCCTTGTAAAGCAGAATCCTTTGTGTGTCTTGGGTCTCACTGTGTTCTAATCATGCATTCCTTCTTATGCCAAGGCTGTCGGCTTTTCTGGGGCAGGAATGCATCTTGCTCTCTTTGTAGCCTCAGCACCTCAAATGGTGCAAGCACCAGCTAGGGACCCCGTAGACTTCGACCAGAGGGCCGGTGCTTGGACTGGCAGCCAAACCAGTGTGGAGTGAGGCCAGGCGTGTTGTAGTGCGGGGATGGTGGATTCTCAGCTTGTTCTGTGCTGAAACGTGACCCAGTTGGAAACAGATACTGGAATTGCCAAGGTGGGGAGGTGACAATGTCACTATTGCTTTTCATGTAGGATGAGTACTGTTTCTACAATGGCAAAACACACTGGGAGCCGTCCCGGCCAGTCATGGGTGCTGCTGGCTGCTTTGTGCCCTTCGCGGTGTGCGTGGTCTCCAGATTCCCCTATTACAACTCCCTCAAGGACTGCCTCTCCTGGTGAGCCGGGTCACTGGGGGCTGGGGGTGGTGGGGGGCAGCCATCTGTGCCTCTCCTGGTGAGCCGGGGGACCAGAGGCCAGGGGTGTTGGGGAGCAGCTCTCTGTGCCCCTCCTGGTGAGCTGGGGGACCAGGGGCCAGGGTGGTCTGTGCCTCTCCTGGAGAGCTGGGGGACTAGGGGCCAGTGGTGGTGGGGGACAGCTCTCTGTGCCTCTCCTGGAGAGCTGGGGGACGAGGGGCCAGGGGTGGTGGGGGGCAGCCCTCTGTGCCTCTCCTAGAGAGCTGGGGGACCAGAGGCCAGGGGCGGTGGGGGCAGCCCTCTGTGCCTCTCCTGGAGAGCTGGGGGACCAGGGACCAGGGGTGTTGGCAGGGAGCTCTCTGTGCCTCTTAGGCTTCTGCTTAAGGCTCTGGGCAGTGGGCAGGGGCATGTGGCAGCAGGCGCTCCTCTCTGTGACTGGTAACATATGGTAATGGCATGGTAGGAAAGGGATAAAGCCACACTGCTGGAAGTAAGGTTGATGTTCAGGATTTTCAGTTTGTTTAGGTTTTCACAAAGAGGCATATATTAGGAAAAACTCTTTTCCTAGCTGAGAATATTAGGTGGCTGCTGTTTTTTCCAAAGAGTTTTATTGATCTTTTAAAGATGACCGTGGCTGGACGTGGTGGCTCACACCTGTAATCCCAGCATATTGGGAGTTGAGATGGGAGGATTGCTTGAGCCCAGGAGTTTGAGACCAGCCTGAGAGACATGGCAGTACCCTTTCTCTAAAAAACAATTTAAAAACTAGCTAAGCATGGTGGTACATGCCTGTAGTCCCAGCTACTGGGGAGGCTGAGGCAGGAGGATAGCTTGAGCCTAGGAGTTCAAGGCTGCAGTGAGCTGTGACTGCGTCACCGCACTCCAGCCTGGGTGACAGATCAAGACCCTGTCATCTTTTTTTGTAGAATCTGTAACTGTCTCCCTGCTGATTGTGAGTAGAAAGGCTGAGGACGTAAATAACTTTTGAAAAATCAGAAAGACATCGTGTAGAACCCAGTGGGTTCTCGTTATCAGAGAATGCTTTTGTGACACTGGGGGCTGTAGACCGAATTAAAACATGGTCAGTCCCAGTGGGCACTCATGCATGGGGGCTTTTCTTTTGAGTCTCATCAAGTCACAGTCTTGGAATTTGTACTTGTTTGATTAAAGACCGAGGAGAAAGCAGCTAACAACCGTTCCCTCTTGTGTCATCATCCTGGAGAGAAAGCCATGGAAATCGCTCGACTGGTGCTGTTCCGTTTCTTGCAAAGCACGGCCATTTGAGACCTTCAGTCTTGAGCAGAGGGACGAGCCCCGTGGAGGCTGAGCAGGAACCTTACTGTTCAAATCAATGACTCATGATTCAGATCCCAGCACTTTAGTGGCTTCCTTCTTAAAATATAACTGGCTTTTGGACATAGTTTGGGTCTAGCCTACATTTTATTGCCATAGACATAAAATATCTTTAACAGAGAGCTGACTCAGCTGTAGTCAGTGAGCAGGTGAATTGAGCATCTGCACGTTCATTGAATGTCTGCCGCCAGCGCCCAGGAAGTGGCAGAATGGTAAACCTGGACACGGCCCCTTTTATTTACTAACTGGTGATCTTCATTACTTGAAGGTCAACAGCGATTTCACTAATCTCTAGTTTCCTCTTCTGTAAAACGGCAATGGTTATTTTTACTTTTAATTAAGTGAACTCAATGGGTGGTGGCCAGACAGAGAGCTGCGCTTGGAAGACAGGCAGAACGGAGGTGTTTGCTCCGCCTCCTGCTCGAAGTTATGTGTGTTTATTCAGCAATTGACCTTTCATAGTGTGACTGGCAACAGATATCCTCCTGGCAGACATTAATGCAAACACATATTTCACCTGAAAAATGTGTTCACTTTCATGCTTCCTGAGTTTTCTTTCTTTTTCAGTGCCCATTGCCATGTGATCAGAAATAGAAGGGGCAAAATGCAGAAATAGAATACAGCTAAAAGAGGCAAATAACAGAAATTCAAATTGCAGTGTGACAACATGAATTTGTACTTTTAAATCGGTTCTGTTAGCGTGATAATATGCAAAATTTGTCTTCACATGGACGAAAATTGGGCAAGAATATATTTAGTTGTGTTTCAGGAATCGGAGTATGGGCAGTTGCTTTTTAATTTTTTATTTAAATTTTTTTTGAGAGACAAGATCTCACCGTCACTCAGGCTGCAGTGCAGTGCCGCTATCATAGCTCACTGCATCCTCAAACTCCCAGGCTCATGTGAGCCTCCCAGTTTCGTCTCCCAAGTAGCAGGGAGAACAGGCGCACAGCACCACACTAGGATAATTTTTGTAGAGACGGGATCTCACTGTTTTGCCAGGGCTGGTCTTGAACTCCTGGCCTCAAGTGATTTTCCCGCCTCAGACTTCCAAGGTGTTACTGGTGTGAGCCACTGCACCTATACCTTTTATATTTTAAATTGTATACAGTACTTTAAAAGTCAGAGTGCATTTTTGGAAACAGACTTTCTAAAGCACTTTCCTTCCAGTTGTTTGTTCTTTTATTCCTTACTGAGGTATAACATATGTACAGAAAAATGCACGAATTCCAGTGATTTTTCATTAATTGAGCACACACATGTAACTAGCACCCAGATAAGGAAACAGACCATGACCAGGCCTCACCCTCCAAAAATAAACCTCCCCTTGTGCCGCCTTTCAGGTGCTCCTGCCAACCTGGGGCTACTCTGCTGTGGTCCAACACCTTGAGGACTGCTTTTGATGAAAGGTCCTGGAGTTGCGGGCGCAGAGCCTGGGAGATTCCAGTGTGGTTAGAAACGCTAAGGATGACAGCTGGGTTCTCATTTTTATTTTGTGGTTTGATTTCTGTTTTGTAAATTTCAGTTTATTGACTCATCTGAAGCTCTGTAAAGATTTTGAAGTCGACAATCCTATAAAGGACTTTGCTGCGAAGCTGTCTTTAATACCCAGTCCGCCGCCTGGGCCGCTCCATTTGGTAAAGTAGATCTGCAATTATATTGTTTTTTTTTCTTTGCAAATAGTAAAAGTAAGATGTTGAAGACAATGTAAACGTTTAAAACTATTTCTGAAGTTCTAGCTGTAAATCTAAAATAAAATCCTAAGCCCCAACCCCCTATAGCTGGCTGACTGGACCCCCTTTTCACCAAGGGGCCCCCAGGGAATCCTGAAAAACAGAATTACTGGCCAGAATGGAAAGGAGGTCAGACACTCCCACTTATACCCTCTCCCTTTTGCATGAGTGTATGGGGTGTTCGTGCATAGGATTGTAAACCAAAACTAAAATCCTAAGCCCCCACTACTGACTGAACAGGTTCCCTCCTGGCCAAGGGGACCCTAGAAAAACTTTAAACATGAAATTCCTGGCCATGACAGGAAGGAAGATCAGACGTGCCTTGTTATGCCCCCTCCCTTTTGGAGTTTAGGCACAGCTGACCAGCATTAGGTTAAAATGGAGATCCTCGCTGGGCGTGGTGGCTCACACCTATAATCCCAGCACTTTGGGAGGCAAAGGTGGGTGGATCATGAAGTCAGGAGTTTGAGACTAGTCTGGCCAATGTAGTGAAACCCCGTCTCTACTAAAAATACAAAAAATTAGCCGGGTATGGTGGTATGTGCCTGTAATCCCAGCTGCTTGGGATGCTGAGGCAGGAGAATCTCGTGGACCCAGTGAGCCGGGATCGCGCCATTGCACTACTCCAGCCTGGGCAACAGTGCCAAACTCCATCCGTCTCAAAAAAAAGGAGATCCTAAGACCAACAGAACAGACTCTCTGTGGCCCTAAGATTCCCAATTATGAAGAAAACCTAAGGCCACACAAAGTTAGTGGTAAGTCACTCCCTACAAACCATAAGCACTCCTTAAACAGGTATAATGTAGCTACTTTCCACCCTGACTGTGCTATGGCATGCCATGGCAGATAGCAGACGCTGAAGGAAATACAAATATTTTACCACAAAATATGTTTCTTGGACATATTTTGAAAGAGCGCTGCAAAGCTGTCTTCTGTGGGGGATATTTGCATCTGTAGAGAATCTACTGATGCAGCCAGGCCTGCCATTCTAGGCCTTTCCCAGATCTAGGAGAGATGAACTGAGAGGCTGACATCTTTAAAGTCTGCAAAGGGACATTCGCCATCTATTCTCCCTGAGGTCTGCCATCTGCAAGGCCTCATTTATGTAGCAAGGGCATTGGCCCCACGCCCCTCATCTTGACTCCGGCATCCATGCCTGCTGCCTTAGGTCTTTAGATAGTAGCTCAGCTTTCTCAACCTACTGTCGGGAATCCCTAAAACCTACCTGACTTACACCTCCCTCCTCTTGGAGATGTCCCGCCTTTTCGGGGCAAAGGAACATGCACTTTCCATGTATTGATGTATGTCTTTGCCGGTGACTCCTGTCTCTGTACAACGTGTAAAACCAAACTGTAATGTGGCCGTGTGGGGACCACTTACTTGTGGGAACAAACCCCTTTAAAATATTTTATAGAGTTTTGTTTTCCCATTAACACTGTATTTCAGTTACGTTTCTCAAGGTTATGGAAACATACACTGTTTCTGAGGGTGAAAAGTTAAATATTTAGACGTGAGTTTTGCTGAGTGGCCTGTGATGAACAGAGCTGGTGATATGTTGTGACACTTCAGTGGCTGGCACATCAGTTCACGGCTTCCTGTGCAGATAACACATGGAAACCTGAATCCTTCTGTGTAACAATTTATTCAAATTACACATTTCTCTTTTATTTATTTATTTTTGTTTATTTTTTTTTTTAGACAGAGTCTTGCTCTGTTGCCCAGGCTGGAGTACAGTGGTGAGATCTCGGCTCACTGCAACCTCTGCCTCCTGCATTTAAGCAATTCTCTTGCCTCAGCCTCCTGAGTAACTGGAACTACAGGCACGTGCCACCACACCCCGCTAATTTTTTGTGTTTTTAATATAGACGGGGTGTCACCATGTTGGCCAGGATGGTCTCCATCTCCTGACCTTGTGATCTGACCGCCTTGGCCTCTCAAAGTGCTGGGATTGCAGGTGTGAGCCACTGCCCAGCCTGGATATTGTATTGTGTTTGTTGGTGTTTTCTCTTGTACGGTGTGATTAATGAGAAGTAACTGGTTTTATATTTTTTGTTACTCTTAGATGTAGCGCTGTGTTAGCAAACATTTCACAGCCTGGCTTTTTTCTGAGAGACGTTTTTGGCGATTTTAAGACACAGGGTTTGGGGTTTAGTGAAGCTGGAGATGTGGCTGACTGCCTTCCCCTTTTGTTTGTGGAGAAACATGTCAGGCTACTCAGCTATGTGAAGAAACCTGTTTGACTCAGCATTTTCCAAACTAATTTTAACTGTACTTAGGAGGCTGCCTTTTTTTTTTTCCTTTAATAGACACCTGTCAAACGTATCAAAATGTTTAGTAAATATCGATTCACTTTCATTGTGTTACTCTTCCGGAAGATTATACATATTAATCTGGATCTTCTACATTTTTCTTTACTGACAATTGAAAAAATAAGTTTATCTTATCAGAAGACACACCATCATGAACTTAAAATGTGCATTTTACCGTGATCCCGCCCCTAGCAGTCTGCTGGGTGGAAAATCCTGCCAGTGCATTCCAGTCCAGATGCAGAGCAGGCCGCCGGGCTGTCAGTTCTGCTCCCAGAGGCCTTTGTGGGGAATGTTTATGGGCTGCGTGTTTTATCTCTCTCTTTTATGTGGATAGTTGACATTTTCTTGTCAACAGTACGCGCTGTGAAATCATCAAAGTTTATGTTCTCGTTCTGTAAACTCAGCAAGTATTTACCGAGGGCTGTGTGAACAGGACCAAACCTCTGGCTTCAGAACAGTTTCAGGGTCAGTGGCAATGTGCCACACTCGGCCTTTGAACATAAGGAACGCGTGCACAGCACTCCCAGCGTTTTCCCTGTCTCCCGAGCTGATAACTCTTGGCTCCTTCATCTCCACGCACCTGTGAGGAAGCTGACCGAGGGTCACTGTTGGCCTGCTCTCCCCTCTCCCTTTCCGTAAGCCTGGCTGACTGCCTTCATCATTCATTTCCAGTTTGCCCATTTCCTTGCTGCCACTTCATTCTGGGTCACCAGCTGCTCCCACCTGTGTGACTTGGGGACCACGGGTCTGTCTGCTTCAGTTCATTGTTGACCCTTCCATTTGCCCTCTGCACATTGGCTGCAGAGATTGTTAAAATGTAAACACTGGGGCCGGGCGTGGTGGCTCATGTCTGTAATCCCAGCACTTTGGGAGGCTGAGGCAGACGGGTCACCTGAGGTCAGGATTTCAAGACCAGCCTGGCTAATATGGTGAAGCCCCGTCTCTACTAAAAAAATACAAAAATTAGATGGGCGCAGTGGCAGGTGCCTGTAATCCCAGGTACTTAGGAGGCTGAGGCAGGAGAATCACTTGAACCCAGGAAAAGGAGGTTGCAGTGAGCCAAGATTTCGCCATTGCACTCCAGCCTGGGAGACAGAACAAGACTCTGTCTACACACACACACACACACACACACACACACACACACACACACACACACACACACACCAGCCTTTGCTTTTCTTCCCCAAGCCCCAGAGCAGTTTCTCGCTGTCTGCCTTCCTCAGTCCTGCAGCCTGGATCCTGTCTCACTGTCCAGCTCTGTTTTGTCGTTTTTTTTTTGAGACAGAGTCTCACTCTGTTGTCAGGCTGGAGTGCAGTGGTGCGATCTTAGCTCACTGCAACCTCCAACTCTGTGGTTGAAGTGATTCTCCTGCCTCAGCCTCCCGAGTAGCTGGGATTACAGGCATGCGCCACCACGCCCAGCTAAATTTTGTATTTTTAGTAGAGATGGGGATAGTCTTAATCTACTGACCTTGTGATCTGCCTGCCTTGGCCTCCCAAAGTGGTGGGATTACAGGCATGAGCCACTGCGCCCAGCCTGTCCAGCTCTGTTTTATGCCGCCTCCTGGTATGCTGATCTCCGGCCTCACTGGACTCCTGTCTGTCCCCTGAAGGTGCCAGCACAGGGCCCTTGCACACACTTTACCCAGAAACGCTGTTTCCTCCGTTTTCTTGTGGCCAGCTGTGGCTCATCTCTGGTCACTCTCAGCAGTCAGGTCTTCAGACTGTCTTCACTGAGTGATCCCTGCTCCCATCTCCCTGATAGCACCCAGTTCTCATCCCACAGGCACAGCACAGTTTGTAACGACGGTTTCTGTGTGTATGTTTTTGTTTAATGTTTGTCTCCTCCTTCAGACTCTCAGCTGCATGAAGGTAGAGGCCACACTCAGCACCGCATATCCAGGGCTCACAGCCGGGCCCACACAGAGCTGCCCAACAGAGAGCTGTGCAGTGGGCAGGTGTGGGCAGGGATTCTCTGGGTTCCAGCATTAGCCAGTCAGTGCCCACTGATGTGCGTCCCATGCGTTTGTCTGAATGAGTGACTTAGTCTGTATCAGGCTTGACACAGTGCGGCTCTCCCATACCAAGTCTAAGTAGCTACTGGCTCTAAGTTGGTGTAACGCTTGGGATCTATTTTAGGGAATGTCATATATTAATGTTTACAATTTTGAATAAATCCAAGAGGTCAGTGTAGGCCAAGGTTCTCATCTGATGCAGGAGCCAACCCAGCCGTATTTTCTAGAACCCACTGCAAACTAAGGTAGCTTAGAGGCTGTCTTAGAGAGCAGTAGTGAGATGGGTCTTGTGTTTTGAATGTGTGTATGTATTTCCTGTTACTTCTAGTCTGGGTTGTCTCTGATCTATGCTGGTGGAAAGGAGGGAGGAGGGAAGGGGCCCCACAGCACAGGGAGTAGAGGAGAGGGCCGTGCCCTGTGCCTTGGTTCCCTGGTTCCAGTTCAGCCCCCTTCCTCTGATGGCGCATGGACTACCAGCTGGAGCCCGGCGAGGACTGGAAACAGCCCACCCTGCCCTGACCTGCCTTCTGGGGCTGATTTTACTTGCTTTGCAAATCGTGGGGTTGTGTGTGCAAAACGACACACACGCGCGCGCGTGCGCGCACACACACGCGCACGCACGCACACACACGCACACGCACACAGGCTTCTCTTGCACTGTACCTGAGCCATTTTCTGTGTTGCTTTGTATGTGACACCTGTTCTTTCCCGGGGCTCAAATTAAGCTGAGATTTGGAACATCTCTCTCCTCAGTCTTTTCATCTGTGGAGTGGGTGACATAACAGCCCACTTCAGAGAGTATGGATATTACACGCTGGAAAATCTCTAGTGTGCACCTGAGACCACCCAAAGGCTGGTGGAGTGCTTAGCATTTGTGTTTGTTTCTTATCGTTAATTGAATAGCTGATTGACACATTTATTTTTTGAAATATTGAAAATGTTTCCTATAAACTTGACAATTATTAATACTGTGCCCCGGGTCACAAAATCGATTTCATCACAGACTAATTGATATAGACAAGAGCAAGTTCCTCTGGCAGACTCTTGGTCATAAAAACATCAACAGACTCCTAAATAAAGACCCAGAGCACTTCTGATATTAAACGTTGAAGTAAATGGGAGCTGTACACACATTTAAGAACAATGAATTAAAATAAGGAAGAACATCATTTACCTGCTTATTGCAGTTCAGGGTTGAGGGTGGATGGAGCTTAGTGCCTCAGTGGGAACCAGCTCTGGGCAGATGCTATCCCATAGCAGGGGAGTCCCATGCTCTCCTACACTTGCTCACACCAGGACCTGTCCGTGTGCCGGCTGGGCTTCAGGATGTGGCAGGAAACCAGAGGACCTGGAGCCAGGCACAGGCACGAGGAGAGTGTGAAGGTGCCTCCCGCTGGGACACAATTCCTTTTTCTCATCAACATTATCACAAAATGATGTTATTCAAGGACCTGTGTCTTGCTAGGAAGCAACACTGGTGTCCCCGCCACCAAGAAATTACCACCTTTTCTTGTTTTCAGTTTCTCGTGTGCGTACGTGCTTAGAATATGGACTTGGGTGACTGGGAGAAGACAGGGGCACTAGAGACCTTTTTTGTGACCTGTTTTTCCACCCTGGCTCCCTGCTCCTCTTGGTTTCTCATCCTCCCAGGCGCTCCCTTGATGGAGTCTCAGCTGTCTGCTCTGATCACGTCTCTCCTCTCTGTCTCCCTGTGCTTTGCTTACACTTAGATCCGTCCATTCTGTTCATTTCCTGGAGCTTTTGGTGCCGAGCAAGGCACCCACATTTCCTGAGTGCCTCCCACATGCCAGCCCCCCGGATGGCAGGAACCTGCTGTTTGCAGCCCATCCATGGCAGGCTCAGAAGCCCTCCCTCAGTGAAGGAACTGAACCTCCTCCTCTGGATTCCCTCTGCCAGGTCCAGCCGCATCTCAGTAGCCATTCAGTGAATGCAGAATTCGAATTGAAGTGTGAATTCAAAGTAATATATTTAGAAAAATGTCTTTCTTAAATTTTTAAATGTATATGTCTTGAAGGAGCTTTGACTATTAAATTGAAAATATTAAGAGAGTTTGTAGCATACAGTAACTAAGAATATATAATACCTAGGAATAATTTGAACATGCTTGATTTAGAATTGGTGTTAATGGGTACAAATATCTGGTCTGTAGTTTACCTCTGTCTGGACAATGAATAGTTTGCTGATTAGAGTTTAAGGAATTTTGGCTTTCTTAGAAAAAGACATTAAGTACTTAATTTATGTTTGAGCCTTTATCTGCAGTTCTGTGTATCTCTAAACTGTTTAGTTATTCTGCATAATTTAACGTGGCAGCCTGTGTCTTCAGAAATGTTTTCTAGCTCTGATGCCCACTCTGTGGAAATAGTGACTTGAGTGCATTTCAGCCTCTGCCTGGAACAGCTCTCTCAACTAATGCTGGGAACTGGCTGTCGCAGGTTTTTAACATGAAGCCGCTCCAGATTGTGTTTCCCGCCCGAGCAGACCCTGAAAGCCCTGTCCTGGACCTGGACCTTCACCTGCCCTTGCTGTGCTTCCGGCCAGAGAAGGTGCTGCAGGTGCGCTCCGCCATCCCCACGAGCACGTCTTGTGCTCACGAGCTTAGTGGGGCCTGGGAATGATGATCAGGGATGATGAAAGTGCAAGTTCCGGCCGGGTGGGGTGGCTCACGCCTGTAATCCCAGCACTTCGGGAGGCTGAGGCGGGTGGATCATGGTCAAGAGATCGAGACCATCCTGGTCAACATGGTGAAACCCCGTCTCTACTAAACATACAAAAAATTAGCTAGGCATAGTGGCGTGTGCCTGTAATCCCAGCTACTCAGGAGGCCGAGGCAGGAGAATTGCCTGAACCCAGGAGAGGGAGGTTGCGGTGAGCCGAGATCGAGCCATTGCACTCCAGCCTGGGCAACAAGAGTGAAACTCTGTCTCAAAAAAAAAAAGAAACTGCGAGTTTCTTCCACAGCGTACCCACCGGTATACTCGAAATGTTTATTATTATTTTTTAAAGCCAGCGTTCCCTACAGTGACTGGTATTTGCAAATGGCAGTCTTTGTGGGGTCTCAGGTGGCTTTTGTTTGGCAGATAGAGCTGAGAGACCAGGGAAGAGCCTGCAGTCAGTCTGGTTGTGTTGGGTGGTGTGTTCATAAGCATTTTCTCTGTACTGCACTGAATCGGAAGTATGTATGCAGGCCGGGCGCGGTGGCTCATGCCTCTAATCCCAGCACTTTGGGAGGCTGCAGTGGAAGGACTGCTTGAGGCCAAGAGTTTGAGACCAGCCTGAGCGACATAGGGAGACCCTGTCTCTACAAAAAAAAATTTTTTAAAGCTGGCTGGATGTGGAGGCACATTCCTGTAGTCCCAGATACTTGGGAGGCCAAGGTGGGAGGATTGAGCCCAGGAGTTCAAGGCTGCAGTGAGCTGTGATCACACCTCTGCACTCCAGCCTGGGCAACACAGTGAGACCCTCTCTGTATTTTTTGTTTTTCAAAAGTGTGCACTCAGTGTGGTGGGTTCTCCCCTCAGATCCTGACGTGCATCCTGATGGAACAGCGGATCGTATTCTTCTCCTCAGACTGGGCTCTGCTGACACTGGTTGCCGAGTGCTTCATGGCCTACCTGCACCCCCTGCAGTGGCAGCACCCCTTCGTGCCCATCCTGTCGGACCAGATGCTGGATTTCGTCATGGCCCCCACGTCATTCCTCATGGGCTGCCATCTTGACCACTTCGAAGAAGTCAGCAAGGTTAGGTTGAGAACCTTTGGTTTGGAATGCTAAATTCCTGTGAGTCCATCACGGGGACACATGGAGAGATGCGTCTGAAACTGCTCTGTGGTGAAGGCGGGGTCTCTGTGTCACAGCGAGGTCACGGGCACCATGAGAAGTGGCTGGTCGCTTGCTGTGTCATCGTCCTGTGGTGAAGCTGGGACCCCTTAGTATCCCAGTGGAGACAAGACAGTGAGTGTGGTCACCTCATTATCCTGATGAGGACTGAGTGAGGCAGTTGCCAGCGCCGGGCCAGAAGTAGGTTCTTGTGGGTGGCGCTATTGCGACCCCTCCGCGGGCCTGACATGGCATGTTCTCCATCGGTGAGTGCATGGATTTGTGCTAAGTCTTGTCAAGATGCCAACAGGAGGACTGGGTTTGGTTTTTAAAAATAATTTTATTGAGATACAATTTACATACCTCAAAGTTTACCCAATTAAAATGCATGATTCAGTGGGTTTTAGGATATTTATAGAGTTGTGTAACCATCTGCTGTCCGATTTTAGAAAGGAAATTTTCGTCACCCCATAAAAATACCCTGCACACATCAGCAGTCAACCCCAGCACTGGCCGCCGCACCCGTGCGCCTTGTCTCTGGGTTTGCGGTTCTGGACCTTTCATGGGAACAGTCACTCCATGCGTGGTCCTTCCCACATCATGGGTGTGAGACTCCTCCACGCTGGAGCATCTCTCAGCACTTTATTTTTATCGCTGACGAGGGTTTCACCGTAGACCGAATTTTGTTTATCCACGCACAATGAGGTTGTCGTGATAAAATCTGCATTACAGTGTTCAGTGACGCCATGTGGGTTGTTTGCACTTTTGGCTGCTGTGATTAATGCTGCTGTGGACACTTGTGTGCAGGTTTTTGTGTGGATGTGTGCTTCTGTTTCCCTCCGGTGTGTCCCTAGGAGTTGAATTGCTGGGTCGTAAGGCAGCTCTTTGTTTAACCCTTTGAGGAACTGCTAGGCTGTTTTCCCAAAGCGGCCACTTGGTTTTCCACTCCCAGCAGCAGTACGAGGGGTCCAGCTTCTGCTCACGTCCTTGCCAGCACCAGGTGTTGTCTCCTTTTAATTGCGGCCCTCCTGGTGAGGAGGAGCTGGTGTCTCGCTTCGGTTTCACGTGCATTTCCCCGGTGATGATATGAGATCCTTTCCTGTGCTTAGTGGTGCTTTCTACAGGGTAGGTGTACATTCAACTTTCCATTTTGAAAAATATCTTTCATTTTTTTTGAGATAGACTCTCTCTCTGTTCCCTACACTGGAGTGCAATGGTGCGATCTCAGCTCACTGCAACCTCTGCCTCCCAGGCTCAAGCAGTTCTCCTGTCGCAGCCTCTCCAGTAGCTGGGATTACAGGTGCATGCCACCACACCTGGCTAATTTTTGTATTTTTAGTAGAGATGGGGATTCACCGTGTTGCCCAGGCTGCTTTTGAACTTCTGGCCTCAAGTGATCCACCCCAAAGGGCTGGGATTACAATCGTGAGTCACTGTGCCCCGCCCCGTTTTGAAAATTTCTAAATATGATAAAAATAGAAGAATACAGCGTGTGTCCTGAGCCCTCATAGTCCTCAGCCTGTTCCCAGCTTTGTAGTCACCGACAGCACTGCTTTTCCCAGAGCATTTGAAAGCAAATCCTAGGCTCCAGATGCTTCCCCCATAAGTGCTGGGAAGGGCTGTCGGCTGGCCTGGCCAGGGTTCCCGCTTCGGGGTAGAACAGTGCTGTGTGTTCCTGCCCAGGCGAGTGAGTCAGTGGGGAAACACACTTCAGGAAAAGGCCATACAGACCTCCATGGAAGGAGTGGAAAAGCGTCACCAGCCCGCCTCGCAGACGAGGAGAAACTAAGCTGTGTTCTGAAGCTCAAAGTTGTTTCTTTTCTTAATCATTAGGGGAAAAAAATCATGTTTCAGGCTGTTTTCGGAGGAGAACCGTTTTTACGCATTAACCTAGCAGTTCCAGCCAACGGGGAGATGTTGTGGAGGATTTTGGGAGAAGCAGCTGCTCTTCTGGGTTGGTTGGGCATTTTGTTTTTTGTGTCTGGCAGTGACCCTATGCACCTCCACGAAACCCTTCTGCATCTCCCAGAGACACTGGGTGTTACACCTACACTGGGCCAGCTGTGTGCCTCGCTGCTGTAGCGTTTTGTGCATTTACCTTGTATGGTTTCGAGGCCAAGAATGTGTTTGCACATATTTCACGCAGCCACCTGAACTGCACTCTAGAGGGCAGGGCCCAGAATGAGAGCTGGGAGTTGGGACCTTGGCCGGGAACCTGGTATCACATTCCGGGGCTGCTGGAGTGGGGGACCCGAGCGCATTACTCAGTGTTTGTGTACTCTGTCACAGGGGACTCTCCAAGTCATCCATGTGCATATTTCAAATATCCCAGGGCTTCGTGGTCTCTTAGCCCAGGCCCTGCCCATGCCCTGGTACGTGGAGGGGCGGAGCTGGCTGGGGAGCTAAGCGTCCACCCTGGGCGTTGGAGGTTGGTGGTGCCCTCACTGGAGTTCTGGAATGCTCCTTCCAGGACTCTAAGAAGCAGTACATGCAGTGTTTGTACCAGGGTAGGAGAAACCTTCACAACAATATGTATTGGAATCTTTTTTTTTTTTTTTTTGAAACCGAGTTTCACTCTTGTTGTCCAGGCTGGAGTACAGTGGTGAGATCTCAGCTCACTGCAAACCCCTCCTCCCAGATTCAAGCAATTCTCCTGCCTCAGCCTCCTGAGTAGCTGGGATTATAGGCACCATGCCACCATGCCTGGCTAATTTTTGTATTTTTAGTAGAGACGAGGTTTTGCCATGTTGGCCAGGCTGGTCTTGAACTCCTGGCCTCAGGTGATCCACCTGCCTTGGCCTCTCAAAGTGCTGGGATTACAGGCGTGAGCCACCTCACCTGGCCTGTACTGGAATCTTGACTGAAAGAGAAAGGCATATGGGTAAGCAAAATGTGGTCTTTCCAAATAACGGACTATTGAGGCTGAAGAAGCCAGGGCTGTCTGACACGTGCCGCAGATGGGTGAGCCTCACCGACATCAGCGCTGAGTGAAATAGGCCAGCCCCAAAAGAACAAATGCTGTTCGTGAATCCACTTGTTTGAAGTCCCTAGAGGAGTCGAATTCGTGGAAACAGGAAGCAGAATGGTGGGCGCATGGAGGGGAGGGTGGGAGCTGTGCTGGATGGGGACGGTTTCAGTTTGGGATGATGAAAACGTTCTGGGGATGGAGGGGGAGATGCTTGCACAGCCACTCAAATGCACTTACGCTGTTGAGCTGCATGCTTAGCAATGCTTATGTTGATACAGTTTATGTTCATTTTACCACAGTTAAGAAAAATAAGAGAAAGGCATATTTAATGAAATTTAGCCCCAAACATGGCCCCTGTCCTGTGACTTTGTCAGTCTGTTGGGTTCTGATGGGCGTGGCCCATTCTCCCTGAGCTGGAAGTTTCCATTTCTTTCACTTTCACTTCCCGGCACTAACATAACTCACGATATATACTAGTTTTTATATACTAGATGTGTAGAAAATATAAGGCTATGTGTACATTTATTTTATTATGGTTTTTTTTTTTTTTTTGAGAGAGGGTCTTGACCTGCTGCCCAGGCTTCAGTGCAGTGGTGTGATCTCAGCTCACTGCAGCCTCGACCTCCTGGGCTCAAGGGATCCTCCTGCCTCAGCCTCCTGAGTAGCTGGGACCACAGGCATGCACTACTGTACTTGGCTAATTTCTTTTAAATTTTTTTGTAGAGACAGCCTTACTGTGTTGCTCAGGCTGGTCTCAAACTCCTGGGCTCAAGCAGTCTCCCTGCCTCGGCCTCCCGAAGTGCTAGGATTACAGGCGTGTAATCCTAGGCCTGGCCTCTCTGTGCATTTTAAAGAGGGTCAGTGAGTTAATGGTGACCCTGTCTTGGTGGATGCACAATAGATTTGTGTATTTTCAAAGAGGTGTGCAAACTCTGAGCCGCTTCCACCGTCTTTACAGATCACTCCTGTTTTCCAGGAAGCTGACGGCTTAGTTCTGGTAAACATTGATCATGGGAGCGTCACCTACTCCAAGTCTGCGAGCGACACTGTGGACATTCCTGACGTCCCCCTCCTGGCTGCCCAGACATTCATTCAGAGGTAACGGGAAACATTAATAGTATGAATTTCAGACCATCTTTGTTCAGATTTTGTATTTGCCACTTTGAGTATCTTTTCCAATTTTATATAATTGATAGGTATTTTATGCATTATAATTTGGAAATTATTTATGAATTTGTTTTTGAGATGAAGTCTTATTCTTGCAAGGTAATCTTGGTTTACAGCAACCTCTGCCTCCCAGGTTCAAGTGATTCTCCTGCCTCAGCCTCCCAAGTAGCTGGGATTACAGGCACCCACCACCATGACTGGCTAATTTTTGTGTTTTCAGTTTTCACCATGTTGGCCAGGCTGGTCTTAAACTCCTGGCCTCAAGTGACCCATCCAGCTTGGCCTCCCAAAGTGCTGACATTACAGGCATGAGTCACTGCACCCAGCCGTGAATGTTTTTAAATAAAAGTGATTTGTCTTTATTCCAATATTGTCTAAATGTTAGTTTGAGTCAAGAGACAGTCACCTCCCCCAGGAAACCTACCCAACCTCTGCCCTGTGCCCCAGGATCCTGTGCCTATGATCCTTGAGGTTTCCTATCCATCCGTTCATTCATTCATTCATTCACTAGATGTGTATTGCATACCTGTTGTATACCTGGAATTGGGTAGGGCTTACGTACTAATGGCAGGACAGCCATGGCCCCTGTCCTGTGACTTTGTCAGTCTGTTGGGTTCTGATGGGCATGGCCCATTCTCCCTGAGCTGGAAGTTTCCATTTCTTTCACTTACACTTCCCGGCACTATATTGGTACTTTCTTCCTATTTTTTTTTTTTAGGTGGAGTCTTGCTCTGTCACCCAAGCTGGAGTGCAATGGTGCAATCTCGGCTCATTGCAACCTCTGCCTCCTGGGTTCAAGTGATTCTCCTGCCTCAGCCTCCCGAGTAGCTGGGATTACAGGTGTCCACCACCATGCCCAGCTAATTTTTTGTATTTTTAGTGGAGATGGGGTTTCACTACGTGTTGGCCAGGCTGGTCTTGAACTCCTGACCTCGTGATCTGCCCGCCTCGGCCTCCCAGGGTGCTGGGATTACAGGCATGAGTCACCGTGCCTGGTCTGGCACTTTATTTTTTCATACCATTTTATAGTTTTATGTTTTCTTTAATCTCTGTTACTTAACCTCATTGGCTTAGATCAGGCATCAGCAAACTTCTTTCAACAAGGGTCAAATGATAAATATTTCAGGCTTTGGCGGCCCTGAGGTCTCTGTCGTGGTGAAGAGACGTAACAGGGACTTTGGTCAGGGGAGGGTGAGAGGAGGTGTAATTGCTAAATATGTTAAAATGGAGATGTTGGGTCATCTTGGGTGTGCCCCAAGCAGTGACTCATCTCCTGGGCCAGGGCTCCCTCAGGGTTCTCTGCAGAGCTCATTTTTCCCTTCAGCATTTTATAAACTGACAACAGGAGAGAGCAGCCTGTGGGATCCAGCTGCAGTCAGGCCGAAGTGCGATTTCTGGAGCTGATGCTGGTGGGAGGGGAGCGCTTGGGTTTTTTGCAAAGAGCTGGGCTGTAGGAGCTGAGCTTCGGGTGGAGCCTGCGAAGCAGCCTGGATTCTGGTCAGCAGTCACCTTTCCTCTCTTCGCCTTCTGTCCTTGCGTTGGGAGGTCAAATGACGAGGGAGCTGAGAGCTGGGGGAGTGGAGAGGAGGAGGGCGGTTTCTGGCCTGGCTTTTCCAATTTCTGACTCTTAACTTGGTATGGATTATTCCTTCTACCTGGAAGCTTTCTGCAAAATGTTTAGGAGAACTACCTTGTTTGTTTTTTTTTTTAAGAGACAGAGTCTTGCTCTGTCGCCCAGGCTGGAGTGCAGTGGCATAATCTCAGCTCACAACAATCTCTGCCTCCCAGGTTCAAGGGATTCTCCTCCTTCAGCCTCTTGAGTGGCTGGGACTACAGCCACCTGCCAACACACCTGGCTCATTTTTATATTTTTAGTAGAGATGGGGTTTCACCATGTTGGCCAGGCTGGTCTCAAACTCTGACCTCAGGTGATCCACCTGCCTCGGCCTCCCAAAGTGCTGGGATTAAGGTGTGAGCCACCATGCCGGGCCAGAGAACTACTTTTGTTATTGCTCTTCCATCTGACAGAACTCCCAAAGGCCCTAAAGCTAAGCGACGGTCTCGCACAGGCAAGGTCTGTTTGTGTTTGCTTGGGCCGTGCAGTTGTGGGGCTCTCCTCCCAGCCGAGGGCACCTGAGCAGCCGTTCTGTTGGGAACTGTCCTCTGTGTGAACTTCAAAGGTGACACGTGCTTTCCCAGTCGTCTTAGTCACTTACTTTCTTATAAGCCACAGCTGCTTCCTTGAGTTTCCAGTGTAGCACTGTGTAATAGAACTGACCTTTGTGAGACTGTGGTGGAGCTCTGAGCGTTCCCAGGAAGGTGGGATTCCCACCTGTGTCTTCATGTTCTTGTTAGAATTCCGGAATATAAACATACACGGTGTGGAGGCTGGACCCTGTTTTGGCTGGAGCCCCCAGAATGGAGATGCAGGGTGACATGTATCCCAGTCTCATTTTTGGAGATTGTTTTATAAACATGAGCTAATCTGTGTGCCCTGGGTGACCTGTCTATAAGAGGCCTCTGAGCTCACTGTACGGGCTCTGGGCTGTAGTGGGAGGGGGTCTCCTTGAGGGGTCTGGAGTGCATTGTGCATCTCTCTGCACATGGGTGTGTGGCTGGGAGGGACGGGGCAGCCCCCTCCTTCCCCAGCTTTCCCCAGCACCCTGGGGTCTTGGTCACTCTCTGCACTGCTATCTTTGTCTCTGATGGAAGTCGCTGTCTCACTGGGCAGCAGTCCCTGCACCAGAGGATGCAGGAAGAGAAGCTGGCACTCCAGGCGGCATCTTAGCCCTTTTTACATGGGGAGAGTCATCAGAATTTCTTTCCCTGCCATTCTGCATGTTCTTCTGGATGAAAGGCCAGTTTGGTGCTGATGAACATTGCAGTTCTTGAGACCCCTCTAGGCAGGGGTAGTTGCCCAAGTCCCATGAGTCTGGTCAGCCAGGGCTGGGCTGGCCCCTCAGCAGCTCCCACTCAGCACATTTGGAGAGAACGCTGGTCCTGGCCCTGGTGCCACCTGCCTGCTACCATCCCCTGGCGGGCCGCTCCACCCAGAATTCTGTTCTTCCCTTTTCCTGTCCCTTCCTCCAGGAGGGTCAGGCAGTGGCAGGGGCCTGTGGCCAGGTACCCTTCTCATCACAGAGATGAAGACTGGCTCCTGCCGGCCATGCTGACCTAGGCTGCACTGGGTCCAGCAAGCTCCTGCCTGCCTCTTCCTGTCACATTTCAGGTTCCAGGTCACCTCCTGGGAGAACTCTTCTCCCTGTGCTCAGTCTGACTGTCGTGTCTCTCTAGCCTGTCGCTCTGTGTTGCCTGATGTCTCTGCCTGATGCCCCGTTATCTCTTGTTTTCTTGGGTTGTCTGTTTTCCTGCTTCCTCCCACTCACGTGGAAGTGCCATGCAGACAGGCAGGGGCTTGGCCTGTGTCCACCATGCCTCCCCAGCACGCCGATCAGTGGATGGCATATAGCAGGTGCTCAGTAATATGTGTGACCGGATATGTGTTGGTTCTGCTTATTTTGTATATTTCCACCGTCCCTCTAGACATGCAGCCTTGAGTGGTGTTGGGAAGGCCAGGGGTCCAGTCTCACGGTGCCTTAGGGTTGACAGGTATCTGTGAGTTTCTGTGCCTGAGTGAGGCCCTCTGGATGAGTGTGTGGCCATCTCCTGGTGGGCCAAGAGTGGTGACAACTAGGACATTTGTTGCAGGGCACAGAGGGCCATCTGATCCTGCCTGGGCAAGAAGTGCAGAGGGGAAGCCATGGGGGAGTGTGACTGTCCCTTCTGGGCAGCTCTGAGTGACCTGTCAAGAGGCAGCCTTACCTGGAGCCCTTTGGTGTCCTAGAAGGGAGAGTGCCCTGACTGCAGTGCCGCGGCGGGGATGATCTGGCCTGGGTGAACTGTGTGTAGTCCAAGTCAAGGCCTGTGTGAGTCCATGTGTGGCGGTGAATCAGCTCTTCCAGGGATGTACTTTTAGTGACCACCCTGTCCCTCAAATTACTGATCTGTATTTAACCCTGTGAAGTGTTCATTGACCTGGTGGGCTGTGTGCCGCTGGTGAGTGGCCATGGCTGGCGGCACTGGGGCTGAGCCTGCTTTGATCTGCCTCCTTCCAGGGTGCAGAGCCTCCAGCTCCACCACGAGCTGCACGCTGCCCACCTCTGCTCCAGCACAGACCTGAATGAGGGCCGAGCCCACCGGCGGGCATGGCAGCAGAAACTCAACTGCCAGATACAGCAGACCACCCTGCAGCTGCTCGTGAGCGTCTTCAGGTACGTGAGAGGACATTCCAGCGTCCAGGAAAGGGTAACCCTCCAGCCGCCCATTCCACAGGGCTTGCGCGCCCCGCCCCAGCATGCAGGCCATCGGCACCATCTGCCTGGCAAACATGAGTGGTCCCTATCCCTGCAAAAGCTTTTCTTGTGACTGTTAAAATCAGCAGGCATCTGGTGAGTTCATTCTTTTGACTCTGACCCTGCTTGTACCTTCCTAACGCTCTCTCCTACTGCTGACTCCTGCGGTTGGCTGTTTTGGGGAAGCCCCCTAGGGAGATTCGAGTGACCTCCGGGAAGCCCATGTCACTCTGGCCTGTGCTGGTTCCGGGCTCTGGGTCAGTCTGCAGAGGGCTTTGTCCCGAGAAGCCTGCATTCAGGGGCCAGTGAGGGACAGATGGGGCATTTTGATGTGACTCAAGCTAGATAATGAAACCAGGTATGGGAGAGCCACAGGAGGATGCAGACTCAAGATGCGCCCATTAGAAGGTTTTTCTTCTCCTCATGCCAGTAATTGTAGCATCAGATACGCCCTGCATGCTCTTCCTTCCCTAGCACTTGAGCTCGTCGGTGAAGTGGACGAGTCAAGGTCGTTTATTTCAGTGTGATACAGTACAGGTACTGAGCTGCTGTTTCAGGCCTACACGTGCAGTCATAGGAATGCATGGCAAAATGATAGCTTCATAGATAAGTACTTTTTGGTGCAAAAGCCTTTGGGCCCTCTCTTTCTCCCACCCTTTCTCCTTTTCTCTGGCAGCATTCTTCCTCTCCTTCTCGATGGTTGCCCCTGAGTCCAGCAGTAACAGAGGCACCCCCGATGCCAGCCTTGTCTGTTCTTGAGGGGCCTTCTGCTTTGGGAGGGGGTTAGCACAGAGCCTGCTGGCTTGATAGTACTCTGTGTGATTATTTCAAAATGGAGATTTGGATGGCCTTTTTTTTTGAGACAGAGTCTTACTCTGTTGCCCAAGTTGGAGTGCAGTGGCGCAGTCTTGGCTCACTGCAACTGCTGCCTCCCAGGTTCAAGCGATATTCCTGCCTCACCATCCCGGGTAGCTGAGACTACAGGCGCACACCACCACGCCTGGCTAATTTTTGTATTTTTAGTAGAGATGGGGTTTTGACATATTTGCCAGGCTGGTCTCCAGCTCCTGACCTCAGGTGATCCGCCCACCTTGGCCTCCCAAAGTGCTGGGATTATAGACGTGAGCCACTGCACCTGGCCTGAACAGCCTGTTCTTTTGATGTATTTATTTGCATAAAGTGAATAACATATTAGGAAAAAATGGGATGGTGTATTACCGACAGGTGATATTATCTCTGCTCAAAGAGGCGTAATTAGTGTGGTCCTAAATACGTTGTTTTCCTTTTGTTCTTTGAAGATGAAATGTTGTATGAACAAGTTTTTTTTCATAGTATTTTACAAGCTCAATTAGTTGACAGAAAAGCAGGATAGTCCCAGCCACTCAGGAGGCTAAGGTGGGAGGATCCCTTGAGGCTAGGAGTTTGAGACCATCCTGGACAACATAGCAAGATCCCGGCTTTTTAAAAAAAAGAAGCAGAAAATATGATTGCAGATGATAAAATGTTATTTCCCCTAGATGAAATAACTTATTCTCTCAAGGAAAACACTGAACACATTATGTGCCAAATATGCCCTGTAAGGTTATTCGTTCTACTTGTATATGACTTTAGATCTGGGAGATCATGTGCTAAAATCTTGATGAGTTTATAACATGATCTGAGGAAATCAGGTACAAAGAGGTGAAGTGGGCTGGGGCACGGTGGCTCACACCTGTAATCCCAGCACTTTGGAGGCTGAGGCGGGCAGATCGCCTGAGGTCAGGAGTTTGAGACCAGCCTGGCCAATGTGGTGAAACCCCATCTCTACTAAAAATACAAAAATTAGCTTGGTGTGGTGGTGTGCACCTGTAGTCCCAGCTACCTAAGAGGCTGAGGCAGGAGAATCGCTTGAACCTGGGCAGCAGAGATTGCAGTGAGCCTAGACTGCACCGCTACACTCCAGCCTAGAGTGAGACCCCGTCTGAAAAACAAACGAACAGAGGTGAAGTGACTTGTGGCAGGAGGCTGGCGGCCAAGCTAGGCAGGACTTGGAGGTTCTGGCCGCGCTCTGGGCTCCCCACCTGGAACTCAGTTTCATGTGTATGAACTGAAACTGATTTTTGTGTCTTAATTTGCATGAGGAACTAGCGGGCTGGAGGAAGGTGAGAACAGGAACACTTCTGCTGGAGCTTTATTCTAGTTGGGGAAGTTTATATGTGACCACAAAATACATCCATATCGTATCATTTTGGTAATCAATAATCTTTCTAAAGAACAGAGCTTTTTCAAAGTTTGTATCTCTTGTCACCATTTTTCTGCTGCTAAAGGTGGTTTGTTCTTCAAGTATTTAAGAATGTTGTAGCACTCAGACTATCTTTCTCTTAGGGATGTGAAGAATCATTTAAATTATGAACACAGAGTCTTCAACAGTGAAGAATTTCTCAAAACCAGGGCTCCAGGGGACCATCAGTTTTATAAGCAGGTGAGAGCTGTGGGATTTGGGTGTGCCTGTGTGTGTTCACTCTGTTATCCTGTTATCCTATACTTTTCACAATAAAAGTTCTCAATTTTATCAGTTTTCCAAAAAGTTTGTTTTAGCATCTTTTGATCATGTGGCTCTGACTCTCTCTCTCTTTTTAAAATCAGCTTTTTAAGAGTATAATATACTTATGGCCAGGCATGGTGGCTCACACCTTTAATCCCAACACTGTGGGAGGCCAAGGTGGGTGGATCACCTGAGGTCAGGAGTTTGAGACTGGCCTGGTCAATGTGGTGAAATCCTGTCCCTACTAAAAATACACAAAAATTAGTTGGGTGTGGTAGTGCACCTCTGTAATCCCAGTTACTCAGGAGGCTGAGGCAGGAGAATTGCTTGAACCCAGGGGGCGGAGGTTGCATTGAGCCAAGATGGTGCCACTACACTCCAACCTGGATGACAGAGCAAGATTTCTCTCAAAAAAAAAAAAATAAATAAATAAAGAGTATACTTTACTTAAAATACGGCCATTTTAAGAGTGTGGTTTGATGGATTTTGACACATGTACATATCTGTATCACTACTTCCTCAACCTGGACATAGAATGTTACCATCGTCCTAGTCAGCCCCCTCCCTCCCCAGGTCCTGGCAACTTTACCCTAACCCTGTGGATGGTTTGCCCGTCTCTGAGGCTTGTGTCATGCGGTCCCGTGGTCCGTGCTCTGTCTGCCTCTCTCCTGAGCCTCCTGCTTTGGACTGAGCTGGGCTGCTGTGTGTTTCGGCGGCGGCTCCTTTTTTTGTAGGAATGTCCTGTGGTTGGGACAAAGTGCACTTTGTTCTACACCTGCTACTGAGCATTTGGGTTGTTTCTGCTTGTGACTATTATAAAAAAAAAAATCACCCTGGGGGCGTTGCTGGGGCAGGCGATAGAAGCTGCCTGAAGAGCCCCTTGGTCCTTGTGGAGTTTGTTTTTACAGCTTTGGGGTGGGCCAAGAGCAGCTTTTTTCTATGGCTGGTTTCTGGCTTGGCCCATTTGCTAAGTGATGTGCACCCCCTCATGGCTCCTGAATGGCCCGGGGTTAGCAGGGCCCTCCGTCCTGGCTGTTGGGAACGTGACTGGCCCTCTTCCCTTTGTGAGCTTGGAGAGTTCACCCTATGTCTCGGCATCGGGGTATTCAGCAAAGTCTTAGGGAGCCTGATGCAGGCTCCGGGAGCTCCTGGATTCATCCCTTCCTCTCCAGAGCCCTGCCCGAGGCTTCCAGCGGCCTCAGCCTCCGGGAGCTCCCTCCGTGCCCTCAGTGGTGGAGCTGTGCCAGCCACCAGCCTGCCTCTTGTCCAGTGTCTGAAAAACAGTGGTTTCCTCCTTAGGATGAAGTTTCCTCATAGCTTATGTCAGGAGGGTCTGTCTGAGTCTTGCATACTGCCTTACGGCCAGAAGCGTGTGTCCACCTCGTTTAGCTCTGATGAAATGTGCTTTTGTTCATGGTGTGGGTATGTGAGACCCAGTGTTTGAATGTATGACAGCCATTTCTTCTGTATGCATGAGGAACAGCAGAAAGCCCTTGAGTTCATTCACTCAGCCAGCGCCCACTGGGTGTGTGCGAGTTGTGCGGCCCAGTTCCATGCCAGGAGGCTCGGGGGCTTTGGGGCGGGGGCCCGGGGCATCAGCACAGCCCAGTGACTGGCCCTTTTGTCTCTTCCAGGTCTTAGACACCTACATGTTCCATTCTTTCCTTAAAGCTCGGCTCAGCCGGAGGATGGACGCCTTCGCCCAGATGGACCTTCACACCCAGTCGGAGGAGGACAGGTGCTTCCCCATCGTGTTTTGGACCCACAGCTCTTTGGGAATCATAGTGCTCAAGGACCTCAGTTTTATTCAAATGAGTAAACGAGAAAGCGGGACATGCCTTGTGCTTAGAAACTCATGATGGACTGGGCGGCAGCTAGGAAGCTCTCCTCTCTACGTTTGTACTTTTTTTTTTTTTTGAGATGGAGTCTTGCTCTTGTTGCCCAGGCTGGAGTGTGGTGGTGTGATCTTGGCTCACTACAACCTCTGCCTCCCATGTTCAAGTGATTCTCCTGCCTCAGCCCCCTGAGTAGCTGGGATTACAGGCTTCCATCACCACGCCTGGCTAACTTTGTATTTTTAGTAGATACGGGGTTTCTCCATGTTGGTCAGGCTAGTCTTGAACTCTTGACCTCAGGTGATCCACCTGCCTCAGCTTCCCAAAGTGCTGGGATTGCAGGTGTGAGTCACTGCGCCCAGCTTTTTTTTTAGATGGAGCCTTGCTCTGTCACCCAGGCTGGAGTGCAATGGTATAATCTTGGCTCACTACAACCTCTGCCTCCTGGGTTCAAGTGATTCTTCTGCCTCAGCCTCCCAAGTAGCTGGGATTACAGGCACCCACCATCATGCCTGGCTAGTTTTTGTATTTTTGTAGTGATGGGGTTTTACCATGTCAGCCAGGCTGGTCTTGAACTCTTGACCTCAGGTGATCCACCCGCCTGGGCCTCCCTGAGGGCTGGGATTCCAGGTGTGAGCCACTGTACCTGTTTCTACTTCTTGAGGGAATGCTTGAAGTGTGCCAGATGTTAGCGTGCTCCCCGGGGTTTGTGGCCCCGCATCTTCCTCGGTGCTACTCTCTCTCATCTCCTCTCTCCGCCCCCCATCCTCAAAGCCTGCTTTGTTTTCCATCTCTTCCTTGCTGCTTTTACTGAGCCCCTCCACACGTGTCCACTGCAGACAGGGCTCTGTTGGCTTACACTGGTTTCTTCTGGGCATGCGTCTGGGTCCCTCTGAGGCTGCACATGGTGAGATTTGGGCAACACGTTCTTACACTCTGTTTCCATTGGTGTGCAAGGGTGTCACCTGCTCTCCATTACACTGGGAAGAGTGCTTTGTTTAGGCCTATTCTTTAATCATGATTGTGTCCATAAAGTCAAACGTTGCTTTCCCTCCCCCAGAATAAACGGAATGCTCCTAAGTCCAAGGAGACCAACTGTGGAGAAAATCGCCTCTCGGAAGTCCTCACCCCTGCACGTCCCCCACAGGCGCATGGTGGTCAGCATGCCCGACCTGCAGGACATCGCCACGCCCGAGCTGGCACCCAGAAACTCCTCGCTCCGACTGACAGACACCATGGGTTGCAGGGGCAGTGGTGCAGGTGAGGGCTGCCCCCTTCCCCATGGTGCTGTGGGTCCCCTGAGAGTGTGCTCCGCTTTCCTTGTCCTTGCAACCCCGCTCCTGCTCTCTTGGCCCACTGGAGCTCCTTTAAGAAGAGGAAACCCAGCACCCAGTCGGCCCTTAGGTAACAGCTATAGGAGGAGCTAGTGTGAGTCACACACCTGGGTTACGGTTGGCTCAGGCGCTTAGCTGGTGTGCACCTGGGACAAGTAACCCAGGCTGTGGCAGCCTCAGTTTCCACATGGTAGAACAGGACCATAATGACAGTGCCCCGCTCCTGAGTTCTCTTTATGGTCAGTGAAACTATTGTTCTGAAGGGCTGAGTCCTGCCTAGCAAGTGCATCTTGGCTTAGGCTCTGAGCTTGATCCTCATGTCAAGCCTCAGCATCCGGTACTGCCATAGTGTTACTAGTTGCAGCAGATGAAATTGTTCAGTGAATGCTAGCTGCTGCTTTCTTTGGGGCACCATGGAAGCAAAATGAGGGTCCTCCATGCCTCCTGGGGGGTGGGCGTGTGGATCGTTCTGCAGAGGGCACACCTGTTCTCATTTTACTCTTCATCCAGGGAAGCCTCGCCTTGACAAGATGGCGTGACAGGTACAGCTGTTCATTTTTGAGGTCTGTGCTAATGGTCTCCTTTCCCCTTAATGTTTTAGTTCTGAATGTGCCGCCCAAGTCCACATACATGTTCAAGATTCCAGAAATCCACTTCCCGCTGGTGGGCCAGTGTGTGCAGGCTTACTACGCCGACTTTGCCGCCCTGCTGACCAAGGCCATGGGCTTTCTGGCTCCTGACAACTCTCTACTCCTGGCCCGCTATTTCTACCTCCGAGGGCTCGTTCATCTGATGCAGGGACAGCTGCTGAGTGCCCTCTTGGACTTCCAGAATCTGTATAAAACAGACATAGGGATCTTTCCCGCTGATCTGGTGAAGAGGACAGTGGAGTCCATGTCTGCTCCTGAGCGGGCGCAGGCTGAGCGGGCGCCAGAGCTGATGAGGCTCATCAGCGAGATCCTGGACAAGCCGCACGAGGCCTCAAAGCCGGATGACCACGTGAAGAACTTCCAGCTGCCCAAGAAGCACATGCAGCTGGGCGACTTTGTGAAGCGGGTCCAGGAGTCGGGGATCGTGAGGGACGCCAGCACCATCCACCGGCTGTTCGAGGCCCTGACTGTGGGTAAGAGGAGGCCCGGCACCGGCACACATTTTATTTCTTTACAAAGAGACGGGGTCTGGCTCTGTCACCCAGGCTGGAGTGCACTGGCGCAATCACAGCTTACCGCAACCTCCACCTCCCGGACTCAAGCAGTCCTCCCACCTCAATATCCCGAGTAGCTGTGACTACAGGTACACGACACCATGTCTGGTTGATTTGTGTATTTTTTGTAGAGACAGGGTTTCAATGTGTTGTCCAGGCTGGTCTCTGAATCCTGGGCTCAAGTGATCCACCGGCCTCGGTCTCCCTAAGCGTTGGGATTACAGGTGTGAGCCACCGTGCCTGGCTGACATAGTTGACTTTATTTATTTTTGAGACAGTGTCTTCCTCTGTCGCCCAGGCTGGAGTGCAGTGGTGTGATTTCAGCACACTGCAACCTCTGCCTCCTGGGTTCAGTGATTCTCCTGTCTCAGCCTGCCGAGTAGCTGGGATTACAGGTACCTGCCACCATGCCCAGCTAATTTTTATATTTTTGTAGAGACAGGGTTTCACTATGTTGGCCGGGCTGGTCTAGAACTCCTGACCTCAAGGTGATCCGCCTGACTTGGCCTGCCAAAGGGCTATGATTACAGGCATGAGCCACCGAGCCTGGCCTCATATATTTTAAATACTTAATGACAATGGTCAGGTGACAGCAGTGGTGAGGTAAGCCACCAGCAGGTGACAGGCAAGACTGCTGCAGCACCATGGGCTTTACTGTTGCTTTGGGCACTTACCTGGGAGTGGGCGCAGTTGGCAGGGCCCCTAGGCAGTGTTCCTGTCGCTGAGATCTTAAATGCATCCCCAGGCTGGGCTCTGAGCTGCGCTCTGCATGGGTGGAAGGGGTGTAGAATTGCTGATGGGAGATGAAGACACTGCTTGTCCGGGGGGGTGGCTCAGCATCTAGACAGACATGGCCTCGGCTGAAATTCTGCAGATACATGCAAAAGCAGGGCCACAGGACAAATGCCGGGGTCCTGTGCCCAGACATAACACCCTCTGCATTTCCCATGGACTGCAGTGGCCTTGTGCTTAGACCCAGCTGGGGCCCCATGTGCCTCCCTCCCTCCCTCCCCAGAGGGAGCCACTGTCCCAAGCTGGAGCTTGCTTTTCTGGCCACGGTTTTATGCATTTACTACAAATGGATGCACCTGACAACAGCACCTCGGTTTCTTGAGTTTAAGCACCAAGGTGGGAGAGTGGGAATTGCCACCCAGACGTCTGAGTTTGCACGTGCTGTGTTTGTCCTGGTGTTTTTTAACATGTGTTAAAATGTGTTGCTCCACATCCATGGAGTTCATTCGCCTCTGTCACTGCCTGTGCTGTCGTGTGTAAGCACGACTGTCCACCTGTTTCACCATCGGTGGTGTCCGATGGCGTCACCTGTTTCAGCACGGACACGGTGACTGTCCCCGTGCCTGTTTGCTTGAGTCTGTGCGGGTCGGTTCCTCTCGGATGTGGACCCAAGGCCTACTTTGCGATGTGAGAACCTCATCCGGGCTCCGGCACTGCGTCTCCATCCTCCAGGAAACACACATTCTGTCTCAACTCTCACCCGATCTGTGCGATGATGTCACACGGATGTCACGAACATCTGCTCACGGGCCCGGGGGAGCAGTTGTGGTTTCTGTTCTGTGAGCTGTGTTTTCATGGTCTGCCCGTTTTTATCTTGGGCTGCTTCTCCTTACAGACATGTAGGGCTTTTCATGCCCTTGGGAAAAGCTGTCCAGGTGACAGGCCTGCCAGGTCGCTCTTCCAGCTATGAAACAAGTGCCGTGGAATGTGAGTTCCTTGCTTTTCTTGCCTGTGGGCTATGAGGGACGTCATGGCCAAGTGTGTGTGTGTGTGTGAGTGTGTGGATATGTGTGTGTCTGCACTATCCCTGCGTGAAGCACATATGTGTGTGCCCTGTCCCTCTCCCTGTGTGAAGCGTGTGTGTGTGTACCTCTCCCTGCGTGGTGAAGCATGTGTAAGTGTGTGTGTGTATGTGTGTGTGTACCTATACTTCTCCCTGTGTGGTGAAGCATGTGTGTGTGTATGCACGCACACACCTGTACCTCTCCCTGCGTGAAGCATGTCTGGGTGTGTGTGTGCCTGTACCTCTCCGGGTGTGAAGCGTGTGTGTGTGTGTGTGTGTGTGTATGTGTATGTGTTTGCACCTGTACCTCTCCCTGTGTGGTGGCGCTTGTGTGTAAGAGTGTGTATGTGTTTGCACCTGTACCTCTCCCTGTGTGGTCGCGCTTGTGTGTAAGAGTATGTGGTTGCACCTGTACCTCTCCGTGTGGTGGTGCTTGTGTGTAAGAGTGTGTATGTGTTTGCACCTGTACCTCTCCCTGTGTGGTGGCGCTTGTGTGTAAGAGTGTGTATGTGTTTGCACCTGTACCTCTCCCTGTGTGGTGGCGCTTGTGTGTAAGAGTATGTGGTTGCACCTGTACCTCTCCCTGTGTGGTGACACGTGTGTAAGAGTGTGTATGTGTTTGCACCTGTACCTCTCCCTGTGTGGTGATGCATGTGTGTAAGAGAGTGTGTGTGTTTGTGTGCCTGTACCTCTCCCTGTGTGATGATGCATGTGTGTAAGAGTGTGTATGTGCTTGCGCCTGTACCTCTCCCTGCATGGTGGCGCATGTGTGTAAGAGTGTGTGTGTGTTTGTGCCTGTACCTCTCCCTGCGTGGTGATGCATGTGTGTAAGAGAGTGTGTGTGTTTGTGCACCTGTACCTCTCCCTGCGTGGTGACGCATGTGTGTGTGTGTGTGCCTGTACCTCTCCCTGCGCGGTGATGCATGTGTGTAAGTGTATGTTTGTGCACCTGTACCTCTCCCTGCATGGTGACGCATGTGTGTAAGAGTGTGTGTTTGTGCCTGTACCTCTCCCTGCGTGGTGACGCATGTGTGTAAGAGTGTGTTTGTGCACCTGTACCTCTCCCTGCATGGTGATGCATGTGTGTAAGAGAGTGTGTGTTTGTGCACCTGTACCTCTCCCTGTGTGGTGATGCATGTGTGCAAGAGAGTGTGTGTGTTTGTGTGCCTGTACCTCTCCCTGCATGGTGACGCATGTGTGTAGGAGTGTGTTTGTGCACCTGTACCTCTCCCTGCGTGGTGACGCATGTGTGTAAGAGAGTGTGTGTGTGCGCCTGTACCTCTCCCTGCGTGGTGACGCATGTGTGTAAGAGAGTGTGTGTGTTTGTGTGCCTGTACCTCTCCCTGCATGGTGACGCATGTGTGTAGGAGTGTGTTTGTGCACCTGTACCTCTCCCTGCATGGTGAAGCATGTGTGTAAGAGAGTGTGTGTGTTTGTGCACCTGTACCTCTCCCTGCGTGGTGACGCATGTGTGTAAGAGAGTGTGTGTGTTTGTGCGCCTGTACCTCTCCCTGCGTGGTGACGCATGTGTGTAAGAGAGTGTGTGTGTTTGTGCGCCTGTACCTCTCCCTGCGTGGTGACGCATGTGTGTAAGAGAGTGTGTGTGTTTGTGCGCCTGTACCTCTCCCTGCGTGGTGACGCATGTGTGTAAGAGAGTTTGTGTGTTTGTGCGCCTGTACCTCTCCCTGCGTGGTGACGCATGTGTGTAAGAGAGTGTGTGTGTTTGTGCGCCTGTACCTCTCCCTGCGTGGTGACGCATGTGTGTAAGAGAGTGTGTGTGTTTGTGCGCCTGTACCTCTCCCTGCGTGGTGACGCATGTGTGTAGGAGTGTGTTTGTGCACCTGTACCTCTCCCTGTGTGGTGACGCATGTGTGTAAGAGAGTGTGTGTGTTTGTGCGCCTGTACCTCTCCCTGCGTGGTGATGCATGTGTGTAAGAGAGTGTGTGTGTTTGTGCACCTGTACCTCTCCCTGCGTGGTGACGCATGTGTGTAAGAGAGTGTGTGTGTTTGTGCACCTGTACCTCTCCCTGCGTGGTGACGCATGTGTGTAAGAGAGTGTGTGTGTTTGTGCACCTGTACCTCTCCCTGCGTGGTGACGCATGTGTGTAAGAGAGTGTGTGTGTTTGTGCACCTGTACCTCTCCCTGCGTGGTGACGCATGTGTGTAAGAGAGTGTGTGTGTTTGTGCACCTGTACCTCTCCCTGCGTGGTGATGCATGTGTGTAAGAGAGTGTGTGTGTTTGTGTGCCTGTACCTCTCCCTGCGTGGTGATGCATGTGTGTAAGAGAGTGTGTGTGTTTGTGTACCTGTACCTCTCCCTGCGTGGTGATGCATGTGTGTAAGAGTGTGTTTGTGCACCTGTACCTCTCCCTGCATGGTGACACGTGTGTAAGAGAGTGTGTGTTTGTGCGCCTGTACCTCTCCCTGCGTGGTGACGCATGTGTGTAAGAGTGTGTATGTGTTTGCACCTGTACCTCTCCCTGTGTGGTGACACGTAAGAGAGTGTGTGTGTTTATGCGCCTGTACCTCTCCCTGCGTGGTGACCCATGTGTGTAAGAGAGTGTGTGTGTTTGTGCGCCTGTACCTCTCCCTGCGTGGTGACGCATGTGTGTAAAAGTGTGTTTGTGCGCCTGTACCTCTCCCTGCGTGGTGACACGTGTGTAAGAGAGTGTGTGTGTTTGTGCGCCTGTACCTCTCCCTGCGTGGTGACCCATGTGTGTAAGAGAGTGTGTGTGTTTGTGCACCTGTACCTCTCCCTGCGTGGTGATGCATGTGTGTAAGAGAGTGTGTGTGTGTTTGTGTGCCTGTACCTCTCCCTGCGTGGTGACACGTGTGTAAGAGAGTGTGTTTGTGCGCCTGTACCTCTCCCTGCATGGTGACGCATGTGTGTAAGAGTGTGTGTGTGTTTGCACCTGTACCTCTCCCTGTGTGGTGGTGCATGTGTGTAAGAGAGTGTGTGTGTTTGTGTACCTGTACCTCTCCCTGTGTGGTGGTGCATGTGTGTAAGTGTGTGTGTGTGCCTGTACCTCTCCCTGCGTGGTGATGCATGTGTGTAAGAGAGTGTGTGTTTGTGTGCTTGTACCTCTCCCTGTGTGGTGGTGCATGTGTGTAAGATAGTATATGTTTGCGCCTGTACCTCTCCCTGCGTGATGATGCATGTGTGTAAGACAGAGTGTGTGTTTGTGTGCCTGTACCTCTCCCTGCGTGGTGAAGCCATCAGGTTGTGTGCTTATTGGTCCCAGTTGTTGAGTCGGATGAGGGTGAGCTCAGATGCTCTGTGGTCATTTCCTGTGCTGTGCTTCTGGGACATTGAAATGGTGAGCCAGCCGAGCAGGGCGGGGTGGGATCCCCTTCCATTGAGCTCCCGTGGATGATGAGCACCATTCAGGAGCTACCTGGGGGCAGGGCTGGGACTGAATCCCACTGGGGTGACTGTTCTCATGGGACACGAGTCCAGGGCATGCATGGCGGCTCCTCCGGGTCATCTCAGGCCAGCTGCTTCTGTCTCTCCTCTGCGGCCTGGAGCAGCCCACTGTCTCCTGGTCATGAGCTGGCCTGTGGGCACCAGCACCACTCTTCTCCCTGCAGGAAGAGCAGGCTCCATCCTTCTTTTAAGGCACGCCCCCACCACGACTTCTGTTTTCCTCTCATTGGGCATAATCGTGTCACATGGCCGCTCAGTTGCAAGGGAGCCCAGGAAGGGGGGTTTTGCAGTGGGTGTGTGGGCCGTCCAGAAGACCTGGCTGCTTGTAATAATGCCATCAGTGATCCTGCTGTCACTTTGGCCTTTCTTACGTTGCTGATTTGGCTTATATTGCCAGAATGGTCTTGATTCTGGGATATGTGAGCCTGAAGTTAGCAGTGTAAAGCGGCACCTAATGTATGTTTTGGTCAAATGTGCATTTGTCACATTTGTTAAAAAAAACAACAAGGTTTGGTCAGAGCTCAATGTCACCACCTTTGGGTGAATTTATGTGATATAAGAATACACCTGAGATTTTGTTTAAAAAATTCTTGCAGTTTCATCATTACATACTTGAATGGGAAAATCTGCTATTCACAGTGCAAGGCCAGTATGCTCCCTGTTGCAGCTGCCCATGAGGCAGCCCTCTCAAGGGACACTGACGTCTGCTACCTCTAGCGTGGTCAGGCAGGAGCAAGACGTCCATGGCCAGCTCCAATGGTGACGTTGTCTGCACGCCCTTGAGCTGAGCAGGAGCAGTTGTATTGGAGGCGTGTGGGTGACGAGAGAGGTTAACAGCTGCTTTTTGTGTGAAACTGGAGACAAATGAGGACCAGGCATTCTGCCCACGTGGGTGTGTATGATCGTGTGCATGACAGCTGATGTGCATGGTGGTCATAAGTGTGCACAGTGTTGGTGTGTGTGCATAGTGGCCATGGGTGCGCATGGTGCTGGGCGTGCACAGTGGTTGTGGTTGTGCACTGTGGTAGGTGTGCAGTGTCTGGGCATGCACAGTGACCATGGTGTGCACAGTGGCTGTGGATGTGCATGGTGCTGTGTGTGCAGTGTCTGGGTGTGTAGTGATGGGTGTGCACACTGGGTGCACAGTGGGTGTCCATGGTGTCTGTGGGTGAGCATTGTGGGTGTGCATGGTGTCTGGGTGTGCATAGTGGTGGGTGTGCATGGTGTCTGGGTGTGCATGGTGGTGGGTGTGCATAGTGGTGGGCGTGCATGGTATCTGTGGGTATGCAAAGTGGGTGTGCATAGTGGTGGGCATGCATGGTTTCTGTGGGTGTGCATAGTGGTGGGTGTGCATGGTGTCTGGGTGTGCATAATGGGGGGGTGTGCATAGTGGTGGGTTTGCATAGTGGTGGGTGTGCATGGTATTTGGGTATGCATAGTGGGGGGTGTGCATAGTCGTGGTTGTGCATGGTGTCTGTGGGTGTGCATAGTGGGGGGTGTTCAGTGGGTGTGCATGGTATCTGGGTATGCATAGCGGTGGATGTGCATGGTATCTGGGTATCCATAGTGGGGGGTGTGCATAGTGGTGGGCGTGCATGGTGTCTGTGGGTGTGCATAGTGGTGGGTGTGCATGGCTTCTGTGGGTGCACAGTGGTGGGTGTGCATGGTTTCTGTGGGTGTGCAGTGGTGGGTGTGTATAGTGGTGGGCGTGCATGGTGTCTGTGGGTGTGCATAGCAGTGGATGTGCCTAGTAGGCATGCTGTACAGTGTCTGTGGGTATGTGTAGTGGCGGTGGTGTGCGCAGTGGTAGGTGTGCAGTGTCCACTGTGGTAGGTGTACACAGTGTGTGGGTGTGCACAGTGGCTGTGGGATGCATAGTGGCTGTGGGATGCATAGTGGTGGACGTGCTGCACAGCATCTGTGGGTGTGCACAGTGGCCATGAGTGTGCATGGTGGTGGGCTTGCACAGTGACCTTGGGCATGCAGTGTCTTGTTCTGCTGTAGTGCTGGTGGCGTGGTGTCCACAGGTTGGCTGAGCACTGGCAGCTCCTGCGGTGAGTGTTGCTTCCTGCCCGATGGGACTTCTTTGGTCTTGCTGCTCCTCCCTTGGTTGAGGTTTTCTGGAGCTCTGAGCGCCCTCGCCCTGAGCTCAGCACTGTTGTCTGTGAGAAGAAGCCACATCAGGCTCTGGTGACATATACTTCACCCTGCCCAGCCCCAGTAACTGCTGTGGACCAGGTAGCAAGAAGATTGCCCTGAGTGGTGCCAGGGGTGGGACCCGTGGCTGGGCCTCCATGCTTGGGTGTCTGGCTCTTTCACTAGGTGATGGCTTCGCTGATTCACTGTTGCTTGCTCCCCTTTTCCTGTTTCTGGGGCTTTTCCTTGCCTGGCCACCTGATCAAACGATTGTTGTATGTGATGTGATTCACACAAGTGCTTCTGACTTAAGCCCAGAATCTGCCTGCCACTTGCCTCATGCCTGTGATCCCAACACTTCAAGAGGCCAAGGCTGGAGGATGGTTTGAGCCCAGGAATTCGAGGCTGCAGCGAGCTATGATCATGCCACTGCACTCCATCCTGAGTGACAGAGCAAGACTCTTGTCTCTAAATAAAATATAAAATGAAATATAAAATAAAATAAAATTTAAAAAAACTAAAATAAATCCAGCAACTCAGAACCCTTGGGAAGTGTAGGCTGAGGTGCCCCAGTCAGAGGCAGAAGCAGCTACATTGAATGGTATGTTTTTTCCCCGCCAAGATGGAGTCTTGCTCTATCGCCCAGGCTGGAGTGCAGTGGTGTGTTGTCAGCTTACTGCAACCTCTACCTCCTGGGTTCAAGCAATTCTCATGCCTCAGCTTCCTGAGTAGCTGGAATTACAGGCACGGGCCACCACACCTGGCTATTTTTTTAATTTTAGTAGAGATGGGGTTTCGCCATGTTGGCCAGGCTGGTCTTGAACTCCTGACCTTTGATCTGCCCACCTTGGTCTCTCAAAGTGCTGGAATTATAGGCATGAACCACCACACCCAGCCTGAGTGTTATTTCTAAAAGGGAAGAGGGACCTTGGCAAACGGTCTTACATATGGAGTCAAGTGAGGATGCACACTGTGACCTCACAGACGACCTTGCCGCACAGCACAGGGCTGCAGAGACCTGGCTTGACAGGCCTCCTCCGCCGGGCGCACAGCGCCCCCTTTGCCTTCTAGGACTTCTTTGTGACAGTCACACTGGGACATAGAGGGACCCCTCCTGGCGCATATTTCTCTTCTATTTGGATCTCGTGACTTGGACACTAAAGAAAATAGTAAGCAACATACATTCACCTTAAACCAACTAGAAAATACAGGCAGGCAGAAAGAAGAATTCGTTGGGAGTCCTGCCACCTGGTGGAGATTTGCGCATAACCGCCTGGTGCCTGCGCTGCCTGCCGCAGCCTGCCTACGAGCTCTGTCTAACCCTCTGGGCCCGCGGGGCCTGTGACTCTAAGCGAGATGTAAGAGTGAGGACGTTTCCTCCCGAGCCTGTGAGGTGCCGACTCCCTTCACGTGGTGGTCCCCTTTTAGTTGCTGCCGTGATGACTCAGGTATCTTGGACTCAACTGTGGCCACAACGGCAGATTCCCTAGACAGACGTCCCTGTTGCCGCTTCGGTGTGGGATGGCAGCACGCGTGTCACGGTTGCCGCTTCGGTGTGGGATGGCAGCAGGCGGGTCACGGTTGCCGCTTCAGTGGGGGATCGCAGGTCATGGTTGCCGCTTCGGTGTGGGCTGGCAGCAGGGGCATGGCGGAGCTGGAGCGTTAGCCACGTCTTTTGCTGTTTCAGACTCGGGCCTGTAGTTAGGATCTGAATATCTGAGGTCACAGGTCCTCCCCTTTCAAGCAATGGCCAGCAGGAAAGGTCTGCCCCTGCTCTGGGCAGACCATCTGCCTGGCCTTACAGCCCAGGTCTGCCGGCAAACGGCCTTCCTCTCCATGTCTCAGTTTCCCCTTATGAATGAAGCTGATGGTGGGGCCCACCTCCTAAGGTAGCTGTCAGGATTCAGTGGGACCCCATATAGGGTGGATTGTGGTTCTCGGGGCATAGCAAGTGTCACAGGATACAGCAGTGCCTCTGCCTTATCAGGGAAGGCTCTATGTGGGCATGTCTACCTGGGTGTCGAGGGATGGGTAGGAGTTTTCTGGTGTGTTGTAACAACACGGCCTGTTTGGACTCTGGAGCCCATGAGTGCTGCCTCGGGGGAAGGTTACTGCCTCTCAGCCCAGATGATCTCAGTTGCAAAAAACGAAAGTCTATGATTTGCTAGTAACCAGTGTGTGGAGGTTGGGCTGGTTTTAGGCAAGGCAGACCCATTGACAAGGCATTGTTGCCAGGGATCCGGCCTCTCTGGCATTAGCCTCATCCTAGGACTAGCTCCCCTCGTGACCTCAAGACAGTAGCCACCAGTTCTAGTGGTGAGGAAGGTCTTTGCCCCCATTAGAAGAGTGTCCTTGTTCAAGGGACTTTCCTACCCAAAGCTAAGAGTTGCTGTGACTACCTGAGGCAGGCCCCACGGCCCTCCCCTAGTAGGGGGTGCTGGAGAGGGCTTCAGGCTCAGCCTAGATCACCTGCCCTGCCCTTGACAGCTGGACACCAGGGCTGCTGGGGAAGGCCCTGGAAAAACCTTCGGGGCGGTTTCCATCCGGCACCCTGAGTGCTGGCGCCACCTGCTGCCGGGTTCCGGTAGTGCGCTGTTTCTTCAGGTCATGCTCCCTAGGTATGTGGCTGTAAGATACCTTTTTTCTTCTTGTCAAACTTAGGACAGCAGAAACAAATCGATCCAGAAACATTCAAAGATTTCTACAACTGCTGGAAGGAGACGGAAGCAGAAGCACAGGAGGTCAGTCTGCCATGGCTGGTGATGGAACACCTGGATAAAAACGAGTGTGTGTATAAGTTGTCCAGCTCTGTCAAGACGAACCTAGGCGTTGGCAAGATCGCCATGACCCAGAAGCGCCTGTTCCTCCTAACAGAAGGCAGGCCCGGCTACGTGGAGATTTCCACCTTCAGAAATATAGAGGTAAGCTCAGCACAGTGTGTGGCACTGGACCCCACCATGTTTAGGAGGCAGATGGCCAGAGCGGGCCCTAAGCTCTCTGCCAGCCATGCCAAGTACCAGCTGCAGCCCTTTTGCAAGCCACCTGCCTGCCTGTCCCCCAGTTTGCTCATCTGTAAAGCAGGAATAAGGCTGCCACCTTCTTGGTGGGTGGTGTGGATGGAACGATGACATATGGAACGTTCTTGGAAGGGTAACTGATTTTCTAACTGACCTTCATCTGGGAGGTGTGCAGTGAGAAGCAGTTCAGGCTCACATTCTAATTAGGGACAGTAGATACGTGAGTTCAGCCATGAGATATTCACTGAGAAACTGCCATGTGCCAGCCACGGTGAGCTATAGTAGTTCACATTTTCTAGTTACGTTCGTACGTGGTTCAAATAAAACATAACACATTTATTTTATAACAATTAAAAAATCTTTGAACAGTTTTTGTTTTTGTTTTTTGAGACACAGTCTCACTCTGTTGCCTAGGCTGGAGTGCAGTGGAGCGATCTTGGCTCACTGCAACCTCTGCCTCCAGGGTTCAAGCACTTCTCTCAGCCTCCCTAGTGGCTGGGATTACAAGCGCCTGCCACCACGCTGGACTAATTTTTGTATTTTTAGTAGAGATGGGCTTTCACCATCTTGGTCAGGCTGGTCTTGAACTCCTGACCTCGTGATCCGCCTGCCTCAGCCTCCTCCCTAAGTGCTGGGATTACAGGTGTGAGCCACAATGCCCAGCCTCTTCAAACAGTGTTAACATTATACTTTAAAAGTAGTCGTTTTCCCTGTCGAGGAAATCTGAATTTCATCCTGATTCATCTTATGCCATATAGTTGTTTTCCCAAATTTAAGGGGACTGTAAGAGGCGTGTCAGATACACAAATTTTGTTTTGTTTTGTTTTGAGACCGAGTTTCGCTCTTGTTGCCAAGGCTGGGGTGCAATGGCTTGATCTCAGCTCACTACAACCTCTGCCTCCTGGGTTCAAGCGAGTCTCCTACCTCAGCCTCCCGAGTAGGTGGGACTACAGACATGTGCCACAACACCCAGCTAATTTTGTATTTTTAGTAGAGACAGGGCTTCTCCATGTTGGTTAGGCTGGTCTTGAACTCCTGACCTCAGGTGATCCCCCATCGGCCTCCCAAAGTGTTGGGATTACAGGCGTGAGCCACCATGCCTGGCCAGGTATGTGAATGTTTTGTGTGATCAGCTGCTGAGTAGTCGTAGAAGCTGGAAAGGCAGTCAAGCCACAGCCGCAGCCGTAGTAAATGCTCAGCCAGTAGATCCACTTCTGGCTGTTTTCTTTCAGTTTATTTTTTTTCCACACCTGCTTTGCCAGACATCCTTCTAGAATTCCAAAGAAAGGTAATTAAGTACCAGGAAAGGGAGATGGAAGTTAAAAAAGAAAGTAAGAAATATTTCAGGATGTGAAAGAATGCACCGCCTTCAGACACAGTGGATGAGCCCAGCTGTGTAGATGGGCGTACCTGTTCCCATGGGAATGCCGTCCCTTGCCCGGGGCCCTGCCCTCCACATGCTGGCAGAGTGCGTGCCTGCAGCCCATCTGTCGTCATTTCAGAGCCCGCTCTGCTGCTTTCTGGTTAATCCACGTGTTCTCTGAGTGTGACATTCTAACTCTTTTTCTTTTCTGCCTCTACAGGAGGTCAGGAGCACCACCACTGCGTTTCTGCTTCGGAGAATACCCACCCTAAAAATCAAAGGGGCATCCAAGAAAGAAGTCTTTGAGGCCAACCTGAAAACTGAGTGTGACCTCTGGCACCTGATGGTGAAGGAGATGTGGGCTGGGAAGAAGCTGGCCGATGACCACAAGGTGGGAAACACGGGTCCTCTCTGCCCTTTGCTGTGGCTGCCTCAGAGGCCTCTTGCCACTGCGGGTCCTGTGGGTGCTCAGCTGTGAGAGCTTGGGCTCTGGTCCAGGTGCCCTAAGCAGAGGAAGTTTGTCGGACACCATCTTGGCAGAAGCACTAAAGGTGTTGTGGTCTGTGTGGCCCAGCAAGAGGCCTCCTGGCACCAGGGAAGGGTGTGAGGAGAAAACGCAGGGCGGGCTGGGCAGGTGTGGGTGCTCCACTGCCCACTCCAGGCTGGCGACGTCCCCAAGAGTGGGGCAGGGGGCTGGACGGTGCTGGCACCGTCCACACCCGCAGGCCGGAGTTGGGTGTTTTGGGCTCCCTTGCTCTGAGCAACTCTTCAGGGTCACAGGATTTGGAATTTGGCAGGTGTAGTACTGCATTCCTCCCACAGGGTTAAGATGATTTCTAGGGATCGTTGTACTTTCATTTACTTTGGGCCAAATTGAGGTCTTTGATTTCAAATGACAATTGCATAGTAATGAAGGGAACCGTGGGCGGTGGTGGGTGGGACATCTGTGCTGCTTGGTGGCGGGGCGAGATGGAAGATGCCTTAGAAAATGGCAAAGACTCTGGATGAGGTACTCATACCAAGGGCACAGTTTGTCCAGTTAGGAAGAGGGGCACAGCCCCGCTCATCCTCAGAACTGCTAGGGACGATGGCACCCCACAGTGGTGGTGCTAGGAGGAGCAGACCGGGCTGCTGTTACCACAGAAAGTTTCCGGTCACAGGGCGGAGGGCGACTGGGTCCTTTCTGAGATTCCAGTGCCATGTGGCTTCTGGCCCAGCCATCTAATGCTACACCCACTGGCTTATGTAGCATAAACCAGCATAGTCAAACCAAAGCCCTGGGCCTCTGGACTGTCTTTGTAAGTAGAGTTTTATGGAAACAGTCCTGCCTGTGTGTTTATGAAATGTCCCTGGGTGTTCCCATGCTGCAGGGGCAGGCAGCTGAGATTGGCCAGAAAGCCTGAAATGCCTCCTCCTAGCCCCTTCTAGAAAACACTGGCTGACTGACCCCTGGTATAAACAATCAATGTTTGTCTTAACTAAGAGAAAAAATATGTGACATAAAATTCAAATTCATCAGCGATTTAAACTCTTCGTGTTGCTTTGAAAAAATGCATTTCGGAAGGATTGTTCTGTGCGATGGGACAAACTCTCCAGTGAATGGATCTTAGTGATTCTTGCTGTTTGGAAACACAGTGTTTCTGTCCTAGGACCCGCAGTACGTCCAGCAGGCACTGACCAACGTCTTGCTGATGGATGCCGTCGTGGGCACGCTGCAGTCACCGGGCGCCATCTACGCTGCCTCCAAGTTATCTTACTTTGATAAGATGAGGCATGAATGTAAGATAAGCGTCCTGATGACGCCTTCAGATGTTATCTGGTCACTGTCTGTCTTGTTGTAGAACTGAGCCCAGATCTCTGCTTTGTCTTTTATTCTCGTAATTCACTTTTGAATCGCAGCTTGCTTCCTTCACCGCATGGCGCGCCTCGGAGCCCCTTGCTCCTCCGTCCAGCCGAGGCACCTGGTGGCTTTCGCTCCAGGCTTTCGTCTGGCTAGTGCTCCAGGGCGCACTGCAAGCATTTGTGGTGGTTTTTACTTACAAACAACAGCCTTTCCTCTGGCTGGCTGAAGCAGAGCAGAGACCAGTGGGAGGCTGCGGAGCGGCTCTTGGATTCTCTGATGGGGGAGAGTGGTGTTTGGGGCCTGCAGTTAGGAACACACACGCTGAGAAGCCAAGAACCTCTGCACAGCTGCAGACAGATGGGGTTCACCGCCGCGTGGGTGAGGAGAGGCCCCGAACGTCAGGACCCACCTTTTTCTCGATTGGGTCAGCTTCCTTGCAGGAATCCGTGGCCTGTCCTGTAGATTTGCCTCTGGCACTCGCATATGGGAAGCCATAGAGGCTGGTGCTGGACCCGTGTTTTTTCTTGTGAGAGGTGCTTTTCAAGCCTAGGGTTTTCTGGTCCTTGTGTGGCCGAGCGATAGACATTGTTTGGGTGAAGGGCATTTGGTCTGTCCCTTCCTCAGTGAGTGGGCATGGGCATGGCTTCTGCTTTGTGGCTGTGGTGACCAGTGCTGCTGTGGGCATCTGTGTTCATTTCCCCTGGGCATGGATCTGGCCAACTCTGGCTTTTTCAAAGGTTGTCCTGGAATTAGGAACAAACCCCACTTACATGTTTATTTGCTTGGGCACAGTTTGCTTTCTTTGTGGCATCTGTCACCAACTGCAGGGCCTCTGCCACTGTCTGGGCACAGAATCCCTCTCCCAGGTGACCCAGGGGGCCCTTGAGCTGTGGCAGCAGCTGGCAGGCTCAGGCGCCTGTGTCCCCGCGAGGCTGGCTGAGTGGCTTGAAGGAGCTTTTGTCTGACAGACCCGGAAACAGACCTTGATTGCTCTTTTTTTTTTCCTTGGGAGCAAAAATCAAACAAATCCCCTACTTCAGCTGTTGATCTCGTTCCAAACTCCTGGCTAATCTGTGTCGAGTGTTTTATAGGAAAGCCTTCTAACGCCTCTGTCTGCAGCGCGTGACAGCAGAGGAGGAGCCCCTATGCTGATGTCACTAGGTGATGTGCGCCAGCTCCTGCTCCCTTGTTACAAACCCGGAAACATTTTCATGTGCGTAAAGTGTGTGGCACATGCGCCTGAGCTTAACTTAATAGCTTATGGTCAACTCATGATGGAAGGTCTCAGACTGTACGGAATGAAATAATAACCAAAGATGCCATAATCTGAGGCAGCAGCTGAAGAGGCATTGGGTGTGGCCAGCTGGCTTTCCCACAGCCCAGTGTAGCCCGCCAGCCCCTCGCCCGGCGAGTCCTGGTTGACCTCTTGCTGACGGTGTGATCTTCAGTAGGTCACCATGTCAACGTGTGTCAGTTTCTTCATTTTTCTTTTCTCAAAATGGGGAAAATGGACCAGTCTCATTGGGTTGTCATGAGAGTAATAAAATGATGGAAAAGAAGCACTTAAGGGGCAGGCCCTGGACGACAGGGACTGAAGGAGTCCTGGATTCGGGAGACCGAGGCGCCCCAGGGGCCCGGGTAGGAAGGAGGGACTGTGTCAGAGCAGGCTGGCCCCAGGGGCCCGGGCAGTAGGCTGCTCTAGGGTTCGCCTGGAAACGTGGGTTGGATTGGATTGGATAGCAAGAGAGGAGTGTTAGGACATCCTGGGGAGGAGTGGTTTTGCACCCACTCCCTGCGGAGAGGCATCTGGCAGCGCCTGGGGAGATCTGTGGTGGTGCGTGAGGAGCTACTGGCATCTTGTGATGCTCCATGTCCCACTGCGCACAGGATGCCGGGCATTCACCCACAGCCAGGCTCATCTGGCCCAACACGACCCGGTTTTAGGTTGGGAAGCTGCGCGCATGGGTTAGTGTCTGGGTTTCATCTTGGGAAGGCTTCGTTATTGAGGGAAATTTGATGTCTCTGTTTTGCTGGGTGTTGTGTAATGTTTGGGTATGGCCAGAGAGCAGATCAGAGGCTCAGGAGCAGAAAAGAAGGCTGTGTTTAAAGAAAGGCAGTGCGAGGCACAGGGGCATGGAGACGTGGTGTGGACATGGGTGGGGGATGCTCCTGGCCAATCGCTTGCACGGCAGCCAGGAAAGGAGGCTGAGGGTGCGTGGCTTTCCCTTAGTGCCCAGGGCCCAAGAGAGCTTCATCTTCACAAATGATGCAGTTTTGCTGGCAGGCTGGTATTCTGCAGAGCTCAGAGCGCATGGGCTGTGGGATTGCGTCTGTTTCCTGGAGGCTGCAGCAGTGACGCAGCACACGTCTTGTCTTTCAGTGCCCATGGCGCTACCGAAGACAAGCTTGGAAACTCTGAAGCACAAAATCAACCCCTCGGCGGGTGAGACGCTCCCACAAGCGGTGGATGTGCTGCTGTACACGCCCGGTGAGGCCCCTCGCTGCTAGCTTTCAGACGACCTGATGAGCTCAGGTTTGGGTTCAGGGTCAGCCCTGAAGTGAAAGGGGAGCCAGTGTCATGGGATGAGTGCTGCTTTCTGAGGTAAAGTGCTGAGTGACAGGTGTGCAGCTGGCGTGACTGCTCCATGGACTCAGCCTCACGGTGCCCAGAGCCAGGAGCCATGGGGGATGGAAACGGGGCCAGCACTTCAGCTCCCCCCAGTGCCACCATCCCTCACCTTCTAGAGCAGTCGACGGTCACACTAGCACTTTCTTTTTTTGAGATGGAGTCTCGCTCTGTCGCCCAGGCTAGAGTGTAGTGGTGCAATCTCGGGTCACTGCAACCTCCAACTCCTAGATTCAAGCTACTCTCCAGCCTCAGCTTCCCGAGTGGCTGGGACCCGGGTCGCCTGCCGCCATGCCGGGCCGACACACTAGCACTTTCTAAAGCACTCCTGCCACGTGTTTCCCCAGAAGCCCTTAATCGCATCCTCTTGTCAATGTGATAAGGCGATGGTGCCCCTGATGTGTGCTGTCCTAGAAACTGACCGACACGGAGCCTGTACGGCCTGAGTGCCTACTGGTGCCTCTTCTCCACTGGGTGCGGCTGCACCTGCCTCCTGTGCCTTCTGGGACCCTGTGTGCTGCAGCAGGGTGGTGGCAGGAGAAGGAAGTGGGTGTGGCCCAGGGTCTCCATAGAAACAAGATGGCTGTCATGTTGTGTGTTTGAAGTGCGGGAAACACTATTTAATTCTGACTTACGGAGAATGCAGCAGGGGAGCTTATGCTGAGGGTTCATGGTGTGGAAAACAAAGGAGCACAGTTCTAGGCAGAAAAGATTTTTATTTGTTGTTGATTTTTTTGAGTCAGGGTCTTGCTCCATTGCCCAGGCTGGAGTGTAGTTGTGCAATCACAGCTCACTGCAGCCTCGACCTCCTGGGTTCAAGTGATCTTCTTGCCTCAGCCTCCTGGGTAGCTGGCACCACAGGCATGTGTCACCAGACCCAGGTGATTTTTAGAGATCTGTGTAGAGATGGGGTTTCACTATGTTGCCTAGGCTGGTCTCGAACTCCTGGGCTGAAGCGATAGCCCCTCACCTGGCCTCCTTGAGTGCTGGGATTACAGTTGTGAGCTGCTGCACCCAGCCCAGGAGGGCTTTGTAAATTGTCATTTTGTTGGTTGCATCTGTGTCTGCAGGAGTCACCTGGAGGCATCATGGATGCACCATCACCACATCTCACAGGCAGTGTCCACTTCACACAGCGCCTGGCCATTCCCACACGGAGCTCCCACTTCAGGTGGGCAGAGAGGCTGTGCGTGAAGCGATTTCCCTGTAAGAGAGTTTTCCTTTCTTTACGGCCTGCCAAGAAACCCAGGAATGAGACAGACCCTGTCTGAGTGGCCACGGGGCATCCTCAGGGCCGTCCGTGTGAGGCTTGCCAGCTAGGCTGGCTCTGTGCCAACTTTGCTGGAGATGAATCCACAGACCAGGACACTCTGGCCGTGGCATCTGAATCCATGGTACTTTTAGGTCCTGGCTGGTTTCCCTGAAATGAAACTGACTTTGGACTTCCCATTGTGATGGGTGAGGAGTTCAGGTGGCTGCCCCTCCAGGAGCATCTCTAAGCCCCACAGAGAAGAACATGGAAGCCGCCTTTTCCTGTGGCTGCCGATTCTGGAAGGGGTGGCTGAGAAGCCGGTAGCCAAGCAGGGCTTTTGCAAGCCTTGTGGGGGGACAAATGGTGGCGTCAGGCCCCCTCATGAAGGGGGAGTCCTGTTACTCCCTTTAGCTTGGGGCTGGGTCTCCACCAGGTTCAAAGGAGTTAGGAGAACCAACCGCAGGCCCTGAGGCCAGCCCAGGCTCTGCTCGGGGGAGTGTGCCTCTCAGAGAGGGCAATGTCTCACCCATGGGGGCAACAGACCACTGGAATCGCACCCCAGAAAGACCGGGAGGCCTGCTTTTCCCGACTCAGGACAGAGGCAGCACCACAGGGCCGGGGGACGCTCGAATATCCTCAGGGGCAAGGTGAAATCTCAGCCCTTCAGACCACACGGGGAGCAGGCCCCAGGGGGCTGAAAACTACACGTGGATGCTAACAGCAGGCAAACGTGAATAATGAAAGCAAGCACACTTCTAGCTGGAGAGAAGAACATTTTCATGACTTTATGGTAAGGGAAAAATTCATAAATTGCGTATAAAAATAGCAACCATAAAGGAAAAGAATGGTGAATCTGACCATATTAAAAGCGATGATTTTATTATTATCATTTTTTCTGAGACAGGGTCTGGCTCTGTCTCCCAGGTTGGAGTGTGGTGGCACAATCACGGATCACTGCAGCCTCTGCCTCCTGGGCTCTAGCGATCCTCCCACCTCCGCCTCCCAGTTAGCTGCACTGCAGGTGCACACCACCATGCCCAGCCAAGTTTCGTATATTGTTTTTGTAGAGATGGGGTTTTGCCATGTTGCTGAGGCTGGTCTTGAACTCCTGAGCTTGAGCAATCTGCCTGCCATGGTGTCCAGAGTGCTGGGTTACAGGTGTGAGCCACCACAACCGGCCAAAAGCAATGATTTTAAAAAGACGACACTTTTTTCCTCCTTTCCAATGAGCTGGTTTAATTTGTGGGGATACAGAATTGAGGGTAGAAGGCCCAAGAGCACCCTCTGGCCGGCTTCTGGGCTGGTTTCCCTCAGGTGGGAAGGACGGGGTGAGAAACCACTGAAAACGTAACGTGTCACTGTCAGACTTTTTTTTTTTTTAAATAAAAGTTTATTCTTGAATGTGCAGCAGGCTGCAGGGTAACGCTCACTCTAGCTGAAGGTGGTGAAAGCTTCCTGGCAGGGGTGCAGGTGTTGAAACAGGAGTGGAGGCTGGGCTGCCGCCACTCAGGCACAGGGAGCTGCGTGCCTTGCGCCAGGGGTCTTAGTTCCACCTGTGGCCGGGCCTGTGCCTTCTGCCCCTGGAGGTTCTGGTTCTACTTGCTCTCTGCTGGAAGCTCATCATTTTGTCCCTCTCCTGGGCCTGCTGCTTGTGCTGTCGTGGAGGCTTCATGCCATCTTCACGTCTGGACACGACATTTATGGCCCCTTCCCCAGACCCTGCCATCCCAGTTTGTAACTTACACGTTCACTCTCTTCAAAAGCCACTTTGAAGAGAGTGAACGTGTAAGTTACAAACTAGGAAGGTGCTTGAAAGTGGGTGCTGCCAAAATCGTTGCTTTTAATGCAGTCAGATTCACCAGTCTTAGTATTTTTATATGAATTTATGAATACAGCACCATGGAGTCCGTTAGGGGCTCGTATCCAGAACACCAGAACAGCTGGCTGGGTGAGCCTGTGGTCCCAGTGAGGCAGAAGTGTGGCTGGAGCCCTGGAATCAGAGCCCGCAGTTTGCCGAGATCGTGTCTGAATGCTGCTGCACTACAGCCTGGGCAGCATGGCAAGACCCTATCTCTAAAAAAATATATAATAACAGTAGGACAGCTGCAAACTAGGGAGAGTGAGGCATAGACACTTCCCACAGGAGGGCATGGAGTGGCCAGCTAAAGGCAGCAGGTTCAAGAGCAATTAGAGAAATGCAATTAAACCACAGTCTGAAAGCGCCACACACTTAGAATGGCCAAAATTAAAAAGCTGGACACCACCAAGTGTTGGGGAAGATGTGGAGACGCTGCTCATGAGGTGGCCCCTGCTGCCGTCTCCAGCTGCTCTCCCTCCTTCCCTCCTTCCCTCCCTCCCTCCCTCTTTCCCTCCTTCCCTCCCCTGCTCTCTCCCTTCTTTCCTCCCTTCCTCCCTCCCTCCCTTTCTCCCTCTCCCTCCTTCCCTCCCCTGCTCTCTCCCTCCCTCCCTCCCTCCCTCCCTCCTTCTTTCCCTCCCTCCCTCCCTCCTTTTCTCCCTCTCTCCCTCCTTCCCTCCCTCCCTCTCTCTCTTCTGGGCCTACCTGCTCCCTCTTCCACTTCCCTCTGCCTGGCTGTTTTCTCTGGTGAATGCTCACTCAGCCGCAGGTCCTGGCTTAGCAAAGCTCCCGGGCATTCAGCTCTGCCCGTCGGCGTGGCCCTCTCACCAGCCAGCTGCTCCTTTGACTCTGAGCTCCCGGAGGGCAGAGCAGCCTCTGCAGGGGCCCATCTTTGTATGTTCAGCACCTAGCATGGACTTGCAGCTAAGGAGGGCCCGGGAGACACCCGAGCAGTGGCACCAGTCAGGTACCACTACAGCAAAGCACTTCTTCCTAACAGTTTTCGGCTGCCCTTCTCTTTAGGGCATCTTGACCCAGCTGAAAAAGTTGAAGATGCTCACCCCAAGTTATGGTGTGCTCTGAGCGAAGGCAAGGTGACTGTGTTCGACGCTTCTTCATGGACAGTCCACCAGCACTGCTTTAAAGTGGGCGCTGCTAAGGTGGTGAGTACACGAAGCGTCAGGAAAGCTGCCTGTGCATTCATGCCCGATTCTGAAACCTGAGTGTGATCTCCCGTATTTGACAGGAGGATGCGAGCTCCTTCACGGCATTACTCACTTTCTGTAAACAGGGTCTTAACTTTTACCTCGAGATTTTATATTAAGTGTAAGCTTGTTCCAACCTTCTACTTAATATTCTTATTGAGGGAGACAGAGGGCTTATTGACAGAGGGCTTTGACTCTGTCATCTAAAAATAGATTTCAGGCCACGCCCCCCCCAATACATTGCAGTGGCTCACACCTGTAATCCCAGCACTTTGGGAGGCTGAGGTGGGTGGATCATTTGAGCCCGGGAGTTTGAGACCGGCCTGGGCAATAGAGTGAGACCCCGTCTCTACAAAAAATACAAAAATTAGTCAGGTGTGGTGGAGCATGCCTTTAGTCCCAGTTCCTTGGGAAGCTCAGGTAGGAGGATTGCTTGAGTCCATGAGGTTGAGGCTGTAGTGAGCTGAGATTGCACCACTGCACTCTAGCCTGGGCAACAGAGCCAGACCCAGTCTCAAACAAACAAACAGTAATCGTAGTAATAAAAATCAAAAATGTCAGGTCTGTGAAGTGGAGCCACTGTGGTCTCTGCCTGCTTATCAGAGGCCTCACACCACCCTTTGGGAACAACTCCTTTTTCTCTTTTCTGAGACAGGCTCTTGCTCTGTTGCTCAGGCTGGAGTGCAGTGGTGTAGTCATGGCTCACTGCAGCCTTGACCTCCTGGGCTCAAGTGATCCTCTTACCTCAGCCTCCCTAGTAACTGTGACTATAGGTTCACACCACTATGCCTGGCTAATTTTGTGTTTTTTTTGTGGAGATGAGGTTTTGCCATGTTGCCCAGGCTGAGAACGCTGTCTCACATCCTGCACTGGAGCGCTAAGCTTCCTGTGCGTAGCAGGCCTTAAAATAGCCCTCCAGTGTCTCCTGTGCACCCTGGTGTTTCCTGGGGATGCAGTGGTGACTGGGTCTCACTTGGACCAAAAGAGGAGACAGCTCCCACTGCAGTGACTTGTTATCCAGTTGTCCCTGCGTGCCAGGTGGCAGAGGCCAGGGCCCAGCCAAACTCTGTGTCCACTCGTGGCACATGATTCCTTTCCGTTAGAGCAAGCTTTTCCAGTCTGTGGCCCGCAGCTGCACGTGGCCCATGTTGGCTTTGAACGAGGCCCAACACAAATGCGTCAACTTTCCTAAGACATGATGAGTTTTTCTCTGCAGTCTTTTCCTTTTAGCTCATCAGCTATGATTAACGTTCATGTATTTTATGTGTGGCCCAGGACAGTTCTTCGTCCAGGGTGGCTCAGGAAAGCCAAAAGACTGGACACCCTGATTCAAAGCCAATTTGAACTGCTTCTGATAATTGAAAACAAATGCTACTGTGAATGCATTTTTAGTGATGTGTCCGTGGCAGTGCCATGGTGTCCCCCTTCCGTGACCATGCTGTCTTGAGTGTAGGAGCTAGGAGTCCTGCCCTGCTCATCTCTCCAGGCCCCCAGGGGCCCCTCCTGCCTCCAGACCGCCATTTCTTGGGGATTTTCCCTGTTTGCTGCGGCTGTGTGTGCACTTCTCTACACCCCCGTGCTCTGCGGCCCTGCACGCCCCCACTGAGTGCTGCCCGTCCTCTGTCCATTTCTCCTGTTCTCACTCACGGATTCACAGATGACTTCCACGTTTCAGGTGCATTTAGTACTTTCCAGAGTGTCCTCACATAGCCCTCCTCCAGTCCGGCGGGTTTGTCCTCTGAGCTGCCCCGTGGGATCTGCCGGGAAATCCTCATGCCTTACTCCTTGAGCATGAGAGCATTTATTTTTTTTACATGATTAATGTGAAAAGAACACTCCAGTGCCCAAGTATATATTAGGCATTGTTGGGTATCAGTTTTTTTTTGAAAGGGTCTCACTCCTTTTCCAGCCCATGGCTGGAGTGTAGTGGTGCAATCACGGCTCACTGTAGCCCCTGACGTCCTGGCTTCAGTGATCCCCCCTCCCCACCTCAGCTTCCCGAGTAGCTGGGATTACAGGTGCGCCACCACACCCAGCTAATTTTTGTATTTTGAGTAGAGACGGGGTTTTACCATGCTGCCCAGGCTGGCCTCGAACTCCTGGGCTCAAGTGATCCACCCGCCTCAGCCTCTCAAAGTGCTGGGATTACAGGTGTGAGCCACCACGCCCGGCAATTTTGATGGCAGTGTTCCTGAGTCTAAAAATAATGTGGCAATCCATGGCACAGTATGTGCTTGCAAAACTGCTATAAAACAAATATTGTGAATTCAAATATATACTGCCGAGAGGGCTACATGTTAGCAAGGTGATAAGATTGCTAAATCATTTACCCCGTGTTCAAATAATGAGTCTCAGATGATAAAGGCACAGGATCCGTGATACAGTAAAAATATTTACCAAAGTCTAATAATGCTTTAAACCAAAAAAAAGGAAAAATTAGGGAAATTATTTTTCTAAATTTAATTTCAGTTCATTTTTAGTTATAAGCATTTCAACCCTGGGCACAGTGGCTCACGCCTGTTATCCCAGCATATTGAGGGGCTGAAGCAGGAGGATTGCTTGAGTCTGGGAGTTCAAGACCAGCCTGGGCAACATGGGGATACCCTATCTCTACTAAAAATTCAAAACATTAGCTAGACATGGTGGGACACGACTCTAGTCCCAGCTACTTGGGAGGCTGAGGCAGGAGAATTGCTTGAGCCTGGGAGGCTGAGGCTGCAGTGAGCCATGACCATGTCACTGCACTCCAGCTTGGGTGACAGGTTGAGATCCTGTCTCAAAAAAAAAGTCTAATTTCAAAAAGTCTCAATCGTTGTTCTGACTGCTTAGCCAGGAGCCCTGAGCACGTCTCTAGCCACTGGGAGCACTGCCAGTTTTGCCTGTTCCTGCACAGTCGGGTCTCATCCTTTGGAGATCCTGTACCTGCAAATTCATCTACTGGCTAATACTTATCTGTAACTCCTCAAACAAATCCTTATGGTGCTTTCTTGGTGATCCACGTACATGCACGTGCCCAGAGGGGGCAAAAACTGGAGTCGCCTGATGTGCATTTTCGGGGCCAACGAGTGTCCTCTCCTCGGCCTGATTGGTGCCGCGGTCTTCACATTTTTTGTGTCTTGTTGGTGGTTTTGCCATTTAAGATAGCCTCAAGCATCGAGCTCCCAAAGACAAGGAGGTGGTGACGCGTCTTGCAGAGAAAATGCACGTGTCAGATGAACTTTGTTCAGGCCGCAGTTACAGTGCTGGCGGCCGTGGGTTCCATGTTAGTGAATCAACCATACATAGCTAATCAGGTGTCTGTGAACAGAAGCATGCAGAGAACAGGGCTGTGTACTGATGGGTTGGTGAGAACGTCACAGGACCCTGAGCTGGCGTGTCTCCTAGGAGCAATGGTTCCATACCCGCTCCTTCAGCATTTGCAGTAAATGTATAGAACAGAACTTCACTGGTAACGAGAGCTGACTGTGTTCTCATGTTCCCGTGGCCTCTGTAGAACTGCATGGTGATGGCAGACCAGAACCAGGTGTGGGTGGGCTCGGCAGACTCCGTCATCTACATCATCAATGTCCACAGCATGTCCTGCAACAAGCAACTCACAGATCACCGCTCCAGCGTCACGGACTTGATCGTGCAGGACGGACAGAAGGCGCCCAGGTGCAGGCAGGCTCTGCTGGGAGAAGCGATTGTTTGGCTTCTGGGTGGGGCAGAGGGCACAGAGGGTAGGGGTCCCAAGGCTCATGCCCACAGGGGCCAGGCAGGGCATACAGAGTGAAGTGGACCTGGAATGAGAAAAGCTGGGTGGTGTCCTTGGTCCCCTTCTGCTCATGGCTGCAGAGAACCCACAAGACCAATACGAGCCAAGGGTGGTGATGGAGGTGCCACACCCAGCCTTCCTGCCGAGCTTACTGTGGGCATGGCAGCCTGGGGAGCCCTGAGAGGGCACAGTCTCCCAGAGGAGCACCAGCCATGGTGTCAGAAGCCTGCACTCCTGGGAGGTCACCTGAGTGCTCAGTGTTGGCCTGGCCTGCCAGGTCGCTGCTGTCTCATGATGGGAGTGGCACTGGACACAGTGGACATCCAGGGAGATGGGAGGGGGGTGGGGTCTCCTCAAGCAGAGGCTTGTTGAGGGGAGGCTGCCTCCCAGTTGGTCCAGGCAGCCCCAGCCCTGCATGTGGTGCTGCGCTCCCCACTCCTTTTCCCCTTAGTGTTGGGGGTGCCCTGTCTGGGTGGGAAAGGAGGTGCTAGCCTGGAGGCAAAACTGGCTTAGGAGGTGCCGGGGTGGTACAGGGCACAGGCTCACGCCCTGCCCCACCCACAGCTGCCTGCACCTGCAGCCGGCCATGTCACCAGTGAGCTTTGTAGAGCAGGCCCCCTGTGTGAACGGAGCATACCAATGAGGCTCCATTTCAGTTCATGGTCACGTCATGGCTCTGTGACCAACAGCTCATAGAGCCTGTGGCCCCTGGTGGTAGGACAGGTGGGCATCCCCAGAAACCCACCCTTTTCCCCCGAATCAGTTCATTTGAGCCAAGCCTGGCTGTGGCCACATTCGGAGTATGAGTGCATGTTATTATCATGTTCGCATGTTACCCATGTTGAGCACGTTTTCTCTAATGGTGACTTGGTTCTTTCCTGGGTTAAGACGTGTGCAGTGTTTTCAAGGGCCCAAGTTAAAGGTGTGCGTGTTTTGTGCCCCCAGCGAGGTGTACTCATGCAGCGTGGATGGCACAGTGCTGGCGTGGAACGTGCGCACGCTGCGGGTGACCAGTCGCTTCCAGCTGCCAAGCGGTGGCCTCACATCCATCAGACTGCACGGTGGCCGCCTGTGGTGCTGTAAGTCCGGCCCCCATCAGAGTGGCACCCTAGTTCCTTGCTCTGGGGAAAGGATGCCAAGCAGAAAGCGGCTTTCCTCTGCTTCACGCCTCTCCAGGCTGGATTTTAAACACTGCCTCCTTTTCTGCACTTGCAGCAGGCTCTACTCCATTTGCGTTGCTGCTCTTGGGGTTCCCAGGCCTCCCTCTGCTTTTCTACCCAGTGGCCAATGGGACGCCTGCTTGCCTGGATGCACCACTGCTCTGCTGGCCCTCACCTTGGCTTTCGCTGTGCCTTTTGCTGTGCCCTGCTCTGGGGTTGAAGCCGGCCCAGGTATCCCCTGGAGTCATGGCTGCTTCTCCCGGGAGGACTCTGTGCACGTCACGTCTCCACACCTGGGGCCAGCCGGCGAGCCCGTGCCATGTTCCCCTCGGCCACTTGGCACAGAGCTGTGGCCTGGGACTCTCCATGGACCCAGGCTGAGCATTTTGCCAGGGGTGATGGGAGGAGCGGGAGCAGGTGCTTTGCCTGGAGGCTCGTGTCTGCATTTCTGGACCCTCCGGAGCACAGAAGTTGCCTGTACTTCGAGGTCTTCCTCGGAATGTGCTGGATTACATGAGTGACAACTGGGAATACGTTTTCTTTTTCGTAATGGAAGCATGGTTCACACGTAGCAAAACCCACCAGAAAGGGCTCAGTTTGTTGCATTTTGTCAAACATGTAAACTACATAACCTTGAAACAAATCAAGATGCGTAGTGTTTCCATCACAGCTGAAGTGTCTGTGCCTTTTCAGGGGGTACAGGTCACTCTGGATTTGGGATTTACAGAACTTTCTGTAAATGGACTCTACAGTATGCATCCTTCTGCACCTGGCTTTATTCAGTCGGCAGAATGTGTTGAGGGTTCAGCGCTGGCGTTCAGCATCAGTATCAATAGCTCGCTCCTTCTTGCGTCTTGTGCATACGGAGCCACTTGGTCATCCTTCCCCTGCCCCAGGGGGACACTGGGTACCTCTGCTTAACTGTCTGAAGAACTGTTAGAGTGTTTTCTGAAGTGGCGGGAGCAGCTTCCACCCCACCTGCGGTCTCAGGGTTCGTTTCTTCACATCCTCACCCAAACCGGTTCTCACCTGTTTTTATTGAAGCCATCCCAGTGGGTGTGAAGTGGTGTCTTGAGGTTTGGCTTTGTGGCTCCCTCACGGCTGATGGTGCTGAGTGCCCTGCCCTGTGCCCGGTGCCCCTCGACGCCGCCCCTGGAGCAGTGACTGTGCAGGCCCCTGCCCACTGCTCCGCCCACTTTCAGGGCAGCAGCGACGTGTCTGGGTGCGAGCCAACGACGGTGCCTCTTCCCCTCCTCTGATTTCTTTTGTTCTTCCTTTCCTTTGGATTGAATATTTTTATGTTAAATTAACCTTCTTTCTTGTTTTTAAGCATTGTATTTGTTGTGTTTTGTGGTGGTCGCTCTAAGAATTGCAACTGCAACCTTAACCGATCACCTTCCTCAACGCCGATACTGCCTCATGGAGAGGGCACGAAGCTCACAGTATTTCACTTAAGCAGTCAGTGATCTTTTATGAAAAATTAGGAAACTGCCCATATATTTACCTTTACGGTGAGCTTCATTTCTTCCTGGAGACCCAGGTTTCTATCTTACATTTTTTTCCCAGTAGCCGGAAGAATTTCCTTCAGCATTTCATAGAATTTGAGTCTGCTGGAAACAAATTCAAGGCTGATGGATAGTTCTTATTTTTTCTAGCTCCTTAGAAATATCATCCCACTTTCCTCTTTCTTTGTTCCTGATGAGAAATCTGCCATCATTCATGATTGTTTGGCTGCATATGTCAGTTTTCTGGAGCTACTGTAAAGGCTCATCTCTGGCTTCCGTTAGTTGCACTGTGTGCCTAGGTATGAAGATCTCTGTGCTGGTCCTGCTTGGGGTCTGTGGTCACACATTTCGGAAACATTTTAACCATTATCTTTTCCAACACACCTTTGGCCCTCCTTGCCCTCTTTATATATATATATAATATATAATCCCCACTTGGTACGGTCCCAGAGTCTTGGGCACTGTTACAATTTTTTTCATTCTCTTTTCTTTCTGTACTTTGTTTGGATAAGCCCTGAACCTTTCTTCCTGCTGTTAAATCCTTCCGGTGAATTTTCATTTTAGTTCTGTAGCTTCCATCTCTCTTCGGAATTCATTTCTTCATGCATTCTGTTGATATCTTCCTGGAAGTTTTAAAATATATACCTGGGTGTGGTGGCTTACACCTGTAGTCCCAGCACTTTGGGAGGCTGAGGCAGGCAGATTACCTGAGGTTAGGAGTTCAAGACCAACCTAGCTAATGTGGTGAAACCCCGTCTCTACCAAAAATACAAAAACTAGCCAGGTGTGGTGGCGCATGCCTGTAATCCCAGCTACTCAGGAGGCTGAGGTACAAGAATCGCTTGAGTCTGGGAAGTGGAGGTTGCAGTGAGCCGATATCATGCCACTGTACTCCAGCCTGGACCAGAGTGAGACTGTCTCAACAAAAAAAAGTTTTACCACAGAGTTGTAATTATTGGTGTAAAGTTGTTGTCTCCTAGATACTGGATCATCTGTGGTTCTATTTTCTGTTTTCTCTTGGTGTTGAGTCACATTTTGATGTTTCACATGTGTAGTAACTTTTTCATTGATGCATGATAGATGTCCACACTTTGGGGGTACATGTGACAATTTAACACATTCATGTGATTTGTGCAGGTCAGATCAGTGTACTTAAGATACTCATTACCTTAAATGTTTGCCATTTCTTTATGCTAAAAACATTTAAATTATTCTCTGCTATTTTGATATGTGCAGTAAATTATTATAAACTATAGTCATCCTAAGGATCTGTTGACAACTAGGTATTGTTCTACCAAATTGTATATGTGGGCTGGGTACAGTGGCACATGCTTGTAAGCACTTTGGGAGGCCAAGGCAGAAGGATTGCTTGAGGCTGGGACTTAAGAGACCAGCCTGGACAACATAGCAAGACCCCGTCTCTATAAACAAACGTTTTTTAAAAAGAAAAAGAAAACTTGGAGCTGGGCTCAGTGGCTTGCTCCTGTAATCCCAGCTACTCAGGAGGCTGAGATGGGAAAATTGCTTAAGGCCAGGAGTTCGAGGCTGCAGAGACCTATAAGGGTCTCACTCCAGCCTGGGAAACAGAGCAAGAGCCTCTCTCTAAAAAACTATAAAAACCCCAAAACATACATTGGTACCCATTAACCAACTTCTCTTCACCCTCCCACCCACCCTTCCTGGCCTTCAGTATCACCAGTCTCCTGTCTTCACGAGATCGACTCACTCACATGTGGGAGCCCAGCAGCGGTTTTGGTATCTGGTCATGCTGGCTTCCTCGAGTGAGTCTAGAAGTGTTTCCTTGGAGACTTTCATTAGGATTGGTATTCGTTCGTTCTTAAACGCTTGTAGAAGTCAGAAGTGAAGAGGCTTTGCTTTGACGGGAGAAGTTTTGTTGTGACTTTGATTTCGTTACTGATGACTGGTTTGTTGAAGTTTCCTATTTCTTGGTGGTTCAGTCTTGAGTTGGGTTGTGTGTGTCCAGGAATTTATTCTGTTCTTCTAGCTTTTCCCATTTTTCGGCATGTAGCTGTTGAGAATGGTCTGTGGTGATTCTTTGTATTTCTGTGGTCTCATTTGCTGTGTCTTCATTTCTGATTTATTTGGGTCTTCTCTCTCTTGTTCTTAGTCTAGCTAAAGGTGTGTAGATGTCTATTTTTTTTTTTTGAGACGGAGTTTCGCTCTTGTTACCCAGGCTGGAGTGTAATGGCGCGATCTCGGCTCACTGCAACCTCTGCCTCCTGGGTTCAGGCAATTCTCCTGCCTCAGCCTCCTGAGTAGCTGGGATTACAGGCACTCGCCACCATGCCCAGCTAATTTTTTGTATTTTTAGTAGAGATGGGGTTTCACCATGTTGACCAGGATGGTCTCGATCTCTTGACCTCGTGATCCACCTGCCTTGGCCTCCCAAAGTGCTGGGATTACAGGCTTGAGCCACCGCGCCCGGCCCTAGATGTCTATCTTTTAAAAACTACTTTTCATTTTGTTGGTCTTCCATATTTTCTTCCATGTGCAGTTTTTCTATTTCTGCTCTGATCTGTATCATTTCTTCTAATTTGGGATTGGGTCTGTTCTTGCTTTTCTAGTTCCTTGAGGTGTGTCATTCAGTTGTTTCTTCGAAGTCTGTCCTTTTTGGATGTAGGTGTTTATTGCTTCCCCCTTAGCGCTGCTTTCGCTGTCTCCCATGGATTAGGGGTTGTTGTATCTCCATTTTCATTTGTTTCAAGACAATTTTTAAATTTCTTCCTCTTTTCTTCATGGACCCAGTGTTGTTCGGGAGCGGGCTGCTTAATGTCCTTGTGCTCGGTTTCGCTTACTGATTTCTAGCTTTGTTCTGAAGATGCTTGGTAAGATTTCTACTTTTTTGAAATCGCTCAGACTTCTTTTGTGGCCTACGATATGGTCTCTTCCAGAGCATCTTCCACGTGCTGATGAAAGATCGCGTCTCGGCCGCAGTTGGGTGAAATGTTCTGTGAACAGCAGGCCTCTCTGGTCCAGCGTGTGCTTGAACTCCAGGGTTTGTTACTTCCTGGCTAGGGGATTGCTGAGTGGGGTGCTGAAGTCCCCTGCTGTGACTGTACTGCAGTCGGTCTCTCCTTGAGATTGGTCAGTATTTATGTACCAGGGAGCTCTGGTGTTGGGTGCGTGAATATTTTAATTGTTCTGTCCTCTTGCTGAATTCACCCTTTTATCATTATATTGGGACCTTATTTGTCTCTTAGAATCTCTGATTTGTAGTCTGTTCTGATACAAGTATAGCTTTAAAGAGCATTTGGTGTGTTCTGGCAGGTCATTAAATGACCGGCAGGTCACTTTGATCCCATGCAGAGGCTTGGTTTTAGCTTTTCTAGGGTGAGTCTATTTCAGTTTTGACCCCAGTCCTGGAGCGTACCCCTCAGTTCTGGTGTGTGGTCTTCATTCTTAATGCATGGCCTTTGAGATTTCCAGGGACACCCAAGCCGTAACCAACCCTTTCTACTTTGGATAAGCTAGAGCAAGCTTGTCCAGCCCATGGCCTGGGGGCTGCATGCGGCCCAGGATGGCTTTGCATGTGGCCCAACAAAAATTTGAGAACTTTTTAAAAAAGTTATGAGATTAGTTTTTGCAAATCAGCTGTTGTTGGTGTTAGTGTACTTTATGTATGGCCCAGGGAAGCTGAAGGGTTGGACACCCCTGAGCTGGAACTGTTATTAACCTCTCCTTTCTCTAGCCCCAGGAAGCAATGAAATGCCTTCTTGGTTCCAGAATGTTCCAGCTACCACTTTCTGCTATTTATTTGCAGTTTAGGCAGCAGCCAGGGATTCGAGGACATTTATGTGTATTTTGGGGTTCCCTCATCTTGAGGCTTTTTCCTCCATTTCCAGCCATGCCGGCAGCCCCAAACCTACCTCAGCCAGTCCGGGCTGCTGTGCTCTGCCAGAACTTGGACTCTTTGGAGCCCTGGGGAAAGCTGGGTGACTGCAGTGCTGCACACTCGCTCCCCTTCTTTCAGGGAACGGGTCCTCAGCTCTTCTTGGTCTCCAGGGACCGTCACGCGTGCGTGTGTGTGTGTGAGTGAGAAGTTGTCCTCTGCAGTTGCATTTTGGATTAATCTAGCCGACCAGTCCATGGGCTGAAAGGTACCTGCTGAAGATAGCCAGGGAGACCAAAGAGGTGAGGATGGACAAGAGTTTTTGTCTGAGGGGGCGTCTCACTATGTTGCCCAGGCCGGTCTTGAACTCCTGGGCTGTAGCAGTCTTCCTGCCTCAGCCTCCCACTGTGCTGGGTTTACAGGCGTGAGCTACCATGCGGGCCGGCAGCCTCGTTTTAAGTGTTGTATCTTTACACACGAGCCTCTTCACTTTCCCATTTGACTTGTCTGAATGCAACAAGTGGTTTTCCTGAACCACACTGAGGAAGGTACAAGAGGAACCTGGGCTTTCCTCAGGTAAACTTGGAGGCCATTTGCTTATGAGGTTATTTCCAGTCTTTCTCTAATGAGGATAATGAGCAAAAATTGTGGCCACTCATCAGAGGTTCGCACTTGCAAGATTTGGGTCAGGCCTTGTCTTGTTTCCATCTGGGTATCTGTGGGTGCAGTGGCGCAGCCTGCAAGATAGATAGCATGGAGCGGGGTGGCGGTGCCCTAATCCTCCCAGCGCCCTGAGCAAGGTGGGGCTGGGGGTGCCCCGGGGTGGTCCTTCCATGTCAGCCCCGAGGCTGGGATGAGCGGCCCCCTCTGGTGAGGGGTACCACCAAGGTGGAGTGTTGCTCAGAAGGATGGCGGCTTGGGCCATTTTCTAGAAGGAGCTGGACCTCTGCCCCCCGTCACCCATGCTGGGAGGTTAACATCTGCCAGGCTGCTGGGTGCACTGCGGGGTGGGCTGTGGCCTTCTGGGCATCTGGGCTTGGATCCAGGCATGGGCATTGGATGCTTGCTGACTGGGCAGCCCCTTCACCTTCCTGGAGTCTTCAGTGTTGAAAGAGTGAGATGTGAACCCCATGCTTTCCACTGCAAAGGGCACTGAGGGTGGGGAGGCAGGAAGCGAGGGCACTGTCTCCCTCAAAGGCGCAGAGAGTGCCAGATGCCAGCAGCAGAGGCCCGGAACCTGGGCCCGGGGGGCGGGCATGGAGCCCCAGTGGCCTGGACCGGGCTTGCGTGGGAAAGGGGTCATGGGACAAGACCAAAGCTTCAGAAAGGGGCAAGGAGTAGAGAGGCAGAGTAAGGGTGCCCCATGGCCACTGTGCCCCCAGGATGGAGCCCAGCCCCTCAGTCCAGCTGAGGCTGGCAATGGGTACCCGAGACCCACTACCCCCCTTGCCAGCCCCTCACCCCTGTCCCCTGTTCTTCGCCCACTTCCCCAGTTATCCTTACCCTCTCCATTCCTGAGTCCCAGCTGAGAGAAAGCCCTCCCCAGGTCCCTGCCCTCCTCCCACTCCCACGAGGTGTGCTTGGCATACCTCGGGGACAGCAACCAGTCCTGCCCACATCTGTCCCCTCACACGGTGCCCTATGTATGGCAGGCACCCCTACACACAACAGTGTTGGCATCTGAATTCTGATAGTCTGGGCCCGTGCGTTTACGAAGAGTCTGGGGCGGTGTGAGAGCTAGTGGTCCAGCACCGAGGAGGAGCCCCTGTGGGCAAGAGGACTGGTGGGGCGCCCAGTGTGGCACAGGCCCCCTGCACACAGGCTTCAGTGGTCCCTGGCACCCACCGACCTGGCACTCGTAACAGGCAGCAGCAGCCGAAGAGGCTGTTCATGAGTCCGGGAGGACGGTCCTGAGTCTGGCTGAAGGGCTCCCTGTGGGATGCCAGCGCTTGATGTCAGGTCTCGGGAAAAGCACCATCAGCCCAGCTCAGAAGCAAGGAGGGAGGGACGCAAACGCAGCTTAGGTTGAGAGTCGCTGAGGCGGCCAAAGACTGAGGGGCCATTTCTCGGACGAGGCGGGTGCCAGAGGGGCTGCAGTCCTGTGTCCCCTGTGCCCTGTGAAGCCCCCTCCTGTGGCCCTGGGTACCTTCTGCCGCATTGCTTGGGAATCCATCCCTCCCTGTAGGTTGGGGTGGGCGCTGCTGGGCCGGGCCTATTCTCCTGCCCTCCCACTTCCGTGCTAACACTGGGGCTTCAGCGTGGGGCAGTGGAGAGGGAGGGATGCTTGCAGTCAGAGTGTGAGGAAGGAGGGCTGGGCACGCCTCTGTCTCCTGAACGCCGGCTTCGGTCTTCTCTGGAGACCTTGCCTCACATCCATCGGTGGTGCTGCCTCCGACCGCTCACAGATCTCACAGATGTGGAAACTTTCTTGCTTGACAAAAAAGACGTTCTGCTAGAGTGGTTCACAGATGAGAGGGGCACTTAGAACCACACAGGGCGTGTTCCCCAGAGGGTGGGTGTTGTCCCTGAATTCTAACAGTGGCTGTTGGAGCCACTTTGGTTTCAAGTGTAGAAAACCCTGAACCGCCTCTGAGAAGCTGCTGCATCTTCTCGCCACGGTGCTCAAAGCCGTGGGTGAGGGCACAGGATTCCTGTGGTTTCCTCAGCAGCAGCAAGAGAGCTCAGGTGTGGGCATCTTATGTTGCCAGTGATGCTGCCTGGCCCCATCTTAGCTCCTCCCTTCTACAGGTACAGGTAACAGCATCGTGGTCATGACAACGAACGGCTTCCTTCGTCAAGAACTGAAGATTGAGGAGAACTTCACAGACACCAACACCTCCTTCCTGGCCTTCCAGCTCCTTCCTGAGGTATCCCAGCAGGGGCTCTGGGCCCAGCATGCACGTGGCCCGAGGCCCATGGCCCACACTGTGCCCTGTGTTTCAGCAGGAGCAGCTGTGGGCGGCATGTACAGGACGAAGCGAGGTTTACATCTGGAGCCTGAAGGACCTGGCCCAGCCCCCTCAGAGGGTGCCCCTCGAGGACTGCTCTGAGATCATCTGCATGATCCGGGTGAAGAAGCAGGTAGGGTGGAGGGCCCACCACCCCCAGCATCCTGCCAGGTCTCGCTTGCCCCGGCCAGGTCCCCACGCTCCCCAGAGAGCCAGCCACACGCACCCTGTGCCCTCCTGCCCTTGCCTCTCAGGGCCCCTCCAACAGGCATGCGCAGGGTTGGCGCCAGTGGGCACACAGGTCACACGGGCTGCAGGTTTCATGGTGTGCCCCAAGCACTCACAAACCAGGTGTTCCTAGGATCCACAGCAGACTCCCCCAAACTGGGTGGCTTCAAGTGACAGCCTTATTTTCTCACACTACTTGAGGCTGGAGGCCAGAAATAAGGTGTCAGCAGTGCGGCCTCCCTCGGGGGCACCTGCACTCCAGGCCCTTCTCTCTGCCCCCTGCTCATGCGGCCACGGTCCCTGGCTGTGGACGTGGCACTCTAATCTGCGCCTAGGCCACACAGCACTCTCTCCCCCTGTGCCTGTGTCTCTTGTGGGGACGCTGGTCACACTGAATTTCCGAAGCAGCTCACATTCTGAAGTTCGGTGAGGACATGTATTTGGGGGACACTGTTCAACCCATTACGGTCTGCTCTCTCGCCCCCCAAATCCACAGCTGTCCCACATGCAAAATACACTCCCTCCATCACTACATCCCCCAAAGCCCTTGCTCATTCCAGCATCTGTTCTGAGCCCCAAATTTCCACGTGGAGCCAGTACCTTTCCATGTGGGTGAGCTGTGGGGTGGGGTCCACCTGGGGCAGAACCGGCTGCTCTTCCACTGGGAACCTGTGCAGCTAGAAGGTCTGTCTCTTCCCGAAATACAAGGCTGGGCTAGGCAGAGGTCAGACGTTCCCACCCAAAAAGGGAGAAACAGGAAGGAAAGCTGGAGTTCCAGGTCCCGAGCAAGTCTCAGACAATGCGGGGGGAATTCAGTGAGCATCTCCCCAGGACTCTGCTGGCTAGGACTGACAAATAGGAGTTACATATATCTAAGGTATACACAATGCTATTTCAATATACATTGTGAAATAATCACAGTCAAGCCGCTCCATTGCCATATCCGTCACTGTACAGGTGGCTGTTTTTTGGGTGGTGAGAACACTTACAATCCACCCCCAGCACGTTTCCAGCGCTCGACTCAGTTTCGTTCCCTAGAGCCCCTTGGCCGTTAGGTTCTAAGCCTGAGAAGGGTCCTCTGCACCTGCCAGGTGGCCCTGGCCCTCAGCCGGCAGAGCCCTGTCCAGGAAGGAGGTAGTTTTGGGGCACACATGTCAATTTCAGGTAGCTGGGCAGAGCCCTGGCATGCCTAGGAGGGGCTCCTTTCCCCACTAACCCCTCCTGTTTCTCCCTGGCAGGTCTGGGTGGGTAGCCGAGGGCTGTGGCAGGGAACACCCAAGGGGAAAATCTACGTGATTGATGCCGAGAGCAAGACCGTGGAGAAGGAGCTGGTGGCACACATGGACACTGTGAGGACGCTGTGCTCGGCTGAGGACAGATACGTGCTGAGTGGGTCGGGCAAGGAGGAGGGGAAGATCGCCATCTGGAAAGGAGAATAGCGTGGCTGAGCGTGCCAAGCGGAACCATGCCCTCTGTGTGGGGACCGGCTTCCCCCCGTTGCTCCAAAGAGCCCGTCAGGAGCAGAAGCCCCAAGTGGTGAGGGGCAGGGCAGCCCAGGCTCAGCATGGAGCTTCCTTACCGTGTGGTCAGCAGCTTCTCATAGGCCTTTGGGCCCCCTGGCTAAACCTCACGGAGAGTGTGTCCTGCTGGGGTACGTCTCAGGCAGGCAGCCGCATCGTGTTGGTGATAACCTCTATTGAGATGTTACTTTGTGTATTGCCTGGAAATTGCTGGAAACCACAACCATGGGCTGGCATGAAGCCGGAGACTGAGTCACAGGTGACCTGAGGCTCTCACCTCTCTGGTCTTCCTTTCCTTACCTCATGCATTCACTTACCTGGTCCTTAGGCATCACAGAGGAATGCTGGGCTGGGCACCTGATGGTGAGCCCGGGGCCTGCGAGAAGGAAGAGTGGTTCAGATAACAAAGGGTCTGTCTCCTGGCAGAGAAGGGGGGCAGGGCCTGTGCAGGTGGAGGGGACCACAGTGGGATAAGGTTTTTGGGACAGGGGTTGGGCCAGCTGAGGCAAGATGTCTTTTTTCCTTTTCTTTTTAATAATGCACAATTTTTATAATAATCCTAGAGACCTTTTATCTGCCAAAGATCGCAGACCAAAAGAAGTTCCATCTGAAATATGCTCAGGAAACTACACAGAATCTAAAGAAAAAGTAAAATAGCATCATGCGTGGTCTCATATTCCAGTGAAGATGCCCCAGATGAGTGTGCGGTTCAGCCCCTACGTCCGTGTGCGCACTGGATGTGCACGGGCAAGACGCCGCACTGAACTGAACATCTTAGCTGTACACAAAGATTTGCAAAAGGGACCTTTTGTGCTTTTTTACTGTAATGTTGAGATTTCATCACTTAGATGTTCCGTGGAAGGTTCTGGTGTGGCTTCTGGAGCTGGAGACAGCATGTCAGCACATGCTGAGGGCGTGGGGCCTGCCCCCTGGGCACGCATCCATGGGCTGGGCCGTGGAGCCCTGGCTTCTCAGGACACAGCCCCAGAGTTGGCACACCCCGAGTATCTCTGGAGGTGTTTGCCAGGCTCCTGGAACAGGACACCTTCAGAAACTCTGCAGGGCCTCCAGATGGAAAGGCAGGCTGGCTTCTGGTTGGGTCTGCATTTTGGAGAGTCTACACCACAGGCCAGCTTTTGCCCAGGCTTGGCTTCGCATGGCCACTCACCTCTTGGGCGTTCTGACAATGTGGGCAGAGCAGAGCTTTGTGGCTTCATCCTCCCCCAAGGCTGTGCCTACGGCGGGGGCATGATCCCAATTTCTAGCAGGGGAGAGGTTGGAGTTTGCTTTTATAAACACATGAATACTTATAAAAGTCTGTCAAAAATACATGTATAAGTTATTTAATGCCAGTCCTCAGGTAACCTCAGGCATTGTCAGCTTATGGATAATAAATTTTGTTGATTAAACACTGATGTCCAGCTTGCTTCCTCTATCCAGCAGTGACTGGTGGGAGGTCTTGAAAATGGAATGACCCCGGGCCGTTCTGAGCTCCTTCTATCTCAGCACCCATCGCATTTTTAATGCAGACTCTTCATTGTCTTTTTCTCCGTGGTGATAATTTCCAAGATCTTACTTGACAGTGACTGCGTTTTAGGAAATGGTCACTCATATAAAAGAACACAGGTGAACAGAGGCGCTAACAGGGAGTGAGTGTGCTGGGCAGGCACCGTTCTGTGTTTGCCCCGTGTTCTGCAAACGGAATCCTGGCCGGTGGAGTTGACTGAAATGGAAAGGGCACTGTGATGCCTTCGATTTTCCCCCTGTGCTTCGGAGAGATTCCATTACAAATGATTTGTCATGGAAAGGCCCCAAATGAGTAGGAATTCGTGGAACAGACTGTGATGCCATCCCTGCCTCGGTTTTAGAGACATGAATTAAATTGGTACAAAAATGATTTCTCTTGAACCAGAAACAGCTCTCCTGCCGTATTTCAAACAACAGAAAAGAAAGCTTGCTTCGGGGAGCTGGCATGGTTCACACCACCAACCAAAAGCTTATGCCAGCTCCCCATTGCTGACGCAGAGCGTGTAAAGACAGTCACCTGGTAACGTTTCCGTGATCTGTTCTTGGAAGATATGTGCACAGGAGCCGTTTTCAAGTGACGGCCGTTGTTACCATTAGATATGACTATATAACATCTGAATTAAGAGTGCATGACTATTTCTCGAGGATTCCTCGGACAGATGAAAGGGTGCTTTCTCCAAGTGTCTAGGGAGGGCATGGAGAGCCTGGCAGGGTGCGTCACTATCCCTACCACCTGCAGCTGTTGGCATGTCCTGTCAGTGCTGTGCCATCCCCCAGAAAGCAAGGCAGAGGCTCTCAGACACAGAGCTGGTTTGCGTTGCCCCCGTTGCTGCCTCTGAGCTGCAGTGCAGGCTGAGGCATACCGGGGGCAGCACTGCAGCTCTGTGCCCTGGAATCATGGAGTATTCTTAGAGACAGCCCAGGGTGACAGGCACTGCAGAGGCACTGGGGCCGCATGGGAGCCGCATCCCGGCCTAGCTGCAGATCTGGCCACCAGCCTTGTGCCCTTATGGGGACAGTTTCTTCCTCAGGGCTCACGTGGAGGCCAACAGGGGCACAGTTGAACACCCAATCTGTTGCTGGGGACCCAGGAGCACCTCTAGAATGTGAAGGGAGAGGAAATGAGGATGTGATGTTGTGGGTTGAAAGGTGCCCTCAAAAGCAGATGTCACATCCCACCCCCTGGACCTGTGAATCTCACCTTATTTGATGAAGGGTCTTTGCAGATGTCATTAAGGATCTGAAGAGGAGGCCCTCCTGGATTCTATGGGGGGCCCTAAATCCAATGACAAGTGTCCTAAGGAGGAGAGGAAAAGACACGTGGGGAGAGGCCACGTGAAGACAGAGGCAGAGCCAGGTGCGATGCAGCCACAATCCCAGGAGCCTGGAGCCACCAGGAGCCGGAAGAGGCCGGGATGCTTCTTTCCCCAGAGCCCTCAGGGGGTGTGGCCCTGCTGGCAACAGCATCTCAGACTTCCGGCCTTCAGAATGGTGAGAAGGTAAAGGTCAGGTGCGTGACCGCCCGTCACCACGCCCAGTTTGTAATTGTTTGTTCCGGCAGCCACAGGAAACTCTCCCAGCTCCCGTCTGTCGCTTGCGTTGCCCGTGTGCTCTAGTCAGGTGCTGTGCCGGGCGCTTTAGGGGCACTGTTGTGTATGATCCTCAGGGCCTTGTGGCGTGGAGAAGATTCATCTCTATCTTACACCCAGGATACTCTGGCCCCAGTACTAAGAGCTAAGTGGAGGTTGGGGGCATACACTTCTCACTGCCAAGAAGGCAGGGCCGCACTTCGAGAGGCCCTCAGAAGCTGCTTTTGCCCCATGCGCAATCTTTCCGGTAGCGCTCACCTTTACCAAGGCGCTGGGAGTGGGGGCTGAGGCTGGCGCTCCTGAGATGTGTTAGCAGCAGACCCAGGCCCATTCAGGGAGGATCCTTAGGTGAGAGAGGGAGTAAACTCACCGTGCTTTGATGGTGGAGAAGAGTAAGTCTCCGTAACTCTGCATCTGTCCCTGAGGGTCACGGGAGCGTATTCTGTGGCTCTAGGCCCTGGCCAGCAAAGCACTGCTGCAGTTCTGCTGGGTGTAGTGCTGGTCATCCAGGGATAGCGCTGAGGCCATGTGTGCAGGGGCTGATGGGCTCACAGGGAGGTGCGGTGGGGCGCTGGTGTAGTCAATGGGGCCTGAGCATCGCTGACGCCCCACATGGATGGCTGCAAAATCAGACATGAAAAATATTCACCAAAACACAGGAAAGCAGTGACAGGGGATCAAAAAGCCAGATGTGACAAGTAGAACATGAGCAGCAAGATGGTGGACTGAACTCTAGCCGTACCAATAATTACATTACGTGTAAATGGATGCAGCACTCCAAGTAATTCAAAGGCAGAGGTTGTCGATCTAGATCCAAAGGGAAACCCAACGATAAGTTGTCTATAAGTGATAAGCTTTAAATATAAAAGCACAAGACAGGAGTGAGGATGGAAAACCTTTTAGGCTGGATGTGGTGGCTCACACCTACAATCTTAGCACTTCAGGAAGCTGAGGCAGGAAGATCACTTGAGCCTAGGAATACGGGACCAGCCTGGGCAACCCAGTGAGACACCCCATCTCTATAAAAACGTTGTAAAAAATTAGCTGGACATGGTGGTGCACACCTGTAGTCCCAGATACTCCTGGGGCTGAGGTGAGAGGACGGCTTGAGCCTGGGAAGTCAATGCTGCAGTGAGCTGTGATCATAGCACTGCACTCAGCCTGGGCGACAGAGCCAGGCCCACTGCGCTCGGCCTGGGCGACAGAGCGAGTCCCTATCTGAGAAAAAAAAAAAAGTTTCACTATGCAAACAATAAGCATAAAAAAGCTTGTATGGTGATGTCACTGTCAGACAAAACATAATTCATGGTATCTTACAAGAAGCAAATGTGAAAGCATAAGTTAACTCATCTCTTGATGAACTGACCTAATAATAGAGATTCAAGAGAATGAAGCAAGCATGGAAAAGCCATAGGAGAAAACAGACGAAATCCGTCAGATTTTAACCCCCTTCTCTCAGAAACTGATAGAACAAGTAAACAATTCACAGGGATAAGATTTAACAACAGGACCAACCAGCCTGACCTGACATAGAACGCTACACCCAACAACAGCAGAAGAGCCGTTCTTCCCACATGCACGTGGAATGTTCACCAAACTGGATTATATGCTGGGCTATAAATCTGAAGATTGAAATGTTACAGAATATGTTCTCCGACCACACAGAAATAGAATGGGATGTCAACGGTGGTTACATGCCGAAAAATCCCAAAATTAAAATCATGTTGGGAAATTAACATACTTCAAAATAACCCGTCAGTCAAAGAAAAAACACAAAGGAAATAGGAAAATATCTTCAACTCGATGACACTGAAAACACAGTATGTCAGAATGTGGGATGCAGGCCGGGCACAGTGCTTCATGCCTGTAATCCTCCACGGCAGGAGGATCCCTTGAGCCCAGGAGTTCGAGACCAGCCTGGGCAACATGGGGAGACACTAGATCTTCATTTTTAAAGAAAATTCAAAACAAAATGTATAGGACGTAGCTAAGGAGAACAACTACAACTTTAAATGCCTGTGTTAGAAGAAGGCTTTCAAATCAGCTACATAAATTTTAACCATAAGAGTGCAGAAAAATAAACGTCTTTTAAAATAGAATGAGTAAAGGAAGAAAGGGAAAGCGAACAGCAAAGCCAGAAGCCGGTTCTCCAACTGATAAACCCTATCGAGACTGACCAAGAAAAACTCACGTGCACAAATTTCATTCCACTCTCAGGAACGAAATGGAATACAAATCTTACACCCATCAAAAGACACTGTGAATAACTACGTAAAATATGCAAATTTCTTAAAAATAACTTTATGAAACTAACACAAGGAGGAATAAAATCTGAGGAGTCTTACGTCTGTGAAGGAAATTGAGACCCCTGGCTCCAGTGCTTTCACTAGCTAATTCTAACAAACCCTTACAAACAGCACAATAGAATCTACAGAAGCCCTTTCAGAAGAGGAGGAGAGAACCCTTCCCCACTCAGTTTAGGAGACCGGCATGAACCTATAGTTAAATAAAATGGGAAACCAATTTCCATCAGAAACATAGATGCAACATTCCTTGGGTATCTACCCAGAGGAAAATAAGTCATAATATGAAAAAGCCACTTGCACATGCATGTTTAGTGGCACAATTCGAAATTGCAAAAATATGGAACTAGCCCAAATGCCCATCAATGAACGGGTTTGCGAATGTGGCGTATTTGTATCAGAATACTACTCAGCCATAAAAAGGAATGAAATAATGGTATACACAACAATGGATGGAATTGGAGCATATCATTCTAAGTGAAGTAGCTCAGAAACGAGAACCAAACAACTTCTGTTCTCACTCATATGTGGGAGCTGAGCTATGAGGACGCAAAGGCATAGGAATGATACATGGACTCTGGGGACTTGCGGGGAAGGGTGGGAGAGGGAAAGGGATGAAAGATTACACACTGGGTACAGTACACACTGCTCGGGTGATGGTGCACAGAAATCTCAAATCATTGCCAAGGAACTTACCCATGTAACCAAACACCACCTGTTCCTCTAAAACCTAAAAAAAACCAACAACCCCAGAAACGAAAACAAAACAGACAGAACATTTTTAAACAAAATAGTAGCAGACTGAATCCAGCAATATTTTTAAAGGTTAATACATCATGACAAAGTGGGGTTGCAAAATGCAAGGTCAATTTAATCCTCAAAAATTGATCGGTGTTACTTACCGTATCAGTAAAACCAAGGGGACTTCTCAAATTGACAACATTCACGAGAAACCCACAACAAGCGTCACACCTAATGGTGAAAGACGAACTGCTTCCCTCAGAATGGGACCACGGACCTTCGCTTTCCCTTCCTACTGACATTGCACTAGCGGTTCCGGCCAGGGCAATAGGGAGGCATGGAGACCGTGCTGGTTTAGCAGAACACTGAGGGGAGAAGACGACTGTACCGGAAGACGGCAAGACCCTTTACATAAATCCTAAAGAATCTATTTTAAAAACCAGAACATTTTTCTAGGAAGGTACTAGATAAAAGGTCAATATATGATCATTGCATCACTATATTCTAACAGCAAACAACTTGTAAACTTTTAAAATACTTACAGTAACAGAAAGAACACATTCAATAGAAATAAATTAACGAATGATGCGGAAGACTGAAAACTCAGAGACGCTGAGAGAAATGTTAAGGACGGAAAGATGTTTTCCAGGACTGAGATTAAACACTACAAACATGTTAGTCATCTCCGAATCGACCGGACAGATTCAGTTTAATCCCAGTCAAAATCCTAACAGAATGTTTAAAAAAGAAATTGAGAATTTGATAAGATATATGGAAATGCAAAGTAGAATATTTAAGATAAGCTTCAAAAAGACGATCAAGCCGGGTGGGGTGGCTTGAGCTAGAGGACTCATGTATATCTTTATGCTTTGCTAAAAAGCTACAGTAATTAAAACGGTAGGGTTTGACGTAAGCATAGATAATTAAATCAGTGGGGAAAATGTAGGGTCTAGATGCACTTGCATAAAATCAGTGGACTGCACAGAAACAAGTTCCACGACGATTCAGCAGGGACAGTGCTTGGCAGACACTGCTGCCACGACGGGATGAACGTGCTCCTCACTACACAGTTTCACTGTGTAACTGTGTGGCTCACTGACCTTGGCGTGAAGCTAGAAGCTCTAGAAACAGGCATATCTTTGCCACCTTGGTGCAAAGACCTTTCTAGAGAGAACACATAAAAAAGCTAAACTCTAAAGAAAAACTTGATAAATTGGATGTCATCAAAATATGTCATTAAGGAAAAAAGAAAATATTTGCAGTATTCTATCTGGCAAAGGATTTTTATCAAAAATATATTCTACAAATCGACAGCAAGATGAACAGCTCAACTGAAAAATGGGCAAACAAGGCTGGGCATACTGGCTCATGCCTGTGGTCCCAGAAATTTGGGAGGCCCAGGCAGGAGGACTGCGTGAACCCAGGAGTTTGAGATCAGCCTGGGCAATACAGGGAGACTCTATTTCTTAAAAAAAAAAAAAAAAAAAAGCAGGGCATGGTGGTGTACACCTGCAGTCCCAGCTACCTGGGAGGCTGAGGCAGGAGGATGGCCCGACACCAGGAGACTTCAGTGAGCCATGATCAAGGTTGGGCACTCCAGCCTGGGCAACAGAGGGAGACCCTGTCTCAAAACAAGAAGTCAGACCCTGGAATGCTAACAGCTATGAAAGAATGCAGTGGGTCTACGTGCAAGAACAGGGAGAGTTGAAGATATTTGGCTAAACAACAGAAAATGTAGATTGCAAAACTCTGCACAGTGGTCCAAATTTTGCTAAAAAAAATTAGCATTAGTAATGTGGAGACAAAAATGTGAAGACTCACGCCTGTAATCCCAGTATTTTGGGAGGCCGAGGCCGGCGGATCACTTGAGGTTAGGAGTTCGAGACCACCCTGTGTCCATTAAAAATACAACAATTAGCAGGGTGTGGTTAGTGCATGCCTGTAATCCCAGTTTGAACCTGGGAGGCGAGGTTTCGGTGAGCCAAGGTTGCGCCACTGCACTCCAGCCTGGCCAACAAAAAGAAAAAAAAAAAAGACAAAAAGACTGCAGGTTGGGAGGCCCGAGGCACTGAATTTCTGCCTTGGTGACTTCTTCTTGCCCCATGATGGCTGCTGGGCACTCAGGGAGGGCATATCCTTGGCAGGCATCCTGGGGAAAGGCCAGGAAAGGGGCCAGTGCTGGTCGTCCCCTCCTAGCCTGGGGAGAGTTGTCGAGGTGCGGGATGCAGGTCCGGTGCTAGCTCAGGTGGGCCAGGTGAGGCAGTGGGGCTGGTGGGCGGAACACACGCCCGGTCCCCTGCCCCTTCCCCAGCGGTCCCTGACCGGGGAGCGGGGTTCTTTGTGGGGCGCCGATTCCCTCCTCCTCCCCACAGGCACTGGGCCCACTGCTCCAGGCCCTCCCCGGAGGGCGTCTCTGTGGCTGAGCAGGATTGCGTCGCGGTGGCCGGTGTCCCCTGCAGGAAGCCGTTCTCGCTGGCCGCCGCTTCCACCTGGGAGGGAAGCGCCTGGATCTTGGGTCCTGGGCCGCCACCTGTGTCCCCAAAGCCCAGCCCCGAGCAGGACCAGATGTGCTGTAGTGGCTTCCCTCTGTAACAGGGACAGTGGGGTAGAACAGGGTGAGGCCACGGGGCGGGATGGGAGGTTGGGATGGGGCAGGGCCGCTGGCACCTGGAGGACACCAGGGGATGCTGAGTGCTCCTGCCAGCCTGGGCACTGGGCAGGGTTCCAGAAGGCAAATGGGGCCTTGGGAGCAGTCTGGGCGGCCCTGGCTCTCTACTTCACTTCCGTCTGGCTGAATGTGACCATCCCCTTAGTCCCCAGGGCAGGGCGATCAGCCCGTGTTTTGCAGCAGCACCAGAGTGGCCCAGCCAGGACTCATCCCCAGGTGCGGGGCTCCCGGCCTCTGTGCCCCAACCCCCACCCCGACTATGCAAGTCCACTCCCCTACCATCAGAGCCCCTCCTCTCTTTCTCCCTGGTCTAAGCGGATCCCTTCTACCCTACCCTTTGCCTGGCTGGGATCCCTCCAAGCCTCCAAGCCCCACAGCTTCAGATCAGAGGAGCCGCTGACAAAAACAGCTGGGTCACCGGAGGCAAGTCCCCTCCCCTTCATTTTCTTCACTGCTGACTGGCAGCCACAGCCATGGTGGGAGGGGTACCAGAGGACACAGATGGCCCACGCCGCCTGTAGGAAGGCCAGTGGAGTGCTCTTCCAGCCACTCCAGGACCCTGTATGCTCCTCCCTGGGGCTGCCAAAGCCAGGTGCACATGACGGGCCACCCACTGTCCTCAGCCCAGCATGCCCACTCCTGCTGGCACCAAGCAGGCTGCCTCCCCAAGACACTCAACCAGGGACAGTCAGGAACCCTTCAGCAGAGGCAGACCACAGGCCAGCAGGAGGGCCCAGGCCTTGACCCCGCCTGAGCCAAGAGCCCTCACCTCCAGGTACAGGAGCACCCCTGGAGGGCCATGGCTAAGGGGGAGTGTGTGGGTGTTCCAGGGACGGGCCTCAGGTTTGCGAGCTGGTGGGGCCTCCGGGGAACGAATGCCCCTGTCCTTGGGCCTGGCCCGCCATCTGCAGGCCTCAGACAGCCCACTCGACCCACTAGGCACCAGGATGGCAGTAGGGAAGTGACAGACACACCCACACCATCATGTCAGAAGGAAAAGTTTATTGAGTCAGCCACAGAGGAACAGACGCAGGGAGATTCTCAGTGCACAGAGGAAATCAGGGCGCTGCACAAGCGAACCCTGTGTAGGACAGAGCGGGTGCGAACAGCAGTGCGTGCCACAAACATTCACCTGGCAAAGAAACGCGGCAGAACCCAAGGGCTCTGCATCCAGACGGACACAAACATGAGGCCACTTACCCAACTAACAGAAAAGTCATGAATGGCGTGACCCTTCCTTACGACCTCGTCCTCCTAAAACATAACATTATGTGTTTAACACACACTTACACCATTGCTAAATCAGCAAGAGCTATTACAGTGCTCCAACTTAATAAGTTGATAAAAAGCTGTCCTGTGGCCAGTTCACAATGGAACTAGTTTCATTCCGAGATGCCTGGGGAGTTTCTCTGACAGCGAGGCATCTCCACCACACAGGTCATTCTGTCACCAGGAGCTGGTCTCAGTCCATGGCACAGAGTGACATGCCCCTGGCAGCCAGCCCTGCGAAGGGCAAGGGCAGCTGCTGCGAAGGGTACTCAGTCCTCCTGGAGGCCCAAGGAGGGGCTGGCCAAGGGGCCACCTCGAGGTTTGGGGGCTCTGGCCAGAGAGTGATGGCTGGCTTTGCATGAGGAGGTGACAAGAACTTTAGGCTGGGTCCCCAACATGCTGTGTGCATGGGCCTTGTTCAACCCAGAACTGAACTGACACCTCTCCCAGGTGGTGAAGGGCAGAACCCCCCAGGAGCTCTCGGAAGCAGGGGTCCCTCATGACAGGCCTGTGGCACCAGGCTTGGAGGCAGGGAGCTGGTGTGTCTCAGAGGTGGCCTGTGCTGCTGGGAGGCAGAGGGCAGACGGGCCTGACTCCGCAGCAGCAGTCACTCACACGCTGTGTGGTGGGTAGGGCTGGACCAGCGCCAAGACAGAAGCGAAACAGCGTGGAAAGAGCTGTGTGTCTTTCCTGAAGCCGGTTCATGTCTACTGTGGACAGCAATATTTGGTGTTTTGCTAACTTGGTCCGTAGCAGGTGTCGCTATCGCTGGTGGCCGCAGGAGCCATTAGCCACAGAAGGGAACCGTTGGCATCTTGGAGAGTTTTTCAAACATGCCACCCGGACATCACGGCCCCAGTGGCGGAGAGCCAAGGGCGGCCCACAGCACCCCTTCCACCCCTCGCTGCCCTGAGGGCTGCTTCCTGTTCTGCTCTGGGGTTCTAGGTGGTCACAGGCCAAGTCCTCCACACATGGGGCCTTCGAGAAACACTCCTGAGGGCTGCTAGAAGCCACTAACCATCTGTGGAGGGCTCAGTGGCCCTGCCTCCCCCCAGGGGACACGACTGGACAGAGCGCTTCTTCCGGGGGCCCGAGGTTTTCATGGGCAGGGGTCCAAGGGGCAGCACAAAGGGCTGGCATGCTCAGTGGCGGGCTGGATGATTCCGGCTCAGACCCCTGCCTGGGGCGGAGAAACATGGAACACTCCAAGGCTGGCTCTTCAGTCACCAGGGAATGTCACGATGCCAGTCCGTCGGTCACAGGCAGGTGGGCCCAGCTGAGCACTCACGGCCTCTGCCCCTTCCCACCAGCTCACACTCCTGCTGTGTTAAGGGGAAGCTTGCCAAAAGGTTCTTGACTTAGCTGACTGGCAGGGAACAAAACCACCACAAATGAGAGCAACGTTCTCAGTTTGTAACTGGTCTGTGTATTACAAGACTCGACCAACCGGCAACCCGCCTGACACTCCAGTCACCACCTGCATGGCCCAAACCCTAAGGGTGCCATGAGCCCAACTCCAGCTGCGCCCACAGCACTGGATGCCTGGCTGGCTTCCCCAGTGGGCACCTGCACAGCCTCCTCATCCTCTGGGACAAGGCTGCCAGCCAGAGCTCCGCCCCTTTGACAGTGACCAGCGTCCCCAGCCCCACCTTGGCACTGCATCTATCTGAGGTACAAAGTTAGAAGCCACAGACACCTGAGCTGCCGCCTGACCCACGCAAGCTGTGGGCGCAGTGACACTGTGGACAAGACAGCCTGCCCGCCTGCCCTTCTCGGCTTCCCTTAAGACACAAGGTGATGACAGGGACGGTTTCAAGTGAGTGCAATCTGGAAATAATCTCAGTGCAGGGGAGGGGCTGAGGCTAAAGGACGTGGCAACCTGGCACTGGCTGTGGCCAGGCCGGGCCCACACGAACCATGAAGGCCCCGGTCACCTGCGCCTGCCTCCCAGGAAGGCCGCTCCAGAAACCGACTCCACTGACCCTGAACCCCAGCCCCCGCTGCTCCCTCATTTCAGGTCCGCACGCTGATGGGACCTCCACAGTAAGAAAGACTTTGGTTGGCAACACCTGAAGGGCTGAGAGCTTGACTAGTCTAGTGTGCATCCCAACTTGTCACTGAGGAGCACACGACAGTCATGCCCGTCCCTGGCTGACAATGGTTTTCAGCATGTTCACACTCTAACACTGACCGTGGCAAGGCCACGCGGAGAGCACTGAAGGCCGTTGTTATCCTTACTTCAGACTGGTCAAGTCGAGGCTGGGATCTCCAGGGTTGACATACTGCTCAGAGCAGGGTTGCGAAGCCCCTCTTCCTCCTAAAAATCAAGTTGTAGCCCGGCCCTGAGACTCCTGCACTCCCAGCTAGCAAGCAACTGGCTTTGGTGAGCCCTAGATCTGGCCCCTGGGCCTTCAGATGAGGGAGGGAAGGAAGCAGGTGGGCCCCGGCTGAACCCACGTCTGGCGTGGTTTGGGTCGGATGTCGATTCAGGTCAGGTCACTGCCACCCTGCATCTGCTGCTCTCTTGCCTACATCTGTTTTCCAGTCGCCAGCACGAGAAACCAGCTAAGATACGGGCGGCGCCTTGAGATCCTGACAGCACAGCCAGGTCTTGGAGTGGGGACCTACAGTCTAAAGCCACTACAGGGTCAAGTTGCATAGAGTGAGCTGCCATGGATGCCCGGCCGAGGTGAGGAAGCCAGGGGTGCCCCCCCCGCCGAGGAGAAGGGCTTCCGCTGCCAGAGGGCTCGCAGCAAAGGCGGGAGCACGTCCAGTAGTGGGAATTGCCCTGTCCAAGCATGAGGTTCACAAGGCCATCCTCCAGTTTCCACAGAGAAGAAACGTTCTGGAAGTCCTGAAGTCAGTCCTCTGCGATCCTGGGACACGGGGGGCCTGGCAGACGCACTGCACGTGAGCAGGCACCCAACTGCCACCCGGACACAAACGACCTGCAAAGTGCCACTAGTGGCCGAAGACATGGCAGGACCAGAGGCCCATCAAACACATTACATTAAAGAGTTGTTTCTTTAAATACACAGAAAATTCAAGTAATTTATTTAAATCTGCTTTAGTTTCGTCTTGAACTATATCTATGTGTCTATATATATTTGCTCTAGAATTATACTGCAGCATGATCCTCGTGCATTTAAATAAAGGACTTTATTTAAAAACAACTTGAGGCAGCAAAAGCATTACCACTGTCTGACTGTATCCGCGTGGCGGCCGGGCCTGTCTCCTGATCTCAGGAGGCTCACGCCAACCATTGTGAATCAGAAGCGCAGAGCGGCTTGGTTCTGAAGAGCCTGTGGTGTGGAAAACGTTTCCAAGAGCCGCACTGCCTGCCGGAGCTCTGCATCTTCGCTGAAACCAGACGGCAGCGCGGAGCCCTCCGGTGGCACGCGTCTTCTGCCATCCAGACACACGTTTCCCTGTGCTCCTGTCGCGATTCCAGCGTCGAGCAGGTGAGCAGGAAGGAATGGAGTTCCGACAGGTTCCAGCATGTACGTCCCCTTCCGGAGGGGGGAGGCTCTCCACATCCACACGCCCGAGGTAGCCTGTGGCGGGGCTTGGGAGGCAGGGCCCCCGGGAGCTCTGCTCTCAGGAATCCCCAGCAAATGGTTTAGCGATGAATCAAAAGTGCAGCGAAAGTCAACATCTGGGGTCTGGAGGGGCAGCCTGGCCTCCTAGGAAAGTCCTTCAGCCGGGATGAGCGGGGTCACATGTCTGGGTGCAGACACTCTCCAGCACACTGGGAGCCCGTCTGGAGCTCACACTCCGCCCCCCACGTGGTGCCCAGCCCATCCCTGGGCAGGGAGTCTCGGAGCCGCCCCTGCAAACCACTGCCTTCTGCCCGGACCCCCGACCAGCCTCCTCCCAGCTTTGGTGTGCGGCCGCTGCCCAAGGACACGGCTGCCCGGGGCACAATGTGTCCAACTCGCTGCGGAAAAGAGATGCTGTTCTTCTAAGAAAACCACATTGTGGAAAGAATTCCTTTTCTAGAATCATAAAGAAAAGTACTCTGCAGTAGCTGCAGCACCAGCCGAAGTGACGGGATCTGCCAGATGTCAACAGCTGCAGGCGTCCGCAGAGAGGGAATCTGATAAAAACATTTTAGTCACTGACTACACTGCTGTTACCTGGAGCATTCAGATAAGGCGTGGCACAGAATGTCACATTTTGTTTTCAATTATAATTCTAGAAATGTGAAATTTATTTTTTCTCAATTGCTTATTGTCTATATAAATGTTTTATAATTTAAAAACATGCAGAATAATATACCTGCAGAATAAAGGAGTTCGAATTAAAAGATCTTTTTCAATTAAAAAATATTTCAAATGATTTTTTTAATCATCAAAAAAGTGGTTAGTGTGGTATTTTTGCCTAGTAGCTCAAACCTGCCCTATGACTACTGAATTGTGACTACGGGGCAGAGGGGCTCGGGCCTGCGCCGCCGGGGCGGCCACAGCAGCTGCCAGGCTCCACGGTGCCTGCTCCTGCCCGTGGCCGGGCCCCGCCATCCACCCGCCTGCCCGCCCGCCCACCTGGTGGAATGTGTGCAAACGGGAGTGCGGCTCAGACCATGGACTCTGTCTCCACCGGCCCCGGCAGGCCCTCCTTCCGCACAAGCTTCAGCACAGTGGGCTTGTCCCTGCCCCCTCCGGCCCCGCCTTCGCTGGCCAACTGGGAAGACAGGCCTTTCTGCTCTTCCTTAGCCTCCTCTGACACGTCGGGATAGATCACCAGGAATGTGGCCGTCAGGAAGCCCAGGAAAGAGCCCACAGAGGCCACCATGGGGATGACACGGACAGTCCCCACAGCGTCGACCACACCCCCGAGGGCCGAGGCCACCAGGATCTGGGAGATGTACACCTGGCAGGACAGGATGGCGCAGTCGATGCCAAAGCCGCGCCTGGAGTTCCCGGGGCTGTGGTGGACGTACTGCAAGAGAGGAAACATGAGGGTGAGTGGCTGGAGGAGGCGGCTGCCACCCAGCCCTGCGGAGATGTGACTCTAAACCCAGCAGCCTGGAAACATGAGGGTGAGTGGCTGGAGGAGGTGGCTGCCACCCAGCCCTGCGGAGATGTGACTCTAAACCCAGCAGCCTGGAAACGCGACCTGTCTTCCACTGAGCTTCTTGGCAACCGCTCCTGCCTAGGCACCTCCCCACCCTCAACTCCCGCCCAGCACTGTGCAGGCAGAGGGGTGCAAAGTTCTACCTCACGGAGAGGGCAGGCGTGGAGGCAACTCTGCCAATCTGATGGGGATGTGGGCTTCCCAGGAACCTGGCCTCCAGTCTCAAGGAGAGGCGGCAGGGCCAGGCTCCACCAGGCTGCCCTGCCTCACCCTGGCAGTCTCCACAGGGGCTGAGGGGCAGTGGGGCCGTGAGCCCAGGTGGATCTTCCCAAATCAAAACTGCAGGCGGCCGCGGGCAACAAATCAGCGGGACCCACGAAGACAAGCAGCTTCATTTGTGTTTCTTGAACAAGACAGAGAAGAAAGCTGCTGTTCATCTACTACCACTACGAGACGAGTGACTGGTCAGACGGCATCTCCACAGGAGGCTTTTTCTGAGATACTGAAAAAAGGTCACTCTGCTAAGACGACAAACAAAGCGGCTCTAAACGTATACACCATGATCATAGTGAGACACTTCACGCCTTTCCTAAACAGACAAAAGCAGTAAGAGAAGAGCAAGGCAATGTCAAGGCTGACCTCCCTGACAGAGACAGGGCACCAGATGCATGACCCATGTTCTTTCCAAGTGCACATGGAGCATTTCTCAACACGAGAAGTGCCAGGCCACCAAGGAGGCCGTAACTAACTGAAGGCTGTGCTCGTGTGGGACACGTTCTCTGGCCACTAAGGAATCACACCGGACATCAGTAACAACATGACAACTGGAAACAGCCCAAATCCTGGAATTCCATCAATGTCCTTCTAAATAATTCACAGTTCAAAATAGAAATCACAATGAAAATTATAAAAATCTTTGAAAAGAAAACACGTTAGAACCCACACACAGTGCAGCTAAAGGTGCGTGTAGAGGGAAACTGGCCTTACCTGCAAATATGAGGCTGGAAGTCGAGTAAGAAATGAGCAACAGCAAATTAAACCAAGACATAACAGAAGGTAGGAGACGGCAAAGGTGGCAGCAAGCGTGCGAGCAAACGGGCGCACAGGGAAGACGGACGCCGAAGCTTCCCCGAAACACAAACCAATAGTCTCAGGTAACTACCATGGGAAGGGAGAGGAGATACCACCGCAGGTTCTATCTCATTAGATCAGAGACTACTGTAACAATTTAATGCTAATAATTCTGAAAGTGCAGATGAAATGGACACATTCTCAGGAAAACACAAATCAAAGCATTGTACTTCTGGGCTGGGTGCAGTGGCTCATGCCTGGAATCCCAGCACGTTGGGAGGGTGAGGCAGGTGGATCACCTGAGGTCAGGAGTTTTGAGATCAGTCTGGTCAACATGGTGAAACCTTGTCTCTACTAAAAATACAAAAACTAGCCAGGCATGGTGGTGGGCACCTATAATTCCAGCTGCTCAGTGGGCTGAGGAGCTGGGAGGTGGAGGATGCAGTGAGCCGAGTTCGTAGCCTAGGCAACAGAGCGAGACTGTCTCCAAAAAAAAAAAAAAAAAGTATCATACTTCCTAGAAAGATATTAAGTGAGATATTAAATACTCCCTGGTTGAAGGAGCAAACACCACTTCTGTTTATTTTGTATCGGAGGTTCCAGCCATTCCAAGAAGGCAAGGAAAATAAGTAACGGGTATGGAGAATCAGGAAGGAGGAAATACAGCTCATTAGACACGGATGAGGTGGTTTTGTTAAGTGGATGGCCCAAAGAATCTCCGGATGTGCACTGAGGATTAATAACAGAAGGGGATATAGCACTTAGGTATCGGAAGCGCCAGACTACGAAGTCATTAACTCTCCCCAAATTGACGGATATAATTTGTTTTTAATTTTAAAAGCCCAGAAGCTGAGTCTAACATTTAGATGACAAATACATGGTTAAGAATAGCTAAGACAATCCTGAAGAACGAAGTTGAGGGATTTCTACCACCAGGTTTCAAGACTTATTATAAAACTAGTTTAACTGAGACAGTTGACGTTTCTTAGAATAGACAAACAGGAGAGCAGAAATGAAAGTCTAATTTATGACAAAGACGGCACTGCACAGAGGGGCAGGGAACGGCGCTGGGTCATGACCTGGGCAAACATCCATATGTAGTGGGAAAAAATAAGTCTTGATCCCCTACCTCAAACCATACACACATCTACTCCAAGGTGACTGTCAACCAAGAGCAAGGGCACAAAGGAGGTGTGGCCAGCGACGCCCCAACAGGGCTACCTGCGACAGCATAACCCCAATGCCCACAAAGCAGGAAGCGTCTGGCCACACCGTGACATGGAGAGGCTGGCGTGCTGCTGCCAGCACGATGTGAGTGACACCCAGAGATGAAGCCAGGTGTCTCAGCTGCGTAAAGCCCAGAAAGAGACAAGAGTCTGAGCCTTTGAGGTAAAACTCGTCTCGTCTGTGATGTGTGCTGATGTAACATACACACAATTTCAATGATTAGCAAGAGTGTAAAATATCATGGTGATTTTTTCATATAGAGTACATGCTGAAATAATGTTTCACCAGGTTAAACGAAATATGCTAGCTTTCACTGGCCATCCCGCTTTCTGAATGTGGCTACCAGGAAGTGTAGGCATACCTGTGTGGCTCTCCTCCCACCCCACTGGACAGGGCTGGCTGGAGCTTCCCCCTCAGGGAACTGTGACTGAGCCTGAGGGGACCGAAGGAGCAGGGACAGTGCTTTTGCCTCCAGAAACCTCTGGGAGGTGCTAGGGGGTGGGGATGGTTGAAGAAGACCCTTTGTGGCCAGGGGCCGCCCAGGGACAGGTGGTGGCTCTGTGGGCTTTGGAAGGAGCCATGTCAGAAGCAGAGATGGCGGAGGGCCATCTCTGTGGTGAGTCTCCCCCTGTGGAAGTGTAAGTTTCCACTCTGAGGGGACAGAAGGTACTAAGGAGGCTGGGACGCGGCTCTCAGGGCTGTTGTGGCACGCACCTGCTTGATGTCGTGGTACTGGCCCAGCAGGGCGTAGGGGCAGTAAGAGATGCTCATGGAGACGATACCCATGGTGCTGATGGTGACCATGGCGACGTAGACATCGGGAAACATGGCCATCACGGCAGTGCCCACGGAGAAGCCCAGTGTCCCCAGCACGTAGATCACCCTGACGCTCAGGTCGTAGTTGTCCAAGTACTTCTGTAACAGGGCTGCAGAGAGGCACAGGGACAAGGACAGTGGGCAGGTGGCTGGCTCCTTTCGGGCTCCCTCCACCATCCCTTCCCTCGACCCCCTCATCCACCTAACCTTCCCTCATTCCGGCTGAACCTGGGCCTGCTCAGGCAGACACAGCAGCATGGACCTCCGGCACATGCTTGTAGCTCATGGGCCCACTGGGAGGCCCAGTGGCTTCAGCACCACAGAGGGAAGCTGGCACTCCTTGTTCCAGGCCCCATAACCCAGCTCTTTCTGCAGCTCCCAGGGACCCCTGCCCTGCCCTGCCCTACCAATCTGGGAACACTCAGTGCCTTCTCTGGCCTCACACCCGGGACGATTCCTTCTGAGGTGGGCAGCAGTGGGCAGTTCTGCCTCGGGACATTGTTGCTGGTTTTTCTCATGGGCACCTGTTCTTCCCTCATCCTTCCTGACCTGGTGGCTCAGATGTCACCTCTTCTGAGAAGGTGCTCTGCTGAGAATTTCTCTGTTAAAGTAGTGGCAACAGCATGGGCCATCGCACTGGCTGCTGCTGACCAAGAGGCATTTACCTTGGCCATCTTCATGTCTAGCTCAGGCTGAATGAAGCTGGCCTTCCCCAAGTTCAGAGTCCAGGAGGGTCAGCCTGACTCGCACTCGGCTCAGAGACCCCTGACCCAATTACCCCTGGTTCCCGGCGAGCCTGGGTGCACTGCCGAGGGACGGAAGCCTGCCACCCCGGCCCATCCCTCAGGGTGAAAGGTGCCTGCGCCCTACTCCACTGCCACTCTGCCCGCCAGGCCACCATCCAGCTCTGCACTGGGGCCAGGGACAGCGTGTCGGGAGGTGCCACTGACATGGGACAGCGCCATGGGACCACAGGAGCAGGACAGGCCCCAAAGGCGTCTCAGAAACACACTGCTCCTGGTGCCAGCCCACTGCCGCTTTTTCCCCTCTGAAATGAGGGGAGTTTCCATGCCTCTCCCCAAGGGGTGGCCCTGTTATGAGGGACCTGCAAGTTAGGGTATGATTGAGGGCCCCAGATTCTAAGGTGCAGGATTCTCTCGTCCACATTTCTGATCTGAGCATTTTCTGGGCTGCGAGTGCTGACCTGACCTAGCTCTTACCTGAGCAGATGGCACCAGTGGCTGCGTAAACGACCAGGCCCCAGCAGCCCATCTTAACCCCGGCGTTGTAGGCTTGCCAGGCGGTGGAGTTCGAGGCGGCCTGTTCCGGAAATGAGACGCGGCTGGTGAGGGCATCTCCAGGCCCAGGAGCATGTCTCCCATGGGAACAGCTGCTGGCCAGCTACTCATTTTAAGAGCAGTGACAGGAGAGTCCCCTCCAGGAGGAGGGCCTGCCCCAAGTCAGTTGCTATCTGGTAAAGCATTTCTATGCCTCCCAGACCACAGATGATCTGTGCTGTGACTCTGGTCTGCGCTGGGCTGGGCTGGACTTGCAGAAGTCCTGCCCCGTGGCCTTGGCCCTCTTGGAGCCACTGCATGGAGGAGCTCAGACTGGACTCGGAAGGGAGGGACCCTGTGGAGACAGCCAGGAGGCCAGAGTGTGTACTGAGGGCACCTTGGTTCTCTTGGCAGAAGCGGCCATGGGTGTGACCCAGCCGTTACTGCAGGACCAGAAGAGCCACCCATGAGCCTGGAATGAGCGACAACAGGGCATCATTTGAGCTGTTCTGCTTTGGGGTAGCCTGACACAGTAACAGACACCCCGTTCAGTACCAGAATCCGCACCTGGCATTCACGATTGCTCACCGTGGGCCTCACTGCAACCCCCACCCGTGGCCTCCAGGATGGCCCCGACCAAGTTCCCAGGGGACCAGCATAGGCCAGCTGCCTGCTGTGGGTCCCTCACCTGCACAGGAAGCCCCGTGTGCCCTCCTTGACACACGTGGGCACCAGGAAGAGGCCCCCGGCCCCACCTGCGAGTTTCTCGGTGAGCCGCAGGTAGGTGGAGGGGCCCGCTCCCGGGGCCGAGCACTCACCTTTGGGTCACCCTCGAAGATGACTTGGCCCATGAAGTCAGTGTAGAACACGGCCTCGGCGATGACGGAGAACCAGGTGAGGAGGTGGCAGAGGCACAGGCGCATCAGCTCCCTTGGCATCTTCAGCATGGAGAGCCATAGCAGGCGCACAGTGGTCTCGCCCTCTCCCTCCTCGCTCTCCGTGTCTCCACTGGAGTTGGTGGCCCCGCTCTGGTTCCGGTGCCGGCGCCGCTGCCGCTGCCGCTTCTGCATGTCGTACAGGTCGCTCATGCTGCGTGACGGCTTGATCAGCACCACTGCGTTGGCACGCCGGTAGCGGTAGCAGTGGGACCCGAGCTTGCCGTAGTAGGAGAACGTGCTGGAGGCCTGCCGGCGGAATGCGTGTCGCCGCCGCCGCACGGAGCTCGACACGGCCGAGGGCTTCATGTCCACCCTGGCATAGCCGCCGAGGGCATCTTGTGCCGGGGAGCCACTTCCGTTTGGGACTTTAGCTTCATTCAAGTGATTATCCAGCAAGGTCTCGTCCTCCTTGGCGGCTTCCCTGAGGAAGGTGGCCAGGTGGGGTAGCCTGGCCTTGGCAAGCTCCTGGCTGGTGCTGCAGGGGGTGGCAGGGTAGGAGGCATCTTGGAAGATGGAGGGCTCAATGTCGTGCAGGAAGAGCAGCTCGGGCTCCAGGTCCAGCGCAGCGTCCGGCACGTGCAGCGCTGAGTCACTTTTGCTGCGCACAATGTCCACGCCCAGGTAGTCCAGGGCCAGCTCGTGTTCTGACTGCACCTCATCTGGGAAGGCAGGGACGCTGTGCGGCTCGCCCCTGTCCAGGGCGCTGGGCTCCTCCGTACTGCGCTCCTGCTGCGGGCTGTATTGCTCCTCCTCGATGCTGAACAGGTGCAGAGCCACGGACACCGTGAAGATGATGGCGGCGAAGAAGAAGAGCACCTGGTTCTGTGTCCGGAACCAGTTGCCCAGGAATGTCTGCGTCCAGTCCAGCCCACCCAGCACGTAGCCGACGGCCCCGCCGAGGCCTGCAGGGGAGCAAGCAGCAGGTGGTGAGCCGGTGGTACCAGGCCACAGGGCAAGCTCTGGAAGGGCCTCTCCCTCTAACAGGGACCAGGGCTGTACTCCTGTTAGGAGTCGGGATGCAGGAGGAGAAGGTGGTAAGAAAAACAAAACCAGAAGCTGCAGCTGCCCCATCTCTGAGAATTCTGACCTAACAGAATCACCGCTTGATGAATGAGGGGCAGACAGTCCCAGGACGGACACAGTGTGTGCCTCCTGCGCTGAACGCCTGCCCTCGGCACACGGAGCCTACCACATTCATCTGGACGGGAACACCGCCTGGCTGGAGGTCGAGGTCCATGCAGGGCTGGGAGGTTCACTGTGTAAGCAGTACATCACCCCAGCAAGCCTGGCCTCCTGCCCTGGAGGCTCCTCAGTGCCTCAGCCCACTGCTTAGGTCAGGAGGGCTGCCCCTGGTTACCTTCCAGCCCCGAGACCTGGCCCACTGCCTCAGCCCACCATGCAGCCTGATGAGGTAGCACTGACCACAGGAGCACAGGTTCCTGTCGCCTCCCCACACCGGGCCTAGGCATGCTGGACCCCAGCCACCCTGTCTCAGTGCGGGAGTGTTACCGGCAGAGAAGGCGTGGATGTTGAGGGCCATGTCCTGCTCCTCGCTGTCCACCACGTCCAGCAGATAGGCACGAATGGGCCCCTCAGTGGCATCGGCGCTGAAGTCCAGGACCACCACTCCCAGCACTGTGAGCACGATGCCGATGGGCTGCCGGCCGGGGACATCGCCGAGGGCCAGACCTGTGCAGAGCACACAGGGCAGTGGTCAGGTCCTCACACACTGGCCAGGGTGGGCCCGAGAGCAAACCGCCGCGTGGAAGGGGCACACGGAGGGGACATGGCCACAAAGCCACTCCAATCTTTCTGTACAAGAGAGCAGGGCTCTTTGGCTCAGATGCAGGGGACAGGAGCTAAGTGTTCTTCTGCGTACTCTGTGGCTTCCAGGGTTTCTTCTCCCCATCCGGTTAGTAAACCCTCTCCAAGGGTTTCCTCACCTTTGATGCTCTTTCAAACAGAAAGCAGGAGAATGGTGCTTCCTACCCCGGCCGTCACATCACGGCTGCTGTGCTGGAAGCAGTAACTCAGTGTCGCCAAGGAGGCCACACGATAGTGCAGACGTCTATGGGGCAAAGTGCTCACGTCACAGACAACCCGTGGGTGACACTGACAAGGCTTCCTGAGCCAGGTACAGGGGGTCTCACGGGCCTGTTCTAGGTCTGAAAGGAAATGACACCTCAAACTTTGGAGGCTTTGCACGCAAGTTCTCGGGGAAGCCTGGGTTCAGGAGATGTGGCTCTGGAGAGAAAGATGCCAGGGGCCTGGCCTCCTACAGGTCTTCCTGCAAAAGACTGCTGGCACCCACAGGCAGCTGGCCCCCATCCACGTCCCTCCGGCCTTGGGGAGTGTGCCCCTGAATCCAGAGCAATGTTGGTGGCTGAGGTTCAACCTGTCACTTCCCACCAGGGAGACAAGCAGTACCCTCCTGAAGAGATTAGGGGAACTGTGGGCAGGGCCTGGGACCTAGGACCCGAGGTGCTGTGATTAGCCTGAACGCAGACACACCTGCCCATGGAGGTGCAGGAGAAGGGCTTTCTGCCCAGGTGTTCCTTGTTGGCCGCCTCAGACCACTGGCAGGAGACAGCTCTGAGGCAGAGGGGCTGGGGCTCCCAAGCTGGCTGCATCTGGGTCACATTTGGGAGGACCTCCCGCAAAGACACAGTCCTGGGAAACCATGTTGTTTCCCTCTCCATCTAGGTAATGGTGGGGAGGAGAGGGCTGTTCCTGAGGGACACAGACAGGCTGGGTGTGGGGGGGCCAGGAGCTCCAGGCCCAGCAGGCACCAGGGCAGCTGCACCCCCACACACAATCAAGGCATCGCCTGTTGGTGACAAAGCCTGCCCCACGGCCAGTGCCCACTCGGGCTCTGAGAAGTGTCCCCGGGGCCTCTCCTCTGGCCACTTCAACTCCCCCACCTCCCTCTGCAACATGCAGACCTGGGGCAAGTTCTTCAAGTTCATAACAGATTAAGCTCCTCAGTCTCAAAAAGTTGTTTCCAGAAAATGCTGTATTTTTAACAGTTTTGATGGGTGCCCTCAAAGCAAAGAGTATTTTCCCACACACAGTTGCAAAAGAAAACCACCACCAAACAGGCAAAACACAGACATCAAACCAGGTTCTGGACATTTTAACACCAAGTCGAAGAAAAGGAGAACAAAAAAAGCCAAGATAATTTCTGAAAGAATGCTGGAAACAGGACGCAGCGTCAGATATGCATCAAAAACAAGCGGCCACAACAGGAAGCGTTTCCCTGTGAGCAGGTTCCTCCAGCTTTCCCACGTGGGGCTGGCTTCGGTGCTGCCAGGCGGCCTGCGGGGTGGTCACCGCCAGGGTGTCCCCAGCAGCCCGGCCAGCCCCACACAGGGTCAGCCTGAATGGTCAATACCATTCGGCTTTTACTGAGTGGAGCTACCCAGGGCCAGAGCCCTGTCCGTGTATAAGGAGAAACTTACCGATGGCAGAGCCGTTAAGGAAAAGTGCAACGCCAAAGAGGACGCCAACGCAGAGGGCGAGGATGAAAGGCCGCCGGCGGCCCCAGCTCAGGGTGCACCGGTCACTGGCGGACCCAATGAGAGGAGTGAAGATGAGGCCAAGGATGGGGCTCAGGAACCAGGTGAGGCTGTAGTACTGCTCCGGAAGGCCTGCAAGGGACACGAGGGCCGTCGTACACGCAAGCACTGGCAGGGCTCTGCCACAGTCTGCTTGGGAGCCGGATGACAGCAGGTGCCTCTGTGTACACGCACACATGCACGTGCACACCTCCCACTCGGGTGTGTCTCCATGGACTCTTTTTTTCTCCAATGCCAGATATCTGAAGTCAACATGGCCACAATATAAGCATCAGGTGGCCAGAGAAAAGCAGCCGGGCCTTGGAGGGCCAGTGGGCCCCACCTACCCAGGCCCCAGCCTGAGGGACAGCACACACTGACCGTGCAGGCACATGGAAGGCGCCCCACCCTCGGCTGGACACGGGCTGAGAGCTCCTCCCCATGGCTGGTGCTGACCAGGGCTTCGGGGCCGCTGTAGGCCACTTGGAGGGTGACAGGCACAGGGCCACTGTCCCTCGACACCAGACAGTCTACAAGAGCAGGATGGGGACTGCAGCTTCACAGAGGCAGGAAGGGCCCACTGCACCTGGACTCACTGGCTGAAAATGCACCAGAGGGTCCTACAGGGTCCCCACAGCTGGCAAAGGGTTGTTCTGAGTGCTACTCAGTTGGGGCAGGGGGGATGAATGTGTCCAGCTGGAGCCCAAGGGTTGGAGATGACACCTGTCACACTCACTTTCTCCTTCCTGACCACCCAGGGAGGCAGGAAATACTGTACCTATTGCAGACAGGGATCCGGAAGTTCAGAGAGGTCAGGTAATCTACCCGGGGTCACAAAGCTAGGATTTCGGCCCTGGGCTACCTGATTTCAAACTCTGTCCCTGAGTCTACAGGCTGCCTCCTTATCACACAAACCCGTGTGTCCATCGCCAGTCAGGTGGGCACATGATGTGGGCACAGTCATAAGCGCTGCGGCACGGGAACCTCGCAGCTGTGTGCACAACTCACACAGCGCCGAGCGAAGCGGCCGCACACAGATGAACATGCGCCTCTGACGCCTGTTGTGTGACGTCCAAAAGCACAGAAAGGGCTCTTGCTGTGAGAACCTGGGTGCTGGTCACCCTTAACGGGGGGGTCAGTGGCTGAAGCGAGGTGGGCTCTGGGACTGGGGGGTCTCTGCTTGGGAGTTCCACGCTCCAGCCATGTGGTGCAAATTCATCCCACAGGGGACCTGAGATCTGTGCCCTCTCCCCATGCTGTACGTCAGGAAAACGCTGCCTTACAAAATAAAGGTGCTTGACATGCCGGTGGCTCATCTGGCTAATGTTTTACGCTGCCAAAAGCTACTGAGAGTATTGTGTTGAACTAGCAAGAAAAATAAACTTGTGTGGGAGGAGGAAATCATTTTCAGAGGAGGGAAGAAGCTTTCACAATTACTGCTAACGTGCCCACTCAAATATTTGCGCATTTGGCCAAGAATTTCAGGTGTCTGCTTTGACCTCTGCACTGCACACCTCAGGAAGGGTGAATTTTATTCCTAAGTCAGCAGAAAGGACTGATGTTTCAGGAAGTGAGGAGTCTGTGGAGCGTGTCCACTGGACGGGAGAGCATTTACATGGCAGACCCGGGTTCCTTGGCGTCCCTGCCCTTGTTAATTATTATCCATCAGGAAGCCTGTTTCTCAGAAGAGGTTCTTTATCAAAGCTACACAGAGGGCGCAGAGAGAATGGGAATCGGTTATTACTCTCACCACATGCAGACTGAACCAATCACTGTGGGCAAACCCCATGATGGGTGGCCCCTGGCAGAACCGCGGGGCCAGTGTGCTGCCCTGGCCTCTCTGGAGTGTGTACCCGGAAGGGCTCTGGGTGTCTCCTGTAGCGGCGCACTGGTTCTCACCTCCCTGCCTACGGAACCCCCACCTGCTGTCACTTTTCAAACTCCTTTGGGGCCATCCACCCAGGAGGCCCCTGCCACCCTGGGCACAGCATCCAAGCCTCAGCCACCCACATGCACTCCCGAGAGACTGTGTCCCCCACCGAGGGCTGTGGCCGCTCCCTCCTCTCTCTGTGCCACCCACCCAGGCTGGCACCAGATGGGACCTGTGACTCATAGAGGGCTTGAACGCTAGCTGACCTGAACCAAAACCATGTGACCATTTCTAGCAGGCCTCGTTCCTTTCTGAAAGACCCGCCTTTTCATCTGATGGCCCCTCCCTTAAGCCTGAAGGGTTTTTAGATTTATATTAATGTTTCACCAAGTTTAGAAAACATTCCATATGTCGTACTTCAAAGCTGTGGGGTTTTTTTTGTTTTGTTTTGTTTTTGAGACAGGGTCTTGCTCTGTCACCCATGCTGGAGTGCCATGGCGCAATCTTGGCTCATTGCAATGTCTGGCCTCCCGGGTTCAAACAGTTCCTGTGCCTCAGCCTCCTGAGTAGCTGGGTACAGGTGTGCACCACCACACACGGCTAATCTCTGTGTTTTTTGTAGAGACAGGGTTTCGCCGTGTTGGCCAGGCTGGTATCAAACTTCTGAGCTCAAGCAATCTGCCCACCTTGGCCTCCCAAAGTGCTGAGATAATGGGATTGAGCCACTGCTCCTGGCCCTTTAAGTTTTTTTGTCCCGTTCCCTATTTCTTTTCTTCTGGGGTTCCAGTTACAGACGTGAGACCTTTGAGGTCATCCCTGTTTCCTGGGCCTTCCTTCATTTCTTTTTTTCTCCATATGATTATTTCTACTGATTAATCACTAAGTCCACTGACTCTTCTGTCCTCTCCAATCTGCCATTAACCCCATCTGGTTCCTTTCCTATTTTGATGCTGTACTTTTCAGACCTAGAGCTTCCATTTGGCTTTTTCTATAGCTTTTATTTCTCTGCTGGGACTCCCTGCTCTCCATTCTGAGCGTGGTTTCTGTCCTTCGGCATAGCTGTGCACACCCATCTGGCCAGCATGGCGTGTGGCGTCACCGTGGGTCAGCCTCCACTGCCTTCTTAGCAAGGGTCCCCTTTGCTTTTAAAAAAAAAACATGTCTGCTAATGTGGTGGCTCATGCGTGTAGTCCCAAAACTTTGGGAGGCTGAGGTGGGTGGATCACCTGAGGTCAGGAGTTTGAGACCAGCCTGACCAACATGGAGAAACCCTGTCTCTACTGAAAATACAAAATTAGCTGGGCATGGTGGTGCATGCCTGTAATCCCAGCTACTAGGGAGGCTGAGGTAGGAGAATCACTTGAACCTGGGAGGTGGAGGTTGTGGTACACCGAGATCAAGCCACTGCACTCCAGCCAGAGCGAAACTCCGTCTCTCCAAAAAAAAAAAAAAAAGGTGGAATAATATTGAGTTGTATCCTAGACACTGTGGAAGATGTATTATAGACGGCACTGTTATATTCCTTGGAGAGTGTTTGTGGTTTTATTTGACACAGGGTTTGAAATTCCCGCCCCATCTCCTAACTCTGCCTGTGGATTTTTCACGAAAGGGAGAGTGGAGTTATCCACCCGAGTTTTAGCCACCCTGTGCTGCATCAACTAGGCCAACCGTTGGGTTAAAAGTGGTGCCAAGTGAGAAACCCGGGCATTCCCTCTTCCAGCTGTCACCTTCCTACTTTGTTTCTGCCCTGAGCACTGGCTGGGTGTCAGGAGGGCGAGAGGAGCTGCAGGTGGGGCCCAGCCCGCCCACTCTAGAGGCGGTGCTGCGTGCACAGACCTGTCCCGCCTTCATGCTGACAGCCCTGGGAGATGAGAAGACGCTGGGTCCAGAGCAGCCCTGGACCAGACAGCCGCCCCAGCCCACAAGGGAGGCTTCTCACCCCGGGAGACAAGGAGAAATGGGGGAATGGGGGAAACTGCTGGGCCCAGGCCAGGCCCTCAGCTTCCCAGTCCTCCTGTGGAGTCTGCTTCTCCAGCTTTCCCCCTGGGCCCCTCCAGAGCCTGGTGGGACCGGGGCCCCAGGTATCCCTGGCACCTCCACCCACAAGCATCCTCCCCTTTGCCCTCCGCTCTGACTACTACAGCCCCCACAGCTGCCCCGGCTCCCCTGCAGCCCTGGCCCGTCCCTCCAGTGTTGCCAGCCCCCAGCCCTAGGTCAGGCCTCCCATGCCTCCCTCTCACCCCCACTAACTCACCCCTACACCTGTCCTATCTACCTTGGGACCCAGGGCGGCCTCTCAAACCATACAGCTGCCATGGACTGTGCTTCTTCCACCGTTCCTTCCTGACGTGATTTTCACTTTACAGCCTGTGGGGTCAGGGGCCGTGTTCCCATCCTCAACTGGACACTGCCGGGCCGGCAGCTGCAGGGTTCCTTTCTCCATCTTCCCCTCTGCTTGGACAACCCCAATGCTGCACATCAGGACTGGCACTTGGCGCATTCTAAGGGGACCGGCTGGGGTGCCCTCCATGCTCTTTCCCTGGAAGGGATGGCGGCTGGTACCAGGCATCTACACCCGATGACAGCTGTCACTGCTGAACCCCTTGGTGGGCCTGACACCACACCAGGTGCTGGCCTGTGTACTCGGGGGGAACCCAGAATCCAGCCAGAGCGGGAGACACATGACTGGGGTACACAGGGCGGGAGGGGCTGCCAGGGCCAAGGAGGCTTCCCTCGGATGGCATGCGGTGGAGGCCGCAGAGACCACGAGCAGGTCAGGCTGAGGATGGAGAGATAGGCCAGGGGCGGGAACAGGGCCAGCAGTGTCTATGTCTCATTCTTGCCTCCCCAGTCTGCCCAAAAGTCCATTCGAGGCTGTAAGGAAAGCTCAAGCCCTCCAAGGCAGTCAAGGGCACCATCTCAGTCCCTAGCACCTGAGCCAGCATGGCCATGGGATGCCTGCCAGGTGCCCACAGAGCTGGGTTGCACGATGGTCCCAAGTAACAGGGGACAGCTCCCTTTGTTTTGTCTAAGCACCTGGGCAAGAAAAATAAACATTTTCCATCATATCCTCAAAGCGGCCCTGGAAGGGCAAGGCTGCCTACCGCCTCCCGCCGCACGGATCCCGCTCTGACGCCCCCAGCGGTGAGAACTTGGTTTCCCGAGTTCGCAGCAGGGGGCTGCCACTGGGACGCTTCGGATGGGGCATTTCCCAGCCCAGCTCCAAACAAACACAACGCCAGGCCCAGTAAATAAGTTATGTTTTTTCCCAGGCAAAAGTTGAACAACAATGGTGGGACCAGGAAGGCTCCCTGTTCACAGGAAATACTCACTGTGTCACCGCTCAGCCGGGGGCTGTGTGAGGTCACGGGCGACGCTCAGGTCATGTGTGACAGCTCCTGTTCACATTGCCGCGTGTGATAAACTGGGACTTTCTGGCAGAGGGGGAGGCCGGCAGGAGGGGCATGGAGTGGGAAAGCTGCCTATAAACGACTAACAAAAGATCTGGAATCGGAACAGGAACTTGCATTCTTTCTTCATGGACAAAGCCTTCCACATCAAGATATGCGTGTGTGTTGGGACCAGACGCCACAGACATGAAGCTCGTGAGCACAATCCTGCGTGGGAAACGCTTAGCATCCCTGAGTGACCTCTGATGAATATAAGTCAAGGCACGCTGGCGGCAGCCCCTTCTGAAGGGCCCAGGCAGGAAAGACACCCCAGGGGAGCTGGGCCCACAGGGCATGGGCCACCTGCTCGCAAGAGGGGAAGGGCCGCCGACACTGGGTTCCCCGACACTGAGGCTCTGTGCTGGCGACGGCCCAGCAGCTGCAAGGAATGTTCCACAACCAACAGAGCCAAGGGAAGGCAGGGGGGGTGTGAAAAGACGGGCAAGCTCAGGTGCTTTTTCTGAGACCATCGCAAACTGGCCCATCATTTAGAGTGGAGGGGGCAGCAGCACCCTGAGCATTCTCACACGTGCCGTTGCCCCGCTCCAACACCCACGGCCCACCCAGCCCTTCCCAGAGGCCCAGCCATGGCTCCCTGAGCCCTGTGGGGGAGTCCAGGTGGCCAAGGGGCAGGGGACAATAAGCTCCCAGGCCTTGGGCTTCCATAGGAGAGGAGGAATTCAAACTTGAAAGCTGGGACCCAGGGTCTCATTTCCGGAGGACAAGGCAGAGCCCTCAGGGAAGAGCTGTGCGGAGCTGCTGGGTGCCAAGGCTCACTGCAGGCTTTAGCTGGGGTGATTTGGGTGAAGGCAGCAGTTTTGAAATGGAGCATTCCAACCTTACTGAAGGCTCCATTAATTTGACCCCAGTAGAAGTAGACTCCAAGGGTCTTTTGATGGGACGGCCCTGATGCTGGGCTTGCTTTCTGGTGAGAGAATACCCTCCCTGCAGCCCTGCGCCAGGAGCCTCCCGGCAGCTCCTGGGGCCACTGTTTCTCCTCTTCCACAAGGAGGGGTGCCTTCACAGCCTGGCTAGAGGCCCCTGGCCAGACCCAAGCAGGACACTGACTCTCCAGAAAGCCAGCAAGAACATTCCACAGCTGCTGTCCTGTCTCAGAGCCTACCCCTGTGCCCAGCTTGTGGGCACCTGTCTTCACTGGCCAGCTCCTCAGGCATGCACCCACTGCGGCTGCAGCACCAGCTGCTCTCTGCCCTGTGAGCAGAGCCACCATCCTCACAGCTCTTTAAAACACATGCTGCAATAAGCAAACACCTTTGGGATGATACAGATGTTATTGCAGCCGTATGGCCTTTGGTTTGAGATTCCAGAAGCTCCCTGAAGAGCACACAATGCAGGACATGTCCTACAGCCCTGGCTAAGCTCGTGGGTCAAAGCTGGCCATACCCTCGGCTGCCTTATCAGTGCCGGAAGCCAACAGCTACCCCAGGCCTTAGAAGAGAGAAAAGAAAGTTCTAATTCAGTACACTCCAAACTCATCTCTCGATCTGCTGCTCCATATCTAGACCTCCTCTGGGGTCCCCTAACTCAGAGAAAAGGCTCCATCACCCACCATTCATGCCGGCAGGACCCTGGGGCACGCCACCACCCACGCCACCACCCACTCGGCGCCAGGTGCCGCTGCCTCCTCAGCCACACATCCCCGCCTGGCACTTGTCTCCCATGAGCTCCTCCCGCCCACGGGGCCTTTGCAGACACTGCTGCCTCTGCCTGAAGCCTTCCTGCCCTTACCTGACTCTGAGTAACTGCTTGGTGCCGTTAAAAGAGCTGCACTTTGAAGAGTAGAGGTTTGTGAGTACAGCTAGCTTCCAGCTGACCCCTGCTTCTGCCCTTACCCTCCACAGCCCACCCACCACCTGCAGCCAGAGTGAACACCCCAAAACCCACTTCTTACACTTGCCCCGATGTCCAGTGCCCTCTGACAAAGTCCAGAGTCCCGCCTGCAGCCTGCGAGACCCTACACTACCCACTAGATGGGCAGCCCATGCCAGACCACTTCCCTCTTCACACCAGGCTCCAGCCGCCCACTCCACCTCCTCTTCTGGAACACACCAGGCTCACATCCCACTCAGGTCCTCAGCCATGGCCAGTGCCTGGGTAGAAGTCCCCACCCCGGGCAGGGGTGGCTGCCCTGACGCTCAGGCACTCCCGTGTCAAGGCCACAAGCTTCAAGGCAGCAGAGCACAGGGCAGGTGATGGCGCCCGCAGACCATGGCAGAGACCCTTCTGCCACTCCAGCATGTGCTAGGTGGGCCCTGTCAACAGACGGGCTGGTGATGAGCCAGACTCCCTACCTGTACCTCCCTCACAGCCAAGGCCTGGCCACAGGCAGGGCCACACAGCCTCTGGGCAGAAATGCTCAGCTCAGAGCTGGCCTCGCACCCTGCTCTGGCTTCGGGCCTTTGGAGCAGCCTGGGCTTCAAATGTCCTGTCCTGCATGTAAAGGGGCCCCCAGGCAAAGGTGGGCATCTGAAGATGACAGAAGAAAGCACGGAAAACAACCTGACACTAGATCCCTGCCTGCACTTCTGAGGCTACGGTGCTCCCACAACGCCTGAATGACACACTGCACCGCCACACAACAGTAAGGAGTCCCCGAGAGTGCACTTGCTCTCAGTAAATCAATTACATGTTGGAGTCCGTTTTAGATGATTTTCCACAGCACAGCTGGCCTGATGAGTATACTCTCGGAAGTAGGTTTCCCAGAGGTGAACAAAGCACAGGTCTCCATATCTGCATCACAGCCTCAAATAAAACCCACCATGGCTGTCGGGGGCTGGGCCCCAGAGTTCGGGAGTGACACCCCATCTCACCAAGGGAGGCGTGCTCCTGAAGCCTGCCTCCCATCAGAAAGCCTCTCAGGACAGAAGGCACGGAGGGAAGGGGCTGTGAGGACCCGCGGGTGCCGAGGATTCCCCGCATGGCCGCCAGGACCATGCACACCCACAGGACAGTCCGAGTATTGGAGACAAACAGCTGTGCCAGCAGGGGCCTGAGACAGTGTGGCACATGAAGGTCTGAAGCCCCAGGTGTGCCCAACTCTGGAATGGGGTAAGCAGCGGGGGAGGAAGGGCCCTGGTGGGGTAGGGGCTGCCAGGAACAGCGTTCAGGCCAGTGCTGCCTCCGCCATCCGGCCTTGCTGCCTGAGCTCACGCTGCACCTGGGGAGGGCCTGGCCACTGCCGCAGCATCTACACCTGACACTACTTTCCTGTGGAATTAACCACTCGAAAAGGCTCCTGCCCAGGGAAGTGCAATGCTGACACTGGCCAGTTTGTAAAGAAATGGAAAGAACAGCAATACTGAAGAGCATGTGGCACAGATGTGGTGAGATATGCATTTTCCAGGCCAAACTGGGCATGCGGCACTGACGACAGCCCCAACAACGTGGAACCAGGCCTGCCCTGCACGGGGACCCAGGCACGTGGGTGCTGGGGCAGCACCTCCTGCTCCGGGGACGCTGTGGTGGCAGCGGAACAGCGTGTAACACCCAGTGAGGCATCTCCCCCACCTGTCCCAGCCTCTGTTTTCTCCCCTGTGAAATGGAGAAAAGACTAGTGTCCGACAGGACGCTGCCTGCAAAGAACACCGGTGTGGGAGGAGCCACATTTGGCTACGTTTCTAGGGCTAAGGTCGCCCTGGGAGGGAAAGGACCTGGCAGGTCCCAGGATGGGAGCAGAGGGCAGGCTGAAGGGCACAGCATGGGAAGGAGCACTGGGGACAGGGCAGGGGCAGCCAGGCTGGGAAGGCCTTGGCTCTGGGCTGGCACCTCGTGCAGAGGCAGCAGGGACCCTCAGAGGTGCCTGGGCTGGGACACAGAGGTCCCTGTGAAGGCCTCACTGCAAGCAGGAGGGTGGGGAGGACCACGAGGAGGGTGGGTGGGGAGGACCACGAGGAGGGTGGGGAAGTTACTGCCAAGTGACACTGATCTGAGTCTGTGAAGGCCCAGCGCACAGCGACACTAAGTGCTAGTCACCTCTCAACAGTGGCTGGGGAGGGCAAATGGCTCGAGATCTAGAGACCCCAGTTCAGTTCCTTTAACCAGGTTCTCCTCCCTCCATGAGCACCGGAAAATAGTGCCTGGGTAACCACGGCTCAAGGTCAGGTAGCTCTGCCCAGGCCCAGTTAAAACAGCAGGAATAGCACATTCTAGCGGGGCCAGGCCCCACACCCAGTGCCCGACGCAGGCTCCGTATCTCACCTCCACAGCCGGCCTGCGGAAGGGGGTCTTCAGGGGTGAAGCTGAGCCTCCAAGGGAGGTGCTGCCCCAGCACCCACGTGCCTGGGTCCCCCTGCAGGGCAGGCTTGATTCCACATCGTCGGGGCTGTCATCAGCGCCACGTGCCCAGTTTGGCCAGGAAAACGCACTCAGCACGTCTGTGCCACATGCTCTTCTTCATACTGCTCTCTTTCTGCTTCTCAGAAAATGGACAGTGTCAGCACTGCATTTCCTGGGCAAACTCACACAGCTACTAGGGACTAGAGGGGCAGGAGAACCCTCCTCTGGCTCCTGCGCATAGGGCCATGGAATCTCAGTAACGCATCACGAGCTTCGAAAAGCTCGAAGAGCAGGGGCTTTTCGAGCCCCCCCCCCCGCTCTGTGCACCACGCTTTGACCACGGGCTGGTTCACAGCCAAGGCTTGGACAAGATGACAGGAAACGTCCCTTCAGCTGTAAGGCTTTATGGTTTGAATTAGGGACAGAGGGGAAACCTGACTGCCCCCTTTACATACTGCTGTTTATAGCTTCGATTGTAACAAATGGCCAGAAACGCCCCAAATACCCAAGCAGGGAACGATCGCACCAAGGCCTTACGTGAAGATGGGGATGCTGCCGCCCGCCGCAACATGAACACACACACTCAACACCTCCCAGGCGAACGCTCCCGCGGCTTGGGCTGGACTGGTGTCTCCTTTCAGTGTCTGCCACTTTCCATGGTGTAGACGCTGCCACCCCACCAAATCTCAAGCTGCTGAGGTGACACCCCCACACAGGACTGTAGAGGAGCAGCGCAGAGCTGAGCAGCATCTCCGGCCTGCAGGGATGCAGGCAGGCACACCATGGAGAAAGGGAGTTGGGGCATTCGGAAGTGCTAAGTATGCGTTACCTTTGCTCACCTGAATCAACTCTAAGCATGCAACTTGCTCATGATGGATGTGTTTAACAACCAGCCCGCACAGTTCTTGAAAATGTAAGTTGGCTCTCAGGAGCCTGTATGAGCTGGTCCCAGCACACAGCTGGGCTGCAGACATTTGTTCATTATACCCTGCCTCCTGCCACATGCTGACTTAGAGCTGGTTTGAGAATGCTATTAAATGAAAACTGGCAAGTTTTTGGAAATTAAGGAAAAAATTAATTCTTACTGACAGTTATTATTATGGTTTATTAATGAAGATGTTGTGTATTAAAAACAAACAAACAAACAAAAAAAACAGCCTGGTACAGTGCCCCACACCTGCAATCCCAGCACTTCAGGAGGCAGAGGTGGGGGATCACTTGAGGCCAAGAGCTCAAGACCAGCCTGGCCAACATGGTAGAACCCCATCTACAGTAAAAACACACAAAAAACTTAGCTGGGCGTGGTGGCAGACACCTGTCATCCCAGCCACTCAGGAGGCTGAGGCACAAGCAGGCGTCACTTGAACCTGGGAGGCAGAGGCTGCAGTGAGCCGAGTGTGCACCACTGCACTCCAGTCTGGGCAACAGAGCACGACTGTCTCATAATAAACAAATAATACAATACAAAGCCCTTTAACGATAGCTCCCTTTAGGACACTTCTGCCCAAGATGGCAGGACCCCAGGAGATGGCTATGGAGCGTGTGGCCCCCGCTTTGCTCTGCTCTTTTCCCTGGTGTGGGGCCTTGGCTGGACAGGTCCAGCGGGTCTGTGGGCTGGGCCTGACTCTGGGCAGCACCGTGGCAGCATGGTCCAGTGGAGGTTGAACTCTGAGTGTGAGTCCCAGCCCCACAACCTATTAGCTCTGTGAGTGTCTGTTTCCTCATCTGCAGAAATCTGTAATGTCATTGAGACGCTTTTAGAGAAGTGAGTCACCCTGAACAGCTTGCTGCTGGCATAAACCATTCATTAGTGAGTCATCAGCACTGGGCCTGCATCTCTCACCTGAGGAAGTGCGGGCTGTTCTCTCTGCCCGACAAGGCCTCATTCAAGTCTTGTCCCTGGGAAGCCTCAGCCCTAGCCTGGCGGTGCTGCTGGAAGGCAGCCTGGTTTGAAGAAAAGCATGGCTCCAATTCAGAGTCTTCATTCACCATTCAGGACCTCAAGGAGATCACTTTCCCTTTTGGCACCCTGGTTTCTAGAAACACAGGTGACCTCCTTGTGGGCCTAGCCTGGGCTCTTTCTAGGGCTGAAGGGTACGGGTGGGCTCCCTGGCCAGTGTGGGAGAGGAGCATCTATATTTGTTCCATTTCCCTTTCATGTTACTACATTTAGCATCTTTCCATCCAAAAGGGGTCTCGGGTGGCCTGGTTTCCCCAACTGCACTCTGCGTGCACCAGGAAAGGGTCCAGAGGTGGGCAGGGAGTGTTACTTGACACTTGAATGTACCACAGGTCCTGATGCAGACTGCCTGCCCTGGATGTTCTCCCACATGCTGCTTGGAGAGGGCCCTTAGATCCTGCCGTGGCCGTGGTGGTAGCCCAAGATGAACTCCCTGATAACTACACCAAGGACAACAGGCTTCAGAGAGGTCTCACACTGGCACAAGAAAGCTGGAGGCAGCTCACCTCCACACTCAGCTCTGGTCCCTCCCTGCAGCACAGCCAGGCTCCGGTGGGACTCTACCTCCCTGACTGCATCACTGTGCTTTTGCTCCCCTGCCTGGAACAGCCGTGCCCCTCAGTGACTGGTAATATCAGCTGTTTAAATGTGTCCCCGTGCCGGTCTGCCTTCCCCGAGGACAGGGATATGCCCGCTACCTCTCAGGTTCTCCACAGGCACTCTGCAAACCGAAACTAACTCTCCAGCACCCGGCTTGTTGCTTCAGCACCTAGTGAAGATGCAGGGGACCATGCTCAGCTCTCTACCCACAGGAGCCAGGGCTGGGCTTGCGAAAGGCTGGTCCAAGGCTCTCACACTGTTAAGTCCTTGACCCACAGCAGTGCTGCTGAAAACCAGCTGATATGAAACCAACAGGGAACAGCACTGACTCTGCCCAAATGCTGCCCCCTTCTTGATGCAGGTGAAGCAACTTAAGTGCAGGAGACACACAGGCGGCCCCATTTATAAATCACTAGCGTCAGGTTACTGTGTGGGGGCACTTCAACCCACGACACAGCGGTCGTCCACAGAGCGCACTTCTGGCGTGGCTGCAGTTAAATCATGCTTGGCTGCCACAGTCTAGCAAGGACCGAGGTGAAGAGGAGGACGTATTCGTATTCTGGAGAATATGAAGGACCAAAGACCCTCTGTGAACCCTGCAATGATTCTAAGGTAAAGCTTCTAAGAACTGGTGAATTATCTGAAGAAAACAAAAAGCTACAGGCAGCCAGACTGGCCTTGGGTGTGGCAGAGAGTGGGGAAGTGTTTCAGAGCTCAGGGCTCAGGCGCTGGCTTGACGGAAGAGGAAGAGGGGCAGGCATTGCACACAACTGCTACTGGGTCAAAATCAAAACAGAAAAACACGCCATCAAAACACGGGCAGCAATGTACATTAGTCATGTTCTCAAATGAAAACTTAAGTGTGTGTATGTTCAAAAAGTTAAACAACTGGATTGAAATGGACAAAACATTAGAGTTGGCTGGGCGCGGTGGCTCACGCCTGTAATCCCAGCACTTTGGGAGGCTGAGACGGGCAGATCACTTGAGATCAGGAGTTTAAGACCAGCCTGGCCAACATGGTGAAACTCCGTCTCTACCAAAAATATCAAAAATTAGCTGCATGTGGTGGTGTGTACCTATAATCCCAGCTACTTGGGAGGCTGAGGCAGGAGAATTGCTAGAACCCGGGAGGTGGAGGTTGCAGTGAGCTAAAATCGTGCGACTGCCTCCATCTCAAAACAAAACCAAAACCAGAAAAAGACAGAGTCAGTACCTGGATTCTCCTCTGCCTGAGTAGAGCCTGCAGTGCCCACTGTCCCCTATGGCTTCCCCTGTAAAGAGGAAGCCCAGGTGCTGGCTTCCCAAGCCAGACTGAACATGGCATGTGGGCATCCAGAGAAAGCTGTGCCCGACTTTTCCTCGTCCTGCCCTGACCGCCCTCAACCCGGAACTCAAACGCTCTGTTTCCCCTACGTTTTCCACCGTGCAACACACCCACACCCAAATCCGCAGGTATCGAGTGTGTCTAACAGTTGCTTCCGATTCAGCATTTAACGTCTGTTTTCTGTGATGCTCCAAACACTTTATAAGCTGGAAGCTACGTCTGCACACCTGTGTCCATGCTTCACTGTAAAAAGGAGCGCAAACAACGCGCTCAAGGACAAATCCCGTTAATGTACTATTCACATCATTACACAGGTACCTGTCTCATAGGAGATCTAAATAGTCCTTTTTTAAAATGACAAAATTGCCAACATCTGGGAAGCATTCTGCTGGTGAACACAGTGTACTAGTTCCTTCTGAGGGCAACGCAAGGGCCGTGTTTATTCTAAAACTTACTTTTACAAAAACCCCACTTATTTCCATAATTTTAACTTTATTTTGATACACGTTTAAGGAAAATATTAACCATTTATGGATTAATTCCCTTGAGAGCAGTACACCCTTCCCCAGAGAGCCACTGGGCGGTGGCCAGAGCAGGAGGGGGCAGAGGGCTGGCCAAGCACTAACCCATGGCCCCACAGGTCAACCTCCATCGAACCTCCATCTGTCGCTTCCTGAGCTAGCTGCTATCTAGTCTTATCAGTTCAAACATGTTTGTGATGTTTTGTTAATAATTAATTTCTATTTGCCTTTTGTTATAAAGTTAAATTATCATTTTTCTGCAGAAATAATTGCTTTTTCTGTCTTAATTCAAATGTGTGTATAGTTCATGTTCTAAGATTTTGAAATTATAGTGATCTAGTAAGTTCAGAGATTGCCAAAATATGGTATATTGCTTACTATAAAGGATTTAAAACCCACTGTTACTTTCAGTATGCGCAATATTGAAAAAGGGCAGAATCACTCAGGTTTCTCTGCTAATCACCTCCCTGGAGTGGCATGTAAGGCCTCCTGTGATCTGGCCCTTCCCTGCCTGTCACACCACTCTGTGCTGAGCTCACACACTTCTGCCATGCTAGTCACCATTCACAACATGCCACGTCTCTCCACTACACCACAGCCCAGACTGCCCAGAGCCACCCTTGCTTTACTGACCCCTATGCTTACCCCTTATAACTTGGAGACACTGCCCCGACTTCCAGCCCCTCTTTCTGTCTGCACTGAGCTGGGTATACCTCTGCTTCATTCCCCTGTACCCCATGCTCACCCTTAGAAGCGAGTGGATGATGCCTCTTTTTTTTTTTTTTTTTTGAGACAGAGTTTCGCTCTTGTTACCCAGGCTGGAGTGCAATGGCATGATCTTGGCTCACCACAACCTCCGCCTCCTGGGTTCAGGCAATTCTCCTGCCTCAGCCTCCTGAGTAGCTGGGATTACAGGCACGTGCCACCATGCCCAGCTAATTTTTTGTATTTTTAGTAGAGACGGGGTTTCACCATGTTGACCAGGATGGTCTCGATCTCTTGACCTCGTGATCCACCCGCCTCGGCCTCCCAAGATGCCTCATATTTTAACTGCCCTTCCTTTCTCCTCCAGACCTTGAGGGCCTCCAGGACAAAAATCACAACCTTCACCCCGAAGCCACACGGTGCCCCGCAGTGCCACCCTCCACACCTTCCCGAAGCCACACGGTGCCCCACAGTGCCACCTTCCATGCCTTCCCGAAGCCACACGGTGCCCTGCAGTGCCACCCTCCATGCCTTCCCAAAGCCACATGGTGCCCCGCAGTGCCACCCTCCATGCCTTCCCGGACTAGCACTCCATGATCCCTAGAGCAAGCGCTCAGCAGGCCAGTGTCTCTTCTCAGCACACTTCTCACTTCATGAAACCAGGAGTGCCAGGTCACGTGCTTGTCTCTCTAAGTAAGCTGGAGGCCTCGGGCTGCCCATTTCACCTCCAGCCCTGGGCACGATGCCCGGCACCTAGCAGGTAGGTGCTCAGTAAGTACTTGATGAAAGAATCATAGGCGTGTAACTCTTTGGGAAAAATTACCATAGTTGACATTTTATTGTTTAAAAAATACAATGATCTGAAATGCTAGGAAACCCAGACTTCCCAGTCTAAACAAAACCTCCTTGCACAAGAAGTTTTCAGCTATTTTGGTCAAAATCTCCTGAGTGCCGTCCAGCCACATACGTGGTGTTCCCTCCGGTGCGCTCCCTCACAGGCCACCTGTGCTGCGCCGTGGATGCCCAGGACTCCTGGCAGCACACGCGTGCCCCTGTGCCTCCTAACCCTCATCCAACAGACTAGAGTGGGCAGCCTTGGCTCCAAGCCTGGGCCTGTGGCACCGTCAAGCTTTCCTTAAGTCTCCAGTCAGCAGGAAATTCAATCTGTAGTTTTGTAAAGCCATCTAGTATTTTTTTCACATTTTTATTGTGATCAAACATAGACAACACAGAACCGACCTTTTTAATTTTTTTTTTTTTTTTGAGACGGAGTTTCGCTCTTGTTACCCAGGCTGGAGTGCAATGGCACGATCTCCGCTCGCCGCAACCTCCGCCTCCTGGGTTCAAGCAATTCTCCTGCCTCAGCCTCCCGAGTAGCTGGGATTACAGGCACGCGCCACCAGGCCCAGCTAATTTTTTGTATTTTTAGTAGAGACAGGGTTTCACCATGTTGACCAGGATGGTCTTGATCTCTTGAGCTCGTGATCCACCCGCCTCGGCCTCCCAAAGTGCTGGGATTACAGGCGTGAGCCACCGTACCCGGCCCCTTTTTAATCATTTTAAGTGCACAGTTCGGGGCAGTAGGCGCACAGACTGCACACCATCACCACCACCCACCTCCAGAGCGATGTCAGCTTCCCAACCTGAAACTGTCCTCGCAAAACACTCGCTCCTCTTTCCTGCCCCGGTCCCTGGCCCCACCACTCTACTTTCTGTCTCTATGAATTGGACTTTCCTGGGGCCCACCAGTGAGTGGAACCACACAGCTTTCACCAAGTCTATCCAGCTGTGGCCATTCACAGTCTCCCCCTGCACCACAACTTGGCCTGGGCCCTGGAGGGGACTCTCCAGCCTCATCCAGCATCCACCACCCTCTCCCCACTGAGACACTGCCCACGTGGTAACTTTGAGGAGCCCCCGAGTGTAGACTTATGTAGCTCCCTCCCCAATACCAGGCATGATGCTAGATGCAGGGTGCCTGCACTCACAGTACAGCTGTTGGGGGCCAGCGGGGAGCAAAGCACGATGTCCTGCCCTGAGGAGCTGCACACAAGCAGCCCCAGGAATGCCCAGGCCACAGGTGGTGCTATGGAGGGCGCTGGGAAACCCCGGTGCAAAGCACTCTTCCAGTAGAGTCTCCCCAGGCTTCTCAATGCCAGTTTCCAGCCCATCCAAGTTACCATGGGGAGGAGAGAACCATCAGACCAGAGCGTGATGGAGAAAATCTCAACCAGCGGAAGGCTGTGAGCCTGGGCGGCTGCCTGGGCCACACAGCGAATTTCTGCAGGGCCCACTAGAGCCCCCAGATGCTTGCTGTGACAAAGCCTTGCCAGGTGAACCATGTGACTGGGGCAAATATCCCCCTTAGGAATTATTCCTGCCGAAAAGGAACCTGTTTGGGGTTAGCTAGCTGCCGAGTGTGGTTTTTCCCAACAGGAAAACAAGCCAAGAGAGTGCTATCTGCAGACACCCCTGGGTCACTGGGTGCTTGCAGACCAAACAAACAGGTCCTACTAAACCCTTTTCAGAGTGTCATCACACTCACAGGAACTCTTGGAAAGGCATCAAGTGTATTTGAGCTGCAGAACTGTGCTATTAAAATATGTGCCAAGCTCCCAGGCAAGGGGATTGCAACACAGCTCAGCTTCCAAGTTTCACACAGTTGCCTAGTTAGATACGTCCCGCAGAAAGAAAGTCACCGACCGCTTAGTCACAGGCTTGGCAGAGTGCTTACTCCAGGAGAGGGCAAAACAAAGCACACACACACACGTGCACACATGCACAGCATCACAAGGTGCATTTCACCTCAACACGGTAGGAACATCTTTCTCAATTCTTGCTGAAGGTGTATTTTCAGGTGGATTTCAACACTAAGCTATAGACTCAGTTGCATAAGAAAGCTGACTGTTTTAGAGACAACACGCTGAGTTCCTACAAAGGGCTGGGCTCATGGGATTGGGCTCTGGAGGGCACGGCCTGGCAGGTGTGGGGCAGGTGACTCAGTGTGGGGCTAAGGCCTGGCCATCTCTGCACGCCTGCTCCCACCAGCACCCAGCCTCAGATGGCCAGGGCCCCACACAACCCGGGCAGTGGAGAGAAGTAAGCAGCACTTCACGTATTTTAAACTTCCAGTGTTTTGTGTGAGGCAGGCTTTTAAAGACTAGGCTTTTCCCACAGGAAGAAAAGGCAAGCTTCAAGTTACAACCAACCGTATCCTAGGAAGCTCGATTCACATGAAACGACAATGAAGAATGGAAAGTCTGGTGTTTTAAATAAATGAACAGATACAAAGTGAGCATAGCTTTAGTCATCACGCCCAGCCTCCTGAATGAGACGGACAAGAATATCCCCGACTTCCCCGACAAATAAATCTGCAGACGCCACTTATTCATTCTCAGATGCGCTACTGCTCAGGATCTTCGTCAAGTGAAGTCAGGTTCTCATGTTAATCCAGTTCTAACTCATGAGTCAACACCCTTTTCTTCCTTTACATGGTTTTCCTTTTCCCTTGAGTGTACTTCCTGAACCGAGAGAAAACAGTCAACAGGAGGAGATGGACTTCTCCGTCCCGAGGGAAAATGGCCACATGGGAACAGCACGTGCCAGCAAGGAAGGGGTGCTCCGACAGCTGAGCGTGGCGCAGGGGCTGGGGGCTGGCTGTGTGGAAAGGCTGGCTCCCAGAGAGCTCAGGAGCAGCCTGGTTCCACGACGTGCTTTTTAATAGTGGCCACAAGCCAGGCGCAGTGGTGCACGCTGTTGTCCCAGCACTTGGGGAGGCTGAGGTTGAGCCCTCAATCCTCAAGTTGAAGAATCGCTTGAGCCTGGAAGGAGAAAGCCATGATTGCATCACCACATTCCAGCCTGGGTGACAGAGTGAGACCCTGTCTCAAAAATAAATAAGTAAACTGAGAAACTGGCCGCCCAACACTGTTTTTGGACCCTAGCTCTGAGACGCCACACGTGTCACCTGCTGTGCTGCAGAGGAGAGGTGCGTGGACACACAGAGCGGGTCTGCAGGAGGCATCCCAGACCCCCCGCAACCCCCAGATCATCCTGTGAGGGCAGCCACCCTGCTCCATGGGAGGGGAGTATCTTGCTGGGTCTCAGCTGGCATGGGGCCGCTTCACGGCCTCCCCTCTTCTCACCCTGGGGTGGTGCTGTACACCTATCAGCATTGGTGTGTGGCTGCTGCTCTCATCTCCTTTACGGGGCTCTGAGCCTGGGGCTAAGAGAATGTATATATTTTTAAAAGTCTCCTCCATTCAATAAATGGTGGGGAAATGTAGTGCAGAAGAAACATGGCATCACAAACGGGCTGGGCTATGGTGGGCGGTGGCTCCGTGGGCAGGCAGAGCGGCAGCACAGCCAGGAGGGCGCAGGGCAGCGCAGCCAAGGAGGCCAACGGGGCAGACCAGACATGGAACCAGGGGCTTTATCTGCGCTATTACTCTCCAAGAGCTGCTTTGGGGACAGTGGCAGGGCCCAAGGGCGCTTTCCTAGCATGCGACTGTGTAGAAGCTGGGGACAGGATCTGGTGGCTGGGGTCAGGAGGGGCCGGAAACCTCGTTGTCTGTCCCGGGGTAACTTCTCAGTTCCAAACCTGGTGAAGGCGCTGTCCATTTAAGAACGTAGAATTTATGTTTGAAAAACAGCTTCCTTTGCATCCATGATAATACAGCCAAAGAAAAAAGAAAAACAGCTCCCAGTGTGAGTGAGGGTCTGGGGACCACCGGTGGGCTGGCTCTTCAGGGCAGGACCTGCTCATGGGATAGTGCTGACGGGGTCCTCTGGGGACAGGCGGGCTCTCTCTCCCCTCACAGCCAGCCAGAGGTCTGGGACACCCCCACCACATCCCATGCCACCTCCAAGCCTTCTTTCTTCCCAGGCTGGGAGCCCGGCAATGCCGCCAGCACTAGCAGGGACAACTGTTTCTGCTCTAGAGCTCCTTCGGAAAAGGAGCTGGCTGTGTGGAGTCAAGGATTCGGGTCCTACCCAGGCCAGGGCCGTTCCTGCCAGGTACACAGATGGCAGCTGTGAAGGCATGGTGCACATAGGGACAAGTCAAGGGAGTGTGTGGTGGCCTTCGCACGGATGGCGGGACAGCCCGCATCTCCACTCCAGGTCAGACAGAAAAGAGCAGCAGCCCTCCTGGTGGCTGGGAGCCTATCCTCAAGCTCCCTGCACAGCTGAGACGGAAAGGGGAGCGCACCCCGCCACAGGCAGCTAGCTGTCATCACATGCGCGTTTAGCTGAGATCACAGGGGACAATTGGCAACTGAAAATAAAAACCCACAGACTCAAGCTTCACTGTGAAAGAAAAACAAAGACCCGCACACCTAAGAATGACGACCAGGATGACAATCAAAAGGCCCAGAATCTTCTAAATAATCCAGCTCACGTGACCAAATTTAAAAATAAAGTAAGTCCTGGAATCCTTGTGATTTTTAAATTTCTTAAAGCTAGGTATCTAACAGGCCAGGCCCAAATAACTTCCGAAGCAGGAATAAAGGAGGCTCCTGGCTGTGACAATTTTTCCCACAAAGGATGTTTAGACTGAAGGGGGAAATGCACTGATTAGAAATGCAGGCTCCAGTATCACAAAGAACAGCACACTCCCCCATTATCAAGAACGGCTGAGACAGAGGCTGGGAAGAGAGCTGGAGCTTCCCCTGAGAATAGGCACTTGATTTTTGGTGAGATGGTACATCGGTGAGTGCCTCAGATAACAAGCCCAACCCTGACCCTGGGCAAGCCGCTGAGCCAAACGCCCCCATCAGGCAGCTTGTCACTCCCTGCTCTTACTCACAGGCTGCTGGGCAGAGAGCCGGCAGATGCCATCTTCCCTGAGCACCTCAATGCACAGGCCCGAGACTGGAGGCCACTCGTGGGGGAGCACACCCACCACCATGCTGGGTTTATACAAACACCACAGGAAGTCAAAAGTGGATCTGAATGTGGATCCCAGGCCAGGCAATGTGGCAGGAGGCTGCAGAATCTCTCCTGAGAGGCGAGGGGACTTTCCGGCTAGGCCAGCACATGGGTGGTAGGGAGCAGGCAAGGCAAGGACCCATCTACCGGGTGGTAACACAAGGGGCTCCACCCCCAAGGCTTTCCTGGAAACCACAGAAAAGCATGCTGGAGTTGGGAGTTTACCTGCACTCCAGGGTCTCCCTCTGAGCACCACCTTGCCATGACCTGTTTCCAGGACTGTCCTCCCACTGGGCTGCTGGAAGGTCAGAGGGACCCCATGTCTGCCTTCTGTGTCCCAAGATACCGGCATCTGGCTTAGCAGGTCCTCCAGTGTCGGAGGGAGCCAACACAGCCTCGTGGGATGTGTACTATCAGCTCAGCCAGGCACGCAGCCCCCCCCCCCGCCCCCCGCCGTGGCAAACACAGCAGTGCGATGGCTTCTGTGTCAATGGCGCTTTTATTCCCACATACTGGAAAGGGGTTTTAAAAACAGGAAATCCTATTCTTTCTATTGTCACAAAAACAAGATCACTTGCCATCGACTAAACTAAAATTGAAATGATATTTGCCAGAAACTTTGCAAGATTTAAATACATGCTGGGTGCGGTGGCTCACACCTATAATCTCAGCACTTGGGGAGACCGAGGCAGGAGGATGGCTTGAGCCTGGGAGGTCGAGGCTGCAGTGAGCCGTGATTGCACCAGCCTGGGTGATAGAGACCCTGTCTCAAAAACAAATTTAAATATAGTTTACCCTTGCACAATGTGGGTTTGAACTGCACCGGTCCACTTACACACTGATCTTCTGCCTGTGCCACCCGAGACAGCAAGGCCCACCCCTCCTCTTCCTCCTCAGCTATTCAACATGAAGATGAAGGTGAAAGCCTTTTTGATGGTCCACTTCCCCATAATGAAGAGGAAGCATTTTTCTCTTCTTTACTATTTTCTTAGTAATGTTTTCTCCAGCTTACTTTACTCTAAGTATATAATACCTATCACATAGAAGGTATGTGTTAACTGACTGCTGGTGTTCTTGGTAAGGCTTCCAGTCAACAGGAAGCTACTGGTAAGTTTTGGGGGAGTCAAAAGTTATACGTGGATTTTCGACTGCACGGGCAGTCAGCACCGCCAACCGCTGCATCGCTCAAGGGTCAGCTGTATACCCAACTGCCCTCCCAATCAACTCTGCTACTGGGAGACTGCCCCTGATTTCTTCACATGGTGCACTCCAGATGAGGCAGGTGTGCTCAGCCCATCCTGAGGTCAGAGGAGGTTCTGTCTCAGGCATAGTGCTGGCGGGTGACACCTGGATTTGAAAGGCCTCTTCCCTGCCATGCCTGCAGGAAGGTCCCCTGTGCATCCTCCCAGCAAGCAGCTCCAGATGGAGTCCAGCCATGCCTGGGCCGGAGGCAGAGTGGTCTCCTACCTCCTTGGGAATATAATGAATCAGCTTCGGACTTTGGACAGGGGCATGGCCTTATCAGGCACCTAAGGCATGTCAATTTCCCCTTCATCAGCAAGTCATTCATTAATTCCTGAAAGCCTTTGTTCCAGGCTTGACAGGGGAACAAAGGAGAGTCAGACTTTGTCCTTAGGGGATGCACAGTCTAGTAGGGAGGGGCAACCTGCAGGAATATGCGGTGGAAAGAGGGGCTGCAGGGGGCCCAGAGCACCTGTGAACACTGAAGAGATGAGCATGCGGTGGAGTGCGTGGAGTGTGAGCAGGGAGCAGGGCTGGGCCAGGCAGACGTGAGCAGTCAACAGTGGCAGAGAAGTCTGGCCTGGAGATGGGCTGTGTTTCATCAAATCCAAGACACCACCATTTTTGAAAGCACTGTTCTCTCAAAGGTACTGTGTGTGACAGATCCTGGAACTGTCCAGTGTGACACTGATGGGGCTCAGGACAGGACGCACACAGGACAAGGGTTGGGGAAGGCAGAGCCGGAAGCCAGGCCACTCAGCCCTGTGCGGTGGAGACAGGGCCAGCACCAGGGCCCAGAAAACCGGAGTTTGGAAGCGAGGGCATCCCTGTGCATTCAGCAAGAAGACATGAGGGAGGGCAGGGTAGAGGCCGGGCTGGTGTGGGCTGCAGTGAATGGGGCATAAAACTGCCACACTTTTCGACACTCAGTGCGAGGGAAGCCCTCGATGAAAGTTACCAACCCAAGTGGAGGAAAAAAATGACAGTAATACCAGCTAGCAATGACAGGCGCTTGCCACGGCCAGGCTCTGTTCTCAGCATTGCCTACTTGTAAACTCTGCACACGTTTCCAGAAAAAGGGAGATGCTGGTTTCCGCAGAGATAAATAAGGCTAAACACATATAAAATGGTAGATTGTTGGATTCTCCAAGAGCAGCCAATATTTGGTTGTCGGCTGCTGCTAACTCCACCACCACCGTTTTGGGTGAGTGGGAGGGGTGGGGGGACAGGAAATCTCTGTCACTTGATCAAATGATGGAAATTAAAGAGAAACCAGAAACAGGCCTTGAATCGCCATCATACAGGAAAGTGTTAATCCATCCTTAAATGAACAATGGGCCTCCGCTCTATCACATCTTCTGTCCAGCCAGGGTTCCCCAACGCCCTTTTACTGCTTGCCTCCCCAGGGCTGACCCAGGGGCAGCCTGCAGAGTCCCAGAGCATCGGGGGCTCCCAGGAAACCCCCTTCTCTGAGCCCGTGCTTGGAGAACAGGAGTAAGTAAAAGTTAAAGGTCAGCCAGAGGAGGTCAGTGGAAGGACCAGTTGGTGCCGCCAGCCAGGTATAACGGTTAAAGATTAAACCCCCTACTCCTAACCACAATCCTATCCAGAGATTACGGATATGGGATAGAGGAATTTTCCCCGGAAGGCACTGTTCTTGCTCAACTGCACAGACCCCTACCTAGTCACGTCCCCCATGCTTGCCTAATCGATCACAAGCCTCTCACACATGTGAACCTCTTAGACTGTAAGCCTTTAAAAGGGCCAGGATTTTCTTTGTCGGGGAGCTCGGTTATTGAGGCTTGAGCCAGCCGCAGCTCCCGGCTGAATAAAACTGCCACTTCCTTCCCAGTGCGGTGTTCAAGGGGCTTGTTCACGGCCGCTCCTGCTTCATTTGGTTCCCTGACCCGGAAAGGAGTTTCGGCTGGCAGGCGGCTGGGACAGGCTCCCAGGGGGGTTTGCCTCGCCCTGCGGAGCATCCCTGCGGGGGACTGCAGCCCGCTTGGGTGACGCGAGTCCTGAGAGCGCTCCCGGGTAGGCACTGGCCCCGGTGGAACGCCTCGCCGGAGCGAAGCACGGTAGGCCCCCACAGCGGATCCACCCAGTGGCTGAACACCGAGAAGGAACGGGTACCTCAAGTCCTGACATCAGAAACACGGTAGGACTTGTCTTGGGAAACCTGCCTGCCCCTCTGGGTGGGAGCGTGGCCTGTGCCACGGTGTGCTCATCTGTCTTGGCACTTTCAACTTTGAACTGGATTTCTGGTTTCTTTGTAACCAGTTTCGATAATCTTGTTGTCTCAGAACTTGGGTAGTGGGAGGTGTGTGAGTGTGTGTGAGTGTGGAGGGGCCCAACGGGACTCATCAGCCGCGAAGAGTGGGGGGAACAGGTCTGTTAGAGTGGGTCATACATCCTGAGCGCACTGTGGGGTTGGCAGGGACCAGGGGCCATCTGCATAAGACTGAAGGAGGTGCCCTCATAATCTAGGTATTGTGGGGGGAGTAACAATCTCTTCAATGCCAAGCAGTGCCTGAAACACTCCCTTGAGGGGCACGGCCCTACCAGCCCGAAGTGAAAGTGAAGAGAGAGAGTGTGTTGTGCTGAAACGGGCGGGGGACTGAGGGTAGAGTGCAGAGTCACCAGTAGTAACATCGGGCAAAGTCAGTACCCCTTCTACCTTTTGGTAGTGCTGCTCTGAGGGAGATGGGTAAGACACAGAGTAAACCTACTCCGCTGGGAACTATGCTGAAGAATTTCAAAAAGGGATTTAGTGGAGATTATGGTGTCACCATGACACCAGGGAAACTTAGAACTCTGTGTGAAGTGGCCTGGCCAGCATTAGAGGTGGATTGGCCCACAGAAGGGAGCCTGGATAGGTCTCTTGTCTCCAAAGTGTGGCACAAGGTCACAGGCAAGCCAGGACACCCCGACCAATTCCCGTACATAGACTCTTGGTTACAGCTGGTTTTGAACCCTCCACAGTGGTTAAGGGGCCAGGCAGCTGCAGTTCTAGTGGCCCAGGGACAGACAGGTAGGGAAACGTCTCGCTCCACCCGCCAGGGGACACAGACTTTTAAGGTCTTGGCTGACTCGGCACCAGAAGACTCTTTGCCAATAGCACCCCCTCCGATGGCACCCCCTCCTTACCTGGAGGAGAGGTCCCCCACTCCAGAGCCTGAGGCCTCTGCACCTCCACAAGACCCAAACACTCCCAGACCACCCAGAGTGGAAGGAAAAGGAGGCGCAGCTTCAGGAGGCACTCCTCCCATAGCAGCCAGTTTCCCAGGAGGGTCACCCCCACTGGCAGCCCGGTTACGACCCAAGGTGGGAGTGCAAATGCCCCTAAGAGAACAGCGGTACACTGGAGTAGATGAGGATGGCCACATGGTAGAAAGGCGTGTCTTCACGTATATACCGTTCACGTCGGCCGACCTCATAAACTGGAAGAACAACAACCCATCCTACACTGACAAACCGCAAGCTCTAATTGACCTGCTTCAGACTGTCATCCAAACTCATAATCCTACTTGGGCTGACTGTCACCAGCTGCTCATGTATCTTTTTAACACAGATGAGAGGCGGAGGGTGCTCCAGGCAGCATCTAAATGGCTGGAAGAGCATGTGCCAGCTGATTACCAGAACCCCCAGGAGTATGTGAGGACCCAGTTGCCAGGGACCAACCCTCAGTGGGACCCGAATACCCCCGAGGGCATGCAGAGGCTAACTCGGTACAGAGAGGCCTTGCTGGAGGGAGTAAAGAAAGGAGCACAGAAGGCCACAAATATACACAAAGTGTCTCAGCTTATGCAGGGAAAGGACGAAAGTCCAACACAGTTTTATGAAAGACTATGTGAGGCCTATCGCATGTACACTCCCTTTGATCCTGAGGAGCCCGAGAATCAGCGCATGGTGAACTTGACCCTCGTCAGTCAGAGTGCTGATGACATCAGGAAGAAGCTGCAGAAGCAGGCTGGGTTTGCGGCCATGAGCACCGCACAGCTGTTGGAAATAGCTCATCAGGTATTTGTGAACAGAGATGCAGTCAGTCGCCGAGAGAAGGAGCGACAGAATTGGCGAAATGCCAACCTGATAGCCGCAGCTATCAGAGGAACCCCTTCGAAGGGGCAGGGCAAGGGGGGCCCTGGGAAGAACGCCAGGTCTCAACGGCGGCCTCTACAGCGCAACCAGTGTGCATACTGTAAAGAAATAGGACACTGGAAAAAGAACTGCCCTCAGTTGACAAGGGAACAGGGTAACTCCAAGCAAGAAGCCTCAGGAAAAGATGAAGCTGCCCTGTTTAGCCTGGCAGGGGGGCCCATAGACTGAAGGGGACCGGGCTCAAATGCCCCCAAAGAGCCCATGGTCAGGATGACAGTGGGGGGCAAGGACATTGATTTCTTGATTGACACAGGGGCGGAGCACTCGGTGGTGACGCAACCCGTGGCCCCTTTGTCCAACAAAACAATAGACATAATTGGAGCAACTGGAATTTCAGAAAAGCAGGCTTTTTGCCTACCACGGACCTGCTCAGTGGGAGGCCATGAGATTATACATCAGTTCTTGTACATGCCAGACTGCCCCCTACCCCTCTTAGGGAGAGACTTGCTAAGCAAACTAAGAGCTACTATCACCTTCACTGATAAGGGCTCCCTGAAGTTAAAACTGCCTCGGGCAGGGATTATCATGGCTCTGACAGTCCCCCGGGAGGAGGAGTGGAGACTCTTCCTGACTGAACCAGGACGAGAATTAACCCCTGCTCTAGCCAAGCGATGGCCAGGGGTCTGGGCAGAGGACAACCCCCCAGGGCTGGCAGTAAACCACCCCCCAGTGGTTATTGAAGTAAAGCCAGGGGCATTACCCGTGAGACAGAGACAGTACTCGGTCCCAAGGAAAGCTCTTGAAGGCATCCAAGTCCCTCTCAGACGCCTGAAGTCTTACGGTATTATAGTTCCTTGCCAGTCCCCTTGGAACACGCCTCTCCTGCCTGTCCCCAAGCCAGGAACCAACGACTACCGACCAGTGCAGGACCTGCGCCTGGTCAACCAAGCAACCGTGACCCTGCGCTCCACGGTGCCTAACCCATACACATTGCTTGGGCTGCTGTCGGCTGAGGACAGTTGGTTTACTTGTCTGGACTTAAAGGATGCCTTTTTCAGCATTAGGCTAGCTCCTGAAAGTCAAAAGCTATTTGCTTTTCAATGGAAAAATCTGGAAACAGGTGCCACTGCCCAGTACACTTGGACCCGGCTACCCCAGGGGTTCAAAAACTCCCCCACCATCTTTGGGGAGGCACTAGCCCAGGATCTCCAGAAGTTTCCTGCCAAGAGCCTAGGCTGCGTGCTGCTCCAATATGCTGATGACCTCTTACTGGGACACTCCACGGCAGTCGGGTGCGCTAAGGGAACAGATGCCTTACTTCAGCACCTGGAGGACTGTGGGTATAAAGTGTCCAAGAAGAAAGCCCAGATCTGCAGGCAGCAGGTGCGGTATCTGGGATTCACTATTCGACAGGGGGAGCGCAGCCTAGGGGTGGAAAGGAAACAGGTCATCTGCAACCTGCCGGAACCCAAAACCAGAAGGCAGGTAAGAGAATTCTTGGGAGCCACGGGCTTCTGTAGACTGTGGATCCCAAACTTCGCAGTACTGGCCAAACCCCTGTATGAAGTCACAAAGGGGGGAGACAAGGAACCCTTTGAATGGGGACCCCAGCAGCAGCAGGCTTTCCACACCCTGAAGGGAAAACTTATGTCTGCTCCAGCACTGGGATTACCTGACCTGACAAAGCCCTTTACACTGTACGTATCAGAAAAGGAAAAGATGGCCGTTGGAGTGCTAACCCAGACAGTGGGATCTTGGCCAAGGCCGGTGGCCTACCTCTCTAAACAGCTGGACAGAGTTTCAAAGGGCTGGCCTCCCTGCCTAAGAGCCCTAGCGGCAACTGCCCTGTTAGCTCAAGAAGCAGGTAAGCTGACTCTGGGGCAGAACCTGAACATAAAGGCCCCGCATGCAGTGGTGACGCTAATGAATACCAGGGGACATCGCTGGCTGTCAAACGCCAGGCTGACTAAGTACCAGAGCTTGCTCTGTGAAAGCCCCCGCATCGCCACTGAGGTCTGTAACACCTTAAACCCTGCCACCTTGCTCCCAGTGTCGGAGAGCCCAGTGAAACATGACTGTATTGAGGTGCTGGACTCAGTCTATTCCAGCAGGCCTGATCTCCGAGACCAGCCTTGGACACCTGCTGATTGGGAGCTGTATGTGGATGGAAGCAGTTTCATTAACTCCCTTGGAGACAGGTGTGCGGGGTATGCAGTAGTAACCCTGGATACTGTTGTTGAAGCTAAGTCACTGCCGAAAGGAACCTCAGCCCAGAAAGCTGAACTTACTGCCTTAACACGGGCCTTGGAGCTGAGTGAAGGTAAGACGGTGAACATCTATACCGATTCTCGGTATGCCTTCCTAACCCTCCAGGTACACGGGGCATTATACAAGGAAAAAGGACTCTTAAACTCAGGGGGAAAAGAAATAAAGCATCGGCAGGAAATTCTGCAGCTATTAGAGGCAGTCTGGAAGCCTCAACGGGTGGCAGTCATGCACTGCCGGGGACACCAAAGGGCCTCCACCACTGTTGCCCTGGGCAACTCCCGGGCTGACTCAGAAGCTCGAAAAGCAGCATCCACTCCCTACCAAGCACCAGTAATGGCCCCCCTACTCCCCCAAATGCCTGATTTGGTGCCTACCTATTCTAAGGAGGAAAGGAACTTTTTTCAGAATGAAGGGGGACAGGCAATAGAGGAAGGGTGGATCCAGCTACCAGGTGGGAAAATAGCAGTGCCGCAGCTGTTGGGCGCTACTGTTGTGCAAGCCGTGCATGAGACCACCCATCTGGGCCAAGAAGCTCTGAAAAAGCTGATAGGCCGGTACTTCTACATTTCACGTCTGTCAGCTCTAGCAAAGGCAGTGTCACAGCGATGTGTCACTTGCCAACAACACAATGCAAAGCAGGGTCTAGCGATCCCGCCTGGCCTACAGTCTTACAGAGCAGCTCCCTTTGAGGATCTCCAGGTGGACTTCACTGAGATGCCCAAATGTGGAGGTCACAGGTATCTGCTAGTTCTGGTATGTACATACTCTGGGTGGGTGGAAGCATTCCCAACTCGAACCGAGAAAGCTTGTGAAGTAACCCGTGTGCTTCTTCGAGATCTCATTCCCAGGTTTGGACTGCCCTTGCGCCTTGGCTCGGACAACGGGCCGGCTTTCGTGGCTGACTTGGTTCAAAAGACAGCAACGGCGTTGGGGATCACTTGGAAACTGCATGCTGCCTACCAACCACAAAGTTCCGGAAAGGTGGAGCGAATGAACCGGACAATCAAAAACAGTTTAGGAAAAGTGTGCCAGGAGACAGGGTTAAAGTGGGTACAGGCACTTCCCATGGTGTTGTTTAAAATTAGATGCACCCCTTCTAAGAAAACAGGGTACTCCCCTTACGAGATACTATACCATAGACCCCCTCCTCTACTACGGGGGCTCCCAGGAACTCCTCGGGAGCTAGGAGAGATTGAATTGCAGAGACAGCTACAGGCCTTAGGAAAAGTCACCCAAACCATCTCAGCCTGGATTAATGAAAGGTGCCCAGTAAGCTTATTCTCCCCAGTTCACCCTTTTTCACCAGGTGATCAAGTGTGGATAAAGGATTGGAATGTCGCCCCTTTGAAGCCCCGGTGGAAAGGACCCCTGACCGTAATCCTGAGCACTCCCACAGCCGTGAAAGTGGAAGGAATACCAGCTTGGATTCATCACAGCCGAGTCAAACCTGCAGCAGCTCAAACCTGAGAGCTGAGATCAGACCCGGACAACAGCTGCAAGATCACCTTGAGGAAGACGGCAAGCCTTGCCCCAGTCACGTCCCGGAAGCTGACTGGTCCACGCACGGCCGAAGCATGAGGAAACTCATCGTGGGGCTCCTTCTCCTTGGAACTTGGACTCATGTAGTAAGAACTTTACCTGATTTTGGAGACTGTTCTCAGTGTATACACAAGGTCACTGAGGTAGGGCGAAAAATCACTACCGTCCTTTTGTTCTATAGCTATTATGAATGTACAGGGACTCCAAAAGGAACTTGTTTACACAATGGCACCCAGTATAAGGTCTGCAGTCCTGGGGATGGGCAGCCAGATGTGTGCTACGACCCATCAGAGTCCCCCATGCGCACAGTTTTTGAGGTAAAACGCTTAACAACTATGGCGTGGAAGACCTCCAGTAGGTTAATTGCTAGAACGGAGGAGAAAGGAATCCCCAGGCAAGTTGTCATGAAATTCGATGCTTGTGCGGCTATGAATCAGGGCTGTGGCTCTCTCGGTTGGGAGCAGGGTTACGCAGCTGAGCATAAATACATTTGCCAGACAACGTACTGGTGTAGTGAATGTACTTACTGGTCATGTGTTATCTGGGGTACTTGGAAGAGTGACAAAAGCGATCCTGTCCTCCTTACGAAGGGAAGTAGTGTTCCTGGGAGTAATGATCTCTGCACCTCTGGACATTGCAATCCATTAGAGTTAACAATTACAGATCCACAGGACCCCCGCTGGGAAAAAGGAGAACATGTAATGTTAGGAATTGATGGGAAGGGACGGGATCCCATGATTAATATCTTAATTCAAGGGGAGGTCCAAAGACGTACCTCCAGCCCGGTGCCGGTGTATCAGACTTTTTATGAGGAGTTAAATGAACCGGCCCCAGAACTCCCAAAGAAGACAAAAAACTTGTTCCTCCAGTTAGCTGAAAATGTGGCCCAGTCACTGAATGTTACTTCTTGTTATGTGTGTGGAGGAACTACAATGGGGGACCGGTGGCCATGGGAAGCCCGAGAGTTACTGCCCTCTGATCCGGTCCCTGAGCTAACCTCGGTCCAAAGAATCCAAACCAACAGCTTCTGGGTCCTAAAAGTCTCCATTATTGGACAGTATTGCCTCGCCAGACAGGGGAGACACTTCACCGTCCCAGTGGGAAAGCTCAGTTGCCTGGGACAGCAACTGTATAATGCAACAGTGGATGCAGTCACTTGGTGGAGTTCAAACCACACGGAGAAAAACCCTCTCCTTAAATTCCCTAAATTGCAGGACGCCTGGACTCATCCTGGGCTCCGCCGAGACTGGACCGCCCCAGCCGGGTTGTACTGGATATGCGGGCACAGAGCGTATGTGCGGCTGCCTGAAAGCTGGGCCGGCAGCTGTGTCATAGGCACCATTAAACCCTCTTTCTTCTTACTGCCCGTCAAGACAGGCGAGCTGTTAGGATACCCTGTCTATACCTCTCCCCGGGAACCAAGAAGCCTGGCTATAGGAGATTGGAAAGATGACGAATGGCCTCCTGAAAGAATCATACAATATTACGGGCCTGCCACATGGGCACAGGACGGTTCATGGGGATACCGGACCCCAATTTATATAATCAACCGTATTATCCGGTTACAAGCTGTCTTAGAAATAATCACCAATGAAACTGGTAAAGCTTTAAACCTCTTGGCCCAGCAAGAGACTCAGATGAGAAATGCTATCTACCAAAACAGACTCGCACTAGACTACTTGCTGGCAGCCGAAGGGGGAGTCTGTGGGAAATTCAATCTAACCAACTGTTGCCTGCATATAGATGATCAAGGCCAGGCAGTTGAAAATATTGTAAGAGACATGACAGCCCTGGCCCACGTGCCGGTGCAAGTGTGGCACGGGTTTGACCCTGGATCTATGTTTGGGAAATGGTTCCCAGCCCTGGGAGGATTCAAAACTCTCATTGTAGGTGTGGTGCTGGTCATAGGTGTCTGCTTGTTACTCCCCTGCTTACTCCCTGTGTTCCTTCACATGCTTAGGGGACTGGTCACTACCATGGTTCACCAGAAAACCTCAGCTCAAGCATATTATGTGCATCACTATCAATCGGTTTTGTTGACTAACCAGGATGGTGAGGAAGAAAGTGAGAACCCTACTAAGTAACTGAAGTTCTCAAAGGGGGGAAATGAGGAAGGAGACCCCCTTCTCCGAGCCTAGGCTTGGAGAAAAGGAGGAATTACAAGTTAAAGGTCAGCCAGAGGAGGTGAGTGGAAGGACCGGTTGGCGCTGCTGGCCAGGTCTAAAGGTTAGAGATTAAACCCCTACTCCTGACCACAGTCCTATCAATAGATCATGGACACAGGATGGAGGAATTTTCCCCGGAGGGCACTGTTATTGCTCAACTGCACAGACCCCTACCTAGTCACATCCCCCACGCTCTCAAGCCTCTCACATGTGCACCTCTTAGACTGTAAGCCTTTAAAAGGGCCAGGATTTTCTTTGTCGGGGAGCTTGGTGATTGTGAGGCTTCAGCCAGCCACCGCTCTCAGCCAAATAAAACTGCCACTTCCTTCCCCATTCAGTGTTTGAGAGGTTTGTTTGCGGCTGCTCCTGCTTCACCACAAAGCTGGTCTCAGCATCAGATGGCAGACAACTCCCAACCTGCAGCTCAGGGGAGGCTGGACCCTTAGAGCTAGATGGGACTCATGGACCCTCGAGGTATGTGGTACAAGGGCTCCAGGGAGGCCACATTGGAGGAAGGGGGAGGAAGTGAGAGGAAGCAGCGGCGCCTCAAGACCAGCTGGAGGCCCAGGAGTTAAGGGCAGAGGAAGTGAGGGGCCTCCCAGGGCAGCAGCATCGCAGGCGGTGCCACACTAACTTCTGAAGAACACACACTGCCTGGGTTAAGGATGGTGCAGGGTGAGTCACTTTAGGAAACTGCCACCAAGGGCCACCTCACACACATGTGCATTGGCTGGCTGCTCCTAGATTCCAAACAACTCTTCTGCTGATTCTGATGACGGCAGAGACCGGGCTCACTTGCTTCTCACAGCTTCCAGTTTACTACTACTTTTCGAAGGGAAAGGTTTCTTTGGGGAAGAGGGAAAGGGCACACTTGCTACTGCTTGCTATTTCAAAATGAGTTATAATCTAAGGTTTTTGCTGAGATATTTATCAATACAAAGACACTTCTTCTGCAGTACGTTCATACCCCTTCTACCAAGGTGAGGATTTAGACTATGGGAAAAATACCAATGTGCCCTAAGTTACACAGGGGGAAACAGTGCAGTCAAAAAGTCTGACACACAGCATCTTCCAAGCGCGTGTACTGGTTACCCGCTGTGTAACAAACCGCACGCCTTCCAGTGGCGCAGGGCAACAGTGACGGCTGCACGGCTTCTATGACCTGGAATCCAGGCACAGCTCTGCGGGGTGGCTCTGGCTTGGGGGCTCTCTCAGGCCCTTGGACTGCGAGCCTCAGCCCCGAGAGCGTCAACTGGAGGCCTCCTGCTCAGTGATTTGCCATATGAGTCTTTCCAAGAAGACAGCTTGACTCAGCAAGATGTGCAGGCTAAGGCAGCAACACAGACGGTCCTCTGGCAGGGCAGAGCCACACACGCTCGTGTCAGGTGACATCCCCTCAATGCTGCCATGTTCTGTTGGTTAACAGAGTTACTCAAGGGGAGGGGACTGTGCAAGGCCATGAAAGCCAGCAGGCGGAGGCCACTGGGGCCACGCAGAGGGCATCTCAGGGTTTTCTCAGATTCTCCTTATACTCCTCTCTGACCCCTCTGTGCAACAGCAATTTTATTTATTAGAAGTGAAATCATTTCTAATAAGTGATTTTGTTAGCAAAGAAGATCTTAAAAAAACCCAGTGCTCTAAGCGTGACCTTAAGGAACTAGAGAAAGGAGCCAGGTGTGGTGGTACACACTTGCAATCCCAGCTACTCAGGAGGCTGAGGCAGGAGGATCGCTTGAGCCTGGGAGTTTCAGTCCAGCCAGCCTGGGCAACACGGGGAGACCCCCATCTAATAATAGAAAAAGAATAAACTAGAAAGAGCAAATTAAAACCAAGTAAGCAGAAGAAAACAATGAATGTAAGAGCATAAATTAGCAAAATGAAAGTGAACAACAGAGGAAAAAAATTGAATGAAACTGAAAGCAGAGTCTTTGAAAAGACCAACAAAATGGACAAAGCTTTAACCAGACTGATCAAATTCCCAGTGTCCAGAAAGAAGGAACATCAACACACGTCTTACCATTAAAAGCTGCTAGAACGACTAAGTGAGTCTGGCAAGACGGCAAGGTGCAAGGTCAATATGTAAAAATCACTCACACTACTCTATCGAGTGATGAACCAGAAATAGAAATTAAAGCAGCACTACTTACAATAACATGATACGATGAAATGCTTTAATTTCTAAAATTTATATGAAAATGTGACAGACCTACAATAGCCAAATGAGTTTCTTTTTCTCGTTTAGAAACGGGCTTTTGCCTTGTTGCCCAGGTTGGTCTCGAATGCGAGTTCAGGCAATCTTCCCGCCTTGGCTTCCCAAAGCGTTGGGATTGTAGGTGTGAGCCACCACGCCTGGCCCAAAAACAAGTTTCAAGACATAGGTATATTTCCTAATTTCAAAATGCACCATTAAACTATGGAAATGCATTACTGTATGGAGATCAGACATATAGACCAACGGAACAGAACAGTGCCTAGAAACAGATTTACAATGTAGGTGGTCAGTTAATGCCAAAAAAGGTGCCATGAATTTCACCGGGAAAGGACAGACTTTTTTACAAACGGTGCTGGGACAGTCAATTTCCACATGCCAGATAGAGGGGAAACCCCTTAACTCTTATGGTTTACAAAAATTAACACGAATGGATCACAGACCTAGATGGGAGAACAGAAACCATGAAAGTATCTAAAAAGGAAACAGAAGAGAAAATCATGAAGACTTCAGGCCCAGGAGTTGAAGCTGCAGTGAGCCATGATCACGACACTTCACTTCAGGTCAGGCAAAGAGTTCTTAATAAAAGACGTTTGATACACCAAATTTCATCAAAATTTAAAACTTTCGCTTCCTGAAAGGTATCATTAGGAAAATGAACAGGGGCCTGGCACAGTGGCTCACACTTGAAGCCCTAGCAATTTGAGAGGCTGAGGCAGGAGGATCATTTGAACATAGGAGTTCTAGATGAGCCAGGGCAACATAGTTGAGACTCCATCTCTGTAAAAAAATTTAAAATATTAGCCAGGCGTGGTGGTGTGTGCCGACAGTCCAAGCTACTTAGTAGGCTGAGGCGGAGGATCGCTTGAGCCCATGAGGCTGCAGAGAGCTGTGATCACACCACTGCACTTCAGCCTGGAAAACAGAGTGAGTCCCTGTTTATTTGTTTTTTAAGTGGTGGCTCATGCCTGTAATCTTAGCACTTTGGGAGACCAAGGTGGGAGGATCACTTTAGCACTTGAGCCCAGGAGTTCAAGACTGGCCTGGGTGACATAGCAAGAGCTTGTCTCAAAAAAAAAAAAAAGTATAAGAAAATATAAAAGAACAAAACAGGCTTGACACAGTGGCTCACACCTGTAATTACAGCACTTTGTGAGTCTGAGGTGGGCAGACTGCTTGAGCCCAGAAGTCTGAGACCAGCCTGGGCAACATGGTGAAACCCCGTCTCTACAAAAAAACACAAAAATTAGAGGGCATGGTGGCTCATACCTGTAATCCCAGCACTTTGGGAGACTGAGGCGGTCGGATCACAAGGTCAGGAGATCGAGACCATCCTGGCCAACATGGTGAAACCCTGTCTCTACTAAAAATACAAAACTTAGATGGGGGTGGTGGCGCACACCTGTAGCCCCAGCTACCTGGAGGCTGAAAAGGGATGATCACCTAAACCCAGGGAGGTCAAGGCTTCAGTAAGTTGTGATCGTGCCATGGCACTTAAAGCTGCAATGAGATGTGGTTCACACCCACTTCAATGAATGAAGTTTAAGAAGACTGACGACACCAAGTGTTAACGGACGAGGATGTGGAGAAACAGGACCCTCCCTACAAGGGAAGTGGGAATGCAAAATGGCACTGTCACCCTGCAAAGCACTGGACCCAGTGATCCACGCATGAGAAAGGAAACACATCCACACAGCTGAGCCCTGAAGGTGATGTTCACAACAGCTTTATCATCATAGCTTCCAAAATGGAAACATCCAAATCTCTACCGCCTGATGAATGAATAAATGAATCATGGCGTGTCCACTCAGCAGAGTACTAGTCAGCACTGAAAAGGACAAAGTATGGACTGATGCAGTAACAAGGATGATTCTATCAGAAAAGCATCGTGCTAAGTGGCAGGAGCCAGGCCATATGCTGTGTGACTCCATTTCCATGATTCCAGAACAGGCAGCACCGTGACAAGAGGCAGGTTGGTGGTGGCTGGGGGCAGAGAAGTAGCTCATGTGCGGCACGTTTGGGAGTCTTGGGGTGATGAAGATATTCCAGGTCCTAATGGTGGCAGCCATACCACTGTAGACGTCTCACGTAAACTGTCCAACTGCCTGTTTGGAGTAGGGGAGCACTGCTTCCACATCCAGTCATAAGCACTGTGGCTCTGGGTGTGGACAGCAGACAACTTTTTAAAGAAACTCCAACTCCAACCAGGGAATACTTCATTGGTACTTCCAAGGTCACTACATTGCCCTGGCAAGAGTAATTTCAGTCAAACCCTGAGAAATAAACTGGGCCTTTTGTTGCCTGGACTCAATCTGAGCATGTCTAAGAACAGACTCATTAAAGCCCTGTTCCTGAAACCTGTAAAAAAAACCTTCTATTCACGAGTCCTGCTCTCCTGCCGAACACAGACCTGGGCGTAAGGTTTTATGTAAATTATGTAGTGCTCAGGGTCCATAAATGTCAATTTCATTCCCTTAGGGTCAGTGTGCCACAGCCTACCCACTTCCTACAGCTCTCCCGTTTCAGCCGTCATTTCTGGAAGTTTACATGGAACAGACACACCTATGACTGTGGAAAGCTACCTTTAACATGCACTATATAGATAGTGTAGTGAAGCACATATGCAGACAGGTCCTGGGCTTATGATGGTTGGACCGATGATTTTTCAACTTCACACTAAGGTGAAAGCCGTACACATTCACTTGAAACCCTATTTCCAGTGCTTATACAGACTGGTTTCACTTTCAGTATTCAGTAAATCACATGAGACCTTCAACACTTCATTGTAAAATAGGCTCTGTGTTACATGATTTTGCCTAACTATAGGCTGGTGTGAGTGTTGTGTTGTTTTTGTTTTTTTGAGACAGGGTCTCAGTCCATCACTCAGGCTGAAGTGCAGTGGCACACGATCATGGCTCTCACTGCGGCCTCCATCTCCCAGGCGCAAGCAATCCTCCCACCTCAGCCTCCCGAATAGCTGTGATTACAGGTGTGTGCCACCATACCCAGCTAATTTTTCATTCTTTTGTAGACAAGGGGTTTCGCTATATTGGCCTAGCTGGTCTTGAACTCCTGGCCTCAAGTGACCCTCCCACCTTGGCCTCCCAAAGTGTTGGCATGACGTGTGAGCCAGCGTGCCCAGCCTGGTGTGAGTGTTCCAGGCACCGGTTAAGGAAGGTGAGGCTGGGCTATGACGTGTGGTGACGGGGGTGTATTAAAAGTATGTTCCACTTACGGTTCAGGATGGGTTTACTGGGACATAAATAACCCTGATGCAAGATGAGGAGCATCTGTTTGTCATCCTAAATTCCCTAAAAATCGACACAAGTCTCATGTAATAAATAATCAAAGCCAAACAATGAGATGTACTAAGCTGCACAGAAACGGAGACTCATCATCTGTCAAGGACGAAAATTCCAAGGTGTGGTGAAAGTGCTGGGGTTTTTAACGTCACAAAACACAGCATCTGCCACAGAGAAAATCAGGGAAAACTGTTTCTAGTGTTTCTGTCACATCAACTTCCTTCTCAGGAACCAGAGCTGCTAAATTTTGTATTTGTCACTACAACCACAATTCACTGTCCAGAAACCGCGTGATGACACCTAACTCGTGATTCCAGCCGCCTTAGCTTTGTTATGACAATGCTTTCGTAACCACCTCAGTGTCAAGTCCTCACACACTGAAGGGACAAAATAAATGCTTAGGAAAATTAATTGCTACCCAACTTCTCCCTGGCTGGGGTCTAGCCGCCAAGGTGGTCCTTCAGTTCTGTGAATACATCCAGGTCTCCCTCCCTTGGCCTCCAGATGTGAGGCCCAAGAGCCCTCGCCCTGCTCTCCATAAAGGCCTTTTTCCCACACCGGCCCAGCCCATTTTTCTCCCTCGCTGGTCGAGTTACTTTCTTTCTTCAAGTGCCCCACACCCCCTCCACGGAGAAAAGCCCCCCAGCCCACAGACGTCGGTCCTGTCCACTCTCTGTGCCTTTGGATATGATGGGCACCCAAAGAGCAGGAGCAGAATAAACGCAGAGTGACAAACACAGAGGAGAGAACCAAAGCACCACCTGCGTCTTGTCCCCCGTGCCCGATTCCCCAACTCTCCATTAAAGGGTCCTTCGACCTTGTCTTCGCCCCGGGTCCTCTGGCCATCTCACGAAGCCTTTCAGAACAAGTTTTAAAGATGAAAACATACGCAGAATTGCAAAGGGAAAAGCGCACTGAGATACAGTAAAGCACTGGGAAAGTAAGATGAGCGCTTTTTCATTAGCGCGCTAAGTGACCAGATCGAGGGGTGACACAGTATCTCTCTGATCTCAGTGACAATGAGCATCAGCTCTCACTGCAGGGTGACAGGAAATCGGCGCTCTTCCGCGCTGAGGCCAGAAGGGCTGCCCCATGCACAATGGAAGAAAACACTCCAGTTTTGCTGGAGTCAGATCCATACATGTGACCGAGGATCCGCACCACAGTGAGGCTGAGTGAGAGCTCAGGGAACAAGAAACACTTCATGATGTCTGTAGCAGCCAACATCCCTGAAACACCCAAAATAACAAGATTTGAAAAGACTGTACAGTGCAGTATGTGGAACTCTAGAATAAAACTGATGCTTCTCAATTGTTTGCCTTTTACCCAGACAGATATATGGCTAAGGGTTTAGAAAATGACAGATTTTAAAACTTCCTTAGGCCATAAGGAAAACTAAACATTCCAACAACACTTTTGGGCCCAAGACACCCCCAGTGGGGACTCCCTCTGGGGCCCCCGCCACGATGCCCAGTCATCTGGAAGGAAGACCGAGTCTTGCACGTGCGAGACCTGGTCATGCCCACCTGCACGTGTCTCTGTGAGTTTCCGTGCTCTTGGAAATGCCTGTCACTGAACCATCTAACGTTCACAATAACCTTAAATTCGAGTCAAGAGCAACAAGGAGAAGAGGAGAGCATCTTCCAGCATCTCCCATGGCCAGGCACCGTTCAAAGCATGTCTGGGGCCCTCTGAGGGTTGGTGTGCGATCACACTCACTTCACATACACGGAATCAGGGTGTGGCACAGAGGGGATCCCAAATCTGCTTTCGTGACACAGCCAGTGACTCTCGGCTCATGGTTCACTGTGGCCTGGCAGGGACAGCGGGAGAGAGGGCCCCAGCCAAGAGCCAGTACTTATCAGTGTCAATTCTGCCCCAGATGCTCAGCTACCACTCTGTCAAAACTGTAATTCAACGTCCACATCCGACGATCACTCCTCCCCAAACCCAGCTGAAAACAGGAGGAGGAAACCCCTGTCAGGGCAGGCTGAAGGGAGAGGAGACAAGGACTCCTGTGCCCAGGGCTCTCCAGGACATGCCATCCTACTCCTCCGGAGGATCAGAGCCACGCCCAGTCCACAGGTGCTCGGCTCAGAGTTCACGGCGCGCAGACGGGGAGGAGACTTACCAATCTGCAATAGTACGGGTGTGACCAGAGCCGTTTCCATGGCGTAACAGAACTCCCTGCCAAACATCACCGCCCCGTGCATCACCCACAGGCGCATGGGGATCCGGTCTACGGACCCCTCGCTGATGGTGTCACAGTTCTCGGCCTCTGCGTCTCCGGCTTTCTGCGGGTCTGGCAGGGGCACGGATAACTCTTGAACTTGCATAGATTCCGAGTCGGCATTCTGCGGAGCCATTTTCATTACCACCAAAAAATATATATTTCTCTATATATTCTATCTATAGAAATAATGCTTGCATATATCTGTAATAAATTAAGACGTCTTCTCTTTCTGCTTCGGTTGTGTTCCTTGGGCAAGTAACACTTACATTCCTCTTTCCACAAGTGGGCATCTCACAACTTCTCACAATGGTATAAGACATGCAGCAACATACGATTTTTGGTTGGATTTTGAACATATGGCTTGCTGGTTTACTGAGAATTAGAGTTAAAAATCCATAAATGCCATTCAGTTAATACCAGTTTCATCATTATTACTGAAGAGGTGCTGAAGTGATTTTTCTTGCTACAGAGAGGTGGGAAGGTGATACAAACAGGTGGTCCGCTGGTAATCCCCATCGAGTGACTGGATGATCTGCAAAAGAGGAAACAACCCAGCCAGAGAGTCAGGGGGTGGCCGCCACACGGCCCTGCAGACCACCACCCAACCCCCGAGCAAGCTGTGTGCCCCAAGAGCCTGACCCAAGATCGCACACCTCTCTGCTGCTTACTCTGGGTGCATCTGTGCAAATAACACAACCTACGTTCTAGAAAAACATTTTCTCAAATGGAAGTGAATCCTGGGGAAGGATAGAGGGGGGGCAATCAAGGAAAGCAGGATCAAAGAGAAGACAGAGAAATGCTAAAAATATTCACTCTTTGGCCAAGAACAGTTTCGCCCACCCTGTATACCGCAGCACATAACTATTCCAGCAGGCTGGAGGTGGCCGGTGACACCCTTCATGGCTGCAGATATCGTTGAGAGGGAAGAATTAAGGAGGTGAAAGGGAAAGGGGGGGAGGTAGACAAAAGAGAATCAAAAGGGGAAACTTGTATTTAAAAAGTCTGATTTCTTAGAGACAGGGTCTCACTCTGTTGCCCAGGCTGAACTGCAGTCACATGACCATGGCTCTCTGCAGCCTCAAATTCCTGGGCTCAAGTGACCTCCTACCTCATCCTCCCGAGTAGCTGGGACCACAGGCGTGCCCCGCCACACCCACATAATTTTTCTATTCTTTGCAGAGACAGGATCGCCACTATATTACCTAGGCTGGTATCCAACTCCCGGGCTCAAGTGATCTCCCCTGCCTCGGGAGTGAGGAGGCACTGTGCCCAGCCAGAAAGGAAACTTTAGACCCTGCCTGGAGAGTGGAAAAGAAAAATAAAAGGTAGGCCGGGCACAGTGGCTCACGCCTGTAATCCCAGCACTTCATGAGGCTGAGGCTGGTGGATCACCCGAGGTCAGGAGTTCTAGACCTGCTTGGGCAACTTTGTCTCTACTAAAAATTCAAAAATTAGCCAGGCCTGGTGACGGGCGCCTGTAATCTCAGCTACTCGGGAGGCTGAGGCAGGAGAATTCCTTGAACCTAGGAGGTGGAGGTTGTAGTGAGCCAAGATTGTACCACTGCACTCTAACCTGGGTGACAGAGTAAGACCCTGTCTTAAAAAAGAAAACAAAAAAAAAGAAAAAAGACAAAGAAAAGAAAAGAGAAATGAAAAGCAGGGCACTGGGTGGAATGAGGATAGCATGATTCTCTGTCCAGCAGGGAGTCTGAAGTCTACCCAAAGGCACCTGGACTCCTGTGGTCAGCCTGTCAAGGGCAGTGTCTCAGCCTTTAGGTTATAAAACCTTTTGGCAATAAAATAAAAGTTATAGACTTCTCTCCAGAAAAAAAATGGAAGCATGTGCCAAACTCTGACTATGGCATCTAGGGGTTCGGACACTCCTAACCCACACGCAGCTTTCCTAGGGGCTATGGAACCCTATCACCCCAATCCACAGGTTTCCACCCCCCTGGCTCCAGTGACCGACCCAGCTTGCTGACAAATTCTCCCCCTGGGCAAATGCACACAGTAAAGCAGAAATAAGCTAAGTGGGAATGCTGCCTTGGAAATGTTTTAGGAAATGAGGTCAATCTCTCCCCAGGTAAGATAAAATCGGTACGTGAACAGCCCAAGTTCAGAACTTCTGGAGGTGGGTCTCCAGACGCTGGGTTCAGTTCAACTGAAGTACTAGAAAGAGACCCTGGAAACATACTAAATGGTGTTCACAGTTTATGTTAAGGTAGGTCTGTGGGCCAATCTTACTGAGAATTATTCTAACCACTGGCTTCGATAAAAAGATTTCTCATGGCTTTCCACCGATCCAAAGGTGGTCTTCATTAGCTCCTCCTCTCCTTCTCGCCAGAGGGGACCCAAAACCTCGAGGTGCTGTCTTCACTTGGCTCCTCCCTCGTGCAGCCCTGACGGAGAAGGTGCGTTCCCGGCGCGTGGGCCCCAGGAGAGAGAGGGCTCCACTGGGCCAGAGGTTCCTGAAGGAAGCCCTGCACTTGGCTCTTCTGTCCAGCTCTTTCCTACATCTTTCACATCTCGGCAGAAACGAAATGCCTAATTCCTCAGGAACCAAAGATTCAAGTGGTGCCACCTATGCATCTGCTTCTTACATCTCCTGGACTTCACTGCGATCCCACACAACAGCCCTTACTTGAGAATTCTTTCCAATGTACCAAATGTCGTCCTCTACCACGGAAACATCAGCAAGTTTCCAAACCTCACCTAAGTGCAATATTTTTTCTAAACACCGTGCAATGGAACTATTTCTAACATATGCAAAGTAAAGAGAATAGCATAAGAAACCACCCAGGTTTACTGAGGACCGACAGTCTGCTATTTTTGTGCCGCCCCCACCTTTTCAGAATGCTTCCTAACAGAACATGTCACGATTTTCCTGGTTTGCAGTCTGTCAATCTTGTACCAGAATAGGGTCAATGACTATAACTGCTTTCTCCTACCAGGTAAGAGGAGTCCTTCTTATGAGAAGAACGTACATCCAGACACGTCTGCAAAGCCTGAGCAGATCAACTGGGGTTTGGGCAGGAACAAAAGCAATTAGTTTTCTAAGAAATCCTAATGACTTAATTAGAAACATCAGACCCTTCAGTCTGCTCAGTCAGCCCTTTGTCCCACTGCTGTGTCTGTGGAGACTTGAGCCTGAAGTGAGGCAGTCTCTGTTCCTAGAGTCGCTTCAGTGAGAGCTGAGTGAGACCATAAATGGCTGTAAAAAGTATGTATGAATTATTCTAAGGTAACGGTTCTCAACCAGGGGCAACGCTGCACCCTTGAGGGACATGTGGCAATGACTTGACACATCTCTGATTGCAACAACCGGGGAGGAGGGGACACTACTGGCGTCTTGGAGTGGAGGCCAGGGATGCCCCTCAACCACGGCGCACAGAACAGCCCCCGCAGAGAAGGCCCCGGCCCAGAACGTCCGCAGCCCACAGCAGGACACTGTTCTAGGGTTATTGCTAAACAGGAAAAAGGCTTTCTTCAAAAATGCTTCAACCCTTGATCAGGACATTCGGAATCCATCAACTAGACCAGACACTGCAAGCTTTCTCTGCAAAGCTGGATGATGAACATTTCAGGCACAGTCTCCTTTTTTCTTTTTCAACAATCCTTTAAAAACACAACATTCTTAGCTTGCTGGTCATTCTTTTAATCCCGGCTCTGAGCAGGATCCGGCCCCCAGGTCACAGTTGGCTGCCCTCCAGCCTGGCCTAGGGTCAGGAAGTCGCTGAGTCTCTCTGATTAACAGGAAAGAAGGCCATGGTAGGGACTTACTCAGCTCCCACACTCTCCCAGCCTTATTCTGCTCCATGCCACTTAACCCTGACTTAAAGCAGAACTGGAAAACACACGCGACACGCTCACACGTGCCGAGACAACCCGAGGCCAGGAGTGCAGGCGGCAATCTGCAGGCCATGCCTTTCCCAGGCAGCTCAGCTTCGCTCCAGCCAGTGGTATTTCTCAGCACCTTGTTTGCAAAGAGCAGGCTGGGTATGAATCACTGATGAGCCACACAGAAAAGCCCCAGGCAACCATGGCTGCCTCCTCGGCATACTGTAGACTCCAATCACGGGGGGCCTCAGGGATGGCTACCAAAAGGTCTCAGGGATCAGCTAAAGATCCACTCGGCCTGCTCAACACAGCCAGATCCATCTCTACAGAAACTTTTTTAAAAGATTAGCATGGTGGTGCATACCTGTAATCCCAGCTACTCGTGAGGCTGAGGCAGGAGGATTGCTTGAGCCCAGGAGTTGAAGACAAGCCTGGGCAACACAGCAAGACCCCATCTCTATACATTTTGTTTTTAATTAGCCAGATGTGAAAGCATGTACCTGTAGTCCCATCTACTCAGGAGGCTGAGGCAGGAGGATGGTTTGGGCCCGGGAGTTCAAGGCTGCAGTGAGCTACAATTATACCGTTGCACTCCAGCCTGCCACACACAGTGAGGCCTTGTCTTTAATTTTTTTTTTTAACAGATTCTAAAACAAGATGTCTATTTCCCTGGGAACAGGTGAGGATTTCACAAAACTAAACCCTCAGGGAGCAAAGGACCTGTGTCCTCTGTAAGAGGGTCACAAGTTCACAGAAGGACGGAGTGGTGCGGGAAGGCTCCCTCAAAATGGAAGGTCAGGTATCCCACCGGAGTTCCTCTGAAATGCTGGGGCTTCCCTACCAGCCTTCTAAGGACTAGTGTAAAAGTGACCTTCCAAAGAGAAGATGAAAAGGAGGGAGATGAGCAGCTGTGGGAAAGTCATCCAGCCACACCCCCAGCGTCCACACAGTCATGGTCACAGTGAGCCGCTGGACACCGCTGCTCAGCAGGCTGAGGGGCCTGCAAGACAGCTTCACGCCTTGGAACACTGTTGACCCAGCCCGAAGTGACAGCGCTGCACGTTCAGCTGTGTACACAGGCCCCCCCGTCAGGGCCCCTGGCTCCAGAACCCCACCTGGGCAGAGCTGCCATCAGTCGAGGGATCACCCTTCAGAGCAGGCTGTCTCCCTGCGGGCCTGCACCCTTCCATCTCTCCCACGTTCAGTTCAAACACCGTTTCTGGAGACTCTTCTCAGGGCTCACTGGACCCCTTTAGAATGGGTGATCCCCACCTTGTACAAAGGATGACAGCTACTGGTGGGTGGCATGAGAGAAGCCCCCTCAAGAGACCCCGTCCCCCGCTTTTATCTGTCCCCAGATCTTCCAGCATCGGTCCCCAATGGGCGATGTCTGTGCTTCCCTAACCTGGGCTCTCCCTTCCACACTCACTGTTTCCAGCCACACAGCAAGAGCCTGATGAGTGTGTTACATGAACGAATGAACTGACTGAGGATGATCGGCTGATAAGTACTCTGGAGTATCTGGACTGGAAAACCATTCCCCACACCACGAGCTATGCTGAAGTCACACCCAGGCGCTCCAACTGACCAGCCACCAGCTTATGCCTCCCTGAAGTCCTCATTAAATGGCATGGGCATGGCATGGGTGTCACCGGTCATGCAAGTCACCCAGGTGTTAACACAGCCAGTTTCCCTTCCTCTAGCAGGACAGAGGCAGTGGCACTGTACACAGATTTTACACAGGTGACTTCACTGGCATCTATACTGATGAAAACAAGTCTCTTTTGACAGCTCGAGTTTGTTTAAAGTAGCAGTTAGTATGTGCTAAAATCTACCAAATGTCTCATACCTTCATGAACTTATCCAAAGAATGTTACCAACCTAGGGTGTTCACACCAATGCAAGCTTCCAAGAGCGGGCGAAGTTTAGGCAGCTGCCAGACAGTAATCTTAACAAATCAACACGTTAACCAACCTCAATTTTCTCAAAGATATGCACCCATCGGACTAAGCTGCTTCTAAAGGTGAGTATCTTGAAGACGACACACAACACCTCACAGCAGGATACCACCTGGGGCAGCTGCTGCTTCCAAAAATTCTATTTCTGCAAAGCCCTGGGGATTCTGTAAGCATTTTAGAGAAACTCACAAAATAATTTAAAAATAAAGTTTACGTGTTGTACCTAGAAAATCAGGGGTCATATCACCTTGTCAAGGAGTGGCTATGAGCACTGAAAGATCTAGAGGGTGGAACTGCAGGGGACAGCAGACAGGGAAGGCTATGCTGACCCAGCCCCAGCATGGGCTGCTCTGAAAGGAGAGCCGGGGCCTCCGAGTTGCGGCCCAAGAACCAGCGTGAGTATTTCTCCAGTTAACAGGCCACGGCTGAAGCATAGGTTCCTGGGTCCATGACCCATGGGAAATGTACCAGCACATTCTAACAGGTTTAACAACACAAGAGCATGTCCTGGTCAGGAATCCATCTAACAGGCTGCTGAGCGTTCAACCCAGATGACGGCTCCCAGTGCAAAGCTACGTGGGTCCACGAGAGGACTCAGATCCATATGCTCAAGTGTGGTGTCTTAGGAGTGGCTCTGTGTCTCCCAGTGGCCCTGTGGGAGCCGCAGTGTGATGCATCTGAGAGTCCACTGCCGGCACTCTGGGGCTGCTCTTTTACACATGGCCAGTGTCACCATGCACCCGTCTGTTTCTCAAGGCTGTGATCTGTCCCACCCGTGTGCCCGTCTGCCAACTGCAGGAAGCAGAGAGGCTGTCGGGGCGTCTGGACCACCGCTGGGGGAGGTCCTGCTTGTTGCTGCTGCTTCTCTGTCGGTGCTGTCCTAAGAAATCTTCCATGTTTATTTCTAAGAACTTTATGAGCACATGAACTGTATGAACTTTAAGAACAGACTGATTCGCTCTGGAAAAAAAGTCTTTGTTGGCATTTTTATTGAGAATCCATTAATGTTATAAACTAGCCTGGCGGGAGCAGACATCCTCAGGTTGCTGAGTCACTCTCCAAGAACAGCAGTGCTCCCGCATCTGTCCCAGTCCACCCCGGCGCCTCTGGAGAGAGCTTAAATGCAGCCTTTCCATGGTCTTCCACATGAGGTTTCTAATTAACCTCTGTCATGGTCACTGCAGATGGGATTCCTCTGCCCTGATGCTTTCTAACTGGTTAGACACATGACGGCTGCTAGGAAGTGTTGTTTGTGAAGTCAGGTATAATTGACATGCAGTGAGAATGTATCACTCAGGCAGTTTCAACAAATTCCTATCAAGACAGAACACGTCTATCACGCTGGAAAGGCTCTGTGCCCCTTCCCATCTAATTAAGGCTATTCACTCTTCCATGTTAACTTTATAATCTCATTCTTGGTTGTCCGAGCGAGAATGGACAAAAAGAATATAACCATATTAACAAGTCTACCAACCATGACCAAAGTATGCAGAGCCCCCAACAAGGTGGATTGTGTTTCCAAAGTTTATGGACACACGTTTGCATGTGATTGCTCATTTCCCCAAAGACAGCAGTGGATACTGCATGGCCCTCTGGTCCTCCTCACCCACAGCCCTTGCTGGGATTGGAACAAGGGCCCATGTGCTTCACGTTTCCTGGACACGAAGTCTCTGAGACAGTTTGAAATCCTTCCCTTCACGCTCCCCGACCCCCACCAGTCACTTCATCTCTAGGGCCTCACAAGAAATGAAAGCAGCTCTGAGAAGAGAAGGGAGGAGTGTGAGTGTGCAGGGGCTGGGTGCCTGTGCGGGGCGTGTTCTCACACTGAGCAGGAGCAATCAGATACCATAAACCCAGTCCAACGCCCAGCAAACTACATGGGAGGTCACCTTCTTAGAGCAAGCAAATTGCTTTCTTTCAAGAAGCTATTTAATGTAAGCGCTGGAGCATGATCTGAAAACACGAAAATGTTTCTTCTCTAGTACAGAGTTGAAAATGCCCTGAAGCCTGACGTCACACTGAACCCATTTAAGGGGGCTCGCACCTCCTTCCCCCAAGCACAGGCAATCCTCAACCCCGGAAAGCCACCTCCTCCTCATCTGTTTTAAATGTGGAGAAGCTCAAAGGTTAACTTGTGACCTGTCCTAGTATCTTACACTCAGAAGAACAGTGAAACTTTTCAGGCAGGTTTCCCCTAGCAGAGAGCAAAAGCTTCCCTTTGGAACCTGCTCCAGTGATTGTCAGAGCATTCAGTGACAACAATTTTGTTATGATTCCCAGATGCACTCAGACAAGCGAAACTACAATTGTTCCCAATCAACAACTTCCTCTATTGTCCTGTCTCTAATGTAAGGCTAACTGATGCCAAAACACATGACTTCCTACAATTTGCCGAGTGGAAAAGCTGGCGGTAAACTTAAATTTCATCAAAAGGCAGCTGGAGAGTTAGTGCTGACAGACGCCCCACGCGGGGTTAAAGTTTCGGATCTACAGCACAGTCCCAGCCTCCAATGGTGATGGGAGAATTCCGTGAGCCACACTTCCTGGAAAGTGGTCTTGCGAGCCCTGATGACACACATCTGCACGGTGACCACAAACGTGGGCTGTCCCTTCACAGCCCCTACACATGAAGCGCATGTCCAGGCGCACAGGGGCCTGACACCGGGCTGCAGGCACCGCCTGTGGGCAGCACATGCTGATGGGGGAACGGCTGCGTGTTTTCTGCACCCACCACCTAGGAACAGGCAAAGTGGGGGCACCCAGCATCAGACAAACCCACTACCACCGTCAGCCTCAGACAGTCCCGTTCAATCTTTACCAACGCAGTTCTCCCGGTCACGGCCGACACGCGTCTTCCTGCCTCTCCAGATGGCCACAGAGAGGAACACTAACAGAGGCACTGGCAATTTTGTTTCTAAGGCTATTTCCTGAAAAGCTTGTACAAAATCCCACTGATTTCCAACATGAAACCGATGTGTGTCCAGAGAATAAGAAAACAAGCCACAAACAGGGTGAAAGTGTTTGCAAAAGATGCATCTGATAAAAGACTGGCATCCAAAATGCACAGAGAGCTCTTCACACCGATGAAAAGAAAATGAGTACTTCCACGAGTTCCTCTGTTCACATATTCAGCACGTGCCTGGCTGGGCGGGAAGTGTGCGGCATTCAGATTGGCACGCGCTGGAAGCAGTGTGTCCTGGAAGGGCGTACATTCCAAAACGAACCTAACAAGAGGCCCCAGATGCTGAAGTGCCTTATTCCACAAATGTCTGCCATCACTCTACAATTAACGCACTGGAATGGGCTGGGCGCAGTGGCTCACACCTGCAATCCCAGCACTTAGGGTGGCCCAGGCTGGCGGATCACTTGAGGTCAGGAGTCTGAGACCAGCCTCACCAACATGGAGAAACCCTGTCTCTACTAAAACTACAAAAAATTAGCCAAGCTTGGTGGTGCATGCCTGTAATCCCAGCTACTCGGGAGACTGAGGCAGGAGGACCCTGTCTCTACTAAAACTACAAAAAATTAGCCAAGCTTGGTGGTGCATGCCTGTAATCCCAGCTACTCGGGAGACTGAGGCAGGAGGATCGCTTGAACCTGGGAGGCAGAAGTTGTAGTGAGCCGAGATCGCACCATTGCACTCCAGCCTGGGCAACAAGAGCGAAACTCCATCTCAGGGGGGGTAAAAAGATACTGGAATGAAGGAAATGAAGGATTAATTTTGTAACAATTCGTGGTACCCTGGCCTGGCAAGCTGTCTTGAGCTATACCCCGCTCACAGCAGGCACTCAGTCTAGCAACATGACCCAGCAAGAGAGCCGCAGGATGGCAGTGGGTGGGCTGGGAACTGTGGGGGCTGGCAGGACGGGGTTGGTGGTCTACGACAGCCAGCGGGTGTGCGGATAAGGCAAGCGCTGCATTCACCATCAACCAGGAGACTTCCGTGCCATCTCCACTGCCTTCCTCGGACTCTGCCCTCCCTCGGTCTCGGCAGCAGTTCTGGGAAGCCTGCAGACCACCTGCTGCCCACCGTGTCCCATGGGGCCTGCACACAGTGCGGCCGTTCAGGCTCCTGTGCTGGAGTGGAGATGCCGAGAGGTAAGCAAGCTCACAGCGAGCATGCGGCCATGCACATGAGGGCCTGCCAGGGTCACAGGAAGCTCTGTGTGGGGAAGACTCTTGACTACCAGACGACGCTGGATCGTGTGAGATGGATTCCCATTATAGAAAGTATGATGTATATAATGTGTTGGATTTTGAGGCTTAAAGAGTAGGGTGTGCTCAATTTCAAAGCAGAGAGCTGGAGGAACAAGAGCCAGTAAATGATCTTTTGCTAAGTAGGGGAAAAGATGGGCAAAAGGTCTGAAGACACCTCACCAAAGACGTCGAACAGATGGCAAATGAGCATATGGAAAGACGCGCCACACCTCTGAGGTCCTCAAGGGGCCACAGCTGCGGTGCCACCACATGCCTATCAGAATGGCCAAAGCTTAGAGCACCAACAACACCAAAAGTAGGCAAGGATGTGGGGCAGCGGGAACATGCATTCCGTGCAAGCAGAAATGGGAAATGCGGCAGCTACTTCGAGGGACAGTTTGCCCATTCTTCCCAAACCAAACATACTCTCACCCATGCCATCCAGCAACCAAATTTCTTGATGTTTACCAAACAGAGTTGAGAACTTAGGTCTACACAAAAGCCTGGGCTCAGACAGCCACTTTCTTCATCATCACCAAAACTTGGAAGCAACTAAGACGTCTTTCCGTAGGTGACTGAATGAACCACGGAACATCCAGATGATGGAACGTCATTCACCACGAAACGGAAATGAGCACTGAAGCCAGGCATGAAAAGGTACGCGGGCACCTTACATGCGTATTTCTAAGTGAAAGAAGCTGCTTTGAAATGGCTCCCGACTGAGTAAGTGCGATTCCAACTATATGACTTTCTGGAAGAGGCAAAATTAGGCTAACGGTACAAGCAGCAGCAGTCACCAGGAGCTGGGGAGGAAGAGAGGCTGAGGAGGGTGTCAGGGCAGTAGAACTGCTCTGTATGGCACTCTAATGGCAGATGCATGCCACCATGCATTTGCCAACCCACTGGAGCTACAGTGCCCAGAGTGGAGACCCTGACCTGACCTCTGCACTCGGGTGTCAGATGTGCCACTCCAAATTCATCCACCGTAATTCATGTCCCACTCTGGCCGGTGATATGGACACTGGGGGAGGCTGGGAGTGGGGGCAGGGGCACACAGGAAATCTTTGTATTTTTCTCTCAATTTTGTTGTGAACCTAAAACTGCTCTAGATGGCAAAGTTTGTTCATTTTCAATGTGTCCTTATATTTACATAAATAAATAAGGCAACTAAAATCCCTGACAATCCCTGGTTGTTCAGTGGTTGGGAAGAAACCAAAACTCTTCATGAGAAGGGAATTAAGGGGCATCCAGGCTGAGCACTACACACCTGGGGAAGCTTTCTGTGCCACCTGCTCACACCTGATATGCTCAATTGTGGAGGCACCCATCTCCAGGTATGCTGTGTGCCACCTGCACAAACCCAGGTTGGCTGGCTCTGACCATGCGACGTGCCTCTAGTCCGAGACACGTGGGCTAAAGAAATACAAAGTTAACAGCAGTTTCAATGAGACATGTGATGTCCTGACATCCTCTAAACACTCAGCACCTCATGGGGATCAGTGTCAAGGGGCTTCCCTAACTGCAGCTCTAGGGCTCCACCCCAGACCCACTGGATCAGAGGCTAGGAGTCTACACTGCACCCACTCCCAAGTACATGCTGTGGAGAGGACGCCACGAGCCCCGCTTCACCTGACAGTTCCAGGCTGCACTGTCACCCTGGTGGGGTGACTTTCTGTGTCCCTCCTTTCACCCTCAGTGTCCCAGTTAGAACGACACCCCAGCACTCTAGAGATAAATGGGACTTAAGACACAGTGAAGAAAGCTTCACTGTGTCTTAAGTCTTCTGATAACTGTTTGTGCGTTTTGTGCCACAAGTCAGGGCACTCAGAACCAGAAAAGGATGCACAACAGACCACACATCCCTTCTCTGCTCTCCTTTACATCAGAGCTTGCTGTGAACCTACAGGGGCAGAAGGGAGTAGGCAGAAGCCAGCTCTGTGTGGGCGTGTGTGTGTGTGTGTGTGTGTGTGTGAATGTCTGCCTATGTGTCTGTGTCGATGTGTGTGCATCTGAGTATCAATGTCTGCCTATGTGTCTCTGTGTGTGGGTGTGTGTGTGGTGTGTCTGTGTGTGGAGTACGTGGAGGTGTGTATGAGTGTGAGGGTGTCTGGGTGTTGAAGTCTGCCTGTGTGTGTATGGTGTGTGTGGGTGTGTCTATATGTGAGGGTGTGTGGGTGTGTCTGTGTGGGGGGATGTGTGTGTCTGTATGTTGATGTCTGCCTATGTGTCTGTGTGGGTGTCTGTGGGGTGTGTGTGTGGAGGGTATGGGGGCGTCTGTGTGTTAATGCCTGTGTGTCTGTGTGGGTGTGTGGAGAGAGAGAGAGGGAGGGTGTGTCTGTGTGTGTGGGGTGTTAGGGTATGTGTTGATGTCTGCCTATGTGTCTCTGTGGGTGTGTGTGTGGTGTGTCTGTGTGTATGTGTATAGGGGGTGTTGGGGTGTGTGTGGTGTGTCTGTGTGCAGGGGGTGTTGGGGTGTCTGTGTAGTGTGTGTGTGGGGTATTGGGGTATCTGTGTGTGTGTGTGTGTGTGTGGTGTGTCTGTGTGTGTGGGATATTGGGGTGTCTGTGTGGGTGTTTGGTGTGTCTGTATGTGGGGGGTGTTGGGGTATCTGTGTGGGTGTGTGTGGGGGTGTGTGTGGTGTGTCTGTGTGTGGGGGTGTGGTGTGTGTGTGTGTGTGGGGTATGTGGGTGTCTGTGTGTTGTCTGCCTGTGTGTGTGTGTGGGTGTGTACGTGTGTCTGTGTCCATCTGTGTGTGTGTCTGTCTCTATGCATCTCTGGATCTATATGTGTCTGTGTGTATGTCTGCATCTGGGTCTGTCTCTGCATATCTGTGTCTATATACCTGTATGTATGTGTGTATAAAACACCCTAGGTATGAAAAAACTGAATTGAGGAAAATCTGGAAGGGCCCTTGGGAGTGAGTGGACAGTGTGGCCACCATGTCTCTATGGCTGGCATCCCCACAGCAGAGGCAGCCCCGCAAGCATGCCTCCAGCATGTCTTCCCTTGCACTTCCCTGCTGACCATACGAGGCAGCCTGGCCCAAGCCCCGGACAGTGCCCTGGAGTCTTCTCCCACCTCCTCCAGATCCCAGTCCTGCCCCTTCTCACGCCTGCCTGCAGACCTTGCCTCCTACCACACAGACCCTGAGGGCACAGAGCACTTAGACCACCTCTGGGCCCAGCACACACCCTGCACAGGCACCCAGATAGTCTTTCAAAGACATGAATCTCTAAATGCTAAAGGCAGAGGGCCAGGCCAACCCATAATTACTCCATTAATAAAGAAAACCAGGGTGCAGTGGCTCACCACTGTAATCCCAGCATTTTGGGAAGCTGACGCATGAGGACTGCTTGGGGCCAAGAGTTCAAGACCACCCTGGGCATAATACTGAGACCCCATCTCTACATAAATACATTAAAAAAAAAAAAAAAAAAAAAACCAGGCTGGGTGCAGTGGCTTATGCCTGTAATCCCAGCACTTTGGGAGGCTGAGGCAGGAGAATCACCCAAGCTCAGGAGTTCCAGATCCACTTGGGCAACATGGCAAAATCCCATCTCTACAAAATAAAATTAGCCAGGTGTGGTAGCACACACCTGTAGTCCCAGCTACTTGGGAGACTGAGATGGGACAATCACTTGAGGCCAGGAGGTGGAGGCTGCAGTGAGCCAAGATGGCACCACTGCACTCCAGCCTGGGTGACAGAGTCTCTGTCCCGTGTCCCCATGCTAGTGTGACCCAGCAGACTTGCCCCAGACCTCCTGGAGACGCTGTGCAAGTTCATCTCCCTTACTGGGTCTACTTTTCCAGGAGTAACTGTAGATACCAAAGGGCCCTTCCCCCAGCCCAGGGGGCTCCTTGGGCCCCGTGACAACAGGTGGACTCCCTCTGGGTCCCCATGGCCCCACCAGCAGCTGGACCAGCTTGCACCTCCCTGTCTAGTCAGCCATGTGCTTGTGTCTCCCTAGCCACTGCAAGATCCCAGACCCCAATGGCTGGCAGAGGGCATGGCCTGACAAGGCAGGGATTCCTAAGGACGTGAAAATGAGCAAATGAAGCATCTTGGTTGCTAATGGCAACCCAGAGTAAAGACCCACAATGGCACTGTTCCCACAAAGATCTGACCGACACTGACAACACTGTTTCTCAGTTACTGATGAGCCAGACCTCTCGCAGCACACGGGGCTAACCCCACACACTATGGCAAGGAAATCCAGTGGGAACTGAGCTTACTAGAAGAGCGCCCAGAGACTTCCCAGAGAAGATGACCTTCCTGCTGGTGAAGTCACAGGCCGACGGTAGGATGCTGGTGGCAAGACCCCTGCACACAGGCTAGAGCATCAACTCACAGCTCCTGGGCGCTCCTTGCTGGCACCACTCAATTCTGGAAGCCATTTTTCCATCTGCAAAGGCAAACCTCAGACTTGCTAACAGGTATGGGATCCCACCAGGAACTCCCAGGGCCTGTGGCGCAGGACACATGGCTGCCGACTGGCTCAGATGCCTAAGAACCATGTCATTCAGAAAGGCTGCACACAGCTGGACAATGGGGTGCCAGCCCCTACCTCGAGAGGCTGTGTGGGTGGATCAAATGGGAACCGGCAGCAGGCATCAGGGTAATCCCCCTCCTGATCCCCTTCCTGACCCCATTCCAGAAGGGGCCAGGGAAATTCAGCTCCTCTCCACCAGGCACTGTTCTGTCCCCCAGACAACTGGCTGAGGAGAGTCATTCTCACTGACATGTCTGTGTGCACGGGAGTCTACAGTTCACCCATACTCTTCCTGACACCACCCCACAGGATAGGCACTGAGTGTACACACACCTGTGTGCATACACACGTGCACGCAACACACAGGCAGGCTGAGCTGAAAGGCTCACCAGTGTCTCTTTCAATTTTCATTTTCATTGATCTTCCTGATCTTAAAGACAGGAAATGCAGTCTCATTGATTGCCATGTTGTAATCAGAGAAATTCATTCAGTTTAGAATCATGATTATGAAGCCTGCTGATGCAGGTCAGGACAGTCCCCAAAATACACTAAAGCCAAAATCTGAAGAGGAAGTGGTGTGTGATGTGTCCAGCTCACACACTAGCGCTGATCTCGCAGACTGGGCTCTGCCTCCCAGCGCATAGAACCTCCCCTCCCACCCTCTCCTCCACTTCTGTGCCAGTGCATCTCCTGCCTGGGCTACTATGGGAGGGTGGTGACTGGTGTCACGGCTTCCACCCTTGATCCTTGGTGCCCACTCTCAACACTGTGACCAGAGTGGCCCCTTACAACCCTGAGTCAGACCAGCCACTCCTCACCTCACGGGGTCCCGCCTGGCTCCCCAAGCACTTCCAGAGAGCCTGCCAGCCCAGCCTAACCACAGGGCCCTTGCCATGTGGCACCTGCAAGCCTCAGGCCCCCAATCCCCACCCTCCCATGCCCTCTGCCCCTCAGTGGTTCTGTCCTAGGCACGCCAATCAAAGAGCCTCCCCGCCAGCGCTGCCTGGAGCGGCATGCCAACAGGACCCCAGGCTCTTCCCCTTCCCTCCATGGCACCAGACTGAGAGTAAACACAACAGTGTACTTTAACTTAAACAGGAGAAGGCTAGTGACAATTTACATGATAGCAAATGTTTCTTAATACTGGATCCAATCAAAGCATTTATTACTCCACTTTCTAATATTTAAGGGTTAAGGCATTAGGATTTGAAATAAAACACCTTTTTAAATAGAATCTCTCTTCATCTTCTACTAAAACAAATCATTCCTAAATATCAAGAGGAACAAGATGCAGTGTCCAATTCACAGACAACACGCCAGAAAAGCTCATTTAGGAGGAAATCACATGAAAATAAGGACATGCTGCCCTCAAAGGAAAACATTCTCTGCACCACTGAGCTTCTGGTGCAATACGTAAAGCTTTGCTCATCTCCCTCTCACCTGTATAGACTTTCCTTGGTTTACAAGATCAGCGTGAGTAGGTTTTGGATTTTTAATGAAGAGGCAATGAGGGGTATGCTCTTTTTTCCAAACGCTCACGCACTGACCTGGTGTGAGTGCCAGGGTCCAAAGGACGCTTTGGCTGCCATGGAAACGGTGGCACGCTTCTATCCTGCGCAGCCTGAAATCTCAGCTGGGAATTCAGGAAAATCGAGGACCAGTATCGACCTGAAATGCCCATAAGTCCTAGGATAAACTAGGTCTCCTCTGCATCTCGGTTACTTTAGGAGCAAACCCAGGCACAGGTAAACTCAGCCTGTCACCTGCAGTGTGGGAGAGAGGCAGGTCATATGTCCCTGACAACATGCCAAGCAGCTAAATGGTATCAAAACATGGAAGCAGAAACCCTCACATCACACACATGTAATCAAGAACTGACCTCACAGACAGGGCACAATTTAGGAAGACCACTAATGACCGCCAAGGTGGAATTGAACCTTTTCATGGTACTTACCCACTATTAATCAAGTGTACATTACGATCACACTGCGTTCTTTAGAAAGGTGTGGTTGTAGATAAAAAAGTGTTATTTCTGCGTGTTTCAGAGAGTCTTCACTTTTTCTTGAGACAGGGTCTTGCTCTGTCACCCAGGCTGGCATGTAGTGGCTCAATCACGGCTCACTGCAGCCTCCATCTTCTGGGCTCAGGCAATCCTCCCACCTCAGTCTCTTGGGCATGCCACCACACCCAGCTAATTTTTTGAGATAGGGATCTCACTATGCTGCCCAGGCTGGTCTTGAACTGGGCTTAAATGATCCTCCCTCCACAGCCTCCCAAGGTGCTGAGATTATAGGTGTGAGCCACCTGTCCTGGCCAAATTTAGTTTTAATTAAAACAAACAATAAATTACCTTTAAAAACAGATTTTCTGGTACCCTGTCCAATATCACACAAGATCTGTATACGTGATATGACATTCAGTAAGTTCTAGGATGACTTACTGACTGTCAGATGGCCTGGACTGTCCAACAGAGGCTTGCGACACGAGCAGCTCCTGGAGCTCAGTGGGGAGAGTGAGTGTGAAAAGCTGCCTGCGCAGAGGTGCCAGCGGTCCTGCTAGTTGATACAGAAACACTACAGCAACCTTCCCCGGTGCGGCGTCGGTGTCAAAGTGGCAGGTCCAGAACCCCAGCCAGGAAAACAGCAGGTTCCTCTCAGATGTTCTTGGAACCTGGGTGCTCTTCATTCCTCGTGGATCCTTGGTGGGAACCTCACTAGGACTCTGCCCCAGTGTTGTCCAAGCCTCTGCACAGCACTGCACTCACGGGTATTCACAGGTCAGCCCCGACTACAAGGCACCGAGCCTACCAGGGAGAAAGGAGTCAACTGCTGTTTTACCTTCTTTCCAGGCTGGAAGAGACCACAAGACACAGCCCACCACAGGCCCACGCGGGCTCGGAAGCTCTACTTCTTGTCTGGGTAGTGTACAACATCCTCCCTCCCTGAGGCCCAGAAAGCACTGGACTCCCAAGGCCAAAACGCCTCACATGGGCTCCTCAGCTGAAGACATCGACGGGCACCTTTCCAACTCATTAATTCCTGGGTGCTGACAGCCCCTACCCTAAGCACTGCCCTCCAGGATCGGACGGCCGCCTGCGAGCCAGCAGAGGATGTCACCTCCAGCAAGCTCCCGGCAGCAAGGGAAGGTGGCCAGAGCCCTTGAGCACCTGCAAGGCAGGTTCTGAAGGACACCCAGCATGGGGGTGAGGAGCCCTCGCTGCCTTCTACAGATGAGGGGCCATGCCAGTAATCGGCAATGCAAAGCCACACAAGCCGGCCACAGGTTGATGGAAATCGGTTTGCCCGCATCCTGTGACACTGGCGGACTTCATCAGAATCCTCCTCATTTGGGGACACAAGGCAGGTCCAGGTCCAGCAAGGACCGGCATGAAAGGACCATTGTGGACCAGTAAGACCAAATTCCAGAAACATCAACTGACCCCTGTCTGAATATTCAAACCTTGCTAAGTGCTGGACAAAGACTCACGAAGCTGACACCTAAGAGTGTTTAAACCTAGAAAAATCATTAGGTCAAGCTACTCTGGACAAAATGGAGTCCTCAGATTCGTCAATAAACTGTATTTACTTTATGTAAACTCCAAATGGCAGTGCAACCTGAATGCTGATCACAGACGCCACATGTGCTAAGATAAACACAATTAACGTATTTTAGATTTTTCAGATTTTACTCTTAGGTTCACTAAAACGTCAATGCTTTTACTTTTAAACAAAAATCTTTAAATTAAATTAACTTTAAGAAAAAAATTGTTTTAAGAGACAAGGTCTCACCATGTGGTCCAGGCTGGAGTACAGTGGCACAATCATAGCTGGCTGGTGACCTCGAACTCCTGGGCTCAAGCAATCCTCCCGCCTCAGCCTCCCAAGCAGCTGGGACTGCAGGTGTGTGCCACCATCCACGTCTGGCATATAATTACTGCTTTTCAATACAGTACACTTCTCATCTGTGCATAGTTCCTGCACCTGACTCAGCAGCAGCCCCACCCGACAGCCCCCGCTGACAGCCTCAGCCCCAGCCCCAGCCCATGGCTCCTGGGGAACAGGGGCCGAGGACACTCTCGAGACTGAGTTTCCCCAATGGGATCTCAGTGCAACCCAAACAACTGAGCCAACCAGGACTCCTTGGCCTGTGAAACCCACAGGGCACTGGCGGGACAGGGGTGATGTCCATCTGTGGTGGACGTGGGGTGGGTGTCTGAAGGACAGACAAGCCTCCGCTCCCGGCTGAGCGGAGGTCACCAGCAGTTAAGCACCAACCACAGCCCCCAGGAGCAGCACAGGCAAGTGGGTGGGGAAATAGAGGAACTGCTAGTGAGCAGGAAAGTACAGTCAGCTGATCGGAGAGGAAGCTGAGCTCCTTGCTAACATCTCAACAGGGCACAGACACACCCGCAGGGAGCCGGAACCGCTGCAGGGGGCTACTCAGACCTACTAGGGGCATCCTCTGCCCTGGACTCTGTCCCTGCTGTCCCCAGGCACATTTCACTGCCAGACTGCTGGAGGCCAGGGCTCCAGTCTCCAGGGCAGCCCACCTCAGCCTGCTCTGCCTGGACTCAAGGCCAGACCAGCCAGGTTTCAGCCCTTCCCTTGGCCCCCAAGCTGTGGACAGTTTCTCTCTGCAGGTTCGGCTGGGCCTGGCTTCCAGTCTTCCCATCTCCGGCCTTCACCCCACAACCTCCACCCCTGTGACTGCTCCCACACACTGTGGGACCCACCTCCAGCCTCTGCTGGCTCTTCTCACCTCTTTTCCCCATGCAGCCTGGGAAGGAAGGACCAGTGCTCATGGGCCCTGTGGACTCAGGGCCCTGGCTCCGTCCCCACCGTGCCAGGCGGCCTCTCCTCGCCTCCCAGCCGCCTACTCAGAAGCCCAGGATGGCTGCCAGGTGAAGGAAACGGTTCTGGAGGGGAGCCAGGATGAGGCTGGCTTTACAGAAAAGTAACATGTACAGGACAGACTCTTAGTTGACTTTCAAGAAGTACGTTCATTATAGGTGTCATTTTCCTTTACACCTGAAATCCCATGGACTGCACCTCAACGCCCTCTACCCCCATTTTTATGTCTGTCACTTGCTCCTTCACACATGTTGTAAGTCTTTGATGAGGGAGGCCAGCTTTCCCTCTGGAAGGAGGTGCCTTCAGTTGTAAACCGACAGTTCATGAAAAGTTGGGGGCTCTGAGTCCACAATTCCGCATTCTCGAGAAGCTGCCAATCATGTGCTGAGAAACACCTGACCACATCACACACCTCCCCGGCACACACCCCACCCCGTGCTGGCCAGCAACAAACAGAACCCACACAGACAAAGCCGTCCTTAGAAGAACAGCCAAAACGATTCCATCTGCTAACAAAAACTAACTGCAGAATTAAAGGCTGCAAGTTCAAACACAATCTAGCTATTGTTAACAGTGCCTCAGTTTATCAGTGTAACAGTAACTCTTTCAAAGATTAATAAAGTTCTCCCCAAATACTCGGCACTCCAGCATTTTTCAGATACTTCGCAGGATAAACATTAGCTTGGGACTCGCCTACGTGAGAAGTGAAAGCTGCCAAGGCAGCAGTTCTAGAGTAAGAACCAGCAGCGGCGGCGGCAAGGACCTGGCCCGGGCCCTGCTCCCAGCCCTGTCGTGGACAGCTGACTCCCCAGGTGCCTCCTCAAACCCAGCATCACACTCCACGCCCAGCCCCTGCGAGCGGAGCTGCAGGACTCACCCTGGGCACCGTGAGGGGGGGCAAGGGAGCCAATCCTCTGGGCCCCATGTGTCCCCTGCCCACCCTGTCCAGGGTGGGACTTCGACTCTGTCTCCTGGATCCCGGATGGCCGGGCGCTTGGCAACAGATAAGCCACAACAGCAAATAGAAATAGGTGGAAAATGAACTTAACGAAAAGGAGAAGTTTTAAGACGATTGTTGGAATAACAGGGAACACTCAGATTTGATTCCAACTTACTTTCTTGAAAGACATTTAAGTAGCCTGGGTAACCAAATGCAACATGGTGTTGGGGCAGCTCCAAGGGCAGTGGGTCACACGTGGCCCTGCCATCAGCAATCCCAGGTTCGAGACTCGAAAGAGCCAGGGGCCGTTTGGCTGCTGGGGAGGCCCACCCGCTGCAGGGTGTGCTTCTGCCACCACCTGTAACTCCACCGTGGGGGTCTCTATCAGTGTATGCGACAGCATGTAGCACCACACGCACAGGAAGCAAGCCGCTGGGACAGAGCCTGACTTGCACAGGTAACTGGAACCCTCCTCAACAGGTGGGCGTTCAGAGAGCAGCTCCCTGTCCAGCACTCCCTGAAGGACTAGCACGACCTTGCTTCTCACAGGGGAGGGAAGGGAAAAGGGCCTTGTGAGGTCTCTGCAAGACTGGGCTGTATGTCTTACACCAGGCTGCCTTCTCCTGCATATGTTCCTACTCTAAGAAAGAGAGCCCAGGCATCCTCTCAGCATAGCATGGGTTGCCTTGGTGTAGAGAAACTAACTTTAAGTCTGAATCAGTCTTGACCAGTCATGATGGCTCACACCAGTAATCCCAGCACTTTGGGAATCTGAGGCACGTGGATCACCTGAGGTCAGCAGTTCAAGACCAGCCTGGCCAACATGGTGAAACCCTGTCTCTACTAAAAATACAAAAGTTAGCCAGATGTGGTGGCGCACGCCAGTAATCCCAGCTACTCCGCAGGCTGAGGTAGGAGAATCACTTGAACCCAGTACATGGAGGTTGCAGTGAGCCATGCCAATGCACTCCAGCCTGGGCAACAGAGCGAGACTCCATATCAAAAAAGAAAAAAAAGTCTGAATCAGTCTCTTACAGTAGCTGTGACTGTGACAGGCTCAGCCCTTGGTTTCCCCATCTGTCAATGGGAGTGACACTGCGAGTGGGATGGAGCACAAGTGGTGACCCAGCACAGTGCCTGTCACAGCAGGTTCTCGTGAACACAGCGAGTGCTACTGGCCTGAAAGCTCTGCGGCAGCCTGTGGCCCCTCCACTGCTCTCAGAGACAAGGTAGCCTCAACTAAGGTGACTTTCTGAAATGGTCTTAGAGGAGTTAAATCCTCTGTTCAATACATGACAGTGTTTGCACACACACAAACACGAAAAACCGGATGATCTAGCTGAAAAGAAGCAGCTACTGAACACGGTCTAACTTTTGTTTCAATGGCTCCAAAGAATAAAAGAATAATCTAAGAAATACCAGGCAGGCCCAGGTGTCAGGATGTTGAGGATGGAAGGAGCCTCTGAGCTGGTTTTACCCAACCTCAGACCTGCAGGGCAGAAACGGGGCCCAGGAGGCCAAGGGGGGTCCTCAGCAAAGAGGACAAGGACACGTGAGCAGAGCCGACCTACGCACCTCCTGCCTTCCCAGGTGGCCCCACACTGAAGTATCCTCAGATTTCTAGAAAACCAGCCAACTGCTCTGAACGAGCCTGAAGGCTCTGCAAACTTAAGCAGGGCTTGTCACGCTCACCTGCCGGGCGGCCCCTGCCTCCACCAAACTACGCTTCTGAGCCTCCGTCTCCATCACTGCTCTGCCCCCAGGCCACCACTCAGGGCACACAGCGCTCAGCTCACACCAGCCTCGCAGAGCTTGTGGATGAGGTCTTCCCTTTGCCATGAACGCTGCGTGCACCCTCCCTCTCCACTTCACAACATTGTACCCACTGCCCAAGGCCTGGGCTATAGGTGACAGATCCCAAGAAGTCAGCCACCCTCCCCAAGGGCTAGCACTGCCTTTGCAACTTGGGTCGACGTCCCAAGAGTCTGCCATGTGCCTCCAGCACCTCAACAGGCCGCTGCAGGTCCCTGGGCCTGAGCCCAGCTCCTTTCCCACTCAAGCACCACAGTGGCTGCTCGTCTGGGTGCCCACAAGTGGGGCTGGCTGGCCAGAACGCAAGTCAGAGATGCAGAGCAGGGGCAACAAGATGTCAGCATGGCCTCATGCCCAGGCCATCGGGGAGACCTGCAAAGACCCACAGCAAAGCCACAGACCGGCATCCTGCCTGAGGCCCAGCAGAAGTTTCTGGCAAAGCCTGAAGGGATAAAGCAGCGTCAATAAACCACCCCTACAGCCTCTGAAATGGTTGCATTTTATGATTTGCTGCATGCAAAATCTGTCACATCACTGCTTCTCCTGTCCCACCACCTCACAAACATGCGATTCCCGGAGTCCTGCTTCTCCTGTCCCACCACCTCACAAACATGCGATTCCCTGAGTCCTGAGCTAGATGCGGAACCTCTGAAGCTCGACTCTGCAGGGAGCCAAAGCTAAGACACCCCGAGGACACCAGAGCCTCTGGGAAGAGGAGCAGGGAGCATTCAGTACTTCTCTCTACGGGCACCAGTGGCAGTGCCCGCCCTCCAAGCCGGCAAACAGCTTGGTTCCCTCCCAGCCCCAAAGCTCCAGCCTACCTCCTGCTCCCAGTGCAGTGTGCCCTGGACAGGCAGGAGAAGGCGGCAGAGAGGAAAACCAGTGAAGACTTCCCGCGCTGTACCCCTGGATGTCTCAACTGCTCCAGGCATCAACAACAGTGTCACCCCCGTCCCCCGCCTACGCTTTAGGCTAGGCCCAGGGGTCACGATGGACAAAGGTCACCACGGGGCTATGGTTAGTCAGCTTTCAGCCACCCAAGCACAAAGCCTCAAGGATCTTCCTGCAGTGACTGCTGGGCAGCTTGAAGGAGAAGAGAGGGGGCGGTGCGGATACAGCCCAGCCATGCGTCCACATGGACCCAGAAGAATTGAAGGCAGCCAGGTTACAGAGGGAGACCTCTGGCTCCACCCTGCTCCCTGCTGCAGTAGCACCCCATGATGGCTGGACGTTTGAAACTGGCAAACTCCCAGAACCAATGTGTTACAAAGCACTTAGGAACGTCAAAGCCCAGCTCTGCACATGGGCTCTATGGAAGGCGGCTTTCACCCAAGCAGGCTCTGTGGAACTCATGGCACCTAACAAGGCGGCTTTCACCCAAGCAGGCTCTGTGGAACTCATGGCACCTAACGTGGCTGAGGAAGCCCCAGACAGAATGTCTTCCTGCTGTCCTCAATGCCAGGCGTGCCCTTTAACTCCGACTGTGCTCCATACACAAGACAGTATGCTTAATTACTCAGTGATCATTTGCTGTGGACAGTCACCTTTCCCAAAACTACCGGCCCCCGGAAAACTGTCTACAGTCAAGTCATGATATAGAGGTCTGATATAAAAAGGACAGTCCAAAAGACAGCTCTCGGCTGATGGGCACAGGGAACTGGGGCCTTGAGAGCAAAGAATGGGTGGCCAAAGGGCCAGGGCAGCAATGTGCGCTTGAGGGGACCTGCCCAGTGCCCACCCCAGCCAGTGTGGGTCTCTCCTCACACCAGCTCGGAAGGGAGGCGCTGCCTCCGTCACTGCATGGCCATCCGGGGATGGAAAGTTGGCGGGGCTGGCGAGGACGTCTGGGGTCTATAAAAATGTTCCTCCCAGGAGAGCCGCTGGAAACAGACTGAGATACTCTCATTCTTTTCCTTATTTGACACTCTGAAATATAAGCCATTCTTCCTATTCTGAAATGGAACAGAGGTCAATACCTCCCACGGTGAACAGTGACCCAAAGAAAAAGATCACCAGATCCAAAATATTTCCAGTTTGGCCAGTGGCCCCAAGTAACTCTACTCTGTTTACTTGGTTAGAGCAAAGCTCTCCTGGGGGATGGAGGGTCTAATCCAGTATGAAGCCTGCCTGTGTCTGCCTGGGTCCCACGAAGAAGGCCTGAAGGGTGGGAGGCTCCTCACCCCCCTCCCCCTGGGAGGGCCTCCTGTGTCCCCACTGGGGCCTGACTGTGGAAGAGAAGAGCTGCCTGTGCCCCCTGCCCTGCCCTGCCCCTGTCCCTGTCACGGCTGATGTTTAGGAACTCTGTCCCAAGTGTCTGCTGTGGCACACACAGCTGCCCTGCATCCTGACTCCCGGGGCCTCGGCCCCCCAGCAAGGCCGACTTGATAGGAACCAATGGCCAGCAGAGGCCTGAATAGAACAGGGTCTGGAGCTGGAAGTGGGACCTAGGGCCACTGGTTCCCAAGCAGGCTTCCTCCATGTCACAGGCGGCTCCTCCTCACCAGTGCCCACTGGGGTCCAGCACGGACTGAGGGTGGGTAAAACACTGGCCCCTGCCTTCAGCACGTGGTCATCGCCCTGACCTGCCTGCAACAGCAGCCGCTAGAGTGTCTACCGGAACCACAAAGCGCCTGCACCTCAGCTTCACGGCTTCCTTTACCGCTGTGGCTGAGAACTCAGCTTGGGCCACAGCAGGGCCTCCCTGATGTTGGAAGACAGGTGCTTCCCCCATTTCCTCCCCAGTTACACATATTTTACCTTCACTGACCTGTACCAAATCCCCATTCCACGGTAACCGGCCTTGCATTTGGCCTACGGTCATGGGGTGTCACACTTTTCTGCAGAAGGACCCCACTTCAGAGAAGACTGGGGGTAGAAACCCCACCAAAGCAGTCCGCCTCTGACACATGCATCTTTCAAAGTCCTGTGAGGTCTGCACTCCACCCACTGCACGCTCATGGCTGTGTCCATTTAAAGATGTGCACCCGCGTTAGGAAAGCACCAACCCGAGATAACAAGGGCCAACAGGACAAGACCAAGAGGAAGGAACATGAACCATGGTGGAAAGCACGACACTGGGTGGGGGTCTGCAAACGCCCTGCACCCCCTTCCAACTGGCCCAGGACCCCTGAAGACATCCGTGGCTTTCAGCTTTCCCGAGTGCATCTGAAAGATGTGAAATCCTGAGTTCCTGCCATGATTGCGACAGAGCACCCTCAAGACTTCTGGAACCAGTGGGCGCTTCACCCATCAGAACAGAGCTGGGCATCTACCTGACCCTGTTCCTCAGGAGAACCAGCAGTGTGAAGGAGCCTGCTGCTGCCTAGGGTCGGGTGGGACGGGGTGGGACGGGGTGGAACGGGGCAGGGGCAGACATGAACAGCACCTCGTGGCTCCGTGGCTCTCGTTACTTACTGCCCCCAGAGGTGTGGGCAGTTGCATTGCAGGGACCAAGAACACACTGGCTCCCCTCTCCTGGGAACCTCCTAGTCGTGAGCTATGCCCAGAGGAGTTAAAAAGCACAAGGGAAGACAGGCTCAGTCCGCTCCAGCCCTTTGGGCACTGAGGCACTGGGCGCCCACACCCCACACCCCTGCCTCAGGAAGGTAAGGCATGGGCTTTGACACCCTTCCTTCCCTTGGGAGCCCAAGAGAATGGGTGGTGGCAGTTTACTGCATGTTTGGAAAAGGCCTCCACCCTCACCACCCTGCATGTGATGTGGGATGTGTGCCCTCAAGAAGCTCAGAGTCAGAGAGGTGGCCTCATTCGTGCAATCGTTAGAAGAACCAGGTCAGTATGGAAGCCTGCCAGTGTATCTTCCTGCCAGTGTATCTTCCTGGTCCCTTTTGGGGCCTCCTTTACCCACACTCCCTACTGAAACCACCTGAAACCCTTTCCAGATGAAGGAAAGTACAAAATGAGGAATTTATACTCCACAAGAAAGTAATTCCCCACTGAGGAACATTTAAGAGTAACTGCAGTCATCTGGATTTGACCCGGATTCCTACATGCTTTTTTCAGAGCCTGCCCCCCAGAAATGTGACCCCCCCCCGTTAGCCAGGACTCCCTGGGAATGGGATAGGGCCCCAACTTTAACTTTCTTGCTTGTTGGCACATTAGCAGCTGCCCCCACCACCATACTATGGCCTCCAACCTCTTCCACATCTTCCCCCAGTTAAGTTCAAGAGAAGCAGTTGCTCTTTGCAAACTACTTTAAACCTTATAATGAAGCCAACCAAAATAACTGCACAGCTCAATGTCAGTCGGGGGAGGGGCTGCAGAGTTCTTCTGCGACGGCCATGGGGCTCTTTCCTTAGCTCATCCTAGTTAGTACTTTCATTGCTGAACCCTAAGACTACTGCAAGACATCAGAGGCCGACCAAGTACCATGTGACCTTGAAGAAGTGGCTTGACCCCTCCAGGTCATGTGTGAAGCCACAGGGTTCGAACAGAGCACCTCCCGGGTTCCTTCCACTTCTACATGCTTTCATTCTACAACTGAAAACCACACACGAAGGGTGTTATCATCATGAGAGAAAGGCTGTCATAGCCCGGCAGCAACCTATAATAGACAGACTATAAACTCAGCACAGCTCACGCTTTCTTCAGAAGACTAATTTTAACAGGCAGAAGACATAACCATAACTATGAAAACCTCTCCTTGCAGATACTAACTTCCAGCGTCATGACTCAGCAGCTCTGATAGGTGAGGTCACCTGGATACTATGGATGTTTTCCCAAGAGGAAATAACACACACGCAGGGCACAGAGTGCAGACGGTGCCCCTGACACAGACCAGCCTTCTCCCCAGAGTCCCTTGTTAACCCTTCCCAGCGAGTCTGGAGCTTTGCATTCCCACAGCTGGGGTGCTGGGCTTCTGGCCTCCTTGGCAGGCCGGACAATTCTAGACAGTCGAGTACTGTCTTTAATACGAACACCACCATGTATTCAGTGAAAAAGGATCTTCTGTGTGGCAGCTTGTCAGTCTAGTGAGAGAATGATTTAGGCCATTAACAGGTGAAAAGTGCCTCCTTTCACTCGCCACCCTATTCAAGAGCTGCCAAGGTGCAGCAGGCTCTCTGCTGGGCAGAAGCAGGCAGCCAGGTGGAACTGCTGGCATCTACAGCATCTGCAGACAGGCCTGAGGGGGGCAATGAGGAGACGGCTCTCAGGAGGCACACAGGAGGGCCAGGGGCACCTGGAAGACGACGGGGCTCAGGGAAGGAGCAGCTCCATCTCGTACCCTCTTGTCCAGCCACCGAGGGGGCTGGATGTCTTTGCACTGACTCCCACATTTCTCCCACTCTCCCTGTCCCTTTGGGACCACATTTTCTGTGGGACTCCCCATCCAAATGCAGACAGCCAGGCAGCTGGCACAGCAGGAGAACTGGGGGAGCAGTCTGGGCTGCAGTCAGAGATGAGTAACATCGAGGCGCTCATCCTTGCGCGTGGGTGCGGGAAGGGGTCTGGGAAAGGACCCCATCTCTCAAGAGTGAGGCAGAGATAGGAGATGTGGTCCCACAGGGATAAGCAGGGCCTCCGCCAGCAATGAAACCAGTGAAGTGCGTGCTGGAGCCACGGCCTGGGGGAGAGGATGCGTTGAGGAAGGCGGTGCCAGGGAGCAGTGGGGACAGAGGCCAGGGCAAGAGCAGGAGGGGCAGAGGTGGGGACGGAGGCAGGGAGTGCAAACTGCGCTTTCGAGAAGGAGTGAGAAACAGGGCTGCCATTTGGGAGACCTGGACCCAAGAGGGTTTGTGCTTTTGTCCTTTTCAGTGAATGACATTAAATCCTACACTGATCAAAAACCGAAGTTCCGAACCTTAGTTCCCCTTAAGTCACTCAGCCCTTCGTCTATGACAGACAGTCACCTGGAGTGAAGTCAGTGTTATCTCAGGCTCGGCTCAGCATTCACACAAGGAATCTCATCTTTCAGGGCTGCAGATGGGGTAACAGATTGCTGAGAATTATCAGTGTTATTTGAAGAGTGCAGAGAGGCGATTTTTATAAATGGGTATGACTGGGTTTTCCTTGGACGGAGGAGCCAGGACGGCCTGCTGAAAAGCCAGCTTCCTAGTTCAGTGGATGCCATGCTGGAAAGGGTCAGCTCCCTATAGTAAGAGGAGCTAAGAGGTCAGGGGCCAGAAGGACCTTTGGGGGCCCCTGTGGCTGTGGCCCCTGCAGAGGGGGGTTCAGGGAGGCCAGGGGTGAGGGCTAGAGGAAGCCCACGGCCCCGGGTCTTCCCAGGCCTTCCCCGGCCCAGCCCACGGAGCACTCCAGGTAAGGCAAGTACCCTCCAAGTCCTCTGCACTAGGAGCCCACTAAATGCCACCTCTGCCCTGGAGGCCCTGGACACTGGAGTGGGGAGGCTCTGGCCCTATAGCTTCAGATCCCAGATCCCAGTCCCTCTCCCTCACTTCAGCAGGGAAAATGAGCTGGCAGAGGACTCCGACACCCAGACACCACAGAGAACTTTAAAGAAGTAACAAGCAAAAAAACATACTATGCTGCATTATACTAGACAGTCCAATCATTATACATCCTATGATTATACACATACATACAGAACATGCACATGTACACATGTATATTACACACGATCCACATCTTACCAATCTCACACTGCACTGTGTATGAAGGAAACTATTTTTAGTGCCGTGGTGCACATCTGGCTGTGAGTTCACCACGTGCAGGTGTCTGACCCTAGGCTCCTCTCCAGAACTCCTTGGCACTGGCAGGAAGGCCCCAAGCGCCGCAGTTTCAAGCCCGGCCCTCCCACTCAGGCTGGGCTCAGGGTTGAGAATTCCACCCGCCACTGCAACGCTGCCAAGTCTTATCTCCGCCACATTTCTCAATGTGAAATTGCACAATTCTTTTGGACAACCTTGACTTTCCGTGGCGCTCACTGCTAATTTTAACTGCCTGATGTTCCCCACAGAGTCAGTGTGCGGTGCCCATGCCGCCACCGCCACAGCATTCTGGGCACTCTGCAGATTCGGCAGTGTTGGTCACGACGACATGAGACACAACAAACCAGCCATGGGGGCAGATACCCTTGGGATTTATCTCCCCTGGGGACGAAACCAGCCCGCCCTCCTCCAGGGCTGCCAAGCACGCTGTCCTCAGGTCCGGAGACAGACCAGGCAGCCCATGCTGCAGGTGGTCCAGACACTGTGGGGGTGTGGGGGGCCTAGGGAGGAGCTTCCCTGGACACACATGAATACCCCCTAAATTGTTTTTGTTTTTTAAAGACAGGGCCTCGCTCTGTCACCCAGGCTGGAGTGCAGTTGTGCAATCTCAGCTCACTGTAACCTCCGCGGCCTCCCAGATAGCTGTGATGACAGCCACCCACCACCATGTCAGCTAATTTTTGTATTTTTAGTAAAGATGGGGTTTCATTATGTTGGCTGTGGTGGTCTTGAACTCCTGACCTCTGGTGACCCGCCCGCCTCAGCCTCCCAAAGTGCTGGGGTTACAGACCTGAGACACCGCACTGGCAAAACACCCCCAAACTGTATACGAAATCGCATCTATTTGCATGTTTGTGAGAATAAGTTTCACCAGATTTTCAAAGGAATCCACGACCCACAAAAGATCCAAAACCAGCCAAGCGTGGAGAAAGAGGGCTGGGGACACACAAGTTGCCTGACTGGTGAAAGGAATTTTCCCTGGGATGCAGTTATTACATTATCTTCTCATAATTTTTAAAAAATGGGTCCTCTCTTGTAGTTTACTTCAGAATTTAGTTGAGCAATTTAGGTTCATACCAAAAAAAAGAGCCAAACAGAAACAGAGGAAAATAGATTCTACGTTTAGGAAAAGCTATAAGGAACAGACCGGATCGTTACAGAGCTGAGATGTTCTGAAGCTCATCGAACATATACTAGTGATGTCAGAAAGCAACCATCAAACCACATTTTCTAGAACTGACCCCAGAGGAGTGGACTAAAGTATGAGCACCCACATGTAAAACAACTGCATCCACCAGTAGCATCAGTCAGGCAAGCAGTGGCGTCTGGAGTGGAGTCCCAGGGCAGTGTTACCGGCCTGGCTGGCCAGGGCAGCGGCGAGCTTGTTCTGAACCCTCTGTATAGGATGTTAGCTCATGCATTTTGAAAAGTAACCCAGGACAGACCCAGCCGAGGTAAGACTGAGCTAGAAAAAAACCCAGCAAAACACTGGTTTCACATTTCATAACCAAAGCAAGAGCCGTCCTCCAGATGACACATTCATCTCATCTGCACATTAGGTTGAAACAAGCTGTTGGGGCACCACCGCTCATCCTTAGATTCCGGGCTCCGGCTACCACGTTGGCTCTCAGAGCTGCTGCTCCTGCATGCCAGGTGCTGGGAGGTCACGCACTAACTTAGGTATCATCAGCACAGAGAAACCAGACCTCATGCGCCCGACTCCCGGCCCTCACCGCCTGGGAGCTGCCTGGAAGCCACGTACAGCAGACAAGCGGGTGTCCACTTGCATCCCAGGCAGGTTCTCACAGGAGAAAGCAGCACACATTCGGGAGACCTGCAAACATGTCCCACCAGGTCGTGGCACTCTAGGCCTGCCAATCCGGCTCTGGGCTTAGGCTCCTCAGCCATGCGGGCCAGCACAATCCCTCCTTCTGCTCTGTCCCCACAGCTCCAAGTTACCACCATCAAGGTCACAGCTCCCACCCAACAGGGAACCACACAAGGAGGCTGTGAAGCAAAGAGCCTCCCCGCCCCCCACACTGGGGGCTGGAGCTGGTCAAGCACGCAAGCTCCTCGGGTCCCTCGTCGGAAGGCTGTGGCCTGCTCCTACACCCCTGGTCTCTTGGGGGATTCCAGTAACAGCTCCCTCCTGTGACCCTTGGGCCTGGAGTGGAAGCAACAGCATGAGGCTTCACCCCTCTTTGCTGGTGTCCCTCAGCCTTACCCAACACCCCGTCGGGCCTTCACTGCCTTCTGTTTCCTTGCAGGTGCCACCGGCCTCCTGGCAACACGAGGACCTGCCTGACACAGCAACTAACATCACACCATAACACACACAGGCACACGCAGTCTCCAGGGGCCACTACAGGTGTCAGTGACAAAAACCACACCCTATAAATGATGACGAAGGGCAAGGAAGTTCTTGATTAACTTCACAGATCAAGACTAGAACCATCAGCCTCAAAGCTGGTTCTAAACTACAGGACAGAGGAGTTAGCCGATGCCTGACCCCGGGACACTCAGGCAAGGGGCCTACGTGCCCCCCCCAGCCCCGGCCCAGATCAGAGGTCAGTCATCAGAAATGGGTATCGGACATCCACATGCATGGTGACTTGAGGACAGTGGCCCCACCCCACTGAGGCTGGATTCGTGGGGCTATGTAACGCACACCAGCAATTCATTGTGACCACGGCAACCTGCGTTCTCAAGCTCATGACGTATTAAAGAAAATGGATGGCACTATGCAAAGTATAGGATGGAATCGAAAAAGTTCCACTGGAGACAGCGTGGCATGGGGGCCTTTGAGCTTAGCTCAATGTTGGGGCAAGAGCAAAGGCGTGCTTGGAAAGGCATGCACTTTCTGTGTATAAAACTTGTCTGCAATTAAAAAACATAAATGGGCTGGGAGCAGTGGCTCATGCCTGTAATCCCAGCACTTTGGGAGGCCGAGGCGGGCAGATAGCTTAAGGTCAGGAGTTCAAAGCCAGCCTGGCCAACATGGTAAAACCCCGTATCTACTAAAAGTACAAAAATCAGCCAGGTGTGGTGGTGGGCGCCCATAGTCCCAGCTACTCAGGAGGCTGAGACACAAGAATCACTTGAACCTGGGAGGTAGAGGTTGCAGTAAGCAGAGACAGAGCCACTGAACTCCAGCCTGGGGGACAGAGCGAGACTCTGTCTCAAAAAAAAAAAAAAAAAAAAAAAAAGTAAATGTAAAAAAGATCTTGTGGGATAAAGATCTACAGAAGAAAAAGTGAGAAAGAATGGTCTGAAAAAGGGGTGAGACATCTGGTGTGGGGCTTCAGGCCAGCTGGCAGCAAAAACAAGACCCGTGGGCACACCACGCTGCAGATCAGGAGGACCTGAGTCCGCGGACCAGGGTCTCCGACGGCTGTTAGCACAGCACTCCCCCAGGGCCCACCGAGCGACCCTGCCCAAGCTCCTGGGGACATGTGCCACCTGAGAAAACACTTGGTGACCGGTCAGGGTAGCTGGACGCAAGGGGGTCTCAGCCAATGCTGCTGAGAATGAATGCGCAGCACCAGAAGGGGCTGCTGTGGCAGAGGCACTGAGGGAGCACGCAAGGGAGCCAGCCCCAGCCTGGAGGCAGAGCAGGAGGTCACGGAGGCGGCCCTGACCCAAGCCACCTCAACAACCTCATTTCCAAGGCAGCACTTCGGGCAGACGGCCAGTGGGGACAAGGCTGGCCTGAGGCTCACTGGGACACACAGTCCCTGGTGGCCCAAGGTTGGGACCATACAGCCCCATGAAGCCTCCTCAGAGCGGTCCCCTCATGGCCGGTGCCCTGTGAGCAGTGAAATGGCACCACCACCCCTGTGGCAGGAATGGCTGTGAGCTCCGCATGGTAACCCACATCCCAGGGAACCCATGCATGCTAAATGGGGGCCAGCAGCCAGCAAGGCAGGAAAAACACATGCGTGAATAGAGGGCAGAACATACAAGGGGAGCAGCAGCACTGACCCCCATGCCTGGGTGGTGCAGAACCCCTGCGTGGGAGGTACCCTGGGAGGGAGTCACCTCCTATGACACCATTGGCAGAGCCCCACCAGGAGCCAATGCCAAACTGAGGCCTCATCTCACCCTTGAGGGGCTGCCAAGGCACTCCCAGGTGGCGGCCTCAGCTCAAAGGTGAGGAAAGAGAGTCAGGGACTGGCAGGTAACGTGGACCATTCATCCCTGGCAGAGTGGGGGCAGCAGGTCCCCGGGCTCCCCGTGGACAGTCCTCCCACTGGGCTTCAGGAAGGAGCCGCAGGTGGGCCTGTCTTGGGTTGGCAGAGGGGTGCGGACATTGCAGATGGAAGTGAGAACGCACAGGACAGGAGGGAGCAGCATGGCATGGTCAGAGAGAAGCTGCCGCAGGCTGGAGGCACAGGAGCCACGGAAGGCAGCCCCTGGGTCAGGAAAGTGGGAGGGATGCTAGGACCATGCCTGCTTTAGAGATCTAAAAGTTAGAGATTTGCCCCAGGCCCTGAAGGAGGCTCCAGAAGCCAATCTCTGCAGGACCTCCCATGCCTGGCAGGAAGTGCCCAAGGGCACCAGGCGAATTCCCAGGGCCGCCACCTTCAAGTTAGGCTCAATCCCTCAACGAAGATCTCTTTTTAAAATGGAGACAGCAGTGCATCACAGGGCTATTAACATTGAAAGTTTCAATGTTATCAGGAACTACAGCACTCAGCAGAGGATAGGTGTAAGGAAACCCCTTCTGCAATCATGTGAAGTCATCTAACATGCAACGAAGCTGGTCTGGAGCACCCATTCCGCTCTGCAGCACCCCGCGTGATCCACAGGCAGCTCTACCTCCCGAAGCTGTCCCAAGGCAGCACTGACCGGGCGCCTCGACTGACCACTCAGAACCCAGTATCAGCCTGAAAGGTCATCAGAGGCAGGAAGCACGGGGCAGGGTACCCTGATTGAGTGCCTGTGATGAGAGAAAACAACTTCTCAAGGCTGAAGGCCTAGAGAGCCCAGCAGCCCCACAGCCCCGCAGCCTGCACAGCCCAGGATGGTGCAGAGTTCATCTCGTAAGGTGAGAGTTTCCCTGGCTCTGGAGCCCTTGCCGCTGTGGCACAGGGGATGAGATGTCCACAGCCCGGGGGTCAGCCTGATAAGGTCACCATCCAAGCCTGACCCCTGGAAAACAGGCTTCCGTCCGGGCACCGCCCGTGCCCTGGTCACTTATGAGAATGAACAGAGATGGCGCCAAGGCTAGTCCAGCTCCACCTTCCAAAACGGCAACTTGGTCCTCAAGCACAGGCCCTGCCAGTGGTGGCCTCCTGAGCGCCAGCTTTGTTCCTTTCTAAGAAGTCCTCTGTGAACAGCCCACCCAAAATGAGGATAAGCATTGGAGCTGCAAGAGCATTGGCATCAACTCATCCCCCTTCATTCTGCAGCTGCTGCCTCTGCACCTCCCACTGTCCCGAGGACATCCTACAGCAGAGACCTCCAGCTAGGAGTTAAGAGGCCAGGCCTGGTGCCTCATGCCTGCAATCCCAACACTTTGGGAGGTCAAGTTAGGAGGATTGCTTGAGGCTAGGGGTTCAAGAACAGCAGGCCAACATAGCAAGACTCCATCTCTATAATTAAAAAAAAAATAAAAAACATTAGCCAGGTGTGGTGGTACACACTGATATAGTCCTAGGAACTCAGGTGGCTGGTGCAGGAGGATCACTCGAGCCCAGGAATTCGAGGCTGCAGTGAGCTATGAAGGCACCACTGCGCTCCAACATGGGCAACAAAACAATATCCCATTTCAAAGAAAAGAAAAGAAAAAAGATCACTTAACATCTCTGAGATTAAGTTTTCTCATCTGTGAAACAGGACCACTGCTTCCACGCAGAGTGGCTGGCAAATTCAGAAGCTAATTCTAAACCACATGGCAGGTGCTTCACACAGAGCCTGCCACAGTCCATAATGGTTCTGAAGGCAATTCGGTTCATCAGAACTAACAGTTACTGAGTGCTGCCGTGTGAGAGTCGGCATCCCTCCCCAAATGCACATACGGAAATCCTAATTCCTAAGGTGGTGGCATTAAGAGATGGGCCTTTAGGAGGTGCTCCAATCACAAAGCAGAGCCTCGATGGATGGGACAGTGCCCTTATATAAGAGGCAGAGAGGCTGGGCACGCCGGCGCATGCCTTAGTCCCAGTTACTCAGGAGGCTGGGGCGCGAGGATCGCTTGAGCCCAAGGAGTTCTAGACCAGCCTGGACCCTGTCTTTATAAAAATATTTAAGAGATCAGGTGCAGTGGCTCACTCCTGTAAGCCCAGCACTTTGGGAGGCCGAGGTGGGCTGCCCATGAGGCCAGGAGTTCAAGTCCAGCCTGACCAACATGGCGAAACCCCATCTCTGCTAAAAATATAAAAATTAGCTGGGCGTGGTGGCACACCCCTGTAATCCCAGCTACTCAGGAGGCTGAGGCAGGAGAATCGCTTGAACCAGGGAGGCAGAGGTTGAAGTGAGCTGAGACTGCACCACTGCACTCCAGCCTGGGTGACAGAGCAAGACTCCATCTCAAAATATAAAATATAAAAATATAAAAATTAGCTGGGCATGGTGGCACACCCCTGTGATCCCAGCTACTCAGGAGGCTGAGGCAGGAGAAAGATCCAAAAAAATTTTTTTAAATTAGCCAGACTCTGTGGCTCACGCCTGTAATTCTAACACTTTGGGAGGTTGAGGTGGGCAGATCACATGAGGCCAGGAGTTCGAGACCAGCCTGCCCAACATGGTGAAACCTGGTCTGTGCTAAAAATACAGAAATTAGCCGGACATGGTGGTGCATACCTGCAATCCCAGTTACTCAGGACGCTGAGGCACATGACTCACTTCAATCATGTGCAACCTCTGGAGGGAGAGGTTATGATTGAGATTGTGCCACTGCACTCCAGCCTGGGCAACAGAGTGAGGCCCTGTCTCAAAACATAAATAAATAAATTAGCCAGGCATGGTGGCACACACCTGTAGTCCCAGCTACTCAGGAGGCTGAGGCAGGAAGATGGCTTCAGCCCAGGAATTTGGCTGTAGTGAGCTATGATTGCACTGCTGCATTCCAGCCTGGGTGACAGAGCAAGACGTCATTTCTTTAAAAATATTAAAATTCGAGACATGCCTGGCCAACATGGTGAAACCCCATTTCCATTAAAAATACAAAATTAGCTGGGTGTGGCAGTGTGCACCTGTGGTCCCAGCTACTTGGGAGGCTGAGGCAGGAGAATCACTTGCACTAGCAAGGCAGAGGCTGCAGTGAGGCAAGATCATGTCACTACACTCCAACCTGAGTGACAGAGTGAGACTCGGTCTCAAAAACAAACAAAAGGGAAGTGGAGAGAACGACCTCACGCCCTCTACCACGACAAAACAGAGCAAGAAGGGGCACGTCTGAACCAGGAGTGGGTCCTCAGGAAATGCCAATCTGCCTGTGCCTGTCCTTGACCCTCCAGCCTCCAGCACCATGAGAAATACATTTGTTGTTGCTAAACCCTCTGGCCGATGGTATGTAGCTGGCGCAGCCTGGCCACTCTGACAGTAAGCCCCCGCTAGGTTTGCCATGCCGCACTAGAAACACCAGTGAGGGCCTTGGGAGGAGAGTCAGGAACTGCCCCCTCTGGATTCTTCTCTACACCATCTACTTGGGGCTTCAGAAAGTGCAAGCACCTCCCCAGCAGCCTTCCCTTCTGAGTTACTGAAGCCAAATGCAACAGGGCTCCACCAAGCAGGGGCAGGTACCTGGTGGGCGCCGGGCACTCTCTCCACCTGGCAATGCCGCAAGTGGATGCTGCGGGGAGGCAGACCTGGGGGCCATGCCTAAGGTCCACTAAGCTGAGGCAGAACTGTGTGGGCAAAAATAAATCCCCAGATGGACAAGGCTCTGAGGGGATCAGGAGAAAATCCACATGGAAATGTTTAAAACCTATTCCCAGAACCCTGTCATCGCCAGGCAGAAACCACAGCCTGCAGCTACGGGGCTTCCAGGCTCTCCCACAGACCCGGAAACCTTAATCAAAAACCCATCTGAACTTACAACCACAAACTGGCACCGGCCGCAGGGCCCTTATCGGCACACAGCCTTGCTGCCAGGGAGATGGCATGAACTGTCAGGAACCAACCCGGGGCTGAGAGCCCGGCCAGTGTCCACACCACACACAGCCTGCATCTGCAGACTCTCCACCCGCAGAGATCTAGGAAATGGCAAAATGCTTTCTTCTTCTGGCATAGATTTTTGAATTAGCAAAACTGCCACTGGCTATTTCACTTGTTGCAAAAATGGTTCCAATTTTATTTTAAATTTTATTAGCTTTAAACATTATCTCATTTCATTTCATGAAAAGCTAGTGAGATTTTTCTCACACGCAGCCATAGTATTAACGAGAATAACTGGACGCCCAAAATTGCAAAAACAAAACAAAACAAAAAAACCCATCATCTTCTCCCTGTGCCTGTTCACCCAGCTTTCCACTCCAGTTGTGGAAGGTGGGCCACAGGGCTGCTCGGGAGGCCCCCACCCCGGGCACAGCCCCTGCAGCAAGCCCCTGCGTCCTCATGTCTATGCTCCACAGACTCTTTCAGCAAAGCTCTTCTCTTTCTCCCACGGGCCGTGTCCTTTAAAACTCTGTTCAAAGACTAGCAAGAGTCAACAGAGTTGCTGACAGGTGATGAGTCTGGGGGGTGACACGATGGCGCTATTTTCACTTGTCTCAGGCATGTCTCAGAACATCCAGAGTAAAGAGTTTTGAATGACAATGTTCCGTTTCATTCAAGGACCACCTGCTCACACGTCTTCTGCGCCCAGCCATGGGTTGGATGCCCTCTTCAGGGTTCCCAGGCCTGCCCCATCACTGTACCCGGATGGCCAGCTTCTCAGGCACATGCCTTGAGCCTGGCACAGAGCAGCCACCTGGGAACCATCTCCAGAATGGATACGTACCACAGCAGGCCCAGTGCCCTGCTAGCTTACAGGCTAAGCCTAGAGACAGCGCCTGACAAGAGGGAAAAACTGGGCACCAAACACTCACCCAGCAAGCCAACTGGACAGCCCAAAAGAAACAAGGGAACAAAAGGAGTGGCAGCATCTGCCCCCTGACCTCCGAGTGGGCCCACCCAGAGGGCAGTGCCAGCCGGGCACAGCTGCCTGTGCCTGTAGAAGCCGTGGCTCCTTCCTTCCAAGCTCTTGGCCAGGGAAGAGGGGCATGGGAACCAGCACGCTGCGTGGACTGACGGCAGGGCTGCCTGGCATGGGGAGTGACTGCAAAGATGCCCTGTGTCGAGTCCAAGGCATGGGCGGCACTGCTGCATTCTTCCAGGCAGAAGACAGGTGGCACTTTTCAGTAAGGGTTGGGGGAGCTGATGAGCAATGTGACCCCGTGGCCCACGGGTGCACCAGGCCCAGCGGCACCGGGTGACTCCTCTCCCTCGTCAGCGCCCTACCCAGGCGCTGCTCCACAGGGCCTAGCTGGGCGCCCAGCACAGACGCAGATGACGCATTGTCTGGCAGCATGAGTGCTGCTGTGACCCCTTCTCAGGTGCCTACTGAGTGCTGGGGACAGAAACCTGTCCCGCCGCCCGGTTACCACACGGAAGCAGAAGCCCTGAGCACTGGGTGGCTTCTGGAAGGTCAAAAAGTCAGGGAGGGCCCAGCCCAGACTGTCAACTCTCCCTACACCCCCTACAGTGAGGACGCCAGGGCTCCATGATGCCTCCACTGAAGAAAGCGGGTGGGCAGCCCAGGCCTTTAAGAACTAAAAACACTCTCGACATGTCAACAGTTCAGTAGTGAGTCGGAAATGTTTTAAACGGCCCTGATATTCCCTTCAGCTTACCTAGGGAGATGCCTGTCACACTAGGGACACCAGCTCCGGGCTTCCAAGTCCGTGAGCAAGACCACCTGAGCTGTGGGCATCGTTCTGACCACCCAATCAGAGCTGCCTTTCGAAGGGCACGGTGAACAGCCGGCTGTTCACCCGCAGAGCAGCAGCCCGGGATCCGGCTCCCTCCAGCAGAGGGTGGTGGTGCGCAGGACCTGAGGGGCGGGCCTTCCACGCTCCCAGCTTCTAATGCCAATTTACGTAAGCGACAGCAGAAACCACTAGCAGTTATTCTAGAACTCCTGGCTGGGAGCGGGTCTGCAGACTAAAATAAAGCCCCAGCTTAGGGCAGGAATTTCTAGAAACAAATGCACTCTGCTTTACGTGCTCTTCTTCGGCGGCCAAAACATTTCGCAAAGTCTTCTAAGAGCCTGAAACCTTGACTTCAGTATCAACACCCAAAACACCAAGAAAATAGAAGGGTGCTGCTTTGGAGAAGGGACCAGTGGAGGTGATTTCATCCATTTCCAGGGGGTGATTAGGGACTGGCCTGTCTTCCTGGTCCGGTTCTTCACTGTTTAAACCACAGGGTTCCTAGAACAGGACCTTGAAGCTGCTCCTCTCCTCAGCCATCCCTGGAACGAAGGGACTGGCCCCTCAATCTGAGGACCCCATCGCCTCCCCAAATATCTGCATGGCTGAGTTGGAGGTGATGCATTCTTAAGTGGACTCCTAGTGGCCAGCCCTGCGGATGGAAGACAGGTTAAAACTTCAGGAGGACCCACATTACCGACTCCACAGAGCTGGGTGAGTAGCCCGCTTTCCCCCAACAAAGCAGGAAGATGCCAGACACCCCAGCTCGGTCGCCTCTCCTATGTCATAAAACCATCACACAACACACAGTTCTACCACTCTGTCCTCAGCATGCTGTTTCTGAGTGGGAAAGGAAGTGATTGTTTTTTCGTTACTAGACTGATTTTCATACCAAATTTCAATAGGTCTAAAGGCTAAAAATAGTAAATCTTTCCTCTTTTCGAGCATTTCCAGATCTGAGCAATTTCTCAGGGATGCCAAGTGTCAATGCCCTGCACCAGCTTCATCTGGGTTCTCAGGGAGAGGCCCACTTTCTCACCCCGCCATGGCCCTGATCCTAGAGGCAACCTGATGGACTGAGACCAAATGTCCCACCCAGAACAGGCACAGCGGTGGCCTGCACGGGAAGAAGGGTGGAGCAGGGTGACCGGATTCCTCCCAGGCAAAATCTTCTGGAATTGGAAGTCTAGCCCTGTCACTCTTCTGTTTCTATCACACCTTCTGTCAAATTAAAATTTAACTCAAGGCACAGTTCCATAGGCTTACATTTATTTTAGCCCAACCTAATAAAAACGCTGCAACATGCTCACTCCTGAAACGGATCATCTGCCCTCTAACTGCGCATTTAGAAAACGTGCAATTAATAAAGCTTCATGCAGAGCGGCACTGGCAGCATGATCTGATGAAGCGGGACAGCCCTTACCTGTGGACCAGGCACGGCAGCACGGCGAGTGCCCTGGGCCAACACAGGAGTGTCCTGAGAGGGCACTGGTGTGGGAACTCAGAGAGCTTCGTGGTCCCCAAGAACTCCTTCCTAAAACTGAACTGCCTGAGAAGCTGCCTCGGAGGAAGTCCCAATGCCCAGGGGGCCCCCACCTCCACTCAATGTGACCCTCACACTACCTGCCCCACCCAGACAAGAAGGCACTCTTCCCAGGGAATGTTCCAGTAACAGAGATGTACCTGGTACCAAGGACAGTTCAATTATCCCTTTAATTAAGGCACCTTAAAGGCCCCCCCCAGCTCTTCGAGACCTCCTTCCAGTGTATTTTGCTTTCATGCATTTAGTAACCGTTTATCAAGGTCAATGGCCCATTTATGCTTCTGTGGTCAATTCTCTACTGATAATGACAGTAACAACATTTAACATAGCCTAATGACACGGAAATGTTTTAAATTGCAATATACACACACTTCTGGCACAGAGAAGCAGAAACAGCAGTCCCTAGGCCAGGTGTGGCAGCTCACACTTGTAATCCCAGCACTCAAGGAGCCTGAGGAGGCGGGAGGGTCACTTGAGGCCAGGAGTTCACGACCAGCCTAGGCAACAGAGTGAAACTCCGTCATTACAAAAAAATACAAAGAAAAATTAGCCAGGCGTAATCCCAGCTACCTGGAGGACAGAGGTGGGAGAATCACCTGAGCCTGGGAGGTGGAGGCTGCAGTGAGCCATGACTGCACCACTCACTGACTCCAGCCTGGGGGACAGAGTAAGACTCTGCCTTAAAAAAAAAAAAAAAAAATCAGCCTGGGCAACATAGTGAGACACCATCTCTGCAAAAAAATAAAAATAAAAACTAGCTGGGCATGATGGCATACAGCTGTGGTCCCAGCTACTCAGAAGGCTGAGGAGAGAGGATCTCATGGGCCTAGGGAGTCCAGGCTGCACAGAGCCCTGATCTCGCCACTGCACTCCAGCCTGGGTTACAGAGGGAAACACTATCTCAAAAAAAAGAATGAGAGATAAAAAGACTTCTAAACGAAGCAAACATACAAGTTCACAAAGAAAACGATGATGTGTCACAACCGTGAAGAACGGCATGTTCATTTTTTTAAAAGGGTGATTGATGGTAGGTATCCAATCATTAAGATATTTAACAGTGGATACTTTTTAAAAGCAATACAATTACTTTTAAATACTCACATTACACTAGAAATTGCATCTTTCACAGCTCTTCAGCATTAGGACCAAAAAGTTTAAATGTTAGCTTAAAAATGTGTCTACCAGTTTTCTATTTTTTTTCTTCTTCAGACAGTCTTGCTCTTTCGCCCAGGCTGGAGCGAAGTAGTGCAATCTTGGCTCACTGCAACCTCCACACCACCCCCAACCCCGGATGCAAGTGATTCTCATGCAGTCTCCCGAGTTGCTGGGATTACAGGTGTGCACCACAACAGCCGGCTAATTTTTGTATTTTCAGTAGAGATGGGGTTACTCTGGGCTTACTCTGTGTCAATCCCTTTTTATTCTCTATTTAAAGGGTTTGCTATGCATTTTTCATTCCAGAGTTTCCTTTCTTTGAAACAGGAAAAATGTGGTTGCCAATCAACACAGGTGGATCCAGGATTCCAAGGCAGAACCCCAGGAGAAACCTTGGAGCAAACTACAAAAACTCAGATCAAGCAGCAGCATAGAATCCCAGGTTGGAAGGGGCTTTCGAATGTGGCAAATTGAGCACCTCTGGAATGCAGTTTCCTGTCACAGCCAGCAGAATCCTTCAACAGGCTGAGGAGGATGAAAGCACCCAGACCCAGGTCTGAACAACGCTTTCCTTCCTCACTGGGGCCTGGGCTCAGCAAGGTGGGAGGGTGACACGCCAAGTCCGGTGACTTGAAAGCAATGCAATCCCTTCAGCCGCCTCAGGTTCCCACTTCCGCACCGGCTAGCACCTTCTTACTCCTGCACTGGGGACAGAATGCCCAGCACTACCTCCCCGCTGCCCCCTGGAGTTCTGACAGACTGAGAGTGAACTTGTGTTCTGGAGCCCTGACTAGGCAGGAAGGTGGGCCTTGGGACAACCCTCAAAATAATGCAGCTGCAGCCCAGCCCCTCTAACTACAAAAAAGAGAAAGCCCACCAGGTGTGATAGTATGAACCTATAATCCCGGCAGCTATTTGGGAAGCTGAGGCAGGAGGATCACTCGAGCCTAGGGGTTCAAGACCTGCTTGGGCAACACAGTGAGACACCCTGACTCTTTAAACACACACACACACACACACACACACACACACACACACACAGGGGAGAGAGTATAATCCCAGCGCTTTGGGAGGCCGAGGTGGGCAGATCACTTGAGGTCAGGAGTTCAAGATCAACCTGGCCAACATGATGAAACCCTGTCTCTATTAAAAATACAGAAATTATCTGGGCGTGGTGACATGTAGCCGTAGTCCCAGCTACTTGGGAGGCCAAGACAGGAGAATCGCTTGAACCTGGGAGGCAGAGGCTACAGTGAGCCGAGATTGCACCACTGAACTCCAGCCTGGGTGACAGAGCGAGACTAAGACTCAAAAGAAAAAAAAAAAAAGGAAGAGAGAGCGCTTACTCCCTCCCCTTCTCACCTGAAGTCCCAAAACTACACAGCAGCTGAGCCAAGGAGAACTCAGGGCCCTTCTTTCCACCATCAGGGTTCTGTGCTGCTTCCTGCAATCTAACTAGTGGCACTCAACAAATGACCCCTACCGACTGCCCGGTCTTTCTGGGGCATCCCATGTTGTCTGAGGTGGGAACTATAGCGACCCATCCACGGCTCTCAAAAAGCCACTCTACCAGGGATATGAAACACTAAGTGGGTTGTGCGGCTGCCCTCTAAGTCCGTGGATGTTTTAATCTTCTTAAAACGCCTCCTCCAAAAGTCACTTGCCAAAGAGGTCACTTCACAAACGCTAGAGGCCTCTACTAGATATTTCTCCTGTCACCTCCACCCAAATGGCAAGGGGTTGAAAATGACGACAGGGCCTGGGCAAGCTTCTTTCGGCAGGCCCCCTCCTGATTCAGGGTAGAGAAGATTCATTTCCATGAAAATTCAGGAGGCCTCCCAGTCCTCGGAAACTGCCTGGTTTCACAAAGGCTTAGCATTTGATAGTGGAGGCGGGGGGAGGCCACTAGAAGCACATTTTGAAAGTTTCACATTTAAAAAGATCCTTGTTCATTGATTGTGGTGGGGTAATTAAGCTAATCTAAACAAGCGGACCTTGTCTAGGAGCGGGTGGGGGAGGTGCAGCCGTTCAGGTCCTTCGTAGGAAAACCCACGGCAGACGCCTGCTTTTGGGGTCCTTCCTCTCTCGCCCCTTCCTTTCCACAAGGCTGCTCTTCAGCTGGGAGGTTTGCTCCGGTCAGATCTGTTTCCCCGCTCAGGTGGAGGCAAGCTTCTGATGGTGTCTCTCTGCGTGTGGCTTCCTCAGCATAATTACGCAGTGATGAAAACCTGGGGAAGCGAGGAGGCTAGCGCGCAGCAGTCCTCACCCATCATTAGCAGGAACGTGGCTTCCAGCACATTCTGGCTCCACAAATTACAGACATGACTCTGCCAGGGGTGTTCCCAAGGAGGGCACTGACAATTTGGGGTTGCCTGCCACCTACAGTGCTTGCCAGTCACCCTCACTTGGTGCCAGGCCATAAGGCTGTGGGTCACAAACCACCCCAGCCAGCCACTGGGTTTCGGGGCCCTAGGGACGAGTGGGAGAGGGCACGGGGTAGGCTGCACCACTGTCAGAACGACAATCATACAGCCCGAACCCCAGCGCTGCGCTCCTCTGTCCTCCCCTCCTCGCTCCTGACAACACAGATACAATCCATTCACCACCAAGAACCTCAACATCGGCTGAAATACCTTCCTCGGCGCCTTTCCTCCACTGGGAAAGCGGGGAGCTGCCGCAGCCCTCTCCTCCCCTGCAGATCTGCGGGGAGGACTGGGGCGGGATCTCAAGGCTCACGGAAAGGAAGCAGAATCCGGTTTACAGGATTGCTCCGCCCCTCCCCCACCCCCCTCCTCTCCAATAAGCAAAGTTAGAGGGTGTTACAAGCTGCAAGACACCTTGGAGCTCACCCAGTCCAATCTCTGATCTGCTTCCCTGATGCGAAAGGGCCAAAGCTGCAGCAGGCATCTCGGCAGGGCAGCAGGCCACGCCCCCCACGAGCCCCGGGAGGAGGCCACCGGCAGCCTTCCCCCTCCCTGCCCGGTGAGCACCTGGGCCACAAAAATACATCTTTGAATACCCAGTGTGTATTTTAAACACATTTCCAACGATCTGCGCCTTTCCTTACAGCCACTGCCACAAAAACAATTAGCCTGAATGGGTGTGAAACCCTTGATGTGTAAAACGACCTAGTTAGTTCCCCAGCCTCTCTCCAGAAGCACACAAATTCTTTACTGCGCCTGAGTCTCCTCCACCCGAACCTGACAGCTGCCTCTCCTCATCCTCAAGTGGCTTCTTCTAAACCTCTCCCAAGCATTAAATCATCTCCGCTCATTCTTTTAACACGCAGTTCAAACCTAGCAGAAAGGTGAGGAAATTACTCATTTTTTAAAGGACCGTGGGTGTTACCTGCTCTGACTGCCATGTGTTACACTCCCTAACCTGTACACCGATACTCCAGCTTTTCGTTTTCTTACTTTTTCTTAAAACCAGCACAGAACAGCAGAAGGAAAAGACTCCTACCAAACTCTGTCTGTCCGCCCATGACACAGGAAGGATGAGACCATGTCGGGAGTGAAAGTGCAGGGCGCTCTCCGTAACGCGGGGCACACGCAGCAGCGCTTTTCCTCAGCAAAATGGGCTTCGATTCGGAATCTGCCAGCCCACAAGAATCATCTGACCCCACAGCAATTACTTCAATCACTCATCTGGTAAACCCTCCTCGCTCCAGGTCCTAGACTGGAAAAAACAGCCCCAGTAACAATAATAATAAAAATGACAAGCCCTGTTTTGCTGGAGTCAGCTGAGGTATCAGATGGGGGTCAGTGGCTAAGTCTGTGAACCTGAAGCCACACTCCTTCAGTGACCCAGACTGGAGAGACACAAAACCCTCAGGCTCCTTAGGAGGTCAAGCGGCCCTTCCAAACCCTTCCTAGCCCCGGCCTTCCAGAATCATTCTGAATAGCTAACCAGGAGGCTGGGCTCCGTGTGGATCGGTCTCCGCTGGAAACGCCTCTGCTGGATGTGCTCCAATCCAGAGCACACACCTGGGGGAGGAAAGGGTTAAGCTCAAAGGGGAAAGGGACGGGGGTGCTGAGACGCAGACAAAGGTGCAGGGACTTCCACAGAGCAGGGGCTCTGCGCCTGGACGCACTGACGCTCTGGCCTCTTTCCTCCAGGAACAAGGTGGGCCTCAGGGAATCAAGGTATCTTCAAAGGGACACACGGGAGGGCAGTGTCGATGAGACCAGGGCAGCGCCACAGGCCGGCGGTGCAGGCTGAGGGTCCGAGGTGGGGGACACTGGCTAGCAGTGCTGCGAGGAGCGTGCGTGCACTGGGGAGAGGGAAGGGTGGGAAAGAAGGGGAGGGGGAAGGGAAAGAAGGAAGTGTGTTCGGTTGGGAGGACCGGTACGGGCAGAAGGGCGTGGGGGCCACTGCGCCAGTGGACCCGGTGGGTCAAGGGCTGAATTCTCAGAAGTTAGAGACAGCAGGCAAGGGTGAGGAGGGCAGGACAGGGTCAGGACCAGGAGTTAGAGGCGCCAAGCTCCTCTCTGGGTAGAGAAACCCGAGGAACTGGGGTCGGAGGGACTGATGGGTGCGAAAGGGGGCCGGGTCCAAATGAAGGCGGGCGCTACGGGGTGCGGGCCGAGGGGGATCAAGGAGACTGCAGGGCTGGGGACCAGAGCAGGTGCAGTCGGGGAAGAGGCGGCGGGAAGGAATGGGGGCCCCTGAGGAGCCAGTGCAGGCCGGGTCGAGGCAGGTCCCCTCCCCCGGAGAAGATGGTGCGGGGCTGGGACTGAGGCGCGGACCTGGCCTGGAGGCCGAGGCCGTGCGGGAGGTGGGGGTGGAGAGGCGGCAGGTGCCTGGCGCCCAGTGGCGAGGTGCAGGGGGCGGCGGGGGGAGGGGGCGGCGGGCCGGGCCACTCACCTGTCTCCTCCGGCCGAGGCCGCGGGGGCGGCGGGGCGGCCGGGCCTGGCCGGGCCGGGCAGGGGCGGCGGGGGCGCAGAGCCCCGGGCGTACGGGGGTCGGGCTGCGGCGGCAGCGGCGGGTCCAGGCAGGGGCTGCTCCCTCGGCCGGCCGGCCGGGCGGGTCAGTCAGTCAGCGACGCGGGCGCGGAGGGAGCGCTGCGAGGCTGCGGCCGGCGCGCGGGGACAACGCCGCTTTATCGGGTCGGAAACAGCCGCTCCGCGCCGCTTCCGCTGACGCAGCGCCGGCCCCTGCGCCTCATGACTATGCAGCACCCGCCGCCGCGGGACGGGGATTCGGGGGCGGGGTCTGCGCCGCGCGCGCCTATTGGCCTCCGCCGCCGCCAGCCCCGCCCCCGAGTGGCAGCCACGCCCCACCGCGCCCCCTGCCCCGCCCTTGCGCGCTCCGCGGCTCCCGCCCCCGGTCCTAGCCCCGCCCCGTCCCCCCTCCTCCCGCTACGCCCCCGGCCCCGGCTCCTCGGCAAGGAGCGCCTGCCCCCTGTCCCCCAAAGCACTGGCCCCCAATCCACCCCATCCCTCTCCGCAGCCGCAGGAGGTGGCCCCCGCACGCCCCCACGTTCTCTCCCCGCTCCTCCCCTCTCTCGCAGAGGGGTCCGGCCAGCCGCGGGGCCCCGCCCTTCGGCAGCCCAGCCCTTTGGCAAACACCTTTCTCCCCTGTTTGTGGCGCGGCGAGGTTGTGCCGGTCTAGGTGCTGCAGCTTCTCCTCCACTGCAGGGGAAAACTCTCCTGTCTTCCCTTACCTGCCACCCTCCGAAGACCTCCTGCCTGGTCCCGGGCCACCCGCATCCCTGACTCCCCCAACGTCCCTCGGGCCCTCTCTCCAACCTGGAGGGCAGGGCAAGACGAAGACTGGACCTGGAGCTTCCGGAAGCTGGGCCTCCCTCTCAGGCTTGGCCCTTGCCAGGGGCACTGATGCGTCTCTCCCCACGCGTAGAAGGGCTGCAATCCCTAGGGCAGGGCTGCTGGGAAGCCCCATCAAGGCAAGGTCTGCGTAGACTACTTTAATAGACAGACGTGATGGGCTGTGAGGCCAACCCCGTTAACGTTCTAGCCCTGTGCCCTTGCCAGGGTTTAAATGGTTTTGGAGGAATTACTTCACTTCTCAGAACCATGGTGTCCTCATCTGTAAAATAGAAATCATAAGATTCCTCTTACCAGTTGCTTAAAGAATCTAGAAGTGAAGTGTGCAGCAGAGTATCCAGAGCAATGCAAATGGGAAAATCTGACAATATCAAGTGTTGACAAGGAAGTGGAGCAACTGGAACTCCCAGACACTGCTGGTGGGAAGGCAAAGTGGTACAACCACTTTCAAAGTCTTTTTTTTTTTTGAGACAGAGTTTTGCTCTTGTTACCTAGGCTGGAGTGCAATGGCGTGATCTCAGCTCACTGAAACCTCCGCCTCCTGGGTTCAGGCAATTCTCCTGCCTCAGCCTCCCGAGTAGCTGGGACCACAGGCGTGCACCACCATGCCCAGCTAATTTTTGTATTTTTAGTAGAAACGGGGTTTCACCATATTGACCAGGATGGTCTCAATCTCTTGACCTCATGATCCACCCGCCTTGGCCTCCCAAAGTGCTGGGATTACAGGCATCAGCCACCGCGCCCGGCCAGCAAAGTCTTCTTTAAAGGCCTTGATTACTCAGCAATTCTGCTCCTAGGTACACACCTAACATCGTATTTCTGTTGCTGGCAGCACTGTTTATAATCGCTCCAAACTGGAAACTACCCAAATGTTCATCAGCCATTGAGTGGATATGTAAATTGTGATATAGTCACAAAGCAGAATGACAGTGAATAACCTACAACTACACGTGGCAACGTGGATGACTCTCACAAATGATGTTGAGAAAAAGAAGCCAGAGGATAAAGAACATATACGTTTCCATATGGATAAAGTGGTAGAAGGAATATATGGGGGTAGCAGTCAGGATAGTGGTTACCCTTGCAGGGAGGGGTGCCAGAGCCAGGAAGCAGGGCATAGAGGGCATGTCTGGGCGCTGGCTGTGTTCTGTATCTTGGTCTGAGTGCTGGTTACAGTGTGCTCAGTTTGTGATGACTTCTCCTGCTATGCAGTCAAGATGCATGTGCCTGCTGGGTACAGTGGTCCATGCCTGTAATTCTAACACTGTGGAAGGCCAAGGCAGGTGTATTGCTTGAGCCCAGGAGTTCGAGACTGGCCTGGGCAACATGGCAAGACCCTGTCTCTATTAAAAGAAAAAAAGAATAAGAAGATATGTGTGTTTTCCCATGTGTATGCAGTATCTCAACATAGGGTTAATAAGGACATCAACGGTCTATAGACAGAGAACCCAAAGCAGCATCAGACCCATCATGAGTGCTCAACCTTTACGTCTGCTTCCCTGGTGATTTTTGACTCCAGGCACCAAAGGATGGAGACAGCAGCAATTCCAGCTATGCTGTGAGCTAAGTGTGTGAGCCCGGGCACCTACTTAACCTCCCTGAGTCCTCTTCTAGAAGTGAGCATTCTAATAGTACCCAGTTCACAAGTTGTCATGAGCTTAAACAAAATAACAAAATAATGCTTTTTTAAAAAAGACAATACAATCAAGAGGATAGAATAGGTAAATACTTTGTTTATTCACAAATTGCTGGTATTGATCGAATCGTCTTCATTGTCATTCATGCAACAACCAACTACTGAGTGTGTGCCTACTATGTGGCACATGCTTGCCACATCTTGGTACTGGAGCTGGAAGCATGATCCCGACCCTCTCCTTAACGAGCCGATGGTGGATATGTGCCAGACACGGTAGCCACGGAGCCCAGTGTAGGGTCAGCCTTGTAGTAGGTGCTCCAGAAATATTTCTTGGGGCTGGGCGTGATGGCTCATGCCTGCAATCCCAGCACTTCAAGAAGCTGAGGCAGGTGGATTGCTTGAGCTCAAGAGTTCTGGACCAGCCTGGGCAACATGGCAAAACCCCATCTCTATGAAAAATACCAAAATTAACTGATTGGGGCAGTGGGCATCTGTGGGCCCAGCTATTGGGATACTGAGGCAGGATAATCACTTGAACCTGGGAGGCAGAGGTTGTAGTGAGCTGAGATCTTACCACTGCACTCCAGCATGGGCAATAGGGTAAGACACCATCTCAAAAAAAAAAAAAAAAGTTGTTAGAAAAGTTGCTAGAAGAGTAGCTGAATACAAGTATAAAAGTATATGCACCAGGCTGGCCCCATCTCTACACAAATATTCAAAAATTAGCTGGGTATGGTGGCACATGCCTATAATCCCAGCCACTCGGAGGGCTGAGGCAGGAGGATCGCTTGAACCTGGGAGTTCAAGGCTGCAGTGAGCTGTGACTGCATCATTATGCTCCAGCCTGGATGACAGAGCAAGAAAAAAAGAGGACGAAAGTGTAAGCATGAAGTCTCACGTGAATAAGACTTAGAAGGCAATTTCTAAGCCTGAGATGTGGGAACATCCAATTAATTTACTTCTATAATCTGGAGTTAAACAGAGATCAGAGTAAGGTTAAGGAAAAGTATCCCCACTGTCCAAGCACCCCAACATGTGTGTGTATGTGTGCGTGTGTGAGAGGGCAGGGGCAGGGCTGCCCTGCAGCACTCTCTGCCCAGCCTACCCAGCCAACCCAGCGGCCACCACCAAGAAGGGTGAGACGTGTCTGCAGCCTTGGCCCCACTGTCCAGCTGCCTATGGAAGCCTGGGAAAGGAATTCTCAGGGCCTCCCGAAGTCTTTGCCCCACTCCACCCCTCCTTAGATGGCTGGTCCCCCAGTCATGTGAGGAGAGAGCTTCATACAGGGGAAGCCCTCTTGCCTGAGAGTCAGAAAGACCTGGACTCTGGCCTGGCTCCAAAGCAGGTGTGCCTGAGCCCTTAGCTGTCATGGGTGTGTGACCTGTGTAGTCACACATACCCAGTGCTCAGAATAGCTCCATGCTTGTCACCATCCTTAAGCGCTTCTTTTTTTTTCTTTTTTTGAGACGAAATCTCCCTCTTGGCCCCAGGCTGGAGGGAAATGGTGCGATCTCTGCTCACTGCCAACTTCTCCTCCCGGTTCTAGCGATTGTCCTGCCTCAGCCTCCCAAGTAGCTGGGATTACAGGCATGGGCCACCACGCCCGGCTAATTTTTTCATATTCTTAGTAGAGATGGGGTTTCACCATGTTGGTCAGGCTGGTCTCGAACTCCTGACCTCAGGTGATCCTCCTGCCTCAAAAGTGTTGGGATTACAGGCATTAGCCACCACGCCCAGCCTAAATGCTTCTTAAAAGCTGACCTGGTGTGGACAGCTCCTGCCTTGGTTGAAAAGGCAATCCTCCCCTCTGTGAACCTCGTGGCGAACACACTGGGCCATGGGAGAGGTAGAAGGAGTTTGCACAACAGGTAAAACAGGAGAGAAGGAGGAGTGAAGGCCACCCATGCTTCTCCAGCACCTGCCCTCAGCTCTCCTGGCCCTCCATCAGACTTATGCCTCAGGAGTATTATCCCATTGCACAGACAAACAAACTGAGGCTCAGAGGCAACATGACTTGCCTGAGCAGCCTCTCTGTTCCCAGGAAAATCAGGAGACTTTGGGGCAGGAAGGCCCCATGGAGGTGGAGGCTGGAGGCTGGAGAGGCATGCAGGTGCCAGCAGAGCCTATGGAGGCCAGAAGCTCCACATTCCTGGCAGGCCTGGCAGGTCTCCTCTCCCCTAGCTCCCTCCTCTGTCACACCAGGTGACTGTCCGAGCCACCCTTCTGAGCCCTCCTCAGACCTTTGCACTTGCCATTTTCTCTTTTGGGAGTGCTCCTGGTGCCCCCCTGCCATGGAAGTGTCTGAGCGATAATCATTGATCCCAGCTCAAAAGGAAAGGGAAGGAGGTGGGATGTAGGGAAGCGCTCCATGAACTAGAAGGCTCCGATTTTACCACGATTCAAACAGCAAGCCGCTCTTTAACCCAGGACCTCTGTGCCCCAGCTGGCCCCCAACCCTAGCTGCCTTCCTTGGAGAATGGAGGCATGAGATTCTCTCCAGAGACTGAGCCCACGGTGCGGGGATGGGGGAGCAGGTGGGCCCTGAACAGGGAGGAAAGAGAGGGGACAAACTGAAGCAGTGTCCCAATGGGACAGTCCCTTAGTGACATCTCCTGCGCTCCTTCACAAATATTTTATCTTATCTTTTCAAAGCAACAGACACGTTTTTAAACATTTTACCTTTTCAAAGCAACAAACACGGTTTTGAACAAACTGGTTCACAAGATCCCAGTATGTCAATTAGCACGCTCATTTACCGCCAGGCGTGTCTAAGAACCCGCCCGCTTGGCTCTTGCTCTCAGCGCGCTGATGTTCTGGCTGTGTCTACTGGCCCTGCCAGCGTCCTCCCTCCCTCCCGCTCTGCTCTGCCCCTTTCCTGGGAGCAGCCTCTGCTTGGGTGTGGCTGAGAGCACAGGCGGGTTCTAGCTCACCGTGTGACCTTGGAGGAAATACCTGATCTCTGTGAGCCTCCAGGCAAAACAGAGAGTGCCTGAGCTCTGCAGAGGGTGGGGGCCAACATCTGGGATTCAGGTGAGTGGGCCCACACCCCGCAGGTCCCAGATCTCAATTGCCCAGGAGGGGACCTGAGACCCTAAAGGTCATGTGCCAGCCCAGTGTCCTGGGCAGCCAGCGGCCTTCAGAGCAGCTCCAGGGCTGGAGCACGTCGGAATCAATGCCGGAACCTCCAGCTACTTGAATTGGCTCAAGAGCAGTTCTCTTTCTGGGGTCCCACAGCTTCTCTTTCTGGGGTCATATGGCCACCTAGGGGCCATGTGGCATCCTATGACGGTGAGCTTGTTGGGGTCGCATGGCTACCTGACGTGAGCACATGCTGGCCCTCCAGGCCTGCGCAGACCTTGAAGATTCCCCAGAAGAGACTGAGGCAGGTTTTTGCTGGAGGACGTTCCACACATGGGCCCAGCCTGGGGAAAGGCTGGGTTTCAGAAACACGAGAAGGGTGAGGGGCTGGGGCCACTTACAGACCTCCCCAGGTCGGCCAGCACAGTGAAGGGTGCATGGCAGCTAGCATGGCTTCTCACAGTGAAGGGTGAAGGTAGGTGATGTCTGGGGTTACCCCACCCAGAGCCCCCAGGGAAAGCCCCACCTGCTGATAGCACCAGGGCAGGGCAGAGGTAGGGTGAGCCTCCCTCCCAGACATCCCCTCCAGGCCATGGTCCTCAGCCCGGCGTGGTCTCCAGACTCTCACTCCTGCCCCTGCTCACTCTGCAGCCCCCTCAGCCCTCTGAGATGGCTCTCCCTCCTCCTGCCTTTGCTTACACTTCTCCTCCTGCCAGTGGTGCACACAGTTTCCCTTGGGTTAGCTTGTCCCATGTGTCCCCCTCCAGGAAGCCCTCCCAGACCAACCCAGCCCTCAATAATTCCTGCCTCCCCCAGCACATAGCAGAAATAAAGCCCGACTAGGCTTTAAGTCCTGAATCATCATTTAAAGAACCACCTACACTTTACGAGATGCTTTTCCTGTCCACAGTCTCACTGGAGCCTCTGAGCAGCCCTGTGGAGTCCATTTTTGTCTCCCTTTACAGATGGATGCCTAAGAGGCGAGGGCAGGATCAGAGCTCACCTGGGGTGTCACTGCACCAATAGCTAATACTTACTGAGACCTGCCTGGGTGCCAAAGGCTGGCCTTCGTGATTTCTAGTCATTCATTCACTCATTCATTCACTAAACATTGGCTGAGTACCTGCTCTGCACCAGGCACTCTGCCAGAGATGTTAGGGAGGCCACACCTCCTGGAATCTGCATCCCAGCCGAGAGACGGACAGTGAGCAAGGAAGCAAGTGACATGCAGCCAGCCGGCCGGTGACAGCTGCTGTGGAGATGCAGGGAAGGAACAGGCAGGCTCCCCCTTGAAGGGGACTTTGAGGAGGAGCCTGAAGGAAGAGAGAGGACTGGCTGAAGGAGGGAAGGAGGAGTTAGCTTGGTCTCCCACTGGGAGTTGGACACCCCTCCCCCACCATCAGCCACAGTAGGGCTGCCCTTAGCCCCCTCGCTGCAGTTCTCCTAGACCCCTTCCAGCCCCAGCTGCCTTCGACACACTGCCCTCAGCTGCAGGCACTATGAGGTGGGCTCGTCCACCTTGTCCATCCGTGGGTCCCTGGTACACAGTTCACAACTTGCAAATGAATGGATGAGAAAGGAATGAATGAGGGAGCCCCCAGCTGCGTCTTGTATGGGGGTGCGGGTGGGTGCAGGAATGTGCCCTCCAGGAGGAGGACCTGTAGGAAACCGCACACCCTGGAGAAACTAGTGGAAGTGGGGTGCATCCCGGTTCTGATGCTCTCCTGTTCGTGGACAGGTTCCTGCATTCCTGCACGCATGCATTCATTCATGTGTCCTCCCATTCTGCAAGCAGCACAGGTGGTCAGGTCCCAGGGCGCGCGAAGCAAAATGGACAAAGTCCTTGCTCTCAAGGGCAGTACAGCCAAGAGACATAGCAATAAACACATAGTGGAAGCCTGAGTGGTGCTAAATACACAGAGAGGAAGAGGGCAGAGGAAGGAGGGCGTGGCTACGGACAGCAGGTGGCCGGCAAAGCGCCCTCAGTGGGGCACGGGAGCCCCAGGAGGCTCTGAGCAGAGGAGGGACTCAGGGGTCTTGATATTTTCAAAAGGCCCTAGGCTGTTGCTGATTGTGGCTGAGGGCACAGGGCACAGGGCACAAGGGCTTCTGGACGGTGCAGGGAGCTGATGCTTCAGGCAGGGCGCTGGCAGTGGAGGAGCTGTGGCTGGATTCCTGGTCAACTTGGAAGCTGCAGGGCAGCATCCCTGGAGGACTGGGAGTAGCACGCAGCTGTAAAAGCTTGGATAAGCCTCCTGAAGCCTCAGTTTTCTCGCCCGTGGAGTGGGGTGCTAGTACCTCACTGCCAAGGCTCTAGAGAGAAGAAGCCAGGGAAAATGTGGGCGTGAAGACAGCTCTCATTGGCTCAGCAAAGCCTCACCGGGGCTCCATCCATGCTGGGCACTGGGGACACAGTACCCCACAGGCGCTGCACAAATAGTGGTTTTGGCCGGGCATGGTGGCTCATGCCTGTCATCTCAGCACTTGGGAGGGCAAGGTGGGAGAATCATTTGAAGCCTGAGCAACATAGTGAGACCCTGTCTCTCCAGAAAGTTGAACAGATTTGTCAGGCATGGTGGCACCCACCTATAGTCCCAGCTACTCCAGAAAGTAAGGAGGGAGGATCACTTGGGCTCAAGAATTTGAGGCTGCAGTCTGCCACTGGTAATTCCATCACTTTGGGAAGCTGAGGTGGGCAGATCAGTTGAGCCCAGGAGTTGGAGACCAGCCTGGCCAATTTGGTGAAACCCTCTCTGTACTAAAAATACACAAAATTAGCTGGGTGTGGTGGTGTGCTTGTAGTCCCAGCTACTTGGGAGGCTGAGGTGGGAGAATCACCTTAGCCTGGGAAGTCAAGGTTTCAGTGAGGTGAGATTGTACCACTGCATTCCAGCCTGGCCCATGGGAGTGAGATCCTGCCTCAAAAAAAAGGGAGGTATGAGAGGGCAATGCCCAAGCCAAAGGCACTGGGGCCGTAGTGACTGGGTGTGGCAGGGCATCCTGGGTCAAGGGTAGCAGCCGGTTAGGCAGCTGCCCCTGGCAGGGTTGAGACTGTCTGGCCCTGCAGCGGGAGAGCCCAAGAGTCGTTGCCCATGGTGCCCGAGGTCTGGAGCCAGGAACGCAGGCTGCAGAGAGGGCTGACCCCATTTCCTAAGGCAGTGGTGCCAGGAGGCCTGTTATCCAGTGTGTTTACTGGGCTCTCCAGCTCCAAGGAGCTCTGAGTATTTGGGCCGAGTGCCCAGGGTCAGACCCTCGACAGCACGCTGGGATGTGGGGGCAGCTGTGCTGATGCCACCTTGGGCCAGCGGGCACAGGCGGAGGCAGCAGGCTGCCCAGCAACCCATGAGTGGGGGGGTGGCTCCACCCTCCTTAACTGCAGCCTGAGAAGCCACTCCCTAGGCCAACCTCTGATTTGGGCGGAGCTGAGCTGGGAGCCCTTTTCCAGGCTGCCTGGTGAGTGAGGGGGCACAGCAGAGCAAACGGGTCACAACTCAGTCAACAGGGTCAGGCTCAGCCCGGAAGCAAATAGGGTCAGGGCTCAGTGAGTAAAATGAGAGCCAGTGCTACGTCCAGGGAAGAATCTGGGTTTAAAGTATAACCAGGGTAAGGGATTGATGTACCAGCAAGGTCAGGGCTCAGTCTGTGGCCAGGATCAGGGCTCTGTGTATGACCAGGATCAGGGCTCAGAGTGTGACCAGAATCAGGGCTCAGAGTGTGACCAGGGTCAGGGCTCACAGTGTGACCAGGGTTAGCACTCAGTATGGATCAGGGCTTAGAGTGTGACCAGGATCAGGGCTCAGTGTGTGACCAGGATCAGGGCTCAGTGTGTGACCAGGATCAGGACTCAGTGTGTGACCAGGATCAGGACTCAGTGTGTGACCAGGGTCAGGGCTCAGAGTGTGACCAGGATCAGGGCTCAGTGTATGACCAGGATCAGGGCTCAGTGTGTGACCAGGGTCAGGGCTTAGTGTGTGTCCAGGATCAGGGCTCAGTATGTGACCAGGATCAGGGCTTAGGGTGTGACCAGGGTTAATGTGTAGTCTGTGACTAGGATCAGGTTTCAGAGTGTGACTGGAGAGTTCAGTGTGAGTCAGAACAGTCGGTTATGAGGATTAGGATTAGTAAGGAGTGGGATCAGGGCTCAATCTGTGACTGAGGCCAGGACTCAGCATGAGGCTGATGTGGCAGTCACAGCCCTAAAGTGGACTCAGGGTGGCCTGGTCTCTTTTCTCTGAACCAGTAGCCCCATTCATCATTCTTTCTCTTTCATTTGAGAACCGTCTACTCTGTGCCAGGCGCTGTCCTAGGTGCTACAGACTCAAGGACCACTTAGCCACAGTCCCAGCCCGGAATGACCTCCCATCTCCCAGGCAGCCCAGTCGGGTCTCAATTGTACAACACACCAAGATAACTTAGAGGCTCGGGGAAGGCCAGGGAGATCGTCCTCTCCAGGGACTCAGTAAGGTTCTCTGGAGAAGGCTTTGCAGGCTGGGTCACTTGAAGGGGAGGCAGGAGAGCATTCCAGTCGCAGGTACAGCCTGAGCAAAGGCACAGAGGCTTGCTGCCAAGGTGAGTACTTGGCCAGTGTTGGAGCTGGAGCCACCTGCGCGTGAAGGGGGCTTGGTTATCAGATATCGGGTCTGTGCAGGCTCCAAGATGGCCCCAGCAAGTTCCTGCCAGGTGACAGTGGTTGCTCCAGCAGCTGGTGGGCACTCCCTGCTCCAGAGGCCACCCACCTTGGGTGGACCAGAGCCCAGAAGACAATGGAAAGGAATGAATCTGCGTGAGGCAGACAAGGATGGCTGGTGGAAGGGGGCGGACGGGCGCGGAAGGGTGGGTGGAGGCCAGGGCAGCAGAGCAGGTGAAGGTGGGGAGTGCCCTGGAAAGAAAAAAGCCAACAAGGGGCATGTCGGGGCATGTGGGGAGCTTGGTGGCTGAGTGCCCAGCTGGGGACTGTTCTCTGGGAATGTGATGGAATGGCCAAACTCCTGCAGCCAACCCCCCTTGAGGCCCTATCTGCCCACTTCTCGCTTAAAGGCTTTGCCTGGGTGGGGCCCGAGCTCTGCCATCTGTGCAAGGTGGGCAGGCTCAGGGGCTGGGCAGGTGGGCTCCTGGAAGGACAGAGCTGCATGGCCTGGCTGCTGGGCCCAGGACTCCCACCTCCCTGAGGCCTCTGCTTTGGTGTCCAGCCTGGCCCTCTCCATGCCCATTTTCAGAGAGCTTCCAGAATCATCTTTTTCTTCCTGACATTCCTGCCCCCAAGGCGTGAACCAGGTGACCGGCCCCTCTGAGGCCCTCCATCCAAGCATTCTTCTGAAACAGACTCCTCTTCTCACTCCTTCTCACCCCTCCCCCTGCACACATCCCCAGTGACCAGAGACAGGGCTGGGGAGACGGGGGGCTGTCGGAGGGGCAGGGGGCTGCCTCCCCGGGAGAACTCTGAGGCCCCAAAGCAGGGAGGGCTGGGGTGTGGGGCTGGCTGGGAGGAGGAGGCCTGAGTCTGCTGACAGGGCATTGGGGCCAGGGCGCAGGTGGGGCTGAGGGGCCTGTGGGCTGGGGCTGCACCTCTCACAGCAACTCACCCAACCCTTTAAGAGCCTGCTTTGCTGGACCAGGTACCATCATTATCCTCTTTGCTCAGATGAGGAAACTGAGGCCCAGAGCAGCTAAGTGACACATCAGTCACCCAGCCAGAGAGCCCAGACTGCTGACCCCAAAGGGGTCAGGGTCAATAGTGGAGCCTCTTCCCCAGCAAGAGGACTGGAATTTAAAGGAAGGCCGGGCGCAGTGGCTCATGCCTGTAATCCCAGCACACTGGGAGGCTGAGGTGAGAGGATCGCTTGAGCCCCGGAGTTCAAGACCAACCTAGGCAACAAAGTGAGACCCCCCGGCTCTACCAAAAATTTAAAAATATACATAAATGTCCAGGCGTGGTGGCTCACACCTGTAATCCAAGCACTTTGGGAGGCCAAGGCAGGTGGATCACCTGAGGTAAGGAGTTCAAAACCAGCCTGGCCAACACGGTGAAATCCCATCTCTTTTAAAAGTACAAAAATTAGCCAGAGGTGGTGGTGGGCACCTGTAATCCCAGCTACTCGGGAGGCTGAGAAAGGAGAATCACTTGAACCCAGGAGGCAGAGGTTGCAGTGAGCAGAGATTGCACCATTGCACTCCATCCTTGGCAACAGAGTGAGACTCTGTCTCAAAAAATAATAATAGATAGATTAAAAAATAAAAATATACAGGTGCGGTGGCTCATGCCTGTAATCCTAGCACTTTGGGAGGCTGAGGTAGGTGGATCACCTGAGGTCAGGAGTTCAAAACCAGCCTGGCCATCATGGTGAAACCCCATCTTTAAAAAATAAATAAAAATATACATAAAATAAAATAAAAAGACTAGAGCCTGGTGTTGGGCAAAGGGCTGGATGTGGGAAAATACCATCTCTGAGGTCAGAGGTGACTGACCTCAGGCATTTGAGGGGCCCCCTCACTCCCTGCTCCCCCGACTCCTGTTCAAGCTCCTCACACAGGTATGACCCTATTGCTCTGATGCCATTTGAGCCTCGATGCGCAGTGACAGCTGACAGCTGTGGAGCTCTTTCCATCCCTTGCTCATTCAAGGTCACCTGCAATTTTAGGGCCATGTTCTGTTCTTCTTTTATCGATGCAGAAATGGGCCTGGGCTCGGCCCAGTGGCCTGGACACTTGTTAGAGGAATGCAGATCCCTGGCCCCTCTGTCCACTGCCCCAGGCTGTCCTCAACGCGGGTAATAAGGTCACTGTCATCCTGCAGGGTTGGGTACAGAAGTGAACAAGACTGACCCAGTTCTTGCTTAACCTGCCGGGTTGGTTTGACCCTGCTGGCACCCCACACCTGGAGCACCCTCAGGCTACACCCTCCCCACCCGCTCTCTCAGCAGGGACGTCTGCGGCTGCAGCTGGGCTGGGGGCCCCTAGCCATGGGGGGTGCGGGCCTTTGGGATACCCTCCTCAATCTCCAAGAACGTGGATTTGGGGAGCTGGGCTTGACCCTCCTGGGCCTCTGGGCAAAGCCTCAGCTACACCAGCTTCCAGGGCGAGGGCAGGTCCTCAGCTACAGTAGGAGGCAGGCGTGTCCGGGGAGCCCAGTCTGTGACGAGGGCAGATCACACGGAGGGTCAAGGCCAGCTTTCCACATCTACCACATCCATGACTTCCCCTCACAGAGGCCCGGGGAGGTTCCGGGATTCTGCTCTGACTACCGGCCCAGAAGGTGCCATGCACCATGGCTCAGCCCCCTTGTTCCAGGGCCATGAGCCAGATTGCTGACCCCAGGAGTGGTCAGGATCATTAATAGTGGAGCCTCTTCTCCAGCAAGATGACTTGCATTGAAAGTAAAGGCCAGGTTCAGTGGCTCACGCCTGTAATCCCAGCACACTGGGAGGCTGAGGTGAGAGGATTGCAGCAGGGAGGGGTGTCCAGGGAGCCGGGTCTGTGATGAGGGAAGATCACATGGCGGGTCAAGGCCAGCTTTCCATGGATGAATGAACCCCATGCCCACCTGGAGGCTGCATCCTGCCTACCCTGGCCCCAAGATGGAGTGGGGTCAAAGGGCACAGGCACAATCAGATCTAGGTGTTAGAGTCCCCTCTACTCTCTGTCAGCTGTGACATCAGACAGCTTCCCTGCTCTGTGCCTCAGTTTCCCCATGTGTATAGCACATGGCCCTGGTACAGGTTGTTGTGGGCATTCGGTCCTCGACACCAATGAGAGAGATGTGTATCCCATTGAGTGAGGGCCACGGGCACTACATGGGGATTTGAGAACCCACAGTCACTCCCACATTCTGCCTCAGACTGCAGGTGGGCAGGCTCGCACACGTGTGCATGCACACACATGTACACATCCACATGCACGTGCCAGCAGCTGCCCCACACTCCCTGTTTGCCACCATCCTGCTGGTCTATGCGTGCCCACAGATCCCACTTCACTGGGTGTGCCCCACTGCACAGGCACCCCTCCTATCCCTTGCTTATACACACAGTCCCTCAGTGTCCCCAGCCCCAGCCTGAGGCTCATCTGAGAGCAGGCACAGGTGTCTCACTTTGCTCTTTGTCCCCTGCCCCTTTCTTCTGACACATGCTTCTGTCTGTCACTCACGTCCTCCTGAGGGAGTCTGTCCTGGGCCTAAGGGTCTGAACAGCTTCAGAGAAACAGGAACTGACCAGGTGCAGGACCAAAGCCCCTTCTGGGTCCCTGAACGTCAAGGCCACCCTACCTCTCCTCCTGTTAGTGGCTAATGCTCCATCTGCCTTTGCCAGGCGCCCTGTTGGCTCTCGCCCAGCTGCTGTTCTGGGATGTGTCTCCAGGAGCCCCTTGAGGAGACCTCTCCTTTCTGCAAGGAATGCCAGCTGTGCCCCCTTTGCCACTCCTTTGTGCACCCACCAGGCCTGGAAATGTGGGCCTCGCTGACCAGGTAAGTCTTGTGTGCTGGGTCCTGAGCATCCGGCTGCATGCACAGCACCGATCAGATGGACAGATGCCTCTCGGGGGAGGACCCTGATGCTCAGCTCCCACCTCCGAGCGGCCACCACGATGACGCCATGGTGACCGCTGCGGGGACTAAGGCTGCCCACCCCGTCCTGGTGCTCAGCTCAGAGCCTGGTCTGCAGGAGACCAGTGAGGAACGGAACTCACCCACTTTGAACACAGCTGCTCTGCCCAACCAGGGCCAGCGGTCTTGCTGACCCACCCATGGCTGAGACAATATCAGAAGCCTCGTGCCTGGGCTCTGGGCTCCCCAGGGTGAAGCCACCAGAAGCTGTGCAGGCCCAGGGCGTCATCTGTCCTGGCAGTGCTTGGAGCCCTCCGAAGACCCTGCGCTCCTCTGGGGCTCACCTCTCTCTCCTCACCAGGAGTCCAGGGGCCTTCCCTTCCCACCTCGCTGTGAGCTAAGTGCAGTAGAGGGGCTGGGGCCTCAGCTCAGAGGGCTGGGCTGGAATCCCGACTCCCACACTGGTCACTGTGAAGCGCTGGGTTCTACTGCAGTCTCCTCGCCTGCACTGTGGGAACGCCAGCAGTACCCTCCTCCAGGGAGGGGAGGACTAATGGGTGGCCCTGGGTGAAGTGGCCCCACACAGAGGCTAGGGAAGGCTGGCCTGCTGGAGGAGGCGCCAAGCTGGCGGGGCTGGGGGGTCTCGATCCCTGATTTGGGTGGCTCTGGGACAGGTGTCTGCCTCCGGAGCTGCCAAAATCCTGGGGTCACCTGAATAAGGTCTCTGCTTGTCCCTGGAGGCTCCTTCAAGAACACAGTGCCCCTTCCCACAGTGGGTGGGGGGAGCCTCTGCCCCGAGCCTCAGTCCCGAGCCTCAGTCTCCTCATCCGCGATGGGGACCAAAGCCTGGCCAAACCACAGGGCCTGCAGGAGGGTGCGATACAGTGGCTGCCATGACAGCTCCTCCTTAAAGGGGGCAGCGAGGGGATAGCAGCAATGACACACAAGTTCTCCAGCCCCCAGGCCATAGCACCCCTGGGAGTGAGCTCCTTCCGGAAGCTTCTCGGGTTCCCTGAAGCTGCTGGGGAACTAGGAGCATTCCATCTGGGTTCCCCAGCCTGACAACCCTGGAGGCCCAGCCCTGGCTCTGACTCTGAGCTCTGGGGATGAGAAGGGACTCTTGTGTCAGCATGTGGCAGTCCCTCCATGTTGAATGCAGAAGAGTGAAGAAAAGCCAAGAGACCAGAGCCTGCCCTGTCCTGAGCCCGAGTGGCGTTTGGCATTGATCCCCGCAGCGCCCCGTGCAAGGTCGCTGCTACGTGACACCCTGGGGGATGTGGAGGCCCCGGGGCTGCTGAGCAAGCTGCCACATGATGCCTGCCACACCTGGGGCTGAGCCCCCGCCTGCCGTGGCCCCCGACACATGTGGCACATCGTGGGACCTGCCGCTGTTGACAGAGGATTCTACTCCCAGGGCCTCTGCCGACCCTATAACGCCGCCCTCCTACCCATGAGGGGCAGCACAGACAGGATCAGCCCACTTTGCGGATGAAGAAACTGAGGCCCAGGGATGTGAAGGGCATACAGGGGCTGGACTCCTGGCCAGGAGGCACGGAGTGGGCAGGGTCTCCACAGACGGAAAAGATGGAAAAGCGTTCCCAGCCGAAGGAGCAGCACTGCAAGGCAGCAAGGTCTGGAGACCCGCTAAGGCTGCCAGCCCCTTGGAGGGCCAAAGCCACAGAGGGCAGGGTGGGACGTGTGGGGACAGGGACCCAGAGAGGGCCTGGGATCAAGGACATCCACATTCAGGCCTCTTTGCACACACTGTTTCTTCAGCCAGCTGCCGCCCTGCCTTGCCCAGCTCCCACACCCTCCAGTCTAAACTAAAACTCGGTGCTCCTCCCGAAGGCTTTCTCTGCCATCCCCATTCCAGAGCAGTAAGAAAGATGCTGGGACCAGCTCAAGACACAGATGCTCTGACAGCCTCACTGGAGACTTGGGGGACTTGGAAGCCAGGGAGAGCCTGCGGGGACAAGGAGGTATGGAGGAAGGGGAAGCTTTGGTGGGGAGGCAGCCTGAGGTCCAGCCCTGCTCTGCCTGCCCTGTCCTTAGGAGTGCCCTAAGCACTAAAGAGATTTCCCCAGGTTACCAGCTCCCCGTCTACCACCAGAGCTCAGCAGATGGCCATGATTGCCCAAGGTGGGGTCTCTGGCAGCTCACTCCCTGAAAAGCTCCTTCCAGGGCTCAGGGCTTCCTTCCGGGTTTCTTGCTCCGGTAGGAACTCACTCCAGCCTCATTAAACCCATTTCACAGGTGGGCACAGAGAGATGCCTGCCAGAGCACATAGCTGGACAGCCGCAGGCTGAGCTGAGAATATGCCGACCGAGGTGGGGCGGCCGGCTGGAGGTGCCAGGGCTGCTCCCAGGCAGGGAGGGACCCAGAGAAGAAACATCGATACCCCTGTGGGCGCCTGAGGACAATTAATGGAGGAGGAGGCAGAGGAGGAGGTTGTCGCAAGGGCCCAGGTTTTGAAATTGGGCTGTGACAACCGCCCTGGTAAACTTGATTCTCCCCACCAGGCTGGGAGCCACCTTCTCCTGGAGCCTCCCTCTCCAGGGAGTGCTGCAGACCCCAGCCCATGTCGAAGCAGGAGCCTCTTCGTCTGTGAAAGGGGGCGGAGAGTCTTCTTTCTTGGGGTGTTATAGGTTGAACTGTGACTTCCCAAATTCAAATTGAAGTCCTTAGAATGTGACCTTATTTGGAGACAGTCTCTACAGAGGTAATCAAGTTAAATAAGGTCATTGGGGTGGCCCTGATCCAATGTGACTATGTCCTTAGAAGGAGAGGATGGCCCTCTGCAAGCCTGGAGTGGACCCTTCCCTCTGGCCCCTGGAAGCACCCCGCCTGCTGACACCTTGATTTTTGACTTCCAGCCTCCAGAGCTGTGAGGCAATCCATGCCTGTTGTTTCAGCCCGGTGAGTGTCACTTTGTCCTGGCAGATGACGGGGGGTTGTTAAGGCTATTTAGATGTGTGTGAGGCATGGAGTGACGCCCAGCAGGCAAGGGCCTCCGGTGAGTGTGAGTGATCCCCAGACAGCCAACGAAACAAGACAAGACCAAGACCTGGTGTGAGGTGGGTGGGAAAGCAGGCCCCGGGGCTGGGAGTGGGCACCAGGCATCCCCGTGGGTGGGAGCTCGGCCAGAGGCCGGGGCTCTCTGGGGACGCAGCCCATCTGTGCCTCAGTTTCTCCCTTGGCCAGTCGCACCCACCCAAGGGGTTGGAGGATTACCTAAGGCAGGGATTGGCCAACTTTCGGGAAAGGCCGAGGAAGTGCATCTTTCTCCTCTGCTGGCCGTGAGGTCTGTGTTTAAGACTCACCTCTGCAGCTGGAGTTTGCTGGCAGCCTTAGAGCAGATGTGAAGGAGTCGGCGTGGATGGGTGCCACTGACACTTGACCCTGGACACTGAAAGTCGATCGTCACCTGATATTCTTGTTCTCTCCTTCTGTTTTTGTTTGTTTGTTTGATCTGTTTTTGTTTTGAGACAGGGTCTCACACAGACGTGGATGTCAGGCTGTGGTGGCCGGAGTAGAGTCGGGGAGGCCACAGGGGGAGGCCCTTTTCAGGGGCAGGAATGATGGTGCAGAGCCTGGAGCCGTGGCAGGGCTCCTGGCCCTCCCCTCAGATGCCTGCCCATCCTAGCCTGCACAGGAGGGGAGGGAGGACCAGGCCTGGGCCCTGGTGGGCAGATCACAGAGCAGCTGCACCTCCCTAGCCTCCTCCCTGACCCCGCCGGTGTCTACCAGGACAGCTGGTGTCCCCGTCCAGCTGGGCCAGCTGGCGGCCCTGCCCTACCCCCAACTCCAGACTCATGTCAGGCTTCCTGTCCCAGCCGGAGGGTGACCTGAGGCCCGACCCCAGAGGCCCAGGCGATGAGCCCGGAAGGAAGGCTGACTCCTTGATGAAGCCATGGCAGGCGGGGCTGGGGCTTCCCCGGGGACTCCCTCGGGAAGCACTTCACACTTCCATGGGCACTCAGCCAAGCCAGCCCCCAGCAGCGGCAGGAGGCCAGGGCCTCTGGGGCAGTGAGGACGTGCACCTGCACCCCCCACAGTGCGGGGTCTCTGGGCGTGCCAGGGTTTCCCCCACTAGACAGCCAGGGCTCTCAGGGAGTACAGAGCTGGCTAGCAGGTCAGCTCCTGCTTCAGCCTCGGCCCCCGTCCACACTTCAGGCAGCAGAGGTCGGATGTGGGAGCAGATCCTCGCTGCCCACCTGGTGAGGACCTTCGCCTCTGGGCCTCCCGCTGCTCCTCTGTGAAAACGGAGGTATTGGCATACGCATCCCTCCCAGGACAAGTGCGAGACAGCAGCGAGCGCACGTGAGTGCACGTGGTCCCTGAAGGAGAGCCATCCGCGGCCAGGTAGGAAGGTGTCAGGCCCAGTTGCTCTTTTTGGGATGCGGCCTCTTCTCATCTGGGCTGACCTCTGCTCCTGGGACCCAAACCCTGCACTGCAGTGGAGGTTAACTCACTCATGCTCCTTGCCCGTCTTCTGAATGAGTACCCCAGACCCTCCAACCCACTCTCCATGCCCGCCCTGGGGTGCCCGCCTGTCCTTCCCTCTTCCTTTTCTTCTCTCTAATATGAGCTGAGCTCCTAGGATGCGGCAGGCACTATGCTAGGGTGTGGGGGTCCGGCTGGCAGGAACAGAGACAACACCCTGCCCTCCTGGAGCCGACAGTCTGCGGCAGACACCAATCAGATGAACAGAAAACAAACAGTGACTGTCTCCAGCAGAGATGCCTGGCTGGCCTCCGGAGGGCAAACAGCAGAGGAAGTGGGGGGGTCCCTGCCCAGGCCTGCCACCGCTCGCTCAGCCCCCTGGCTTCGCTCGCCCGCAGGCGGTGCGTTCTCTGCACATGCTCAGGGCTCCGTCCCCCAGGCCAGTGCCTCTGCAGGCTACACCTTCTGTGCTGTGCCTCTGAGCACAGTTACCAGGCAGCTAGGGCTAGGCTGGCTCTTGGCCTTAGCTCAGTTCCAGGGAGGAGGCGGGGGTCGAGGGAGAGTCCAGTGTGGCCATACACCTGGGCACCTGCTTCCATATCCAGGGCCTCAGGAAAGAAGTGGCTTTGGTCTTGCCAATGGCTTTCCTTTGTTTTCAGCTGGGAATCTAGCTGGGGAGCAGCGGGAGGGGCAGCATTTCTGGCCCCGGTGCAGGAGGGTGAGGGTGGGAAGAGCGAAGGCCTGTGGAAATGCCAGGGCAGCCTGGCAGGTTGGGCTTGCTCCAGGGCTTGCTCTCCTTGGGAAGTTCCTAATTCGGCCCTTCCTTGGTCAGGAGGGCCCCGTGCCCTTGGCGATGACCTGGCAGACTCCTGTGTCCTGGTGTGTCCCCTCCCCACCTTCCCACTGCCCTGGGACTGTCTCCCAGCCCCTGGGAACCAGGTATTTTTGTTTCAATTTCACATATTTCAGACTCTATTCTGTCCCTACTCCCCTGTCCCGGGGTGTCTGTTGCCTTTCTGGGGAAACAGAAGTGTCACGGTAGGGAACCTGCCACAATGGGCCAGGCCCCTCTGCAGGAGCAGTGTCTTTCATGGGCTCCACCAGCGCACTGGCTGGAAGCTTGGGGGAGGGGGAGCCCTGCGGGAATTTGCCCCTGTGCTCCTGTGGCCAGGGGCACCTGCTTGACCTCTGAGCTGTAACCGGGAACAGTGTCCAGCCTGCCTTCGAGGACCTCTGCAGAGGCCATGAGCTCAGCCCTTAGGGTTTAGGTCCTGGGTTTACACTGAGGGCTGTGAGGCCAAGGACCCGGGTGGGGATGACCGGGGTGTGTGGAGGAGGGAAGCGGTCTGGGAAAGGATGGGGACAGGAGGTCGGTGCTGGGCCAGCAGCTGCTTCTGTTCTTGGCGTCAGGACTGTCTGTGGAAGTGGGAATCACTCCCTGCGACAAGGCCCACATAGCTGCATTCTGGGCAGAGGCGTCAGGGCACAGAGCAGTGGCACCACCACGTCGGGAGACGGGCCAGGACCAAGCAGAAATGGGAGCTCACCATAAACTCCTTGCGGGGAGGGGAGCGCTTTATCTTGACAAGAATAGACAGCAAGAGGCCATCCATCCTGAGGGCACTAATCCCTTCACCTGCTTCCTGGTGAGCCTCCGGGGCGAGGGGCCATGGGCCTCAGGGCCTTTGTGGGGCTTCCTGTACCCCTGAATGCTGTTACAGTGCCTGAACCCCACCACTGGGGTCTCACTGCCATGGTCCTATAACACTGCTTGATTTTCTAGGGCAGATCACGAAGTCATGAGTCGTTGCCTGAAGTGGATGTGTCCTGAGGGTGTTCTGCGTAGCAGGCTTTGTCCTGAGCTTTTTTATTTTTTCCATGCCTTGTTTATCCAGGATAAATCCCAGCAACCCAATTGCAGAAAAGGAAACAGAAGCTCTGAGAGGTCAGGTAAGTTGCCTGGGGTCACCCAGCTTGTGGCAGAGCAGGATGGAGCCCTGCCTATGTGATGTGGCCAGGAGCACCCTGATCATCTTTAGAGCCCCCCCAACCCAGGTGAGGGCAGCAGGTCCCTGTAAGCAGGCTTGGTGAAGGCAGGAAACTGATGGAGGTGGGTTGTGGGGAGGCTGCTCTTGGGCTCCCAAGGTCCTGGATTCGAGCTCTGCTCGACCACAGTGGGCTGTGTGCCCTTGAGCAAGTGACTTCACCTCTGAGACTCAGTGTGCTCTTATCAAATCGGATTCTAAGACGTAATTCAAAATTATGTTCTTGGGAATTCAGTGGGCAGATCCTGCCGGCGTCTGGAGCCTGTCTATTTCATTTGACAATAAATAATTGGTTTACGCTGTATTTATGCTGATCTCTAGCAAGGGGGACACAGAGCAGGGAATGGAGTTCCGGGAGCGCTGAAGCGTGCCCCTGGGGATTACGGCGACTGTGCCAGCGCTGGCCTCTAGGTTTACAGCCTTCCCTGAGAACCAGAAAAATCCCCTCCCCTGAGCAGATGCCACCCCCATCTCTTGTGCTTATGGGCTGGGCACCTGGTTTGGCCCCCCAAAAGAGACTCCTGCCCAGTGCTCTTTTCTAGGCCCAGAAGAATGGTATTTCTGGACTGTCTGGAACCCCGGATCATCTTCTCTGCTGAGGCACAAAGAGCCAGGCCTCCAGAGAAGGCAGGTGGGACAGGGGGTTGCAGGCAGAGGGAAGGGCTCCTGCGAAGGGTCACTGGGGAGACAGAGCTGGCCAGGTCAGCTGCCGGAGCAAGCAGCCTCTTCGCTGTACCTGTGGAGGGCAGGGGGTAGGCAGGTGAAGGAGCGGGTGGGTGGAGAGTGTGCAGCTGGGGACAGGCCTGGAGGTGGGGGGCAGGGGCTGGAGGAGAAAAAGGGGCAGCTGGTGGAAGGTGGTGAGGCTGGAGGGGCTGGGCCTGGTGCTTTGGATGAAGCAAGGTCACTTCGAAGATGAAATGTGACAGCACTGAGCAAAGGTGATGATGCCTGTGTGATGACGGGGCCAGGAGCACCCTGATCATCTTTGCTAAGCCCATCACCATGAGACCAACCCCCAGTCCTGCCCTGGAATTTATTTAGGGAAAGATCTCAAGAGTCAAGGTGGGGCCTGGAAGGGATGGGATCCGGGTCAGTGGGAAGCAAGTTCATGTCTCTGCACTGAAGATGGACAGGACTGTGGCAGGGAGGAGAGGAGGAGGCAGTGGCAGAGGAGAGCTCGGAGGGAGGGTGAGAGAAGGGGCCGGAGGGAAGCCTGGGATCAAGCACAGGGACCCACAGAGGACACAGGTGGGTGAGACCCTCGGCAGGCCATGAACGGCCCCAATCCCATGGCAGAGGCAGCCAAACCCGTTCCCAGAGATGTTTATGGAGACCTGGGGGGGACTTTGGTCTTCTTCAGACACTGAAGTTCCTTCTGCGACTGAGGGTAAGTTTCTTAGCCTCCCGCCTCAGTTTCCTCATTGCAAAACAGGACCGCTTCAGCGGCCACCCTCAGAGTGTGAGGCTCGGATGAAGAAATTCACCTGTGTAGGATGCCACCTGTCCCCTGAATGTACATGTCATGTGCCCTGGCCCTCAGGGTCCAGGACAGGGCTGGCTGCAGTGGGTGCTGCATGGATGCTGGGGAGGAGAGGAGCTGTCACTGCATGCCAGCCTCTGCCAAAATGGGGAGCCTGGGGGCAGGAGTATGCAGGAAGGACTTCCTGGAGGAGGAGGGCTGGGCAGTGTGGGAAGATTTAGATGGGGAGAAAGCAGGGCAAGGACCTGGGGGTGGGACACCTGGGGAAAGATGTCTGGGCAGAGTGGAGAGGAGGGGATGTTAGGATGGTAGTGGGGGAAGCATCTGCCAGGAGCCAATGGTGCAGTGTGTGTGTGCATGTGTGTGTGTTCATGTGTCCGCATATGCATGTGTGTGCATGTGTGCACACGTGTACATATGCACATGCATGCACGGGCACATGCGTGTGCGTGTATGTGTGCGCGTCGTGTGAACATATGTGCACACATGCGTGGACACACGTGTGTACACATGCGCGTGTATGTGCATGTGTGCATGTGCACGCACATGCGTCCGTGTGCGTCCGTGTGTACACGTGTGTGCATGTGTGTCCGTATGTGCGTGTGTGTATACGTGTGCGGGTGTGTGTGCATGTGTACGTGTGTGCATGTGTACGTGTGTGCATGTGTACGTGTGTGCATGTGTACGTGTGTGCGTGGAAGTGCACACATGTGCCCGTGTGCATAGACAGGTACCTCCAGCTGGTCTTCTATCTCCACCACTTTCCCGGCCTCCCAGCCAGAGCCCTGGGGCTCAGCTCAGGCCCTTGCCCCCAGCCCCACCTGACCCCAGGCTTCACAGCCAGAGGCCAAGACCCCGGGAAACACACAACCCTTCGTCCCTCTCTGTCCCAGCCCCACTGCCCTCCCAGAGCCTGCTGTCGAACCCACAGCCCTGTGAGTCTTTCAGATCCTGGCAGACAGTAGGAGCACGGGAAGTGTTCTGGAGGGAAATCACCACCCTCAGCCCCAGACACTTGTTCCAGCCTCCTGCTGGATGCCCAGGGGTGGGATGGGGGCAGATGTGGTGCAGTTCCTCACCCAGCACCTGGTGCCCAGCACTGTGCAGAGCATGCAAGCCAGCCCTGAGGACTCCCACTGACCTGTGGGCTCGGGGTCCAGAGATGGGGCAGCTCTCAGGCAGGGGATGCAGCTCTGACATGCTCAGGGGCTGGAGTTGAGCCCAGGAGGTCATGGAGCTGAAACCCCAGCTCAAAGACTGCTCGAGTGCTGGCATCGCCTGAAAACGGCGCCTGACGAGACTGTGGGTGGGGCCTGGGCTTGGGCTATGGTTGAGGTCAGGGCTCCAAGTGTGTCAGGAGGGAGGAGGGCCAGGACTCAGAAGCTGGTGGAGCTCAGGTGCTCTCTCAAGTTAGGCCTCTTAGCAACCATCTTCAGCTGAATCTTGCTGGACCAGAAGCCGGAGCTTTGACCCCACAGTGCACCCCACATGGGCCCTGGAGGGGCATGTCAGTCATTCTTGAGCACCATCCTTTTGGCCAGGTTTGAAGCCTCCTGTCGACAAGGATCTGGACACAGGTCACAGCCTAGTCCTTGCTCAAAGCCTGAGCCTCTCCACCCCATCAGCCATCTTGGCCGTGACCCTGACCCTGACCCGGCCTCCCCTGCAGATCTGCCATGTTCCCTCCCTAGACCCACCCGTCTGCACACACCTGGGCCAGGATGTGGGCAGTCACAGCGGACAGATTGATTAGGGGCCAGGAAGCCGGTAGGTGTGCGGCAGGTGGCTGCGGAACACTTGCGCACTCACGGCCACTTCCGGGCGGGAAGAGCGGAGGCTGCAGGTGGGCGGTGGGGGCGGTGGTGGTCATCCTCGGCCAGGGTGTGAGTTCAGTTTTTCTTCAACTTGTGCTGGAAAGTGGGGTCGGGGAGTTGTGAGTCATCCTGGGGTTGTTGGTGGGTTAGACTCCTGAAACCCAGCAGATTTCTTCTGTCTCTCAGCCTCCGTTTCCCCTCCTGTAGCTTGGGAAGAGAACGAGGTCTCCCCAGGTTTCCTATGTGGAGGACAGATCAGGTGTGAATGGTGTCCTCGCTGTCCCTGTTTGACCCCACGCCCCTGCCTGTGTCTCCTCCTCCCTGGAGCCCACGTTGGTGACTTCCACATTTGGTTCCTGAGCCTTCATGGAGTAGCTCCCATGTGGGGAACCCGGGACCAGGAGCAGCTGCGAGTGGGGAAGGAACTGATGGAGTCCCTGCGTCGATGGCGCCCATGGAGCCCTAGGAAAAAAATATCAACTTGGATGGTGACCACACAGCAGGGCCACAGCTGAATGGAGGTGAGGATGTGGGCCCACAGCAGCTGCCTCTGCTTGGAGAGAGCTTCTCAGACCACACAGTGGCCCAGCTGTGTGTTGAAGGATGTGTAGGAGCCCTCCTGAGAAAGGCATGGGAAACAGGAGCAGCGAGTGTGAAGGCCTGGGCCGGAAGCGGGAAGTGCCTAGACTGTTTCTTGGGGGTGAGCGGGAGGCACCACATCAGGAAGGCGGCCCCCTGCCCCTCCCAGGCTACCCCTCGCCAGACAGGGAAGGGCCTGGGTCCCTGCTGTGGATGGTGAGTCCCATACAGGTCCCTGAGGCCCACCCTGTGGTCTTGCAGGGAGCAAGCCAATCCCAGAGAAGGTGCCCAGCCCGGCCTGTGCAGCGCGGCAGGGGAAGCCAGCGTGATGGAGAGCAATGCCTTGGATCTGGCTCCACTGCTGAGGCTGCAGCCGGATCAACGCCAGGTCCTTCCACTCAAGGCTCTCGCCTCTCTTGGTGACATCACCAAGGTGTTGGGGGTCTCTGCAATCCTCCTACAGATACTTCTATCTTTTTTCCTTTTTAGAGACAGGATCTTGCTCTGTCACCCAGGCTGGAGTGTGGTGGCACAATCACAGCTCTCTCCAGCCTTGACATCCTGGGCTCAAAGGATCCTCCTGCCTCAGCCTCATGAGTAGCTGGGACCACAGGTGGGTGCCACCAGGCTTGGTTAATTTTTAAAAATTATTTATAGAGACAAAGTCTCCTATGCTGCTCAGGTTGGTCTTGAACTCTTAGGTTCAAGCAATCGCCCAGCCTCAGCGGACTCCCAGCTCCCCTGAGTCTCCGGGGGCACCACTATGCCTGGCTTATTGATTTATTTGTTTATTTTTGTAGAGATGGGGTCTCACCATGTTTCTCAGGCTGGTCTCAAACTCATGGGCTCAAGTCATCTGGCTGCCTCCGCTTCCCAAAGAGCTGGGATTACATGTGTGAGCCACCGTGCCCTGCCCGCTTCCGTTTATTATTATTAACATTATTTTGAGATGGAGTCTTGCTCTGTAACCTAGGCTGGAGGTCAGTGGCACAATCTCAGCTCACTGCAACCTCCGCCTCCCAGGTTCAAGTGATTCTCCTGCCTCAGCTTCCTAAGTAGCTGGGATTATAGGCGTGTACCATCATGCCCACTAACTTTTTGTATTTTTAATAGAAACATGGTTTTACCATGTTGGCCAGGCTGGATTTGAACTCCAGACCTCAAGTGATCTGCCTACCTCGGCCTCTCAAAGTGCTAGAATTACAGGCATGAGCCACTACGCCTGGCCTATTTTTTATTACTTTTAAAAATTTTATTTATTGATTGATTGAGACAGGGTCTTGCTCTGTTGCCCAGGCTGGAGTGCTGTGGCACAATCTTGGCTCACTGCAACCTCTGCCTCCTGGGTTCAAGCAATTCTCCAGTGTCAGCTTCCTGAGTAGTTGGGACTATATGTGCCTGCACCACACTTGGCTAATTTTTGTATGTTTAGTTGAGACAGCATTTTACCATGTTCGCCAGGCTGGTCTTGAACTCTTGAGCTCAAGTCATCTGCCCACCTTGGCCTCCCAAAGTGCTGGGGTTATAGGTGTGAACCACTGCCCCTGGCCTCAATTCTATTTTTCAAATGGAGGCTGATGCTTAACCCTAGAGTAGGTGCTTATCAGGCCAAAGCATCTGTCTGGTCCTTGGCTGACTTTCCCGAGGGCTGAGTGTCCTAGGGCCTTGTGACTTCCTCCTGGAAGTCACCCCCCAGTCCCCCCACTCCAGTCCCTCCAAGCCAGGCTTGCCTGAGCAGAGCAGAGGTAAGAAGCAGGAAAGATCTAGCAGCCTCAGAGCCGTGAACGGTGGCCCGACCCGTGACCGATGTGTCAGTGCACTGAAAGCATCACGTCCTCACACCAGCCTCTCCCTCTCCCGGTTTGTCCACTGTTTTGTTTGTAAATAAGGTTGCGCCCTTAGTCATATCTTGATTAGAAGGGAGATGCCCCTCCCTGCCCTCTCTCTTCTGTTCCACCTCCTCTGCTGAATGTTCCGGAACTCCCTTCAAAAGACCGTCGGATCAAATGTTTGCTGAGGACAACATTGTGACGCCTTTAGGGACCCCTCGCCCTAGCACAGTTCTTAAATACTTGTTAAAAACGAGAGTGCACCCCAAGTAGAGTTTCATAGGATGTACCTTTTTAATTTTTTTTGAGATGGAGTCTGTCACAGTTGCCCAGGCTGGAGTGCAATGGGGGGACCTCGGCTCACTGCAACCTCCGCTTCCCGGGTTCAAGTGATTCTCCTGCCTCAGCCTCTCGAGTACTGGGACCACAGGCGCCCGCCACCACACTTAGCTAATTTTTGTATTTTTTGTTTTTGCTATTAATCATGCCGCATTATTTTTAATCACGTACAAAGATCTAGCATGTCACCCAGAGACCATTTTGCCCACTGCTCTTTGGCTGCCAGGCTTTCGTCTCTCTCTTCAGCAAACACGAGGCGGGTACCCTTTCCATGTTTTTTTTTTTTTTTTTTTTTTGCCAATAACACAAATGCTGCTGGAAAGTCGAGTCGCAAAGCTGTTGCCATTGGCATCTTTCACGCGAACCACGTCAGAAGATCAGGGTGCCTCTCTGTCGGTGATCCCACCGATTCTTCCCAGGTTAGCACCTCCTGTCACAGTACACAGGTTACCGGTGTCGCATTTGATGAAATCGGTGATCTTCCAGTCGCCACCTCGATCTGAATGGAATCGTTCACCTCGATGAGGGGGTCCGGGCGGCAGATGGTGCAAGCATAATGAGTCCCACAGAGGGGATTCCTCGCGTGCCCGAAAAGATTTTTCCCACTTTGCACAACTTGTATTTGGCCTCCTCGGGTGTAATATGACGTACAGCAAAGCAACCCTTGGTGCCGTAGATCAGACGGAAATTCTCTCCCGTCTTGTCAACGAGGATGACATCCATGAACCCAGTGGGGTGGGTTATATCGGTTTGGACGTTGCCCTGGATCTGAATGAAGTGCTGCATGAAGATCTTGACTTCCCCTCCTGCCAGGCCATGCTTAAGTCTGCTCCTTAGGAAAATGATGACGGGGAGACACTCCCTCAGCTTGTGAGGACTGGTGGATGGATGAGGAGCAAACACGCCAGGCAATTTATCCAGCATCCAATGCTTTGGAGCTGCCACCTGCTTCAGATGCTTCTTGGGACCATGAGCCATGGCTGTGTTAGGCAGGAAAGAGCAATTTTTGTGTTTTTAGTAGAGACAGGGTTTCACCATGTTGGCCAGGCTGGTCTAAAACTAACCTCAAGTGATCTGCCCACCTCAACCTCCCAAAGTCCTGGGATTATAGGTGTGAGCCACCGTGCCTGGCCTCTTTTTAAAATCCAGTTTTTATTCAGCAAAATGTTCTGAAAGATCCAGAGGGTAAGATGTGGGCAAAGTCCCTGAGCCCTGGATGGGGTGGACTGGGTGGGGTCGCCTTTCCCCCATACCCATCTCATGTGGGTCCTGGGCAGCCAGTACCAGGTTCCTTCTGCCCACACCCGTCTCATCTGGGCCTTGGGCACCCGGCACTGGGTTCCTTCCCCCAGGCCTTGAGCCTGGCCTTGCAGCTTCTGCTGCCTCATGGCAGGTGGTGGTGACCACACAGCCCTCACCCAGCCCCGAGACTTGTGTGGAAGGCGATTCCTCCAGTTTACAGGGGAGGACACAGAAGCAGAGTGTGGTCACATTGAGGCCCCGGAGCAGCATCTGAGCTGCAGGCTGGCTGCCCCACACCTTGCTCCAACCCCACATTACACTTGGAGACCTTCTTCCCGCTGAATGCAGCTGGGCCCTGATGCCTCCATGCCTTGGTCCACGAGGCACCTTCTGCCCATACAGCTGTCCCTCCAGGCCTCAGGGGGCTGCAGACCCAGGCCCACCAGTCACAGGCCTGTCAGCGAGGGGGGACAAAATGGTCCAGGGGCCGTCCAGGGCTAGGGAGGGCTTTTTTCCACCTCTGTCTCTGGCATTCCCTGTTTGGCCTCAGTCTCCCATTCTCTGAAACGACCCATTTGGACCACAGGGTCCCCAAGTCCTCTTGGCTTGGGGTGGCTCCCTCTCCCATCTGTTCCAAGAGGAGGGGCCACACTGGTCCTTGAGGCCCCCAGGCCCAGCAAGTCTGGTGTCCCTAGAGGCATGTGTCAAAGAGAAGTCAAACTCTGTACAGTATTTGAGACATTTATTCTGAGCCGAAGATGAGTAGCTGGTAGGACCCAGCCCAGGACGCAGCCCAGGACCCAGCCCAGGACCCAGCCCAGGACCCAGCCCAGGACGCAGCCCAGGACCCAGCCCAGGACCCAGCCCAGGACCCAGCCCAGGACCCAGCCCAGGACGCAGCCCAGGACCTAGCCCAGGAGACCCTGAGAACATGCACCCAAGGTCGGCTGGCCACAGTGAGGCTTTCTACATTTTAGGGGGACACAGCCATCAATCAGTCCAGGGAAGCTGTAGAGAAAGGCATCGGAGGCGGGGATGCTTCCAGGTCACAGGTGGATTCAAAGATTTTCTGACTGGCAATTGGTTGAGCTGTTGCCAGCAGAAGGTCTGGTTGAAGATAAGGGGTTGGGCAGACCAAGGTTTCCTCCCGCAGCTGAGGCCTCCGGCAGCGGGCTTCAGAGCTTCGGGGAGAACTGATGGTGAATGCTTCTTATCACACTGAAAGACTGTTCTGTCAGTGATTCCAGAAGGGAGGGAGGATGACACGGCATGTCCAGTCCCACTTCCCAGCACATCAACTTTGGAATGACCTTGGCCAAGGGGAGGGTCTGTTCATTTGGCCGGGGGTCTTAGGATTGATTTTCTGGTTTCCATATGCCACGGGGAGTGGGGAGAGATGGGGCAGGGGCAGCCTGAGGCTCAGCCCTGGCCAAGGAAGGCCCCTCCAGGCATTGGCCTGGTTCTGACTCCTACATTGTTGCAGCCAGCAGGGAACTTGGACCCATGAGCTCCTCCCCTCCCCAAGCCTCAGTTTCCTTGTTTGTAAGATGCTGCCTGGGCCCCGCTTCCATGTAGGGCTCAAACAAGACCCTAGGCTCTCTTAGGAACAGTACCAAGGCAGGCGCTTGGTGCTGACGGAGTGGGAGAAGCTGGGGGTATTGTCCCCGCGGGGTGCAGGTCTGCCCCCTGGTGGGGCCTGGGGTGTGTGTGACCACTGGCAGGAGCTGTGCTGTTCTCACCCGTGAGTCAGCGGAGATGGGAACATCAATTTATTTGAGTGCCTGGTGCAGCCGAGTCCTCAGAGGACAAGGAGCTTTTGCCAAGCTTGGGCCGAGGGTGCCAGGGATGGGGGCAGGGGAACTGTGTCCAGGGACACAGCTTCAAGGGCACCTATGATGTCCCCAGTGTCTACTGACTGCCAGGCCCTGGGACTCAGAGAGGGCAACACCTGATGGAGCTACCCCTCAGGGAGCGCCAGTCTGGTGGGGGCGGGCAGAGGAGATAGCAGGGTAGGATGGGTCCGAGGTCTCATGGGGTGCCCAGGTGGGCTGGATTTGCAGAGCATGGGCAGCCTGCAGTGCAGTGAAGGGGCAGCGGGGGGCAGAAGACAGAGGTTGGAGGCAGGGTGGAGTGGAGGGTCTTGAAGCAGGGGCAGGAGTTTCTCTGGGGTGGCCAGTAGAGGGCACTGGAGGGGCCTGGGTTTGGGATCCAGGTAGAGCTGACCTAGCCCAGAATGGGCAGGTGAGAGAACCGCCTGGTGGGCTCGGCTGTCCCCTCACCTGGACCTTGTTGCCGGCCTCTCCCTTGAACGGGTTGGATGCTCGCTGATGCAGTAATGTCTTGGGGGAGTGTGCCCTGGGCAGGGCTGTGAGCTGGGAGGCCTGGGCTGGGATCTCAGCTGCACACAGGGCTGGAGGTGCGGTGATCGCTATCTCTAAATGGCTGAGGGGGCATGTGGCTGATGGGCCAGGCTGCTGTGGGCAGAGTTGCTGAGAGTCTGCTCCTCCTCTGTGGGGGCACCCAGGGCAGTGGGAGGGAGTCAGACGCCAACTCCCAATGGGTCCTGCCCTGCCCCAGGGCCTTGGCACCTGCCCCTATAGCCATGGAAACTAGGGGGGCCCCAGGTGTTGGAAAAGGCAAGGAAACGGATTCTCCCTGGGAGCCTCTGAGGGGACCAGCCCCGGCTGGCACTCATGTGTTCTGTCTCTGGCTTTGCCTGTTCTGGACGTCTCTGGAGGCATGTGCCCCATGGAGCCTTTCGTGTCCAGCTTCTTTCACTCAGCACGACGCCTTCCGGGTCCCTCCACACGGTCTCCTGTGCCCATGCGTTGCTCCATTTCACACTGAGCAACTGGCCACTGTGGAGTCATCTTTTCAGCTGCTGAGGGACATGTGGGCGGTTTCCATCTGCAGCCATTGTGAGTAGTTGGGAGAGGACACTGAAGTGGACGGGTGTGGGGACTGCCCAGGCCGTTTGGGCTGGAGAGGGGTTTTGAACTTCTCCTTGTGGGGCCCAGGCTGTTTTCGCCCACACCTCTCCCTGCTCCAGGCCTGCCCTCCCCTTGGGACTGGTACCATGGCTTGGTGGCTTCAGCCTCCCCAGGGGGAGCCTGCCCCTGAGAGTCAGCTGGGCTGCGGAGGACGGCTAGGCCTCCTGGAGTGATGCTGGCTTTGGCCGGGACCTTGCCGGAGGGATGGGCTGTCTGAGGAGTGGGAATGGGAGGAAGCATTGCAGGCTGGGCAGCAGGTGGGGCTGAGCTGGGAAAAGAGGTGGTTGAGGCTGGCTCTTGGGCTGGGTGCTGGGGAGGGGTCGGTCAGGGATCACTGAGATGTCCTCCAGGCTGCATGAGCAGAGGAAACACCCCTCAGGTGACCTTCCTGCCCCAGTTTCTAGAATTCACAAATCCTACAATTCTAAGGTCTCAGAGCCCTTGGATCTGCAGCTTCTCAAATGCTGAGGTTTCTAGATGTTAGCAGACTAAGGTGTCAGGATGCACAGGAGCTACGGTGCAGAGTTCTGAGTGGGGATATGCGTCCCCCACCCTGACTCACCCATGACACAGATCAGCAACAGCCTCCCCAGCTCTGCCTTGGCGTCCGCACCGATAGATTGCTCAGAACAGACTGGAGATGAGCTGTGTTTGCTCCAAGGGCCCCGTTTGGGGTCCCTGCACACTGTCACCTCCAGCTGTGCCCCTCCTCCCCACCTTCCACTCTGTGTCATGGGGTGAGTCAGGGTGGGGGATGCATTGTGCGTCTTCTCTGCCGGCCTTGTGCCCCAGCTCAGCCACCCCTATTTTCTCCCGCCACCCAATCCTGTGGCCTACCACAAGGAGGTTGGGCCCAGGGACGGCCGGAAGGATCCCCGGCAGGCTCTAGGGGTGAGAGAGAGATTGTGGGGATCAGGGGCTTTGCAGAGGGAGAGGGAGGTGGCCCACAGCACCCCAGCTCCTTGGCCAGCAGCAGGGAACCTGGCTGCGAGGTGGGGCCCCCATGGGCCATCCCGGGCCAGCTACTGGGAAGACAGCTTCTGTTTAGGAGGTCAGGGAGCACCCTGCTACTACTTCTTATCTTCCCATGTGTCACACCCCTGGGTCAACGCCTTGGGCCGGAATGGGTGTGATGGCGGGAACTCGGAAGCTGAGATAATACCAGGGAGGGGCCCGGGTAGGGCCCACCAGGACTGTGGTCACGGGGATGGGGAGATCCTCACCTGGGCAGGCTGGGCAGCAGAAGAGCAGTCCCTAGGGGGTGTGGTGAATGCCTCTGTTCTCTTCCCCTGACTTCCCATCTTACCTGGAAAAGGGGCTTGGAACTGGCCTGCTCAGCCCCAGGGACCTTAAACGGGGCCCTTGGAGCCCTGGGCTTCCTGGAGTCGCTGGGACCCCTCCCTGCCTCTGCTCCATCCTGGGGTCTGAGTTTCCTCTCTAGTGCCCCCCCTCCCTGGCCTCCCACCACGGCCTGGGAGTAGGCAGTGGGCCGGGGCAGGCCCCGCGCTGTCCTCTGTGGGAAAAGAGGACTGTGGGCCTGGAAATAGCCAAGTGTGGACGGAAATAACCCTGGCTGGCCTCAACACAGAACATGGAAAATGAAATAGGGAACCTATTAGCATTCACCCGCCCTTGCCGCAGACCATCTCATTTGGGAGCTGGCTACTTTCATTCTCATTTATAGAGAGGGAAACTTCATCCCGGAGAGGGGAGGTGGACTTCCTGAGGTTTCTCTGCCAGGCAGCCAGGCTCTGTGACACCTGTGCTTCCCCAACATGGCCAAATCTCCACTTCTGCTCCCACAGTTCCTGCTGCGCAGATGCCCTTCCAGATGAAACTCCTACTCCTACTCATCCTTCAAAACCCAGCTAAATGACACTTCCTCTGGAAAGCCTTCCCCAGCTCTCTAGCAGGCAGCTGAGCCCAGCTTACATTTCCAACAGGCCCTCAGTGCCCGGGATTGGAGCCGTGCGCTCCTTGAGGGCAGGGATTGCGCTTCGTTCATCCCGATTCCATGGAGAAGTCGTAGGAGTTGCTCGGTGCGCCTGCTGAATGGTAGGTGGGCTGTGTGGGCTGCTGAGTTGAACACCTCGCCCTTCCCTGCAGTTTCATTCCAGCAACCCAAGCGGTGAGCATGGGTGCGGCTGTTTTACTAGGGCGCAAGCAGGCTCGCAGAGGCGGGCTCTGCTGCTTCAAGGCCGTACCACAGCCAGGGGCTGGACCTGGGGGTTAGTCCCAGCTTCGCAAGCACAGATCTTTCTGGAGAGCACACTGTATCTCTCTTCTGGGCTCAAGTGGGCCCTGGGGGTGGGCAGTGCATCTGACCACGCAGCCTGTCCTCCTGCCCTTGCACCCGTGGCCCCATGGACCCTGGGCTGGCTCTCAGGTGTGGCATCTCCACCTTCCCCCACAGGCCTGGCACCCACCCCCGAGGGCTCCCACACAGATGCGCAGATATGCTGGGAGCTCCTTCCCTCAGGCTGGCCCCCAGTTTGTCCCCTTGAGAGGTCCTTGGGAAGCATTGTGGCCTGAGGCTTCCTGTGTGAGAGACTCGTGGGGGGTCACGCAGCGGGGAAAGAGGGAAGTGAACAGAGAGAAGGTTCTAGAACTATTAGCCATTGCAGGGATGAGGTACGAGGAAAGTGGCTCGGGCCTACAATCCTAGCACTTTAGGAGGCTGAGGCAGGAGAACCCCTTGAGCCCAGGAATTGGAGACCGGGCTGGGCAGCATGTTGAGACCCCATCTTCACTAAAAGTAAAAAAAAAAATGGGCCGACCAAGGTGCCATCTGCCTGCCATCCCAGCTACTGTGGGCATTGGGGTGAGGGTGGCTGAGGTGAGCGGGTCGCTTGAGCCTAGGAGGTGGAGGCTGCCGTGACCTGTGATGGTGCCACCGCACTCCAGCCTGAGTGACAGAGCAAGACCCTGGCTCAAAACCAAGAATGAACAAAAGAGTGAAGGTTCTGGGGTTGTGGAGTTGTCTCCATCTTTCCGGCCGCCCCCAGCCAGCAAAGGCCTATCGGTGAGGCAGAGCGAGCGCTGGACAGGTGGTGGCAGGTGGCCGGAGGCCAGTGGACAGGAAGGCAATGAGACAGCTGGCCAGCGACCTGCAGCCCTGGGGCAGGAGTGGGCCAGAAAGACCCCTGCCCAGCCCTGCTCTGGCTCCCCTGAGAACCAGCGGCCACACCACCTGCCCCATGAGACCCCATGACAGGAGCTCCTGATGCCCTCTCCAGGAATCTGGGGCTTGGGCCTTGTGCCCACCTGCCAGGCCAGGCCACCCTCAGCTGAGCTACAGTGGACAGATGGACACCCTGGTAGGGGCGTGGCCCAACCTTTGGGTCAGGGTCTACTGGACGCTCTCCCTCTGCCTGTCCCTTCTGCCGGATCCAAGGGGCCAGAGACTGCCAAGTGACATGTCCCCAAGCACTCTCTCCCTTGACGCTCTGGGGCAGGTGCCAGTGCTCTGGCTGGCAATGTGCAGGACTGCCTGTCAGGACATCCCCACCCTCAGGCTGCTTTCTTGCTCCTGCCCACACAGCAGGCATAGCTGCCAGGCTGTGTGACTCAGGGCAGGGGGCTCTGACCTCTCTGGGCTCACAGTGGGTTAATGAGGTTTTTAACCTGGGGAGCATGGATGGCTGTGGGGCTCTTGGCTCCCCCGAAATCCCGGCAAGTGCAGCCTGTGCATCCAGAAGGAGAGGCAGCATCCCAATGGCCCCTGCCCCCTGCGCAGCTGCCTGGCCCCAGCCACACTGCTCTTTGCTGGGGTGACTCCAGACAGGGCATCTTCTGTGTCCCTGCTGCTCCCCACCTATCTGTACAGCAGGGAAAACAGTGTTTGCTCTGCACGCTGCTTTGGGGCCTGGAGAAAAGGTGTGGAGTGGGCGCTGCCCCAGCTGTGCGCCCTGGGCACAATGAGGGCTTGTTTGCCCACCTCAGCCTCCTCCTGCTTGGGAGGAGGGTGTTCTATGAACCCTTCCTGTGCTGGTATGCAGAGGACGGAGAAGCTTGCCTGTCTGTCTGAGTGTGCAGAGGAGGGAGGAGCTAGCCTGTCTGAGTGTGCAGAGGAGGGAGGAGCTAGCCTGTCTGTGTGGGTGTGCAGAGGAGGGAGGAGCTAGCCTGAGTGTGCAGAGGAGGGAGAAGCTAACCTGTCTGAGTGTGCAAAGGAGGGAGGAGCTAGCCTGTCTGTGTGGGTGTGCAGAGGAGGGAGGAGCTAGCCTGTCTGAGTGTGTGTGCAGAGGAGGGAGGAGCTAGCCTGCCTGTCTGAGTGTGCAAAGGAAGAAGGAGCTAGCCTGTCTGGGTGTGCAGGGGAGGGAGGAGCTAGCCTGTCTGTCTCTATGTGTGTGCAGAGGAGGGAGGAGCTATCCTGTCTGGGTGTGCAGGGGAGGGAGGAGCTAGCCTGTCTGTATGGGTGTGCAGAGGAGGGAGGAGCTGGCCTGCCTGTGTGTGTGTGCAGAGGAGGGAAGAGCTAGCCTGTCTGAGTGTGCAGAGGAGGGAGGAGCTAGCTTGTCTGTCTGGGTGTGCAGAGGAAGGAGGAGCTAGCCTGTCTGTATGGGTGTGCAGAGGAGGGAGGAGCTGGCCTGCCTGTGTGTGTGTGCAGAGGAGGGAAGAGCTAGCCTGTCTGAGTGTGCAGAGGAGGGAGGAGCTAGCTTGTCTGTCTGGGTGTGCAGAGGAGGGAGGAGCTAGCCTGTCTGTCTGAGTGTGCAGACGAAGGAGGAGCTAGCCAGTCTGAGTGTGCAGAGGAAGGAGGACCTAGCCTGTCTGTCTGAGTGTGCAGAGGAAGGAGGAGCTAGCCTGTCTGGGTGTGCAGAGGAGGAAGGAGCTAGCCTGTCTGAGTGTGCAGAGGAAGGAGGAGCTAACCTGTCTGAGTGTGCAGAGGAAGGAGAAGCTAGCCTGTCTGGGTGTGCAGAGGAGGGAGGAGCTAGCCTGTCTGGGTGTGCAGAGGAGGGAGGAGCTAGCCTGTCTGAGTGTGCAGAGGAAGGAGGAGCTAGCCTGTCTGTCTGAGTGTGCAGAGGAAGGAGGAGCTAGCCTGTCTGGGTGTGCAGAGGAGGGAGGAGCTAGCCTGTCTGGGTGTGCAGATGAGGGAGGAGCTAGCCTGTCTGTCTGTATGTGTGTGTAGAGGAGGGACGAGCTAGCCTGTCTGAGTGTGCAGAGGAAGGAGGAGCTAGGCTGTCTGGGTGTGCAGATGAGGGAGGAGCTAGCCTGTCTGTCTGTATGTGTGTGTAGAGGAGGGACGAGCTAGCCTGTCTGTCTGTGTGTGCCGAAGAGGGAGGAGCTAGCCTGCCTGTCTGAGTGTGCAGAGCAGGGAGGAGCTAGCCTTCTGAGTGTGCAGAGGAGGGAGGAGCTAGCCTGTCTGTGCGTGGAGGGCACTTGACACTCCCCACGGCATGGCTTCCTGACTGACTCTCAGCACCTCCCCTTCCCCCGCATACACACATCTTGCAGATGCAGGTAGTTTTGATTTTGGAGGCATGGTGGGAATCTCCTATATGTGTGTATAAAGAGACAGGGTCTCCCTATGTTGCCCAGGCTTGAACTCCTGGGGTCAAGCAATCCACCTGCCCAGCCTCACAAAGTGTTACAGGTGTAAACCACTATGCCTGGCTGGAACCTTTATTCCCATGCTTCGGAGGTAGAAACTGAGGCCCGGAAAGGCTGTGGCCTGCCCAGGGCACACTGTCCTGTTTCTGGGCAGGTCTCAGCCCCTCTGGGCCACAGGCGTGGCTACTGAGGGCTTCCGTGAGATGGTGCTGAGAGAGGCCTGTGCTCCCTCTGGCACACTGAGCACCTGCCTGCCAGACACGCGGGGTGCAGCTGGCTCCAGGGTGCAGAGAACTCATGCCCAGGTGAGTTAATGATGGCCTCCCACCCTCGGGGAACCCTAGATGCCTGTCCAGGAGCAGAGGCCAGACTTCTTTCTGCTAAGGAAGAGAGACTGCCAGTCACCATCAGACCCTGCTTGGCACTGTCCTGGGGCCCATTTCACACCCGGGGGCAAGCCTTGCCCACTCCTCAAGGCCCAGTGTGTCCTGCCCTCAGGACACCTCTGCCTGCAGCGCTGGCCCCTCACCCTGACCGTGGCCGCCTACTGCCCAGCTGTCCCTTGGAGGCCGCCTCCTCCTGGAACGCACCATCACATGCCACCCTTCCCTGCCCCATGCTCAGCGCCCAGCCTCAGCCTTCCTCTCCAGGAACAGAGGCAGGAGCCGAGGGTACAGATGGAGAGGCCGAGGCATAGCAGGGTCTGGGACTTGGCTTCAGAGTCAGGCTCTGACCCTGGGCACACTCCGTCTGCAGGACCCGGAAGGGGCAGGCACGCGGTGAAGACTTGTCCCCATGTCGGGAGGGCGAAGGGACCTGCAAGGCCACTCAGGTGATGAGGAGTGTAGGCATTCTCCCAAGGCTGTGGCCTGAGCACAAGCCCTCCCCTAGGTGGGAAAAGAGACGTAGCAGGGGGAGAGTCTGGAATGAGGTCCAGTCCTAGAACCTCTCCCAGGCAGGTCAGGAAGTCACAGATCCTCTGAGCATTCTTCCCGGATTGTGCAGCTCTGGGGGACCAGGCCTTGAGAGAGTTTGCCGAGAAAGATCAGAGGGTCCTGGTGCCTCTGCAGCCTCTCCCAGGCCAGCAGCGCCACCTGGTGGCCACACGCGCCAGGCACTTCCATCCGGCTGGCATTCCCAGCTGATCGGCGGGAGGGGCTGGGGCCACCTGGAGGGGCTGGGGCCCAGAATGTGCCCCCTTAGCTCTGCCCACCCCCACGTGAGTGCAAGTTCCCGGGGAAGCCCAGATAAAATAGGGCTGGCCCCAGGGGAATGAGCCCCAGTGCAGGGGTCTGCCCCTGTGATCATGGTGCATGTATGTAAGTGTGTGTCGGCGGTTGGGGGAGGCAGATGATCTGTTGGGAGTGAGACCCTCAACTTATACCTGGGACAGGGCAGGTAGAGAAACTGAATTAATGAATGAACGTGCTGGGGATTTCCAGGGACAGCCCTGCTCCTTTCACTAGCTCAGTTCAATCATGAATTGAGTGCCAAACACCATGGGAGGACACACAACACACACTCACACACACAGACACACACACAGACACACACACAGACACATGGACTCACACACAGACACACACAGACACACACAGACACATGGACTCATACACAGACACACACAGACACACACACAGACACATGGACTCACACTCACACAGACACACACACAGACACATGGACTCACACACAGACACACACACACACAGACACATGGACTCATACACACACACAGACACATGGACTCACACACAGACACATGGACACACACACAGACACACACAGACACATGGACTCACACACACAGACACACACACATACACATGGACTCACACACACAGACACATGGACCCCCCACACACAGACACACACACAGACACATGGACTCACAGACACACACTCACACACAGACACACACACACAGACACATGGACACAGACACACACACACACAGGCACATGGACTCACACACACACAGACACACACAGACACATGGACTCACACACACACAGACACACACAGACACACGGACTCACACACACAGACACACACAGACACACGGACTCACACACACACAGACACATGGACTCACACAGACACATAGACACACACACAGACACATGGACTCACACACACACAGACACATGGACTCACACACACAGACACACCCAGACACATGGACTCACACACACACTCACAGACACACAGACACATGGACTCACACACAGACTCAGACACATATGCAGACACACACTCCCACACCCAGACACACACACACAGATGTACACTCTCCCCCCCACACACGAACTCACACACACAGACACACACACAGACACACACACAGACACATGGACACACACACACACAGACACACATGCAGACACACTCCCACACACACCCAGACACACCCAGACACAGATGCACACACTCTCCCCCCACAGACACACGGACTCACACACACAGACACACATGGACTCAGAGACACACACACGGACTCACACACAGACACACATGGACTCAGACACACACACGGACTCACACACACAGACACACATGGACTCCGACACAGACACACGGACTCAGACACAGATACAGGCATGGACTCATACACACACATACACATACACATACATTCACACACACATACACACAGACATGCACATTTACACATACATAGGCACATACACAGACTCACGTACATGCATGTACATGTACACATATACCAACTCACACACATACATATATATACAAACCCAAAAACATACACCCGCATACACAGATACACACATATACCAACTCATGTACATATACACATATGCAATACACACACAGACACATATACACATACACAATATACACACAGACTCACATACATACACATGTACATACACGCAGATACACAGACACAGGTTTGGCACCCTCTCTGTCTCTGTCTCTCTCTGTCTCGCCTTCACCAGATGTGGCCCCTCCATCTCGAACTTCCCAGCCTCCGGAATTTATTAAGCCAATTAATTCCTAGTCATTAGAAATTACTCAGTTTTCGGTGTTCTGCACTGGTGGTTATAGCAACAGAAAGTGGGCTAGGACACACACACACACACGCACACACACGCACACACACACGCCTACGCCCAAGTGGACACAAAGACATGCAGGCATGCATAACACATGCCTACACGCAGATACACGCGCACTCATTCCATTCCCAACCCTTGCCTGCAGGCCCACCAGGCCGCTAGGAGCACCCGTGGGGGTGAGTGAGTGGAAGATGCTCCAGACCCCAAGTCCTGAGGCCACTGGTACCGCCTGCATGTGCACAATACACGGGGGATTCGATGCCTTTCAGACCCCAGGCTGGCCTAGGACATGAGGTCTGGGGGGTCTTGGGCCTCCTTGCTGCCCCCCTGACTCCACAGGGAGCTCCTCTGCTGCATTTCCAAGTACAGTAATTTGCAGAATGTGCAATGCATTTGGGAGGGGCTGGGCCTCTCATGGGCAGTGGGGCAGGTACTAGGAGAGTGGTGGCCCCAACCCTCCCTGTCCCCTAGGAGTCCCGCCCAGGCACACCAGCCTCAGATGACCAGTCCCTGTTCTCCTGGGGATGCTTGGTGGCTGCAGATGCCAGTGGACTCCCTTTATGTAAAATACTGAGGATTCCCCAAAACCCAGAGGTGCTACCATGTCATCAAAAGAGTAAGCCCGTAGATGACTGCACTTCCTGACTGGCCCTTGGAGTGAAGTGCTAGTCCAAAGGGCAACCCTCACTGGGTGGTCAGACTGCACGCTGTGACATGCCACGGATGCGCCTGGGGCCCCGACGTCCCAGTGCAGGACAAGTGACAGCCCACCTGGCCCACTCCTCCCGCCCAGGTCTGTGCCCCACCTCCACTCCATCTCAGCACAGAGTGTCCCGAGGCCTCCCTGGATTGTGGTGTGGTGCTCAGGGAGGTCCCCTCTCTGCCCAGGACTCTCGTGCTGGTGCCCTGGGAAGCTCTGGGGGGCTGCAGGAGAAGGACAGACACAGAGCCTGGGTCTGGTTTAGAAACACAGGGCGCTTTTCCCATGTCAGCCCGTGGCGTCAACTTCTGAGGGCGACCCCATGCAGGTTGACGGGCAGAGGCTGTGCTGAAGGCTGGGGCAGCGGAAGAGGTGGGCAGGGCCCAGAGACACTGGTGAGGCAGGGGGTGTCTTGCACACCAGGGCTAGGGAACCATTTGTTCTAAGCTGTGGATTACAGATGGGGAAACGGAGGCCCAGAGAGGGGCAGGGACGTGGCTGAGGTCTTGAGGGGACCCCCGAGCTACCAGACCTCTGCTGCCTCCCTTGGGTGGGTGTGGGGGGCACCTGTAGTTTGGTATTAGGCTCCCACTTACAGGGTCACAGCCCAGGCTTGGAGGGGCCAAGCTGGACTGGACAGCAGGTGTGTGGTCACAGCAGGTGAGCTCATCTGTAAAATGGGGTGCGACACCCCGTCCAGGTGTGAGCAGCACTGGAGCGGCACAGGAGAGGCCCAGCTGGGAGCCATCTGGAAGAAGTCTCTCCTGGCCCAGGTCAGCAAAGAGAGGCACAGGAGGAAGGGACATAGAGCACCTCTTCCTCCTTGGAGCCCTCCTGGGTGACCCTGTCCTATGCCCAACACTAGACTGTTTTCCCTGGGGCTGGTCACATCGGGGGAGGATCTCAGCACCCTGCAGCTGTGCCAGGAGAGCAAGGGACTCCCTGGGGCTCTGCAGGGGACTGAGTTCAGGGAATTGCCTCAGGGGAGGGTTAGGTAGACACAGCTGGAAGCCCAGAACGAGCCCAGGGTGGTGACAAGGACATCTGAGCTTAGTCCTTGAGGGCTTGGAGGGACCAAAGGAAGGTAGGGGAGGGTCCAGTCTGGAGGGCAAGGCTGGGCCTTGTGGCCTGCTCTGGGGTGGGGTGGGTGGGGGAGGAATCAGCTCCCAGAGGCAGCCCTAGGAAGAGCAGGGGCAGAGGAGTGGGTGGGATGTGACAAGCAGACGGCCCTGGCTGGGGCTGGGCATAAGCTGCTGGGCCCGTGGGCTGTGGGCCAGGAGTGACAGAGCAGGTGGTCTGAGGAGGGGGTGGAGACCATCCAGGGGGAGGGAATGGCCGGGGACACGCCTGGGGGCACAAGAGTGTGGTCTCATGGGTGGAGCCGTGTCCCCAGGCCAATTTGACCCATGTAGCCTGAGCCCCTCCCCTCCGGCCCCTCTCTCCCCTACCTCCTCTCATTCAGCTCTGCCCATGAGACCACACTCTCATGCCCCAGGCCTGTCCCTGGGACGGTCCCTACCTCATCTCCTCAGACCACCTGCTCTGTGACTCCTGGCCCGTGACCCATGGGCTCAGAAGCCTGTGCCCAGCCCTGGCCAGGGACGTCCGCTTGTCACAGCCCACCCCCTCCTCTGCCCCTGCTCTTCCTGGGGCTGCCTCTGGGAGGTGATTCGTCCACACTCCCGCCCCACCCCAGGGCAGGCCACAAGGCCCTTACCTGTCACAGCCAGAGACTTTCTGCGGACGCTGAGCTTGGCTGCCTCCTCTCCCTGGCCCACAGCTTTCTGTGCCTCCTGACGGGGGGGTCAGGAGGTAGGGGTGTCTTTGACCCTGGAGTCAGGCGGGGCTGGGAGGGGAATTCCAGCTCCTTTTTTAGGTGGTGCTTGGGAGCGTTGGGTTAGTCCCATGGTACCTCTGAGCCTCAGTTTTCTCTTCTGTGAATTGGGTGCACAGAGCCCTTTGGGTGGGGGCCCAGCTCCAGAGGGTGGGCAGATGTGGCCCTGTGGGTCCAGTCTCATCCTGTGAGGCCTTACCACAGGAGGTGATGGGGTGGGGAACACAGAGCTCTGGACTGCAGAGGCCCTGAAGGAGAGAGCAGGGACTGTGTGTGAAGAGGCAGGGAGGCTGGGGTCGGAGCCGCTAAGCCAGGCAGCAAGCAGGGCACGTCAGTTCTGACAGGGCAAATGGGGGCGGGGGTGGGGAGGCGGGGTGTCCAGCTCAGACCGTGCACCCCACCCCACCCCAGGCCTCAGGCCTCCAGGAAGCTGGGACAGGCACCCAGGCAACATTTCCTGCTATTAATGGAGCTTAATCTAAACAGGCCCTAATATTTCCCTCCAGACGCCTTCGGCTGCTGTGGGTGCCAGACAGCGGGAGCGAGGAGCACCCAGACTGCGCAGCCCCACCTGGAGCTCCGTGGGGCCAGGCCAGAGACCAAGAACTGGGCACCGGGAACCCTGGTTTCAGCCTCCTCCTTGGCCACCCCAGAGCCTAAGTTTCTCCTCTAGGAATGGAGTGATCACCCCAACCCCAGGTTCAGAGAAGAGGGCCACACAGAGGCACGTGGTAGGCCCGTGAGAAGGCCCATCCTCCTTCTCCCTGGGGTGTCGGACCAGCTGAGCCAACTCCTCCTTCTCCCTTTAGGCCATACCTCTGGTGATATGACAGGCCTTGGTGACTGGGTGGTCTGGCTGCCTCGCCCACCTCCAGATCCTTCACCTGGGTAGGCAAAGTTGGGATCAGGGAAGGAGCCCTTGGTCCTGCCAGTCCGTGCCCCCACCCCAGCTACTGTGCCCATACCCTGCCGGCAAGACAGCCACCTGTGCCCCATCCATCCCCTGCTCATCAGAGCCGGGTGGGGCTCCAGGCCCCAAATCTGCCTCCCAGCAGGGATGACAAAACCACAGTCACTGCCGCTGCCCCTACAGAGCCCTGCTGGTCCGCAGGACACGGAGTTGGAGGCGTAGGGCCCCCGCCCAGCTCTGTACCCTCCTCCAGCTCCACGCCCCCCACCAGCCGAGGGGCTGAGTCGTGGGCAAGAATAGAATAAACAGCTTTAATTCCGGCTGAGGACATCTCGTTAAGGAGATTGTTTACGTCGGCTATAAATACACGCACGATCGCACGTCACTCGGGCATTCTGAAAATCTGGAAAGGGGGACGGTGGGGAGGGGGCTGGCTCATGCCCTGTCCCTGTGAGAGCATGGGGAGGGGCGCGCACAGAACTCATCTCTGCCCTGTGGGACTGAGGACGGTCTTGGTCTGACTTTTGAGGCTCCTGGGCCTCGGTGCCCGAAGAGGAGGCTGACGTGGGGAGGAGCCAGCCATCAGGCAGCTGCGGGAGCTGTGGGGCCCAGTCTAGGGCACTGGGGTGACCCCCTCCCCCAGTCCCCTGCCCTCCAGCTATAAGGCTGAGGAGAGGAGAAAGAGGAGTGGGGTGTGGGGAAACTGAGGCCCGCCTATCAAGAGTTCTGCATGGGGGAGTGTCAGACAGTTCTCAGAGGTCTGAGGATGCCCCCCCCAAGCCTGTATCCCCGGCCACGGAAGACAGGCAGCCCATCCTCCCCAGTGTGAGTGGTGGTGGGTGCCTGCCCCGGCCAGGACGCCGTTCCCCTCCAGGCCTCTTGCAATCTGGGAAGCCTTTGAGGCCTGAGGAACCCACGTGGAATGATGGAATTTCAGACTTGGGGACAAGGAGGGGGACCTGGCTCACCTGCCTTAAAGACCCCTCCTCCTGAAGAAAAGGATTGTTCCAGAAGAATGGCAAGCCCTGCCCCTTTGAGCACAGCAGTCCTGACTGTCAGCCATTCACTCTTTAGCGAGAACTAGAGTGATGACCAGGAATGGAGCCAGGCTGGGGGGCGTTGACGGGGGAGGCCGGAGGCCGGAGGGGCAGGGAACGCTGGTGGAACAGGGGCTGGGAAGCTGGCGGTAGGCCCTCCACTGGCCCCAGGGAGGCCCGGTTTGGCCTCATCCTTGCCCAGGCTGTTCCCCTTCGCCTGAGCACCCCTTCCCACTGCCCCCCTGCCCCCTTGTGGCCCTGGCCTGGAGGGGTCTTACAGGCCAGTGTGGGACCAAGAGTAGAGGGTGTCACACCCCAGGCCATGTGCAGAGCTTGCTTGAGGGCCCAGAGAGCCTCCAGGTAGTCTCTGGGGCTTCGGGTGCCCCCTAAGATGGAGCAGGAGGACGCACAGCCCCTGGAGGAGTGGAGTCCAGAGTCCCTGGCCCTGAATGACTTGTGAATGTGGGTGGAGGGGTCCCAGATGAGAAAGCCATTCAGGGACTGCTGGGCTACATGACCCTGGAATAGACGCCCACAGCTGGGCTTGGGCTGGGCAGGACACCTGAGCCCTGACCACTCACTCCTCAGCTCTAGATGTGTGACCTCATGGCTGCCGGCTCTCAGCCTTGGGAATGATGGTATGCCCTTAGTGCCTGCTTGCCTGAAAGCTGCCGGGAGGGCTACTCCTGGGATCAGTGGGCTTTTTACGCATGCACAACCCCGTCTCCGGCTGCCTCCTTTCCTGAAAGCCAGGCCCCTCTGCCTTGTGGAACCGTGCATACCCGGTAAGCCACGGTCCCTCTCTGAGCAGCGCCAGAGAGCTGGGGGCTGAGGGAAGGTTCCAGAATTGCACCTGGTGCCTGGTGAGTGTCAAGAATGCTGGTGGTCATGGTGATGCCCACTGCTTCCCGGGCATCCAGACCAAGGAAGGAAGCAGCCTCAGGGGCCGTCCCATTCTGTCTCCGTTGGGCTGCCTCTGCCTCCGCTGGGCTGCCTCTGCCTCCGCTGGACCGGCACCTCACCCCAGTTGCCCCACACGGCCACAGTTGGGGATGGTGAGGACGACACTGGCCTTGGATGACTCAGGCACTTACTCTATGCCCTCGGCAAGCCCCTTTCTCCCTCTGGGCCTCAGTTTCCTCATCTGTAACATGGGGATATTAAGTCCAGGCCCCTGAACTGGAGACAGGAGACTCTGCCTTGAGGAGAGTTGGGGAGCCCCAGCCTTTTTCTCCTCCTCCCCCTCCTGCTTCCAGCCACACAGGCCGTGGCCACCCCGAGCATGTAGGACTTCTCTGTAGCCAAAGGCCTTGCCTGGGGACCCGAGTCCCTCACCTGCTTCAGTGGCTCTGGCCAGGTCTGACGGCAGGGCCTCAGAGCCAGGGGTGCCAGGGGTGCCCCGAGCTCCTCTCCCCCAGTACAGGCCCCCTTCCCATACACCAGTCCGGAAAGGCTCATGGGAGCTTGGACACTCAGCACAAGACATGTGGGAGACAATCCTGGAGCCCAGCTCAGAAGAGGTGGTCAGAGGCCCCAGCCAGAGAAAGACTCCCTCCTTAGCGAGGGTGTGGGGACGCATAGTGAGCTGGGCCAGAGCATCTGGTCAAGTCCTCTCTGCCCCCAAAGGGGAGAAAAAGGGCTCTTTGCATGGGGAGATGGTGGCCACAGCCTGGTAGGCCTGGGGTCATTGCTACATGACTTTGCTCTTGGATTTCTCATCCCTAGGATGGGGCCGGGAGCACTGCCATCGCCTGCGGCAGCAGGCGGCCTCTTCTGAGGCCATTCCTAAAGTGGGGCTGGGGGCAGATGGCGCAGTCTATGAGGAAGGAGTTTGAGGGCACTGGAGGAGGTGGGGCTGCTTTTCATTCTGACCCTGCCATCTCCCAGCTGTGGCCCTGTGTGTGTCACTGGATCCCCCATTGAAAAACAGCCTCCCCTTTGCGGGTTGCAGGTTCAAGGTCGGCCCGATACCAGAGTGCTTGCCCGCAGCACAGCGGCCTGTGGGTGTCTGCCTTTTACTGCGCAATTCCCGGAGGCCTCGGGCGGGGGTCTTGCAGAGACATACAACCCTCCACCTCCGTAATGCAACATTAATGCCCCCGGCCTTTTCTTTCTGTCCCTGTCCTTCCCGCTGCGTGCGTGTGTCGGAGGGCACCTCTCCAGGTTGTTTTGTGACTCTCCTGGGAATTCCCAATCCCTGAACAATCTTTGTCCTTTTTTCTTTCTCATCTTATCCTTCTAATCAGTGGTATCCACTTTGTCCTTGTTTCTGAGGAACTCCTGCTGGGGACAAAATGGCCAAAGTGAGGAGCAGCTCCTGGCTACCCCTGTGAGTTTTCAGTGGGCGCGCTATACCCCAGGGACAGCAAATCATTGGCGTTCAGGCCACCAAATCCCATCTGGAGCCAGTGGCAGACATTGCTAATCAACCACAGCACAGTGGCCTTAGACTCTCAAAGTGGTGCTCTGGGTAGCCATCACCAATCAATTGAGATGAAACCGATTGCCACCCCTGGCATGGTGGGTGTCTAGGCTGGCATGACCAGATGTGCCTTGACCTTTGCCCCCTGGCAGAGCCCGGCTGACTAAATCTCAGGCCCATTAGCCAGGGTCTGGGTGAGGGCGTGAGGGCCGGCGCTCTTGGAGCTCCTGTGCATGCTGACGATGTCACCGCCGCTGGCCTCGCAGTCTCCTCCGTGGAGGCCCAAGAGGCCACGGACGGTGGCCTGGAAGCCGCTGGTGACGAAGCAGTAGACGATGGGGTCCATGCAGCTGTTGAGGCTGCTGAGGGTCACGGCCACATGGTAGACCACGAGGCTGGCGTGGCGCGGCATGTCGGGCCACAGCGCCACTGCCACCTGGCGGGCATGGAAGGGCGTGAAGCAGACGAGAAAGATGATGAGCACCGTAAGCAGGAGCTGCATGGCCCTCACGCGGCGCTGGCGACCCTGGCGGAGCAGGCCCGGCCGTGACAGCGCGCACATGATGCGGCCGGTGAACACACTGATGACCAGCAGGGGCAGCAGGAACTCCAGGACTGTCAGTGCGAAGACACGGCAGCAGGGCCGGCTGCCAGTCACGCCCAGCACTGACAGGGTCACGACGCCGGCGGCCAGCCACACGAAGGCGCACACAGCCCTGGCACAGGCAGGCTGGCGGCAGCGGCGGGAGCCTTCGGGCTGCACGATGGCCAGGTAGCGGTCCACGCAGATGCAGGTGAGGAAGAGGATGGAGCAGTGCATGTTGAGGAAGTAGCCGAGGACGTGCGGGAAGGCACAACGCAGGCAGCCCCTCGCGCCGTAGTAGACAGCGAAGCGCGTGGGCAGGGACAGCCCCACCAGCAGATCGGTCACCACCAGGTTGATGGTGTAGATGACTGACGGTGTCTTGGCCTGGGTGCGGCAGCAGAAGACGTACAGTGCCAGCCCGTTGAGCACGAGCCCCACCAGGAAGATGGCTCCGTGCACCGCCATCAGTGCCAGCCACAGGCCCGGGAAGGCGCCGTGAAGCTCCTCATCCAGCTGGGCAAACAGGTGGAACAGGGGTACCTCTGGCCCGCTGGCATTGATCCACACTGTTGTCACTGCAGTAGCATTGGGGATTGCCTTGGTGGAGGGCCCCTCTGGAGACACAGAGGGCATGATGGCGGCCAGCACACCCCAGGCCTGGAAGCAAGGAGACCGGGTCACCCCAGGCACCAGCCTGGCCTTAAGCCCTGCCCTGAGGCCCAGACTTCAGCCAGCCTGTCTGCCCCTGCATGCCCAGTAGCCCACACCTCCATGCCCTCGCCTGGCTGGGCCTCAAATGCCTGCTCCCTTGGCTTTACCCAGACGGAGCCTCGGACATCAGCAGAAAAGGCTTTCAGAGTCAGACAAGGGTTCAAATTCCAGCCCTGGCACTCGCCAGCATGGAGCTTTGGCAAAATATGGAGATTTCTGTGACCATCCTGGCAGGAGGAGGAGGTGGAAAGGTGTGCGGAGCGAAGGAACTCTTGCGGGGTGGGGCCGTCCTCAGGACGGAGAGCAGGTAAGGGCGAGACCACGGGGCTCCAGTTTGCAGTTCCAGGGCCTGGCTCGGGCCCTGGCTGTGCCCAGACTAGTGGGCATGCTCTGGCAGGTCACATGGACTCTCGACCTGCTTCCTGATATGTATCATTGGGTTCACATTGCTGCTGGGGGACTGAGCCAGTGCGTCGGCACAGCAGTGCCAGCAGAGCTGGTGATGAAACAGTTCTGCTGAGACACAGCCTTGCCCATGGTGGGGACCTCTGACTGCCCCACCCAATCCCCTGTTCCCACACCCACCATCATGGCCCCGATCCTCCAGGACCACCCATCTGTTCTCGCCTCCTCCCAGGCCAGCATCAGGGCAATGTCCCGGACAGGGGTCCTCATGAGGGACCTTTATAAAGGGAGCTAGACTGACCACTGGGGCTGGATGGGGGCCAAGGACCAGTCTCACTGGGGACCTCAGGCCCCTACTGGCCCTGAGAGGTGGGCACCCCCGTGATTCCCCACAACCTACAGAGAAGGGGACAGAGGCTCCTGTGGGGTGGCTGGCTGGGGCTGAAGCCTGGAGTCAGGGTGTGAGTCAAATAAACACTGCGCTCCGGCTTGGGAAGGGGGGCCGGTGGTGGGGGGGCGGGTGAGGGGCTGTGCTGGAGCCACCCACTCTGTTTATGTTCCTGCCCTGGCGTGTTTAACTCGGCAGTGATTTATCTCTCTATTTATAAATGAAGGGTTAATGCCCCACCCCCACCCTCGAGCCAGGCTGACCCTCCAAATAAGGGCATTTCTGGCTTTTTCAGGAGAATGGGGAAGCCTTTGGGGCGAGGCAGGGTAGGGGGGGGAGGGCCCATGGGCCGTTCCTTCTGCACAGCGCCCCTCCCCCACCTGCAGGGGAAAGGAAGACCCTCGCCCCTTTCCCTCCTGGTGGCTGTCTGCTGTAAACAGACTGCCCCACCACTCCCTCTGACTAGCGCATGGCCCCATCCCACCCTGGGGAACAAGGAGTCCTGTCTTCAAACAGCGCCTGACCTAGCTCAGGGCAGCTGAGCAAAGGAACTCTTTCTTGCTTTCTACAGGTTCAGGTCCCTCCAGGCGGAGGGCCACCTTGTTCCTCAAGGTCAGAGAGGTCAGCACCTGCCTGAGGTCACCCAGCATGCCCTCTGTCTCTGGGACCCCAGCGCTGGGCATGTGCTACCCTGGAGGCTGCTGGGAGGAGTCGAGTGCTGCCCAGGCCTGTGCCCAGCCCCTCCTGCCACCTTGAGCACACCAGGGCCCAGGCTCAGCTGCCAGCTCCCTCTGACTGCAAGCAGGCTCTGCACCTCCAGGCCCTGGCACACGGACACCGATGGGTGCCTTTGTTGGATGAATAGCTCAGTCCTCCCCCAGCTCAGGTGTGTCACCAGAGACAAGGGGTTTGGGGCATAGCAGGCAGCAAGGGGAGGGGAGGAGGCTTGGGACACGGGAGCAGAGGACCTGGCGTCTCAGGGCTGTGGGCTTCAGGAGCCTCAGCAGCTCCCCAGAAGGGGAGGGAGGCCATTGATGTGTCCCCCTGCTATGGACAGAACGTGTCAGGACGGGTCGAGGCGGCTCCGCTGCTGGACGGAGGAACTGCATGGCAAAAAATTATTTTGGGATTCCTTTCTGTGTGCCTTTGGCTTTTCCAATTTGTCTGGATGGGACTGTCCCAATCAGAGACAAATCATAAACAACACAGAACGTTTCCTCTGGGAGCTAGTCCCAGGGTGACGCTGGTCCCTGGAGATTCTGCTTTCCCGGGAAACTCCCCAGGGCCAGCCCAGCAGGCTCACCAGCAAGGCTGAGGTGCTGGGGTCCTGGCCAGGAGTGTGGGGGCTCTGCGGCCTCTGGAGCTGGGGGGATGGGCAGAACATGCAGGACCCCCCCAGAAACCAGACTAGTGAGGAGAAGAGGGAAGCCAAGCATTCGCCGATCCCTGGCACTAAGGGTCTGTGGAAGAGGCACACTCTGCTCTCAGGAGGCCCCAGGTGAAGAGCAGTCACCAGCACAGACACCCAGGTCTGAGTCCGGCTCTGCCCTTAGATGAGACCGGGGCCTGGCCAGTGAGCCTGAGCGTCATCTGCTAAATGGGTCACTAGTGCCCTCCACATCCCTGCCTCACCCTGGGAGCCTGGCCCAAGGGGAGAGGCATGGTTCTGCGCTCACCTGACCTGGGAGGGGAAGCATGGCCCTGTCCCCAAGCCCTGTTTCCCTAGGCCAAACCTGGGTGTGGGGAGATGATTCTGTCTCCTCCCTCCGTCCCTATGGGTACCCTGGGCCTGTCTGAGACAGCAGACTCCATGGCTGAAGCCAGCTGGCCAGAGCCCCAGGGGCAGGGGCTGGCACTGCATCCTGACTGTGCTGACACGGTGCTGGGGCTCAGGGTCTGGATGCTGTGCCAGGGCTTGGGAGGCTTCTCTTCCTCACCGGCCAGGCCTGCTCTGCTCCCAACCCACATGCAGGTACTTCCTGGGGACAGAACAGAGGGAACAGGGGCTGCTCTCCAGGACTGAGCATCAGGGAGTGCGGAGCCAGCAGGGTGGGGACCTGGAGCATGGCTATGAGCCCCGGCTCTGGCCCGGCCCGGATGGCCCTGCCACAGCCTGGCTCCTTCTCTGAACAGACTATGGCCTCACAGTCTCCAGCTTCACTTTCCTCCTCTGTAGAGTGGGCAGAATAGAATCTCCCTTGGGGGTTCTTGTTCTTACGTGCAGCAGAGTCAGTGCTCAGACTTGGAAAGCGCTGAGAGGAAGGGACGAGCTCTCTCGGAGGACACCAAGGGCAGGGGCAGGTGTGGGATGCAGGGGCAGGTGTGGGATGCAGGGGCAGGTGTGGGGCGCAGGGGCAGGTGTGGGGCGCAGGGGCAGGTGCGGGGGGGGCAGGGGCAGGCGCGGGGGGGGCAGGGGCAGGCGCGGGGGGGTGCATGGGCAGGTGCAGGGGGCAGGGGCAGGTGCAGGGGGGCAGGGGCAGGGGCAGGTGCAGGGGGGCAGGGGCAGGTGCAGGGGGGCAGGGGCAGGTGTGGGGCTGCAGGGGCAGGTGTGGGGTGCAGGGGCAGGTGTGGGGTGCAGGGGCAGGTGTGGGGGGCAGGGGCAGGTGTGGGGGGCAGGGGCAGGTGTGGGGGGCAGGGGCAGGTTTGCTGAGGCATCTCTTTCTTTTCTGTTTCTGGTCTACCTCTCCAGCTGGGCAGACACCCCCCAGAGCTCTGGGCTTTCGAGGCTTTGCTGCGCTCCCTGGGGCAGAGGGTGACGGAGGATGCCCACCATGCCCTCCCTGTAGGCGTCAACATTGCAAAACAGCCTTCCAAGAGAGAGCTGCTGCTGGGGCGGGGTTCTCCCTGGGAGGGGCCTGAGGCCTGGACTGCTGGGCAGGGCTGGGCAGGGCTGGGCAGGGCTGGGCAGGGCTGGGCAGGGCTGGGGACACCCCTCTCCAGTCACCACACCTGACACTATCGGGGCTCAAACACCCCATGCGCCCTCTGAGCCTGTCCCCACGCTGTACCCACTCTCTCCCTCCCGGCTTATTCATGCCCATTTTTTAGGACTTTCTCCTGGACGCACCTCCTCCAGGAAGCCTTCTTCCTCCTCCCTGGCTGCCTCTCCCAGGTGCATCCTCCCAGGGCGCCCTGTGCTTCCTCAACCCCAGGTGGGTCCCAGGCACTGCCGTGTGCCGCAGGCCTCTGAGATTGACTGGGGGCATCTGGAGGCAGGGTTATGGGTGGGGCAGACCTCCCATCTGTTCCACTAGCCCAGCACCCAGATCGGCCTGGCAGAGAGTGGCACCCCCATCCTCCCCTTTGGCTGAACAAGTGCCCTGAGCAAGCCCCATCAAGGCTGGCAAGGTGTGGCCCAGTTTCTCACGCTGGCATTCATCCTGAATGCCACCTGGCCCAGGCCCCTCTGAAACCTACCTACCCAGTGTCTTGGTACTGGTCTGGAATTGGCTTCCACCCCCAGCTACACCCTCACAACCCACAGGTCCTCCCAGCCTAGCAAGGCTGACACCTCCTCCAGGAAGCCCACCCCAATCACTCTGACCATTGGGTCCACACTTATATTTTTTCCCACCTTCTAATCCCATCACCACTGTTTTGTTTTGTTTTGAGATGCAGTGCAGTGGTGAAATCTTGACTCACTGCAACCTCCACTTCCTTGGTTCAAATGATTCGCCTGCCTCAGCCTCCTGAGTAGCTGGGATTCCAGGTGCCCGCTGCCATACCTGGCTAATTTTTGTATTTTTAGTAGAGATGGGGTTTTACCATGTTGGCCAGGCTAGTCTCAAACTCCTGGCCTCAGGTGATCCACCCACCTTGGCCTCCCAAAGTGCTGGGAGGACAGGTGTGAGCCACTGTGCCTGGCCCTGGCATCATTCTTGATGGCAATGGTCTTTGGTTCAAGCCAGCTCTACCACCTGCCACCTTCGAGGCCTTGGGCAAATCATTTCATCCCTTGGAGCCTCAGTCTCCTCCCCTGGGACTTGGGAACCATATTTGTTGAATGAATGAAATTAGGCAGGGTGGCTGGACTAAGTGAGAAAGCCTGCATGGGAGGTGAGCAGTATCAGAGCACTGGAGGTTCCTGGTTTTGGCACCTGGACGAGGCCCGGCCTGGACCAGCCTGCCCACAGGTGGGGAGAGGCCAGGGCCAACATGTGTGCTCAGTGCAGGACTTCTCAGAGGCTTTGTGAAGCTCATGGCCCTGGGAACCTTCCAAGGGGTGGGAATGAGCATTGATCACTGAAGTCATTTGACCCTGTCCCTTCCCCAGGGCTCCTGTTCCAGCCATCCCAAAGGCTGGAGCACTGATGGGGGCTGCTACCTCCCTGCCCTCACCCACAGCTTGTTAAATTTCTGCTGGGCACCAGGCCATGGAAGGCCAAGACTCCCCAGGCTTGGGATGCTGGCACCTGCCCAAAGACCTCCAGTGGGAAAGCAGGGCCATGCTGGCCTCCCTCCTTGGCAGGTGGGTGGGGAGGGCTATCTCCTGGCTTCTCTGGGTTCCTCTCACATCCACCCCACAGGCTGGGCGTCCTCTCTTGGCTGCCCGGCAGCCTGTCTGCCTCTGTCCTGCCACATATGAGACCAGGAAGCAGAGTGTCCCTGGCCCCAGGGCAGGAGGTGGCCTAGGGTGGTGTGGCTGCCGAGCCTGGCTGGGGGTCTGGCTTGGGACCCTGTGTGCTGCCTGTGGAGGTGTGGAGGATGGGCCCAGCCTTTTCCCCACAGAGGCTCTGAGCACCTGCTAGGGGCACTTTGCATCCACACAGCCATCCCAGCTTTTACAGATGAGGAACTGGAGGCTGGAGAGGTGAGTGCTTACTCAGTATGGAGCTGGTGGGGCTGGGAATCAGACCCAGGTCGGCCAGTGGGATTGGCGCAGCCGGAGTGGAGTGCAGCTCAGGCTGGGATCAGAGGGTCGGATGCAGCGTCTCTGGACCGGGAGTTTTGCACGAGGCGATTCTCGGGGCCCTGAGGCCCAGTGTGTGCTCACGGGTCTGTGTGAGCTTGAGCCCGCACCCCAGACCGGGTGGCCCTCGTGGCCTTCCAGGGCTAAAACAGCCATGATTTTGGGAACTGTGTGCCGGTTTAATTTTTAAGATTATTCTTGGTTTTGAGGCATCTGCTTTAGAATGTCACCTACTGTTTTGGACAAGTCTGAGCCTCTGTTCCTTCCACTCAGGGGTGGTGGGTGCTTGCCAAGCCCTCCAAATGGGGTCAGACTTGCTCCAGGTAACCTAGCAGGTCCCAGGTGGCCCTGGCCAGAAGCTAAGTCTTTCTTCGCCCCCCACTCCCCCCCCGACCCACCCCAGGGCTCCCTCCACCCCAGCGCAGAGAGAGATGTCACTGGTGGGCACGGCCGGAGCTCTGTGGGGGAGGGCCCCTGGGCCCCATCTTGCCCGACTTTGCCTCACTTCTACCAGCTGAGAGCCCTTTCGCTGAGACTATAGCTTTGATGGAAACGTCAGTGTCTCTGGGAGGGGAACAGCCAGTTGGAGGTCCTGCACATCACCCGCCAGCTCCTCCCTGCCTCCCCGTCACCCAGTTCATTGCTCACCTCTAGCTGGGATAGCTGTAGCTGCAGCAGCCCCTGAAACTCCTCCCCGACCTCAGCCTCTCCAGGAGCTGCTGGGACAGGCATTCTGTCGTGTACACCGGCCTGGCCTCAGCCTGCTCCTTCTGCCTGAAGACCTTCAGCCTGGTCCTCTCAGCATATTCCCTCTGCCTGTGCCACCTGGTGACGGCCCTGGGCACCCACAGCCACTGTCCCACAGAGGCCCCCTGAGACCCCTGACACCCTAGTGTCCTGGAAGCCCCTGCCCGGGGGGAGCTAGGATCCCACAATCCGAGGGGCCCCTGCTGGCTCATCCTTCCCGGGATCTCAATGACCATCAAGGTGCCCCCAGGTGGGTGCTTCCGGCCCCACTGTGCTGTGGGGAATGAACACAGAGGAGCTAAGTCTTGTGCCTGGGTTCACTCGGCTAGGGGGCAGGATGGGGCCGAGCTCTGTTTGGATCTGCCTGCTGGCTCTTTGACCCAGTGCCCAGGCTCAGTCTTCTGCTGTGCCAGCCCTGTGTGCAGAGGGAATCCGAGGCTGGGGTTGGGCAGCTGGCCCTAGGCCACACAGCCCGGTGCAGTTTGGAGGTGGCAGACTGGGAGTCAGACCCCAGCACTGGGGGCACAAAGGGGTCCCAGGCAGACCTGGCCCCACCATCCTGAGTTCACAGCTTGAGGTAGGGTGGGAGGTGGCTGGCACGGCTAGGATGGGCCTCAGGAGGGTCAGCCGGAACTGTGCTCCTGGCAGTGGGAAGGGCTGGAGGTGGGAAGCAGACTGTGTGTTCACGGCTCTGTGAGATGCCCGGGCTGTGGGGACGGCTCTAGAACGTGTGCTGAGGGGTCAACCTGAGAGGTTCTTTGGGCCCTGACGCCCCTTCTCAGGGAGGCCCTCCTGAGCCCGCAGCCCTGCATGTCTGTACCACCTGGATCCCCCACAGTGCCCAGCACGAGTGGTTCCCACCTGCACCGCCTGGCTCCCCCACAGCGCCTGCCACGTGCAGTTCCCTATGTCCCTGCTTTTCTGTTCACTGTGCTTCCCCCAGTGGACTGGGATTGCCTTGGGGCCCTGGCCTGGGCTGGCCCCTCTAAGTCAAGGAGTCACTGGTGAGTGACGAGCTGTTTTTAAAAGCCCCCTCTGACCTTGAGCCTCAGTTTCCTTATCTATAAAGTGGAGATGCTAATCCCACTCATCCCAGGAACTTGACAAGAAGACAACTAGACCAACCGTGGGCCCCAGGAAGTGCCCATAAACCGTCCAATGCACGGCCACAGACCTCGCTTTTGCTGATGGGCCTGCACGGTGTGGCTCAGAGAAGGGCAGAGACTTGACCTCGGCCACTTAGGAGACCACCCTGGAGCCCAGGGACTGGATGAGCCCCGGGGGCTCGGGGGAAGGATGAGCAGCTGTTGAGGGAAGAAGACGGGCAAGTGGGCAGGCCCAGCCTCCTGTGGGGCGCATTCCCGGTCCCTCGAGGTCACCAGCTGCTCCACGTCTGCCCCGCCGGCACCCTGGCTGCTGGCCAGTTCCCAGCCCGCTGCCCCCTCGGGACCCTGCCCCGCCGCCTTCTCACAGTGCAGCCCCAGTGCAAGCTTCACAGGGCTGGGGCCAGCTTCCAGGTCCATACTGGGGCTGGCAAGCAAGACTTCCCTGGGCCTCAGTTTCTCCACCTCTGAGGGGGAGAGGAAGCACCAGTGCTGCCGCAGAGGGCCTGAGCTGTGGGATGGCAGGAGGGCTACTCAGCAGAGAGAGAGTGGTGCTCGGAGCCCATCCCCACAAAGCCCCCACCCTGGCCCTGCCCCTGCCCCAGTGGTGGGAGGGTGGTGACTGAGACCCTAGAGCCTGCCAAGTGTCTGTGGGGTTCCCAACTCCATCCCTGGACTGGCCTGTGGGCCACCCTGCTGCCTTGCCAGGTGCGGAAATCCAGGCCCAGTTCTGGGCACCCAGCAGATGCTCCATGAGAGATGAACGGAGGGATGAATGAGTGAATGAATGAAATCCAGAGTTGGGTGGGTACCCAGACGCACAACTCCCCCTCATGCAGCTGGCCCAGTTCCCACCCGCGCTCTCCCTCGGGTCTCTGTTTTCTCATCTGAGAAATGTCTGCCTGTCTGGCAGGACCTGCTCTGAGCGCTCCCCAGCCTGGATTCAGAGGCAGTTTCTCTGCCTTTCCCCTCCCAATCCTGCCTGGCTAGGGGTGAGGACCCCTGCAGGGAGCAGCTCTGGAGCCTCCAGTCTGGGGAAGCTGGGGAGAGGGAGGACAGGGCCAGCCCACAGGGGCACTTACCACGCTTCACCCTGGCAGGCTGGAGTCAGGGAGTCCTCAGCTCTCAGCTCTGCAAGCAGCCTGGACCTCGCCTTCCTAGGGCCTGACGTCAGTCCAGCGCTTGGGGCTCCTTTTGGGCAAAGGCAGCAGGGTGGGGGCGGGGCAGGCTCCTTCCCCGCCCCCAGGAGGAGCCAAGGCTCCAAGCCCGAGGGAGGGTGCCTGGGCATCAGAGTCCCCACACTCACTGGAGACACGGGGAAACTGAGGCACAGAGGAATTGACCCTCAGCTGCACCATCCAGGAGTGGGGAAGGGGGAGAGAGTGGTACCTCCAGTCCCAGGGGCTGTGGGGGCCCAGGAGACGGTGGCTGGCACTGGTGTGTGCTGTGTGGGGTGGGAGGTGGGAGGTGGGAGGTGGGAGCACACTAGAGGGCCACACCAGCAGGGTTCCCGCATGGCTCTGTGTTTTGCATGTGTCCCGGGTCTGGCTGTGTCCGTGCATGCTCATGACAGAGAGCCTGCATGCCTGGCATCTGGGCCTGTTTGCGCCATGCACAGGTGGCACATGGCATATGGGCTTGGGTGTGTGGGAGGGACCTGGATGGGACCCGGGTCAGCAGGTGGGGAGAGCATGTGTGTGGGTCTTGCACCCCAGCACTGGAGGAAAAGTGAGCCCATTGACAGGCTTGATCCCAGAGGGCAGCCGGAGGGCCACACCCCCGGACGGCTTTGGAGCCGGAGTCTGTGGCCAGCCTGGGGTGGGGGCGGGGGGTGAGGTCAGGGAGTGGTCGGGGCCATGTACTGTCGTCTCCTCTCTTTCCCATCCCGGGTGCTTCTGCTCACACTCACACTCTCATCTTCGAGCCGCCTAAGCACCGAGTGCCTGCTGAGTGGGCTGTGCTGGGCACCGGAGACTCAGGGAAGGCTCCCCAGAGGAGGTGCTGGGCCTCCCTGATGAGCTCAGGCTAGTGTGATGCAGACCAACAGAGAGTAGGTGGGCCCTGGGGTCCTGACCCAGCCTGCTAGGGAGGGAAGCAGTCTGGGAGGGCTTCCTGGAGGGGGCAGAGGGAGACGTAACAAGAGGCAGGCAGCCTAGATGGGCAGACGGACAGGAGATCATCAGAATAGTTCCTGGGGAGCAAAGCTGGGAGTGGACAGGGGACTTCCACACTAAGTCTCAGCAGCCCCTACGCGCACTAGAGTGCTGGAGCTGAGCCTGTAGGCCGTGGGAGCCATTGAGAGTTCTGGGAGAGGATGGTTTCTTCACTCTGGAGCAACCTCCCCGCTGCCGCTGGGCTGAGCCCACAGGCTGCAGTGATCTCATTTAGAACACTATTGTGTCTGTTTTAGCTGGGGAAACTGAGGCCCAGAAAGGCACAGGAGTCTCTGGCCATCAGCCTTTCACACTCTCTGGGCCAGCACTGGCTCCTGACAGGCAGGGTGAGGTCAGAGTGTGGGGTGTGGATGGGGCCAGCCCTGCCACACTCCCCTGAGTCTCAGCCTACAGAATGGGCCAGCAGGGCCACAGGGGAATGCTGGGTCCAGAGACCATGGAACTTGCCAAGTTGGCCTCACCTTTTATACATGAGGAGACCAAGGCCGGAGAGGGGTTCTGCTTCCAAAGCTCCGACGCAGCTGAACTCCACGCCAGCCTTCCCGCCACCTGGGCAGGTGCCCCCTTCATGCCCTGGCCTTCTTGGGGCCGGCCAGGTTGTGGCTGGGAAGGGTGCTTCACATCATCCAGGTCTCCAGGTCCACCCAGCGCCAGCTCAGGAAGTGCAGGGTGAGTGGGGTGCTGGGTGAGATTCTGGGTGAGTGGGGTGCTGGGTGAGTGGGGTGAGGTACTGGGTGAGTGGGGTGCTCGTTGAGTGGGGTGTTGGGTGAGTGGGGTGCGCGGTGAGTGGGGTGTGGGGTGAGTGGGGTGCTGCGAGTGGGGTGAGTGGGGTGCTGGGTGAGTGGGGTGCTGCATGAGTGGGGTGAGGTACTGGGTGAGTAAGGTGCTCGGTGAGTGGGGTGCTCGGTGAGGGGGGTGCTCGGTGAGGGGGTGCTCGGTGAGGGGGGTGCTCGGTGAGGGGGGTGCGGGGTGAGGGGGGTGCGGGGTTAGGGGGGTGCTGGGTGAATGAGGTGCTGGGTGAGTGAGGTGCTGAGTGAGTGGGGTTTGGGGTGAGGGGCGGGGTGAGTGGGGTGCTGGGTGAGTGGGGTGCAGGGTGAGCGGGGTGCAGGGTGAGCGGGGTGCAGGGTGAGCGGGGGGCGGGATGAGTGAGGTTCTGGGTGAGTGAGGTTCTGGGTGAGTGGGGTGCTGTGTGAGTGGGGTGCTGTGTGAGTGGGGTGCTGTGTGAGTGGGGTTCGGGTGAGTGAGGGGCGGGTTGAGTGAGGTGCTGGGTGAGTGGGGTGCTGCATGACTGGGGTGTTGGGTGAGGTGCTGGGTGAGCGGGGTGCTGGGTGAGTGCGGTGCTGGGTGAGTGCGGTGCTGGGTGAGTGGGGTGTGGGGTGAGGTGCTGGGTGAGTGAGGTGCTGAGTGAGTGGGGTGCTGAGTGGGGTGCTGGGTGAGGTGCTGGGTGAGCAGGGTACTGGGTGAGGTCCTGAGTGAGTGGGGTGCAGGGTGAGTGAGGGGCGGGATGAGTGAGGTTCTGGGTGAGTGGGGTGCTGGGTGAGTGGGGTGCTGGGTGAGTGGGGAGCTGGATGAGTAGGGTGCTGGGTGAGGGGCGGGGTGAGTGGGGTGCAGGGTGAGTGAGGGGCGGGATGAGTGAGGTTCTGGGTGAGTGGGGTGCTGGGTGAGTGGGGTGCTGGGTGAGTGGGGTGCTGGGTGAGTGGGGTGCTGGGTGAGTGGGGTGCTGGGTGAGTGGCGTGCTGGGTGAGTGGTGGGTTCCCCCAAGCAGAGACAGCAGGAGGAGGATTACCACCTTGGGGGCTTCCCATATGTCCCGTTCCACCTGGCCTGTGTCTGGACTAGCCCCATCATCCTGCTCGTCTCCTGGTGAGGGTTCCTGAAGAGAGCAAGGGGATTAAGTCCCTCCCCTCCCTCGGTCGCACACAGCTGGGCCCTGAAAAGTCAGGTGGGAACATGGGAGCTCGAAGGCCAGGCCACTGGGTTCCCACCATCCCAGATCTTCCACTTGGGGTTTGAGGAGGCGGCCAAGCCTCTGGGGTCTGACCCACATTGGTGCTGCTGGGACAATAGACTCCCCAGGGAGTTGGAGAGAGGAGGTCCCCAGGGTCCTCTCAGGGACTTGGTCCTGCTCCCTCCCTTTGTGGCCTCCTCTGACACTTGGCCCAGCCAGGGAGGGGCTCTAGTGGGATCAGAACATGTGCTAGGGCAAGCACAGTTCCAGTGGGCTTGGTGGCGGGGGTTGTGGTGGCCATGTGGACCTTGCTTGGCACACCTTATCCCTGGAACACAAAACAGGGCCGAGTATGGGGTCCCACTGCGTGGTGCCCTGCAGGGATGTGACTCGGTTGAAATCACGGGTGCAGCAGGTCAGTCACTCAGCAGGCAGTGCCCACCGATGCAAACCTGTAACAGCTGCCACTCGCTGAGTGCTTCCGGAGTGCTGGGCACAGGGGAAGATGATTAATCCCCCAAATCACCTTATAATGGGCACCCCGTTCCCATCTGCAGAAGAGGAAAGGGAGGCTCGGGAGGTAAAGTCACTTGTCCAAGGTCACACAGCTAGGAGGGTGGAGCTGGGAACAGGCCTGGAGTCTCTCACCCTTTCAGAGCCCCCACATTGCCCTGCTGAGCCAGGCCTGCTTTCTCTCTGGAAGCTCCAGGAACCCAGCCTCTGGGGAACTGTGGCAAGGACCCCAGCCTCTGGGGAACTGTGGCAAGGACCCCAAGGCCGGCCAGGAACCTCAGGGCAGAGAGGGTGGGGTCTGAGATCCCTCTTGGGCCCAGGCACCTGCCTGGGGTGGCCCCCACAAGCTGGCTGGGCTGGGCTAGGCTAAGCTGCAACTCCCTCCAGAGTCGGCCCAGTCCACCCAGGTCAAGAACAAGCCACGTCCGCAGCAGGGCTCGGGACCTGCTTTCTATTTCAGCCCCCAACGGCCCCTTAGGATGGGAATAACTGTGTCTGTCTGTGTCTGTCTGCTCGGCAGGCCTTAGAGGGGTGGTCCTGGGCACCCCAACTCTCCTGACCTTGGCTGTCTCGCTGGCCCAGGAGTGGGGAGCATGGGTGTCCGGGGTGGCGTCTGTGTGGGGATGCTGCAGTGACAGCTGCTGTTCTCTGCCCCACCCTCCACCTTCCCTCATAGCAACGGGCTTTGGTCACTGTGAGTGGCCTAGGCCTGCACATGCCAAGAGCTACTGGCAGGACATCTGGCACTGGTGGGCAGGGGAACTGGTGACCTCTAAGGAGCAGGACGTGGAGACCCAGGCTCTGAGCTCTGAACTCTCTGGCTCAGAAGTTCTGTGATCCCAAACTTTTACAAAGTTGCTTGGGTTTAGGGTTTCTGGGACAAGCCCACCCCGGCACTGGCCACCAGCTCAAAACAGGACCGAAAACAGGACTCAAACTCTCTCCTCACCACCTCTGCAGAAGCCTGAGCCTCCCACCTGCACAGCGCTGCCCGCTGCTCTCTCCACCTAGAATGCCTTTCCCACAGGTGCAAACCCACCTCTAGCTGCCAGGCCGTCTCTTCCAGGAAGCCTGCCTGCTGGTTTGTCTTAGCCCTGAATTCTGGGGCAGTCTGGGCCTGGATCATCTGCTGGGATTTTTCTGGGCCAAGTTTGTCTCCAGCCAGATGTTTGACTTCTCTGAGACAGGACCAGTGTCATCTTCCTCCTCTCTGTTGCTGAGCCTATGGGAAGGTAAACAGTAGGAGCTCAATAAATGCAAATGTCTACTCATCTTAAAAATGTGTGGGGAGGGCAGGGCTCCAGGCTGGCATGGCAACATTGCAGGCACCTGGGCCCCTATTCTGCCTGTAGAAACTTCCCCGCAGAGCCTTCCTGGGTGGTACACACTGCTCTTACATGTGGGAAGTTCTTCCTCGTTCCTAACCTTATTCCTTCCTGCTGCAGCTTCACCTCCTTCTGGCTGGGTTTTGAGGATCCTAAGAACTGGACCTGCATCCTGCCCTCTCCTCCTAGGGGCCAGGAGACCACCTCTTGGTGAGTGGAAGGGATTTGATGGTCTTCGGGGGTGGTAGTGGGGGGATATACTGTCGATATTACCTTCACTATTACAAGCAAGGAAACAAAAGCTCTGGGAGGTGGGGCCAGGATTTGAACTATGCTGGTGAGCCAGGGTCTCAGACTGGCCCCGTGGCTGTGAGCCTCACATTTCTCTGTGCAGAGACCCTCCTGCAGTGGGTTCCTCCCCTCCTCTCTGAGGATTGCCCCTCCCTCCTGGGGGAGCCCTGGGCAAGTCCCAGCCTCTCTCCTTCCTACCTGGGTCTGTCCATCTGGGCAGTGGGAGTGCAACCCCAGTGAGGTGGAGGAGTCAGGGCCACTATTTATAGAGGCCTGTTGCCTCTGCCGACTGCCTGCCGCCCTGGAGGAGTGCTCGGGAATGGGAGGAGAGACGCTGTTGTTGGCGGGATAGGCCACTTTCCAGAGGGCTGGTGCCAAATCTCCTGGTCAGCAGGCGGGGGAGGGCGCTGGGAACCGAGCAAAGGGGAGTGAAAGACACCCAACGATGGGTAGTTCCAGCAGGGTAGGGAGGGCCCTGGTGGGGGCTGCAGAGCAGATCTCAGTGTCCCTGCTGAAGCCCTAACCCAGGATCCCGAAATCCAAACTGCTCTGAGATAGGGAGGCATTTAGGTAGGTTTGACGCAAACCCACTCAGCTGTGTAGACTGACTGGTCCCAGCCCAGGGGTAGTCCCAATCCATTTGTCCCTCCCATGTGTAGATCCACCAAGGCTGGTGGCGGAAGTGTGACCGCGCACAGCGGAGGTGCTTCCCAGACCCCATGGGGTGCGTGACGTCCAGCAGGTGCGCCTCACTCTTTCAGAACCAAGTCCTGAAGGGCACACAGCCTTGTAAGTTTCTACAAGCCACTGTGAACCTGATTCTCCTGCGTTTTACAGACAGGTAAACTGAGGTTGGAGAAGGTATTGGTGGGTGGAGGGGCGTGTCCTGGGGCTGGGACTAGGCCTTGCTGGTGGGGCCCAGTTTGAGGTTGTCCCAAGAGCTGTGGAGCCTCTCACTAAGGAATAGCCTTCCCCGTCTCTGCTACCTGCTATGGTCGGCCTGTTCTGTCCTGAGTTGTCTTCCTGGGGGCCCCCCAGCGGGGCTCAAGCCTTGCTGGCAGCCCTAGCTCCACCCACCTCTTGACCCTACCGGCCGCTGTTCCATTGTTCACTGTCTGTCCATCCAGGGCACAGACCCTCTCTGTCCCCAGCCCCATGGGCGCTGATCCAGGAGGGGCTACCTCCTCCAACCCCCAACTCTGTCACTGCTCCTCTAGGGCACCAGCTGAGGCAGGTCCTCAGGTGCTTTGGAGGTGGGAATGAGAACCAGGTGCAAAGTCTAAGCTGCCCGGGCTCAGGTCCCAGCCTGGCAGCTGACCAAGGCCAGGGCTCCATGGCTCGGAGCCTCAGCTGGCTCACTTGGAGTCGAGAGCATTGACCTCTCTGTCCTGATCAACTCATGGGGCCATATGGGGGTCAAGTGTGAGGTCTGGGTCAGGGCTCAGCCTGTGACCAGGGTCAGGGCCACTGTGTGACCAGGATCAGGGCTCAGGCTGTGACTAAAACCAAGGATCAGTGTGTCTAGGATCAGGGTTCAGTGCATGAGCAGGATCAGGGTTCAGTGCGTGAGCGGGATCAGGGCTCAGTGCGTGAGCGGGATCAGGGCTCAGCGCGTGAGCGGGATCAGGGCTCAGCGCGTGAGCGGGATCAGGGCTCAGTGCGTGAGCGGGATCAGGGCTCAGTGCGTGAGCGGGATCAGGGCTCAGTGCATGAGTGGGGTCAAGGCTCATTCTCTGGCTGGAGTCAGCAGTCAGGGCACACAGCCCGATGCAGGTGACACCCCATCTACCCTGGCACCCTTAAAGCCTCTCATAGACCAGGTGGCACTACATTGAGCATTTCTCGTGACCTCTGTGCCCTGTCCCGGGCCAGGGGTGGGGGTCCTCTTTCTGGTGAGGGATGGGGAGGTGCTCGAAGTCCCCTCCCAGACGCCCTGTGCGTCTGTCTTTCTCGAGGTGGAGCTGCTGGGGTCTGGGATCTAGCAGGCCTGCCTGTGGAAGGCCCAAGGCCACTTCCTGCTTATGAGGTGTGTCAGAAAGAAAGAGAGCAGGCCTGGAAGGTGCTTAGTGGGTGGGAGCGCTGAAACTTGGGGAGGAGGTGAGGGGCCTGGGTGGGGCAGGCATGTTCCCAGGATGCAGGGTGGCTGCCCATGGCCAGGGATGCCTGTGGATGACTAGCTCCCCAGTTCCCATCCTGCCCGGGCCTCTGTTTTTGGAGAGGGTCACAGTGAGGGTATGGGTTTCAGGCCCTGCATTCCCTCTGATGAGCTGGACTCTGGGCTCAGGCCCTCACTCCCCCCACCCCCCACCCAGCTCCGCTCTCAGGAAATGAGCCTTGTGCCCACACTGGGCACTGTCCCTGACCCTGCGACTCAGGCCTTTCTCTGTGGGGGTGTGAGAGCCTTGAGTCTGACAGGAAACGAGGCAGCAGATTCACAAACACAAAGGGACAAATGGCTGTCATGATAGCGATGGCGGCGATGGCAGCATCCTCATGACAGCAGCCCTGCAGCTGGGCACGGAGCCACCTGTGCTGTTCACCCGAGGGGCGGTCATGCAGGTGCACGTGAGAAACTCCGAAGACCCCAGCCAGACCCTGCGGGGCCCCATCCCCAAAGGCCTTGCCTGGCGTGGCAGATGGGATGAAGGTCCCGGTCAGTGGAGGAGGAGGTGGGGCTTCCTGGAGAGAAGGGAGGAGCGACCCCACTGGTGGGTAGTAGGAGGGGCAGTTGGCCTCAGGGGGGAGTCACACTGAGGGACCGTTCTGGCTGGGGGCAGGGGCAGGACAGTTGGGGGTGGACTACTGTGGACTGTGTCTAGAAGCAGATGCCTGTGGGTGTTTGGGGAGCAGGCAGGCAGGGCATGGCTGTGGATAGGGAAGGGGGTGTGGCCCTCTCAGACCCAGCAAGGACCCTGGGGTGCTGGCCACCAGTCCCGCCTGTCTCCACCAGGCACCTGTGTGTGCAGTGGGTGGACAGTTGGGTCACTTGAAAACATTCTCCAAGAGGAAGCTCTTAGAGTCTTTCCTCCCTTTAGCTGGGAGGCTCCCCACATCCTTTGATTCAGAGCCTGGATCTGGGTCCTGGGCAGCTCTAGTGGCTTCACGAGCCCCTAGACTTGGTGTGTGTGCAGTTGCCCATGTCTGTGCCACAAGGGGCCATCGGGACTGTCAAGGGTCCGAAACCCACGTGGGTTAGAACCGTGGCGTGGTTCAGTCCCGCTCTGTGCAGGTGGGGCAGACAGCCCTCGAAGTGACCCTGAGAGCTACAGGGTTGGACCCAGGTCAGCTGCTGGAAGAGCTTCTCCGCCCTCATGCCCAGATCCTCCAGGGGCTGATTTCTGTCTGCAGCCTGGTGGCCTGGAGGTCACAGAGACTGGGATGGGACCTCAGATGAGCCCCCCAACATCCAAAGAGAAATGGGTTGCGGACGATCCACCTCATGTGTCCAGCCGACCATGCATCTACCTGTCCTTCTCTGGGACCCTGGCAGAGAAGGCCGTCAGGGGCTGGACGCCACTGTCGGGGCTTGGTTCCAGGTCTCAGCATCAGGTGGCTTTTGTGCTTCACCTTTGTGTCTCCTGGCCGTGTGTGGCATCTGCACGGTGAGCTTGGCATGTCCTTTTCTTCCTCAAGGAATAGCAAAAGGCTGCCTGCAGTGACTGGAAGCAACTCTCGCAGGACACGAGCAAAGATTTGTTCTGGGCAGGGGGAAGCAGGTGACTGCGAATGGCTTCTTTCCACGGATTTGTACTTATTATTCATTTCTAAAAAATAAAATATAAATATTAACACAGAAACCTCTCTGCCCTCTCATTGCTCAGTCAGCCCCTCGTGGGTCACCAACACTGCATCTCACCATTGCGCCCCTATACCGGCAGGCAGAAATGTGTAGCTGGATGCCAACTTCTCTTTCTGGGTTGTGGGTGAGGGTGGCAGGTGGAGAGAAGCCCTGGGGCACAGCTGCCCCATCCCTGGCTGGTCCCTGGCAGGCATCACCAATCAATGAGGCTCTTGCTCCCCAGGAGGCTGGATGGACTGCCACCCCCACCCCCGCCCTGGCCCGCTGGGCAGCTGGCCCAGTGGACCAGCATAGCAGGCAGTGTGGCCCCAACTGGATGGGGTCCAGACTCCTTAATTTACCCACGAAAAGCCTGAAGCCCAGAGGCATGGGAATTGCCAAAATCCCACAAGTGTTCAAGGCCAGCCTGCCCCTGGCTCAGTGTTCTTCCTGCTGGGAGCTGGGCCATGGGACCTGCAATTCCTCACTCTGCATCTGGGTCCATCTGGGTGGGACTGCCCGGCAGGGTGAGGAAGGCTCCCAGCACTATCCACTGTCCAGGGGAATGCTTCATGTGTCATGTCCTCCATCTGCACAGGGGCAGGGAAGGGGAGAAGCACCTCCCTGCCCACCAGAGCTGCCTCCCCAAGAGCCCCAGCCCCAGGAACCAACCCCCCTATCCGAGGCATGCCGGGATCCAGCCTTTACCCAAGGGCCTGGGCATTGCAGCTCAGAGGCTTGAGATGAGGACCCTGGGCCACCCACGCCAGCACACAAGTCATACAAGTCAGGAGGGGGATGTGGCCCTGAGGACTGCCGGTCTGATAAGGACAGTATCTGCCCTGGGACCCCGATCTGAGGGAGGAGGCAACAGAAAAATGACTAATCAATGGGTGATGGGGACATTTTGGAATGGCAGATTTGGATCTCAACCCAGGCCCCACCATCTGCCACCAGAGGCAAGTTACTCAGCCTCCCCGTGCCTCAGTTTCCCCATCTGCATAGTGAGGACAGCAATGTTTGGGGCTGTGTGAGGAGTAAATGAGGCAACAGTTGTGTGGGGTCAAGTGAGCCTGTGTGCACTCACGCCTGCCTGCGCATCAGAACCGCCGGGATGTCCGGGCCTGGCCCAGGGCTGACTTTAGCTATCTGGGCAGAGGCCTCATTCTCAGCACTTTTTTCCCCCGAGGAGTCTCACTCTGTCACCCAGGCTGGAGTGCAGTGGCATGATCTTGGTTCACTGCAACCTCCACCTCCAGGGTTCAAGCGATTCTCCTGCCTCAGCCTTCCGAGTAGCTGGGACTACAGGTGCCTGCCATCACGGCTGGCTAATGTTTGTATTTTTAGTAGAGATGGGGTTTTGCCATGTCGGCCAGCTGTTTTCGAACTCCTGACCTCAGGCCATATGCCCACCTCAGCCTCCCAAAGTGGTGGGATTACAGGCTTGAGCCACTGTGCCCAGCCGGTCATCTGCCATGATTCTGTGCAGCCAGGGTGGCTGTGCCAGAGCCAGCTTTTGGCTTCTGCCGGCACACCGAGATGCCAGTCCAAGTGAATACCAAGGGTCTGCCTGCTTGTTTCCCACTGCCAGCCTACGGTCAGGCTCCCACCGAGTAATGCCCTGAGCCCAGTCTCAAGTAGATGGCGTCAGTTTCCATGTGTCCCTTCATTCATTCAGAAACAAATGGGCTTTACTTTATCTGAGGCCTTGTAGACAATTATTTTTTCCCTCTGTAAACCAAGCCCCATTTAAATCCCATCCAAATCCCTCCAGCCTGGGCCCCCGCCGCCTGTGAGCCTGCTCCCCATCTCCGGCGGAGCAGGTTTGTTTAAGACCCGCTGACACTTCTTCTCCTGCTGCCTCGGTGTGTTTACACTGAGGCCGTCAGCAGAAACTCCAGGTGGGGGAGGGAGGCCGGATACGGGCAGGGACCACGGGGGACTCGGGGCACCCTCTCCACACAGTGTCTTCGGCTGCCCTGTTCCCAGGCTTGTCCGCATTCTCACAGGTGAGGCCTCGGAGGTCACTCAGCAGGCCAGGGGCAGTGCTGAGGGGAGGCCTCAGGCTGCTAAGAGGAGCAAGCCTGGAAAACTTTTTGGAGGAGGGGCCGCCTGAACTGGTTTTCTGTGAAGATAGGGGAGCAAACCTGCCTGCCATGTACTGAATGGCATGACTGGCAGAGAGGAAACCGCAGGCAGCGGCCAGAGGGCTTGAAGTGCCATGGCCGTCCACGGGGAGGGGAGCGGCCAGATGCTGGCAGCGTGGGCAGGGGAGGCTCTGGGCCAGTGTCTGGGTGTGAGTCCTGCCACCGCCACTGCTGGCTGAGTGGCCCTTGGGCATGTTACTTAACTTCCCCTTGCCTGGGTTGCCTCCTCTCTCAAGGGAGTAATCATATTAACTTTCACGGTCGTTGCACACAACACAAAATCCACCATGTTAAAGAGTGACATCATCTAGGGACACAGAGCTTAGAATGCCATACTCAGGAGTTGGGGCTCTGCCCTATAGGCAGTAGGGAGTTATGGCAAGTGTTTGAGCAGTGCTGGAGCTGGGATTCCTGAGGATCTGAGCTCCCAAAGCCTTTTCTGCATGGCTGGGTTGTGAGGGTTTTACATTGTCACCTCTGACCAATCACAGATGGGCTACCCTCTCTCCTGGCCAATGATTGGTTCAGGGTGGGTTAGCCTAGCTGGCTTTGGGCCAATGAGAGGTGACCAGAAGCTTATTGTGGGTTTTGAGCGCTCTCCTGTCCCAGGATAGACAGGCAGCCTTTTTATGAGCATGAGGGGAGCCTGCCTGAGAATAAGGGTGGGGAAAAAATCTTAGAGGCACAGCTGGGTGTGGTCACCCTATCCTGGAGCCCACAGTCCCTCTGTACTTCCTGTTATGTGAGATCCTAAATTTCCTTACCAGGAACCCAGGGAAGTCTGGGATTCCGTCACTTGCTTCTCCAAGTACCCAGTGTCCATGTGGCCCAGAGAGCCCTCCTACAGCCTGGAGCCACTTGCATCCGTCCCTGCTGAAAATCGCCAGGAGCTCCCACCCTTGGTGAGGAAGCCTAGCAGGAAGCCTAGCCAGGCCCCCACAGCCTGTGCCTCCCACTGAGGGCTCTGCCAGGCCCTGACTATCAACACACCAGGTACAAGTGTGCTGCGGGCCGTCGCACTGCTGCTCTTACTTCAGGCTGGCCACGGCTCACCTCGTTGAGGGCCCAGCTCACATGTTGGCCCCTTAGGGCAGGTGAGTGGCCAGGACCATCTGGGTTTGCTGCAGCCACACGAGCCCCTGATTGCTCTGTAGCCTTAGCGATGGTGGAGTGAGTCTCTGGATGCCATGAATGCAGGTCGGTGTGGCAGGGGATGGGGCTCTCGCCCCTTGATGGCCTGGGGACCTGAATGGCGGCAGCTCTGCCACTGCCTGCAGCCGCTGTGGTCTCAACATAGGGCCTCAGGTCCACGGTGGTGGGGGAAGAGTGGAAGAATTGGCACTGGTTCCTAAAAGTGCCCGTCACATTCATCCCTTCTACTCACATTCCAGGGACCACAGTGTCACTGCTGGCCAGGCCTAATACAAGGGGGCGTGACCCCAAGCCCGGAAGGGGCTGGCGCACAGCAGTGGTGTCCTGGCCACCCAGTCCCTGTGAGCGGCCTCTCCCTCCACAATGGCGTCCTGTTCTTATTCAGGAAAGATGCGTGCAACCCGGCCTCAGTCAGCACATTCGCAGGTGCCGCAAAGAAAAATCAGCACTGAGACAAAGGATCTTTCAGCAACGCAATCTTTACTTCCTGGACTGTGGGAAGGGTACTCCCAGTAGCCATCGTGCCACAAGAATATCTATTTCCAACTGGGTGGAGCCCCATCATCTCTGTGTGTTCCCAAAACACTTCCATCACCCAAAACGGCAACCACCATCCTGCGCTCAGCTCTAGGATCTGTCAACTCCAGGCATTTTGTGTAAATGGAAGCATGGAATATACAGTCTGTCGTGTCTGGCTTCTTTCACTCAGCCTCGTGTTCTCATGAATCATCCACACTGCAGCGTGGATCAGAGCGTCATTCTTCACAGCTGCATGCTGCTCCACCGTAGAAATGCGCTACCAGTGACGGCTGACTGACATTTGCTGTTTCCGGGATTTGGCTGTTGTGAATAGGGCTGCTATGCACGGTCACATGCTAGTTTTTGAGTCCTGGCTTTCAATTCTTTTGGATACCTAGGCCTCATCCCACTCAATTCCCTAATTGATCCCACTCCAGGGTTACTTGCTCCCACTGTGCCTGTTTTCCCCTGCCTGAACGGGGAATGTTGCTGGTCCCTGCCTCAGGTGGTGTGTCCTGCAGGGAGGGGAACCAGCTGCCATCCATGCACGTGCCTGGCCGTGCTCACATCATCTTCCTGTCGTTCCTTCCTTGTTCACTGACCCCTCCCTGACGTGGCCGGAGGATGGGGCCTGGCACAGGCCTGACATGCAGGAGGGTTTGGCTGATGCTTGCTGGTAAATAAGCGCTCCAACTTGGAGCTCCTCCCTGTGGGGTTTTGTTTACAAGAAGAAATCTGCCAAGCTGGCTGTGAGGCACATGCCACAGTCCAAGCTACAGGGCTGAGGCAGGAGGAGCGCCCAAGCCCAGGAGTTAGAGGCTGCAGTGAGCCATGACTACAGTACTGCACTCCAGCCTGCGCGACAGAGCCAGACCCTGTCTCTCAAACAACCCTGTTGCCGAAACGTAGAAAGTGGAGTGGGCGCCAGACTGGCGGTTCCACTTCCTCAGCTGGCACTGCCCACATGCTCCCAGGGCCAGAGGTCGGGGATCAGGCTGGCTCTGGGCAGGGGGCTGTGTGTGCCCTGGCAGGTCACTCCTCCCTGAGCCAGGAGCGAGGTGAAGGTGGCCACAGCAACAGGCCGTGTTTGGACGCAGCGGGTGGGGCTGGCTCACACTGGGTTCTTCTGTGCCTCATAAATCAGCTCCAAAGAAAATTCCCCAAAAGGAGTTTCAGCTGCTGCCAAGCCCAGGCCAGCAGGCTGGTCTCCTGAGGGGCGGGGAATCTCCTCTCCTCATTGACCACCTGGAGTCCCCGGAGAGGCTTGGTTACTCTCCCAGGGTGGGATCCACTTTTGACTGTTCTCTAAGCCGTGCTGGAAATGTGGGAGTCCCCCCGCCAAGCCCCACACCCTGTTCTAAACTCCCTTGAGCAATCGCCCAGCTCCAGCCTCTCTCTCAACGTGGACCCCAAGAGCATCTTCAGCACCCAGGCTGACGGTGGCTAAGCGCGCTGGCATCAGGGGCTCCTGCGTTTTCTTGGTGTTTGGCTCTGGGACTGCCACTGCCCTTGCAGGCACCCGGCTTCTACTGCTAGCGTCCTCCTGTGGTTCCTTGGCTGGTTCCCCAACCCCTCCCTGACGTGGCCAGGGGACAGGGTCTGCTGTCGCCTTGTGCTGGCACAGGCCCAGCACGCAAGAGGTGTGTGATGCTTGCTGGAGAGAGGAATACACCACAGCTAGAACCTGGGATTCCTCATGGGGTTCTGTTTGCAAGAAGAAACACCGAGACCAGCTCGGCCGCAGAAACCCCACCCAGGTGGTGCTGAAGGCATTGAGAAGCAGACACCCAGGAAGAACAGCAAAGTGGGACTCTGGGGCCAGCAGCCTCCACCAGCTGAGAGCCTCAGGGGCTGACGCATTCCGGGCTGAGGGCCTGGAGCAGACGCTGGCCCAGGCATTTATTCTCTCTGAACAGGTGCTAATTGTTAACAAACAGGTGGTCTGTGTTTTCTCACAGAACCAAGATAAATTAGGGAGGCATCTGGTGCCTGCTTACCACTGATCACAGATGAACCAGAAAGCATTCTTCACGAGGGAGCCCTGGGGGCAGGTCACATATCCCCGCTGAAAGAATTGTTTTCACCAGTGTATGGCATCCGTGGACTGTTCTGCCGCTTTAGAATGCTCCAAGCAGTTTTCCACTTGTGTGGGGGCGGCCACGTTTTCTTTGCCATGTTCTCAGCAAACAATATACTTTATCATACAGTCAGCTCCGAGGAGGCCCGTCATTGCAGACGGGGACTGTGATGATTGGGAGGTGACTCAGGGAGGCCACTTCTCCAGCCCGGCGGGCTGTAATCTGATGTCCATGAGGACTCTCCTAGTGACTGGCGGGGCGTGGCCACCTGAGCTGAGAGGCAGAGAGGGTCCTTGGCCAGCTGCCCTGCCCTCTTCTGGGCCAGTGTGCACCCCCGTTTAAGGCACTGTTCAAGTTCAGCACGTGTCCGCTGATGGGTACCTGTCAAGCGGTACTTTTGGCAATGGTGGCTCCCTGGGAATGAAGGCTTTTTCCTGGGAAAAGGCCCCACAGGGGTGGTCAGCAGCCCTGAGGACGTGCTGTGAGACCCATGGCCCTCCCTGACTCCAGAGCAGCCGGGAAGGTGGGACTCCAGCGAGCCATGCGACCCCCACTGGTGTCTTCGTCCCTGCGTCTCACACGGGGCCTCACTCAGCTCCTGTCCCTGAGTGCCCACTGCTGGGGACGAAGGAGATGGCAACTGCTGATGGATCCCAGGCCAGTGGAGAAGACAGACGTGCACATGGGCGGTGGGGAGGGAGATATGAGGGGTTGTTGGGCCAGGCTGGAGGCTGCTCCTGCAGGGCCCCGTCCCAGGGTGAGAGGGTTGGGGACTCAGGTTTCCTCAGCCTGGACCTGCCGGGTCTTGGGCAGCATCAGTGTTTGGGCCCCACGACCTCAGGGGAGGGTCACTCTGTCCCCCACCCGGTTCCCCACAGGGGCTCAGCATGCAGGCTCAGCATACACGGGCATGGGGGCCTGGCCCCACATTCCCTGCTGCTGGGCAAGTCACAGCCTGCCTGGGCCTGGGTCCCTGGGTGTGGGCCAGCTGCTCTGCCCTCCTCTGGGCCTGCCGGGGACATCTGGACCCTCTGCACCGTTGCATCCCTGGAGTCAGCCCTGCTTTGCCCGCTATGGGGGCACGGAGCTCCCTAACTCAACCTTCCCAACAGGCCTCAGCTGCTAAGAAGTGGGAGGCACAGGGCCCAGGCACCAGGCCCCTCTCATCCTTTTCCCCAGCATCTTCTGCCTCCTCCCCTTCTCTACTTCCCCTTCACCTCCTTCCTCTCTCCCTCCCTCCCTGGCTCCTTTCTCTCTCTCATCTCCCTGTCTCCCTCCCTCCCTCTCCACCCCCTTTCCCCTCCCTCTCCCTCCCTCTCTCCCTCCCTCTCCCTCTCCCCCTCCTTCTCCCTTCCCTCCCTCCCTCTCCCTTTCCCCCTTCCTCTCTTTCCCTTTCCCCCTCCCTCTCTTTCCCTTTCCCCCTCCCTCTCTTTCCCTTTCCCCCTCCCTCTCTTTCCCTTTCCCCCTCCCTCTCTTTCCCTTTCCCCCTCCCTCTCTTTCCCTTTCCCCTCCCTCATCCTCCTCCCCTTCTTCCTTCTGTTCCTCAGTCTCCTCCCCCTGTCCCCTCTCTGCCTTCCTCATCTCTCCTCTCTCCTCCTCAGCTCAGGGAGCTTCACTGAATCTGGAAAGAACAGGGGAAAACAGCCGCATCACAAATTCTCCAAGTTGTTCTTGGATTGAGGGTTGGGAACTTCAATGCCAGAAGCAGGGAGGTTTTCCTGGTTTGGTGGCGGTCTCTGAGCTCTGTGGGCCCCTCCAGGGTCTACGAGGTCCCCAGAAAATGAGGCTGGATGAGAGCTCTGTCAGTGCCCTTGCGTAGAAGTACACACAACGGGCTTCAGGACCAGCTGGACACCCACGCCCAGGGTACAGGGGAGAGGGGTGTTTTGAGCCTGGGTGGGTGGGTTGGACAGGCCCCGGTGGAAGGCCACTCCCCACTCCCCTGGAGACCTCCCGTGGGGCCTGCCCTCTGCAGACGGAGGTTTGCCTAGGTCACATGGAGGGGCGAGCTTGCTGAGACCCAGCTGGCGGTCTTCCTGCAGCCCAGCCTGTCGATCCCTGAAGCCCAGCCCATCGCTCCCCACAGCCCAGCCTGTCGCTTCCCGCTTGCTAGTGTTCTGGGCTGCACCTGTGCAGGGATCTCGTCCTCCCTCTTGGGGACTGCGGGGTGAGGAGCCAGACCCCAGCTACGGCTCTGCCTCTCACCCTGAATGGGGTGCTGCAGGGCTGGCATGTGGCTGCTTTTTGCTGCTGTCTCCCCTGAATCCCAGCAAATGAGGCCAGGCCCAGATGGGGGCTGCAGGCAGGACCAAATATATAATTTCAGGGGCCTGGGGCAAAAATGGAAAGGCAGGTCTCTCATTCAAAAATGTTTAACCTTGCTCTACATCTACAGCAGAGCCTTAGACCTGGCTGAGGGCGGTACCTGGGACTTGAACCTAGGTGGCACCTGGTGCAGCGGCCCTGCCCACAGGCCCCACAAGGGGGCGCCCATGTGACGTGCCTGAGGCCAGTGCCCCAAAGCCCGCCTGCTGGCCCGCCCTGACCCTCCCGGGCCTCCTCACTGGCCGGACCGCCTGTGGGCGGTGGTCCTCCAGGAGCTGGGGGCCACCAAGTCAAGGCAGACCTGGGTGCCCCACAGAACACAGCAAGGTGGCGCTGGGTGGCTTCTGAGGCCAAATTATATGTACCTTGCTCTCCTGGGGAGGACACCCAAGCATCCCTACAGAGGGGCATCTAGAGGAAGACACGGAGGCAGCAGCTAATAACCCACACGGCCTGGCCGGCTGGGATGATGAGCGGGCTCCGCAGGGAATCCCCCAGCCACAGTTGGGCCCTTGCATGATGCCTGGAACCCCAGCCATGTGACTTCATCTCATGGGACCCCAGCCAGCACTGCCCAGCCCAGCCACTCAGAACTCCTAACCCCCTCTGCCCCCCCCGCCACACACACGGCAAGCTTCACAGGAGCACGGCTGCATTCATGAAACGGGGCAATGAGGGAAACAAAAATGACCCTCACAGCTCCTGCACGCCAGTGCCCCAGGTCCGGCTTCCTCTTTGCACGGGGGGCATGGCTGCTTCCACTGGCTCCCTCGAAAGCAGAGCCTGAGACAAAGACATGGTGTAGATGGTTTATCTGTGGTGACACCAGGTGAGGGAGCCATCCAGGTGTGTTATCAAGGTCTCAGCTGGTTTCAGGACCTCCTGGATCATGTGCTGGACACCTGAGGGCGGCCCTTCTGCAGACGAGGGCGGGTGCATCCGCCAGTTCCCTGCCACACCTCGGAGGGCTGGCCTGGGCTGCTCCCGCCTCTGCCCTTTGGGGCTTGGTACACATGGAAGGCGGGCACTGTTGGGTAAGGAGGAGGGTCCAACTCCCACTCAGCATGGGCCACTGCTGCTGAAATCGGGGTGCAGAGGGGATGTGAGGTGGTCCCGAGAGCATGGTTCCCCACACTTACTTTCTTCCTAGACGTATACTGCTGCACCCTGCTTCTGTTTACCTAACTTCCCACCACATGACACGCTCGTTCTTCTCTTGTTTGACCCTCAGGGCTGGAGGAGGGTTCAGAAAGACAGTGCTCTGTGCAGGCAGAAGCACTTATGGGGCCTTCCCAAGAGCCCCATGAGGTTGGAGCTACTATGACATTTACAGATGGGGAAACTGAGACCAGGAGTGGTGGAAGTGTGCAGCCCGATAATGGGCTCAAGAGCTGCTGCGGGTGCCATGAACCCACCCATGCCCTCCGTGGCTGGATCTAGGTCCCCCAGCCTGGGCCCCTCCTGTAGGACCCTTCTGGGCTGGAGGAGTCTTTCCAGAAATCCACTTAGCGCTGACCTCATCTTTGTCCTCCTTGGAGCTAATCTCCTAATCCCGTCAGCCCGACTGGGCCCCACCACTGTCTAGACTGTCCTGCGCCGTCCGCACCCCACCCCCAATCTTCCACCCGTTGGGGGCCTCCTCCCGGCCATGCCTCCAGGCCTGGGCAGGTCCAGTGACTGGCGTAGGTCGAGCTGGGATTCATTCTGTGGAACGTACCTCAATCCCGGTGGGGGGAAGATTCTGGAGTCTGGAATTCAGGAGCCTGGGCCTGAATTCTGACCCCACCTTTTCGTGGCTCAGCCATCATCTCTGAGGCCCCATTTTCTCAGATCACAGAGCTCTCTTTGGCTGTGAAATCCCAGGATGCTCCCCAGGCCCCTTCATGCCCAGCCCATTCCACTCACAGCAGCTGGACGGCTCTGGCTTCACCAGGTCTGGGTTTGAATCTCAACTCTGCCTTCACTTAGCTTCTGCTTCCTAATCTGCAAAATGGGGGTGTCAGGGACTCCTCTGCAGGGCTCCGTGTGGACTGGGTGGGATGGCAGGTAGGTAGCCGTCCCGGGCACACGGTCAGCACTCGGTGAGGGTCTGAGAACTGAAATGAATCCAGCGAGGAGGAGTCTCCTTTGCCCCTGACTCCCTGCAGGATGACAGGCGTGTGGGGAGGAAGGAGACTGCAGCGTCTCAGCAGCCCGCACTCACCCCAGCAAATTTGGGTGGCCGGGGTAGAAACCTCTCTGAGATTTCGGACAGGAGAGGAGGAAAAGAGCACGAAACAGGCAGGGGTATTCGTGCAGCTCAGGCTGGATGAAGCCAAACATTTATTTATTAATGCTTTTGTTTATTTTTTTTTTGAGACAGGGTCTCACTGTTTCGCTTAGGCTGGGGTGTGGTGGCAAAATCAGGGCTTCCTTTAGCCTTGACCTTTCGGGCTGAGGCGATCCTCCCACCTCAGCCTCCTGAGTAGCTGGGACTACAGGTGCATGCCACCACGCCTTGCTAATTTTTTATTTTTGGTAGAGATGGGGTCTCACTATGTTCCCCAGGCTGGTCTTGAACTCCTGGGTTCAAGCGATCCTCCTGCCTCAGCCTCCCAAAGTGCTGTGATTATAGGTGTGAGTCACTGTGCCCAGCCTGAAGCTAAACACTTAAAAAATAATAATTAAAATGGACCCACAATGAAATGGGAAGCAGCTGCTTTTACAGGTGCCAAACTTCCTGGCAATAGAAGCATTGAATGGGAGGTTCCCCTTTTCCTAGGACCTCAAAGCTGGCGCACCCGGGATGTTGCCTCGACCTTCCCGTGCATGCTTGAACACACCAAGTAGACACCCGGTTTAGCAGCTAAATGTGGGCATTGTATCAGCTGTACTCCCAACAAGCTGGGCAATCTTTGGGACTTGCTGACCTTATCTGTGTGTCATCAGTAAAACAGGGAGAACACTAGCTCTCCCAGCATGGGCTGTGCGAGGACTGAATGAGCTAAGGCCAGATTTGAACCCAGCTCTTCCAGGTTCTGTCCTCCAAGCCATCTCCACCCCTGCCCTTAGGAAGGACCAGGGGCCTCTGGACACCATCAGCTCGCCCACCTGTCCAGGATTTGCATGCACCTGCTCTGTGCCAGATGCTGGGCACTGGGGACAAGCCAGAGGAGGTCTGGCCCATGACCTGTTTTGTCTCTGATTGGGCGATTTTCTGGCAGAGTCGAGAGACTGGACGGCCAGTAGAGGCTGACCTCAGAGGTGGCGGCAGCTGATGGGGACCACAAAATGGGAAGGAAAGAGACCCTGGGATAGTCTGGGGTGAACGTTCAGGCAGAAAGCACAGCAGGTGCAAAGGCCCTTAGGCAGGAAGGAAGCTTTGGGCTGGAAGAAAAGCTTGCAAGCACTCTCAGAGAGGCTGGCAACCAGGTGGCTGGGAGGGAGCCCAGTCGGGTGCTCTTGGGACAGTTTAGGGTCTCTGGCCTTCCCCAGTGAGGTGGTGCCCGGAGGCTTTGTAGAGGAAAGTGGCCCTCACTCCCATTTTTCCCGGGGTCTCTCTGGCTGATGAGGGTGGACAGGTGGAAGGGCATTTTTAGGGGAAGTGGAGGCAGGACTTGAGCAGTTGAACATCCGCCTGGGCCAAGAGTCCAGGGACTGGCATGGAACAGGGCTGGGTGGGTGAGGCCCGCTGGGAGACCCCAGCTTGTCTCTGTTTCCCCCTTTCCTGGGCCTCCTACGTGAACTAGTGCCGGTTTTTCCAGTAACTGGAGTCACAAGCCTCACTAGGAAGGGGTGACCCAGAAGAGGACGCCCTCAAGGTCCCCAAGGGAGCCCCCTGAGAGCTTCCCAGGGACAGGCTGGAGGCTGAGATGCAGCCCTCACCTGGGCTTGCATCACAGCCTGCGGGCACGGGGTGGGGCACCTCATGCCCTTCTGAGCACCACGTGTCTGGTGGGTGCCCCACCCGCCCTGATAACACGGGGGTCCGGGGGTCCTAAAGCCGGTCTGACCCCAAGTACCCGGGCCGGGTGGCTTGTGTCTTGTCGCCCCCAGCCCATCCCCTCAGCCAGCTCGCCTGGGGCCACGAGACCCAGCCCCCATCGACTAAGGGGGAAACTGAGAAGTTTCGTGAACTCCCTGGCCTCGGCCGCATCCCGCCCTCTTCCCCACTCGGGCTTCAAAACTGCCCCTCCGACGCCCGCCCGTCCCAGGCCGACCTGGCCTAGGCGCCCGCCAGGCACAGGAGCCAAGGTCAGCCCCCGCGGCCGCCTCCTCCCAGCCCGTGGCGGCCACGGGAGTGGCGGGCTCGCGGCCGCGCGGCCGCGGCGTGGGGTGCGCTCCCATTGGGCCGTGCCCCCACGTGACCCGGCGCGCCCCCGAGCCGGCGGAGCCGCGGCCGCGCCTGTGCGCCAGGGTGCGCGCGTCCCGAGCCCTCCGCCCGTCGTGCCGGCGCCGCCCGGACCGCCAGGTCAGTCTCCTCCGCGCCCGCTCGGGGCGGGGGCGCGAGGCGCTTTGTGCAGGCGCGTGGGGGGCAGTCCGCGCGCGAGCCCGCTGCCTGCTCCGGGCACTGCTTCGGGGCGCGCAGGTGGGAGGGCCGCCGCCTTCCCCCTGCAGGCGCGTCCCGGGACCCTGCGCCTGGTGGCCGCTCCGCGGACAACGAACGTGAGGCTGGAGGCTGCCACGTGCCGGGCCCGAGTCCCGGGAGGCCGCCGTTTCCCCAGCGCAGCCACAGGACAGCCCTGGCTGGAAGGGGTGACCCGCTCCTGTTCCTGGGGGCGCGGAAGACCTCCTGCTCCGAGTTCATCCTGCCCAGGGTCTCCGCCCAGGATCTGGCTCTGCCCCTGTTCACGCACGGCTCAGTTTCCTCAGCTGCACAGTTTGGGGGGTTGGAACCCCACAGCCTTCCCTGCTTCCAGGGTGGGTCGTGGATGTCCATGGAGTCATGGGGAAGCGGAGCGTCAGGTCTCAGGCCGGGTGGAGTCCGGCTCAGACCATACCACTGTTGGGACTCGGGCGGCGCCTCAGCCCTCCAAGCAGCCCCGGGTAGAATCAGGTCAGCAGCCGATATCCACGTGCCATAGGAATTAAACGGGTGACTCCTGACACGCCCCTGGGATCTCCTGGGCAGTTGGTGGCCGCACGGGTGGGTGGTGGGGTGCTTAGCTCCAAGTGGGCAGAGCAGTTTTGCCCTGGCCTGTTGCTTCCTGGAGGGAAGCCCCTGACAGCCCCTTAGTGAGGGGGTTTCCCTGACCCTCTCTGATAGCGGCTTTAAGGGCAGTGTGGGTCCGGGCCAGCTGCTCACAGTGTGCCTGGCCACCCCCAGCCAAGGCAGAAAGGCACGTGCTGCACCTCCTCTCTCTGCCTGCGGGCTCTGGGGTGTGCCACGCACGTGATGGTGGGTGCTGGGCATCCTTGTAGTCTGCTCTGACTGCTGGAGCAGTGTCTGCGGCTCCAGACCAGATAGAGGTCACTGAACACAGGGTTCCCGTGGCTTTGCACAAACATCAGCCCCTCGGCAGCCCTGTGCAGAGCTCTGCTTCACAGAACTCCTGAAATCCTCCCAGGAAGTTTGCTAACCCCATTTCTGAGATGACGAGACTGAGGCCCAGAGAGGAGGAGTCGGTGCAGCCCCTAACCTGCAGGGCCAAGCAGAGCCTTGGCGTTCCCATTTGCGAAGGGTTGGCTGATTGGCCACCCTGGAGGCTGCTGTAAATGGGGGGCCCGAGCCTGTCACCTGAATGGAATTAGGCAACTGGGGGTCTCCCCATCACCACCCCGGCTCCCTTCACCGTTGTAAGGAGGAGAAGCTGCCCCATGTAGAAACTCCTGGGCTGTTTCCAAATACCTCCACTAGGGAGCTGGCCACCCCTCAACACCCCCAACGTGTTTGCCAAGCACTTACTCTGTGCCAGGCCCTGCGATGGACCTGGAGAGCGGGTGTGGCTGGCTGGCGGAGTGGGCAGGTCACTGACAGGCCCCTATAGGCAGCTGGCGAGATGGGAGAAGATGCAGGCGGAATGAGACGCCCCCTGGCCTGCTCCTCTCTGCCTTTGCCCTCCTCCTGGAAGCCTGCCCTACCACCGGAGTAAGGCTGGGGGCCTCAACTGGTCCCTCTCTGTCTGCAGTGCCAGCCCAGGACATGGTGAGGGTGGCTGGCTAATGCAGTCGGGCACTGGACTCGAGAGGCCGGAGGAAGGCTGGGCGGGTGGCCTTCTCTCAGACAGGTAGGCAGTTTGGATGGTGAGAGGTCTTGGAGTCATCATGGGTGGCTGGGCTCAAAAGTGACAGGAGGGCACACCTGAGAAATGCCAAACCAAATCCTGACTTGGAGTGTTGGTCAGTTTCTGTGGTATACCTCCTTCCAAGCCATACAGACATGGCTTTACTACCCCAGGACTTGGGAACAGGTGCACACAGTCAGCCTAAGAGGGGCATAAGCTGGCGTGCGCCCTCCCGCTCACTGCCAGGGTGGGCAGTGTCTGCTGGTGCCCAGTGCCTGTGCACGTGACCTCCTTGGGTACTTACGTCCAGATGGCAGTGATGCAGCTTAGGGAGACCCTTCCTTGGCTGGCAGGTCCTGGTGAAAGTGTGAGTTAAGTGGAAGGGGTACCAGGCTGGTATCCAGGTGCCATTTGGCCAGAGGGGCTGAGCCGGGAGCTCCTGGGCCTGGGACTGGCAGAGAGCAGTGATTTTACCCCCCAAGACCTTACCTTGGGCTTGCCTTGTTCCATGGAGGTCCCAAACCTGAGCAAAGGCTGTAAGCAGATGTTCGCTGTCTCCGACCACCACAGGGCACTTTGTCACCTCTGCCCTGGCCACCCTTGCGGGCAGCTCCTCCCTCTGGTCCCTGGCACCTCCCCTGCCGGCAGTGGCGTTTCCTAGCAATTGCAGCAGGCGAGGCTGAGCTAGCGGCAGGAGGAGGCCTGGCTTCCCAGTTGCTTGCCGGATACTTGGCTTCTTTCCCCTCCATTTAGCACCTGTGAAATGGGAGCAGTGACAGGTCTTCCTGGCAGGACAGGTGTGATGCCGCGCAGGTGTGACAGGTGTGAACACCCAAGAAGTAAAAAAGGCTTCACATCCCTCCTTGTGACCTGGACCTGCCCGCAGGACCACTAGGCAGGGACCTGGGAGGGGTCCAAGGGCTGATAAGACCTGTCCTCTCCACACAGTTCAGGGTTGGGTGGGAGTGGCCGAGGTCTGCAGGTGGGGGTACTGCACTTCACACAGGGACGTGGTCGGCGTGGCGTCACCGCCGCCTGACTTTGGTGCCCTGTGAGTGGGGTAAGTGCGATTGCGGGGTGGCCCAGGGGGCAAGGTGCCTGCCCAAAACCTGCCCCATGCCCGCCAATCAGGTAGGCCGGCCTCCTGGGGCTGGTGGGGTGGGGTCTCTGGGGGTGGGTTGGGAACAGGGACCGGTGCTTCCTTCTACCCAGGAGCCCTAGCAGAGGGCGGAGGGTCCTGGTGGCCACCTACTTGGCTGCCTCAGTGGCAGCCTCATGGTTTGGAAGTGGAACTGAGCCAGGGATGACCACATGGCTCAGGGCTCAGCTGGGGTTCTGAGAGTGGGCCCTCAGGTTTACCTTCCTCCTGGAGAGGAACTGGGGACCCTGGGGACTGTTGCCCAATGCACCCCTGCTTCTCCTTGGGTGCATGTGCCACCCCTCCCTCCTGCAGCCCCCATTCATCTGCCCCCGTGCCCCCTACCTCCTCTTGGCATTCTCCCCAGATGTGGGGGTGCCCCCATGTCCCCCAGCTCCTCTCCTGGCATCTTTGGATGTAGGGATACCCCCATGCCCCTGGCTCCTCTCCTGGCATCTTCCCCAGATGTAGGGCTGCCCCCATGCCCCTGGCTCCTCTCCTGGCATCTTCCCTGGATGTAGGGCTGCCCCCATGCCCCTGGCTCCTCTCCTGGCATCTTCCCTGGATGTAGGGATGCCTTCCCTGGATGTCAGGGTCCATGCTTCTGGAAGGAACGGAAATGCAGTGCAGTTATTGCTGTTGCCCCCAAGGGCCACCCTGGCCGGGGACTGATGGGGCTGTCTCCCCTCCCCCACCCTGGCCTGGCCCCCGCTCCCCGGCCCCCTGAACCCTGCCACTGGCTCAGAGGAAGCAGGCCTAACCTGATGTGTAACCCCCACCCCCCATGACTGTAACCCCGTGCCATGTGAAGCTGGGGCTTCCCGGCAGTTCTTGGTGATCAAGGTCCAGCCAGAACCAGCCCATTATCTGGGCTGCGGGTGCCATCAGTCAGGACCACGATCGACTCATACATAGCACTTGATTTGTTTCACCTCCCTTAATGCTAGAGGATTGAGACCACTGGGGTAAGTGTTCATAATACCGTCCTGCCCTAGAGCCAGAGAAGGACCCTAGGGGAGAAGTGACGTGCCAGGGTCACTGCTGGGAGGAGGGCAGGAATTTGAACACTAGCTGTGCGTCTTTTTTGGGGAAAGGTCAGTTAATGGGCAGGGGAGGGTTCTTGTCATCTGGGCAGCAGTGCCAGTGGGGTGAGCAGCTCGGGTCATCAGGTGGCGTGGATTCTGGCCCTGGGAGGGTCATCAGGTGGTGTGGATTCTGGCCCCGGGCAGCCAGTCCAGCATTCCTCTCTTACTGAGCCGGCTAGCCCGGGAGCATCTACTGTATGTGCCTGCTCTGGTCCACTGGAAACAGAATGGCACCGAGTGGAGCAGCTGTGCCACAGGCCCATGTGGGACAAAGGGCACTTGCTGACGAGTGAGCCTGGAAGAGATAAGGCGGGGATGGGGGTTACAGGATGGGAAGAAGGTGGCCTCAGGAAGGGCTAGCTTGGCAGTGCCAGCTTGGCCATGTCACCTTCTGAGCCTCAGTGTACCCTTCTCTCATGTGGGAGGAGACCATGCTGACGGGCTGATGTGCCAGTCCTGAGTCTGCTGAGCCTGCTGGGTTTCCAGGCACAGTGGACAAAGGGTCCAGGGAACGAAGCAGGCTGGGTTGTGCTCTCTGGGACGTGCCCTTGAGCCATGTGCTCCTGTGGGAGGGTGGCCAAGCTGGCTGGGGACCTGGAGAGCAGCCTTTCCTGCCTTGCTTTTTTCCCAGCCAGGGAGGGTGCCAGGCTGGAAGGCTTAGGGGGAAGAACGAAGGTTGATTTGTGTTGCCTGTGACTCCAGCTGCCTCCTGAGGGCCAGAGCGGCTCCTGGAGCAGGAGTGAGAGCTGCGTTACAGGCAGGGAAGCTGGGGCTTAGTGAAGGTGGTTGCCAGGGTGTGCAGGGCTGTGCCAACCCCATCCTGGTGGGTCCCTGTGACAGTAGGACAGACCATCTGCCCATTGTACAGTGAGAGGCTGAGGCTCTGTCAGTTCGTGAGGTCACACAGGCTCCAGACAGTGGGGGCTCTTGGAAGGAGGTCCCAATGACCTGGATGGAGCCACCTGGGTGGGCTGGGGTGTCCTCCTGTAAGGCCTATCCTGGGTTGGGGTTGCGGTTGGGTGGGAGAGGGTGGTGGTCCTGCTGGGAAGTGCCTCTGCTATGCCCAGCTCCTACCACAAGTACAGAACAAGGACTCCTCTGCTGCCTGGCTGCTGGGCAGACGCTCCCTGCTGGCCTCAGTTGGGAGTCCAGTGAGCCAGGAGGTGAAGGTGGGGCACACGTCCCCCACAAACCCTCACAAGGCAGGTGGTAGGGTGAGATGTTACACATGAGGACCCTGCCTCCTGGCCCGAGTGCCTCAGTGGCTGTGGAGTCTGCTTCTGGCCTCTTCAGGACCAGCGTTCTCATCTGTATAAGGCAGCGATCTTTCTGGACAGCGTCAGGGAGACTCTGTTATCCTTGCCCATTAGCTGTGAGGGAGTTTAACAAAATGTTTTGTGGAAATTGGACCTGAGTTGGGCATTGCCCTCCTGCTGCCCCTGGTTCTGAGGACTTGGCACCACTAGCCCTCTGTGCAGGGTCTGCCAAGCTACTGCTGTTATGATGTGTGAGCCTGGTTGTGTGTGGCTGAGTCCTGGATGCAGGACCCTGGATGGTCAGTGCAGGTGGAGCACGGAGGGAGGCGTCTGCCTGAGGCCTGTCTGGAGGTGCCCAGGTGGGAGCCTTGGCCCTGGAAGATGTGGTCAGGGTCCATTGGCGCTGGGATGGCCTAGCAGAGGGCCCCTGTGCCCTCTGCCCGGGGCCTGGCATAGCCAGTGCTCAGGGTTTATTTGATGCATGAGAGGTGGAGTGGGCCAGTGGGGCCCCAGTCTCCTGCTGGGTGACCCTCGGGGGTGGGCATAAGCCCATGGGGTCTCTGCTCTGCACTTGCAAATAAGAGGCTGGACCTGATGAGTGCTTAGAAGTTGGGGAAGCATCCCCTGATTGCCTGGTTCTGTTTGAGGCACACCCCAATTCCTGGAGCTTACAACTCCCCTGCAGGAGTCCCCAGTACTTATGTGGCCAGATGGGGGTCTGGGAACCCCCACACTGTAGCATGTTAGGGTTCAAGTCCCTGACTCCCATCCTGGGGCATGGAGTGGCAGGAGCCAGGGAATGTTCTAGAGCGAGGTGGTAAGGTGGAGAGGTGGAGCAGGGCGTGCGGGGATCAGGTTTCCCTGGGGTGGGGTCCTGGAAATGGGGCATCAGGAGGAAGGCTCTAACCCTGGGCGTTGGAGGGTCTGGAGTCCGTGGCTGAGGGCGGATGTGCTAGACCTGGACTCTGGAAGCTGAGGACCCCAGGACAGGGGCTCAGGGCCTGGCTGAGGAGGGTCCTGCCTTGGTCTCCCCAGTGTCCGGGCCTGGGCTGCCCGGGGCACACTTCAGTTGATGATGTCATTGTCCAGGAGGCTTTTCTCTTGGACCTCAGTTTCCCCTTCTGGAGGATGGGCTGGACCCACTCTCTCTAGCTCTGCCACTCCCCCTCCCTCTGGGGAGCTGCAGGAGCCTGTTCCCACGGCCTCATCCTCACCCTCCACGGAGACCTCACAGCCAGGCCTAGCCCAGCCAGAGGAGGTGATGGGTGGCCCTGTCCTGTCCCTGTCCTCATCTTGGTCCCCTTCCCACGGGACTGGTGCTCCCAGCTGCTCTCCTGGGCCTGGGGCCCTCCTGTGACTCAGGCTTCCTGGAAGAGGCTCCGGAGGCCTTGGAGGATTCCCTGCCACCCCACCCGGGGTTTCTTCCCGCCTGTCTCCTGTCCCCGTCACCACTACTGCTGTGGCACACGGTACACTGTACCTGCTCACCCATTCTGCCCCTGAGAGGGTGCCTCTTCCTTCTGGCACCCCCACTCTGGTATCTTCTGTGGGTGCCTGGAACGCTGGCCCCCTCCTCTCTGGCTTGCCTAGACCTGGGGCCCCTGCCAAGGCAAACATCTCCTTTAATCTCTCCGTCCTGGGTCAGCCTCGGAGGCCCTTCCTCCCGGGCTTTGCTTCCCTCTGGCCGGCTGCCCAGAGGCCCATCTGCTGGGAATTGCCATGTGGAGCTCAGGGGGTCCCTGGGGGTGCCCGGGGCTCCCAGCTGCCCCTCCCTCGGTGGCCTCCCTGTCCCCTCTGCATGGCCCTAGGGATCTACAAGGTCTGGCCCTGGCTCTGCCAGCTCTCCATGCTCCTGCCCTTTCTGGGCCTCAGTTTTTGTAGCTGGAGAATAGGAAGCTTGGGGGAGACCCCAGAGTCTGCAGCAGATAAGTGGGGATTAGGACAGAGGTCTAGCAGCTGAGCCCCAGCACCTGACCCAGGCTGCTTGCTTCTCAGCTGTTGACTGCCATGGATGGACTGTGCTGTGGTGGCACGCACTTCCTCTCTTCCAGGCCTTTGACCTGGGGGGGGGGCTGTCCGTGGTGCCTCAGTTTCCCTACCTGTCAGGTTGTGTTCTTGGGGCAGGCTGGGGACCTGCCATGGCAGCACCAGTAGGACCCACAAGGAGCTCCCATGGGGGAGAGGCAACATTTGAACCACGCTTCAAACATGTACTTGTTTTCTCTTTTTTGAGACAGTCTCTCCCTCTGTCCATGCTGGAGTGCTGTGGCCGATCTCAGCTGCAACCTCCGCCTCCCAGGCACAAGCGGTTCTCCTGACTCAGCCTCTGGCGTAGCTGGGACCACAGGCATGCGCCGCCATGCCTGGCTATTTTTTGTAGAGGTGGCATTTCACCATGTTGGCCAGGCTGGTTGCCCTGCCTTGGGCTCCCACAGTGCTGGGATTACAGCGTGAGCCAGGGTCCAGCACAAACATGTGGACAGTGTTTTAGTCACACGCTTGGTAACGTTCGTTGTACAAATTCCAGCAGCCGGGAAGTACACAGCTGCAGTAGCTCTGGGTTCTGCCTCACTTCACAGGAATGGGGCTGGACTCGTGTGCTGTTCTGCCATCTCACTTGAAATTTCCCTTGGTGGTGACTGTGGTCCTTTCCCAGTGGCACCCTTGGACCCTGGTCTCTGGGTCTGGCAGGATGTTTGTTTATTAACTAGCCTCCTCCCACCCCCATGATGGGCTCTCCTAAGTGAGGCTGTGGATAGCTGGGACGTGTGTCTCTGCACTGGTGTGAGTGTTTCTCTGCCCACTGGCAGAGCCCTGGGTCAGATGGGAGGGTTGTTGGTGCCCGGCTGTGTGCCCTGCCACCCCCTTCGTCCCTATTCTGGCTGCTGTGTAGCTCCTGCCACCTCTTGGGGGGCTGCCCAGGCCCACACTGGCCCCATGGGGATGGCAGTAGGCAGAGAGGGGCGGTCCTGACCCTAGAGAGATCCCACGGTGAGTAGGATTTGTAGGACATGACAGTCACCTTCCTGGAGCATGTATCCCCAAGACTTTGAGGTCTTGTTGGGGCAGGATGAGGATCCCCTTACCAGGTAGTCAGGGTGGACTTTTGGGAGGAGGTGGCATCACCATACGGAGGGAGTTGTGGATGAGGCTCCAGGAAGGGGCAAGCTGGGTGAGGATGGGCTCCTCCTGGGGACCCAGGACCTGATGAAACGGCATCACTCTCAACGGCACCGTTGAGAGCCTCTTCTGGGCTGGCAGCAGGAGTTCACCCAGGGCACATCTTTAAACCTCAGGGTCCCCTGGTGGCATCTGCCATGGTTGCCCTGTTTCCCAGGGCAGGAAGCTGGTATCTGCAGCTGGCAGCCTGCTAGGTAGCACAGTTGGGGAGTCGCAGTGCTGGGATGGAAGACAGATGTGTTGGTACCTGCACATCTGCATGTCCTGTCATGATGGCCTTCAGCCAGCTCGTCTGCCCCTTTGCCGATGAGGGCAGAGAGATGGAAGGGAGGAGGGGAGGGCACTGGGTTTGATGGGCTTGGGGCCCCGCGGCTGGCCCTGGGGCAACTTGCCTGCCTGTGCCTCAGTGTCCCCCTCTGTAAACAGGGTGTGACATCCCCCCTGGCCATGTTGGAGGCTCCGAGATGGCAGCGGGTCCATCTCAGCAGATGTTCTGCTGACGGATGCTGCTGGCCAGCCCCTGCTCCCACCCTCCCTTCCCTTGGTGGCCTCCCCAGGCTGGGCTGTTCCCACGGCTGCCCAGCCACAGGAAGCCATCTGGAGGCCTTGTTTACCCCTCCCCCTGGCCTCCCTGGCAGGAAGTCACCGGAAGGGCCGTCCCGAGGGGCCCTGGGCCTGTGAGGACAGCCAGCGGCTCAGAGGTCTGTGCCGTGGAATCCCAGGATAGCATATGGGGGCAGGGAGCTCAGAGAACAGCAGGTGGAGTGGAGCTCCGGGGCGCTGGGGCACGTGGGCTGGAGCGTGGACCAAACCATTCACGGAGCTTGACCATCTGTCCATCCACACAGTCACCTACCCCTCCCCCACCATGGACTCCAGCAGGGCCCAGGCCCACGAAGCTCACAGCCTGGGGCATGGACGAGTCCACTCAGTTTCAGCCCAGGGTGGCCTGTGTGATGTCAGGGGCCGTTCCTCCAGCTCCTGGGATCCTACTCCCCCACTGACATCACAGAGGCCACCATGTATGGGGCTGGAGGAAGAGACCTGGGGCAGCAGTTGAGGTCCAGGGGAAGGGAGTTGGGAGGGGTGCTGGCAGAGGGTGCAGCCTCTGGGAACTTTGGAGAACACCCTTGGTGGCGGGTCTGAGGCTGCAAGGTGTAGGTGAGGCAGGTGAAGGGAGAGGTGGACTGGTGCAGCTGGCAGGGACTGGCGTGGCCAACGGGGGCCAAGGGCATGGATGGTACCAGTCAGGGTGCTTGTGGTGCTGTAGAAGCCCCTCTCCACCACCTCCCACAGCCCTCTGTGCCCTGCTCAGGCCCCTGGATCGCCCTGTAGGTCTGGACCTTCCTGGAGTGGGCTCGGGCCTGGATTTCCACCCCACGGGATGGTGCAGCTGCCCTGGCATTTGTGGCAGCCCCAGTGCCCACTGACAGGCCTGAGTGTGGCTGGCTGGCTGGGCCCAGGGCCTTTCCCACGGACACTGCCAGCGGGGCCTGCCTGGCCCTAGGGGGAGCTTTGACCCTTGTGGGGCCTCGAGCCTGTCCCAGCCTCCTGCCTTTAGGAGTCTCCACCCACACGGGGAGGCTGGGGAAGGGCTCCTCCGCCTCTGGCTACCCCGTTCCCCTCCCCCATACCTCCTGCTCCCCTCCCTCCTGACTTTCCCCCATCCCTTCCCCTCCTGCTTCCCCTTCCTCATGCCTTTTGAAGGCGCCTACTCATGATCTTCGTGGGTGAAACCGTCCCTGAGAGCGTGTTGGGGTTTCAGGCTTTGTCCCCAGCCCCCTCTGAGGAGGAAGTGAGCGTGAGAACCGGGGCTTTGGCAGATCCAGGTGCCTGTGGGCGGCTGGGAGGTTTGTTCTTCAGGGGCCTGGCCAGCGGGGCCTGTCCAGAGCAGGAATAGATGTTTCAGGAGGAGGGTCCCTGGCTGGGCCCAGGGACCTCCTGTATGCACTAGACCTGTTGTTGTCAGGTCCAGCCTCCCAGCAGCCCTCAGGTGTGGGTGCCGCTGCTTTGGAGGCAGTGGCACGACTCTGGGTTAGCCACCTCCCGGGGTCAGGCAGGCAGAGCCCCGTCAGCTTCTCCTCCATCCTGACTTGTTACGGAGATAGTAGGTGAAGAGGGCATGCAGCCAGCACGCAGCCCGGAAGAAAGCCTGCAGTGGCATCTCGTGTGGCCAAGGAGGCAGGCACCATGTGTGCGGTGGCCCTGCTCTCCCCGGCATGCCGATGCTGCTGAGATGGGTATACGTGGAGTGTAGCCACGGTATTCAGTAGGCACCCAGTGTGTGTGTTGTGGGATGTTGGGGGAGGCTCTGGTCTGAGTGCCGAGCCTGGGGAGGGCGGCCTTGCTGGGCCCGGGCTGGCCACAGGGCACCCCGGACTTTTCTCCTGGGCACAGTGTGCAGTCAGCCTCACGTAACGTCATCCATAGTTTCTTGTAAGCTGTGACTTTAAGCCGGTTTTAAGTGCAATTTGGTTTAAGGAAACTAGTGTTACCAGAGGTTGATAGATAGAAATAAGAATTAAGTTTCTGCCAGGTATTTCTGGTCACACAAATGTCACCACACTCCAGTGACGATCCCAGACACTTCTAATATTCAACACTGAGGTAAATGCGAGATACACATACAGGTAAGAAAGGTGACTTACACAGGGGAACTGCTTCCCCAGCTGTCGGTGGGTCAGTGACTGGTGGCAGAACACGCATCTGAGTCGCAAACATGGTTGGGGCACCTTCTGCCATCATGCACTTCAAAATTAAACCATCACAAACGCCACAGCCTATCGTCATGCATTCGTCAGCTATGTCTATTAGACAAGTTTTTATTTTGCAATAATTTTTATTCATTGATTCATTTTCCTACCCAGTTCAGGGTCACAAGTGGACAAGCCTATCTCAGCAGCTCCAGGCACAAGGTGGGACCCAACCTGGCTCAGGACCCCGTCCCATGGCAGGACACACCCACATGCACAGCCACGCCCACCCAGGACCCCGTTCCATTGCAGGACACGCCCACATGCACAACTACACCCACTCAGGACCTGGTCCTCTCTCACTTGCACAGCCACGCCCACTCAGGACCCTGTTCCATTGCAGGACACACCCACATGCACAGCCACACCCACTCAGGACCCCGTTCCATTGCAGGACACGCCCACATGCACAACTACACCCACTCAGGACCCGTTCCATTGCAGGACACGCCCACATGCACAGCCACGCCCACTCAGGACCCCATTCCATTGCAGGACACGCCCACATACACAACTACACCCACTCAGGACCTGGTCCTCTCTCACTTGCACAGCCACGCCCACTCGACCCTGTTCCATTGCAGGACACTCCCACATGCACAGCCACGCCCACTCAGCCGGCCTTGTCGACACACCTGTTCCCCTGATGTGCACAGCTTTGGGCTGTGTGGGAGCCAGAGGACGGGGAGAAAACCCACGAAGACCTGGAGAGCACGTGCACAGGCTGCACAATGGCCCTGAATGGGAAGCCATTTTTTTTCTCATCAGTATTTTCCCGAAGCCACGTTGAAAGCAGCAGTGTTATCTGAGGTGCCGCCTCCAGGGAGGTGGGATTTGGATGTACTGACAGGCGGGGCAGGACAACGTGGACCCTCTTCGGAGCCTCTGTGCTTCTCCCCCTTTCAGGGGGTTGGGGTAGAACCTGGGTCAAGGATAGGAGATTCTCATGGGGTTAGAGGGTCTGTTGGGGCAGGGCCCCCCAGCAGCTGAGGGCCTCTCTCCCCTGTCCTGTTGCAGGGCTGGTTGGGGTCCTGGGGTCTCTGACCCCCGTGAGTCTGGCTCCTCTCCTGGTTGCTCTGCCAAGTTTCCTGTCATGTTAGGAACCGAGCCTTTTCTCCCGTGACCTCCCTTGGACCCAAAGTTTAGCCATGGTATTCAGTAGGTGCCCAGTAAGTATGGGCTGGTGAGTGGGTCTCCAGGGAGGTGGGATTTGGGTGGACAGAGTGGACAGATCCTCGGGAGATGGTACTGAGTCAGCAGAGGCTTGGGGGCAGAGTATCTCTGTAGAGTCAGGGGCTCCATCCTCAAGGACCCCCCTGAGGGCCTCCAGGAGGAGGCAGCTGTGGGGCGGGCATGGAAGCAGGAGCAGCAGCTCTGAGGCGGCTTGTCCCAGTGCTAAGCTTCCTCCCACACCTCCTGTCAACACTGGGAGCCACACAGCCTTTATGTGTAAAGGGCATGGAACAGCGCCTGGCACTCAGGAAGCACCACCAACTGGCAGCACTTACTGGGTACTGACTGTCGACATTGCCAGGCGTGTTCAAGAAGTAATTTAAACTGCCAGAAATCCTCCTCCCACAGCGTTAACTGACACCTGCTTTGGGCCTGACCCTGTGCTGATCCTGGGGACCCCGCATGGATTAATCAGACCTTCCTGTCTGCCGCCCACAGTCCATGACAGGGACAGACAAGTCACCCCCAAGGCTGCAGGAAAGAGCAGGGCCTCTCTGGTGCTGTATCGAGCCCTGGCCCCTGGTGAGGGAGCAGCGAGGATGTGGGGACCCTGGTCCCTTGGACTCTGTGGGCCTGGCTGCTGGTCCTGTGGGTCCCATGCAGAAGTGGCCACCAGTTCTTTCTGGGTGCTTGGCCATATCCTGTCTTCCTTGGGAGATTCCCAGGCAATTTTGGCTAGACACCCAGCAGACTCTCTTTCCTCCAGGTCCCCCAGTCTCCAGGTGCCTTTGGTGGGAACCTGTTTTCCACAAGACTACCCAAGCAGGGACTTCGGGCCCACTCACAGGTGCTCTGGTGACTGTGCTGCTGGGAGTGCTTGCGGGGGAAGGAATGGCTGCTGGCAGGTCCTCCCTCCTCTGTCCTTAGCATCCTCATCCAGCTCTAGGGGTGCTTGGCTCTGCCTTACTCCTGCTCACAGGACAGTTGAATGTATTCACACCTCCACTGAGCCAGCACCTGCCGTGTGCGGTGCTCATTGAGAACCAGGCAGCCAAGGGTGGGGCTGTGGCCGGGCTCTCACCCTGTGCGGGGTGAGAGGCTGACAAGCTTTGCCAGAAGGGGGACAGATGACCCTACTGTGGGTGGGGGATGGAGGACAGGTCTCGGTGGCTAGCAGGGGGAACAGGAGGATGTTGAACCTGAGATCCCAGTGATAGGCAGGGGGCCAGCACCGGATGGCGTGGGAACAGAGTGGGTTCCTGGCCGCCAGCACAGCCAGGACAAGAGCTTGGAGGCAGGACTGTGCTTGGCAAGTTGCAGAAAGAGCTGGGAGGCAGGTGAGGCTGCAGCAGGTGAGGAGGGGGGAGTGGTAGGAGGGCAGAGGGCAGAGGGCAGAGGGCAGGGAACAGGTCGCATGGGGCCTTTAGGGCCAGAGGATTTCAGGCTTTCCTTCTGAGTGATGTGGATGCCATTGGAGGCTTTGAGCAGAGGGGCTATGATCTGACTTAGGTTGGGGGCAGGGGTGAGGATACAGGATGCCAGGTGGGTATCCCAGATTCTTGGTGACCCTCGGTGGCCCCACCGGGTGGTGGCTTTAGGCTTCTGGGCTTGGGTGTCCCCATTTCGCTTGTCAGCTGCCCATGGCTGCTATTCTGCACCATCTGTGGATTCTGGGACTTTCCACTTCCTCACCTTGCACTTGATTCTGTGACATGCCTGGACTGGGGACTGTGGAGACCTGTCCATTCCCTGAAGTACTTCTGAGAAGCCAGGGAGCAGTTTCCCAAGGCATCCCCCTGGGAAGCCCTGCCTTCCTCTCTCCACTGCCCCCCAGAGCCCACCCTTCCCAGGGAGCAGTTCCCTGAGGTTTCCCCCGGGAAGTCCTGCCGTCCTCCCTCCGCGGCCTGCCCTCCTGCCTCCGGCCCTTGCTCAAGCTGCGCCTCCGCCTGGATGCCTACTTCTTCTCCTTTGCTCTGTTGGATTGATTAGGCCAACTCTGGGGAAGTCCCGGTCCACTGTTTGTGATCAAACAGGGCCCAGACTCATTGACATCCTGCATGAACTGCAGAGTTTTGGGAGAGGTGCCAGTGGATTCCGTGTGGCAGGGAAGATGGTGAGTGGTGGGGGCCGTGCTGTCTGCAGTCAGGGACAGCCTACCTCTTTCCCATCTTAATCCATTGTGCGGTCTCGCGAGGGCTGTGGGCACTTAGCCCTGAATCCTCCTTTGAGCCGGCTTTGCCTCCTGCTGTTCCCACTGAGTGAATTAAATAAGTCTTTGCCCTGTGCTCCTTGTCTGCTCGAGGTCATGCAGGTTATGTGTTTAGCTTCCAAAAACGTGTTCATCTATCTTTTCTGCCCTCCAAGGCCCGTCTCTGACGCCACCTTAATCTTCTGGGTTCTCTCCGGGGGAGTGGGTCGAGCCCTTGGGGGGTACCATTTGCCCTCTCTGCCAGGGACCCTGGAGGGCCCTTCCCCAAGTTCCCTGGTCACTGGGACCTCCATCCCACCCTGACCTGCTCAGCATCTTCCCTCGGCAGCCTGGCACAGCCCAGAAAGGTGCTGGAAGGTATGGGACTGGGTTCTGCCTGCTTGCCCTGTGTCCCCACCCTCCACATGCCAGCCTGGACTCCCAGGCCTCCCCACCCCCAGTCCCTCTCATGTTCCCTCCGTTCCTTCACACACGTGGGCACGCTGTCGGGACTCCCACAGGGTGCATCTGGTAGGACCTCAGCCTCCTGTACTTGACAGGTCTTGGCAGTACAGGAGTTGTGGGTGATGGTTAAGGTGTAGCCCCCTCCAACCTTGCAATGCCCCGCACAGGCCCTGGCTCAGTGCCTGAGAATAAAATTAAGACAGACCTGGAAATGACCCAAATGTCCATCAGCTGAGGAATGGATAAATAGAACATGGCAGGCACATACGGTGAACAAGCTTGCCCAGTCCTCAGCTCGTGGGCTGCATGCAGCCCAACACAAATTTGTAAACTCTTTTTTGAGATGGAGTCTTACTCTGTTGCCCAGACTGGAGTGCGGTGGTGCAGTCTTGGCTCCCTGCAACCTCCACCTCCCGCATTCAAGTGATTCTCCTGCCTCAGCCTCCCGAGTAGCTGGGACCACAGGTGCCTGCCACCACGCCCAGCTCATTTTTGTATTTTTATTAGAGATGGGGTTTTGCCATGTTGTCTGGCTCCCAAAGTGCTGGGATTACAGGTGTGAGCCACTGCACCTGGCAAAATTCGTAAACTTTCTTCAAACATAAGGGTTTTTTTTTGTCATCTGCTATCATTAGTGGTAGTGTATTTTATTTGTGGTTCAAGACAGTTCTTTTTCCAGTGTGGCCCAGAGAAGCCAGACGATTGCACATCCTTGCAGTAGAATGTGGGTTGCCAAGAGGAGGAGCAGGCATGGACCCAGGCTGTGCCGTGGCTGAGCCTTTAGAATGCCAGGAGAAGCAAAAGGAGTCAGGCGCAGAGGGCCACATGGTGTGTGAGGCCATTCGTAGACAATGTCCCCCACAGGCAAGTCCTCAGAGACGGAAAGCAGACTTGTGGTCGCCAGGGACTGGGGGAGGAGGGGTGGAGTGACTGCTGAGCGGGCGTGATGGAGTGTTCTGGAGTTAGTGGGGATGAGCACAGAGCACTGTGAGTATATTAAAACACTGAAGGGGACACCTGAAGATGGTTCCAGTGGCCGGGCATGGTGGCTCACACCTGTCATCCCAGCACTTTGGGAGGCCGAGGTGCGTGGATCTCCTGAGGTCAGGAGTTTGGGACCAGCTTGGCCAACATAGCAAAATGCTGTTTCTACTAAAAATACAAAAAATCGCCGGGTGTGGAGGTGGGCATCTGTAATCCCGAGTGCTGAGTCAGGAGAATCGCGTGAACCTGTGAGGTGGAGGTTGCAGTGAGCCAAGATCGTACCATAGCACTCCAGCCTGGGCAACAGAGTGAGATTAAAAAAAAAGAAAAGGCTAAAATAGTGGATCCATGTTTTATGAATTTTATCTAAAAAACAAAAACAAAAATTAGATAGCACCCCTGCCCACACAGGCTGTTTCGAGATGTTGTCAGAAGTTTGTAAAACAGGGTGAAGGTGCCCTTGCCCTGCCCCTGGGTTCCCGGTGCCGTTGGGACGTCACCAGCTGCTGGGGAACAGAGGGATGCTGGCACTTGCCCAGGGCTCAGGGCAGGGTGGGAGCTTGGTGGGTGCTAGAGACCAGAATGAGAAGGCCCCTCCCTGGCCCTCAGAGTGCCTTGCTGCTGGGGAGGGAGTGAAGACGTGGGCAAGGTTGTGAAGTGCCCACCTGCCATGTAGCCTCACCATGCCCTGATGTGGTTAGCCTGTCTTCGCTCATTGGGGTGGTCTGCTGGGGCATTTGATTCTGGAGGGTGGTGTTCCAGTCTGCGTGGTTCCCTGGGGATCCCTGGCCTCAACATAAAGGCAGTGTGGCCTCAGAGCCTCCCAGTCCCCAAGGTGCTGAGCCGCCACCGCCTGCCCAAGTCCTCCGTGGGCCCTGCTGGGGGAGGGCTGGGAGCTGCATCATCCGCCAGGCCCGTGTGAATGGCCTGGCCGCAGCACTACCAAGCTCCTGTCTGGGGCTGTCTCTGAGCCCTGGAACTGGTGGGGTAGGGACCAGCTCCTCTGAGCTCCCTTTACCCCCAGATCCACCCCTCAGGTCCAGGGTTGTTTGGTGGCAGCTCCTGGTGGGGCAGGGAATGGGAGGGATCTGAGCTTCCATCCCTGGATCTGGTGTCTAGTCTATCTGCAGGCCTGGTGATTGTGGCCTGGACTCCTGCCCACCCCTGCTGGGCACTGCAGTGATGCCAAGAGCCCCTGAGGGGCTGTGCAGGGAGGGCATAAGATGGCACAGGGCTCTGAGTAGCCCCTAAGCTGGCAGGATGTGTTCCAGAAACCTGGAAAGTGCCTATAGGTTTCTGCCCCTCCCTGGGGTGGGGGCTCCCCACCTGCCTGGAGTCTTCAGATGCCTGGGAGAGCAGGTCTCCCTTAGGTCTGCTGGTTGTGATGGTCCCCCTCCTCTCCTGGGAGCTGGGCAAGTTCTCACAGGGGACAGACCAGGCCGCTCAGCATGCCCGGCTCCCAGGATGCACCATGTGACCCAGGTCGCCTCCGGCCCTGGCTGGGCTGGTGAGGGGCGGTGACTGGGTGCCCAGTGGTGCTTGCTAATAAGAGCCCCTCCCTGGGGCAGTGCCTGCCTGCGGCCCACCTGGGCTAGGCATCCAGTCTAGCCTTGGCTGTTGCCACGGCAGCCAGTGCCTGCAGCTGGGAGCTAAACTTGCTACCCTCCAGCCACTGTCACCATGGCTGTGACAAATGTGGAGACATACAGGCTGGGTCGGGGAGGTGACCAGGCCTGCTTCTGCCCAGCCCCTGCTGCTGATGGTCACTGAGGTCACCGCCCACGTGGTCTGCCTGCCTTCCCTTCATGCCACGGCCTGGGCTGTCTGAGGTTCCATGTCATGGATGAGGCCCCAGGACTACAGAGCTGCCCACAGCCACACAATGGGCAGGAGTCGGGAGACCCTGGCCTAGGCTCCCAGCCAGACTGGGGGAATGGGGCTGGCCCAATCCAGTGTTACCAAGGTAGAGTTCTTTGAGGTATCATTGTTGCTAGTGCCTGGTTTCAAAAACATTCCAGAAATGTCCTGCTGACCACCCGCCTGGCTCCGAGGTCCCCACATCTGTGGAGGAACAGGGCTTTAAGAAGCCATGTGGGAAGAAGCCCCATTCACCCAGGTTCTCCTGAGGTGCTTGCTGGGAACTGTCCTCTAGGTGGTGGCCCTCCCAGGGCACTCGGTGTCCTCTCAGAGGCCCTGCAGGTACCTGGCACAGTGCCAGTGTTCCAGGGACTCAGGCGAGGCCTCTTGTAAAGGGGAATGTCCCTCCAATCCCAGGAGAACACCAAGGGCAGGTCCATGAAAGGCAGCCTTCCAGTGACCCATCTTACAGATGAGTAAACTGAGGCATAGCAAGGGTGAGGGATGTGCCCATCACACAGCTTACAGTGGAGCTAGGAGGGGAACCAGGTCACACTCCCAAGCCGGCAGCCCTTTGTGAGGACAGTGTCCATGGGCTCAGCAATGGCCTGGCCTCCAGGATGGGAAGGAGCTGTCCCCTCCCTTGGGCCCCAGGGAACCCACCTACCTTGGCTTCGAGCTGAGGCTCTACCTGGGGGTCACCGGCAGAGTCTTGACTCTCAGCCTCAGGTTCCCCATTTGTCAGATGGGGAAGACCAAGACCCAGGGTACCCAGGGTGGATGGAGCCTGGCCAGTGCTGGCAGCTCTGGCGCTGTGGGCCGGCGAGGCGTGGGGTGCCTCTGTGTGCTAGGGGTGGCCTCCCTGCCACAGACCACTCTCCTCCTGCATGCTGGGGTCACAGCAGCTCAAGTCCGTGGCTGAGTCCCGCTTTTTGTGTCCCTCTTGATTGTTTCAGGGACTAGGTCTGGTTCTTTGTCTACCCAGGTGCCCAGCACAGGGCTTGGCATGTGGTGGTGGCCTGTGAAAGCCAGTGGTGTGTATGTAACTCATCGACTCGGCACTGCATGTGCTTTTTCGGAGGGAGATGGCTCAGAGAGGAAAGGCCATCAGCACTGGCCCCCCCCCAGCAGGATCTAGGCACCGTGGGGAGCCTGTGGGGCCCCCCAGCCCCCCCACCCTATGTCCTGAGGGTAGTCCCATTCTGCTGGGCCTCGCTGGCGCTGTGTGCACTGGCTCTGGGGGTGCCAGACTGCGTCTCACCATTGGGCTGGACCAGAAATAGCTATGACCTTCCACAGCCAGCTTGGCAGTGCCCGGGCTGAGAGACCTACGTGCACGCAGGCTGAGTCCCCTCACCGTGCGGAGCTGGCTATTTTGGACGTGGCCTCCTGAGGCCAGGTCAGAGCTCTTTCCCGCGGCTCCACAGGCCCCTCTGACGTGCGTCCACCAGGACCTTGGCCAGTGGCCCTGGCCAGCTCCATGATCTCAAGCCCCCTTCCTGCCCCCCCCCGACCTCACAGGCCCTGGGTGGCATAGAGAAGGGGATTCTGGGGACTGAAGTGCAGGGTGACTGTGCCTGCCGGGGCACTAACGTGGAGTGTAGGTCTCGGCTGCTTTAAGAAGAAAGTGCAGAGAAAATGCCTGCCTTGGGTAGGCCCCGAATCCCCTCTCAGCCCCTCAGACCTCTCACAGACTGCACAGTCTGAGCCTCAGTTTACTCATCCATAAAGTGGGGTGATGCTTGCCTTCCAAGACTGCTCTAGGCTGGATGTGGGTGTGGCCTGTGCTGAGGGCACAATGCAAGGCCACTGCACAGAGGGGGCTCTTGGGCCTTCTCTGCCTTCCGTGGGACTGGACATTGGGCTCAGGGAGGGGATGTTGGGATTTGGGGTGGTTCGCTGAGCAGCAGCTGAGCAAGGGTTCTTCCTCTTCTGTGACACGGCAGCGGTGTATATGCCTGCCGCCCTGCCCACGGCTTCTGTGTGTAGTGGAAGTGGCCCCAAGGTCCAGCCACCCTCAGGGACCACAGGCACATGGTACTCAGCCGAACTCTGGAACCTTTCTGCAGAGCGAGCTTAGCTTGAGTCCTCCCACAGCCAGTGTGCCCACTGCCCACCCCTGCCCTCTCAGCCTCTGGGACAACTCCTTGGGCACTACCAGGTACAGTTCCTGTGTGTTCTCACCTTGCGATGCGCTCATAATTCCCACGTTGTGCTGGTGACTAACGAGGTTTGGGGAGCTTGGGAGAGGGGCCCTGAGGCATGCAGCATGCATGGGAGGGTTTTGGAGTTCCCAGGGGACATCTGGGGTGGGGCTCAGCCAGGCCCAGTGGGCTCAATGCTGGCCTCATGCACTTCCCCCACTGTGGGTGAGGACCTTCGGGGACAGCCTCCTCCGGCCAGCAGGAGGGACCATCAGGCATGTAGACCTGTGGAGTGCTTGGGGGTCAGTTCCCACTCTGGGGTCAGCTGTGTCTGCGGAGGGTCCACTGGTGTGTGGCACAGGAGGGTTAGGGGCTGTGCCTGGTGCGCCAGAGAGGCCCTGAGCTCTCCTGGGGGCCAGATTAGGGGCCTCCTCTGGGGCTGCTGGAGTCTTCACATTCTTGGCAGGGCTCAGGCGCTGGGGTGAGGAGAGGCTCCCTCTCAGAGGCCATGAGTGCCGAATGGAACTCCATGCCCTCTGGGACACCATGCCCACTGCTGGGTACTGGCCTGTATGGGCTTTGGAGACGTGGGTAGCACGGCAGCAGGAATCAGCAGGGCGAAATGGGGCCCAGGAGGAAGGCAGCAGGACTGTGGGCATAAAGGCCTGATGCCCAGGCCAGGGCAGGCTTCCATGCCAGCTTCCTCCTGTCTGGAATCCGGGAGCCGCAGGATGCCCGACCCAGCACCCTGAACTCCAGAGTGACTGACTCTTGACAGAAGCTGCTGCTGGCAGATGTGTTATAACCAAGCTCTGTGGCGGGAGGCTGGGGGCAGGGAGGGGTAGGGCCAGCAGAACACGGCTCCCACCTGCCCAGGGCCAGGTGGGGCCATGTGTGCGCATGTGAGTGGGGCTCCTGATCTGGCTGTGGCCTGGGAACCTGCATTTAACAAAGGCCATGGTTTTGGAAACACTCAGGAGTCCAGCTGCATCTGTTCCAGGATGGGTCAGGGTTAGAGCAGGGAGGGCAGTGGCTGGTCAACAGCAGATGTGGCTGTGGGAGAGGCCTCCTGTGCCATCCTCCTTCCAGCCTGGGAGAGGCCTTCCAGGCAAGACAAAAGAAGGGGCATGGATGGGAGGACATGGGAGACTCGGGGCTCATGGTGTTCCTGGAGGCTCTGGAGGGTGTTGTAGGGCTGGCTGCTGCGGGGCAGGGGGGTCCCATCTTCCTGGCACTGGTGTCTTATCTGGTCGTCTGTGTCTGTGGCACGTATGTTTACGCATGAGCACATATGTTGGTGTATGCAGGTCATGTATGCTTGCCAGAGCTCCCCACTGGGCGGCTTCCACACCGGGTTCTCAGTCACACCGGAGGGGCATGAGTACTGGCCTGGGAGTCCTAGCTGAGCCATGACTTGGCCTGCATGTGGAGCTGTCCTGTCCACTCGCTGGACATTAGGCCACTGTGAACAGTAACCCCCGAGATTTGTATCCTCCCATGGAGAGTTCAAAAGGGGCCAGGGGGCCCAGCCTGGTGGGTGACTCCAGGTAGACCTGGCCTCTGGGATTGTAGTGGCAGAAGGTGGCTGGGGCAGGGGAGGTTCACTCACGGGGAGGCTAGAAGAGGTGGCCTGGCAGGAAGAGAGAAGGATAGCCAGACAGAGGGTGAGTGGGAGTAGAAGCCTGGTGGCAGGTGTGTGAGTCCCTGCACCTGGCAGGGGTCTTGAGGAGCAGGAGAGGTTGGGCAGGCACCTGGGGAGAGCTTGGGCACTGAGCTTGGGAAGAGCCTTGGGCTGGGGGTTGGTGACTCGTGGGCAGCTCCAGACTGGCACAGGTGGATGGGGTGCCTGGGCAGGGAGTGGTGAGTTATGGGGCAACTGTCTGGGTGGCTGGGGGTAGCAGCGATAATCGTGGACTTCTTAGTGGGAGCTGGGCTGGCCTGAGAGATACCCCTCATCCTTTCCAGGGTGAGGGATGAGGGCTCCACCCCTCCTCATCGCACCAGGGTTGGGGCAGCATCCTGATGGGGGAGGGGCAACTGACCCTGGCCCTGGACTTCGGGAACAGCCCCTCCTCCACTGGTGGAGTTCCCACTTCCTGCGGAAGGAACTATGTTAGAGCTTGTGTGTATGGGGTGGGGGTGGGTGGGTGTGGGTGGTGGGGGGCCTGGGTGGGGTCCACTAAATCGCCTCTCCTGTCTCCCTGCATTTCCTCCTGGAGGAAATGGGGCCAACAGGATGAAGTGAGGGCTTGCTGAGCCTGGGGCTGCCACCTGGGAGGGAGAGGACCTGGGGCTGCACAGTTGAAGCAGGCTGCAGGGGCCCAGGCCCTTCTGTGTGGGCAGGTGGGAGTGGTGGGGGTCCGTGAGGCTCCCTCCAGCGCAGCAAGGAACGGGCCCTTGGCCCCTCTTCCCAGCCTGCAGCAGGCAGTGAGCCGGCAGGCTGGAGCCCTGGGCAGCCCCGAGTCTTTCGCAAGCCCAGCTGCAGGGTCTGGGTCTGTGTGCATTGCCACCGCACCCCCAGCTCCCGCCCCCTCCTGCTGGCTCCTGCTATTACAGGGCCCTGGGGACCGCCCTTCCCCCCCGTCTCCCCTACTTGGGCCCCACAGCCCAGGCCAGCGTGGGAGGGGCCCTCCTGCCCTCTGCCCCGACCAGGGTGCACGATGCGGCCCTGGGACCCTGCGGCTCCTGTCCCTACTCCAGGCCCCAGCCAGAGCCTTCCGGGATCCTTGGGGGGACTGCTTAGCCCCACGCCCCCGCCTGATTCTGGGTGGGACCTTTTGACGTACACGGAGGGCAGGGGGCCAGGGGCGGGATGGGGAGAGGGGTGGGAGGCAGGGGGCGGGGTGGGCTGCGGGTAGGGGCAGGGGGCGGGGCAGGGGGCGGGACTGGGGGGTGGAGTGCAGGGGGCGGGGTGGGAGAGAGGTGGGGGCGGAGGATTAGAGGGTTGGGAGGGTGGGGGTGTGGGGAGGGGAGTAGGAGTCGCGGAGAGGGGAAGCGAATAGAGTGGGGCGGGCAGGGCAGGGGAGGGGGGCGCGGGGGCGGGGAGGGCCTGTACAGGCGGGGATAAAGCCCGCGGCAGGGTGCATCGAACTCGGAGCCTGGAGGACCCGCCTGCTGGGTGAGTGTCTGTACCAGCCTTGGCGGGCCAGACTCCAGGGAGAGAGGCCCGAGGGGGTGGGGAGAGAGGTTCTGCCTTCTGTGCACGCGCACCGCTGGGCCCGAGCCTGCAGTCAGTCGGGTGGCGAGGGCGCCGCCCTAGTGGCGGAAGCGCCTTCCCCAGAGCCCCCTCCAACGGCGCTGGGACCCCGCTCTCCTTGGGCTCTTTGCCCTAGACCCCACGTGGCGATGTCCTGGAGGCCAGCCCTGTGAGCTGGGTCCCGAGTTCGCTGACCTCTGGCCTCGACTCCCGGCTGCACCGTCTGGAGGCAGGGGCGGGGACCCAGCGGGTGGGGGGTCAGCCTGGTTCTTGTGCGGAGGAGAAACCTCCCGATTCCCTCTGCTCGTGGCCGGTCTTATTGGCGGAGGGTCATCAAGCAATGGCCACGTGGTTTGCCCCTTATCATCACTCTATCACCAAAGGAGGTGCTGTGAGCTGTCACTCCAGGACAGCGGGTGGACCAGGGCTGTCTGGGTCACCCAGTCACACAGGTGCCCTTCGAGGTGCAGTGGGATCAGAACCGGCCTGGCCATGCGGCCCTGTGGTTGGCATGGTTAGGGCAGATGCCACTCTCGCTTGCCCTGAGTGTGGACTGACTTCACTTCATCTTCACAGCAGCTGGGGAGGCTGCTGAACCCCGCTGTGTAGGGCGAGTCAGCTGGGGGCTCAGAGCTGCGGAAGCTCCCCAGCTAATAGAGGAGCCTCAGGACCTGACCCCGACAATCATCAGACTGTCAGTAATCAGGTACCCGGTATGTGGCAAATGTCACGACTGTTGTTAACAAATGGCAGCTTAGGTGGTCCTCTGCTCTTATCTTGGTTTTTAATAATCCTTGTGAGGTCTGAAGTTTCAGTGGCTTTCTGGATTGGTTAGCCAGTCTCTGGCTGAGTTGAGGATCTGAGGAGCTGGCCTGGGGTGGGGTGGCTGAGTCCAGGCGGGAGCCTCCTGCCATCTGTTCGGCTGCTCTGCAGGCTGCTCCCTCATCCTCAGCCTCCTGTGGGCTCTGAACAGATGAGGCTCTCATGATTTGCTGGGGTGGAAGAGAAGGAGCCCTGGGCTTAGCGCTGGGGTTTCTGGCGGCTCTGCTCTGCCCAGTCTGGCGAGCCTCTGTGTAAAATGGGACTCATAAAGCTTGTCTCTGGTGGCGGTGACAGCGCGCTTGGGGATGGGGGTGATGGGACAGTGGCTGTGAAAGGGCTTTGAGCTGCCAGCAGGGACAGACTTGATGTGTGCTGTGCTTGTGGGGATCAGCGGAGAGTCTGCTACATTCCCCACCTTGGTAGCCCATGCCACCCTCAGGGAGGATCCCACCTGCCTGAAGCCTGCCTCCTCAGAGAGGCCTCTGTGATTGCTCTCCCTCAGCCATTACGGGAGGGATGGGAATCAGCGGTTCTGTGGGTCTCGTGCCGCTTCCCATTGCTGCAGTCCTTCGCCTGGGTAATGCCTGCCCCCACTGTCCTCCACCCACCCAGTGACTCCTGAGGGTGGGTTGTGGGGTTTGCTCACCCCTGACCCCCACCCAGTACCTACCATGGGGCCTGGAGCCCAGATGGTGTTTGGCAGGTACATGTATGAATGGAAATGTGAGGGACCCAGGTACTGAGCACCTGCAGGCTTCCTGGAGGAGGGACTCTGGTCTGGTCTTGAGCATGAGGAGGTGTGTCCAGGGACATTCTGGGCAGAGAGAAGAGGTTACATGGAGGTGTGACTCTAACCCATCCCCTTCCCTTCCCCCTCCCCACCTGTGAGGGAAGCAAGGGCAGGGGCCAGTGGGCCAGGCTGAAAAGCCAGAACTTGGTTCTATAGGCCATAGGGAGCCATGGAAGGTATGTGAGCAGCAGCAGGGTGGGGACTACCATTCTGTCTCCGGTCCTGTGCCAGGCCTTGCTGTAGGGGGTGGCTTGCTGGGTGGGTGGGTAGATTACATGGGCTCTTGACCCCAAGTGTAGTCTGGGCTGGAAGTGGGCCGCACACTTAACCAAACCTGAATCGAGCTGCCCTCAGAGGCAGGGACGCACATACCTCCCGTGAAACCTGCCCTGGTGGGGAGGCTGGGCTGGCTGACTGGGTAGGGGTGGGAGATGGGCGGGGTGGCAGACTAGAGACCCCAACCGGGTGGGGAAAGCAGGGCTAGCTGGTGGTGGCCCTCTGAGAAGACCTGTGCTCTCCCATGGTTCTCTGGTTGGGGTCCTGAGCTGCCTGGGCATGTCAGGGATATTGACAAGGAGAAGGCATAACGACAGGGGTGAGAGGTCCTGAGACCTGGGCCCCAGGGAGGCAGGGGACAGGGAGGTGGGGGGCAGGGAGGTGGCAGCCAGGGGCTCACTGTGGCCTCAGAGGATGCCCAGGCCTGCGTGGCTCATTCCTTGCTGGACTCAGATCAAGACCAGAGGAGAAGGGGTGGCATCCTCGCTGGGACTTGGGGATACAGGGGTCACAGAGGCAGCAACAGACCCTAAGCACTTTTTGTGACCCGATTCCTTTATTTCCAGTCACTCTGTAAGGGAGTGATGGTTGCGATCCCTCTTTACAGAGGAGGGATCCAGGACACGGGGAGTGGGGAGTGAAGATTCCCTGAGAGGTGGTGTCTGAGCAGAGCATGAGCCATGCCAGGAGGTGGGGAGGGAGCTTGTGGGGGTGGGCTGGGAGGCGAGGTGGGTGCAGCCCTGTGGAGGCCTTGGCTGTGTCGATGGCTGGGGACAGTAGGGTGATTGGAGGCCTGACGGCCCTGGGACCTGAACTGATGGCCTTGGCAGTAACTCTGCTGTGAGCCAGGAAGCCTTTCCCTGTTTGTGACAGCCTGGGAAACTGAGGCATAGGTTGGCATGGTGCCTCGTTGAAGAACCAAGTTGCTTGGCTCCAGGAAGGAAGTGACCCCTGACTCAGTGGAGATGCCGGCATGTGGGCACCCCAAACCCCTCCCTGGAAACCCAACAATATTGTCATTACCTGGCTCACCTGCCTGGGGAGTCCAGGAGGCGGCTTGGCAGGGCAAGTGGTGGAGGGGCGGCTGGGTAGGCCCACCTGTGAGGGCGGGAGAAGGTGGGCAGACTGTGTGCTGTTTCTGTCCATTTCTTTCCTGAATCTCCCATGCTTAGCCCAGCACCTGGGCCTTGAAGGTGCTCAGTACGTATTTGTCAATTGCGTGAATGAATGAATGAATGGGCAGATGAATGCCTGGTCCCTGTTCCTCATTGGTGGGAGTCCTGTGGTCCAGGGTGGGAGTAGGGAGGCTCAGAGGCACTGCTGAGCCTCAGGAGGGTGCAGGGCAGTGCGGAGGGTGGGGTGCCCTTTGGGGATGGGGATGGGGAGGGGGTAGTGGGCTTTGTGCTGGGCAGGCGGGCCTCAAATGCCAGAGGCACCATGGCTGGCAGTGGCTGCTGGGATGCTTTCCAAGCCACTGACACCCGCATCCCTGCCCGCAGGAAGGGCAGGTGGAGGGCTGGGATGCTGGGGGAGCAACAAGGGTGGGGTGGGGGGAACTAGGAGGGGACCTGGCGGTATTTCACCCCCAGGTGGGGAAGATGCCCTAAATGCCTTGCTGCCAGGTGAGCTTCGAGTGTGGCAGAGGAGTTCCTGGAGGGTTTGCATGGCCACATTTGGGAGTTGCACTTCCCCTGACCATGCCTCAGTTTCCTCATTTGAGCTGTTGCCAGAGGCCTTGTCTTCCAGCTGTCAGTGCCCACTGTCCTGCCATCCCCTCCAGACCCCGGTGAGGTAGGGCTTGTCATACCTTTTACAGGTGGAGAAGCAAGGCTCACAGGGCAGAAGCAGTCATGGGCAGCACTGGGCTTGACCCCAGGCCATGAGTCCAGAGCCCAGTCCTGACCACCATCGTGTGGGTCAGAACCCCTCCCTGTGACTGTCCCCTCCTCCACCTCTCCCCTGACGCTTGTCCTCCCTTGCTCCTTTCCTCTGGCATCCCTAGTCCCATTAGGGGATGGTCAAGGCCCACAGGGGTGAGGCTGGCTGAGCTGAGTCCAGGTGGGGAGGGCTGGGGCTTGGCGCTGGGCTGTGGGGGAAGAGGTCCGAGTCCTGGGATGGGATCGGGCATCGCAGCAGACCACAGGGTCATATTAAGACCTCCTGGGGTCAGGTTTCTACCATCACCTGGGTGGTTCTCTGGTGTCGCTGGAGGTTGGGAGGCTCTGGGTAGGCCTGGGAGGGCCCAAGTGGCCACAGGTTTGGGGGACTCCTGGTGCCTGGGGGGCATCGCCTGCCCGATGCTGGGTGCCTGTGGCCCAGTGGCAGCCTGAGTGGGGCCCCGTGGCCTCGCCCATGCTCTCACTGGGTGCCTCCCCATGCCCCTCCTGCCTGTGGAAGCTGTGGTGGAGCTGTGGCAACCTGGGCACTACTGGTGGTAGGCAGCACTTGAGCAGCTTCAGGAGGAGCAGGGCAGGTCTCCCAGTTTGGCAAGTCAGCGCCATGCCTCAGAAGGCACTGTTGAAGCCATGTGTGGCCCGGAGGGGCAGTGGCTGAGTGCAGGGGTCTGTCCTTGCAGCCCACTGGTCTGCAGATGCCCAGTGGGTAGAACCTGAGCCAGTGCCCAACAGCTCTGCTTCCAGACTGCAGCCAGGCACCCCATGACCGGCTTGGAGCTGGCACCACCTTGGAAGGTGGCTTTTTTTTCTGGCAGCATCTCTATTTGTAAAGGCAGCCATGGGCCCCAGAGGGCTAGCACTGGCTCAGGGTCACGCAGGGAGTTGGGGTAGGGGGTCTAGCTGGCATCAGGAGCGTGCCTGCTTCCTCTCTGGCCAGTTCCTCCAGGAAGCCTTCCCTGACCTCTCGCCACCCTGGGCTGCTGCTGCTTAGGAGCTCTCCTCCTGCTGGTCCCCATCCCTGCAGTGAGTGCTCGGGAAGCACCAGAGAAGGGGACTGAGACTGATAGCTTGGGAGGCTGCCTGGGGTGAAGGGCATAAGGGATGCTAAGGAGTAGTGAGCTCCCTTTCACCGGAGGTGTGCAAGCTGGGGCTTAGGTGTGGCGTAGGTGACCTCTGAGGTTCCTTTAGACCTCGGGTCCAGATCCCATGATGGGCTCTGTCTGTTTCCCAGGTCTGGACCTCTGCCCAGAACATTGGGTCATTTGTTCCTCCACAAACAAGTGGAAGCCCTCTTGGTGCCAGGGCCTGTGCGGGAGGTGGGTGAAACTGACGACCTCTCAGTCCTCCTGCAGTTGGGATGCCTTCCCTGGGGTCTGGGACCCTCTGCTCTAAAGGACACATAGCAAGGGGAGAGGGGATAGGATGGGGTGGGGGGCTTGGCCGTGGGGGCCTGGAGGACTTTGGGAATGTGTCTTAGCACATCAGGCGTGGGCTTGGCCTGCTTGGGTCTCCCTTCCTGGTCCCCCTAGCAATGGGCAGTCTTAGGCTCGCTCTGGTAGGATTCCAGGAACGGCTCCTGCCTGGATATAAATAGACTTCTCCGAAAGGTCTGGTGCTGTGCCAGCTGCAGCAGGTGCCCCCCAGCCCGGCCAGAGGGCCCTAGGCAAGGGGGTGCAGCCTGGGTGGGGGTGCCGAGGATGCCGGGGTCCACCTTTGTAGCCACAGGCATGATGGGCTCTGTCTGCTTGTAGCACCACAGAGCTTGATGGGAACCCTTTCATGGATAAGAAAACAGGCTGGGGTGGCAAGAGCGGTTTACCCCAGAGGTCCTCTCTCACAGAGGGTTAGGGTTGGGGTAAGTACGGTCTCTGGGGATCAGTAAGACCAGCTCCAGCTGTGGTTCCTCTGCCTCCTGGCTGTGCCTCAAGCAGGTTGCTCAGCTTCTCTGAGCCGTCGGGTTTGTCACTGCAATGTGGCGGGTGTCAGTGCCTTGCTCGTGGAATGCAGCGCCTAGCCTGCTGTCCTTAGAAAGTGGTTGAGGTTGAGACTGGTGGGGTAGAGGCCCTGAAGCCGATCCATTCCTGCCTTGGATCTTCAGGGAGATGCTGCTGGAAGTGGCAAGCTGAGAGCACTGGGTGGAGTCAGAGCCTCAAGTCTTCCTGTGGCGCTGGGTGAGCCTACATGGGTGGGTGTCCTTGCCAGGGAGCTCATGCCCTCGTGGGTCCATGAGCCGACAGGCAGGGCTACCTGGCTTGATGTGCCTGTGGATGGGGGTTCCTGTGGGGCCCTCCAGACTGGGCACAGCCCTCCTGTCCTTGTCTCCCCTGCCTGCTTGCCCACCTAGGGGTGGGAGGAGGTGAGGGTTGCAGATACAGCTGGGCCAGGCTGCTGGTGATGCTGTCTGGAAGTGTGGGTGGGCAGAGCCTGGTGGGGGCATGCTCTCAGCAGGGCCCCTTGATTACCCCAGATTGCAGAGATCGGGTTGAGAGCTGCAGGCAAGGCCAGGCCTCCAGGGACCCCAAGCTGGGGATGCCACGTGTCCTGTTCCACCCTGCTCTGAGGGCCCTGTGTGGCCAGGGCAGGCACAGAGTGGACTGTGATGCCGGCTGTACTCTTGGGCCTCATAGTCTGAGGAGCACGTGAGTTCCCGGACACAGTGCTCCTAGGAGGCAGAGCCAGGAGTCCCAGGGAGGCATTTGCTTGAGATCGTCTGGGAGGGCTTCCTGGAAGAGGGGGCATCAGGGCGTAGCCTCGGAGTTTGTGGAGATAGCTCCCTGGCCAAGTCCTGCTTGCCAGTGTGACCTGAGTGTGTTCCTCGTTTCAGTGCCTCAGTTTCCTCACCAGAATGCTAGGGGAGACCAGCATAGCCAGCCACAGTGGGTCATGAGGATTGAGGGGACAGTGTCCGGCACACGGTGGGTGCTGAGTAACTACATAGAGGAGTGCCTGGGTGGGGGCTGGTGAGCTGGGCAGGGGTCTGAACAGGGGGGACTTGGGTGCCCTACTCCTCTGGGTGCAGGCCAGCACCTGCACCAGGGACCGCATTTCCATTAACCAAAGCTAGGCGCGCCCCCTCTAGGCCTCCCCACCACGGGCTTGGCCCGGCAGCCCCTGCCCTGTGGTCCCTTCAGCCCACAGTCCAGAGAAGCCCCAGGAGGGGGTCTGGGAGAGCCCCGAGGTTCTAGGGAGTACGGACACCGGGAGAGGCCCAGCGGGAGGACGGAGGGGTCCGGGCCCTTGCCACACCCCACGCTTCCCCTTCCTGGCTGGGCTTCCTCTTCCTTGCGCTTGCCCTGTGCGGCCCCTTTGTTTCCCGGGCGGGGCGCGGCTATATTTAGGCGGCAGGTGTGGGAGCCCCTGGCAGCCAGGTCGCCCGCCGGTCACGCCCCCCACGTGATGCCTGGGCGCTATAAATAGCTGCAGGCGGCAGCGGCAGCAGTGCCTGGAGTCAGCTCCACTGTGGAGGGGCGGCGCCCTGCCCCCGGCCCAGCGCCACGGGCACCCCTCAGCCAGGCGCACATGGAAACGGCGGGATGCCTGCAGTGTGGGTGAGCCTAGTGGGTGGGGACGCTGCCTTCCGGGCCCCCAGCCCCGCCGGGGAGGAGGTGGTGCCCCCCAGAGGGCTGGGCGGGAGCCCTGCTGGTGCCGAGGGAGGGGGCTGTGCCCCTTACCAGGACGTCATTGGCGCCTAGTCCCTCGGAACTCCGCAGAGCACCCACCTCAGCCCTACCTACGGTCCAGCCTTGCTTCTCCTGGGACCCACTGAGCCGCGGGCCTCCAGCCTCTTCCCCAGTATCCCAGGGGGGCCCTCTCTGAAGGGCGCTGGATTCACACTGGATTCAAACTTCTTAACCGGCTTTGCCATCGGGAAGGAGGGTGGTAGCCTCCCTGAACCTCAGTTTCCTTTTCTGTACGGGGATCCGTGTTGCTCCTGCCTCCTAGCCTGGAGCCAGAGAGAACCCACTTAACTGGACGCTTGGTCTGGCCTGGGCCCAGAGAATTGTCCTCCCCTCTCCCTGGCCTCTCTCCTCATCTGGCAAACAGGGACAGGGATGGACTCTCGCTTAAAGGGTCTTGAGAAGATACTGGTTTGAAAGTAGCTGAAGGCCCTGGGCCTGCGGGTCCGAGGAGACTGAGCCAGATCTTGGGAAGGGGCTGCAGGGCTTGGTGGCAGGAGGGAAGGAGGGGCTGAGGCTGCCTGTGGGCCCTGTGCTGTGGCCTCGGGCTGGGCAGAGACTTATAACATATGGAGGCCGGGGCAGCCTGTCCCCATTTCACTGAGTGCCCATCGCTGGGGATCCTTCATCCTTGTTCTCTGGGCCCTCCCCGGTGCTCAGGGGGCATGTGGTCAGGGAAGGGTGTCCTCTCTGGGGAGTAGCCACTGGGCAGGGCAGAGTCCCGCAGTCATGCTGGGGGCTCCCTGCTTTACTCTCAGCTGGGCAGGGGTGGGGCCCCAGGCTGCGGAGCCAAGTGGGGTGTGTGGCAAGACCCCAGCCCAGTCCAACCTCTCCCTGGAGCCCTGATACCATTCTAGCTGGGAGGATGCATGGCATCCTCTGGCCTCAGGTGGGTGGTCGTGTGGGGTGGTTCAGAGCCATCTCCCTGCCCAGCAACCTGCAGCCCTGAGGACCTGTCTATTGCCACTGGGCAGTGGGGCCACTGGGCGGCGGTGCCAGGCCATGTGCTGTTCCTGTGGGGTCTGCTGGGGTCCCTGGCAGCCTTGGGCATGAGAGCTGGGCCGGCTCCTCAGGGGGCGACCCCAGGAACGTGGTTTCTCGGGCAGTTTTCCTCTTCTCTTTCTGTAAACATGAGCTCGCCCCGGCGCGCACGCACACGGGGACATCCTGCTGCCCCAGGAGGGACCTGGGTGTTTGTGTGCTGCTCGTGCTTGGTGGCTTCCCTCACCTGCACTCAGAGCCTGTGCTGGCTCCAGCTGGGCTGGGTGGGGGCTGGCAGGACCAGGGACGGGATCCTTGTCTCCACCTTTACCTCCTTCTGGGGGTCCCATGCCACTGCCTATTTTAACCTTCCCTGAACCAGGCAACGGAAGAACATGAGATGTGGCGCCTGCTCTGAGCCCGCAGCACTGGCTACCGCGCAGAGTGTGGAGGGCAGGCAAGGCGGAGCCCACCGTCCCCGCCAGCCACCCTCCGAGTCCGGGGGCCCAGGCCTTGTGCCCTCCCTGCACCTGGGCTGAGGCTCCAGTGACCTGGCCTGCCTGGTGGGCAGCCGGGAAGGGGTGCTGGGCAGGGGCACAGGTGAGAGGGGTGGGCTGGGGGATGGAGGGCTCTGCCGGGTGAGGGGCCTGAAGTGCCTTTCCTGAGTGGCAGGCAGTAGTGACAGGGCTGGGCTTGGGTTGAGTCCAGGGGGCTGGAGGGTCTGCTAACAGCTGGGTCACCGCTGGAGGGATCTTTTGTGGCCCATCATTGTGCTAATGGGGTAACAAAGAGGCCAGCGCCTCGCACAAGGTGTCCGAGCTCTTCCGGAGAGAGGGGAGGGGGCTGTGCGCTCCTGGGACTCCCTTGCCTGGGAGCTTTGGGGCCATGAGACCCAGAGACGGGGAGAGGCAGGTGTGGAGTTACTTTGAGCCGCCCCTGGCGCCCCTGCAGCCTCCCTCTTAGGGCTGTTCACCGTGTGAACCCGCTCCTGGCTACCTGTGGTGTCGCCACCCTGGCATGTGTGCCTGACGGCTGGCCTGTTTGGTGTTGTCTGTCCCCGCCTCCCTGAGCTCCTGGCCTGTTTATCCCCTGAGTCTGGCTGAGCCCTGTGTGAGCGGTGGAGACACAGGGGCTGGGGGACACTGGCAGGCAGGGGGCTGCTGACAGGAAGGAGAATTTCTGCAGAAAGCAACGGGCGATTAAGTTGGCCCTTGGCCACCTGTGGGCTCAGGCCCCTCACCTCCTTGTGCTGGCAGCACTGACTGAGTGCCTGGGCCCCATTCCCTGAGGATGGGCCACCCAGAGAGACCTGGGCTCAGATGTTCGCAGTGGCCAAGAATCAGAAGAGGAGAGGGCAGCTGTCCTGGGTGGGTTTTCCGTAGATCAGAGCGGGCTGGCAGGGGCCAGGCTCAGGCTTCTTAGGGGAGCTTGGTCTCTGTCACCCTAGAGGGACCTGTCCTCTGTGTGCTGGGGTTTAGCATGTCCTGGGGGTGTGTGTGTATCTGAAATCCCTGTCCCCTGTGTCCTCCGTTATGCCCTGCTGGCTGTATGGTAGCTGCCCTATTGCCTCCAGGCCTGGGTCAGTCCTGGTAGGAGCCGTTCTTCCTTGTGCTCCCATGTAGGGAAACTGAGGCCTAAGAGGGTCACTCAGCATGGTCAGGAGGAGGCCCCAGGAGAAGTGTCGCCTCTGACTGTGGGCTCAGGGCAGGCTTGAACCCCTCATGGGAGGGTGGGGTGACCCCTTGTGATCCCTTTCTGTTAATTTTCTTCATCTTTTCCCCCAGATGCTGTGTGCTGTGGACCCGCCTGGGATTCATGGAGTGGGCTGCGGGGTCCAGCCCTGAGCACTGCTGCACCCGAGGTCCCAGAGCCTGCTGCTGAGGGTCCCCGTGCTGCTGGCTGTCACCATTGCCCTCGACTGCCGATGGCCTCTGCTGTCCAGCCTGGGGCCAGCTCTACTGCCTGAGCCCCCTGTCCCCCTCCAGGACTCACCATACCCCGATGGGGTAACATGACAGAGGCCCTGCACATCAGAGGCCACTGTCCCCGCGGCCGCTGCCGGTGACCCCTGGCCCAAGGGTGCTGGAGTTGGCTCAGTTCAAGTTCATTCTTACTCTGGCTGTTGTGGGCTTGGGGACCACCTCTGAGTGAAGGAGGCTGTCTGCCCATCCACCGATGTGGAGAGGGCGCCCCCAGCGTGGGGTCCAGCTCTGGACACTGCTTGGCGGCTGGATTTCCTTTGGGTTTTTAAGTTTTCTTTGCTGAGCTTTTCTGGTAGTTCTTTTTATTTTTTGCCCCTTTATGACTATCCCTCTCTGAGAGACAGGAGTTTGGAGTTGCCTACAGTACTTTGGGGGGCTGTTTTGTTCCTTTGCTTTTTTAAGAGTTGGATTTTCTTTTTTAATTATCCAAACTCTGGGCAGCTTCCTCCCCCACGCCCAAGTTATTTGCACAATATTTGTGCGGGGTGTGGGGGTGGGTTTTTAAAAAGATCTCTTTCTCTTGGACAAGCACAGGGATCTCGTTCTCCTCATTTTTGGGGGGTGCGTGGGGACTTCTCAGGTCTGTGTCCCCAGCCTTCCCTGCAGCCCCTCTCTGCCCTGGAGGCGCCATGGCTCGGATGAACCGCCCGGCCCCAGTGGAGGTGAGCTACAAACACATGCGCTTCCTCATCACCCACAACCCCACCAACGCCAGCCTCGGCACCTTCATTGAGGTGAGTGCAGATGGCGGCGGGGTGGGCAGGTCCAGCCAAGGTGGCAGCGAAGCCCAGCTGAGCTGTGCTCAGGCCTCTCAAGAGGGGTCCACTGGCCTGGCTGGCTAGACAGGGCTCACGGCCTTGGAGCAGGGCTCAGTGCCCCGTTACAGGGTCCTGGAGGAGGGACGTGGGGATGCCTTGGGACCTCGGGGGTGAGGGTGTTGGGGGATCAACTGGGTCCCTAGGGGGCCTGCAGGGGGCTGGCGTGTGACAGGAGGGACTCCACGCCACGTGGATAGAGGCAAGTGGTGAAGCCGGGGGTACACGGGCCAGGCTCTGCACGCTCAGCTGTGGCCTGGGCTGGGGCCCTCCTGAGCCCTTTGCTTTCCTTTTGGCATCTGTGCCTAGGCTGAGCGGGCAGGAGGTGCCCTGGTGTGAGAAGTGGCTGCTTATGGGGAAGCAGGTGGATGGGGACAGGTGGGCAGGTCGGCTCCATGGTGGGCCAGGCCTCCAGGCATTGCCCTGCTCTGCATTGCCAGGCTCTGGGTGAGGCCTCAGGCTAGACCAGGCTGGGCTGGGGGCTTCAGGGCCTGGATATCTGTGTGAGTGGGGACTGGGCAAGTGTCAGTGCTGACTGCAGGAGGGAGGGACCATTGTGCCCTGGAGAGACAGCAGGCAGAAATGCCGCCACTGGCCCCCCGGCACATGGGAGCAGATGCGTTTGCAGAAGCCGTGTTGGGAGTGGAGACTGCAGTGATCTGCCTGGCCTCTGCAGAGTGCCCTGATGCCTGCAGGCCTGGGCCCGTTTGCAGAGTCTATGGCCTTGTACGGGCCGTTGACAAAGCCTCTGACTGTGCCAGGCTGAGTCAGAGGCTGCAGCTGTGTGCAGAGTCATTTGTGGCTGAGTCCTCTACCACATGAGATACGCCTTCATGGCCTTGTCATAATGAAGCAGGGATTTATGCATGAGAGGGCATTGAGAACTGTGGAGCAGGAGGCATTGGGCACCTTGCCATAGGGAGCCTGGACCCTGGACACTGAGCCAGGTACCCTACAGAAGACGGCTATCACTTGCACAGCTGAGACCTCTGAGGTAACAGCAGAACCGACAGAAAGATTGGTGAGAACAGCATGATGAGCAGCCAGGGTCAGGCCTCAGAATGTGACTGGGATCAGGGTTAAGCTTGTAACCAAGGTCAGGTCTCAGTGTGTGACCAAGGTTGGGACTCAGTGTGTGTCCAGGACCAGGGCTCGGTATGTGACCAGGAACAGGGCTCAGTGTGTGACCAGGATCAGGGCTCAGTGTGTGACCAGGATCAGGGCTCAATGTTTGACCAGGATCACGACTCAGTGTGTGACCAGGATCAGGGCTCAGTGTGTGTCCAGGATTGGGGCTCAGTGTGTGACCAGGATCGGGGCTCTGTGCGACCAGGACCGGGGCTCAGTGTGTGACCAGGGTTGGGGCTCAGTGTGTGACCAGGATCGGGGCTCAGTGTGATGAGGATCAGGGCTCATTGTGTGTCCAGGACTGGGGCTTGGTGTGTGACCAGGACTGGGGCTCCGTGTGCAACCAGGTTCGAGGCTTAGTGTGTGACCAGGATCGGGGCTCAGTGTGATGAGGATCAGGGCTCATTGTGTGTCTAGGACCGGGGCTCCATGTATGACCAGGATTGGGGCTCAGCGTGCGACCAGGGAAGGGGCTCAGCGTGCGACCAGGGAAGGGGCTCAGCGTGCGACCAGGGTCGGGGCTCAGTGTGCGACCAGGGTCGGGGCTCAGTGTGCGACCAGGGTCGGGGCTCAGTGTGTGACCAGGGTCGGGGCTCAGTGTGTGACCAGGATCGGGGCTCAGTGTGTGTCCAGGACCGGGGCTCAGTGTGTGTCCAGGACCGGGGCTCAGTGTGACCAGGACCGGGGCTCAGTGTGTCCAGGACCGGGGCTCAGTGTGTGACCAGGACCGGGGCTCAGTGTGTGTCCAGGACCGGGGCTCAGTGTGTGTCCAGGACCGGGGCTCAGTGTGACCAGGATTGGGGCTCAGTGTGTGACCAGGACCGGGGCTCAGTGTGTGTCCAGGACCGGGGCTCAGTGTGTGACCAGGATTGGGGCTCACTGTGTGTCCAGGACCGGGGCTCAGTGTGTCCAGGACCGGGGCTCAGTGTGTGACCAGGATTGGGGCTCAGTGTGCGACCAGTTTCGGGGCTCAGTGTGTGACCAGGGTCGGGGCTCAGTGTGACCAGGGTCGGGGCTCAGTGTGTGACCAGGGTCGGGGCTTAATGTGTGTCCAGGACCGGGGCTCAGTGTGTGACCAGGGTCGGGGCTCAGTGTGTGTCCAGGACCGGGGCTCAGTGTGTGTCCAGGACCAGGGCTCAGTGTGTGACCAGGGTCGGGGCTCAGTGTGTGACCAGGATTGGGGCTCAGTGTGACCAGGACCGGGGCTCAGTGTGACCAGGACCGGGGCTCAGTGTGTGTCTAGGACCAGGGCTCAGTGTGTGTCTAGGACCAGGGCTCAGTGTGTGTCCAGGATTGGGGCTCAGCGTGCAACCAGTTTCGGGGCTCAGTGTGCGGCCAGGGTCGGGGCTCAGTGTGACCAGGATCGGGGCTCAGTGTGTGACCAGGGTCGGGGCTTAATGTGTGACCAGGGTCGGGGCCTAGTGTGTGACCAAGATCCAGGCTCAGTTTGTGACCACATTTGGGGCTCAATGTGTGACCACAGTTGGGGCTCAATGTGTGACGAGGATCGGGACTCAGCATGTGACCAGGATTAGGGCTGCTCAAGGCTCAGTATGTGATCGGGATCAGGGAGGGCTCAGCCTGTCACCAGGGCTAGGGCTAAGTCCTGGTATGGGTGGCTGTTCCCTCTGCTGAAGGTACAGAGGGACCCTGAGGTACCCCACAGTCACAGAGCCCAGCATCCTTACCTGCACCCTGCATTCTCAGATAGTTGGGTGCTGGCCTCTCTTGTGTTCCATGTCCCTGTCCCTTGACTAGCAAGACCTAGCAGCTGATTCCTCACCACTCCCAAAATAGCTGCAAGAGCAGATGGGGTGGGAACAGCCCCCGCACGTGACTCCGTGGAGTGGAACCCCCTGAACTGGGGGTATAAATATCGGCCTGGCTGTGAACTACTGTGACCTTTTCCCTGGTTGTGTGTGTCTGCCCTGCTGGCGTACAGGGCCCAGCTCCCTCCTGGCTGCCCTCTGAGTGGTGCCCGCCCTCCCTGGTCTGAGTCACCCCAGCTGATACCCACCCCTCTTAGACCCCAAAGCCCCTCTGGACTGAACCCATCCATGCGGCTCAGCCTGGGGAGCTGCTAGGATGCAGGGGCTCACGTGTGGGCTGGGGGGTCCGGTTCCTGCTGCAGGGACCTAGTAGCTTTTCTGGAAAAAATGTTGTTCCTGGTAGATCTGGGGTCCTGAGCACCCCAGAGGAGGGGATGATGTGTTGGGGAGCCGGAATCCCAGCTGCTGAGCTGTGGGTGACTGTGAATGTGGGTGGGGACACCTTTGCTTCTGGGTGGCCCGAGGGACCTAGGACAGTCTCTTCCACATCTATATGCCACATCCACCAGCCATGGAGCCCCAAGTCCACTCTTGGTGGGCTCTGCTGCATCAGGGTCTGCCTGGCTGGAGGGTGACATGCCCTTCCCTGGCTTCTTCAAGGCATGACCCTGCCCTGCAGGCCTGAGGGGACAGGGCTCTACCCTGGGAGGTCTGAGGGGACATGTTCAAGTCCTGGGGGACTGGGGGGAAACAGCTGTGCCCTGGGAGCCCTGCTGCCCAGCCCAGCCCTGCCTCCTCCTCCTCCCACGCCCAGGACCTGAAGAAGTATGGGGCCACCACCGTGGTGCGTGTGTGTGATGTGACGTACGACAAAGCGCCGCTGGAAAAGGACGGCATTACAGTTGTGGTGAGGCGAGGCGGGACCCTGGTGGCTGCTGCCACCGGGGGAGGGTGGGGTGGGGGCTCTGGGCCTGCCAGGGTGGCTTGGTGCCCCTCCTGTGGCAGCCCCAGGGCCTGTTTGTGCCTGGGCCGTGTGTATGTCTGGGTACATTAAGGGAAGGCCAGGGTGTTGGGCCATGTGACCTCAAGAAAGTCACCCTAGTGTACCCCGTCTTTCTGTCTAGAATGGACCAGCCTGGCTTGCCAGGCAGGGGTGGCACATGCTTGGTGCCTCTGCCAAGGGAGCAGGCAGGCTTCTCTGCCTGTCAGGCCCTCCTCTGGCCTGTCTTGGGTGCCCCTCGGTCTCGCTGCCTGAGTGGCTGGGGCCCTGTTGCCAGGCTGTGGGCTCCTGGGGAGGACCCTTGGGCAGTTTCCTTGGCTCCCTTGGCCCTAGGGACCCAGGTCTAGGAGGGGCGGGGCAGTTCTGTTGCCATACCCTTTGGGGGTGGGGAGGCCACAGCAGCTGCAGCCCTAGAGCCAGCCCCGGCTCAGGCCTGTCCAGCTGCACCTGGGCCTCAGGCTCCCCAGTGTGGAGCGCCCCTTAGCCACTGCTTTTCACGCCAGGACCCCGCTTTTGGCAGGGGTTGCTGTTTCCTCACCTCGGCTTGGTGGTTTGGAGCGGTGGCTGTGCCGGCGTGTGGGGTCAGATGGGCATCCCGCCCCTGCCCTCCCCAGCCTTATGACCCCGCAGGTCACTCCGAGCCTTGGGCTCCTCCCCTCAAAGTGAGCTGCTTGGAAGAGTGGAGACGGGGTGCGCTCATGGGCTCCCACGTCCTCCCTCCCCTTCCACAGCAGTGGAGGGATTGGGGTCAGATGTAAGTTGCTGTAATGGAGGTGGGGACGCCTACACACAGACCAGTTGCCTCTAGGAGTTGCCCTGCCTGGTGGCTGGGGAGGGGCAAGATGCCCCCAAAGGCTGCAGGTCTGCCTCAGTGGGCCCAGTGGGCTCTCCCTGGCACTAGACAGCCCCAGGTCTGGCACGGTCCTGCGTCCCTGCCTGAACCCGCCTTCCCAAGACTGAAACATGTCCATCCCCACTGCAGTGCCCAGGCCCTCCCCTGGGAAGACTCCTGTCGTCCACCTCACCGTGATGCTGGGGGATGGGACAAAGGCAAGCGCAGGTCATCTTCCAAGACCAAATTAACCGCCAGCAGCAATGGGCTAGGCCCCAGTGGAAACCCCTGTTGAGGGTCCTGCTCTTAGAAACGGAGGCCTGTCTTATCCCACAGCCCCGTCTTCAGTCCTTCCTGGCACCTGGGCTTTGTGTGGCATGTGCCAGCTGTCTTTGCATGCTGCCACAGGGACAAGATCCCTTGCACCAGCTGCGCCAAAACCTCTCAGGCTGCCACCGGCACACAGGTGCGAGGGACTGTGACCCCAGAACCAGAACTTGGGCTGACAGATGTGGGGATTAGGATTTGTGTGACTCTGGAGGAGGTTCTATTCAGAAAGGGGTGGTCCAGGAAGGCTTCCTGGAGGGGACAGCTGAAGTGAGCAGGGAATGATGAGTCTGAGGCACCCACTATGGGGTATGCCCATGGCCATGCTGTACCCTTCCTGTGTGTCCTCTGGGGTCTGTCACCCTCACCCTAGGGGGCTCCTGGCATCCTCTGCCTGTCAGAGCTCCCTGCCCTGCCGTGGTCAGGGGTCCTCATGTCTGCTTCCCTCTGCAGGACTGGCCGTTTGACGACGGGGCGCCCCCACCCGGCAAGGTTGTGGAAGACTGGTTGAGTCTGGTGAAGGCCAAGTTCTGTGAGGCCCCGGGCAGCTGCGTGGCTGTACACTGCGTGGCGGGCCTGGGCCGGTGAGCGTCGGGGCAGGGCGGGGCTGGCCATGCCAGGGGTCGGGCATCTCGTGGTCTGACAGCCTCACTTTTGGATGTGGGTGCTGAACACATGTTCACGAGACCTTCCAGGAGACCTGGGCCCCAAGGTCTAGGGCTCCCAGGCTGGTCCTCTCCCAGCATTGCAGAGTTTGCTTCCCAAAGTCTCACCCAGCTTCTTCCTGCTGTGGTGGAAACTGTCTTGACACCTTGTGCAGGAAAGGGCTGCCATCCCCCTCCCCAGACCCAAAGATACCCCCACACACAGCTGGGGCTCAGACCCGCTGCTTGGAGGAAGAATGGCTGGGATTAGATGAAATGACCAGTGGGACACCTCCATCTGCAGAGGAAAACCCAGGCGAGCAGGGCTGACAGCAGGCCTGGGTCCGGCTCCTAGCACTTCACCTGCCAGCTCTTGTTAACCCTCCCCCAGCAGCTCACAGAGAGGCTGCCCCAGAGGGAGCCAGGATTTGGACCCAGCTCTCAGGCTGGGCTCTGAGGTGTGGCCTCTGTGGGGGAGCTTCAGGCAGCAGGGAGTCTGGGCCCCTCTGGCCCCAGTGCCCTGCATCTTCAGCAGGTGCTCTGCCAAGGGGACGGGCGCGTGGGCTCTGATGACTCCAGCCCTCCTGTTTGCCCCAGTGCTCCAGTCCTTGTGGCGCTGGCCCTCATCGAGAGCGGAATGAAGTACGAGGACGCCATCCAGTTCATCCGCCAGTGAGTGGCTGAGGTGGGGGGGCTGTGCGCACCGGGGGAGGGGCATCGGCTGCCCACGCAGGGCTGGGCCTGGCTTTCGCAGTGGTGTTGGCTGTGTGGTTCTGTCACCCTGAGGCAATGATGATCCACCGAAGCCAGGCCTTTCTGCAGAAACAGGGAAGCCTGGGGTGTTTCCTGTGGTGGGGACAGCGGCCCCCGAGGTGACCATGCAGCCACACAGGGACACAGTGAGGCCACTCGACACGCCATCCTGCCTGCCCTCCACAGACAGAGCTCCTTCAGGCCCAGCCATCCTGACTGGGGTGGAAGGACCCCAGAGCCAGCCAGGTTACCCCCTCCATGAAAAGCAAGAACCTGAAACTTCATACCGTACCCTGTCCACCTGCAGGGACACTGACTCTGGGCTAGTGTCTCAGAGCTTGCCCTGAGTCCAGCTGCTCACCACCCCTCCCCCTCCACCCCGCACACTCCAGCTCGGCCCTCCCCGCCCTCCTCGGAGGCTTCCGGGCCAGCCCACCTGCCTGTGCCTTTGACTGGGGGCCTCCCTGGTGGGGGAGGCTGCCATCTGCCCACTACCCAGAGGGTCCTGGGGGAGTCTGGCTGGGACAGCAGCTCTCGCTGGCCAACTCTGTGGGAACAGATAGGGCCCCTGCCCAGCCTGCCATGTGTGTGCCTGTGAGTGTGACACTCACACCTGTAGGGCTGATGGCCTCACAAGGTCGTAGGGTGAGCCTCATGCTGTGCTGAGGCGCAGGATCTGAGAAATAAAGAGACAGGACACAGAAGTACAAAGAAAACACAACTGGGCTCAGGGGGCCATGCCACGCCACCTATAAGCGGAGTCAGGCGAGGCCCCAAATATCCAGAAGCCTGAGTATATATTGTGTATAGGTTAGGGGGCAGGGCAGTGAGTGAAATAATCTTTAAGAATAGTGATAGGGTCATCAGCAATAAAACACGGGGTCCACCCCCATTAGGTCACCTAGGCCAGGAGGTGGACAGTGCACAGCAAGGGTCCTGTTCCCACGAAGGCAAGGGCCGTGCGAAGTAAGGGGTCCACCCCCATTAGGTCACCGAGGCTTGAAGGTGGGCAGTGCGCAGTGAGGAGGGTGCAGTGTGCAAGACTTCTATCTATGGGCAGAATACTTCTAAGAAAATTTATAGGAAGATGCTTTAAGTCACACAGTAGTGACAGAGCTGTCTGCCACCTGCTGGCAGCTTCCAGTGGGTTCTATGGGAAGATGCTTTTCGAGCAGCACAGCAGCAAGAGCTGATAAAGTTCACAGTCACCAAGGTGGATTGCTGGTCTGAGGGCGGCCCTCCACAAGAACTGGAGAGGGTCCTACAGCTCCTTCAGCAGGAGGAGTGGCTCTCGCCCCAAGCCTGCCACACAGCTGAACGCTGCCGCCTGGGCCGTGGATTCTTGTCCTGGTATAACTGTTTTCCCTTAAATCATGCTCTGCGCTGTGTCTGCTCCAGGCATTCCTCTGATTATAAGCTGCTTATTCCTTAATTCATGCTCTGTACTGTGTCCACTCTAGGCATTCCTCCGATATGAACTAAGATATAATTATAGGTATATATGTAGAGAAATATTCTTTAGGCACTCACACTATCAACCATTATATGATTATATATAGAGGATTATATAAAGGGATTGTTCAAGCCCTAATTCTATAAACTAATATATGATTATGTAAAGGATTATATAAAAGGAAATAGCTGAGTCGTAACACTATAAAGTGAGACATTCCTCAAGCCCTAACTGCCAGGGTTCTGCTTAGCTCTCATTCCTCGGTGCCTATAGGGGGGTTACCCACACACACCTGTGCTGCTCCTTGGACAGGCTTGGCTGGTAGGGCCTCTTCCTCTCAGAGGCAGGCTTGCTCCTGCCGTGCCGGCTGGCCCTATGGGTTGGGTCCGTGTGAGAGCCCGGCCTGCCCTGTGGGTTGGGTCCGTGTGAGAGCCCAGCCTGCCCTGTGAGTCCGTGTGAGAGCCCGGCCTGCCCTGTGGGTCTGTGTGAGAGCCCGGCCTGCCCTGTGGGTCTGTGTGAGAGTGGCCTGCAGGTGCTTGGGTCTCCTTGGGGAGACTGGGACTTGCACGGGCACACACAGACACGCTCACACACACATGGGGGACATGCAGGCACATGTTCACACACATCACATGTGTGCACACACAGACCCAGACATACGCAGGCACACACTCAGGTGCAGGCAGGTGTGTGAACAGGCACGTACACACAAGTGGGTGTTTGCTCACAGGGACGCACACAGACAGGTACACGTGTGCGCATATACATGACCCGCACCCACACATGCTCCCAGGCCCCGCCCCATGCCTCGGGGAGCTGGGGCTTGTTGCTTCCTTGTGGCTGCGCTGGGCAGGACAGGCTGGGCCGTGTTGCGGATGGAGGCAGGCACAGACCCCAGTAGCCTGGAACGGCACGGGTGCTTCTTGCCCCTGTTGCTGCCTGTTGGCTGGGGCCCTACACTGAGGCCTGGCTGAGGGCCACGCCTTCCCCTGTGTGCTGCGGGGCAGAGGAAGCCACCATGGTGCAGGAAGGCGCCTGCAGCTTTGCTGGGCAGAGACTCCTCGGGTTACTTCCACCCCCACTTCCTTGGCCTGGGCCAGCCCATGGCCACCCCTGAGGTCCTGGCAGGTGGGGATGCATGAGCCTCCAGAGGGGCTGAGTGGGCAGCCCTAGGCCCCCATGCCTGTCATCTCAGGGCCTTTCAGGCAGGTATTGCTCCAGCATCCTCTCCTCCAGGAAGCCCTTCTGTCCCCCCGAGCCATGAGCATGCAGTCAAGGACCAGGTGGCAGGGACAGGGTGAATGCACAGCCCAGGTCCCTGCTATAGGGAGCAGATGGCAGGGACAGGGAGAGCATGCAGCTCAGGTCCCCGCTGTACTGGGAGGTCACAGAGCTGGGTGGGAATTCTGGGTGCGGCCCCTCCCTTACTGATAGGGCTCCCCTCCCTGGATGGTGGAGGTGCCCAGGCACCACCCTTGTTGCTGGTTCATGGCCTTGGGGAAGGTCCTACCCAGCTGGGGAATCCTGGGCGCCATAGGGAGCTCAGGGAGTCAGCCTGAGCTGATGCTTTGGTGAGTGTGGAAGGCAAGCTGGGCGAGCTGCAGGCGTCAGGAAGGGTGGCTATGACTCTGGAAGCAGCCCTGGGCGGGGTGGGCTTGGCCAGCTGCAAGGCCTCACTGCAGCCCACTGCGTTCTCAGCTTCCAGTCCCCTGGGGCAGGCGAGGTGGGAGAGCCAGGGCATCGGATGATCCCACCCTGTCCCCTCTTCCCAGGAAGCGCCGAGGAGCCATCAACAGCAAGCAGCTTACCTACCTGGAGAAATACCGGCCTAAACAGAGGCTGCGGTTCAAAGACCCACACACGCACAAGACCCGCTGCTGCGTCATGTAGCTCAGGACCCCGGCTGGGCCTGGCTTCTGGGCCTGGGGCCCATGGTGGCCCTGCCCTGCCCTGCCCTGCCCTGCCCTGCCCTGCCCTGCCCAGCCCAGCCCAGCCCAGCCCAGCAGGGGCTCCGTGCCTTGGCCGGCCTCACCTTCCTTTTCCTCCCTTATGCTCTCCATCCCATTATCCCCCCATCCCCTTATCCCCCCATTCGCCCCGCCCCCGTGTGTCCTCCTGCCATTTCTGTTGGTGGCGCTGCCCATGGCTCTGTCTCTCCGAGGTGGCTTGGGTGCCCTCTTCCCCAGACCTCCTTCCCACCCCCTCCCACAGCAGCCTGGGCCGGCCTCCTCCGGCCTGTTTGTTGCAGGGAGGGGGTCTATTTTGTAATCACTGGGCCCAGCCCCTCCTCTGCAGCCCCTTGCCCTGACCTGTTCTTGGCACCTTAAGTTATTAGACCCTGGGACAGTCAGGTGCTCTGGATGCTCGAAGGCAATAAAACAGGAGCCATGGCCGTGTGTGTGGAGTGGGCTGTGGGGTTAGGTGGGGCGGGCCCTGGCCTGGGGGCCCCCCTGGCGGCTGCTGTCTGGATGCTGGGCTGCTGCCCAGGATGGGGCTTCTGTGTGCTCCCATGCTTCCCTCTGGTGGCCATGCTGGGTCTCTGCACCCCGACCCAGGAGCCAGCCTGCCCTGTCCTGCTATCAAGGCTGGAGCCCGACTTTGGCTGGGGTGACCGTGTTGACCGTTCTTGGGGCTGTGGTGTTAGAGGGTGAGGCCAGGTCATCAGCATTGTCCTATGAAGGATGGACAGGGCTTCATTTGGCAATTCTTCAGGGCCAGTGTCCGGCGAGTTGGCCTCCCTGTCCTGCCCTGCCCCGCCCCAGACAGGTGTCCACATTTCAAGATTTGAGGCCTGGGGAAGGGCACAGGCAGTGGCTGGGGTAGAGGAAGGCACCGTCCATCAGGCCAGGGAGCAGGGTGCCTGAGGGTGCCACCTGGGCACCTGAGGGTGGTGCCTGCCAGAGGGTGTGGACGTTTGCTCATGTCTCTGTTGGGGGCTGACCCCACCCTAGGCCGAGGTACACGGAGGGCATGGCCCCAGGTGGGAGGAAGGTGGGCCTGGGGCTGGCCTAGGGTGTGGCGAGCCTGGGAGTGGTCTCTGCCCTGGGGCTCCAGCAAGGAGTGAGGCAGGTGCTGAAGGAGGTCAGTGGACAAGACGGGGACAAGCCTCGTCTCAGGCGGCCCCGCCTCTGAAGCCGACAGATGGCTAAGGGGATACAGACCTGGCTCCCCAGCTCCTGTGTGGAGAAAGGGCAACAGCTCTCCCGGAGGGTTACTCCCTCCTGTCCTCAAACACATCTGGAACTCAAGTAAATCCGACACGTGTTGGGTGAAGTTTGCTGTATTTTTTTAATCCACCAGCCAAGTTTTGGGGTCAGCGCTGCTGGCCCTGTGTAACCCTGTCCCTGCCATGAGAGGTTCACAGTCTAGCAGGTTGGGGGGAAGACAGGCTGACAAGCCTCCCAGTACAGCTGTGGTGCTCCACCTCGGGGGGCGGCAAATAGATGGGGCATGGAGGTGGACCCTTGGGGTGCTCTGCCTCGGGGGGCTGGGCTTGGGGGATGGGTGGATGGCAGGGAGGTGGGGCCTTAGGGTGCTCTATCTGGGGGGTGAAGGGGGAATGGAGGGCATGGAAGTGGGGACTTGGGGTGCTCCACCTTGGTGAGGGCAGTGGGAATGGGAGTATGGAGGCAGGGCCTTGGGGTACTCTACCTCAGGGGGGCAGGGGGTTTGGAGGCAGGGCCGGGGGGGTGCAGTGCAGAGTACCAGGCAGGGAGGTGGGGGAGATGCTCCAGGTGGAAGGACCACCTGGCTGAGTGTGGAGTGGGGGTCAGTGCTGGCCAGGATGGGAAAGGGGGTATAGGCTGGATCATCCCATCGGTGGGATGGTGGCTGGCCTGACAGGGTCCTGAGGGAGGTGCAGCCTGGGATGAGACCCCAGGCAGAGCTCTGCAGGGAGGGGCTTTCCAGGAGCCGTGTGGACCCCAGGCCAAGGCTGCAGGTTGGGCAGGTCCCCAGGTGTCCCTCTAGGAGTTAGGGTGTCTGCCTCTGGACTCATCCCTCCAAGGTGTCTTGGGAGGAAGGTGTTACTGCCCATTTTACAGATGGAATGGCCGAGGCTCAGAGAGCCAAGACTCCTGCCTCAGGCCACAGTGTGTCCCGGGTGGGCCAGGCCGGTTCTGCTGCTCACCCTGAATGGGGTGAAGAGGATGTAGGTGAGGGTGGAGGGAGACCCTGGGGGCCCGAGGCTGGGGGTCATGACTGAGGGGACCCCACCCCACTGTCAGCCCCAGCCACTGTGGCACTCCCAGCTGGAGACAGACTGAATACCGAGCAGTGACTCTTGGCGGAGGCTGCCCTTACGCGCCCACCCAGCCCTCGGGACCTGGGACCCTGGACTCTAGACTCTGGCAGGCTGTGGCTTGGGCTGAGGTCCCAATCAAGGTGACCCTGTCTCCAGGAGTGGGCAGGCGCCCACTTGCAGGGGGCTCCACAGACTTCACAGTTTGACCCCTGGCCTGACCCTGAGCTTGTCCCCAAGTCCTGCCAGTGTCTCCTGGGGCCTGTGTCTCCTGGTATTCTGTCTCCTGTGGCGAGTCGGCAGGGAGCTGACACGTGTAATGCTTCTTTGTTGAATCTAGATTTTTCTTTCAAGTGAAAAATTATTATGCAATCAAGCTCTGGGTAGGGGCAGATGGGGAAGGGCTGGCCAGGTGAGCACAGGGGAGGGGAAGGCAGTGGAGGAAGACAGCCGGAGGTCACTGCTTGGGTCTGGCCAACACCTCCTGGAGGAAGGAGAGCTGCCTGGTGGCACATTCCTGGATGCTCGGCTCTGGGTCAATTTTGAGATCTTCAAAAGCTCCAGGAGAGGAGGAGCAGGTCAGAGGCAACCCCAGCCCAGGAGCAGCCCCTTCACTCCAGCCTGGGTGGTGGCGAGGCTGGCTCAGAGTCCACCTCCTGTGATTCCGACCTGGGTACTTCCCTCCACACTCACCTGCCACCGCCATTCCCTGGTCCCTTGTTTTATTGGTGCCATGAGGCAGCTGTGGAGCGGGTGTGAGTCCAGGCCCCAGGTGCCCTGATGGGGGCCTGGGGGGGATCTCGGCCTCCAGACATGAAAGTGGGGTGGGGGCTGGGTGTTGCTCAGGAGGCCTGGGTCTTGGTCCTGACGCTGGGCTGGGGGAGGGTCCCCTCTGGGGCCTTAGTCTTGCTGTCTGCAGTGGGTCTTAGTGTGCTTGGGTGGGGGTGGGGGTGTTTGGGCTGCGGGAGCTCTGGAGGGAGGGCCACTTACTGTGGAACAGCAGGTTGGTGTCCACAGCATTCAGCCTCTGGGACACGGCCTTGGGGTGGTAGCAGATGGTGTAGCCTGCGCAACAGCCGGGCAGCTGGCGGCTCGGGGCTCCCTGTCTCCTGGGGCGCTCCAGGCCACCCCTGCCCCATCTTCAGCCCAAAGCTGCTCCTCATCCACCCCTTTCCTCTCCTGTGGGCAGGTGGGTCAGGGCGGGTCAAGGGTACTTGGATGGGGGCAGGCCTGGGGGTCTCCAAGTCCGGCTCTGTGCCCTCCCACCTATGAAGAGCGTCACCCAGGTCTTGATGTAGCAGGAGTGGCCGTGCAGGTAGCTGAGGGCCTGTGACAAGTGGATGCTGAATTCCTCCTGGCTTCGGGTCATCTGGCAGGAGAGCACGCCTGGGTGGGACAGGGGTTGGGGTGCCATGGGGGTACCATGGACCTCCAGCCCCAGCTTGCCGTGCCCAGCCACAGCAGCTGTGTGTGAGGCAGGAGAGAACAGGGAGCCGCAAGCCTGGCCCTCCCACTCCCTGGCCCTGTTCCTCCCCACCGATCCCAGGCCCCTCACCAGGCAGGTCCAGAGGAATTGGCGGGCGCTGAGGCCCCTCTCCCAGGCCAGCGTGCAGAAGAGGGTGTGCCGTGGCCGCCAGTGGAGCAGTACAGCACAGTGGTAGAAGGTGAACTTGGCTTGCTGTGGGGATAGGCCTGGAGGACTCACCTGCCACCCATGTCAGAGCCCCTTGCTCTGGAGACCACAGGCCTTGGCGGGCACTGGAGGCAGCCTGCTGTGCAGGTATCCTTGGCTCTGTTCTGCTTGTGCCCCTCGGCAAGCCTCCTGCACCCCGGCAGTGGCACCTTGTGCCTCCACCCTGAGAGCCCAGGCTGGCCTGCCCATGGCTCTGGCTGTTCATTCCATGGCTGCTGTGTATCCTCCTTTTCTCCATGGCAGGGAGACCCACGAGGCCGAGCTGTGACTTTGTGGGCTGTGCACAGGGCGTGTGCTGGCACCTCAGGCAGGATGCAGTCCATATTCCAAAAAGCTCCTTGAGCTGCTGGACCCCCAACCCTGTGCCAGGCCCTGGGGACACAGCAGTGGGCAGAAAAGGCTGGGTCCTGCCACATCGACAGCAAGCCTCACTTGCATGTGTGTTCACAGTGGGGGAGTGGACAGGCCGACTGTGGTCAGAGGAACCAGTCGGGGCCAGAGCCTCTGCCTGCCACTTGCTGTCCCGTGGGACCCCTCCCCACTCTCAGGCAGCCCTGCTGCCCTCTGTCTGCCCCGTGCCCTGGACTTCTGTGGGCCCCAGCCCTGGCTGAGACAAAGGCCTACCACCTGCTTTGCCTGGGGTGGGCACTGACTGTGACGACAGCTGGGCATTGATTCTTCAGATGCAGGAGCAGGGGTACCATGCTTTGGTGCACCTGGGTCCGCAGACCACTCAGCTCGCTGCCACCAGGTCCCTGAACAGTGCCGTGGCTGCCGCCCGAATTCCGTCCCGCTCCTGCAAGGTAGAGGCTCAGAGGCACGGCCAGGTCTGTCTGGGGGCCCCGGCTTTGGTCCAAGTGGGACCCCGCACCTCATTGTGGGCACTGACCGTGGAACTCATTGTAGGGGTGCAACTCAGTTCCTTCGGCAGGATTCCTTCACCCAGGCTCTCGGCTCCTGGGGCAGGGCTGGGCCTCCCCCTCACACTGGGCTATGTCTCCAAGGACATAAAAATCACATCTCCCTTCTACCCAGAAGTGCATCATGGTAGCCAGCATCATGAATGCATTTGAGGGGTGCCTATCCCCCAATTTTCCAGTGAAGAAAAAACAGCCAGGTGAACCATGCTGGTTTGTCAGAGTTATATCTGGGCAGCCTGCTGTGGGGCTGGAGTCCAGTGGAGTTGGGCACTGGATGTGAGAGCTAGTTCAGCCCTGTGGAGAAGGGTACGTACCAGGGGCCCACTTCCACCGAGGGCCACCAGTGGGCAGCTCCCCTGGGCCCGGGGCCTCCCTGCTGCAGCTCGGGGTCCCCCTTGGCAAAGAAAGGGAGCTGGGTTGGGAGGAGGGTCCTGGAGAGCGTGAGAGGAGGTTACCCTGCTCCGCCCCAGTGCTCACACCCTCAAAGGAGCGTGTGTTGATGGCGACACTGAGGCTCTGGAACCCCGCGCCCAGGCGGTGCAGCGTGTCTGACAGTGTCCATGATGCACATGACCACCTGCTTGCTGCTCCGGAAGAAGCTGTTGAGGAAGGGCCACAGCTGTCCCTGCAGCAGGCTTCCCTGGGGGCGGTGGGGCTGGTGGGTGGAGGGCACCAGGACCTGCTGGCCCTGCACCTTGCCTTGCCCTCCCACTTGCCCCCCCTCACCCCATCTGCACCGGAGGGTGACTCAGAGCTATGGATCCCAGCCTGGCCCTGCCCACCATGGAGAGCTGTGCTCCCACCCGGGTTTTGCCCTAGGAGCTGCATGGCCTGGACAGGGTGGCCCCTTTTCTTTTTTGAGACAGGGTCTCGCTCTGTCACCCAGGCTTGAGTACAGTGGTGTGATCATAGCTCACTGCAGCCTTGACCTTCCAGGCTCAAGCAATCCTCCCACCATAGCCTCCTGAGTGGCTGGGACTAAAGGTGTGTGTCACCACGCCTGGCTAATTTTTTTTTTTGGTAGAGATGGGGTCTCACTCTGTTGCCCAGGCTAGTCTCAAACTCCTGGGCTTGAGCAATCCACCTGCCTTGGCCTCCCAAAATGCTGGGATTGCAGCCGTAAGCCAACACATTGGGCTTTTTTTTTTTTGCGTGTTTGCAGTGAGCTCCTGAGTTATTGGGATGAATGATCAGCAGTGTGTCCACCAATGGATGTTTCTTGCCATTGGGACCCTCATCAATGCCTTGTGTACAAACCAGGGTGATTGGTACAACCTTTAAACAAGTTTAAAGCAATGTTGTTAGCTCTCTAAGCTGTTTGCTTTGAAAATATTTATGTTCAGCGAGTGAGTCATTCAGCACACAGTTTCTGAGCATCTATGTTTGCAGCCAGTGTTTGAAGACGAGGGTTCTGGCTGGGTCAGAACAGGACAAAAGAACGGAATTCTAATGGAAATGCACAGCATGGCTTATTTCTGCTCAGCGTGGAGTGCGGTGGCCAGCACCAGCCACACCTGGTCCCGTCTGCCCATCCCCACGCTGGCAGGCCTCCCTGGCTGGCAGTGCTCTCGGGGCCTGTCTCTCTTGGCCTTCTGTGGCTCTTGCCCACACCCCACTTGATGCCAGGCAGGGAACCATCCCTCCTCTCTGGACCTGGTCCTCCTGATCTGCAGGGCCCTTCTTTGCCTTTCTCTCTTCCCTGTATTCAGTGCATGGTTAAGAGGAGGCACATGGAAACTTCCTACTGATCATCTCCCTGTCTGGTAGGACATATGGTACAGAGACAACCAAACACTGAATGAATGAATGATATGACTGAATGGGGGAGCAAACATGAATAACTGATTGAATGAATGCATACATAAAGAATGAGCAAAATAAATAATGCAAGAATGAGTCATAGATGAAGGACCCAAGGACCAAGTGGGTGGGTGGAGGGATGGATATGTGGGTGGATGGGGGGGATCAATGCACGGATGAATGGAGGAATGAATGAATGGGTAGATGGATGGAGGCATGCCTGGTGAGAGGGTGGTTGGATGGTTGGATGGATGGAGGGATGAATGGGTGAGTGGATGGATAGGTAGGTGAATAGTTGGATGAGTGGCTGGATGGGTGGAGACATGGATGGAGAGATGAATGGATGGGTAGGTAAATAGCTGGATGAATGGGTGAGTGGATGGTTGGATGGATGGGTGGGTGGGTGGAGGGATGGATGGGTAGATGTATGGGATCAATGGATAGAGGGAAGGACGAATGGGTGGGTAGGTGGATGGAGGCATAGAAGGAGAGCAATGGACTGGATGAATGAGTGGATGTGTGGGTGGGTGGATGGAGAGATAAGGGGACTGGATGAATGGGTGGGTGGGTGGATGGATGGATGCAAGGATGGAGAGATGAGTGGACTGGATGAATGGGTGGGTGGGTGGATGGATGCATGGATGGAGAGATGAGTGGACTGGATGAATGGGTGGGTGGGTGGATGGATACATGGATGGAGAGATGAGTGGACTGGATGAATGGGTGGGTGGATGGATGGATGCATGGCTGGAGAGATGAGTGGATTAGATGAATGGGTGGGTGGGTGGATGGATGGATGGATGGAGAGATGAGTAGACTGGATGAATGGGTGGGTGGATGGATGGATGCATGGATGGAGAGATGAGTGGACTGGATGAACGGGTGGATGGATGGATGGATGCATGGATGGAGAGATGAGTGGATTGGATGAATGGGTGGATGGATGGATGGATGGAGAGATGAGTGGACTGGATGAATGCATGGATGGAGAGATGAGTGGACTGGATGAATGGGTGGGTGGATGGGTGGATGGATGGATGGATGAATGGATGAAGGATGGGGGGATGAACAGATTAATGAGGAAGTGGTATCTAGTCTCCATCTTCCATTAAGCACCTACTATGCGTCATGCACAATGCAACAGGCTTTGCCAGCTGTGACCCTAATGGAGGTCTCTTCTGAACCATGCGGAGACCTGTGAGTGGAACAGAATTAGCGTGAACTAGTCTGCCGGGCAAATGACATGGGATCTGTTTGGAAACTGTCCCTTCTGCTGCCTTTCCATGATCACACTTCTTCCCACAAGCCCTGAAAATGTTTATGTTCATAACTGCCTCCTCCAACAGCAACAGAAGTGGGGGCTGGGCATGTCCCTCCCCTCTGGGATCCTAACACAGCCCCTGGGGTGGATGAGGGGAGGCTAAGGCTCCACACTTCCTGATCAGATGAGAAAATCTCTGCCTCTAACTTGGCATTTTCATTGTGCAGTCAGCCAGGCAGGAAGGTTGCTGCTGCTGCTGCCAGTGCCTCTAGGGCTGACCTGCCTACCATAGGAGGCAGGCACTATTACTGCTCCCATTTTACAGATGTGGTCGCTGAGGCCCAGAGGACTGACAAAGCCTGCCAGCTAGAAGGTGCTGGGCGGGGATAGGTCCAGGGCCTGGACCCTTCACCACTGCATGGTGCCCTGGGCCCCCACAGCAAGGGCAGTGTCAGTAAGTTGGGGGCTGTAACTGGGTAAGACCAGATCTCCCGAAGGTGAGATCACAGGCCTTCCCTCCCACAGCTGTTCATGATGATGGTGGTGAGGTAGAATGGGTTGGGACTGGAGACATCAGCGGGGGGTTGGGAAGACCCATTCATAGGGTTCTCAGAGGGCGTTCTCCTCTCTGGCTGAGCCTTGGGATGGTACCTGGCCGGCTTCACAGTGGCCACCTGGAGGTCTGCAATAAGGTCCCCCTCTCTGTGGGTGTAAGGAGACTCAGCCCCCGGGGAATAGACTTCACCCCTCCCACAGCCTGCCCCGTTCTACAGATGAGGAAACAAGTCCAGAGAGGTGGAGTCAGGTGTCGCAAACCACACCACCTGAAGTGACAGAGTGGTGATTCCGACCTGATGGCCCTTGCCTACACACGGTGCTCTGGCTATTCTGTGGGATCGGGGTGTGCCAGCCACGGTGCCTGACTGCCCTTACCTTATCCGGGAGGAAGAGGATGTTCCCCAGGCCCTGCAGACTGGACACGTGGACCTCGGGGCTGGGGTCCCAGAGGCCGCGTGTCAGCAGGTCAAGGCAGCCGTTTGGGAAGCACCTCCAGCAGGGGAGGGCTGTAGAGGAACTAGGGTGGCCCCTGGGAGGGCAGGCAGGTCACTCTTTTGTGAGGTGTCTGCATCTGTGTTGAGGAGTGGGGCTCTAGGTCCAGGGTCCGGTTGGGAGTTTCAGAGAGGGAAGCTGACCAGTACCCTTTGGGTATCTTAGTTAACAAGTATTTGGTACCTGGTTCAACCCCTTCATGTACAGCTGGGGAAACTGAGCCCCAGAAAGAGAAAGGGCCTTGCCTGAAGTCACACAGCCAGGCGAGGCCTCACTTGTATCATGAGTCAGGCTTGTGGGGTACTTGGGGATAGAGCTCCCATGGAGGGTGGCCCAGGCGGCTGGTGGGAGCTGGCATGAGGCTTTCGCTTGGGTTCCCCTACTGGTATTACTTATGGAAAAGGCACGCTCCTTGCCCCAGCCCCCCACCCTCTGCCTGAGCTTGCAGCTGCAAAGCATGCCACCCCCAGTGTCGTCTGCTTCTACCCATCCATTCCCCTTTGGCTTCACCGTGAGTTGCACAGGCAGGACAGGGCTGGTTGGAGCCTGAGTCTGCACCCAGTGCCCCTTCAACTCTGCAGCGATTGTGCCAGGGAGGGCTGAGTGGGAAGACAGGTCCCCCAAAGGCTGCGGCCCCCTCCAGGGGCTGGGAGTGGGAAGGCAGGGGTGCAAGGGGGTCTGTCTGGGCAGCCGCCCTGGTCAGGCCGAGCTTTGGTGTGTGTTCTGCTGGGGTGTCAAGGAGGCTGGAGGAATTAGAGTGAACTAGGCTCAGGCATCTGAGGTGCTCCCTGCCTGCATGCGCCCTACCTCAGTGAGGATGAGGATGGCCGCCTTCCTCTCCCGCTCCTCTGGGCTCTGCAGCCTGGGCAGCAGCTGGCGCAGCACCGCCTTGAGCTGCCTGCAGTGGTTCTGCACCGTGGCCCTGCATGGGAGGACCTGGGCTGGGGTCACTGCCTGGAGCCCACCTTCCCTCACCCATCCCATTGGGCCCAGCGTCTAGAAAAGTCCCAACGTGGTAGGCATGTTCCCACTCCCTTTGTACCCACTGGCTGCCCACTGCATGCCAGGCCTGGGCTGGACATGGGGGAGAAGGAGATGCAGGCACAACCCTTGTCCCCTAGACAGCCTTGGGCCAGGGTGAGGGCTGGGGGAATCAAAAGGCTCTGGGTGTGTGCCTGTGATGGAGGGCAGGGGGCTGTGTCCCATGTCCCGTGTCTCTTCACTGCAGTCCAGATACCCAGCCCCCTGGATGGGCGTGGCCTGACGCAGGCTGCCTCCACCTGCCCTGGTCCCACCGTAGCTGGCGAGGAGGCCCACGCCCTTCGGGCACGTGTGGATGGTGGTGAAGAGCTCCCGGGAACCCTGCAGCTCCAGATGGGCAAAGTCATGCCAGTGTCCTGTGGTGGACAGCAGGCTCTTCAGCGCCTCCAGGGACATGCTGCAGCTGAGCAGAGGGGGTTCAGGGCCTTGGCCACAAGTGGCCACCTGGGCCACCCCCTGCCCTGGGAAGGGTGCCCAGCTGACCCAGATAGGAAGCCACATTCTGGTTCCTGTGCCTGACGTCACTGAGGGCCCCAGGGCTGCCCTCTCCTGCCCTGCTTTGCACAGAAATGCGGGGGCCTAGGATTGGCGGGGCTGGGACAGGCACGGGGAGGAAGCATGTGCCCACTCAGACCTGGGTCTTGCTTAAGCAGGAGACCGGGAGTGCCCTTCTAGGGAGGGGCAGGGTTCAGCTCGAGGATGGCAGCATTTAAATATGGGCGAAGGGTACAGAGGGTGGCAGCAGATGAAGGTGTGGGAGAGCTAGGAAGTGTGGCATGGCGGAGCCAGGGAAGTGTCCATCCTCCCCTCCCGAGACTCCGCTGCCCTCAGTGGACACGGAGAAGCCAGCGGCACGGCCCTTGCTTGTGTGTGACGTACAAAGATGCTGTGTGTGGCTTGTGGTGTTGCTGTGTGCTTGGTGGCTGCCAGGTGCCATGGACGGTGCCTCACCTGCCCAGCCTGAGGTGGGACTCTACTGTCATTCTCCTTCAGCAGAGGAGGGAGCGGTCTGGAGAGGTGACACATCCTGGCACACAGCCTGGCCAGGGGTGCAGAGGTGGGGTCAAGTTGGGCCCTGGCTCCAAACCTGCCAGTGATGTGACTGTCACAGGATGTCACTGTCACTGAACGCAGTCCCTGGGGCACAGATAGGAAGCCCCAGCATGCAGGCTCATGACACATGAGATGGCCCTGGCTTGCTGGCTTGTCTGTCTGTTCCAGCCACCTCCCCAGCTCGGTCAGTGTGAGGGCATCACCCTGGATGTGTGAGCACGCCCGGGTGGACGAGGCCATCAGCTTGAACCAGGCACGTTTCTGAGCAGATTTGCAAAACCAAGTGTCAAATGATGAAATGCCATCCATGAAAGTTCTGATGGTGCCAATCCAAATTCCAGCTGGCTTGTCCTCTTGCCCTTAGCTGTGTCATAAAAAGAGGCAGCATTTTCCAGGTCACTGGTCTCAGCCACAAAGTGACAGTTGTTTTCAGAAGAAGGGGACTTGGTGGGGGGGGGTGGCATTTTGTTTGGTCCAGGATTCCAGAAGCTTCTGGTCCTGTGGCTTCTTGGGCACTGGATGGTTTGTTCTTTGAGATTGCCTTGTCCCTGCAGCCACAGGAGGGCTTCTGGAAAGATGGGCTGATTTTAGCATTCTTGGGAATCCACGTCCAACTCCCCTGCAGGTCCGTAAACCTGCAGACCACCTCCAGCCCAGGACCCCCGGCCATGCTCAGGGAGAAAGCCATGTGTAGCACCAAGGCCAATGAAGGCAGAGCCCCTTGAATCTATGCCTGGCCGCAGACAAGGAAACATCTCCGTTCCTCTGGTCCCAGCGTTGCTGCCTGCCTTCAGCCTTTTTAGACACTTGGCATCCCAGTGACGCCTGCCCCATACCCGACCAACCCCCTTTCCTCACTCTGCTCCCAGAGGGCAAAGGCACCTGAGAAAGAGGAGGCAAAGCCCCTCTGCTTTCCACACTCCTCCCCAGCCTGGGGGTCCATGAGACCCCCTTCCCTCTCCCACACTTTCCTCTTCTGGTTTTATTTTTAATTGTGGTAATATACACATCTCATAAAAGTTACCATTTTAAGTGTACAGGTCAGGGCATTGAGCACATTCAAATATTGGGCAACCATCACCCCCATCCATCCCCAGAATGTTCTCATCTGCTCACACTGAAAGCTTGTCCCCATTAAACTCCCCACTCTCCCTTTGCCCAGTCCCTGGCACCCAGCATTCTACTTTCTGTCTCTATAGATTTGGCAACTCATGGACCTCCAGTAAGTGGACTCATACAGTATTTGACTGGCTTATTTCACTCAGCAGAATGTGCTCAAGGTTCATCCACGTTGTATCAGAATTTCCTTCCTTTTCAAGGCTGAATAGTATTCCATTATTTGGGTGGACCAGCCTGCTTACCTGTTCACCCACTGATGAACACTTGTGTTGCTTCTATCTTTGGGTTATTGTGAATAGCACTGCTGTGAGCAGGGTGTGCAAATATCTGTCCCAGGTGCCTGCTTTCCTTTCTTTTGGGTGTAAACTCATTAGTGGAATTCCTGGGCCATATGGTAATTCCACATGTAAGTTTTTGAGGAACTTCCAAACTATTCCAAAGGAGCTGCACTGTTTTACATTCCCACCAGCAGTGCACAAGGCTTCCAATGTCTCCACATCCTCGCCAACATTCATTTTCTGATTTTTCTTTTTTTTGGACAGTAGTCAACCTAATGAGCGTGAAGTTCCTCTTCTTCTTTTGATCACAAGCTTTTGCCCCCAAATCCCCGGGGGACAGATGGAAAGATGAAGATGAGATGAGGGCGAGGATGATGAATGTCTTCCAAATAAAGAGAAACGATGTAGCCCATTAGAATTAACGAGTTGGCCCACATGGATGACATGTGAGAGCAATGAGAATTCCTTTGTGGAGCAGGGCGGAGACTGGCTGGAGGTGGACCCAGCTGAGAACTGACCGACTTAGGAAACGTCTCTAAGGAAAAGGCTTTGTGAGTGGAGGAGCAGGGGAGAGGAAGGCCCCTCCAGCCAGCTTGGCAGCCCCTGTTGAAGCCCTGCCCAGGGAAGGGTGACCTGCCCAACCCCACTTGCCGCTCGCTGGTCGCAGAGGCCCATCCATCTAAGCAGGACATGAGACCGTCAGAGGCCCAGGACTAGCCCCACCAGTCCTCAAGACTCGCTTGCTGCCCCACAGTGTCCTGTGCTGGGCATGCAGATCCAGATGCTGCGCATCCAGATGCCCTTCTGGGCCCCTGTCCCCACCTTGATGGTGCCACAGCAGCCTGGCAGGGACTTCAGACCCCTGGCCACTGGGATACACCAGGGTGATACTGTGCTCTCAGGACCCCCAGTCTCCATGGTGGCACGGCAGCTGATTGGGCAATTGGAGCCTGGGCCCCTGCGTGGGCGGGGGCTTCCCAGGCAGGTTCCGTTCCCTGGGCCAGTCAGAGGCCGTGGGAGCCGGGCCTGGCCAATCAGAGCCGCACAGGCCCCTGTGGCCAGAGTGATTGGTTCAGGGGTGGGCATGTGACCCAAGCTAGGCCAATCAGAGCCAAGGACTGTGCCTGTGGTGAGAGTTTCTCCTCTTCGGGCTGCAGGGGCCACCTTCAGGGTTCCGGGGGTACCCGCCCGGAGAGCGGCCAGCCGGTAGGGCGGAGCGGCCTGAGCGGAAACCACCCGTGGCTCCGCGTGAGGCACATATCCCTGCTGTGTGGGGGCCCCCAGTGAGACGCCCAGGTGTGTGTGTGGGGGCCCAGTGAGACAGACAGACATCCCTGCTCTGGGGGGGAACCCGCGAGAGACAGATGTCCCTGGCTCTTCAGGATCTTCCAGTCTATGGGTGCAGTTAGTAAAGCAGGTAAAAGGCGCAGAGCACAGGTGGTAGCTGACGGCGGGGCTGCGGGGAGAATAAGGCAGCAGGGGGTGGGAGGCACCACGGGGCTGCTATTTCAGAGGGTGGTGGAGGAGGCCTCAGCGGGGTGCGGGTGAGCAGAGCCTGCAGAGGCAGGGTGGCTGGGGGAAGAACGTTCCAGCAGGGGGAGGAGCAGATGGGTGAGGCTTTCTCCCAGTCCCACCACGTTCTGGGAGGAGAACGTTTTATTAGCTTATTAGGGGAGATTCATGCATTTTGCACTGTTGAACTGAATAAAAAGGAACTTCACGCACATTCGAATTCAGAGGCAAGATGAGAAGAAGTGGCATTTTTTAAAAAGTGACTTGCCTTGGGGAGAGCTGTTAAAATGGACAGACTGCGGGACGCACATCATAATACAAACAATTGAAAAGAGTCGGCCCCAGCGGGTTTTAAAGACTTGCTTATTGGAGTTCTGGAAATACGACCTGGGGCAGAGTGAAGACGAAGGCAGCCAGCCCTACTGAGGCCAGAATACGACGGAGGGGTGGGGGGGTGGGTAACAGGGGAGCGGGCGAGGGCCAATGAGATGCCTGAGAGGGTCTGGAGAGGCGTTGCCCCCATGGGTGAGCCTGGGTCACCTCTGCATGGACATGCTGTGTGGCTCAGGGGAAGCCTCTGACCCACTCTGAGCCTCAGTCGCCTCATCTGTAAAGCAGGGAAGATGACATTCATTTGGAGCCCTCTCGGGAAGCCCGCTGGGGTAAGATGTGGCTCACTGCATGGATGCTTTTGGTAATGCTGTCCCTGTGCAGTCCTGTATGGCAGTGACACTGAATGTCTCTATTGCCAAGCACCCTCAGGTGACAGGTAAGCAGGACACAGTCCTGGCTGTGGATGGCGCTTGGGCTCATGACTGTTGTGGGTTAAATTGTGTCCCCCCAAAAAGAGATATGAAGTGGACCAGCAGTACCTGTGAGTGCGACCTTATTTGGAAATAGGTGTTTGCAGTTGTCATTAAGTCGAGGTTGCTAGGGTGGGGCCCTAACCCAATGACTGGCATCCTTGTAAGAAGGGGACATTTATTCAGATGCTGAACTGAACTGTTCAACTGCTGAACCACTCAACAGACATGAACTGAAACTTGATGGCTGGAAAAAAAATAAGGGGAAATTTGGACCCTGGCACAGAAAGGTCAGGTGACCACAGGGGAAGAGATGAGTATGGTGCAGCCTCAGCCCTGGAGCACCCCGAGTGACCACGAGACACTGGGAACCAGAAGCAGTGAGGAAGGACCTGCGGGTTTCGGGGAGGCATGCCCTGGAGTCACCTGGGGTTTAGAATTCTGGCCTCTAGCACTGGGAGATGAAACATTCCTGCGGCACGCATGTTGGTTACCGTGCCCTAGGAGGCTGACACTGTCCGTGCCCTGGATGCCTGCAGAACCCTCTGTGCCAAGACCAGCTCGGCAGCGGAGACCGACCCCCCCCCCCCCGACCCCGCTGGCCAGGTGGCGCTAAAGGCATGGAGGAGCAGACACCCAGGAAGAACAGCAAAGCGGGACTCTCCGGGGCCAGCAGCCTTCGAGCCGAGAACCTCAGGGGCTGACGCATTCCGGGCTGAGGGCCTCAAGCAGATGCTGACCCAAGCATTTATTCTCTCTGAACAGGTGATAATTGTTAAAAACAGGTGGTCTGTGTTTTCTCACAGAACCAAGATAAAGTAGGGAGGCAGCTGGTGCCTGCTTACCACTGATCACAGATGAACCAGAAAGCATTCTCCACGAGGGAGCCCCGGGGGCAGGTCACATATCCCCGCTGAAAGAATTGTTTTCACGGTGTATGGCATCCGTGGACTGTTTTGCTACTTTAGAATGCTCCAAGCAGTTTTCTACTTGTGGTGGTGGTGGTGGTGGCAGTGGCCAGAGGGGCTGGGGGCTGGGGGGTAGGGGAGTGGGTGGCTAGGTTTTCCTTGCCACTGTTCTTCTTAGCAAACAATATAATTCTATCATACACTCAGCATTTCTCAGCACCTGTATGTGGCCAGGCCAGGAGGCCTGGGATGTTTAGTCTTACCTTTAGGGGCTGGGCACAGCTGCCTCTTGGGCCTGCTGTGTGGGCTGAGGCTCCCCAGGCAGGTTCAACTCCAAGACATAGTGCATCTAGGTGAGGAGGGCCAGGAAGGTCTCGGGGTAGGCCTCCTGCATGGCCTGCTTGAACTCCCGGGGGAATTGCAGCTCATGCAGCGTGTTCATGGCCTGTCAGGGGCAGGCGTGGAGTGAGACTCCCAGGCCCTGGATCCCAGGAGCAGGGGTTTTGACCCATAAAAGCCACATCTGAGAATGCTCGTCCCTCCCTGCTCCAAGCTCTTCAGGACCAAGTCCAAGTGTCCAGATGCTGTCCCTCCCCAGATGGGGCCTGGCCCCTGTGCCTCTGCAGCCTCAGCCCGGCCCTCTCCTGCACCCTCTGCAGCCACTGCTTGGGTCTCACTGCTGCTGGATGGCCCCAGCTGTCCGCCTGGATGCTGTCCACCCCACACCCCTGCAGACCTCCATCTTGACACAGTGACTCCCCCCGACTGCATGCTGGATGCCGCCATCTGCCCTCTGCACTTTGCTCCTGTCTGAGGGTGACCTGCTAGCATCTGGGCCCTCCCCTCTGTTGCCTTGAAGGCAAGGTCCTATGCCGTGTGGTCCCACGGTACCCTCAGCTCTGAGGCTGGCACACAGTAGGGCTTGATGCCTGGGAGTTGGGAACCTATGGTCCTGGCAGGCAGTTAGCTGACAGCAGCCTTAGCTCCCAGCCCCCAAGGCCTACTGTGCCTGCAGGGCACTCAGTCCAGAATGTTCTCAGGGTGGGGCCAGCACTGAGCAGTGACTGGGGAGAGCAGGAATTGGCAGCACGGTGGGGTGCAGGGAAGGCTGCCCACTATGCCTGGGTGGGTCTCACCCAGACTGCTGTGTGGTTCTCCGGCAGGGGGCAGCATCAGCCCAGGGCTGGTGGGTGTTGGCGATGGCCAGCTGACAGAGCCTGGGACCCAGGGGGTGCTCTCCCATCAGCCACCACTGTTAAACCACAGCCCTGCTGCAGACAGCAGCTTGTGTGGGGGGGCTCTGGGTGGCAGGAGGCTGCTGTGAGCTCTGGGCCACTGCTAGGGGGCACTTGGGGCAGGGACTCAGCATGGAGAACTCTACACAGGAACAGCTGTGGCCTCATCAGGCTCCAGGCAAGGGGCACAGGTGTGGCCATGCCTGGAGGGGAGCTCCTGGCTCCTGGGAGTGTGAGGCAGTGCTGGGCTTTTGAGGAAAGCTGGGGACTTCCTACGGAGGGAGGCGGACGATGGCCGCTGCAGAAGGCAGCCTCTAAGATTCTTCCAGAACCTATGACTCCCCAGAACCCAAGCATGGGGAGGGCTATCAAGTCTCTCCACGCCCTCCCCCTCTGCCTGAAGCCCCTCTCCAAGGCTCCCCACAGCGAGTGAGTCCCCTTGACAGCCCAGGGCACTGACGCACTGTCCTGATTCACAGACAGGAGCCCACAGCCCTTGGCCAGGAGGCGGGAGCTGGGCTTGTGCGGTCAGCCCTGGGCAGCTTCCCTCCAGGCCGGGGCTGGAGTGGGTGCAGCAGCCTGGATGTGGGGTGCCCCCGACAGTCTGGCACACAGTGAGTGCCCGAGTTGTGGCCAGCATCACAGGGCGGTGGCCAGTGAGCGCAGGGAGGTCCTCTCCTTGGGGTGGGGGCTGCTGTCGCTGGCACCAGTGGGCAGGGGTCGCTCCTGCAGCCAGCCCAGCAGAGTGGCCAGCACCAGGTGGCTCATGGGTAGCTTGGCCCTCAGGGCCCTCCACAGCTGGAAGGTGTGGCTGTGGGCAGAGGGGGCACATGAGGGCAGTGCTGCCACCCGGGCCTGGCTGGGCTCAGCCACACCAGCAGGCCACCCTTGCCAGAGCCTGCATGCCTGGAACAGCAAACCTAGGCTGGGTCCTGAGCTGGACCCTAGTGGGGTGGGCCCAGTGCAGATAAGAGCACTGTAGGTCAGCGAGGGAGGGGCCTGAGGCAGGGGCTGGACACGTGCCCCTGGTCCCCACTTGTGATCTCATATCCACACTGGCCTCCTCCTGTCTTCCCACTTTCAGGGTCTCCCCGCCAGCTCCTCACCCATGCTGGAGGTTCTCTAATGTATCCCCATCTCCTAACTGCTTGTCACCTTCCTTGGCTTCCAGGTCCTGCAGACCAGAGCCCCAGCCAGCACTCAAAGCCATGGCCTCCAAGCCCTCTGATCTCTGACCTCCAGCCCCTGCCTATCCTTCCCTTGCTCTCTTTCCTGTCCTCTGGGGCTCCCACCTGTTCAGTCCCGGTGTTTAGAGTGCTCCGTCTCAGGCTACCTCCCCTCTGCCCTTAGGGCTCACCACAAAGTCACTTCCCTCTGGAAGACTTTCATGACTATGCCTTCCTAGTTCTGGGTTTGCGGGGTCCCAGCTCCTCGGCCCAACCTGCTTCAGGTTACAGGTCATCATGAGCATGAGCACAGTGCTTTACAGTTGGTACAGTGCCCATTTTGCAGACTGGAGAGAGGAAACCTGCCCTGATCAAGGACCTGCCTTGTAGCTGGGAAGCCAGGCCTGTCCAGCTGGTGGCCCTTCCATGGATCCATGGGGCATGGCCCGGTGAGGCCTGGAGGGACGGAAGGGACAGCTGGGTTGCCCTGAGAGGCTGGTGACCTCGATGACCCTGTATACTGCCCTAAATGATCTTTGGGTCTGAGTGTTGAGTGGAAGGGGTTTGAGGGGAGGGGAGGACCACAGGAGGGTGGTCCTGTGTGCCTTCACCCCTGCTTTAAGACACTCAATGGCAGCTGCCCTTGAAACCTGGGGAAGCCACTCCAGGCCCATCTGTCCCTTGACTGGGTGGGCTCAGCAGCTCGGAGGACTCCAGGAGTTCCTACCCAGCTGGAAAGAGCCTTTGGAATCAGAAGGATCTGGGCTCAGACCCCTGCTCTACCCAATGCTGGCTGTGTGACGCTGGGGGAGTCACTTAGCCCCTCTGAGCCTCGGATTCCTTACTGCAGAGTAGTGGGCAGTGCCAGCCTTATGAGGCTTAAACAGGAGGATTGTCCCCTGAGTCAGTGTGTGTGCCCAGAGGGCAGATGTTTCTATTCTGCTCCCTGTGGGCTTGTCCCCCAGTCGGCAGGTGTGAGCCCAGTGCCATCATGTGCAGACAGTGTCCCAGGGGACCAAGCAGTGGTGGAATCGGCAGGAATCTCAGCCTCCTGTGAGTGACAACGTTGTGGGGACACAGCAGGAATTGTGGAGTGCCGGATACTCAGTGCTGCTCCAGAGAAAAAAGCCGCATAGGGGGCAGGGGGTGAGTCTGGGTGCCTTCAGTTTCAGACAGGGCAATCAGGGACATGTCTCCTGGGAAGGGGACACTTGAGTAAAGCCCTGAGGATATTGGGAGGAAGTCAGGCAGCAATGTGGGGGGAGGGGACAGAAGCTTCCAGACAGACAGCCAGGGGGCAGAAAGAAAGACCAGTGTCACTGGGGTGAAGTGGGAAGGGGAGGGGAGAGGAGGAGAGGAAGGCAATGAGGTCATCGGGGCCACAGCACAAACTTGATGGCTACTGTGGAGGCTTTGCCCTTGGGTTTGAGTGACATGGGACCACTGGAGGATTTTACAGACGTGGCATGACCTGCGTGTGTTCTTCCAGGACGGGGGGATGGTTGGAAGTGGGCAAGCCACTGGAGGTGAGAGCGGTGGTGTCCTGGACTAGGGTTATGGCAGCAGGGGCAGGACACAGGCAGAGGTGGAACTGGCAGGGTTTCCTAGGGGGTGGGATGTGGGTGTAGAGAAGAGTCCGGATGGCACCAGGAATTCCAGCCTGAGCCACTGGGAGAACGGAGTCACCAGGTAGGACATGGGGAAGCCTGCAGGAGGGGCGGGTTGGGGGAGGCCAGGGGTGGGGCCTGGCTGGGTCAGTGGGAGACACCTGTGTGACACCCAAGCACTGCTGTCAGGGGGTTGGGGAGGGGCCTGGGCCAGAGGGGTCAGTGTTTAGGGGATATATAAAGTCATGGGATGGATGTGGCTGCCATGGAGGTGAGTGTAGCTAAGGAGGAGGATCAAGGGTCAGCCCTGTGGCCAGGGCTAAGAAATCAGGGAGATGAGCTGGTAGAGGGGGCTGAGCGGGAGCAGCCGGAGAGGGAGGAGGAGAGCTGGGGAGGGCATCGTTCCCAGGAGGAGAGTCACTGGCTGAGTCAAATTCTGCTGACGGGCCACATAAGGTAGGGACAGAGAATAGACCACTGGACTTGGTGACATGAGGTTATGGCTGACCTTGATGACAACCATTCTACTGGAGCAGCAGTGGACAAAGTCTGGTTCACGTGGACTTAAGGAATGGGAGCTACAACTCACAATCCAAAAAAACCCAATTCAAAAGCAGAGAAGGAGCTTGAATAGACACTTCTCCAAAAACAATATACGAATGGCCAATAAGCACATGAAGAGATGCTCAGTGTCATTCATCCTCGCAGAAATGCAAATCAAAACCACAATATGTCACTTCATACCTACCAGGGTGGCTACAGCCCCAAGATGAAAAACACCAAGTGTTGGCGACTATGTGGAGAGACAGAAACCCTGGAACCTTGCTGGTTCCAGGAAAACGATATGGCCACTCCTCAGAAAGCTAAACAGAGTACTACCACGTGGCCAGAAACTTCACTGCTAGGGGCACACCCAAAGGAACTGAGAGAAGGGACTCACACATGCTTGTGTGCCAGTGTTGACAGCGTCATTATTCATGGCGGCCCAAAGGCAGAGGAAATGCAAATGAACATGTCGTCTACCCATGCAGTGGATTACTATTCAGCAATGAAAAGAAATGAAGTGCCAGCACGTGCCATGCAGCATGGACGGACCTTGAAAACGTTAGGCAGAGGGAAACAGTCCAGACCTGAAAGGACAAATATATCATCCCACTCACATGAAATGTCTAGAAGAGCCACACATAAGGCAGAAAATAGATTAGAGGTTACCAGGGGCTTTGGGGAGGGGGAGATGGGGAATTACTGTTTGATAGTTACAGAGTTTGTTTTTGGAGTGATAAAAATGTTTTAGAATTAGACGGTGGTGGTAGCTGTGCAGCAACTGCAAATATAATTAATGCCTGAATCATACACTTCAGAGTGGACACAATGGCATCGTTTATATAATACAATTAAAAAATAACATGCCAAACCCATTGAATTGTACACTTTAAATGGCCAAATTGTGAGTTATATCTCAATAGATCTGTTTTTTAAAAAAACAAATGAGAAGGCTTCCTCTTCCGGTAGTGGGGCACTAAGCTACTTGAATCAACTCCTCCATTGAAAACAACTCCAAAGGTTGGAGAAAAATATATTAGTCTGGGCTTGGTGGGCTTACACCTGTAATCCCAGCACTTTGGAAGGATGAGGTGGGCAGATCACTTGAGGTCAGGAGTTTGAGACCAGCCTGGCCAATGTGATGAAACCCCATGTCTACCAAAAATACAAAAATCAGGTGTGTGGCATGTGCCTATAAATCCAGCTACTTGGGAGGCTGAGGCATGAGAATTGCTTCAATCTGTGAGGGAGAGATTGCAGTGAGTCAAGATCATGCCACAGCACTCTAGCCTGGTTGATGAAGTGAGACCCTGTCTCAAAAAAAAAAAAAAAAAAAGAAATAAAATATAAACAAGGGTCCTGGAAGTATCAAAGAGATGACAAGACTGTAGTCAACATGTGGGGAATATGATGACCCTCAGGGGTTGGGAGCAGGAAAGCTGATACTTTCAGGGCATCTGACAATTCTAGACAATTAGATCCTCAGTTTTGACAGTTTTGTGGGATAAAAGGACAGAGACTGAAGCTGAGAGACGGCACAATGTGGTTAATCTCATAGGAGACCCTCTGCCACTTCCAGGCTGGTGCTTAAGTGGGTGTGAAAAAAACCCAAGCAAATTTCAGTCAGGTTTGAATTGTGTGGGGGCATCCAGGGAATCTCAAGCACTGGATTTGTCTTAAGGTAATCATGGGCTGCAGTATCCTTAGGTGACTGGCAGAGACAAAGACAAATTGTCTTAGTTGGAAGAAAATATCTTAATTGTGGGCCTCAAATTATTCCTACATTTTCTCTTTCAAAAACAACATCTAGTATGTAGTCAAAGATAATCCAACACATGAGGAAGACAGACTCCATCAGTACCATACAGCAAGAATAACGAAGTAGACCTGAAGACTTGGAATTATCAGGCATGAACTATAAAACAAGTATTAGGTGGCTCAAGCCTGTAATCCCAGCACTTTGGGAGGCCGAGGCGGGGGGATCACAAGGTCAACAGATCAAGACCATCCTGGTCAACATAGTGAAACCCCTTCTCTACTAAAAATACAAAAATTTAGCTGGGCATGGTGGCACGTGCCTGTAATCCCAGCTACTCAGGAGGCTGAGGCAGGAGAATTGCCTGAACCCAGGAGGCGGAGGTTGCGGTGAGCCGAGATCGCACCATTGCACTCCAGCCTGGGTAACAAGAGCGAAACTCCGTCTCAAAACAAAACAAAACAAAACAAAACAAAACAAAACAAGTATTATGAATAAAGAAATAAAAGACAAACTTAAAAATGTCTCCAGGGACTAGGAACCTATAAGTGATAGAGCTGGTGAGACAAAGAACCAAAATGACTTTTTAGAAATAAAAAAAAAACCCAAATCTGAAATGTAAAAAAAATGCAGTGGAAAACTTTAACACCAGAATGACATGGTTAAAGGAGAATTAGCTAGAAGATAACTCAAAATAAATTATACAGAATTCAGCAATGAGAGACACAAATATGGGGAAACAGAAGGGAAGTAAGAAATTGTGCTGCATATCTTCTGCTTGCCCTTGCAGATCTCATCTCTGCTGTTCCCCACCCTGCCTCATGCCCCAGGAGGCTGACCTGTATAGACTCCATCAAGAGACTCTCCTGAGCTTTGGCTTCCAGTTGACTTGGCTAACGGTAAGCAGGAGGTCAGAAGGTGGGAGTGGAGGAACTGAGGGCATTTATACTTTAGTCTCTCCCTGGGAGTGGCCCCAGGATGACTGTGTTCATCTGTCCTGTGGTCTAGCCATACAGACATCCTTGATTCTGAGAGTATGCCCATTCCCTGCCCCGTTAGGTCTAGAAGGTGGCAATGACTCAGCATAGTTGCTATTCCTGGGGCACTGTCCCTTCCTCTGTCAGTCACATTAAACTCTACCCTTGTCCAATAGTTCTTTTATTACATTTTCCACCTTGGCCAATTTGAGTGTGTTATCTGTTCCTGAAAGCACTCTGAGTGATCTAGTGAAATAGAGGATATGACGAGATATTGACATGTGCCTAATCAGTGCTGTAGAAAGAAAGTGAGAGAGGATGCAGGAGAAGTACTATGTGGAGCGATAATGGCTGGGATTCTTCCAGAACCAGAATATTCCGGAACAGGAATTCAAGACGGGATTAAAAAACAGTCCACTCCTAGACACACTGTGGTGACTTGTCAGACAAATAAAAACAAACAACAAACTCCCCAAACCAGAAAAAAACTGAGTACTGTAAAGCCAGTCAGAGGATAAAGCACACAGCACTATAAAAACAGCAGCAGCCCCACTCACAGCTGACTTCTCAACAGCAGTAATGGAAGCCGGTTGACGATGGAATGTTAGCTTGGTGTGTACAAAGAAAATAACTGCCAACATAGAATTCTATACCCAGTGAAGTGTTGATCAAGATTGAAGAGGAAATAAAGACATTTTCCCATAAAAACTGAAAGCATTTGCTAACAGCAGACCCAAACTAAAGAAGGTTCTAAAGGATTTGCTTTAGGTTGGAGGAAAATGGCCTCAAGTAAGGGGTGTGAGGCTTAAAAGGAAATGAGGAGCAAAGAAAATAGTGAAAAGATGGGGAACTCTAAACAAATATTGACTTGTGAGATTTAAAAATATACCGAATTAAACATGGAGGGCATTAACATTGGGAGTGTATTAAGTCAGCTGAAGATTTTGAAGGTTCTTTTTTTTGGTCCAGAAAGCAAGTAAAGATGGTAAATTAAATCTTCAATATATAAACAGTTATAGTAACTGTAAACTGAGAAAGTGCTTCAGTTAAAGACAAAGATCGTCAGGCTACAGAACCCGACTAAATGCTGTTTGCAAAAGACACGTCTGAGACAAAAGAATGTAGAACTAACAAAAGTAAAAGTCTGGGAAGGGGCACGCTGTGCAATATCAATAAAAGAAAACTGGTGGTGTTATATTACTAGAGGCTTAATATTAGACAATATAAACTCTAAAAATCTATAGTAATATTAGGCAGATGGAAATCTCCAACAAGTATATGCAACATAATGCCTTTCATATGAGTGTAAAAATTATAACCTACATGAAATGATGATTTATATGAAATTATAAAAACAATAAAATACTTTTAGGAATATGTTTAGGTGCAATACAACAAAATAAAAAGAAAGCAACAGAATGATGAACCTTAGATAGGGTGAGCCAGGGGAATGGAAATCAGCAATGGTGACAACACAGCAGAGACATGTGCAGGATATCTGAATGGGCGTATCTCCAAAGAGGCCAAAAAGAGATGCAAAGATGTCCAGCTTCTCCATTTAAACAAGAAAGTGAAAGTGAACACCACAACACTGATTAATAGCACCACCAGATTGGCTACAACTTTGATTACTGGCTAAAAAGTGAATGCTGAGTGTTAGTGAACTGCAGAGCAACAGGGACCCTTAAAAAAACACTGCTGAGCATGTGAATCAGTACACGCTCTTCGGAAACATTTTGCATTATGTATTGGAGTTGGATATATGCGTAGCTTTATGATGCAGGCATTTCCATCCAAGATGCATACACGTTGGAAACTGAGCGCTTATGTACATCCAGGCACACATTCACCAAGGCACTGCTAACCATAGTACCAAATAGGAAATGACCCAAATGTCCACCTATAGTAAAAAGAATAACTGGCGTTCATAAAATGGAACATGATATAGCAACAAAAATGAATGAACTACAACATGCTAAAATGAATCTTAGACACATAATATTAGAGGAAAAAAAAAAAGGCCAGACAGGCTGGGCATTGTGGCTCATCCCTATAATCTCGGCGCTTTGGGAGGCTAAGGTGGAAGGATTGTTTGAGGCCAGGAGTTTGAGATGAGCCTGTGCAGTATAATGAGACCCCATCTCTAAGAAAAAATAAATAAATTAGCCAGGTGTAGCAATGCATACCTGTAGTCCTAGCCAGTCAGAGGCTAAGGTGGGAGGGTCACTTGAGCCCAGGAGTTTGAGGTTACAGTGAGCTACGATTGCACCACTACACTCCAGCCTGGGCAACTAACCTTGTCTTAACAAACCAACAAATGAACAAACAAAACCCCAAAACCCAAGCCAGACAACAGAAGAATACTGGAAGAGTACATATTGTATAATTCCATTTATACTTTTAGGACACACCTCACCCTTATTTCATGTACCTCTAAGAAAGAAAAATTGGCCAAGATGGGAGTCTTATAGGAGACCCCAACATAGAGCTGGGACCCAAAGGTCTCATGTGCAGTTTAAGTGTGATCCAAATAAACAGAACTCTGCCGGGCAGAAGAAGAATCGAGCAAACCTTCATGCTTCAGCCAGCACAGCGGGTAAAAGTGGGAAGGGTACAGATATCCTGGGAATTTGAACCCACACCTGTTTGGATGTCTGAATTCACACCACCAATGTGACCCAATAAAGTCTCAAGCAGCGACTTTTAAATTTAAAGTGTTCTTAGTGTCCCCAGGTGACTGGCAGAAAACTCCATAAATCCAGGTGTAAGGGACCATCAATGTAACGTGCACTCTGATTTCACAAATGTTAAAATGTGAACAAAATACTTCTTAGAATTGAAGAAATAAGATAAAAATTCCAATACAATAAGATAGAACGGTACACTTTTAAGTAGCCGAAGACGATGCCATTGCCAAGGTATCCACCTCCCAAAATTTCTTTGACATATAACAAAAACAAGAAGGGAAATAAAACTACACAAAAACTATGACTCCAGCGCAATTCCGGAGAATTCCCAAACTTCAAAATTACTCTAAGCAGAAACAGAAGAGTGTCAACCTCAGCACGAAATCTCTGCCACTCCCACCCCATCTCATTCTCCCATAAGGCTTTGATAAAGGCAGGCTGAGAGAACCTGTGGGGGAGGAGGGAAGGAAGGAGCTAGCAACAGGGCTTAAGATTGATCTAAAGCATCTTCTGGAAGACTACGCCCACCCTAAGTCTTGAAAAAGAAAAAAACGTTCAAGTAGGTCAGAGCCCCAACCACAGAGAAGTGACTTAAAAGTATGCCTGATTTGAAAGTCAGTCTTCAAAATGCACAGATTTTGGGAGAGAAAAGGGCAAAAAAGAAAGGAAAGTATCCTTTGGAGATTAGGTAGTGATAGGGAAAGAGCTAAAAGGGAAAAGTGCAATAGAAGTGGAACAAAAGATATTGGAGGATCCATAACCCTTTTGCTTATCACTGTCTATTAACTTACCTGGACTTTGCTCTATTGACAGAAGAGGGTGCCATTGAACTTAAAATCCTATAAAACACTCACAGAACACACACATGAACAGAAACAAAATGAGCAGATCCATAGAGTTATTGTAAAAAACAAGAAAACAAGAATCAGCACACACAAAATAAGAAGCTCTCCTTGGAAAAAATCATGATGCTGGAAAAAACCCTAAGATAACATTAATGTTACATGTCATTAAATATGCTCAAATAAGCATTTAAAGATATGAAAATGACCTTGAATTATGAATCCAAAAAAGGACAAACAATATCCAATAGGAGCTGAAAACAGAGTTGACTTCAGGAAAGAAATGGATGAAATGAAAAAATTATCTCAGAAATGAAGAAGAATTACCAGGTATCCAAGAGAGATAAGACTCAAATGATAACTTAATAAGGTGATTTAGGAAAACAAGAGAACAGCCGAGAGAATGAAAGTGAATTTAAGAAGGAGTAAAAGGGGTCAGAGAGAAAGTAGTGGAAATGGAAGACAGGAGGATAGCAATTGTATTATTGGAGTCCCTGAGGAAGAAGAACAGCAAGGGAACATGAGTAATATTCAACACGATAACCAAGAAAATGTTCTAGAAACAACAACATCAAAAAGGATATCAATCGACATAATCAAGGGATGTACCAGGTGCCTGGGAACATTAATCCAGAATGATCAACTCTGAGACATTTCCTAAGTAAATGATTAGATTTCAAAGATTAAAAAAAATCTTAAAGTGTCTGGGCAATAAGATCAAATAACATACAAGTGTCAAAAAAAAAAAAAAAAAACCCAAAAAAACCCTGTTGTCATTCACTTTTAGAAAACAATGCAAGGCAACAGTGAAACAGCATTTTAAAAAGACTTAGAAAATGTAAACAAAGAATTTTATATCCAGCCAAGACATTCTTCAAATAAAAAACTTTCAACATAAAAGAACTTAAAGAATTCTGAATCTTTCAGAGGATGAGCTTCTTCAGACTGAGGGCTGACTGGAAAACTTCAGCCTAGGAACTGACAGTGTGTGTGTGTCAGTATGGAGATGAGGGTGGAGCACTAGAGTGTGAATATTAAATGTTTTGACAGAGTATAAATAGGTATCTGAAAAATGGGAGAAGAAAGGAGACAGAAAGAGGCAAATAGAATAATCTCACTGATTGTTGTGCAGAAAACAGGTGGGAATTAGAGTATTGGGGTAGGAGCGGGGGTATGGACACAGGAACAAATTGAGGACTAGCTCTCCTAGGGACAAGGCAGAGCACCTTCCCATGAGGCACACCCACTGGCGTGCCAGGCCAGTTTACCATTTCCATGGCAACACTGCACCGTTACCACCCCTTTCCATAGCAATGACCTTTTTTCCAAAAGTTTCTGCAGCACCTGCCCGGTAATTTGCACATAACTGCAGAAGTGCCTCTGAGTTGCTCCTCTGGGTTCACTGCCTCTGGGTGTCCCTGCTCTATAAGGAATAGCCCCTCTGCTGCTGCTGTGCATGGCCGCTTTGATCCAAGTTGCTGTCTAACACCATGGGCTTGCTCTTGAGTGTTTTCCTGGGCGAAACTAAGAACCTTCCTGGGGTAAGCCCCACTTTTGGGGTTTACCTGCCCTGGATCAGTATCAAATAAAAAGCACAAACCTGGCCGGGTGCAGTGGCTTCTGTCTGTAATCCCAGCACTTTGGGAGGCTGAGGTGGGCAGATCACCTGAGGTCAGGAGTTCATGACCAGCCTGGCCAACATGGCAAAACCCTGTCTCTACTAAAAACAGAAAAATCAGCTGGTTGTGGTGGTGCACACCTGTAGTCCCAGCTATTTGGGAGGCTGAGGCAGGAGAATTGCTTCAACCCAGGAACCAGAGGTTGTAGTTACCTGAGATTGTGCCACTGCACTCCAGCCTGGGTGGGTGACGGAGTGAGAGTCCATCTATTAAAGGGCTGAATAATAAAAATGGGGAATAAGGGCAGTAACGTAGATTAGGCGCACAAAGATTAAAAACTAGGACAAAAATGCATCTCCTAGATTAAAACAAACTTGAAGTTAAAGAGCGAAGAATGCACATCTTGTAGAAAAAGGAGCATAGCCCGTGTAATGAAATACACACAACTACAACATGTTGTGACAGACCAAACATAACCGTGTCCATCAAGAGGCTTCACTCACCTATTACAACGGATTTTCAATTTGGATCACAAATCAGGACAAACCTTGTGTCGTATGTAAGATGGAGACCTAAAACAAAGGGACTCCCAAAGGCTGAAAGAAGGAGGAAGACAAATGCACACTGGGCAAATGGACACAATAAAAAGCAGGGCTAATGCTTCTGAACACATAAAGTAGAACTCCAGTCCCCGAAGCATGAAGCATGACAAAATGGCATCTCAATGCAAAAGTCCCACTTCATAAAGATAGAATACTTATGAATATGTGTGTGTTCAATAACATGGCCACCACCTTCATGAAGTCAAACTCCAGGGGTTGAAATTGTACAGAGACACACCGTCATTTCTTTAGTGAGACTTTAACACGCACTCAGTCCAGCACAAATCAGGAGGACAGAAATTCAGTATGTGGAAAACCTGACAACACAATCAAGGTCAACCTTATGCACATGGAGACACCTCTTTCAGGGCTTCACTTTAGTGTACTTTTCGGATATTGCAGTTTTTACAAGTTGAGGGTTTGTGACAACCCAGCATTGAGCAAGTCTGTTGGTGCCATTTTTCTAGTCGCGTGTGCTCACTTCACATCTCTGTGTGATATTTTGCTAATTCTCACAACATATTAAACATCATTACCATTAATCTGCTATGGCGATCTGCGATCAGTGATCTTTGCTGCTGCTATTGTAGTTAAGGTACCATGAGCTGTGCCCATATAAGAAGCCAAATGGAATCCACAGATGCTGTGTGTTCTGACTGCTCCTTGCGCCTCCCTCTTTTCCAAGGCACAACGACACTGAAGTTAAGTCGGTTAATAACAAAACGTGGCCGCTAATAAGTGTTCCAGTGAGAGGAAGTGTCCCATTTCTCTCACTTTAAATTGAAAGCTAGAAATGATGAAGCTCAGTGAAGAAAGCGTGTTGAAAACCGAGACAGGCCAAAGACAAGGACTCTCGGGCCAGTTAGCCAGGCTGTGAGTGCAGGAACAAGGATTCAGGGAAGGGAAAAGTGCTGCTCCACTGAACACACAAATATGAAGGAAGAGACACAGCCTTATTGCTGATATGGATAAAAAGTTTCGTGATTTGAAGAGAGGATCAAACCAACTACAACATTCTGATAAGCCAAAGCCCGATCCAGGGAAGCCCTAACTCTTCCGTCCTCCGAAGGCCGAGAGAGGCGAGGGAGCTGCAAAAGAAAAGTCTGCCGCTAGCAGAAGCTGGTACCTGAGGTTGAAGGAAAAAAGCCATCTCCATAGCAAAAAAGTGCAAAATGAAGCAGGAAGTGCTGGTGGAAAAGCTGCAGCAAGTTCTCCAGAAGATCTAGCTAAGATCAGTGATGAAGGCGGCTGCACAACACATTTTCAATGAAGAAACCGCCTTCTGTTGGAAGATGCCATCTAGGACTTCCACAGCTAGAGAGGTAAAGTGAAAGCCTGGCTTCAGAGCTTCGGAGGACAAGTGGACTCCCTCATGTTAGGGGCTAATGCAGCTGGCGACTTTAAGTTGAAGCCCATGCTCATTTCCCATTCGGAAAATCCTAGCGCCCTTAAGAATGATGCCAAATCCACTCTGCCTGTGCTCTGGACGTGGAACGGCAAAGCCTGAATGACAGCTTTGGTTTACTGAATATTTTAAGCCCACTGATGAGACCTACTGCTCAGAACTAAAGATTCCTTTCAAAATATGACTGCGTATTGACAATGCGTCTGTCACCCAAGAGCTCTGATGGAGCTGTACAAGGTGATTGATGTTGCTTCCCTGCCTGCGAACACAAGCACCATTCTGGAGCCTATGGATCGAGCAGTCATTTTGACTTTGAGGTCTTGTTATTTAAGAAATACACTTTGTAAGAGGGTAGCTGCCATAGATAGTGATTCCTCTGATGGATCTGGGCACAAAGTACATTGAAAACCTTCTGGAAAGGATTCACCATGCTAGATGCCATTAATGACATTCGTGATTCATGGGGAGGAGGGCGAAATAGCAGCATGAACAGGAGTGTGGAAGAAGTTGATTCCAACCCTCACGGGTGACTTTGAGGGGCTCAGGACTTCAGTGGAGGAAGTAACTGCAGATGTGGTAGAAATAGCAGAACTAGAATTAGAAGTGGAGCCGGAAACTGTGACTGAATTGCTGCAATCTCATGATCAAACTTGAACAGATGAGGAGCTGCTTCTCACGGATGAGCAAAGAAAGTGTTTTCTCAGGTGGAAGCTACTCCTGGTGAAGATGCTGGTGAAATGACAACAAAGGATTTCGAATATTCCATGAACTTATTTGATAAAGCAGTGGCAGGGGTTGAGAGAATTGACTCCAAATTTGAAAGAAATTCTACTGTGGGTAATATGCTCTCAAGTAGCATCACGTGCTGCAGAGAAATCGTTTGGGGAGGGAAGAGTCCATTGATGCTACAAACTCCATTGTTGTCTGACTTTTAAGAACTTGCCAGATGCCTGAACCTTCAACAGCCACCACCCACCAGGATGGAGATTGCAACTTGCCGAAGGCTCAGGTGCTCATTAGCATCTTTTAGAACGTAAGCAATTTTAAATTAAGGTAGGTACATTGTTCTTTAAAAAGATATAATGCTGTTGCCCACTGAACAGATCACACTGGGAAACACAAAGGCAAACGTGACTCGCTCTGTTGTGCTCTGGAACCAAACCTGTAATGTCCCAAGGCAGGCCGGTATCTCAAACTCTGCGCCCTGACAGCAGAAAATACACCTCCTTCTTGAGTGCCAGTGGGACATTCACAAAAAGCCTTTAAAAGATTTGTAAATTTCATCAGCTAAAATCACGACAGACCACATTCCCTGACCACAGTGCAGTGGAACTAGAAGTGACCCACAGAACCACAGGTGTGCTTCCACATGGGAATTAGAGACCTCCCTGGGAACAACTCTTGGGCTCTGGGAGCTTGTGACAGCCCTGCTCTGGTGGCTTCAAAGTGTTCGGTGAAATGGGAGCAAGGCCAGCAGCTGGGGCCAGGGACCTGTGTGTGTGTAGGAGTCACTGTCTTCCTGCCAGGTGTGCCCAGGCCGAAAGGAGGGAGATAGTGAGGACAGGTGAGCGGGAGCAAGAGGGGAGCAGGGCAGTGCACAGTGGGTCCGGGGGGCAAGGCTCACTGGGTCTGGGGGCGAGCTGTAAAGATGGGAGTGCCTGAAGCTGGTGATGGTCACACCAAGGGATGGCCGGGGGAGTGGGTGGCTGCGGGGGGTGGAGGACAAAGTTCTTGGGAGAGACGAGATCTGGGCCTGGAGAAGTCAGAGTGAGGGGCAGACAGGGAAATCCCCAGGAGTCAGGTCGGGGGAGTGAGCGAGGGGGTGTCCCTGACCACAGCGAGGGGCCGTCCAGGGCAGGTGCGTGGTAGGTGGGTAGCAGGGGGTGTGGACTGAGGGCTTGGGGTCCAGAGCTGGGATTTTGCAAAGGAAGGGCCATGAGCAGACAAGGACCCTAGCCCATCTCCAGGCCCAGGGCTCTGGAGGCTGTGGGAGAAAAGCCAGCCCCACCTGAGAGGGCTGTGGTGGCCTCTGGGGGACGTAGGGGTGGACTCTGGAAGAGCAGGAAGGAGAAGAGAGTGTCTGTGGATGAGGAGAGACAGAGGGCTTTGCTGCTGGGTGGTGGGGCTTTGGTGTGGGCTGGGGTCTTGCCAGGAGCACCCAGGGTCCTGTGACCTCTTCCTCAGGTGACAGGGTGGCTGGGCTGGGACAGGTGTTTCATGTGGAGCCGGGACAGGAGATGGTGGGCAGTGCCTCCCCTGTGCCCACCCAGGAGGCGTGCGATGATGAACAGATATGGGTTCCCTCCATACACCCAGCCCTATGGGGGTCCGTGTGGGCCATGATAGGGGCGGACAGGAGGCAGAGGTCAGCACCCTGCCTGGGGGATGCCAGGAGGTGGGCAGTGAGGGAAGAGGGGCAGGTACCTGTTCAGGGGGATGGAGATGTCCAGGAAGGTGGCCACCAGCTTGGGGGTGTGGCTCTGGGCTAGCAGGGTGATGGCATGCAGGGCATTTTCCTTGGTTTGGGGAATGCGGAGGGAGCACAGGTGGAGGCGGATGGCCCAGCCCATGCTGGCAACCTGTGCAGAGAGGGAGAGGTCTGGCAGTGAGGCACAGCCCTGCCCTGGGTGCCTGGAGGCAGAGGGAGGTCTCGCCCTGATGAGCACAGAGCCCCTTCAGATATAGCCCTGTCCTGAGCCATGTGAGTGGGGGCACAGCCCTGCCCTGGATGCTTGGTCTAAAGAGAAGTCCCAGTCTGGGGGCACAGGTCCCACCATGTTCTGCATGGCCTTTGAGGTCTTCGTATGCTGGCCACGCTGCCCAGGCAGGCACTGGAAGGTCCAGGCCCCCCACCTCCCATCTCATTCCTAAACTTTGCACATGCAGTGCCCTGTGCCTAGGGCACCCTGCCTTCTCCTTGGGGTCTCACCTGCTCACCCCTAATGCCCAGTGCCAGTCTCCCTGCCTGAGCTCGCCCACATGCAGGACTTGGCACTCGGCACCCTCTCTCTGGGGTGCACCCCTCACCCCTGTATGGCCCCTCCCCCACCAATAAATCCCCATATGCTGTCTGGGCAACATCTGCCTGTGTGTCCCTGACTTCCCTGAGACCTCAGCTCCCCAGGGGGCTGGTCTGTGCTGTTCCCATCCTTTCCCACCATTCCCGTATTAGGGCACACAGCAGCTACTCAGACCCTGAAGTCACCACCCAGGACCCAGGGGACTTGCTTGGGCCTTTCATTCATTCATTCATTCATTCATTCATTCCTCAGACTAGTTGCTGCCCAGGATGGGATCTGTGTCTCCCCCATCAGGCCCAAGGACCTGAGCCCCGGATGCTGACCGCTGGGCCCACCCTCTGCCCCCTGGCCCTTCCTGGCCTGGCTCCAGTGCCCTCACAGTCTTCAGCTTGGCCCCGTGCTGCTGGATGACTGCAAGCAGCATCTCGGAGGCTGCCTGCGTGCGGAAGGGGCTGGTGGAGCCCAGGCCGTCGATGGCTGTCCAGGTGAGGTCATTCAGCTCCTCCAGTGTGAGCTGCTGCATGATCTCCCGTACAGCAGGGGTGGAGAGGGAGAGAGGCTGTCACCTTGGGCCATCTGTGCCAGGGCACCCATGCCAGGGCACCTGCCTCCCCACTTCTGCTTTTACTCCTTCTCCTTTGTCCCAGGCTCTCCCAAGTCTCTGAGCATATCTGGCCTCCTAAGCCCCTCTCTTCTGGGTTCCAAGCACCTGCCAGCGATTTGCAGTCTAGACTTGTGAATTTCCACATCTGTCAGAGCCAACCACAGCCTGGGCTCTTTTCCAAACTCAGACCCCGTGCCTGCTGCAGGACTGTGTGGCTGGGCCAGTCTCCCCCCACCTCCTCGCTGTGCTCTGCCCATAGGACTTTCTCATCCGCCAGCCTCAGCCCCGTGGGGTCCTCCCTGCAGCCAGGGCCCAGTCCTCCTTATGAGCATTTATCAAAGAGAAAGTGAACTTCCAGGCTCACAAATACATTGGAGGAGCTTCAAGGTCACCTGTGCCAAGTCCCAGGCCCAGAAGGGTGCGTGGGCTGCCCTCAGCCTTGGAGCAGGTGGAGGTGGGGGTGGTTGGGACCCAGCTCCTGTTCCTATGACAGCATTGTCCCAGGACCCTGCCACCCTGTGTCCATCTCCTCCCAGAAGTGGCTCTAAAGGTCCAGGAAGGTGGGTCTCACCTCCACAAGCAGCTGTGAGCTCAGGGGTAAGGAAAGGGCTCTTGAGAAATGCACGACGGTAGGTGTGACCCCCGCCTCATAACCTTAGACTATGGCCTCCTGGAAGGGGGGACCGGGGCTTGGTCACTGCTGCACACGTAGAACTTTCTGGAAAGACTTTGGGCAGTGCTACTAGCCACAAACAGCTATTTACATTTCAATGTAAGTAAAATTAAAAATTCAGTTCCACAGCGGTACTAGCCACATTTCAAGTGCTCGCTGGCTCCCCGTGGCCAGTGGCTACCTTGGGTAGCACAGAGATAGAACAAGCCCATTCTCACAGAGGGATCTCTGCAGAGTGGGGACGCACAGCATTCAACCAAAGGAAGTTAGAAGCTGGTGAAGGAGTGATAGGAGGGCAGTCTGATAGAAAATCGGGGCATTTGCAAGGACGTCAGGACGGCGATGCGGCCTGCATGTTAGGATATTTGTTGGAGTGCTTGCAAGTCTGTTAGGTTGTTTCTAAGTATATTAGAACATAAAAATAAGTGTTAATGCTGGATGTTAGAATTTTTTTTTTGAGATGAAGTGTTGCTCTTGTTGCCCGGGCTGGAGGGCAATGGCATGATCTCAGCTCACAACAACCTCTGCCTCCTGGGTTCAAGGGATTCTTTTGCCTCAGTCTCCCAATTAGCTGGGATTATAGGCATGAGCCACCACACCCAGCTAATTTTGTGTTTTTAGTAGAGACGGGGTTTCTACAAGTTTGTCACGCTGGTCTCAAACTTCCGACCTCAGGTAATCCACCTGCCTCAGCCTCCCAAAGTGCTGGGATTATAGGTGTGGGCCACCATGCCCAGCGGACGTTAGAATATTTATTAGAATCTTTTAATTCTAAAATGTCGATACAGTGTTTGTGAGAATGTTAGAGTATTAGCGTGATGGTTAGAATATTAAAATAATTTTAGTGGAAGATTTATGGTAAGAACTTTTTAAAAGAATATTATGTTATTATACGTCTGGGTAGAATATTTGTTAGATGATTAAAATCATTTGCTAGAATGTTAACCTTTTGGTTAAAGTTAGCATTTAGAATGTTTGTGAAGAAATCCAACTTGGAATGGTGGTTAGATTCTCAGAATACTACAATCTCAGGATTGGCAAATACACTGGAGGCATCTTAGTTCAGTCAAGGGCAGGAATAAATGTGAGATGGAGGTGGCAGTGATGGTAGAAGTGGTGGTGGCGGTGATGATGGTGGTGCAGGTCACAGACATGCAGATGCTGACGTGGTTGTAGGCATGTTGATGCGGTGCTGGTGGTGATGGTGGTTGTGGTGATGTTAGTGGTGGTGATAGTGACAGTGATTATAATGCTGGTGATGAGGGTGGTGATGATTATGGGGATGGTGATGGTGGCAGTGATAGTGTTGGTGAGGATGGTGATGGTGATGATGGTTATGGTGATTGTGATGGTGGTGGTGACAGTGATTATGGTGGTGATGATTGTGATGGTGGAGATGGTGGTGGTGATGGTGGTGATGCTGGTGGTGGTGAGTGATGATGGTGATGGTGGTAGTGATGGTGATGGTGATGCTGGTGGTGGTGGTGATGATGGTGGTGGTGGTGATGGTGATGCTGGTGGTGGTAATGATGGTTGTGGTGGTGATGGTGATGCTGGTGGTGGTAGTGGTGGTGATGATGGTGGTGGTGATGATGGTGATGGTGGTAGTGATGATGCTGGTGATGATGGTGATGGTGGTGGTGACGATGGTGATGGTGATGCTGGTGGTGGTGATGATGAGGGTGGTAGTGATGATGGTGGTGGTGGTGATGATGGTGATGGTGGTGGTGATGCTGGTGGGTGGTGGTGGTGGTGATGGTGGTGGTGATGGTGGTGGTGATGATGGTGGTGATGGTGGTGGTGATGATGGTGGTGGTGGTGATGATGGTGATGGTGGTGGTGATGCTGGTGGGTGGTGGTGGTGGTGATGGTGGTGGTGGTGGTGGTGGTGATGCTGGTGCTGGTGGTGGTGATGGTGGTGATGATGACAGTGGGGGTGGTGATAAAGGTGTCATGTATCCAAAACCACATGAGGAGTCAGGGACAAACTTGGGACCAGAACTGAGACCCAGAGTGTCTGTTCTCCAGCTGAAACCTTCTCATCCCTGTGGTTCTATGATGGTTTTATGATTAGCAGACCCTCCCGTCCTCTCCCTTCTTCTCCTGTCTGTCTGGGGAGAGCCAGAGCAGGATGCCCATGGTCTGTGTGCAGGCACCACATGGGGTGAAGCAGCCATCCCTTCCCAAGTCCTGGACATGGTGGTCCTAGTCTTGCAGCCTGCCTGGGGGCCTGGGTGGTTGGGGGCCCTTCACTGCTGACCCCACCAAGCTGGCTGCCCATGAAACTCTTCTTTGCCAGCCCTGCCTCTGCCTCCAGGGCAGGTTCTTTAGGGTCAGCTGCAGCCAAGTGAGGCATTCTCCCTTCTGGACACAGTGAGTTGGCCCTAGGGCTTTAGGTTTTCCATACGGAACTTCTAACTGGCCTCAGCACAACAGTGGTTTGCAACAGATGCCAAGAGCACAGGTTCTGGAGTAGCTAGGGCTGGGTCAGATTTCACTGGGGCGCTGACCAGCCATGTGCCACCATTTCTTCACTGTTTGCTTCAATGTGGTTTATAAAATTTGTGGAAGGGATGTAATGTCTGTGAAGCCCCTGGTATAGGTAATAAGTAGGCATCTAATGTGTGCTGGCCCCTTGAACCCTCCTGGCTCCATCTCAACAACACGGGAGAGAAAGAGTGCTTTTACCCACCACTCCCCCATATGTGGCATTCTCTGGTCATGCCCCTGCCCTGCCCTCCACTCTAAGGCTTTGACCTTGATGATTTGGGAGCTGCCAAGCTGGGAGAAGTGGTTCTTCGCCATCTCCTGGGGGTCCAGGGGAGTGGCCTTCTGATCTCCACTGCTCCAGAGTGGGGCTTCATCCGAATGGGCCTGGGAGAGCTCCTTGGGGGCCTGCAATTCTGCCTGCAAGCCTTCTCCAGCTGGCCAGGGGCAGAGTGGGGTAAGGGCAGGGCAAAGGTGGGCTTATGGTCTAGTTTGGGACAGGGCAGGGTTAGGGTAGGGTAATTTGTAATCAGGGTCAGGCCTGTGCCCAGTTTCGGGACTGGGGTCAGAGTGGTGGGGGTTAGGGTGAGGCCATTACAGGGTTAGGGTTCAGATCAGAGTTGGGTTTTGGAGCAAATCTGGGGCAAGGTTGAGGTCAGGGGTGTGGGTATGGGTCTGCCAGAGGTTGCAGTTGGGGCAGAGGTTGGTATGCCACAGAGCTCACCTTTGTGGCATATCAAGAGCTGGTAGAGACAGCTTGCCCCTTCCAGGCTGTAGCACTGGGCGACCCTGTCTGGGTCCTGGCACAGCATCCCTGGTATGCCCACCAGTTGCCCAATTCGTTTGAAGTTCTCCTTTGGCTGTGTTGAAGGAAAGGGAATCACTGATGCAGAGTCTCCCTGCAGAGCTCTGCCATGTAGTCACCCAGCACAGCCTACGTCAGAGATGACCCCTCCAGTGGTGTGGCAGGGCCAGGCCTGGGGACTGGGCAAGACATTCAGTAATCAAGAGAAATAATATTTCAATGCAACATTTAGAAAAATCAGAATAAATGCAAAAAACTCCATGATGAACAAAATCTCAAAACTGTCAGTGAAATCAGGATCTGACCCTGCCCTTGCCTGTCACCTCGCCTGTCCTACCCTCATCCTGGTCCTGGTGTACTAAGACCAGTGAAGTCAGGATCTGACCCTGCCCTTGCCTGTCACCTCGCCTGTCCCACCCTCATCCTGGTCCTGGTTTACTAAGACCAGTGACGTCAGGATCTGACCCTGCCCTTGCCTGTCACCTTGCCTGTCCCATCCTCATCCTGGTCCTGGTTTAATAAGACTTTATTTACCAAAGCAGGTGGTCAGCCCATGGGCCATAGCTTGGCAAACTGATCTTTAAAAACATCACATGAAAATGTGAATGCTCTTGATGACAGAATTTTTGTTGCCATGGTAAATTTCGTGTGCAAGGTGAGTACCTTTCCTGCCCTACTCTGGTCCAGTCCTGCGATGTTGAAATGGATTTTGAGTAAATTGAAGCCACTTTAATTGCCCTCCTCCTCCTAGGAGTGCAGAGTCTTTCCCTTGGCAGAACAGCCCGTCTCCCTCCAGCACTTCTGCCTCCTGACCTGCTTAGGCCAGGCAGCCTCCAGGCACCAGGGCAAAGAACTCAGTTCTGCATCCCCCAGTCTGCCTAGGGAGTTAATGCAGTTTGGGTGGATAGTCACCAAGCGCACTCTCTGACCACGTGTTGATGCAACCCAGGGGCAGTAGCCATGTGACTACTGTGGGGGCTGTGAGCCATGTGATGATGAGGGCTGCACTGGTGGGGGGGGGGTGGGGTGGCCACTCCATGCAGCAGGAACCCTATTCTCTTGAAGGGCCGCACAGTTTACCAGCCTTCTCACAGCCTCCACCTCATCCGAGCCCCACCATATGCCTCTAGGGAGGGGCCATTTCCAACCACTTTACAGATGAGAAGCTGGGGCTTGTGAAACAGAAACACCTGTACAAAGCCTCAGGTGCATGGACAGGTGGCTAGCTCCAGGGTCAGGGGTCAGGGGTCAGGGGTCAGAGGTCAGCGTGACCTGCCTTCAGATCCCAGCTGTGAGGCCTCGGGCAGGTCCTGCCCCTGCCCACCTGTTCCCTCACTTGCAAGGAGGGAGATTGCCTCGGTCGCCTGTCAATATAGAGCCTGGCCGGGGTGCAGGGGACTCAAGGATCCAGCCTGTCCTGGAGGCAGGTGTTCAGAGGGCCTTGAACCCTACGAACCCTGGAGGGATCTGGGAGGACAGCGGCTCTGGCTGGGCCCCAGTGATCCAGGGCAGGAGGCCCAGCGGCAGAGCGGGTGCGGGGTGTGGGACGTGCCAGCCTCGTACTCACATCCAAGTAGTCACCATGGTTCAGGAATTTGAGGAGGATCATGCAGCTGTGCACAGCCTGCTGCCGCTCCTGCGCCTTCTCCGACGCCAGCCAGATGTACAGGTGCTGCGGGGTGGGCAGGGTCAGGGAGAGAGTTCTGTGGGGCCGCTGGCCCAGGCCCCGCCCACCACGTGCCCAGGTGCCGCCCACTGGGCCCAGGCCCGCCCACCCCAGCTCCACCCCTCCGCAAGGCTCCATCCATCCAAGGCAACGCCCTGCCTCTGGGTTTCAGAGGCTTACAAAGGCATCTCGAAACAGGTATGTTCAATAGTTTTAGGCCAAATCTGAGCTCTTTATTGAGGTGATAAATGATGAGATGTATAATTAGTGACTCTGAAGTAGGATGAAGGTACCCGGTATTTGGAGATTCTGTGACCACTGGTGTCCCAGAAACATATCTGTGACTACCCCAGGACCCGCTAGGCTCCTCTGCACTGCTCACCTTTGCCCTGTGTGCTCTCTGCCTGCTGGGCCCTGCCCTTCCCTTCTCTGCCCGTGACTGCCTTAGTCCTCATCCAGGGCTGCGAGAAGCCTTGACCTCTGAGCCAGAGCTAGCCGCCCCTCCCTGGACCTCCGCCTGCCCCCTCACTGGTCTCCCTCCTGACAAGGCAGGGAGTGCAGGTGCGAGTAGGGGCAGAGGGTTTGGAGACCCTTCAGGGGACACTGCAGGGGAAGTCTCCAGGAGGGGAGGCCTGGACCTTTCCTTCCCTTCCTTCCTTCCTCCCTCCATTTTTCCCTCCCTCCCTTCCTCTCCCTTCCTTCCTTCCTTCCTTCTCTCTCTTTTTTGTTGAGACAGAGTTTTGCTCTTTCACCCAGGCTGGAGTGAAGTGGCATGATCTTGGCTCACTGCAACTTCCAGCCCCCGGGTTCAAGCAGTTCTCCTGCCTCAGCCTCCCAGGTAGCCGGGATTACAGGTGTCCACCACTACGTCTGGCTATTTTTTTTTTTTTTTTGTATTTTTAGTAGAGACAAGGTTTCACTATGTTGGCCGGGCTGGTCTTGAACTCCTGACCACAGATGATCCATCTCCTTGGCTTCCCAAAGTGCTGGGATTACAAGAATGAGCCACTGTGCCCAGCCCATCAGCCCTCTTTCCACCAGGCCACCTGCTGTCCCTTCCTCCCCAGTTCCCAAAACCATTATGATCCCTAAGTGGGGGCCTTCACCCCTCCTCACTCCTGGACCACTTGAAGCCTCTAGGTCCGGCCCTGCCTCCTCTGGGAAGCCCACCTTTGGGCTCTGGCCACAGGCCAAGGACCCCTTGGTCCCAGCTGCCTGGCCTCCCCACAGCCTCACCGACAGCAGAAAATGCAGCTGGTGGGGTTCTCCATGATGAGGCTTTGCAGCATGAGGTCCAGCGCCTCTGTGGTCCTGTTATACAGGCTCTGCATAGAGGCCAGGGTGGTCAGGCAGCACCATGCCCAGGTGAACGCAGGGCTTGAGGGGGGCCCACCTCCTGCATGTGCCAGGCTGCTCATCACTGGGGCTCACCACTGGGCCTGTGAGGGGGCTGCCATGGCCCCCATTTGGCAGATGTGGGGACGGCTGGGGAGGCCTCCAGTGATTACCCAGGGCACAGGTTTGTCAGTGGCACAGGGGAGTTTGTTCCTTGCAGGGTGAGCTTCACAGGAGGGGCCCCAAGTGGTCCCAGGGTCCCGAGCTGGAAAGGGCCATGTGCTGGGTGAATGCTCTGGAGGTTCTTAGGTTTGAAGCAGGGGCTGGCATCTTAATTTTGCCAGGCCCTGCCAATGATGCCATGGGCTGAGTTCTGGGTCTTACATGCCATGCCCCTAGTCTTTACTGCTTTGCTTGCTGGGCAGGCTCAGGGAGGGTGGGCACCACAGAAATGCCTCCGGCTCCCCTCTCCTGAAGGCCCCACCAGAAGCAGAGCCCTTGGGCTCTGGCCACTCTCTAGGTGCCTTGGGGAACTTGCTTTACCTCTCTGAGCTTACTTTCCTCACCTGAGAATGGCATGAATCCTGCCCCACCTACCAGGGCGGAGGCAGGCATGGGAGTCAACAGGAACCCCAGCTCAGTACTCCCAGTGCCAGAGCCCCAGACCCCGGGTGGCACTTCCTGGGTGAACCAGCCTCATTGTTACCATGTCACCAGGTAACGGGGTCACTCTGAATTGCAGTGGGATTGGGGTGTGGCCAGGTGCCACCCTTCTGGAGAGCTGTGTTGCCCTGGGCCCAGGGTACCCTCATTCTCTCACCACCACACCCTAAATGTCTACCTGTCTAGTTCCAGCCTGGACTCAGCCTTGGGAGGCACAGACAGGGTTCAAACCCTGCCTCTTCCCCCAGACAGCCTCATTTCTTGGAGCATTTCTTTACCCTGGGCTGGTGTGGGGAAGGTGAGATAAAGGAGCTAGGGCCTGGCACCCAGCAGGGGCTCTGTTAACTCCAGCTCTGGCCACAGGCTGAGGACCGCTCAACCTTAGGAGGTCAGGTGTGGTGACTGTGTCCAGGAGCCACACATGTACCAGCTGGTGACCATGAGCAATGGCTGGCATCTCCCTGCAGGGACGGCTTCTACTAAACAGGACCCAGGAAGGAGTGGGCACTGGCCAGGCCAGGAGAGCAATCCTGGAGCTCCTTCCTCCAGCCTCCTGGGGTGGCAGAGTGGGCTGGGCACACCCTGGGCACAGCACCACCACTTAGTAGCTGTGTGGTGAGAGTGGGCCCACCCTGCAGGGAAGAAGACTCACTCCAGGTTTTGCAGGGACCCCTAGAAGATTGGGGAGCTCATCTCTCTTCTTCTCTGCTTCCCTTAGGCTACTGGGGAGCTCGGTGAAAACTCAGACCTGACCCTGCCACGTAGCATGATGGCCAGGCCTGCAGAGCTGGACAGCCCGAACTTCTCGCTGGCTCTCAAGGTCGGCAGGGAGGGAGGGAGGGTCAGAGGCAGGATTGACAAACGTGAAGATAAACATTTTAAAAAGCTTGTTCAGCAAAATTGCTGTCAATCAAGTTGAAAGATGAGGTGAAGTTTTGTTTTGAGTTTTGTTGCTGTCTATTGCCAAGGGTTAACACCCGAGATCAACAACCCCCACTTTATAAATCAATAAGAAGGCGACAAACGAGACATGGTAAAATGATCAGGAGATGTGCACAGAAGATACTGTGCATGCAACCTCGCTAATACTCACGGAATGAAAACTAATGCAATGCTTTGACTAAGACTGGCAAAAAGTCGAACACCGACTATCAGCAAGCAGGTGTCCTGTGGTGGGAGAGTGAATGGATCTGCAGTTTTGGAAGATTCTGTCAATCTCAATTAAAAGGCAATATCGATATCAAAGCTTAAGATATACAGTTTTCCCAAGCAACTCCATTTCTAGAAGTCTGTCCTAAAGGAAAACTGAATTCATGATGCCGGGAGCAGGAGGAGCATCTGGTGCTGCAGAAGACATAGGTGGGACTGTTTCCACCCTCCTTGGGGTTGATCCCCTGGTCCCTGGAATGGAAATGCCTCCTCCCCACCAAGGTCTGCCCAAGGTGTACCTCCTCCTGGCCATTTGTAAAACACTGGGGTACAGCAGGACCTGGAGGGGCTCTCTCACCCATAAGACAGGTCTCAGCAGAATCTCCATGAAACCCCAACCCCCAGAAAGCCTCCAGGTCCCCCAGAAGGTCCCCTCCCCCAAACGTTCACTGTCTTTGTTCACTGTTGCATATAACAGCACTAGAGTTCCTTGCCTAAAATTCAAATTCCCGAACTCAGAAAATTAAACATTTTTTCACCCACAGCTTTGCAGCAACCTCACTGGATAGCAGACACTGGGCCACACTGACGTGATGCAATTTGTGGGACCTGGTGTGACTGTTTGTCTGCTTCTGTAGCAGGGATGCTAATCTATTTCATTCTGCATCTGCCCAGACCTGCTAAGGGTGTTCTTGGAATATGCAGTGTGTATATCGTATTACTTTTAAAAAATATAAAATATTCTGATTTTTGAAGCACATCCCTTCCCAAAACTTTTCATTTTTAAAGTTTTAAGTATTAAAATAACTCAAGGTATTTTAACTCACAATGAAGTGCACAGATCTTTGCTGTAGAGCTGGTGGGAAGTAGAATAGTTCCTTTTTAACATTTCCTTTCTTGTTACAGAATAAGTGTGCTAATAACTCTTTGTTAAGCCCTATCCTATGTAGCTGTTAAACATGCCGTGCTTACAGGCACATAGTACTTTCTGTGTCCTTGTGCTTTAACCAGGATATCTGTGCTGGACATGATTACAGGCATGTCCCAGCTCTCCAGCTTTTACCTGTTTAGAAAAGTTTTAAGTTGAGCTGGGTGCGGTGGCTCAAGTCTGTAATCCCAGCCCTTTGGGAGGCTGAGGCGGGTGGATCATGAGGTCAAGAGATCGAGACCATCCTCATCAACATGGTGAAACCCCGTCTCTACTGAAAATACAAAAAAGTAGCTGGGCATGGTGGCGCATGCCTGTAATCCCAGCTACTCAGGAGGCTGAGGCAGGAGAATTGCCTGAACCCAGGAGGCGGAGGTTGCAGTGAGCCAAGATCGCGCCATTGCACTCCAGCCTGGGTAACAAGAGCGAAACTCCGTCTCGAGAGAAAAAAAAAGTTTTAAGTTGTTAATCAGTTGGGTTTTAGTTTAAATTGTGAGATCTGGCTCCAGCCAATGGAGATCAGACACAGCAGTAAGAACAATTCCAAATGTGTAAGGTATACATTTGTGTGTTTTCCTTTGTTCCTTGTACTCTTGTGGCAAGATGGCTAGCAAAGGTACCCTTCCTGCAGTCCAGGACGTAAAATAAAAACTGCGTTGCTGAAAGATCCTTTGTCTCAGTGCTAATTTTTCTTTGCGACACTGAACATCTATTTCCAACAGGGCTCATGTAATTCACATCCTCTCAGGATAGGGAGCTTTTGCCACCACCCCAAAAATCTCTCTTGCCCCTTCCTGGTTAAGCTCCATCACTACAGAATGGTTCTGATTTCACCGCAGATTAGTTTTGCCTTTTCTAGACTCACATGACGCTGGAAGCATGTAATTGGAAGCATGCTGTCTGTGTGGAAGCATGTCATTGGAAGCATGCCGTCTGTGTGGAAGCAGGTAATTGGAAGCATGCCGTCTGTGTGGAAGCAGGTCATTGGAAGCATGCCGTCTGTGTGGAAGCAGGTCATTGGAAGCATGCCGTCTGTGTGGAAGCATGTCATTGGAAGCATGCCGTCTGTGTGGAAGCATGTAATTGTAAGCATGCCGTCTGTGTGGAAGCATGTAATGTGTGGAAGCATGCCGTCTGTGTGGAAGCATGTAATGTGTGGAAGCATGCCGTCTGTGTGGAAGCATGTAATGTGTGGAAGCATGCCGTCTGTGTGGAAGCATGTAATGTGTGGAAGCATGCCGTCTGTGTGGAAGCATGTAATGTGTGGAAGCATGCCGTCTGTGTGGAAGCATGTAATGTGTGGAAGCATGCCGTCTGTGTGGAAGCATGTAATTGGAAGCATGCCGTCTGTGTGGAAGCATGTCATTGGAAGCATGCCGTCTGTGATCTTCTGTGTCTGGTACTTTTTCACTCAGCACAAGGTTTCCGGGATTCACCCATGTCGTTGCGTGTACTGAAAGTTCATTCCTCTTTTACTATTTCAACTTTTGTGATTTCATTTCCTTTGCTTGGTTCAGGTTTAACCTGAACCTTCTCTGGTTTCCTGAGATGGACACTTAGATGATTGACTTTAGATCTTTTCGTGGGGCTGTGCAATATTCTGCCTGTCTGGGTTGTTTCTAGTTCAAGGCTAGAATGAATTAGCCTGCTATGACCATTTTTGTAGAAGTAATTTTGTGTATGTGTGTTTTCACATCTCTTGAGTAAAATACTGAAAAGTGGGATTGCTGAGTCGTATGTTAACTTCAGAAGAAAATGTCAGTTTTCCAAAGAGGCTGTGCCATTTCCCATCCCACCTTCAACGTTCTACGCACCCCACGTCCTTGCCAATGTCTGCCGTGGTCCTTTTTTTCACCTGTGTGCCCTTGGGGGAGACACAGAGGCGGTTTCTTGTGTGGTTTTTTTTTTTTTTTTTTTTTTTTTGAGACGGAGTTTTGCTCTTGTTACCCAGGCTGGAGTGCAATGGCGCGATCTCGGCTCACCGCAACCTCCGCCTCCTGGGTTCAGGCAATTCTCCTGCCTCAGCCTCCTGAGTAGCTGGAATTATAGGCATGCGCCACAATGCCCAGCTAATTTTTGTATTTTTAGTAGAGATGGGGTTTCACCATGTTGACCAGGATGGTCTCCATCTCTTGACCTCATGATCCACCTGCCTCGGCCTCCCAAAGTGCTGGATTATAGGCATGAGCCACTGTGCCCAGCCTTCTTTTGGTTCTAACTGGGGCTTCCCTGAGGATTAACGATGCTGATCGTTTTTTCACTTGCTTATTGGCCATTCAGCTGTCTTCCTTCCTGAAGTGCTTTGCGGCTATTTTGCTCATTTAAACACTGATCTGTTTGTCTCTTGCTCACTGAGTTGTAGAAGTTCTGTATTTATTCTGGATACAGTCTCTTGTCAGATACATAAATTGAGTATTTTCTCCATGTCTGTGGCTTTCCTTTTTGTTTTCTTAGTGATATCAGTTGATGAGACATTTTAATTTTGATAAACTCTAGCATATTTTTTTTCTTTATGATGATTACTTCCTGAGCCCTAAGAAATATCTATCTACCTTAAGGCTGGCAAGATTTTCTCCCATGTTTCTTTCTAGACAGTTTTCAATTTTACCTTTTAGATCTTGGCTCCATCTCTAATTAACATTTGGGAATGGTTTGAACTAGGCACTAAAGTTCATTTATTTTCTTACGTATGTGAAATGGTTTCAGAACTATCTGTTCAATGTTTCCCCATTGAGCTGCTTTGATACCTTTTTGAAAAAGATCAATCAACTGTTTACATGTAGTTCCATGTTGGATTTTCTATCCTGTTCAATTGATTTATTCGTTTAACCCCTGCCAGGGCCTCATGTCTTGTTTGCTGCAGCCCTGCAGTAAATCTTGAAATCAAGTAGTGGATTTCTTGCAACTTTTTTCTTTTTCATAATTGTTTTAGCTATGCTAGGTTCTTCAGAATTTCTTTATAAAAATGTATTCCATAGCTTATATTTAATCCTACAATACAGTTTTCTGAGATTGATTGGTGTCACATTCAGTATATGAATCAATTTTGGGAGAATTGACATAGTTATCGAATCGTTTTGTTTACAAACACCATCTCTCTCCATTTTTAAGGGTTGTTTTCATTTCTCTTTGCAGTGCTTTTAAAAATATTGCATATATTTTGTTGCATTTATCTTTTTTTGTATCTTTAATGCTGCCGAAAATGTCATTTTTAAGAAAAAGTGTATTTTCTAATTGTTTGTCACCAGTATATAAAAGTTCAATTGATTTTTGTATATTGAACTTGTATCCTGAGATCTTGCTCGATCCAATTCTTAGTAATTATCAGTTCTAGTATTTTAAATATGATTCTGTAAGACTTTCTAAGAACATAGTCACACTGTCTACACAAGAGATAGTTTTACTTTTTCAATTGCAATCTCTATGTCTTTTTTCCCTTCTTCTTTTTTTTTTTTTTGGAGACGGAGTTTTGCTCTTGTTACCAGGCGATCTCGGCTCACCGCAACCTCTGCCTCCTGGGTTCAGGCAATTCTCCTGCCTCAGCCTCCTGCCCTTCTCCTTTTTCTTACCTTACTGCATTGGCTGGCAACTTCAGTGCAATGTTGACTGGAAGTGGAGAGAAAGGACACCTTTGCCTCATTCCTGATCTTAGTGGGAAAGTGTTTGGTCTTTGATTATTAAGTGTGTTAACTCTAGCTCTAGACGTCCACTTCACACTGAGGCACTTTCCTTCTGCACCTGGTTTGTTGAGAGCTTTTATCGTGATAAGGTGTTGGGTTCTGTCAGATGCCTTTTCCACATTATTTTTTATAAATATGATAGAACTTTTTCTGCTTTATTCTGTTAATGTGTTGAATTGCACTTACTGTTTTTCAAATGTTAAATTCACCTTGTGTCCCTGGGATAAACCCTCCTTAATCATGGTGTATTATCCTTTTATTCAATTTGCTAATATTTTGTTAAGATTTTTGAGTCTATTTTCATAAAATACATTGGTCCTTAGTTTTCTTTCTTTTGGTAATGTCTTTGGTTGTGTTGCCCTTATAAAATGATTTAGGAAATTATTCCTTCCTCTCTATTTTCTTGAAGAAATTTGTGTAGAATCAATATTACTTCTTTTTTTAACTTTTTGATAGAATTCACAGAGAAATGTCTGGGCTTGAAGTTTTCTAAGTGAGAATGTTTTAAATTATGATTTACATTTTTTAATATATACAGGACTATTCATTTTTTGTTTCTTCTTATATCAGTTTGGTAATATGTGGTTTTTAGAGAATTTGTATATTCCATCTAAATTATCTAATTTATTGAATATTCATTATAATTTTCTAACGTCCAAAGGATTTGTAGTGTCGTCCCTTATTCCTTTCTGAAATTGGTATTTTGTGTTTTCTCGCTTCTTGATCAGTCTAGTGACAGGTCTATCTATCTATCTGTCTATCTATCTGTTTATTATAGAGATTGGTCTTGCTCTGCTGCCCAGGCTGGAGTGCAGTGGTTTGATCCTAGCTCACTGCAGCTTCAAATCCTGGGCTTAAGCAATCCTTCTGCCTTAGCCTTATGAGTAGCTGGACTACAGGTATAAGCTGCTATGCCTGGCTAAGTTTTAGAAATTTTATTTTTTAAATCTCATATTCAACCCCAATATGTTTTTTTAGAGACAGGATCTTACTACATTGCTCGGGTTGGTCTTGAACCCCTGGCCTCAAGCAATTCATCTGCCTCAGCTTCCAGAGTAGCTGGGATTACAGGCAGAAGCCACCGCATCTGGCTCAATGTATTGATCTTTTTGTTTTAGTCATTTCTGTTTTTGTCCCTTTTTGTTTCTTTGATTTCTGCTCTAGTTTGTGTTATTCCTTCCTTCTACTTACTCTGAGTCGATTCTTTTCTCATTTTTTGGCTAACTTCTTAAAATGGAGGCTTAGATAATTGATTTTGTATCTTTCCTCTTTTCTAATATAGACATTAAATATAAATTTCCTTCTAAGTATTGCTTTTTATTGCATCCCACAGATTTCATATGTCGTGTTTCATTATCATTCAGTTCAAAATATTTTCTAATTTTCCTTGCGATTTCTTCTTCTTATTTAGAAATGTTTTGTTTAATTTCCAAGGATTTGAAGTTTCTCCAGATATATTTTATATTGAACTCTAATTTGTGTTTTAGTTAGAGAATATACTCTGTTTGATTTCTGCCATTTAAAATTTGTTGAAACCTGATATATGGCCTGGCATATGGTCTATCTTGGTGAATTTTTAAAATTTAATATTTTAAATTTTGGTGGGTATATAGCACATATATACATTTATGAGGTATATGGGATATTCTGCTACAGGTGTGCAATGTGTAATAATCACATAAGGGTAAATGAGGTATCCGTCACCTCAAGCATTTATCCTTTGTGTTACAATCCAATTATACTCTTTTCGTTATTTTTTAATTTTCTTATTTTTTAAGATGGAGTCTCACTCTGTTGCCCAGGCTGGAGTGTAATGGCATGATCTTGGTTCACTGCTACCTCCACTTCCTAGGTTCAAGCAATTCTCTGCCTCAGCTTCCGAGTAGCTGGGCCTACAGGTGCGTGCCACCACACCCAGCTGATTTTCTTATTTTTTAGTAAAGACAGGGTTTCGCCATGTTGGGCCAGCTGGCCTCGAACTCCTGACCTCAGGTGATCCGCCTGCCTTGGCCTTCCAAAGTGCTGGGATTATAGGGGTGAGCCACCATGCCCAGCCCTCTTTCAGTTATTTTATTTATTTTGAGATGGAGTTTCACTCTGATGCCCAGGCTGGAGTTCAGTGGTGCAATCTTGGCTCACTGCAACCTCCGCTTCCCGATTTCAAGGGATTCTCCCACATCAGCTTCCCGAGTAGCTGGGATTACAGGTGCACGGCACAACGCTGGGCTAATTTTTGAATTTTTAGTAAAGGCGGGGCTTCACCATATGGGCCAGGCTGGTCTCGAACTCCTAACCTCAAGTGATCTGCTCATCTCGGCCCCCCAAAGTGCTGGAATTGCAGGAATGAGCCACCACACCAAGCCTCTTTTAGCGATTTTAAAATCTGAAATTAAACAATGGACTATGGTCACCCTGCTGTGCTAGCCAACGTACATCTTGCTCATTCTTCCTACTTTCTGCAGCCGTGAACCATCTCCGCTTCCCCCAACCACACCCTGGCAAATATTTTATTTGCACTTTATTAGATGAATTGGTTAACGTTGTGTTCAAGTCTTCTCTGTGCTCGGTGAATTTTGTCTTCTTGTTCTGAGTTGCTTGTATTGCTGTGGTGCTGTTTCTACTGGATGCCGTTCCGATACGACGTTCTCCGCTGCCACCGCTGCTCCTGTCACTACCACTACAGCTCTCACCAAAGGACAATTATGCCATCAGCCAGGGTTTCCTGTGTCGCCGGCACGGTGCCCGACACTACATGGATTACTTCCTGTACTTGTCACAACCACCCTCTGAGTGAAGTGCTTGGATTCCCATTTGACAGATGAGGAGACTAAGGTGCCGAGAGGTGAAGTGGGTCCCCCGGGTCACAGAGTGGTGACTGGTTGAATTTGGACTGGTTGAATTGGACCCAGGCGGCAGGGGTGTCGTGTCCCTTCTCTCAGCCATGGCAGCCCCTCACTCACTTGGGTGTGTTCAGAGAAGGGCCTGCACAGCCCGGTTCTTGGCTGGGGCACCCTCCGTCCACCTGCCTGCTTCCTTCTTTCCGTGGCCACAGCTCTGGCCAAGGTATGAATCCTGATGCCTCAGTGACCAGCTCTGTGACTGGTCCTCTCCCTTTCCCAGACTTGTGTGCTCATCTACAGAGTGGGGAACCTTCCTCCCTCCCTCCTTGCTCCCTCTTGCTCCCCCATCTTCCTCCCTCCCCTCTGCTTCTCTCCTTCCTTCCACCTTCCCTTCCTCTCCAGGCACCCATCCTGCCACCTCTCCCCTGGTGGCCCCGTGGAAGGCCAGGTGGCTGGGAGCTAGGCCCCTTTTCTATGTGGCTCCGTTGCTCTTCCCAGCAGGCCTTGTCTTCCCGGCTGAAGAGCTCCTCTGTAGGGGGAGGGAAGGGTCATAGGGACCTGTCTGACACTGTCACCTCCAAGCATTAGTGCTGGCCTGGGCTGACACTGCCGGCCTCTGCCCACCCTGGCTCTGTGGGTAGGGCATGGGAGCTGGAGGGATGTGAGCCGGGTTGGCTCTGGGTTCAGAGAGCTGGGCTGGGCTTGTGGCCCTGCTGCCCTTACTGTGTGGCCTCAGGTGGGGGGCTTCCTCTCTGGGCCTTGGGCTCACTCATGGTAAATGGAGGGGCATCGCCAAGCATGGCCCCTCAAGAGTGGGAAAATAAGGCTTTGGGAGGGAGGCATTCTGAGAGTGGAGAGCTTTTTGGGAACGTTGGAACCCATCTCAGAGGGAGACGCTGCTTTGGGGAGAGATCTGGGGTTCTCAGCAGTACTCCCAGGTGCAGAGGGACCTCCACCCAGCCTGCCAATCCTGGGGCGGGGTGGGGGGCAAGGCCAAGCCAAGCAGGGTCCTGCTTCTCCCCAGCCTTAGGGTCCAAACACCCCTGCTGGACCTGGGCCTCCCTGTAGGTCACAGGCCCTGCCACACCCCAACCCCACCCCTCACTGTGGCTGCCCACCAACTCCTCCTGAAGGCTCTTGGCAGAGGGAGCTTCCCTCCTCACCCTCCTATGGATATCTCTAGATGTGGCCTACACTGGCTGCCTCCTTCAGGAAGCCCTCCTTGATGGCCCCCGGGCAGCTGGTCCCTCTCCTCTCTGGGCTCCTCCAGCTGCTCTCAAGGCAGCCCTGGACCTCCCAGTGGGAAACACAGCAGCACGTGCTTGTGAATGAATGAGTGAATTCATGAAGGTTGGCCTCTGTGTGGCTGGGGGCCTGGCACTGGGTGGGTGCTCAGCCAGTGTGCTCTTTTGTGTCAGCACCTCCCTGTATGTCCTTCCTCTGGGGTCCTCAGAGGCCCCACTGTCCAGGCCGGCCCTTCCTGTAGCTTGGAGGCCACGGCTATGGTGGACGAAGGGCCCAGACACTGCAGGCGGCAAAGGCTTCGGGTGGCCCTGGCCTGCCATGCTGCCTCTCTGAGCTCTGTCTCTTTCTCTGAGTGGTTTGTTTCAAGCCCTCGCATTTTCACATGCCAGGGCTCATTTGAGTGCCAGCCTTCCATGTGTGGCCAAGGGAGGAGACAGAGGCAGCAGCTGGTCGTGGAGTTGCCCAGCTGTGTGCCAGCAACACACCTGTCCTAGGCCACTGACTGACCCTCCTCTGTCATCCTGGCTCCGCCCAGGCCCAGCTGTTGCAATACTGACAGCAGGAGTGGGTGAGCCATTGGAGGGGTTGGCACAGCTGGGCCTGGGTTGCTCTTTCCAGGGAGGTCCTGAGCACAGCCTGGGCCCTCTGAGGGGTGGGGGACAGTGGGGATCCTCAGGGCAGCAGCCTGTTCCCGCTCAGCATGCAGCTACCTGATGTTGCACAAGTGACATGCAGCCCCTGTGCCCTGCCCGTGTGAGGCCTCAAAGCCCCCATCTTGGACCACTCTCTATGACCTGCCCCATCCTGTCCACAACCTCGCGCCCACATACCGAGGGAGGACAGGACGCCCATCACATAGAGAAGGCTTCGGTGCAGGAGGATGCCCGTCAGTAGCTCTGTCTCCAGATGCTGTGCCACCACCCACCACGAGTGCCTGCAGATGGCCACCACCACGTTGCTGGCCATGTCATGGCATATGTCTTCCAGCTCCTGGGTGGGGTGGGAGCAGGCAGGGTGGGAGGTACATCAGAGAAGCTTGTTCTGAGCCCTGGTGTCTTCCTATGCCAGGGCTGGTTTGAGGGGCAGGACAGCTGCCACAACCCATGTTTCTTTTGGTGGAAAACTGAGGGTGAGGAAGTCTGAGGCCATCCTGGTCTGTGTCCATTTTTGGAACCCTTCCTCTCCCTCCTCCTCCTTGCCTCTGAGCCCCTCCTCCTCCTCCCTGCCTCTGAGCCCCTCCTCCCCTTCTCCTCCCTGCCTCTGAGCCCCTCCTCCCCCTCCTCCTCCCTGCCTCTGAGCCCCTCCTCCCCCTCCTCCTCCCTGCCTCTGAGCCCCTCCTCCCCTTCTCCTCCCTGCCTCTGAGCCCCTCCTCCCCTCCTCCTCCCTGCCTCTGAGCCCCTCCTCCCCCTCCTCCTCCCTGCCTCTGAGCCCCTCCTCCCCCTCCTCCTCCCTGCCTCTGAGTCCCTCCTCCCCCTCCTCCTCCCTGCCTCTGAGTCCCTCCTCCCCTCCTCCTCCCTGCCTCTGAGCCCCTCCTCCCACTCCTCCACCCTGCCTCTGAGCCCCTCCTCCCCTCCTCCTTCCTGCCTCTGAGCCCCTCCTCCCCCTCCTCCTCCCTGCCTCTGAGCCCCTCCTCCCCCTCCTCCTCCCTGCCTCTGAGCCCCTCCTCCCCTTCTCCTCCCTGACTCTGAGTCCCTCCTCCCCTTCCTCCTCCCTGCCTCTGAGCCCCTCCTCCCCTTCACCTTCCTGCCTCTGAGCCTCTCCTCCCCCTCCTCCTCCCTGCCTCTGAGCCCCTCCTCCCCTCCTCCTCCTTGCCTCTGAGCCCCTCCTCCCCCTCCTCCTCCCTACCTCTGAGTCCCTCCTCCCGCTTCTCCTCCCTGCCTCTGAGTCCCTCCTCCCACTCCTCCTCCCTGCCTCTGCACCCTGGTTCATGCTGTGTGCCTGTCTGCACCTCCACTCCCCTTAGATTGTGCTCCGAGGCCTGGGTTCAGGCACTCATCCTGAAGCTCTAGTCCACATCACCTCTCCTCCTGAGCTCCTGGTGGCCCAGGACAATGTCACCTCCCTTAATTCTTTCACCATGAATTCGGAACCAGAGGCCATGTTCCCGTCCAGGAGACCCAGGGCATCAGCTGCTCAAGGGTAGACCCCCGCTGCCTGGGCCCCTGGCCTCCCTGACCCTGGCCAAGCCCCCATTGTCCGGGGGGAGGCTTCTTCAGCAGGAAGGACCTGAGTGGGCCCCGAGGCTCTATGTGGTCACACCCAGGCCCTTTCTCAGGAAGTGTGTGCTTCCCTCTGGATCTTGATACAGTTTTGAATTCCACTTTTCTTGGTCTTCATGGGAGCTATAGGCAGCTTCTGTGGCTCTGAGGCAGGTGAGCAGGAGGCCTGCCTGCACTTGGGGGCTTCTGAAAGTCGGAGTTTCTGAGCCCTGCCATGCAGCTTGAATCATCGCATGAAATGGATATATCATTTCTAATTTTTGCTAAGTATGGCCATGGGGGCTTCTCATGAAGAAGGTGATTGAATCTGATTTTGTTCTTTCAAAAAACCCACGTCAGCTAACAGTCCATTTAGGACAATAGCAACCACACTGTGGAAGCGGGGAGCAGGCACACTAGGAGACTGACCCTAGGTGCCAGAGTGCTTGATGCCCCTCTGTGTCCCAGGTGGCAGATAGGACCCACAGAAGTGTGTACTTCCTCTGGGGGCTGGAGCAGGGCTGCGGTATCTTCAGAAACAGAAAATGTAGACTGGTTGCAGCCTCATTCATGCGTGACTCCGTGCAGGGGTCCCTCCTCATGAAGCCCGAGGAGGGCCTTGTCCACCCTCAGGGAGGCTGAGGCCAGACCATGCTCCTGAGAGTATCCTGAAGTCCTCGCCTTCCCAGGGGCACTGCTCCCTGACCCCAGCTCCCCAGGATCCTCGATCTGTAAACTGCAGAGGCGTCTGATGGACTTGGCAACAGTGAGTGTGAGAAACACATGCATAGGATTCCAAAGCAACAAGAAACGAGGTAGAAAAACCAGGTGGACATGGCCCATGCTCCCCGTTCCCCATCCTTCACACCTGGGGTGGCCTCACTCACTCCTCTGGGGGAGCTCAGGGGCTTCACCCACCTGCTGTCCACCAGCTGGGCGGTGACTACAGGCCAGTCCCTAAGGCTCTGAGCCCCGGCCTCTATATCTGTAAATGGGGTCACAGAGCCCTGTGTGGAGGGTGTGTTGGCCATGCTTGCAGGCCGTGTGCTGTTTGATGTCCTATTCCTAATACCCCCTCCATGAGTTTGCTGAACTGCAGGGCTGGATGAGCAGCCAAAGCCGCATACATCTGCGGGAGCATGGAAGTCCCGTTACAATGCCCTGACCTGCCGCTGTCCCCCGTAGCTCCTAGGGGACGTCTCTACTTGCTTACTTCCCGCCACCATGGCCCCGAAGGCGTGTCCAGATTGGCCTGTGTCTGCTTCCTGACCCCTGCGTGGGGCAGGCCTTCATGGCCCAGTGTGGTGTGCTGTGCCTCTCGTTTCGGGGGGAGCTGTATGAAGAACTTGCAGTGGCGTTTGCCTCTGCGTGACCACAGGACTGGTCACACAGCACCACACAGAGGGCAAATGGTGCCTACTCCTGCTTCTTTGGGCATCCCAGTGTGTGCGCGTACTGAGGTGTCCCCTGGGGCCGCCCTGGCCTAGTCAGTCTAAGCCACCTGCTCCCCAGCTTCTAGAGTGGAGACTGTTGGTGGCCAGGGCCAGATCTCAGACTGCAAGCTGGGGGCAGGGTGGGGTGGGTGGGGCAGTTCAGGTCCAGACCCCAAGTCTCCATCAGCCAGGAAGCCAGAAGGTGGAGGCCAAGGACAGAGGTACAGCCTGAGGACTGGGTTAGACTTGCAGGGGCCTCTCAGAAGCTGGGCTGCAGGCAGAACCACAGCCTGCTGTAGGGACAGACCTCCTGGTAGGAGAGGGCTCCCCCACTTCTGAGCCCTCTTTTGAGCCTCACCTTCCTTAAATGGGAAAGTGAGATGGAAAAGTGTGCTCGTTCACTGAAGTGGCTGGGGGCAAGGACGCGAGGCACTGGATGGAATTGCTTGGTAAGCCACAAGGCTGGGCACACCTGGCATCGCTTGGGTCCCTGGGGCAGCCACTGGCATTCCCAAAACCCATGGGGGGTTGGCCCACTTGCTTGGGGAGGGGAGGCCCACTGTGGTCTTGGTCATGTTCTCCAGGGCTAGCTGCGTGAAGGTTTTCTCCCAGGTCTCCTCCAGGACGTCACTGGCCCCGATGACCATTTCCAGGGTCTGGAACAGCCGGAACTTGTGCCTGCTGGAAATCTGTGGGTGGCAGAGCAATGGTGGGTTGGAGACAGATCAGGTCAGATGGTTTGGGAGGTGTGGGCAGAGGTGTGGATGGGGCGGGTCCAAAGGAGCCATTTCTCTCTGCCACTTCATGGTCTGTGACTCCAGGCAAACCCCTTGGCTTCCCTACGCCTTAGGTTCCCCCCCAGTGAGGGTCGGGATGGCCACCTCACGAGCGCATTCTGAGGGTGGCCAATGCATGTGGGTCCACTTTTCTCCCTCCCCACTCAGCCCATTTCACATATGAGGAAATTGAGGCTTGCCCCAAGTCATGTGGTTGTTCTATGCAGGACCCCGGGTTAGAGCCCACCTCTGGGTCCGACCCTTCCCTCTGCCCCCTGTGCCTGCCCCAGTGGCCCAAGCTGCCCCCACCTCTGAGTTGTCTATGAAGTAGTGGTGGGTGGTTTCCATCACCAGGCTGGGGGAGCCATGAGCCATGTTCTTGACCTTGATGATGTACTTCAGGCAGAAGGGGTCTGCACTGCTCATGTCCTGCAGCATCTTGAAGCAGATGGCTAAGGTGGGCAGGAAGGCATGAGTGTGAGCAGGCTGTGGGTAGGTCACATGGTGGCAGCAAGGCTGGGCGGGCAGGAGGGTGGCTCTGGGGATGGAAAATGAGAACTGGGGAATGGATGCACGAGAAGTCTGGGACCTCCTGATGGTCCAAATGGACTTTCTGGGGTTCAACCTAGGTAAGGAGCAGGAGCGCAGGTGTGCTAGCACGTCCTCACTCACCATTCATACTCCCATCCTCCCATTACCCACTCCTCCCTCATCCACCTGTCCATCCAGCCATCCGTCTGTCCGCCCACATGCTCCGTCTGTTCATCCTTCCATCTACGAGCTCACCTGTTCATCCATCTTTCCATTCATCCACCTGTCCATCTGCCCAACATCCATCTATTCATAAATGTGTTCACCTGCCCACTCATGCATTCATCCCTCCCTCCCCGCATCCATTCTTCCATGTCCTTTCACCATCCATCCAGTCATCCAGCAGTCAATGGTGTTTGAATAACGGAGGGGCCAGGCGTGGACTGAGGGCTGGGGTGTGAAAGGGAATGGGAGGATGGTGGAGGGTGGGGTGTAGGGTGAGCTGGGCATTGCTTGGGCTTTGGATGGTGCCTCGGGAGGCATGAAGAGGCTGAGCCGGGTGTGCAGGGCTCTCCACTGAAAGCTTCACTATGTCCACACCACTTGACACCCTCAAGGTCCTGGAGTGGAGACTCCTTCTGGCTGTCACTCTCAGGACTGCTTTTGTTGGAGGGACAGGGTGGGATCTGCTGGAGCCTGACCCCTTCTGGGGCCAACCCATGTCTGTCCTGTCTGAGCCGGGGCAGAAAGTCACCTGCACTGCAGCCTCCTCCATGAACACCGGCACTCCTGTGGCAGGAGCGCGGCCTGGCTGCTCTGCGACTTGTGGAGCAGGATGGTGGTGGGGGTGTGGCCGTCTATCCCTGTGGGCAGAGTCCTGGGGTACTTCCATGCAAGACGAGTCCTTCGGGGATGTGGAGACAGCGGGGGAGATTCTGAAATGGAGGAGGGGTCCTGGGAGTCGGTGTCTGGGTGTGTATGTTTCCGCATTAGTGCGGGGTGCTAAGTGCTGCACTGGCTTCCGTTGGGCTCGGCTACATCCTTCCACGTGTCTGTCCTTCCGTTCAAGGGACTGGCTGGGCCCTGGGAGGAGGGCGGGGTCTTGAGGCCTCAGGGACACTGCTGAGTAGGCAGCATCACCTGCAGGCCTGGTGGGGCCTGGCCTCCCAGCAGGCGTCAGGTTCTGAGGTTGGGTTTGAGACAGACATGGCTGGTGGGACATGGCAGGGCTCAGGGTATGGCATTCCTCATTCAGACACATGTGAGACTGCCCTGGTCACCCAGACATCACTGGAGGAGTTCCCAAGGGAAGTGGGGAGAGCTGTGGGAGCAGTGAGAACACAGCAAGGGAGATCCAGCCCCTCCAAGCTGGCCTCTGCCTTCTCCTCCTCTCCTCCCTCCAAGCTGGCCTCTGCCTTCTCCTTCTCTCCTCCCTCCAAGCTGGCCTTTGCCTTCTCCTCTTCTCCCTCCAAGCTGGCCTCTGACTTCTCCTCTCCTTCCTCTAAGCTGATCTCTGCCTTCTCCTCCTCTCCTTCCTCTTCTCTTGCAAATGTGGGGAAAGCACTGCCTCAGACTGTGTTAGGGGCCATAAGGGGCCAAAAGAGACCATATCTTTTTTGGGGGGAAGCTGCCCAAGCCTGGTTCCCTCTCACGACTCCTGCCAATGGGCCGCTGGGGCAGAAACGGCCTCCGGCTCCACCCACTTCCTGACCTTATTTGTTTGTTCACTCTCAGTAGCCACTTCCCAAGTGCTGCCATGGGAGGGGCATGTTCTGGCATCTCCTGGAATGCCTCAGTGAATGAGATAAACAAAGTCAGCAAATTAAATCAGTGAATTCTGTGGTGCATTAGAAGGCAGTTCATCTTTCAATATTTTATGCGTTCATTTGTCCCACCATGGGAGGGATGCATGTCCAATCATGCCACTCAGAATCTGCCCTGCCTCCCATTTCACTCAGAGCCAAACTCAAAGTCCTGAAAGTGACGTGTAAGACACTGACACCTCCATCCATGAGGGCGTAACCAGGACCGGCTTCACCCACCTGTCTTAAATGACATGTAAGACACTGACACCTCCATCCATGAGGGCGTAACCAGGACCAGCTTCAGCCTCCTGTCTTAAATGACGTGTAAGACACTGACACCTCCATCCATGAGGGCGTAACCAGGACCAGCTTCAGCCTCCTGTCTTAAATGACGTGTAAGACACTGACACCTCCATCCATGAGGGCGTAACCAGGACCGGCTTCACCCTCCTGTCTTAAATGACGTGTAAGACACTGACACCTCCATCCATGAGGGCATAACCAGGACCAGCTTCAGCCTCCTGTCTTAAACAACTCGAAAATTGGAAAAAATATACAAAACCATGATTATCAGACATCAGACAACAGCAGCACAGGAGAAAGATCCCTGAAAATGGAAAAGCAAGAAGGTGAGCCCTGGTGGCCACAGCCAGCTGCCTGGGAAGTTTCCAGTTTGCAGCACAGGGAGAGGGAGCCCAATAAAGCCCAGTAGTCTCTCTGAGTTGAGGAAGTGGATGTGATAGTCTGGGGGAGCCAAAGGGGCTGGAGTTTGCTGGGAAGAGGGACAGGAGAGAGTGGCGGAGAGAGTTCTGGGGCATTGCAGAGGATCCCCTGCATCCCCCGCCTTCATCTGAGCTCAGTGCACTTGGGAAAACCATGAAACCCCAAAAGGAGTAGAGGGAACAATCTTTGGAGCTCACACAGGGCTGGCAAGAGTTCCTTTGCTCACCAGCGAGAGTGGAAAAGCTGGTCATTCACAGGGGATTAGGTAGCGTGCTCTGAATGGTATGACCTCAGTAATGGGGGAAAAGTCTGCCCTAGACAACACTGTTTTGGCTCTTCCTACCAAACTTTTAAAATCAAGCCTCAGAGGAACCAAACTTTTCAAGTAATTTAATTGTGTTCAAGAACAAACCTGAAGAATATTTACAAAGTACAGGAATATCCAGTACCCAACAAGGCAAAATTCACAATGTCTAGCATCCAATCAGAATGTTCTAGGCATGGAAAGAAGCAAAATATATGCTCCATAATGAGGAGAAAAAAATCGATTAATTGAAACCAACACAGAAATAATATAATTAGTAGACAAGGACAGTAAACCAGTTGTAACTATAAGGTTGGTACCAAAGTAATTGTGGTTTTTGCCATAATTTTAAATAATATATTTCTCATGTTCAACATGGTAGAGCAACACATTAGCATGGTAAGGAGAGACCTGGAAAACATAAAAAGATGGATACAGAGTTTAGCAGCAGATTAGACAATGTAGAAACGCAGATGAGTGAACTTGAAGACACAGCAATAGAAACTACCCAGAAATGAAACATATAGAGAAAAAAGACTGGAAAAGATAAAACAGCATCAGTGAGCTGTGGACCAACATCACATGGCATTTTGTATGTGGAATTTGCCTCTCTACAGGAGAAGGAAGGGGGAAAGAAAAAATATTTGAGGAAATAATACCTGAACACTTCACACATTTGATGAAAGTTATAAATCCACAGATCCAGGAAATTCAATCAACTCCAAGCAAAAGAAATACAAAGAAAACTACATGAAGTCACATCTTAAAAACAGCCATAGAAAAAAGACACATGAAAGGAATGAAAAATGAGAGCACAGTTCTTGTTGGAAACAGTGTGAGCCAGAGATAGTGGACAATATTTTAAAGCCCTGAAAGAGCGAAACAGAACAAAACAGCAATCTGTCAAGCTAGAATTCCATCCTAGAGAAAATACCTGTAAAAATGGAAGGTGATATGAAAACGCTTTTCATATGAACAAAAGCCGTAAGACCATATCACCAGAAGGCCTGCACCATAAAAAATGTTTGAGAAAGTCTTCCAGACAGAAGTAAAATGACAACAGATGGAAAAAATGAAACTACACAAAAGAATAATGAGCACTGGAAATGGTAAAAATGTAGGTAAATAGAATTTTTAGTTTTAAATTGTAAAGTAAAAATAATAATGCATTGTGGGTTTATGACAAATATAGAAGTAAAATATGTAACAATAATGGCACAAAAGCCAGGAGGGGGAAATAAAAACAAAATGTTGCAAGGTTCTTATACTCTAATTTCACTTGAAGGTAAACTGAGATAAGCTAACATGTATAATAGAAACCCAAGAGCAATGACTAGACAATAAAACGACACAAAACAAAATATGTGTGGCTAACAGTTCCACAAAGGAGATAAGGTGGATTCATAAAAATCACTCAATGCAAATAAAGGCAGAAGAAGAGAAAAACATTGCACAAAAAGAGATGAGACAAAGAGAAAACAAATCACAAGATGGTCGACTAAAACCATATGGATAGTCATATTAAATATAAATGATAAAGGCACCAAAATCAAATAGCAGAGACTATCAAATTGATAGCAAGACCCACATGTACACTGCCTATGCAAAGTCCACTTGAAATGTAATAGACACCAATCAATGAAAAGTAAAAGGATGGAAAACAGTATGTCATGCTAACGTAAATATAAAGAAAATTGTGTTGTTATATTAATATCAGACAAAGTATATTCTAGAGTAAATAATATAACAGGGATAAAGAGAATCAGTTCATTAATCAAGGAGATATAAGAATCTTAAATGTTTGAATAAATATCATTTTCTTTTAGAGATTCCCCTCTCTATTTTATTTTTGTTTTCTAGAGAGTCCTGATCTGTTGCCTAGCCTGAGTGCAGTGGCACAAGCATAGCTCACTCACGGTAGCCTCGAACTCTTGGGCTCAAGAGATGATCCTGCCTCTGCCTCCCAAGTAGTGAGGGCTACAGGGGCATGCCACCATGTCTGCCTATTTTTTTTTTTTTTTATAGAGACAGAGTATCTCTCTATTGCTCAGGCTGGTCTTGAACTCCTGTGCTCAAATGATCCTCCTGCCTCCACCTCCCAAAGTACTGGGATTACAGGCATGAGCCACTGCACCGGGTCCCCCTTTCTCTTATTTAAGGGATAACTACGAAAAAATGAAAAAAATAAGCTGCAGACTTGGAGGAAGTATTTGCAAATCACATATTTGATAAAGGACCGTCTCCAGAATATATAAAGAACACTCAAAACAAAGGAAAACAAAACAAAGCGCAGGCAGCCTAACAAAACACCGGAGGAAGCCTGGGACAAGGCATCAGAGGAGGCAGACGCATGGCAAGGGGGCACCTGAAAGTGCTCAGCGCTATTCCTCATGAGGGAAACCCACTGACACCACAGTGGGCTATCACCACACACCTACTAACAAAACACAGGAGGAAGCCTGGGACAAGGCATCAGAGGAGGCAGACGCACGGCAAGGGGGCACCTCAAAGTGCTCAGCACTATTCCTCATGAGGGAAACCCGCTGACACCACAGTGGGCTATCACCACACACCTACTAAAATGGCCCAAATCAGAAACACTGGCAATGCCAAGTGCTGGTGAGGGTGCAGAGCAGCTCTGAGCCTTCACGTGTGGCCGGCAGGAATGCAGTGGCACAGCCCTCTTGGAAGGTAGCCTGGTATTGGCTAATAAAGTTGAATGTACACTTACATTCTCATGGCTCAGCTACCTGCTCCTAGGCATTCTCTCAAGCGAAATGACTACTGGCTGAAATCTATACACAAACACTTGTCGTGGCTTTTGATGGAAATAAGCCACATGTCCTTCGACCTGGGAATGTACAAAGCAGCCATATCACATCCACAGTCTGCTACTCAGCAACAAAAGGGGGGAATTCCTGATAAACACAAAAGCATGGATTCTTCGATGCGTGATGCTGCACGAGGGAAACCGGACTCCAAAAGCTACATGTGGTGCCATTTCACTTTCACAACATTCTGGAAAAGTGAAACTAAACAGAGAGCAGGTCAGCGGTTCCCAGGGACTGGGACCTGGAGAAAGTTCACTACAGAGGGCCGGAGCGGGTGTCTGGGAGATGGTGCTGTCTGGGAGTCGCGTGCCCCCCGCCATATTTTGTTTGTGGTGGTGAGTCCATGACTATAAACATTTGTCAGAATTTGAGAGTTATACGCTAAAAATAGTGAATTTTATCATCTGTAAATCATACTTTAATAGAAAAAGAAAAAAGACACATGAGAACAAAAATGGTCTCCTCCCTTATTTCCTTCCGCTCTCCCTTGCCGATTCCACCCGTCATGCGGCCCTCACACCACCGGGTGCACGTCTACCTCCGGACCTTGGCAGTGGCTGCTGCTTCCCTCTGGGGAACACCCTTCTGAATCTGGAGGGCCGCCTGGCTCTCAGTCCCTCACCTGATTTTAGTGTTTGCTCCATTGTCCCCTTCGTGATGCACTGATTGAAGACCCTGACCCCACGCTTCCCACTCGCCGCCCCTCTTCTTTCCATATCACTTCACGCCCTGTGCCACCATAGGGTTTATTTCCTGCTTCTGTTCCCACTGGCAGTCTGGAATGTAAGGCATGCAGCAGGGGCTTTATCCCTTTTGTTCCCAGCGGTATCCCCGACACCTAGAACACCTGGTCCACGCAGTAGGTGCTCAGAAAATACCGGCGGAATGAATGGAGTGCTTCAGTGAATACGGCCGGGTCCTGACCTTAGACACAGCACTGTGACCGCCCTCCCACCTCTCCAGGATCCTGCCGGGGCCAGGTTGTTGTCCCCCTCAACCATCACACCAGATACAGCTTCCCAAAGGCCTTCCCGTGGACCCTGTTGGGCTCTGCTTTCCTGGTCCCTCTGCCCAGAGTTTGTCTCCTCCTTTCTCTTTGTCCCCTTGCCAGGACTATAGGAGGACATCTGCCAGGCTGCTCCACCCCATAAGTGCATCATAGTGTGGGGGTTGCCTGGGAAATTGCATTTCTGCACATCTGAGCTTTGCTGTCCCAAAGCTCCAGAGCCCGCATCCTGGAGATCATGTGTTCTGACACGGCCTGGCGTTTCAGGGCCAGAGCGGCTCGGGGGAGACTCTGGAGTTCTGCTCTCTTGACCTTGAGAGGTCCACACACAGTTTGACCCTTCTGGAAAGCCGCCTCCTTCCTGTGGCCTCCCAGAAAACTAGCCAGTTCCCTGATGCTGGAAAGGGTGGCCTCCCAGACAAATGTGGCTGGGGCCGACTCGGAGTGGGAGCGAGGGTCCTGTTGGAGCGCGAGTCCAGCTTCCCCCAGGGACAGCAGAGGTCACAGCACCGGCCGCAGGCACCAGGGAGACCCGTACCTTGCCCCTCCAAACCCACATCGCAGCCTCTGTGGTCTCCAGAGTTAAATGTGTTTTTAAAAATAGAAAAATGATGTGAACGCACTAATAGCCAACATCTACAGAGGAGCGCTCTCGGCTTAGCAGCGGCAGGTTCCAGCATCCAGCAACCTTTCCGTGTTCTGGGGTAGTGGGCCTGTGTGTGGGCCTGTGTCTGTGCATGCGGGCTCGGACGTGTGTCCTCCAGGGGCCTTGGGCCCGCCCCTTTCTCCTCTGGGCGTCAGTTGCCTCCTGGGAGACCCGTGGATGACCCAGCCTGGGCCATTCGTTCCCTAGGCCCAGGTCCCCGTGCGGGTGGCAGGTTCCGGGGCTGGAGCTGTGACTCCCGCTCTGGGCCTAGGTCTCTGCTCCTGCTTTGTGCCGGGCTCCGCTCCAGGTGCCGATGCTCGCCGCCTCCGGGGTCCTCTCCTGCCGAAGGAACCAGGAGGGGGACAGCCTGGGACCTCAGCCTGTGGGTCTGGGCAGGCCGCCCCCAATCAAATCCAGCCCCCTCTCCGCCGACCGTGCGCCCGGGAAGCTCGCCGCGCCTCGCGGTGCACTCTCCCGCTGTAAGAGCGCAGCACCACCGAGGGTCCCAGTGGCCCTTCCTCCTCTGCTCAGCGCCCTGGGATTGGGGCGGAGCTCAGAGAGGGCCGGAGCCAGCGGCTGGTCGCACAGCAGTCGGTGTTGGAAATGAGTCTCAAACTCAGGTCCCCAGACCCAAGCCTAGGGTGAGGACGAGGCCGCTGGACCGGCGGCACCCCCTCCCCAGGGTGCCAGTCTGTCTGGGTGGGCCCGGGGAAGGCCCCTCCCTCCCGCCGCCTGCTCCGCGACGCGCCCCCAGCGCGGCCGGCAGATGGCGCTGCGGGCCCAGGCAGGACTCGCGCGGCGCGAGGGCAGCGGCCCCGACTGGGGGGCCTGTGAGCGGCACACGTGCCACCCGCCCACGCGCCCGCGTTGATAGGACCCGCCCTTCCCGCTGCACCCTCCCTCCAGCCGGGGACCCGCAGAAGGGGCGTCGTGGGTAGGGGTGCGTGGCATCCCACCGCCCACTTGGGGCAGGGAGCGCAGGAGGGGCCACGTGGGTCCCACCGCCGAGCCTTTGCATAGGCCGTTCCCCCTCCTGCTGTTCGCCTGCAGTGAGGAAGGGGCCAGACTGAAGGGCGGGGCAGTCCTCTGGCCTCCTCCCAGGCTCCTTCTCTCTGCCCCTGCACAACTCCCTGGGGTTCCCAGGCTGCATCCAGGTTTGAGGCTGTGGGCAGTGCCTTCCTCCTGGAATGCACCCTGCCCCCAACTTTCCTAAATAAACTCCTTTGTGCACGTTCCTATTTGTCCTTTGAGACCCCCTGCCCAGGCCACCTCCTCGGGGAAGCCACCCCTGATTTCTCCGGGCTCCCATAGCATTGATTCTCAGTGTGGTTTGTTCAACTGTGCTGTGCCTGCCTGGGTGGTGGGACCGTGGGGGCTGTGGTTTGACTGGAGGTGACGAGAGGGGCCAGGAGGTCACCCATGCCCCTCGTCCAGCTGGGTCCCACCACCGGCTCCCCTGGCTGCTGCCCCAAGGCCTGACTCCCTGAGGTTCCCTTCCCAGGAGACAGTGGCCCTGTCTGACCAGTGGACACCCCCACAGAAGACCTGAAGCTGTAAACTCCTAGAGGAAAACAGGGGAAGTGCTGTTTGACATGGCTCTTGGCAACAATTTTTTGGATATGAAGCCAAAAGCACAGGCGAAAAAGCAAAAATAGACAAGTGGGACTACAGCAAACTCAAAGCTTCTGCACAGCGAAGGAAACAACACGATGAAAAGGCGGCCTGTGGAACGGGAGGGAACGCTTGTGAACCCTCTCTCTGATAAGGGGTTAACATCCAAGATACATGAGGAACTGCTGTCACTCGATAGCAGAAAGTCAAATCATCCAATTAAAAAGCGGGCAATGGATTTGAATCGACATTTAGCCAAAGAAGACAACCGGTATATAAAAAGGTGCGCGACATCACTGATCACCAGGACAAGCGAATCCAAGCCACAGTGAGATCACCTTGCACCCGTTAGGATGGCTGGCATCAAAAAGACAAGATGGCAAGTGTTGACCGGGTGCGGAGAGAGGGAACCTTGTACTCTGTCAGTGGGAATGTAAGATGGTGCCGCCGAGGAAGGAAACAGCATGGAGGTTCCTCGGAAAAACTAAAGATAGAGCTGCCATATGATCCAGCAGCCCCTCTCCTGGGTGCCATCCAGAGGAAGTGGATTGAGGATCTTGAAGACGTGGCTCCACTGCCATGATGGCGGCAGCGCTGTTGAGGACACCCAAGATACGGACACGCCCTAGGTGTCTGCGGTCAGATGATCGAAGAAAGAAAATGTGGTTTATACATACAATGGAATGTTATCCAGCCTTTAAAAAGAAGGAACCTGCCATATTTGACGACGTGAATGAACTTGGAGGATTTTATGCCAAGTGCAATGGAGCCAGACCCAGAAAGGCAAATTCTGCCTGATTTTGCTTCTACGTGGAATCAAAAACAGTCAAAGTCAGAAGCAGAGAGTGCAGTGGTGGTTCCCAGGGCTGGGGGGCGGGGAGAAGGGGAGAGGAGGCCTTGCTGTTGAGTGGCGATACGGTTTCAGTCACCGTAAGTTGCAGAAGTCTGCAGTCGGCACTGCACCACAGTTAACGAGGCCGCACCGCACACTGAAACGTTTGTGAAGTGGGTAGATCTCATGGTAAGTGTTCTTACCACAGAAAAACAAAAGCAAAAAGCCCACCACTGAGTACACCTGACCCAGCCTCGGGTGGCAGCGCTGGGATCCCTGCCTGGGGCTGCAGGGCCTAGAGTCCTGCCTGCCCTCTCCCCGCAGCTGTGGTCTGGTGGGGCTGTGGGCTCTTGCTGGGGCCCTGTGCTCCCAGTGGAGGGAGTCCCCGTCCTATCTGAGCCTCGCTGCCCTCAGGTGCACAGCGGGCATGGACTGAGGCCCTTTCTGGGGGACAGTGAGAGCGCCCACTCCGGGCCCTGGGTGGGTCCCCATCCTGCAAGTGGGTGATTCCCTATGCCAAGATTGCTCGGGGAGGGTCCCACTGGTGGCTGTGGGGCCCACGAGGTGGGGCAGCCCCAGGTCAGGAGCAGGCCGGGGTCCCCAAGCTGGGACAGTGCCCAGGGCTTGTCTTTGCCTTCCAGGGCTCCCCTCCTCCTCCACACCCTCTCCTACGCTTTCACAGAATAAAGAGTGGAGAAAAGGCAAAAGAAAGAGGTTTTCTCCTCCGCTTTCTGAAAATGAGATTTTAAAAATAACTCCTGGGGCGGGAGTGCTAGGAGGGGCCTTTCTGGGGAGACCAGACGAGCCTGCTCTCCCTCCTCCCTCAGCAGCCACCCCCCTAACCCTGGCCAGGGCCTGGGGCCTGCTTGCCTCCACCCCAGGCTTCCTCTGCTGGGCCCCCTTTTCTGTCCCTCAGGGAGGTGGGGCCTTCCTGACCGCTGGAAGAGGCAGCAGAGGCCAGCGTACAGGGAGGGAGCTGCTGGGGAAGGAGGGGCTGACAGTAATGGCAGAGGGCAAAGGAACGTGGGGCCGTGGCCTGGTGGGAAAAGGGAGCTGGCTCCTACACGTCTTTCCCATCTTGCTGGGGCCCTTGGCTTCTTCTCGGCTCACTGCTTACCAGCCACAGGCGTCCTGGACTGCTGCCTCCTGCTCCTCGGGGGCGGGGCTTTTTCCTGCCACAGGACCTTGGCATGTGCTCCTCCTCAGGCCTGCCGCCCCCAATTCAGTGTCATTCCCGGAGAGGCCATCTCAGATCGCAGAATGGATACGGAGTGTCCCCTCCACCTCGATGCGGTCAGAGCTCCCTACACGTTTCCTTTTCATGCCGGCATTTCCTTCCAGGTCTCTCTGTTGTTCTCCCAGCTTTCAGTCCTGAGGCTCTGGAGGGTGGGCTGCACGAAGCTGCTCTTGCCCCTTGCCCGGCCCTCGGGCTCTCAACCTCACTATCCCTCACCTGCCAGCACCTATGTTTCTCTGTGGGGGGCTTTCTGGCCACTGCTGAAGATGCCAGGGAATCCAGCTTTCCCAGGAGCAGCCCTTGACCTGTGACTTGAGGGTGGGGACAGACAGCTCAGCCCTACCCCTCAAATGGGCTGACCCAGTGGGGTCAAGCCTGGTGGCTTCCAGGATGCCGAGTGCTTGACAGCTCCATGATGGCTTCCCTCCTTCTGAGTCTCTCTTCCTCCCACACCCTGTGGTGGTACCTGGGATCATGTCTTGAGAACATGCCTGCCCTAAGTTGCTGCCTTGGGGTCTGTGTTGGGGGCCGAAGAATGGCCCCAAAAGTATCGATGTTCTTCTGGCTGAAACCTGTCATTGTTACTTCTTATGGCAAAAAAGGACTTTGCAACTGTGATGAAATTCAGAATCTTTAGGGACGTTATTACCCAGGTGGTCCCTCAATGCAGTCCTGTGTGGCCTTACCAGGAGGCAGAGGCAGGTTTGACTAGAGAGAGAGAAAGGAGGCCATGTGGCCGTGGAGACAGAGCTGGAGGGAGGCGGCCACCAGTGGCCCACAGAGGCGAGGAAGGCTCCACCAGAGCCTCTGTGGCAGGTGTGGGCCTGCTGGCTCCTTGGTTTTGGCCCAGAGATGCCACTTGAACCCAGGATGATGGTAATTAGCTACAGCAGCCCCAGGAAGTCCACGCTCTCCACTGCAGGGAGCCCAAGCTAAGATGTTGCCTTCATTCTTGCCACCAAATGGAGGTTGTCCCTCCAGATGCTGGGCAAATGGCCACCCAGGAATGGATGGCATGCCCCAGCCTCTCTTGAAGCTAAGGGGGACCACAAGACCAAATCCTCAGCCCTGGAATTGGAGAAGTGGTGTGGGCAGTGTCTCCTTGTGTTCTCGAAAGGAAGCTGCTAGCCCACGACTGCCTTTGCCCCTTCTGGGCTGCGATGTGGTGCATACTGATGAGGACACCCGCCCCTAGGGGAGAGCCACAGGCTGAAGAGCCTGGGTCCCTGAGTGGTCCCATGGAGTAGAGCTGCCCTTGAGGCCTGCAGTGGCTGGACTGTTGCAGGAGGGGGACGAATGTTCTGTTTTGTTTTAGCCGCTGTATTTGGGGTGCTTTGTTACAACAGCTTAGATGTCTCTCTGACTGATACAACGTGGTTTAAGCGTACTAGCCAGCCGGGGCCTGGCCCCCAGGAGGTGCTCAGTGGTGGTCTGCAGAACGAGTGTGTCAGGACCAACTGTTTCTTCCTCTCGCAGTCGCCCCACGATAGTGCTAGTTGAGCTGTCATTCAGGACTGCAGCTCAGCAGAGCCCACCAGGCTCGGCTGAAGTTGATCTGCACCTGCCTTGAGAGTTGGTGTTGGGGGCAAGCTAGCTGGAGAACAGGAGGGCGGAAAACGTGCAGGTCACGTTAATACAGGACCACAGTCACTATGGCCAACTCTGAGGTCCGAGAGCCGGGGGTGTTCCCGCCCAGGGGTGCCTGGAGGGCTGGGCTTCAGCCTTCCCATCCTTCTCCATGCCCAGCTCAGACCCTGGCCCAGCCAGGGACTTGGGAAAGGCTGGGGGTTGGAGGCTGGACGGGGCACAGGGATGCTGCTTCTCGGGACTTCAGATGGTGCTCAGGGCCTGCAGGGAGGAAGCAGAGGGCATAGACCCTATGGCTGGAGGCCAGATCCCAGGTGTGCTCCACATTCCTGAGCACTGTGCCCATGGGGGTGATCCCAGCACTGTGGCCTCGTCAGTGGGGTGTCACACAGGATGGTAACGAGAAGGAACTGTGCAGGCCCCACTCACGTTGCTCCAGGAATGCAGGGGACTCGATTTTGTGTGCCACCTCTGCCATTTTGTGAGTAAATGGGAGACACACGTGTACCTTTCGGAGCAGCCCCGTGGCAGGTTCCAGGCCCAGCCCCACTTCTCATAAGATCAGAGGGTCTTCAACCACACAGGCCCCATCACATGGTGGCCAGGAAGTCAGCCCTCGGGGGTGAGGGGCTTCTCCAAAGGCAGGCTGAGCTGCAGCTTTGCTATACCGTATCGTCCTTACTCAAAGGCTCATCATTTCTCTGTTCACCTCAGGTCTTCAGTCCAATTTCACAGATGGGCAAGCGAGGCTCAGGGAGGTGAGGAGGGTGCACAGCCCCACGTCTACAGGGAGGTGAGGAGGGTGCACAGCCCCAGGTCAACAGGGAGGTGAGGAGGGTGCACAGCCCCAGGTCTAAAGGGGGGTGAGGAGGGTGCACAGCCCCAGGTCTAAAGGGGGGTGAGGAGGGTGCACAGCCCCAGGTCAACAGGGGGGTGAGGAGGGTGCACAGCCCCAGGTCAACAGGGAGGTGAGGAGGGTGCACAGCCCCAGGTCTAAAGGGGGGTGAGGAGGCTGCACAGCCCCAGGTCTAAAGGGGGGTGAGGAGGGTGCACAGCCCCAGGTCAACAGGGAGGTGAGGAGGGTGCACAGCCCCAGGTCTAAAGGGGGGTGAGGAGGCTGCACAGCCCCAGGTCTAAAGGGGGGTGAGGAGGGTGCACAGCCCCAGGTCAACAGGGAGGTGAGGAGGGTGCACAGCCCCAGGTCAACAGGGGGGTGAGGAGGCTGCACAGCCCCAGGTCAACAGGGAGGTGAGGAGGCTGCACAGCCCCAGGTCAACAGGGGGGTGAGGAGGCTGCACAGCCCCAGGTCAACAGGGGGGTGAGGAGGCTGCACAGTCCCAGGTCAACAGGGGGGTGAGGAGGGTGCACAGCCCCAGGTCAACAGGGGGGTGAGGAGGCTGCACAGCCCCAGGTCAACAGGGAGGTGGGGAGGGTGCACAGCCCCAGGTCAACAGGGGGGGTGAGGAGGGTGCACAGTCCCAGGTCAACAGGGGGGTGAGGAGGCTGCACATCCCCAGGTCAACAGGGGGGTGAGGAGGGTGCACAGCCCCAGGTCTACAGGGGGGTGAGGAGGGTGCACAGCCCCAGGTCAACAGGGGGGTGAGGAGGGTGCACAGCCCCAGGTCAACAGGGGGGTGAGGAGGGTGCACAGCCCCAGGTCAACAGGGGGGGTGAGGAGGGTGCACAACCCCAGGTCTACAGGGGGGTGAGGAGGGTGCACAGCCCCAGGTCAACAGGGGGGTGAGGAGGGTGCACAGCCCCAGGTCTACAGCGGGGTGAGGAGGGTGCACAGCCCCAGGTCTACAGGGTGGTGAGGAGGGTGCACAGCCCCAGGTCTAGAGCATCCCACCCTGAGCCTTGGCTGCTGCTGGTCTCCTCGGCTGCACCCCAGCCTGCTGGAGGTTGGGCAGGGCGGGGAGTGTAGCTCACCTGGGGAGAAGGGTTCCAGCTCACTCGCTGGGGCTGGGAAGGCCTTTAAGTCTGGCCCAGAGGAGGTGCCCCAGGCCTGTCCTGAGGGGTTCTCAGAGGGGTGGGAAGACAGAGTGGGTACAGGATTTTGCCATTACAACCCTGGCCTCCCCTACCTCCCACATGCTCACCTTCCTAAGTCTGAGGCTGGCACTGACCTATGAATCTCAGCAGAGGGAGCTGGAGCCTGAGCTGCTCAGAGGGTGTGGCCCTGAGGGGCAGGGCCCTGGACATGGGACCATGTGCAGCCTGAGGTCCTCGCCAGGACACATGGGAGCATATCCAAACAAGTGACTTCTGATGGGGGTTCCAGCCAGGTCTGAGAGGCTGTAAGGTGCAGAGCAGGCCAGGTGGGCTTCCTGGAGGAGGTGGTGTGAGCTAGAACCTGAAGGGGGAGCATGAGTTTGCTCCAGGGGCATTGACTGCTTGATCACATACATCTGAGTCTGCGGCTGGAGTTTTCTTTTTGGGAAGCCAGGCCTCAGCTCAGGCCCCTGGGAGCACTTACCCTTCTTTCCCTGAGGCCATCTCTGGCTACCAAGCTGCCTGCAGACCACCCCTGCTGGGGACACAGCAGGCCACACCTGTTCATGGGCAGGCGGGGTAGGTCTGAGGCCATCCCCGGTAAAACCATGCTGGGATGTGTCTTCCTAGGCTTGGTTCCCTTCTCTGTCTCATGTCCCCACCCCCACCAGCGCTTGATCCCACTTAGGGGGAACTGAAACCTGCATGAGCTCTCTGTGGCGGGGGCCAGGTCTGACCCACTTCACAGGGTCTTCTGGAGTTGCTGAAGATGGGACTGCTGAGCTGGGCTCTGAGGGTCTCGGGAATGCCTGTGGGAGCCCTGTGGTCTGAAGGGACAGGCTAGCCTGAGGCTGGATCAAGGCTTCAGCTGCCCTGAGAGCACTCATAGGCTGCAGCTGTGGACACCAGACTGACCCGAGGTGAGTCAGGAGGAAGAGTGCTGGTGGGGACAGGCCGGCGGTCTCTGGCTGCCAGGTTCTCATGGTCCCTGAGCAGTGCAGGTGAGCAGCTGTGACTAGGGATTGACCTTAGAGGGTTGCTGGGTGCAATGGGAAGGGTTAAGGATGGGAGGCTGGCCCAGAGGATGCCCCTGCAGGGACCAGGTGAGAAGCAGGGTGCTGGGTGAGGGTTGCAGGGATGCCATGGAGAGGCCAGTGCACAAGAGGCCACCGAGCCCACAGGTCCCCACTCAGCCTCCCCCGCAACCCTAGCCTGCTCCTGAGAGGAGGCCCTTTAAATGCAAGGTTCTGGCCTCCCTCGGAGGCCCCTCCCCGTTTCCTGGGCAGCCAAGTAAACAGAAGCTTGCACCCAGGCTGCTGGCATGGCTTCCCCTTGTCCTGGGGCCCCCAGCCCGGCAGGTCTGACCCCGCCTTCTGTAGCCACTCCAGGTGAGACACTTGGTGAGGGGGAAGAGTAGAGGGGAAGGGAGACGGGCACCTGGGGTACTGACAATGTGGGAGCAGGAAGCAGCCTTCTCACCCGTCTTCCAGAAGAAGATGCTTTGCCAAGGTCATGAAGGAGAGTGGCAGTGGGGCCAGGCCATGATGGGGGCATCAAAGCCTCCCCCTAAAGGTCCTTCTCTCTACTCTCCTCAATGCTCCAATGCTCTGAAGTTAACAGGGAAGGGGTTGGCTCTCTTCCTGAAGCCTTTGGATCTAAGGAGTTGGAGGTGTGCAGGGTCTTTCTTACTTTTTAGTGTCTCTTCCAGATCATTCTCTTGCCCTTGCCTCTTCTAAAACCCAGCTCTGGAACTCAGAGGCAGCAGTACGGGTAACCAGCCAACCATTCATTCACCTACCCACCCGCCCATCCATCTATTCACCCACCCACCCACCCATCCATCCATGCAACCACCCACCTAATCATCCACCCATCCACCCACCCATCCACCTACCTCTCCACCCCTCTATCCCTCGACCCACCCATTCACCCACCCACCCACACATTCATCCACACATCCAACCACCCTATCACCCATTTACCCACCCATCCATCCACCGATCCACACACCCACCCATTCACCCATTCACTCATTCATCCACCCACCCACACATTCATCCACACATCCATCCACCCATCCATTCACCCACCCACCCATCTACCCACCCATCCATCCACCTAACCACCCACCCATTCATTCACCCGTCCACCTCTCCACCCACCTACCCCCCACCCCTCCACCCACCCTTTCACCCACCCACCCACACATCCATCCACACATCCACCCATTTACCCACCCATCCATCCACGCACCCACTCACTCACCCACTCACCTATCCACCCATTCATCCACCCACCCACACATCCATCCACCCACTCACCCATCCATCCATCCACCCACCCATTCACCCACTTACCCATCTACCCACCCATCCATCCATCCATCCATCCACCCACCCACCCATTCACCCACCGACCCACACATCCACCTATCCATACATTCATCCACCCACCCATCCACCCATTTCCCCATCCATCCATCTACCCACCCACCCATCCACCCATCCACCCACCCATCCATCCATCTGTCCATGCATCCATCCATGCATCATCCATCCATCCACCCATCCATCCACCCACTCACCCGCCCACCCACCCATCCATCCACCCACCCCCACCCACCTACACATCCATCCACAAATCCATCTACTCACCCACCTACCCACTCACCTATCTACCTACCTATCCATCCACTCACCAACTCACCCACCCATTAACCTACCCATTCACCCATCCATCCATTCACCCATCCACCCACCTACCCACATATCCATTCACCCATTCACCCACCTGTTCATCCACCCACCCACCCATCTATTCACCTATCCATCCATCCATCCACCCAGCCATCCACCTACTCATCCACCCATCCACCCATACATCCACCCACCCCTCCACAACTCATCTGCCCACCCATCCATGTACCTTGCCCACAATCTTCCCTCACTCTTGAAGACCTTGGCCCCTGCCCTTCCCTCCTCAGCTCTCCTGTCATCACATTGGTGATTTCTCTCAGCCCCCTGGACTCCTCCAAGGATTTTGTTCTCCCACCCAGCCACCCAGTCCCCCAAACTGTACCCAAACTGTAGTCCCCTGTCCCCACCGCACTCTAGGGATTTTTGCCCCAGCTCCTGCCCTCAAGGGCCAGCTCCAGCACTCCTTTAGTGAGACAGAAGCCCACGCATCTTCCACCTGTCCAGCCTCCTCATTCTTTAGGGCCCCTTCCATCCACCCCTACTCACATCTCTGCTGTGGCCTGCACTCCCTCCACTCTCTCGCTGGCCCCTCTCCTGCTTTCCTGTACTAGTCTGATAGCTCCAACTCCCTGCTCCCCTTGCCTGTGCCCTTGCAGTGGGCTGCAGCTGGGTGAGCTCTGCCTTGCTAATGCCTGCACTTGACCGGCCTGCAGCAGCAAGGAGGATGACTCCGCTGCCCTCCCTGGTCTGCCCAGCCTTTCCTTGCCTAGCAACCACCTCACACCTTCACTTTCTCTAAGCCCCCATCCTCTCTCTCCTCACATTGTGCTGCTGGCCTTGTGCCCTCCTTCCCTGAGAAGCTGAAGCCATTGGAAGAGGACTCTGCAGGTGCCCACCCATCTGCCCTTGTGCTCCTGGGCACTGTCCGCCCCGGCCTGTTCCTGTGAATGCCCGACCCTCCTCCCAGCCAAAGCCAGCATTCAGCTTCTCCCATCCCCTCCCTCCCACTCACGCTGTCCCTCCAGCAACTCTTCACCCTCTCTCTCCTGCATCCTGACACCGCTCTTTCCCAGATCCTTCCCACTGGCATGAAAGCATGCTGTGATTTATCCTGTCCCTTGACCCCACTTCCCTTCCAGCTCCTGCCCTACTTCTCTGCTCCTCATTCAGAGCCAAACCTCAGGAAGGTCGTTTGTCTTTGCTGCCTCCACGTTCTCCCCTCCCATTTGCTCTTGAACCTGCTCTCACCAGCCTTTAATTTCCAGTGCTTTGCTAAAGCAGCTCTGGCAAAGGCCACAAATGACCTCTGTGCTGGGGAGTCTGAGGTTACTTGCAGGGCTTCATTGGATGTACTGTATTGGCAGCACAAGGCTTGGGTCACCGCCCCCACACTTGGTTTCTGGAGCTCCCACTTTCATCACTGCCCGTTCCTTCTCGGTGCCCTAACTGGCTCCTCATCTCCTTGACCTCGTCAGGAGGGAGGACCCTAGGCTCTGTGCTTGGGCATCTTCCCTTTCTAACCGCCCCCCTCCCCCGCAGTGATTCATCCAGTTTCGTGGCTTTAAACATCATCTCCCAGTATCTATCTCCAGCCTCACCCCCTCCCCAGCTCCAAACTCGCACAGCCATCTGGCCACTGCACCGCCTCCCTAGCCTCTTCCCCTGCCCATCCAGAGGTCCACCTGCCCAAGATTAAGCCCTTGACCCCCCAGCCCAGCCTGCCCCTCTCCCAGCCGTCCCTGCCTCAGTTAACAGCACCTCCTTGCTTCCTGTTGCTCAGGTCCAAACCCTCTTCCCCATGCTCCCACCCTACATCCCTCATCAAATCCCGCCCTTTCTATCTTCAAGTCGTATTCAGAATCTGAGCATTTCTTGCCCTTGCTCTGGCTCAAGCTACCAGCTTCTCCCCCACAATGACTGTCCTGGTGACCTCATGTTCCCTTGCCCTCTTCCACCTGTCTGCAAGACAGTGATCAGACCCACCTGGTGAAATGCAGATCTTAGAAGGTCACTCTTCCCATGCCCTGGGGCCACGATGGAACAGTGGCCTTCTCCTCTCTTTGGGGTTCCATAGACAATCCCATCTTCTCCAAAGTTTTTCCTTACTGCCCTACCTACGGCAACACCCCACAGCCCCTCCTCTGACTGCCTGCCCCGCCAGCTGGGACTGAGGGGAAGCCAGGCCAATGGGTGGGATGTCAGGGTAGCCTCCAGATGCTTGCCCTGGAAGCCTGTAGGGGAAGGCGGCCAGGTGGTCAGGACAGGCTGGCTACCTCTGCAGGTCAGAGGCTACACACCCAACAGTCCAGGCTCCTTGTGAGCCAGACCCTTTCCAGGCTGGGGCTTCACGCCTACCACCAGCATAGCGCTGTCCAAGGTACTGATTTAGGGAACTACTTCCCTAAATCAAACAGGCTGGTCAATGTCATCTTATTTGCAAGGGCAGCAGAACAGGGTTGGTTGGCCCCATTTTCAGAGGCTCATGGAAAGTGAAAGACTAGCCCAGGCTCTGACTGGTAGAAGGAAGGACCCCCCAAGTCTGTGCTGCTCACGGCTGCAGCTGATGGCTCAAACAGAGCCTGCCTGGCACACAGTAGGTGCTCAGTGAGTATTTGTGTGGAGAGAGGAGACTCTTAACCAGGAGGCCCTTGATCTAGAGCATGGCATACTGGAAAGTGATTGCCCAGACCAGGGGCTTTGGCTCGGTATCTGTGTATGAATTCTCTGGGTCTGTATCTTCACCACTAAAACAGACTGAATATTGTTACCCCTCCCAGGGGTGTTGGGAGGAGGAGCTGAGGATTCACATTCCTCCATTCCCATCTCCAAGCCTCCCAGTGTGGCCATTCCCCAGGGAGCTGCCTGGTCTGTCTCCTGCATCCACCTGGGGCCTGACTACATTCCTCTCTGGACTGTATGCCCAAGTGAGGTCCCATGGCTGCTTTGCTCACTTCAGGATCCCCAGAGCTAAGCACATTTGCTGAATGAATGAAATAAAGAATGAAGGGGTCTTTCCACAGTGGAGGGCCTAGACTTGGGCACAGCAGCCCAGGCAGGGTGTGGACCATGGGTCAGCAACCTGGGTGCCTTCTGGGGACCATGGATAGGCTGCAAGGGGGGCATGACTGGGCCAAAACCAAACTCCCCTTCCACCTCCTCTTCCCCTTGGGGCTGCACCTCCTTCTGGATCCCAGGGTAGCTGTGTCCAGGCAGGGAACCAGGCTGTCCCTGCAGGCTCCTGCCCTCCTCGGTCCACAAGGCCTGTCGATTCGGCCCTGCAGCCTCTCCCCAGGGAGTGTTTCCCATCCTCATGTTCATCTTTCCCTCCCCTGGATCTGACCAGACCTGGACGCTGGGCTCCCAATGTCCATTCTCTGCACAGTGGCCAGGATAAACTTTCAACTGAGAGTGACCGCTTCACTCCTGCCCCAAGCTGGCCAGTCTTCAGGGTGAACCTCAACATCCTCAGCTCGCTCAGAGTCCCCACAGGGTCAGGCTGGCCAAACTTTGCAGCCTCCTCCCCATGGAACGCTCTGCCCAGAGTACTCAGTGACCATCCCCTTACGTGCGCCCAGGACCTCCCACTCTTCCTGGTTTGCTGGCGCTGCTCCTTCAGAAATGCGGGGCCCGACCTCGCCTCATCACCAGGTCAGCCTGGTCATCCCCATCTCTGCCTTTCCAGCTCATTCCCCGGCTTCTTCCAGACTCGCCACCTCTCTGCGCACCCGGCCTCCTCGCCTTAGCCCGTCGCACGGTGGCCCCCTCCCGACCCTCCCCGCCCTCCCCGCCCTGCCAGGCGTTCACCGTCCCCTCCGCCCGCAGGCCCCGCGGCGCCCCCGGAGCCCGCCTTCCCAGACATCTACAGCGGGGACGCGCAGCTCTGGGAGGCGCACTTCCGCGGCATCCGGCACGCCTACCGCGCGCTGGGCAAGCAGGACGACTTCTCCATCCGCGTGCTCACCGAGGACTTCACGCTACCCTTCCCGTTCGCCTGGCCGCCCGGGCCCGACCCCGCCCGCGGGCCGCTCTTCTACGACCCCCGCGACCGCTCGGGCTTTGACTTCCTGCTGCGCGGCCCGGGCGCGTCGCCTCCAGCGCTGCTGCGGCCCCTGCACGCCACGGCACAGGCTGCCCTGCGTAAGCGGCGCCTGGAGCAGCTGGCCCTGAGCTATGTCCGCGCGCGCGGCCCCGGGCCAGGCCTCGTCCTGCTGCCGCCCGGCCCCGCAGCCGCCGCCTTCCCGGGGTCCGAGGCCAGCGCGCCCCACGACGGCACCCCCAGACTGACCCAGGCCCCGCTGCTGCCCCGAGAATGCACAGAATAAATAGTTATCCGCTCTCCCGAGCTCGAGCTCGGCCCGTTGCTGCGCACACCCAGGCAGGCCTGACCGGCTGGGCCTGGCGGGGACTGGGAAGCCGTGTGGGTCCGAAGGCGCAGTGAGCATGTGTTCGCAATGGGAACCGCGAGGGAGGCAGGCCCTGGTCAGAGGGAAGAGGACCTGTAAGCTGGGTGGGGGTCCGGGCTCCATCCTGAGTGCCACGCCCTGGGATCTTCCCCACGGCTCTGCAGTGGGGACTAGCGTCCCCATCCCAAAGACCGGCAGACCAAGGCCCTACGCCTCCAGGGAACAGCTTGGATTTAGTTCCCTATGTGCAGACTGCAAGTCCAGCAGCTTTCCAGTTTCCCAGGATAGAGGAACAGCAGGATGGGGAGGCGGCCGGGAGAAGGGGTGAGGCTGCAGAGCACAGGAAGAGAAAAGAAAGAAGTGGAGAGCATGTGTGGGGCCGTGGGAGGCCAAGGAGCGGGTGCCACGAGGCACCATCCCTTCACTTGCAGCCTCCTCGTTCCCTGCCCCTGGGGAGGGGCTGCCTGCTGCTTCCCCCATGTGGGGCTGAGAGAGTTTGCTCAGCCCAGCGAGGCCAGCAGTGACCTGGCCTCTGCCCTGGGCCACCTCCTTCTGCAGTTGACAGACTCCTGCCAGAGACCTGGCTCTGCTGTGGGCCGGCTGGTGGTAAGGACAAATGACTAAGACCCGGCTGGCTGCCGCCTCCTCCTCCTCCTCCCCCCCATAGAACACCAAGCAGGGAGGCCCAGTGGCCTTCAGGAAGGTGCCCTGGCTCGTGCTTGGGGAGCTTGGAACTCAGGTGTGCAGGGGAGACCACGTCCTTGCTCAAGTGCAGGTGGAATCCGGGTGTTTTTTTTCTTTTATTCCTAATCCAGGAGTGGTTTAACACATCCCAGTCATGGGGACAAAAGGTTTTTCCAAACCCTGGCTTGATTTTGCTAGTTGTGAGAAGGGTCACTTATCTCTGGAGGAGAAGGAAGCCTTGGTCTGGGAAGAGGTGTCTTCAGCCTCCCCTCCTCTGCTGCCACCGACCTCAACTGAGATGCCAGCCCCTACTCCAGGCTCCTCCCACCCAGGGCCTTGTTTCTTCAGTTTTACAGATACACAGTTACATTGCAATAATGACCATGCACTTGAATCCGGATGGGGCAACTGTGACAATGACATTAGGTACTATGTATCCTATATTACAATGACATTAAGTACTATGCATCCTATATTATATATGAATTGGGGTCCCCAGAAGCAGTCCCTGAACATGGATTCGGGTGCAAGTGGTTTATTTGGGATGTGGTCCTTGGAAACACAGGAAGGGAGTGAGGATGCCAGACAGGCAGGGAAGGAGGCCAGGAAGGGTGTGATGGGAGCAGGTTACCCCTGAGGGTGTGGAGGTCAGTCCCATGGGGGCCCCCAGGAGACAGCTCAATGCATACCCAGAACCGCCCCGCCCAGGGACAGTGGGGCCAAGCACTAACCTCCTCGTCATCACTGGCAGTCTGGCTTGCCCATGGGGCTACGCATCCACATCCCCTGAAAACAGCAACTCACAGTGACCACTGAGAAATGTTGATAACAATTTGACAGAGTAATTTTATGACTGCAGAGTGACAAGATCAATGTGGGGTTTGTACTTTGTGCTTTTTTAAACTACATTTTTCTAGAAATTTATTTTTAAAGTAGTTTACAACAGTTTGGGGCTGGGACAGATTGGAAACAAAAACCTTGGTCCTTCACCAACGCTAGTGTGAGAAAGTTGGTCTGGGAACCCAGACCCAAGGCCAGCAATCGAGCCGGAAAAAACACGGTGAAGCAGTACAGTAAGTGCTGTGAAAAAGATGAATGACTGACTGTACCTCACATAGGGTGGCCAGAGGGGCGATTCACCCTGAAGAACCTGGTGTTGAAGCTGAGAATGAGAGGATGAGGAGCAGCCAGTTTTGTGGATGCTGGGGGAGGACATTCCAGGCCGAGGGGACCATGTGGGCAAAGGCTGGGGAATCAAACAGAGCTTGGAGGGTCGAAGAATGGGAACCAGGGCTGTTTGAGGCTGGAGCAGATAGAGCAGTATGTCATTTGAAGCTCTGACTGGCTTAAACCACAAAAGGGACTGGGTGGTTCATGTAATTGGAACACTCAGAAATAAGATGAACTTCAGGGAAGGTTTGATCCAGGGGCTCAGTGTTGTCATGGAGGCCCTAGTCTTCTGTGATGCCAGTTCTGCCCTCAGACTGGCGTCCTCATTAGTGGCAATGTGGTACAGGCAGCTCCTGATGACACAGCCTGCCTGGCCACTGAGAAGGCCAGAGGCCACCGGCTTCCATAAGCTGTCTCAGAAGATGAGCTGCTGTCTCATGTCCTAGAAAGCCCTGGAAGCCTCCTCAAATGACCTGTTGGTCCAGTTGGGTCATGTGCCCAATCCTGAACCATCCTTGTGGCCCAGGGAGTACCATGCCTTGACTGGCTTAGGCCTTTGTTGCCTGAGTCTGTGCAATGTCACCTGTGCAGGGTGACGTTGGCTGGATTATGACAATAAGATCCAGAACACTGTGTGGCCCACAGTGGGGGAGCTGACCGTGTCTAGCACAGCCAAGTGGCATGAGCCTGGGATTTGCTCCCAGGGCTGACTTCTGCTCAATCCCTGCCCGCCTTCCAGTTAGACATGCTGCTCCCATAGAAAAGCATGATCAGAAATGGCCCCAGGCTGGAGTCTCTGTCTCTTGTGTAAAGCAGCGTCGATAATCTGTTTTTTCAGCACGTGTTCTGTGCTGTGCCCGGTGCAGAGGCTGGGTATTCACGGAGGGAAGATGCTTCCTGCTTCCAGGAGCTGGCAGATGGAGGGCTGGGAGGGTATGACAAGACACTTCCCGCATTGCTCCTTGGATGAGAGCCTGGGTAATGCCTCCTGGGACTCAGTTTCCCTGCTCCCCTCCATCACAGAGAGAGCGAGCCAGATACCCCTCACATTGCCCTTTTTGCTATGGCTGCTGGGATGCTCAAAGCACATTTGTGCCCCGTTGTTCAGACTTTCCTAAACATGCCATTTTGGGGAGATTGCCCTTTCACTCTGGCTTTGTGGTCCCCTCCAGCTGCCTGGCTTTCCACATGTGGACATATCATGGCGATTTCCTTGGGAGCCAGCTGCTGTGAGCACAGGCTCTGCGAGATGACAGAACTTGGCTTCGATTCCAGCCTGGCACAGAGAAAGCCCCACAGAGAGAGGGCGGCTGTTTCCCCGTGATGGGCCATGCTCCCTGCCCCACATGGAGTCTGGCACAGACACCTTCCCCGGGGCTAAGGGGGCCATGGGCTTCTCCCCAGCATCAGCTGGCCCTTGTGTTTAGAGAGCTCTGGAGTCAGAAGCACACAGGTTCTCTCTTGGCAGCTGTGTAGCTTTGGACAAGACTCTGGACATCTCTGAGGTACCATGTCCTCACCTGTAAGACGGGAGTCAGAAGCAGGTCTGGTGTGTGGCCATGATGAGCTGGTGTGACCAGACGGGCACCTGCCCATGCCATGCTCTGTAAACGTGGCTATTACTTGTCCCCTTGTCTTAACCTGGGCTGGCTATCCCCCTCTGCCCAGAGAACAGAGCTGCCCTGCAGGGTGCCTCTTATCCTCCCTGGAGTCAGGGTTGCCTGCTGTCTCTTCAGCTCAGCCCAGAGCACACCAGCCTTGACAGGGAGCTGGAGTTGCCAAGGGCACAGCAGCCCGCAAGTCATGGTGTTGGACCTTTTCCACTCCCTGGAAGGCCTTGCTCCAAGAACCGTGACCAAGCGCAGGAGTCGCTCAGTCAGTATTTTCTGAATATGCCAACGTGCCTGGGATAGAAGCTTGCTGAATGGAGGGGTTGGGCCATCCTGGGGTCCCGCCCATTCTGCGCACAGGTGGAGCCCCAGAGGGAGGGCAGGAGTCTGGGGTGTTGGCTGGAATTGAGAGGCCAGGTGCTTTCCACCTCCCCAGTTGCCCTCAGAGACTGTGTGCCCTTCGATATTCAAAGGAGACAGGTTCCCCCTTTGATTCCGGGGCCGCTGGAGACGGGTTGGGCACCCCCCCTCCCTGCCCCTGCTCTGGTTTCCTGGGAATCGACTCTGAGGTGCAGCGAGGATGTTTAATTAATTGCAATTACAATCTTCAAAGGAAGCCCAGAGTTTGAAAGTTGTTCCTAATTACTGAGTTATGATGTTGGCCAGCTCCTCAAATTGATTGTGTGAGAATTTCCGATGGAGGATTAACTGAGTTGCTGTGAGGACCTACTCTGTGTCTCTCCCCTTTAGATGTTCAGCCTCGGCAAAGGCGTGAGGGGCTGACATGACAATGAGGGCTGGGAGCCGGGAGGCAGCTGCCTGGATGAAGACCTCAATGCCAAGGCCGGGGCCGCGGGCTCGGTGTGATGGCCCGTGCAGTTCATCGTGCACTTTCTGTGCTGGCTTCTGGCACTTCACAGGGCACGCTGCTCTTCCTGACCCCTGTGTGTGGGAGGTCAGCAGGTGACCAGTGCTGGCCGATGAGTTGTAGGCACAATGATCTGTCACTTCACTTCTGGGCTGAAGCCTTTATGGCCAGCGTGAGACCCTCTGAGCCCTCTTTCTGTCTGCCACTGGTTGTGCTCCAGACACTGGCTCCTGCACAACCTGAGTCCTGGGCTGGCCCAAGGCAAGGGACCTGCTGTGTGGGTGAGAGGCAAGCCGTCGTGGCTTCAGCCCCTGAGAGTTTAGGAAGGCTTTCTCACAGGGTAATCTAGCCTCTCCTGAGCAGCGGAGGATCCAGCAGGCAGGACCGGCTGTGTAACGTGCAGGCCCAGTGTGAAATGCAATGCAAGGCCATTGTGGAAAAACGAGTAAGATTTGGCTTGGCAGTGGCTGTGCATCAAAGCTGGCTGGGCCCTTCTGAGCACGGACCCTCTGTGCCCACTTAGGTTGCCACCTGCCCCGTCAACTCTGCTGCAAACCCAGGTGTCTTTTGGAGTCTGCAGGTGTGGATGTGTGGCTTTGGCTGAGTGGCCAGTTTCCTCATCTGTGCCTCAGTTTCCTCATCTGCCTACAAGGAAGCTTCCTCTTTTAGCACGTGATTACCTGCTGCATTTCAGACACTGGTCTCTGGCCCGGGACCTAGCAGGAGCCCTGGCCCTCCCAAAGATGGAGCACAGGGTATGAGGGAGTACATGCCATCTTAGCAAGAAAAGTGCTTCCAAGGGCATCAAGCAGGCCTGAGGGTGGGGGAGGGGGCATCCTTTCCCGGAGGCCTTCCTGAGCAGAAGCCCCAGGGAAAGGAGGACTCTGTGGAGACAGAGACAGCTGCTGACGGGGAGCCCAGGAGGAGGGAACACACATGCAGGTATCTGGAGGCCAGAGGGAGGCCTGAGCCCCCAGCCCATGATGGCAGAATTGGAGAACTTGGCGGCTCCAAGGCCCAGGCCTGATGGAGGGAACTTGGACTTGTCCCTTGGGTGGGTCTGGAGCCAAGAAGTGCCATGATCTCATTCATCAATTAGAACAAGCATTCCCAAGGGGGTGGCATCAGTCCCAAGGGGAGTGTTTGGTTTTTGGGGCGTGAAGAAATCTTACTCTTTATGTAGAGAGCCCAGATACTCACACGGCACATAAACAGATGTGTAATTGTCTGTGGTTTGAAAATTCCATGGGGGGCGCAAATTAAAATAAGTCTATAAAGGTTCCTCAGGTTAGAGGGCAGTGGTAAGGAAAGTAAGTCTGAGACACGCTGCTTCACTGCCGCGGGCCGGATGGTTTGGGGCAGAGGTGGGAGGTGCTCAGGGCCGTGCTGAGGAGTGCTGCGGGCTCTCTTGCTGGGTGGGGTTGGTGGTGTCAGAGGCCGTGGAGATTCAGGGGTCCTCTGGCAATGGAGCCAGTAGGGATTCCTGAAGGGCAGACGCAAACTCAGAGAGAGGGTCAGGCTGGCAAGGCTGGGGCTGGGGCGGTGGGAGGGGAGGGGTTTCTGTGCACTGAGATGGGGGTGCTGGGGGCTGTCTGGGGAGTCCCAGGTGTCCAGGGGCAGGTGGTGGGCTCAGCACATAAATTCGGCGGGCAAACGGCACTCGGGGACACAGGCTGGGAGAGGATGGAGGACCTGCCTGTGGGTGGCTGAGGTGCTTGAAGTGCCCCTGGGGAGGTGCACCTGGGGCCCCTGCTTGTTGCAGGCCCTTGGGCTTCTAATCTGCGAAATGGGCCGGCTGCCTCTTGGCCTAGTGTGGGTTCCTGTCGCTGGGGTGGGGCTGTCCTTGGCAGAAGTTGCTGGGCCCATTTCAGGCCTGAGGGCTGGGCTGTTGCCGGGTGGGTGATGAGTGCCCTGTAGCACTTGATTACCGAGCCCTACCCAGCCCTGAAATGCAATCAAGAAGGGGTTCCTGACAGCCAGGGCACCCTGTCTTCTCCCTGAGCCCAGGAGGAATATCAGGGACAGGTGGAGGCCCGGGATGGGCAGCTTCCAGCAGGCCCTGTTGTGTGCCACTGAGGACTGTGGGAGTATGGAGGCTTTCAGGGCATTCTGACATTCAGGCGCCCTCTGGGTCCCGTATGGGCCCCATGAGAGGTGGATAGATTAGCTGGCTCCAGGGTGATGGTGTGTCAGGGGCAGACATGAGAGCACCCCAGCCCCAGATCTGGTGGAGCCCATCATCCCCCCATTTCACAGTTGGAAAAACTAAGGCACACAGCAATGGCAGGCAGAGAGTGACACTGCAGGTTTCTGGTTCCAATGTCCATGCTGCTAATGACTGCCCTGTGGCCTGGCAGAATCCCTCAACTTCTCATCTGTGGAATGGGGTGACGGGCACCACCTCAGAAGATCACTGCAGATTACAGAAGACATGCACGTGTCCGTGTCAGCCCAGGGCCCGGTTCCCCAGCCGTCAGGGCTCGGGTCTGATCCCCATGGTGCCTGTGTCCATGACTGTGGGGCCACCCTGGGGCGGGCCTCAGCACTCTGACGCCAGCCCTCCCCTTGATCATTGGCCACCCTGTGCCCCCTGCCCAGTCCCAGGCCAAGGCTTTGGAAAACATCCCGGAAAACTCCTGGCTCCTTCATTCCAGTGTTTGTTCCAAACCCATGAATGTGCGGTTGTCACCCGCCCCCACCACGGAACTTCCTCCACTCTGCCGCGGCTTCTACATTAATCACAGCTAATTGCTAGCAGGAGTCGTTTTTGTCGAGAGCCATTATTCCTGGGAATAAAGAGACATAAAAGACGGTTCCTTTTTGGAAGCCCAGTGTCGCCTGGGGAGGAACAATGCCAGACCCGGAAGAGGTCCCTGGCCGGCTCCAGCCCACTTCAGCGACTCCAAAATGCATGTGACAAACTTGAGGCCCCGGGCCTTTGCTGCGTGCTCAGCGAGTTGAGCCCATCCGTAATGTTCACGCGCTTCTCTGATGTTGCTGTGAGTTTCCTTGAAACCAAGAGGTTTTTTTCTTTTTCCGTTTTTTGGCAGCAATAGCTGGGAAGAAGTTGACACTTTCTAAAAACTGCCACTTACCACCTGAGTTCTAGTGGACATCTCATGTCACCTTGGTGACCACAGAGCATTCCACGTCTGGCTCTGTGCATCCAGGCCCACGAGACTCAATCCTGCTGGGAACAGATGAACAGAGGGGCAGTCACACAGAGTGTGGGGGAAAGACACCCCTTGAGTACCAAGTCCCCAGGCCCACAGCTGAGCCCACATGCCAGGTTCTGTCTGTCCTCAGCATCTCCAGGGTGGGCGGCCTCCAGGGTTCTCAGGTCAGTGGGGAGAGCAGTCAGGGTAGGAGGAGGTATGGGGTTGAGTTATCTGGGGGGCATTATCTGTGGACATTATCCTGTGGGATCTGGGCCAGGCTCCCTTCACAGGACCCAAGGACAGATTGAGGGGAAGGTAGAGAGGAGTTTCTGCACGTCGTTCATTTTAACACTGCTTCCATATTTTCATTTTATTGCAATAAGTCATAAATCAGTTTATTACCTGGAATAGCTGGTCGTTATTTTCTTATAATGGAGCACCACGTCTGTGTGTCTGTTGCTATGGACTGTGGTCACACACGAGATGTGGGAACAATGGGTGGCTGTGCCGCGTCGTGGGCACTCTGCGAATGTGCACGTGTTTGCATCGGCACAGGTGCACGCATGCTTTGCATATGCGTATGTGTGTGCACCTGTGCATGCATGCAGGTGTGCACATCGCTTGCTAGTGTGTGTAGACGTGTCGTGGAAGCACACATGCACGTGTGCCAGTGCCTCTGTGTGTGCCTGTGTGTATCTCCAGGTGCCTGCACTTGCTGTGGTTTCTGTACATGGGTAACAGAGTTCTTGTAATTCTGGAAGCCCTGTGCTGCCTCACCCCCGCGCCCCCCTCTGTCGCAGGAACTCTCTGAGCTCTGTCATTTTTATGCACATCCTACTGAGGAGGAAACAGACTGAGAGGGCTCAGAGGACTCGCCAGCTGGGGGCGTGGCTTGGGTTTCTGGTTGTAAGTTCCTCTATGTCCATAAGGCCCTCCTGGGAAGGGCGGAGGTGGCCGCATTGTGGATTGCAGCAGCAGGCAGGTCAGTGCTCTGAGGCCCTTCCCTTGTCACTCCACATCCTGGCTGATCTCACTGCGATTCTCGCTGGCCTTCCTTCCAGTGTGACCCTGCCCACTCCTCCCACACCCTCCATGGCCCAATGCTGTGGTCCCTCTCCTGCTTCAGAGCCTCTGACTCCTACTTCAGTGGGTCTGCGGCATGTACCTCGGAGCTCCACAAATGGCCCAAAGGCAAAATGAGACTAGCGATCCTTCCCGAACTAGCTTTCCCCGCTGGGCCTTTCTCAAGATGGCCCTGCCATCTGTGCAGCCAGACAGTGAGGAGTCTTCCGGTTCTCCCGCCCCCGCCTGCCCCCACCAGGAGCCTGCTCACCTCCCCACTCTTCTTTCTCTCTCTGTGGCTCAGATGGTCCTCAACCGTACATCCTCACCCTGGCATGCCTCCTCCAGGAAGCCTCCCCACATCCTACTCAAACTGCACACTGGGGATCCCCCGGGCTTGTCCCAGCACTGCCATCACTCTGTGTGACTGCCCCTCTGTTCATCTGTTCCCAGAAGGATTGAGTCTCGTGGGCCTAGATGCACAGGGCCAGACGCGGAATGCTCTGTGGTCACCAAGGTGACATGAGATGTCCACTAGAACTCAGGATGAGCTGGATCCTGACCTCTCCCAGACCCATGTCACTGGGGGATGACAGGCAGGTTTCATACTGCATGCAGCAGCCGGTCCTTGGGTGTGAGCCTTCTCTGGCGATGTGTTGAGAAAGTTCCTGAAGGGAGTTCTCGGCTCAGTTGGGCATGCATCCTGATGGATTGGTGATGCCTGCCATGGTGTGGAACACCATGATGGATTGATAATGTCTGCCATGAGTGTGGACGGGGTCTGGCAGCCTGCATGTCACTGAGGTCAGCAGGCTCTTGGCCTTTCTTTGGCTTGTGAATACCTGAGGGTATGTGGGGAGGGTCTCTCCTGTGTCTGTGTTTGTCCTGTCACGGGCCTGAGGCACGGAGCATGCCCAAGAGTGTGTGGGAGTGGGCAGAGGAAGGAGGAGGGAGCAGGTGGGAGCAGGGAGAGACACAGGGGCTGGAAGGAGAGGAGACTAAGGGAAGCCTCCAACCTGGGCCTGTGTGGGGCCGACTCCACCTCTCCTGTGGCTCAGAGCTGCATGGGCATGGGAACTCCCTCAGCTCAGCTGGCAGCAGGGTCCTGCCCTGGTAGACCTGGAGCCCAAGAGCTAGCAGATTTGGCAAAAATCCCCTGGGTCCCCCAGCAGGCCACCCGCCCAGCTCCAGGGGGACTCACGGCCCTGCCCCAGCCCTAGCTGGAGCACCCCAGGTGAACTAATGAAGTGTTCCTGGTACAGTTTGCAAAACACTTTCCATGTCTCCCTTGTAAGCCTCCTGAAGGGTGGGCTCTTGCCCCGACCCACTGAGCCCTGGGGATGGTGTCTCTTGGTGGACGTCCTGCAGTGGGAGAGTGACCACCTTACTGACCCCGGGTCCCCTTACCCAAATGCTGAGGCTACCACGCTCCTTCCTCCTCCGTGCCTCCAGGTCCTCACTGGAGAGAGCCTGGGCCCAGAGTCAGAAAAACTCCGGCTTACACTGGGCTGCTTCTCCTATTAGCCGCACATTCCGGGCAGGTGGTTCCTTGCCTCCAAGCCTCCATACCCTTGTCTGCAAAATGGAGGTGCCAGGAGCTGAGGCAAGGCGAGGCAAGGTGAGTAGAGGTGCACCTGGGACCCCAGGGTGCCTGGGGAGTTGGTGGGGAAGCCAGTCTTGCTGTCCTGCTGGGAATCTCCAGGTCTTCAGGCATGTTGGGCCACCTCCGCGATGCTTCGGAGGCTCAGCTAAGGACCAGATGGTGTTTTGAGCATTTTAATAAGAGCTATTTGCAGTGTTGCTGCCATAAAAAAAATCCTGCTTAATGAGCAAATGCACGTTGGTACCGAGTTAAAGACGCTTGGATGTTTTAAATATTATGTACGTCGTGTTCGTGTTAACAAACCTGATTTTTAATTACACCTTCCCCTGCTGCCTGGCTGGGCTGAGGGTAGGGGAAGGGAAAAAACTCAGGCAAAACAAGTGTGCCTTGCTGTCAGAAACGACAGCCAGGTTCTCCGGAACTCTCCTCTGCAGACGCCGCTCTGATGGCGCACGCGGTATGGGAGCTTGGCAGGCGTGCAGGATGGCTCCTCCCTTGCTAACCCTCATTCTGCACTCACAGCCTGAGCCGGGACCCTGGTCATGTACTGAGCTCCTATCCCAGGTCATAGTTGGAGCTCTGAACCCTGACCTGGGCCAGACACTGAGCCCTGATCCCAGTCACATACTAAACACTGATACTGGTCATAGACTGAGTCATGACTTCAGGCATATGCTGAGCCCTGATCCTGGGCTCTAATGGGTCTTCACGCTGGTTGCAAACTTAGCCCATTTCCTTGTCCTAGTCTGAGCCCTGATCCCAGCCATGAACTGAGCCTTGATCATGTTCACAGACTAAACCCTTAGACATGTCCGGAAGACCTCAGCTCCCTTCGCTGGTGTCTGAAATGGGAGGCAAATGTGGTGGGTCTGAGCATGCAGGAAAGGCCCTGTGGGCCCAAGGAGTGGTGTGGGCCTCAGAGACAGAGGCGCTGGGCTACTTTGCTGATGGCTGAGACGTGGTCTTTGGCTTCCCAGTTGCCATGTGTGACATGGAGATGTCCCTTTTCATGTTCTGTCCACAGAATTCCAGCCTCCTTCCCAGTGGGGACCCTCAAGGAGCTTGTGGTCTCATTGCAGAAATGAGAGAGAGGGCTGTGCTATGGCATGGAGCTGGTAGCTCCTCTGGCCAGATGCCTCCACCTGTCTCTTCCTTTCACAAGTGATAAAGTGGGGCTGCAGGAGGTGAGGTGCCTTACCTAGGGTCACATGGCTGGTGCCTTGCAGAGTCATCGGGTTCCAAACCCTGAGACAGACAAATAGGTGGGGCCCAGGCCCTGGGGGCCAGTGGGTGCCTGCAGGGCTTGGGAGTGCTGGGGAAGTGCTGCTGGGAGTGACCCACCCCCCTTGGGGACAGGTGGCTGAATTCACAGAGATGCTGATGGTGGGGATGCATCCTGCCTTCGCTCTAGCCCAGTCCAGCCTCCAGCCCCACCCCTCTCATTCCAGGGAGAGGGTGAAAGTTGTGCCCAGGGACAGAGACAAGACGCAGGCCCAGACAGCTCGCTCTTCATCTGCCTGCCTGTCTTCATGTCTTCCTTTTAGCTGGGCTCCTCCACTGGGAAAAGATGGAGTTCCTAAGATTCCCAGGGAAGGTCCCTGCTTGGTCCACACTGGGTCATGTGCTCACACCCTGGACCAATCAGCTGCTGCTAGGCTGAAAGGCTGCTAGGATTGACAGCTCCATGGGGCCTGGCGGTGGGTGCTGCCCCTCCCCAGCGGGCCAACAGCCTGGGAGGGGCTCGGGGAACCTGGGGCAGGGGTCTGTGACTGTCACCCACTCCCTTCACAGGGAGCATGGAACAGGGACAGTGTAGGGCTGGGGTACTCTAGGTGGCCATCTTCATGGTTGTACGGTGTCACTTTCATTTCGTGGCAGTCATGAAAATATTAAATTCATGAAAACATGCTACATATAGATTTTAACGCCGTATTTGTGAGTTTTTGTACAAAGATAAGCTGCAGCAATAAAGGCTGTTAACTCTGTATTAAGTCTTCTGCTTACATTTTTCAAAGAGTGATGCTGATGTTTGACTGGGGACTGTAGAGGGCCCGGAGCCCTGTCACGCCCCTGGGTTTCTCCCATTAGTGCATCAGAGCGTGTCAGAGCTGCAAGGGAACCTCACGAGCCGCGTGTGCAAACCTGCTGCTTCCCAGAAAGGAGGTGGGGGCCAGAGAAGCCTGGGGCCCTGCGGAGGCTGCACAGCCTCTCAGAGCAAGGGCAGGAAGGCAGGTCCCCTGACTCCCAGGCTGCCTGTCCCCTGTCTGCCCTCACAAGCACTGGCCTGTCGGCCAGAGATGCCATCCAGCACGTGATGGTGAATACTGAGTGTCAACTTGATTGGAGAGAAGGATGCAAAGTGTTATTCCTGGGTGTGTCTGTGAGGGTGTTGTCAAAAGGAGACTCACATTTGAGTCAGTGGACTGGGGGAGGCAGACCCTCCCTCGGTCTGGGTGGGCACCATCTAATCAGCTGCCAGCGTGGCTAGAATAAAGCAGGCAGAACGTGGAAGGACTTGACTGGCTGAGTCTCCCGGCCTTCATCTTTCTCCTGTGCTGGACACTTCCTGCTCTCGAACATCGGACTCCAATTCTTTGGCACTGGGACTCTTGGACCTGTGGCCGCAGGCTGAAGTGCACCGTCGGCGTCCCTGCTTTCGAGGGTTGGGACTCGGACTGGCTTCCTGGCTTCTCAGCTTGCAGATGGCCTACTGTGGGACTTCACCTTGTGATCGTGTGAATCAATCCCTAATAAACTCTCCTTTATGCACACATCTGTCCTGTTAGTCCGTCCCTCTACAGAACCCTGACTAATACACTGAGAACAGAGGGCGCACGGACCCTTCTTTGATCAAGAACCTTCAGGAGCTCCCAAAGCTGGAGGAGGAAGCTAACATTGCTAAACTTGGCCCTGGAACTAGGCCCTCCCTTGGCCCCCAGAATGTCCCCGGGTCTCTTCCACCTCCAGGGCATCTTTCCTTCCAGCTGGAGTGGCGGGCATCTGTTGATGAATTCATGTTTGTGAAATGCACATGTGAATGGATGAGCGTCCTCCATAGCTATCTGCCTAGCATGTTGGCCATTAGATTCTGCACTCTGCTGGGCGCAGTGGTTCATGTCTGTAATCCAGAGCTTTGGGAGGCCAAGGCAGGAGGATGGCTTGAGGCCAGGAGTTTAAGACCAGCCTGGGCAAAATATCCAGACTTTGTCTCTACAAAAATAAAATTATCTTGGTGTGGTGGCATGCCCCTGTGGTCCCAGCTACTTGGGAGGCTGAGGCGGGAGGACGGCTTGAGGCCAGGAGTTCAAGCTGTGAGCTGTGATTGCGCCACTGCACTCCAGCCTGGTAATAGAGCAAGACTCCATCTGTGAAACAAAAACCGCAAAACAAAACCTGCCCCAACCAAATAGATTCTGAAATCTGAAGATCCTAAGACGTGTGGGGGACGCCGTGCCTCCCACTGTGCCCCGGAGTGGGTTTGGGTTGTCGGCATGCACCCTCCTGTGCCCTGCCCCTCCCTCCTCCAGCCATTCACCCTGGCTGTTTCCTCTGCCGGGAACACTCTCCTTTGTCTGAGAGTTCCTACTTATGCTTGAGTCCCGGCTTGGATACTGTCGGGGGCCATCGTGCCTTTGGCCAGTGGCTGGGTAGGCTCTGTGTCCCTTGGGGCCCTGAGGGGACTCCCTGACGTAGCGCTTGTGTGCCTGTCTCTGACTGCTGGTGTCTGTCTCCCGCCAGGCGGGTGTGCCCTGGGACAGCTGCCTCTCCTTCTGCTCAGTATCCCCAGGAATAGTAGCACCGACACCGCCATTGTCAGCTCCCCACGGCAGCAGGCCACATGCCTGGCGCTCTCTATGGGTTTTGGCGCTCCTCCTTTCTACTGAGGCCGGCATTTGGTGATCCCAGAAAGCGTAGTTTTCAGTGAAGGGATGAACAAAGGCAGGGGAAGCAGCCAGGTAGTGGGAGCAGCCGCTTGCTCTAGATGCCGCCGGCCTCCAGCCTCAATCTCAGCGCAGCTGCTATCAACATCCCAGGGCTGCAGCTTCGGGCAGGGGTCTTTTCAAGGCGGGGACCCCAATCGGAGTGGCTCCCCAGGAGGCTGGGCAAGTCAGCCTTGGGATGGAGCTGTGCAGGGAGCCAGGAGTCAGCCAACGGAGGTGGTCCCCAGGCAGGACATGGTCCCCGGGCAGGACACCACACCAGGGTTGAGATGCTTTTTGACATGCCTGACATGGCCAAGGAATTTGGATGTGCTGCCAGCTGCATGGGGTGGGCTGAGCCCAGCAAAGCCTCTGAGCTTGGGCTCCCAGGATGCTTTCGGGGATCTGCAAATTCAAAGCTGTTTCAGCAAGAATACTCAGATGCCGTGGCCTCTTGCTGTCTGACGTTTGTTGCGATGGCACAAGGGCAATGACAGGCCGTGCTGCGCAGATGTGCCCGCGCTGATCTCAGCGGTGATCCCAACACTGCTTGAAGGCAGGCGTCGGGTTCTGCTGTGCCACATGCTCGCAAAACCCCCAAGCCCCAACACAGTGAGTTTCACCTAGGACTGTCTCTGATGAAGCACAGAACATACTTTTTATTAAATCATGACCTTGATGCTGGGTGCCGTTGCTCACACTTGGAATCCAGCACTTTGGGAGACCAAGGTGGGTGCATCACTTGAGGCCAGGAGTTTGAGACCAGCTTGGTCAACATGGTGAAACCCCATCTCTACTAAAAGTACAAAAATTAGCCAGGCATGGTGGCTGGTGCCTGTAGTCCTAGCTATTCAGGAGACTGAGGCAAGAGAATTGCTTCAACCTGGGAGGCGGAGGTTGCGGTGAGCCAAGATCGAGCCACTGCACTCCAGCCTGGGCAACAGAGTGAAACCCTTTCTCAAAATCAATCAATCAATCATCAATCAATCAATCAATCTTGACCTTGAATACGTGTCTGTTTCAATACTTGGTATGAGAACATACTCGGTGTGAGGGCTGGGTCCTGGCCATTCCACTCTCCAAGGCTGCCTGGCACCCCTTCTGCAGACTCCTTATAAGGACCTCACTACATGGCTGCACCCCCATCTGATCTATAGCTCTGGCTTCTGCAGAGCCAACGTCTCTGGGTGACTCCCTAGTCTGGAGCTGGCTTCCCAGAAGCACCGTGAAGCCCTTCCACATGTGGCCATCCATGAGCCTTCGGGCCTGGGTCCTGGGGTGACTGAGGACTGGCCAGTGGGGAATGGGAGAGAGCTCAGGGCTTGGCTGCCTCTGTCTGCTCCTGCAGCAGAGTGGCAGTGAGTTCTTCCCCCGGGATGTGCTCCTCTCCTCTGGAACATGGGATTGTTGTAACTTCTTCACAGGTGTCCTCTGAAGACCAAAGAGTGTTTGTAAAGTGCTGGCATTTGTAGAGGTTCTGAACATGGAGGCAGTTATTGTCAGGAATGACAATCTTCCTGCAACCCTTATGAAATATGCTCCAAATATGTTTTTGTGAGGGGGAAACTGAGGTTTTGGAAAACGGATCTATCCAGGGTTACACACCAAGCAACGGTTCATTCTCTGAGTGAACCAGGCTGTTTCATTCTCTAGGGCTGCCTGGCACCCCTCCTCCCACTGATCCTCCTCAAACCCCCACCCTGGGGTCCTCCCACCCAGGTGGCTGCACCCCCACCCTGGCCTGCAGCTCAGGCCTCGGCAGAGCGGGTTTCTCAGGGCAACCCCCTATCTGGAGCCAGCTTCCTGGCCGTTGCCATGGGAACTGCTTCCTCGTTGCCAAATGCTGCTGACCAGGGAAAATGAGTTGGGCAGATGGGAAGGATGGGATGGATGGAGGGAGGACCAGAGCTGGATGGGCAGGAATGAGATGGCTTCTGGGTGGGCCTGGATGGGCCGCATGAAGGGGAGGGGATGATCATCTCTGTCTCATCAGTGGGCATTCGGTGAGTCTCTTCAGGGTGCCAGGCAAGAGTGGGTAAACAGAAGGTCTGAATCCCATGGGGATCTGGGGAGGAGGGAGCAGGCAGGGCTTGAGGCAGGCCCCATAGTGGCCTGTAGTGGGAAACACTCCCTCTTTTCCTGAGTGAGGGGCTTGATTGTGACTGCCCGCAGCCTGTGCCTGGGAGAACTCCATGGACCCCCAGACTTCCTGCAACTTTGGCCAAACCGGGTACTCAGGAGCTGCTCTCCATAGCCCCGTGGCTGGCCTGACCCCATACTTCTGGGGGGATGGGGCTCCTCCTCTCCCGCTCCCTGGCCTGGGCCTGGACACCGGAGGGATCAGTGAGGCTGTGGATGGAGGCCAGCCAGCCCAGGACATGGGCCCAAGGCAGCCCGTGTGGGTCTGGGGATCCCAGCACAGCCCAGCCCTTCCCTTGACCCGGAGAGTGACCTTGGAACTTCATTGCCTTCTCAGGGTGGCCTCGGTCTCCTGGGCTTTCCGGTTGTGTTTGGGCCTGAAATCCAGCTTCAGGCTGGTGCCCCTCCTTCGGAATGGGGCTGGCTGGTTCCTGGATACCGGAGCTGCTGAAACGTTTGCTCTCAGAAGCAGAACACGCCGCACAAAAATAGCAGCCTAGTGACGGATCCGCCTGACGGGAACATATGCTGCCTTGAGAGGGGGCGGTGGGCAGCAGGCGTCGGGTCGGGGCTGGGGCCTCTCTGCTGGAGGCGTCCATGCGCTGGGGTCCCTGTCGTTGGCTTGGGTGGAGAAGGCCAAGCCAAGCTACTGCCCAATGCTCTCCTGGATGCCAGGAGCTGCCCGTCTGTTCTCAGGGTCGCTATGAAAGGACCTGTCAGGCAGGTCCCTCCCCAGGTAAGGACAGCCAGATAGAGAGGCTTTGGGACTGCCCAGTCACACAGTGGAGGGGCAGAGCCAGGGCGGGCTGCCTGGCACCAAGGGAGGGGCCCTGCTGTTGGCACTCCCTCACACATTTGCTCAGTCATAAGTTCCTGCGCTAGGTGTGAATTCTCACCCCATTTCCCTCACTGCAGACCCCAGGCGTCTTACCAGGGCCCCGTGGAGCCCTGTGTCCTCAAGCTGAGAGTGGAAGTCTCCCCACAGCCCTCCTGGCCGCGTAGGAATGGCACCCTTAGCCTAGTCCCCCCATTCCCCAGACCACCCTGGGGAGGGACCAGCGAAGCCTCTCCTCCAGTCCCCACCTCTGCTTTGGTGGCTTGGTGGCATGGACCTAGAGCTGGGCTCCTTGGTCTGCTTTTGGCCCTGTTAATGCATCTCTCTGTGTGCCGTCCATGTCTTTGCCTATGAGATGGGGGACTAGTCACCCCACCTTAGTGAGTGGTTGGGATAATTCAGCTGGGTGGATCTGGAGCCTGAGAGCAGGAGGGCTGCTATGACTGTGAGGGCCCATCAGCTCTTAGGCACCCGTTCAGGGCTGGGCCCGGTTCTGGGGTCCGGGGATCCAGAGCTGAGTGGCCTTGTCAGGCCTCATCCTCAGGATCTCAGGTCCAGCTGATGGCTTGACAAGCGAAGGGACATTGGCTGTGCATTGTGACCAGCCACAGTGCAGGGAGGCGGACAGCTCCATGGGGGTGTTCTGTGCAGCCACTGCCTCCCGACTGGCAGGGCCTTGGCCCTGGGCTGCTCTCCTCTGGCCCGCCCTGTCCCTGGGCAGCTTAGAGGTGAAGGCACACAGCTGGGCTAGGCAGCGAGGGGATGGACAAGTGCCGCCCGCAAACCCTTCCCAGCTCCTGGGGGGTGTCTGTGGGCACCATGGACCAGGGTCCAGGGTCCATCTTGGCTGCTCTGGGGTGAGCAGGGCTGGGGTGCTCAGTGATGAGAATCTGTGGTGGCCGGAGCAGGGCTGGAGAGCTCCTTGGGTTGGTGGTGATGCTGTAGGGGGTCCCACACCCTCCCCTGCTTCCTGGGTCTCCCTGGGGGTCTGGAAAGTCCTTTTTCCAGTCTACCCGGCTCCCATCTGGAGCCTGATTAGGACAGTGAGTCGGAGGGACGTTGTGGGAGAGGCATCACCAGGCTGGGAGGGAGGGTGGCATGCAGGTTCCCGTCAAACGCATCCTCCTAGTGCCCAAGGTGGAGCTGCTGAAGAGCAGCTGGGAGCCAGTGTGCATGGCAGAGAGCGGAGGCGCTTCCATGGGAGAAGGCTCTGCTCTGGGCAATAGAGACGCGGCTCTGCCGCCTCCTTATCCAGAGTGGAGCCGAGGGGAGAATGAGAGGATTGCTTCTTCCTTTCAGAGGAGGCTCTGGGGCAGGCAGGGAACTGGCCTCTGCTGCCTTTGTCATTACAACAAAGGCCACCCAACCTCCTGCGCCCTCTTCCAGCAGCCCTGTCCTCCCCCTGGGCTGGGTCAAAGTCCTCACCTGTGGGCTCAGAGGGCTTCAGAGTGTCTTCCTTACTGGGCATCTCCCAGCTTGGCTTTTGGTGTCCCCAGAGGCCATTTGAAAACAGGATTTCTACGTTGGAGGCCAAGTCTTGGAAGCCTGTCAGGCAGAGGGGGTACAGGAGTCACTGAGTTTAGGCCCAGCGTGTCCTTGCCTGGATAAGGTGGGAGATGCTGCGGTCAGCAGGCTGCCCAACCGTAGGGTTGTGGACGGGCCCAGCACAGCCCTCACCATGCAGGCCCTCGCCATGGTGGATCCAGGAAGGTCCAGCAGGTCAGAGCCTGGCAGGGGCATCTCACAGATGGGGAAACTGAGGCCATGTGAGGAGAGGTGTCTTGTCCAAAATTGCCACTCAGGTACAGGTGGCTGTGTGTGGGAGTGGCAGGGATAAGCTGGATGAATCTCAGCTCCCACTCCAGGGAGCCAGGCACGTCCCAGAGCTCCCCAACTGCCTCTGCCTCCTCCATTGCACCCCCAACGGGGGCGTTTCCCTCATGGGCTCTGTCGGTGGCAGTGGAGTCAATCCGAGTCACACGGCACCAAAGCGTGTCATGGGCGGTGGAGCCTCACACACTCCTGGTGTCTCGTGGCCCTTCTCCCTGACGCTTCCCTTGGGGCGCGCTGTCCGCACGTGGATGCCCTGCCTACTGGCCTGGCTCCTGAGATCTCGGCGGGAAGCGGCTGATCTCGTTTCAGGTGTTTTCTATCTGTTGGGAGATGGCCTTTCCCTGGCGCCGGCTCTGGACAATTATTACTTTAGAGAGACAGTTAGTGACCCTCACCTGACACTCCTGTGTGTGGGGCCCCTCCTGCCCTGCCCTACCTGATTAGCTACCCACTGGGACAATTCCCTGGCCATCTCAGTTTCCCAGGAAGGGCTACTGTGTCATGTTTTTAAACCACGTCCCCATCCAAGGCCCCTGGCCCAGAGCAGGTGAGAACCAGTGACTGAAAGGGGCCACTGGCGTGGCCATGTCACCAAGGGCGCAGGGCCAGCTGAGGACTTGGGAGCTACAGAGTGGTGGGTGCACCGGGCCCTACCCCAAGGCTCCTGCACACACTGCTGTTCTGCCACAGCACTGCTCCTCTGCCCACGTGCAGGATGCCTCTCGGTCACTCTCCACGCGGAGCTTCAGGGGCCTCTTCCCGGAAGCTTCTTCACACAGTCTTTGGCCAGGGCAGCGGGAGACTCTGAAGGTGGTAGGACAGGGTGTGACATGGTCGTGTAGGAGCTGTCGGAGTGTCTGATCCTGTCTGGACTGTGGGCTTCCTGTGTGAGGGCCTCAGTGGGGGGAGGTGTGGATCAGCAGGGAGAGCAGGTGGGGCAGTTCGCCTGAGGAGGCTGGGCTTGGGCTCTGCCCAGCAGAAGGGGTCAGGACCCTCCTGTGTCTGAGAAAAGCTGTGTGCAAGAGCCCTGAGTGGGGAAGCTGGGGAACCTCACATGCACTGGCCTCCTCCTGTGATCCAGGCACAGAAAAGGGGTCCCCACTCATGACCTTGGTCATCCACAGCCCTTCTAGGTGGGCACCCTCCTCCACCCTCTGCTCTGGATGAGAAGAGAGAGGGTCGGGGCTGTGACAACTGCCTGAGGTCACCCATCTTGGGTCGAAGGGCAGAGAGGGCTGTGAATCCTGGGTCCCCCTCGCCCACACACAATATGCACACCAGCACACACGAACACTCGTGCATGCAAATGAACAGACACCCTCACACACACTCAGACATGTGCACACACATATTCCACATACACACACCACACACACTACACACACCCCTACAGCACACACCACACACAAACCACATGCACACACACCACACACACTACACATACCCCTACACCACACACCACAAACACCACACCCTCACAGACATATGTGCACACACATATTCCACATACACACACCATACACACTACACACACCCCTACACCACACACCACACACACCCTCACACACACGTGCACACACATATTCCACATACACACACCACACACACTACACACACCCCTACACCACACACCACACACACACCCTCATACACAGACACATGTGCACACATATACCACATACACACACCACACACACTATACACACCCCTACACCACACACCACACACCCTCACACACAGACACATGTGCACACACATATGCCACATACACACACCACATACACACCACACATGCTATACACACCCCTACACCACACACCACACATCCTCACACACAGACACATGTGCACACACATATTCCACATACACACACCACACACACTACACACACCCCTACACCACACACCACACACACCCTCACACACAGACAAGTGTGCACACACACATCATATACACACACCACACACTATACACACCCCTACACCACACACCACATACCCTCACACACAGACACATGTGCACACACATACACCACATACACACACCACACACTACACACACCCCTACACTGTATACCACATATGCACCCTCACATGCACTCAGACATTTGCACACACATATTCCACATACACACACCACACACACTACACACACCCCTACACCATACACCACACACACACAGACACATGTGCACACACATATTCCACATACACACACCACACACACCCTCACACACAGACAAATGTGCATACACATATTCCACATACACACACCCCTACACCACACACACACACCCCACACCACACATACACCCTCACACACAGACACATATGCACACACATATACCAAATACACACACCACACGCACTACACACACCACTATACCATACACCACACACACACCTCACACACACTCAGACACGTGCACACACATATTCCACACACACACCACACACACTACACACACCCCTACACCACACACCACACACACCCCCTCACACACGGGCACATGTGCACACACATATGCCACATACACACACCACACACACACCCCTACAGCACACACCACACAGACCCCCTCACACAGACACATGTGCACACACATATACCACGTTCACACACCACACACTACACACATCCCTACACTACACACCACACACACACCCTCACACACAGACACATGTGCACACACATACACCACATACACACACCACACACACTACACACACCACTATACCACACACCACACACATACCCTCACACACACTCAGACACGTGCACACACATATTCCACACACTACACACACCCCTACACCACACACCACACACACCCCCTCACACACGGGCACATGTGCACACACATATGCCACATACACACACCACACACACACCACACACCATACACACACCCCTGCAGCACACACCACACAGACCCCCTCACACACAGACACATGTGCACACACATACACCACATACACACACCACACACACTACACACACCACTACACCACACACCACACACACCCTCACACACACTCAGACACAGGTGCACACACACGCAGCACACACAAACGTGTCCATGTGCACACATCAACCTGCACATGAGATATGCAGCGAGCCCAGAACCCGCCCCTGGTGTGCTCCCGCGCTCACTGGCCTCACTGAGCGTGACGTCTGGGTCAGCAGCTCCCTGGGGACCTTCTCGCTGTCTCCGTGGCCCTGGCCGCAGGGTGGCTGGGGCTTCATTGGTGTCCATGGGGAGCATGGACAGGTCTCTGCAGGTCAGGATGGAACAGGAAGCGCCTTGGTCGGCCCCTTGTCCCGGTGTCCATTCCTACCCCAGGGGCTGGCCCTGCTTCCTGCCCATCCTAGTCCTCATCTGGGCCGGCAGGCCCCACCTAATTACCTACCAACACCCCATGGCCTAGAGCAGAGACGCCTAGGTCCTTGTGGGCCAAGAATGAGGTGGGGGCCTCCACACCCAGCCCCTGAGCTTCCTCCCTGTCTCCTTTTTCTTTGCAAGCTGGGGAGAGTGCCTGTGTTAGTTTCCCGGGGCCGTGGTGCTTTGCACCACGGCTTGGGTGGCTGAGACAATGGAGATGGGACCCACAGTCCTGGAGGCGGGTCCCCAGATCAAGGTGGCCCTCCTAGGGGGGACTGCAGAAGCCGCCTTCTCCCTGCGATCCTCGCGTGGTGGTCCCTGTGTGTGTGCCTGTGTCCCCATTGCCTCTTCTCATCAGGACACCAGGCATCCTGGATCAGGGCTCACCTCAGTGGCTCCAGTTTACCTGGGCTGCCTATTTCAATGCCCCATCTCCCAATACGGTTCCATTCTGAGGTCCTGTGGGGCAGGACTTCCACAGAGAAATTTTAGGGGCACTCGATTCAGCTCATAAACCCCTTCTCCAGATTTGGGGACCTGCCTGCGCCACTTCCCTGCAGCGGGGCAGAGACTCTTGTTACTTGTGTCATTTCCTTTAGTGCTCTCCATTGCTGCAGGATAGAATCAACACAACCCCGTCCGCACACACGCCCTCACACTCACACCACACGTACCCTACACACGCACAAGCACACACAGACACACACTACACACACCACATGCACACACAGCACATAGACACAAACCATGCAGACACAAACCAGACATACCCCAAACACATCACACATGTACCACACCCACACCACACACACACAGCACACGCACCACACTTACACCCCTAGGAGGGACACCTTGATCTGGGGACCCGCCTCCAGGACTGTGGGTCCCATCTCCATTGTCTCATACCACACACACACCACATAGCACACACACCACACTCACACCACATGCACACATAGCACACACACACCACACACAACACTCACACCACATGCACACACAGCACACTCACACCACATGCACACATAGCACACACACCCCATGCTCACACAACACACCACACACAGCACACACACCACACTCACACTACACACACACCACATAGCACACACACCACACTCACACCACATACACACACAGCACACACATCATACTCGCACCACATGCACACATAGCACACACACACCACATGCACACATAGCACACACACACCACACTCACACAACACTCACACCACAGACCACACACACAACACTCACACCACACAGACCACACACACAGCACACACATCACACACACCACACTCATACCACATGCACACATAGCACACACACACCACACACAACACTCACACCACACACAGACCACACACACAGCACACACACACCACATGCACACATAGCACACACACCCCACACTCACACAACACTCACACCACACACAGACCACACATAGAGCACACACACCACACTCACACTACACACACATCACATAGCACACACACACCACATAGCACACACACCACACTCATACCACATGCACACATAGCACACACACACCACACTCACACCACACACACACCACATACACACACAGCACACACATCATACTTGCACCACATGTACACATAGCACACACACACCACACTCACACAACACTCACACCACAGACCACACACACAACACTCAACCACACACACACAACACTCACACCACACACATACCACATGCACACACAGCACACACTTGCAAATTCCATGTCCCTTGCGCGTTCCTGTCATACCCAGTGCCCCACATGCACAGGCCAGGAGGCAGACAGCCCTTTCCCATGCTTGGCACACGTGTTATGCAGACACATACATTATACAGAGGCCGTGGCTATCCTTCACTGGTGCACAGCACACGTGTGTGCAGGTGGAGCATGGCCAGTCCCGCATTCCCTACGCCAGGGCTGTCAGGCTCCAGAGGACACTGAGATTGCCTGGGGTCTGAGTCACTAGGCCTGGGTGGGGCCAGCCAGGTGCATCTCCGTGAGCAGGGACCCATGGCTGCCACACATAACCCCTGAGGACACGCCAGGCCAGGCCTCTCAGCTGCACGCCTTCTTCCCACATGGAGTTCATGAAAGACAAACGTCTTCCTGGCGATGGGGCAGGGTCAGCTACCCACTGCTGCGGCCTGTTCCTCTGGGGCTTCACTCTTGTTCCACCCAGGACAGCATGGACTCAGGGGACTCCCACCTGCTGGAAGCTGGAGGTGGGAAGGTGGCTCCCGGAGGAACCAGCCCCATGCAGGACCAGTGACCGTATGAAGGACGCTTCTCATCCCATCACTTCAGCTTTAATCAACCAGCCCCGTGCCGGCCGGGCTGGCCCTCTGGGGGCAGATGTCTGCGGTGCCCTTTCAGAAGCCGGCACACTGGGGAGGAGCTGGAATCTGCCACTGGGCACCGACATTGTTCGCGGCTGGAGGCCAAGCTGCCGAGAATGTAAATTTCTAATTAAAATAGGAATTAATCCTCTCTCCCAACTACCTGCTATCTCCAGCTGGATGAGCAAAAGTTGATGCCGCTAATTAATGTTATCGCCCAGAAGCTTTATTTACGGAAGCAGATGGAATTCACGTGGCTTTGCGGGAGCTGATGGAGAAAGTGAAAAAAATTAATTACCTTGATCCTCCGCCTTGTATTCTAATCACAGACTGGCAGGGTCCCTCTTCGGCTTTCCCCAAAGCCCACCACTGGTGCTTTCTTTCATGAACTGGGCACTTGTTCCAAATACAGGGAGAAAAAGCTGAAAATTGCCGTGAGCGGCTCAGAGAAAAGAGGAGCGTTTGCTGGCACTTGGACTGCCGGACGGACGGGAAGATAACCGTTCCTGGCATTGGGTGTTTTTGTTACCCAGCAAAGCAGATTCTAAATTTCAAATTAAGATCTTGAAAAGTTCCTGGCAGATTAATAAATCACACTAACTGCTGTGCGTTCTGCAGGTTTTTTTCAGGGAGGTTTGAGTCTGGGGACAGTTCTGTCCCTTCCCTGGAGGGGCCATACCTTCCTGTCCTCCCGGGGAGGGCCCCCAGACAAGTGGAGGACGGAAGCGCTGTCCCCTTGCTGGAGGGCTCTTTCCTTCAAGCTGTGGCTGGGACCCAGTCAGCTGTCTGTCTCTCTGCTCGCATGAAATGAAACTCAGACGTTCAAGTCGGCTGCTGTGTGCCTCGGTGACGCTGGCCCAGGGTGCTGAGAGCTATGTTCCTGAGGAGGGAGTGGTGGAGTGGGGCAGTTAGTCAATCCGCAGACATGCGGTGGGAGCCCCCCACGTGGCTGCCCCGTGCTTGCCAGTGAGCAATGTAGACAAGGTCTATTTTGGGTTAAATTGTGGGCTCCCCAGAATCCATGTGAAGTCCTAATCCCAGCACCTGAGAACATGAGCGTCTCTGGAAACAGGGTCTTTGCAGATGTCATCAAGTTCAGAGGCAGCCACACTGGAGAATGGTGGGCCCCAAGCCAATGTGACTGGTGTGTTTATGAGAAGAGGGGAATTTAGACGCAGAGAGAGGGGAGGATGCCGGGTGTCGACAGAGACACGGAGACACTAGGAGAAGGCGGTGTGATGAGGGGCGGAGGTCAGAGAGATGCGTTCCCCAGCCAAGGAACACCAGGTGCTGGCCACCCCGAAAGCTGGGAGGGAGGCCTGGAACTGGCCACCCCGAAAGCTGGGAGGGAGGCCTGGAGCAGCTCCCCCTTCACAGCCTCCAGAAGATGCCAGCCTGCCAGCCCTGCCAAAGCTTTGATCTTAGACTTCAGCCTTCCAGAATAGGGAGCGAGTTGACCCCAATTGTTTTAAGCCAGCCAGTGTGTGGCAATTTGCTAAGGCAGCATGGGAGGCCAATTCACTGCCCCCTGGGGCCTCCATCCAGCAGGGGAAGAGAGAACCTCAATCCCTGCAGACACAAAGCTCAGGATGCCCTGGGCAGGTGGGTGCTCAGCCACTAGGCTCAGCCCCAAGTTCACGGAGGCTTCCCGGAAGGCAGGGATGGGTCTGAGCCTCCAAGCAGGCTGCCTCTGATCCGCGCTCCGTCTTGTGTGTCCGCTTCCACCAGCCTCTTCCCCATCCCATCCTGAAACTTCCACTGCCATGCCTGGGCCTTTCCTCTTCCTTCCACCGGAGGGTCTTTCCACTCTGTCCCCACTTTGAGACCCCTAGAGCTCCTGGAACCACCTCCAGGAAGCTTCCCAAGGCTGGGACCTGGGAGAGGCCTCTCCCTCTGCCTCCTGCACTCTGCTCGCTTATGCACAGCTGTGTGGCTGTGATTTCTGCTTTCCTCCACTCTGGGACTGGAAGCTCCTTGGAGGTCTCATTTCACCTGGTGTCCCCAGTCTGTTCCCATGCATGGCACACTTAAGCTCCTGGGAACTGTTGGCCAGACTTCAAGGAGCGGGACCCCTTCCTGGAGAAGGTCCCAGAAGCAGAGCTTCCTGGAGCCTGGCGTGGTGCTGCCAGCTCCGTCTCCACACCTGTGGAGGCTGTGCCTTTCGACCTGGGGCCTCAGGGTGGGGCAGAGTGGTCAGGTGGGAGGGGCTCAGCATGGCCCCTCTCTGCCCTCATCTCTTCATCTCCTGCAGGGGAGAAGCTGGCTGTTGGCTCCCCCGCCTGCCCACCTGAGGGTCTTGGATTGAATGCCACTTGGAGATGAGAGAGGCCTGGGTTCTGAAGACCCCCAGGAATGCGAAGACCACCAGCCACAACACTCCCTCGAGAAAGGACAGGGCTTTTTTCGGGGACAAGACAGTGAAACATTGAAGAACTCTTCTTCCCCGCCTTGCAGAGAGCAGCTGTGCAGGGTCTGAAAGAATTTCCTCCGTCTCCAAAGAGATGCTGGTGTGTTTTTTCCCTCCTTGAATGGAGGAAAGAAATGACGCTGAGTAGAGAGTAATTACTCCAATTGAGGCGGAAATCAGTCATGAAAGGGAGAGAAATGAAGAGGATCAGCCAGGAAATGCCCCCTGCCCGCCTCGGCCCTTCTTCCACCTGCTCATCCGCCTGCCTCCCTGCCCAGGCCCTGAGGATGCCGTCCTTCCCAGGAGCAGGCCTTGCTCTGGGGGCCTGGTTCCCCACCCACCGCCCAGCAGGGTCCCCCAACCCTGAGAGCCCTGGCACTCCCAACCTCCCTCACTGGCGGCTCCCGCTGCATCCAGGACCCAGTGGAAACAGAAAGCAGCGTCCTGGCTTCACAAAGTTGTGAAAAAGACATCCGAACCTGATGGAGCCTGCTCACTCTTTTTCTCTCCTCTTTTTGAAATCATCCTCATTTTACCTGTCCAGGGGGGAAAGATTAGATGATACTCGTAAGCAAAGGAAATGCAAGTGGAAAACTCCCACGTGACACCACGCAGAACAGAGATGCCCCTCACCGCGGTGTGGCCTCTTTCCTCTGGTCCTTTGGGCTGCTGGCACTGTTTATTCAATGAGGGTGCCCGTTGTGTCCCCTGCCTCCCACAGCCAGGCTGCTGCTCTCCTTCCATTTGTGGAGACACAGCGGCTCTGAGCCAGGGGTTGGTGGTGGGGAAGCCCGGTCACCTGTCCCGCTCCAAACCTGGCCTGTTTCAGAGCTTCCAGAGGCAGCTCTGCAGAAAACTGCTCGAGAAAAGTGTCAAGGTCAAATTGTGAGCGGGACTCAGAGACATCTGCAGACCCCGGAGTCGACCCAGGAAAGGCTCCCAGAAGGTCTCCTGAGAGGAAAACTGTGGAACTTTGAAGAACAAGGCTGTTTAACATTTCTAAAACCAGTTTTACTGAGACGCAGTTCACACACCATGCAATTCATGGCTTTAGGGTACGACCTGTGAGAGCGCAGCATATTCACGGGGCGGTGCCACCAGCACTACAGTCCATCTTGGCACATTTCATACTTTCAAAGAGAAACCCTGTGCCCTTAGCTCCCACCCCTTCCATGCCCCCTGGCAGCCCTCGGAAGCCCCCTCTTCACTTTCTGTCCTTGGATTTGCCTGGTGGGCAATTTCATGAGTGGCATCAGGCAACATGTGGTTTTCTTGTCTGGTTTCTTTCAGTTTCCTAGGGATTTCAAGGCTCGCCCACACTGTGGCCTAGGGCCATGTGGCACTCCGCCTCACCGTGGCACATTGTTCTGTTGTGAATGGAGGGCATTTTGTCCATCCTTTCCTCAGTTGATGAGCATGTGGGGCCCTAGCCACACTGCACTCCGTGCCTTGGTTTCCCCGTCCATAAAACAGAGCCTTCAGAGGGTTGTTCTGTTTGGTTGGAGTACCCTAGAAGCAGGTTCTGAGGCCAGGAATCAAGTGTGAGTGGCTTATTTTGGTGTGTGTGAGATGTCTCTGGAAGCAGCTGTTTGGGGGGGGGGGTCTTTGTCAAGGCGGTGATCACAGTGGCACCTGAAGCTCAACTGGGCTGGGATCTGTGTGAGGTCAGTGTGTCCCAAGGGGCACCCTGCATCCTCGTTTTGCAGAGAGTGCACGGGTGTTTAGGGAGAGAGGGATGTGGGCTCCAAAACGTTTGTAAAAGTTTGGTATAGCAAATGTCGAACACCCACAATGAGATACCAGTTCACACCTGCTAACACAGGATGGCAAGTGTTGACGAGGAGCTGGAGAAATCGGACCCCTCAGACACTGCCGGGGGGAATGTGGCATGGTGCGGTTACCTTTGAAGGCTGCTGGGCACATCCTCAAACAGAAGGATGGTGCTGCCATGTGACCCAGCAATTCCTCTCCCAGGAATATCCCTAAGAGGAAGAAAAATCTGGGATGTGGGTCCCACAGGTTAGAAGTGCCCTACTCCGAGGGTGGGGATGTGGGTGCTTCATCCCCTGATCATGCCTGGCTGAGGGCCGCTGCCTAGACCACACCTGTGGCCTGTCCCTAGGGCTGAGGGTCTTGGGTCCTTGCAGACGGGCACTGCCAGCGTTGTGACCAGAACTGAATGGGTCAAATAGCAGCAAGCCTGTGCCGCACTGCCTGGACGTACAAGCTGTGCCGATGAGCCTTTGGCATCTGCTGTTCGTATCATGGTTGTATATCTCTGATCTGGAATGCTTGGGACCAGAAGTGTCTCAGATTTCTTTGGATTTGGGGATTATTGTATTATACTTACTGGCTGAATATCCCAAATCTAGAAATCTGAGTTCCAAAATGCTCCACTGAGCATTCCTTTGAATGTCATGCTGGTGCTCAAAAAGTTTTGGACTTAGGAACATTTTGAATTTGGGATGCTCCACCTATATTAGGATTATTCACCCCCATGCCAAGAGCCAGGCCCCCAGTTATCTGTGTTTTCAGAGGATTGGCCCTCGGTCCCTCCCGGGGAGAACTTGGTGGATGATGGGCACTGAGGCAGCAGCAGCCGCCTGTGGCCACAGGCACTCAGTTTCTCCAAGAGCTCCCAGCTGTGGGGACGTGCAGTGGAAGTGGCTACTTCTTGCTCATGCAGTCTGCAGTAGGTGGTGGGGGTGGCTGAATGAGGCTGGGGGTTCTGCTCCACAGAGTCACTCCGGGCTCACCTTTGGTGATACTGCTGGACACTGCAGGAAGGGGTGGGGGGGAACTGCAGCCAGCCACTGGCTCTTCTGGACTTTGGCCTAGAACGGACATGGTATCTGTCCCCACAGTCCTTTGGGAGAGTGGAGGAGCAGACAGAATGTGTGGGAGCACCACTCTCCTGGCCACAGTGCCCATGGCAAATGACTGTGCTTCTTGAACCCGGTTTCCTTAGCTGTACAATTGGGAAAATCATCTTCTGTTGAGGTCGTGTGAGAATTGGATGTGATTGTCAGCGAAGGTGCCTGGAGCAGGTGCGCATCTGCTGGTGCTTAGAAATGGGTAGAGCTCACCACTGTGGTAAGCTTTAGGTACACGGGGGACCTCCATGCCCTGGAGCCCTGCTTTACTTCTGCATGAAGGGTGGGATTTGGGGCTGGGAAAGGCAGTCAGACCTCCTGACTGCCTGTGCCTGGGAGGGGCAGCCAAGGCTCACTGCATCTCTTTAGAAAGTGACATTTGGAAGGAGGGGGGCCTGGGGCTCACTTAACATTTGAGTGCAATCGGTGAGTGCTCCCCGGGGCCAGCCAGATGCCTTTGCAGTGACATTAGCAGGCCGTGGAAGCTGGCACAGAACGTGCAGGCAAGATTTAGGGGCTCCAGGGGCATGCTTAATGGTGAAAGCTTCAGCCTCATGCCCCAGAGAGGGAGGAAGGACGAGGAAAACAGCCTCGGAAATGTCCAAGCTCCTGTCTGCGATCCTGAACTGTTTCTCCGAGTGCCGTGTTCCGGGTCAGGATTGAATGCTCACTCTCCCTCTGCCAGCTGTCACCCCATCCACCCTAGGTCTGGCCGGCAGTACACTCCTCCCCCTCCTCCCCACCCAGGTCTGACCTTCACAGGGTGGCAGGGGCGGTCCGAGCTGAGTCCCTGCAGGGCTTCAGGGAGGACGGGGCAGGGGGGATTCAGTCCCAGGAGCTGAGATGGGCTCAGCCTGCCCACCTGTGCTCCTGCTTCCTGAACAGCACATTGCTCACCCCCACTCCACCTCCCAGGGCCCCAGGCGAGCAAGGTGGCCTCCCAGAGTGCCCTGGGCCCCCAAGATTCTGTGCCCACCAGCACTGTCCTCATGGGCACAGGCACCTCATGGATACTGGTGGGCTGGCATCTCATAGGACCCCTTCTGCCGTCGCCCTCGAGGGTCCTCTGAGGTGGCCCCTCAGGGATGCTCTCAGCAGCCCTCACCTTCCAGCGTGGGGCTTCTTCAGGGCCACAGGGCAGAGACCTAGAAACAGGGCGTGGGCTCAGGTCTGTGGCTGGGAGCCAGGCTCTGCGTGGAATAGGTTTGGGTCCCGGGTTCTGGCAGGAAGAGTCCTGTGGGGTCTCCCGGGCCTGCTCAGGGAAGGGGCGCCGAGATGATGGGGCCCAGGTCCACTGCCTTCTCACTTCCTTCTCAGCTGGCTATACCTGCGGTTGGGGCCTGAGGGGGGCAGGGGACCAGCCACCTCTGCTGTGCTTTCTTTGTGTGGCATGTGGCCATCAAGGGAGCAGGACTGACTGTACCTCCCTCTCCTCCCTGGACTGGGCCCCTGGGGACTTGGGGACATGTCCTGTCTTCCTGGTGTGTTCCCTGGCCTACTGCTTGGCTGGGTGTGCCTCACCCTGGAAAGCCCCCACCTCTGTGTCCTAGTCTGTTCACCACCGGCCATGTGGCCTCGGCTTTGGTGGGTGGCTCAGAGAACCAGGGTCTCCAGGACAGAAGGTGGAGCCAGAGGTCCACCTGGGGTTGCTGGGCCTCAGGCCTCTTGTCTCCGCAGGAAGCCCAGCCCAGCCCGGCAGTCAGGGTCCCAGCACCCATGTACCCCATGGCTGCCATTGAGGGGCAACGGGAACCCTCCTGGGCCAGCCTACCCCCTTGAGGATCTGCCCTTTTGCTCGGCCACAGTGCAGGGCACTGCTCCTCCTAGCACTCAGCTGGCTGGCCCAGCCCAGCTGTCCTCAAGGAGTCCTCAGGCCCCACGGGTGGCCCAGGCCCTGTACCCTGCAGCCCTGTGACATGGGCCAGGCTGCCCCAGGCACCCAACCTTCTTCTGATGCTGCCTCTCACCACCTGTAGACGCAGGGGCCCCCTGAGTCCCCAGCAGGTGTCACTGCCTCCAGGGCTCCGCATGGCCTCTCCTGCATGTACTCAGTGCTGGGCTGGCTGCTCCCAGCTGGAGCTCCTGTCCTGAGCCACCCTCCACAGTCAGGCCCATCAGCTGCCCACAGGCCCAAGGCTGGTCCTCCTCTGTCAAGCCTGTGTCTGCAAAGCACGGTGATGCAGTGGGTGGGGGTGGACGTCAGAGGACAAACCAGGTGAGCAGGGAGGAGGATGGCTACATGCAGGCAGATGCCAGGCTGAGGACCCCTCAGCGAGGCTAGTGCTATAACAGCATGCACTGTAGAGGGACCAGGGGCCGGGGGTGCTACTGCCTGGCGGGCAGGGGTCTGGGGTCTCTCTGGAGGGTGAGGGCACTTCCAACTGGTGGGCAGGAGTCTTTGAGGGCTGGGCCATTGCCCCTCCAGAAGACAGTAGTTCCCTACCCATCCTGAGCAGGGGCCGTCTGCAGAGTTGGCCCTCTGTGTGCTGGGCACATCCAGGCCTAGTGTGGAGGTACAGTCAGTCCTGCTCTCTTGAGGGCCACATGCCACACGAAGGAATGCAGAGAAGTGGCAGAGCACCCGTCTCCCTCATGCCCCACTGCAGGTGTAGCCACGCCTGGTCCTCTCCTCCATGCTCAGCCCCATCCCCTTCTGCTCTGACCTGGCCCACGTCCCTCCTGCAGGCTCCTATTTCCCTGTGGTCTGGCCCTGCCATGCCCGCCTCGGCTGTCCTGAGCTGGGACATCAGGAGAGGCAGTGCCAGCCCCATGCCTTCCAGACCTGGCCAGCTCCTGCCCCTGCTCACAAGGCCCGTTGGTTCCTCCTCCCTTTCTTTCCCTCTGAGCAGTTTCTATGCCTCTTTCTGGCCCCTACGCCTCCCTTGGGGTCCTTGAGACTCTCAGCCCCACTCTTGGCTATACAGGCCCCTGCAGCTCTCCTGTCAGAACAGCAACTGAGACCCCTTCACGATTTCCCAAAAGGCACCAAACCTAAGTGGTTGCCAGGTTAAATCTTCCACTACTCAGTCACTTAACCTCTTCGAGTTTTGACAGGAGACACAGAGTTGCTTTTTGCGTTTTCCTTGCTCAAGGGCGACCTTGCACACAATTACTCAGAACAAATGGGGGGCCAGTAGCAGAAAGCACCTTTCACACCCACTGGGTGCCACCTTCCCCCTGCTGTGCTACTTCTCCAGGCACCCCGTGCACCCCTACTGTACCCAAACCTGCAGCTTTGCTTCCCTGGCCACAGCTCCCTGTGCCAGCACCTCAGTGGCAGAGGGGACACTGGTGCCTTGACCTGCATGGTATGGTGGCTCTTCTGGTGGGACTGTCCACAGGGAGGGTGTGTGGCCCTGGCCGAGCTGTCTGAAGCTCACTGGGACTGAAGGAGACTCAGTCATTTGGTCACTCAACAAACACTACCTGAGCACTTATTAAGGATCCGTGAGCCCTCCTTCTTGCTCAGGGAAGCTTGGAAGGGCAGCTGGCTTCAGCTTCATGTCCCAAATGCTTGCTCATAACTTCGGCCCAATGCTGGCAGTGGTAAGCACGGACAGTGGGACTTCCTGCTGCCCACTGCCGTCTTGATCTGTGTAGGCTGACTTTAGTCTAGTGGCGGGACCACCTCTCCTCCAAGCAGGGAGTGAATGGTGTGTGTGCATGTGTTTGCCCATGTGTGAGCAATTGTGAATGCTCATTTATACACAGTGCACTTCTCTTCGCAGATGTTCCAGATGTTCACTGTAGGGCCAAGCTGCCTACACAGACACTGAAAAGCAGGGCAGACGTCGACACAGCATGAGCCACCCACCAGGAGCACTCCCCAGGCATCAAGGGGACTCAGCTTAACATTCCAGAGCCCTCTTCATCATACTCTTCCTCATTGTCCTCACCATCACTCTACAAAAAGCTTTTGTGTCTCTCATCTCATTTTATTGGGTCCTCATAGCACCTGTGGGGCTAGCAGGGGAGGGTAGCACATGCATTTTACAGATGTGGACACTGGCACTGGACAGGGGAGACGACCCTGCCCACAGGCCGAGGGTGGACCTGGGCAGGTCAGGCTGTCAGGCTGAATGTGCAGGGGACAGGCACCTGTTGGTCCTTCAGGTACAGTCAGCACTTCACAGATGGGCACTGAGAATGACAGGCAGGTCAAGGAGGGCTTCCTGGAGCAGGTCCTGAGGAAGTGGCTTAGACCTAGCCAGCTTAGAGCCAAGACTTCTCTGGGCGTTGAGCAAATGCCCTGCATTCTCAGCCTGGGCTTGTCCTATGTAGCATGGGGCAGGCTGCCTCAGGCTTTGCCAAGGTCCTTTTTGCTCTGAGGCTTTGTGACTTTGGTTCGAGGTCCAGGCTCTTCCCTGGCCTATCAGCATTGACGTCTTTGGCAGGTGAGATGGCCGAGGGCCAGTGAGGGACTGGATTCTAGTAGTGGGGTTGGGGCAGTGGCAATTCGTGAGGAACACACACGGCCCAACCACGCCCACTACTCCTGTCAGATGTGCAGGCGAGGCCAGCAAACTGCAAAGGCTCGTGTGAGCCCAGACAGCGTACTGTGGAGCAGAGGAACCATCCCAGCTGAGCCCTGTTCAAATGACCGACTCAGGATTGTGAACACAGAAAGTCACTGCTTGAAGCTGCTTAGTCTTTGGCGTGATGGTTACACCGGGAAAGGAACTGACACACTTGATTCATCACCACCACTGCTTGGCTAATCCTTATGACAGGGACATCATACTCCGTATGGGGAAGTCCTTAAGAGAACAAACTTTGGAGACAGAGAAGGCTGGATCCAAAACTCTGCATCTCTTAACGTCCCTGAGGCTGATTTCTCATCTGAAAAATGAGATTACAAACATTAGATTCCAAACTCAGTGGTTTTTGTGATGATTAAACACATGAGTGATTTAAAGTCTGAGCACAGTCAGCATGCAGTGAACAGTATCTGAGGTTATCCCAGAAGCCAGGCAAAGGCACTTCTGACCTGGCTATGGTGAGGCTGGGGGAAGAGCGAGGAAGGGGAGGATCCCAGAATAGAACTAGGGAGAGGTGAGGGAGCTCAGGCACAGGGAGGGGGGCCTGGAGGCTGCTGGCCAGGAAGGGATTGCATCACAGCTCCTCAGGCCCCAAGCACCAAATATCATGCATGGTCGGCCAGGTCTGCAGAGAACCAGGCCACTGACATCTCTACAGGGAGGGCTACAATCTTAGTCCTGGCTAAGATTAGTTTTATTTTGTCTTTAAACTCTGCACATGAGAAGAGAAATGGGCAGAGGATGTCCTGGAGGCTGAACACCGCACTTGGAGGAGGGGATGGCTTTCACTGCCTGGTCTCCAGTGTGGCCAGGTCTCACTGGGCTTGGAACTGTGCACCTGCCTGCTCAGAAGGCATGGGGCAGAGGAGTGGCCACCTTCAGACCTCCAGGATCCAGGGAAGGGAGGCAGAGAGGGAAGGTAGAGGTTTGTTGAGAGAAATGGAGGAAGAAAATGGAACCACTGAGAGGGCAGGTGTGGAGAGAAGCTGCTGTCTGGGCGGAAGCTGAGGTGTGTCTATGGTGTTGAAGGCATGTCCATGGCGTTGGAGGTGTGTCCATGGTGTTGAAAAACTGTGAAAAAAAGATGGTGAACTATGCCTGGGTAGGGTGAAGCCAGAGGAAATTCTGATGGAGGTCCGTAGTGGTCCTGATGTGCAAATTGGTTGTCTGACCTGGGTATAGGGACGAAAGACTAATCGAACCATCTAGTAGCTGGTTCCCTCCGAAGTTTCCCTCAGGATAGCTGGCACTCTCGCAACCGTCCCATCCCCATGCAGTTTTATTTGGTAAAGTGAATGATTAGAGGTCTTGGGGCCGAAACAATCTCAACCTATTCTCAAACTTTAAATGGGTAAGAAGCCTGACTCACTGGCGTGGAGCCGGGCGTGGAATGCGAGTGCCTAGTGGGCCACTTTTGGTAAGCAGAACTGGCGCTGCGGGATGAACCGAACGCCAGGTTAAGGCACCCGATGCCAATGCTCTTCAGACCCTAGAAAAGGTGTTGGTTGATATAGACAGCAGGACGGTGGCCATGGAAGTCGGAATCCACTAAGGAGTGTGTAACAACTCACCTGCCAAATCAACTAGCCCTGAAAATGGGTGGCGCTGGAGCGTCTGGCCCATACCTGGCCGTCGCCGGCAGTCGAGATTTTTTTTTTTGATTTGGATCCAAGATGGCTGATCGCTAACAGCTCAGGATTGTAGCTCCCAGTGAAAGTGCAGAGAACAAGAGGATGCCACACTTTCAGACGAATTTTTGTTGCTCACGGACCAGGAGATTCCCTGTGGAGGAGCCCCACGGGTTGCCAGTGCGACTCTTGTGGCTGGCGTGGCGGTTTTGCTGGCGCCTCAGCACGGCGGCTCTTGGTGCAGAGCAAACGGGACTGGTTCCCCTTCTGACCAACGTTTGGAGCTCCGGGAAGGCAGAGTTGCCTATTATGGACTCAAGAAGGAAGCCAGACTGGAGATTCCCAGGCAGAAGACCACCATCAGTCTTAATGCCGCTGTTTTGGCTGGCGCAGTGGGTTGCTCAGATTCCAGTGCTGGGAATCAAGAAATTGGACGTCCACTCAGAAACCTAATTAGAAAGATGGTAATTGCAAAGATGACAGATGGATAAATTTATGACGAAGGGAAGAAACCAGCCTAGAAAGGCTGAGAATACCCCAAATCAGAATGCCTCTCCCTCTACAGGGGATTACAATTCCTCATCAGCAATGGAACAAGCCTGATGGAGAAGGACTGTGTTCCATTAACAGATGTAGGCTTCAGAAGGTGGATGATAAGAAACTTCTGGGAGTTAAAATAACTTGTTCTAACCCAATGTAAAGAAACTAAGAACTTTGAAAAAAGGTTTGATGAAATGCTGAAAAGAATAGACAATATAGAGAGGAATATAAGTGAATTAATGGAGTTGAAAAATACAACATGAGAACTTCGCAAAGTATGCACAAGTTTGAATAGCTGAATTGATCAAGCAGAAGAAAGGATATCAGAGGTCGAAGACCAACTTAATGAAATAAAATGTGAAGACAAGAATAGAGAAAAAAGGATTAAAAGGAATGAGCAAAGTCTTTAAGAAATATGGGACTATGTGAAAAGACCTAATTTACATTTGATAGGTGTACCTGAATGTGATGAAGAGAGTGAATCCAAGCTGGAAAATACTCTTCAGGATATTATTCAGGAAAACTTTCCCAACCTAGCAAAGCAGGACAATATTTAACCCCAGGTAATACAGAGAACACCACAAAGATATTCCTCAAGAAGAGCAACCCCAAGGCACATAATCGTCAGATTCACCAGGGTTGAAATGAAGGAGAAAATACTAAGGGCAGCCAGAGAGAAAGGTCAGGTTACCCACAAAGGGAAGCCTATCAGACTCACAGCAGATCTCTCAGCAGAAACTCTACAAGCCAGAAGAGAGTGGGGGCCAATATTCAACATCCTCAAAGAACAGAACCTTCAGCCCAGAATTTCATATCCAGCCAAACTAAGCTTCACAACTGAAGGAAAAATAAATTTTTTTATGAACAAGCAGGTACTCAGAGATTTTATTACCATCAGGCCTGCTTTACAAGAGCTTCTGAAAGAAGCATTACACATAGAAAGAAACCACCAGTATTAACCTTTCTAAAAACATACCAAAAAGTAAAGAGCATCAACATAATGAAGAATTTATATCAACGAATGGACAAAACAGCCAGCTAACATCAAATGGCAGTAATCCTAAATTTAAATCGGCTAAATCCCTTAATCAAAAGATACAGCCAAAACCCAACGGTATGCTGCCTCCAGACCCATTTCACATGCAAGGGTACACAAAGACTCAAAACAAAGGGAGAGCAAAAATAAATAAATAAATAAAAAGCAGGAGTTGCAATTCTTGCCCCTGATAAAATAGATTTTAAAGCAACAAAGATATAATAGTAAAAGGATCAATGCAACAAGAAGAGCTAACGATCCTAAATATATACGCACCCAATACGGGAACACCCAGATACATGAGACTTATAAAGAGACTTAGACTCCCTGGACTCCCACACAATAATAGTGGGAGACTTCAACATCAATATTAGATAGATCAATGAGACAGAAAATTAATAAGGATATTCAAGACTTGAACTCAGATCCGGAACAAGTAAACTTAATAAACATTCATAAAACTCTCCACTTTAAATACACAAAATATACATTCTTATCAGTATCGCATCACACCTATCATAGGTTTAAATGAAATATTGATTGGCCATTATTAAGCACAATTATTGGCATAAAAGAGGTTTTCAATACCCATTTTTAGAATAAAACAACATTCCTGTTCTCTCTCCCTCTTTTTCTTCCTCTGTCTTCCTCTCCTTCATTCCTTTTTTTCTTTCTTTCTCTCCTTCTGGAAAAAAAAAAAGAAAAAAGAAAAACTGTGTCTATGGTTTTTGAAGGCCATTAGTCTGCTTTCATACTGTTATGAAGAAATACCCGGGACTGGGTAATTTCTATAGTAATTCACAGCATTGGAGGCATGTCTACCATGTTGGAGGGGTGTCCATGGGTTGGAGGCATATCCATGGTGATGGGAGTGTCCATGGTGTTGGAGATGTGTCTGTGGTGTTGGAGATGTGCCCATGGTGTTGGAAGTGTGTCCATGGCATTTGGAGGCATGTTCATGGCATTGAGGTATGTCCATCATATTGAAGGTGCATCCATGGCATTGGGTGTGTGCCTATCATGTTCGAGGTGTGTCCACTGTGATGGAGGTGTATCCACAGTGCTGGAGGTGTATCCATGGTGTTGGAGGCATGTCCATCAGGTTGGATGTGTGTTCATCCTGTTGAAGGCATGTTCATGGGTTTGGAGGCGTGTCCATGGTGCTGAAGGTGTGTTTATCTTGTTGGAGGTTTATACATGGCATTGAAAGTGTGTGCATGGCATTGGAGGCATCGCCATCCACTGAAGGCTTGTTAAAGGAAAGACCAGAAAGGAGGGTTGGGCTCTTGCTGAAGGGTCTTTGATGTGGGGACTTGGGCACTGGAGCAGTGGAGCCTTGGGGGGCCCTGGGAAGGCATGTGGCTTGATTTGACAGGGATTTAGAGAAAAAATCACTGGTATGGTTTGGCTGTGTCCCCACCCAGATCTATCTTAAATTGTAGCTCCATAATTTCCACATGTCACGGGAGGTAATTGAATCATGGGGGTGAGTCTTTCCTGTGCTGTTCCTGTGATTGTGAATAAGTTTTGTGAGATCTGACTGTTTTATAAAGGGCAGATCCCCTGCACACATGCTCTTGCCTGCTGCCCTGTAAGATGTGCCTTTGCTTCTCCTTCACCTTCTGCCACAATTGTGAGGCCTCTCCAGCCATAGGGAACTGAGAGTCCATTAAACCTCCTTCTTAAAAATTACCCAGTCTGGGATATTTCTTCATAGCAGTATGAAATGGACTAATACAATCACCCTCCCAGGGTAGGGCTGAGGCCAGGAGGGGCAGAGAAGCCTTGGAGGGGACAGAGAATGGAGGCTGATGGAGGCCACATAGGAGGTAGAATGACAGAAGCCTGGGGTGACAGGGAACTGCCAGTTGCTGCTTTTCCTGGGTCATTCCATGTGATTGCCTCGAGTTTCCTTCCAGGTGTGCCTGCTACCCACAGTGGGCTGGCCTAGGACCCCAAGCTCCAAGAGCTTGGCACTGGCCAGAGTCCTGCAGTTGGTGGTGGTGGTGCTAGGTCTTAAATCTCACAAGCTTTCCTCTAAAGCCTGTGAGGGGGCCCAGCCCAGGCCACTGAGTCTCCAAGGGTTGTCTTGGGGTGGTGTAGGAGGGATGCTCCTTAAGTTTTGTCTTAATTTGAGGTTCCATTGAAGACTTTGAGACAGGGAGAAGGGTGCTGAGAGCTGGCCAGGGATGCAGCATATAGTCTTCAGGTGGCCATAACGCAATACCACAAAGGAGGAGCCTTGAGCTGCAAATGTGGACTCTCCTGCAGCTCTGGAGGATGAAGCCTGAGGTCCAGGTGCTGGCAGCCAGGGGAGGCTCCTTGGCTTGTGGCCACATCCCCCAGTGTGCTTTCACCCTCTCACGGCTGTCTTCCCTCCATGTCAGCACTCACGTTTCTTGTTCTTTTATTTATTTATTTATTTGAAACAGAGTCTGGCTCTGTCACCAGGATGGAGTGCAGTGGTGCGATCTCGGCTCACTGCAACCTCTGCCTCCTAGGTTCAAGCTATTTTCCTGCCTCAGCCTCCTGAGTAGCTGGGACTACAGGCGGCGTGTACCACCTTGCCTGGCTAATTTTTTTTTTTTTTTTTTAAGTAGAGATGGGGTTTCACCATGTTGGCCAGGCTGGTCTTCAATTCCTGACCTCAGGTTATCTGCCTGCCCCGGCCTCCCAAAGTGCTGGGATTACAGGCATTAGCTACCGCGCCTGGCCCCAAGTTTCTATTTCACATAAAGACCCATCCTACTGGATAAGGGCCCACGCAAATCCAGGGTGACCTCACTTTGGTGACGCCTGCACACACCCTATTCCAGTAAGTTCACATTCACAGGTTCCGGTGATGTGAACTGCTTAGGGGCATGATTCAACCCAGTACAGAGGTGACGCCAGGAAGGGAGGGCAGCCCATTGGGGGGGTGTGGCCCAGTCAGTCACTGCTCTGGGAAACTGTCACTTAAACCTGTTGGAGGCCCTGGAGGGCAGCCAGGGAGGCCAGACACTGAGCTGCGCTATGAGAGAGCTTCAGTTCACCCAGCACCTCCTGCCCACTGCTGGTGGCTGAGGTGACTCACGGGCAGAGCAGGTGGGTCAGAGGCACAGGAGGGCTTCCTGGGTTGCTCCCTGTTGCTGTCACCCCTTTGCCTACATAGGATTCCTCCTGTCTGATCTTCGAGATCCCTGCAGCCTGGACAGAAAAGGGGCATGTCTGTCCTTGGGGGAGCTTGGGCTGAGAACTTCCACTGCCCCAATCCTGAGACCCCCTCCCCACATTCATGTCTGTCTCTCCCATTATTTCTGGGAATATTTTTATTCATTGTTCATCTTGGCATTTATTGTTGATATTCCAAGAACAGTCAAACAAGATAAATGTCCCCTCTCCAGGACCCACAGGCTGCTGCCTCTCCCTGCTGTAAATTCGGTTCTAGCTATGAAACAGCCGGGGTGCCTGCGCTGGGTTTGGTGGAGGGGGGTGGTGCCGGGCCTGCTGGGGGAGGGAGATAAGCTGCTGGAGGGAGATAAAGCCCTAAGACCAGATGTGATGACACCTGGCCAACACTTGAGGGCCCTGGGGAGCCTGGGCTCCGGCACAGCCTGCCCGTGGGGGTGCCAGCTTGCCCTACGTGGACATGCCAGCCCTTGGGGCTCTTTGAGGCTCAGGTTCCTGTGTGGGTCTACACAGCTGCTTAGGGCTCAATGTCCTGTCCATGTTGCTGACCTGGGCTGCTCTGCCTTCAGATGGGGTGTGTATTAGTCAGGGCTCTTGCCGGGAAACAGAAGGTGTTCAGGAGGTGTTAGGGAGATAGACTGCTGGATCCAAGAGAGCTTTGTTGTGAGGGATCGGCTGACGCCGTCATGGAGCCGGAGAAGTCCCTCGGTCCACCGCCTGTAAGCCTGGGACCAGGGGAACTGAGAGGGTAAGGCCCAGCCCAAGTCTGAAGGCCTGAGGACCCTGAGTGCTGGCGTCCAAGGGCATGAGGAGACGAATGTCCAGCTCGGGAAGAGAAATTTTCCTTTTCTCCACCGATTGTGTATCTGGGGCCTCAATGGATGGGATGGGCCGCCTCCATGGGTGAAGGCCGCCTTCCGTACTTGCTCTACTGATTCAAAAGCTAATGTATTATGGAAACTCTCCCACAGACATACCCAGAATTCACGTTTTCTTCATGGTGCTGGAGGTGTATCTGTGATAAGCACGAATGCCCTAGGCACTGAGCACTCTGCCCATCCCAGGCTCCATGCAAGCATGTGGCCTGCGCCTCCCTCTGTGGGTGGGTACTATTGCCAACATGTTTTATACATGGGAGACCAGAGCTCAGAGGGGTCAACCACTTGCCTGTGGTCACACAGCTGGTCTGTGGAGAAGCCAGGGCTCTGCTTCCCAGGTCTGCCTGGCCCTGCCCCACAGCCTCTGTCCGATGCTCTTGCCAAGGGTACCACATGACTGCGGAAAGGGTAAGGGACATGATGAGCTCAGACGGCCTTCGAAGACTAGCCTCTGGGCGAATGTCAGCTGCCACGCCTCTCTGGCCCCCAAGCCAGGCTATCCCTTAGCCCTGTCGGGTTGACACATAAAGAAACCACCACAGGGTGTCCCATTTCTACCACCCAGGATTTGCGGGGTCACTAGAGATGGATTAGGTCGGCTGTCGGGAGGTATCTACACTTGGCAGAGGTTCTGCAAATGGGCTCTGCCCCTCCCACGTGCCTCTCTCCTTGCAGTGCTGGCGATGCTGCTGAATGAAGCCTCTCACTTCCGGATCCTGTGCTGGGAACAGGGCTGGGGCTGGGCACAGATCTGAGACCTCGTCCTGCACCTCAAATAGCCCGTCTGGTTTGGGGGCCAGAGAGGTGTAGCAGCTGACATTCACCCAGAGGCTGGTCTTCGAAGGCCATCTGAGCTCATCATGTCCCTTACCCTTTCCGCAGTCATGTGGTACCGTCGGCAAGAGCATAGGACGGAGGCTCTGTGGCAGGGCCAGGCAGACCTGGGAAGCAGAGCCTGGCTTCTCCATGGACCAGCTGTGTGACCACAGGCAGGTAGATTGACCCCTCTGAGCTCTGGTCTCCCCATGTATAAAACATGTTGGTAATAGTACCCACCCACAGTGCTGGTGTGAGGCTGAAAGGGGAGAGCACAGGCCACAGGCTTGCGTGGTGCCTGGATGGGCAATGAGTGTCCCATAAGTGCAAGCTCTTGGTGTGACTGTCTCCATTTTCTAGAGACTGAGGCTCAGGAAATTAGAGGACTCACTCGGCACCCTTCCCCTGTGATGAGGGCTGGAGTGAAAATCCCAGCTCTGTCCCAGGCCCTGGCCTCTGTGTGCTGAGATCATTAGGTAGAGAGAGAAGTTGTGCCCAGACGAGGGAAAGATGGCCACAGGGGGAGCAGTCAGGGAGGGCTTTCTGGGAGTAGGGACACCTAGACAGTGGCCTGAAGGGTGGTTAGGACTTGGCTGGGCTGAGAGATGGTGAGATGTCACCCCTCTTCAGGGGAGGAAACGGGCCACACTCTTGGTAGCTGAGCCAGGGAGCAGCCAGTGGAGACCGAAGCTTATAGAGGACGGAAGCCTGGCAGGGCCACTCAGGGGGTGGGACAGGGGAGAGGCAGGGGGCCGGGACTCACCCCCACAGCCTCACTCCCTCACCCCCCCTCCTTCTGCCCTGGCCAGTGTGTGGCATGGCTCCCAGGCAGGCTCGTTGTCCTGTCAGGACTTGGCAGCGAGAGCTAAGAAGCTTGCTCTCAGCTGGCCTGGGTGGAGCTGGACACACTCAAGTGCCCTCCAGTGATGTGGGCATTTGGAAGGACCTGGATCACAGGAGCTGGTGTTTGCAGGACACAGGTCACCAGGCTTGGGAGATTAGAGGCGACATCCTCAGACTTGACCTCTATGTCCCAGGCCTGGAATGTCCACTCAATCTGGGGATGACCAGAGTTGTCTTCGGTGCCACCAAGCAGCTGGGCAGGCCTTCCTGTGACAGTGTTGGCGGCTGGCATGGGGCCGGACAGTGGACGGTCACTTCTGGTGAATGGCTGCCTGGCCACTGTCATCCTCGTGGGTGGCCACAGGTGCCTCTATCCAGCTCTGCTGTGCACTGAAATTGCAGGAGAGGGGGTGGGGTGGGTGGGGTGCAGGGGTGTGGCTCTGGGCTGGGAGGCAGGAAAGGGAGCATCTTTGAGTGGAGACAGAGTTCAAAATGTGACAGCTGCCTTGCAGGGGACACAGTGGGGCAGCCACTGGATGTGACCTCGTGCTGAGGGCAGGGTGCTCTCCGGGGTCTGAATAGTCAGTGTCCTCCAGCCCCAGGTAGAATCTGAGGCCTCTGTCCCACCCGAAGGAGGGAGCCCGATGGGGGGCAGGAGAGGAGGGAGGGAGTCAGGGGAGGAGACATAACACAAGTTTCTGAGACGGCAGGTCTGGCAGTGCCAGGAAGTCCATGCCCATATCAGGCATGATGAGGGTGGGCCCCGATGGGCCTTCCAGGAAGGAGGTACTGATGCCAAGGCTGCGGCTATGACTGCATTTTCCAAGGCTGGAAACTGAGGCTGGAAGATGTGTGTGACCACAGCTCACCGTCAGCCAATTCACAGCAGTGGGGCCAGAATTGGTGTCAGCCTGAAAGGTCCATCAGAGGGAGGAAATTCCCTGTCCCCACGGGATCCCAGGTTGTGTCTGAGAACGTACCAGTGTCAATGCCGGAAGGTCATGAAGGCACTGGGGGCTGCCTCTAAGGCCTGGAGGTGGGCAGACATGTGCATGCAAGTCTGTGTGTGTGCATGCATGTGCATGCGCCTGTGATTCAGAGCACTGCCTCTCTTTGCTCTTCTCCCTCAGCTTCCTTCATTGCTCAGGCCTGTCCCCCTCAAGGGAGGAGCCTCTCAGGGCCCTAGATGACAGGCTCATTGGGAGAAGGAAGTAACCTGCTTGCATACCTCTAGGGCTGGGAGGCTCATCACCTTGCAGACAGCCCACTGCTTATGCACATCATGAGCCTGTGAGAAAGTCCCTCTAGGCTGAGTCAAGCCATGCTCATGTCCCTCCTCCTGGCTGTGCCCATGGAGGCCCTGGATGACCATGCTGCTGCCCCAGGCCCTCCCGCAGTGAGAGTCCCAGTCTCCTTCCAGTCTGTCCCTGACCACTGTCCTCCAGATGAAGGCCAGTTCCCCGAGGAGGCTTCTGACTTCACCAGCTCCTCCCTTTTCCCACTCACACCGATCTGGACTGGGGTGTGAAAAGTGCACTTGTGCCTACATACACATACACAGCACACACACAGGGACCCACAAAGGGACCCAGTTACATGCATGAATGTAGGTATACCACATATTTACACACATATACACACACACACAGGGACCCAGTTACATGCAGGGATGTAGGTACACCACATATTTACACACACACACAGGGACTCAGTTACATGCAGGGATGTAGGTACACCACATATTTACACACACACACACACACACACACAAAGGGACCCAGTTACATGCATGGATGTAGGCACACCACACATTTACACACACACACACACACACACGGACCCAGTTACATGCAGGGATGTAGGTACACCGCATATTTACACACACACACACACACACACACACACAAAGGGACCCAGTTACATGCAGGGATGTAGGTACACCACATATTTACAAACACACACACACACACAAAGGGACCCAGTTACATGCATGGATGTAGGCACACCACATATTTATACACACACACACACACACACACACAGGGACCCAGTTACATGCATGGATGTAGGCACACCACACATTTACACACACACACACACACACACACACACAAAGGGACCCAGTTACACACATGGATGTAGGTACAGCACATATTTACACACACACACACACGGATCCAGATACATGCACAGATGCAGGTACACCACATATGCATGCACAACACACACACACACACACACGGACCCAGGTACACACATGGATGCAGGTACACCACATATCTACACACACACACATACACACAGGGACCCAGATACATGCACAGATGCAGGTACACCACATATGCACACATAGCATACAGACAGGGACTCAGACACATGCACAGATATAGACATACCACATATGTACACACAGCACACACACAAGGACCCAGATACAGGCATGGATGTGGGTATACCACATGTGCATGTGCGCGCGCACACACACACACACACACACACAGAATAACCTTAACACATGCATGGATGTAGGCACACCACATACGCACACACACAAGGACCCAGATACAGTCATGGATGCAGGTACACCACATATGCACACACAGCACACGCACAGGGACCCAGACATATGCACAGATGTAGACACACCACATACACACATACTGCACAGACACAGGGACCCAGATACACCCACAGATGTAGGTACGCCACATATGCATGCACACACACACACACACACACGAACCTGGACACATGCACAGATGTAGGCACACCACATACGCACACATGCACACACACACGCACAAGGACCCAGATACATGCACAGATGTGGGTACACCACATACATGCACACACACGGACCCAGGGACACGCACGGACACAGGTACACATATGCACATACAACACGCAGGTATGTCTGTATGCACATGCAACCCATGGAGCCGATAGGCACATAGGCACAGATGCATGAGCTAGAATGCGGGCCTCCACAGCCACAGGCAGCTGCATGTACAGACACACACATGAGCACACAGACACTCACACCTCTGTGTGGGACACAGCTGGTGGCTCTGGAGAGCTGGTGGGACCAGCTGAAAGTCCGGAGGGGCCCTGAGCTTGCCAGTCATGTGTGCACAGCTTGGTGCACACACCTCCCAGCCTGGGAGAGGGCAGCCCTTTCAATGAGGTTTTTATGGTTCTGTTTTATGTTTTAGAAACTGGGTCTCGCTCTGTTGCCCAGGCTGGAGAGCAGTGGTGCAATCATAGCTCCTCACTGCAGCCTCAAATTCCTGGACTCAAGTGGTCCTCTTGCCTCAGCCTCCTGAGGTGTTGGGATTACAGGCATGAGCCTCTGCATCTGGTCTCAATGAAGCTTTGTGGGGAGGCCTTTGGTCTTTTCCCATACCCCTGCTTAAACACTAAACATTACCCTGGGCAAAGATGTCACCTCCTATACCGACTGTCCCATCGGCTGCCCAGGTTTGTGGGGACACGGTGTTCCTCCTGCACCCTCCAACGTGGCCTTTCCAGCCCCTCCCACCATGCCTACTGGCTGCTGGGCCCTCTGCAAGCCCAGGCTGGAGCAGGCTGGCAGCTGATGTGTTTATTTGCCTGGCAGCGGGGGTGGGCGGGAAGGTGAGAGGTAATTGGTACATTTTGTAAGCAATCATCTACTGGCACCCTCTGCCGCAGCGTGTGGGCCGCCAGATCCCGTTAATCATGACCTGGAGGCCCAGGGCCCCTGCCACCTGACAGCCTCATTTCTCTCCCCGGAAGGATGAAGCTGTTCTGCCTCCCTAATGGCGTTATCTGTTATTCCTGGACACACCGCTCTCTCCTGGCACACGGGCGGAGCCAGGGCCTGTGCGCGGGGCCCAGTGGGTGGGTGAGGGGGTGGCAAGCAGGGGAAGACACTGACTCCACAGCCTGTGGCCGGCCGGGCTTCGCCGAGTGTCTGGGGCTTCATCTGCATGGCGCTGTGCCCATTTCAGTGGCAGAGAGCAGGAGAGGCTGGTGCTTCACAGGGGTCCATGCTACTGGAGTAAGGTGTCAGTGGATACCAGGTGCCCCTGAATGTAGCCTCCCATGGAATTTTGGGGCTTCCTGCAAAATGAAAATTCAGAGCCCATTGTTAAAAAGTTATTAATCACTCCGAGATGGCAACAGCAGAGCATTAAACCAAGGAGCCGGCCTGGAGCGCTCGGGCCCCATGTGACAGCCCAGGCCACACTGAATGGGCTGCCCTGTCCACACGTTCTGACAGAAGTGCATGTGTGCACACAGATGTACACTCACATGTGTGCACACAGGCACGGGCACCCCTGGCCGAAGGCAATGCTATGGGGGCCACAGAGGAGTGACCCAGACCCAGGCCTTACTCATCAGAGGTCACCAGCGGAGCCCTCCACCTCGGTTTCCTCACCATTCACAGGGGCCCAGGACATAGCCCAGTTTGGTGACCAAGACAGCGCCCAGTTGAGGGACTGGCTGGTGCCCCCTAGCTGGCCTCCCACAGGGAAACACGTCTGGCATCGTGATTGATATTACTCTTAATGACGGAAATGACAGCCATGTATGGGAGACTCAGGAGCAAATCATCCCTGTATGATTAATGCAGGGCCCAGGGGTGCTGGTGTGATTCATTCCTGCACTTACTCTACCCCACACGCTCACATGTGCTCACACACATGCACACAGCACCCACTGAGGGCTAGGGCTTTGCAGGGGCTGGCCCTACCCACGTAGCACTCTAGCTGGTCCCAATCCAGTCCTTCATTCTAAGTATCCATCCATCCATCCATCCACCAATTCATCTGTTCATCTATCCACCCATCACCAGTTTATTCTCCATCTATCAATCAATGTATCCATCCATCTGTCTGTCCATCCGTTCATCCACTCCTCCACCCTCATTCATCCACTCCCCCACGTTTATCCATCTGGCAAGCTCTCGTCCCTTCGGTAAGTATCCATCAGGTTTCTTTTTGTGTCAGCCCCTGGGGATCCAAGGATGAATCATCTGAATGGGCCCTGCCCTGGAGGCCTCCCAGGTAAGCGAGGGGTCAGGGGTGGCAAACACTCCCTCATCCCCAAGCTCTGTGCTGCAGCCAGCCGAGGTGTGGGGTGGGCTGTGGAACTGGGGGCCAAGTTGGGAGGTTGACACTCTCTGGGAGTAGGGAAGGACTCACTTCCTTGCATTGGGCAAGGCACCCCATCTCTCTGTGTCTGTTTCCTCATCTCTAAGATGAGGATCATTATGATACTTCCCCTGTGGGGATTGTTGTGGGGGATTAAAAGAGTTAAGTCAAGCATCTAAAACAGTGCTGGCCATATTGTCAGGGAGTGCCACGTTAGCATGAGACACACGTGTAACTTCTAAATTTATCATTTGCATTTAAAAATAGTACAGCCTGATAGGAGGGTCTGTCTAATCCCAGCACAGATTCTAGTTAAGGAAAGGAAGTCAGAGCGAATACCCAACATACAGTAAGACCCATGAAACCCTTCTCAGGACGGGCAGTCACCGACTCCAAAACGTGTTTGGTGTTGCCTTCTGGAAGGTTCTAGTACACACCATGGATGAAAAATGCCTTTCCCTTGTTGCTGGACCAACTGATCTGGGCACAAATCCTTGAAACCCAGGGTCGTCAGAGCAATGATGGGGGCTGAGGGGGACACAGAGCCCAGGGAGCTTGGAGGAGGAAGAGCTGTTTCTGTTCAGGGCTGTGAAGATGAAGCCAGGTTGTTGTGGCAACCGAAGAGAGGTGAGCATTCCTGCAGGACAGCCAGTGTGTGAAAGGCCCACAGTGGCGACAGACTGGAAGTGATGCCAACACCTGCCAGCAGAAAAGACAGGCTGGGCTTGGGGATCATGCCCATTCTGCAGGTGGGTAGACTGAGCAGGGAGGAGGAAAGCCATTATTTATCAAGTGCCCCCACCCTCCAGGCATGGTGTGGGATCCATGCTGAGGCAGCCCAGCCATCTCACTTCATGAGTGAGCATGCTCAGAAAGGTAGGGTGAGGGACCCTGCTGGTCAGGAAGGGGCTGGACTTGACCCCAGGTCTCCCAGAGCTCTGGTCACAAAGGATGGGCGTGCAAACAGGAGCAGAGGAAGGAGAATGGGGTTTGTGTTTCTGGATGAGAGGATTCCTGAAGCCTATTTTGCCCTTGACCTTCCATGGCAAGGCCAAACTCTGGCCCACTGAGTCTAGCTGCCCCCTCAAGGGTTAGGGCGGTCAGCTGAATGGTCCCCAGGAGCTGCAGCTGAGGGGCCTGTGACACTTGCTAGGCCTTGCCTGGCAGGAAGACTCAGCATGTCCTGACAGCAGTGTGGCCCACCTGGAGTGTGACCCCAATCAGGGCAGTCCCTCTGGCCTCAGTGTCCTTTGCAAAGACAGCTCTGCAGCCCCCTCACTGGACTCCTGCCTCAAGCCTCACCTTCCCTCCATCACAGTCAGATGCTCCTCAAACCTCCTGGCATTTAGTTGGCTGTGCTGGGGGGAGATCGGGGCACTCTCCCCAAGACTGGCGTGGCCCTGGGTGCCAGGGTCAGGCCTGGTGATTGTGTGATTCCTTCCTGGAAAAGCTGTGGTCATAGCCTCTCCTTTGGGGCTTTGAAGATGCATGTGACCCCTCTGTCCTTTTGCAGAAGAACAAGGTCAAATGATGAGGCTGTGATACCCTCTCAGTGATAATGGCCTGTCACAGAGAGCACAGGCAGTCTTCCACAGCAGACACTGCCCCCAGAGGGACTAAAGCCCCACCTGGTTAGCTGTCCTGTGTTCCAGCTTGTCCCTTTTGACCCTGTAAAGAGGGCCAGGCCCTGGGATGTGAGGTCCAGCTATCCTAGGGACAACTGCTGCCAGGCCCTGATTCTAGACTCCCTGAGCGCAGCTGTGGAGTCCGCCGTCTCTCACCAGACCTGCAGCCACTTTTAGACTCACTTGAAAGGAGAGATGCTCTGTCGGTCAGCACCATGGGCAGCGCTGCTGGGTGAGCCAATTTGTCATGGAGAAGGGGAGCCCTGATGGGCAGGGCTGGGCTGAAGGCAACTGGGGGTGTGAAGACCAGCTTCCTGCTGGAAGACCACTGGGAGGTTTGAGATGGCCAGAGCACCTCACTGCCCATCACGGGCCACAGGGCTCCCCAAAGCACAACTATGTTGGTGGCCAGGGGGCCAGTGCCCAGGCAAAGCAGGAAAGAGGGTGGGGCACCCTGGCTCAAGGACCTGAGAGGGCATTGTCTGTGTAGGGAGAAGTAGAAGGGAAAACCTCTCCTTGGCCAAGACCTGTGATACCTCCCAGGCGGCAACTCCTGGGGGCTCCTTGGAGCAGGGTTTCTTGACCCCGCCCTGCACACAGATGGCTCCAGCCTCAAGCTCGCCTGCACCTCTCAGTACCAGCCTAGTGTCCCACTGGCATGGGAGCCCAGGGAGGCGCTCAGGATGCAGGGGGCAGCAGGGAAGATGCGGACCCCATGCCCAGGAGCAGAGCTCCTGCAATGTGGGCAGACAACGGCAGCCTCCACGTCTGCAGCATGACACTCCTGAGCGGCGCTCAGCTCCCTATCACAGCCTCCGAGAGGGACCTGAGTCTTCTGTGCCCCAGGTCACCTCCTCTCCTGAACTAGGTCAGCTCCTTGCTCACAGCAGGGATGTGGGTCAGACCGACCTGAGTTTACAGGCTGGGCGTGCAGTGCCCCTGCCTGAGGAATCAGGGCCTGCCCTACCCTCTCTCAGCCTCAAAGCTTTCACAGCCTGACTCCCTGGGCTGGAGATTACAGAAGGTAACTGTGGATAGAAACAAGGCTGAGTAGGAGCAGAGCATGGGGCCGGCTGGGTTAACCACAGCAGTGCTGTTCAGCATTTGCCACATGCTCAGCGTGGTGCTGGGGTGTTTGTTAGGCATGGAGCCCCTGCTGATTTCTCCCAACAAGCCCACCACATAGCTAATTCCCCCACTTCCTGGCTGTGTGACTCGTGGCAATGTGTGCTCTGAACCATGGCTTCCTCCTCTAGGAGTCAGGCATGAACGCTTCCCCCTAAATGAGATTGCATCTTATTGAGAAAGCGCCTTGCACCTGCCTGCTTATCGAAGTCCTCAGGAATTGGGGGTTGGAGGTGGCAGTCTGCGGCTGGACCTAGCCAGGCAGGACCCTGCCTTGTCTCCCTCCTGGTCTGGTCTTCCTCTTGCTGCCCTTTCAGCCCAGTCAGTACTGGAGGTTGACTACCTGGGCAGGCTTGGCTCCAGGCAGAGCCGCCTCCAAGGTGAGGCCTGCTTAGATGAATGAATCGGCCACGTTAGGCTCAAATGGGACCCATGGGGAGATGGAGAGAAGTATGGCCTGCCTGCTTCACGGCAGTGAGCAGTGGCAGCGGGCATCAAACACGCAGGACATTTATGCGCCCTAATAAAACAGCAGCTGTAATTTTCTCTCTGTTCCTTGGCAGAAACTTGGGGACCAGTGTGCCCTCTGAGTCACCTCTGGAAGGAATGATTCTCCCAGCATTCCTCTTTGGAGATCCAGGGAGCCCAAGCCGCTGGGAAGCCTGGCTGAGTCATGGTGCTTGCGGGGTTGGTAAGCAGAAAGGGCTGGGGAGGCCATGGGGAAATGGACAGAATGCTGATTCAAGAAGGGACTGACGGGAGTGGATGAGGCAGAGTATAGAGGGCCCCTGGGAGAAGGTGGCCCCCTCAGTGTGGCCGGGGCTGCACCTTGAGAGGGGATGGCAAACTCCTCTCCTGGCTGTACCATGACCATAGGCCAGTCTACTCCTTGGGAAAGGGGCCAGTACTCCCTGGCCTGCTGGCAAGCACTGGGTGAGACCCAGGATGTCAAAGCGCTTTCTCTGTAGCTGCAGCCCCCTCCGCCAAGGCGGCTTTGTGCCAGGTCTGTCGGAGCAGCTGTGCTCCCTTCCCCCTGGGCCACTGTTTCTGACCCAACACGCCTGTCTCGTGTCGTCTACGTCCTGGTCGGGAGTTCTGTGGGGCTCACTTTGCTGGGGCTCTGGGAGGCTTGTGGATGTGTGCAGTCTGGAGGTCTCATGGCTGGACACAGCTGAGGAGGGGCCTCTGTGGCAGCACTTTGACAAGCTTGTGCTCGTGGTGGCTCTCCAAGAGCCTTTCTTCCATAGCATCTCCTGGAATTTCATGTTTTGAGAGACGGGGTTTTGGGATTGCCGTCTTGGGAATGTGGTGCTGTGCATCCATCTGGTGAAGAGTAAAGACTCACATCCCCTGTCATGCGCTGACAGCCACATTGCCCCCTCCATGGGACCAGGAGACCCTTGGAAGGGATGGCAGGGGGTGGGCTGGGGTGAGGAGGCCTCAACCCTAGGCAGAGCCAACTGAAACGCCCAGGCAGAACAAAAGCAAGGAGCGAGGGAGGGCTTCAGGGACAGTGGCCTTGGGACATGGAGGGGACCCTGGCCCCAAATGGGGTGGCCTGAGTCTGCTGGCCTGGTGGGGCATAGGGAGGAGCTGAGAGGTATTAGGGGGAGATGTCCCTTCCTGGATCCAGGTACTGGCCTGGGTGTGGTGCTGGGTCAGGGCCCCCGAAAGAATAGGGTTCCCACGAGGAGGAGAAGAGGGCCTCTGGACCCCCCCCCCAGTACCTGTCACAAGCCGCCCTGTGGGTGCCTTGCCCTGGAGCGGCACCTGCATCCCATTCTGCAGGAGGCTGAGACTGGGGAGGCTGTGCAGGAACCCCAGGCCACCCCACCTGGGGCCAGGGCCACCTCCATGTCCCAAGGCCACTGTCCCTGAAGCCCTCCCTCGCTCTTGTTTGTTCTGCTTGGGTGTTTCAGGCGACTCTGGACAGACCCAGCCCCCAGCAGACCTGGCCCTTTCAGCTTCCAGCCCTCACCAACCATGTTTCCAGATTCCTTGAAATTCTCTCCTTGCCTCAGGCTGGCTCTTTCAGCCCATCCTGCCTGTGTGTTTCTAGTTGGGAGAGAAGCCTCTTCAAATTCAAGGGGGCTGGCTGTGTGCTGGTGAGAAAGCGATGCTGGGGCCACACCGTTTGAGGCCCCTCCGGCCAGGGCCTGGTGGTGACCTCGGGCTGGTCACTCCCCTTCTCATCTGTAAGGATATTTGGGCTCACTGGGCAATGAGTCATTTGAGCTGGAAAATCCAAGACCTTGGCATTGGGGAGTTGTTGGGGGAGAGGTGACATGGGGTGGCTGGGGGAATCCCAGGGCCCACCAAGGCCTGCCCGATCCCTCCCTCAGCAGCTGGATGTTTACTGATGCCACCTGCTATATGTGGCTGAGGGAGGGACAAGAATGGTAGCTGCAGGGTCAGGGGGCTGGGTTTTGGGGGAAGGTGTTGTCCAGCCAGAAAGCTGGTCTGAATAAGAACCCCCCAGTTGGTCCTAGCTATAAACGCCGCACTGTTGGTGACACGGTGATGGTTGCACAGGGGCACAGGAGGGCACAAGCGTGCAGGCCCTACCTGTACCAAGGGCTTCAGGGCCTGGGGAAAAGGTGGGGGCAAGAGACTGGAGCTTTCTGACTGAGCACCTACTGTCCACGGCACCCTGGCCAGTGGACCTGGTCTCCTCGACCTCTCATGCTTTAGGGTTTTTTTTTTCCTTTTTGGAGAAAGGTAAATTTGTATTTGATTTTGCTTTCAGGAAACCACCTTAATGTCACATCGCTTTCCTGCTCTGCCAGCACATCACAGTTGTCACATGAGCAGGCCAGAAAGGCCATCCTGTTCCTGTGGCAGGCATTTGTGAATGGGGAAAGTGGGCCAATCCTGTGGCTGCTGCGTCGAGTGGCCTCTCTGATGTGGCAGGGCTGGATGGCATTGCTGTGAGCCTCAACACCATAGGCTGCAGTGCTCTCAGCAGAGTTGTAATACTGAGTGAAGGTTGCAGAAATGGCATGGCTGAAGGGGTCCCCTGCCTTAGTTACCATGTCTTGCCTCACAAGCAGAGCCAGATCCACTAACTGTGCCACAGTTTCACATGCTAAATATGCTAAAATTTCCATAGTGACAACATTGGGTTTTATCTCCATACTGCTGCAGTCCCACCAGTCTTGGAATTTGGAAGCTTTTTTGGAGAAACTTAATGGTCGACTTTCACAGAATTCTGCATATTGAGCGGAATCCATAATTCAAGTGTGTCTTTCTGCTCTCTCCATTCTTTCTTGTTGTCACCCTGTAAGGAAGTCGACATGGCTAGGGATGCTTCAGGAAACTTACAGTCACGGTGGAAGGGGAAGCAAACGTGTCCTTCATGTGGTGGCAGGAGAGAGAAGTGCCAAGCAAAGTGGGAAAAGCCCCTTAGAAAACCATCAGATCTCGTGAGAACTCACTATCACAAGAATGGCATGAGGGTCACCTCCCCCACGATCCAATTACCACCCACCGAGTCCCTCCCACATGTGGAGATTATAGGAACTACAATTCAAGATGAGATGTGGGTGGTGAACACAGCCAAACCATGTTGGGGGCAGGGAGCTGCATGGGTGCCACCTGGGGGTTATGTCTCAGGCCAGGGACTGAGGGTCCCAGGGGATCCTCCATGGGGTGGGGGTGGGGTGGGTGAGTGTGGGCAGCCAGCCTGTCTCTGGCTCCCATGGCACCTGCCCTGGTTGTCTACACTGGCAGCTCCATGGAGCGCCCAGCAGAGCAGCCTCGTTTCTCCAGCGAGAGGGTAGGGCAGTGGCTGTGGGATCCAGTTCACTGAGACGCTTGCCCCAAACACCAGAGGGCTTCCTCCTCCCAGGCCCAGTCTTCCATGGCCAAGTCTGCTTTCGGTGGGGTGGTGGTGGGTTGGTGGGGTCAGACCCACAGTCAGCTCTGCTCATGGCTATGGTTTGGGGCAGGTGTCATCACCCAGCAGGTGGCAGGTGAAGAAATGGAGCCTCCCCAGTAGACAGCAGCTTTAGATCTGCAGGAAGGACAAAGGGGCTCTGGGTCTTCCATCAACCAGTCTGCAGCCACCTTCCCTTCCACTGTCCTTTCCCACACATCCCTCCACTCTCCATGCTCCATGTCCCAGTTTCTTCCTGGGCTGCCTCTTGGAGCCCATGCCCTGCTCTGTCTTTGCTTTCCCACCCACTATCCACCTGGTGAGCCAGGCTCGGGCTGCCTGAACCAGGAGCCCTTCCCCAGGGATGTCCCTGGACACTTTCAGCCCTGTTATTGGGACCACTTGGCAGAGGGGTGGAGTAGCCCAGCCCCAGTCAAGAAGAGCTGCCTGGATGATGGGGGGTGTCTCCCAGAACCACATGGAGGGAGCTGCTCAGCCTCAGTGAGGTGAGAGGAGAAGCAGCCCTCGCCCGCCCACCAACCATGCTCAAGTCTCAGCTCCCCACTCTCAGGGACGGAAAGTAGCCCCCAAGAGATGCTTGCGCTCTGATTCCTGGAACCTGTGAGCGGGGTGCTAGTTGGAAAACAGTTGTTTGCAGATGTGTTTAAGTGAGGGATTTTGGGAGGAGGAGCACACCTTGCAAAGGATCCTCATTAGAGAGAGGGAAGGGCAGTTAAGGAGGTGGGTGGGGGCGTGTGACGGGGAGCTGAGATTAGAGTGCTGTGGCGGTGCACAGCCTTCGAGACGCCTGGAGCCCTGGAGCTGGCAGAGGCAAGGAAGCTTGAAACGCTTGGCTCTCACGGTCTTCTCCCTTGGTGTCTGCCTTGCCCACTGGACTCCATGCTCCCTTGGGAAACTGACAGTGTCTGCTCCCCTGGCCCCTGCACCCAGCTCTCAGTGTACTCCCCGTGACTTTGTCAAAAGCTTCAGGGAAGGTCCTATAGGCACAGCCAACCTTCATGGGAAGCCTCTGGGCACCTGGCTACGGTGGTCTCATTGCTGGGCCTGTCTCAGTGCTGGGGTGGGCCTAAGTCCATGGTGGGGGGCAGTGACCCAGAGGGGTGTGCAGAAGAAGGCTCTGGGGCTGCTGTGGCCCCACTGGCAGATGCCAGAGCTTTTCCTCAAGCATCTTCCAGCTGCGATCTTCACACCTTCTCCAGGGAACGGCCAGTGGGGATATCTTGAATCACTCCGGGAGGCTGTGACTTACTCTGTCTGCTGTTGCACTACCCTCTTGGCTGTACGTTTTTTTAAAGTTGCATTTTAGGTTTGGGGGTACATGTGAAGAACATGCAAGATTGCTGCATAGGTACATACATGGCAATGTGATTTGCTGCCTTCCTCCCCATCACCTATATCTGGCATTTCTCCCCATGCTATCTCTCCCCAACTCCCCAACCCCCACTGTCCCTCCCCTATATCCCCCCTGACAGACCCCAGTGTGTGATGCTCCCCTCCCTGTGTCCATGCTGTACTTTTATGACTGCCAGGGACACTGTGGTGATGACGGCATGCATCGTGGCCTGCACGGGGCCTGAGAGCAACGCAGTAGTGTGCAGGGCAGGGCGCGGGCACTGGGAGGGGAACGAACCACTGGAGTGATTATGATGGAGCTGGCGCTGGCCGTAAACTTTAATCGACTTAAAACCCGCTTTTGGTATTAAACTTTACCAACCATTTAATGGGAGCAGGTGTCTGCCAAAGCCACCACCTTGGACGTCCCAGGCCCGAGGCTGGTCCGGGCGCCCGAGGACACCACCGTCTCCCACAGGCGTGCTGGGGTCTGGGGTGAGCTGGCAGGAGACAAGCCCGAACTTGGCCTGAGACTGGATGTGGGAGCTCCCACTGGCCTGTGTGGCCTTGAGCAAGGCTGGTGAGATGGCCTGGTCCTCAAGGCCCCCGGGGGGTGATTCTGAGGCAGGAGAATAGGGTCTGGAGTCAGGGAGCCAGAGGCTGATTCTCGCCCACTGGATAGCAGAAGCTGCTCTTTTTTCTGCATGGCAGCTGAAAAATGAAAGTACCTCTGACTGGTCCCCTTCTGCAACCAATCAAACTGGTCGCAGGCCTATGCTTCACCCTGATTGGCCCCATCCCACAACTAATCAGACTGGTTGCAGGCCTACTCTTCATCCTGATTGGTCCCCTCCTGCAACCAATCAGACTGGTCGTGGGTCACTACTTCATTTGCATAGAGTGAACCAATGGGAAAAGTCTAGAGCGTATTTAAACCCCGGAAAATGCTGGACTGACCCTGTTGAGTTGCTGGCTTGAGCCTGCTCCTTCTCTGTGGAGTGTACTTTCATTTAAATTAAATCTTTGCTTTCACTGCCTTGCTTCATTTGTGCATTTTGTCCAATTCTTTGTTCAAAACGCCAAGAACCTGGACAACTACCAGTAACAATTCTAGAGCTGGCAGCGCCGGCGAGGATGGCCGTGGAGTGGCCCCAGCTCACGTGACTCCTGCCAGCATCAGCGGGAGCTGGGAGTGGAGTCTGCTCACCTTCGCAGATGGGGAAACTGAGGCTCCTAGAGGGTACCAAGTGGTCACAAGTCACACAATCAGGAGCAGCAGATTTGGGGCACTCAGTCGACCCCAGATTGAACACACTGCAGATTGTTCCCAGAGGGTTTCTCTCCATCCCGAAGCCTGGGAGAGTGAGCATGGCCCAGCGTCTGGGCAGAGCAGGGTGCTCCTTCCAGAAAGTCGGGAAGCAGGACAGAGTTGGCTGCTGCTGTCCCCGCTGTGCACTCAGGAGCCCTCTGAGCTGGGGGCTTCTAGAGACAACCCTAGGCTCCTCACACCAGGCAGCTGTGGTGAGCCCTTGGCTCACCTGCTGTCTAGACCTGAGACTGGTATCCCCGGCTTACATGTCTGTGGTGACCTGGGAGGCCCATGGGGTGGTTTCTAAACTCCTGGTGCTGATCAGGCCAGGGAGACAGCTAAAGATGCCCCAATGGGCTCCAGTCCTTCGTTCCTGTAGCAAGCATTTATTAGACCACTCCTGTGTGCTAGGACCCATGACAGGTGATGAGTAGGGAACATGCCTTGGTCTGCAGGGGGAGAGGAGCTTCCATAGGCAGTTCCAGCCCAGAGTGGGATGTGCTATGGTGGGGCAAGCCCAGGAGCTCACAGGAGCCTACAGACAGAGTGTGCTTCTTTCTGTGTCCTGGTGAGCCTTGAGTTGGGTATTGAGGGATGAGTAAGCCTTTGTCAGGAAGAGAAGGGGAGAAGAAGACTGTTCGATGCACAGTGAACAGCCTGCGCAACAGCAGAAAGGCACACATCAGCTCTATGAGGCTTCAAGTAACAGAGGAGTCACTGAAGAGGCGCAGATGGGCTGAGAGAGTCTGGAGAAGAGATGCCGTTTGCGGGTGGAAGTCTGCATTAGGGAAGGCTTCCTGGAGGAGGCAGCTCTGCAGTGAGACCTTGAAGCACTGAGGCGGTAGAGGTGGACATTCCAGCTGAGGGAATGGCTGGACCTTTCCCACCTGCCTTGGCCTTTGTATTCTCTGTGCAGCCACCATGGACTCTCGCCTTCTTTGTCTTTACAGCAAAGCAGAACATGTCCCTCGTGTGGCTGCACCTGGCACACCTGCGGCCTGTCTGACGTCTCCTGGATTCACAGACGTCCTGCTGCAGAGAGAGGTGGGGCTGCCCTCCTAGCCTGAGATGTTAAGACCCTGTGGCTCAGCCCTGTGGGGTCCAGCCTGGGGACAGACCGTGGGAGGTGGCTGTTCCTCAGAGGGGTGCAGGGCCCATGGGCAGACATTTGATTCAATAGTGGTCGTGTTTCTGGGGCACTGGCTGAGCCCCAGGCCCGGGGTAATCTGCTGTCCCAGTTATCCCTGTACCTGGCCAGCAGGGGCAGGCATCCTGGTAGCTGCATTTCTCCAGTGAAGTGGCGGCTCTGTGAGATCCAGTGACTTCCTGAAGGTGCCAGCCCCACCACGTGGTGGTGGGAGGACGTGAAACCCAGTCTCGGGTGGCAAATGCCACATTGTCTTCAGGGCAGGTGCTGAAGGCCTTCACTCCTGGGTGGAGCTGCATTTACACTGTGAGCTCTTTGACCATGGACCAATAGCTTCTCATCCTCAGGCCTCAGTTTCCCCATCTGTCCAGGGAGGGGCTCCCTGCCAGGCAGTACTCATCTGACTCTCATACCCCAGGTGATCCCCGCCCTGGCCCTCCCAGTGCTGATCCTGCCTACCTGCCAAGAGCTGCGCTGCCCTCGGAGGACGACAGTGGTTTAGGGTTCCCTCCAGGAAGCAGCCCTGGGGACAGGAGAGGACTCTGCACTTGCTTTCAAAACCCCCATGTGCCTGAGTAGTGGGCGGCAGATGGAAGCTGACAAGTTGAATAAATGAGGGCATGATCAGTTTTAGCAGATGTCATCGGAAACAGCTCGAGGCCCTGTTAGTCAACCGTGCTGGGCTGTGTGCTGGAGAGGAGGGGGCCCCTCCACGACCCAGGGATGGGTGCTGAGACGCCAGGCCTGATTCAAACCCACCCAGGGCTGCTTGGGTACTGCTTCTGGGGTCTGGCCTGCAGGCCCCCTCACCATCAACGTTCTGGGTACCAGGACTGAAGAGGGTGCAGTTCAGAAGGCCCTGTTCACTGCTGCCTGCTCACTGCGAGAGCCAGGTACCCCAGGCAGGGATGACCTAGGATGCAAGGCACCCCCAGTCCTCGTCCCAGCAGCACGATGGCAGGCTGGAGCTTTTTCTAGTTCCATGACAGCTGGCTATCTTGGGATGCCTAGAGCTGGGGCTTGTCTGCTCATTCACGAAATATTCCCTGAGAGCTTCTGTGAGCCAAACATTGTCATAGGTTTTGGGATTCAGCAGCGAACAAGAGAAGGCCCAGTCCTGAGAGCTGCCATGCTGGAGAGAGTGTTGAAGTTTATATTCCAGATGAGAGAAATCCACAGGGCACTCCCTGCGCCCAGGCTGGCATGAAGAGCTCCGTGAATGTGAGCCCATTCAGTCCTGACCTCGACGCTCACGGGAGGCTGTGCTTGTCTGTGCTGCAGATGCAGACGCTGGGCATGGGGAGCGCGAGTGACCTCCAGGGTCACTCCTCAGGAGGGACGGAGCCTTCAGTGGCATGTAGGCGGTCCGGCTCCGGCTTCCAAGCCCTGCCAGATGCTGGTAATAAACACACGGGAACACGGCGCCCCAGAGCGACAAGCACCAAGAATGTGTGTCTGTGAGCGACTGCTCTGCTGGCTGGGTGGGCAGTCAAGGAGGCCTCTTGGAGAAGGCAGCCTTTGAGCAGAGACTACAGTGGGAAGAAAGGGTGGGGTTGGCTGAAGCCTGTGGACTGAGGGGTGAGTATGAGGAGGATGGCCAGCGGCTGGGCCAGACACGGAGGGCCAGGAGCTTCCCCACCATGGACAGCCCTCTGGCTTCCCTTTCATAAGAGAAGAATACAAGTTTACCCCATGACCCCTTCCAGGGCCTGTCTGACTGCATCTTCCTCCCCTGCCCCTTGTTCCCTGGTTCCATCCCAAGGCCACCTTCTCCAGGAAGCCCACGGTGATTGCTGCTTTCTTTGGGCTCCTACAGCATCTTACAGGATTACCTGCCTCTGTTGTGAAGAGTCCTCTTTTGGGACCACAGCATCCCTCTGGTTCTGGAGTGAGTGTTTCTTTGGGGCTGCTGAGGCAGTAGCACAAGCTGGGACTGGCCTTGTATCTCCACAGTGTCCAAATACCCCTGGGTTGGATGCAGGGCCTAGGGTGGGTGCTCAGAAACTCTCCCCTGGAATCTGGGGACATTGGCATTTGAATGGGGGTTGGGGCTTTGTCTTCCCCTTGTCTCCCTGCCAAGATAGAGCAAAGCAAAACAATCAGAGTGTGATTTGCGGCTCTGGCAGGTGGAGGTCATATTGAGAAGCCTCCTCTGGGGATTCTCTCCTCTCTCTTTGCACGTGAAAGGAGCTCTGTGGACAGCTGTGAGGTCTCCCCAGCCTGGGGGAGGTGGGGCTGGCCTATGGGAAGCGGTGCTGATGGCCCCACGGTTGGGCACACGTGGGCTGCAGCCAGATCATTTAGAGAAGGAAGGTGGAGGCTGTTTGGAGGAGGGAGCAGGGGCCGGCACGGGCTGGGAGCCCCACGAGGGAGCAGGGGCAGGCACAGGCTGGGAGCCCCAGGAGGGAGCAGGGGCAGGCACAGGCTGGGAGCCCCAGGAGGGAGCAGGGGCAGTGCCCAGGTGAGACCCCTGAGCAGATACGCTGTGGCTGTGACCCAGACCCATCACAGGAATCCACAATGTGTGTGGGACCGTCTGGCTGAGGCAGGCAGACACCGCACTCCAGCAACACGGGCACCTCCAGGGCAGCCGCCATTTCCCAGCAGCCTCACGTGTCCCGTATCAGCCTGGACACTTGTCACACATTGTCAAAAATGCCCATAACCATGAAAAGCAGCCGCTGTTGTCCCCATTCTGCCTCCAGGGAAGCAAGTTCTGAGAAACAAAGACATTCCCTGTGGTCAGCCAGAGGGAGAGTGGAAGAAATGGGGCTGCAGCCCAGGTTAGAACCGGGTTCTGAGCGTAAGCCTCTTCCCCCACACAGTCCTGGGGGTGACTAGCCAGGCTGGCTGAGAGCTTGGCTTTGGGAAGGACAGGTTTGAGGTGCCTGAGGAACTTCCAGGGAGGTGGGGCCTCTTGGTCTGGAACCTGGCAGAGAGATCTAGACTGGAGGTGAAAATCCCACAGATGAGCTGGAGGTGAGGAGCCCACAGATGGGCTAGAGGTGAAAATTCCACAGATGGGCCAGAGGGGAAAACCCCGGAGGTGGGCTGGAGGTGAAAATTCCACAGATGGGCTGGAGGTGAGGATCCGACAGATAGGCTAGAGGTGAAAATCCCACAGATGGGCTGGAGGTGAGGAGCCCACAGATGGACTGGAGGTGAAGATCCCACAGATGAGCTGGAGGTGAAAATCCCACAGATGAGCTGGAGGTGAAAATTCCACAGATGGGCTAGAGGTGAAGATCCCACAGATGGGCTGGAGGTGAGGATCCCACAGATGGGCTAGAGGTGAAAATCCCATAGATGGGCTGGAGGTGAGGACCCCACAGATGGGCTAGAGATGAAAATCCCACAGATGAGCTGGAGGTGAAAATTCCACAGATGGGCTAGAGGTGAAGATCCCACAGATGGGCTGGAGGTGAGGATCCCACAGATGGGCTAGAGGTGAAGATCCCACAGATGAGCTGGAGGTGAGGATCCCATAGATGGGCTAGAGGTGAAGATCCCATAGATGGGCTAGAGGTGAAGATCCCATAGATGGGCTGGAGGTGAGGACCCCACAGATGAGCTGGAGGTGAAAATTCCACAGATGGGCTAGAGGAGAAAACCCTGCAGATGGGCTTGAGGTGAAAATTCCACAGATGGGCTGGAGGTGAGGACTCCACAGATGGGGCTGGGTCATATTAACCCAAGGGCAGGAGGAGAGGAGAGGAGGAGCCAGCAGAGAGGTTGCCCACCTTCACCCCTCAGCAGCCTGATTTCCCCAGCCCATTCTGAAGATTGCAAACTGAGGCAGGAGCTGTGAACACCTGGCCTCAGTGCGGCAACGCAGCCTGTAACCTGAGCCAGTGCCTTGGCGTCGCTGCCTCCACAGCTGGAGCCTGTGCGATCCCTCAGTGTCCTCCCTCTTATCCCTCAGCCCCAGAGATGGCTCAGGGTTTTGTGGGAATCATGATGAATTGATTGAGAGTCTGACAAATTATTTGAACTCAATTGCCGGGAAGGGGAAATATGAGTTAGAGCTCGCAGTGTGGAATGGCCGGGAGGAGATGTGCAGAAGGGGCTGGCAGCTCATCTCTCCTTTCCAAGACCCGAAAGGCAGGTCCAGCCAGCAGGGTGGGAGCGAGGGGGGAGGCTGAGAGCCAGGAGGGCCAAGCCAGGCTTCTGCTCCCTCAGTGGACAGAGAGCAAACACTGCCACTGAAGGCCCTCCTCCAGTTTCTTCCAGTTTTGCAGAAATTTCCCACTCTCAAAGGGGCTGTGGAAATAAGCCCCTGGTCCTTGGTCACACTCTGAGTCCTGGTTCTGGTCACAGACTGAGCCTTGATCATAGACTGGGCACTGATCCCCTTATCTACTGAGCCCTGATCCTTCACTGACTGAGCCCTGATTCTGGTCACAGACTGAGCCTTGATCATAGACTGGGCACTGATCCCCTTATCTACTGAGCCCTGATCCTTCACTGACTGAGCCCTGATTCTGGTCACAGACTGAGCCTTGATCATAGACTGGGCACTGATCCCCTTATCTACTGAGCCCTGATCCTTCACTGACTGAGCCCCGATTCTGGCCACAGCCTGAATCTTGATGCCTTCTTACCAATCCCTCTAAAAAGATCCCAGTATGACCAGAGGATGAGATGGATGTTCCAGACACAGTTAAGTAATGGCACCGGGCTGGGTCCATTTGTGCTCTGGAAGTCCAGGAAGTCAGCTTGGCCACGTGATCAGGACAATTCAGGCAGGCTTCCTGGTGCAGAGGCTGGGCCCTGAGGGACTCCAGAAACAGCCAGCTTGGTGGGGAGAGGGCTGTGTGGACCTGGGGACAACGCCTAGTTGTCGGGGGGCTGAGGCCATAGTCCCAGGTGTGGAGGCCAGTGGGCCCTGAGGCAGGCACGGCAGACCCCTGCGTCGTTCTTCTCTCTTCTCCATGGGGCAGGCTGGGCCCTGGGCTCCTGGAGAGGTTTCTGGGGGGTTGATGTGGGTGCTGGTCTCTCAGGCTGTGTCTCCGGCTCCCTGCTCCGGCTCTGCTGACCTGGCCACCTTGGGTTTCCCATATGTGCTTGGAGCAGTGGCCTGGCTGTGCAAGAGCTGACAGGGCCTCTGGGCCACACGACGAGATGCAGCTCAGTGCTGGTGGCCCGGGCCCACGCCTACTGTCCATGCTGCCCTGTGACCTGAGGGAAGGAGGGCCAGGAGCAAGGGTGGAAAATGGGAAAGGTGTTCTGGGATGCAGCCCCTCCCCTGGGAGAGAGAGCTTAACTGCCAGGATGCTTTGGTTGCGAGTGGTGAGCATGGAAGGCAAACAGGCTTAAACCTGAAAGGGCATTTATCGGCTGGCGTAACTGCAAAGCTCAGTCTGGGTTCCAGCATTCAGTTCCAGCCGCACAGACAGCATCAGCCTCTCTTGCTCCCTTTTATCTGCTCTGGATTGGGCCCATCACAGGCTCCCGCAGAGGTGGAGAGACAGCCCTCAGGTCCTGGCCAGATTCCTGCTGGGCTGATGTTCATGGCAAATGGAAAATGTCTTCATAGCATTTCCCCTCAGTCCCAGGGGTCTCTCTGTTTGACCACTGGGTGCCACAAGCCGGGCTCTGAGCTGGCCACTGTGGTGGGACCTTGTGCTCTGACAGGCTCACCCTCTCTCATGTGCCTTCCAGGGAGGGGAGGGGGTTCCCCCAAAAGAAATCCAGGTGATCCTTTACTGATGGACAGTGCTTCTCACTCTTCCCCACAGTCCTGTGGGTGCCTCCAGGCCTGACTCAGTTTCCCCCCCTCCGGGAGCCCCTGGCCACAGCAGCCCTTCTCCTAAAGTGCTCAGGGCCTGAAACAAACAAGATGCCACTGCAGTGTCTTTACCACTCGCCCCCACCCCGGGGGAGGGGAAGAAGCTTCTCTGCCACGGATGAGGAAGGGGCGGCCTCAGCCTGACCCACACTGCAGGCCCATCAGGCCGTAACTGAAAAAGACCCTTCATGCCTGGGGGAGCCAGACCCAAGATGGGAGTGGGGTGAGGGCACCTGCACCCTCAGCCTCTGCCTGCCAGCAGGCACCCAAGCTCTTTCTTGGCTGAGCTGGGCAGCTGTCCAGGGTCCTAATCAGGCTGCATTTGACTCCCTTTCTCTTTTCGTCTGACTTTTCGGGGACGAGAGACCTCTGTTTGCTTAGCTCCCTCCACTTGCTTTCCTTGAATGTGGGAAACCTGGACTCTGTCCTGGAAAAGACCCAGCCCCTCCTGCCCACCCCAGGCCTGTAGCTGCAGAGACTGGAAGCTAAAGCCTCAGGAGGGTAAGTGACTGTGCCCGGAAGCTGCACTGAGCAGCAGTGGGGCCCGCAGGGCCTCCAGGCTCCCCAGCACATCAGTGGGTCCTGCCACCTCCCTCTTCTCTGTGAGCTGGCACGGTGAGGCTGAGGGGCGCACAGGCTGGGGCAGGAATCTCGGTCCTTCCTAGCTCTGCGGGAACTAAAAGATACTCAAGTACTGCCTCATCCCCAGGTCTCAGTTTCCCTATTGTAACGGAGCAGCTGGACTCAGCGGTGTCAGTCCCCATGTTGAATCCCACCCTCATCTCCCTGTGTGAGGTTGAGGAGGTGTCCGGTGCCCCATCCCCATCCCTGGGCCTGGATTCCCAGCTTCTGTCCTGGTGCCCAGGGCCCTCCCATGCCGAGCCCTGTACAGTCTAGGCTATTGTCTCAGATCCAAGCAGCCAGGCTGGATGGGCCTGGGGCAGGACGGGTGGACAGTGGGGTTGGTGGGCCAGGTCGGGAACGGAGTACTTGCTTCTCTGTGACTGCCTCATGGAGTGCTCATCACAGAGATGTCCCAGAGCAGGGCTCCTCACAGAGCCCTTCAATATCGGATCTGTCAAGGAAGAAAAATGTTGCATTTTGTTTCTGAGACCTTTCCTTGATCCTATCTTACAAGAAAGAAAAAGAAAAAAGAAACAGCAAAGGCCACCTGCCAGGGGAGTGAGAGATTTGGGAGGAGCGTTTCTGAGGGAACCCTGAGTGTCAGGAAGGGCGGGCCTGGGCTCCCAGGGCGCTTTCTGGAAAGCTGAGGCGAAGCGTCACTGGGTAGCAGCTGCCTCTCTGGCTCTTGCCACTGCAGTGCTATGAACAAGTACCCACCACGTAGTGGCACAGAACAACAAGGTCTGTGGTTTTTCCTGAGCCTTGGTGGGCCCGGTCAGTCTGCTGGACTCGCTGGCACACCTGTGGTTAGCAGTGGGCTGGCTGGGAGGCTCCGGTGGTCTCTCCTGGGCCATCTCACGTGCCTGGGACAGTGGGGCTGGGTGGGCTCACTCCCCTGTGGGCTTCTCCAGCCATTCTCATAGCAGGGGCTGGGTCTGGGCAGGCAAGGGGTAGAAGCTCCTGCTGCATCTTGAGGCCCAGGCTCAGGGTCATCTCTTCTGTGGTATTCTGTAGGCCAAAGCCAGTTCCGGGCCAGCCAGAGGTGGAAACTGGGCTTGGCAGGAGGGCGGCTTTAAATGGTGCAATGGATGGAATGCTTGTGTTCCCCAAATTCACACGTTGAAATCCTAGCCCTGATGGTGATGGTATGAGGCGGTGGGGCCTGTGGGAGGGGAGGAGGGCGTGAGAATGCTGTCCTCATGAACGGAGCCACACCCTCATGACAGGGACCCCAGGGAGCCGCCTGGTCCCATGCGAAGACAGAGTGAGAAGGTGGGGTAGAAACCTGGAAGCGGCCCTCCCCAGACGCTGCTGGCGCCCTGATCTCAGCCCCTGGCCTGCAGAATGGAGAGAAGTAGACCTCTGTTGTTTACGGATCACCCAATCTCTGGAGCTTGGTTATAGCAGCCCAAACGGATAAAGACAACGACAATGAGAGAGGAAAATAAATCTCAGGACCCCAAATCACTAAGCCAGAGGGAAAAATCAAGCTGGGAACTCTGTCAGGCAATCCTGCCTCCTGTTTATTCCTAACTAAGACAGCTACAAAGATAAAAAAGCTACACACCTCCCCCACAATGTGTCCACAGGGAATTCCCTATGGACCTCAAGATCTTTACTATGAAACAGTTCTGTTGAATTTCACCCTGGCAATGTAAACCGATAGCTTATCTTCACAGGCACAGGACAGAAAGTCATCCCTCTGCTCGCCTGAGACAGATGCGTATCTGATTGCCTTCTGATGTGATTTGGCTCTGCGTCCCTACCCAAATACCATCTCATATGGTAACCCCCATGCTTTGGGGGAGGGGCCTGCTGGGAGATGACTGGAACATGGGGTGGATTTCTCCCTCACTGCCCTCGTGAGACTGAGGGAGTTCTCATGAGAGCTGATGGTTTTCAAGGGTGCACTTCCCCTGCTCCACCCTCCTGCCACCATGTAAGGCCTGCCTGCTTCCCCTTCTGCATGCTGGTAAGTTTCCTGAGGCCTCCCAAGCCATGAAAAACTGTGAGCCAATAAAACCTCTTTTCTGCATAAATTACCCAGTCTCACGTAGTTCTTTCTAGCAGTGTGAAAACAGACTAATGAACTTCTTCTGCCCTATTGTCTGTGTAAAAATGCAGATTCACTGAGCTACACTAAGGACTCAGTGAAAGGCTACTCAGAGACTCAGAGGATGCAAATGCTTGTCTCTTGTCTACCTGTGGCCGGGAAGCCCTTTACTTTGAGTTGTTCTGCCTTACTGGATGGAACTGATGTTCACCTTATAATGGAAGTATGGAGTGAGCCCACCGCGCTCATGATGTCAGTGCGCAGTGAGCCCACCACGCTCATCTTGCTAATGACGTCAGTGTGCAGTGAGACCACCTCGCTCATGACGTCTGTGTGCAGTGATACCACCTCGCTCATGACGTCAGTGTGCAGTGAGCCCACCTTGCTGATGATGTCAGTGTGCAGTGAGCCCACCTCGCTCATGACGTCAGTGTGCAGTGAGACCACCTCGCTCATGACGTCAGTGTGCAGTGAGCCCACCTTGCTCATGACGTCAGTGTGCAGTGAGCCCACCTCGCTCATGACGTCAGTGTGCAGTGAGCCCACCTCGCTCATGACGTCAGTGTGCAGTGAGCCCACCTTGCTCATGATGTCAGTGTGCAGTGAGCCCACCTCGCTCATGACGTCAGTGTGCAGTGAGACCACCTCGCTCATGACGTCGGTGTGCAGTGAGCCCACCTCGCTTACAACATCAGTGTGCAGTGAGCCCACCTAGCTTATGATGTCAGTGCGCAGTGAGCTCACCTCGCTCATCTTGCTAATGACGTCAGTGTGTAGTGAACTCACCTCGCCAATGACGTCAGTGTGTAGTGAGCTCACCTCGCCCATGACGTCAGTGTGTAGTGAGCTCACCTTGCCCATGACGTCAGTGTGTAGTGAGCTCACCTCGCCCATGACGTCAGTGTGTAGTGAGCCCACCTCGCCCATGACGTCAGTGTGTAGTGAGCTCACCTTGCCCATGATGTCAGTGTGTAGTGAGCTCACCTCGCCCATGACGTCAGTGTGTAGTGAGCCCACCTCGCCCATGACGTCAGTGTGTAGTGAGCTCACCTCACTCATGACGTCAGTGTGTAGTGAGCCCACCTCGCTCATGATGCCAGTGTGTAGTGAGCTCATCTCGCTCATGACGTCAGTGTGTAGTGAGCTCACCTCGCTCATGATGTCAGTGTGCAGTGAGCTCACCTTTCTCATGACGTCAGTGTGCAGTGAGCTTACCTCGCTCATGACGTCAGTGTGTAGTGAGCTCATCTTGCTAATGATGTTTGTGTGTAGTCAGCTATCTCGCTTATGACATCAGTGTGTAGTAAGCTCACTTTGCTTGTGATGTAAGTGGTAAGCTCATCTTGCTCATGATATAAGTGTGCAGTAAGCTCACCTCTCTTGTGATGTAAGCATCTTATAAGCTCATCTTTCTTATGATGTCAGTACGCAGTAAGCTCTTCTTATGATGAAGTGACCAATGTCTTTCATCTCCCTTGAATGTATAAAACCAGGCTGTGTCCTGAGCACCTTGGACACAGATTTTCAGGACCTCCTGAGGCTGTGTCACAGGTGTGTCCTTAACCTTGGAAAAATAAACTTTCTAAATTGACTGGGGCCTGTCTCAGGTCCTTCACGGTCCCAGCAATGAGGAATAGTTGTCCTCCCTGAGCCCCAAGAGATGGAAGCGGGCCGTGGCCAAGGGCTGTCAGGAGTGAGAGGAGCTGAGGTGTGGACAGAGAGAAAGGCCCACAGAGGGGCCTGTTTATGCACTGGATGTACCTGAAGGCTCCCCCATTCTGCCTATAGTTACATGAATGTGGGGGAGGGTACAGTGGGGACATGAGTCCGCTGCACACCTACCCACCCTGGACCAATACATAGTAGGCGCTTAACACACACTTGCTGAAGGTTCAGCCCAGCCTCACGTCCCCCAGAAAGTCCCTCCCTGGTCATTCTGTCAGTCATGGAGTGAGGCGGGGCAGTGTAGGGGTCCAGGGTGCAGACCCCAGGGTTGGGCAGGTTTTCGTGCAGCCTGGGCTCTCCCTGGCTGCAGGGTCTTGGGCTTGTGTCTTAGTCTCCTTGCATCTTAGTTCATTGCAGAAAAGAGTCACTCCAGGCGTGGTGGCTCACACTTGTAATCCCAGCACTTTGGGAGTCCAAGGTGGGTGGATCAAGAGGTCAGGCATTCAAGACCAGCTGGCCAAGATGTTGAAACACCATCTCTACTAAAAATACAAAAATTAGCCAGACACAGTGGCAGGCACCTGTAATCCCAGCTACTTATGAGGCTGAGGCAGGAGAATTGCTTGAACCCAGTGGGTAGAGGTTAAAGTGAGCCAAGATTGCACCACTGTGCTTCAGCCTGGGCGACAGAGTGAGACTCTATCTCACACACACAAAAAAAGAGTCAAACTCTGTAAAATATTTGAAGAGATTTATTCTGAGCCAGATATGAGTGACTTCGGCCCATGACACAGCCTCAGGAGGTTAAGAACCTGTGCCCAAGGTGGTCGAGGCACAGCTCGGTTTTATACATTTTAGGGAGACATGAGACATCAATCAAATTCATTTAAGATGTACATTAGTTTGATCCAGAAAGGTGGAACAACTTGAAACAGGGGCTTCCTGGTCTCATATGGTCTGGCTTTGTGTCCCCACCCAAATCTCACCTTGTAGTTCCCATGATGCCCGTGTGTTGTGGGAGGGACCAGGTGGGAGACTGAATCATGGGGGCGGTCTCTCATGAGACTTATTCACTGAATCATAGTGAGTAAGTCTTAGGAGATCCAATGGTTTCAAAACTGAGTTTCCCCAAACAAGCTCTCTGCCTGCTGTCATCCATGTAAGACGCGACTTGCTCCTCCTCGCCTTCCACCATGATCCTGAAGCCTCCCCAGCCATGTGGAAAGGTAAGTCCATTAACCCTATTTCTTTTGTAAATTGCCCAGTCTTGGTTACATCTTCAGCAGCAACATGAAAACAGACTAATTTTTTTTTTTTTTTTGAGACGAAGTCTTGCTCTGTTGCCAGGCTGGAGTGCAGTAGCACAATCCCGGTTCACTGCAACCTCTGCCTCCTGGGTTCAAGTGATTCTTCTGCCTCAACGTCCCAAGTAGCTGGGACCACAGGTGCATGCCACCACACCCAACTAATTTTTTTGTATTTTTTTTAGTAGAGATGGGGTTTCATGATGGCCAGGATAGTCTCGATCTCTTGACCTCGTGATCCACCTGCCTCAGCCTCCTATAGTGCTGGGATTACAGAAAACAGACCAATACAGGACCATAGATGGATTTAAATGTTTTGAATTGGCAATTGGTAGCAGGCTTCAGAGAGAAGAGATTGTAAATGTTTCTTATCAGACTCGTGGTCCGTGTTGATGGGAATGCCAGAGAGGTGTAATGAGGTGCATCTGAACCTCGATTCTCGTCAGGACCTGAACCTGCTTCCAGGTTAAATTTTAGAGAGCCCTGGCTGAGGAGGAAGCCCATTCGGATGGTTGAGGGTGTGGGAAGTAGAAAAGTTCCATTTTATTTTATTTTTATTTTGAGACAGAGTTTCGCTCTTGTTACCCAGGCTGGAGTGCAATGGTGCGATCTCGGCTCACTGCAACCTCCGCCTCCTGGGTTCAGGCAATTCTCCTGCCTCAGCCTCCTGAGTAGCTGGGATTACAGGCATGTGCCACCATGCCCAGCTAATTTTTTTGTATTTTTAGTAGAGATGGGGTTTCACCATGTTGACCAGGACAGTCTCGATCTCTTGACCTCGTGATCCACCCGCCTTGGCCTCCCAAGAAAAGTTTCATTTTAAAGTTTCCTTTCTTCTTAAAGAATAAGTGTGCTAATAACTTTGTTAATTTAAGCCCTATCCTATGTAGCTGTTAGACAGGCCATGCTTACAGGCACGTAGTACACTCTATGTCCTTGTACTTTAACCAGGATATCTGTGCCGGACGTGCTCACAGGCAGGTCCCAGCTCACCATTGCTTTTACCCGTGTAGAAAAATTTTAAGTTATTTTCCAATTGGGTTTTAGTTTAGATTGTGAGGTCTGGCTCCAGCCACCGGAGATTAGACACAGCAGTAAGGGCGACCCCAAAAGCGTAAGGATTAAATTTGCCTGTTTTCCTTTGTTCTTTGTACTCTCGTGGCACGACGGCTAGTGAGGGTGCCCTTCCTGCAGCCCAGGAAGTAAAAATTGTGTTGCTGAAAGATCCTTAGTCTCAGTGCTGATTTTTCTTTGTGGCACGGGGCTTCTATTTGCAACAGGGGACTTATAATTTTATTTTGGTTTGCAATTTCCTTCTCTGTAAAATGGGGAGAAAAGGTACAGCCTTGCTCTGTTGTCTTGGGGGCCAGTTCTCCACTGGAGGGCAGGGACAGCTGCCCACAACTGAGGGGGTGGCACCTGGCACATGGTCAGTCAGTGCTTAAGAAATGTGAAAGGGGAGGAAGCCAGATGCAAAGGCCTCACATCTCACCTATGAGATGCCCAGGACAGATGCATCTGCAGAGACGGTGTGGCACAGGTTGGGGGTTGCCAGGCACTGCAGCGGGGGACGTGGGTGACTGACCATGGGTACAGGTTTTCCTCTGGGTGCTGAAAATATTTTGGAACTAGGGAGATGGGGCGTCTGTGCAATATTGTGAACGTCCTCAGTGCTGTTGGACTGGATACTTGAGAATGGTTGGTTTTGTGAGATACGAATTTTGCCTCAATCGTGACGCCTCACCAGGTACTCCAGGAATACTGAGTTAGCACCAACACTGTTGGGTGCAGGCTGGGGTCACAGAGGTCGGTAGGGCAGGCGGGCCTCTGGTTCTCACAGAGTCTGCATTCTGGAGGCTCGTTAATTCACTCAACAAACTCCTGCACAAGGTCATGAAGCCCCATGGCGTGCCGGTTCCCGGGACCAGACCCCAGTGTGGCCATGATTGCTTTCAATTTCCTGCTGGCTTGTGACCCTGCCGGCCTCTCATCCACTCCTGCCCACATGTTTGTGCCACTGGGTGAGGCTCTGGCCAGACCCCTGGCTGCTTGACTCAGTCTACCCTCTGCCTGGCCTTTCCTGCTCGGTGCTGTGGGGTGGGGCCTGCAGGACTTGCTGGATTGAAGGGAGCAGAGCTCACTGCAGGCTGGGCCCCTCCGAGATTCCCGACTCCCAGCACCGATTCTGTCTGGGAAGTCTGGGACATGATGACTCACGTGAATTTGGGCAGTTCACGTCTTGTCTCTTCATCCAGAAGTGGAACGTGTCCCCTGAATGACCCCTGTGGTCCTTCTAGGTCTGGCTTCCTCTGGGCCTGTCCAGTGATTTTGTGACCACACCCCATGGTAATACTTTAGTGCAGCGACTCTATTCTGGGAGGCTCAGATTCTGTTTTGACTACATGACTTGCTTCTGTGATCTCATTATTTTATTCTGTGATCTGGGTACAGTCTTCCATTATTAATGTCTATGATTTGACAATTCTCTGGGTCCTCCGGAGACGTGCTTGAAAGCTGGGGTATAGGGAAAACCAGGGAAGGGGAGGGTGGGCTCCCACAGTCCCCACAGACCCTGCAACACTGGTATAATTACAGGCAGAATGAGGGAGCCCTCCAACCCTGCCGCAGATCAGCGGGCTGCATCCCAGCAAGGACCCACCAGCAGGGCAGCTTCCGGGCTCCTACACTGTCCCACTACTGTATCTGCCCCAGGAGGGTGCCAGCCTGGGGGTGGGGCAGGGGGACAGGAGGAAGCCTCCCTGATGGGTGGAGTGAGCCAGGTGGAGCCCAGGTAGACGGGGACATGGGAGAGAGCTGGAGGGTGGACAGGAACCTGGATCAGGGGCATGTCTCAGTGGGGACAGAGGGGACGAGAGGCACCATGGCCACGAGGACAGTGCAATCAGAGGCTGCTAAGAAGTGTTGATGATTACAAGAGAGAAATGGACACACAGAGCTGTTAGTTATCAATTTAACACAAATTGTGGGGGTTGGAGGGCTTCCTTGGGAGCATTGGAAGAGAACTAATTCCCTGCATCAGGGGCCTGGCAGGCTTGGGAAGACACGCAGGACTGAACTGGAAGGAAGGAAGAGAGCTGAGTTCTCAGAAGCTGGGTCTCCTACCACTGCTGGGTCCTGACGGGGCAGGTCCTGAGCCTGGGTTCCTTTCTGGAGAGATGCGATGAGAACCCTGAACTCCCTCCCCACACTGCCCTGCCCTGGGGTTCTACAGACATGGCCCTGGAGGCACTGAGTCAGGCAGGTACCCCAGGGCAGGACAGTGTGGCCCTTCTGGATCTGCCAGCTGGACTCACAAGAGGGCCAAATCCTAGGAAAATGGGAGGGAAGAGCTGGGCTTGCTAAGGCAGCAGCTGCAAGTCTGGTGGTGGTGCTGCTGGAGGTGGAGGGGAGGCAGGCACCGAGGGGAGAAAGGAGCCGGTGGGTCTGGGGGCGCTCTCCCCTGAGGCTGGATTTCATCCCACAGGGCCCAGGGCAGTCGGCCTCCTGTGTTCCTGGGGCAACTCCTGGAAGCTTTCCACTAAAAGAAGGAGACACCGGCACTGCCACGCCCAGCGCCGTAGATGGGGTCAGGAGGCTTTCAGGAGTGGTCTTGCCGGGAGAGTTTTGCTGTGTGGGACCAGTGCCCACAAAGTGTTCACCAATCTGATCAGGGCTGCCCTGATAAGGGCCAGCTGTGCGCAGACAGGCTCGGCGAGGCCTGTCCTCTCCGGCTGCCAACAGCAGGAGTTGCTGTTACCGAATTGGGCTCCCCCACAAGCAACGAGGTGAAAAGGTGCCAGTTTGCAGAGGCTGCTTGGGGGACAGCAGAAGCAAGGTGGGCAGAATTCTAGGGGGCCCTAGAACTGTGCTCCTAGGGGCAAGATAATTGGGCAGCCATGAAGACATCTGCTAATACACAATCAGAAGAAGCCAAGGATGGACGAGCGGAAGACCTGGTGCCAGACCCAAGCAAGTTCTCAGACCCAGAGCCCCTCAAGGCAGGGCGTGGCAGGGTCCCTGTGTCTGGAGATAGAAAAGCTAGGAGGGCCAAGAGGGTCAGGGAGCTAGGTGAGCTGTGCAGGGCGGCCAGTGTGGCTGGGAGGCTGGGAGCATTCCAGAGGATGGCTTTCGACCTTGGCATAGCAGGGGTGTGTGTGCATATGTGCATGTGTGTGGGCGCACGTGTGTGTGTGTGCGAGAGAGAGAGAGACAGGGAGAGAAGTGAAGAGCTGGAGAGCTTTGCTGGGTGCCCCGCCTTTACCTCCTGATAATGCCCAGCACAGCTCATCTCTACCCCTCTGGCGGTCCCCACAGTGGGTATTCTTTCCATTTCAGAGGAGAAAGTTGAGGCTCAGGAAATCAATCAACCCCTGGAGGCTGCGCCTCTTCCAGGGCCAGGACCAGGGCCAGGGCCAGGGCCAGGCTTTGGCCTCGGGCGTGTCCATCTCTGAAGCCCACAGTTTCCCCTGCTGTCCCTGCTGGTGGTCAGACTGGACAGGCCAGTGAGCAAAATTGCTGAAACCGGGCAGCTGGACCCACGACAGACTGCCTGATCTGGCTGGCTCAGGCGCCATCTCCTGCAGCCTGCATGAGCCTAGGTGAATCACTCAGCATCTCTGGCCTTCGGGTTCCTCATCTGCAAAGTGTGCATGCAGGTTCACAGCCCCATCTGCAGTGTGAGCCCAAAATGTGCTTGAACAAACCAACCCACTTGAAATTCGCGGTGCACTCGGCCTCAGCGGATGCATTTGGGATCTCTGTCTCCCCCAGTGTGAATGTGAATGGACTTCACTGCGGAACTGTGGCTGTGTTTCGGGAGCCCCCAGCCCCACGGGCGTGTTATATGATATACACTTAGTGAGAGCACCAGACTGCTCTTCTAAACCCCAAACACTCTCATTCACTCTCCCTCTGGACTCAGGGCTCGGGTGAGGGGTCAGGGCTTCCGATGACAGCCATCCTCTGCAGGCAGAGGCGGGGCTGCTGTGGGGGTGCCTGAGTCGGGCAGGGGCAGTGCTGACTGGGTGACACGGGGGGGCTACCTGCAGAAGCGGGCAGGGAGGGTGCTGCCCTGCAAGGGAACAACAAGGAATGTTCAGCCCTGGAAGCTGCCTCAGTCCTGTCAGCTTTCCTGGGGGCTGCACCTCAGGGCAGGGAAGAGCACATCCTTGGAAACCTACGGGGCACTTCGTGCTGTTCTGGACGCTGGTGGCCCCAGCTCCTGCTCCCCTGGAGGGGGCCAGCTCCCTACCCTTCTGGGTTAAGCTGGGAGAGGTCTCTTCCCCTGGCATGCTGATGACTAGTGCAGACTGTCTCCCACGTTCCCAAGCCCCCATCCTGGAACACTGAAAAGATTGCCTGGAGGGCGAGGCCTCCCCTGCCTCCCCGTCGCAGTGGAACCTGGTGAGGGGAGATGGTGCAGGCTTTGCCTGACCCTGGGGAGATAACTCTTGGCCTTCACTGGGCTGTGGTGGGGGGCACTGTGCTGTGAGTGGAAGTGGCTTTATTTCAGCCCTGCCATCCTTGCTTCTGCCTGGAACTTAGGGAGCCTCGGTTTATCTGTGAAATGGGGTCACAGCACTTCTCTCCTATGGAGATTGTGCAGCCTGAATGAGAGCATATCAATGCCTGCCCCATGTGGGACCCTGGCAGACACAGACCTTGTTCCTCTTCCCTCCTCCTCCTCCCACCCTGGCCGTGGTCCCAGTTCCCTGAGCTTGGGTGTGTGGTGCTTGGTTCAGGTGAGCGTGTATCTGTTTTGGGGCCATTCTTGAGCTCTGAGGTGTGTGTTTAAATTCCAGGGATCAAACTGCCCTCCTTCGTATTTCCATCCCTGAAATCCCCAGCTGTTTTCTCCCTGGGAGGCTCTGGGATTGGCTGTTGCGACCGATTCCTTGCAGAGCTCGACATTTCCCCCTTTTCATAGCAGCCTCTTTGGTTGAGAGCTGTGGGACTCACACGTTCCCTAAACCTCCTGCCCCCGGGGTCTTCTCATTTCATAAATCTCAGCCTTGTTCCCTCTGGCCCGAGAGGCTGCACTGCCTCCATGGCGATCTCCTCTTGGGAGCAACGGATATGGGACACATCATCGTTCATCATGGGGACACGGGAGGCATCACAATTCCTCCTTTCAGGGAATGTGGTCAGGCCCACTGTGGCCACACATCCAGGATGGGCACACCTGTGGGTGGGCGTAGGAAGAGGCTTGGGGATCACAACCACTCCTGGCCGTGGGGACAGGTGGGTGGTGTGGCTCCCAGGTGTGGCTGAGGGTGCCTGTGTCTGGTTCTCAAGGGGCATCCGTCATGCAGGGCAACCCAAGCTGGTCCCCAGACAGCACCCATGTGTGGAGATGCAGGCTGAGAGATGCACTCAGGGCCTTGGAGCAGGCTGAGGGTGGCACCCTGCCTTGTCCTAGGCATGTGACGGGAACTGACCGTGAAGGGAATTTGCACTGTGAGCGGGGAGGGCACTGCAGGCTGAGGGGCCAGTGGCTGCAAAGGCAAGATGGTGGGACAGAGAGCAGTATGTGTCGTCAGCAGACCCCAGATCCATCAGTGACAAAGCAGGCATGGGAGCTTACCTTCCAGTGCATATGTGTTTTCATGCATGTGAGGGTGTGTGCATGTGTGCAGACAAAGCACATGAAACGTAACCAAGGCCTTCTAGAGCAAGCTGGAGAAAAGGAGGAAGGAAAAGCTGAGATGGATGAGGGGAATGTGGAGCTGAAGGTCACGGGTAAGGCTGAAGAGGGTCTGGGTAGCTCCTTGAGCAGGGAGCCCTGAGCATTTTACAGATGAGGACTCCGAGGCCCCAGTGAATCACAGTGGTAGAGCCAGGGCATGGCCTCAGGTTGTGTCCCCGCGAGTCCTGCTCTTGGCCACACTCCCTAGAAGAGGCCCCTCAGGCCCCGCACAGCGCCCCTCCACCGTTCCTGCATGGTGGGATCTACCCCTCGGGGCTCCATCCTGTAGGCCTGGTGTCTTCAGGCTCCAGAGCAGAGGGTGCTGCGGCCCTGAACTTCAGCACATGTGTCTCCCTGGTGCTCTGGATCTGAGGTGCCTGGGGAGCCTCCGGGAGGCAGATTTGAGGCTCCTGCACATTCCCAAATGGGAACCAAACACTGGAGACCTGGTTCTAGTCTCAGCCCATGCACATGCTCTTTCAGAACCATTACTAACTTCTCTAAGCCTCGGTTTTCTCATCTGAGCAATGGGGCTGGAGGCTGAGAGCTGCTTGGTTGCGGGCAGCAGACTCAAGGTGACTAAGCACCCAGCACAGCACTGGCCCTGAGCAGGCACTGGGCTGGGCCTTCAGGGGTTATCTGAAAGCAAAGGCGCTCTCTCCCTCAGCACCCAGCTCCCCCAGCCTGACTCTACGTAGAATTATTCTTCCTCTGCTTCTCTGTGGTGACATTTAATCTATGCAGGGGCTGGTGGATGTTTTATTTCTGGAGCTGGCTTTGATTTGGGGAGGGTATTGTTAGCTGTGTCCCTTGGGAGTGGATTTAAGAGCAAATATTACTTTTTCTTATCGGAGGCATCTAGGAGCCTCTTGCAGACACCTCCTTCCAGCAGAGAGTCTCGAGACTCCAGACACTGTTTGCTTGGGTCCCTGCCAGACTGGGGAGCTTGGCTCATTTTCTCCAAGTGGAAGGAAGCAGGGGGTCTAGAAAGCGCCTAGCCTGTGCCCGCTCCACCCAGACAGGAAGGGTAATCTTAGCGATGCCCATCCCTCCCTCTAGCCTCAGTTTCCCCAGTGGTAGGTGTGTGAGGGCAGATGACAAGGTTGCTCCTGGTTCAGCTGCTTGCGGGGAGCTGACCCTCGGGGAAGAGGACAAAGAGCCACACTTTCCTGCAGCTGATCTGGGGGTGGTGTGATTTGCATATTATTTGCATAAATATGCAGGCAGATTTCATAAAGGCCTTAGCTCCAGGCATTTAAGAAAATTTCAACAAATAGATTCTGGCAGAATGCCTGCCATAGTCCTGGCCCCGAAGGCAGCTTTGCTGAGGACCGTGTCTCCTGCACCCACTGACCTGGGCCCTCATCTAAGACTCAGGAGGAGGTCGGGAAGGGGTGTTAGCATCCCCTTACTTGGCTGGGCCCCAGACAGGCCTCAGGACTTCCCACAGGTAGTCCAGTGGGAGGAGGTGATTCCTGGAACCCCGGTCAGGGTGCCCCGGGGGAGCCTCCTGTCCTGGCAGACGTCCTCTGGCAGCCAAAGAGTTTAGCCCCATGCCTGCCCTGAGAGAAAGGGAGATGGGCCCTTTAATTCGAGTCAAAGCTGCTCTCCTGATCTCTCCCTTCACCCTCCCTTCCTCTCTCTCCCCTGCTCTCCTTCCAGCTTGGGGAGAGCCCTGCTTCCACTGAGGATCTGAGCCTGGTGTCTGGATTCCCCTCACCCCACCCACCACCCTGCCTTGTCAATTTTCCCCCCTAAATAGCTCTCCCACTTGGCATTGTGAAGCTGATCATACCACACCCCCGCCCTGCAAAAAAAAAAAAAAAAAAAAAAAAACCAAACCAAAAACCCAGACACTCCAGTGGCTTCTCTTTGCTCTTGGAATAGAGATGAAACTCTTTCATGTAGGTCCGCAAGGCTCCTTCCGGCGCCCGCCACCGCCACACCCCAGCTCCAGGGGCCTGTCTTCCACATGCTCCGTTCCCGTGGCTGGCATGCTGTTCCCCGTCCCTCTCCCCTGCCCAGCTGCGTCAGGCCACGTCAGAGGTGCCCCCAGGGCCTGTTCCATCCACAGAGGTGCGACGTGGGTTGGTGAGCGGCTGGGCCTGGCCCCTGCAGGACCCACCGTGGGCCAGCTGGAGGGAGCCCCTCTGGCTCCCCACATGTCCCGACAGGAACCATGCGCACGGCGGAGGCTTCCCGTCTTCGTCAGCACCGGCGGGCACTGGCTTTCAGAGGCGTTTGTTCTAACGGCTATATTTGGCTGTGTATGGCGTCCTGTTCCGATGCCGGCAACAGAACGGCCCTGCAGAGGACGCTGCTCGGAAGATGGCGAAAGCACCCAGCACGGGGGCCGTGTGGGGGAAGGAGGAGGTCTTGTGGGGGTCTCCGCCAGTCCATCAACTCCCCCTTTTCTTAGCGCCTGCATTCCATCACCCCACACCTCTGCGTTCTGGCAGAGTGGGTGAGCGTGGTCTCCCAGCCCTGCTCCAGATTCAGTCCTCCATAACACAGTCCTCACCAGGCAGCCCGAGGACCGCATCGCACTGCCCACAGGACAGAGAGGGCTCCTTGCCAGGCCAGCGACTGCGTGCTTGGTGCCTGCAGCCCTGCAGCCTTGGATCTCTCTGTCCCTTTCTTTAGAGGCAGGGTCATGCTCTGTTGCCCAGGCTGGAATGCAGTGGTTCAACCATAGCTCACTGCAGCCTCAAACTCGTGCACTTCTGAGTAGCTGGGACCATAGGCATGAGCCACCAAACCCAGATAATTAAACAAAAAAATTTTTTTAATAGAGACAGAGTCTCACCGGCTTGTGCAGACTGGTCTTAAACTCCTGGCCTCAAGGGTTCCTCCCGCCTCGGCCTCCCAAAGTGTTGGGATTCCCGGAGTGAGCCACCATGCCTGGCCTCCTATTTCTTGAGCACATCACGCTGTCTCCCACATGGGGCTCTGCACAGGCGGTTCCCTCAGCCTGGGAGGCTCCTCCCTACCCATCTCCGCCTCCTAATTCAGGCCTGATCTGCCCCAGGTGCTCGGTGCCCCCCTCGGGTCCCTGCCTGTTTCCTCACTTGCCTGGCCATCTGCTAGTTCCATTGACCTTGTCTCCTAGCTGCAGGCGGCCTGACCGAAGGCACCACCTCACAGGTGGCAGCCTCCACACGTGACGTCGCTATTCCTGACGCAGAGCTGACACTTCTCACACCTTCTGCAGACTGGGGCCTCTCCTCTGAGGCTGGAGGACTCAGCACCTCCCTCTTCTTCCCCCTGGGCTTGAGCCTCTTCCATCCCTACAGCAGGAGCTCTCACTGGCCCCACTGGGCGGGCAGGCAGGCAGGGGAAAGGCCAGAGTCTGAGAACGCAGCCCAGGTCCGCTGTCCCCACCATGCCCTTGAACCTTGCCCTTGGCTCCTGGTTGGGTTTGGCCGTGGGAGGCCCTGGCAGGAGATTGGGGGTGAGAGGAGAGAGAGGTCTGCAGTTTCTCCCCGAGGCCATCCCAGCTGCAGTTATTCAGCAGTGGGCTACTCCAGCTGAGGCCAGCCCCTGCCACCCCTGCCCTCTGGCCCTGGTGGAGCCTCAGCACCTGCTCTCCCACCCAGCCCCTGTGCCACATGTGGGTCCTGGCTCCTCCCACTGCCAGTCTCTGGGTAACTCGGTGTCTCTTGCTGGGGTCCTTAGCTCTGCCCCTCCTCTGTGAGGCCCCTCCCTTAGACTCTCCTCAGTGACCTTTGATTGTGTCCTGTCGCTCCCACCAGGACCCTGGCCCAGGTGCCCACCACATGGCTGTGCCACCCTGGGGGTTCCTCCCTCTCTGAGCCTGCAGCCTGGAGCTGGGTTTCTGGAAGCTTCCTCTGTCCCCCTCCTTGGGCACTCTGGGATGAGGCCTGGCTGTCAGGGGTGGGGGGCCGCTCCCCCATGGTCAGCTCTGGGCTGAGAAAGCTTTCCCCTGGGCAGAGTAGGGGGTCTTAGGAAATGAGCGGTGAGGTCACTGTGAGAAGAGGCAGGCTGGGTGGGCTGGGGTACCCGAGCCTTGGGGGACTCCACTGGAATGATCACACTGTCCCCTCCTCTGGATGTCCCGTTTCTGGATGTCTTATTCTGTGTGAGGTCAGCCTTCCAGGTCAAACATGCAAACCTTTGGGGGCTGTTGGGGAGCAGAGTGTGGCCTGGCCTGGGGTCTCAGCCTGGGTTCCAGCCTTCAAACCCCAGGACATGCTGCCATGCAGTGCAGGGAGGTCCTCTGACTGTTTCTGAACCTCGTTCTTTGCCAGCTCACGGGGAGGTGCTCACAGTGAGAGGGGTCACTCCTGGGGAGGGCGGGTGGTCAAGATCAAAGGTAGGGGTTGGCAAACCTTTTCTGGAAAGGCCAGATAGTAAATATTTCAGGCTTCATGGCTCACATGGTCTCTGTTGCAACCGCTCTCCTCTGCTGTTGAGGTGCAAAAGCAGTCACAGTCAACATAGAAATCAGTATGCCTGTTTCAGTAAAGCTTTATTTATACAGACAGTGGGCTGGATTAGATTGGCAGGTGATGGAATGCTGACCCCCTGGTCCAAGGGCAAGAAAATCCCTTTGTGGACACTCAGATCCTGGAGAAATGAACATCATCATTAGGCAGTCTGGCCCTGACTTGTCAGCAGCACTGACTGGGAGGGCTTCCTAGAGGAGGTGATTCCTGAGGTTGCTTTGAAATAGGAGGTGTCACCTAGAGGCTGGAGGGGGAATGGGATCCCAGTTGAGGAACTTTTCTCTGTTGAAGGAGGAGTGGTGGCAGAGGGGTAGGGGCTGCAATTTGTACCCTTGAGAGTGAGCAGCCTGTCACATCCCCACAACCGTGATAAATGCCCTTGAGCCTCCAGCGTGGGCCCACATGCTCCTGAGTGATGGTGATTTATGGTGGCTGAGATTTTTCTTAAGCAAGTGGTTTTTGGAGAAAAAAGAAAGGTCACAGCACGTCAGGCCTTACACATCTGACCTTGTTCTCCACCAGTTGCAGATTCCCTGTGAATGCAGCAGAGCCCAACGAGGGTGTTGGCTGCCAGGGGACGGACATTAATGTCAAATAAACAAAGGCAGGGAAGGCATACCTGGCTGAGCAGGGGACGCCATTGTTATTACTCAGGGGGCTGGCTACAGGGGCGGGCCTGTGAGGGTGGCTGCCAGTGGAGATGAGAAATCTCAGGCTAAGCTGGAGGAAGTCCCTGTGCTGGGGCTCTGGGGCACAGGTGGGGAAAAGGCAGGGGAGGCTGGCTGGCCTGAGGGAGGAGGGCAGCCTGACCTGGCGTCTGCTGGTGGTGGAGGCTTGGTCCTGGTCCTGGTCCTGGCTGCAGCTGGGCACCCTCTACATGCAGGTGTGAGCAGGCCTGCTCTACTCCGTCTGGGCTGTGTGGCTCTGGGCAGCTGGCACACCCTCTCTGGGCCTCCTATTCCTCAACCATCTACCCTTCACTGCTACTGGAAGTTCACTGCTATAGAAGGTCAGAGAATAACACAGCTGGACCTCAGATCCCTGTCCCTGAGACCCCTGCAGCAGTGACCCCTGGCCCAAAGACCCCTGCAGCAGTGACCGCTGGCCCTGAGACCCTTGGCCCCGTTGCTTGCCCTTGGCCCCTCCCTCCCGAGGTGGAGCCCAGAGCCGGGACCTGGCTGCGGGTTGCCCTGGGTGACCTGGCCTCTGTGTCTGTTTCCTTGGCTACAGCGTGGGGTTGTGACGTCCTTGCCCTGGTAGGCTGTGAGTATGAGACGAGCTCATGCATGCCTGGAGCCCAGCACGCACATACATGCTAGCTGGTTAGCTGTTGTTTTTACAGAAGAACATGTTTTCATTTAATGACTTGGTGAAGATGAGAACTTTAATTCTTCAGAGCATACATGCGCTGAGTGTCCTTCTGAAAAAAGGGCTGCTGCCTGAATTATTCGGGTCTGTGTGGGTACAAACACAGTATTTCTCTGGCTTTCCCTACCCTCCTTCCGAGGTAGGAGACAGGACCAAACTGAGGACTAGCTAAAACAGGGAGGGGGCACAAGCTGCCTTTCATGAGACACACCCACCAGTGTGCCTGTCGGTTTACCATTGCCATGGCAACGCCTGGGCGTGCCCGCCCCTTTCCATGGCAATGATCCGACGACCCAAAGTTCTTACCCTTTTGCTAGAAGTTTCTGCATACACCATCCCTTAATCTGCATGCAATTAAAAGTGGGCATAAATGTGACAGCTGAGCTGCCCTGAGCTGCTGCTCTCTGCCTTCGGGGAGTCCTGCTTTGCAGGAGCTGACACGGGGCTACAACCTGAGCTGCTGCCTCAATAAAACTCTCCCTTCTACCTCTGGCTGGCCCTTGAATTCTTTCCTGGGTGAAGCCAAGAACCCTTGCTGGCTAAGCCCCACTTTGGGCTAACTTGCCTTGGGTCACTTCCACCACCAACACAGAAATAACCTGTGCAGACAAACAGCCTGTAATTACTTGTTGCTTGTCTCTAAGATGTCATACAATGTTACTGTATGTATGTGTGCAGATATTACGTAACATTATCTACATATACACACTTACCTTCTTCATGGGGTATTTTGATACCTAGCTCATGTTGGCATTTATACTGAAGGTAGGGAGGAGAGAGAGGAGGAGGAGGGAGGAGGGGAGAGAGAATGACCGAGCACAGGAGTTGGAGCGTGAGTGAGGGCTAGAGCCTGAGTGAGGGAGGTGCTTGGGAACATGGTGCCTTTCCCATGTGTGGTACGCTGTGTTAAGATTGCTCCTTAACACCCAGGAGGAGTGAGAGGAAACTCCAGGGCATTAATGGTGGAGGCGATGTGGGAACATGGCCCTGGTGTTGCCTTGTAGATCTCCCTGCCTACAGGGTCCTGTGAAGGGTGGGGGGCAGCTAGAGGGCAGCTTGGGAGCTCCTGCCCTCCTGGGCTGGTTGGTGGACAGGTTGTGTGGGGAGGCCACAATGGGCCCACCAAGGGAATTTCAGAGGCAGTCAGGTTACTCACCCCCGTTCTGAATGGTGGCTTGCTGGAGGGCAAGCCCCCTCAGGGTGACTGTTAATTAACTCCTGAAAGAATCATCCATGGCATAGCCTTTCATTCCTGGAGTCTCAGTCCCAGTGGGTGGGTTTGGAGCCTTAGGGAACAAGGGACAAGATCACAGTGAGATGGAGGAGAACCTAAGCACCTTGCCACTTTACACACACAAGGTGCAGCTGGGGCATCAGAGGCTCCCAGCTCCCAGGTGTGAAGTAGAGACATTATCTCTGCCTTCTCATCCCCTCCGACCCCCCACCCTCTGGGAAAACAGATCGATCCCTCTCTCAGTCCCACTGTGCCTTTGGTTCCCCCATTCTCACCATTTTCAGTGAATAAAACCCTGAGTCTTTAAGGCGACAGTGCCCCTGGAGGTCCCCAGTCCTGGCATAATGCCTGGCATAGCGCAGGCTCTCAACATGAGTCCTTGGAGAAGGAAAAGAGACACAAGAGATGATGGGGAGGGTCCTTGGCCTCCTCTGCGGAGGCTATAGGAATGTGCATGGTTTCTTTCCCCCACCAAGCCCAGCACACAGCAGGTCCCCAATAAAGGCGTGTGTGGGAAATAAAAAAGTTCCTCTTCAAAGTTTCCTTTCTTGTTTAAAAAAATCATAAGTGTTAGAAATTGTAGTTTGTTTTAAACACCTTCTTCAAAGCCATCTTGCTTTTTGCTAGTAGCTCTTTGTTAAGCCCTGTCCTATGTAGCTGTGAGACATGCTCAAGGGCACATAGCACATTCTATGTCCTTGTACTTTAACAGAGATACCTGTGCTGGACGTGCTCACAGGCATGTCCCAGCTCGCAGCCTGTGCCCCTTCCTTATTTGGACTTCCTTTTGTTCTCCATTGCTTTTCCCTGTTTAGAAAAGTTTTAAGTTGTTAGCCAATCAGGTTTTAGTTTAGATTGTGAGGTCTGGCTCCAACCAATGGGGATCAGACATAGCAGTAAGGATGACCCCAAATGCATAAGGGATAAATATGTCTACATTTTCTTTGTTTGTTGTACTCTTTTGGCAAGATTGCTAAAGGGGGTTCCTTTTCTGCAGGAAGTAAAAATTACTTTGCTGAGAGATCTTTTGTCCCAGTACTTTTCTTTGTGGCTCCGAAAATTTGCAAATAACAGCTTGTCAGTGTGAGCTGGTGATGTGGCTGGATGGTTCTGACCTCTTTCTTCAAACAGAGAGGGTGGGGGTTTTCCCCAGGTCAGGCAGCTAGGATGAGCAGAGTCTCCGGGGTTCCAAGCTCACATCCCCTCAGGCTAGGGGCTGGGTTGACCCTCCCAGGTCCAGGGCCTTCACAGCTTTCTTTCCTCTTTGGTGGGTCTGAGGCACCTTCTCCAGGGGAGTTGGGCACAGTGGTCTCTGTGAAAGTCCCACTCAGGCCAGGAGAAACCAGCTGCTCTCAATACCTGGATTTGGGTTTTTGGAGAGGAAGCAAGTATTATGGAAAGAGAGGGGACCCTGTGGCTACTCGGGCCTGGGTGGTTCAAGTCTTAGTTCTCTCCCTTAAGTGCTGGGTGTCCTTGGGCAGGTATGCTTGCCTTTCTGAGCCTCAGTTTTCTTCTCCCCATAAAAACGCTCACACAGGATGCTGGGATGTTTAGAGGAGACAGCCACAGACTCCCTGTGCCTCTGCTGCAGATGAGGATGCTGGTCTTTGGATCTTGGACCCACTTGGATAATCCACAACAATTTCCTCATCTCCAGATCCTGAAATTAATCACATCTGCAAAGACCCCTTTTCCAAATGAGGTTTCTCACAGGCTCCAGGGTTAGGGTTTTGCTGTATCTTTTTTCAGGGCCACCCTTCAGTCCTCCTTCCGAGGGAGACATATCTGCATCCAGCCACCTTTTCCTGTCCATGAGGGTGAGTGGGGCAGAGACTCAAGGGGTCTGGGCTCCCTTAACGCTGGGCAGAGACCCCAGGAAGGGTCAAGAGTCTGGAAGGAGCAGCCTTTGCTGGGCCCCAAGAGGAACGGGATGAGTCCCAGGTGAGGCTCAGAGACAGTGTGGGCTGGGTCTCGGTGAACGAGGCCAGAGGTGGCTGGAGAAGAGAAAACCCAGTGTCCAAATCCCAGCTCGCTGTGACCACGGCACAACCCTTGATCTCAAAACCACAGCGGCCCCGTTAAAAAAGGGTGCCTAATACTGTCTTCCTGTAAGGGTGCGGTGAGGGCTGGTGAGATCGATCACTCACTGTGTTAACTTTTTATTTTATCGTTTCTTATGTTGCTGGATCCCCATCTCATTCTGAAGAAGCGGAAGGCATGTGGCAATGCACAGAGCCTGAGGGCCACGGCTGTCATTAATACTGGGGCCTCCACTTTTCCCTCCAGAAGGCTCCCCTTTCCCCGAGAGCTGCTGGCCTCTGTGTCTAAGGCCCTCGGGGACAGGCAGGCAGGTCCCTGACCTCATGGCTCTGTGCATGGCGGTTTAGGGGTGTCCTCTGCTTGGGGAGGGCTCGGGGTGTCCTGCTGGGGTGACAATCTTGCGGGGGTCTAGGGCAGGCCCTGGCTGTCCTTCCTGGGGAGGGCAGGGTCTTTCCTGAATGCCTCCATCTCCTTGAGGCATTCAGAGGCCAGAGGCCAGGCTGGAGGTTGCTTGGATCTTGCTTCCCCAGCCTGATCATGGCAGGTGCCCCCGTGGCAGGGATGAGTTGGCAGTGCTGTGCACAGGCAGGTGGGCAGGGGACCTCAAACCCACTCAGAAAGGCCACCGGAGGGTCTGGAGCGAGGACAGTGCAGAGGCGCTGGGCCCTTGTCTGTGTGCTCTGTGGGGCACCTGAGTGAAATGGTGAAGAGCTGTGGGCAGCCAGGCGGCAGGAGAGCCCAGGCCTGCGTCCTGAGGCTCGAGGGAGTGAGTGAGTGGGGATCTGCGGGCAGCCAGTCCTGACCCAGAGCTTCCACAGGCTCGCCCCAGGGCTGCCCTGCTGCCTGCACTCAGGGCGCCCTAGGTGCCTGGTGGCTGTGGCCAGTGTGGGTTTGAAGGATACTGATGCCAGCCCTGCCCTCTGGAATTACATCCTCATGGGGTTAGAGAGGTAACAAGCCTGAGTCATGTGGCCAGAAGGGCCTGGAGAAAGCCAGAGCCCAACGGCTCAGGGATGCTGGGGCAGTTTCTAGGAGGTGGGCAGGAGAGGCCTCCCTCACTAGGGTCCTTTGACCAAGTGGGGTGAGGGATGCCCTGGAGGGGAGCAGAAGGGACGTGACCAGGGCACCTCAGGGCTTCGAGCAGGGGCGGCAGAACTGCGTGTGTTCAGATCCTTCTCCACCCTCTCCTCACCCGTGGGTGGGCGGCCCCGTCCCTAAGCCATGGAGTCATCCTCTATAAGTGGGTCCACGGAGGCCTGGCTTACCTGGATCTGATCACAGCAGTGACATTTCTCGGTACACAGGGCTTTTCACTGTTCCTTCATCATGATAACTGTAATGCCAGCCGTCTGCTCTGCCACTGCCTCAAGATGAGATTGCAGCTTCTGAGCACTGGATGCCCGGGATCTGGATCCAAGCCCCTCTCCACCTCTTTCCCAGCAGCAGTGGAGGCTGGAGGCTCATTTGGGTTCCTCCCTGGCTGAGCACTGGTTCCTGTCCTGATCCCTCCTGCCCAAACCTCCTCTTCCCTATAGGCCCCACAGAGTCATGGGGCTGGAGATGGAGTGGGCAGAGGCAAAGACACAGCTGATAATTTTCCGGATATTTCTTAATTTCAATATTTATTCACCTCCTGCTGGGAGGCTGTGGGCATCAGGGTGGGCAGTGACCTCAGCAAAGGCCTCAGAAGCTTCTGGAAGGGCACCTAGGATTGCATGTGTTTCTGCATGGGAGCTGATGCTTGTCTTAAAGCGGGTCAAGTGGGCCCAGGCTCCCTCATGTCTGAGTGCTGGTGAGCTGCAGATACGAGGGGTTTCTAGGCTGGGGTCCGGTTCCTCTGCTTCCTGGTATTGCACGATGATGGGGGTCCATGGGGAGCTGAGACACAGAAAGGCTGGCAGGATTGCTGAGGTCTGCCTGGTCTCCAGCCTCTCAGCGCACAGGTAGATCCAAAAACAAGGAGGGGCCTGTGAGCTGGTTTGGTCCAACCTTGGTTTCTGCCAAGGAGACATTTTAGCCCTACAAGACTTTAGCTCAGAGAGGGGGAGGCAATTGCTTAAGTCCCCTGGACAGGTGGCTGCAGGGCTAGGCCATGGGCTGGGGTCTCATCCTCCAGGGCTCTGCTCTTTCCTGAGTCACTTGTGGAATCCACATGGCAGGCTTCCGTCCTTTCCTGAGGGTGTCCAGGCTTCATCTCTGCTTCCACTTCCAGGTAGGGGCAGAGACACCTTTGTGAAGCTCCCTGGCCCTTAGCGAAGACAGAGGAAAAAAGAGAAGGTTGATGAGGTGTAGTGACTGTCAGCCCAAGAGAGGGAGGAAGGAAGAGGTTACGCGTTCATCCTGAAGAGCTGGGGGAGCCGAGGTGTCAGGGTGCTCAGGGCCACTCCTGGGGCCTCCCTGACTCCCCCTCTGTTGCTCTTCTCCCTTTCCCACCTGCAGCTTCAGAGGCACAGGAGCTATGCAAGGTTTCTTTTCTCTTCGGTTTTGTTGTGCCCAGTTGGGGTGAGTGAGGATTCGGTTTGCTGATTTCGTAAGCTGTGCGTGTCTTCCTGGGGGACTTGGAGACCAGAGTGCACCCACATCAGAGGGCCCGGAGCTGTGAGCAGTGGCCCTGGGTGCTGAGTTCCTGGTTCCAGGGGCTCAGGCGGCAGCTGCCAGGTCCTGCCCGCTTCGGTTTGCCCACCCTGAGTGTGTAGTCTGGGACAAGACAGCAGGTGCCGCCTCGCTATAAAAATGTCTAAACAGACCGACTGCACATCCCAGAATTAAGTTTAAAGCTGCAGCTATTGATGTTTTCAAAAAATAGCGTTTACTAAGAGGCAGGAAGATGTTTTGCCCAGTAGGCGCCTTTTCCATTTTTTGGGTGTATTTTATTGATTTCTGTGCTGAAATAGTGCTTTTGATGTTTTAAAATAGAATCCTAGGCGGAGATATCCCAGGCTCGGGATTTAAGTGGAAATGGACATGGCTCTTCATAAACGCACCTTTAAAACAAAGAGCTCCGGCGCTGGCTTCCTGGGCCGGCTCCCACGTCTTATATGCCCTCCGCTCTGCAGCCCCCCGCCCCCATCCAGCCTTTTGGGCTTAAAAAAAGCCACCGGACGACTGCTATAGCTGCTTTACGGTTCTGCCATGGATGATTTTCTCTTCTCCACTGCTAGAAGGGGTGGGAGACAGCAGCGCCACAGGTCAAACTCGGAGTCGCCTGCGCAGACCTCGGGCTAAGCTGCTGCCCTCAGCCTCAGGGCCCAGTGCCCGAGGCCATCCAGGCCCAGTGCCAGGTGCTGGTTCCTTCCTCCCTCTCACTGGGCAGCCCCTGCTTCAGCCCCGCAGGCCCCTGGGACTGTAGGAAAACTTTACGAGGTCTCTAGTCTTTGGGAAGACAGCCTAGAAAAGGGAAATTCGATACAGGATGCAGTCTTGTCCCGGGGCAGTGGCTGGGCTCTCTGAGGCTGGGCTTCCTTCCCTCGAGTCCCACACACACCCCTGCCCTGCCGGCAGTATTGGCTGCTGCTGGGGGCAAGTCGTGGTGGGAATGAGACAGAGGCCCTGGTGGTGTCTCACCCACAGCTCCTGCCTCTGCTGTGCTCCTCCCTGGCCTGTGCGGTGGTGGGACACTAAGGTTTGTGTTCCTCCAATATTTCCATAGGGAAATCCTGACCCCCAGGGCGATGGGATGGGCAGGTGGGGCCTGTGGGGGTGGCGAGGTCCTGAGGGTGGAATCTCATGATGGATCAGCGCCCTTCTACAGCGAGACTCCCGAGAGATGTCTCGCCCTGTCGACCACGTGAGGCTACAGCAGAAAGACGGTCATCTCTGGACCAGGAGGCAGCCCTCACCAGAGGCCAAGTCTGCTGGCACCTTGATCTTAGACTTCCAGCTCCAGAACTGTGCAAAGTAACTTTCTCTTGTTGATAAGCTTGCTTCCCTTCCCACGGTTGTCCAGGCTCCTTATCTGCCCCCAATCCCAGGCAGGCTGCCTGGCTTTGACACTCTGTTATGGCAGCCTCTGTGGGCTCAGACACCAGGCCTTTGGGGTCCAGCCTGCAGGAGATGTGGCCCGAGTTCGTGTCATAGGAGAGGAGGCACTTTGTTGCTGTCAGCTGTGTGGCTGTTGTTCCACGTCCCCAGAGACCTCCGTCGGGCTCAGTCCCTGCCTGACGTTGGTACAAAGTGGCTTCCACATGACCAAGGGCTGGTTTTCAGCCCTTGGGGGCACTGCTGGCACCCAGGGTGTGAGCCCTGCCTAAGGGTGGGCTCCCGTGTTGGCTGGATGAGAGGGGCTGAGGGGAATTTGTCCACTGGGCATCTGGGGACACAAGGGCCGCACCCCACATCCAGGGGCTGCAGGAACTGGCGCCGTAGGGCAGGGACAGCTAGGTGGCCAGGGCTGTGGGAGCTGCATGAGGAGCAGGGACCAGGGCTGGTGTCCTCTGATCCACCTTCACTGCCGGGAGCTCCCGCTGCAGGCCTGGGGAAGTGAGGATGATCATGGCCGTAGTGTAATGTGTGTGTCTGAGCAGTATTTTTCCCGCTAGGACGGGGATGCTAGGATTTTTCCTGCATTTCCCCATCTGACCCTCTGGAAGTTCTGGTGGCAGGTACCTCTCCATTGTCCAGGTGAACACAGGTGGAGCAGGGAGAGTGATCTGCAGCTCTGAGGTTCATCAGCTCCAAAGTGGCAGAACTGTGAGCTGAAGCCAGAGCACCTAGTGCCAGGCGTCTCCCGGCAGCTTCCATGGGCCACCACCTGCTGGGACGGTGCAGCAGGGGTGGGGGCTGGGGGCAAGCCGGGCTGTGCTGGGGGGTTGTAGGGAGGTGGTGGTGGAGTTAATAGAGCCTGTGGGGCTCCAGTTTCCTTCCCAAGGCGGGGCTACCCTGGAGGAGGCCAGAGTGAGGGATGGAAAGGGCCCTCGGGCAGCGGCTTGTACCAACCGGCCACAGCATGGGGTCCGTCAGTCACTGCAGTATTTCTTAGGCACCTATAGAATCCGATGCCTAGGAGTGACGGCCGGGGGCCCTGCCCTGCTGCCCCCACCAGCAGGCCAGTTTCTCCGGCTCTAATGCGCTGATAGTGTCATTAGCCTCAGCAGCTGGGACTACATTTTCTGAGCAGATGCCAGTGAAAAGTTAGTTGTTCCAGTGTTGTAAATTATGTCAATTCTTCTGTTTTTATTTAAAATGTCCCTGCCTTCCCCTACCAGCTCCTTTTCTTCTAGCCGAAGGCCAGGGTAGGTGTTTTCAAGGCATGACTGTGATGGCCAGGATCCTTGGTGGCTCCTGATGGGCAGCCACGGGTCCCCAGGTTGCCAGTGGCTCTGAGTCCAGCGTGAGGGGCTGGAGGCCAGGCCGGGCTCTGAGAGGGGTCTAAGCCGGAACCGCATCATCCTGCAAGGAGCAGCCGAGATGCCGAGCGGACGCTGGCCAGTCTCTGTGCAGCTTTGCCAGGCTTCAGAGCAAGGGTCAGTCTATCTTGAATTCACTCAATAACATGAATGATTAACTCATGACAACTGTAATTTTCAAATATGAAAGAGTTTTGTGATGGTGCTCAGGGTCACGGTGTGAACAGAGCCCCCGGTGGGTCCTGGACACCTGGCCCCACCCCTCTCAGCCCAGGACCCTGGCAGTGCCCGCCTCCCTCTGCTCCTGCCCTGGGCCAGGTTCTGCCTCCGCAGAACAGAAGAGGTGGCCCAGGTGAGCACAGGGACCCGGCATTGAGATGTGCCAAGACTGTTCTGGTGCCCACAGGACCTGTCTGACTCTCCCCAGATATCATTCATTTGATGCCTCAACATGGTGCCAAGTCACATCACTGTCCTTGTGACATTGAACAGTGTCTCCAAATCTGGCCCTGCCTCCTGGCCATGTGGCCTTGGCAAGCTCCTTCACCACTCTGACCTTTTGTTTCTTCTTCCATAGGTTGAACCTACACAGCTGACCTCATGGTTGGCATGTGGCTTGGTCTTGTGACTGGCTCTGTGGGGCACGTGGTGCCCTGTGCACACATGCCCACCTGGCCATGTTGGGCCCTCTAGGTACAGCTGACTTTGGAATAGGAGCCAGAGCCTGAACTGTCCCGGGGCCCAACGTCATCGGTGATCCCGTACTTGGAGAATGTTCTCTGGCAGGCAGCAGGCGGGGAAGATAGGTTGGAACTGGAGGAGGAGGCAGTGTGTGTGGCTGCCTGGCCGGTGGAGGGTCACTCAAGGAGGAGTGGGGGGCCCTGGGGCAGAGAGCAGCCTCTGCAGATGCCAGCAAGAAACAGACGTCAGCCCTGCAACAAGGACCCGGATTCTGCCAGTGCCTGAGCCTGGGCGGAGATTCCTCCCCGGAGCCTCCAGGTTGGAGTCCAGCCCCACCACACCTTGATTTTGGCCCATGGGACCCTGAGCAGAGAGTCCAGCTGAACCCACATGGCGAGAAAGACCTGAGCTAAAAAGGGATTTGTTTTACGACACGAAGTGTAGGGCCATCTGTTACACAGAATAGAAAACCACTGCAGGACCCATGTGGGTGAAGACACTGGGTTTGGGCTTGGACGTGCTGAGCTTGGGGCCTTTAGGACTTCTGGGTGGGGGCTCCGGAAGTTGGATGCCCATCCATGGTGCCCTGCAGGGACCGAGGTGCTCATCAGAGGGTGGCCCCAGAGAGGCCGAGCATGTGGCAGCAGAAAAATCACTTACTGTCTAGACCCACGAGGATGAGGCACCAGAACGTTGGCAGAGGCCCTTCCTAGCCTAAGGCACCGCTGCATGCACCAACCAGTGGCTGCCATCACCGGCCTCACTCCAAGTCCAGCTCCTGTGGCAGGATGTTCAGCTCTGCGGAGGGGCCCAGGTGGGGGCCTGGGGCTGAATCCAACAGACGCTTCCCTGTCTCCTTGTGCTCTCAGGGGACAGGCAGGGGTCCCAATGGCATCTGTCTCTCTTCCCGAATCCCTATCCTGCTGGCACACAGTAGGGCCCCTCATGCTCCTGATGTCACATGCTGGCTGCTCGCTGCCTTCAGAGACCCCATCCTCTTACTCCAGCGGCCCCAGCAAGGGATGCCATCTTCACAGGAACTTCAAGAGCAAAGTTTGTGAATTGGTTGCTTTGAGCCCAGGAGCTGTGACTTGCCTATGCCTGGCCTGGTTCCTAAATTCCAGGAATTCCTCCTAATCCCCAAGCCCACTCCTCAGCCCCCATCATCGCTGCTTCCTTTTCAGATTGGATTCAACTCAGCCACAAAATAGACCAGGGCTGCCGGATCCCTGCTGCTCAGAACATGAGATTTTCTCCCTGGCAGTGGGAGGCCTGACATCTTATTAAAAGCAGAGCAAATGGGGTTGTTGGAGAGGTAACTGCAGGCTCTGAGAGATTTGCGCTCCTGGGCAGCGACTTTAGCCTTCCTGGTGGGCGCCCCGCAGCCCAGCCGCAAGAGAGGGCGGCTTCTCTGTCACAGGGAAGGCATCCCACCAGTGTAGAGGTGTCGTGGAAGGCTGAGCAGGGAGAGGCACTGTCAGCGGCCTCTGGGGGGGCTCACCCTGCTGGAGGGCGGTGAGGAGAGAGAGGGGGGCCTGTGAGAACTGCTGGGTGTGGTCCCCAACACCCCATCCTTGCTGTCCCCAGCTGGAGCCCCCCAGCCTGCACTTGCTCAGTGCTGGCCAGGCTGAGAGCTGTGGCTCAGCCCTGCGGGTCCTACATCAGCCTTGGTGCTGCCACAGGCCCCACCCATAACTGGGCACCTTCAGCTGCTGCCTGGGGCCATGGCATTGCTGCCACCCTCCCAGTGTTGGGTCAGCCCCACCATGGGCCTCTCCACTCTGTGGCTCTGTCTGGGCTGGAGAGGCCCAGCCTCACTTACCACTCCAGCAGGGGCCAGGGGAGGGCCGGAGGGCTGCAGCTTTTGGAGGCTCTGGGGACACTTGTGGGGAGGATGGAGAGAGGTGGAGGGGACGGAGCTAGTGTCTGGGGTGCAGAGCCTGGCCCCTGATGTACTGGCCTCACTCCTTCCCTTCCAAGCTCCTCCTGCTGCGTGTCGGTGGTGAACAGTGAGCAGGGAGAGGTCAGACATCACCACGGTGAGCAACGCCGGTGCCCACACCTGGGGCCACAGGCTAACTGAGGAACCGAGGGGCTGGCTGTGCCTGGGGTTCAGGACGGCATCCCTGCTCCCAGCCAGCTCTCAGCCTCACCGCAGCTGGGTTCTGGCATCTGACTCTTCATCTGCTGAGCCCAACAGGTAGTAACTGAGTACCTGGTATGTGCCTGGTGATGGAGGAGAGGGAGAGGCTGAGCTGTGAGCAGGCTGTCTCCAGCTGAGCATGGGGCAGCCCAGCCTACTCAGCAGCCAGGGGGCAAGGAGCTCAGTGTGGCGGCCCCAACCTTTTTGGCACCAGGGACCAGTTTTATGGAAGATGTTTTTCCACGGACGGGGTGGGGGATGGTTTTGGGATTAGACTGTTGCACGTTAGATTATCAGGCACTGGAGTCTCACAAGGAGCACGCAACCTAGATCCCTCGTACACAAAGCTGAGCTTCCGTGAGAGTTGAATGCGGCTGATCTGGTGGGATGTGGCGCTTGGGCAGGAATGCTTGCTCTGCCATTGCTCACCCCCTGCTGTGCGGCCGGGTTCCTAACAGGCCACCGACAGCTCCAGGCCTGTGGCTTGGGGGCTGGGGACCCCTGGTAGAAGGGACAGCTCGCCCCATGGGCAGGCTGTGGGGAGCATAGCCATCCTGTGAGTGGCCTAGAATTAGTCACGATCAGCCTAGTGCACCTTCTAGAGGTGCCAGGTAAAATGAGGGATGCTCAGTCACGTTAGAATTTCAGATAATTAATGAATATTTTTTGAGCATAAGTATATCCCATCCAGAATTTGGGACATACTTATACTAAATAATGCATTGTTTTTCTGAAATTAAAAAATAAAAATTCCTGTAATTTTGGTTGATGAATCTTGGGGGAAACTCAGAGAAGTGGCTTTCCCTCCCCTGACCCACAGACCAGGCAGGAGAGCAGGCTGGGAGGAGAATGGGGATCTCAGCTGGGACCTGGGAGTTTGGTGGCCATGCTTAATGAGCGTTGTGTTCACAACGTCTGTAGTTCCTTGGCCGGGGCTGGGGGTCTGGGCCCATACTGCATGGGTAGCCCCACAGAGAAGTTCATAATAAGACCGCAGCATCTTTGCAGCAGAACGGATGGATGCATTTTCCATATGATTTCGCGGAGCCTCTTCTCCATGTTCTTCTAGGAATCGAATAACTCTAAATGTGTTTGGTCACTTGACTTGGCCAAGTGTTGCTTCCTGTCTCGAACGGAGCCTTGCTATCTTGACACCACAGGCCTGGGTGACCTCAGCTGTCGCTCGGTTGCCCTGTGTGCTCCCTGCATCCCGGATGAAAGAAGGCACCTGCTGGATCTGGTGGTCAAGGTGGGGTATGCACAGGCAGAGGGGACGATATGCCTCCCGTGAGCCATGTGGCCGTGGGCTACTGGCTACTGCTTTCTGGGCCTCCTTTCCATATCCTCGGGTCATGGGAACCCTTCCTCTTGTAAGCACTTGGGTGAGGTCACTGTCCTCAGCCACATGCTGCAGGATCTGAGACAGATTGAAGTTTGTCTGGTTGAGCCAGCAATCTCAGGCCTTCTTTCTTGGAGCAGGGAAAGGGAAGGTGTTATATTTTAATCAAATCAGTTTGAGATCCCAAAGTCTAATCAAGAACCAAATAGCTGTTTTAGAGGCGCAGGTTGAGAGGCCGAGATGACCCAACATCAGAGAGTTCAGGGAGGAGTGACAGGAAAGGCCTCTGGCTCCTGGCCCCCGGGGCTGTTTTCATCATGGCAGCTGCTCTCCTCCTCCTTGGAGGCTCAGAGGATCTGTGAGCTCTCCACTGTGACCATGGTCCAGACGGGTGGACAAGGACAGAGGATGGGAGGATTCAACCTTTCTAGGAAACAGCTGGTGTCAGTCAGGAGCAGGGGATGATCAGAGAGAAGCTGTCCAGTGGGGCAGGCTCAGCTTAGCTTTGAGTGTGCCTGGAGAGGAGGCCCAGCTCCTGACTACACTGGCTTCCAGGCCCTGGGGTCGGACAGGCCTGCAAGGCCCATGGAATGTGTTGGAAGTCCTCCAGGGGCTCCAGGGAGGGCAGAGAATCGGGAGGACATTGTACGAGGACCTCCAGGTTTTCAAAATGGATTGTCATGGTTTCCAACAATCTTGAGGTGGGGGAAAGAGATTCCTCATCGTTTTGTAGTGAATCCTGTAGACTAATGATCAATGACTTTATCAAACTGAATGCTTGCTGTTCCACTGTGGGTTAAGTAGTTCCTGATGAATTCATTTCTTCTGTTACTACGCCCTGAGTTGTAAGAAACTCTTCAGGTGGCTGGAAGCAAACATTGGAAATGCACACCTCTGTGCATTTCCAACTCCAGCTGCGATCCCAGGTAGGTGAGATGGGGGCACCTCCTGCAGAATCAGGTGCAATCCACCCTGGGGGTGCCGCTCGGGCCAGAGGTGCTTTGGGGAGCTTCCCTTCTCCTCCAAGGGCAGGGCTGTGGTTTGTTAGCAAGAGCTGGGCCATAACAAAGCCAGCTCTGTGTCCCCAGCACCCACCAGGTCTCCCATCCTTGTGTCCCAGGAAAGGCTGGTTATAGACAGGCTTTATTCACGCTGCCCCGGTGACCTCAAAGCCCTGCTCTGTGGACACTCAGGCAGAAAGCATCACACACTGTTTTCGAGTCACTGCCCAGGTCCCCTGGGCTGCTCAGATGGCTCAGCATCCACTGTGGCCCTGGTTTCTGGGCTCCCATTTAATTGGATGAAGAGATATTGACCAGGCAGCGTGCAGGGGTCTGGCAGGAGCCATCAGACACGGTCTCCCGGGAATGGCTGCTTCAGGGGCTCTTGGCAGCCTCACTGGGAGGTGTGTCTGCAGCTCACTGTCCAGCTACTGCAGTGAGTGTGGCCCCGTCCTGGGGAGTGGTGGTCTTCAAGTAGGATGCATGGCCATGGGGATGTGCAGGACCACCCATCAGGGAACAGGGAGCAGATGAGAGTTTCTGTGTGGGGTAATTTTCCTATGCACTGTGGAGCTGCAGTGATAGCATTGTGGCAGGGGCTGCCTGGCCCTTGATCCTGCTTGATGTCAGAGGGTTGTGTGCTGTGGACCCCGGGACACCCCTGACTGGGGTCCGCAGTGCAGAAGGATGGACAGCAGCACCCTGTCTCCTTTCCTCCCAGTGTACTTCGCCTTTTGCAGTTTATGAGAGCCCACTGCTGTGGGTTTATTTACCAACTTCTCCAGCCATATTTCACAGAATGGACTGATGGCCTGGAACGTGTCCCTGGAGGTCGCCAGGGCTGCTTAGAGGAACTTTAAGTGCCTCCCCTTCCGGGCACGTGGCTCCCAGATTCCCTCTCCCCTCCCCCGTCCATGGCAGCATTGGAGCCAGGCCTGCTCTTCCTGCTGGGTTCCTGGGTGACCCCAGGAAGGAGAGACCGCCCTATCCTCCTGCAGCCCTAGATGGGCACACAGTGTGCGTCAGGAACTAAGCTTTGTTGTTGAAACTCCTGAGGCTTGTGGTGCTGCTTGTTCCTGCCGCATAACCCAGCCTGCCTGCCTGCCACACCTCCAGAGGCCGTGGCTGCAGAGGGTGTGACCCCCAGCCTGGGAGCAGGGCTGATGCTCCTGTCCATCTCCACACCAGAGCTCTGCCAGCAGATGCCACCCAAAACGTCACGATTAACTAGCTCCCAGGAAAAATGGGCAAAATGCTTCCAAATAATTGAAAAATCCGTTGAGATGTGCCCTGCATGCACTGTCAGTAACGACTGTGCCTTTAGCTCATGCTGGCACCACATTCCACAACATGTGCACGAATACGCATGTGTAGGCCGGGCCTGCACTTACCTACCTAGGGGAGCCCAAGGAAGCTGTTGGAGAGTGAGGCTGTGGCTCAGGTGCTCTGGGAATGAGATGAGACCCTCCTTAGCCTACAGAACGGGCACCGCAGGTCTGGAGAACCAGGAACCTGCAGGGCGTTTGGCCCCTGCCGTTTTGGCATGTCCTGGGTGCCATAACCCCCCAGGCTCTTGGTGTTCTGTGTCGCTTGGAAACATCCCATTGTTCTACTGCAAGCTGCTGTGAGGCAGGTGTACGCCGGGCCCCATGCCCTGTGCTCAGGAATGAAGTGGTCTCTGCCACGAGGACTCTCTCACTATGCTCTTTGCCCTCCCTCTTCTCAGGCAAAGGAATTCCTTGCCACCTATGCTGTGGTTTTAGAGTCATTCTTTAAACACTTATCTACCCAGTACATGGCTTCTGAGCATCTACTGAGTGCCGAGCCATGGAGGACAGGGGAGTCCAACGGGGTCCCTCAGATCCCTTGCCACAGCAGCCTCTGTCCTCCCACGGGAGTGACGAGGCCAGCGCCTTTCATCCGTGCTGTCCCAGCGATCCTATCCTCCTTATCTACTTTACCCCATGTGTCTTCACAGATTTACGGTTCCTCTGACTTTTTATAGAGCAGCACAAATCTTTTTCTGGAAGAAAATCTTGCATGAGACTCCAACATGTAAGAGGTGTTAAGCAAAGCCGCTTGGGGGAGCCGTGAGGGCAGGCATGGCAGAGGCCCCCTCCGGGGCAGAGGTGCCAGCCCCCATCTGCACCTCTGTCTCCACACCCAGGGATTCCTGAAATGCTCTGCAGTTGGAACCCCGGAAGTCTCTGGAGGCCAGAGGCTGTGGTCTGCCAAGTACCTGCGTCCCGCATGCAGCTGGCACCCAGCAGGCTCAACACATGTGGCTCACGGCAAACACAGCCAGATGGTGCAAAGGGAGGCTTCCAAGGCGCCAGGGTGCTCACTTTGGGATGCGTTAGATTTGGGTAGGGACAGGTGTTGCATCTGTGAGAACCGCATGAAAAGGCTGTCGCACAGTGAAACAGTCACACCTGCAGCTCATACCAGTTCTAGACCATGCGCCAGGAACCTGGTATTCCCCAAACCTGCCCCATGGCCTGAATGCGTTCCCATCAGGTTTGAGTTCTGGAAGGCAGACCAGGCTACAAATGCGGTGTCCCTGCGGTGATGGACACCAGGCTGCAGGTGTGTGTCCTGGGGTGATGGAGGCAGTCATTCTGCAGGTGTGTGTGTCCCTGGGGTGATAGAGACCAGGCTGCAGGTGTGTGTCCTGGGGTGATGGAGGCAGTCATTCTGCAGGTGTGTGTGTCCCTGGGGTGATAGAGACCAGGCTGCAGGTGTGTGTCCCTGGGGTGATGAAGATGGATCAGGCAGCAGGATGGACCTGGGCTGACCCCATTATGATGGGGATCAGGGCTTCTGTGTATAAATTCCAGGGGAACACAATTCAGTCCATGCAGCTCCCTCCTGCCTCACTCACCCCAACTCTCCCTGAGCGTCTCTGTCCTGTGGCCCTGCCTGGCCACGTCTTCTCCCTGCTTGCAGCCCTCCTGGGCTCTGCACCTGAGCCCCGGCACTTGGGCCCTCATGATTCATCCCTGGCTGCCCTGTAGGCAAGTGTGCCCATTGCTTCTGTGGCCTCACACTTTCTGTGCTATGATGGGCAGCCTCTAAGGCAGTCCTCAGTGGTCCCCACCTCCTGGTATCCATTGCTTTGAGCACAGGCTGGTCCTGGCGACCTGCCCTCAGTGAACAAAACTCAAGAAACATGATGCCATGTGACCTCTGAGACCAGGTTACAGTGAGGCAGCGACTCTCACTTCACTGTCCCTTTCATGGCCTTCACCCTGGAGAAACTGGCCTCCATGTTGGGCTCCCTAATGAGACATCCATGCCAGCGACACCTCAAGGGCCCCATAGCCCATCAACTGTCAGAAACAGATCCTGCTAGGAGCCGGAGGAAGCCAACCCTGTGCCCAAGGGGACACTCAAGATGGTCACAGCCTTGGGGGAGGCCCTGAGCCAGATGACCCAGCAAAGCTGCACCTGCATTCCTGACCTGCAGAAATGGTGAGATTAGTGTCTGCTGTTTGAAGCTGCTGAGTTGTGGGGAAATTTGTTACACAGCACCAGCTAGCTGATATGCACTGCAGCGCCAGTCCCCACTGGCAGGCCTTGCACCTTTCCCTCCACACCTTTGTTCCCACTGACAGCCTGCCTGGAAAGCCTGCCTTCCCCTCAATTCATGCCAGTGCACCCTGTAACATGCAGATCAATGGTACCTCCACCAAGCAGTCTTCCTGTACTTCCTCCCTGCCTGACTCTGGTGTTCCTGAGATGCCTGGACATGCCTGCTTCCAGGTGGCCTATCTGGGTTCTATCTTCCCCAAGGGGCTTGCTTCTGAGCCTGCCTCCTGAGCTAACACAGGACCTTGTAGAAGGCAGTGACTGCTGTGACCAGCTCCTTGGCTTGTGTTCTGTAGTTTCACTGGGCATTGTTCCTGGGGTTTGGAATGTGACCCCCCCCATTCTCCCATCTGCGCTTTCTCCCTTCCATATGGCCCTCCCCAGAGCTCCGTGGGCAGCCCATGAGCTGGAGATGTTTATGCCAATTCACATACAGCACCATGACCACTGTGTGTGTATGGGGAAGTGGGGACCACAGAGGGGTGGGACATGCCTGAGGCCACATAGTAGTGAGCAGTGCAGACAGGATTCGAGTTCAAGTCTGTCTGCCTCCACCAGTCAGACTTCTTCACCTCACCCAGCAGAGTCTTTGCTGAGCAAGATCTTGGCATGGGAAGTGAGGACACCATCTTTTCATCCACCTTCACCCCACCCCCACACTGCTTTGCTGAATGCTTTTACAATAGTTCAAGATCCGACCCATGTGGCACCTCTCAGGGTGTCTACAGCCAGGGCTCCGAGCAGGATTCCTCACCCCTCTCTCCTCTGTGGCTGCCTGCATGGGGCAATGCGTGGTGCTTATCCTGGAAGCCTGTGCTGTGGCTCCTCACGTGGACATGGGCTTCTGCCACCAGCACCTGCACCGTGGGCTACCAAGGGCGGGCACCAGGCCTTGCCATCTCCCTGTCCCCTGGGAGCAGCTGGCACAGGACAGGCCCTGAGCAACAGTTATTCAACGACTGGGAGTACAGCCCAGGGTGGTGCCCTTCAACGCCAGCCTCTGGTTGCTTTAGCGCAGACACTGAAATATGGAGTGCACTTTCTCTTACTGCAAGTGGGGAGCTTGGCACTTGCTGAGAAGCTTCTGGCTTCAAGGAGCTTTACTCACATGGAGGCAAGTCCTCCATGCAGCTGAGCTCTGGGGCCGCTGGTTTGGGCCTAGCTCTGTCCCTTCTGAGTGACCTTGAACAAGTCAATTCGTGTCTTTGCAACTGAAATGTCCTCTGCAAAGTGGGACTCAGAGGCAGCCTAGATGGGGAGGAACTGAGCAGAGGAAGATGTTCTGGGGCCCCATACATTTAGGGGCAGGCAGGTTGGCACTGAGTTCACTGGCAGCCAATCACAGAGGAGGCATGGGATCAGGCCATGGGGCACAGGGACCTCAGACGACCCAGCAGCCATCCTAAGGAGATGGGGACTAAGGAGAGAGACAGGCCGACTCCTGGGGACTGAGAAGTGTCTGCGGCTCCTCTGAGGGGCTGGGTGGACGTCGCCCCTCCCGGAGCCCCTCTGCTCAAGGCTGGCCTGTGCGGCTGTGAGCTGCCTCCCAGCTTCATCTGGGTCGTCCTCAAGGGTCCGAAGGGCTGAGCCAAGCACATGGCAGCCCGATCGTCCACCCAGACTCCTGGAGGGGCTTGAAGCTCCCAGATGGCCTCTGGACACAGCTCTCCCCGCTGCCAGCCTCACCGGGCCAGGTCGTGGCGAGTCTGGTTAGAGATTCTGACACAGACCTGGATGCTGACCAAGAGAGGGTGGCTGCTGCCTGTGGAGAGCTGAGGTCCCTCTATGGCATCCCAGCTCCAGGCAGAGGACATGCCACCCTGCAGCTTGGTTGGAGCTCCTGCCGGCCCCTCACCCCTTGGTGACCTCAGGCTCAGACCTGGTTTCTCTAGGTGTGGGGTGGGGATTAGGACCTTTGCCTTTTGAGGTTGTTGGGGAAAGAACAGAAATGGACATTCGTGTCTAGCTCAGAGTGGCTGCCTCAAGACCCCTTTCAAAGACAGTCCAAGACACTGAAAATCTGACTTCAAGTGTCCACAGCGGTGACTCACACTGCAGTCACTCTCCCTCCCGCTGGGGCTCCTGAGGCCACCCCTCTACTCAGAGGCCCACAGCCTCCCACCGAGTTCCGCCCCGCCCAGCAGCCTCCCACGGCATGCCCGTGGTTGGGCGCATTGGCCCTCAGAACCTCAGTTTTCCCTCCGACTCCTGGCGTCCCAGCCTCTCTGCAAGGCTGTGGGCAGGGTGGTGTCAGGCCAGCTCCACCCGCCGGCCTAGGCCTGTCTCTTCTCCGCTGGAGACCCTGCACCATCTGGAAACGAAGGCTCTGAAGGAAGAATAAGGAAGATAAGAAACATTAATTTAATTTAGTTCAAGTTCTAATTGTCTGGAGAAACTTCATACACACTAACATTAATTTATTTCCACTTAGGGCCAGTTATGCTAATTCAAATCCACTTTAAGTATTAAAACACCGATATCGTGAATTAGATCATATAAAACCGATTAAGGGAGGCAGGGAGGTGAGAAGAGAACTGTGGAGGCAGCGGCAGGGGCCGCATCTGTCCAGGGGTGGGGCTCCTCCAGCCTCCTCCCAGCCCTCAGCTGCTGCCAGAGCATGAGGGGTGTCTCCCACCTCTGCAGGTCATGGGGAGCCCCAGCACTGTGAGCACCACCCACGCTGTCTCCACCGCCACCACCCCTCTGTCTCCGACAGGGCCTTGATCTTCACCAAAACCTCACTGTCACCTGTCTCCTCTACTGTCACTTTCGTCTTCACCACCGATGTCCCCATTGCTGTCACCATCACTGCCTCCATGATCAGCACTGCCATTGCCATCAGATCACCACATCACTGCCACCACCCCTCCGTTGCCATCACCCGTCCCTGAGCGGCCACCACTCCCATCATCCTGTCACTCTTCATGCTCACTGTCCCTCAGTCATTCGGGTGGTGATGGAACCTACCCAGTGCCACTGCTCACGCCAATCTGCTCTTGGGTCCTGGCCGGGGGGCTTGTGCAGGGCCCTGCGAAGTTCTGTTTGGAGGCCTCTGGTGCAAGGGCTGAATGTGGCCATTCTCACCTGGGGTCCTTTGGGGAGGATTTGGGTCCCAGTGCCTTGGGGTTGGGGCATTGTGCTGGCCCATTACATATGAGCCCTGAGTCCAGGCCCAGAGAGGGTGGGGCCAATGTGAGCCCACCCAGGGGTGGCTGCTGAAGGGAGAGCTGGGCACCGAGGCTACCGGGGCTGCTGCAGCTGTGACAGCCCCACCAGGAGCACACGTGGCCCGGGTCTGCAGGTACTGAGTCCAAGTTCTTGGCCTGTGGCTGCCACATCCCAGGGGCTGTGTGTGCATGGGGCTGGGCCACGGGCCCGGCTGTGTACACATCTCTGCAGCCTGAGAAGAGCTAGTTCCTGGCTGGCGCTCCTGCCCCATGCACCTGACTGTCCAGCATCCTCAGCTGGGCCAGTGCCGCCCTTCCCCAGGGTTGTTCCCTCTTTGCTCACCCAGCACCGTGAGGCCACTGCCAACAGGCCTAACTGGGCCACTGCAAGCTGGCTTCCTGGAAATGGCCATGGATGGGTTCTCTCAGCAGGCGCCGGGTGCTGACCGGTGGACAGGCACTCATCTGCCCAGCTCACAGGTCCCAAGAGCAGGCCCTGGATTCTGAGGCCTTGTATCAGCTGGCTCTTCTACACTATCTCACGCCTCATCCACAGCTGCCAGGCTCTGAGGCCTGCACTCCATGTGGACATGAGCGCTTTGGTGACAGCGCCCAGGTCATGGCCTGACCCTCTGTCCCCAGGAGGCATAGAAAATTATAGTAGGGACAGAGTGCTGCTTTTCTCCACGCTGCTGGTGGAAGGGGTGCTCTTTCTACTCTCTGGGGGAGTGAGTACCCATCCCTGGAGATGCCCAAGCCGCCTGGCTGCCATTCTTGGCATTCTTATGGGGTCGAAGGGACCTGGTGAGATTCTGAGTTCTCATCTTCAATCTGAACACCCACAAAGTGCTGACTGGATCCCACAATCCCCCAGTTATTTGAGGATGGCTCCTGCAGGACCGTGGCCCCGACCTTCCTTCCCAGCTTGCTGTCACATCTCCTCACTCCAGCCCCTACTGCTCCCTCAGCCACAGCCTGGCTTCCACCAGCTCCTGGGGCAAGACCTCTGCACATGCTGCTCTAAGGAGGTGTTTCCCATGTCTCCAGGGGCTCTAACGAGGCATCTCCCATGTCTCCAGGTGCTCTAAGGAGGCGTCTCCCATGTCTCCACGTGCTCTAAGGAGGCGTCTCCCATGTCTCCAGGTGCTCTAAGGAGGCGTCTCCCGTGTCTCCACGTGCTCTAAGGAGGCGTCTCCCGTGTCTCCAGGGGCTCTAAGGAGGCATCTCCCATGTCTCCAGGTGCTCTAAGGAGGCGTCTCCCGTGTCTCCACGTGCTCTAAGGAGGCGTCTCCCGTGTCTCCAGGGGCTCTAAGGAGGCATCTCCCATGTCTCCAGGTGCTCTAAGGAGGCGTCTCCCATGTCTCCAGGTGCTCTAAGGAGGCGTCTCCCATGTCTCCAGAGGCTCTAAGGAGGCGTCTCCCGTGTCTCCAGGTGTTCTCAGGAGGTGTCTCCCATGTCTCCGCACCACATAGCATTCCGGCCCTTTTCCCTGCTCCCTAACACAGGTGCTGGCTCTGCCTGTGGGTTCCTACCTAGGAGGGTCTGCTGAAATGACAGGAGCAGATTCCCAATGCTTCATTCCTGCTCTCATGTGCTCAGCTGCACTGGCCAAACACCTGCTGTGAGCCTGGCCCTGCTCCTGGTCGCAGGGGTGGGCTGGATCTCGGCAGGCAGTTAGGTGGTGCCAAGGGTACCTGCTGGAGGTATGGACAGGGCTCAGATGGGGCTCACGGCTGGGAGTGCCCTAGTGGGGGCAGGGTCAGAGGCGGTCAGGGAGGCTTCCTCTTAGCTGAGGATAGGGGCCCTTGTTCTGTGGCCTGCAGAGTCTGGGAGAGTGGACATGTGGCCTCTCCGCACTCTGCAGTGCTCAGCCAGGGTGGGTGCTCAATAGATCCTTGCTACATGAATGAGTGAGAGCCAGCTGTGCCAATGACCATGCTGACAGCCCTGTCCCATCCGCAGGCCACATGAAAATCGACAGCACCTCAGGGCCCCCTTCAAGGCACTCCCGCCACCCCTCCCTCCGCTCCAGAGCATGCAGGCCTTCAGGCTGGGGCCCAGTATGCTCCCGAGCAGAGGGAAGGGTAGTGGGAGCAGTGGGTGTTGAGGACAGACGGATCCCCCAGCTGCCAATGCGGCCACATCACTTCCTGTCCTGAGATCCTGGACAGGTGGTTGCAGTGTCTCAGAACCTTGGCTCCCCTGGCTGGGGCAGCGATACCCCTTTGTGGGGCTGTGGCTGGCCCCGAACCTGCAGGGGAAGAGCGCCTTCCCTTCAGTGAAGGGTGAGGAGGGGACTGAGAGCCAAGACGTGGGCATGAGTGTGGCCAGGATGAGGGGGTCCTTGCCCTGCATCGGGCTCTGGTGGCATAAGCCCCACCCACATGGTGGGAGAGAACAGAGCAGGGGCAGCAAAGCTGTGCTCAGGAGGCACCCCGGGATCCCACCCTCGCTGCCCAGGCGAGCTGTGTGGCTTTGGGCAAGTCAGTGCCCCTCTCAGGGCCATGGTGGCCTCACTGTCAAAAGAGTCGGGAATGGGCTTCTCGAGGAGTGGGCTCCAAAGCCCCTCCAGAGCTGAGCCCCACCTGTCTCCTCTTCCAGGGCTTCTCTCCCTGGCGGGGGCAGTGATTACTCAGGCTGTGCCCTGGCTGGGCTGAGTCCTCAGAGTGGGGGCGGCTGGAGCAGGGCCCCCTGTTGCCATCAGTGTGACTCATCAGGTGTTGATGGGGTGAGTCATCGGGGAGGGGGAGCTGGGGACTGGTCTCCAGGCTCTGAGATGCTGGCTCAGAGCAGGGCTGACTGACAGCACAGCCTGGGAGGCCTAGCCTGTGCCAGCCCCGAGCACTCACCCGCAACCCCGCCCCCACCTCTTGCTTCCGGTTCCCCACCAACCCTGCTCTGTGAGTCAGGATGCCCTGGGCCCTAGAGCCTGTCTGGTCCTAGTGTCACCTTGCACTGGTGGACAGACTGAGGTCCAGAGAGCGGTCATGGCAGGGACAAGGTGAGGAGCCAGACACAGCAGGCATGTGGCCCCTGGTGTTCACACCAGGAGGCAGGTGTGTGGGCCACCTGACTCACCTGTCTGCTCCATAGGGTCTTGTTAGGTGTGGGAGGCAGGGTCCGGGGCTACTTGGTTTTGCCTACAGCCTGAGGGAGGGGAGGAAGAAAAGGTCCAGGGCTTGCCCCTCCCCCTGGTGGGTAACATGGTGGGGGGGGTGGGGATGGGGGGTGCGGAACTTGGTAAGTGCAGGCTGTGGTAGAGCAACAGGCCGAGGAGCTTGGACAGGGCGGCGGGCGGGGAGTGGCAGGAGTGTCATTGTTTTTCAGAACAATTTACTCCTTCTCATTTTCTGCTCCCTCCTAATACTGCTCCCTGGCATGTATAAAGGGCAGATGAGTTTTGGGTCTTCTGCAGTTATAACGTCATGTCGTTCTTGTTGAGTGCACAGCCAGGAGCACAGAGATACATGCTCAGCAAACGCTGGATGAATAGATGGCCCTGAGAGAGGGTGGTTGAGTGGTGATGGATGGAGGGTGGATGAATGGGTGGGTGAGTAAAGATGAAGGGGTGGATGGATGGGTATACGGATGTATGGATAAATGAGTTGATGGGTGGATGGATGGGTACATGCATAGATGGATGGCAGGCGGGTGGGAGGATGGATGGGAGGATGGGTGTGTGGGTGAATGGATGCGTGGGCCGATGGATTGGAGGATGGTTGGATGGGTGGATGGATGGGTGGATGGGTGGCTGGATAAATGGGTAGATGGGTAGATGGATGAATGGGTGAGTGGCTGGGTAGATGCATGCATTAATAGATTGAGTGGTGGATGGATGGGAGAACGGATGGACAGATGAATGGGTGGAGGATGGTTATAGATGCGTATATGGATGGATGTGAGTGGGAGGATGGATGGATGGATGGATAAGTAGGTGGGTGGTGAGTGGATGGGTGCATGGGCGGATGGGGGTGGATGGATGCATGAGTGGGTGGAGGATGGCTATAGAAGCATATGTGGATGGAGAACGGAGTAGATGAACAGATGGGTGGACGCATTGCAGGGCAGGAGGATGTCTGGATGAATAGATTTTGGGTGAGGGGTGGATGGTGCCTGTGACCTTTCCAGCAGTAAAACTGGGCTGTCTCTCCTATTAAGTGCCCAGCAAAAGCCCTGGTCTGGTGGATGGAAGCTCTGGGCATAATTTTCGCCGTCATCTGTGACCTTGGATAAGTCATTTACCCTCTCTGATGTTTCGTTCATTTGCAAAATGAAGGGGTTGGAGTCTTTGCCTCCAGGTGTCCTTGCTTTGTGAGGCAGCCAGGAGGCTCCTGCCCTCTCTGCCCTCTGCCCTCTGCCCCTCCTCTCACCTTCCTTTCTGGGTGGGGCCCATTCCCTGCCCCCTCCAGCATGCCTGAGACTCAGGGCCTTCCTGGGGATGGCAGCTCAGCTGACCTGTGGCGAAGGACGGACCGGTGGGCCTGCTGCGATGCCATCTGTAGCAGGGACTGCCAATGCCAGCTCCTGGCTGGATTTGGGCAGGCGCCCAGCCGGTTTCAGGTTGTCATTTAAGGGCTGCAGGGGGCTGTCTGTCTGTGTGACCTCCCTGGCTGAGGACACAGCCCGCTCTGTGGCCCCAGACAGCTGCCATCTGGTGGTGGTGGTCCTTGGTGGGGAATCATATTGTTTTGTTATGATTACTTTTATGAGTATTTATCTGGACACACTGCAGCCTGCCTCCCCAGCCCGAGCCCTGCCTTCATTCGGTCAACCACTCCATGTTGCCCCAGTGGCAGGGTGTCCATGGGAAAAGTGAGCAAAGGAAGAGAAGAACTGACATTTTCTCCAGGATGATTACAGAATTAGAACTGGAATAATAATAACACATGCTGTGCACGGGAGAGCCTGTGTGGTTCTGAGCGTGCGCACTGAACTGCGTGTGTCAGAGTGGAGGACCTGAGTGGGACGGTTTAGGTTTCTGGGCTCTGCCAGCCAGAGTTCCCTCCCCAGCTGCTCCCAGTGGATGGGTGGCCTTGGGGCTGCCTCCTCCTGTGTCGAGTGGGGAGCATGCCTGCCTCCCAACCGTGGAGCACAGGGCCTGCCACGGTTGTCAGTGCTAAGGCCCTTGTCCCCTCCTTCCCATCTTCATAGGTGCTGCTGGTGGGACGTGGCCCTGCCAGCTGGATCCAGAGCCCCCCAGCCCTCGCGCTGGACCTCCAGCCCACTCCGGCTTCCCTGGGACCCAGGGCAGAGCATGGACCATCACAGACCCAGGGACCAATGTGTTTGATGGAGGGATGGGACAGGAGACAGGGTTGCACCACAGCTGTGTCTCCAGCACCAGGCCCTGTCCCCTCTCTGGGCATCCATTGCTCATTTGATGACGGATTTCCATCTTAGGTCACTTTCAGTCTTGTTTTCTTGCCTCTGAGACTGCAGGAGGGAGGAAACTTCCCACCGAGCACTTCCACTGTGCCAGGGCCCATGTACGTCTCAGGACCTGCAGTGACAGCTGAGCCCTCCATGGAGCTGTGCGAGGTGGCAGCCCCCATGGCTCCCCCTGAGTGGTATCTTCCACCATTTTACAGTTGAGGATGAGGCTCTGTGGGGCGCTGGACACAGCTGAGGCTCAGGGCTGGGAGGTGACGAGTGCCTGGTGGCAGTCCTGGTCATTGAGTCTGGAAGCAGGTCAGGGGCTGCTGTGGGAGAGGGCACTCAAGTCCCGAGTGTGGCCTGGAGAGTGGAGGCTGCAGGGACGTCGCCACTCATGGCTCCTCCCCCGGGTGGTGCCTTGGCTGGACACCTGCCTCTGAAGGGCAGTGGTGGGTGTAGGCCACACCCGTGGCTGAGCTGCCCACTGCTCCCCTCCCCCTGCTGGATGCCACGCTCTGTTGGCTTGGCCTCACCACTTTGTCACTTGCCCTCATAGCCTGGAGCTTGTCCTCTGTGAAACTGTTGCAGTGTGGCTGAAAGCAGGCAGCTCCACTGGAGACAGGTGGAACTGGACCTGCTGGTGCTCCTGGGAGGTTTCCCAGTGGCAGGCCTCACTGTGCTGCAGCACTGGGGACGCGCTGAGAGGTTTGCAGGGTATGGGAGAGCCAGTGAGAGGGCACCCAGGGCAGCCATGGGTCCTGAGGAGCTCACCTGAGGTGCGGGATACAGCTTCTTCTGTCCCATCCAGCCCATGCTTTGGAGGCTGGGCTATGCTTTTGTTTTTATGACTTTTTAAAAGTTTTTCCTTTTGAGACAGGGTTTCTGTTTCCTAGGCAGGAGTGGCGCAGTGGCGTGATCATAGCTCACTGCAGCCTCGACCTCCTGGGCTCAAGTGATTCTCCCACCTCAGTCTCCCAAGTCGCTGGGACTACAGGTGCACAGCACTGCAACCTGATAATTTTACAATTTTTTGCAGGGTGAGTGGTGGTCTTGCTGTGTTGCTCAGTCTGGTCTTAAACTCCTGGCCTCAAGCAATCCTCCCATCTTGGCCTCCCAGGCACTGAGATTGGGAGGATGTGCTACTGGGCCTGGCCTGTTTTTATGACATTGTTATTGTTGCTATTCTTATCATTATCCTGAGATAACTAACAGGCCAGGCCTGGCCTTGGTGCGGGTCTGGGCAGCAGCTGGTGTCACCTGGCAGGCAGTCTGCTGGGTGTGGCCAGGAAGCCCAGGTCTGGGGAGAGAAGCATGTGAAGCTGGGGCTGCTGGGCACTGATGGGGAGAAGCTGGGTTCCGGCATGGCTGGAGGGCCTCCCAGGCTCCAGCTCCCCTTCCTGACTGAGGCTGTGAGTCCTGGAAGGCGCGTCTGTGAGCTCCGGAAAGAGAGCAAAGGCTCTGGAGCCGGTGCTGCCCGCCGCTGGCTCTCAGGGTCTTTCGGCATCTCTGTGTTCTCTCTGGGCCTCAGGGTGTGACCTGAAGACCCCCTGGGCCTGTGGAGGGAGTTGCAGGGCTCAAGTACATGCCCCTTCTGCAGGGTCTGCTGGGCTGGCTGGCTGGTTTAGGGCTGTCCCTGAGCTGGCAGTCTGGCACCCAGCCAGCCTCTGGGTGGCAGTGGTGGTCCAGCTTCCTCCCTCCAAAGGCCAGGGTCCTTCTTAGGGTACCACTGGCAGCCAGAGGCCAGGGACATTTCTGGAGCTGCTCTGTCTCCAGGCTGATGGGGCCTCGGCAGCGAACCCCTCATCAGCTGGGCCTCACTGGAGGCCTCAGCTGCTCACCAGATGGGGCCACACGCTCTCTCTGTGACCTGCTTCGTGCACACGGCCTCAGCACTTGGCCCTCTTCCCTGGCAGAGCTGGCTGGGCAGCCCCCCGCCCCCACTCTGTGTCTCCTTGTCCTTCTGCCTGTCCCCGACTCTGAGCGATTCCATTTGCACCTCAGAGGTCCTTTAGGAGCTGAGACTCTTGAGGAACATTCCATGACATGGCTGCCATGTGCACCTGCAGCCCTGGGAGGCAGCTTCTTGTGTTGGGGCCTCACTACCGTCTGTTTCAGTGCAACCCGCTCCCTCCATGGAATGTTCTAGCCTCTGTTTATTAAATGGAGGGGCTACAAAAAATCATGCGCACTGACTTCACCCTGTGTTGAGGGGCTGGGGGCTGGACGAGGCTGCTGCGAGAGGTACCAGGCACGTGCTTTTCCCCTTCCTCCACCTGTGAGCTTCCCCACAAGACCGAGCCAGGCTCCCCAGCATGCCCTGCCTCTCTTCTGGCCCCACAGAAGCGATCTGCACCTTCAGCCTTGTGCCAGCCCTTCAGGGCTGTAAGTGGCAACGTGCCTGGCCCCATCAGGCAAAGGGAGATATATCTATCAGGCACCAGTGTGGGGACACTGCAGATGTGGGGTGGCCACCAGGTTGTGGGGTGGGGCAGGATGACCTCCTTTCCCTCTGGAAGTCAGGGCAGGCCTTGCAGGGAAACTCACATGTAAGGAAATGTGAAGATTGGGCAACCATGCTATAGGCAGCATGGCACAGGTGCGTGGAACTGTGTGGATGAAGGCCCTGGAACAGCATGCACACAAGTGTCTGGAGTACCATTGGCAAAGACCTTGGAACAGTGTGGGTGAAGGCCCTGGAACAGCATGGGAAAGGTCCTGGAACAGCATGGGTGAAGGCCCTGGAACAGCATGGGAAAGGTCCTGGAACAGTGTGGGTGAAGTCCCTGGAACAGCATGGGAAAGGTCCTGGAACAGTGTGGGTGAAGGCCCTGGAACAGCATGGGAAAGGTCCTGGAACAGTGTGGGTGAAGGCCCTGGAACAGCATGGGAAAGGTCCTGGAACAGCGTGGGTGAAAGCCCTGGAACAGCATGGGAAAGGTCCTGGAACAGCATGGGCGAAAGTCCTAGAACAGCATGGGAAAGGTCCTGGAACAGCATGGGTGAAGGCCTGGGAACAGCATGGGAAAGGTCCTGGAACAGAATGGGTGAAGGCCCTGGAGCAGCATGGGAAAGGTCCTGGAACAGCATGGGTGAAGGCCCTGGAACAGCATGGGAAAGGTCCTGGAACAGCATGGGCGAAGGTCTTAGAACAGCATGGGAAAGGTCCTGGAACAGCATGGGTGAAGGCCTGGGAACAGTATGGGAAAGGTTCTGGAACAGCATGGGCAAAGGCCCTGGAATGGTGTAGGCAATGCCTTGGGGCAGGAAGAGGGGACATGTTTCAGAAGCTGAAATCATGCGTTGTGGCTGGGACGTGGCAGCAGCAGGTAGGACTCTGAGCTCAGGATCCTGTAGACATGTTCAGGAGTTTGGACTTCATCCTGATTACATAGGCAGATGCTTGTGAAGGTCAGTCATTGTTGGGTCTCCCAGGGTCCTCTTTTCTGTGGGGACATTCATTCCCTGCAAGCCAGCACTATGGCTCGGTGCAGTTCGCAGCTTCTCAACCGTGTTGAAGGTTCAGCCGCAGAGTGTGGGAGGAGAGTCAGGGTACTTCCCCTCCTCTCTGCCCGTCTGCCGGTGCTGGCAGGGTGTCCTCTGGCTCCAGTACCTGCCGGGTGCCCTTCTTCCCTCCATGTCCCAGTTCCTGTGGGCAGCCTCCATCACGTGTGTGTGTGTGTGTGTGTGGGGGGGGGGTGGCCTGGAGACTCTACAAACCTGTCCCGCTCAGCCGGGCTGCGGGTGCTGATCCCTGGGCGGCTCTCAGGTTCCTGCGTGAACACTTCTGGCGTCATGTTTACTCTGTTTGGAGCCCCTGGAGGGTTTTCCATCCTGGCTGGATTCAGACTGATACCCTCCCTTTCCCTTGAGCTGGTTTGAGCTGGGTTTATGTCACTCAAAGCTGAAAAAAATCCTGACTCTGCCTCTTAGGGACTTAAGAGGGTGACAGGAGCTGATTTGAACTTTCGAGGAGTTCTAGGATGTTGGGGAGTTGGTGGGGGACATTCCTGGCAGAAGGAACAGTAGATGCAAAGTTATTAAGTGCAAACCAGCCAGAGGGGTCTGGAAAATGCTGGTCACTTGTGGTGGCCTGAGCCCATGGTGTGAGGTCACACGTGGAGGGACTGCCTGCAGTGGGGTCCTGACTGCAGGGGCATTGGCTATGTCTGCTCTGTCTGTCGATGTCCTGGGACATGTTTAATTGTCACAACTGCAGCTGGGGTGCTACTGGCACCTCGAGGGTTGAGGCAGGGATGTGTCTGAGCACCCGACTGTACGTAGGGTGGCCTCAATCTAAGGAATTGCCCACCTGGGTGTCCCTGGTGTGGAGGGTGAGACACCTGCTCTTCAGTAGGGACACAGGGACACTCACATCCTAGGCACTGCCCTCTGATCGGTGGGCAGCAAGGGTTGCCGGGAAGCAGAGGCTGCACAAAGGGCTGCTTTGCTCTGGGGAAGTGCCCAGCTAGGATGCTGCCACATGGGCAAGGCGGAATGAGCAGGTGTGGTGAGGGCTGCCTGAGCCTGTGCTGGAGCTGGGGCCAGGCAGGGGCCCTGTGCCTGCAAGGCAGCACCCGTGTATGGCGCAGCAGTCAGCACCCTCAGCACACTGGGCAGGCCCCTGGGTGGTGGTGCAGGAGGGTTGCCTGCTGGAACCCTAGAACGCTAGGCCCCGGACCCTGGACCAATACCAAAGGCCACGACGGAGGCAGGCCTCTGCTCCCAGGTGGTGCGCAGAGACTCACTCCTCCAGCAGCTGCAGGAAGGCCTGAAGGGACTTCACTGAACAAAACCAACCCCAACTGCAGCTGCTGCCCAGATGGCAAAGTGACGGGCGACAATCCCGTGCCCACCAAGCACGGAGCCCGGGACCCTTCCTGGGCTGGGGAGGAGCTGCTCGCCTCAGTGACAGCGGAAAGCACTCACATTTAAAGAACGAGATAGAGTTAGGGGCTCTCTGAGAAAAGACACTGCCTGCATTCGGTGGCTTCCAACATTCATCAAGAAATCACACAACAGTGGGGTTCAGAAGAGGTGTCTCCTGGCAGTCAGGGCTATGGAATGACCAGCTGCTGCAGTGGCGCTGGCTGTGGGGCATTTCTGAAATGCCAGCAAAGGCCCTCGGCTCAGGGCAGCTCAGCCGTGTGCAGGCCCTGCATTGGTCCACGGGCACGTGTTTGTCAGTCATGAGGCCTGAGACCTGCCCCCGGCTGGGCCCCTCCATCCCTGCTGCACTCTGTGGCTCTGTCGGGAGGGCGGAGGGCAGGTTTCTAGGTAGGAGAATGACAGGTCTCACTCTGGGAGTGACAAGGCATCAGTGGTCAGTGGAATGTCCCTGTGTGGTGCTGGTCTCCAAGAGGGTGAGAGTGGCCACTGCTGGGTCCTCACCGCCAGGGCTTGGAGCTTACATTGCCAGCCCTGCTACATTCTGTGAGCCACAGAGTGCCACAGACTCAGGGCTGGGCAGCTGATACCACTACTGTTTTTGAGACAGGGTTTTGTTCTGTCACCCAGGCTGGAGTGCAGTGGTGCAATCATAGCTCACTGTAGCCTCACCCTCTAGGTCTCAAGCAATCCTCCTGCCTCAGCCTCCCGAGTAGCTGAGCACACAGGTACATGCCACCATGCCTGGCCAACTTTTAGATTTTTTTAGAGAAGGGATCTCGCTGTGTTGTCCAGGCTGGTCTGTAACTCCTGGGCTCAAGTGATTCTACTGCCTTGACCTTCCAAACAGCTGCAGTCACAGGCAGGAGCGACTGATGCTATCTCTTAATGAAAGTGGGTGCGAAATGCTGTGTTCATGATTCTCAACCCCCTGCAGGGCGAGCACACTGACAGGGAAGTCTCCTGAGAAAGGTAACAGATGCCCTGGGGGGTCCCCCATGCCCCCTGCCAGCCTGTGGTGGCTTTCACCTGGCAGGCGTGGAAAGCTCAGCAGGAAGATGTCTGAGATGTGTGCATAGCTGGTGGGTGTGGCCAGGGAGCGCAGGGAGACTGCAGGGGACTCCTCATTCATTCAGCACACATTTATGAGGCACCTACCATGGGCCAGACCCTGGGGTGCAAGGAGCTCACCTGTGCCCTCATGGAGTTGATATTCTTGTTGGTGGGGCAGGGGGTTGGGCGCAAACTGACTCAAGTGACAAGCTTGAGTGTCGTGTTGTGCCTGGCGAGGGAAAGCAGCAAGGACTGGGGTGGAGGACACGGGAAGGGCAGTCTGTGAGGGCTGCCTGGAGGAGGAGACAAGGGAGTCAAGACTTAAGAGAGGAAAAGGAGCCAGCTTCCCTACGAAGAGGCAGGGCTAAGCATTCTGGGCAGAGGAACAGTGTGTGGGGACACCTGAGTGCCAGATGTGGCGAGAGTGGACTTTCCGGAGGGAGAGTGAGAGGCTGCTCCAGGTCACTGGTCACCTTTTAAATGTTTGCAGACATGTGCTGGCGTCTTTCAAGTCTGCTTTCGCATGGAAGTTGAGGATAAACCTAAAGGCTGCTTATCTGAGGGATAAGATAAGGCCCTGAGAGGACTTATCTGGGCCTCTGTCCCGGGTGGGTAAGGCTTACCTGCTCCCCTGTGGTCAGGACCACAGCAACAGTGGAAGGCGCGGCACTTTCCTGGGCTCAGGCCAACACTTCCTGCGGCCCAGGAGTGGACAGGTGAGGACCACCTTGGCCCGTACCTGGATGGATTGGTGGCTAGGTACGCCCTGCGGCCCAGGAGTGGATGGGTGAGGACCACCTCGGCACGTACCTGGATGGACTGGTGGCTAGGTATGCCCTGCGGCCCAGGAGTGGACAGGTGAGGACCACTTCGGCCCGTACCTGGATGGACTGGTGGCTAGGTACACCCTGCCTGGATTCCTGCAGCAAGAACATGACACTCCCAAGAGGGGACTCAGGCTGTGGCTTGCTCCGTGGTGTGCACTGGGGGGAAGAAATGGGCTGGGAGCAGCTGTGGGGAGGGGTCCAGCTCTGCCATGGAGGAGCCTGCTCAGGGTAGCCTGCGGGGTGGAGGCGGCAGCTGGTGTGCAGCAGGTTCATGCCCTGAGGAGCCCCTGAGACCATCTGGTGGGGGTGCTGGGGCTTCCTGCCCAGGACAGGGCCTTGATGCCCTAACCAGATGATGCCTGAGTGTGGCCGTGTTTCTGCCGTTGGACCAGGGCCTTCCTGCAGGAGCTCTGCCTCCCCCCTGAGATCACAGCTTCCAAAGGTGAGGCCATGCCTCTACTCTCCATTTCTAGGTTCCTACCATGGAGGCTGTGGCTGTGCCATCTCTATCCAGCCATGAGATGCTGTTTCCATGTTTCTGGAACAAGCTCCCCCACCCCTGCCTTCCTTTTTTCTTAAACTTTCCATTTTCTGTGTGCAAATCCGCCTCCCACTGCTGGCCTCTTGGTTTGATTAGAGCAGTCACTTCTAAGCTTGAAAATACCCAAGTTGAGAGAAGAAGAAAAAAAAAGAAAGAAAGAAAGAAAAAAGGGACGCAGACTCCCTCCCACAGTCATTTGAGGAGATTTCCTTATCTCCTGGCCACAGTCTGCGGGTCCGCGTGTGCTTAATAACCCAGCAAATCTTGTCCTTTGCAGAAAACATGACAGCCTTTCAACCGGCAAAGCCCTTTGCGGGTGGGACTTTCCTCCCTCTCAGCCCCCACCCCGGAGCAGCAGTGACTGGGGCAGGGAGACAGGCCTGGCTGTGCTCCTTGGAAGCAGGGCTGGGAGTGGGGGGCCGGGGGGAGGATGGAGGGCATCAGTATAGGCTCAGAGCCTTGCATGGCCAGGGCAGGCTTCCCCTGCAGTTCTTGGGCAGAGGGAGGGCCTAGAGACCCTTGCTACAGATGGGGAAACTGAGGCCCAGAGAAGGAGTGGAGTATCCATGGTGGGGCAAGAGGCTCACCAAGCAGGATGACTGGAGTGGGGGGCTTGGTCTTCGTGCCTGGGCTAAATGTCCCCAGCTGTGAGATGAGCAGGTGGAGTAAGGCGTTCAGCAAGACTCTGAGGGCCGGGTCTGAGGACACGGCCATGGAGGCCTGGGCTCTTGGCTCCAGACCCAGCATTTCCTGTGAGTGCCTTTGGGAGGCGGGGGGGTTGCACAGGGGCAGGTGGGGTGCTCTTGATGGAGCCTCCCTACCTGGGTGAGCTGCGCTGTGCTTTCAGGGGCCTCTGTCCGGCTACCACCTGCCTAGGCAGTCACAGAAGCTCTACAAGCCTCGCCTTCCTCTTCTGCAAGATGGGAATAGTAGACCCTTCTTGCAAGAGCCATCGGGTGGCTTTGCTAGGGTCAGCCGAGGCTGGGGTGCTGTCTCTCACTCTTTCCCACCCTGCGGAGTTCAATTAAACAGGAAAATCGCCTGGACTCCGGGTGGCTTTCATGCGGGAGGCTGCAGAGTGCGGATGTGTGGAGAGGTAATCTTCCTTCTCCTTTCTCCTCTCCAGGTCATTATCTGAGCTGGAGAATCTGGACTTGAAGTGGAGCATGGAGCACTCAAGAGAGGCTGGAGGGGCCTCTCCGGAATGAGCCTTGAATTGGAAAACTTCTCGTGAGGACGGGCTGAATAAGGTGCAGTGTTTTGGTGTAAGGATAAGGGCAATGGAGGGGGACTTAGCCACGGGCTGGAGGTGCCTGGAGAGCCCTGGAAAGCCTGCAGAGGAGGCTGGGTATGTCTGTCCCCTTCTCTCGAGGCCATGGGCCTCACAGCAGCTGGTGGGGAAGGACGGGGAGGGGAGAGACCTCGTGGGAAGGGCAAGAAGGAGCAGGGTGCTCTGTGGGGTGTGGGTGTGGGCACTGAAGAGAGTGGCCGTGGGCACCATGCTGCGGGGCCTCCACTGTCACCGGTGGTGCAATATCCCCACTCCAAACAGGTCTTTCTCCTGGGGTGCACGAGACATAGAGCGGCTCCCAGGCCCCTCGGGCTAGTGGGGGCAGGGCTGGGCAGGTGGACAGAGCACTGTGGAGTGACAAACGCTACGACAGGAAGGCAGGTCCCCACGGGCCATGCCACAGGGATCTGGATTCAGAATGTGCAGCCCTCCTGCGGAGGCTCCCTGGAGCTGAGAGTCGCCATTGTCCTCACTGCCTCCTCCTCCCTCCTCCTCGTCCTCCCCTCCTCTCCTGCCCACTCCTCCCCCACGTTACCCACATAGCAGCTGCCCGGCCATGACCCAGGTAGATGTGAGAGGAAATTCTTGCTGTGCCAGGTGATGGGGCCGGGACCCACCAGAGCTGCTTGAAGCCCACCTGCCTGGCAGCCCCCAGCGGCAATCCCAGGTGGGGATTGTGCCACCTGCTCATTGTGGCCACGTGCCCCGGTGTCACTGCTCCTGGAGTTGGAGAATGTCTGCATTTTTAAATTATAGGTGATTTAAAAAAAGGCTACAAGATGAGAAAATCACCCTGGCCACAGGCCTCGGGCTCATCTTAATGACCCTTCCCTTTTCCCTGGAGCACCTCTGGTCTCCAGAGACTAAGTCCCAGTAATGGTGACACTCTTTAGCCCCCGAGTGCATAGCCCGGGTGGCTGAGCTAATGCTTACTGAGCATTGTCTAAAGGGCCTGGCCTGGGTGAGCTGAGGTGCTCAGAAGGAGCAGCTCACAAAGCCTGACATAGGGCCGTGTGCTGTGACCTCAGAGGAAGCTGCAGCCCCAGGGCACAAGAAAGGAGGGTTAGGGAAGCGAGGCCAGGGAGTGTGGGAGAGAACAGAGGGTTGTTCCTGGGCTGGCGGCTGCTGCAAGGGAAGGTACAGCTCTATCTCCCTCACGCAGAGCATGTCCTGGGCACCCCCCAAGTGCAAAGTGGTTCCAGGGAGGAAGGGCTGGAGGGTGTCTGCCAGTGTCTGCCCCCACTGGTACTGCGACTCCTCCAGCTCTCACCCTCCCCTTTGGGGAGGCCCCAGCCCCACAGCAGTGCTCCCATGGAGTCTAGAAGGATAAGGAGGTGGGTGACGAGGGTGGGGGGCCCCTGGAGTGTCTGCAGCTGTGGCTGGCACAGGTCTGGCCCTCATCCTGGGGCAGACAGGGACAGTGGGGCATTAGGAGATGGCACCCTGGGGACAACAGCCAGGACTCCCCTCTGGGCAAGGCAGGAAGCACAGGGGCAGGCGGGCTGTGACTCAGGGAGGCTCCATGATGGCATCTGTGGGAGCAGCAGGGGCTGAGAAACCCTCAGCCCAGATGGAGGGGGAGCAACGGGTCTTCCTGGAGGCGGGGTTGCCACAGCCAAACCTGCAGGACGAAGAGGATTTGGGCGGGAGAAGAAGGCGAAGGACTCTAGGTTGATTTGGACTGTTTTCCTTGACGGTAATGACCTGCTTCCTGATTAGGGAGAGAGCTGGGGTGGGGAGAGGATGTGGGTGTGGGGGATGAGGCCCTAGCTTTTCCAGCAGAGAGAGTGCTTCTCACTTCGGGGCAAGAAGGAGGCTGCAGGCCAGGCTTTCCTGCTCAGAGGCGCCATCTCCAGCCCCGGACCCACCCCGTTCTCAGGCGTCCTGGGCAGCTCACACCAGGCAGAGAGCACAGCCCGGGCCATACCGCATGGGACAGCAGGGGACTGTGAATGGGTGAGCCTGGAGTTCGGGGTCCAGGGAAGGGTGCAGGGTGGAGGGGCTCCCGCTGGCCTCTATTCTACAGGTGAAATAATGGGAGAACTGGAGTTATGGCTGGGTCACTTGATTTCTCAGCTGTCATGAGTCATCCCAAGTACACAACCTTGCTTTTATCTCCCCGAACCAAGGCGCCTCAGTTACTGCACTGATGGTCTCCCTGACAGGGAGGAGACACAGGCTCGGAGGAGACATTTCCCTACATGTGTAAGACATGGTACAGGTCATCGCCCCAGCAGCTTAGCCCAGCCCACTGCTGCTTGGGACAGGGCCAGACTGCCCTGGGCAGAGACACAGGTGACTCCACACAGGGCTGGACTCAGCGGATGGACCCGGGCTGCGCTCGTGTGCTGGGTCCGGTGCTCGCGGTGGGCACGTGGGCCTGGCGGCCCCGCTGGTGTGATGTTGCTGATGGTCCGGACCCCGTCCATTAGCTTACCAGAGGCCTCAGAATGATGATGTCATTTTACTTTTCTCTGCAAAGAAGCATTTCCCTGCCAGGAAGAAGCGAGGGCTCACCTCACTCTCCTTGTGGTCGGGCTCTTCAACAATGCCCAGTGCCAACACTCCGCGAGGTCCTTCCGGATCTTTCTCTGAGTGTGATGCCTCCTAGACAGCTCTCTCTGTTCCTTTCTTTACAAAACAAATTGGATGGCATTCAATGCATTGATCTGTGGCACGCTACATTCACTTCAGGTTATAAATTATGAACATTTTCCATGTCACTGCATAGAGAGCTGCTCATTTTTTATCCATAAACATTTCAGAGTATATCTCTGAAAGATGAGGGCTCTTAAAAATATACAACTGCTCCACCAGTCTCCCACCTGAAGGGAAGAACAGTCATTTCTCTATAATGCCCTCCACCAGTCAGGCTTCCAGTTTCTCTGTTTATATCATGAATGCTTTTTAAACAAAATTTCGATTAAAATTATTTTCAAAATGAGGGCCGGGTGTGGTGGCGCATGTATGTAGTCCCAGACACTCTCGAGGCTGAGGCTGGAGAATCGCTTGAACCCAGGAGGCGGAGGTTGCAGTGAGCCAAGATCGCGCCATTGTACTCCAGCCTGGGTAACAAGAGTGAAACTCTATCTCGAAAAAAATAATCACTTTCAAAATGAGGCCTGCACGAATCCTCAAGAGGCCCCTCAGATCTCCTAGTTCACGGGGTCCCCTCTATCCCTCCCTGCCTCCTCTATTCTCTTTGCAGGTAACCTGTGGAGAGGCAGCCTGTGTCCTGGGACCCTGCAGTCCTGGTCCCTGGTGGGGAGTTCTGAGCCATATCAGCGTTGGGCACTGGTGTTCCTCAGTGAGGAAGTGCAGGGTGACTGCCTGTCCCTCACCTGTGTGACATTATCTGCCATTGCCTGCCACATCCCACCGTTATCAGGGAGTCACAGGTTGGTGATGAGAGTTTCTCAGCCTTCTGCTCTCCTTGGCTGTAATGCCTCCCAAGGAAGGAGCGTTCGTTCACTCAGCTGTCAGCGACATGGGTTGTGGGTCTGTAGGACGGACCGTCTGGAGACACGCTGGATCCTCTGCCTTTATTTGCTGGTTTCCCAAACAACAAGCTGGTCTTGCTTCCTCCAGCGGTTGCCCATGAGGCTTTTCTTCATTCTGAATGTGGGATGTTGCATGTCTTTGATGGGTTTCAACCCTCCGGGGTTAGGATCTGCGTTGATACGTAATTCCTCCCACCTTCGGCTTGGGGAAAGCTCTTCGACTCAATTCCTGATGGTTTTGACATGATTCCAGAAAGCGTTGATGGCTTCCTTGCTTTGGCGGTTTCAAGAAGCTCCAGGCTCCTCTTGGCTATTTCCTGGCCCAGCCCGATAACCGGCCATTTCTCCAAGTAGCTTTCCAGTCCCTGGGCACCGGGAGCTGCGTGCTCACTGCTCCTGAGCTGGTTTGTTCTTAGGCCGGCTAGGAAAACCTACTTTCTTAAAGATTAAAAAAATCACAAATTTATGCAGATTCCAGCCGATCCAACTGAGGCTTGCAGGATCTGACTCCGTTACTGCCCTTCGAGCTCGTCCGTCCCTTCTCTCAGGCTGACGAAGGGGGCTCCCGGACTTGGTGAGGTCAGTCTTCTTATTTTATCTTTGTGTAAATGCAGCCTTGGAATAGCCACCGATATTGCCAGTTTCTTTATTTTTATTTTTGCTTCCGTTTCTTTCTGTCCTTGGGGTCTAGCCCGCAGGAATACACCGTAGAACGTCTGTGTCTGACGCTCACATCAAACGCTCCCTCCGTGCGGCCATGCTACCACTCCATACACGGTTCTGTTTTGCTTTTAACTTTCAGGGATTGTTTTTCCAAAAATGTAATTTTGTTGTGTAATCACATGAGTGTTGGCTCGGGAGATTCAGAGATCCTGGCTCTGGTCCCTGTTCGCTCTGTTCAGTCCTCTTCCTTCACTCTCTTCCCTCTGCTTAGGTGCTTTCTCCTTCAGCCTTTGCTGCGGCCCTCCATTGTTTTAAATATATGCAAATGGCTCTGCTTTCCCTGTCCCTCCTATTTGCGGGTGCCCTGGCTCAGCTCCTGCACACCTACCCCTGTTTTTCTCACCAGCAGTTCCTAGAGATCACTCCCCACAGCCACCCCCGTCGCTCTTAGTGACTCCAGGTCTTTAGCCCAGGAAGTCCCGCAGGAAGGCTCCCTCCCTTCCCACACCCGTCCTGCAGCCTACAGGCTATGGTAAAAGGGACCCTGGAGGGCCCAGGTGGTCCCCCTTCCCTGCTGTCTTGGCCTCAGCTGACCTCCTGCTGTTGCCTCTGGCTGGGGTCTCCTCATCATCCTCGTTAGCAGGCCCTGGCGCGTCACACCCAGGGCCGACCTCTTAGGCTTGCAATCCTGGCTCTGCTGTGCCTCCACTCTAGAGGGAACTCAAGGTGACCAGTGTATCTTGTGTCCCTGTCCCCCGGTCCCTGAGTGACCAAGGATGTCCCCAGGGCTGAGTCACCCTGAGAGTCACAGCAGCCCAGGTTGCCTCTGTGGCCACGGTGCCTCCGAGATGTCCATGGAGAAGGCTCTTGCAGCTGGGGCATTGAAAGGCCTGGGCCTCCCAAACCTGGTGACACGGGGACCTTGGCCCTGCCTGCTCCAACTGGAACCTCTGTGGCCCCAGGATGACGGCACTTAGTGGCAAGCCTGGGGGATGTGGCCCTAGACTTACCCTCTCCTCTTGCCCCCGCCTCACCCTCCATGGCCCTCCCTCACTTCCCTAGGTCAACAGCCGCAGTCACGTGGGTTTCAATTCTTCCTGCTGTCTGCATTCTTCTCTGCACACACTGCCTGGCGCCTTGCGCTGGCAAACTTCTTGGGGGCCCTTGATCTTACTTTAAACGTCTTTCCCTGGTTTCCAGTTCAGCTCAGGACCAGTTCTTATGTTTCCTCCTGTTTCTCCTGTGTCCCATTCCCTTCTTCAGAGAGCTCTCAGCGCAGTGCTTGGGAGCAAGACTGAGGCTCTGGTACCAGGTGGCCTGGGTTTGAATCCTTGCTCCACCCCTCACCTGCTGCTCAGTTTCATCACCCATCGAGTGACAGTGGTGATAACAGTAGCCCCAACTGTTATGAGGTGCCAACCTAAACAACACAGAGAGTCTCTCTAAGAGAAAATGACGTTTATCTGGGAATAGGCATTATTGGGAATCCCCATGCCACAGTCAACTATGGGTATCTTCAGGGGGGTAAAGGAAGACAAAAGTTCTGAAAGAAAAATGAGGAGGATTACGTCATTGTTTTGGGACAATTATTCTTGCCTTCCAAAATCAGTAGCAAGGGTGGCATGAGTCTGAGTTTGGACAGGAAGCTGCTGGGCAGACGTCCTTGAGCAAGTGTTTCGTGAGATCCTGAGCTTTAACACCAGCAGGCGCAGGGTCCCTCTCCCCTGCTCTGTCCTGGTTTCAGAGGCTCGCCGGACCATGTGACTTCTGACATGCGGGGTTCTAACCATGCGCCAGGAATGCTCTAGCTGCTTCGAGGGTCTTATCCCACTGAGCCTCGTGGCAGCCCTGTGAGAGGGCTGCAGCACAGAGAGGGTAAGGGATCTGCCCAAGGTCACACAGCATATTAGCGGCAGAGTCGAGCTTTGAAGCAGGATCCTGGGTCCAGCTATGCTTCCTGTCTCTTTGTTTCTCTCCCTTGAGCTCAGACATGTGTGGCCTCTTGACAATGCTCACCTGAGCCAGGAGAGCCATCTCTCTACATGGAAACTTTATCCCCACTGTCGAGGCTCCCTAGCCTGCCCTCTGACCTACTTTTCCAGACACACCTACTGTTGTCCTTTCCCTCTCTCACTCCCTGGAACTCAGCCTTCATCACTTGGCCTAAGAGATGCCGCCACCATCATACACCTTTGTAAGGACAATGTCCTCCCAGTCCTCAGCAGGACAACTCCTATACATCCTTCAAAACCCAGCTAGACAACACTTCCTCTTCAGTCCTCCCCTGATGCTCACCTGCCTCAGCAAAGTTAGTCCTGCTGCTCAGAGCACAGCCTGTGCCTCAGCCTGCCACCTGCACCCCTATGTAGCCGTGTGGCCATGGGCCAGGCGTGAGTCCTCCTGAGCCACAGTTTCCCTCATCTGGAAAACAGGGGTGATAGTAGTCATACCCCCTCCACAGAGTGTGGGTGTAAGGTGGTTCTGTGGCGTCTGGAACAGGGCTCTCTCCTTGGGGCTGGTTATGGTGACAACAGCAATCACTGTGAGTGTTGTTTGTCCTGGTGGTCTTGGGGACCTAGAGCTCCCCTAGACATGACAGTGGGCGACATGGGGACAGTGATGGCCTCTTCTCTGCTGCACCCACGGAGTTGGTGACTTGGGGACTGTCACAGGCTCTGCTTGCTTTGCTTTTCTCCTAGCCACCAATCCGAGGGGCTTTAAGTCCATGGCAGCCAATGGGCCACCTGGGAAATCTGGAAATCTCGAGTGTCTGTGGAGAGCTGGCATGCTTTGTGCAGCGTGGGAAGCCCAAGGGAGATTTTAGCCACCTATGTGGGGTGAAGCAGCCCACGGGCCCTGGCCTCTCAGCTGCCACGCTGTGGAGTCTCTGGGAGCCTCGCGGGACTCGCCCGCCTGCCACACCTGCAGCTGGGCTCGATGGTGTGTACAAACACCCCATTATGTCTGATTACCAGCCATTAGTGCAATTAGGGTAGCCCCTCCGCGTCCCGGGGCTCCAGCCAGCTGTGCCGGGGGCGTGGGGCAGAATAGCAAACAGCCTCCTCCAGAGCCTGCGCATCGGCTGGCGGGCCTGGGAACCGTGGGCTGGGGAGTCCCGGTGAGCCTGGCTGGAAGGCCGGGGCTCTGGAGCATGGGGCCACCCGGTGGGCGGGCCCCTCCTCCTCCCCACCCTTTGCACTGCCTTGGTGCTGCCTGATGCTGTCTTTTCCCTCTGGGCTTCTTACCCTAAGCCCTCCCGATGTGTGGGGTGGGGAGTCTTTTTGGGGCATCCCATAGCCTGTAGGATGTCAGCTCCATCCAGGGCCTCCACTCGCTAGAGGCCAGCAGCATCCAGCTCCCAGAGTTGTGTCAGCCAGAGGCTTCCAGACGTGACTAGCGTCCCCCAGGGGCAGGACCCACCATCCTGGTCTCGGCAGCTCTTTCCAGCCATTGCTGCTGAGTGCTTGGCTGCTGTATTTGCGTGTTGCCTCTCCAGCGCTGTGCTGGCTCCTCTGCCCGCTCCCGCCCTCCCTGCCTCTCTTTCATCCCTGTAGAAAAAGCCTTTCAAGCCCAAACTCACAGTCACCTCTGGCCTGTCACCCCCAGGGATGCCCTAGTCGGAGAGGCCCCACGTTGCTGCTCCCCTGACCACGCATGCTAGCACGCGGCCCCAGCCTGCGGGGCTTCAAAGGGCCATTTGAGGTACGCACTTGATCAGGGAGGAAGAAAAGAGGCCAGTGGCTGTTTGTTCTGGGACTTGGGAGTGAGCTGTGGCTCTTCAGAGCTCGGCTGGGGGGCATCCTCCGTGCCTGGCCTCGTGGCCCCGGCCCCGGCCCCACCCCCGTGGGCTGATTACTTCCCATTCCCTGCTCAGCACGGCTGATACATCACTGTCCTGTTTAACCAATGTATTCACCACTTCTAAGGCAGTCACTTCCCACATGTTCACTGGCAGGAAGTTGGGATGCATCTGTGGGAGCTGGGGTCTGATGGGAGCTGCTGTCTGGTGGGAGTCAGGACTCAACTGCCGTGGCCTGTGAGTGTGTGAACTTGAACTTGTGAGGGTTGATTGCAACATGCGTGTGAGTCTTCACCCAGTCTCCATGTGTTTTGTGGCATACGATGCTGCTGCTTCTCCCATAAAGAGGTGGCATCAGTTCCCAAGGTTTCCCAGAGACAGAAGGGGTTTAAGAGATGGGGGACTTTCAGCGATAAAATTGTAAAAATTGAAGCAAATTGAGGCAAGCTGATCCTGTTTGTCCTCCATCCCTCGAATCAGCGTTGGTCCTGTGAGTGGGTTTTCCAGTACACTGTGGCTGGCCAGATGTGTGCTGGAACTGGGTTCCTGCCCCTGATAAGCCCAGCCCCTCACTGGTCGCGTATTTCCATGTCGCACCCCCCCCACACCCCCACCACAGCTGCTTTCCAGCTACCAGTGTGAGGCCAGGGAGCTCAGGTGGAGCTGGGAGGTGACGTGCACACCACTCTCTGGCTCCACACTACACGTGGCAGGGGGAGCTTTCGTGAGTGGAGTCGTCGTGTTGTGGGCTTCTGCTCCTGGCACCCGGCACCTGCCCTGCCCTGTGGGCACCCGGGCCGGCGGCTGGAGGAGAACACGCAGACTGGGCCACGTGGTCCCAGCTAGGGCTCTGTGGACCGGCCTATGGCCAGTCTACCCCCAAATACACGGGAGGCCAGAGCTGCCCACTCAATTCACAGCTGAACTCAGATGCAGGGTTACTCCTGCTGATCGAGAACCAGGCGCTGACCTGTGCACTCCCGAACTCGTTGTTTTCTGTTGTTTTAAGCACTGCCGTTGCTTTAATTGTATCGTACGACGCAGTTCTTCATCTTGGGTGGTTTGTGATGCCACGGTACCTGGCCGAGGCAGAGATGTTCACGCTGCTTTTCCTTCAGTTGAGTTCTGTGTGCTGTTGACATTGCCGGGTCGGGTCTAATGACCACATAGAATTGCTTTAAAGGTGACACTTATTCTGCCTGGAGTGGAGCTTATCACACACAGAAGAAAGGACAGAGCCGTGGGGCTCCCTTCTACATCAGGGAGGCAAGTGTTCATCCTGGAGATGACCATGGCTCCGTATTTTTTTTGTAAAGCAGCCACCAGGTGCTTGCTGTGCCCGGGAGCTCTGCTCAGCACAGACGTGTATACAATGGCTGCCTAGCGCAGGACGAGCGGGGCAGCTGGAGGCAGGAGAAATGCCGTGCACCTGGGAAGAAACAGAAGCAATTGCCCAGCCAAGAGATGCTGTGGTAACCCTGAGTGTGCATCACAGGAGTGTCACAGCCGGTGGCATTGTCGCACTTGTAGTGTCTGAGTGTCATGCAGAATCATAGCATCTTAGAATCAACGGCATTCAATGTGATAGAATAGAGCATCCATGATTTACGTCCTGTACCCTCGCCATAGACCACCAGCCCCATGCGGGTGAGGACCTCGTCACAGGGGGAAGAGCCAGAACACGTGACCAAGCAGGCACAGTGGATCGCAGGGGCGGCGATGTCGGATGAGGAGCTACAGCCCTGGCCCTTGCTCTTCCAACCCTGGGGAGCCGGGCACACTGCTCTTCTCTCTGTTCCTTTGTGTCTCAGTCACCTCACCCTCGGAGCAGCCCTGAGGCAGGGCAGGGTGGCTGCCAACACACCTGTTCTGCAGCTGAAGAAACAGAGGGCAGCGGCAGAGGGGCCAGCTTTGTGGAGGTGGCTTGGGCAGTCCCAGAGGCCACATGCAGAGGTTCTCAACGCTTTGTTTGACCCTCTGCCGTGGCCTTGGTTTTAAACCAGGACCCCATAGTTTTATTTTGCGCTGGACACTGCAAGTTGTTTAGCTGATCCTGGGGACCAGGCTTCCCGGGGGCTCATTGCAGAGCCAGGGTTAGAGCCCAAGGCTCTGACCTCAGCTGGAGCACATCGTACATGGGACTCACCATAGCACTGGGACTCAGGGCCACCACTGGCCACATGGCCTTGCCCAGGCCGAGCAGATAGTATGGACTGTCATGTTCCTCTGGCCTGTGGCCTCCTCCTAGCAGGACTGAATGAGTCCACGCTGGCTTCATCCATGATTAAGCATCGGGCTGGCGTTTGCACGATCCTCACCATCGCTGTTGGCATTGTGTGAGCTGTGGCAGCCGACGGGCAGTCAAGGAACCCAAAGAAGGGGCCAAACTTGGCTGCGGGTCCCACTCTGTAACCCTGAGGTGGGCATCAGGGCCCACTGATGGCCTAAGACCCTAAGGGGCTTCTCCATCTCTGCCCCAGCATCCAGACACCGACCTCTGAGGGGCAGAGGTGAAGGGACGACCTTGAGTCAGCCTGGAAGGTGAACGGCACTAATAGACGCTTATTTCTAAAATAGCACTGACTCTCCGGCAACCGGTTATTAACTTGGGGAAAGGGAGTGAGTGCTATTTCAGGCCTAACTGCAGAAAAGCATTTTCCTTTCAGAGTTTTTCCTGAACTTTTCACCCGTGCCCCCATGAGGAGCAGGGATAGAGAGATCAGCCCTCTCCTCAGGGTCCCAGGAGAGCAGCAATGACTGACGGGATGAGCCACGAGCACAGGGGCAATGGGACAGCCGCCTTCAGTGAGTGGCTCTGAGGTTCCAGTACGTGGATCCAGCCTGCGGCCAACAGGGCAAGGGCTGCACCTGGCCATGCTTGTCCTTTCCCTCTGCACTGAGCACCTGCTTTTCAGGTGGCTGTTAGGATTTATGTTTATAGCTGGGGTCAGGACCTAGTCTAGGATTAGAGTCAGGGTTCAGCCTGTGTTCAAGGTCAGGACTTAGCCTGTAAGCAGGATCAGGGCTCAGCATGGACCAGGATCAGGGCTCAGTATGAGCAGCATCAGTGCTCAGCATGGGTCAGGATCAGGGTTTAGTATGACTCTCTGAGGGGTAGGGGTGGGATCAGGCATCGATCTGAGCTGGAAAGTGGGGTGTGCATCCTCACCCTGGTCACTGTGTTGACTCTGCCCCTGAGGTACTGTGCAGTTCTCAGCTCCCCGTGGCCCAGGCAGCTCTGGGAGAATCGTGGCCTGGGAGGTTTCCTGGGCATCTTGTGAATGAGTGGTCTCTGACTATTCCCTTCCCCCACCCTAGCTGATGGTCTTGGTCGGGGGAGGCCTGCACTTCCAGTGGGTTCCCCTCTGCACCAAGCCCTGACTGCAGAGTCTAGAGTCTCCAAGGGAGCATCCAGACCCCAGGGAAAGGAGAGAGAAGACCTGAAGCCAGCTCCTTCATGGGACTTTGTGAGCATGTCCCTCCCCTCCTTCAAGCTTTTGCTGCAGACCAGGCAACAGGTCTCTTTATTAAAACTGTGCATCAGGCTGGTTGCAGTGGCTCACACCTGTAATCCCAGCACTTTGGGAGGCCAAGGTGGGAGGATCACAAGGTCAGGAGATTGAGATCATCCTGGCCAACACGGTGAAACGCCGTCTCTACTAAAAAATTCAAAAAATTAGCTGAGTATAGTGATGGGTGCCTGTAGTCCCAGCTACTCTGGAGGCTGAGGCAGGCAAACTGCTTGAACCCAGGAGGCAGAGTTTGCAGTGAGCTGAGACCGCGCCACTGCACTCCAACCTGGGTGACAAGAGCAAAACTCAGTCTCAAAAAAACAAAACGAACACTTCATTAAAGAAAAATGCAAAGCCAGGAGCAGGAGGGGAGGTAAGCACACACAGGGCCAGCTTGCCTGGCCAGGCTGGGCATTTCCAGCAGGCCGGACCTGGGGGTCGGAGGGCCTCCTTTCATACATGGTGGCTTCCTGCCTCAGCTTCTGCACAGTGCTCAGGTGTTTCTGGATAACAGTGGTGGTGAACACATTCACAGAACGTACCGAAACTTGGCCACTTGTCCCTTCACCCAGTTTATTCTCAGATAAGCTCTGAGGCAGGGACTGTGATTCTCACTTTACAGATGAGGACACTGGAGGACAGGGAGGCTAAGTAGGTTGCCCCAGGCCCCCACAACCAGCAAGAGGAAGGGCTGCATTTCTCACTCGACAGGCTGGCTCCAGGGGCCATGCAGTGAACCCCCACTTTCCCTGCCAGCCCCCACTGATGGCATCTGCTGGCGCTGGGGATGGGCCACAGACCCTCCAAGTATACCTGGACCTTAGTGCCAGCTGAATGCACACAGGGGATGATACAGCTGGGAGCCATCTTCAGGCCTTCCCCAGTCAATTCTGGGGCTCTCTGCCCAGTTTTGGGTCCCGTTCCAGCCTGAGAAGAGGAAGGGACTCCTCTCTGAGGAAAACGCAATGCCCTGCTGTCCACCGCCACCCCACCACACCGAGTCTACTGAGAGCCAGGGTGGGGCCAAGGGTTGTCTAGCCCGTGTTTTGATTGGCACCCTGCTCCTTACCACTGGGTGATCTTGAGCAAAGCACCCAGCTCCCTGTAGCCCTTATTTCATCAGTGCTAAAGTGGCCATCAGCATCTTGCCCACAGGCTATAGTTTTCCTGGATGATTCAATGAGGCAGTGGACTCTGGGGTGCTCTGAAGACTGGAGGGGCCTCCTGGGGATGGGCTCCGTCTGAAACAGTGGGAGGGGGTGAAGAGGAGGGAACTCTCATCTGCCGTGTTCAGGATCTGTCGATTTTATCGATCATTTCAAATAACTAGCTTTTTGTTTCATTGATTTTCTCTGCTTTTTTTCCTGTTGTTTTCAACTTTATTGACTTCAGATCTTACCTTTACTCTTTCCTTCCTCCTGATTGCTTTGGGTTTATTTACTCTTCTTTTTCTAGTTTTTGAGGTAGGAGCTAAGACTATTGATTGGGGATGTTTCCTCTTTTCCAAGGTGAGTATTCAGCGCTATAAAATTCCCTCTCAGCACTCCTTCCACTGTGTCCCACAAATTTTGATGTGTGATAGTTTCATTTTCATTTGGTTCAATGCAGGTTTAAAAACTTCCCTTCAGGCTTGCTCTTTGACTCATGGATTAAGTCATTTCCAAGTGTCTGGAGATGTTCCTGTTGTCTTTCTGCTATTGATTTCTAGTTGGATTCCATTTTGTTGGAGCACACACTCTATGATTTCAATTATTTTTAATTTGTTGAGGTGTTATGACCCGAGGCAGGTTCTGTCTTGGTATATGTTCTGTGGGCACTCAAAAGGAATGTGTATTCCACTGTTGTTGGATGGAGTGTTCTATTAATTTCTGGTTAGACCCTATTGGTTGATGGCGTTGTGAAGCTTTTCCATAGCTTTGCTGATTTTCTGTCTAGTGTGCTATTACTCTCACAGGAGTATGGAAGTCTCCAGCTGTAATTGCAGATTTGCCTGTTTCTCCTTTTGGTTTTATCAGTTTTTGCTTCCTGTATTTTGTGCCTCTGTTGTTTGGTGCATGTGCATTTAGGATTGCTATGTCTCCTCAGTGGACTGACACTTTTACAATTATAGACTGTCCCTTTCTGTGTCTGTTTCTGTCATCTTCCCCTTTAGGGCCTATTTCATCAGACATTAACACAAAATTCTGCTTTCTTAGAATTGTTTGCATATGTATCATTTCCCATCCTTTTCAACCTGTCTGTATTATCATATTGAAAGCAAACTTCTTGTAGGCAGCTTAAGATTGGGACATGTTGTTTAATCCACTCTGTTATCCCGTCTTTTAACTGATGTATTTAGATCATGTACATTTAATGTAATTATTGGTATGTTAGGACTGCCATTTTATTTTCATTTTACGTGTATTCTTTTTTTCAGTTTCTCTCTTTTCTTTTCTCTGTCTTGCTGTTGGTTACTTGAATAATATTGTTAAAAATGTCATGTTTCATCTATTTGTAGAGCTTTTGAGTGTATCTCTGTATTTTAGGGGTTACTCGAGGTATTACATTATACGTATATAAGATCACAGCGTACAGGTGTCATTGCATTATCAGTTCCAGTAAAGTGAGGAAGGCATACCTGCTTATATGGTACTTTACCTTCCCCTATTCATAATAATAGTTTTAAATATTTTCTGTACATAAATTTCAAACTTCATACAGTGTTATAATATTTGCTTCAACTTTTAAACATGATTTAGAAAATTTAAGAGAAGGCAAATTTATTGCCTTTAGCCATGTTTTCATTCCTTCTATTGTTCTTTCTTCCTCCCTTGTTCCACAATTTCTTCTTTTATTTTTTTTGGTCTGTTTATAGAACCTCCTTTAGCCATTTTTTAGGGGTCTGTCTGCTGGTGACATTCTTCACCTGAGAATGTCTTGATTTCTTTTTCATTATGAAAGATGTTTTTGCTGGATATATGACTCTTGGTTGACAGCTTTTTTTCTATCAGTATTTGAAAAAAGTGGTGTCACTTCTATCCAACCTCAAGATTAGAGATGAAAAACTCTCTGTCACTTGACTTGTTTTCCCCCTATAGATGAAGTGTCACTCTTTGTCTGCTTTCAAGATTTTTTTCTCTTTCCCTTCTGCTTTCAGAAGTTTGACTATGGTGTGTCTTTGTATGATTTTTTTTTGTGTGGGTGATCATCCTGTTGGGGGTTCATACACCTTGAATCTGTATCTTTATTTGCATAATATATCATTTCCCATCCTTTTCAACCAGGATCCTGAGAAGTTCTCAGTCATTATTTCTTCAAGTACAATTTTTCGGCATCTCTCTCTTTCTCCTGTGTTTCCAGAGCTCTGATGACAGAAATCTTTTGTTATGTCCACAGGTAGCCAAGGTTCTACTAATTTTTTTCAGTATACTCTGCTTCTGTTGCTCAGATTGGGTCAGCACTACTGTTCTGTCCTTAAGTTTTGGATTCTTCTCTCTGTCTCCTGATTCTGCTGCTGGGTCCATTCGCTGAGTGTTAAAATTTCAGTTATTAAATTTTTCAGTTCTAAAATTTTAATTTGATTTTTCTTTATATCTCATTCTTCTGTGCTGACTAATTATCTGCAGTACTTTTTATTTTTTCATTTGTTACTTGTGTGTAATTGTTCACTGAAGCATTTTAGGATGTCTGCTTTAAACTCTGTCAGATGATCCAAACGTCTTTGTCAACTCATTGTTGGCATCTACTGCCTGTTATCTATCATTTAATTTGAGATCTTTCTGGTCCTTGATGAGTACTTTTTGGTTGAAACCTGGAATTTTGGAGATTATGAGACTCTGGATCTTATTGAAACCTTCTCCACTGACACCCTGTGTGGACTTTGTTACACCTGGCAGGGGTGAAAATCTTGGCTTTCCATTTGGCCTTCTCTGAGACTACCCTGATAGGAGAGGGAAAGGGAGATACAGCAAAGGACATTCAGGAGGAAGAAGATACCAGATGAGCAAGAAGAAAATGGAAGAGACAACAACAGGGAACATAGAAAGTAGAGCCACTAACTCAGATGTTGAGAGGGAGATTTTCAGAGAGAGAGAGAGAGAGAGAGAGAGAGAGAGAGAGAAAGAGAAAGAGAGAAGTCAAGGCACAGATTCATAGAGAGAAGACTTATTGAGACAGAGACAGCCCCACATCAGCAGAGATGGGGGCAGGAGAATGCGGGGCCACACATACAGCCTGGGGGCTGAAAGTGAGCCAGAGACCTTCCTTCCACACCAAGATAAAAGAGGGTGCTTGTCTCAGAGAGAAACCCCGAGGACCTGGCTGAGGAGTCCTGAGATAACCTCAAGTTCTTCTCCTAGATGGGAATGCCCTTCTGCCTCATCATCCCTTCCCCACCCACTCATCTGTTGGTTCATCCACAGATCTGAGGTGGGCTCTTCTTTGGTGTCTGACTCTGAGGGGTGGGTGACAGTGGCAGGCTTTCTGTCTTCTCAAGGGAGTGGGTTATGCAGAAGGTGTGGGTTGTGAAGCCTGGTGGCTCCAGCAGTGCCCTCTGGCTAGATCCTTCACTATGCTAGGCCTCTCATGGGGGAGTGCAGCTACTGGCTACCATTTTCTTGGTGCACCTAACTTGTTGCAATGAGAAGGAACTTGACTCGACTATCCCAGCCCAACTCAAATCACTAATCTTCAGAAGCCTCCCAGACAACTCTTCACATAGTAACTATAGTGTCACAAGAAGAGGGAACAACATGACCTTGAAAGATATTACAAAAAGTAGACAGGCAAGAGAAACCCACTACCTTCCTCTTCCTAAACTCAAACTGGACCCCACATCAGGAGGTCTGGTAGAAATAGTGTGCTTTTTCTTAAGCCATTATCACCATCGCCATCATCACCATCACCATCACCACAATCACCATCATCACATCACCATCATCACCATCACCATCATCACAATCACCATCATCACCACCATCATCACCACTACCATCATCACCATCATCACTATGGACATCACCATCATCATCACCATCATCACCACCACCATAATCACCATCATCACTGCTGACATCACCATCATCACCATCACCACAATCACCATAATCACCATTATCATCACCACCATCATGATCACCATCATAATCATCACCACCATCACCATCACCATTATCACCATCACCACCACCACCACCATCACCACCACCATCATCACCATCACCATAATTACCATCATGATCATCACCATCACCAGCATCACAATCATCACCACCACTGCCATCACTACCATCACCATCACCATTATCACTACCAAGATCACCATCATCATCATCACCATCATCATCACCACCATCGTGATCACCATCATAATCATCACCACCATCACCATCACCATTATCACCATCATCACCATCATCACCATCACCACCACCACCATCATCACATCACCAACATCACATCACCATCACATCATCACCATAATTACCATCATCTCCATCACCATCACTATCATCACAATCATCACCACCACCATCACTACCATCATCATCACTACTGACATCACCATCATCATCACCATCACCATCACCACAATCACCATCATCACCACCATCGTGATCACCATCATAATCCACCACCACCACCATCATCACCATCATCACAATCATCACCACCACCGCCATCACTACCATCACCATCACCATTATCACCACCACCATCATCACCATATCATCATCATCACCATCATCACTACCAACATCACCATCATCATCATCACCATCATCACCATCACCATCATAATCATCACCACCATCACCATCATCACCATCATCATCACCATCACCACCACCACCATCACCACTACCATCATCACATCACCAACATCACATCACCATCATCACCATCACCATAATTACCATCATCATCATCACCATCACCATCACCATCATCACAATCACCACCACCATCACTACCATCACCATCATCACTACCGATATCACCATCATCATCACCATCACCATCACCACAATCACCATCATCACCACCATCGTGATCACCATCATAATCCACCACCATCACCATCACCATTATCGCCATCACCACCATCGCCATCACCACCACCACCATCACCATCATCACAATCATCACCACCACCACCATCACTACCATCACCATCACCATTATCACCACCACCATCATCACCATATCATCACCATCATCACCATCACCATCACCATAATCATCAGCACCATCATTGTCATCATTATCACCATTACCACCACTATCATCGTCACCACCACCATCATCACCATTGCCATCATCACCACCACCACCACCATCATCACCATCATCATAATCATCACCATAACCACCACCATCATCATCATAATCACCACCATCATCGTCATCATCATCACCATTACCACCACTATCATCGTCACCATCACCATCATCACCACCACCATCATCACCATTGCCATCATCACCACCACCATCACCACCACCATCACCACCATCACCACCATCCTCACAATATCAACACAAGAACAGTGATAACAACAAACATTTATTGAGCACTTATGCACTAGATGCTATGCTGATCATTTTGTTTATGTTATTTCATTTTCTTCTCATCATAACCCTATAAGAGAGACACTATTATCATTTCTTTTGATATGAAAAAACTCAAACTCAGAAAGGCTAAGTAACTTGCCTAACCTCACATAGGTAGCTTGTAGTAGAGCCAGGCTTCAAACTCTAATCTGTCTAACACCAAAGGCCTGGTCCAGCGGGAACTGGTAACCACAGGCCTTTCCCTGCACTCTACATAAGCATGCACCTGCAGAGGTCAGGGGAGCCTGTTGCTCAGGACGGGTTGGCTGGAGCTCAGCCTTGGGTCCTCTGCCTAACCCGCACCCCTGCCCCCAGCACTGGCCCATCCACAGGAATGTTCTTTCACTTTCTCTGGACATTGTGCAGCCAAATGTGGATGGAGCTCTTCTCCCTTCCTCAGCTCCTTCTGTTTTCTTCCCTTTTCCCCACTGAATGTTGCACGATGTTCAGCAAAGAGTGAGCACCAGGGTCGTCTCATGGACAGTGTAAGACTGTCCTCAAACCTTTCTCATAGATGATGGAAGACGGAGCTGCTCCAGGGAACTCGAGACAGCCCATTCCAAGAGTGGGTCTTTAGCTCCACGTCCACTTTGGAAAGAAAGTGAGGCTCCTTTGTCTCAGGGTCCATGGGGGAGGCCTCAGGAAGATGTCTGATTGGCTTGCATGAGCCCATGTTACAGCAGGTGTAGGGGCACCATAATAACTAGCCCCATCTGGACCCTAAGGAGAGGGGACACCTGGGCTCCACAGGGCAGGCAGTCCTGGATGCAGGTCCTGGCTCAATGATTTATGACAGTGGGGGCGTGTCTGTACATGCTGAAACTTCAGTTTCTACATTTCAAAGTGAAAATTCCAGGGACCACATCACAGGGCTATTGAGGTGAGGCAGTGTCTGGTGCAATGGAGGATACCTGCTACCTGCAAGTCACCCTCTTGTCTCTAGCTGGCTATGCATAAGGCTGGCATGTGGCTGTCCCTCAGGGCTTCTTCCAAAGGGCAGATGGGAACCTACCCATCCATGTTTCTAAAATCAGATTCTAGCACAGGCTACTGAGGACCACTGCCATATTTCTTTGTCACGCCAGCAGCTCCCTGGGAGCCAGAATGTCCCGTTCAGAGAGGCCTGGCTGTGGGGCCTCTGCATATCTCCCTGTGAGACCCTGAAGGAGAGCAGCCTTGCAGATGGCGTTACACGGGATCATCCATCACAGGGCTGGCATCTCTGCCTTCTCTCTTCCCGCTGGTCAATAGCAGGCATGCTAAGGGGCCCTTCACTGCTAAGTGCTCACAGTGGTAGGATGAGAAAATAGCAGGTGACATTTTCCCACGTGTATCCACACAACATTAACCCCACGGAGTCACCCAGCAGCACAGAGGTGAAGGGATGGCAAGGACCTGTGTTTCACAGATGAGGAAATGAAGGCCTGGATGGTCCCCAGAACTCTCTGCCTCACCCCAGATGCCTTCTCTCTGTTCAGAGCGAGGATGCCTCAGAGGCCTCCAGTGTCTGGCCCTCTAGGGAGTTTTCCGTGGTGTTCCCAGCAGCCTCGTGCCAGACCCCCATGCCAGCTCAGGCCTGTGGGCAGATCCTGGCTCTGTCCTCAGCAGCGTGACTCCTGGTAATTTCTTTGCTTTTCTTGGACAGTCTGGCTGGTGGGCTTCCCCTGTGAGGTCTGGTGAGGAGGTTTGTGGGTGAGGAGTAAGTGGGGTTCCTCTCCCAGAACCCAGCCGTTTTCCATGCCGGGTGCTGCGTGCTGTCGGCTCATTGGATGGTGCCCCCAACTCCACGATGAAGGGGCTATCCCCAGTTTTTAGATGGGACGGTTCCCCCTGAGGTTTTGGAGGTGAGGGCCAGGTTGGCTCCAGAGCCCAGCAGTCAGAGGCTCCTGCTCCTGTTGTGCTGCTGAGGTTCTTGGCCACAGTGCCTGCCCAGAGCCCATCCAGGCTGAGCCCTGGGAGGTCCCAGGAGGAAGTGGGGTTCAGGCCAGCTTGAGGGAGGGTGGGAGCTCAGCAGGAGAAAGGCTCAAGTGACCCTCGGGAAGAAAGAGCTGCGGCAGGCCTCCCCAGCTGTGCCTGTCCCGGGCCTGGGCGTCCAGAACAGAGCAGCTGGCTACCCGCTGCTTCTAATCATCCTGCTCCCGGGAGGCCCCGCCAGCGGCTCTCAGAGCAGCCTCGTGTGTGCAGGGAGTCACCAAACCTGTGCATGCTTCTGGGTCCTGAGTTCCAGGGCCCTGGATAAAGGGTGAAGGGTCACCGTTTGATGCCCTGACCTTGGGTTGGGGAGAAGCTGAGCTTTCAAGGTTTGGGGGTGCAGTCCCATGTGTGGGTGTGCAGTGGAGGCAGCAGCAGGTCGGAGGTTTTGGGGTGCTGATGTCGATCTTGCAGACTCACATGCTGTGAAGTCAAACCAACCCAGTGCAGGTCCCCACCCCAGTCCCACCGCTTCCCAGCTGTGTCCTTCAGGCAGCTCTCGCTACTGAACAGTGGCGGGATCTGAGCTGAGGCTGAGGTACCGAGGGAGAAGGGTGGGGCTTCGGGGGGTCCGGGGCTGCCTTCCTGGAGCCCGAAGTCTGTAGCAGAAAGCAGGTTACGTGGCTGTGTTTCAGTTCTCTGCTTTGCACTCCCTCCCGTTAGTTTACTTATTTGCGTGTGTGTGTGTGTGTGTGCACATGTGGGTACATGTGCATTCAAGTGTGTGAGTATGCGCCTATTGTGCACCTTCTCTCTGACAGCGTGACCTCCAGGACAGTTCCAGCTCAGGATGGCTTTCTTCTGAGGCACCCCTGTGCCTGTCACAAAGTCAACTCGCCAAATACCAGGAAATGAACAAACTCCAAGAGAAAAAGGACCAAGTCCAGGAACAAGACAGTCGCCAAGGAAAACTGAAAACAGCCAGGAGACCGCGTGGGCCCTGCCTCTCATGTGAGACTCAAGCAATGACAGTGTCTGCTGTGACTGGTGGGGGTGCAGGTGCTGGTGGTGTGGGGACCAGCATGGGGGGCAGAGGGGCCCCAGCCCCAGATTCCTGGAAGGCAGCTTGGCCTGCGCCTGCCATAGAAGGTTTTATATCACTCACTCCCTTCGACCCAGCAGTCTTCTTCTGGGGTTGCCTCATCCTGACATAGCTGGATGGGAGCCTTCGGCTGTGCATGCGGCTGCCGTGGGCTCTATACGCTATTAGCCACTGTCTGCTGCAAAGCTGGAAATGAACAAATTGTCCACAGGCAGAAGGGTGGTGACGAGAGGACGCTGCAGCCACAGCAGGCTCACCAGGCAGCCATTCTGGCAGCAGGGACTCAGGTTTATTGCCGTGGAAACGTGCCCGTGGTGTATATTATCGTGTGTGAGGCAGGCCACGGGCAGCGTGTCCCAGATGGGACCACTTCATAAATTCTCTCTCTCTCCGTCGCTCCAGCTTGCTAGCTCTGCATAAGAATAACGTGGAACATGATGCTTAAAAACCTGTTCGCCAACACTGAATAGCTCCAGAGGATGGCGGCGCCAGCGATTTTCCTCCATTTCACCATTCCTTCAGGTGTTGTCTTCGTTTTTTATGTTTTTTGCAGTCAATGCTTATTACTTTAATAACTGCAAAACCGTTATTTTTATATTTTTGAGTGGCTCTTCTGTGCTCATTGCTGGAGGCAGGGGCCTGGTCTCCAGAATGCACCCTTGACTCACCTTAAAGGAACAAAGTATCCATTTATGACGTTTCTTGAGCACCTATCAGGCTGGGCGCAGCGCCAGTCTTGTGCACATGGCAATCTTGAGGGCCCTGGGCTGCTGCTCTGCGAAGTCACAGTTACCACCCACAATTCAGAGAGGCCAGGTGGCCTGCCCGGGGTCCCACAGCAGGGACCTCGCCCAGGTGGGAAGAAGGTCATTCATTCTCCTTTCCCAGGCACATGAAAGAGTCGGCCAATGAAAGGTGTGTCACCATTGGACTCTCCTGGCCTTAGGCAGTGTGGCTGCACAGGTCCTGCTGGGTGTGGGGGATGGGCAGGAATAAGAGGGAGGCTGTCTGAGCCTGGGGCTGGGGAAGGGAGGGAGGCGGAGGCCTGGCCAGGGGCAGCGTGGGACTGTGGGAGTGAGCTCAGTGTCCTGGGGGTGAGTCGTCCACACGCTGGGCTATGGCTTCTCCAGCAGGAACGTGGGTACACAGCTCTGCCAGCCCTACCTCCTGGGCTGATGTGAGTACCAGGGGGTGCGGTGGGCAGAAGGGGCTGTGAGCAGGATCACAGGGCTGTGGTGCTGGTGGGGTGCATGCTACCCCCTGAGCTGGGGCCAGGTGACCAGAGCTGTGCTGCTGACGTGGCGCGTGCCACCCCTAAGCTAGGGCCAGGTGACCAGGGCTGTGCTACTGACATGTTTGTGCTACCCCTGAGCTGGGGTCAGGTGACTAGGGCTGTGCTGGTGGTGTGGCACGTGCCACCCCTGAGCTGGGGCCAGGTGACCAGGACTGTGCTGCTGATGTGGCATGTGCCACCCCTGAGCTGGAGTCAGGTGACCAGGGCTGTGCTTCTGACATGGTGTGTGCCACCCCTAAGCTGAAGTCAGGTGACCAGGGCTGTGCTGCTGACATGGTGTGTGCCACCCCTAAGCTGAAGTCAGGTGACCAGGGCTGTGCTGCTGGTGTGGCGTGTGCCTCCCCCTGAGCCAGGATCAGGCAACCAGGGCTGTGCTGCTGATGTGGCATGTGCCACCCCTGAGCCGGGGTCAGGTGACCAAGGCTGTGCTGCTGACATGGCACGTGCCACCCCCTGAGCCGGGGTCAGGCGACAGGAGGTGCCCCCTGAACCGAGAACACTGGACATTCACGGCACTGTGCCACGGGCTTAGTAGGTATTGACCGTTTAATCCTCTACAAAGCAGATAATGCTATTGTGTCTGTTTTACAAATGAGGAAACAGCCCAGAGAGGCTCAGGGACTGGCCTGATGCCACACAGCTCATAGGTGTCTCTACTGGTGTGCGCCCAGCACGCTGGCCTCCTGATGCCATGAGCTCAGAGTAGGGAGGGTCAGCTCCATCGAGGAAGGGAGCTGAACACTCCTGGCCACGTGCCCTGGCTGCAGATGCTTTGGCCATGAATGTGGAAAGTCAGTCCTCCCCTTTCCCGGATGTCTTGGAGGGACATGTTTATGGAACTCCGGCCCCAGTTACCACAAGCTGGGTGGCCTGAAGCCCCAGGCATTTGTTGTCTCCAGGTGCTGGGGCCAGAATCCAAAATCCAAGTGCTGGCAGGGCCGAGCCCCCTCTGAAGGCAGGAGGGGAGCCTTTTTCGCTGCCTCCTAGGAGCTGGTGGCTTTGGCAGCGTGTGGTGCCCTGTGACTTGCAGCCACGTCACGCCAGTCTCCACCTCTGCCTTCACGTGGCCTTGTTTTCTGTGTCTCTGTGCCCAAATACCCCTCTTCTTTCATTACAAGGACACCAGTCATTGGAGTCAGGGCTCCCCTAAACCCAGGATGACTTCAAGATCCTTCATTAATTGCATCTGCAAAGGACTTCTTTCCAAATAAGGTCCTGTTCTGCGGTTCTGAGTGGACGTGTGGTCTGGGGAGACACCGCCCAACCCACTGTAAGCTCCTCATGGCGTGGCCTTCCAGGACACCCCCGCCCCACCTTCATTTGAGAGGAGCTGCTGTGTGACTGGAGTGGAGCTTCCGCCCCTCTCTGGTCCCCTTGGTTGAGTGACAGGCTGATGAGACTGTCTGGTCTCTGGTGCTGTGTGGCGGGAAGATGCCTGGGGCTGGTGTGGAGAGCTGCTGGTCCTGGTTAGGCTGCCCTGAGACTACAGCTCTGGGCTGAGTCTGCAGCACGGCCTTACTCATAGGGGCTGGGTGTGGCCTTCCCGCTGGGCCTGGGTCTCCACCAGCCTCCGTCTGTCTCTGCTTCTGCCCATCCATCCCAGCAGGACAGTGGGGCCCAAGCTTCTACTTGGGAGATGAAGATGCGCCTGGGCTCCCAGGAATCAGAATCCCAGGAGGAGAGGGGACATTAGAAACAGAAGACCCTTCCCTCAAGTTACAGGTGGGGAAACTGAGGTGCAGGTTGGGAAAGCCATTTGCCCCAGCTCATGCGAGTCTGTTCATGGTTTATTCATTCAGTGATTGAGCAGTGTGTGCCTCAGCGCTTCCTGGGCAGGCCTCTGCCCTCCTGGAGCACAGCCCCTGCCAGGGACTCAGACCCAGCTTGCACCCCTGGCATTTCATGGACCATCAGGAAATCCTCAGCCCGGGTGAGACTTGATCTTGAGGGAGTCAGGGAGGGCTTCACCAAGGAGGAGGCAGGACTCAAGATGAGGCTGGGGATGACCAGAGCTGGGCAGGTGCATCTGAGGCAGGAGAGCATGGGGACCCAGCACTTTGAATCCCAGCCCTGAGTTGCCAGAGGGAAGGATGGGTAGAGGAGGGCCCAGGCCTCACTGTGTCCCATAGCATCGAGGGAGGCTTTGCCCTGGTCCCAACCACAGCGCTCGGTGGTCACCTGCAACCCCATGTCACAGATGAGGACACGGAGGCCCTCAGTGGTAGAAGGGCTTGCTGGACTTCATACAGCCTTGGGTGACAGCCAGGAATGGAGCTCCAGTTTGCCAGCTGACGACGAGCATGTTCTTTCCATTGAACCACGTTCCGTCTTCAGGAACTTCCATTTTTCAGGAGGGATGTGTCACTTCGCTTCTGGGCTGGCAAACCTAACTCCGGGGACACATGCCTCTGTGAGGGTCTTCACTGCAGTGCATTCTGCCCAGCTGCGATGGCAGCCCTCCAGCCACCAGTGTCCGATGTGCCTGCTCTGGGGTGGGGAAACAGAGGCCAGGAGATTTTGAGACTTGCTTGTCCTTCCACAGCACGTAAGGACAGGAGCTCAGATTTGAAGACAGGCAGCCTGGCTCCAGAGCTAGAGGCATCCCTCCATCCATCTATCCATTCTTTGTTTTGGAGACAGAGTCCAGCTCTAGGGCCCAGGCTGGAGAGCCCTGGCATAATCTTGGCTCACTGAAATCTCTGCTTCCTGGGTTCCAGCGACTGATTATTCTGCCCCAGTCTCCTGAGTAGTTGGGACCATAGGCATGCGCCACCATGCATGGCTAATTTTTGCATTTTTTGTAGAGACGGGGTTTCACCATATGGCCAGACTGGTCTCGAGCTCCTGACCTCGTAATCAGCTAGCCTCAGCCTCCAAAAGTGCTAGGATTATAGGCATGAGCCACCACACCCAGCCATTCATTCATTCTTCAGCCCATTTGCTTATTCATTCATTTACCGTTACTTCCTGAATGTCCTATCTGAGTCGAGCTTAGGGTTGGGTATCGGTATATATGTGTGGACAAATGTCTTACGTTCTAGTGATGGGGACACTTACATCGTTTTATAGCAGAAGGACTTTCCATCTGGGCACCTGCACAGACCTGGGCCCCTTGTCTCCTTACCCATGAGGCCTCAAACCTGCCTGTCCCCGACACACTGCTATCTGTAGAAGTCAGGGAGGGAAAGAAACCACCCAGACAGGGAGGGGACAGGAGCCTGTCTTTAAATGGTGGCTTTAACTCTTTCTTACCCTCAATCCTGGCACCCCAGTGTAGGGAGGAGCTGCTACATGAGCTAATGTATGTAGAGGTGCACCCCCTCCCATGTTCTGGCCTCTATGCTTTTGTTATTGCAGCCCAAGGATAGTTTTGCAACAATCACATGAGCTTATGGTCAACTGGAGCCACCTGACCCTTCTCAGGGGCTTCTGTGCTGTGGAGTCTTAGGCATCACAGAGGACTCTTTGGACATTGGGTTTGGGGCTTGCCACATTTACCGATTTTGCTTTTGTACAATGTAACTCTTTGTGGGTTATGGCAAATACACTGTTTCTTTTAGAATAGGTTTAGATTCACAAAGTAAATGTGAGGACAGCAGAAAGAATTCCTGCATAGACCACCTCCGTTTCCCTATGGTTAATGTCTCAGGTGACTGTGGTATGCTGGTCACAATGAATGAATCAATTCTGGTGCATTGTTACTCACTAAACATATGAGATTCAAATGTCTTCAGTTTCCATCTCAGTTCTTTTGATGCCCCAGGAATGGGCTCCTCTCAGCAGCAACAGCTTCTCACACCTCCCTTGCTTTTGACCACAGTGTCAGGTGTTTTGTAGAATTTGAGTTTGACAGTTTTTTTATTACACTGGATTCCATGTTTCTGGGAGACAGGCCATGGAGTTAAGACGCCGCTCTCACCATATCACACTATGGACGTGGCTTATCCCCGATGCTGTTGGCCTTGGTCCCCTGGCTGAGGATGTGCTTGTCAGGCTTCTCAGCTGTGACATTTCCCCCCTTCTATACTGCACACTTTGGAAGGAAGTCACCGTGCACAGCTCTCACTCCAGGAGCAGGGGCTATACTTCATCTCCCCAAGGGCAGAGCATCTACAGGGAAATCTTTAGACGTAAATGATTAGGTCTATCTATCTATCTATCTTTTAATTATCTATCATCCATTTGTCTATTCTGTCATTTATTTATCTGTTATCCATCTATCTACTCTATCATTTATGTATCTTTCTTCCATCTATTCTATCATCTACCTATCAAGCATTTAATTATCTACCTACCTACCTACCTACCTACCTATCCATCCATTCATCCATTCAATCATGTATTTTATCAATGTGGACTCAAGGATACATATTTTGTACTTAGGTTATAATTCATGACCACCTGATTTTTGCTGCTGAAATGGTTCCACCCTGGCCATAGGGAACTTTCAGTGGGCTTCTGTGCCCGTGGGACACAGCCTGTCATCAGGTTTTGCAGGGGCATTTCCTTACTTTCTGGCACAAGGAGATGCTCCAGCCTCATCTCATCTATTTCCTGCTGCAGCCTGAGACTCAGCCATTTCTCGCAAAAGCCCTGGCTCCTTTAGAGTTGAAGAATGGTAGGTGTGCTCACGGCTGCAAGGGTGTTGCTTGAGCCAGGAAGAGTGGTGTATATGTAAGCTCATGTATATGCACATATCTGCAATGTGAGCTCATGTATATGCACGTATCAGGAATGTGAGCTCATGTATGTATGCATATCTGTAATGTGAGCTCATGTATATATACATATCTGCAATGTGAGCTCATGTCTGTAACGTGAGCTTGTGTATATACACATATCTGCAATGTGAGCTCATGTATATACACATATCTGCAATGTGAGCTCATGTCTGTAACGTGAGCTTGTGTATATACACATATCTGCAATGTGAGCTCATGTATATCCACATATCTGCAGTGTGAGCTCATGTATATACACATATATGCAATGTGAGCTCATGTATATCCACATATCTGCAGTGTGAGCTCATGTATATCCACATATCTGCAGTGTGAGCTCATGTATATCCACATATCTGCAATGTGAGCTCATGTATATCCACATATCTGCAGTGTGAGCTCATGTATATACACATATCTGCAATGTGAGCTCATGTCTGCAATGTGAGCTCATGTATATATACATATCTGCAGTGTGAGCTCATGTATATACACATATATGCGATGTGAGCTCCTGTCTGCAATGGGAGCTCATGTATATCCACATATCTGCAGGGTGAGCTCATGTCTGCAATGTGAACTCATGTATATCCACATATCTGCAGTGTGAGCTCATGTCTGTAATGTGAGCTCATGTATATCCACATATCTGCAGTGTGAGCTCATGTCTGCAATGTGAGCTCATGTCTGCAATGTGAGCTCGTGTATATACACATATCTGCAGTGTGAGCTCATGTCTGCAATGTGAGCTCATGTATATCCACATATCTGCAGTGTGAGCTCATGTATATACACATATCTGCAATGTGAGCTCATGTATATACACATATCTGCAGTGTGAGCTCGTGTATATACACATATCTGCAGTGTGAGCTCATGTATATACACATATCTGCAGTGTGAGCTCATGTATATCCACATATCTGCAGTGTGAACTCATGTCTGCAATGTGAGCTCATGTATATCCATATATCTGCGGTGTGAGCTCATGTCTGCAATGTGAGCTCATGTCTGCAATGTGAGCTCGTGTATATACACATATCTGCAGTGTGAGCTCGTGTATATACACATATCTGCAGTGTGAGCTCATGTATATCCACATATCTGCAGTGTGAGCTCATGTATATCCACATATCTGCAGTGTGAGCTCATGTATATACACATATCTGCAGTGTGAGCTCGTGTATATACACGTATCTGCAGTGTGAGCTCATGTATATCCACATATCTGCAGTGTGAGCTCATGTATATACACATATCTATATGTAATTCCATGGGTATCCATGGGTATCTCCATGAAGCATTGTTTCAGCTGGCTCCTCCAACTTGCATCCATGATCTCCTGGTCCTCCCTCCTTACCTGTGACCTCTCTCTCCAGCAGTGAAACCCTGCTCCTCCCACTCACCAACTCGCATCCATGATCTCCTGGTCCTCCCTTCTTACCTGTGACCTCTCTCTCCAGCAGTGAAACCCTGCTCCTCCCACTCACCAACTCGCATCCATGATCTCCTGGGTCCTCCCTCCTTACCTGTGGCCTCTCTCTCCAGCAGTGAAACCCTCCTCCTCCCACTCACCAACTTGCATCCATGATCTCCTGGGTCCTCCCTCCTTACCTGTGACCTCTCTCTCCAGCAGTGAAACCCTGCTCCTCCCACTCACCAACTTGCTTGCTCCGTTATTGGGTCAGAACCTTTTTCCTTCCCACTTGTCACTGTGGGTTTTGATCACAGATCGCCTCTGTTGAAAACTTTGGAAATAAAGGAAAGAACAAGGAAAAAGTCTAAATCACCAAGCATTGCACTCTCCAGGGACCCTCTGCAGCTCTTTGGGGTTCACTGTCTCTGGCTCATCCATCCTGTCTGTTCCCCGAGGCAGTCTCATCTCACTGGCCTCAGAGGAGCCGTTCGTTCACTCCGGACACAGTTTATGATGTTTTACCAACAAATATCACACCTACTGCGCATCCAGTGTGGCCTGAGCCTCTAGAAATTCTCTGGAGAAAAATGGGCAAGGCAGTTCCTCCCTGAGACCCTTCCAGCCTGAGGCTGTGGAGATAGACGCCCATCAAGTTGTCACGTGGCACGTGTGAAGCTGGGACTGTGGTGAGTCCTGGGACACCTGGGAACGGTGATCTGGGCCCTAGGACAGGGGTGTCTGACCTGGTCAGGAAGGCCGGAGAGGGCTTCCCTGAGGAGGTGTCCCTGGATGATGACCGGAAGAATAAAGGGGACTGAGAAAGAGTGGAGGGAAGGACATTGTGGGCAGAGGCTGCAGCCTGGCTGAAGGTCCCCAGGCGGGAGCAGCAGGGGTTCTAAAGGTGCCCAGCATGGTCAGTGTGGCTGGGACACAGGTGAGGGCATGGCTGGGAGTGGACTCTGGGGACTCTGAAGGGCTACCAGCCACAGAGCCCCAGAGCATGCCGGGCAACTTGCTTTGTCTAAGTACCTGGGAGCCATGGAAGGGTTTTGAGCAGAGGAGAGTCACAGTGAGATGTGCACTCTGGAGAGAAAGTGCCCTCTGTCCTGTGGGCGCCATGGAGAGGCTGAGTGGAGGAGGCTGGAGTCCAGGAGGCTGTGCTGCACAGCAGGGGAGTGCTGGCCCTGGCCGGGCTGATGGAGTCCTGGAGCTGGCATTCACTTTACGACTCCATGCTGCTCATTCCAAGCTCGCAGAGGCCTCCACCAGCTCCTCCTTCCCCAGGGCCTTGGCACTAGCTGGTCTCCCCCAGGCATTCCCGCTATCTCCCCTTCCTCCCTGACTCAGGGCTCCCCTTCCTCAGGGCTCGGCCTGGTGCCAGCTCACCCTCCGAGGCCCGCCTCCTGCCCTTCCTGACCTTGGCTCCTGGTTCACTTCCTGTTACAGCCGTTGTTTCTGCCGCTGATGGTTTTCCCCACTTCCCTCGCTGCTGCCCCCAAGGGACTGTGACTGATGATGGGGGAAGGGTGCTCTGTGGCGCCCCTGGTGCTGGCAGGATGAGCGGGCAGGGCTACCAGCTGCAGGAAGGGCCCAAGAGCACAAGAGCACAGGCAAGATGCCTGGGAGTTCCCTCCCGGGCCAGCCGGCTCTGGGCTCGAAAGTTCCCTCCAGGGGCTGGGGGTTCTCGGCTCACAGGCTCCCTCCTGGGCTGGGGCTCTTGGTTTTGGTTCTGGGCTCAGGGAAGTCACTGACTTTGGTTTGATCCCAGCCGGGGAGGCAGCTTTGTTATTCAAAGGGAAAACGTGCTGAAGCTGCAGCTGAAACCCAGAGAAAAACGAGAGGTCCTCACTTCCGTGGCATCTCCTCTCTCAGTGCCCCGCATAGATTTCGGAAGCCTGCTGCTGGGGCTCTTTGTCCTTCAAATCCCCTTTTTACCCAGGGCTACACTGTGGCTGCTCAGACTCACTGGTTGGGGGCTCCAGTTAATCAAAGTACAGAACGTAAACTCCTGGAGGGTCACCTCGTCGCCTGCCCTGCCTCCACCTCTCGTTTTACAGCTGGCAATGCCCAGGGCTCCCAGTGAATCAGCTGCTGACCTGGGTCCTGCTCCTTTAGTGCCTGGGTACCTGGGTTGGAGCAGAGGGAGGCTTGGAGGGAGCTGGGTGTGGCTGGCATCTAATGGGCTCTCTGGTGGGGTCTCACCCTCACGGGCATTGCTGTTTTTACTGTGGCTGAAGTGAGCTGCCTTGGAGACCCCCTCAGCCCCGATGGTGTGAACTCAGGCAGCTTCTGTGCCTCAGGAGGGGTCCCCAGAGACAGCTGGGGCTGACTCCCCACACAGCAGGGTCTCCAGTGGGGGCCTCCCAGGTTCTGAGCTCTCCGGGGAGAAGCCTGCAGGAAAGCTGCTGGGGATTGCAGGAGAGGAGCTGGGGGGATGGGCTGGGGTGGGGGTTACCACACCAGTAGTTCTGCTGGAAGCTATTGAGGGCTGAAATGGGTGGCGGTCATTCATTCATTCATTCGTTCATTCATTCATTCATCAGATACTGTGCACTGAGTCCTGCCGTGTGCCAGACCTGCTCCGGGTGCTGGGAACATGGAGGCACCTCTGCCCTCAGCCCCTGAAGCCTGCGGAGGAGATATGGATGTGAAAAGCAAGGAGAACAGTGACGGAAAATCAGGGCAGAGCCTGCTAAAGGGCAAGCCGGAGACCCCAGAGCCCTGTGTTGAAACTTGACCCCAGAGGTGATGGCATGAAGAGGTGGGGTCTGCAGGAGGCTCTGCCCTCAGGAATGGGACGGGAGGGTCTGAGGAGCTTGTTCGTCCCTTCCAGCACTTATTCGGCCGCCTAGAAGCAGGGAGATGCCAAGCTTGCCAGTGCCTGGATGCCAGCTTCCCCGCTTCTGGAACAGAACCTCTCTGTGGCTGTGAATTATTCAGTCCATGATATTTTTCTTATGCAGCACAAATGGACTAAGGCGTGGCAGCATGGCTTTCTGAGAAGGTGGCATTTGAAAAAGGCTGTAAGAGGAGACAGAGCGGTGCCATGTGCCCTTGGGAAGTCCACCAGGCAAAAGGAGCCGCACGTGCTAGGCCGGGGTGGAGCTCAGCTGGGGGACCAAAGAGCAACCACAGGGATAGACCAGGGTCAAAGGCAGTGGGCCAAGTCCTCTGGGTGCAGCAGGACATGGCAAGGCCACGAGTTTTACTCTGCCTGAGTGGAAAGCCCAGGAAAGTGTCTGGGGCACAGATGGCATGACCTGACTTAGGTTGGAGAGGGTGGCTCTGACTGCCCACTGGGGGGATGGCAGTGCAGGCAGGTGGCCAGGAAGCTGCAGCAGGGACTCAGGTATGTGTGTGGGTGGGGGATGGGGTATCTGGGTGGCAGAGGCAGGCATGAAACTCAGCAAGAGGCCAGGCTCCCCACTCTGCACAGCTTGATTTCCATTCCCCCACTGCACCCCGGCCTGGGCTCTGTTCTTCCCCCAACAGGGTCAGGTTGAGTGGCAAGTGGCAGCACTGACACATCTACACTCTCTCTCCAGGACCCCCGCGTCACAGGATCCTGTAGACACACACGTCACATCAAACCCCTGAGGATGGGCCTGTGCCCACAGTCAGACTCCAGCTCAGGTTCGAGCGAAGGATTGAGGCAAGACCTAGAAAGACCAGGGAGGGGGCGGTGGGGTAAGGGTGGTCCTGGCCTCAGCCATGGGGGCTGGGCTCACACCCCCACTAGGGGCATGCACATTCCAGCCCTCGGGGCATGTGTGGGCAAAGGGCTCCAGGACCCCAGGTGGTCCTGAAAGAGTGGTGGACACCTGCCATTGACGCAAGGCGGAGGAGGAGTGAGCAGAAGTGACGAAGGGGCTGGCTGGAGCAGCGGGTCTTGGGACCACTGGGACAGCTGCTGGCAGCGTGGGCTCTGCTCTAGGTGGTGCTGCTCAGACAGCAGGGCTGTCCTGGGGCTGTGGGCAAAAGCTGCCCACAGACAGCCTCAGCCCCATGAACCCTGGGGCTGTCGGAGCTGGAGGGCTACAGGGAGGACCCGTTGTCCATTCACCCACTCGGGAAATGGTTGCTGAGCAGGTGCCTGTGTGAGGTTCTCAGTATGCCTAGAGCAAGGCCCTGCTGCCTGGGAGTCTGCTGTCTAGGTTCCCTCAAACATCCAGCCAGCCACCCCCACGCACTCACCAAGCATCTGTGGGCAGAGGCCACAGGATGTCACTGAATGCATGGCCATCTGCCACGCCTCTGCCCACGAACTCAGGGTGTGTGGCCTTGCCTTTGTCCCCCCCTCCCTGCAGGCTGCTGGGTCCCCATGGCGGGCGCTGCCTTATTGGTCCCTGAGTCCCTGGAGCCAGGCACATCACAGGTGCATGCTGGGGTCCAGTGGTGGCAACTGTACTCTTCTGCTCCAACCCAGTGCTTTTTCTATGTGATAGGCTCGATAGGCTCTCTGTGCCTCAGCTTACCTGTCTGTCCTGTCTGCCTCACAGGCAGGACATTTGGGCATGGGGAAGGCAGAGAGGGAGAGACGTAGAACCTAGGGCCTGGTGGTGCAGTGCTGAATGTCCATGCCCCTGCCAAGTTCACAGGTTGAAATCCCAGCCCCTGATGTGATGGTATCAGTAGGGGGCCTTGGGGAGGTGAGGACCCCACCCAAGGGTCATCAGGGTGGGGTCCTCACTAGTAGGATCAGTGCTCTCATGAAAGGGGTCTCAGAGAGCCCTCTCGCGCCCTCCACTCTATGCAGACACAGTAGGAGGAAAGCCATCTGCAGCCACAATATGTGTCTGTGGCTTAAGCCACCAGGACTCTGGCACTTTGTCACAGCAGCCAAAGGGACTAGGAAAGGAGGGTTGTTTTTAAATCTCGGGCTCTGGTCCTGCAGGCAACGCCCTGAGCAAATCCTAGAACTACTCTGAGTATTTCTTGTCCCTAGAAAACAAAAGTATGCCATGTGTGACATAGGCCAGGCCTTAGCGAGGTCCCTCATGGGACGTCCAGGTCTTGCTGGGCACAGAGGAGACCAGCAGCCCACGGCCTGCGCTCCCTGGCCTTGGCTCGGCTGGTGTGGTGTGATGGACCCTTACACTGCCAGTCAGCACTGGGCAAATAGCCACCGGCTCTCATCCCTGTCCTCACATTCCCGTCTCTGTTCCTCCTCAGGACAGCCCGGGAGGGCTTCACATGTGGGGATGCAGTAAGGTCTCCCCAGCCAGCACTCAGGCTTGGGGCAGAGGCCCGGGCCTGGCCCCCTCACAGAGGAGGGCTGCAGTAGAAAGAGGTTCGCAACGGCAGTGATCTGCTGCAGTGAGTGGTCCTGGGTGCGAGGGGGCCAGGGTGGAGCTCTCAGAAACTCCTGCCTTCTTGGATGCGCTGACAGCAGTAACCTGAAGAACTGCCTTGCTCTTCCTCATCCCCGTGGCTGTCCTCTGGGCAGACACAGGACCCCTGTTACAGGCCAGGAGTGCTCGAGGAGTGAGGCCTGGCCAGGCTCCTGCAGAGAGTGGGGCCCGGCCTGCAGGGGCTGATGCTTGTGGGCCTCCCAGGGTGCCTCACTGCCTCCACGACCAGATAGACTCCTGGGGCCACACTGAGCCCCTGCCCTGCTGGGGCCCCCCACTCCATCATGGGGCACTGAGCCTCTCAAGCTGGAAGGCAGGAGACGGCGGCCCCAGCAGGCAGCCCTGCAGCCAGCCCCTCGGCGGAGGCTCCTGGCACCTGTTTGCACCATTGAGAGTGAATTATGGCCCAGCCCAGGGCTAGCCAGTGTGAAGGAACAGTAAGTGCGCTAATTACCGAATGCCCTGCATGATTAACTAGGAAATTAATAGGCCAAATACTCCCTCTCTTCCTGGCCAGCGCCTTGGAACCCCGTAAACACACTGGAATCCAAATGCCGCTGAGTGGCTCAGCTCCAGGCCCGTCCATCCATCAGTGCTCGGCGACTCATGGGCCTTTCCAGAGCCCCGTCTCCTGCACTGGGGCCTCATTCCTGCCTCCATTTTCTCCTTTGTACAGCAGAGGCGATGCTGCCATGCTGTGGGCCTGCCCAGGGGGTTAGAGCAGAGATGGGTGTGAGGTGCACGTTCCACTTACAATGCCTCCTGACTCCTGCCCCAGCTTTCGCCCCAGCTTCCCACTTGCCTGCGGAGGCATTGCTGACCTGGTTGGCAGGAGTCTGAGGCTTTGACGCAGTGTCCTCTATGTGTTGTGGGTGACCCTAAAGGGTCAGCATTCATGCCCTCATGCTGCCAGACAGACAGCAGCAGCAGTTCCCCATCCTCTCACCCTCCTGCTTCCCCCGCCAAGGCTGTGAGTCTGGGGGTTCAGCTGCCTTGCACTCGGGGTGGGGAGCCCATGAGTCTGGGGGTCCAGTCACCTTGCACTGGGTGTGGGGGGCCCATGAGTTTGGGGTCCAGCTGCCTGGCACTGGGTGTGAGGAGCCCATGACTCTGGGGGTCCAGCCACCTGGCACTGGGTGTGGGGAGCCCATGAGTCTGGGGGTCCAGCCACCTGCACTGGGCGTGGGGAGCCCATGAGTCTGGGGTCCAGCCGCCTTGCACTGGGTGTGGGGAGCCCTCTCCAGTCCCCCTGCCTGTCGGCTCTGCAGGAAAGGACAGTGCTGAGGAGGGTGTGGGGCTGGGCTCAGCCACTAAGCCCACTACACTCAGAATGGGACCTATGGGGCTGGAAAGCATGGCAGGGCTGTCGGGAAGGACAGGAAGATCAGCACCCAGTCCTGGACTCGCATTTTAAAGGGAGGTAAACTGAGGCTCATGGGGCACAGGTCAGGCATCCCAAATTCTGTGCAGCCTATACCCTGCCTCCCATGAGAGGGATGATGGGCTGTGACCACAGCACCCCTGGGCCTCATGCACCCCCGTCCTTCATCTCCTGCCTTCCCCTCCTGGGAGGGACAGGCCAACAAAGACAGGCTGTCCCTTGAGGTTGGTTGGCAGGTGCACATCACAGAATGACGGGGCCAGAGTCCGACCAGCTTGGTCTGCTGTGCAGCCCCACCACTCACACCCTGAGTGACTGTGGGAGATGGTTTATCCCTTGAGGCCTTGGTTTAGCCATCTGCGATGTGGGCAAAGGTGCACCTCTCATGAGGTAGTCAGTACATTGCATTCATTGGGAGCGTTTTCTAAAGTCCTCAGAACAGCATTTGGCCTGGGTAAGGGCTTCCAGGGAAGCTGGTCAGGCAGGCGGGGGTGGGGGCCTGTGGGGGTGGGGGCCCGCGAGGTGGGGCCACGACTGAGGGCAGCAGGGAAGGGCATGGTGTGCTGGAGCCAGCAGGGCCAGAGCAAGCTGAAGGCACAGAGGCAGGTGCGGGAGGTGGAGAGGCTGACAGCAGAGTTACTCACCAAATGTGTCACATTAGCAGTAATCTGGCGCATTTTTGAGGTCATTTTCTCTGGGGGCCACTTTTGAGCATTTCAAGGATTTTAGTCCATTTGTTTCTCTGGTAGTGAACATCCAGCACGTGAGCTCACTCCAGCTGTGCTCTGGGAGGAGCAGGCAGGGAGGTGTGGCATTGGCAGAGGCCCAGCAGGACCCCAGGAAGGGGCTCAGGGGGCAGCAGGAGCGTGGAGGGCAACCCCCCTCCACACAGGGGGCCGGGAGACTGGCGCAGCTCCATCTCAACCCTGTCACAAACTGAATTCCATCAGGATTAGCATTAAGCATATTTTTTAAAAATTAGGGCACAGAAAAGTGAGAATTAAGTAGAATTTAATATTCATCAGGCCTGGAGAGAGGGAAGATTTCCTAAGTTTAGAACTAATACAAGGAATCAGGAGAGAAAATATGGACAGATTTGATTGCATAAAAATGAAAATCTTCTGCAAGTCAAAATTAAACCATCAAATAAACTGGCAAAAAAAAAAAAAAAAAAAAAAAAAAACCATGGCCTGGGAAATGTATTTCCAGCAAATATGACAAAGACTTAGTTTCTTTATTAAATACAGACCTCATAAGAATTTCTGTAAAGACATGGAAATGCATATGATATAAAGTTTGATTGTTTTTAAGGGGGAAGGGGTTATTAAAATGCTGAAAGTTTTATGCGTGGAGAAAAACTGATTGCATGAGTGCTGTGAAGATGAGAACGATTTCGGCAGGTGCTAGGGCTGGCAGTGATTCATTTGTCTTTTTCTTGGCATTTTTCTGTTTTTTCTTTTTTCTAATTTTCTTTAAGGGGTACATTTTGTCTAAACATATGATAGGAGTTGGTTAATATTTTGTGATCTATTGTTGTTTTATAATAATTCTTAGCAATAACCACTGTTTAAGCGAGTGCTGTGCATGAAATATTTTCTGCACATCATCTCATTTAATCCACAGGATGCCCATGGGAGGTACTTATTATGCCCATTTTAAAGATATGAAAACCGAGACCCAAAGAGGTGAAGGACTCCAGCCAGGCACGACAGCTGGTAACGGGGAGAGCTAGGTTTGCATATGAGGCCCGGGCCCCGAGCTGTGCAGCAGGATGTGTGGTGCCCAGAGCGGAGGGTCCCTCTGCAGTCCCATGGCATCTCCTACATGCATTCTGCCCAAGAGCGCAAACCTACCTCACCTGGAGGAGCGCAAACCTACCTCACCTGGAGGAGCGCAAACCTACCTCACCTGGAGGAGCCCAAACCTACCTCACCTGGAGGAGCCCAAACCTACCTCACCTGGAGGAGCGCAAACCTACCTCACCTGGAGGAGCCCAAACCTACCTCACCTGGAGGAGCACAAACCTACCTCACCTGGAGGAGCGCACACCTACCTCACCTGGAGGAGCACAAACCTACCTCACCTGGAGGAGCGCACACCTACCTCACCTGGAGGAGCGCACACCTACCTCACCTGGAGGAGCGCAAACCTACCTCACCTGGAGGAGCGCAAACCTACCTCACCTGGAGGAGCGCACACCTACCTCACCTGGAGGAGCGCAAACCTACCTCACCTGGAAGAAGAGCCCCAGCATGTGCTGATGGGCTGAAGGACCCCTTGTCACTTGGGGAGGGAGGTGTGGAAACAGATAGGAAACAAAACAGGCCGATCTCTCCACAAGCAATAAATGCTTGCTGGAAATAAGAAAACAAGGCCGAGGTATTCTTAGACTAATTGACTCAAAATCCTTGAACTTGACAAGTTGGGGAAAAATAACAGAGAAAAGATGATGCAGAAACACTCGGAAGCAGCTGAACTTATCATCCTGGGATAGACACAGGCCACACTTGGTGCATTTTCATCATAATTGTGCTGTTAAGGGGGAGGTGTCCTTAGATGAATTGTCCTAAAAAGTCCTTGAAAAGCTTCAGATGAAAACAAACCAGGGGATAAAAGGCCTCAGAAAGAAAGCCCCATGTTGATGCAGATGGACCCTGTCCCTTCCAAGAGCGGAGCCCTGCACGTTCTGTTCTATGGCTCCAAGGTGGGGGCGCCTCTGCTTTGTCCGCCAGGGGCTGCAGGGAGCTGAGAAAGTCAGTGGTGTGGCAGGTGGTTGGAGCAGAGGGTCGACCACAGGTGGGTGGGCAGAGGGTGATATGGGCCCTCTCTGGGAGCAAGGGAGGCCTGCCTGGAGGAGGCATTTGTGGCCTTTGACTTTGTCATCAAAGGAGCGCAAAAGTTTCTCCAAAAAATTCCAGTGCCTTTGGAGAGCGTGAAGAAAAGTTGCAGAAATTAACAAACGCACTGTCAGTGGGGAAAAGGGACGTTGCAGGAAAGAAACTCTGACTTCCTCCATCTTCTCGAAACACTCTTCCAGGGAAGCTCCTGTTGTCCCCACTTCACAGACGAGAACACTGAGGGTCAGGGAGGATACAGAGCCCAAAGCCTCACGAATTTCCCAGCGCTTGTCTCTATGACTATGCACCTGTGGCCCACTTTGCCTAGCCCTTAAGCTAGATTTGCACCATGCACTCAAAACATTTTGCCAAAGGAGGGTGGGGGGGTAGATGCCCCCTCCTTCAAGGCACGAGTTCTCTGGGTCTTCCTGATTGTTGTGCTGGGTCCCCTTCTTTGGTCTGACCTCAGGAACTCAGCGCACTGACAGGCATCTGTGCTTGAGCACCCAGCGGGCAGGGCCAGGCTTGATTCAGGTCCTCATCCAGCACCTGCATGCAACTGGTGCCCCTTAGTCGTTCTTTGAACAACCAGAGCCAGGGGACACGTACGTGGCAGATGGGAGAACTTTGGTGTGGGTGCTCCTGACTCCAGTTAAAATTAACTCAGGCTGCAAACATTTCAGTTCAACTCAATTCATCTCATTCGTCTCAAATTCTTCCAGCTCCCTCTGTTCAACTCAATCCCAGGCCCCCAGCTACCTCCTTCCAATTTTTGCTTTGACTCCTCAATTCAATTTATTTTAATTTCATTCTATTGGATTCCTTTCATTCAATTGGATTTCCTCTCTTCAGTCCGGCTAAATTCGATTCTTTCAATTCATTTCAATTGTCCTCAGCCCAGTTTTTTTTTTTTTTTTTTTTTTACTTTAACCAGATCCTGGCTGTTAATCCAACTTCAGTCAATTTTTCCAATTTGACCCAAACCCCATTCAGCTCACCTTGGGCCCTCCAGCTCCTTCTTGGACACCCTTGCTGGATGAGTGATCTCAATTTTGTCCTGGGCACCTTTGAGCACCTGAGTCCTGCAGGGCACAATCCTCCAGGATGTGTGACAAAGAGGCTTCCTCCTGGAGAAGGATCTGGAAAAAAGTTACACGCACGCAGACACACACACACATGCATTTGCTGTGGGCAACGCTCTTGCATGCCTGTCACCTCCCTTTCTTTGCAGGACAACTCCAAGAGGAGGTTTGTGTTATGGTCATGATCGCCATTATGGAGGAGCGGAGAAGGAGGCACACAGGATTTCACACCAGAAATAGGCCTTTGAGAGAAAGCCTTCATGCCTTGAATCTGGTCTGTTCCACAGTGAAGCTCTTGCTTGACATGTACATGAAAAACTAATATCCCAATTTAGTCAATGAATTTGTTCAACAATGTTAACTGATTCCTATGCGCTAATAAATGTTCCAGGCAGTGCAGATGTGGTGGTGAGGGAGGGAGCCATGGCCCTAGCCCTAGGTACCCATGGCTCATGGTGGAAGGTGGCAGATCACATGGGCAATGTGTGCTGGCCCCATAGCACAGGCTGGGCACCCCCAGCTCTGGTGGGGTCAGGAAACGCTTGCAAGAGCTGGTGGTACCACGTCTGCAGAGACACAGACGTGGATAGTGGTCAAGAATAACTGAGTCATGACCTTCCTTGGGCATCTAGAGTTGACTGTCACCTGGAATCATGTCCTTGCTTGAACCTGGATAATTTCACTCCTGCTCATGGCACAAAAAGTGACCAGGGCCACAGCCACTTCAACCTCAGACTTTGTTCTGAGCGGTCTTCCCTGCTTCAATCAGTGCCGCACTCCACCTGCATCCTAACTGGTCCTTAATGTAAGACTGGCTACCATGGTTTCAGCCCCCATAGGATAACCCCTCAGTCCTGGATTCGCTGACTTCAGCTGCTCTGGAGAAACCCCCTGTCCACTGCAATGGCCATCTCATGTTTTTACTCTCCTAGCTGAGTTCTAGTCTCCCAAAAGCAGTAGGACTTTGACAATTAGAAATATATGCTAAGAGGATAATCCAAGAAGTGGAAACAAGGGCTTGGAGGTCAACAAGGATAAATGGAAATAAAATGAGGGTGATGGGAAGGAAGAAGGGGACTGAGGAGTCAGAGGAAGTTTGGGGCCATTTGCTTTTCCCGTGGGAGGCATGAATCCAGGGAAGAATTAAGGGGGTTGTGACCTCCACCTTCCTTTTACATCCACTCAGCATTTATTTAGTTCTCTCTGCCTCAGGCACACATTCTGAAACTCTCCCTGCAGCATGGAGGATCCAGCTTCAGCACCACAAGTATGGACAGCGCTCTGGTCCCGAGCTACCTTTCCTCCCCCTCCCTCTGTAACCCCTCGGCCCCTCTTCAGCTGGAAGCACCTATCGATCTGCTGGTGCCACAAAGTCCTTCCCAAGAGAGGCAGAATCGAATTCAAATCCAAGTCTAAGTGCCGCCGTGACGTTGACCAGCTCCTTAGCTGGCACAGAAGGTGGCTAAGAGGAGGTAATGGGGTAACATCCATCAGGTGCTTGACAAAGGACAGGGATTCAACAGCTGTTAGTGTCTTCCTCTTAAGCAGAATGTTTCAATTTTATCAAGCATTCCCAGTGTCTGAGCCAGATGGTCGTGGGGCAGACACTACAGTAAGCTGGTGGGGGAGACTGTCCGCAGCAAGCTCCATGCAGAGGCTCACCTTAGTGGTAAATAGGAAGTCTTCTATTTTGACATATTCCTGGGTCTTTTCTGGGCAATGAGAGAATGTAACAGCTCCTTATCCCCAGGGGATGTGTGTGTTTAATAGTGCATTCTACAAGGCAATGCTTGACTCAAGGAACAGAGAATTAATGGTGGGATTTTACAGTGTGACAAGACACTGCGGAACATGGCTCATGGGGCAACTGGCCTCTGCCATCACCTTGTTCAGTGGCTGTCCAGCCATCTTGGATGGAGGTTGGGCTCTTCTGAGAGTAAGAACTCATGCTACACCAGAGGTTTTGCCAGATCCCCAGGTGGAGAGAAACAGGTATCTGCCTGGAACTCACCAGGAAACCCTCGTACCAAGGCTGCTGTTGGGTTATGGTAGTGACAGTATCCCAGTAATAATGTTAAACTTAAAATTCTCCACACCCCCTGCCCCAGCCCCTGGACGTTGGGGGCATTCTTTCTTGTCCACTGATTTTACCTCCTGGGCCAGAGTGGCTGTGTGTGGCTGCCACTCATACTAGCTTTCAAGGTGGCCTGGCAGGGGCTGAAATTCATAGCCTACATGACACATGACTCATCAAAGAATTTCATGAGTTGAGTTCTCCCAGGGGGCAGGGGGTTCTATCCCCATTGAGCTTGTCTACAGACCATGAGGGAGGGAGGGAGGCTTTTCCTCTAGGAAAGTCCAGACCAGTAGGCATTTAAAAACAAGCAATTCCAAAAAGGGTTGGCCAGGAACACACACTGGGCTTTCTCCTCCTCCTCCTGGGCCTGTCTGTTGGCCCTTCAGTGAGGAGGCTCAGAACTTGTGACCTTTTGCTCCCAATTCAGCCATTTGCTGCATTCCCATGCCCCTCCCACCCACCATTTCCCTGCAGGCCAGTGGGCTCATTAGAAGCTGGGACTTCAGCACCTTGCCTCTGTGGACAGCGCCCAGGCAGCTGAGGTGGGCCACCTTTCTCCCGCCATCATGGGCACCAAATGGGCCATCAGCAACCCCTATACAGCAGCCACCACACCGGGCACATCAAGCCTACTTGCCATGTGCTTTATTCCATGTGATGACATTGGGAGCAGCCCTGTAAATTTCCGTCTTACAGGACAGGAAGCTGGTGCTCACAAATAGAGAGTGGTCCAGCCTCTTCTGCAGGAAAATGGTGGTGTTTACAAAGCTCTGCCCAGAGCAAACCACAGCTGTCTCAGTTATGGGTCTGAATGGCCCTTGGAGGTTTGAAAAGAGGGTGGGATGAGGCGTGGAGGAAAGCTTAGAGCTCAGGGCAGATACCTGGTCAGGAGCACACAGATGGGTTCTGAAAGGGTATCAGGCATGGAGCAGGCAAAGAGGGGGGTCTCAAACCAAATGGGAGATGATAATTTACCTGCAGTCTTGGTGCTGTTTGAAGGGAGATGAGAATGCTAGCCCCTTCCTGGGGCAGCTGTGAGGATGAGAAGGAGGGGTGTGTGACCTGCACTCCATCTGGCTCTGACACTGTTGAGAGCTGCCCGCTCTGTCTCCAGGATCCTGGTCATTGCAATTGAGTGGGTACCATGGGAGCTCCAGCCAATCCTCATGGGAGCCCAACCACTGTCTATAGTTGACTGGTGCAGAGACAGCTGCTCGACCCAACCTGGGCCAATCAAAGTGCTTCCCTGGGATTTTCTGTTAATAAAGGTCAGACTCTGGACCCTTATTTGAACTTCAGTGTGAACCTTCAGCCCTGTTCTTCACCAGATGGTGAGAGATTAGGCTGACATTTAGAAGAAAGCAGAGGGGAGAGAGAGTTCCCTCAGTGGCAGTACTCATGAGGCTCCAGGGCTTCCTGAGCCTGACGTTTCTGATGTTGCGAGGTCTCCCCTGCCCATCCAGTGCCAAGCCCTCCCTGTCGTGTTCCATTGTGTGAGCACTGGCTTCTTCCTTATGCTTTTTCTTGTTGTCCATCTGTCCCCTTGTCACCTTGATTTTTCCAGCACTGGGAATGGCACCTGCCCTCTGTAGGCACCCAGTATGCACATTTTACACAGAGGCATGCTGAGCTTCCTGGGATTCTGTAGCCAATTAATCCTGTTTTTGTCAAAGTGAGCACTTGTCATGTTTCTGCCCCTTACAGCCAGAACCCCGAGGAATGCCAGTGTCTGTGGCCTTGGGAAAGTCTCTTCCCCTCTCTGGCTGTGGCTCTTCTTCTTGCAAAGCAGGAGGAGATGGTAGCACTGTAGAGATAATGGTGAGACCTGGGAGTGTGCCAGCCCCTCACATGCTCTCAGGAGCAGAGCCAGGCTCAGGCTCCCTCGTGGGGTAGGGGGTGTGGGTGCAGACCTCATATCTGGAGCCACCCCCACTGTGTTCAACCTCCCTTGGTGTCTGTCTGGAAAATGCAGGATTTGATGAGGTCAGTCTTTGGCTCCCCAAATGGAACGTCTCTAGTCATCAGAGCTGATAGTCTTCCTGTTCCCAGGCACAGAGTGTGCAGCCCTCCATGTGCATAGCACAGAAATCCCAAAACCTGTCTGGAATGAACTCCTACAGGAGGTGTGACCCTGGGCCAGGCCACGCACACACTGCTCATGTGCCTCATGAGAACTCTGGGCAGAAACACCCTTCTGCAGATGAGGAAGCTGCAGGTCAGCGAGGTCCCTTGGCTTCCCCAAGTCAGACAACACGCGAATGGTACACCCAGATGTAATGCCATGGCTGGTCTAAGTCTTCAGCTGGTGCTTGGGCCTTCCATGACCTTCTCCACAATTCTTGCGAGCCCCGATGACATCATTACGTGTCCCCTGTGAGGCCATCTGCTTATCAGAGAGATGATCCAGGCTGGAGAGGTGAGTTCACAAGGTGGACGGCACACAGAAAGTTGGACAGTCCTGCTCTCTGGGGTCCCCGGATGCTTCCTTCAGCCCATGGGGGGCTCAGCACTGTCCCATCAGGCAAGTGGGGGGTACAGCGTGCCCAGGGTGGGAGAGCCTACCCCTGCTGTGCTGCTGTGTGTGTGAGTGACAGAGTTGATTTCCCAAACACCATCTGAGCTGAGTGCATGTGGATGAGGATGATGGTTTTTGAAATTTGAAAACTTTCAAATTTTAAAAATTAGAAAAAGATTATGTTTTCCTCCCCTGCCAAAATATAGATGAGAAGTCAAGTGGCTCTGATTTGAAAGGGACTGGAACCAGGGAGCACGTGCCTGCCAGACTCTCTGCTGAGCAAACAGACCCAGGAACCAAGTGTTGCCTGGTGGTTACTCCCTGCGACCCCTGGCTGCCTGGTTCTCTGCACCTGCCCGGAGCCAAGGGGGAAGGCAGGCAGGTTCAGGCTGGTGTCTGCTGGCCTCCTGCTGCTGGCTGGGGCCGGTGGCATCTGGCTCCTCTCCTGGGACACAGGCTTGCTCCTGCCTTCTTTGAGGAGTTTCCATGGGATGGATGAAGGAGACAAGCACTCCAGAACTGGGCACTCAGCCCCTGGGGCATAGCCACTGCTTCCGCTATGACTGTTTCTATCTGCCCCCTGGGGGTCGCTCTCTCCTGCTCTGGAGACTCCATCCTTGGCAGCACTCCGGTTTGGGCTCCGTGTCACCCACTGTCTGCCCTGTTGGGTTGGGGCCCGGCATTGTTCTTCATTGGTCAGGGTTGTCACCTCAACCTATAGTTGGGGAAACTGAGGCCCATGGGCCTGACCATAGGGCTAGCATAGAGGACTGGTCAGGAAAGCACTTCCTTCCTGTGCAGTTGGCCATGGAGGGGCTGGGGCAATGTCTTTTTGACCAGATGTGGAGCTCCCTGAGGGCAGGGACTGGGTCTTCTTATATGCCCTGCAGCCTGGCCTGGGGGAGGGAGGACACTCAGAGCAGGGACTGCTCTACCAAGGCCAGCAGCAGAGAGGCCGTTCTGAGGCTGCTGCTGAGCTGGGGCTTAGGGTGGGGAGGCAGGGAAGGCAGGTGATGCAGCTTGGGAAGGGCAGGCTGGGCGTGGATTGGGGCACAGGAGCTGGGAGCAGCTGTCACTCCTGTGGGCTGCACGTGTGGGTCCAGGGAAGAGAGGCCTGCTGGCTTGTGTGGGCCAGGAGGAGGGGCTGCGGTTCTGTGGGGTGGGAGCAGGGGTGCAGCGGGAGCTGCTCTCCTTTCTCTGCCTCCTCTCACCGATTGCAACCAACTGCAGGTCAGTCTCACCATAGAAGACGGCCCTGCCCCCTCCATGACCCAGGGAGGCTGAGGGCTTTCATAAAAGGGTCTGATCATTTGTGACTTTGATCCTCAGCTGTGATTTTATCTCTGCACAAGAAAGCTCCTTCTGTTCATCGATCCCGTGCAGGCATTAGCTCAAGAGCCTCAGCTATTAGCTCCTGATGGCGTCAAAGTTACCCACTGACTGGCTTTTGGCCACAGCACAGAGGGTGGGGGGCTGGGGAGTGATTAACTGAAGTGCAGAGAGGTGCATCCAGCTGCTTCCAGGCCCGCAGCAGAATCCTAGCTGGCCCCGCGGCTTCCCCTGGAGCTGCTATGACACCATGCTTCGCTCCTCCCTGGAGCCCAGAGGATGTGCCTCAAACCTCAGAAGGGTCCTGGCTGCCTTTCCTTAGGGGTTTCCTCTTTCCCATTGGCCACAGGGCTTTCTTCCCACAAGGGGACCCCTGAGAGGGTCTGCTCTGGGAAGGCAAACTGGGGGTGAATGGCAGATGCCCATGCCTTTGCTCGAGAGGCCCAACTTAGAGGGTCCCCGTCCTCTTGGACAGGTGTGGGCTGCACTGGTGGCTCCTAGAGCTGGTAAGCCTTCATACTCAGGAGCACTGCAAACTGCAGACAATGCTGACTGCCTGGAACCAGCCAACGTGGGAGCCTCGACACCGCAGAAACGGCACAGCGGAGCTCTGCCCTTCCGCTTCCCAGAGGAGCAGCTTCCCAGCCCCCGTATTTACCCTGCATGGGCACTGGGGCGCCGCGGGTAGATGAGGCCCTGCCTCCTCCTTGAGCACACAGGCCATCAAGGCTCCCTTCTCAGGAGCCCCAGCTGGTCTCTCACCACTCTGGACCCCTGGACTCTTTCCTGGAAACTGCAGGTCGGTGGCTGCCTGGCCTTCAGAGATACCGGCTGCCACAGACCAGGCAGTCTGACCTGGAGACATTTTCCCTTGGAAGCTGGGCTGCCCTCCAGCTTACACAGCCCACCCCCGAGGCCTAGCAGGAAGCCCATCTCCTTGGGGAAGCCCCCTGCAGCCTGGCAGGAGGCCGCTCTCCTCCCTAGGTATCCTCCCTATGTCTCCTTCCCCAGGTCTCCTCCCCCAGCTCTCCTCCCTCAGGTCTCCTCCCCAGGTCTCCTCCCCCAGGTCTCTTCCCCCAGGTCTCCTTCCCCAGGTCTCCTCCCCCAGGTCTCCTTCCCCAGGTCTCCTCCACAGGTCTCCTTCCCCAGGTCTCCTCCCCCGGTTCTCCACCCCAGGCCTCCTCCCCCAGGTCTCCTTCCCAGGTCTCCTCCCCAGGTCTCCTTCCCAGGTCTCCTCCCCAGGTCTCCTTCCCAGGTCTCCTCCCCCAGGTCTCCTCCCCAGGTCTCCTTCCCCAGTCTCCTCCCCCAGGTCTCCTTCCCAAGGTCTCCTCTTCCAGATTTCCTTCCCCAGGTCTCCTCCCCAGGTCTCTTTCCCCAGGTCTCCTCCCCAGTTCTCCTTCCCTAGGTTTCCTTCCCCAGGTCTCCTCCCCAGTTCTCCTTCCCTAGGTTTCCTTCCCCAGGTCTCCTCCTCAGTTCTCCTTCTCCAGGTCTCCCTCCCCAAGTCTCCTCCCCAAGGTCTCCTCCCCCAGGTCTCCTCCTCAGTTCTCCTTCTCCAGGTCTCCCTCCCGAGGTCTCCTCCCCCAGGTCTCCTCCTCAGGTCTCCTTCCCCAGGTCTCCTCCCCCAGGTCTCCTCTTCCAGGTCTCCTTCCCTAGGTCTCCACCCCCAGGTCTTCTCCCTCAGGTCTCCTTCCCCAGGTCTCCTTCCCAGGTCTCCTCCCCAGGTCTCTTACCCCAGGTCTCCTCCCCAGTTCTCCTTCCCTAGGTTTCCTTCCCAGGTCTCCTTCCCCAGGTCTCCTCCCCCAGGTCTCCTTCCCTAGGTTTCCTTCCCCAGGTCTCCTCCCCAGTTCTCCTCCCCCAGGTCTCCCTCCCCAGGTCTCCTCTTCCAGGTCTCCTTCCCCAGGACTCCTTCCCCAGGTCTCCTCCCCAGGTCTCCTTCCCCAGGTCTCCTCCCCCAGGTCTTCTTTCCTAGGTTTCCTTCCCCAGGTCTCCTCCCCCAGGTCTCCTCTTCCAGGTCTCCTTCCCTAGGTCTCCGCCCCCAGGTCTTCTCCCTCAGGTCTCCTTCCCCAGGTCTCCTCCCCCAGGTCTTCTTCCCTAGGTTTCCTTCCCCAGGTCTCCTCCCCCAGGTCTCCTCCCCAGTTCTCCTTCCCTAGGTTTCCTTCCCAGGTCTCCTTCCCCAGGTCTCCTCTCCCAGTTCTCCTTCCCTAGGTTTCTTTCCCCAGGTCTCCTCCCCTAGGCCTCCTCCCCCAGGTCTCCTTCCCTAAGTTTCCTTCCCCAGGTCTCCTCCCCTAGGTCTCCTCCCCAGGTCTCCTCCCGAGTTCTCATTTCCCAGGTTTTCTTCCCTGGGTTATCCTGGGACTCAGCCTTTTCTCTCTCACTCGGTGGCATGGGCCTTGAGGGCAGGGCCTGTTGTGGGCCAGATCCTACCTGTCAGAGATGCAGCCACCATGGTGCTCAAACTACTGACCTCATGCTGTCTTCATGTGGAGGGACAAAGACCTGGAGGCAGATGGATAATTGCACCAGTGACATTCATGCAGAAAATGCATAACTCTCACCATTCCTGTTTGCCCAAAGATATCCTGGAAGGGGGCTTAGATGCCAGCTGAATCCCTGTCCACAGCAGGGGGTCAGAGAGAGATCTGCCCAGCTGCAGAGCCCGTGGCCTCCCAGTATGAGAGATGGGTTGGCCGCACCTGGCATGGTGGGTGCAAGGAAGCTGGAGCCACTCCGGACCACACTGGCCACAGCCTGACCTGAGTACTGTCCAGGCCCTGCGCTCCGGGCCTGGTACTGCACTCCTTGGGGAGCTTCAGGGTTGGTGGAGAGGTGCTCTACCCACTCTGCCCTGCGTCTGCTCTCTGCCCAGACACCCCAAAAGTAGCCACAGAGAGAAGATAAACTTTGGCTTCGGGGGCCCAGCTCCACCACTTCCAGTCTGCGTGGTGTTGCTCAAGTGGCCTGGCTTTGCTGAGCCGCTTCCTCACGTTGTGCGTGGGATGATGGAGCCACCCTTCAGAAGCTCCAGGGATTCACAGGATGAGGCATGCAAGAGCCTCGGGTCACTAAGTGCTGGTGCCTGCTCGCAAGGGACAGCTGCCCACCGAGCTCAGGGCCGAGGCCAGGGGATCCTGCCCAAGCCCTGGGAAACTGTGATACATCTCTGACCACAGGGCAGCCCCCCTGCCAGCCCTCCTGGCCTGCATGGGACTAGGGAAGGAGGGTGAGGCCTATATTTATCTGAAGCACAAGGAGGCTTGTCTGGCAGTCAGATGCAAATGCCTTCATCCCGTCTGGGCTGAGAGCCGCTCACAGTGGACAAGTCTTTCCCTCCTGTTCCACACCAGCCTGGTTCCAGTGACAGGAGTGGGGAGAGCTTCGCCATGCCTGGAGGCTCGTTCCTGGGCTGTGAAAGTGACAGAGGCCCAGGCTGAGCTTAGGTGGGTTTAGGAGGAAGCTGGATCCAGAGAGGCTGCAGAAGCCATAATGCCCGAATATCCCTGCCCCAGTGCCAGCCCACGGATGCCTGGCCTCAGCTCAGCTGCACTGGGTTGGAGGTAGCCAGCACCCTGTTGGTGTCTCAGTTCTGAGACCCCATTTACACAGTGGAATACAGGAGGCAGCCGCCCAACGACCTCTGCCCTTCAAAGGCTCTAAGAGGGGCAAAGGGGCAGGTGTAAGGAAGTAAGCCCTGAGCCTGGGAATTCAGCAAGCCCTGATGAAGTTACAAGCTGGATCCTGACCCTGGTCTCAGGCTGAGCCCTGATCCTGGTCACTGGGTCACTAAACCCCAATCCTGGTCACATGTCAAGTCCTGACCTTAGTCACACACTGAGTCTTGACCCTGGTCACAGCCTGAGCCCTGAAACTGGTCACACACTGAGCCCTGGTCCTGGCCACACACTGAGCCCTGATCCTGGTCACACACTGAGCCCTGGTCCTGGTCACACACTGAGACCTGACCCTGGTCCCCAATCAGCTGAGCCTTGACCCTGATCCCTGATTGGCTATGACCGATTCCAGTGTGGAAGTGAGACTCCAGAGCCTGAGGGGAGACCAGTTAGGGGCAGACCCTCTGTACATCCGGGACTCAGGTCAGAACACACCCCTCCCTACATGTGAGGAGAAGTTCCTGCATGTGGCGTCTGGGTGTCCTTCTCAAGTCTCTGGGCTTTAAGCATGCACTGGGCTTGCCCTCTGGTGACAGCAGCAGGTTTAAAGGGTAGCAGTGAGACCATCCCTCAGGCTGGAGGCTTGATCATGCTCACCCCAGAGACTTTACCTCCTGGAGAGTGAGCAAAGGGAGTCATTAACTCACTTTACAGATGAGAAAATAAAGGCCAAGGAAGTGGCCTCAAGATCTGGCCCAGAGAAGAGCTGGTCCTGAAGACCCTGCATCTGCGCCACACCAATGCTCTGCCCACCCGCTCCCCTGGGGTCTCAGCATGCCCAGCATGTTCCCCACCCTGGGCCTGTGCCGTGAGCTCCCGTCAGAGGTTCCTAGCAAGCCCCTGCTGGCTGTGCCAGGACCCAGGAGCCTCGCGAGCTAAATAGGATGTCCTGCTGTTCTGGGCTTTGCCAGCTGCTGCACGAGTAGCCTTGCTTTGTGTCATCCTGGGCAGGCGCTGCATGTCCAGAGAGGAGACAGCACGCCTGCTCTTTGCTGTGGGACTAGCGGTGTCGGGGTGGGGCAGGGGAAAGCAGAAACCAAACTCCTCCTTCCCGGTCTGCCTGCCCTAACCTCTCTCTAAGCCTCACGGACATCCTGATTGAGGGAAGTGAAAGTCACTCTGATATCTGGAAATGCAGCTGATGAAGCCATTAAATTCCATGTCCCTTCTCCTTCCAGGGGTCCTCTAGGGTCCTGGGAGCCTGGCCAACAGGAATCTGTTTTATGATCCTGGGTTTCTGCCAGCAGGAAGGCTGGGTGAGGCCGGTCCGTATGTGCTCATGATGCTCTCACATAAATACGCATCACTTAAAATTTAATAAAAAACATACCAATTATAAAAGCTATTTACCAAGTCAGATCAATCATGGGCCTTGGCATGTTTATACCTGAACACCTGATTTCTGCTCATAAGTCACTTTTACACCCTCCTTAGGTGCTAACGACCTGAGTGAGCTGGCAGCAGTTCCGGAGGGATGGGGTCCACCTATCCCAGCCCCTCACCCCGACTCCTCAGGGCCCGGGAAGTCGGCTTGCCTCTCAGGAAGCTGGGATCTTGGAATCAGGGCTCAGAGCCTCTGGCCTCCTGCAGCAGCCCCCACCCCCTCTGCAGGTAGGAGAGTCAAAGTTTGTCCTCTTCAGGAAGCCTTCCCTGCCTGCTTCAATTCTCATGGCTCTCCCCACTTCTCCAACATTAAATGGTGACTCTGTCTGTGTTAGCAAGAAATGTGTTCAATTTCTCACTTTCTATAGCAGCGACTGCGGGCCCACTACACACAGAGCCTGTTTCAGCTCCAAGGGGGCCAGCTGTATGCCCCTTCTGCAGAGTGTGAGTCCCAATGGTGTCAGGGATGAAGGCAGGTGATGTGACACCAGGCTCGTGCCTGGGCCCCCACCTGCCTCACACCAGAGCGTCTTGCCAATTAGAGGAGGACTCCTGGCCAAGGAATCATCCGTGTCAGTCTGGGGACGGTGGCCACATGGCCCATGAGGAGGCAGGAGGGGTAGGGGAAGAGCATCCAGATCTGCTGTTTGATCCAGCCCCCACACCTCCTGCCTGAGTGACCTCAGGCCGGTCTCTGCACTTCTCTGAGCCTCTGTGTCCTTATCTATGGAATAGGAATTGTGACTTTGAGTGAGTCAGTGCATGGTGGGCACTTAAGCCTGCCACTGAGTGACATCACAGTCACAGCTTGTGCTCCTTCCTGTGCTCTCTGCCTTCACTCGGCTGTATTTATTGAGAAGCAGTTTGGTGATGTCACTAAGCATACGGACTCTGATATCAAATCCACCTGGATTTGAGCTTCAGCTCTGCCACTCGTGGTGTGATGATGGACAAATCACTTAGCCTCTTTGTGTCTCAGGTTTCTTGTGGCAACAGAAATGTCACAAAGCGTATCTCATAAGATTGGAGATGCCTTCTGGAACGCAGATGTGATGGTCGGAGCTGAGGCAGCCCTACTGGGCTGCAACAAAAAGCTCACAGTATTGGGATGAAGCAGAGTTTTGTCTACAGTCGCTGGATTCTAAATGCTTCCAAACTATGCAGTCCCCAGTGTCTGTTGAGGAGGAGTTGACACAGTGCAGGGACTGGGCCTGGCTCTGCCCTGACGGTGCCATGCTGGCAAGTTGAGAGCCGTCTCTGTTTCTGTTGCTCCATCCCTATTAGGGGCCATCATGCACCATCCTCCTAGTTGCTGGGAGGATTGAAACACTGGGTATAAGCTTGTTGGTGTAATGCCCGTCACATAGCGGGGCCCATAATAACTCAGCCAGTTTACTATTAAATGCCTGCTGTGTACCAAGTGATCAGCTAAGCAATTTGCACATTTCATTCTATTTAATCCTCTCAAATTCATGCTGGAACTTTATCAGAAGCCTTCACAAACATTTCTCATTTCACCATTTGCAACAGTTAGATTCGGTGGTAAGTCACAGTGGCTTAAAATAGCAATGGCCTAAATAAGAAAGAAGCTTCTCTTTCCCTTTTCCATGGAGCCTGGAGGCAGGCCACGCAGGACTGAGACGGTAGCTGCTCCACAGAGAGCTCAGACTCCAGGCTCTGTTTGCCTTGCTGTTTCCCCGGGCATGGCCTCCATTCCCAATGCCACTCCAAGGTGCAAACAGGGTGCTTTGGCTCCAGCCATCACCGCTGCATTCTAGGGGACATCAAGGGAGAGGCACGGTGTGAGCAGCAGCTGACTTTTAAAGTGGGGTCTTGGCTGGGCGCAGTGGCTCACACCTGTTATCCCAACACTGGGAGGCTGAAGTGGGAGGCTCACAAGGTCAAGAGATCAAGACCATCCTGGCCAACATGGTGAAATCCCATCTCTACCAAGAATACAAAAATTAGCTGTGTGTAGTGGTGCACGCCTGTAATCCCGGCTACTGGTGAGGCTGAGGCAGGAGAATCGCTTGAACCCAGGAGGCAGAGGTGACAGTGAGCTGAGATCACACTGCTGCATGCTAGTCTAGCCACAGAGCGAGACTCCATCTCAGAAACAAAAGTGGGGTTTGTGAAGCTGCCCTGGACACTTACTTCTGTTTACATGTCTTTGGCCAGAACTTCAGGCATGTGGCTGTGCCTGGGAGGAAGGAGAATTGTGATATGTAACTGTTTTCTTCTATGTGTGCCCAGCTAAACTTTCTGTGGAAGAAAGGAGGAGAGAGTGGGCATTGTAGGACACCTGGCCCTCTCGGACCCATCCATGTTTGGTCGTTTTCCAGCATGATTTTAGCTAAGCCGTCTGAATGAAAGCTGCCATTCAATGGAAAGCGGGATTTCTTCACCCTGACACTGCTGCTGGGTCATTCGTTGCTCTGGGGACAGGGCCGTTCTGTGTCCTGTGTGCTGCAGGATGCTGAGTAGCTTCCCGGACCTCTACCCTCTAGATGCCAGCAGCGTCTCCCAGCTGTGACAATCAGAAATTGGCTAATGTCCCTGGAGGACAAAATTGTCCTTGATTGAGAACCTCTGATTTAAAGCAAGGACAAAAAGTGATGACTAGAGGAGAAAGGTCACCGAGGGAAAGTTGGGCCCAGACTGGGGGAGACATTCCACTTTCTGGAGGCCTCATCTCACCACTGCCACCCCATGCCCCCTCCTCACCCACATCACAAGTGGCCTCCTCGTCGGTAAGCCGAAAGCGAACAACTGTCCTCTGGGTAAATCCTGGATTCGAGATTACGGTGCAAAAGCACACGCTCAGGATCTACAAATCTAGAACCAAATAGAACTGAAAATCAACACGGAAAAGGGGAGGACATTGTCAGACAATGATAGGTGGAATCACAAAGGGAAGAAGGTCAGCTTTAGTTATAGAAAAATCAGAAACTTCTGCCTCCTGGAAAACACAGAAAAAAGGCCACAGATGAAGAGTCACTACCACAGGGTAAAAAGATCTCCAGCCAACACGTCATTCTCGGGGTTAACAGCTTTATCGTGTGAAAGGGGTTGCTGAAAACCGATAAGCAACATGTGCAACCTCAAATAGATTATTAGTCAAAGTCTGTGGCTACCCAATTCCCAGGTATCATAAACATGGAAAAATGATCTTCCCTTACTAGTAATAAAGGAAATGCGCATGAAAGCAAAATACAGATTCTTGTTAATAAGGGGAGCAGACATTAAAACGTGGAAATGTCCAACGCGTGCTGCGTTGGGTGCAGGCAGGGACCGCCTCAGGAGCAGACAGTTGGCTACCTGCGTCACACGCTTCAGAATGCTCCCTTGGACTGGCCGTTTAATTTCTAGAATGTGATCCTGAGGAAGTAATCTTTAATACAAAAAACATGTATTTTTAGCAAAATAATTAGAAACAAGTGAAGTGTTTGAACGTGGGGGATGTTTAAGTAAACTGCGGCTTATCCACTGGAAAGAATATCACAGCCATTAAAAAATAATGTCTGCTCAGAGTGTGTACCGAGAATGCTTGCAGGGAACGCAGAGCGTGATCCTAACAGGTAATATAGGATAATAGGATCCAACACTGTGAGCGAGAAATCGCCATCATCTCACGAGGAGCTAGGAAAACAGTGCTTTAGAAATAGTGAAAGGACGTGCCCAGGTATTAGCAATGGTTATGCTCGCGTGCTGGGGTTATGGGCAAAGCTTGCTTTATTTTATTTACTGCTTGTCATTTTCCAAGTTCTCCCTGGCACAGCTGGTATTACTTTTTGTAAGACGGGGGCATGTGTTTTGCAAAAGCCTGGCCAACTGTAGGAGAGGTGGTTTGCGGTCGGTTATTACCGCATGACCCTGAAGCACCCCATGATGTTTAAGTTGTGAAAAATAAATGACAGCACAGGAGAAGTCAGGCTTGCTGCCGGCATCGCCTCCTTTGTACTCGCCTGGCCCAGGGACCCCTCCTCAGTGGGTGGGACGGGCAAGTAGGTGTGGGCATACCTAATAAATCTGCGCAGGCAGGGAAGTGTCGGCCTCCGGGGAGAGCCAGGAGCTGAGTACGGCGGGCACATTTGCAGGTGGTGTGTATTGAGCCGTCTTCGTGATAAACATCCCTGTGAAAGGCATTTCCTTGGGTGCCCGCCTGGCAGTAGAGTTAGGTTTTACATCAGCGATGCAGCAGGAAGCTGGGCTTCAGACGCTAGCTTTCTCCCTCAGAGGGCCACTGGATGTCCCCTGTGTGCCTCTGGTTCCAGCCTGGTTATTACTTGTGTCCTGGTGTGAGTGAGAAGTTAGAGTCCCTCTACGCGTCCCAGTCTCTAAGCAGATGCTCAGGTGTCGCATGGGGTCAGCCTCTGATTTGTGGGGGTCCGCCTGGCAGCCTCCCTGGGCTGTCTGGCACATCCAAGGACCACCAAGTTCAATCTATGGGTATCTTGGGGCCACCTTGAGGGCCCTGGGCTGTCCCTGTGTGCACTGGTTTCCTGAGGAGTCTGAGAGTCTCTTAGAGACTGTGGTGCACTTCCCAGTTCATGGGAACGCTCACGCCTCAGGCCGCTCCTCACCTATGTGGCCCGTGGCCTGTTGGAAGCTGAGCTCCTGGCAGCGGCCCTGAGGACCTGGCTCAGTGGAGTGTCTCAGGTAGGGTGTGGCCCGACACCCACTCCACACCAGGACCACACCCGGCCAGGCCAGGCCCAGTTGACCACGGGTGACCACACTGTCACTTCCAACTGCCCCTGTCTCTTTGCTCTGTGGATGCTGCAGGGTAAGTCATAAGGAGGTTCTGTCCCCCGCTCTGGGCCGTGAGTCCCCCTTTTTTCCCCAGGCCTTGTCTTTACCTCCACGTCTCTCTGCTGCAACCCTGCCTTCCTTGAGGCGTGCTGTCAGCCTCTGGTGAAACCACCTTCAGCGAGCAGACCTGCTTTGTAGGCAGGCTTGCCTGTGAGTTTTGAGAGAGAACATAAGGCAGTGCTCTCAGATGAAGTGCCTTTTTGTTTTTTTTGAGAGAGAGTCTTGCTCTCTTGCCCAGGCTAGAGTACAATGGCATGATCTGAGCTCACTGCAACCTCCACCTCCCAGGTTCAAGCCATTCTCCTGCCTCAGCTTCCTGAGTAGCTGGGATTACAGGTGCCCAATACCACACCCAGCTAATTTTTTTGTAATTTTTAGTAGAGATGGATTTCACTATGTTGGCCAGGCTGGTCTCAAACTCCTGACCTCAGGTGATCAGCCCGCCTTGGCCTCCCAAAGTGCTGGGATTACAGGAGTGAGCCACCATGCCCAGTAGAGCACCCTTCTTGATACTCGCCATATGGGCAAACAGTGACGGGTGATGGATTCTGTGACCAATGCCCCTTCGGTGTGCTTCTCTTAGGGGCCCCTATGCACAGGAGCTTCTCCTGAACACCTCCTGCAGGAACCAAGAAGGTGACCCATCTAGGCACCCCAAAATGCCCCAGACGGGTGATTTTGTCATTTCTCATGCAGACCAGGACACGATGAATAATTAGTCCTTGCAGTCTTCACAGCCGCTCTGCCAGGGAGGTGGCCTCACCCGGCTTACAGATGGGAATGTCTGGTCATTCATAGTTGAGATGCCTGTGGTGAGCTCTCAAAACGGGATCTGAACACAGGTCAGCAGAGCTTTCACCCCACTGCTCACCCCATCCACACAGCGGCAAGTCCTCTAACTGTGCTGGTGGTGAGTGTGGTCAGCACACATTCTGGGGAACTGTGTCCTTATGCAGATGCTGGGACCCAGGCTTCTATTTGGTGTCACCTGCCTCATGTGGGAAGGATGAGAGGTAAGCCCAGGGCCCAGCAGCTGCTTCGGGGCCTGCAGAAGAGGCTTGGGTGGCATCCTCGGGCCCCGCTGGTCCCCTTCATTGGGGCCTGTGGGCTTGGCAGTCGGGCAGGCGGGAGGTCTCAGTCTCAGCTTCAGGAATCACAGTGAGAAGTCAGTCCCTGGGTAGCCCTTCACGCTCAAGAGGCTTATCTTATTGTTCGCCTGCTTATTAAGATAAACATTTGTTTGGGTTTAAGGATTTCAAGGGGCTCTTGGCACATTTCTGATGGTGAGAGGCTGTGCATTCAGGAGGCTCAGGGTGAGGATGAGGCAAGAGCTGCCCCACCTGGGCTCCGGTGAGTCTAGCTGGATTCCCGTGCCCTGTGCATCCTCTGCTCCTCATGCACCCTTGCCCGTGAAGCTCTCATTTACCCACATGTTTTATGTGCACCTGCTCTAGGTCAGCACGCCCCAGGTGATGATGTATAGGACGAGGACTCTCCAGGCCAGAGGGAGAGACGGGGACACCAGCACTTCTAATACAGGGTGGTGGTCTCTATGAGAGGAGAACGGGGTGACTTCCATCCCACGTCTGCATCTGCCAAACCTCAGGCCAATGAGCGACCTCCTCGAGCCTCAGTGTACCTGATGATTAACAGCCCCAACCTCTGGGCAACTGTGACAGCACCAGCCAGCAGGTGGGGGAGCCAAGGTGGGGCCCGGCACAGAGGCAAGCATGCTAAGGACCTGCTGCCATCACCATGAGGGGTGAGAGTGGAAGTCGCAGACGCCCGCAGGGAGCAGCAGCTGTCTCCAGGGCAGGCTGGAAGGTTCTGGAAGCCTGATCTATACATGTATGCTGAGGGATGGGCAGGGAGGAGGGAGCCAGCTTGAGAACGCTGTGCTGGTGGTGATGGGGTGGGAGGGAAGACGTCAGAGGCTATCCTTGGGCAGAGGGTGCAGCTAAGACAAAGGGGGCCCAAGGGGAACGTTCGGGAGAGATCTGTGTGACGTGCGTGCCCGTGGCAGCTGGCACAGAGGATGGGAGGTGGAGCGCCGAGGGCTGACGGAGCCTTATTAGCCATGTGAAGGCTTGCACTGCAGCTTTCCCGGTGGGCAGTGGAGGTAGAGACACATGGTGGGTTTGAAGGGCTGGGGGTGGGGCTGAGGGAGAGGGAGGGGCGTGGAGATGCCTGGAGGTGGACAGAACCCTCCCCTTTGCCTTGAAACTCTTTTCTCTTAGGCTTTGTGGAGGCTGAGGCATGAGGCCAGGGAGGTGAGGGGGTAAATCTGGGGTCCTAAATGTACCTGCCTTGCAGGTGTCGTGAGCAGGTGCACTCCAGGCACTTCAGACAGCAGCCCTTAGCATAAGGACCCGCTTGTTCTTTCTTCCTTCCCCAGGCACACAACTTCTCTACCAGGCTGCCAGTCTTGGCCTCTCTCTCCACCTGTGCCTGCCTTTCTCCACCAGGGGCAACTATCACCTGGATCCTGACATCACTGGGTCGGGGGCATTCCCTTTTCCTGGAATGGGGTTTCCTAGATCATAGGCTTCCCTGTCCCTCTCTGGCAGGCCTGGCCCCTCTTGTAGGATGGGTGACGACGTTGGCATATGAGCGGTGTCGCCCTGTGGTTGACACATCGGGGCTGGGGAGGGCTTGGAACTTGGAGACACACAGAGAGGCAAGGGTAGGGCTGTGGCTTCAATCCCAGGTGGGAGGCAAGGTGGCCCCATCAGCCCGGGAGGAAGAGATGCCGGGAAGAAAACTGTGTCTGGTCATGTCTTTTCCTTCTACCCTGTCCCCTCCACCTTCCTTCCAGCCTGGACATGGAGCCCCATTTTCCCAGAGATGAGCCTTGAATCACAGGGGTGACCCCCACAAGCTCTATGAATCTATGAAGCAAGTGCCCCGATTGCCACGGGTGGTATCGGGGGAGGTGAGGGGCAGAGGGTCTACGTTTAGAACCTCCCTCCTTTCAGATGATGTTCAAGGCAGGCTATGAGACTTGGTTTCCCCAAGGGCTCCCGTTAGGAGGCACAGCCTGTGTGGAGTGGGTGAGTGACCTGGGTGTCTGTGCTGGGGCTACTTCTAGCCCGGGCCTGAGGAGCCCCATTTCTTCAGTTTCATCTTTTGTGGGTGGGATGTTGCTGGCTAACTCTGGAGGAAGAAATGGTGAGATTCACTGCAGGGAATCAAGAGGACGACCAAAGGGGGACAGCTGGGGGACAGCTGGATGAGGACTCGCCTCAGAGCTCAGGTCACACAGGAGGCTCCGAAGACAGAGACAGCTGGGGGAGCCGGGGATGAGGACCCACCTCAGAGCTGAGGTCACACCAGTGGCTCCAAAGCCTCACGACCTTCCCGGAGTTCTCCTGCCCCAGAGTGACTTGTCCTTAGTCTCTAGGGGCTGGAATGACAAGGCCACCTGCCTCTGGGTCTCCCTCTGGGGCTGGGAGTGGTCCCCTCTGTCGGGTTTTGGGGACAGACTATCTCAAGTGGGGCCATACTCCATTCTTCAGGTCCAAACACTGCTGTCGCCAGTGCTGAGCCCAGCCTGTGGCAGGCATCGGGAGTGGTTGCAGCGTCCATGCAGGCTTGACTGCATCCCTGGAGTGAGCCCACAGCCGTGTGGGAAAACAGGCAGGGTGAAGAGCCCCCTGCCCCACCTTTTGAATCAGCTGCCACTCAGCCACATCTTACCTGCTGGGACCTCCAGGAAGGGTTTTTTACCTTTCAGCATCTCACCTCCTACTCCCGGGCCTGCACCTGGGCTGCCAGGCTGGAGTGAGCACTGGGCGTGCTAGGACGTGCAATGCTTCATGCTCTCCTGTGGACAGGGCTGAGCTGGGTGGAACATGGCCAGGCCTGAGAATCAGGGCAGAAAAAAAGGCCAAGAGGAAGAGAGTGGAAGAGAGCTGAGAGTGCGGGAGAGATCCGGGGAGAGAGGGAACCGGGAGATGGAGGGCCTGAGAGAACTGGAGGGGAGAGGAGCGCTGGGCCAGGAGGGAGAGGCCTGATCCTGCAGGCGCCTCCCTACAACTGTCCAGTGCTCCTGACTCCAGGCTCTGTTCATACTGGAGACTTGACCCGAGGCCTTGATCAGGGTACACAGCGCCCAGCTGCTGGCTGCTCAGGGTTCGGGTGGCAACAGCAATCCCAGATGCATCTGGGCCTCCTCGCCATGCTGCCCCTCTTTGCCTCTTTCCCCGATGCACATCCAGACAGCAGGTGCAGCAGGCAGCAGCCCAGGCTCCCACCACACCTGTCCAGGACTGAGGCTGCTGATGGCCCAGACCCCAGGCCACCTGCTGAGTTCCCAGCCTCAAGTCTCAGGACCCCAAGCTCTAGCCACACCTTTGTCCCCATCTCTCTCTGGAGCAGGTTGAGGCACTGAAGCCCGGGTGCAGGCACAAGCCCACCATGTGTCTGCTGTGGGGCATCAGGTAGTCGTGAGCTTCAGAGGGGACCATGGTCCTGGTGCCCTGGGCAGTCATGGGGTTGTGGGCGGTGGGTGAATGTGGGGGTGGGGAAGTCACTGGAGGCCCACTGGAAGTCACTGGCCTTGCCCACCTTTGGTGGGGATTTTCTACCCCCCACAGCACTGCCTCTGCCAGTTTTGTCTGCTCAACTCCTGCCGTGGCTTGGAGTTCAGAGAGGAACTCAGTACATCTCATCCTCTTGCCCCTCACACAGCCTGTCTGACCCTCCCAGGCCACAGCTTTCTTCCTGCTCACCCAAAGTGGGATTCAGACAGGGCCGCAGGCTACAGAGGCATCTGGGCCTGGAGTTCCTTGGACTTGGGAGGGGACCCTGGCCTTGCACACTGGAAATGGAGTCAGGCCCATGGCTTGGCCACAGAGGACCTGGACAAGGGGCCAGGAGGCTGGTCTTGGGGCTGGGGCCCTGGCACAGAACAGGTCAGTGAGTGGGAGGTGTGTGTGTCTGGGGCTCTGAGGCTATGAGGGGTGGAAGCAGAGGCCAGCGCCTTCTGTCTTTGCTGCCTCCTCTCTGCCTATGACGTTGCTGCTCAGCATGGAGGGCCAGGATGCCTGCTGATCTCAGTGGGACTTTGGGGCCGAGAAAGGGGGTTTCTTCCATTTGTTCCAGGTCAGTGTGTTGCAGGAAGGCAAAACCCCTGGGACCTGTGAGGTCATGGTCAAGGCCTCAGTCAGGGATCTATGCTGTGAGGTCATGGTCAAGGCTTCAGTCAGGGGATCTATGCTGTGAGGTCATGGCCAGGGCCTCAGTCAGGGGATCTATGCTGTGAGGTCATGGTCAAGGCTTCAGTCAGGGGATCTATGCTGTGAGGTCATGGCCAAGGGCTCAGTCAGGGATCTATGCTGTGAGGTCATGGCCAGGGCCTCAGTCAGGGATCTATGCTGTGAGGTCATGGTCAAGGCCTCAGTCAGGGATCTATGCTGTGAGGTCATGGCCAGGGGCTCAGTCAGGGATCTATGCTGTGAGGTCATGGCCAGGGCCTCAGTCAGGGGATCTATGCTGTGAGGTCATGGCCAGGGCCTCAGTCAGGGGATCTATGCTGTGAGGTCATGGCCAGGGGCTCAGTCAGGGATCTATGCTGTGAGGTCATGGTCAAGGCCTCAGTCAGGGATCTATGCTGTGAGGTCATGGCCAGGGCCTCAGTCAGGGGATCTATGCTGTGAGGTCATGGCCAGGGCCTCAGTCAGGGGATCTATGCTGTGAGGTCATGGCCAGGGGCTCAGTCAGGGATCTATGCTGTGAGGTCATGGCCAGGGCCTCAGTCAGGGGATCTATGTTGTGAGGTCATGGCCAGGGCCTCAGTCAGGGGATCTATGCTGTGAGGTCATGGCCAGGGGCTCAGTTTGGGGATCTATACTGTGAGGTCATGGCCAGGGGCTCAGTTTGGGGATCTATACTGTGAGGTCATGGCCAGGGCCTCAGTCAGGGATCTATGCTGTGAGGTCATGGCCAGGGCCTCAGTCAGGGATCTATGCTGTGAGGTTATGGCCAGGGCCTCAGTCAGGGATCTATGCTGTGAGGTCATGGCCAGGGCCTCAGTCAGGGGATCTATGCTGTGAGGTCATGGCCAGGGGCTCAGTTTGGGGATGGATACTTTGCCGCATACATTTTGAAGGCTCAAAATGTACTTGGAACTCAGGCTCCATCTGGAGTGGTGGCTCCTCCTCAGCTTCCCTCCATGTGGTAATTCAGGAACCAAGCTTCCTCCATGGAGCCTCCCCTGTGGCTTCCATTAGGGCTTTGCGATGGTGAGTTCTGTGTGTCAGCTTAGCTGGGTGCAGCCTCCCACTGTTCACTAACCACAGACCTAGATGCTGCCGGGAAGGTCTTTTACCACGTGGTGAATATGGGCAACAGTTGACCCTAAGTGAAGGGAATGACCCTGACGGTCTGGGTGGGCCTCATCTAATCGGTTGAAGGCCTTAAGAACAGAACAGATTTCCCAGAAGATGAGGAAATTCTGTCTCTCAGCTCTGCCTGAGTCTCCTGCCTGCCCACCCTATGAATTTCACACCTGCAGCCCCACAGTCCCAATCACATAATTCCTTGAAACACATCTCTGGACATGTGTCCCTGGTCTGCTCTCTCTGGAGAACCCTGGCTGCTGCAGCCTCGTGCCACCCAGCTCCAGGTCATCAAGCCAAGGCACCAGCTTGGTGGTAGCCACTTCCTCTTCATCCACATCCCACTGGGTGACCTTGGCTCTGTGGCCACCCCCAGGGAGGCTGGGAGAGTCTGTGGAGCTGTATGCCCAGCAAGGAGAGGGTGCCTGTTTTCTGTGCTACATACTGAACCACTGGATACTTCAAGGCTTCCAACAGCACCCAGTGTCATTTCGCTGCCTCCGTGGGTCAGGAGTCACAGTGGGCTCAGCTGGCTGCAATGAGACCCCCTCTGTGGCACCACGTCTGCTTCCAAGCTACTGTGCTCTTTGGAGAATCCATTTTCTCAAAGCTCCTGTGCCCCATGGGGATGGCTTGTTCAGGTTCAGCAGGAGAGAGTCCCTGTGGCTTGAAGACTCCAAGCTCATGGAAGGGCGAAGCCTCAAAGGGCTCCTCTGATGAGGCTGGACCTGCTAGGCTCATCTCCCTTTGGCTCACAGCAAAGCTGTGCTTGCTAGGGGCCTTGACGACACCTTCAAAATCCCTTTTTCTTTGCCATATCACGTGACTACCAGGGGTGTGGCATTGATTCTATTTGCTGGCGGCCCCCACGCAAGGCAGGGGGACTAAGAGGCCTGGACTTGGGCAGGGAGGTGGGAGACGGTCTCAGGGCTCTGCATGCCACAGACAAGGACATGCATGGTGAGCAGGAAGCCAGGTGCTGCCCCAGACTCCAAGAACACCAGGGAGCTTGGGATGGGCCAGAGCTAAACAGCCTCTATCTCATCACAGAGCCATTCTCCTGCCTGGGATGAATACCGGGGTTGTCTGTTCAGTGTTTCGAATAAGAAGGCTTGCTCTTCCCTCACTGTTTTGAGATGGGGTGCACTGCTCAGAGAAGGGGTGGGAGGGAGGGGAGGGAGAGAGAAAGAAGGAAAGAGGGAGAGAAGGAGTGAGGATGGGGAAGGGGAGAGGGGGAGTTGAGGGAGGATGGAGGGGAGAGGGCCTGGGGCAGTCTCAGGGGATGATGGAGCAGCCTCCTCCCGCTGTGAGCGGAGCCGTAGGCTGTAGTGCCGAGTACGACCCTGTCTCCTCAGTGCAAACCACTCTTTTCCTCGAGCACTTGGTGTCTCCAGCCCCTTACTGGGTCCTTGGAATGCCCTGGATACTAACTAGCTGAAGCCTGGCTAATTGTGGGCACCAATCCTGGGGGCTTCCCTCTCAGACCTGGTCCCTCCTGCCCCTTCCTGCTCTAGGAGCCACTAGAGTTCCTGCCAGGGGTTCTGAAATGCCAGTGCCAGCCCCATTGGTATCCTGACAGGGCCTGGGGTGGGAAGATGGTAAGAGCCATGCCCCTCTCTGCTGCCTGCTCACCTGCCCCACAGCTGGGAGTGGGAGCCTTGGAGGTCTCCTCACCTCTCAGTGGCTGGACAGACTCCCTGGGAACAGGAGGTGAGTCATATTGGAGCTCAGCTTCTCATGGAAAGCCCCCTCCTGCCAGCTCAGACTGAGAGGAGAGGGGGAAGTGAGAAGCAGGCTGTGGTCACTGCGTGGCACGGCCTCATCGCTGGTTGGGGTCTCCCCTTTCCAGGGCGGAGGTAGGAAGGGTATTTCTCAGCTGCCATCACTGATGTGGTCCAGGGGCAGGTCTGTGGCCTGAGAGGCTGGGCTGGGTTTCGGAGGAGAGTGGTGCTGGGAAAACAGGGGGCAGACCCCCGGAAAAGAAGCCGGCATGGGACAGGACAGGGCAGGGCTAAGGCCTGTGGCATGGGCAAGACCCACTGTCGGCATGGACGGAGCAGCCACAGGGCTGCAGTGATGGGAGTGTCCTGGCTCGGTCATGCCCTGCCCCGAGCCCTGTGCTGGTCACCCCAGGGGTGGTGGTGGGAGGTGGCTGTTCTGCATCCCCACTTCAGGCTTAGAAACCCATGAAGACCTGCATCCTCCAAAAGCCCTTGCCCTAGCCCCGGTCCCAGGCCCCTGCCCACACCTCCCAAGTGCGTGAGGCCCCCAGCCTCACACAGGGCTGTGACACCCACGGGAGCAATCTCACAGGCTGGGAAAAACAGCCTCTAAAGTGCCTGCGGAAATCAAATTTCCAAACATGCATGGGCTGGTTCTGGTTTCGTCGCTGATGGCTGGAGTTTGAGGCTCTTTCTGAATCACTCCTATGCCCTAGCTCACCCATTAGCCACATATCTAAAATAATTCACAATGGACAAGTGGTATGTGTGTGTGTGTGATATGTGTGAGCATGTAACAGTGTGTGTGAGCATGTGTGAGAGCATGTAATAGTGTGTGAGTGTGTGAGCGTGTAACAGTGTGAATGTGGGAGTGTGTGTGGTGAGTGTGTGAGCATGTTTGTGAGTGTGTGTGTGAACATGTGTGGGTGTGTGAGTGTGAGTGCATGGGTGTGTATGTGTGTGTGAGAGAATGTGAGGGTGTGTTAGTGTGTGGGACAGTGTGTGTGAGCGTGTATGTAGGGGTGTTTGTGTGTGTGTGTTTGTAGGGGTGTTTGTGTGTGTAGGGGTTTTGTGTGTGAGCATGTGTGTCTCTGAGTGTGTATGAGTGTGTGAGTGTAGGTAGGGGTGTTTGTATGTGTAGGGGGTTTGTGTGTGTGAGCATGTGTGTATATGAGTGTGTGTGTGAGTGCGTGTGAGTGTGTGTGTAAGGGTGTTTGTGTGTGTGTGTTTCCGTGTGTATGTGTGAGTGTGTGTGTTCGTGGGGTGTGTGGGTGACAGAATGTGTGAGTGTGTGAGTGTGTGTGAGACTGCACGTGTGTGTGTAGGGGTGTGTAAGCATGTGTGTCTCTGTGTGTATATGAGTGTGTGTGTGAGAATGTATGTAGGGGTGTTTGTGTGAGTGTGTGTGTGAGTGCACGTGTGTGTGTGTAGGGGGTTAATGTGTGGGTGTGGATGTTGGAGAAGGGGTTACTACCTGAGTCCCCTGGAGTCTTGAAACTTGAGTCCTGAACCAGCTGAGGTTGAAACTGAGGGAACCTGAAGGCCTGTGGGTGAGGGGGGGTGGCCCAGGGCCCTCTGGGGGGAACCTGGGGGATCCCAGAGCACAGCCTTCCCAGAGCCCAGAGGCAGCTCACACCCAGGGGTAGCTCAGGGCTCAGGCCTGCCCCCTCCCTTCCCTAGGCCCTTGTGTCATCTTTCTAAATGCCTCCATGTCCCTGTCACCCCCTCCCGGCTCTGAGCCTTTCCCTGACTTTCCTGGGCATAATAAAGAGGCCCCCCGTTTTGAACACCCCCTGCTCTGCCCCACAGCTGCCCCGTCCACCTCTTGCTCCTGTGATGAGGACCTCTTCCGCTCTTGCACGTGTTCCTCCCAGCCTGGGGCACCGTGCCCAGACCTGTCCCCCTGGCCCTTCAGGTGTGGCTCATGCATGAGCAGCTTTTCCCGGCACCCCCAAGAAGGTCTGGGTGCCCCTTTCCCACCGCTCTGTGCACTTCACACCCTTGTCACACCTGGGATAGGCTGGGCTGCCCTTTGCCTCCTCAACAGAGGACTCCTGAAGCCAGGGCGGGCTCCTCTCCCATCCTCCCTCGTTTGTTCTTGCCGCTTCTCTTCTTCCCTCCTTCCCCTCTCCTCCTCCTTTTGTCCCTTTCTCCCTTCTTTCCTGCCCTTCTCATCCCCACGTTGCCTGCGCATCCTGGGAACTCCATACATGTGTGTGGAAGGAGGGGGCACCTGCCTGGCGTTCTGCCTCCCGAGGGCTCACAGGCTGCCCCCGAGTGTGCATGGTGCCACTGGTCTTCAAGGCATGGCACTTGTGCCTGCCTCCCCATGAGCCTGTTCTGCAGCACCCCTGGGTGATGAGGGAAAGAACACTGGTGCTTCCCACCTGCAAAGTGAGGGGTGAAGAGGTGGTGTCTGGGCCACCCGGCCTAGGGTCTCTTTTACAGCAGGAGCCCATGTTGGCAATTGCTATTCAACTCAGGGGAGGCTGGAGAATAAAACTGTGCTGCAGAATTTATTTTTCACAGGTGTCTTGTTAAATCTCACCTTAGAACACGCTTTCTCTGAGCCCAGGAACTTGGCATCTCCTTGGGGCAGGCTTGCTGGGCACTGTCACCTGCTCAGCCCCCTCCAGCCGCCCAAAATGGATCAGCAGTTGCCATCATGGAATTCCAAATTGGCTCATCTTTCAGGCAGGAGGGGATTGCTGATCCTACAGGACCTTGGACACCCTGGTCAGGAGACTCAGTGGTCCCTTGTGGTTTTTTTGGGGAGGAGGGTTAGAATAAGCCACAGGGCTAGAGCTGGGCAGTGGCGTGAAACTAGCCTTTAAGGTGAGCCTGACCGAGGCTGTCCAGCCTGTGCGCACTCACTGCTTTTGACCTTTCTTGTGCCAAAGGGCTCTGCTTCAGCCCCCTCGGAGGCTCAGGCCAAGCATCCTGGGCCCAGGGCTCCCTCCCTCAGCTCCCTTCCACTCTGTACACCCGACAGCCCTGGGTAGAATCCAGAGCTCAGGCCACACCCCCATCCTTCAGAGGCTTGAAGGGTTTTGACTCCCAGAGTCCATGGTGGGTGTTCAGCACATGGCTGGAGCCAGCAGACCTCAGAGGCTGCCTCCAAATGTCCAGAGTCTGGCCAGGGGGTGCTAGCCCAGGCCAGCGTGGATATGACCCTCCCCAGGACCCTCTTCCTTCCCCATTGGAATGCATTTCTGGTCGGTGGCGAAGGCAGTGTGAGCTGGCAGGGTTCAGCAAGTGTGCCAGCAATGGCACTGTTTCACAGAGGAACCTGCTATGTGGCACCATCGCTGACCCCTCTCCTCCTGCTCCCTGACCCTCGTCTTTAGGGAGTCTTTCTCAGGCAGGAGCTGGTAACTCTGCCAAGATGCTAATCAGTAATTTTGCTGATCGAAACCTTGCATAGTAACAATACAGAGCAGCCTGTGCTTCACCAGGGTGCAGCTGTGGATTCCGACTCACGGCTCCCAGCGCCACCAGCCCCCACCATGCTCAGCCTGACTCAGGGCTGTGGGTCTCTCACAACAATGGTTTTTCTGAACTCTTCCCTCCCAGACAGCCCTCCCAGGCCCTTGGAGCAGAGCCAGACTTAAATGTAGATGAAGGAGGCAGCCAGCACCCACAGCCTGCTACTTCTCAATACTTCCCTTGATGGGAGGAGGTGAGGGATCAAGAGAGAAGTTAGGGTTTGTGGTGGGCCAGGCTCTGCTCTGTGGAGACTTCTCAGAGGCAGCACCCACCCACTGCTTCCTCACAGGGCACAAGTACTTCATCACCCCATTCTACAGATGGGCAAGCTGAGGTCTGGAGAGGTTCTCCACCCTGGAAGTGGTGGAATCAGATGCACTATGGGAGTTTTGGACTCCAAAGCCCCTGTGCTTGGGCCAGCTCATCTGTCTCCACAGGGTGGGAAACAGCCATTGTTCTGGCTACTTCCAGCAGGGTTAGAATAAGCCACGTGTCCAGCATTCCTGTGGCCATGACCTGCTGCCCTGAAGGCAAGGCTGGCCCTCAGCAGAGGGGGCAGCACAGCACAGGCGTTTCAGGAGAGCACAGTCCTACAGGACCTTGGACAGGGGCATGGATGGCCTTGTCCAGAAGGCTCCTCTGACCCAAGCAATTCTCAGCCCTGATGTTACAAAATATCATAAGGGAAGTTTAAAAAGTGCCCATTTCTGGGGTCCACCACAGTCCAGGTAAATTAAAATCCCGTTTGCCTTCATTTTTAGCTACACAGATGTTTCTCCTGTGCAGCCATTCTCTGAGGTGCAAAACATAAATCATTATGGTAATAATTGTGATATTGTGTATCCACAGTTTACAACCATTCTGGTCTCTTCAGTCTTTAAACTCCTCTACATAAGCACCAGGGAGCTCCACTCCCCAATCTAAGTGAGCTGGTATTGACAGTGCCTGCCTTTTCTGAGAAGTAGAGGTGAGGGATTCAAGCTGTCCTGGGGTGAAGAGGATGAGACTCCAAGAGATTAACAGATGGGGGGAAATGAAAAGATGATGAAATGGAGGCATAAGAATATGGGGAGATGGGAAGATCACAGAGAAAATGGAGAGGTGATGGGGAGATGGGAAGATGGGGAGACGATGGAAGATGGGGAGATGGGATGATGAAAAGATGGGGAGGTGAGGAGATGAGGAAACAGAGATGATGGGGAGATGATGAGAAGATGGTGGAGAAATAATGGGAAGAAGATAAGGAGATGATGGCAAGGTGATGGCAAGATGATGGGGATATGGTGGGGAGATGATGGGGAGATGATGAGGAGATAATGAGGAGATGATGGGGAGATGATGAGATGATGGGGAGATGATGAAGAGATGATGGGGAGATGATGGGGAGGTGATGGGGAGATGATGGAGAGATGATGGGGAGATGATGGGGAGGTAATGGGAAGAAGATGAGGAGATGATGGGGAGGTGATGGGGAGGTGATGGGGAGATGATGGGGAGATGATGGGGAAATGATGGGGAGGTGATGGGAAGAAGATGAGGAGATGATGGAGAGGTGATGGGCAGATGATGGGGAGATGATGGAGAGATGATGGGGAGATGATGGGGAGATTGTGGGGAGGTGATGGGGAGATGATGGAGAGATGATGGGGATATGGTGGGGAGGTGATGGGAAGAAGATGAGGAGATGATGGGGAGGTGATGGGGAGATGATGGGGAGATGATGAGGAGATGATGGGGAGATGATGGAGAGATGATGGGGAGATGGTGGGGAGGTGATGGGGAGATGATGGAGAGATGATGAGGAGATGATGAGGAGATGATGGGGAGATGATGGAGAGGTGATGGGGAGATGATGAGGAGATGATGGGGAGGTGATGAGGAGATGATGGGGAGATGATGAGGAGATGATGGGGAGATGATGGGGAGATGATGGAGAGGTGATGGGGAGATGATGAGGAGATGATGGGGAGGTGATGGGGAGATGATGGAAAGATGATGAGGAGATGATGAGGAGATGATGGGGAGATGATGGAGAGATGATTGGGAGATGATGAGGAGATGATGGGGAGGTGATGAGGAGATGATGGGGAGATGATGAGGAGATGATGGGGAGATGATGGGGAGATGATGAGGAGATGATGGGGAGATGATGGGGAGATGATGAGGAGATGATGGGGAGATGATGGGGAGATGATGGAGAGATGATGGGGAGATGGTGGGGAGGTGATGGGGAGATGATGGATAGATGATGGGGAGATGGTGGGGAGGTGATGGGGAGGTGATGGTAAGAAGATGAGGAGATGATCGGGAGGTGATGGGAAGATGATGGAGAGATGATGGGGAGATGATGAGGAGATGATGGGGAGGTGATGGGGAGATGATGGGAAGATGATGGGGAGATGATGGGGAGATGATGGGGAGGTGATGGGAAGAAGCTGAGGAAATGATGAGAGGTGATGGGGAGATGATGGGGAGATGGTGGGGAGATGATGGGGAGGTGATGGGAAGAAGATGAGGAGATGATCGGGAGGTGATGGGGAGATGATGGGGAGATGATGAGGAGATGATGGGGAGATGATGGGGAGGTGATCAGAAGAAGATGAGGAGATGATGGGGAGGTGATGGGGAGATGATGGGGAGATGGTGGGGAGATGATGGGGAGATGATGGGGAGGTGATGGGAAGAAATGAGGAGATGATGCGGAGGTGATGGGGAGATGATGAGGAGATGATGGGGAGGTGATGGGGAGATGATGGGGAGATGGTGGGGGAGATAATGGGGAGATGATGAGGAGATGATGGGGAGATGATGGGCAGATGATGGGGAAGTGATGGGCAGAAGATGAGGAGCTGATGGGGCAATGATGGGAAGAAGATGAGGAGGTGATGGGGAGATGATGGGGAAGTGATGGGCAGAAGATGAGGAGATGATGGGGAGATGATAGGGAGATGATGGAAGAAGATGAGGAGATGATGGGGAGGTGATGGGGAGATGATGGGGGATGATGGCGAGGTGATGGGAAGAAGATGAGGAGATGATGGGGAGGTGATGGAGAGATGATGGGGAGATGGTGGGGAGATGATGGGGAGATGATGGGGAAGTGATGGGCAGAAGATGAGGAGGTGATGGGGAGATGATGGGGGATGATGGGGAGATGGGGAGATGATTGGGAAATGATGAGGTGATGATGGGGAGATGAGAAGATGATGGGACATGATGCGGAGATGAGGGAGGTGATGGGGAAGATGATGGGGAGATGTGGAGATGATGGAGAGAGGAGGAGATTATGGGGAGTTAATCGGGAAATGATGGGGAGATGGGCTTCATCATTTCCTGGTTGACTGGACTTCATGGCTGCTGAGGTGCTGTCCAGCTGAAACATTCTAGGATCCTGTAAGGGGGTAGGTGTGAATAAACTTTGCACACTATGCGGTGCCCTGCAGCCACTGGCTGCTCTCTTAACCTACAGGGAGCTGATGCCCTGGGCATGTGGGGGCTGGCCTTGGATTCCTCCTTGGGTAGGGGACTACCTTCTCACTCTATCTGCCTCCTGTTGGGGTAGGCTCTGGACTCTCTGAGCTTCCACGGCCTCCCCCAGCCTCAGTCCCTCGTTTAGCACACAGGCATTTGCCAAGCACTGCATGTGCCCAGCAGGGTGGTTGGGGTGCCCGGGGCTGCAGGAAACAGGGTGTCCGACAAGGAATGAAGCTGAAAGCAAAGGACATGGGGGAGGGGCTGGGGAGATGAGGGGAGGGGCAAGACAGTTCAGAGGCTGAGATTGTCGTGATCCTTCTGCAGTCAGGATTTCTAGAATGACACATTTGTCAAAATTATGACCCAATTAGGCAGCGGTAACCGGTGTCTGCGACCGCCAAGCACGTAATCGCTGGTAATATCACTTAGCGACGCACAGCTGAGTGAGGAGGCAGGGCTGGGCTGCCGGAGGGGGAGAGGTGTTTTTCTATCCCAGGCTTATTGAGGAGGGAGGTGAGTGGGCGACTCAGAGAGCTGGCTTCAGATGACACCCAAGCCCCACCTCTTCTGGATGTGCATTTGCTGTTGTGTTTGAGGGGTTGGCTGGGACAACGAGCAGCAATCCAAAACATCCTTTGACTTGGCCCCTCTCTTTCTTTCGCCTCTGGACCACTGCAAGATGCCCCAGGGGTCTCCGGCCCGGTGAGCACACACACCTGGTGGTCCTGCCAGTCCCCTGCTGGGACAACCCCAGACCCTGGACCCCGTGCGCCCTGTCCCTCCCCTCCCCTGCCTCCGCTCTTGCCTCAGCCTCACGCCTTTGCATCTGCTGTGTCCTCTGGGGAGGGGGATAGCCTTTCACGGCCTCCCCTCCACCACACATTCACTAACCCAGCTCAGCATCCTGCTGTCAGTCCTCTGTGGAGCCTTCCTCCAGCCCCAGAGGGCCAGGGCCCCTGTCTAGTCTCCATCTGCATGGACCAAGTCCATCCCAAATTGATTCCTGTCCACATGATTCCTGGTTAGTTGGTGGATGCCATGCCCCAGCATGAATGGGAGCTTTGGGGAGCGGGGGTCCTGCTGCCCTGCTGTGTATGGGTCAGCAGACACTGCGATGAGCAGAAGCACTGTGGTTGACAGTGTGAGGGGTGGTCAGGCCCCACCATATGCAGACAGGGGCTGGCTTTCTAGCTGCAGCTGGCTCATGCCCACCCCCTCTCTGCCCCCATGGACCCCTCAGCCCCAGAAGCCCAGGCCTTCTCCTCTGCCCCCTCTGATTCCCTCCTGATCACCTCCTGAGCCCCTGGGAACCGCTTCCGATTTCAGAGGATTTAGAAATCCTGCCTCTATCCTTAGGAGCTATTCAGGACCTGCTGGTGTCTGAGGCTGGTCATTGCATGTTCAGTCACCCTGCTTACTGGGAGGGCCTGGAGAGCTGGCTGGAAGAGGAGGCTGAGTCCTGGCTATGACCTGGGGAAGTACACGAGGGAGGGGTCTGTCCCCAGCTTGGGTGAGGCCCCCACAGGCCTAGACTGGGCAGGACAGAGCCACCCTTCGGCCCCTGCTGTAGCAGCTGCAGGCCCTGAGTCAGAAAGAGCTCCTTACCTGCAGGATATGGGGGTAGGAGAGGGTCGGGGCCTTTGCCCAGGGCCCTGGGAGCTCCAGGGAGGGAGGATGGTCTGTGCGGGGCCAGGAAGACTCAGGGGAATCCCTCTGCCTCCGAATCTAAAGCAGGGTTGCTCTGCCACCAGCCAGATAGTATTTTTGTCTCTGTGGGCCACACGGTCTCTGTTGGAATCCTTAGCTCCGCCTGGCAGCATGAAAGCAGCCTGGACAATATGTCAGGGAATATGCAAGATTGTGTCCTAGACGCTTATTTACAGATTGGACTTTATTTTAAACTTTGATTTACCACGTCCCAGGCAAGGTGGCTTCATAATGCATCTCCTGTTTATGTGGCTTTTCTACCTCCTGGAGAATTTTTTTTTTTAAAATTTTTAATTGGATTTTAGGTTTTGGGGTACATGAGCAAAGCATGCAAGACAGTTGCGTAGGAACACACATGGCAGTGTGCTTTTCTTTCCTTCTCCCCTTCACCCACATTTGGCATTTCTCCCCAGGCTATCCCTCCCCACCTCCCCCTCCCGCTGGCCCTCCCCTTTTCCCCCCAATAGACCCCAGTGTTTAGTACTCCCCTTTCTGTGTCCATGTGTTCTCATTTTTCATCACCCTCCTATGAGTGAGAATATGCGGTGTTTCATTTTCTGTTCTTGTGTCAGTTTGCTGAGGATGACGTTCTCCAGATTCATCCATGTCCCTACAAATGACACAAACTCATCATTTCTGATTGCTGCATAATATTCCATGGTGTATATGTGCCACATTTTTCCAATCCAGTCTATTATCAATGGGCATTTTGGTTGATTCCAGATCTTTGCAATTGTAAACAGTGCTGCAATGAACATTCGTGTACATGTGTCCTTATAGTAGAACGATTTATAGTCTTTTGGATATATACCCAGTAATGGGATTGCTGGGTCAAATGGAATTTCTATTTCTAAGGCCTTGAGGAATCGCCACACTGTCTTCCACAATGGTTGAACTAATTTACACTCCCACCAACAGTGTAAAAGTGTTCCTTTTTCTCCACATCCTCTCCAGCATCTGTTGTCTCCAGATTTTTTAATGATCGCCATTCTAACTGGCATGAGATGGTATCTCAATGTGGTTTTGATTTGCATCTCTCTGATGACCAGTGACGATGAGCATTTTTTCATATGATTGTTGGACTCATATAGGTCTTCTTTCGTAAAGTGCCTGTTCATATCCTTTGCCCACTTTTGAATGGGCTTGTTTGTTTTTTTCCTGTAAATCCGTTTGAGTTCTTTGTAAATTCTGGATATTAGCCCTTTGTCAGATGGGTAAACTGCAAAAATTTTTTCCCATTCTGTTGGTTGCCGATCCCCTCTAGTGACTGTTTCTTTTGCGAGAATTTTTTTTTATTTTTTGAGACAGAATTTCGCTCTTGTTACCCAGGCTGGAGTGCAATGGCGCAAACTCGGCTCACTGCAACCTCCGCCTCCTGGGTTCAGGAGGCAATTCTCCTGCCTCAGCTTCTGAGTAGCTGGGATTACAGGCACGTGCCACCATGCCCAACTAATTTTTTTGTGTTTTTAGTAGAGACGGGGTTTCACCATGTTGACCATGATGGTCTCGATCTCTTGACCTCGTGATCCACCCGCCTCGGCCTCCCAAAGTTCTGGGATTACAGACTTGAGCCACTGTGCCTGGCCCTCCTGGAGAATTTTTAGAGCACCTATTGTCCCATTTGAACACTCAGTGACTTGGGCTTCTTTTCTTTCCCAGATGAAGAGGTGGGTGGGGCTTGCCCCAGGCTGAGCATGAGCCTGAGGCAGAGCCAGGTTGGGACGGGGTTTCCAGCTCAGAGCTTCCCACTGGCTCCAGGCCCCGAGGCCTCCCCTCTAAGCTGGGATCTTCCTGGCCTGATCTTTCTCTTCCCCAAAGACAGAATCAGTGAAGGGTGGACCCCATCAGTGTTGGCCAGGTTCTGGGGGAAGGAGGGAAGAGTAATTAGTTCTCATTAGCCTGGGAGTCAATTTGCAGGCGTTCAATAAGAGCTCGATCTGAGAAGGTTGTTGACAAATTGGAGATTCAAACCAAGCAGCTCCAGGTCCTGAGGGATGAACTGTGAGCAGCGAGGGAGGATGGATCCAGCCGTAGCTCTGTGTGACAGGGCTCAGTGAGAGAGAGGGCAGTGACCGGGCATCTATAAGCACCCTGTGCCTCTCCAGAGAAGACCACCCTGTCCCTGCTTTGCATTTGTGACGATGAGACCCTGGAGGCCGTGGAATTTGACCAAGTGCAGAGGGGCAGTGGCGGCAGCAAAGCTGGACTGGAGGCCCAGCCTGCCTGGTCCCTTCCGCACTGCCTGGGCTGCCTGGAGGCAGGGCGACCTCTGTCAGGGCCCAGGCCCCTCAGAGCAGGGTCCCACCCACAAGGTCAGAAAAGACCACCAGATCTTAGCAGAAAACCCACCCATGCTTGGAATCAGCCACTGGCAGCCCTCAGGTCCTGGGCGAGCCCCCATCTCCCAGGCCTCATCCCTTGTGCTCAGCACATGATACCTGGGGAGTACATGGCTGGCTCTGGGCCTCAGTTCCACCCTCTGCAGATTGGAGGAATTGGCAATCCAGCCCTCCCCCAACCCAGGTTGTAAATGCCTCTCGGATGGACCTGGGGTGCTCCATTGCCCAGCCTGTCTAGAGTCCAGGGGTCAGGGAGGGCCGACTGAGCCCCAAGCTGGGCTTTGGAGGGTTAGTGAGGTGAACAGGAGGTTATGGACGAGGGTCAGAGGGGAGCATGAGTGGGAAGTGGGGTGGGTGGACTGGGGGCAGGTGGCTGTGTGGGGAAGCTCAGGACCCTTGCACTGCACCTTGGCGGCCTCCCCTCTCACAAGTGCTCTGAAGGGCAGGTGGGAGCCTCGGTGTCCCAGGAACCTGCCAATTCCCTCGGGCTTCGAGGCCAGCCCAGCCCAGCAGAGCTGTCTGCCTAGCGTGAAAATGAAGATTGATCATCGTGGAAAGGCAGCCCCGGCTCTCCAGAGCCAGCCGGGAGTTGCAGAAATACACAGCTTCATTATTATTTTAAGTGTTACTCAGCTGCTTTATTGAATTCTCCAAGTCAGGAAAAATTCTGGCGAGATAAGAAGTTGACATTTTCAGAAGCAGCAGCGAGAACTGTGCGGGCGGCGAGGACAGAGCAGAGCCTGCTTGGCATGAGAATGTCTCAGCCCACCGCCCTGCCACCCACAGCCCCACGCACACATGCAGGCGCTTGCTGACTCAGGGACCAGGGTGGCTGAGCCAGCCTCCACGGACAGCCAGCCCAGAGGAAGGCGCCTGCAGAGAAAGCCCAGCTGCTGCCTGTCCCTCTGTCCCTCCCTCCCTCCCTCCCTCCCTCCCTCCCTCCCTCCCTCCCTCCCTCCCTCCCTCCCTCCCTCCCTCCCTCCCTCCTTTTCCCTCCCTTGCTTTATTGAACACCTACTTACTGTGTGCCCAACCTGGGCACTGGCCAGCTGAGGATGCTGTCCTTTTGCTAGTTAGCCTTGGCGTGATGGTGGGCACCATGGCTGGATGTCGCTCACGGCCATGCAAGTGTGCCTGAACGATGGCAGAGGACAGGTGCCGGGCCCCAGGGAGGGGCGTCACCCTCCCCAGCTCAGCACAGCTCATGGTCCCCCTGCTCACCCCTGGAGCAGAGCCTGCTGTGCAGAGATGCTTCGAGGTTGTGTGTGAAGTGCAGGATGGAGAGTGTGGAAAGGGAAGAAGGTGTCTCTGGAGGGGCTGTGAGAAGAAAGTTGCCATTCTGGCCTTGAGGGGGAGTGGGTTTCCTTGGAGAGCATCTCGGAGGTCGCTCTGCAAGGACACTGGCTCCTTAGTGATGGCCAGGCTGGTGCGGGCTGAAGGAAGAGGATGAGGCGGAGAACAAGGGTGAAGGCCTTTCTCCGTCTCTGGCTCCTCCTCCCTTGCTCCCAAAGCCACCGTTGGCCCCCTGGCCTGCTGTGTTCAGTTCCCTGCCCTGTGTGCCTGACCCTCCAGGCAGATTGGTCCTGGTCCCTGTCCTGGGCCAGGCCACACAGCACATGATGACATGCCCAGCTCCTCCTTCCAGGGACCTGCCGTCCAATCATGAGAACAAACGCATGAGTGCACAGAGCCAGGCGTGGGATGTCTGTGAGCCTCGAGGTCTTCATGTGGATATGGGGCCTGGGAGAGCCTGGGAGGGAGAGCCTCTGAGCACTGGGGGGTCTGGCGACCGTGGAAACTGGGGGAACTGGTTCCAGCCTAGCTGGGGCCCCGGAATAGGCCTGGGAGGGTGGTGACTTCCAGAGCCACGTGCTTGTACAAGTGGGCAATCACCCGGTCGTGTGGGACCAACATGTGCCTGGCTTTAGGGGGGTGACTGCCATTGTTGTCATGCCTTTTCCTAAGGGGAAGGATATCATTCCCTGGATACATGTGTTCTGAGCCCCCTCCTTGGAACGTTGTTTTCTGAGTCACCCCTGGGAATCAGGTGTGATGTTCTGTAAATAATATACCTGTGTTATTTAATCCTCACAAAACCCCAAGGCCTTTGGGGTCCCCATGACCACTTCAGGGAGCACACACGGCCCTGGGATTGTTTTCACCAACTTCAGCCAAAGCTGCACAAGGCAACAGGCTGAACGCAGGGGCAGCTGAGATTCCACTGGCTGCTATTCAGAACGAGATCTGCAGCTGTGTGACACTGACCCTGCTTCCCACTGTTTTTTATGGGGGGGGGGTGTTAGAAAATACGGTTTCATAAAAACATGTTATACCTGTCAGTGTGTAATTTTTAAATGAGTTAAAATTTTAAATGTATATTTTGTTTCTAACACTGTCAACCTGGATAATAAAACCTACAGAAACACATGCTTTCGGAGGTGCTTGCTAAGTTTGAGGGTGTGAAGGGGTCCCACCCCCAGCAAAGTGGGACCCAAGGGCAGAAGCAAACCCTGCAGTGGCCCTTGGGGTGGGATGAGGGACCCAAGGGCCGGGCTGCCACTCTGCCCACTTCACTTGGCATGTGGTTTTTTCAGTAGGGGATGGGAGCACTGGGTGCCCCCAGCGGCAGTAAGGGGTGGGGACAGAGGTACCCATAGGCCAGCAAGAAGGCTGCTGCTTACAAGGGGGCTGGACAGGAGCGATGGCAGGTACGGAGCTGTTCAGAGGGAGCATGGAAGGCTGGGGTGTGGGTAGGTGGGGACCCATGCCCACGGCCAGGGCGCTGGCTGACTGCCCCAGTCCCGGCACGCCCCTAGGATTCTCCTGGAGTCCTGAGCTGGAACCCACGGGACTCCGCAGGCTTTGCTTTGTCCCTCTGCAGAAGCTCAGAAAGAGTTCAGAGGTGTCATCTGTCCCAGCAGGGCTCAGGACCCGGGAAGTCGGAGGCCCACTCCTGCTACAGAGCTCCAGAGATAATCTCCCCTGGAAATTGACAAGCCAGCCTTCAGGGATTTTAATATCATGGCTCTATGGGGACACTGATCTCTGCTGTTACTAAGCCGCTCAGCATCTGAAGCCTGGGTGTGGGAGGGACCAACTCAGCCACCCATCTGTGCTTCTTAGAGCAGCTCACTCACTCATTCACTGACTCATTCATCCATCCCACCCTCTTTACCCACACGCCCCTCCATCCTTCCAGACATTCATTCAGTCATCTACTTGCCCTGCCATTGATTCATTTATCCATTTGCCCACCTGCCTGTCCACCTTATCATCCAACAAGGTTAGAAGCATCTATTCTGTGCCAGGACACTAGTCTAGGGAGACAAGGATGACTTGTGCATATCCGCTACCTGCAAGGAGCTGGAAAGTCCAGTAAGGAAGATGCTGCTACTGATGGTGCTGGTGGTGGTGGTGATGGTGATGATGGTGATGGTGGTGGTGGTGGTGGTGGTGATGGTGGTGATGATGGTGATAATGATGTTGGTGGTGATGGTGACGGTGGTGGTGATGGTGATGTTGGTGGTGATGGTGATGGTGGTGATGATAGTGGTGATGATGGTGGTGATGACAGTGGTGATGATGGTGGTGGTGATGGTGACGGTGGTGGTGATGATAGTGGTGATGATGGTGGTAATGACAGTGGTGATGATGGTGGTGGTGATGGTGATAGTGATGATGGTGGTGATGGTGATGGTGATGATGATGGTGGTGGTGATGATGGTGATGATGGTGATGGTGATGGTGATGGCGGTGGTGATGGTGGTGATGATGATGCTGATGGTGATGATGGTGATGGTAATGGTGGTGGTGATATTGCTGACAGCAGTAGTAATTAACATTTTTGAGCATATAACATCTGCCAGGTAGTATCCCAAGCCTTCTGCATGCATTAGCACACTTGAGCAGGTCTAATAAAAGTCACATTTTAGTTGAAGATGCTGAGACATGAAGAAGTTGAATAACTTCTCCAAGGTAACACGGACACTGAATGGCTGAGAGGAGTGTCTGCAGACTGTTAGACAAGAGTGCCTGGTTGCGCATTACGACACAGTTAGCAGTGGTCATGGTGGGGGTCTGGGTAAGTAGGCAGACTCTCACAGGGGAGAGAAGCCAGCTCTACTGGTGTTATTCAGGAAGACCTCATAGAAGAGGTGACATTTAGCCGGACCTTAAGGATGGAGTAAGAAATTGGAAGAAAGAGGAAGGGGAAAACATTCACAGAGAGGCCCAGGAGCACTGGGGAAGGAGCTAGTAGTTCAGAGAGTGGACAGCCCAGGGGAAGTGTGGGAGACCTGAGAGTTAAGGTGTTGCAACTCTGGGAGTTCTGTAAGTGTCCTGCCCAGGGTCTCAAAATGCAGTTTCCCATACCACCAGTCCAGGAGCTGGGCAAACTCTCTCTGGTCTGGGCTTCCATGTCTGGTTGAGGGTGAGAGGCTTATGCAGGGGCAGTGGCAAGTGTCCAGGAAGTGAGGGTGTCCTCACGCATCAGAGAGGTTGGAGAAGCTGCTGAGAGAGTGGTTAGCGGTGGGGCCAGTCACAGGCAAGGCAGCTAGATCCCAGCAAGCGGTCTGGCTATGGCTGGAGGCCATCTGGTTTCATAGAAAGCAGAGCCACACCAGACCTTGTGATGAAACAGGGGACAGCCAGGAGTGCCAGAGGAGGACAATGTCCAGACCCTCTAGGGATGGTGCTGAGAGGGACAGCTGTGTGGGAAAGGGAGGTGACCCACTTGGATCTGGACCTCAGCCATGCATATTGCATTGGGCAGGCACTGCTGCCTCAAGGGCCCACTGGCACTGCCTGTTTGGAGAACCTCTTGGTGGGAGCTGAGAAGCTGGGGTTGAGCGCTGCTGACCTGGGCCAGGCTGGAACACCTCTGGGCCTTGACTTTCTCATCTATAACACAGGGTCATCTGATCCACATTCGGCCTCCTGTGGGGCTGCCAGGAGGGTCTGGGATGTTGTTGATGTGTGTGAGCAACTCTTTCTTTCAAGGGGACCTCACCCAGCTTTTTCAGCATGCAGATGCACCAGATCCCTCATCATCTTGAGTAACCCCCTCACCCCCATCTTCAGGTCTCTGTTTGCTCCTCTGTTAAATGAGAGACTCACCCTCCAAGGACTCCAGTTCTTCCTGTGCCTCTTGGAGGTAAACAGAGCTGGGGCTGCCACCTCCTTTGTGCAGACAGAGGCATTGAGATCCCACTGGGTAAAGCCCTCCACCCAAGATCCCATGAGTGGCCCAGGAGAGCTTGGTCTGGAAGTTGGAGGTGGGGGCTGAATCCACCCCAGGGCTCTTACTACCAGCCTTGGAGAAGAAAGATGGGAAGGTGCCTTAGAAAATGATCCGTAGCTCCCCAGACAGAAGGGAGTATTGACACGGTTATTTTTAGCATTATTAAAATCAGTCTGTTTTGCTCCTTTTTTTCTCTCCTCACTCTGGCTCAGTCTTCGCCTCCGGATTGAGTGTGTGTTCGCATGTCCGGGCCAGGGCGCTGGCGGAGCTGCTGCAATCAAAATGATAATGAGACCATGATTGTGTCTCTCGAAGCCTTGCTTCTTCCATGCCTCTGCCTGACCCAAATGTCTCCAGGTCTTCATGGCGTCCTGAGGAGCAGCACCCGTTCTTTGAAAATGAGACAGCTCAATGCTAGATAGAAACAGCCTCCAGGAACCTTGGAGAACTTGGGGACAGGCCCTGCCTATGGGTGATCCTTGCTGAACTCTTCTGACTGGTGGGGCAGAACCAAGACCACTGTCCATGGTGCTGGACGGTCTCACCATGGTCCCCCAGACTCAGGTGGTCAGAGCTGATGTGGGGATGGACAGTCTGTGTCTGAGGAGAAAGGACTGGGGCCCACGGGTGGGGGACAGCCTGGTTAGGGGAAAGACAGCGCCTGTGTCTGGGGGTGAAGGTGTGGGCCCCTCAGGGGAGGCAACCCAGTTAGGGGAAGGACAGTGTCACTCCCGGCTGGCCCCTGTTTCATCCCAAGGTCTGGTGTGGCTCTGCCCGCTATGAAGGGGCGGCTAGAGAACAGGTGCTCACCACACTCACCCCCTACATACAGGCACAGCCTGTACCTTCCCACACAGCCAAGGCGGGGACAGGTGGCCTCCAGGCTCAGGGCTCAGGGAGAATGCAGACCCCTGGGCCAGGAGTGAGAGGTGGGCCTCTTGGGGGACCTGCTCCTGGGAGGGAAGGTCTAGAGAAGGGAGCTGTGGTGGGGTTCTCCTGCAGCTCTGTCACTGGGAGCTCTGCCAGCTGGGGCAAGTGGTGAAACGTCTCTGAGCTTCCGCTTCTTTCTCTGTAAAAAGAGAATGACAGGACCTTCCCCTCAAGGGGTCTTGGCCTCTGAGAAGCATGTGGACATCCATGGCTCACAGTGGCTTGCCATCCGAGCTTGCAGCACTTTATTAAAACCAAATGCAGTTGTTGGTGGTGCCTGTGGCCTCAGCCCCTGGACCTACCTCTGCAGGGGGACACGTTCCTGCTATCTGGAGGCCTAGGCTGGCTCTTCTCACCTCCATCTTCTCAGCTGCCTTTCCCTGAAGTGTCTGCATCTCCCTGACACCCAGAAGCTCTAAGGGGACTCCAGGGCCCTGTGCCAGCCCAGATCCTGGCTGCTGTGACTGGCTGTTGATGCTGTGAGCATCTCACCTGAGACCCTCCCTGGCACTGACCCAGAGCCAGCCTGGCTGCCGGGAGCGCTGGAAACCCCTGACCTCTGCCCTGGATCCACCCTGCTCTGGAGCCTGAACTGCACAGGGCCCATGTGAATTTTGCTCCATGTGGATGGGACAGGTCATTGGTAGGAGGAGAGGGGCTGGCATTCCAGCCCTGCTTCATCATGCTGGGGATTGACACTCCCCTTGCTGTCACTCCCCTCCGCTGGCTGGGCCTGTCATCAACCTGCCTGCTGATGTTTCTGTCCCATCAAATCCAAACCAAGCCTGCCCAAGTCCCGCCCCTGCCAACAGCCTCCCGGCGCCTAGACAGCTCCAGGCCCACAGCCCCCTGCAGCCGGCCTCCTCCTGAATGCTCCAGCCCCACCATGGCTCCTAGCTCTAGACCTTCCCCTCCCTGGAGCAGGTCACCCAGGAGGCCCACCTCTCCCTCCTGGCCCAGGCATCTGCATTCTCTCTGAACCCTAAGCCTGGATGCCACCTGGCCCCCTTGGCTGTACACAGGTGCAGGCTGTGCCTGTACATAGCGGGTGAGTATGGTGAGCACCTGTTCTCTAGCCGCTGCTTAACTGCTCATGGCGCCACATTTCCCACACCTTGGCTGAAAATCTTTCACGGATTCCCTCCTGCCTCACCTTTCCGAGGCTCCCCATCATGCTTCCTGAAAATTCCTCCTGGGCCTCCCATACTCTGCCCTGTGCCTCCACCCAGACACGGGGCCGGGAGTCTCACCTTTCATTCACTTAGCTGGGGAGCAAATCTCGCTGGCTATGGTTGCACCTGGGGCTGTGTGAGTGTGTTGTGTGCTAGGAAGGGTTACCATGAGGAGCAAGTGTGGACACAGGCCCAGCCATTGTGGGGCTTGGGGGAGAGACAAGTGTCAAAACCACACAAACCCCTGTGGGTGAGGCGGGGCCCTGCAGAGAGTGTACTGGCTTCGTCCTGAGCCCTTTGCCAGGCTCCTGGCATGCCTGCTCCATGGGGCATTAACAACCACCTGACACTCTGCCTGACTGGCCAGCCTTCAAGTGGGCAGGGGCAATGTCTGCCTCAGTTGCTACTGGGTCCCCAGAACCCTGCTCTGACAACACAAAACGGGCTCACGCAGTGTCTGTCCAATAAATGAACAAGCGAGCAGCCTGGCCTGCCCGTCCCAAGCACAGCCGCCCTCTCGACCCCTCCTCCAGGAGAGGATGCAAACTGGCTCAGGGGCCAGCAGGGCTGGGTTTGGAGGCCTGGGCTGGAGAAGAGGAGATTTCTAGGTGAGCACAGAAGGGCCGGGGAAGCTGCGTCCATGGTGCCTGAGGACACGATCCGGAGTCTGTCACCTGGGAACACACCGTGACAGGGCTGCACTCCTGCCCAGGCTGGTGATGGGCTGGGCCACCCATGGCACTCACTCCCTCCGTATCTCTTCAAAGGCTCTCCAAGACCAGGTCCTCCAGCAGAGACACGGGTCCACCCTGAGGGCCCCAGGAACCTGGGGCTGCCCTGTGCCTGGGGCTGTGACATCTGAGAGCGGATACTGTCGCACCAGGGATTCTGGGGTCCCCAGACCTGGAATGCCACCTCCAGAGGTGCCCATTTTGTCCTTCCTGCCACTCAGTTTCCTCTCTTGGCCCTGGCAGGCCTGTGTCTTCTCTTAGAGCCCTCCTGGGGCTGCTCCCTTTGTGCCTTGTCCTCCATCATGCTGAGCCCAAATCTGTCTCCTTAAGCCTAGCAGAGCCAGGCTGTTCTCAGAGAGGATTTATGTGCCCCTCACAGAGCAGGCAGGGATTTATCCTCCCATCCCTCTGCTCCCTCTCAGTTGTTAGGGCGGAAGTGGGCCTCCCCGGTGTGTGGCACGGCTGTAAAATACCGCTGTGCCCTGTGTGGTGCTTGTGCCCACATTGGCTGCTGGCTCAGAGGCATGGGGGAAGAGCCTGGGGGCTGCTGAATCTCCTCCCCATGGTGACCCATAGGAAGCTGCAGAGAGCACTGGCCCAAACAGGTGCTCTGATGGACTGCTGTGTGCGCCAGACTGTGCCCCAGGCAACGAGGCCCCCACCCACCCTCAAATGTCCTCTGGGCGCAGGTCCACTGGCAAACTGTTCCCGGAGGCCCTGAGGGGGCTTCGCCCCATCCCCAGCCCATCCTCCAGCAGTGGCCTCTTTCCCAATGTCTAATCCTCAAACACCTGGGAGGGGCTTATGCCTGGGCAGGGTTGCTTTGAGTCATGGAGCTGCTTTACTGTCGGCCCCCAGAGGGCCCCCCCTTCACCTCTAAGCAAGGACCCCACTGTCTGTTGCCTGCCCATCCTCTCTGGAAGCCAGTTCCACCCCGAGAAGATGCAAACTGGGTTTTGCCCCCGCCCCCGCCCTTTCTCAGGTTTGCTCAGAGGCCCTGGTGGTCACGGCTCAGACCACATTCTTCTCCCCTCGGCTGTGTTCACACACTCTAGCCCCCCAGGCAGCCCCTCATCCTCAGGCCATAACTGGACACCAGCACGGCCCATTGTGTGGTGGAAGGCGCTCTGTCGACGGTCGTTAATGTGCGCTGTCCCCTCCTCACCTGCTTGGCAAGTGTCCACTGAGCACCTACTGTGTGCAGGACCCACGGCCAGACCTGCTTTGGTTGAAGCCTGTGTAATGTTTTGCAGACTGAAGCCCTTTCCAGGGGAGAGTGGATCCCCCACCCCCCATTCTGCCTGTCCTGAGCACCCTTAGACCAGGCCGTGGTACAGAGCAGCGGCGCTGGGAATGGCGCTTTCATTGGCTAGGATGGTAAGGAAGCCTTCTTAGCTCGCCAAGACGTTGTCATGGAGACCCCTCTCTCACTGCCACCCTCCTTCTTCCTGTCTCTAGGGAACAGGGTCCCCTGAAGAAGGCCAGCAGCTCTGCGGGGGCTCAGGATCTCTGCATTGCTGGGGGAACTCACCTTTTGGGGACTCTGAACCATGAAAAGAACGACCAAGCCCAGTTGTTGGAGAGGCTCGGACCCTCAGGGCACTCTGTCCCACAGGGATGTGGCAGGTTCCCTGCAGCAGGGTTCCCTGCAGGACAGAGGGACACAGCACCCTGGCAGTTCTGAGCCTCCCAGCTCCCCTGGGGTCTAACCGCTTCACAAAGGGGACCTGAAGGTTAGGAAGTTCTGGGGGTTGGGAGCAGCTGGCTGGGCCCCCCAGAGCCACAGATGGTGGCCCGGAAAAGCCAGCCTGACCACAGCCTGAGGTGACAGCATCCTGTGGCCAAAAGCTCAGCCCTGAAGCAGCTCCTGGGTGTGGCTGGACTGGCTGACAACAACCCGGGGCCCGAGGCCTGGCTGCTCTAAGCCTAGTGCTGAGAAGGAGAAAAACACCCGTCCTTTGACTTCCTGCTAGACCTAGAGGCTGGCCCGGGGTCCTCAGCCTCTCTGCGTGGTACTGGAGTGTGCAGATGGTGTGAGCGCGTGTGCACATCCACGCAGGTGTCACTGTGACTCTGTTGTTTGGACACCTTACCTGTTTGCAAGGCTCCCATCTGGGCCTCAGTCTCCCCAGCTGCAAAGGAAGAGGTAGGCAGCATGGATTAACCCCCCCTCAAGCCCTTCTGACATTCTGGGAGCCCGCTGTCGTGCCAAGGGCCAGCCTGGACACTTCTGCCTCCCTCCAAATGCCAGCAAGGGAGGAAACTCGAGCTCCCTGGAACGGAGTGTCTTACTGTGACTCATTGGATCACAAACAGTTTGATAAGCCGAGGGATGCGGAGGGCATGCCCGCCTGCTTACCTCATAAATGAGGCATCAGATGTCCACAAAGGTGTCTTTGAGTAAACAGAAGCATCTTTCTGGAGGAAGGGCTGTGTCTACAGGCCAGGCAGTGAGTCCTGGGGGATGGCACTGCCAAGATGGCGAAGACGAGGCCACTGCACGTGTCTAGTGTGCTCTTAGGCAAGCCTGGGGTCGGGCAGGAGTGTCTCGCAAAGACCTTAGGGCAGCTCGGCAGGGAGAAGATGTGGCCTTTGAGGGGCCCAGTCGCCCCATCGACATCTCTGAGGCCAGGCTCAACCCAGGGCCTGGACTCTGGACCTCTGGAGCAGGGTCAGGACCAGCTGCAGCCACCTCAGCTGCCCGGCAGGAAGCAGAGGCCGTGGGAGGCAGGTGTGCAGAAAGCGGCGGGGCCTCGGGTACTTTCCTTCATCTCAACCAAAAGCCTCCACTCCCACCCCCTGTCCCCGTACCTCGGCCCCTCTTCAGGCCCAGTGCAGGGACCCACAGTGTCTCTTTCACCCACGGAGGTGCTGCTCCTGCCTGACACAAGACCTCAGGGCTTCTCTCCCTTCAGGGTCTGGGTCTGTTCCACGGGAGGGTGGATTCAGCCCCAGAGGAACGGTGGGGACAAGAGCATCTTCTCCTTGGAGAGCCTTGGTTTTGTTTTTTGCACTGGACACTGGACGGGGAGTGGTCGTGGGGTTCCAGGCCCTGAGGCACCACCTTCCTCCCTCCTCTTCCTCTTTGCCAGAGGCAGTGCCTTCCCTGTGACCTCCACGGACAGCCAGGCCACATGCACGAAGAGCTCCCTGTCCCCTGTCCCGGATTCACACTGGGCTCCAGCCAAGGGCCCTATTCCCTGGGCAGCCCCAAGCAGGGTCTTGGTGGCCAGGGGCAGCCAGGGAGTAGGGTGATCCCAGTGGGCACCTCCCACATGCGGGCTCCACCCACCACCCCACCCGGGGCGTAGGCTTACTCTAGAGATGGAGAGAAGCAGGCCAGGGGTTGTGCTGGGGATTGTCCCATGGGAAGGGAGGCCAAAGACAAGAGGGTGAGCTGGAGGCCCAGAGGGTGGGGGTTCTTGGTATGCAGTGAGAGGGAATGAAGGCTGGGGACTCAGGACTCCCTTGGTGGTGGGTGGTTGGATGGGCCTTGTCCATGTCCTGGGAGTGGGCAGAGGCATCTGTGCTCCTGTCTGTGCAGAGGGGCACCTGGACTCCAGGTCCAAAGGCCTGCCCTCCTCTGCTATGTAGGATTGTGGGAATCCTTGGCCCCAGTCCCGGCTCTGCTAGAAATCCTGATGGATCTTGGCTTTGGTAAAAGTGAGGTTCCCGTCCCCAACCCAGTGCGGACCCAGATGGCATCCTGAGTAACGGCCTCCGCCTGCAGAGTGAGGAGGCAGAGGGCAGAGTTGCTTACAGGGACTTGTAAAAGCCCCATTCGTTCTCCGAGAGAGACGCACTCCCTAACTCATGCTGGAGCGCAGAGGGATGATTTTTAATAAGCTGGCCCTTTCGGGGCCTGAATCACTGTAACGGCAGGCACAGGGCAGATTTACGCGCAGCCCACCCTCCGCTGCCTGCCCTCGGCAGCCTCTTGTTTGGGAGACAATTTGTTGCTTTGGCTTGTTTCTTGGGCTTTTCTGAAGCAGAGGCCTGAGCTCGAGCTTCTTGTCTGCTGAGAGAAGCCAGAGCACAGCGGCGTGGGACGAGGGCTCGAGGCTCCTGTGGCCCGATGAGGACCAGGCCAGCTTTCCCTGTCCTCAGCCGGCCTCTCAGTGAGGCCAGGCCCTACTGCTGCCCAGTCACTGGCCCTGTCCTAGACAGATGGGAGAATGCACTCCTGGGGTCTCCCTTCCTGGGCTGGGAACCAAGCACAAGAAAGTGCACGCTGGGGTGAGGCTTGGACATCTGGTGTGCACTCAGAGTATCAGAGGAAGCTAGGAGTCTGCCTCAGTTTCCTAATCTATGAAACAGGGTCTTCATTTTCCCAGCTCAATCTGCAGGGCTGTTGTGGGGACCCAATGGGGCCATGGGGGTCATAGGCTCTGCATACCTGGTCCACAGGTGGGATGATGCAGGGACAGAAGGGAGCTAGGATCCAGGTGTGGGTCCTCCCTCACCCTGCTCCTTTGCACTGATCATCAGTGGTACCTCTGGTAGAGTTGAGGCCTCACGCTATATGCCCCACTCCCTGGGGAGTCTGATGTAAACATTTCCCTCCCTGGATCAAGCCTTAAGCTTCCCCTCTTGGCCATCTCTGGTGTCCCCACCCTCAGGCCACTTCCTCTGAGTCTCAGGAAACAGCTGTTCCTTCCAGATGTGCCCCGGCCAGGCCAGCGGTCAGCCCGTGCCCGTCAGCTCTAGATGGCCCTGCTGCCTTAGAGCGTCCTGTGGGTTTCACTCCTCCTGTCCCTTCTCCCAGGCAGCAGCAGCCCCATCTGTGGAGAGCACGAGGTTCCCACCACCCGCTCTTCCTGAGCTCTCCTGCTAGCCTGGGACCGTCACCCACCTCTCGCCTGCCTCCAAGCCACCTTGCTCACTTCACCCAGCAGCCCAGGCCTGGGGGCTCCTGCTCCCTGTGAGTCTCTGTCTTCTCTTAGGGACCTTCCCCTTTCCGGACCCTCCAGGGGTGAGGTGTCGGTGGCCTCCTCCAGGGCCCCTGGAACCAGCTCTTCCTGTTGGTCGTTGACTGCCAGGACCCCATACCTCTACTGGCTCCTGACTCTGCTGTTCTCCAAGCATTCCTTGGAGATGTCACACATGGGACCCCTCACCCTGGTGGGTCCTGGCCTGGACTCACCCTGCTGGACGCACCCCCATGTCCCCGAAGCTAAGTGCAGCCAGGCCTCGCCTTTTCTCGTGTGTTGCTTGTGTGGCCATTTCAAGGGGCAGAAAGAACTCTGGTTAATGCAAGCTTCCTGCAAGCCAGGCAGAGGAAGGACACCACTGGCCACCTTCACAGTCAGTGTTTCACGAGCTTGGCAGAGCGCAGGTGTAAGGCCAGCGAGTCCGGCCCGCCTCCTTCCCGCTGTGCTCTGTGGCTTGGCCTCTGTGTTCCAATTTCCTTACAGGAAAACCAGGGATGAAGCAGGAGGCAGGCTCAGGGAACACGTGCAGAGGCTACAGTGAGGTGTGGCGATGCCTGACCTTGGCAGAGCCCGGGAAGCCCTGGCTACCAGCACAGTTGCCACTGTCAACACATCATCAGGCACCACCTTGCAGTTCCAAACGCTGCCCCTTAAGAGGAGCTGGCGTGCTCAAAGCCATGGGCACTCCAGGGCTGAGGAGCTTACCCCAAGCACAGTCGGCCCCTGGCTGCACCTAACCCTGCATTCCTGGGCATGGTGACTCCACACAGGGTAGGACTGGGGGGGCGGGGAGGAAACGTGGTGGGGCCCAGAGCATCAGATGCAGGGAACAGCCCCTACCTTAGGGATGGCTATATCTCTCCCGCCACCTGCCCTGGTCCTTCTCTTCTACCTCCCATGGGCAAACCACCATCTTGGAACTCCCATACCTCCCCAGCCCTGTCTGTACCCCAATCCTCTTGCCTCCCCAGGGATGAGCCAACCTCAGGGCCCCCTCCCTCCCCAAGGATGGGCCAACCTCAGGGCCCCTCTCCCTCCCCAGGGATGGGCCAACCTCAGGACCCCTCTCCCTCCCCAGGGATGGGCCAACCTCAGGACCCCTCTCCCTCCCCAGGGATGGGCCAACCTCAGGACCCCTCTCCCTCCCCAGGGATGGGCCAACCTCAGGACCCCTCTCCCTCCCCAGGGATGGGCCAACCTCAGGACCCCTCTCCCTCCCCAGGGATGGGCCAACCTCAGGACCCCTCTCCCTCCCCAGGGATGGGCCAACCTCAGGACCCCTCTCCCTCCCCAGGGATGGGCCAACCTCAGGACCCCTCTCCCTCCCCAGGGATGGGCCAACCTCAGGGCCCCTCTCCCGCCAACACCAGTGGTGGATGAGGAGCTCTGGCCTTGGGCTTCTCACACCTGGGCTCTGGCTGCTCCTTTCCCTGCACACGGTGATATTCCTCTAGTCAGCCTAATGAAGGACGCACAATGGGGTGAGGAGGCTTCTGGAGCAGGCAGCTGGCAAGCTGTCCTGGGCAGCAGAGAGGCCCATCCAGGGGAAGGAGGGCAGGGACTCACAGCTGAGGACCACGGTTCCTGCAGCTCAGGCTCCTGCCAGGGACCCCCATCTGTCCTCTATGGTTAGACTCCAAGTCATGCTTGGTCTTTGTTCCTGTGTCTTTTCTGCCTGCTGGTGGAACCCAGAGGGGTCCCCAAGGCTGGGCTGCGTCTATTGATCAAATTCAGAGGCCTGTGCTTGGCAGTTGGCTGCTCATTATTCGCTGTGGCTCTGTGAGCAGCTCCGCGGGTGGGCAACGGTCCCTGCCAAGAATGTGAGGCACTGAGAGGTTTGTGGCTTGCAGGAGGCCACACAGCCCATTCCAAAGGCCCCTGGGATGCACACAGGCCATACCCCAAGTTTATGGCAGGGAAGCGAAGCTGGACACCAGGGAGGTGATGTGGTTTGCCCAAAGCCATGCAGGGAGGGACGGGTGGGGCTGGGCGTGCGTGGCTCTGCTGCGGCCTCCCGCAGGGCTGCCTGCCTCGAGGGTACCCAGCTTGGCTTCCCTCCCTCCTGGCTGCCCGCTGGGCTCCTTCTGCTCCGTCAGGGCGCACTCCCCGCTCTGGCTCCCAGGGGGCGCTGAGGCCTCACGGCTGGCTTTCTGCCTGCCCAAACCCTGAAAAATGCGGCGTGTGCTCTGCAAACTCACTGGTGCTGTGTGTGTTTTTCCAATCAATAGAAGATGCTCAGTCCCCGAGATGTCGCTACCAGAGTCTTCACACATCTGCATCGGAAGGATTCCAAGTGAAAAGTCTTTTCCTGTTGGGGTAAAAAAAATGCAAAAGGAGAAAAGGAGAATTTGCCTAACAGACTAGAAAATTTCCACTTCCCAGCGTCTGAACAAAGTATTTGTGCTTCTGGTGCCCAATTACGCAGGCTGCAAAAGGATAGGCTGGGTGGGTTTCCAAGCTCGCTGTGGTGCTCAGCGAGTCAGTCCCGGGGGGGAAATCTGTGTGTGTTTCTGGGTGAGGCTGCAGGTCCCAGCCACAGGCCTGGGAGACCGGGGAGCCGCTTCTAGCCCCACTTTCCACTTTCGTTTGACCTTGGAGAAGGTGCTTGGCCCCTCTGAACTCAGCCCTCCCGGCTATAAAGAGATTTTGTTACGTTCACATCTCCAGGATGCTGAAAAGCCCAAAGCATCCAATCTAAAACATAAACCAATTCATAGCTTTAAACTAATGTGGCATTTTCAAAGTGCCTTTGAAGTCCGAATCTGCCTGGTTTCCTAATTGGCCCTGGGGAGTGGGGAGAGAGCTGCGCCCCGGAGCTCACAGGGGTGAAGGGCGATGCACTGGCTCGGCTGTCAGCTATAGAAAAGGGCCAGCGGAGCTGCTCCTGCTTGGTGCCAGTGGCCTGGCCCTCGGTGTGGGAAGCCTGGGAATGGCCACGGAGAACACAGGTGGGAGGGGCCGGCCTTGGCCTCAGGCATCCAGCCCAGTGGAGAACACTTGCGGCAGATAGGACTGTCCCACAAGCCCAAATTGGTGCCCCGCTGCGGGGAGATGGCAGCACCCACTGCTGAGCTGCTGCCGGGAAGCCAAGGCCATGAATGGTGACGGCCACTGTAGAGCCAGGCTTCGGGCCTGGGCTGCAGAGCTCGCTTCCCCCAGCCCGGGAGTGTGAGAGGCGCTGGCTCTGGGAAGTCTTTTCCTTCTCATGAGCACAGGGGAACTCATGGTGCTCTTGCTCCCGGCCTGGGTCCTCCTCACCTCAGAGGTCACTCAGGCTAGAAACTGGGACAGCTCTTCCTGGCACTGTCTCCTGGCTTCCCATCCCTTCCAGCCACCGCCAAGTCCTGCCAATTTTATTCTGAATGTCTCTAGATGGTGCCCAGCTGCTGCTACCCGGGTCCTGGCCACTATGGTCCCTCCACAGGGACAACAGCAATCCCCTCCCCACCTTGTCTCCCTGCTCCCACTCTCTGCTCCTCCAGTCCCTTCGCTAGTGATGGCTAGGCTTGTTTTATGAAAACACAAACACCGATGGCCTGGCTGGCCTCAGCCCCAGCCCCTCTCCCCACCCACAAGGCACCTGCTTTTGCTCACTTGGTGTGCTGAGGGGCTTGCTTTGCTTCTCTGCTCAGCCTCGCTGAGTGCGGTGGGTGGAGGTGGGGAGGGTCTTGCTCTGCTTCTCTGCTTTTTTTGCTGCCTGCCCCCTGAGGTTGACAGCTCCTGGCAGGTACTAGGTGCTCATTAATATCCTGCCTGCCTGAATCAGCTGGCATTTGGGCGGGGTCTTCAGTCCAGAATTGTGAAATGAGGAGACAGCATGGAGAGGGAGGAAGGGGTTGAGGCAAAGGCTGGAGAGCAGGAGGCATGTGCAGGGTGGGCAGGGGGTGGGGGAAGGGACGGGAGGACAGAGCTGGACCCCTGGGCCCCTGGGGGGTCTGCATCAGGTCAGGGAGAATGAGTCGGGGGCTGCAGTAGTGGGACCTGGGGCGGCTGGCCTGCTGGGCTCAGTGCAGAGGGCTCTCTACCCACCCAGCACACAGCGACGGTACTGGATCTGGAGCTGCTTCCAGAAACTCATCTCTGCTCTGCCCTCCCAAGCCATGTGACTTGAGGGGAAGTCACTGGGCCCTGCATCCTCGAGGCAACCAGGTCTAATAACCCCTGGCCTGAGCAGATGCTTGGCATGGAGTTTGAGCTCAGGCAGGAACTGTGAGCGCTCCCAATCTGTGCTTCTGAGAGCTCCCTTGGGAGCCCCAGAGTGGAGGCAGGGAGGCCAGGGGCGAGGCTGATCCCCTTGTCCTTGGGAGGGCTCAGGCAAGGGCAGAGGGCACTCACTCGAGGAGGTGGGGCATGGATCCAGAGGTGCTCTGTCCTCCTGGAGAAGGAGAGAGTGTGAGCAGTTCCCCAAAACACATCTCACTTTCAAGGATGGGGCTACATGGCCTCTGCAGCCCCTCCACCCACTGTCCTGGGGCTTCACTCATTCCCAGAAGCCTGGCAGGGAAGCAAGGAGGGGCCGATGCAGGGCTGAGCCCCTACCTGTCCTATTGCATATCCCCAGCTCTGTCGGGTATAAAGGTCTCTCAGCTGCAGCATCCCAGCTCCACCCTGACCCCGGCCCATCTACCCTGACCCCAGCCCATCCATCCTGACCCCGACCCATCCACCCTGACCTCGGCCCATCCACCCTGACCCCGACCCATCCACCCTGACCCCGGCCCATCTACCCTGACCCTGGCCCATCCACCCTGACCCCGGCCCATCTACCCTGACTCCCGCCCATCCACCCTGACCTTGGCCCATCCACCCTGACCCCGGCCCATCCACCCTGACTCTGGCCCATCCACCCTGCCTATGCCTTCCCAGTGCAGCAGGACGCTGGTATTTTTAGGTAGTCAGTTTCTGCTTATTTGAGACATGTGCTCTGTTTTGCAAGTGATTCTCTGCCAGGCCTGGATCTGAATGGCGATGGGCCGGTCCTCAGGAATCCTCCCTTTAGCACCCCAGGTAGCCTCTGGAGCTTCGTGCTCAGTCCTGCTTGACACCCCTGCCAATGCAGTCCTCTCTAGAGAAATGGGTAAAGCCCCCACCCCAACCCAAACACGCACTGTGTCTTCCCAGCTTGAGAAGATCTAAGGGAATTTCTGGATCCTCTCGAGGGTGACTAGAGAGGCTAATCTAATTTGGGGCATCTTCACAGCCCAGCAAACAACCAAGTCTCAGGAAGCCTCAGCTTCTCCATCTGGAAGAGGGGCATGATCACCCTAAGGGCTATGGATTCTCCAGGCACACGCCCCAGTGCCCACATGGGGACTTTGCTCTCCAGCACTCCCACCCATGAAGTGCCCTCCCCAGCTCCTGCCTTGTCCACCCTCCCCATTTCCATCCCTCTCCCTGTTCCCACATCTTTATCCCCCTGGAAGCAAAGGCAGACATCATTCCCCTTTGCCTGACCAAACCCTCCAGCTGCAGCCTTGGAGGATGGGGGATTCCTAGGTGTGACCTTGAGGCAGCCCCCGTCCTCTCTCGGCCTCTGCGACGTCACAGGGTAGGGCCTGAGGGTTGCCATGCTGCGGATCTCCAGGTTCCCTCCCCTGCCTCTCCTCCTTTCCTCATCCTCTGTTCTTCCTCCTCCCCCTCCTCCTCTTCCTTCCTCTCCTCCTGCAGCTCTGCGCTGTGCGTTGCCTTGGGGAGTGACTCACACTCGCCTCCCACCTACACTGCCAGCTTCCCAAACCTTCACTCCAAAGGGTCGCGGTGTGAGCAGATTTCAGCCTTCAGAGGCATCCAGGCTGGGGCGGGCGGCGCGGGTTCCCTGTAGGGCCGCGGTCTCCCCTGCTGCCTGCAGCCTGCAGCCAGGGAACCCAGCTGGGATCGGAGGTTTCCTGCTGTCCCACGGCCTGGGGAGAGAATCCAGCTCTGTTTTCTGATCTGAACTCACGGCGTGACCTTGAGCTGGTTCCTTTTCCTTTCTGGCCTCCCTTTCCCTGTGCAAACATGCTAGGCTGGAGCCGGGAGACCTTGGCTCTTTTTCCGTGTCCTCTCGGCCCCCACCCCTTTTCAGCACTGTATACTGACAGATTCTAGTTGTGTATATTGGTGGGGTACAAAGTGACGTCATGATTCTTGAATACAATGTGGAGTAAGTCGAGTGACTCCTGTGCTCGGGGAAGTAAGTCGGCCTCAGGAGGCATCCCTTTTCACCCTGGGGTGGGCAGGGCGCATGGAGAGGAGTCAGGGGAGGTTATGCAGGGGAGGCTGGGCCCAGTGGAGGCTGGCACCCTCCCCAGGAGCCCCTGGCCATGCGTGGACAGTGTTCCTCTGGTGCCCACCTGCTCCTGCTTCCCTCCCCCACTCTCAGCCCTGTGATTCAGGAAGAATTAAACTTGCCCTGGAAGATGTGATCCAGGCCACAGCCAATCACAGAGTCACATTCTCTTGGCTGTGGGATTGGTCGAGAGATGGGCATGTGACTCAGTGAGAGCCAATGAGAGGCAAGGAGTTTTGAATGGGCCTGGGGAGGAGGATGCTGCTCTGTGCTCTCTGGAGGCACGGAGTCTCCGCCCTGCACAGCACCCAGGCAAGGCCGGGGCACGGGGCCCATCTTCCAGCCAGAATTCCAAGGCAAATAGGATCTCACATTTGCTACTATTAGCTCAGCATCTACTATTACACAGCTGCAATTTCTCTGCATATATTTTAATTCTCACAACAGTTCTGCAGGGTGGGTATTATTGCCTGATCTACAGGACCAGAAAAGGGGGCTCAGGTCTGCCCACCCATGTCCCTTGGCCCCTGGCTGGCTCTGGTTGCACTGTCCACCCCCAGAGGTGGGGCTCAGACGCACATGCTGTGGGGGGGTCTCAATGCCAGCCAAGGGCCCCCAGCCTGGCCCCACTCCTGGACCTCCACCCCTGCTGGGACACACAGCCCCACATGGAGACCCACATCTTCACTGCATTGCTCTGGAAAGTGCTTTGGGTCCTGTGCATGTGTCTGGACTGGGTGAGATTCTTTGGCAGCTCCTCGACACCAGTCAGTGGGAGAGGAGACACTCAGCTCCATGATGGCGCTCACCAGAGGGCTCGTGGCAGCCCGGAGCTTGCCAGGGGGGTGGTGAGGCAAATCTGGGCTCCTGACTTTGGGCCTGGTGCAGAGGATACGGGTGTCTCCCACACAGGATAAAGTTGCCCATTCAGGTGCCTCGTGCTTGGCGGCATCCCACCTCAGTCCAGACTTCCCATTTTGTAGATGAGAAAAGCAGGAGTCAGAGAGGGGGCCTTACTTCCTTCAGGTCAAAATACTCATCAGAAGACCCTTCTGTGGTGTACAGGGCCTAGGGGCTTGTCTGGTGGCCCTTCCTCTTGGTGACATGTCCACCTCGGGTCTCTTTCTGTTTCCTGAGAGCACCCTGCTCTCTCCCAGTCCTCAGCCTTGCCCCTGTCTGTGTGTGGGATGCACTCCCTCCCCGCTACTCCTGGATGTCTCTGCTGTCTCAGCCCTCTGTGGACATGCCCTGCCCTCAGAGGGCCCTGCCCCACCCCTGCAGCCTGGACTCCCCCGTTGTCCTTCTGGGCTCCCTGCCCTGTCTGCCATGCGGCTGCTGAAATGTGCTCCTTTATGGGATCCGCGCCTCTCCCACAGACGGGAGGCTCCAGATGGGTGGAGATTGTATCTGTTTTGTTCACCTCTGACTTCCCAGCAGCCCACAGCAGATGTAGCTGCTCTGTGAGTCTTTATTGAACAGGGAGTAACAGCATGAATGAGAGGGGCAGATGCGGGTGACCCTTGGTGTGGGTGACTCTTGGTCTGTGTGACCCTGAACCTGGTGCCTTCTTGGTACTGCTGTCCCCACTTTACATCATGGCTGCCACAGGACTTGAGGGCTGCCGGGAGGACGCTGCTTTTGGGGATATCCAGGGCTGCAAGGCTTCCCAAGGCTGGGTCTCAGGGCTACATGTTCCCTATTCCTTGAGCAAGGGTTCTGCTGCATGTCCAGCACCCACCCTCGGAAATGCTGTGCATCCCGGGCAAGAGAGAGAACGAATCCATTGGCTGGTGGGAAGCCCCGGGGAGTGTCCTGCACTGACTTTTTCTCCTCCATTTTCTTTGTGCTTACAGTCAGTGAACACGAGGCAAGATGGGAGGGTTCTAGTGGAGGTCAGCTGCTGCGCCAGCTGCAGCAGGGCCAAGAGGGCAGCGAGGTGGACAGGGGCAGGCTGGGGGCCTGGTGCTGGGCAGAACCACAGGACACAGGTGTGTAGGATGGGAGGAACAGACGTCCCGGGGCTGAGCCTCTTCAGAAGGTCGGGGCAGACCAGCGTGCTTGGGTGGGAGTTCGGGGAGCGGCTCCAGGTGGGAGATCAGGCAGTGAAAATGATTTGGGGACAGAGTGGAGGGACTTGGCTTCCATCCAGAGAATGCTGCCTTCATTTCCAAGCTTCATTTCCTCTTTTTTGACACTGCACAAAGCCTCGGGGCCTGAGTGCGGGGCCCACATCAGCTCAGCCGTGCTGGTTCCATCTGCACTGGTCGCATAGAGACCACCTTTCTATTTCACCAGGCCAACATGAAGGCAGCAAGATGAACGAAGTCCACAGGTATGAAGTCTCTGCATGAGGTGGGGCCTTCTAGAGGCAGGTGCATTTCAGCTGAGCTAGGGTAGCTCTGTTTTAATAGAAAGACGAAGAAGATGGAGCCAAAAGACACGGACGCCAGGCCTCACTCTGCAGCCAGCTGCTGTCTGTTCTTCAGAAGTCACGGCACTGCCCAGGCCTTGGTTTCCTCATCTGTCAACTCTGAAGGCTGGGCTGATGCCTTCCAAGCCCTCTGGGACGCTTCCCACCTTGCTGGGGAGGCAGAGCTGCAGTGCACCCATTTCCCGGGAGCCCAGAGCTCCCATGCCACCGGTGCAGCATGATGCTCCCATGCCACCGGTGCAGCATGAAAAGCTGAGGATGAGGTGGGCAGCCACCCGCCCCACGGGGATTATGCTCCTTGTCCAACTCTAACTTCATTAAAAAGCCCGTCTCTGATCCTCTTAAAGCATTTGTGAAGCGGATGGGATGTGAGGTGAGGCAGGAGGAGGGCGCCTGTGCTGGCCTCCTTGGGGACGGACCAGGCGATTTCCATATTTATGAAATCTCTTACACTGCGCCTGGGCTGCCTGCGCCCTAGGAGACATTGCTTTTCATTTTAAGCTGGAGATCTGTGTTCTGAGAGTGACAGCTCAAGCTGCCACAGGGCCTCCTGGGTATCTGGAAGTGATAAACACTCCAGGAAGGGGTTCCCATCCCAGATCTGCAGTGCCCAGCTGTGCAACTGTGGGTGGGTCAGTTACCCTCTCTGGGCCTCAGTTTCCCGTGTGTAGAATGAGGACAGACAGGATCTCTAGTAGGCACTCCTAGCATGGCCCTGGTGATCCCCACTCCTGGCACTCATGTCCCTGTGTGACCCTCCTGCGGATGGAATGGACCCAGTGACTGGCTTCTCACCACCAGAAAACAGCCAGAGTGAAGGGATGTTCCCCACTGTAGGTTCCAAACCCCCAGGACTCTGCCTCGCCCACCACCTCGTCCTCTGGATTGCTGGCTGTGAGGTGACTTCCAGGTGGTCAGCTGCTCCGTGGAGGGGCGGCCTGCAGCCAGCAGCCAGCAGCCAGCGTGGGGGAAGCCTGAATCTAAGAGTCCATGGGAGCTGAATCCTGCCAGCTGCCATGTGGGTGAGCCTGGAAGGAGCCTCCCTAGTGGAACCTTGAGGCCACCACGGCATTGACTGACACCTTGGCTGTAGCCTGTGAGACTTACAGAGGCCACCCCAGCTAAGACACCCAGATTTTCTATCAGAGAACCTGTGAGATGACAAAGCATTATCTCGTGTCACTAAGTTTTGAGCTAAGTTGCATGCAGTGGTGGCTGACAGACAATGTCCACCTCGGTGGCTTCCTGGGGACTGCTATGCTGTGGAAGCCCTGAGAAGGGAGCTCACATCTCCTAGGCACTGAGATGAGCCTCTCTCCAGGCTGGCCCATGAGCCGTCTGTGGGTCTGTGGGTGCATCTGAGCTGCCCTCTCCTGCAGGCCTAGCACCGGGCCCAGAACATGGCAGAGCTTGCTCAGTGCAAGTGTGTTGCTGCGGTTTGTGAGCAGTGGATGATTCACAGCACAGGATGGCAGGGGCGCCCTGGAGCTCGGTAGCGGCTCAGCACCCCACGGCCTTGGCAGGTGGGCTTCCTGACCCAGTCCTGCTGCACCCCCATCGACGGGCCTGGGGCCCCTCCCCTTGGTGGTTGAGACCGCGCCTCTGTTAGTGTGGGTCCTGTCCTCAGATCTGTTCATTCTTCCTAGAGCCTTCTTGTTCTCGCTCATAGAAAAGGGTGGGGCGGCCGTGCCCCTCAGCCAGCTCCTGCCGGTGCACTTGGGCTTTGGGGGCCACGCCTGGTGCTGCTTTGTGTATCCTGGCATCTGATGCAGAGCCTGGGTGCAGCAGCTGCTGGGAGATACCCAGGGTGAGGATACATGAGCAGCCAGCCTAGCATTTTACTCAGAGCCCCGGTGACCTGATCCGAAGGTATGTTAAAAGGCTCACCAGAAACATTTCCTTATTTGCTGTCGATGTCTGAAATGACTCCTCTTAGAGTCTCTTTGGGGTTTAAAACACCAAAACCCCTTGTGCAGCAGGCAGATGTGCTTGCTGAGTCCTGGCACTCCTGGCCACCCTGCCATGCTGAAAGCTGAATCTTTGTTAGGGTGACCTGGCAGAAAGGAAGGCTCTGAGACACCCAGGGACGGGCCTGGTGAGATTGACAGAAAATGGGGAATGCCCAGGGCTTCCCTTGCACGCAGTTGGGACAGGCCAGATGCCGTGCTCCTCCTGACTGCCCACGGTTCTGGGGGGATGGCTCAGACAAGCATGCCAGTGCCCCTCTAGGCCTCGAGGGGGACTGGGGCCCTGTGGTTGAGGTGGGATGTTCACAGCAGGCTGTCCAGTGGCGATTCCTACAAGGATGTCAGCCTTCCATGGCTGTGCCTCCCAGCAGAGCGGCTGCCGGCTTGGCGTGCGCCTGTGCACTTTCAGTGAGCAGGAGCTGCATGCGAGTGCTTTCCCTGCTGCTCACACGCAGGTTTAAATGGCCACCCATGGCTAGTGGCCGCCCTGCTGGACAGTGCAGGTCCTGGACAAAGAGAGGACGCGCAAACCGGGGAGTGCTCTGGTTTTGTGTCTGGAGTCAGATCTTTCCAAGAATGCTAAAAATAACCTTCAAAAAAATAATGCCAAGAGATGAGTCTTGCTGGGCGTGAGGAGTCTGGAGGGGCTGCAGAGCTTCTAATGCATCAGAGAGGTTTCGCTGTCTGTCCAGGGGATTCTGCTGGAGGGAAGATTCCTGACTCATCCATGTTTTTTCAGATCTGTGCGGCGCTGTGGGGTAAAGCAGGGAGGATCAAGCCCCTGCCCTGTGGGTCCTGTTAGTGGTGATCGGGACCCAGATGCCGCAGACTGGACCTGAGAAGGCTCCGGAGCCCTCGACAAGCTCTGCAGGCAGACAGGACTGGGCAGAGCCCCCCAAGGGCAGGGGCCTCGAAACCCTTATTGTCATGTTCCGCTTCCCACCGTCACCTTCAGTGACTCCATCACCATGACCAGCTCCAGTGTCACCATGGCCCAGACAAAAACACCCTGGCTGTGCTGCCAACGCACCCTGAGCTAGGGCCACTGCATCCTGCTCCTCAGCCTCACCATGCCACTGCCACCCGGCAGCCCTGGAGCTGACCCCGTGCAGTGCACAGGACACTTGACTTGCCCGGCACCGGCCCCGGGCTGCACTGAGAAAGGAAATCCAGGCATCCACCCTGGGGACCCACCAGAATCAGGGCCACGTGATTCTGCCACGGGGACCCCAACTGGGATCACAGGCCAGCCACACCCCTGGGAGAAATTGTCCTGAGGTAGGTCTCTTGGGGGGCAGCCTGGCCGACTCTCTGGGCCTTCCTTCCCGGCCCTGCCAGCCCTCACCATCACCTGGTGAGCCTGTTTCTATGTCACAGTCCCAAGTGCTGTCATGTGGTGCTCCAGGAATCCCCTGTGAAGTCAGGGCGCCCATCACCGCTCTGTAGATCAGGAGCCTGAGTCCAGAGTGAGCAGGTCCGTGGTCCTGCGGGGTGGTGGGTGACATGAAGACACAGGCCTTGTCTTGCAGATGGCACTTACTCCCCATTCTCCCTCTAATCAGGCTACTGCCTGGCTGAAACGAGTCCACCTGCTCCCTGCCTGGACTTGCTCAGGGACAGGTAGTAAGAGCGCAGGGTGAGGCAGGATGCTTGGTTCCTGGGGACCAACCAGACCCCAAGCTGGCTGAAGCAGCATGTGCCCTGCCTCCCTGACCTGACGGGTCCTGGAAGAATGAGCCAACATGGCCAGCAGTGCCGGGAACCGCAGCCTAGGGGACACCATTTCCCCCTGCCCAGCCCTCACTTTGCCGGTCTTACCGGTGCCTGCACTCGAACTATCCCTGGCCTGGGGGAGGGGCAGGAAAGGGCTGGACGCACCTCCTCCTGGGGAAAGCATCTCTCTCCCACCATCAGTCCCAGGAGATTGCTGTGTCATCACCGGGGACAGGTCTGCTGGTCAGTGCGGCCTGGTCATGGGGCCTGTGATGGTGGTGCCAACCCGTTGGTCCCACTGAGCTCAGGCACTGACCTGCCTCCGGTCCAGACAATTTCCCCCTGGAGGGGCCTCCCCTGATGCATGGCCTCCCTCTCTGCGTGGGCATTGGCTTGTTCTGGGTGAGAGCACCCTTCCCACGTTGCTGAGCGCCCCCAGATAGGCACCTGCCTTCTTTCTCTATGTGGCATCTTGGGTCCTGCACATGCCCTGGGCGCTGAGGTACTGAGGTGGCTTCCAGTGAAGGCTCTCCCCTAGCTGGTCCTGCCACTCCAGGCAAATCCCTCCAGCTCCTTCCTGACCATTTTTGTCCAGGGGAACAAAATTCCAGCCCCTAGTGACTGTTTTGAGGCTCATGTGGGAGAAGAACAAAACAGATGTGGCTCAGGACATTCACTGCTGCATCCAGTCAGCCCCGATGAGTCCCACATGGGGTGGGCAGCTGGGACGTAGAAATCAACAAGGCTGACGCCTGTGCCATGGACGCAGGAACCTTACGGGGGTGGTGGGGGTGGAGACGTAGAAGTGCTGTGCTGGGCTCTCTGTGCCGAGGACCCAGGAGCCCAGGGAGGGGGTCTCGGGGGTCAGGGAGGTGCGGAATTGCTGTGCTGGGCTGTCATTGTGCAGGCGTGACCAGGAAGGTGACACTGCTGTGGGCAGACAGTAGCTGGGAGAAGGGTAGGGCTGCTGGCCGTGGAGCTGCCCATGCTAAGCTGTGCTGGTGATTGGAGCAGGACAGGCACTGGCTGCTGTCCCTGCCCCTCCATCTGGGGCCTGCCAGATTCCAAGCTCCCTGAGCCATCGTAGGCCGGGGTGGCCCTCTCCAGGAGCCACAGAATGAGCCGTGCCCACAGCCAGGTGCTGTCTCCCTCTGCCCAGGGCTGGTAAACCCTTCTCGTGCCCACCCTGCTGTGACTTTTGCCGCCCAAGCCCACAGCAGAGCTCTCTCGCTCTCCAGTCTCCTGGCCCCTCTGATGCAGGCTGTGCTCCCAGGGAATCCCGTTATGAACAGTTTTGCTGAGATTTCTTCCTTCCTGGGCAGGGTTGGGTGTGCAGGGAGAGGGTTTATGGCTGAAGGGCAGGGTCTGGAAGCTGTGAGGGCCTGAGCTCAGATACAAGCACTGCTGGCCGGAGCTGTGTGCTTCCCCCTCCCTTCTGGGGCAGGCCCCTGACAAGGCAGTCTAGAAATTGTGAGTCAATCACAGGCTGAGATGGAAGTCGGCGGGAGAAGCGGTTCCCTGGGACTCTTCTTGGGGGAAGAATTAAGAGTGATCACGCCCTGTATTTCAGGTCTCCCAGGCTGGGCTCTCATGGTCTCAACCCGGGGCCCACCCAGAGTGACCTGCTATTGGTGGGCACTGCGACGGGTGGGGTGACCTAAAGCAGGCAGGCCATGTGTGTGCAGGGTGTGCTCCTGAGCCGGGCCTCGGGGTCTGGGGGCAGAACCGCCTGCAGCCCAGCCCTGCTCTCGCTTGCTGTGTGACTCTCTAGCCCTTTTCTGAGGCTCGAGCCCCACACACGTGGGTGCGGGGTGGCTACGAGTCTCCACGGGGATTGCACCTGTGCCAGGACATGGGGAGCACTCGGGAATCCAGTGGAGGCAGCAGCTGTGGCCGTGGCGGGAATGAACATTGTGAGGTGCTTGACACACACACAGGGCTTCGTTTAACTTTCCAAACAACCCCATGGGGGGCTATAATGGTCCCTACTTGGAAATGGAACGCAGGCCCGCAGAGGTTAGAGGGAGCGGCTCCAGGCCACATAGCTCCCCACAGAGAGTGCGCACACATGTTGGAGTCGCTGGAGAGTCAGCAGCTGCTTCTGAGTCTGTGAACCAACACATAAATGAAAGGGCCCAGCAGAGACTCCAGGCCCAGTGCTGGGTGCTTCTGACCTGAGCACTGGAGAGGTTCATCCTAGGGGACACCTCGGGGGAACTGGTGGCTGGACGTGTCTTGGAGAGTGTCGGGCTGATGGCCTGGAGCCTGGCTTTGGAGATCCAGGCCAGGCCAGCCCTGACTGCTGCACCGCCCAGCCTCGTGGATGACACCTTCACTCCGGATCACCCTCTTCCACGGGCAGCCCTTGCCCCATCCTTTCCTTCCAGGCTGCCTATGGGTGGGGGAGGCACGGAGCTTAGAGCTGGTAACAGTGGAGACCCAGCAAGGTGCCTCCTCCACGGAGGGGCTGACAAGGCCACACTGCTGGAAGGATAGGCAGGGCCCCTAACTCTGGTGCAGCATGGCCTTGAATTAGGGGACTGGGGGGAGGCAGGGCCTGTGACCCTGATACGCATGGCCTTAGGGAGTGGGGGAAGGCAAGGGTCATGACCTGGGTGCAGCCTGACTTTGGGGCCCGGGGGTGCCATTGCCTTCTGCTGTCCTTCCTATCCTCCTTGGTGTTCTCTTCCTTTATCTGCCGTAACGCCTGGCCAGGGGGCTATTCTCAGGGGCTCATCTTCTTGATGGGGGCTGGGCTGGCTCCTGGGGCCCCTATGCTGATGGGGTGGCGTGGAGAGACTGGTCAGGCTGGGGATACACCTCAGCCCGGGCTTGCTGGTTCTGGGAGCCTTGGAGTCTGGACCTGGGTTCGGAGGATGCTCCCAGCCAGGCCTCTGGTGCTTCAGCCCACACAGCGGTGCCCCCTTATCACCGTGAGCACTGCCCCTTCTCTGTCCTGAGAGTTCCAACTCAAGAGTCAGGCCCCAGCCACGGCGTCCTCAGTCTTTGGGTGCATGTGGCACTGCTGGGGGCGGTGGCTGCTGACAGCTGGCTCCCCCTGCCCTATGGGTCCAGGCAGCCACTCTGGTTCTCTGAGACGTGGTGAGGGGGAGCTGGACTGCATGACCCCGGCCTTCTGACAGTGCTGCTGGAGAATGTGTTCAGGAGTAAGTCCTCCACCACCAGTCCCAGCCACATCATTGCCCGTGCTTTGATGCATAATTGCTGGTTTCCTGCCTGCAGACCATTCAAAGGAGGAGAGAGAAAACCTCCTTCATTTTATCTGGGGAAGGTGGCGAGCCTCACACTCTCAGCTCCCCCATGGGTGGCAGCCTTTTCTGAGATCACAGCAACAGGCCAGCAATTAGACCCCAGCCTGGGCGTCAATTGCAGTTCTTAAAGAGCATGCAAGGGCTGGCGGCTGTGAAGCTCAATTGCTGCTGGAAGCCTCCGGGGTGTGTGGCTGGCTTCCTTATTCCCAGAGGCAGTGTTTGCATTTCGGAATGCAGGCAGGGGCTGAGCTCCACTGCAGGCTAACACCATGGCTCCTGGAGGGGAGGGGGGGGGGGTCTTCAGGTCCCAGCAGAGCCCACAGCTGGAGCCACAGTCCTTGCCTGTAAAGCCTCTCCACCCTCATACACTCCTGGGTTGTCCTGTGTCTTCCAAAGACACCGCTGTGCCCCAGATTCACATCTGCAGCCAGATCCCCTCCCTCTGCCCCCGATCCTGTTGCCGTGGCCTCTCAGTGTCCTGGCGGAGTTTCTGATGTGTCCCTTCCTGGCCCCTGCTCCGTCACATCTCAGGATCATGAGGCCATGCACGGGGGCCCTAGCTCTGCTCATGGTGACAGTCCACTTTCTCCTAAGTCACTCCTGAGCATCCACAGCTGCCAGCCACCCCTTGGAGACATATTTGTCACCCGGCTGGGCTTCCCTGCCTACCGCTGGGGTCCCCCATGTGTCTGGAGGCAGCAATGGCTTCATGGCAGGTCTCTGTGCCCTTCCAGGAGGCCCCAGACTTCAACAGCGTGGGGTCCTGACCATGGTGCTGACTCTTGCCATCTTTGCCTGTGCTCAGGTCCTGCCGGCGCCCTGGCCTTCCTTTCTCTGTGTGTTCCAGCTGCCTCCCCCTCTGTCTCCCTCATTAACCCACTGGCTCAGCCCGCCCTGGGGCCTGTGGGCTGCTTTCCCCTGGACCTTCGTGCATGGTGCTTCCTTCAGTTTTAGGGCAACCTTTGAGAGTGAAGTCTTTGCTGTCACTCCCCGCACAGCCAGAGCAGCCGCCATTCCACACGGTGCGTCTGAATGCCACCATCTCTGTTTGCTTGCCCCATGAAGGAGGGTCTTCAGGGGCTGTCAGCTGTCTCTGGTGCCTTCCAGCCAGAGCAGCCCCTGGGGCAGTGTTTCTCCTTACCCACGTGTGGGCTGCCTGTGTGGGGGGTAGAATGTGATCAGTGGGCTGTGCCACCTCACCGTGGCCTCTGGCAGGGTCCTCTCGATTAGCCAACGCTGCCTCTGACCTAGGAGCTGTCTTCCTTCATGCTCCCAGGTTTCCTTTCCCTCCGTGGCGAGCCCAGGCTGACCTGTAGCTCTGGGATTCCACTGGGGATGTCCACTCAGGTGTCCAGGCGGGAAGGTGGAGGGGGCCATTTTGAATGACTTCTCCTAGGAGGATGGCGAAGCGCCCAGGGAAGCATGCCAGGACGGCACTGTCAGGGGTGCACGTTACCTGATGCTGAAGAGCAGGTGTGTGGATGGCACAACCCACACATGAGGCTGAGGCCAGTGGGTCCTGGGGATCTCTGGGGGCTCCTGATGGGAGGACCGGCACGTGTGCATCCATGCAGTGTCATTGACAGACCTGCCCCTCTAGGCTGGGGGCCGTGCTAGGGGCCGGACACAGCCATAAGAAGGCACAGGCCTCTGAAGGACCTGGTGGTCCAGACAGGGATATGGACACAGAAATGGTGTGCTGAATGCAGTGTCCAGGTGTGCACAGTGACAGGCAGTGCGGAGGAGAGACCTCCAATTGGGCTTCCCTGAGGAGATGGAGGGGGAGGGGCTTCTAGCAGGAGCCAAGGCAAGAGGCCAGGAGTGGAGCTGGGTGCAGCGGGCTGGTGAAAGATCATGGAAGAGGTGTGAAAGGTGGTCGGGGTCCGTCATGGGGCCTCATGTGCTGGCTGCAGGGAGCAGTGCTGAAGCCACAGGTGTCCTGGGCTCAGAGCCTGGCATCAGTTAGCAGGGGCTGAGTGCTCAGCTACAACGGGTTAATGGTACTCAAAGCATCTGCAGGATGGCGGGACTGAGGCTGGCCTCCTGGCTTGGAGCCAGGGCTGACCCTCTCCCCTCCACCCCACTCGCAAAAGGCAGCAATAAACACACAAAACAAGACCCACTGGGACCAACTGGGGTTGCATGTGGGCCAAGAAAGGCAAGCCAGCGGGAAGAGGCAGAAAGAGAAGTTCCCCCAGGGGCCCAGCCAGGCCCTGCATCTGTGAGGGGAACTGAGGCGCAGGAACCCCCACTGTCCTCATGAAACCTGGCTTTGTGCTTCTGTGTGGAGTCCTTGAGGGCTGGGATGAAGTTCCCAGAAAACCAGAAGGGAATAAGAAAGAGGAAAGTAAGACACAAACTTAATCCCTGCAACTCTCTATGCGCCTGCAAAGCAACGTAACAAAATGCATGAAGAACTACAATGTTCAGGCAGCTCAGGAGCAGGCATGGCGGGGATGGTGGGGATGAGAGGCAGGGCCCTGAAGGGGAAGGATTGGAGGGCTGGAGGCGTGGAGGCTCAGGAGCAGGGTGGCGGGGACAGGTGCGGATGAGAGGCGGGGCCCTGGAGAAGGGTGATGGGGAAGAGTGGAGAGTGATTTAGGAGGCAGAATCAAGAGGGCTGGTGGCTGAGGGAAAACAGGAAGTGGAGACTCATGTGTGACCCCCGAGCTGTCTGGCTTGCTTGTGACAGAGGGCATTGACTGAGGCAAGGATTGAGTGGGAAGACATGGGCTTGGCTTACACTTCTTGGGGCTGTCTTTCTGCCTCACTCCTGATATTGCCTTAAGGTAGAGGGACTTGAACAATGCCGGGATATTGGGTGACAGTAACCAGGCATGCCCTTTACCTTCCCTGATGGTTTAGCCTCTGAGAAAGACTTTAAAATACGTATGTTTAGGTTACTTAAAGAGGTTGGCAAAGGTACAGTTATTATTTAGAAAGAATAGGAAATTACACAAAGAGAAAAGCAGAAACAAAACATGATCAAATAGATTGTATACCCAGATGAAAACCCTGGATATGGAAAAAAAGAAATAGAGCTGTCAAAAATGAAATGCAATAGATAATGTCAACTTAAGACGGATGTCGTCAAGAGAGGTGCGGAGCTGGAAGACCGTGCTGGAGAATGCACCCCTGTACATCACAGAGAGACAAGCCGAACACAGGAAAAACATTCAACAGGGCTGGGGGGAGACGGAGGCCCTCCCACTGGCTGAGACACAGAAGCAAACATTTTTTTTTATTGAGACAAAGTCTCGCTCTGTTGCCCAGGCTGCAGTGCAGTGGCGTGATCTTGGCTCACTGCAACCTCTACCTTCCCAGTTCAAGCTATTCTCCTGCCTCAGTCTCTGAGTAGCTTGGACTAAATGTGCCCACCTACACACCCAGCTAATTTTTGTATTTTTAGTAGAGATGGGGTTTCATCATGTTGACCAGGCTGTCTGGAACTCCTGACCTCAAGTGATCCACCTCCCTTGAGAGGGAGGTGGCGCTAAATTAGGAGGGCCTAACATCGCCAAAGTGCTGGGATTACAGGCGCGAGGCACCACGCCCAGCAGAAAAGCAATTTGTAAAGAGATAACGGCTTAGAATTTTTTGGAAATGAAGAGTTACATTAGTCCTCAGATTAGAAGAGCTCTCTGAGAAACTGAGTCAGATAGATAAAAACACCCCACCCATGGTACATCATTGCAATAATTGAGAATGCAGAGGACAAGGAAGTATGATTGCTGATTTTATGTGTTGACTTAACTGGGATAAATGATGCCCGGAGAGCTGGGGAAACATGATTCCTGGGTGTGTCCATGAGGGTGTTTCTGGAAGAGGTGAGCCTCTGAATCAGTGGACTGAGTAGAGAACACCCCCCATCATGAATAGGGCTGGGCATCATTCAACCTGTTGAAGAGCTGAATAGAGCAAAGATGTGGAGAATGGGTGCGTTTTCTCTGCTTGAGCTGGGACTTCCGTCGTCCCCCGCCCTCAGACGTTGGATCCCTGGCTCTCAGGCCTTGGGATTTGCACTGGAACCACACTGCCGGCTCCTCTGGTTCTGCAGCTTGCAGGTAGCAGATCATGGGACTTGGAGGCTTCCCTGGTTGTATGAGCCAGTCCCTCACAATACGTTTCTTTCCACATATTCACATATATCCTATCAGTTCTGTGTCTCTGGAGCATCCTGACTAATACAAAAGGCAGTCTTCGAAGCTGTCAGAGCCTTTCTGCTTCCAACAAAGATGAAGAATAGAAACCATGCTTCTTCTCCCACATGAAATAACTCCCGAATCAGACATAACAGGAAACAATGACTTTCATAACACTGGGTGTCTGGGAATGAACGGTGGACCCTGATGTATAAAAAATGAATGAGGAGGCCCTAAAATTGCCTCAGTTAAGGGCTGGAGAGTTTTCAGGCCACAAGAGGAGGGGGACTGAAGTAGAGCCTGGTGATCTCTCTGGGTTGAAGGAAGAGGAGAGAGTTGAGGAGAGCTCCTGGGACAGAGTACCAGAGAGATGATACAATGGGAAGTGTCGACAGCCGCAGAGAGGCCCCCTGGAGTGTTCAGCCAAGTACTGGTCAGCACACAGGTGTGAAAGAACCGCCTGGGAGGATGAGGTGAAATCGTGCCACCGATGTTTGCACAGGGCCAGGAGTAGTGCTCTGCCCACCAGCGAGATTGGAAAACCCACGATTCACGAGTCATCAGCAAGAGTTTACAGAAGGATCTTACCTGAGAGTGGGGAATACTTCGCTGTAGACTGAGGACTTCTCTGATCGTGTACAACAAATGCTAAAAGCAAGATCTGAAAGTATCAAATGCTTTCTAAGTAACCTCACTGCATTCACAACAAAGTTCAAAATATGAATAGAAGGCTTGCAGCAGTGGCTCATGCCTATAATCCCGGCATTTTGGAAGGCTGAAGTGGGAAGATTGTTTGAGCCCAGAAATTTGAAACCAGCCTGGGCAACAGAGTGAGACATGGTCTCTACAAAAAATAAAAACATGAGGCAGCAGGATCACCTGAGCCCTTGAGGTTGAGGCTACAATGAGCTGGGATCGCACAGCTGCACTCCCACCTGGATGATGGGAGTGAGATTCTGTTTTTTAAAAAAATGATAGGAATGCAAAGAGTATTCAGCACCCACCAGAATATAATTTGCAATATCTGGCTTCCAATAGAAAGTCACCAAGCATGACACCAAAGATGAAGAGAAACAGGAAACGCAGCCCATCATGAGGAGAAAATCATAATTGATTGAATTCAATTCAGAAGACAGATACTGGAATTAGCAGGCAGGACTTGAATATATGTCTGTGCACAACCAGAGTAGAACTGGAACTCATGAATACGAGTTTTAATAAATGGAACAAAAAAGTTAAGTGGAGGCATAGAAGCTGTAAAAATATGACTCAAATCAGACTTCTAAAAATGAAAACCTTAATGTGTGAGATAAAAATTATACTGGATTAATAGCAAAGTTGACAATAAAGACAAAAAGATTAGCTTGAGGATGAGCTTGAAGACACAGTAATAGAAACCATTCAAAACGAAACTGAAGGAGGAAAGAGAATTTTTAAAAATATGAACACAAATCAGCGAGCTGTGGAGCATTTTTAAATGGCTGAATACATGCGTAATTGACGTCCCCCAAATGGAGGAGCACTGAAAAGTATTTGAAGAAATAACAGCAAAAAAATGTATAGGTGGATGAAAACTGTAAACACAGAACTCCAGGAAGCTTAATAAATGTCAAGCACAGGAACGTGAAGCAAACCGTGCTGAGGCCCGGCACGATCAAATTGCTCAAACCCAGTGATAAAGAGGCATCTCTGAAGCAGCCAGCTCTCGGCAGTGGAAGTCACACACCTGGGAGAGCAGCAGCAGGGACGACGGCTGGTTTCCTCGTGAAGACGATGTAGGTGGGGAGACAATGGGACGATATCTTTAACGCACTGGAAGGAGGCCGTCAACCCGCACTTCTATACTTAGTGAAGATGTCTTTCAAACGGAAGGTAAAGACTCTTAGACAGTAAAAAGAAAGGCTGAAAAGTACGTGTCGTCACAGACTTGAGCTAAAAGAAGCAAACAGCGTCCTTCGGGCAGCAGGTAAGTAGTACACAGTGAAATCGGGGATCCGCACGAGAGACTGAGGAGCGCCGGGAATGGCACTGCATGAACAAATACAGAGATAACGTCCTTTTTCTTTCCCTGAATATCTTTAAAGGAAAACTTATTTATTTATTTATTTTGAGGTGAAGACTCACTCTGTCACCCAGGCTGGAGTGCACTGGTGTGATCCTGGCTCACTGCAACCTCTGTCCCCCTGGGTTCAACCAGTTTTCCTGCCTCAGCCTCCCTAGTAGCTGGGACTACAGGCACGCACCACCATGCCTGGCTAATTTTTGTGTTTTTAGTAGAGACAGGGTTTCACCATGTTGGCCAGGATGGCCTCAATCTCTAGACCTCATAATCTGCCCATCTCGGCCTCCCAAAGTGCTGGGATTACAGGCATGAGCCACTGCATCTAGCCTATTTATTTATTTTTTGAGACAGAGTCTATTTTTTGTCACCCAGGCTGGAGTGCAGTTGTGGGATCTTGGCTCACTGCAGCCTCCACCTCCCAGGTCAAGCAATTCTCCTGCCTCAGCCTCCTGAGTAGCTGAGATTATAGGTGCCCGCCACCAAGCCTGGCTATTTTTTTTTGTAATTTTAGCAGAAACAGAGTTTCACCATGTTGGCCAGGCTGGTCTAAAACTCCTGACCTCAAATGATTCACATTCCTCGGCTTCCCAAAGTGTTGGGATTACAGGCGTGAGCCACCATGCCCAGCCAAAAACTGACTTTTAAATAAAAATAGTAACAGTAATAACAAAATCTGTGTAGGTAGATTCAAGGGGCATATAACATACATAAAAGTGAAATGTATAAGGATAGCAGTGCAGCACAAGCCTGCCTGTGCTCGGAATGGAAGTATGCTTTCAGAAGGCTTTTATCTTATGTGTGAAGTGATACGGTATCACTTGAAGATAGACTGGGATAAATTTTAAATGTACACTAGAAATCCCAGAGCAAGCACTGAAATAACAAAAGAAAGACTTATAGGGAATAAGTCAACAAAGAATGTAAAATAGACTCATAGAAACAGTTAACACAAAACAAGGCAGAAAAAGAGAGAAAAGAAACAATGAATAAAAAGTTTATTTCTACAACCAGAAAAACATGGTAAGATGTCAGATTTAAAGTTGACTGTATAAATAATCACATTAAATGTGGAAAAGGAGAAATGAGTAGGTGGAGCATAGAGGATTTTCAGGGCAGTAAAACTATCCTGTATGACACCATAGTGGTAGACACATGACATTACACATTTGTCGAAACTCACAGAATTGTGTAACACAGAGTGAACCCTAATGTTAACTATGGCCTTTAGTTAATAAAAATATATCAGTATTCAATACATTAATTTTATATATCAGATGTAACAATTGTACTAGACTGATGCAAGAGATTGATAATAGGGGACACTGTGAGCAGAGAGGAAGGGGAGACATCAAGCAAGATAGAAAGGGATACATGAAAGCTCTGTTCTTCCTGCTCAATGTTTCTGTAAAATGCTCTAAGGATGCCGGGCACGGTGGCTCAAGCCTGCAATCCCAGCACTTTGGGAAGTTGAGGTGGGCAGATCACGAGGTCAAGAGATCAAGATCATCCGGGCCAACATGGTGAAACCCTGTCTGTACTAAAAATACAAAAATTAGTTGGGTGTGGTGGCACACGCCTGTAGTCCCAGTTTCTTGGGAGGCTGAGGCTGGAGAATTGCTTGAACCCAGGAGACGAGGTTGCAGTGAGCCAAGATTGTGCCACTGTACTCCAGTCTGGCAAAAGAGCAAGACCCGGTCTCAAAAAAAAAAAAAGAAAAAAGAAAAAAAATGTTCCAATGACTAAAAAAAAAAAAAGTTGGGCTGGGCATGGTGGCTGACGCCTGCAATCCCAACACATTGGGAGGCTGAGGCAGGCAGACCATGAGGTCAGGAGTTCAATACCAGCCTGACCAACATGGTGAAACCCCATCTTTACTAAATATATAAAAATTAGCCAGGTGTGGTGGTGGGTACCTGTAATCCCAGCTACTCAGGAGGCTGAGGTAGGAGAACTGCTTGAACCTGGGAGGTGGAGGTTGCAGTGAACTGAGATCGTGCCATTGCACTTCAGCCTGGGTAACAGAAGCGGGACTCTATCTCCGAATAAATAAATAAATAAATGAATAAATAAATAAATAAAAGAGCGTTGGAGTAGCTACATTAATATGTGATGAACTAGATTTCAGTGCAAAGAATTTTGCTAGGAAAAAAGCAAGCATTTCCTTATAATAAAGGGGTCAAGTCTCAAGGGCGAAAATCTTAAATGTTTATGCACCTAATAACAGAGTTTTGAAATGTATGAGGGAAAATTGATAGAAGTGAAAGAAGTAGGAAAATGAACAATTATGGATGAAGATTTTAATACACCTCTTTCAATAACTGAGTCAGTAGACCGGGAAAGCACTAAGTGTATCAGAGACTTAAATAGAACCATTAACCAACTTGATCTAATTGACATTTATAAAACACTCCAGTCCCAACAGCAGAGTATACATTATTTTCAAGAACATATGAAACACTTATCAGGCTAGATCATATTTTGAGTCATAAAGTAATTCACAATAAAGTTAAAAGGATTCAAGTCTTATAAAATATGTTCTCTAGCCACAATGGAATTAAAAGGAAAATAAATATGGAGATACCTCCAAATGCTTGAAAATTAAATAAGACACTTATAAAATATGCATGGGTCAGGGAAAAATTAAAAGGGAAGTTAGAAAGTGCTTTGAACCAAATTGACATGAAAAAACAAAACAGAATTTTGAGGATGTCATTACAGCAGAACATAGGAGGAAATTTATAGCAGTAATTACCTGTGTTAGAAAATAAGAAATATCTGAACTCAGTGTCTTTAGCTTTCACCTTAAGAAACTAGAAAGAGAAGAATAAATTAAATCCTAAGTAAGCAGAAGAAATTAGAAACATCAGAATGAAAATCAATGAAATTGAAAATATAAAAACAATAGAGAAAATCAATGAAATAAAAAGCTATTTCTTAGAAATAAACAAGATTGATAAACCTCTAAAACATTCTAGTTACAAAAAAATGAGATAAGACACAATTACTAATATCAGGATTTAGAGACGTAACCTCAATAGAGATCTTGGAGATATTAACAGAACAATAAAGAAAACGAATTTTCGCCACTACATCAGACAACTTTGATAAAATGGATAAAAACTGTGAAAACTACAAACTCATTTCAGAAGAAACAGATTACCTGACTAGTCCTATATCTAGTAGAGAAAATGTAGTGGGAGTTAAAACTTTCCCTCAAGGAAGCTAGTCCCAGATGACTTCGCTGGTGAATTCTACCAACCACTTAGGGAAGAAATAATATCAATTCTACACAAATTTTTCAGAAAATTGAATGGGATAAAGTACTTTCCAGTTCATTCTATGAAACTAACATTATCCCAATACCAAAAGTAGACAAAGATATTATAATAAAATAAAACCATAGGCCAATGCCTTTTATGTGTGTACATGCATAAATTCTAAACATAATTGTAGCAAATCAAATTCAACAAGACATGAAAAGGGTAATAAACCATGATGACATGGTGCTTATCTACCAGGAAGGTTGATTTGACATTTGAAAAATTAATCTGTTTTACCTAGTTTACAAACCAAAATATAAAAAGTATATAATCATCCTAATAGACTTATAAAAAGTATTTGACAAAGTACAACATCCATATTTATAATAAGAACCTTCAGTGAATAAGGTATAGTAGGAAACTTCCTCAAGCTAATAAAAGGTATCTATGAAATATTTGCAACAAGTCACCTTCTTAATGATAAAAGGCTGAATGTTTTCTCCCTAAGATCAGAAACAATATAAAGATAGTCGCTCCCATCATTTCTATTCAGTACTGTACTGGAAGGTGTAGTCAGTTCAATTGGAATAAAAAAAAAAAAAGTCATGCAGATTGGAAAATAAATTGAAGTAAAATTGTCTTTATTCACAGACGACTTAATTGTCTTTGTAGAAAATTTAAGCAAATCTGAAAAAAAAAAGAAAACTCAAACCTACTGGAACCAGCAATGCTGCAGGATGCAAGACCAATATACAAGAGTAGTTTTATTTTTCTGTATTACCGAAAAGCAATTGAACATTGAATTTATTATTCAATCTGGCATCGACATTAAAGTAGCATTAAAATCATGAAATACTTAGGAACAAATCTGATAGAAGATTTGGACGACCTGTGCATTGGAAAACAACAAAACATTGCTGAGTGAAATTAAAGGTTGAAATAAATGGGAGAGATACACCTTGTTCATGTATCAAAATATTCAATATTGTTAACGTACTAACTCTCTTCAGACCGATCTGTATATTCAATGCTATCCCAACCAAAACGGAAGCAGCTTCTTTTTAAAGAAATTGTCAGATTCATTTTAAAATTTGCACAGAAATATACAGGTTCAAGAGCAACTAAAACAACTTTCAAAAAAACAACATTGGATGATTAACACCACCTGTAACGCTACTTATAAAACTACGGAATCACAGCATTGTGGCATTGACACAAAGACAGACAAAATATCAACGAAACAGGATAGAGAGTGAAAAAACACACACGTACACATGGACAAATGATTTTCAACCACAACAAAAAACGATTTTTGACCAAAGTCGACAAAGGCGCAAAAGCCGTTCAATGGAGGCAGGACAGTCTTTTACAGCAACGGTGCTGGGGCAATTAGACCTTCACACATGCAATGCCCCTCCTGACTTGAAAAGGAACTTTAACCCATTCCTTGCAACGCACACAGAAATTAACTGAAAATGAATTATAGACCTAAATATGAAAAACGAAACTGTAAAACTTGTAGGAAAAAAATAAGAAAAAAACCTTTTCAGCCTTGGGTTAGGCAAGGATTTCTTAATATGACACCAAAAATATAACGAAGGAACAAATTGAATTTCATAAGGCTTTAAACATCTACTCTTTGAATGACACTTAATAGAATGAGAAGGGAAACTACGTACTGGAAGAAAATGTTTGCAAATCAAATATCTAAGACAGGACTTTTATGCAGAACATATAGAGAACTCTGAAAACTCAGTAATAAGAAAACAAATAACAATAAAAAATAGGCAAAATATCAGAACAGATAGTTCGACAAAGATAAAAGGCTGGCAAAGAAGCACATGGAGAGATATGCAACAGCATTAGTCATTAAAAAATGTAAGTTAAAATCCCACCGAGATGCATCAACACGCCTATTAGGGTGGCTGCAGTGAGAAAGACTGATCATTCTAAGTGCTGGTGAGGATATAGGAGGACTGAAGCTCTCAGAGCTACTGATGGGAATGGAAAATGGTACATTTACAAACATTGGAAACAAGAGTGATGGTGTCTTAAAAGTTAAGCATACACTTACCGTAGGATGCAGCCATTCTTCCCAGGAGAGAAGGAAGTGTGCATCTCAGCAAGGCTTACACACCAACATTCACGGCAGCTTTATTTATAAAAGCTGAACAATAAAAACAGCCCAACCGCCATCCACATGGGAATGGGTAAACCATGGCGACGCATCCTATCCATGCTGTGGAATACCATTCAGTCATGAAAAATGAATCAGGAACACAGGCAACAATGTGGAGCAATCTTACAATTGTGTGGATAGAAGGAGCCAGCCCAAAACAGAACCCTGAAGCTCCCCTACCCTACTGACGGCAGAACGGGAGTTCCATGTACAGAACCAACGAAATATTAGTATCCAGAACATGAAAAGCATCTACAAACCGGTAAGAAAAACACCGAGAAAACCCTTATGGAAAAATAGGTGAAGAGTTTAAATAGCCAGTTCACAAGAGAGGAAAAAAAAGGCAAGTAAATACATACAAAGAAGTTCAATCTCACTGCTATCTGGGAAAAATGACAATTAATTCAAAGAAATGCCATTTCGCACTCAGCAGATGGGCTAAAGCTAGAAGCTGGCCAGCACCAAGTGAGGTCAGGGTGTGGGACGTGGGCTGTGCAACCCGCCGCCCATGAGTGGACATTCCCACTGCCACCCGGTGCAGCTGCTCATGGCCTACGACCCAGCAATACTGCTTCTAGAAAGTTCCATACGTCATGCACAGAGACGTTTCTAAGATTGCTCACTGTGGCATCCTGGGACTAGCAGAACTGAAAACAACCTGCATTGCCCAGCAAGGACCGGTCAGTCAACTGCAGTGTATTTAGTAAGAGGCCCGGCACTTAAAATGTGAATTCAAGCCACATCTACCAATAAGGGTAAAGTGCAGAAACGGTGTGAGTGAGAACGTCTAGCCGTGGGGTGGTGAGCGCAGTAACGTGGCATTCCGCAAAGCTGAAAACCCTGCAGGAGAACATTCTTTATTGTTTACGGAAACATAAAAATACTGTAAATGCGGGAAACATAGCCAGCGATAGACATCCGATTCCTGGCGGTGGTTATCTCTAGAAGGGGATGGAGGGGGATGGAAATGAGGAGGGTGACAGGCCCGGGAAGGGCACCTCCACCATGGCAGGGTCAGTGCTGGTGTCTGGGAGGTTGGATCTCCAGGCTGGGGTCTGAGAAGGTGACAGTGGCTGCGTTCCTGCTGCAGAAATTCCACAGGGACAAAGACTGGACAGTGGACAGTGGGAGCAGCAGCGGCAAAGGTGGGGGTGATGTGACTGGAAACTGGGGGTTCAAGTCCCTCCCCGAGGGTGGAGCATGTGCAGGTGATGTGCCAGGTGGGCCTTGACTCAGCCGTCATAGACCTGGGTCGTGTCACTGAGGCCTGGGACTTGGTTCTGGAGGCCAAAGACACTGGTTGAAGAAATGGGAGGAGGTGGGACCCAGGAGAGGAGCCTTCAGAAGTGGATGGAGGACCCAGGCAGTTCAGAGCCGGAGGGATGCGGCTGGGGAGGTGGGACGCCTCAGTGGGGAGATGCCCCAGAGGGCTCTGCTCTGGCTGCTGGAGGAGTGCCCACCCCCTGAAGTGCTTCCTTGCTCTAGCAACTGCAGCTGGAGGAGGCCCCTGCCGGCTTCAGGCTTCTGTAAACTCAGAACCTGCTTTCAACTTTATCAGGGCTGACTGAGAACCCTCCTCAGGGCAGAGCTCCTGCTTCTGACTCTCAGGGCCTGCCCCAGGCAGTGCCTCAGTCTCCCCTTCATTCTCTCATCCCTTTTGGCTTCCAGGGGCTCCTTCCCTCCTGAAACAGACCCTGGGCTATAGGCCAAGTCCTGGTCTGAGCGTTGCCCCAGCAGGTCACAGGAGCTGTAGCCTGGCTGGCCCTCAGAGTGGCTTGACAAGGCCTTTCCTGAGTCCAGGCATCAGAGTGGCTGTGGGGTGGACAGCAGTGCTGGGAAGATAGGGATTGCCGTCCTGGGCACTCCCAGCCCCATCGTCTTCACACATGCCATATCCCTCCGCTTCCATGCAATGCAGGACTGTCCTCCCACAATGCTTGGCTTTCTTAGTGAAAGCAGAACCCGAGACCAGTCCACACCTGGCTCAGACTGACAGTTCATTCCCCAGTGTCCGGGCCAGGCTGGAGCTAAGGGATCTTGGGCACCAGGGCCTCTCCTTTATTCAGAGTTCACAGGTCCACACCTCTTCTCAGGGGGTCCTGCAGCCCTGCAAAGACCCTGTCTGCCTGCGGCTTCACATGGTGCTGTTCCCACTCGCCACGGGCACCTGCTCTGATAGGATTGGTACGCAGGTCAGCACGTGTGAAACCTGAAATATGTCCCATTGTTTGTGTGACTTCATTTTAAAGTCTAATTTGTTAGACTTAAATAAAGTCTAATAGCAGAGGCTTGGGGCGAGCTTGTGCCTTGGGGTTCAATGTCCCATCCATTGGCAAGAGGAGGACATGGCCAGGCAGCTCTGTGGGCTCAGGAAGGGGATGAGAGGCACATGGGCAGAACCAGGTCACCCGGATCATCCCAACAAGAGGGACAGCCCGTGGACCCCAGCCGCACGAGCCAGTCCAGCCCTAACCATGGCACTGACCTCCCCCTGCCCCTCCCTGAGGCTTACTGCGTGCCAGTGCAGTTTTGGGGTGGTTAAGCTGCTTCCTTGGAGACTCAGAGCCAACTGATGAAATGTCTGGCTATCACAAACAGCATTGTGGAGGGCTCCCTCTGCCACAGTGACCTCATGGATCGCCATGCAATTCCTGTGAGATGCATGTCCCAGGAGCTGGGGTGCTGGGTCCTGGTCTGCATGGGTTTAACTGAACTTAACCAAGACCAACTTGCTTTTCAGAACAGCTGTGCCACCTTCGTCCCCATAACTGTCCTCGTAGAGAGCCTCTTTCCCCTCGTCAACACTCTGCAGCATCTTCTTTTTTTTTGTGAGACAGAGTCTCGCTCTGTCACCCAGGCTGGACTGCAATGGCGTGACCTCAGCTCCCCTCAACCTCCACCTCCAGGATTCAAGCAATTCTCTTGCCTCAGCCTCCTGAGTAGCCGGAATTACAGGCGTGCACCACCATGCCCGGCTAATTTCTGTATTTTTCATAGTTTCACCTTGTTGGCCAGGGTGGTCTTGAACTTATGATCTTAGGTGATCCACCTGCCTTGGCTTCCCAAAGTGCTGGGATTACAGGCGTGAGCCAGCACATCCGGCCATGTCCTCCTTTCTAGTCGTTGCCATTCTAGGGGTGCAAAGCAGCTGCTTTACCATGTGTTTGTCACAACTCAGGTTGCTGAGTCTTCCGCTGTCACTTAGCCATTCAGGGACTCCGACTGTGGATGCCTGCTGTGGTCTTTGCTCAGTTTATGGTTGCCTGAACGCCTTGGTTTTTATAGAAAGGGCAGCTCAGGCTCCCCAGGGACAGGGCTGTGCCAGCATCACAGCATCAGTCATGAAACACACTGGACTCGGGCCTGAGATCTGGACTCCTAGTCCCTCTCTTTCCTCAGTCTGAGCTCCAGGTGTGTGGTGTGGGCTCCCACTGGAACCAGCTCCATAGCCTTCACCAGCAGCACCAGGGTGCGGCCAGCATCCTTACTTCTCCTAGGGCCCTCCTGGTCAGTGGAGGGGTGCGGGGGCCATGCTGACTCCTTCTAAATGTGTTTTCAGCAGAGCTGTCACCCAGGGTATTATCTGTTGCCGTTATATTATTGCTATAGACACTGCGTGTTAGATCTCAGTATTAGCAAAATGAGCAAAGGAAATTCATTTCTTGTTAACTTACGAGAGATGTGAGACTGATTGCTTTCCAGACACTGGGATCTATGAGAAAGTGCAGGAGAAATGAACATTATTTGAGGCCACCTCTCCACTCCTGGCCACTCAGGAGGGACCAGCTCACGGCAGACCTGGAAATGATAAACTGAGAAAATAGCATCCCTATGGCATCCTCTGGTCTGCCCATAGATGTATGCCCATGACCTCACCTCACATGCATTGGCAGAGCCATGAGATGATGATGATGGTGATGGTGATTACAGTTGTGATGGTGATGATGATGGTGATAATTGTAATGTTGAAGATAATGGTGGTGATGGTGATGGTGACAATGGTGATGGTGATGGTGATGATGGTGATGATGGTGATGATGGTCATGGTGGTGATGGTGATGGTAGTGATGATGGTGATGGTGATGATGGTGATAATAGTGATGATGATGATGGTGATGGTGATGGTGGTGATGGTGATGATGATGGTGATAATTGTAACAATGAAGATAATGGTGGTGATGGTGGTGATGGTGATGATGGTGATGGTAATGATAATGGTGATGGTGATAATTGTGATGATGATGATGGTGATGGTGATGATGGTGATAATAGTGATGACGATGGTGATGATGGTGATGGTGATGGTGGTGATGGTGGTAATGATGATAATGGTGATGGTGATGATGGTGATAATTGTGATGGTGATGATGGTGATGGTGATGGTGGTGATTGCGATGATGATCATGGTGGTGATGGTGGTGGTGGTTCTATCACGCCAGCAGTGCCCTTGGACCACTTTGTTGGTGCCAGGCACATTGCTTATCACTTAGCATACATAATTTAGTGTAATCTTTGCAGCAACCCTAAGATGTACGTGCTATCGTGGTCCCATTTTATAGATGGCAGAAAGGGAGGTTGCTCAGCTTCTTGGTGGGTCCACAGTCTGGCAAACTGAAAGCCAAAATTCAGATCCAGGACAGCGGGCTCTTCAGTGTGCAACCTCCATGCCCGTGGAGTAGGTCACTTTGTCCTCATGACTTTTCTGCCTATTTCCCAGGTGAGGAGACTGATGTGGTGTCCTGTTCAAGGTCATGTGAACAGGGGCTGAAAACACATTTCTATTTTTGTACCTTCTTCTGAGACCCCCTCAGTAACACCTTCCCCATATTGGAAGCTTTAAAACCCCAAGTCCTTTCAGGGGCAGGGAAGACTTCCATCTGGCCACCCGAGCCAGCCCCCGTTGAGGCCTCATCCCAGAGCCTGAGAAGTCACCCAGGCTGGGAGTTTCTTTGTCCTGGCCCATCTGGCTGCAAAGAGCAGTACCTGCTCCAGCCTTTTGGCGTGAAGGAGCATGGTGGGGTGCTTCCAGGGGATGCTGAGGACACCAGACACAGCAGGGCTCATGGCCTTCGTCTCCCCAGGGCCGTCTTGGTTCTGCCAGATGACAGAGTGGGAGCTCCAGGGCCAGGCTGCGTGGCTCTGGGTTTCCACACCCCAAGTCCCCTCTGGGAGGAAACCTCCCTGGCTCAGCTTAGGTCAGGGGCTCACCCCCGGCCTAGTGTGGTGGCTGGGAGATGAGGAGAAAGGATGGGGCTCCTAGGAGGGGCAGAGCTGAGGGCACCCAGGGTCAGGGAGGCCTTCAGGCTCTGCAATCCCAGCTTCTCAACAGAGCCATGGGGAGGGGAGGGCTTGGGGCAGGAAACAGGCAGGGCTGGGCTGGGTTGAGATCCAAACACTCGATAACCAAGACAAATGCTATTTTAACGCCACACTGAAAAAATCCAAATTCATGCAAAAACATTCCGAAGGAGCAAAACAGCAAAATTTAAGATTGAGATAGCATCATTCAAGGCTGGGGGTAGCATGAGGCAGCTGAGGTGAGCTGTGTAAGCGCAGGATGGAGGCCTGTCTTCACTGGAAATGTGGGTATTTAAATGTGTTATACCTTTTAAACATCTCTGAGGGAGACGATTTTAAGTTTTCTCACCACGCACTGTGGTAGCCCTCCAGGAAACGCTGTGCTCCTGGCCCCTGCTCGCCATTCCATGGTGTCCCCATATTTTGAAACATCATGCTACATGCCATAAACATATACACTTTTTCATTGTCCATTCGAATACATTTAAAAATACAGAAAAAGTTGATATTCAGGTCCCAATGCATTGGAAACACTGCATGAAAGTCTCATTCCCATTGGTGGCTGAAGATTCTGTGCTGGCCTCGCCAGAATCCTGACCCCGTGGGGTCTTATCCTTATGACAATTTGATGCTTTGTTCACCTTGGAGTTTTAAAAAATAATTTTGCTTCCAAAAATGCATTGGAATAGTATTCCTCTCCATCACTGAGTTTTCTGTCGCCTCCTAACATTTTGCAGGCAGGCACCTGTCTCACCTCATTGCTCCAAGCTCCAAGGGGAAAGCTCTCTGGGAACCTCTCACACCTCAGCTGCTGAGCCTGGGAAAGTTGAAGGTCCCGGCATGGCCTCTAGCAAGGCTGGAGCCCGGTCCTGGCTCTGATCTGCCTGGCTCACCTCACAGCCCTTCACTGCCAGCCTCTCCTTGCCTTCCTGACCTCCTCCTGTTTCCAGAATCTTCTGGCAGCCCAGTACCCCATCTGGCTACCCTTTTCCTCTGCCAGCAGGCACCAGCAGAGCTGGGCTTGTTCCCCTGGCCTTGGAGTTCCCATCTGTATAAAGGGGTTCATGCCGACCACCTTGCCTAGTCCTCGGGTCCTTGGGATGCTCAAAGAAGGTGGCAGGCCTTTTAGAAACTTTAAGGTGCTTTCAGCTGCAAGCAAGCTCATTATGACATGAGGCAAAAATGTCCCCTTCCAAAAACATTCTTTCAAAGGAATGCATCGTGCCGGGGAGAGAAAGACGGAAAAGATCATTGGAGCACTCCACCCCCATCATGACCGCTGACCCCAGAGGCTTTTTAAAAGCTGCAGCTGCATCTGAGCACAAGGCCCTGGCTCCCAATCCCATCTCTAGCTCCCACATCACGCGTGGTGCGTGCAGGAGGCCCCTGGGCTAGACCCCCAAGCTCGGCGTGGTGCCTGGCACACACTGGGTGCAGCTGTCATCACCTGCCATCTTGCCTATCCTTTGGACCCACTGGGTTCCTTCCCTGTGTGAGGAGCCCCCATGCTATGGCCGGCGGTGCACCTGTCATGCCTGCACCTGTGGAAGGTCTCCCGCCTCCCTGGCCCTCCCTCCCCTGTGCCTCCTTCTCCAATTTTTTCATCTCTCTAACAGGCCTTCCCGCAAGCTGACTGGTGTGATAGATACGCTTGAACAGGTCTAATCCTTGTCAAGAGATTTGGAGTTGAATTAAACAGAGCAGATGAATTAACTACAGCAGGGCAGGGGCTTTATCTGCATTTCAGAAATGGGGAGCTGAGGGCTGCAGGGAGGGGCAGCGGTGGGGCCGGAGCCCGGGGTCCTAACCCCAGTCCAGGTTGCATGCAAAGGCTCCTTCCAGCACCTGCCACTCTCCTTGGAGCTGAGATGTAGGCAGGAAGGAGTTACAGCCGTGCTGCCTTCCTCAAAGCAATTAATTAAGGAATTGGAGAGGTAGGGCCTGGACAATTATGTCCTAGACACAGGAGACGGAGGAAGCGGGGGCAGCCACTTCAGGGAGCCGTGCGTTGGGAGATTAAGAAGCGTTTGGCATTTGGACAGCACGCCCAAGCTCTGGGCAGAGCTGCCGTCGGGCCCTGCTCCATGCTGGCCCTCTGGGAGATTCCTGGGGCACAGGTCAATGTTACCGTGGTTACTCAGGCTGCCATCACGACCAGCACACAGGCGGCATTGGGATGCCCAGGCTCTGGGGATGCCTGGCTCAGCAAGAGTATTGATGGCTTCTAAGTGAGGGTTGGGGCAGGGATGAGCGCCATTGGGGCTGGAAGAGCAGGGGCTTGCAGGCTCCAGACCAGACCCCAGCCCTGGCCCCAGCCCCAGCCCCAGCCCTGGCCCCAGCCCTAGCCACAGCTCCAGCCACAGCTCCAACCACAGCTCCAGCCCCCAGCTACCCCCGTTATTTAGAGAAAGAGGAAGGCTTGATGTCCATCGGGCCTGGGCTTTGCCACTTACTGGCTGGTGATCCAGGGCAAATGGGGCTCTGCTTCCTCCTCCGCTGAGTGGGGATAACACTGGGTCCCCTGACCAGTGTGCAGTCAGAGAGAGGAGGGGGGGCAAGCCCTTAGCATGGCCCTGCTGCTGACAGACCCTTGCTCATGTTCTTATCCTTCCCTCTTTTCCTCTGCAGCTTTCCCCACCACTGCCGCCTGTGCCCAGGCTTGCCCTCCACCACACCCCGGCTGCCAGGCGTCTCCACTGCACCCCAGCCTCCAGGCACCTCCACCACCTGCCTGCCGCTTCCCACTCGTGGTCCTCCAGCAGCACCTGAGGCTCATACCCCCACCGCCCAGTCCCACGCCACTGCAGGGCCCTTCTCCATCTCTCCTACCTCAGCCTTTTTGTTCCAGCCTCCTTCTGGGGACTTCTAGAGGATTCTCTTCTTCCGCATCCTCATCCATCATCTAAACATTCCTTTCCAAGTTCAGGGAATTCCTGATGAGAAAGTGGCCCAGATTTGGGAAGACTAGGTCAAGAGAGAGTTTCATTCATTCATTCCCTCATTTATCAAAGGCTTCCGGCTGTCCTGTCTGGTTTGTTTTATTCACTGTACCCTGGGGATGTCCCAGCAGAGGAGCCAACTGTGCACTCACTGTTGCTTTGTGGAACTTACATTTAAGGCAGGGTCCAAACAATGTAGGTGGTGGGAGGTCTGCTCTATTGCGTTTCAGATGAGGGCCAGGCTGCCTGGGAGGACCAAGCCAGGGGGACTCAGTGTGGTGGGAGTGGGCAGGGAAGGCTGCTGTGCAGAGCCAGGCTCCTCGGGAGAAGTGAGGAAGGGGCAGGGCCGGTGTTGGTGTGAGGCTGAGGCTGCCACAGGGTGGAACAGGAGAGGAGTCCGGAGTGAGAGGTAGTCCCTGAGTCGTTCTAAGTTTCGTAGGCTGCAGAAGGTGTTTGGATGTACTCCTCAGTGCCACAGGCACCCCCAGGGACCAGGTCTCTGCCAGGTGGGGCACAGGGTCGCCCCTGGGGGGAGGATGGCCAGCCCCACTGGTTCACAGAACAGAGCATGTGGTGCCAAGATCCCTCTGGGGTGTGAGGATGTCATAGTGCCATAGGCCTCTCTGTCCCCGCACACTGCAGGGGGCCTGGGCTGGGTTCCGTCTGCCACTTCCTCTCCTTGAGCTCTTCCTTCCCTCTTGGGCTGCTGCTTCCTTTCCTGCAGGGCAGGGGCTTACAGCCTCTGTGACGAGGCTCTGTGAGTGGATGCACCCCTACCCCTCACCCCTTCCTCCTGAACAGCCCCTGCTTTCCTTCCACCGAACTGTGGCCCTTTCCAGCCAATCGTCTGTGGGTCCAAGGGACACCGGCTGTTTGCAGGTCTGGCCTTGGGGTCTGAAGACCTAGTTGGAGCCCCACTCTGGTGAGGAGGAGGGCAAGCCCTCAGCCCTGATCTGGTCTCTCTGGTTCAACACAGCCATGAGAGCAGTGATTCTGCAGGATAGTAGGTGACTAGAGAGGAAGCCTGGCTGTAGCCCTTGAAGAGAAATTCCTGTCCCAGGAGAGCACCCTCAAGACCCTCCAGGGGTCTTACAAACAGAGCCTGGTCCCCCAGCAGCATCTGGGCCAGCATGGGAAGGGCCCATGGTCCAGAAGGCCCAGGCCCACCCTCCTCAGGCTTCAAGTAGCACTGTGGCCACTTGGGGCGGGGAACAGAAAGGTTCAGCAATGGAAGGCAGTGAAGATCAGTCATGCATTTGCCAAGTGCTGTTTTTGGAGACGTCTCAGCCTTGGAGGCCTCCTCGGGCGTTTCAGGAGCATCCTCGCTGGTTTCCCACAGCTGCCCACCCCCAGCACACACACACCGGGGAGATGGAAGGTGCGAAATTGCCATTTCCTTCACCAGTCCTATCTCTATGCAGCAGACATGCGGGAAAGCTTTCGCATTCTAAATGCGAAATGGGAAAGCCTCACACTGCTGGGCTTCTACGGGCAAATGCCTTTAATTCTTCATTCCCCGCCCTCCCCCCTCCCCCACACCTTCCTGGCTGAGCTTTCCCTCTAATTAAGAGAAGATTGTGACATCAACTCAAGGGCATCACCTTCCCCGACATGGTAAAGGCAGGGATTTAATCCCAGGCCAGCCGCACATACCCCCAGCAAATCTGCTTTCAGATCTGTGCTGCTGCAGATAGGAGAATTCCATGCAGGCAGAGTGGGGAGGGGCCACAGCCTTCGGAGCCAAATGGCTGGTGTAAGGGAACAGCCAGGCGTGGGCTCCTGGTGGGTGAGCCCAGCCCCTTCTGAGGCTGGGGGGCGGGGGTCAGGCAGAGGCTGCAGGCCCCAGCCACTTTGGGGCTGGGGATGCCGGGAGGAGAGGGGCAGGCTTGCCTTCTCTGTCCTGGGAATGTGAGAGCTGGGGACAGGCTGGGGACAGGGCGGCTGGGTGGCTGAAGAGGTGGACTGGTGTTGGAAATAGATGCTCCACGTCACAAAAAAAAAATTAGCACTGAGACAAAGGATCTTTCAGCAATGCAATTTTTACTTCCTGGACTGCAGGAAGGGCACTCTCACTAGCCATCGTGCCATGAGAGTACAAAGAACAAAGGAAAACAGACACATTTATTCCTTAAGCATCTGGGGTCATCCTCACTGCTGTGTCTGATCTCCATTGGCTGGAGCCAGACCTCACAATCTAAACTAAAACCCAATTGGTTAACAACTTAAAATTTTTTAAACAGGTAAAAGCAATGGAGAGCTGGGACATGCCTATGAGCACGTCCAGCACAGATATCTTGGTTAAAGTATGAGGACATAGAATGCACTATGTGCCTGTAAGCGTGGCATGTCCAACAGCTACATAGGATAGGGCTTAACAAAGTTATTAGCACATTTATTCTTTAATAATAAAGGAATCTTTAAAGAAGAATTTTTTGAATTTCCCACAGCTGGCAAGTCTGTCCACCTATCTGTCCACCTGTCCATCGGTCCACCGATCCATTGGCCCATCCATTCTTTCAACACTCACTTATTCGAGGTGGTGTCGGCCTCAGGCTTGTTCTGGGCACAGGGCTCCATGCCAAGCACAACAGACACAGTCCCTCCTGTTGGTTATGTCAGTCTCCCGGGAAACAGGCAGAGCATGATGGCTGCGGCCATGTGTGGTGCTCGCCGGTCTCTGGTGCCCTGGCTCCAGCTGCTGCTCTGTGGTTTGGGCCAGTGGCCTCACCACTTGGTGCCTCCCTCTCCTCATCTCTGCAGTGTGGACCTAGGGGTGCGGCTGGGCTGGGGACTGAATGGTGGGGGCAGGGAAATTTCTGGGTAAACCCTTGCAGCCTTGTCACTGTGGAGCTGGGGCCACTCCCAACGCAGCTACGTGGATCTCTTCTGAAGAGACCGTGGAGCCTCATCATGTTGGGTCCCTTGTCTCCTCTCTCCCCACCTTCCTGGGTGGGGACTGATTCATTCATGGATAAATTAGGCTTGAAAACTAGGGAGACTGTCAGGGTTATAAACTGCAGCCCCCAAGCCCCAGCACCTCCCTGTCTATCAGGGATAAGAGACCAGCTTCTGAGGGGTGAGGCTCACATCCTGGGCTGTGTGGGGGAAGGGGATCAGGGATGGGGCAGGGAGAGCAGGATTCAGGAGCAATCGTTTAGAGCTGAGACTGAGGACAAGTGGCTGGTACTGGGGAGAAGAAAGGCACTCCAGGCTAGACCGCATAGCATCTGTGCTGGCAAGGAGGGTGGGCCTGTGAACTTCAGATCCACTGGGAGACACCCTACAGATCCAAGTGCAGCAGCAGGAGCTGGGTGGGGAGGCCAGGAGGTCAAGAGGTCAGCATTCGCCCCTCAAGCTGCCCTTCCTGATGCAGTTTGTCCTGCCATGGTGGGTGGCCATGTTCATGGCTCCTCCTGCCCCACAGCCAAGGTGGGCTGAGGACTGGGGACAGGCACAGCACGGGGCCTCTCGGAGCCGACCCTCTCACGCTCTTCGGCCGTTGCTGTGGCCTGGACACGTTTGGCCTCTTGGAGCCTCACTCCCCTCGTCCATGAAATGAGTGCCAGGCCAGAGGCCTGTTACCCTTAGATACTCTGTGCCTTCAAAGCCCTCCTGGAATCACAAGCCTAAACCTGTCACCACCAGGGCCTCCATCCCTCCCACCCCCCACCCCTCCTACTGCCCACCCCTCCCTCCACCTATCGTTCCATCTCTGTCTCTCTGTGGCAGCAAGGATTGCCGTTGAGTTTGTAGAAGGCCTTTCCCAAATCTCTCCTGACTCCAAGGTGATTTCACCTGCTGGTCCAAAATGTGGGGGCCATCCGCTGGGCAGTGTGGACCCTGGGGTGTCTCCATGTCCTTTCTGGTCCCTCCTGTACCCCCACAATACTGGTATTGCTGTGTAACAAATTACCCCAAAATTTGGCAGCTTAAAGCAACAAACCTGTGTATCTCAGTTCCATGGGTCAGGAGCAGGGAGCAGCTAAGCTGGTTCTGGCTCGGTCCTCACAGTCAGGGTGTCAGCTGGGGCTGTCAGCTGACAGCTTGAGGGGTGCTGAGGGTCAGCTGCTCCCGAGGCTGCGGGCAGGAGGCCCCATTCCTCACTTACAGGCCTCTCTGTGGAGCAGCGTGGCTCTGCACAGTACGGCAGCTGGCTTTCCTTAGGACAAGTGACCAGAGAGGGAGAGGAGACGGAGACAGAGGACGTGACTTTTATGACCCAGTCTGCCAAGTGACTGCCTCTCTGGCCACACATGTTTGCTAGGTACAAGTGCCGGTCCCCCCCACACCCGCCCACACTGGGAGGGTAGGTACAAGGCTCTGTCTGCTGAAGACAGGGCTGGGAGGAGGTGTGCTTCACACACAGCGTCCTGGCCTCCCTTTCCCCGTGACTTCTCCAGCACCCTCCTCCCACCTCTTTTCCTCCTGCCCCCCCACCATTTTGGTGTCTCCCAGACCCCTGGTTTCTCTCCCCCACTGTCTGAGGTGACAGCCCCTGTGACTTCTGTCTATCTGTCCTCTGCCTCTGCAGGAATTTCTCCCCATCTTTTCCCTCATCACTCTGGTGTCCCCACTTGCCTGGGAGCATGTTGGTTTGGTCCTGGTCACCTCCCCAGCTCCCTCTCAGGCTCACTCTCCTCACCCAGCCTGGGACCCCAGCCCCTCTCAGTGAACAAGGAGAGCCAGGTTGGGGGGTGCAAAGACCACTCCTCCAGGCCCTGTCCTGCACACACCGCCGGCGGAGGTACCCTCTGTCTACTGCACCCCATGACGTCTGTGGAGGACATGTGGAGTTCACGACTTCTTTAGGTGGCACAGCCTCTCTGTCGGGCTATTTAAATCCTAAAGTCCTCATTTTCCTGATTTAAAACCAACCTCTTCAATTGCCAATTGTTCAAAGGAAAAAATAAGAAAGGAAAAATAAAATTGATTTGCACAGGAGATGAAGTGTGTCGGGGCCACTCCCCTTTGCAGTGAAGGCTGTGAAATCTTCAGAGCTGGCCCCACGGCAGTAGCGCTTATCTGCACCAGAAAGGAACCCTCCTGCTCCTCCCCTGTGCTGTGCTCTGCAAACCCAGAGTGGGGGAGAAAGCACTGCCTGAGCATCCCTGTCCCCACTGTGGCTGTCTGGTGCCTCCTGGAAGGTGGAGGGCTGAGCCACCCAGCCCATGGGTCACGTGCTCACCAGCGGGTCCCAAGATGTGAATGGTGGAGAACGTGCCTCTGTGCAGCAGGTGCCCCACGAGAGACCTGCTGACGATGGCCCTGGGCTCCTGCCACAGGAGTTCCTATGAAGCTACCAGTCCCACTCCAGTGGCAACCCATTAATCAGTTAGCCCACAGGTGAATTAGTCCATTCATGGGGGCAGAGCCCTCACGATCCAATCCCCTCTGGAAGACCCCATCTCCCCACACGGCCACATCAGGGCTTATGCTCCTGCATGGTTTTGAAGGGGTCATTCCAATCACAGCATTCTTTTGTCTCAGCTGTTTTTCCTTTTGGTGGGAGGGTCACGGAGCCAGGCTTATCTTTGGACACCGCATGGATTTAGAATGTTTTTAGACCCTGCCCCAGGAGGAAGAGCTGCTGAGACAGAACAGCAAGCGATGCCGGGGTCTCGGCACCACGGAGCTCACTCACTGCATCCCCTCTTTCCCAAATGCCTTCGAATCCCGCAGTCAGAGTGAAGGAGAAAAGGCTGCTCAGCCGTTCTGCCCCTTCCCCTGCAAATCTCAGCGATTACTTTTAGTGTACGTGGCATACACCACCTCCCTCTCCCAACCATCTCTCTACCTTTGTAACCCAGTGGTCTCCTTGCCCTCGGCTCAGTCCTGTCTCCCCAGTCCTGTCTCCAGCAACCATCGATCTGACCTCATCACCACCTGCCATCACTGGTGGCTGACATTAGGGGATGCCTACTGAACAGACAAGGCATAGTAGATAGCAAGCCATAGCCCTTTGGGACACACGGCAGAAGGACCCTTCCCTGCAATGCCCCGGCCTCAGCTCCTCCCTTTCCACTGCAGTGGGAGGAGGGCGCCAGGGCAGGCTGAGAGTGACTGTAGGCATCACCAGGCATCTTGTTCCCTCTCCCAGGCCTGCTTGACATTCGAGGAATGGCCGAACTTTGAGCACAGCAGCTTGTGCGGTGCATGACTGTTTGAAATTAAGGTGGAAATGCCCTGACATGAGTGGCTTACCATCCTTGACGTGCTGAACTGGGGCTGACCCTGTGGAAGGCATGAGGAGGGAGGGGACATCTCCTGGTGGCCGACCTGCTGTCCCTGGGCATTCTGGCAAGTCACATGTGTGTGGCGGTGAGAGCAAGCCCTGTGCATTGGGCAGTGGGGGAGTTGGGCAATAAATCCCTCTTCAGGAGCAGGTGCCAGTCCAGCCTGGGAGCATCTATGGGGCGAGCAGCAGGTGGCACTGGCAACCCCTTGGTGAGAAGGCAGCCAGCTGATTGTGCCCCGGCAGCTGGGGCCTGGCCACACCTATCTGGGCAGAGGGCAGCGTGGGCACTGGAAAGGGCACGAGACTCCAAAATCCAGAGTCAACTCTGCTTCTCTGCTGTGTGACTGTGGGTACATCGACCCCTCCCCAGTCTCAGCCTTCGACATCTGGAAGTCCAGGGGCTGGTTCTGGGAACATATACAGATCCTTGGCCCCACACCAGGTGTGCGCTAGCCTGGAGCAGACAGAGGAGAGGTTGGTAGGCAGGTGTGTGGACAGGTGAGTTGCAGGTGCCACTCAGTGTCACACGGCTCTGAGCAGAAGCACGGTGCGAGGAAGAAACCCATGGTGAGCTGGTGTAAGTGTGTGTGCAAACGTGTGAGCTCTGTGTCTGTGTGCCTGTGTGCATTTGTGTAGGTGGGTGTGCCTGTGCGTGTGTGATGAGGAAGAGGTAGGCATGTGTGCATGTGTGTGCATGTGTGCATGTGTGTGTATGTGTATGCATGTGAATTTCTGTGGGTGGGTGTGCCTGTGCATGTGTGATGAGGAAGAGGCATGTGGGCGTGTGTGTGTGCATGTGCACGTGTGTGCATGCATGCGTGCATGTGTGTGTGTGTGCACGCTCATTTGTGTGTGTGTGTGTGTGTGTGTGTGTAGGAAGCAACTTCACACGGAGCCCATCGAAGCCTCCCCAGCACGTGCATCTCACTGGGGCTGAAGGAACCAGCGAGGTGGGGTCTGGGCTTGTGTTGCCTCTGGAGGGAACAGCAATTGCAAAGGCTCTGAACAGGAATGGCCAGGTGACCTCAGTGTTTCTTTCCAGGAATGGAGTTTGAGATTTAAAGGAGGATAGAGTGGCAAGCTAGCTGGACGAAACTTCTAGAATTCTGCACACATGGGACCAGACCGTAGGCAGCTCTGTCTGTCTCCCGCCCCACGGGAAGCACTGGCTTCTAGGGGCTCAGCTGTCATCAGCACCCTGAGAACTCCTGCCCCAATCCACACCCCATGAATCTCAGAACACACTTGGAGCAGGCCCAAGGCCAGGACTCTGTCTGGTTTCTGGTAGTCCACACCACAGGCCCCAAGTGTTCCTCCCTGCCCAGACTCTCCGCTGTTTTAGGAATTAGCCTCAGAACCGACAGGCCAAGGCCCCAGGGAGGCAGGATTAGCTCAGTGTGAAGACAGGTCGGCCTAAGCCGTTCAATGATGAAGTGCGGTGAGCCTCCTACCTCCAGTGGCATTCAAGCAGGAGGGAGGGCTACCTGGTGGGGACCCTGTGTGGGGAAGTGGAGCCACGTACCTTCATTTTGTCTTGAAGTTATAGGGATGAAATGGTGCTTTCTCCCCTCCTATATGTCCACATCCTAACCCCAGAGCCAGCAGATGTGGCCTTGTTTGAAGAAAGGGTTTTGCAGATGAGACTAAGGATCTCGAGATGAGTTTCTCCTGGATTATCCTAAGGGTCCTAAGTTCTTATAAGAGACACCCAGAGGAGTGGAGAAGACCCTGTGAAGACAGGGCAGAGCTTGGAGAGGCACAGCCACAGGGAAGAAGCTGCTAGAAACACCACAACCTGGAAGAGACATGGACAGACTCTCCCCCAGATCCCCAGGTGGGAGGGAGTGCGGCCCTGGCAGCACCTTGCTTTCAGACTTGTGGATCCCAGAACCGTGAGAGAGTGAATGTGTGATGTGCCCGCCACTCACCTCGTGGCATTGCATCACAGCCATCCAGCAGGCGAACGCAGCTACACGTGTACTTGGATTCGCTGCCGAGGTCCTCAACTTGCAAGTTCTCTTCGGCTTGCTGTGGGACCATCTGCCCAGCCTGCCCTCCCCACCTTTCCGGCTCCCCAGAGGCAAACCTCTTCACCCCCTTCCCCGGTGATTCTGGTATTTTCCCTCTGTACCTCCAAATGCGCGCGCGCACACACACACACACACACACACCACACACACACGTGGCTTGTTGATTTTTCAGACTCAGGCTTTATCTACTAACTCCTGCCGTGCAGGTTTGGGACGTAGGGTTTGTGTTTCCAGCATTTCCAAGCACCCGCCGGCTGCCTGCCCTCACCCTCCCACAGTCACAATGCCATTTCAGCAAGATCGATACTGCAGAGGCACCAGCACGCCGAGCCCATCGTACAGGATTTCTTTTTCTTCTCCTGCGTCCGGATCCCCCCCGGAGTTAATAACGGTCTTATTTTTTCATTTGCTTAGTTTTCCGTACCCTTCACACTAATCCCATCGCAAACTCTCCCCCAGTGTGCAAACACACATCAGGCATCCTACCAATTTGATCTCTTGGAAGAAATCGCCTTCCCCGGACCTGGTCTGTCTCAAAGCGTTGCCTGGCTTGCTTCTTCCAGGGTGCCCCGTTTGGGGGTTCTTGGCTGTCTCTCTTGCTTGTTTTTTGTCTTGTTCCTTCATCTTGGTGGAGCAAGTTCTTCTGGAAAAGGTGTGTACAGGGCACCTCTGAGCCTCCATGGAATAGACATACTGATTGTCCGCCTGTGCTGGGTCCATAGCTTGGCCGGATGTGGGGCTCTGGTGGGACGTGTTTCCCTGAGAACGCTTGGGCTGTGCGTTTGTGTCTCTGGCATCTGGCACTGCTGTTGAGACCAGCACCATCCTGAGCCTTGATACTTTCTGTGAAGTGTGTCTGCTCACAGGTTGGATTTTGTCCTCTCTGGAAGCTGCTCAGATGCTCTTTGTTCTCCACATTTTGAGACATCAGAGCGCCATTCCTTGCTGTGGGCTGGTTTTCATCCTAGGGTCCGGGCTCTCAGTGGCCCAGTGACTCGGAAGCTGCACGCCTGCCTTAGCTGGCAAGGGCTGCCACGGCGAAGTGCCACAGTTTGAGGCCCCAACCACAGAAACGAGCGCTCTCATGGCTGTGGAGCCTGAAGTCCCAGATCCAGGCGTTGGCAGGGCCAGGTCCTCCTGAGTCCCCTCTCCTTGGCATGTAGATGGTGTCTTCCCCCTTGTCATTGCACAGTCGTCCCTCTGCTGGTGTCTGTGTCCCCATCACCTCTTCTTATGAGGACACCGGGCACCCTGCACTGGGGTCCATCCTCATGAGCTCATTTTACCCCAGTCTCCTCTCTCAACATCTTGTTTTCAAACAGGGTCACTTTCTGAGGTTGTGGGGGTTCAGGCTTTGATGCAGGGATTTAGGGGATGACACAGGACACATCGATGCCCCTCCTTCTGGGGAGTAGCTGTGGGGCTGAATCTCAGACCTTGCCTCCCCTTGGCTCTCCCGGCTCTCTCTTTCTAGAATATGGTTAAAATGTGGGGGCTCCCAGCCCAGCTAGTTATTTTCTTCTTGGATTTTCTCTGCTTTCTGAGGCATTTCCTCCACTGGTGGCTTTCTTTCTGCTCCATGCTCTTGCCTCCTGGGCTCCCAGCCCATGACTGTGTTTTGTCGGCCCTGTTTGTATCTTATTTGCACCTCTGAGGATGCTGGCCACCCTCCCTCTCACGGCCTCTCCTCTGCATCTTCGGTCACGGTGCTCTGTTTCCACAGTGGATGCTGTTGTGTGTGTTGAGGTTTTGGGGCTGGGTGTCACATTTAGAGGACACGTAGAGCCTGAATGAGGGTTCCGTGTGATGTTAAGTGGCCTTGCTGTGGGCTGCACAGAGGGTGACCAGGTGGACCATGTCCCTGGGAGACACTGGGTCCCTGTCTGCGTCTCCTCCAAGCCAGTCAGATTCCCTGGGAGAGTCTCCACACTCATTCGGGACTGGCACTCCAGAGACTGCACCCGGACTCTGACTCCAGCCCTGCTCCTGTCCGTGCTGTAGTCCCCGCTGTGCCTGCCTGAGACAGACACTGTCTTCTTGGCTGTCTCCACAAAATAAGCTTCCGTTCTTCTGTTGGGGTGCGGCAGAGGCAGTCACCCAGGTTCTCAAATCAGAAAAATGGTCTTGGATCCAGCTCTGGAGGTAGACTTGCAGCAAACCTTTGTCCCATCTACAGCCCAGCGTGGCCCCTGGGAGGCTGGCACCTTAGTGTGGCTGGGTGGCAACGGCACTGCTGTTTCCCTACAGCCGGCTGAGGGCTCTGCCCCCTGTGTCTCCTACGTCAGGGACTGCTCTTCCAGCTGTGAATTCCCTTCGAAATTTCCTGAAAGCTAAAACTGCTCTAAACAATGAGGCCTACTAAACTCTGTGTAATTAGTAATGGCCTCTGGAAGTAGATCACCTACTAAGCGCTTTTACAAGTGTTTCACTGCTACTTTCCCCCATCCAGGAGGCAGCATTTTCATCTGCTTTTGACCAAAGGGAGAATGGAGGGAAAGGGTCAGAGGGTGGGGAGGGTCCCAGTCCAGGCCATGGTGCTGCATACAGGAGAAAGTCCCCACATGCTCCAGGCGCTCAGTACCCCTGCCCCTCTAGGTCCTGGGGCCACAGGAGCAGAGGGAGAGGGGCAAGCCTGAACTGACAGTCACCGTGTGATGACTTCTTCTAACCAGGCACTCCTCTGAAGACCTTTTTCCTGGTATTTTTCTGTTGGGCCAATTGGTTGGCATCAAGGCCATTATAGCTATATAATGTAGTCATACCTTTAATTTCTCCAGGGAGAGAGAAAAATGACTTCCCCATCAGCTCAACTCAGACGGTCACAGCTTGTCCACTGAACCCCAGGGCTTCAGAGCCAGAGCGCCCTGAGAGCTCTGAGTTTGGATTGGCAGATGGGGGCATTGAGGAGGTTCCCATTCCCCACAACCGCGTCAGAGCTCCTCCTTCAGGCCCAGCCTGCCCAGGTATCTACAAAGTCCTGCAGGCAGCAGGGGCCTCTCTCCTGTGGCTGCTTCCCAACTGCTTCTCTCTGACCCTGCGACCTGACTTTAATTCCTCACCAGGTGCCCAGGGCTCGCATCGATTCTCCACTGCTGCCATGTAGCGTGAGAATCTCTTTGACCCTCTGCAGGGAGGGCTTCTCGGTAGACCGGGGGTGGGGCCCTTCTGAAAGCCCCCCTCCTTGCCCTCGCTGGGAAGCTGTGTCAGACTGGCAGGCAGCATTGCCATGTTGCACCTACCCCGGCCCCTCTGCCTGCCTCCTCTTCGGGCTGCTCCACGTTCCTCACTGTCTGCCTGCTTATCTGCATCCCCATCAGACTGAGAAAGTCAGAGCAAAAACAGCCTCCCCTCATTCCTCCGTGCACAGCCCACAGCAGGCACTTGGATGAGTGGCCTCTGCTGTGAAACAAATGGCCACAAATTTCTTGTGGAATTTTTTGGGACACGGGTCCTGGGGTCAGCGGCCCAGGATGCCCTCTCTGGGTCCTCTGGTCAGGGCCTCACAGGTGTGGTCGAGGTGCTGGCCGGGGCTGTGGTCTCACCTGAGGCCTGACTGGGGAAGGCTGGGCTCCCATGCCCACCTGGCTGTTGAGGGTTCAGTTTCCTGGGGCTGTGGGGCTGAGGGCCTCTGTTTTAAGCAGCTGCTGGTCAGAGGCCACTCCCAGTTCCTTGCCATATGGATGTCCCCAAAGTGTCCACTTGCTTCAGCCAAGCCAGCAAGAGAGGCTGCTAGCAAGACTGACTTGGCAATCTTCTGTGACATAACTGCAGGACAGAGGTCCCATCCCCGGGCCTGAGTCTGTGGGTTAAGCGAGTCCAGCACACACTAAAGTGGGGGTTGCATGGGCGTGAATCCCAGGAGGGGTGCTCACGGGTGCTTTTTGAGTCTGCCTGGCACTGTGCTCGAGATACTGGTAGAACGCAGGAGCAAGTGAAGTGAGTTTGCCTTGGAGACGGAGGCTGGGCTCAGGCTGCAGCACTTTGAGCATTGGGAGGGGAGGCCTGGCTGGAGCCCTGGGCGGGAGGGCCATGGCAGACGTGAAGGCAAGCTCCAACCTCCATCCTCCTCTCCAGCCAGCCTGGGTGGCACTGTGAGCCAGGCTGCATGGCCAGGGTGCACTGGGCATGGATCCACCTGGGAGCTGAAGGCATGGTGTGCGTGTTGGCTGGTGTGACCACCATGGGCATGGGGGTGTGACTGTGCAGGTCCCAGCAGCCCATGCCATGAATTCAGCCCAGGAAGGGGAAGGACAAAGCTAGAGCTACATTTTAAGGCAGAATCTGGCTCTATGTGAACAGATGGGGAAGGGGCAGGAGAGTACGCCGGGGCCTGGCTAGAGGCCCAGGAGAACCGACGGGGCTCTGCAGCAGCTGCAGCCAGTGGGGCCAGGGATGCTGGAAGGAAGCGGGGTTTGCTTGTCTGTCTCCCATGGAGGGGTGAGGGCCACAGTGAGGTTGGGATTGGGAAGGGGACTCTGTGGCCCCAAGCATGATGTGGACCTCAGCTACTTTTTAGAGTAATCCAGATGGACAAGCTCCCTGGCCACTGTGTGAGGGACCAGCCAGTTGATGACTGGACTTTGGAGCCAAAATCCACACACAAATACCACCTTTTTGTTCAGTGAATTCCTTCTGTGTCATCTTTGGGGACAGTCAAGATGATTGTCCCCAGGCGACCAGAGGAGGACATCAGGTGGACCCAGGCAAATGCCTGCATATGCTCAAGAGGAGACCCCATTGCAAAGCGGAGGATGAAGATCAGGCAGGAAGAGAGGCAGCCAGATCCCAACTCTAAGTGCAGCGGGGGCAGGAGGAGGGTTCTGTGTGGCCCGAGGCCCTTGCTGTGAGGCCAGGGGTGGAGGGAAATGGCGCAGAAAGAGGGAGCCAGCCTGCCAGGGAGATTTGCTGCAGAGCGGCCACAGGGCATGAAGCAAGGCTGGTGATATTTAGCTGTGCGTGGAAGGCTCATTTTTCTGCCAGGAGAAACAACCATTCTCTTGTCCAGACTGTCCCAAACTCCTTGGCAACACTGACATCCAGTTGCTCTTGGAAGCCACTGTAGGACGCCGGGTCTTATCTCCTCCCGGGTTCTCCTATTTCACTTCGCGCTAACTGCCGCGTTTAGGCTCCAGTAAACGATCGCGACATGGACAAGACAGCTTGGCCTTCAGTGGCATTTATTTTTTCTTCCTGGCCAAATGCTGACATATAAAACTCAATTTCATGTTAAAGAAAGGCAGGAGGCTGTGTGTTTGTTTAGACCCGTCTCCAGGATGAAGGGTCACGGCAGCCACTTGGGCCTTTTTCCAGCTCAGATGGGAGAGTTCAGAGTGACTGGGGTGGTGGGAAGTTGGCCTGGCTGGGATCCGAGGAGCAGCGTGAATTAATGGGAAGCAGAGTTCTGAATTCTGCAGACTCAGCCCCGTCTGCCCTTCCTGGACCCGGGCTGGGACCCTGTTGCATCAGAGCTGGTCCTTTCCCTGCTGAGCCTTGGCTTCCCTCTGGGGAGTGGGGACCCTCTCACGTTGGGGAGCCAACCCCAGAATCACAGCCTTGACTGCACTTGCCCCCGCGAGGGCCTGGCCTAGCCTGGGAATCTGAGGGCTGGGGGCCACTCTGCTCCTGTCGACGTCTGTGACCAGCTGGAGTCATCTGCTGAATCTCAGCTTTCCAGTCGGCTGAGTGGAAGGGCGTGACACCAAGGTTGGGCAGCTGCAGCAAAGCAACACAGAAAGTGCCGTTGGCCCAGAGCTGGGCGTGGAGCGGCCCTGATCATTGCGGGAGTGTGTTTCCCTTCCTCTTGGCCTGAGTGGCTGAGACTTCAGAGGTCCCTTCCGGTGACATCGGCAGCTCAGAGGCAATAGATGCTGCTGCTTGGGGCGGGTTTGGGGACCATCGGGTTCCTGGATGGGAGCTGGGGCAGGGGACTCAGACCCCTCAGATTCCTCGGACCCACTGGGACCCTCACTCCTACTCAGCCCCTGCTTCCCTTCTTAGCGGCTCACAAGCCAGCCTTTCTACACGCTTCTGTTTTGCTTCCACTGGAGTAGACGTGAAGAGGGTTCCCTGTTCCCTCCGTGGGTTGAAATTTTGCATCTGTGCCCTCCTCGAGTGACTTGGCAGAGCCCCCACTGCGAGTGGAGGGCACGGCCCCACCCACGGGTGCTGGGCTTGGATGTGCAACATGGCTCAGCCAGCAGGATGTGGTGGTAGTGGGCCGGGCCACTTTGGGGGCACCGTTCATCTCCTCTTGCCCCTCTGCTGCTCTGCCCTCTGCTGCAAAGCCAGCAACAAGCCCTGGCATCTGCTGCCTCATCAGCCTGGGGGCCCAGAACCGGCTCCAGGAGGACTGGGCGTGTCTGGCTGGGCCCAGGTGAGACCCGCAGACTCCGGGGCTTAGAAGCAAATGCCTGCCGTTAGGAATCAGTGAGGTTCTGTGTCTCACCCTCAGCCCTGCAGACACGTGCGCTCTGCGAGGCAGGAACCATGTCCGTCTTGTTTCCCGGCAGCTCTGTGCCTAGAAGGCTGCGCAGAGCTCCACAGTGTCTGACGAATGAGTAAATGAATAAGAAAATGAGGCTGGAGAGAAAAAATCGGATTTCTGCAGTTGAACAAATAATGAGTGATGGATGTTGCCTGGGTCTCTGGGGTCCCTTTTCTGGGGTGTTTCTTCAGTGCCATGTGACAGTGACGTGGAGAACAGCATGGTGATGGGAAGAATTGAAGTTAGAAGTGTGGCCCGAATCTTATTCCCTGACAGCACCCCTCTGGCTCTCAGCGGGTGGCTGGGCCCATGGGGGATTAGGAGGCCCCAGGGTCCCTGAGCTGATTTCTGAGGAGGATGGACCTGACCATAGAATGTCCATTCTTGGGAAGAGCTGGGAAAAATGAAACTTTCTCTGGCTTCAAATAAAATCTTATCTAATATTTTATAATGCAGACTTACGATTCAGATTTGACTTAGTGGTGGTGTTGTAGACACTTTGGCTGCAGGGATAGTGGATTTTCATTGAGAGATGTGAAACCCACATTGAAACGGGTTTGTGTGGCTGCCTGAGCAGGCGGAGGTTGTGTTGGTGGTGACAATGGTGGAGAATTGGAGCCAGGGGGAGGAGGCTGGATCCTGCACCAAGGCAGTGCCTGCTGCTGGGTCTGTGCCCAGCCTCATCTCTGAGACACTCCAGGCCTCCTGCACTCTGAGTGCCAACCCTCCCCCAGGCATGGCTGTGATGACCCCGCCCACAGCACTGCAGTGACCCCTTAGGTAGAGGCTTCATCCCCTCTCCTCCGGGGTGCGAGGAGCAGAAGCCTGGGAGGGGTGTATTCCTAGGGCAGAGAGCAGGCCTGGTGTGGGTTTGGGGGACTGGGCACCTGTGACCTTGGCCATCCCACTTGATCGTGCCCAGTCTCCTTGTAAAGTGGGGACAGTAATGGACCCCACCTGTTAACAGTCAGGCTGTTGTCTGTGTGTGGTGTCACCATGCTGCTGCTGGTGCTGCTGTTGGTGTGCTGTGGTCCATGTCACTGCCATCAGCGTGTTTGCCTCACCTGGCCTGGGTCTGGAGGGAAGATGTCCACCGTGTCCACAGTGTCCCCTGGGTGCTGGACCCTCAGCATGCCCTGTGTGCTGGCGGAAGTGCCAAGCATGATTAATCTCTTTTGATGGATGAGGACACAGAATCAGAGCAAGTCTCCGTGGCTTCTCCATGGTCGCATGGCAAGTGGGCACCTGATGACAGAATCAGAGCAAGTCTCCGTGGCTTCTCCATGGTCGCACAGCAAGTGGGCACCTGATGACAGAATCAGAGCAAGTCTCCGTGGCTCCTCCGTGGTCACATAGCAAGTGGGTACCGAGCTAGGAGCACAACCCAGGCACTTGGCCCCTGGCTTGGCACTGGGTCTGCTCGCAACAGGGAGACAGTGGACTCCCTGCCTGCCCAGCTGGTAACTTAATGACACGTGTTTCATGGAAAATTGTGGATGGATGACTTGGGCATTCTTTCCTGAGAAGCTGTCAGCTCAGATTAGGCTCCAAGGGGTGACTGATCAGTTGGTAGATGCTGCTTAAAAATGATAATAATGGGCTGGGCGCGGTGGCTCAAGCCTGTAATCCCAGCACTTTGGGAGGCCGAGGCAGGTGGATCATGAGGTCAAGAGATCGAGACCATCCTGGTCAACATGCTGAAACCCTGTCTCTACTAAAAATACAAAAAATTAGCTGGGCACGGTGGCATGTGCCTGTAATCTCAGCTACTCAGGAGGCTGAGGTAGGAGAATTGCCTGAACCCAGGAGGCGGAGGTTGCGGTGAGCGGAGATCGCACCATTGCACTCCAGCCAGGGTAACAAGAGCGAAACTCTGTCTCAAAAAAAAAAAAAAAAAAAAGATAATAATGTCTGCATTTCTGAGGGCATCCATTATGTCGAGAGAAGTGGATGAGGGCTCTTCAGAACTGGCTGGTGACCTGTCTGTCCCGCCCCCTGTTCTCCATCTGTACAGAACGAGGGTGCTGGGGGTCAGAGTCTCATAACATGCCTGCATGGGCTGGTGACACGGGAGAGAAGTGGCTTGGATCCTGCCCACTGTGGTGTCTTTTTCTCAAGCCTGGCAAGTGAGAGTGAGCTGGAAGTGACTTTTACTGGGATTCCTCCTCACTGTGGCTGGGCTGAGGCTTGTGGGAGCCGAGGTTAAGCAAGGAAGACGCGCTTCCCTGGGGCGCAGGGCTCAGCTCCTTGGCTTTCGTGGTGTCTCTGTCCCTGGGCCACTTTCGCCATCCCAAACCCTTGCTGATATCTGCCCTCTTCCACCCCCACAGCCAGACATGTGGAGACACTCCCCGTTTTGTTTGTCCAAAGTAAAAGCGAATATATACAATTGTCTAGAAAAAAATGCTACAGTTATTTAGTCATTCAACAAACACATAGTGATTCTGAAGGTACCATATATGTGTGGAGCATTTTGCAGAGACGTGTCAGTGAAGGCTGCTCTGAGGGTGACCTGTAGGGAGGGACTAGAGGGTGAGGAGGGGTGATCCAGGCAGTGAGCAGAGCACTTTGGGGCCCCCGAGCTGCAGAAGAATGTCTCCTTCCACAACAGAAGGTATGCGCATTGGGGCTGAGGTGTCCAGGGGGAGAAGATGGGGAGGGGGTGGGGTGGATTCTCACCTCCCAGGTCAAGGTCATCATGACTTGAGCAGCAGAAACCAGGCAGTGCTCCCCATGGCCTGGGCTCCTGTCCTCACCTCCCTGGAGCCTCTCTTTCCCATGTCTGATGCCAGCAGGCCGTGTAGAGGCCATATGCCCCAGATGGAGGTGGCAGCCCCTCCTCTCCTTCAGAGGAGGGTGTCTGCGGCAGATGGTTGGCGTGCTGTCCACCGCCCTTCAGGACTGAGCTGCTCACCCTTGCTGCAGGGGGTGCCACAGGTGACTGCTCACAGCTGCCACTCTCCAAGTACCGCCTGAGGCCAAGCCACATCCAGTGAGTCTTTCTGGCCAAAGGCCCTTGTCTCAATTTGAGATGAGCCTGCATGGCTGTTGCAGCCCCAGAGCTCCCTGTGGGATGGGCTGAGGCCTCTGGCAAATGTGCCGGAACTTGCCTTCTCCCTCTGCCCGGTCCTGCTTGTCCCTGGCTTGCAGTCATGGCTCCAGAGTGCATGTGCTATAAAGCCCCTGCACCCAGATCTGACTCAGAAACCTTTTAGGGAGCCCAATTTAAGACACGCATTCAGGGGCAAACCACAGAGGCCTCGGCAGCAGGGAGCACTGGGATTGGTGTGGGGGAGGCAGGCTCAGCAACCATGCCGGCCCTTCGTTGGTAGACTAGCCACGAGTGGCTGAGAAGGGAAGGGGTGTAGTTCTGTTGCAGGAGGGTTGGGGGCAGAACACCAGAGACTCAGTGGCCCATGCCCTGCTGCTGTGCTGCATCACAGGTGCATAGGTACACAGCCCAGCAAGAAAGGCTGCCAACTGGGCAAAGGGTGGGTGTGTCCAGGTGGTGTGACCACCACCGGAAGCCCACAAAGTCTCTCACCAATGCAAAGGATGCTCCTGACATCTCTGTGTCTCCTCGGTTATTTCAGCAGAGTGGAGGACCCATGGGGACTGAGGACCGACAATCTCTCAGGGGTAAAGAGTGAAGAGCATGCAGCACCAATGTGACCAGTGCCTAGGTAAGAGAACGTACCCGGCAGGAGAGGTGAGAGGCCCGGCTTGGAGCGAAATGACTGCTGGTGATCTGAAAGGCAGCGATTGAGGTGATGATAGCTCAGTCCTTCGACTGTCTGTTGGGAATCTTGTCTATGAGCCATGATGTGTCAAGTCCTGGGAAGATAATGGTGGAACTGGTCTTCCTGATAGTAACTGTGGTCATGTTGGAGTTAGTGACCCAATGAGAGTGTTCCTGGTGATACTGACTTGATGGTGATGATAGTGATGGTGGTAGTGGTGATAACGATGGTGCTGATCATGGTGATATGGTGATGGTAGTGGTGGTGATGGTGATGATAGGTGATGGTAAGATGGTAGTGGCGGTGGTGATGGTGGTGGTGGTGATGATGATGATTATAATGGTGGTGGTAAGATGGTGGTGGTGGTGATGATGATGGTGGTGGTGATGGTGATAATGGTGGTGGTAACCATGGTAATAGGATGATGGTGGTAGGATGGTGGTGGTGGCAATGATGGTGATGGTGATGGTGATGTGTGGTGGTGATGGTGATGATCATGATGGTAGGGTGGTGGTGGTGGTGGTGGTGGTGATGGTTATGATGGTGATGGTAATCATGGTAATAGGATGGTAGTGGTAGGGTGGTGGTGGTGGTGGTGATGATGGTGATGGTGGTGATGGTGGTGGTAATCATGCTAACAGGATGGTGGTGGTAGGATGGTGTTGGTGGTGGTGGCAATGATGGTGATGGTGGTGGTGGTGTGTGGTGGTGATGGTGATGATAGTGATGGTAGGATGATGTGGTGGTGACAGTGGTGGTGGTGATGGTGGTGGTAATCGTGCTAACAGGATAGTGGTAGGATGGTGATGGTGGTGGTGGTGATGGTGATGATGGTGGTGGTAATCGGGCTAACAGGATGGTGGTGGTAGGATGGTATTGTTGGTGGTGATGGTGGTGGTGGTGATGGTGATGACAGTGATGGTAGGATGAAGTGGTGGTGATGGTGGTGGTGGTGATGATGGTGATGGTGGTGGTAATCGTGCTAACAGGATGGTGGTGGTGGTGATGATGATGATGGTGGTGGTGTGTGGTGGTGATGGTGATGACAGTGATGGTAGGATGATGATGTGGCAATGGTGGTGGTGGTGATGGTGGTGGTAATCGTGCTAACAGGATGGTGGTGGTGGTGATGATGATGATGGTGGTGGTGGTGTGTGGTGGTGATGGTGATGACAGTGATGGTAGGATGATGATGTGATGATGATGGCAATGGTTGTGGTGGTGATGGTAATGACAGTGATGGTAGGATGGTGATGATAGTGATGGTGAGATGGTGATGTGGTGGTGATGATGGTGGTGGTCGTGATGGTGATGTGGTGGTGACGTTGGTAGTGGTGATGGTGATGATGGTGGTGGCAATTGTGGTAACAGGTTGGTGGTGGTAGGATGGTGTGGGTGGTGTTGATGGTGGTAGTAGTGGTGGTGGTGATGGTGATGGCAGTGACGGTAGGATGGTGATGTGGTGGTAATCGTAGGCATGGCAATGATGACTATAAATGGTGATAATGTGCTTGTGGAGGTGACTGTGTTGATGACACACACGTGTGTCTAATGACACATGCTCCCTGGCCTTCTGTTCGCTCCTGGGCTCTTTTCCATCCCAGCTCTTCACCAGAGGGAGTTTTCATTTCCTGAGAGGGCGGCTGCTCTGATTGCATCAGTGACAAATGGAAGCTTGGGGAGTAGGAGGATGGAAATCCTTATCTATTAATTGGTTTTCGGCCTCTCCGGCCCCCTCTGGTAATGACCCTCCCCGTCTCTGCTGTTATCTCTGTGCCTCTTCGTGTACTGCTAAGTTGAGCTTAATCGGGCCATTAGCCCAGGCGCAGCATGGAGCCTCTCAGTCAGGGTCCACTAGGAGCACCTCAGTGTCTTTGAGCAACAGAAGGTGGCAGGGGGAGCAGGAAGAGGGGTGTCCAAGAGATCCCTCAGTGGTACCAGCGGAAGTTGGATCTGATGCTAAGGGTCAGCCACATGCACCAAGAATGGTGGTTGAGGGGTGCTCTCAGCAATGCCCATTGTCCAGGGCATAGGCCAGAGGACCGAGACACATGTAGAGTCTCATATTCAGAAGTGGGCCCACGAGGATGGCCTCCCCAGGCCTTGGGAGACCAGCAGTCATTGCTAAAGGGCTTGTTCCCAGACTCAGGGTAAAGGGATGGGAGCTAGGACCGTAAAGGGAAAGGCCCTGCAGGGCTGGGAGCTAGAGAGATGGCGCAGGCCAGTCCTAAGAAGAGGCAGGCACACGGGACGTGGACCCTGGAGTCGTTATGAGAGCAGAGCACCCACAGGGAGATGTGAGCTGCACACGGGGACCCGGTTCCTTAGGAGTGGGAGACGCCACTCCTCGGTGATGGTGGGGGGTGGCTGAGGGGTCTGGATCTGATGCTGGGTGTGATCTTCCAGCTAGAGAGCAGTTAAAGGATGATTCTGACTGGGAGGCAGCCAGACCACATTGTCACCACTGCCAGGAGGGTGGTGCCACCGAAGCCCCAGGGGTGATGCCACCGGGCTATGCGAATGTGCAGGGGCTCAGCCTCACCCCCAAAGAGGCAGGTGGCGTGTGGGGGGTGTACCCCGATGTTTGTGGGGGCTGATGCCATGCTTGTTCTCACAGGGTCCCTCTGTGGAGTTTCTCTGGGTTTCCTTCTGGGGTGGCTTATGCCCTCTTTCCTGCAAGCAAGTGCAGAAGCTGGGCCTGGAGTGGACCCCTGTTGGGAGAGTTCCCTTTCCTAAGATGCCCGCCTGGAATCCAGGAGGAAGTCTGGGGAACCTGGGCTTGCTTGGCTTAGCTGGGGCCACAGGAGCCATGTTGCTGTCCTTTGGTTTGATGTACTGTCAGCATCGCCACATACCAGGGCTGCCCAGCCTGTCCCTTGCCAGGCTTCAGGAGTCGTGGTTGCTCACACATGGCCCAGTCCTCGAAGGTTTGGGGCCGATGCTCCTGGATTTTAATAGTATGAGCATTTGCATGGGAAACTGAGGCAGGGCTGGTGACAGAGGGGTTTTGAGCTGATGTTAGCATCATCTTCTAGCCTGTGACTAGTTAAAGAATAATTCTTAGACTGTGGGAGGCAGAGTGGGTTCTCTATGCATAGATGAACTTATGAAAGCACAAAGCACATCTGCACACTTTGTCCTGCTGGATACAAAGCAGGAAGCAGCCTGCAGGCTGAGGCGGGACGGAAGCTGGGTGAATGAGCGAGGAGCACCTAAGAGAGAGAATCAGCAGGGTCCCACACCCCCCAACTCGGACCCCGGCTGCACGCTCTGGCGCTACCCACTCAGCAACCCAGGTGAAAATGTGCCCAGAGATGACCTAGAGTTTCCAGTCTGAGGGGTTTGGTTGGAGCCCCAGCTCCATTTCTGTGAGCTCTATCCATATATTCCCACAGGAGCAAGCATTAAGGGAGCACTTCTGCCTACTGGGCATGAACTGAGCCTGGCACGGTGTGGTGAGGAAGCCGGGCACAGCTCCTGCCCTGGCAGGGTGGAAGTCCAGCAGGGATAGTGGTAATGCAGGTAGGTGAGGGCATGGTGGGGAAGGAGATGGCACATAGCTCCAGGAAGGGCTTTCCTGGGAAGGAGGTTTCCTGCCAGGCACCAGGAAGGTGGGAAGGAGCTGGCTGAGTGGGGCCCAGTGGCTGATGGCCTGTGGCAGATACCACCCCTTACGCAATGGGAGGACAGTGGCTCAGGAGAGCCAGTGGGGGGGCCAATGAGATCTCTACTCAATGCAGACAGGGACCCACCCTTCCTTCCTTCCTTCCTCCCTCCCTCCCTCCCTCCCTCCCTCCCTCCCTGCCTCCCTCCCTCCCTTCCCTCCTTCCCACTGCATCACTCATCTGGGAAACCTGCCTTGCTTGATGAAAGGTGATGTGAAAATGATAATGCCTTAACCCGCAGGGAGGAGTGGGTGACGATGGCGTTCCAGGCAGCAGCGGTGGGTGTGGTGCAGGGTAGAGTGGGGTTGGGATACAGGGCACCCGTCTCAAGGCCCACTGTGCAGGCTGCCTCGCTCATGCTTCCCCTCAAAAGGTGCTAAATGCCTGGGGAATCAGACCCCTTGTTTATCAGGGCCCCTGTGTGCTGAGTTTAGGAGCCCTCCATCAGGCTGGGAGAGCAGGGCTGGCAGTTCAGGAAGCCCTGGGCATCTGATGTCCCTCTGAGGAAGCCCCCAGAGTGTGAGCCCTGTTATGTCTGTGGCCAGCGTCCTCTGTCTTGTCCCTGCTGCCTTGTTAGTGACTTTCTCCTCCTGTCCCCAGCTCACTGTGTCTCTTTCAGGCACCTGGAGGAGGAAAATCATCTGGAAACCATTGAGCCATTGACGCTGCTTGAGGGAGACCCTGGAGGCCAGGGTGGGATGTGGGAAGCATTGCCAGTGCTGACGTGGGGGCCATGAGGGCTGGCATTAGCCCCACTGCAGCTGCCACTGCTCCAGAGGGCGGTTCTCAGCCCAGAAGGATGAACTGAGTCTGGGAGACCCCAAAGAACCGGAGGCTGCTGGCAGAACCTGGAGGCCTGGGGAAAGGGATAGCTGTGCATTGGATTCTAGTGGCTGCAGCGGGACTCAGGAGGAAACCCTCACTTGTATGGGAAGCGCCAGGGGCAGCTGTCACTGCAGAGAATGAATTGTCAGGGAAATCGCCCTGTCCTGTCGCACAGCAGAGGGAGGGCGCTGTCGCTGTTGTAAGCACAGGGAACTGGACAGGAAAGAAGGGCTGGGCAAGCGTTCGTGCTGTCATTTTCACCTTTGTCATCACCGCTATCGCTATTGTCAGTCACCAGATGGGCCCTGGACTGTCACGGTCACTGCAAAAGCCAGCCGTAGCTATGCTCTTAGTATTACCACCTTTCCTACCTTCTATACTTTCCATCCACCCACACATCCACCCACCTGTTCACCCATCCACCCACCCACCCACCCATCCATCCACCCATCCACCCACCCACCCACCCATCCATCCACCCATCTGTCCACCCATACACCCACATATCCACCCACCTGTTCACCCATCCACCCACCCACCCACCCATCCATCCACCCATCTACCCACCCATCCACCCACCAACCCATCCACCCACCCATCCACCCACCCATCCACCCACGTACCCACCCACCCATCCATCCACCCATCCCCCCACCCACCCGCCCACCCATCCACCCATCCATCCACCCATCTACCCACCCACCCACCCATCCACCCATCCATCCACCCATCCATCCACCCATCCACCCATCCACCCACCCATCCATCCACTCATCTACCCACCCATCCACCCACCCACCCATCCACCCATCCACCCACCTGCCCATCCACCCATCCATCCACCCCTCCACCCCTCCACCCATCCACCCATTCATCCACCCATCCATCCACCCACCCATCCACCCATTTATCCACCCATCCACCCACCCACCCATCCACCCATCCACCCACCTCCCATCCACCCATCCACACACCCATCCACCCATCCACCCATCCACCCACCCATCCATCCACCCACCCATCCACCCACCCATCCACCCATACAACATCTACCCACCCATCCATCCATTCATCCATCCACCCACCCACCCATCTACCCACTCATCCACCCATCCACCCACCTACTCATCCATCCACCTGTTCACCCACCCACCCATTCATCCACCCATCCACCCACCCACTCATTCATCCATCATCCATCCATCCATCCATCCATCCACTCATCCATCCACCTGTTAACCCACCCACCCACCCACCCACTCATTCATCCACCTATCTGTCCATCCTTCCATTACTCCGTCGTCCATCCATAGGTCCATCTTTCCATCTGTCCATCCATCAGAACGCTTTCTGAGAGCTCCATCTCTGACTCTGTGGCTGTTACTAGAATAGATGCTGGTTATGCTGTGAGCCAAACAAGGTCCCCAGCTCTGGTGGGGCTCACAGTCCCCACGCGTAGAGTTTGGCAGAGAAGATACAAGTGAGGTATCTCAACAAGATGACTTAGAGGGTGACAAGTACTTCACAAAACTACAGAAAACCCAAAGTGAAGGGTGGAGTGGGTGCCTGTGCAGACGGGGTAGTCTGGCCCAGCCTCTCCAGTGGTGACCATTGAGCAGAGAGCTGGAGAGTGGGATGGTTTCAAGAATAAGCCTTCCAGGAACAGGAAACAGCAGACGGGACCTCAGGTGAAGGGGACAGATGGTGTGGGGTGTGAGGCACAGATGGGCCAGTGAGGCTGAAACCGGCATCAGGGACAGTGGTGGCAAGGAGCTGACTCAGCCAGGCTAGCAGGTGCCAGGGCTGTGGGTATGCAGAAGGCTCGTGGACCATGGGAGCAGGGGTGCTTCTGAGTGTGATGGGATGCTTCTGAGGGGCTTAGCTTAACAAGAAAAACATACAGCAGTAAGCTCCAGAAAGCCAGGAAGGGCTTCATTACAAGCCCTCGCATTCCTGCCACCCCAGGTGAAAAATCCCTTCCTGGAGGCAGCCCACTGTCATGAATGAGGTAGTGATGAGTCCACATTTTAGACCTTTTCTGCATAGGAGTGCCGTAAACAATATGTTCTATAATAGTGTGTGTTTAAACATTTACATAAATGGGATTATGGTATAAGTAATGTTCCACAATTTCTCTTTTTACTCAACATTTAATTTTTAAGATTCATCCATGGCGACAATCGAGGTCTATTTTATATGTTTTTAAGAGCTGTAGTGTATTCCATCATGTGAAAATATTTAAATGCATGTAATCATTTCTGTTCTGATGGGCATTCGGCTTCTTCCCAGTGTTTTCTATTACAAATTCAGTCATGGTGAACACCGCTCTCATCTATTAGGCTCATTGCTTGTCACGGGATGTTCTAGAATTTCATATACATTCTCTCACAAAACTCACATAATGACATTTGAGGGGAAAGTGCCCATTTTCCAATTAAGGAAACTGAGGCACAGAGAAAGCACATGGCCTTCCTAGGGCTGACCAGCTGGGAGACATCCTGGGAGGCCCGTCCTGGGGTTTGGGGCCTTGGCTCTGTTGCCAGGCCACCTGGCATCCTGACTTCTGTAGGGCACATGCGTGGGAGTACACTTGCTGGGTCTAGACTCACCTATTCTCAACTCCATGTCCCTAGATGCTCTCCCAAGGGATCATGTTCTAAATTGCTCATATCATCAGTGTGTGCAACTTTCGATGCTTGGAGCTGTCAGACTTCTAAATGTTTGCCATTCCAATGGATGTGGAACAATTTCTAGGGAATATTGACATGAGCATCACATGTTGGTGGGCATGTTCTCATACATATTCATGATGTAGACTTCCTTTTTGGTGAGTTCCCTGTTCAGATGCTTTGCCTGTTTTTCCTTTGGTCTGTCACCTTATTGATTTGTAGATATTCTTTATATATTATGGCTGTCTATCCATTATTTGCTGCACGTTGCAAAAGTCTGCCTCACACAGTCACTTATCTTTTAATTATGTTTATAGGCCTTTTTCATACAGAAGTTTCAAATTTTAATATACTTCAACTGATCATTTTGCTTTTTATAAATCTTGATCTGATTTTAAAACTCTTTTGCCCTGAGGTCATAGAAAAGTTTTCTGTGCTTTAACTGGTTAAAAGTGTTTTTATCACATTAGGATCACACTTGGATGTTTCTTTTCTTCCATGTGCACAGTCGGCTATTCAAGCACAACTCACACTTGGGTGTTAAACTGAACGTGGTATGGGCAGTCGTGGGCATTCTCCTCCTATTTCTCTTTAACGGAAATGCTTCTACGGTTTCATCAGTAAGCACGGTAGGTCAGGAAGCTTCCTGTAGGTCAAACCAGTAATTCTAACCACCATCATCACCGTTGCCAACGTCATTAAAACGCTTTCTAAGCCATGAAGTATCCCACTCGGCTGGACCCCCAGGACCCCGAGCCTTCCTATGTGAAGCCCACCCTGGCCGGAGACCGCAGCCCAGGCCCAGGGGTACAGAAGGGATGGGTAAGGGAGCTTAAAAGATGAGGTCAAACCCAGAGGTCACCTGGGGGTGAGGGTGGTAGAGAGGGGGGAGCAGAGGGGGGAGACCCGCCGGTGCTGGTGCATGAGGAGAGAGGAGGGGTAAATGGTGGGCGGTGAAGAGTGTGAATGTGGAGCTAAGCCTGCCTCCTGCCTCTGCTGTTAACACAAGTTACTTGGCCTCCTCAGGCCTCCATTTCCTCCTCTGTAAAATGGGGCAGCAGCTCCCTCCCAGCATCCTTCAAGGACTGAGTTAAGTGCTGGGAGCAGAGCCTGGTGCAGGGTACAGGCTGGGTGCTGCCGCTGTTGCTGACTCTGTTGCTGTGGGTGGCAGGTGTGGCGTGGTGTTGTGGTAAAGGCAGCCGTAGCACTGGGCATCCTGCAGTCACCGGCCGAGTCAGTCTAAGGCATTCAGGCCCTGCCTCGGGTCCCAGGCAGGTCACGACGTGGGCAGAGGAGAGCTGGGAGCACTCCAGGCCTGTGCCTGCCTCCTGGGATGCTGAACACCTGCGCAGAGCCCCGGGCCTGGCGACACTGCCGATGGACGGGGCGTAGGGACCCAGCTGCCTGGTTAGGTCCGAGTCACTGAGCCATCCACTCCAGGATTCCACAGAGGGTGAGGAAAGAGGCCCTGGGGGTAGGCTGCCCAGCTCAATTTTAATCTCAGCTAAATAGTGAATACTAATTTTTTAGCATAAGTATGTCCCAATTACTGTACCAGACATACATGTACTAAAAAATGTTGCTTTTGTGGAATTAAAGCCGGGATGAGTTTAAGTTTCTCTGCATTTAGCTGGTGCTCTACATCTTTTAGTTTCTAAATATGGGGTTCCTGTTTGGGGGAAGGCATGGGCAGGATCTGGGGAGGGTCTCTGGTCTGCTGAGGTTGGAAACAGGGCTGCAGGTAGGGAATTCAAGGTGGGCCAGCTGGGAGGGGAACGGGGCTGGCTGCAAGGCACCAGCAGTAACTAGCAGGCTGGGACAAGGCATGATGGGGGGTCTTCAGAGAATGGGGCCCGGGCCTGCATCCTGCCCCCTATTCACCCTAAGTCCTCGGAAAATCAGTCTCTAGGCCTCCCTTTTCTCAGCTGTAAGTCATGGGGCTCATCCTCCTGCCCCTCGAGCTCAGGGCTGTGTGAGGTGGGCCCCACAGGAGAAGAGTCTGTAGCAGGAGACGCAGTGATGGAGGCCAACATCCAGACAGACAGGACAGAAGCTCAGAGGGAGAAGTCTGCCTGCTGGACGGTGGGAGGGCTTCCAGTGGGAGGTGGCCTGGAGCGGGGCCTGGCAGGCTGAGCCAAGCTTTCCAGGCAGGAGCCCTCGGGAGCAGCGTCAGGCAGTGTGAGGTTCAGATGGCCCCTCCTGGCCCCTCCTGGCCCCTCCTGTCAACCTGCACAGCAGGGAACATGGTTGTCTCCCCGGCTCCCACAATGGCTGCTGACATGCTAGAATCACCATTTTTTAGCTCCTTCGTGTGGGTGGCTTTGGCCTGGGGGCAGGGGCTCAGCTAAGCAGGGAGGGGGGCGGAGATAGGGACGCTGGTCAGCAGCAACAGTGCTGCCCTCCTGCCCTGCAAGTGTCCAGGGCTTGAATCATTCAAGGGCTTCCTTCAGTGACCCATTCTGATCTGGGAGCGTCCCAGCTTTGCCAACAGCCAGTGGCCCTCCTGAGAGCTGGTAAGGACTAGAAAGGAAACCACAGAGCCTTGGAGCCTGCCTGACCCCCTCTCGTCATTTGGCATTGGGCTCACTCTGCGGCCACCTGAGCTGCCTGCGAGGCCAGGGAAGCTGGTCCCATCCTCCAGGACAGCTTCTCCCCTGGAGCTCTGTGGGTGCAATGCTGCCACAGCAGCTGGGGACTGGCTGATTTGAGTCATCCTGGCTAGGGGGGAGGAGGCCGCCTCCTCAGAGCTGGGCTGGGGATGGATTTCTCCTAATTGGCTACTGAGCTTGGAGAGGGACTCTCACAGCAGCGGTGACTGGTGACCGTGAGTCAGGTGGGCAGAGAATAGAGAGGGAGGGAGGGAGGGAGGTGTCCAGCAGGGCAGGAGAGGGGATCGCAGCGCTCAGGCCACCCTCGCTGCTGAAGGTGGGAACCAGCAGTGCAAGGTCATAGGGAAGTAGGCAATGGCGTGGAGCCAGGGTGTGGACCACCTGCTGCGCCGGCCGAGAACGGAGCCAGCCCACACTAGAGCCCTGAGTGAGGTGAGGCTGCTGGGCTGGCCCTGTCCTGATGCCAAGACCAAGGCCTGACATCCTGTGGCTCTGACCCTCGCTCCCAGCATGTAGGCTGATTGTGAGATGTGGCTCTGTCACCTGCCTGAGATCCTTGACCTTCATGCAGGTGTATGAAGATCAAGTCTTCCATCTCAGGCCTGCACCATCCCTTCCTCCTCGAGAGCCCAGCTCCCTGGAGGTCTGTGTGCTCCCTGCCATGCTCCATGCACTTGTGGGGGCCGCGAGACACTCCACACAAATGGGATGTTCTCAGGAAAAGCCCCTCCTACACTCCTTCCTCCAACACCCACCAAGCGGCTGTTCCTCCACTCCCATCCCCAGAAAGGAGGCCTCTGGTGTGGGGTTCCAGCCCCACAGACCTTAGGGCCGGGCTGTACTGACGCGCTTCTTGGTGGAGCACCGAGTCCTGACCCAGGATGCAGGCCGAGGTTTCCGTGGTGAAGCGCATGGCCCGGCCTCCTTCCCTCCCTGCTTAGCTCTCCTCTCCCTGCCTGCAGGGGCTGCTCCCTGCTTCCTCCCTTCCCTCCTTCTCCTCTTCCCCTCTCCCTTCCATGATCCACACCCACAGAAGTTGCCTGACACACAAAGTCTAATGGCGTTGACTCAGCCCGGTTGGCCCAGCCGCCCCCTCCCCAGCATGGCGAGGCTCATTTCAGCCCCAGGCTCCTGAAAGGCTGACTCACACCACTTCACTCACCCATCATGGGCTTGTGACGGTCGCTGGGCCTGGCAGGGAAACAGGCCTGTGTTCCTAAGCATGGTGAGCACAGGCCTCCTGCCTGAGGACAGCTGTTGCTCATTAGCGCAAGATCGGGCTGCACGTCACCCTCCTGCACAGCTGGACAATGTGATCCAGTGGCCCCTGTGAGGCCGGGTGCCAGGCTGTTGTCTTGGGTATAACCCACTCTGAGGCTTCTCCAGGGATCAGAGGGCAAGGTCTGAATGCCAGGAAGTTCAGGGCAGCCAGTGAGGACAGAGGGGCCCTCTGCTGTGCCCTCCTCTTCCTACATCCAAATCCTTCCCCTCCTGGGGCTTCATCCTCCTCCTGCGGGCCTGACCTCCTCATTCTGGGACGTGTGGAGAGGCAGCCTGGCATCTGAAGTGCTTTTCAAGGATCTTTTGGTTTCAAGAGACAGAAACCCTTCTCAACTGGCTCAGGCCAAAGAAGGAAGTCAGGGCGCCGCAAGATTATCCTCGCTGCCTTCTGTCTCTTCTTTCATCTTCCCTCCAAGAGGACACCATTGTCTGGCAGGCTGGGCAGCCCCAGGCTTATACGCAAGCATGTAGCCAGCCCAAGGGGAAGAGGTGTCCTCTCCCTCTATGCATCCAGGGAAGGTCTCTGAATGGAGTCCCGTGGTCACCTCCAAACCAATCACTGAGTCCAGAGCAGAGGTTCTGCTGATGGGCTAGGTGGGGCCGTGTGTTCACTCCCTGTGGGTGATATGGGGATGTGGCAGTGTCCTACACCTCCATGGGGATGGAGCTGGGAAGCGCTGGGTGCCACCCCCAGGAAGTGCTGGGTGCCACCCCCGAAGGGGTTGAAGGCTGAGCAGGCAAGAGCCAGGGACCCCTACTGCCCAGCTCCTACCTGGCTCTGGCTTCGGTTAGCCACCCTGGTCCCCCTCCTTGAGTCTCTGTGCCCTCCTGTGAGAAATGGAGCTCAGGCCAGGCTTTCCTTGTCATGTTCCCATCAAGAACGCAAATGCACATATGTGCCACAGTGCCTTGTGTGCGCTAGCATGCAGACGTTGCGATAAGATCGGGCAAGCAATGACAGGAAAAACAGAAATTCTAGGTGTCCCTGTGGTGATTCTGAAGTGTAAAATTGTGTTAATTTGGCAAAGATAATTGAAACCTAGAATATCATCAGTGGATGGAAAGTCACGCCCCCACACAGCACACAGGAACTGAGAGAGTGCAGGGGCGGGAGTGAGAGCTCTCCCTTCCCTGGTGTGGAAGAGGCAGAGGTTCAGAGAAGCCCTGAGCCGGTCTGCCTGTCCCCAGGCCACCCTGCTCCACTGGCGCTGCCGCCCTGCTGGCTGCCTGGGCCCCTGCTGAGCTTGAGGCCCGCGTTCAGTGCCCAGCGCCCAGCATTCAGCGTTCAGTGTTCTGCGCTCAGTGCCCAGTGCCCAGCGTTCAGCGCTCAGCGCTCAGCATTCAGTGTTCAGCGTTCAGCGCCCAGCGCCCAGCATTCAGCGTTCAGTGTTCTGCTCTCAGTGCCCAGTGCCCAGCGTTCAGCGTTCAGCGCCCAGTGCCCAGCGTTCAGCACTCAGCGCCCAGTGTCCAGCATTCAGCACTCAGCGCCCAGTGTCCAGCATTCAGTGTCCAGCATTCAGCACTCAGCGCCCAGTGTCCAGCATTCAGTGTTCAGCATTCAGCACTCAGCGCCCAGTGCCCAGCGTTCAGCACTCAGCGCCCAGTGTCCAGCATTCAGTGTTCAGCATTCAGCACTCAGTGCCCAGTGCCCAGCGTTCAGCTCCCAGTGCCCAGCATTCAGTGCTCAGCGCTCAGCGTTCAGTGTTCAGCGTTCAGCGCTCAGCGTTCATTGCCCAGTGCCCAGCGTTCAGCGCTCAGCATTCAGCGCCCAGCATTCAGCATTCAGCATTCAGCATTCAGCGCCCAGCGTTTAGCGTTCAGCGCCCAGCACCCACGGTTCAGCGGCCAGCGCCCATCGTTCAGCGCTCAGCGTTCAGCGCTCAGCGTTCAGCGCCCAGTGTTCAGTGCCCAGCGTTCAGCGTTCAGCGCCCAGCGTTCAGCGCTCAGCATTCAGCGCCCAGCATTCAGCATTCAGCATTCAGCATTCAGCGCCCAGCGTTTAGCGTTCAGCGCCCAGCACCCACGGTTCAGCGGCCAGCGCCCATCGTTCAGCGCTCAGCGTTCAGCGCTCAGCGTTCAGCGCCCAGTGTTCAGTGCCCAGCGTTCAGCGTTCAGCGCCCAGCGTTCAGCGTTCAGCATTCAGCGCCCAGCACCCAGCGTTCAGCGCCCAACGCCAAGAGTTCAGTGTTCAGTGCTCAACGTTCAGTGTTCAGCGCTCAGTGTTCAGCGCTCAGCGCCCAGCGCCCAGCGTTCAGCATTCAGCGTTCAGCGTTCAGCGCCCAGCACCCAGCGTTCAGCGCCCAACGCCAAGAGTTCAGTGTTCAGTGCTCAACGTTCAGTGTTCAGTGCTCAGTGTTCAGCGTTCAGCACCCAGCGCCCAGCGTTCAGCGTTCAGCGCCCAGCGTTCAGCGCTCAGCACCCAGCACACAGCGTTCAGCGCCCAACGCCAAGAGTTCAGTGTTCAGCGCCCAGCGTTCAGCGTTCAGCGCTCAGCGCCCAGCATTCAGCGTTCAGCGCTCAGCGCCCAGCGTTCAGCGTTCAGCGTTCAGCTCCCAGCGTTCAGTGTTCAGCAAGCTGCCTCACCTGTGCTTAATCCTTGCTCATTCAGTCCGCACACCAAGCGGATCCGGGAGGTAGGAATGTCAGCCCACTTTACAGAAGTGGAAACTGCTTTGCTGTGCCGGTCACCTCCCTAGGGCACCATCCTCAGCAGGACAGCTCGGGTCACCTGTAGGCACCACTGTCTGAGGCTGTTAGACTAGGCACAGCTCCGTCTGTGACCCAGAAGCTGTGTAACCTTACCGAGTTACCTGACCTCTCTGAACGTCGGGTTCCTGTCAGTAGAGGGTGAGGGATGCAGCTGGTATCTCAGGACCCCCGTGAGTGCTGCAGGAATAGCCAGTGAGACTGCCTGCCAGTGAGAGATGGCGGGGGAGGGGGATGAGGCTCTCAGGGAGGGGGTGCAGAGGGCCAGGGAGCATGGGAGGGTCCCAGGGCAGGGGTAGCCACGCCCCATGCAGGGCTGCCAGGAGGAGGCTGCTGGATGGACAGGCTGGGTGGACGGGCTGAGGGGACAGACCGGGTGGATGGGCCAAGAGGACAGGCCGGGAGAACAGGCTGAGGGGACAGGCCTTCTCAGGGAGAGGGGGCCATTCATGCAAAGGCTCAGAGGCCAAGAAACTTGCTGGTGGGTGGTGGGGGCTGGAAAGCATCCTGGCATGGCTGGGGCATGAGGCTCCGGGAGGGTGCAGGATGGGTCCGGTAGTTTCTGGCCACAGGGCTGGTAGAGTCTGGCCACAGGGTGGGAGCTGTGAATGCCAAGCCCAGTAGTGAAGATTGAATGTGTGAGTCACTGGGGGGCTCGTTAGGGGCTAATTTGGGGAGCGCGTGGCCAGGTGGGTGTGTTAGGGACATCAGGGTCTGGCGGGGTAGAGGAACAGGTGTGCCTTGGGGCAGGGTGACAGAGAGGCTGTGGCTGTGTCCAGGATGGGGCCAGAGGCCTTGAGGGCAGGGACAGGGAAGCACTGGGTGGTATCCCAGGAAAGGACTTTCCCAATGCTGCACCCATAGTCTGTCCTGCTTCTGTAAATGTGGGGTGGGGATCCCAAGGACGAGCTCTGTATTCAGGCTGATCCCTCCGCTGGGGACTAGGGGTATGGGTCAGGGGCTGAGGTGGGGACATCTCAATGGGTGAACTTAGAAAGGAAGAATTGCAGGAAGGACTCACGGGGACCCCACAGAACCTGTCCCCCTGGGGTCCTGGGGGCCCAGAGGCCCCTGCCCAGCCAAGTTTTTAACGGCGTTGGTGGCTGTGGGTGGCATGTCCTGAGCAGGGCCCCCTCTGGCTTAGGTTGTGCCCTGAGAGGGTTCCCTTTCTGGAGGGCCCACAAGTGGGCTGGCTGGCTCCCTGGACAGCCTCAGGAAGGGCTGAGGTCTGCTCACTCTGCCCCGCTCACCTGGGCCACCCAGAAAGGCATCCAGGCCTGTGGTTCTGGTCCTGAGGCACCACCAGCCTGATGCGTGTGTTCCTGTGTGCATGAAGGCAGGCGCCTGTGGCCCAGCACCTCTGCTGTGGGGAGGACCTCCCTGTCCCCTAATGAGTGGAAAGCAGGGGGATCCAGGTTCTCCTTAGTCCTCCCACCTGGCCCCCAGGCTGTCCACGCTGCCTGCTCTGCCTCCTTCTGTCTGCATGGACCCACACCTTGCCTGAGTGGTCTCTAGACATCTGGTGCCTCAAACCCTCTCTGCTTCTACTGTGCCCTGCCACATGGGAAGGGTCCATGGGCCAGATGGGTCCATTTCATGGATGAAGACACTGAGACTCAGATGGGTGGGTGCTGGGATGTCTTGAGGTCACTTAGCTCATGAGGGTCCTGGCTTGGACTCCAGGGTGCTGTCCTTCCAAAATCCATGGTCCACCATGGGGTGCATGATGCTTGGGGGGCAGGGTTGAGCTCCGAGACCAGAGCGACAGGAGGAACCACATTCTCACCCTGTGCTCCATGGAGCCCCCAGGCCACGGTGGGCTGGGTGTGGGTGGTGTCAGGGCTGTGGATGGTAGAGGCCAATGGGACCCCGAATCCCCTCCCCACAGCCCCTTCTGATTCGTGGGTGGTCTTGGGCTTCCTTGGAACCAACAATTTTAGGCTGAGACACATCTGAATGGCAGAGTAGGGTCTCTGGGGACCTCCTGGAGGGCAGCCTGTTTGTGGGGGCTCAGAAGGCTGGGCGTGAGCTCTGGTGGGGTCTGACAGCCTCACCTCCAGCAGAGCAAGAGTGCCTGCCCCACACTGGGACCACCTGGTCTTGGGCCCTGAAGCTGGGGGAGGGTTATTTTGGGACCACCAAGGCCAGCACAGCAGCAGTAAGCTCTGCTTCATGGCGAGAGGCGGGGGCGGGGACAGGTGCAGGACCCACCAGCTCCCCGAGAGGTTCCTGCACCCAGCAAGAGGCTTGGGCTGCAGGCTCCTCTCCCTCTGACTCCCTACCAGATGATATGCTTTCTGTAGCTCACAGATGTTTCAAATTCTGGGCTTTTAATAAGCTAAGATGCTTGGCTTCTAAGACGAAGTCGAAGATTAGATTTACTTATCTTACCCTAAACTTAATCAGAATAACATTTGAGGTGACTCCTAAGAGTCTAAGCTTCTGAAAGGATGCATCCTTAAAATTCTAACACCCTAAGCTGATTTGGGGAGAAGACTCGATGATTCCATGCTTCTGAAAGCCTGTGCTTCTGAGAGTCCATGCTTTTAAGAGTCCAGTATTCTCTAATTCTGTGTCTTCCATGAGGCCCCGAGTGGCCAAGCATGGCTCAGGCGCTGAATGGCGACAATGCCCCCGCTGATGGGAGCTGCTGCTAATCTTCCCTTTGAGGGGCTTTGATGAGCTCTGGAGGCAGACGTGTGGTGTCTGAGCACAGCTGCTTCCATCAGAGGGGAATTTTGCTGAGCATCGGGGATTTGGAGGCTCAGGAGAGGAGCTAATAGCAGCTGCTTCTGGAGGGTGATTAGAATCTGGGGAGGAGAAAGAGGCGTTAATAAACCAAGTATAAAGCGTGAGGAGACACCGCCCCCAGAAAAATTGGGGACTGAAAAAGCCTCTGTGCCAGGCAAGTGCACAGCACATTCCTTCCAGGGTTCTGGATCTCTCTCCCAGACCACTGGCCCCCAAGACCCATCCTGCAGCACTGAATCCCATGTCCCCATAAAACTAGTCCTTTGGACTGGCAAACTAACACCTCTGGGAAGCCTTTGGCAGAGGGACATCTTGGGGAACAGTGCCCCTCCACAATTCCCATCCAGCCATTGGTGCCTGGGGCCAGGGCTTGGGAGATGAGCCTCTGGGTGTCCCAAGGGGTGCAAGTGTGGGCATAAGAGGACTGGGAGCGGGGCAGAGTTCCCGGCCGGCTTCCAGGAATGGCTCAGCGCTGTTCCTCCAGGCCTGGACTCAGGGTCTACCTCTCTCTTTTCATGCCTGCTTTTGCATTTATTCATTCATGCATTGATTCAACACCAGTGCTGGGCCAGGAACTGTGCCAGGGTATCGAGATCAAGATGCCAGCCATGAGCCTCATGGGGCTCAGAATGTCAGTGTATCCTGGGTGCGGTGCAGACAGAGAGCACAAGATGGTTCCATTTTGCTGAAGAACCTGTGCACCCTGGAGCCTGGGTTGGAACACGCAGAGAGGCAACACTTGCTGGGGGCATCTCTGTATCCTGAGGCACCCCTATAGCCCAGAGCCTTTCCACCAAGAGTCTCACGAGGGTGGGAGGCAGGGAGTGGGCTGCCCTGGCTTGCCTGTGGGCCAGGCCTCCCACCCCCTTGGTCTGTCCTCTCCCAGCTGCAGCCTCTGCCCGAGGCCTCACCCAGGAGGGAGTGAAGGACTTCAAGCATGCCCTGTGGACTCCTCAAGGTAAATGAATGTGTTCCAGCACCATTCCTGGCCCTATCAAACACTGGGTGGTGCAAGAGAGCCCCTTCCTGCCCTGTGGCCCTGAGCTTCATGCTGATGACAGGACTTTGTCCTTGCTGCCCGTGAGACCCACAGCCCCCAGTCTCTGCTATGATTTGGATGTGGCTTGCCCCCACAAGACTCGGGCTGAAGTTTAATTGCTCATGGCCATGTTGGGAGGAGAAGCCTAGTGGGAGGTGATGGGGTCATGGGGGTGGGTCCCTCCTGAAGGGGTTGGTGCTGTCTGGGGCGTAGGCTCTACTCTCAGGATGGGGTCAGACCCTCCTTGTGTCTGCTGCTTTTGCATACCACATCCCTTCCGCTTTCCCTCATGAGCTGAAGCATCACAACACCCTCTAGGATGGGTTGCCTGGTCTTGGACTTCACAGCCTCCAGAATCACGAGCCAAATAAACTTCTTTTCTGTATCGGTTACACAGCCTTGGGTATTTTACCTAAATAGACTAAGACAGCTTCCCTCTGCCAACTTGGCCCTGGCCTTATGACTCTGTGGGGTTTTGGTGGCACCCGGTGTGTGAATACGTCTGCCTTGCTGGGACCTCTGTGCTGCCATGATGTACCCATTGTCCAAACCCTGCTAGCTGGGGCCCAGCCTGCTGGCCACCATGTCCCTAGGATGTGGCATCCTCGATTCCCTAATAGACATCCCCCCAGCCTCTGAGGCTTCATCAGATGATTTTCCAGGTTGGGTGAGCCCTGCCCAGCTTCCCACTTGTATCTAGAAAGGTGGGGGCCCCCTGCCCTTGGGCCTTCACCCACCAGTGAACAAAACCCTTGAGTCTGCCCTGGCCTCTGTCCCCTCCCCTTCTCTCCTGTCCCTTCTATGGTGAGATCAAATGGCCAGGTGAGGTGCAGATGGGGCAGGTGGCTTGCTCAGGGACTATGTGGCCCTGGAGGTGTAGGCACCTGGTCCTGAGACCCTCAGCATGGAAGGGGTGGTGGAAACCATTTGGCCAGGCTTTTTGCCATGATGGGGCCTGCCAGGCAGCTTGCTGTGACCTCTATTGGTGTCAGGAGTTCAGCCTGCAGGATTGTCCTTTCCAGGGTGGACTGCCTTGGCCCTAGGGAAGTCTGGAGCATACGATGCTGGCCTCTGCTACTGGCTGTTTGCTGTCTACGAGGGAGACAATGACGAGTGGCAGGTGTCACATGGGGTCGTGGTGCAGTAGGGCAAGCAGCAGCCCCATAGCTCATAACTAAAGCAGTGGCTCTGTCCTCAGCCGCACTCAGTGCTACCTAAAAGGTCACGGCCGGCCCTCTCAGCATCACACTGGGAAGGGCAAATGGTGCATACTCTGAGCAACGAGAGCAGAGACGAAGAGAGTTCAGACGCGCCCTCCTAACCCTGCAGGCCTGGGCGGGGGCGTTGGCGGGAGGCACGGCTCGATGACTCAGGCATCAGAGAGGGACCCAAGCCTTTGGTCATCATCCTACCTCCCATCCAGGACAGGACAAAGGAGAAACTGGTGCCTCAGTGGAGCTCGAGCTCACCTCTGAGGGCACTGGAGATTGGGGCCACAGCCTGCAACTTTCTGCCCAGGCAATTCCAGAGGCAGGGACTCCTTCCACATGTGAAATGTGCTGCCCAGGTGGACAGATTCCCTGCACGTTGCTCTCATCTTGTTCTGCAGAGCAGGCTGTCCCCTCTTGAACAAAAGAGCCCTTCAGAGGCTGGAGGGGAGCATCAGACCCCTTGGCCCTCCTCTCTCCACTGCCCCCTCCACCAGATGACAGGTTTTGAGTAGAGAGTAGGTAGCTGGAGCCGGGGGATCGGCTGCTTAAGATGCACTCTGGGCACTGGGCTCTCTCATTCCCTCTCAGAGACCTGTGCCGAGATTGAAGAACAGGTGTTTCCAATTAAATGGGGCCTTTCAATCTCCCCCTGGGCTGCGACTCTGTGCGGCCTCATTCATTGGCCCCGAACTCGGCTCTGTGCAGAATTGCCCTGGGCTGAGGCTGTAGGATCCTGTGAAAGGCGGTCCTGCCCTCTTCCCTATGACCCTAGCCTGAGCGTGCTCAGCTGCTTCAGCGTGCAGGAAATCTCCTGCCTCGGGGCCACCAGGTGGGTCCTGGTGCAGGTCACCCTGACAGGTCTGAGATGCCAAGGAAGCCACCAGTGAAGGGAATCATTGCCAGGGCTCTCAGAGGGTTCGTGTTTTATGGCTGCATCTGGCCCCGGGAAATGGGCTCTGGAGGAGGGGAGAAGGCAGCCAGCAGGCCTCAAACGGCAGGCAGCAGGGAGCAGTCCGGTGTATTTATAACCCTTGCAGGCTGGGTTTCCCAGCTCAGCTGTCAGGGCCTGTCAGACTTAGCGCCTTTCAGAGTGGGAGGCGGGAGGAGGGGTGCCCACAGCAGAAGGCTGGCTGGTGCCCTGCCAGAAGGCGGGGCTGCAGACAGGGAGGCAGAGTCGATAATGAAGGTCAGCAGGAGGTTTTAGGATTTCTTTGGCATTCCTGTGCCAGGTACTGAAATACGATCGCACGTGTGGAAGGAGGGTGGCTGGGGCCTGACCAGGGCAAGGCTCAGTGGGCACTTGAGTTTGCCTCGTGGCTTAGTACGGTGATGAGGACTGGCCTCAGGATCAGCTTCAGATGCTGGAGCTGGACAGTCATGCTCCCGTTTCACAGGAGGGAACATGGGGATTTGACACATCTGTGCTTCCTCAAGGTCACGTTGTGGATGCTGTAAAATCAGATTCTGGGTGAGGCCGTCTTTGGCTCGGGAAAGGCTGGAACTTGCCTGTGGGTGGTACCCCACGTGGCCACTGGAGACTGGTGGCTTCTGCCCCACTGTCCCCCTGCTGGTGCTCCCTCCGTGCAGAGATGGGCTCACCCCTCAGCCTCACCCCAGGTGCTCAGTCCATCATTTGGTTATCTCTGGGCTCTGTGGTTGGCTGGCTGAGAGAGGGAGATCATTCCTTCTGCCTCCCTGCCCCCCAGAGGAGGTGGGAGCGAGCTGCCTGTGGCCCCCAGTGGAGAAAAGCTGCAGCAGGGGCATGCTGCCACCTGGATGGCCACATCAGGGAGGCTTCTCAGGAGGCAGTATTTTAAAGGGATCTTGAGGAGTATGCAGGAATTCCATGACCCAAGGAAGGGAAGGAGGTTCCTGTAGGAAGGCAGCGGAGGTGGGGGAGCACTGGGGAGGTGAGGCCGGGCAGGTGGGAGGGAGCTGGAGAGCGGGTCCTCACATGCTGTGTTCAGCGACTGGGCAGTGAGGCTCCATTCAGCCTCCAGGGTGGGGACGTGAGGGCCACAAGGAAGGCCAAAGGTGTGCTGGACACCTGTCTCCAGGCAGCCCCGGGGGCTTCAGCGGCAGGAGGTCAGGAGGTCCATGTGATAGCCTGGGTGGAAGCCGGGATTGTCCTTGAAGGTGATCTGGGGGACAGACTGCAGACTTGGTCCAGGGCCTCTGCAGCCCACCCTGAGCAGCTGATGGGCAGGGGAGTGAGGCAGGCAGGTTGTGGCACTGGCTCTTCACTGCGGCTGGAGGGTCTGGGTGGCAAGTTGGGTGCAGGGAGCCAGGCAGGTTGCACTCTGAATACAGAGTGGGAAGCAGGGAAGGGCTCGTGGGGAGGAGTTTGGGGAGGGGTGGGGTGTGCTGGCAGAGGCTTTGAATGCACACTGGAGAGTTTTTATTCTATTCTTGAATTCTCTTCTACTAAACAGGGACCCACTTGGGGCCTCTGAGAATAAGCTGGGTGCAGGATGGCATCTGGGCTGGGCCACAGTTAACTGCCCATGGTGGCAGCCTGATTCATCCCAGAGGGGCTTGCTCAGCAGGCTGGCGCTCTGTCCAGGCAAGAGGCAAAGAGGAGAAGGGAGGGGTTTGGGGGATGGGGGAGGAACAGGTGGGCACCTGGCTACTGCAGATGTTGAGCCTCTGGTCTTATGGCCTGGTAGTGTGGGGGAGATTCGGGGTGAAGGGCCAGAGCCAGGGATGGATACGGCCTGGGGAAGAGGTGCTCTGAGCGTGTCAGGGAGCATGTGGAGGGGCTGAGGGCAGGGCCACTGCTGGCCACCACTTTCCATGGCTCCTCCAAGGCTCCTGCTGGGGGGAAAACCCAGCAGGGAACCCGAGTCCAGAGCCTGGTCAGCCAATGTGTGATGGGACTGTGGCTGGTTTGGCAGAACAGGGCTCACGGACTCAGGGGGACCCTGTCACACATCAGCCTGCCCACTGTGTCCAGAGCTCACTGTGTCCAGAGCTAAGAGGGTGCACCAAGGCTGAGCGGGGTCGGCCAGGTGTCCCCTGCACACAACTCAGCAGGGGTGGCACTGGAGGTCAGAGCTGCCTCTCTTACTGTCCCTGCCGCACCACCGTCCCTACAAGGCCAGGTGACCCTCCCACATCCCACACTACATCTGACCTGGCTGTCCCCCACCCCCTCTCGTGCTTTCCAGGCTCTGTGGGCACTCTGTGGGGTGCTCCCCTCTCTCCCTCGGTCACTACCTCCCTGCTTACGGGTCCCAGTGCCCTTGCCTTTGCTGTCCTCTCTGCCTGGCATGCTGCGGCACTTGGCTCATGCAATACCCCCCAGAGAGGCCGCCCCGACCCTGAGGACAGCACAGCACCTCAGGCTGAAGCGTCTTCTCCATGGCAGTCCTCCTCACTGGGATTCTCTCCTTTATCCCTCGTTTCTCTGTCTTTCCCCAAGACAGGCATGGCCCTCTCACCTCTGCTGCTGTCTCCCTGCCTGGGACAGATCCAGGCACATGAGAGGGGCTGGCTGAGTGAGTGGAAAGATGGCTGGATGGCTGGATAGATACTAATAGATATAATATGATAGATAGATAATAGATAATAGATATGGTAGATGATAGATAGATGGCAGATATAATAGTAGATAGGTAGGTAGGTAGGTAGAGACTAGATTCATAGTAGACAGGTAAATAGATTGATGATAGATGACAGGTAAGCATAGATGATAGATGATAGACAGATAATTGATAGATGATGGATAGATAGATGATTAATAGATGATAGATACATAGATAGAGAAGATAGGTAGGTAGGTAAATTGGTAGATGTAGGGAAATAGAGACAGAGAGAAGGAAGGAGAGAGACAGAAAGACAGGTAAGAACCCAGCTTCCTTCGGTCCCTCTGCCTCTACATGATGCTTTCAGTGAATGTGATGGAGAGTTGAGGGAGGCGGGAACAGGCACCCACCAGAGATGACCTGCCGGCCACCTCTCCCTGCCCAGTCACTGCTTGAGGCTGACCCCTGAATGTGGGGGTGCATGGACAGCTGACATGGGAGTGTGGGTCAGCTCCAGGGCTAAGGGGGCAGTGAGTGAGCCAAGATCCTGGAGCATGACAAGGAGCTCAGCAGGTCCAGGCTCAAGGGCCAGAGCCAAGGAGGGAGAGGCAGCTCCATGCTGTGTCCCGCTGGCTTTCTGGTCCTTCCTTGAAGGCCTTGCTCTGGTATGTCCACAGCAGGCATCTGCCTGGAGTGGATGATGGGTCACCCCACATGTCACAGCACACGTGTGGCCACCAGCCTCACTCTCCTGGCCTCGTTGAAATGCCATGGCAGCATGGACAGCAGCCACAAGGCCATCACCATCGTCCCCCGGTTCCTGTACTCCCAGACACACCAGAGGCTCAAGGCTCAGGCAAAGCTCCCAGAGATCACCCCCAAGTGGGAAGGAAGGTGGGCCTGCCTGGAAGTCCTTGCTCCGGGCTCCATGCAGCGCTTCGGCCTGCGCCTCCCCACCTCTCCCTGCCCCCGAGCCTCCTGGCCTCTTGAGGGGTGCCTCCCAGGAGTGTGGCGGGAGAACAAGATGCCTCTGAGTGCCGTGTCTTCATCAGCGCCTGCGGGCTCTCAGGAGGGGCTGTAAAGGGGCCCATCCAAGGTGCCAGTGAGTGCGGAGGATGCTCAGAGCATATGTTGTGCTATTTCTGTTTTTCAATAAAATCAACATTAAAAATTTTTAACAAAGCACCAGGCACCACTGAGAGCAATTAGCATTGCATCATGGACCAAATGGTGGCTTTGCAGAGGCACACAAGAAAGGCTGCCTTGTGCTGTGGCCCAACCATCCTCTGTGACTCATGGGCCTGCTAAGGGGGTGCCCGGCTGTGTGCAAGAGAGGCCAGCCTGTGTCCCTGCCCAGTGCTTGGGGCTGAGGGTGGAATCTTCCTTCGGATCCCCTCGCCCACCAACGCAGCATTTTGTAGCCAGGTACAAGAAAGGTTCAGTAGTGACCAGGATTCAGGGTTCAACCCATGATCAGTGATGGAGAACAAATCTGCAACCCGACATCAGGGCTAACTCTATGACTAGGGATCAGAATCTGCTTTGTTATGAGGATGAAGCTTCAGTTTGTGACTGGAGTCAGGGCATGTGACTGGGATCATCAGTCTGTGACTGGGTGGGTTTAAGACTCAGTGTGTGACCAGGGCTCAGTCTGTGACTGGGTGGGGTCAGGACTCAGTGTGTGACCAGGGCTCAGTCTGTGACTGGGTGGGGTCAGGACTCAGTGTGTGACCAGGCTCAGTCTGTGACTGGGTGGGTTCAGGACTCAGTGTGTGATCAGGGCTCAGTCTGTGACTGGGTGGGGTCAGGACTCAGTGTGTGACCAGGGTTCAGTCTGTGACTGGGTTCAGGACTCAGTGTGTGACCAGGCTCAGTCTGTGACTGGGTGGGTTCAGGACTCAGTGTGTGACCAGGGCTCAGTCTGTGACTGGGTGGGGTCAGGACTCAGTGTGTGACCAGGGTTCAGTCTGTGACTGGGTTCAGGACTCAGTGTGTGACCAGGGCTCAGTCTGTGACTGGGTGGGGTCAGGACTCAGTGTGTGACCAGGGTTCAGTCTGTGACTGGGTGAGTTCAGGACTCAGTGTGTGACCAGGGCTCAGTCTGTGAATGGGTGGGTTCAGGACTCAGTGTGTGACCAGGGCTCAGTCTGTGACTGGGTGGGGTCAGGACTCAGTGTGTGACCAGGGTTCAGTCTGTGACTGGGTGAGTTCAGGACTCAGTGTGTGACCAGGGCTCAGTCTGTGAATGGGTGGGTTCAGGACTCAGTGTGTGACCAGGGCTCAGTCTGCGACTGGGTGGGTTCAGGACTCAGTGTGTGACCAGGGCTCAGTCTGCGACTGGGTGGGGTCAGGACTCAGTGTGTGACCAGGGTTCAGTCTGTGACTGGGTTCAGGACTCAGTGTGTGACCAGGGCTCAGTCTGTGACTGGGTGGGGTCAGGACTCAGTGTGTGACCAGGGCTCAGTCTGTGACTGGGTGGGTTCAGGACTCAGTGTGTGACCAGGCTCAGTGTGTGACTGGGTGGGGTCAGGACTCAGTGTGTGACCAGGGCTGTCTGTGACTGAGTGGGGTCAGGGCTCAGTGTGTGACGGGGAGGGGTCAGGGCTCAGTGTGTGACTGGGTGGGGTCAGGACTCAGTGTGTGACTGAGTGGGGTCAGGGCTCAGTGTGTGACTGGGTGGGGCCAGGGCTCAGTGTGTGACCAGGCTCAGTGTGTGACTGGGTGGGGTCAGGGCTCAGTGTGTGACTGGGTGGGGTCAGGGCTCAGTGTGTGACTGAGTGGGGTCAGGGCTCAGTGTGTGACTGGGTGGGGTCAGGGCTCAGTGTGTGACCAGGCTCAGTGTGTGACTGAGTGGGGTCAGGGCTCAGTGTGTGACTGGGTGGGGTCAGGGCTCAGTGTGTGACTGGGTGGGGTCAGGGCTCAGTGTGTGACTGGGTGGGGTCAGGGCTCAGTGTGTGATTAGCATCAGGGTTCAGACCACACATACACCGTCTTCTTCTTTATCCTCAGCCCCTCCTGTCCTGATGATGCTGAAGCGATGCTGGGCTATGCTGTGAACCTTGAGCTCACCAAATCCTGTTCTGACTCAGGGGACTTTTGTAATTTTGTTCTCTGCCTGAAAAAATTATTTTTTTTCCCCAAATTACTGGGCATTTCTCTTCTTTAGTTCTCCACTCAGACTCAGGCCCTCTCCCCTGGCCACCCCACAGCAGCCTCTTTATTTCCTCCAGGACACTCACCATAATCTGATCACAGAAACTCCTTTTAAAAATATGGAACCAGGTGTGGTGGCTAACTCCTGTAATCCCAGCACTTTGGAAGGCTGAGGCAGGCGGATCACCCGAGGTTGGGAGTTCAAGACTAGCCTGACCAATATGGAGAAACTCCATCTCTACTAAAATATAAAAATTAGCGGGACATGACAGCACATGCCTGTAATCCCATCTACTCGGGAGGCTGAGGCAGGAGAATCGCTTGAACCTGGGAGGCGGAGATTGCAGTGAGCCGAGATCGCATCATTGCACTCCAGCCTGGGCAATAAAAGCGAAACTCTGGTTCAAAAAAGAAAAAAAAGATGGACAAACAGCAGAAGAATGGAGACTAAGCCCTGGCAAATGAAGTGGGTGGGAAAGGTTTGGACAAATGGTCCTTGTCCCATCTCTGCTTCTTTCTGGCTCCAGGCCCAGGCCTGGTCTTCGTCTGGATTTGGGAAGGTGGGGCCTGGGGGCCCCTGCTGGATCTCTCAATAGGGCCACCTCCTCCTCCTCTGCTCCACACTCGGCCTCAGCTGCCTGCCGGGAGCTCCCAGGCCCCTTCTGTGTTCCACCGGCACTGGATTACAGGCAGCAGCTGGGAAGGGAACCCACGCTTCTTAGCAATCACCATTGTTTTAGAATCATCTCTTTTAAAGTGAAACATTTTCAACATGCAGGAAAGTACAAAATATAAATGGGCACATAGAAAAATGCTATCCCAACACAGAGGTGTTAGCGGTTAGCCATATTCCTTTGAATTTTTCTTAAAATGACAAAAGAAAGACCGCCTTACTGATACAGGCGGGGCCTGCTTCCTACAGCTGCCTCCCTCTGTCCTCACAGGCCAAGCCTGCCCTGGAGTCAGCGTTGCTCATGAGAAAGGGATGTGCAAGGATTGGTGGCAGTGCCCTGGCCAGTGAGGTGCTGTGGCCAGACTCTCTGTGCCCGCTTCCGTGGGGAGCTAGGCCAAGCAGGGGCAGGCCGAAGGTTCCTGGGCATTGCACCTCTCATACAGCCAACACCGAGCCACCGGGCAGACTGTGGCTGGCACGTGCAGGGCCTACTCTTTGTGGGGTGGGCTCACCTTGGGGCCTGCCTTACATGAGCAAGTAGACGTCTGTGGTGCAATGCCCCCTGGACCCAAGAGTGCTGGTGGGGAGTGAGGGAGGGAGGCAGAATAAGGCTCCTTGGAACATCCCTGCCTGTGTGTTTCTCATGGACCTGCATTAAACTGGGTTAAACTAGACATGAGTTCATTTTGCTGTCTCTTCCAGGCCTCTCTTCTCTCAGGTGTGACCTATTGACGAGATGGCTGGGCCATGGGAAAGTGTGAGTCACTTTAGTTCTGCCTGCTTGCTGCTCCTGGAATTTCCCTGGGAATAGGGGGGAGCTGGGTCATTACCAACTGAGGGAAACGCCAGCCTGGTACAGAACACAGCTCTGTCTCTGTCTTGAGGCAGTGCGTACACACGTGTGTGTGTGTGTGTGTGTGTGTGTGTGTACACGACTAAACCCTCACGCTTAGAATACCATCAGACGCACAGAGGAGCTGGGAGAACGTTGCTGAGTTCCCACCCGCCCTGCACTAGGCGATCCTATTGCCTACATCTGCCATCAGCATCGAGTATCTGTCGCAGTTAATGGACTGATACTGATACCCTTATGTGAACTGAAGTCTCTGCTTTATTTTTTTTAATGTTTCTAAAAAACATTTCCCCTGTTTTTGCCGTAATGTCCCTTTGTGTTCCAGAATCCCACCCAGACACCACATCACATTCAGCAGCCATGTCTTTCCAGGCCCCCATGGCTCTGGCAGTCTCTCAAACTTTCCTCGGTTTTGAGAACCTTGACAGTTTGAGGGGTACTGATCGGGTATTTTGTAGAGTCTCTCTGGATTGGAACATGTTTGGGGTTGTGGGTTTTGGGAGGAGAGCACAGAGGCAAAGGCCCTCCGCTTACATCATACCACCGGCAACCAAGTCTTAGCTCGGGCTGCTGGGACAAAATACCATGGGCTGGGAGGCTCGTAAACCGCAGACAGTTATTCCCCAGAGTTCTGGAGGCTGGAAGGTCAAGACCGAGGACACACCATCTCAGCTGGTGCCGTCCAGCTGTGTCCTCACAGGGTGAAGGGGTGAGGGGCCCGCGGGGGTCTTTACAAGGCCACTCATCTTCATCCCACTAACAAGAGCTCCACCGTCGTGACTGAATCACCTGCCAACCTTCCAAAGCCCCCACCTCCTAAACCAGCACCTTGGGGGTGAGGGCTGCACACGTGAACCTCAGTGGGACCATAAACATTGGGACCGTGGCTGACTGATGTTGGCTTTGGTCCTCAGGATGAGGTCGTGTTTGTGTTGTTTCTGCCTATAAGCTGCCCCACCCCATTCCCATTTTATATTCCTTGGAAGGAAATCACCATGTACAGCCAGCACTTGAGGAGTCGGGGTTATGCACCGTTTCCTTGAGGTGGCATATTCATGTAAGTTATTTAGAATTTGGGGACATGGGAGCCTTGCCTATTGTTCCTCATTTATTCAACAGTTTATTTATGTCAGTGTGGACTCATGCACATTTATTTTGTACTTTGGGTTATAATCCACTACTACATTGTTTATTACAGTTTGCTGAAATGGTTCTGCTCTGGCCACAGGGAGCTTTCAGTAGGCTTCTGTGCCCCCGGGACACAGCCCATCATCGGGATTTGTGGGGCACTTCCTTACTTTCCGGCACAAGGAGATGCTCCAGCCTCATCTAGTCTATTTCCTGCTCCAGCCCGAGACTCAGCCATTTCTCCCAGGAGCCCTGGCTCCTTTAGAGCTGAAGAATGGCAGAAACCAAGATCAGGGCGCTAGGTGTGCTCACGGCTACTGGGGTGTCATTGCTTCTAGGCCCTCTCAGCCGACAGAGCAAGGAAATGGCTGCGCATCAAAGAAGTTGCGTATGGATACACGTAAGCATCTCTATGTGTATCCGTCTGTATTTGCATTAAACTAGACGTGAGTTCCTACCAGTGTCTCCTCCACTAACCCGTGCCCACGTGGATCCTTCCAGCCTCCTCCTCTTGCTTATCTGTGAACTTCATCTCTACCGCTGGGAAAAGGGCTCCCACCATCAGCGTCCACTCTCTCAACTGTGCGATTCCAGAATATACCACTAGGGGCTTCCTATCTGTTAAGCCTCACTCCTGCTGGAAGCAACTTTTGAACCGGAGAAGTTCCTTTTGAGGGACTTCTTTTACTTAGTGCCATGCGTGTAGGGTGTATCCATGTCTTTGCGCAGCTTGGTCACTATTCTTTTTATTCCATCGCACGAAGTGTTCGTTTCTTTAGCCCCTCACCTACTCAAGGGCGTCTTCATCGCCTCCAGTTTCGGGTGCGTGTAAATAAAGCTGCTACCAACATCCGCATGCAGTTCTCTTGTGCGGACACACGTGTTTGTGTCAGTTGGACAAATAGCCATGGCATGATTGCCGGTTAATAGGTGAGACCATGCCTAGCTTTGTAAGAAGTCTCCACACTGTTTTCACTGTGGCTGCACGGAACAACCTCCTCTTCCCTCACCTGGTCACAGGCAGGAACAGGAGAAGGGGACGTTGTTCTGTGCAATCACGGTGAATTGCGTCTCTGAAGGGGAGGGAATCAGGTCTCAGGCTCTTGTCAGAGAAGTTTATAGCCACTCATGCTGCTGCTGGGGATTTGGTTGTAGAAGAAGATGGCTGGAGCAATTGCATGACCTTTGGTTGAGATCTTCATCTAGAATTACAGAAACCACCCCTACCTCCCACCTTTAGAAGACATTAGCCAATGGCTGTGATGTGATCCAGGGCTGGCCATGTGCAGCATGTGTCCTAGGGGAAGGAGGGCGGCCTGGGTCCCTCACCCTCTGTGGGAAGGAGGGCGGCCTGGGTCCCTCACCCTCTGTGGGAAGGAGGGCGGCCTGGGTCCCTCACCCTCTATGGGAAGGAGGGTGGCCTGGATCCTTTACCCTCTGTGGGAAGGAGGACGGCCTGGGTCCCTCACCCTCTGTGGGAAGGAGGGCGGCCTGGGTCCTTTACTCTCTGTGGGAAGGAGGGCGGCCTGGGTCCTTTACCCTCTGTGGGAAGGAGGGCGGCCTGGACCCCTCACCCTCTGTGGGAAGGAGGGCGGCCTGGGTCCCTCACCCTCTGTAGGCCAGCCTGTGCCTGGCCCTCCACGGTGAGGATTCTCAGGGTGCAAACAGCAGAGAAAACAGTGCGAGATCAGTCCCTCCAAGCCAGGTCACTCTGGAGGGCCTGGCAATGCAGAAGAGAAATGTGGCTGGCAGAATTTCAGGATGGCCTCCAAGTTCCCTCCCCACTCTGGGTACCTGTGTGGTATAATCCTTTCCCTTGAGTATGGATGATGGATAGGTTCTGTTCTGTGCCAAATGGTGTGGGAGCCACTCCCATGGCTATAAAACGTTACTTAAGGTTCCTCGGTGCACAAGAGGGAGCCTTCCCAGCCGGCCTGGAGGGAAGGAGAGACCCTGGTTGCTCATTGTTTTCGGAGGTGTCCTGGGGACCTCAGTCCTACAACCTCAGTAACTGACTTCCATCAACACTCTTGAGTGAGCCTGAAAGCAGACCTGGAGCCCAGATGGGAGGACAGCCTGACAGACAGCAGGATGCAGCCTGTGAGACCAGGGCAGGGCACCCGCCTTCCCTCTGCATAGAGCTCTGATCCATGGCAACATGAGATAATAACTCCATGTTGCTCTAAGCTCCTGTTTCTGGTCATCTGTCATGCTGCAAAAGACCCGCAGTACAGGAAGTCTCAGCCTCCAGCTGCTCTGCCGTCAAGGCCTGTGGCTACAGGGGGTCACTGTGCATTTCTGTGTGGCAGTTCTTTTTCAGTGGAGGGGAGAGGGGACTTAAGTTTAACCAGACGTTAGGTCCAGGAGAAACCCTAGCAATCTTCCACGTTCATCAAATTACGCATCCTGTTTAAATGTGCCCAAAACGCCAAGTCCGTATGAAAAGCAGCCTCCTTAATTCTGTGAATAACTGCCACTGACCAGGCCAGAAGAATGTGAGAAGATGCCCTAGATTCCGACTGTGAAAAAAGCACGGACTCCAATGTGAGGTTGAAGGTAGGCTCTCATCGGAAAAGACATTGTGTGTGTGTTAAACTGAGTGCTTCTCTTTTGCCCTCAGCAAGCTGTTATTAAATCAATGGTGTATCTTGCAATCTGGCAAATATAAGAGTCAAAACAATGTGTTTTCAGCCATATGGGAATACATTGAATTTGTTTGCACAATTTAATGCAGCAAACCTCCCACCTTGAAGTCAAAGTTACCCCCAAAGCGTACCACAGCACCCCCTCTCCTTCCTTTCCATTCCCTGAAAGGCCCCATGAAAGGGTCTCACTGAGGCATCAGACTGAAACAGAGGGCATTCCTTTGGTATTCTTTGCAGCAAGACCCATCCAAGGAGCGACTGCAAAGCGATATGAACACACATCCCTGGTTCCCACTTGGCCAGTATTTCCAAAGTGCCTCGCCGCTGTCTGGACAGAAAAGAACTTGGCATGACGGGCATGAGCAACAGAAACGCAGCTGTGTGCCTGCGGCCATGCAATCCCGTAGGAGCTTGTGACCAAAGATCCTTCCCTCACCTCCTCAAGCTAAGAAAATCACAAGGCAGGCCTCCCTTTCCTGAGACGGTTGGTCTGCACTGCAAGTCTCAGCCTGTATCACTCTGGAAAACAGGGCCTGAGACTATGGCTTGAATGCAAAGATTTTTGAGGCAGACTTCTCAGGAGCAGGAGTGGGTGGCCAGGAGCCAGGGGCAGGGAAATGAGGAGGGCCAAGTGGAGGGGTGTTGCAGAGCTGGGTGCCGCTGTGAACGGCCGGGTTCCATCCAGCTGGGGCCTAGGAGAAGCACGTCGAGCTTGCCTCAGAGTCATCCACTGAGGGGTAGGGGGCACGTGTGCACACTGGTTCTCAGTCCCCAGGGGTGCAGGTTGCCCTGTGGGGTGTTCATGCCCCCACTCCTCCCGCTCATGCATCCCTGCGAGCCTGGCAGGTGTCTGAGGTCCCGGGGTTGCTGAAATTGTGTGCCCCATGCTGGGCAGTCTCTTGGCTCTAGAAGCTGGAAGTCAGCATCAAGACATCTCAGGCTGGGTCCTTCTGAGGCCCAGAGGGAAGGATCCATTCCAGGCCTGCCTCCTTGGCTTGCAGAGGGCCGTCCCAACCTTCATGTGGCTCTGTCACCCAGTGTGCCTCTGTCACCAAATCTCCCTTTCATGAGGACACAGTCACATTGGATTAGGGCCACCCTGAGGACCCCATCTTGAATTAGTTAATTACATCTTCAAGACTCTATTTTTAAATAGGGTTACATTCTGAGGTACTGGGGGTTGGGAGGTCCAGATATGAATTTTGGGAACACACATGTTGACCCATAATGCCAGGACAGAAGGCATGAGACATTCAGAGCAGTGCAGGCAACGTGCCGGGGAGCTGGCCCTTGCAGAGTCTCTGCCATGGCTGGAGTGAGAGTCGGGAAGACACAAGGCCAGGCCATGGTGGGTGGGCAGGCCCCTTTGTGTCAATGCAGCAGCCCCAGGTCACACTGTTCTTCATAAACCATCACCGCAGGGTGCTGTCCACAGCAAACAGCCCTTATGAGTCCAGGGGACCCTCTCGCTGTAGGTGACCTCCGCAGGGCCATAAGAAGCACAAGGGCCCCAGGGACAGTGACAGATGGCCTCTAGGGAGGACTCTGTATCACTACACTGAGCACTGGCTCAGCACCCACAGGGTGGGCGCCCTGCAGAGGGTGCCGTGGGGGCCCCAGTTCTCCAACATTGCCTCTCAAAATGCTCATCTTCACCTTGGAGAAATTCTAATACTGTCTTCCACCTCAGGAAGCAGGGAGGGAGCCTGCCTCAAGCACCCAGATGTGTGGAGCAGCCACTGGAGACTCTTCTGTGTAGCCTCCAGCTGGGCCCTTGTCTCATTCCCCTTAATTACAGGAGCACTGCCTTAACTGCTTGGTAATTTCCAACAAGCCACTGTCATTTGCTTGTGGCTAGAGTGGAAAGAAGGCGGAGTGTGTGCGAGTGTGTGTTTGTGTGTGTCGGGGAGGAAGTGTGGGGAAGAGAGAAGAGAATGGAAAATCTGTTTACAATTAGTCAATGCTCCATCTTGGTTCTCTCTTAATGAGATAATTAGATGTCATTGAGGAGGAGTATTTAGCTTATTTGTGGCTATTAATCCCCTTATGTGCTCTTACTCCTTCAGGAGGTCCTGAAAAGTGTTAACAATATGGGCTTTCCAGAAGGGCGGGCAGGGGCTGGAACTGCAGACACTGCAGCCGCTGCCTCTTATTATCACTGCCATCATTATCACCACTATCATCACCATCATCCCTTTCATCATCATCATCATCATCACCATCATCACTGTCATCATCATCACCATCATCCTCGTCATCACCATATCATCATCATCACCACTATCATCATCATCATCATCACCACTATCATCACCATCACCACTATCATCACCATCATCCTCATCATCATCACCACTATCATCACCATCATCACCACTATCATCACCATCATCACCATCATCATCCTCATCACCACTATCATCACCATCACCACTATCATCACCATCATCCTCATCATCATCACCACTATCATCACCATCATCACCACTATCATCACCATCATCACCATCATCATCCTCATCATCACCACTATCATCACCATCACCACTATCATCACCATCATCCTCATCATCACTATCATCACCATCATCATCACCACTATCATCACCATCATCCTCATCACCACTATCATCATCATCACCACTATCATCACCATCATCATCATCACCACTATCATCACCATCATCACCACTATCACCATCATCATCACCATCATCACCACTATCATCACCATCATCACCATCATCACCACTATCATCACCATCATCACCATCATCACCACTATCATTACCATCATCACCATCATCATCCTCATCATCACCACTATCATCACCATCTCATCACCACTATCATCATCACCATCATCATCATCACCACTATCATCACCATCACCACTATCATCACCATCATCCTCATCATCATCATCACTATCATCACCATCATCACCATCATCACCACTATCACCATCATCATCACCATCATCACCACTATCATCACCATCATCACCATCATCACCACTATCATCACCATCATCACCATCATCACCACTATCATTACCATCATCACCATCATCATCCTCATCATCACCACTATCATCACCATCTCATCACCACTATCATCATCACCATCATCATCATCACCACTATCATCACCATCACCACTATCATCACCATCATCCTCATCATCATCATCACTATCATCACCATCATCACCATCATCACCACTATCATCACCATCATCACCATCATCATCCTCAACATCACCACTATCATCACCATCATCACCACTATCATCACCACCATCATCATTACCACTATCATCACCTCATCACCATCATCACCACTATCATCACCATCATCCTCATCATCACTATCATCACCATCATTATCACCACTATCATCATCATCATCACCATCATCACCACTATTATCACCACCATCATCACCATCATCACCACTATCATCATCATCATCACCATCATCACCACTATCATCACCATCATCATCACCGTCATCACCATCATCACCACTATCATCACCATCATCATCACCATCATCACCACTATCATCACCATCATCATCACCACTATCATCACCATCATCATCACCATCATCCTCATCATCATCACTACTATCATCACCATCATCATCACCGTCATCACCATCATCATCACCACTATCATCACCATCATCATCATCATCATCCTCATCATCATCACCATCATCCTCATCATCATCACCATCATCACCACCATCATTACCACTATCATCACCATCATCCTCATCATCACCACTATCATCACCATTACCATCATTATCGTCACCGTCATTTCACTGTCATCATCACCATCATCACTGTTATCACCATCATCATCACCACTATCATCACCATCATCATCACCACTATCATCACCATTACCATCATCATCGTCACCATCATTTCACTGTCATCATCACCATCACCATAACTGTCATCAACACCATCATCACCATCATCACTACTGTGATGGTTTTCACTGACACTATCCAAAGCATGTTGTAAAATGATGGGGGTCACAATATGTAAATCATAACACCTCAGGAAATCTGGGGTATTTTGAGAAGTTACTTAAGGTGCCATCTGCATAAAAATGCCTTAGCCTTGTGGGGTAGCTATTGAGAGACCAGAAGCGTTTTGGGAACAAAAACAAGGGAGGCATAGGTTTCCCTGTGAGTAGAACTGCTCAAGAAAGGGCTGAGGCAGGAAAGTCCAGGCCCTGTGAGCGGGCAGTGAGTACCCCATTCAGGTAGTCAGGGGGCTTCCAGATGGGCAGAGAAGGAAGAGGCCAGGAAGGCAGGGAGAGACGGACAGCATAGCAGGCACACACTTGAGCTGGGAATCCACTTATCCAAGCCTTTGTGGCTGGGCAGAGCTGAGATGGCAACACTTTGGATGCCTTGCCCAGAGTGGTTTGCCACACACCAGATTGAGGACACAATGGGGTACCAAAGACTGAGCATGGGAAGGACAACCAGGAGACTGCAGAAGAGATGCAGGTGTGACCTGGCAGAGTCCTGCCCAGGGAGCTGGAACTGAAAATAGAAAAGGCAGGACAGAATTCAGGCTTTTCAAGTTTATGCTTTTCTCTTTCAAATGGAACCAAGCTCCTGTAGGGCAGCACCTCCCCACACTGCTCAGGACACAGCCCATGGGGAAGTAACAACAGTCTGGCATGCTGCCAACATTCCACATGGTTCTCAACCAGTGCCGACCAGCTCCAGTTAGTGAGTTACTAGACTTAGGAGAAAATCGAGTCACCTGCACTCCAGCACTGCTGTTGGGAGCTCCGCTTCAGGACAAGGGCTGTGTCTCCTTCAGATTCCTGTTCCCAGAGCCAGTATTAGCTCCAAGCAGGGAACCAGTCAGTGCTGGTAGAGACAGGTGGGGGTCTCACACCCTCAGTGGGGTTTTTCAGGGTGGGAGAAGGCAGAATCAAGGGGAATTGCAGGCTTTAGAGACTGGCGGCTGGAAACCAGGTGGCATCTTTCTCATGGAATCCTGTAGCCATGTGAGCCGGGAAGAAAACACGATGCACATTTCTTTTTTGAGACAGAGTCTAGCTCTGTCGCCCAGTCTGAAGTGCAGTGGTGCAATCTCTGCTCACTGCAACCCCCACCTCCCAGGTTCAAGTGATTCACCTGCCTCAGCCTCCTGAGTAGCTGGGATTACAGGCATGCACCACCATGTCCAGCTAATTTTTGTATTTTTAACAGAGACGGGGTTTCACCATGTTGGCCAGGCTGGTCTCAAACTCCTGACCTCAGGTGATCCACCATCTTGGCCTCCCAAAGTGCTGGGATTACAGGCTTGAGCCACTGCACCCAGCCAATGCACATTATTTTAATTATTGTGAGTAGCATATGCATGGAGAAAGATGAGAGCACAAAAGAATGCCAGCATGGGTGCAGAAGCTTGAATGTTTGTGGAGGCAGACAGAGGTGGTTGGTCATGAGAGGTGCAATTGTGACAGACCCTCGGCAGGGAGCCGAAGGGGCTGAGCAGAGCCCTGGCCAGAACTGTGGAATGTCATCAGTGGAGAGGGCAGGCAACAGAGGTGAAGCTCTGGTGGGCGATGGAATCAGAGAGAAGGTTTCTGAGGATGAAGGAGGGGGTGCTTCAAGCCCCGGTGATCAGTGATGATCCCACAGAGAGGGCAGAGGGGCTGCAGGAAGGCAGAGAGTTAAGCTGGCCCTCAGCAGCATTGGAAAAGTGACAGGGACACAGAGCCAGAAGGTCAGGTCTGTGCGGCGGTGGTACCTGCTGCCATCAGGTAGAGAACGTATTCCTGTTAACAGGGTCAACCGCGTGTGTTCTAAGGGACTGAGTCTTGAAGGTAGGCCAGTGGAAATGAGTTTTGCAAATGACACCACCCAACAGGCTGGGAGGATGAGTTTTCCTCTCCTCTGTCAGAGAGCACGCCCACAGCAGCTCCGCCTGAAGTCAGCAACGCAGCCATTCTTATCTCCATCCTGAAAATGAGAACAGTGGCTTCCCATGACTTCAAGAGTGTGTCATCTGGGATGTACCCACTCTTCCAGACTCCTATGTGTGTGCTATTTATGCCCCCATCGTCGGCATGCTGGGGAGGAGGAGTGATTTGCTCGGCCTTCTCTTCCTCCGTTATAGGGTCTATTTTGAATATCTCCTTCCTTCTCCTGGCCCCAAGCATTCCACACAAACATGGTTCCTTCCCACATATCCTTGACCCAGATGTCTCTCATGGTGCTCCCTTGAGCCCCAGTGCCCCTCAGTAAGATGTCCACAAGCCTCCTAACCTTGTCGATATTGAATATATTCATGCACAACAGGCTCCTTATTGCATAAACGGTGCAACATAACCTTTCTCCCAGACTGGCATTCCAGGTGCCTGTCCCCTCTGTCCACAGCTACTCTGCACTCCCTTGGAGCAGCCTCCTCAGCACCTCCCACACCAGTGGCCCTGGCCACTCCTCACTGACGACAGGTGAGCTCCAGCAGCCCCTCCGAGACTTCCTCCTGTGGAAGAGGTTCCTGAATGAGGGACGGGCGCCAGTGGACCTGGGCGATATTTAAGGATGGCTAGAGCTAACAGGTGGAAGAACAAGGAGACGGCAGGAGGAATCATGAGGATGAAAGGTGCAGGAGTGAGTGGAGCACGTGCCAGAGCAGTGAGCAAATCAGATTATCCTTCCCAGAAACCAAGAGTGGTTGACAGGAAAGACAAAATCAAATTTGGGGTTTGACTCAGGAGAGAGAGGCTTTGAAGGGCAGAGGGAGCTCTGGGATTTAATTCAGTGAATAACAGGGCTCCCCCTCCATTCTTCATCTTAACTGGACGAGCTGGGAAGAGCCGAGCCTTTGTTCTGCCAAGTTACTCCCCGTTTTGGCCACAGAAGTTGTGCGTAAGTGTGGTGGTGGTGCCAGAGGTGGCGCGGCTGACCCAGGCGTGTAGAACAAGCGGAGCTGGCAGGGCTTACGGTGCCTCTAGGGCGGGGGCAGGTGGGGAGGCTGGTCTGTGTACATCACTCTTGTGATATTAGCTGGTAAATAATGCATGAGTCTGGCTGCTGTTTGCCAGAGAGCTCTCTCACTGCAAAATGGTACAGCCAACAAAGTTTAATGAAACACAGAGCCGCCTCTGGGAGGAGCAGAGGCCCCATCTCGGCAGCCATCCCCACCCTGCGCAGCCCAGCTTAGCCCAATGGCTCCAGAAAGTTGGTGTCTCAAGGCCAGAGACAATGCAAACAAAGCACACACCCGATCACAGCCCCCAGCAAACAGCCTGGGCAGAGTCTGCCACCACATCCATCTCCCTGACCCACAGCAGCCTCGCCTGTGCGATGCAGGTGTGCGGGAACCTTCTCCCCAGGGTGGCCGTGAGGACCCATGAGGGAATGTGTGGCACTGTGTCCTATTTGGGCTGCTGCAGAATGCATGATTCTCCTCCAGCAGTTCTGGAAAAGGGACGGTGCCATCCTTCACTTCGAACTTTGGATCTGAGACTTTTTTTTCCACTTTTGTGCGAGTTATTCATTTCAACACCTCCACAGCTGTTTAAAGGGGAGCTGGGGAGGTGGCGTGAACACACCTCCTTCCTCTCTCCTTAGAACCATGGGGGGCTGACGCCATCGTGGGCCGCCCAGCACGGAGCCACCTCCGTAGGTCTGAGGAGTTGCTCAACTGACAGGCCTGGTTGGCAGACACTACTTTCCAGTAACAAAGCTGATGAGACCCCAGCTACCTTCCCTCCTGACCTGGACGTGGGACCAGAGTGTGGAACCTCCGGTTCCACTCCAGGGGCAGGGGAGGAGAGACTTCTTCCCTGTGTGGCCACACCGTGATGGCCCCAGGGGGACTGCAGAGCCATGTGGGGAGTGTGTGGTTGGGGGTGGGACAGTAGGGTCCCCCTGCACTGACCTGGTGCAGTGATCTGCATGGTGGGTCTGGCCACACAGCTCCCTCAATCTCTCCTATGTCTTAGCCTTCCTGGGGATTCATGATCTGCCCCAAATCTGCACGATAAGTTCCCCTTTGCACCATGAGCTAGCCAAGCCACACAGACCAAACTCCCAACCAGCAGGGCATCTGTTTGCCCCACCAGGCATCCCAGCAGATGGCACACCCTTGGAGCCATTCCTCAGGGACCATATTGCCAGCAAGATGCCTGGTCACTGGGCCCAATGGACAGAGTCTGAGCTCAGCAGCTCTGAGGAGACCACCCCAGTGGTCTACAAGTTATGGCCACGAGGTGGTTGTGCAGGTGAGGGAGAGCTTGGCCCGGTGCTGGGAGTCCACACTGCCCTGGTCTCTCCCCGGCTCCTGTGACTGTTCTGGGTGGGCATCATCCTGCCCGCTGATCTCCGATCTTCTTGGATCTGTAGTTCTGTGTCTATCATTAGTTTGGGAAAACTCTTCGTCATTGTCACAAAAACTATTTCATTTGTCGTGTTCTCCCCTCTCCTCCTGGTGTTCTCATTACAGTGTTGCACCTGCTGTATCCCCTGGCCGTGTCCCACAGGTCTGTCTCTCCTGGCTATTGTGTCCCACAGGTCTGTATCCCCTGGCCGTGTCCCACAGGTCTGTATCCCCTGGCTATTGTGTCCCACAGGTCTGTATCCCCTGGCCATGTCCCACAGGTCTGTATCCCCTGGCCATGTCCCACAGGTCTGTATCCCCTGGCTGTTGTGTCCCACAGGTCTGTCTCTCCTGGCCGTGTCCCACAGGCCTGTATCCCCTGGCCGTGTCCCACAGGTCTGTATCTCCTGGCTGTTGTGTCCCACAGGTCTGTATCCCCTGGCCGTTGTGTCCCACACGTCTGTATCCCCTGGCCATATCCCACAGGTCTGTATCCCCTGGCTTTTGTGTCCCACAGGTCTGTATCCCCTGGCTTTTGTGTCCCACAGGTCTGTATCCCCTGGCTTTTGTGTCCCACAGGTCTGTATCCCCTGGCTTTTGTGTCCCACAGGTCTGTATCCCCTGGCTTTTGTGTCCCACAGGTCTGTATCCCCTGGCTGTTGTGTCCCACAGGTCTGTATCCCCTGGCTGTTGTGTCCCACAGGTCTGTATCCCCTGGCTGTTGTGTCCCACAGGTCTGTATCCCCTGGCCGTGTCCCACAGGTCTGTATCCCCTGGCTGTGTCCCACAGGTCTGTATCCCCTGACAGTGTCCCACACATCTGTATCCCCTGGCCGTGTCCCACAGGTCTGTATCCCCTGGCTGTTGTGTCCCACAGGTCTGTATCCCCTGGCTGTTGTGTCCCACAGGTCTGTATCCCCTGGCTGTTGTGTCCCACAGATCTGTATCCCCTGGCCGTGTCCCACAGGTCTGTATCCCCTGGCCGTGTCCCACAGGTCTGTATCCCCTGACAGTGTCCCACACGTCTGTATCCCCTGGCCGTGTCCCACAGGTCTGCATCCCCTGGCTTTTGTGTCCCACAGGTCTGTATCCCCTGGCTGTTGTGTCCCACAGGTCTGTATCCCCTGACAGTGTCCCACACGTCTGTATCCCCTGGCCATATCCCACAGGTCTGTATCCCCTGGCTTTTGTGTCCCACAGGTCTGTATCCCCTGGCTTTTGTGTCCCACAGGTCTGTATCCCCTGGCTTTTGTGTCCCACAGGTCTGTATCCCCTGGCTTTTGTGTCCCACAGGTCTGTATCCCCTGGCTTTTGTGTCCCACAGGTCTGTATCCCCTGGCTGTTGTGTCCCACAGGTCTGTATCCCCTGGCTGTTGTGTCCCACAGGTCTGTATCCCCTGGCCGTGTCCCACAGGTCTGTATCCCCTGGCCGTGTCCCACAGGTCTGTATCCCCTGACAGTGTCCCACAGGTCTGTATCCCCTGGCTTTTGTGTCCCACAGGTCTGTATCCCCTGGCTGTTGTGTCCCACAGGTCTGTATCCCCTGGCTGTTGTGTCCCACAGGTCTGTATCCCCTGGCCGTGTCCCACAGGTCTGTATCCCCTGACAGTGTCCCACACGTCTGTATCCCCTGGCCGTGTCCCACAGGTCTGTATCCCCTGGCTGTTGTGTCCCACAGGTCTGTATCCCCTGGCCGTGTCCCACAGGTCTGTATCCCCTGGCTGTTGTGTCCCACAGGTCTGTATCCCCTGGCCGTGTCCCACAGGTCTGTATCCCCTGGCCGTGTCCCACAGGTCTGTATTCCCTGGCCGTGTCCCACAGGTCTTGTGTGTTCTGTTCTGCTTTTGGTTTATCATTTTTTTTTCCACTTTTTTCTCTGTGAATTCTATGGAGCTATTCTCACTAATTCTCGAGTCTCCCAGTCTCTGCGTCTGTGAAGGGCACGCTCTGTTCCCATTCTCATGTTTTGTTTTGTTTTTTTTTCTTCTGACACAGAGTCTCGCTCTTGTCACACAGGCTGGAGTGCAATGGCGTGATTTCGGCTCACTGCAACCTCCACCTCCTGGGTTCAGGCGAATCTCCTGCCTCAACCTCCTGAGTAGTTGGGATTACAAGAGCCCACCACCACACCTGGCTAACTTTTTGTATTTTTAGTAGATATGGGGTTTCACCATGTTGTCCAGGCTGGTCTCGAACTCCTGATCTCAGGTGATCCACCCACTGCGGCCTCCCAAAGGGCTGGATTACAGTGTGAGCCACCCTGCCTGGCTGCCATGTTTTCAATATCCAGTGTTTCCTCTTGTTTGGTTCTTAGAGTTTCCATCCCTTGGCTTACATTGCTCATCTGCTCTTTCATGTGGTCAGCTTTTCCCCTGGAAAGTGTAACATATTAATTACAGTGACTTTTAACTCCCCATCTGATAATTCTAACTTCCGCGTCATATTCTTCAAGGCTTTTCCACGTTTTGACAGAAGGCTTGCCAGGTGTACTTGATAACAGGAGCAGGGGCAAACAGGATCTGTGCTGATCTGGGTAGGAGCTGGGTGAGGTTTCATGTTTGCTGTAACTACAGGTGCCAGAGGCTGGATGGGTATGGATTTTTTTTCTTAGTCTCTCCTCCTGTGAGAACTCATAAGAAAAAGTATTCAGTTCACAAAAGTTCACTGTGCCCAGGAAATGCTCTGTGCCTGGGGGCTCAGTGGTGATGACCAAGCCCCATCCTGTCACCACGCACCAGGGAAACCCTGGGAGGTGCGTTGAGGGTGGAAGTGAAAATCAGTGCAGTGGAGTGGAGGAGGCGGCACAGGTTTTACAGAGGAGGAGCCCTCCAATGAAGTGTTGATGGTTCGGCAGGAGTTGTTTAGGAAGGGAAAGGTGGGGTATAAGCGTTATATTTAAAGCAGCTAAACTTGACAGGGAAATGTGATGTGAATCATGAGAACTGGCACAAGCTGGAGCTCCATGGGTGGAAGCTGGGTCTTGTGTTATCTCTGACGCAGGTTCCCCACTTGTTGACGCTGGAGAACAGTGCCTCCCATTCCCCATGGCATCCTCGGATCTGGCATGTGGCAAGTGCTAGAGAAATGAAGGAACAGGGTTTTGGGAGGCCGAGACTGGTGGACCACCTGAAGTTGGGAGTTAAAAACCAGCTTGGCCAACATGGTGAAACCCGTCTTTACTGAAAATACAAAATTAGCTGGGCTTGATGGTGCACACCTGTAATCCCAGCTACTCAGGAGGCTGTGGCAGGAGAATCACTTGAAAAAGGAAGGCAGAGGTTGCAGTGAGCCAAGATCACGCCATTGCACTCCACCCTGGGCAACAAGAGTGAAACTCTGTCTCAAAGAAAAAAAAGAAAAAAGAAAAAGGGATGAAGGAACAGGGTAAACTTAGATTCAACTGAATTGAAACCAATCAAGACTAAGGAGCCAAAGAGAATACAGACAACCCACATCACGTCCCATGGTGCGGCTTCTGTGGCATTGGGAAGATTCTGCCAGGACAGCGTGACTCCCTTAGCTGAAAAACTAAGAGTGTCTCCCCCAGCTTCATCCATTCATGCCTCGTGCACTCACTCCTGCTCATCCTTTACAACAAAGTCTTCTGCTAGGGAGAAAAATGCATGTGTTTAAGACCTTTCTGCTGGAATGGAGCTCATTCCAAGGATCTCATTTTACAGCTATGTAAATGGAGGCACAGAGTGGGGTACGAGCAGCCAGCAAGTCATACATGTGGCCTCCTGGACACGAGGTAAGTGCTCTCCATTATCCCAAAGATTTGAGGCTCACAGGGGTCTCTGCAGGTGTGTGGGTGGGTCTGTCTCATTCAGTGTCTTGGACCTTTTGCCCTCTGCAGAGGGTCAGGACTCTCCAGCGTTTCTGCCCTAGACTGATGGTCTGGATGAAGCACTTGACCACCCCAGGCTTCCAATTCCTCCCTCTGCACATGGGGATGATGATCCATACCCGTGGACCTGGCTGAATTGACATCAGTAAACCTTCTTTGCGAGGTGTGAGGTGGGAGGCATAATTATGAGCACAAGAAGACACCCCTAAGGGTGAGACTTCTGTAGAAGTTTGGCCTGGAAATGATGACAGGGCAAAAAAGAAAGAAGACTCTGAGGGCACCAACGTCTTCTGCCCAAGAGGAGAGCTCCCCACGTCCCCTCCAAGAGGAGGGACGCCATAAACACTAACTGGACTCATCTCCCAGCATCACTGCCCTCCACCACTGTATCAATATTTATCAAGTCTCTGGGGGCTCAGGATGCGTGCGAGGGATTCAACCCATTCACCCGGGACCTGAGTGCAGCGTTCTGTTTTGAATGACTTCAATATGTCTGCCTGTGTTTGGGCGCGTGCTTCCATTACCAATTCATGAAACGTCTGCTGGAACTGGTAAATCCCTTTCATCTACTGACGTAGGAGAAAATGTTTAATAGCTGCCACATGAAATTTGCAAATTGCGCTCCATCTGAGGCTGATTAATAAAACACCATGGAAAATACATCAGTCATTTCGGGATTTAAATTAGTACTGCGTTCTACTTGAATCATCTTCTTTTGCAAAACGGTGATGGCCTCGCATCTCCCTTCCACTCTTTCGCCTTCACCCCTATTTTTCCCCTTCCAGTGTCAGCAGTTCCGTTGTGCTGTGGAGGGAGCTGGGTGGGAGGACGGTGAGGTTACCTGCGGGTGCGACTTATCTCCCATGGAGGCTGTGGTTCCCAGGAGTTGGCTGTCCCCACCTGCCCCAGAGCACCAGCACAGAGTCGGTGAGCAGGAGCGGACAGCCTGGATCCTGGAGCCAAGGGTTTCTCTAAGACAGGGTGTGGTGTGCCTTCCTGTGCGGTCGCTGTGGGCTGAAAGTAGGGGAGCTTGCTCCTTGACCAAGATCACCCCAGGGTGAGGAATATGAATGCTCATCGCCCAGTGAAAGAGGAAGGCTGGGCAGACAGTGGGTACAGAAAGACCAGGACAAGTTCAGGGGAGTCAGGAAAAGCCCCCATGGGAACTGCCGTGGATCTGGAGCTCAGAACCAGCAGTGGCCAAACACTTCCAGGGCATCAGGCATGGTGTTAAACAATTTCTTTTTTATTTTTAAACTATTTTTTGAGTGTTCATTTTCTTTTTATTTATTTATTTTTATTATACTTTAAGTTCGGGGGACACATGTGCAGAATGTGCAGGTTTCTTACATAGCATACACGTGCCATGGTGTTAAACAATTTCTATACCGTGTACCATGTTATCGCAATCTCTCCACTGCAAAGGGGGATAATCACGTGCTGTCCATCACTTGCAGGGGGGAAGCTGAGACTCAGGATATTAATTAACCTTTCTGAGGCTACCCAACAATTCCTGGAGGAGCCAGCACGCGAACCATGTCTTTCTGAAGTGGCAGGGATGCTCTTGGGTCTCCCAGTCCAACATCCCTATTCTACAGACAGAGAAATGGAGACCCACGGGCTGGTCAGGGGAGCTCTGGGACTGGGAAAAATCTCAGTCTCCCATTCCTTGGGGCACCATTGATCTGCAGAGACTCCTGAAGCCCCTGCTTCTCTCTAAGCTGTGTGCTGGGAATGCTGAGCTCAATCCAGGACCTGCGTCTCCACCCTCGACGTGCGGCCTGGCCTCCAAAGGATTCGTCAGGTAAGCGAGTTCCTGGAGGCACAGGGCTGCATGTCTAGGGGAGTCTGGCCTCCAGGCTCAGGTCTACCTGCTTGATGCTCAGGACAGTGTCAGAATTGTCCGCAGGAGATAAACTCGCTCAGGCCCCTCCTTTCTGGCCAAGTTCCCATCTCTTTCCAAAGCCTCAGTTCCATTATTCATGCAATGGAAATAATAACACATGACCTTCTCACCTGAAAGACTTTGTGAGGATCAGATCTGGAAAAATTACACATGAAGCAGTTTTGGAAGCTTTGAAATGTGCACACATATGCAATGGGAGTAACCTCATCCAACCTGACAGGTGCAGGTAGTGATGACAGGCTCTGGGGGCTAGGGGGACAGGTCCTCACCTCCTTCAGCTGGTCACACACCCAGAGCCCGAATTCTTAACAGAGTTTGCATTATCCCCCCAATTACACACCCATTAGCAGCCAGGCTTGTCACGGTGAAGGCGTTAAGGCAGGAGGCTTATAAAATAATGGGAATTGGGCCTCAGAGGCGGTGGGGGCTGTTTAACGAGCAGGTTGGAACCCAGCTCTCCTGCTTTTTTGCCCCCACCCTCAGCCAAGTGTGCATTTTAGAATTTCCTTAAAAAAATAGACTACATCAATGGCTTACTGTCTGGTTAGAGCCATAGATGGTGGAGTGTCACTGCATCCTTATAGGAGCCTGGGAGGCCAGAAAGAATAAAGCGTCCTAGGTGGCAAGGGCTGCTTTATGGGTGGCACACAGCTCCCTGTCCAGGCCACTGCGGGTCCTGAGCCCCAGATCCATGGGGGCTTTTCCTGACTGCCCTGAACTCGTTCTGGTCTCTCTGTGCCCACTGTCCACCTAGCCTTCCTCTTTCACTGGGCAATGAACGTTCATGTCCCTCACCCTGGGGTGTTCTTGGTGAAGGAACAAGCCGTGGCTGGTTTGTGTGTCTCAGTGTTCAGATTTTAGCAGGTGTGTTCAGGAAAGGCTGTTGAGTTACTGGATGAATCTTAGCCAACCCTAAGACTGAAACTCATCACAAACGTTGACATGTCATGGCAAAAAAATGTGCATCAGGACGATGGATGTGGTAAGTCCCAACCCAATGGATAGAAACAGTATGGAGACTGGACAGTGGCACACATCCACTTGGGTCACAGTTCCTAACTCAGGAAGCTCAGACCCTGCGTCTCGGGGCCAGTCTCGGGGTTCGAGGGTTCTGAGAGCTGACAGTATCGGCTGGCATTGGGAGCTTCTCCCATTGGCCCCACGGATCCCAGATTCCTCCAAGCATTCCAGAGCCACCTTATTAATGACCAGCATCCTCTGTCATCATTGCAACGTTGTCCCTTTCCTGATGCCACATTTCCGCTCCACAGTCTTCCCCGTGAACATTTGCATCGCAGCACGGGCAGGGTAAACGGAGCTGAATCAGCTGGAGCCCCTGCCCTGGAGGTGCTCACAGCTTAGTTTGGAAGAAAGTAATGTGCCCAGATAATTAGAGTACAGTGTGATCAATGTGATAATTGAGCTAAGAACAAAGCCTTGTGGAAACACGGAGCAGAAAGCGAAACTGTCTCGCGGACAGGCAAGAGCGCAAAGGGGGTGTCACTTTGGCAGTGAATTTCTGTGATGAGCCGCAGCTCACTCATCAGCTACCCAAGGCAGGGAAGGGGTGGGAGAGCCTTCTAGGCAGTGCACGCAGCAGCCCTGAGCCACTGGAGAGATCTGTGCGGAGCAATAATAACTGCTTTCTTGGGACTGGAAGCAAGGCTGCTGAGACGGAGAGGTAGGTGTTGCAGCTGGAGAGAGAGGTTGGGGTCAGACTTTGAAGGGCTTCGAACATCTTACTAAGATTTTTTACTTTATCCTTCAGGCCATGGGGGGCCCTTAAAGGGCTTTAACGCTGAGGAGTGACATGATGAAGTCTGTGTTTTAGAAGGATACCTCTGGCAGCAGCTTTCCATTATTAATGTGAAACTCCCCATTCCGGAAGCTTAGAAGGCAGTGATGTCTTAAACCAGCTTTCCTACCAACCCCGCCTCCATCATCTCATCGTGTTAGGGGAGGAAGCCTTAAGGTAAGACCTGAACTTGATTCTAGTTTTACTCTTGATTCTCTGAGTGACCTTGGACAAGTGCGCGGGCCTCAAGTTCCTCATCTCTAAAATCAGTACAGGCTCTACCTGTTTCACAGTGCCATGATTAGGGATTGATGACAAACAAGGTGTGGAGAGCATTTTTAAAATTAGAATTGACTTTATTGATGTAAAGAGATTATTTTTACTTGACAAAACAGAACGCTCTGTCAGAGAAAAGGCATATAGGTGTTTGAGCAGGGCATACTACTTTTGGACAGGAATGGAGCTCAACAATCACCTACCCCAGCTCCCCATGATCCCCAGAGCAACATTTTCACCCCCAACTCCTGTGATTGACCAAGTTCTTCATGGCAGGAGATCTCCCACGCCAACAGCTCATGTCCTGATCTTTCACACCCAGGACGGGCCTGCAGTTCTCCCTCGGGGGCTCCCTGGTGGACGAGGGCTCTGTCCGTGGTGCTGACCGCTCGCTGCCTTCCCCCTACACATTCAAGAATGTGCTGTGAGCCCAAATGGCAGGGACACTCCATTTCTGAGCACATGAATTAGAGAAAATGTCACTGCCATCTGTCGCTCCAAACTCGATTTTCCCCAGGAGATTTACAACCCATAAACGTAGTCGTCAGAGCAGAGTGAATAAAGCTGAGGACCTGGTGCACTTCAGCATCCACCATGAGCGAGTAGGAGGGCTTTGAGCATCTTATCCTAATTCCAATCCATTTATGAACTTGCTTTGCCAGTGAATCATTTATCAGACCCACCCCCACTCTCCCTCGCTCTGTACTTTCTTCATTGCTATGCTCACAAAGGAAGGAAATGAACACTGTTTCAATGGCTGCAGCTGCTGCCCAGAATCTCCAAGAACCAGTGCACGAGGAGGAGGGAGGGGGAGCTGGCTTGGCTTTGACTATATGATGATGAGGTATTGGATATAAATGGAGCCTGCACTAGATGATCACCACAATCCCTTTCAATCGCGGAGAGTCTTTGATTTTATAATCCCGATTCCTTTGCAGAACTCCAGTCACCCCCAAATGGTGCCTGAACCTTGATTACAATATGAAACATATCTGTGTTCTGAAAATCCTTCCTGTTCCACCCTCTTCTCACTAAGACTTTTCTTCCTTGTTCTGCATCTTCAGGACACGTCTTTCCTGAGGTTTCTATCTCAAAAGCATGCCTGGAGTGAATTCCAGCTTTGCAGATCAGTAGTTTTGACATTGAGCAAGTCATTTAAACTTTCTGCAGCTCAACTTCCACTTTGGCAAAATGAGGACACTGATACCCACCTCCTTGGATGCAGATGAGATACTGTGTGTAAACCACCTTCTCTGGTGCCTGGCTTATGATGGGCACTGAAGAAAGGCTTTCGTTTGTCTCTCTATTCCAAGTCAGTGAGTTTAGCACAATCTCAGTCAATGTGTTAATCATGTTTGGGGGTTCCCCTGGTCCTTTCACATATCTTTCCCTAGAAGAATTGATTTCTTTAGAGTGAATGGCTTCTTTCTAATCTCAGAAATAACACAGTGAGGGGAGCTTATGGCTTTGCCCACACACGGAACCATGGCAGGGCACACTGAACCTTGAGTAGAGTTCAGTTTCTTCTGGCTAGTGGTTTCTCCCAGGCGGAGAGAGTGACTCTTCTTTTTTCTCCAGCTTTGGAGAGGATGCAAGGCTGAGAAAAGCCACCTTGTCCAGCTGGAATGGAAGTAAATTGACTAATTTATAAGCCCAGGCTGTTGTCTGGGCTGGAGTTTCTGTCCTTTAAAGATGTCAAACAGTAATGAAATAAGGCTTCCAGCATCTAACCAACACTAATCATTCCAACGCTGCTGGGACACAATGAAACAGAGACTTTGGTTCCTTGCCTAGCTGTGGAGAAATGGAAAGCTCGCTTGATGCAGACTCAGCTGCCAAGGCCTTGTAAATTAGGTCTTGCCATAATTCTGGATTTGACCTTGAGCAGGTTACTTTTTGTCTTGGACCACACTCTGTCTCAGCCCTCCCTCCTCTCAAATGTCCCAGTAATTCCCTACTTACCCTCCAGATTTTGTCGTGATGAAACCCTATTTCTGCCGGATTCTTGGTTTTCCACCCCCACTGGCAAACCTCCTCTCTCCCGGCGTGACTACTGCCAGGATTCAGGCCAGCATCGTTGCTCACCTGCACTGCCGAAAGCCTCCCAGATGGCTGCCATCTGCCCCACTCTCCTGTCTCTCGTTCACACTCCACACTGCCGCCTGGGCATTCATTTATAAAATGCAAATCTGGCCCTCTCCCTGCACTGCTTCAAGTCTCACAGTCACTCTTTGTTGCCTAAGAATGAACCTGTAGCTCTTCATCCTGACATTCGAGGGCCATATGATTTGTCCCAGGCCTCTTTTACATCTGTAGCTTATTTCTACTCTATTCCTTGGGTTACATATTTCAGAAACGTTGTTGTTTGTCTTTTTCCACTCGCTTTCCATCGCTTGTCTTGACACACTCCATTCATTCTTAGATCTGTGATGCTCCACAATCATCCTACCACTAACTTCCCTTCAAAGTCTTTATAGATGTTCCCATATCGATCATCACACTCTCTCCAGAGAAACTTTCCTGGCAGCACAGGTACCCATGCCAGCCCCAAAAGTCTGACTCCAGGAGAAAACCGTCCAGCAGGAGCAGTTAGGTGTAGTGCCCACCATGACATGCCATGAGCCCCATCTCTGGAACCACCTGAACCATATGGACCAGGTGCAAAGCCATTTCCCGTGACTACCAGCTTTCCGGGAGAGGAGAAATCCACACTTGGCACAAACTTGCCTTTAGCATATGCTGCTTGGGATGGTCAACTACATTCTGCCGTTAGCAGACTCTGGCAGCTGTGCTCATTGACTGAGCCCGCTGCTGCTGCTGTGAACAAATTATCCTCTCACCTGGAGGATTCCATGCCCTTCTCATCTGTCTTCCTGTCTTCTACCTGTAAACACCAGTCCTCTGTAATGCTGGAAGAATAAACTCTCTGAAATCCAGATCTGGCCATGCTCCCTCTCCACTCCCTACTTTCTAAGCACACGTATGTTATGGAGAAGATAAAAGCCAAGTTCTTCAACACATCCTGCAAACAAGCCCTTCCTGGCCCCCGGTTCCAGCTCCTTACAGCCTCATCTTACATTTCTCTCCTCTTCCAAGAACCGCACAGGCACAGCCTCGGGTGCTGTGGTGAATAGAAGATACACTCTCATAGCTCCGTGCCTTGAGGCAGGCTCTCCAATGAGGAGGGAACACATTTTGCCTACATCTTGCCTTGAAGAATTCCTGCTCATCCCTCGAATCAGCTTACATTTTTACTCTATTTTCAATGCTTTTCTCTGAACCAACTTTCAGCATTCATTTTATTCTTATTAAGATAATGCATGCACACAGTTTCACAAAGCTTGTAATGAAAACAGGAGCCTCTTGCTCAAATCCTCCTGGCTCCCAGCTCTTGATAGAGGGGATAATTCCTTCCCACTTCTCTAGTTTCCAGGAGAGAGATCCTTCCCCAAACACTCCTGTCCCATGAAGGTGAAATGTGGTCTCTGATTAGTGGCAGCAGCTGTCTGTCTATTCTGTTGAGTGGACTGGATCACTCCACTGAAGGTCTATGCAGTGAAGGGGCATGAAGGGCTCAGTCTTACACGCTCCCTTCTCCTCCTGGACCAGTGAGACGGAGGTAACTGGCAAGGGTCTTTCCCTGTGGACTCAAACTCACTCTCTGGACAGATTGCTCCAAGGTCTAGACTGGTGGGACACATCAGTAGAAAGAAAGTCAGCAGAAGCATGCCAGCTCTCACACCAAGCAACTCATTCTGACTTAGCTTTTATTGGTAAAAAAGGGAATTTGTTTTCTGTCGGCTGACTCCTTTGTCATATTCCTCAGCTGATTGAGAACTTGACTGCAGAAGAGGGTCATGATTTACTGGCCTCCCTTAAAAGGCTCACCCACTTCTGTTTCCCCAAAAGACACTCTTCTCACTTATGCTGTTTTTTCTGCCACTTAACTCCTTACTTCTGCGTCTCACGCCTACACGGCTCTTCCCTGATTTTTTAGGTTCACATAAAGCCTATTGACTTTGAACAGCCACAGTTAAGAACGCAGCTCTCCTGACTCTGGCACTCCACACACTTCCCCTCTCCTACCTCCTTCCAGGATTCACGGTTTACACTGTCGTGACTGCAGCGGCTGCATCAAACGGTACACAATTACTTTATTTCTGCTCTTAGGCATTTCTGATTTTCCTGAAGTTAATAATCACCAAACAGTTTAACTTGCTCATGTGCCTGTATTAGCTCAGCTAGACATTCTGGCAGAGATGAGGAGATGAGGTTTTCCCAGTGTGTTGGAGCCATGCTGGCTCATCCGTCAGTTCTCTTTCTTTCCTGGAGCCGTTCCTTCTCCAGCCTTCCATCCTGCCTCCCCGTGGAAGGACCGCTCTGCGGCCGGCCACCCCGGATTCTCGCCAGTCCATCGCCCTTCATCTGTTTTCCATGTGAGATCCCTGTGACCTGCATTCCACGTCTTCCTCTTTTATCATTTATGTTCTCATTCATGTGGAATGTGTTCCTTAGGAACTACCAAGAACAGGTGGAAGGAAAAAAGAATTCGAAACCGTGACGTCTTTGGTCCATCATTAAAATGATTTCTAGTTTGGCTGGCTCTATACTTCTCATTGAAAATGAGTTTTTCTTTAGAACACTCAGAAGTGTTCTGTCTTCTAACTTCCTGTGCTGCTTTTGAGACCAGTGCGTTACTATGCCTGAAGTTTGTTTTTCACCTTTTTTTCTTCCCCGAGCCCTTGAAGGTCTTCTTATCCCTGATATTTTGGATATTACACTAAGAGGGACCCATTCAACTAGAAGCCAGTTTTCTTAATTTATTTCTTGGCCAACTTTCTCTTCCCTCAGTTTTCTGCTTTCTTTATTCCGGAAGTGTCATCATTGGACATTGGACCTCTTGAGTGAATCACTAGCTTCATAACTTTTCTTCCTCTATTCTTTTGAGACAGAGTCTCACTCTGCCACTCAGGCTGGAGTGCCATGGCAAGATCTCAGCTAACAGCAACCTCCATCTCCTGGGTTCAAACAGTTCTCCTGCCTAAGCCTCCTGAGTAGCTGGGATTACAGGTGCCCAGCACAATGCCCAGCTAATTTTTGTATTTTTTTTTTTTTAGTAAAGATGAGGTTTTGCCATGTTGACTAGGCTGGTTATGCACTCCTGACCTCAAGTGATCTGCGTGCATCAGCTTCCCAAAGTGCTGGGATTGTAGGCATGAGCCACCATGCCCTGCCTAACTTTTCTTGTTTTCTTATCTTTTGTTTATTTTGCTCTATTTTCTAGAAAAATTCTTTATCTTTAATATAGTCTGACCAGGTGCAGTGGTTCACGCCTGTAATCCCAGCACTTTGGGAGGCCTAGGCAGGTGGATCACCTGAGGTCAGGGGTTCGAAACCAGCCTGGACAACATGATAAAAACCCGTCTGTATTAAAAATACAAAATTAGCTGGTGTGGTGGTGCATGCTTGTAATCCCAGCAACTTGGGAGGCTGAGGCAGGAGAATCGCTTGAACCTGGGAGCCAGAGGTTGCAGTGAGCCGAGATTGTGCCATTGCACTCCAGCCTGAGTGATAAAAGCAAAACACCGTCTCAAATACATAGATGTAATCTATTGAGTTAAACGTTTTAGTTCTCTAGCTGTTAATTCGTGGGAGTTTTGTGTTCCTGTTCCTAGTTATCCTTTCTTGTGGTACCCTGGTATTGTAAGGAAGGAAGTGCCTTCTGTTATTTCACTGGACTTACTTTTTCTTTCTTTCTTTCTTTTTTTTTTTTTTTTTTTAGACAGAGTCTCACTCTGTCACCAGACTAGAGTGCAGTGGTGCAATCTCGGCTCATTGCAACCTCTGCCTGCCGGGTTCAAGAGATTTCCCTGCCTCAGCCTCCAGAGTATCTGAGACTACAGGCATGAGCCACCGTGCCTGGCTACTTCTTTGTATTTTTAGTAGAGATGGTGTTTCACCATATTGGCCAGGATGGTGTCGAACTCCTGACCTCAGGTGATCTGCCCACCTTGGCCTCCCAAAATGGTGTGCTTACAGGCATGAGCCACCGCGCCTGGGCTTCGAGGGACTTCTGAATGACGTGCTCTTTCTGTGGTCACTGTCTTCCCTCCGTGCATTACTGTCGCTGGCTCATCTGGGATATCTTGGTCTATCGCTTTTGGTTTGTTTTGATTTTTCATTCACTTCAGAAGAATGTAAAGAAGTTCACCTCACGTTGAGTAGCCTTGGAAGTCTTCTCACTTTTGTGAGTCAATCACAAAAGGTTAATTGGCCACTCTGTATTTTTGACCTGCAGGAGACCCAGTGCATCCTGACAAGGTGTCCGTGGCTTTGGCTCTCAGAGTCCATCACTCCTTCCTCTTCAGCCAGTGGGTACCCTGGCACATGCCCCTCTATTCTGTTTGGGGGCACAAGCCTGGCTTCCAGTAGCCTATGTGCTGGGTGTGGAAGGGTTCTGAGGCCACACTGGTTAACACACACCATCCAAGTGGCCCCTGTGTCATCTGTGAGACTCTGCCCTCAGCTCTTCTCTAGTGTGAAGAGCCCCATTTAGGTCACAGTCTCCAAGAAGTAAGTCTCAAGGCCCCAGCTAGATGTGGAGACACGTTGTCGCCCTGTTGCTTGGGGATGAGGAGAGGAAGGGACAGTCTTTCTTCTCATTATAAAGACTTCAGAAATGCTTCCTGTTTCCAGCCTCACCTTCACTCTCACTGGCCCCCGGGAGTTGCTGTGTCCCTGGCTCCCGTGCGCTCCTAAGGAATGGCTCTGTGTACTCTCACTGGCCCCCGGGAGTTGCCGTGTCCCTGGCTCCCGTGCGCTCCTGAGGAATGGCTCTGTGTACTCTCACTGGCCCCTGGGAGTTGCTGTGTCCCTGGCTCCCGTGTTCTCCTGAGGAATGGCTCTGTGTACTCTCACCGGCCCCTGGGAGTTGCTGTGTCGCTAGCTCCTGTGCGCTCCTGAGGAATGGCTCTGTGTACTTTTCCTTTCCCCACCTGCTCCAGTTCCCACCTCCCACTGGCTGACCAGGCTACCCTGTCCACCTGTTTTCTACCCTCGGCAGCTGTGCCGACTTTTTTCTGTTTTGCTCCCAACAGTTTCTTTGTGCTTGTGATTTTGTGTTTTTATCCCTTTCCTGTTATTTTAACAGGACTCTTCGAGAGAGCTGAGGTAGGCTCCTGGGTTCAAACTGCCAGGTTTAACAAAACTTCCTGTGCCAGAGACGAGATCCCCATCAATATCTGACGTGCTGTAATTGTTTATCAAGGAAGGCCTGTCCCACACAGATTAAATCACGAGCTCGAGGCTGAGTTCACACCTCTCACTCCATCTCCTATTTCCCTTACTGCTTGGCAAGGTGTCATTTGTTAAAATGAAGTGACTCCTAATTACACCTCACAAGCTGATTGGACATAGAGGCCCAAAGCCACATAAGATGAACAAAAGCAGTTTCTCTTGTCTGTCCCCTGCCCCGGGACTGACATCATAGCACCTTTTATTTTTGTCTTTTGGGGACAACGAAGTATATAGCAATGATCATGACTCTGGAGCTTCATCTCGGCCTGATGTTTTTCCGAGATGGAGCCTCCCTCTGTTGGGCTGGAGTGTAGTGGTTTGACCTCAGCTCGCTGCAGCCTCTGCCTTCTGGATTCAAGCAATTCTCCTGCCTCGGGCTCCCAAGTAGCTGGGATTATAGGTGCCCACCACCACATCTGGTTAACTTTTATAGAGACAGGGTTTATCATGTTGGCCAGGCTGGTCTTGAACTCCTGGCCTCCAGTGATCTTCTCACCTCAGCCTCCCAAAGTGTTGGGATTACAGGCATGAGCCACAGCATCCAGCCCCTAATTTTTAATTTGTGAATTTTGGTTCACTCACCTGCAAAAGGGGCATAATGCTTACTGGTTTTTTTTTTGAGACGGAGTTTCGCTCTTGTTGCCCAGACTGGAGTGCAATGGTGCAATCTCTGCTCACTGCAACCTCCGCCTTCTGGGTTCAAGCAATTCTCCTGCCTCAGCCTCCTGAGTAGCTGGGATTACAGGCACGCGCCACCATGCCCTGCTAATTTTTGTATTTTTAGTAGAGACAGGGTTTCACCTCGTTGACCAGGATGGTCTCGATCTCTTGACGTCGTGATCCACCCGCCTTGGCCTCTTAAAGCGCTGGGATTACAGGCTTGAGCCACCGCACCCGGCCCATAATGCATACTTTGTGAGTGATTTTTGAGTATTAAGAAAATGTTTGTAACCAGGCTCTGCGCATACAAGGAACATCATAAACGCCTCTTCTTTTCCTATTACCCCCATTCTACAATAGGCAAATAAACGGAAAATGCCACACTTCTCACCAGAAGTGATGCTGGGGACAATTAAAGCTGGGTGTGAGGGCCCAGGCCTCCCAGGACTCCTGCAGGCTCTTTGCAGGAGGAATGGCCTCTGGAAAGCCAGCGCACTCCAAAGGAAAGCCCAGCTACATGCCACTCCTCCACAGTAATTTCCTTGGAGATATTTAATAGCCACTGGAGAAGGGGAAAGAGTTCAATCTTAAAGACAATCCCAGTTTATAGCATTATGGCTTTGGTGATAGCTGAGCGCTCAGGGTTCTGCAATTTCCTTTACATCTCCCCTATTAAACACCCATCTTCACAACGCTCGACACACACTGCGCTGGAGTCTCACCCCCAGAAATGGCCCCCAAGGCTCATTTACGAGCTCATTAACTTATATTTTCCTCACTAAGAGGAGAGGAGGAAAGTATGCTTTCAAAGCAAATAGCCAAAGGAAATTTACGAACTGTGCAGGGGCCAGAGAAAGGCATGACCTCCCTCCGGAAGGGCAGCCTGAAAAAGAACCACGGGAATAGTAACAGTGATTGCAGTCAGCTAAGCTGCGCTAACATTGCCCCTTGATGCACTAAAGCCTCGCAATGCTGTCATCCAACTGGGTGGTCTTCAAGATCTGATGAGGATGCAGGACGTGTAGTTCCACCCGCCAGGGAAACCATGTCTCAGGCCGTGCTGGTGGCTGTAACAAGCTGCCACAGACTGGCTGGCTGCCAACAACAGAAATATACTTCTCACAGCTCTGGAGGCTGGAATCCAAGATCGAGGCACCAGGAGGGTTGGGCTCTGGGGAGGGCCCTCCTCTGGGTTGCGGATAGCCGTTTTCTCACTGTGCCCTCCATGGTGGAAGTGGCAAGGGACCTCTGCATGAAATTTTTGGGAAGGGTCCTAATTCCAGCTGCGAGGGCTCCACCCTCATGACCTAATCGCCTCTCAAAGGCCCCACCTCCTACTATCATCACATCAGGGGTTAGGATTTCAACGCATGCATTTTAGAAAGACACAAACACCCAGTCTGTAACAGAGCGCCGGGAGATGGGAAGGGAGCTAGACTTGGAATCCCAACATCTGGTTGAGTCCCAGCAGCTCCACAGGAATGTGACCTTGAGTATCCTAAAGGTTACACGGTGGAATCGTGTCTTAAGGTGAATGAACAGGAGAAGGAAGAGGGCGATGAGCCTTTGTTTCCAGTCGCATATCCTCCGCAATTTCCCACTCCAGGGTGGCTACTGCATTGTGGGCTGTAGGATCTCAGCACTGCAGACCACAAAAACCTGAATGTCTGGAAGCACCTTCATCATTTTTAATAATAACCATCACGGGCCAGGCGCAGTGGCTCACATCTGTAATCCCAGCACTTTGGGAGGCCAAGGTGGGCAGATCACCTGAGGTCAGGAGTTCAAGACCAACCTGACAAACATGGTGAAACCCTGTCTATACTAAATACAAAAAAAAAAAAAAAAAAAAATTAGCCGGTCATGGTGGAGGGCGCCTGTAATGCCAGCTACTTGGGAGGCTGAGGCAGCAGAACCACTTGAACCTCGGAAACAAAGGTTGCGGTGAGCCAAGATTGTGTTATTGCACTCCAGCCTGGGCAACAAGAGTGAAACTCTGTCTCAAAAAAAAAACCCCAAAAACGAAAACAAAAGATAACTCTCATGGCCAGCCCTGTGGGAAGGCAAGGTGAGTGGCTGAGGCAGTATGTTGTATGGGGCTTACTGGGGAAATGGATTTAGGAGAACACTTAGCAACATAACCACCATAGATGAGATGAGGATGGGTAAGAATTTTCCAACATTCATGAACCACGGATGGGCTGAGTCAGGGCTCTGCATCCATCACTCCATCTCCTCTCGAAGGGTGCACAGGAAGACTGCACTTCCCAGGCTCCCTTGCAGCTAGGTTGAACACCGTATATCAGAGTCCAAGGGAACTTAGGTAGGGGTAATGGAAGATGCCTATGAAGGTGGCTAAAAATACCTCTCATCATGACTAGCTGCAGTGACCAGGGAGCCTGGAGCCCCAGGTGACAGAGTTATGTGATGGAATGGGGTACAGCTTAGGGAAGAGCTGTGGAGAAGAACTGCTTGCCCACTCTGGCCAGAGCCAGAAATGGTGTGAGTCACTAAAATGTGGAGGTTTATTTGTTACTGCAGCACAGCCTAGTTGTCCCTGACTAATACATTTGGCCTCGAGGACTCACGAATGAAGAAATGTAGACATTACCTGGGCAGTGGATCCCATTTATATCAGACAAATGTACTTACTCCGCCTGACTCTCTTACTGTACGCTTAGCATCTGACCCTTCAGCCTCAGGTCACTATTTCAATCCCGTGTCTTCGAGAATTCCTCCCTGAGGCTGCCTGCCCCCTACACAGGGACTCTGTCCAGGACCTGAGTCAGCAGCAGGTCTTCTTTAACTTTGCAGACTCTTTTCACATGTAATTGTACAGTTATTTATTCAAATATTGTTCACCTCTCTGGCTCCCTCCTAGAATGTAAGCATCGTGGACTCAGGGACTCTGTTTGCTTACGTCCTTCTTCCTTGTGCCCAGTGCTGGGCCAGCAAGGAAGTCCACATGACAACTTGACTGAAATTAGATCTGAAATGACAAGTGCACGGAATAATATTTGTCATCAGTAACAGCTGTGTTAAAGCAGGCATAGGTTACATGCAGCACCATGCACACATTTTAGTGTCCATTTATGTGATTTTTTCACAAGTGCATATACCTGTGTGACCAACACTGCCATCGTGATGAAGAATATGCCCATCAGCCCAGAAATTCCCTCCTGCCGTCCCAGCCCGTTTTCCCCTGCACCAGCCTCAGGCAACTGTGGCTCCGCTCTCTGGCTCTAGATTGGATTTGTGCTTTAAGAGACTCATAAAACTCAAATCCTAAAGGACACACTGTTTTGTGTCTGGATTCTCAAGCTCAGTGTATTTTTGACATTTATCTGTGCTTTCTGTATATATGTACATATCTATCTGTAGTTAACTCAATGTTGTTGTTGAGTAGTATTGCCATAGCATGAATATACTACAATTTGTTTATCCATTGATTGTTTCTCCATTTTAATAACAGCTTTATTGAATTTACGGAATTCACATACCGTAAAATTCACTCATTTAAAATGTATAATTCAATGGTTTTAGTATATTTACAGAGTTCTACAACCAACGCCACTATCTAGTCTTAGAAAATTTTCATCACTCCCAACAGAAACCCCACGCCCATTAGCAGCCTCGCCTCCTCCCTGTCCCCACGCGCCCTGGCAACCCTCATCTACTTCCTGTCTCTGCGAATTGGCCCATTCTGGAGAGTTTACGTGGCAGACATTTTACAGGATTTGGTGTTTCCTGCCTGGCGTTTTCACTCAGCAGAGTGTTCTCAGGGTTCATCTGTGTTGTAGCCTGTGTGGATTCTTCATGTTTTTAAGGATAAGTAATATTTTGTTGTGTGCATTCACCACATTTTGCTTCTCCATTCATCAGGTGATGGACATTTGGTTTTTTCTTTGCCGCCTCACAGTTTCACTTTGCATTTCCCTGGGGCCCGGTGACGCGGAGCTTCTTTCCACGTGTTTACTGGGGATTTGTGGATCACCTCTGAGGCAATGTCTCTCACATTTTTGTTTTCTTTTGTTTTTGAGATGGAGTCTTGTTCTGTCACCCAGGCTAGAGCACAGTGGAACGATCTCAGCTCACTGCAACCTCCAACTCCCGGGTTCAAGTGATTCTCCTGACTCAGCCTTCCTATAGGCTGGGATTACAGGCATGTGCCACCATGCCTGGCTAATTTTTTTTTTTTTGGTAGAGATGGGGTTTCACCATGTTGGTCAGGCTGGTCTTGAACTCCTGACCTTGTGATCTGCCCACCTCGGCCTCCCAAACTGCTGGGATTACAGGCAGGCGTGAGCCACTGTGCCCAGCCTGTCTACTCAAATCTTTTGTTCATTTTTAAATTAGTTTATTCATCTTATTGTTGTGTTGTAAGAGTTTTCATATATTATGGATACTAGGCCCTAACAGATCCATGATTTGTGAAAATTTTCTCACATGCTGACTTTGTATGTTTGCATATACACATAGTGTCCTGTGAAGCACAGAAGCTTAGAGTTTTTGATGAACTTCCTGGGCTATTTCTTATGGTCGCTGGCATTCATTCACCTTTGATAAATATTTGCATTGTTTCCAGTTTGAGGCTGTTATGGATAAGGCTGCTATGAACACTGAGGAATGGGGAGTGTTCTGTTTGCTTTTGTTTTTTTAGGGACAGGGTGTTGCTGTGTCACCCAGGCTGGAGTGCCGTGGTACAGTCATAGCTCACTGCAGCCTTAAACCCTTGAGCGCAAGGGAGCCTCTTGTCAAGTGTGGGTTTTTATGTGGACATATGTGTGCATTTATATTTGGTGGATATCTAGGATCGAAAGTTCTGGATTGTTTGATAAGCATATGTTTAACTTTTATGAAGTTTCTATTTTTTCCCCCTAAAATGGTTATAGCATTTTACATTCTCACCAGTATGTGAGAGGCCCAGTTGCTCCACCTCCTCACCAGCAGTTCATGCTGTCAGCCTCTTCCAAGTTGACCGTTCCACTGGCTGTACAGTGGTTTCCCACGTTGGTTTTAATTTGCACTTTTCTAATGGGTAGTGATGCTGAACATCTTTTCACGTGCTTATCGGCCACTTGTATTTCATCATAATCTTCTTCTTTGCCAAGTGTTTGTTCAATAATTTGGACCATTTTTTCTTGGACTGCTTAGCTTCTTAAGCTTAAAAACAGTATAGAGCATAGCCTGGGCAACATGGCAAAACCCCATCTCTACAGAAGATACAGAAGATAGCCAGATGTGGTGGTGCCTGCCTGTAGTTCCAGCTACTCAGGAGACTGAGGCCGGAAGATAGCTTGAGCCTGGGGGCAGAGGTTGCAGTGGGGCAATGTCAGGCCACTGCACCCCAGCGTGGGCAACAGGGCCAGATCATGTCTCAAATAAATGAATAAATAAAAATAAAAGCATTGTGTACCCTGACTACAAGACCTTTGCCAGATATGTGTAAATATTTTCTCCTCTGTCTTCCCTGTTCATTTTCTTAACAATGTCTTTCAAAGTGCAGAAGGCTTTAGTTTCTGCACAAATTGAAATCAATTTGGCAACATTTTCTTTTATAGTCTGTACGTATTTAGACCCTACTTAAGAAATCTTTGAGCTGGGCGCAGTGGCTCAAGCCTGTAATCCCAGCACTTTGGGAGGCCGAGGCGGGTGGATCACGACGTCAAGAGATGGAGACCATCCTGGTCAACGTGGTGAAACCCCATCTCTACTAAAAATACAAAAAATTAGCTGGGCATGGTGGCGCGTGCCTGTAATCCCAGCTTCTCAGGAGGCTGAGGCAGGAGAATTGCCTGAACCCAGGAGGCGGAGGTTGCGGTGAGCTGAGATCGCGCCATTGCACTCCAGCCTGGGTAACAAGAGCAAAATTCTGTCTCCAAAAAAAAAAAAAAAAAAAAAAGAAGAAGAAGAAATCTTCGTTTATCTCCAGTTGGCAAAGGTTTCATGTGATTTTCATTTTTAATTCTGTTTATGTGGTGTATCACATTTATTGACTTGCATATGTTAAACCATCCCTGCGTCCCTGGTATGAAGCCCACTCAATCACGTGGGTTATCTTTTTGATATGTTGCTGGATTCGGTTAGCTAGTGTTTTGTTAAGGATCTTAGCATCGATTTTCATCAAGGATATTGATCTGCAGTTTTCTTTTTTGGTTATGACCTTTGCTGGTTTTGGTATTAGGGTGATGCTGGCTTCATAAAATAAATTAGGCAGGGCTCTTCCTTTACCTTGTGGAATAGTGTCAAAAGGATGGGCACCAATTCTTCTTTGAACGTCTGGTGGAGTTCTGCTGTGAATCTGTCTGGTCCTGGTCTTTTTCTTGTCGGTAATTTTTTAGTTACCATTTCAATCTCTTTGCTTTTTACTGGCCTGTTCGGGTTATCTACTTCTTTCTGATTTCAGCTAGGACGGTTGTATCTTTCCAGGAATCTATCCATCTCTTCTAGGTTTTCTGGTTTATGTGTGTAAAGGTGTTCATAGTGACGTTGAATGTCTTTTACATTTCAGTGATGTCCATTGTAATGTCTCCTGTTTTGTTTTGTAGTGATGTTATTTAGATTTTCTCTCTTCTTTTCTTAGTTAATACTGCTAATGGTCTGTCAATTTTATTTATCTTTTCAAAGAACCAGCTTTTTGTTCATTTATCTTTTGTCTTTTTTTGTTGTTTCAATTTCATTTTGCTCTGCTCTGATGTTGGTAATTTTCTTTCTTCTGCTGGCTTTGGGTTTGGTTTGTTCTTGTTTCTCTAGTTCCTTGAGGTGTGACCCTGGAAGGTCAGCTTGTGCTCTTTCAGTCTTTCGATGTAACAGCCTTTAGGGCTGTTAACTTTCCTCTTAGCACTGCTTTTGCTGCATCCCAGAGGTTTTGATAAGTTGTGTCACTATTGGCATTCAGCGAAGATTTTCTAAAATTTTCACCTTGATTTCGTTTTTGGCCCAGCGCTCATTCAGGAGCCCGTTGTTTGACTTCCATGTATTTGCATGATTCTGCAGTCCCCTTTTGGAGTTGGTTTACAGTTTTATTCCACTGTGGTCTGAGAGAGTGCCTGATACGTTTCAATTTTTTTTTTTTTGAGACGGAGTTTCACTCTTGTTACCCAGGCTGGAGTGCAATGGCGCGATCTCAGCTCACCGCAACCTCCGCCTCCTGGGTTCAGGCAATTCTCCTTCCCCAGCCTCCTGAGAAGCTGGGATTACAGGCACGCGCCACCATGCCCAGCTAATTTTTTTGTATTTTTAGTAGAGACGGGGTTTCACCATGTTGACCAGGATGGTCTCGATCTCTTGACCTCGTGATCCACCCGCCTTGGCCTCCCAAAGTGCTGGGATTACAGGCTTGAGCCACCGCGCCCCGCCCTCAATTTTCTTAAATTTATTGAGACTCGTTTTATGGAGTATCATCTGGTCTGTCTCGGAGAAAGTTCCATGCACTGTTGAATAAAATGTGTATCCTGTGGTTGTTGGATGAGATGTTCTGTATTTGTCTGTTGTGTCCACTTGTCCCAAGGTAGTTTAAATCCATTGTTCCTTTGCTGGCTCTCTGTCTTGATGACCTGTCTCCTGCTGTCAGTGGGGTACTGAAGTCCCCACTGTTATGGTGTTGCTGTCTGTCTCATTTCTTAGATCTATTAGTAATTATTTTATGAATTTGAGAGCCCCACTGTTAGGTGCATGGAAGATTAGGATTGTGATGTTTTCCTGTTGGGCAAGGCCTTTTACCATTATATACTGTCCTTCTTTGTCTCTTTTAACTGCTGTTGCTTTAAAATTTGTTTTGTCTGTTATAAGAATAGCTACTGCTGCGGCTTGCTTTTGGTGTCCATTTGCATGAAATGCCTCTTTCCACCCCTTCACTGTAAGTTTCTGTGAATCCCTATGTGTTAGGTGAGTCTCCTGAAGGCAGCACACAGTTGGTTGGTGAGTTCTTATCCATTCTGCAATTCTGTGTCTTTTAAGTGGAGCGTATGGGCCGTTTACCTTCTATGTTAGTCTTGAACCGTGAGGCGCTGTTGCATTCATCATGCTCTTTGTTGCTTGTGTCCTTTGATTTTTCTGTTTTTTGCTTTTGCCTTTTTGTTTCATGAGCCCTGTGTGATTTATGCTTTAAAGAGGTTCTGTTTTGATGTGTTTCCAGGGTTTATTTTGAGATTTAGAGCTCCTTTTAGCAGTTGCTGTAGGGGTGGCTTGGTAATGGTGAATTCTCTCAGCATTTGTTTGTCTGAAAACGACTGCATCTTTCCTTCATATATGATGCTTAGCTTTGCTGAATACAAAATGCTTGGCTGACAATTGTTTTGTCTGAAGAAACTGAAGATAGGGCCCAAGTCCCTTCTAGCTTGTAAGGTTTCTGTTGAGAACTCTGCTGTTAATCTGGTAGGTTTTCCTTCATAGGCTAACGGGTGCTTCTGTCTCACAGCTCTCTAATTCTGTCCTTTGCTTTAACTTTGGATAACCTAATGACAATGTGCCATAATCCTTTTCTGTTTGTGTTTGATCTAGTGTTTACCATGTATATAGTTACCAAATCTGACTTCATATAACATTGTGCCAAATAGCACTGTGATCTTTTTGTAATGAATTTTCCAGGTATTCTTTGTGCTTCTTGTATTTGGATGTCTAGGTCTCTAGCAAGGCTGGGTAAGTTTCCCTTGATTTTCCCCTGAATATGTTTTCCAAGCTTTTAGAATTATCTTCCTCCTCAGGAACACCAACTATTCTTAGGTTTGGTTGTTTAACATAATCCCAGACTTCTTAAAGGCCCTGTTCATATTTTTTTATTCTTTTTTCTTTGTCTTTTTTGGATTCGGTTAATTCAAAGACCTTGCCTTTGAGCTCTGAATTTATTTCTTCTACTTGTTCAATTCGATTGCTGAGGCTTTGCAGAGCATTTTGCACTTCTAAAAGTGCTTCCAGAGTGTCCTGAATTTGTTATTGTTTTTGGTTTACACTATCTATTTCCTTGAATATTTCTCCCTTCACTTCTTGTATCATTTTTTTGGATTTCCTTGCATTGGGCTTTGCCTTTCTCTGGTCCCTCCCTGATTAGCTTAATAACTAACCTCCTGGATTCTTTTTCAGGTAAATCAAGGATTTCTTCTTAGTTTTGGTCCATCGCCTGTGAATTAATGTGATTTTGGGGGGGGGCTGTTGAGGAGCCTTGTTTTGCCATATTACCAGGGTTGGTTTTCTGGTTCCTTCTCATTTCGGTAGGCTCTGGCAGAGGGGAGGCTCTGTCCCCAGAGGTCCAGGGCTGCATTGTTCAGATTCTTTTGTCTCACAGGGTGTTCTCTTGATGTAACACTCTCCCCTTTCTCCTATGGATGTGGCTTCCTGTGAGCTGATTAGCAGTGATTGTTATCTGTCTTTTGGGTCTAGCCACCCAGTGAGTCTACCCGGCTCTGGGCTGGCATTAGGGATTGTCTGGGGGATATCTTTAAATGTGATCAGTCTCTTCCAACAGTTCTTATTTCTTTGATTTTCCTGTTAGCCTGCTTTCTCTTTCATTTAATTTACCATTTATTATGTTTTACTATTCCCTTTGCTTATTTCAGATTTATCTTGTGTTTTTTTCCCGGAGTTTCTTAGTACAGAAACTTAAGTTACGGATTTAAGGGGTTTCCTCCTACTAAAAGAAGGATTTCATGCAATACACTTTCTTCTAAGCAGTGATTTCATTGTATCCCAAAAGTTTTGTAATATGGTCACTTTAGTTTTCATTCAGTTTAAAACACTCTTAAACTCTATTATAATTTCTTCATCAGAAGTGTCATTTTAACTTTGCAAATATTTGTGTCTTTCCTAAATATCTAGTTGTTACTTTATTTTTAATGTACTTCTGTTTGGCCAGAGAACATACTCCACCTGGAGTTCAGCTAAAAAAAAAGTTGTTGAGCCCTGTTTTATGGCCAAGTGCAGGGCGAGTCTTGGTAGATGTTCCCTGTGCACTTGAAGAGCATGTCTCTCCTACCCTGGGTGGAGTTAATCAGGTCAAGTTGGTTGGTAGTATTCTCTAAATTGACTATATCTTTGCTAACTTTCTATTTGTTTCATAAATTACTGAGGCTAGATGTTGACATGTTTAAGCATGTTTGTGGATTATTCCATTTCTTCCTTTAAGTTCCATTCACGTTTCTGTCCACGTTCTCTTCCCGTATGTTGAAGCACTGTAGCTGGTGCCTGCCCGCGGAGGATTACTACCCTGTCTTGAAGAACCTATGCTATTATTGCAGCTCCCTCTTTTCCCTGATAATATTTTTTTCTGAAGCCTACTTTTCTAATATTAATAAAGTGGCTCCATATTTCTTTTGATTAGTGCCTGGATGCCAGAGATGCTTCTGTTTTTGATTGTATGTGTTTTTGTATTAAAAGTTGGTTTCTTGTAGGTAGCAGATGACAAAATCTTTCGTTTTAATCTTCTCTTGCAATTTCTTTTTAAACTGGAAGGTTTTTATCCGTTGCTTTTAATGTAATTATCTGCATATCTGGATTTAAATCTATTATGTTGCTCTTTGTTTTATGTTTGTTCCATCTGTTTCTTTTTCCCCCTCTTTCTTCTTTTCCAGCCTTCTCTTATACTGGGAACTTTTAGGAATCAATTTTATCTCTAGAGTTGGCCCATTAGCTCTATTTGTTTTTTTTTTCTTTTTGTGTTTGATCTAGTGTTTACCATATATATGGTTACCAAATCTGCCTTCAAATAACATTGTGCCAGTTCACGTACAATTTAAAAGCCTCAACAATTTTATTTCTGCATATTCTCCTTCAAGTTATTATTGTCATCTATTTCTTCAACATATGTTATGACCCCACATTTCATTATTACTTTCACTTTAAATAGTAACTTGTTTAAATAAATTTAAAAATTAGAAAAAAGAGCTTTTTATTTACCCACATATTTATAATTTCTAGCACCTTTTTTTCTGTGCAGATTGAAGTTTCCATCTGGTGTCATTTTCTCTCTATCTGAAGGATTTCCTTCAGCAACTCTTACAGCGCGGGTCTGCTGGCAACGTATTCTCTCAGCTTTTGTTTGTCTGAAGAGTTTTATGTTGACTTTGTTTTTGAAGGATACTTTTGCTGCATATAGAATGCTAAATTGACAAGTTTTTTTCCCTTTTTCACACTTGAAAAATATAATTCTGTTGTTTTCTAGCTTGCATAAATTATGGCAAGAAGTTTGTGATTATTTTTATCTTTGCTCCATGTTACATTAAATGTTTTTCTCTAGCTGACTTCTAAATGTTCTCTGTATCCTGTGCCTTGGTAATGGTGCTGGTGGTCGTATTCATGATGGTGGTGGCACTGGTAATGATGGTGGCACTGGTAATGATGGTTGTGGTGATGTGAAGGGAATAATGGATAATGATGGTGATGATGGTGGTGGTTATGGTGATGGTGATGGTGATGGTGGTGCTGATGGTGATGATGGTGATTAGTGATGGTGATAATGATAATGGAAAATGGTGGTGGTGATGATGGTGGGGAGGATGGTGGCAGTGATGATGATAGTGATGGTGTGTGTTTATTCTCCTTTCATCTTAACAAGATGCTTAGATTTGTGAGGAACTTTTTCAAAGAAATATGAAAAAATTGCTGCCATTATTTCTTCAAATGTGTTTTCTGTCTTCTGCACTCCCATACCCTATGTTCTAGAATTGAAATTATCAGATGTCAGACCACTCGATATCTCACAAGCCACTGAAAAATGTTTATTTTGCATTTTTTTCTCTCTTTACTTCAAATAGAATATATTGCTGTGTCTTCTGGGTTACTGTAATTACACCTGTAACCCCAGAATTATGGGAGGCCGAGGCAGGCAGATCACTTGAGTCCAGGAGTTCCAGACTAACCTGGCCAACATGGTGAAATTGCATCTTTCCAAAAAAATACAAAAATTAACCAGGCATGGTGGTGCAAGCCTACAGTCACAGCTACTCAGGAGGCTGAAGTGAGGGGATTGCTTGAGGTGGGGAGTCAGTTGTAGTGAGCTGAGATGGTACCACTGCACTCCTGCACTCCAGCCTGGGTGACAGAGTGAGACTCTGTCTCAAAAATAAATAACCTTTAATAAAGTTAGTATTAATTCAGCCCCACTACTCAGACCCAGCTCCTTCTGGGCACAGTCCTAAATGCCACAGGTATTCAGTGAAGTCTCTCCACTCAGGCTGGAGGGAACTCCATGCTCTGTGTGAACTCTGTGTGTTGTTTAAACTCTCACCTCCCCGTCCCACACTTGTGCATACTAGTATTTAGCCGGACTCTGGGGGAATCGCATGCAATTTCTAGAATTCTTCCCCGGCGTAGCTGTCTCCTCTCTCTGACTCTGCCCTGCAAACTCTGGCTGCCCTGGCATTCCTGAACTCTGATCTCTTGTCAGCTCAACTTAGCAACATTTCTATGTTCTGTTTGGGCTCCTGGCTCCCGTGGGGCAGTCCCCAACTATCTCTAGGAAGAGTCCCAGATGACGGCAGGTCTCCCTTTGTCTGTATCTTTTCCCTCTGGGGTCATATGCCTGTCCTGCTCAATGCTTGGTATCTACAAAGAATCATTTCATTTCTTTGTGCTGACTTCCAGGTTATTTTCTTAATGGCGGGAGGGTGGTGCCATACCTTGCTATTCCCTCATGACTGGAAGTGGACAGGGGAGTGATATGGTTTTGCTCTGTGGCCCCACTCAGATCTCATTTCAAACTGTATTTCCCTGTGATTCCACGTGTGAAGGGAGGGACCTGGCGGGAGGTGATCAGTTCACTGCGGTGGTTTCCCCCATGCTGTTCTGGTGATAGTGAGTGAGTTCTTAGCAGATCTGGTTATCTGATAAGCGCCTGGCATTTCCCATGCTTGCACTCTCTCTTTCCTGCTGCCTTGTGAAGAAGGTGCCTGCTTCCCCTTTCCCTTCTGCCATGCTGGTAAGTTTGCTGAGGCCTCTCCAGCTGTGTGGAACTGAGTCAGTTAAACCTCTTTTGTTTTTAATTACCCAGTCTGAGGTAGTATCTTTACAGCAGTGTGAAATCTACTGATACAGGAAACTTTGCTCTTAATCATTGATCTTTTATTTGCCCTTTGATTACCTGCGTGGCTGTCACATTCTGAGTTCCTACTAGTGAGAGGTACCTGCCCTACGTGGACCAATTCATGCTGGTCAGGCGTGGGTGTGAGGGTCCCAGATTTTGTGCCTGCACCAGCCACTGTTCTGTTGAGATCGATTGGATTAAACCCTGGTGCTGGGCAGGCTGGCTCTTACAAAGTGTGTGGTTCAGGAAGAAGTTTACTATGTCACTTGTGATCATTAGAAAGCTGTCTGAGCCCACTGAACTACAGACAGCTGGACGCTGGAAATAAGGGGATTCCATCCTAGATGTGGGACCCCAACTGGACGGTGATTCCATCACCACGACGGGCTCGAAACGCCTCTGTGACTTCCTCTGCCTGTGAACTGCGCCATGGGGGGCATTCAAGGCACCCCTGGGCCGTACCCCTCCCCCTCCTCCACACTCCACTCAGAGAGTCTCTTATCCTAGAAATATTTAGCTCTCACAGAACCTGCTTAAATTCTACTCCTGCGAGGCCGATTTCAGAGGTTTTCTGCTCTGTAAATCCCTAATCCCTGCTCCTCAGTCAAGATGACCATATTCCTCTTTAATATCCTCAAAATGTTTTTGAATATCAGCTTTCATTTAGATTTTTGATTTTCAAACATTTACTAAGCCCCTACTACATGGCCCTAAGCATGCTAGGGGCGTTCATGTTTGATGGATCATTGACTCTGCACAAGAACTCCAAGGAGCAGGCTTGCCTCTAGGCATTTAGCCAATAAAGATAAAAGACTCAGAAGGCCAAGTGACTTGTCCCATTTAAATAGCTTTGATGCTTATCATCTTCTCCCTGATTTATGGTTCCTTGAATGCCTGTCTGTAAGGAGACAATCCTTAGTCTGTGTGACCTTGGGCAGCTTCCTTAAGTTCCTTGAACTTCAGTTTCTCCTGCAAAACAGCCAATTTTACACACACTGAGGTGTGTGACACGGTGGGAAGCGGCCCCAGTCAGCATGGTGGGAAGCACCTAGCACACAGCAGGTGCACACGGGCGTTCACTCCCTTCCTTCCCGGCCCTCCCCCGTTTTACTCTAAGCTCCTCGGGCACAGGGAGAATAAGATGATGTCTCCATTATTTCTTTTCCTGGCACACTGTAGAACTGGCCTGAAACGTAATAAGAACACAGACAAATCTGATGACATGAGTTGCCCAGACAACTCCATTTCAGAGAATCAGAAGGCAATGCCAGGGTCACTCAGGGTTCCCGGTGGCCCATGCTTCCTCCCCAGGACACAGAGGTTTAAGAGCTGTCGCTGCCACGGAAAATGACCTTTACTGGGGCCAGACCTTTCTCTAAGTGCCCCAGAAATATTGTCTTATATAAGCGATCTGAGGAACATAAGCGGTTGATTATGGCATTGCCATTTTAGGAAGGAATCAATGGCAGGTCAGAGTCTAAGTGACTTTTTCAAGGTCACAGAGCCATTGAGCCTCAAAGCCAAGTCCCCGTAACCTTGTTCTTCCATGCCTGAGATCCTCCCCTGGAGGAGCTGGCTGTCTGCCATCCCTGTGGGCAGGAGGATGTTTTCTGGAGCACACGGCATTCCACCCAGCTCCAGCTCCACACCCAGAGACGGAGGGGCTGCTCCGACGGGGGGGGCGGGTCACCTTTATTGCATTCTCCCCAGGTGCCATTTTAATTTTTGCAACAACCACCTGAAGTAGGTAGGTATGATTCATACAGGACCCACTTTTCAGATGAGGAGACAGGTTCATGGTAGTTAGGAACTTGCTTAAAGTCACACAGCCAGAGCAGACTCAGGTCTGGGTGACCCCCAGCCTGGGGCGCAGTGCAGAGCAGTGGTTGAGCTTCCAGACTCTGGAGCTGGGGTTCCAACCCTGGCACCGCTATTTCCAGCCATGTGACCTTGAGCAGGTCATCACACTTTCCCATGCTCTGTCTCTCCATCAGTAAAATGCAGCTGCCGGGATTCCTGCTCACGAGGTTCCTGTGAAACTTAGCCCTACAATGCAGGCAGTTCTCAGTGACGAGCACACAGAAGCCTCTCGGGAGCCAGGGCCTGCTGTGAGGTCCCTGAGAGTGAGAGGGCAGAGCAAAATCGTTTACCTCTGAGCTCAGCTGCCTGCGCTCCAGTAGCTACTCTTGAGCCCTTTCCACCTGGTAGAAAATGGAGTCCCCCTGAAAGCATGGTCGTCTGATGATGACTTGAACTCATGCAAAGCTGCAGGGTAGGGCTCTGAAGGGCATGCTGATTGGCTGCCCCTTTCTCTTGCTCTGTCTCTGCCGGGGCTACTGTAAGCGACTGCCCATCAGAATGCAGGGCTCAGCAGTCACAAGGGAGACCTCTGGGCCCTGCAGCAGGCCCCTGCCTGGCTGGCACCTCATCACCACACAGCATGTTAAGCCGTTGACACGCAAGCCATGCTTTGGAGTGAGGGTCTCCACTGGCCTTCAGGGCAGGGCAGTCCTCCTGTGTGAGGGAGTGTCTGGCACACCACAGGAACACAGTGTGTCCCTGTCTATTGCTATGTGACAAATGACCACAGATTCAGCAGCTTAAAGTGACACCCGCCCATTTTAACAGTTTCTGGGGCTCAGGAAAGAGTCCATGTGCAGCCTCATGGGGGCCTCTGCTCAGGGTCCCCAAGGCTGCAACCACACTATTGGCTGGATGGTGTTCTCATTCAGAGACTGGACTGGGGAAGGAGGCACTTGTAGGCTTGTTCAGGATGTGGGCAGAATTTATTCCTGCACAGTTTTTCCTAAAACTCAGCTGCAATTTTAGAAGCTACACATAGCTCCTTGCTGTGTGAGCTATTCCACAAGGCTGCCCACCTCATCCAGCCCAGGAGGGGTGGGCAAGCGGAGTGTCATAGAGGGTAACATGAGCGCAGGCTGCCATCACCTTTGCTGCATGGTATGGGAGAAGCAAATCTCCATTTCTGCCCCACATTGCAGGAGAGGGCAGCGTGCGTGGGGGAGCACTGTGAGGTAGGGATCACAGGGCCTCCTCGGAGCCTGCTCCCCAACTGCTGGCAGTGCCCCAGCCCCTGGAACACCTGGGAGATGCCCTCAGTTGAGAGCTACTTTCCCCCAAGCCTGTCTAAGGCTCCTCTTTCCTCTATTTCATCACTACCAGGAGTCTGTCTACAAGCCTCCTCAACTGGAATGGTCTCTCTTCCTGGGGCACCTGTGGCAGGCATTGCAGGCCTCTCCTTTGACACGGCTGTGGAAGCAAAATCAAGTATTTTGGCCCCAGCACTAGAGGGGAGGTGAGGTCTGCGTGAGGAAGGACTGAGCCGACGTGCACAGAACCCCATGTGACCAGTCCAGTGCTGGGGTGCTGGGAGGCTGCTGTTATTGGGGGGTAGCCGTATCTTCATCTTGCTGAAGCATTGCCTCCTTAAGGGAAGAGGTCTTCTCATCTTGGGGAAATCACTTAACCAACTGTGATAATAATTGCTAACATTTATCCAGCATTCCTTATGTGCCAGGTACTGTAAGATGCGCTTTGCATACATAATTGTGTTTTAATCCTCACAACAATGACTAAGAGATTTTAATACATTTCCAGGAGATGGCAAGCAGAGGGGTGTAAGCTGACCTAGAAAGTCGGAAGAAGCTGTAGCCGGACTCCTGGCAGCAGCTGCAGCAAGGATTCCACCCACGGGATACTGGGGAGGCTGAGGCCACCGAGGAAGGCAGCGGGGCAGCCGGGGGTGAGGAGCCCGGAGGAAAGGGAGCTCTTTGCTGAGTTTCACCCAACATGACCCTACCAGGGAGCCCTGGCCTCCTATAAAACATGGCATCCTGTTGCAGGCAGAGGTGTCAGCCTGCGGGAACAGTCCTGGTGCCAGCCTGCGGGAGCAGTACTGGTGCCTTGTCACTGGGGTCATGGGATCAGCTCCTTGGGGAAGGCCAAAGCTGGATCAGACCCCAGAATGAAACTCTCTAATTTGGAATTAGGAGGCCATGCCCTCCTCCCTCCCTCTACAGAGAATCTTGCAGCAGCCCCATTTCTTCCCAGCCCCCAACAAAGCCCAAAGGCAGAGTTATTCCCTGGGCCGGGCTGAGCCAAAGGGCAAGTCTCCCTCCTGAGCTGCAGAGGAAGCACCCCACACCCGCATCTTCAGATTCGTTCTGTGAATAGACAGCCACAACCACCAGGCACGCGTGTAGGGAAAGCCAGCAGTGTGGAAGAGAGAAATGAAGATGAGCACACCGAAGAAAGCTAAAACCAGAGGAAACAGAGCAAATTAGGTGAGAAGCGCTCCAAAAATACTCCGATTAGCACACTCACATATTTAGGACGCTATTATATCTGTAAAGTAAAGACCGGCGGGCTTTGAAACGGGAACACAGGCAGCCAGAATCAGCACTTAGATTCAGAAAGATGACTGCAGCCCCGATAAAACGCCAGGCGGAGGAGAAATAGTCTGCGGAATCTCCACGGCACAGAGCAAAAAGACAAACGGATTGAACTTAGAAGCAAAGAGATAAGGGACATGGGAGGCAGACTCCAGGAGGCCGACATCAGGAACCAAACAGAGGGAAGGGGTGGGAATGATCCAGTAAATAATGCAAGAGCACTTCTGAGCACTCAAGCTAAACAGGGACCTCAAAACTGAAAGGGCCTCCTACAAGCTCCAAGCAGGAAGAATAAAGGAAGGATTCCCAGGAAGCCTCATTATCATAAAATTGCATAACACCTAAGATTAAAAACACCACCACCACCAAAAGTCCCAAAAACCTTCAGAGAAAGAAAAACCATCATCTGCAAGACATACAAAATCAACTGACATCTCCCCTCTTATCTGCACTTGCTAGAAAGAAACATGTACCTAGGCTTCTGGCATTCAGGTGGAATTCTATTCACAGCCAACTAGTAGTCATGTGTGAGGGCGGAATGAAGCCATCTTCACACTTTCAAAGTCAATTTTTCATTTGGCTGCTCTTTTTTTTGAGACAGAGTTTCGTTCTTGTTACCCAGGCTGGAGTGCAATGGCGTGATCTTGGCTCACCGCAACCTCCGCCTCCTGGGTTCAGGCAATTCTCCTGCCTCAGCCTCCAGAGTACCTGGGAATATAGGAGCATTTTTGTATTTTTAGTAGAGACGGGGTATCACTATATCGGCCAGGCTGGTCTTGAACTCCTGACCTCATGATCAACATGCCTTGGTCTCCCAAAGTGCTGGGATTACAGGCTTGAGCCACCGTGCCCCGCCCCATTCAAGTTTCTTTCTTTCTTTTTTTTTTTGAGACGGAGTTTCGCTCTTGTTACCCAGGCTGGAGTGCAATGGCACGATCTCAGCTCACCGCAACCTCCGCCTCCTGGGTTCAGGCAATTCTCCTGCCTCAGCCTCCTGAGTAGCTGGAACTACAGGCGTGCACCACCATGCCCAGCTAATTTTTGTATTTTTAGTATCGATGGGGTTTCACCATGTCGACCAGGATGGTCTCGATCTCTTGACCTCATGATCCACCCACCTTGGCCTCCCAAAGTGCTGGGATTACAGGCTTGAGCCACCGCACCTGGCCTCATTTGGCTACTCTTAAAAAGTGACTTGAGTCTGGGCACAGTGGCTCGCGCCTGTAATCCCAGCACTTTGGGAGGCTGAGGCAGGTGGATCATGAGGTCAAGAGATCGAGACCATCCTGGCCAACATGGTGAAACACTGTCTCTACTAAAAATACCAAAATTAGCTGGGCCTGGTGGCGTGTGTGTGCCTGTAATCCCAGCTACTCAGGAGGCTGAGGCAGGAGAATTGCTTGAACCCAGGAGGCGGAGGTTGCAGTGAGCTGAGATTATGCCATTGCACTCCAGCCTGGCACCTGGCGACAGAGTGAGACTCTGTCTCAAAAAAAAAAAAAAAAAAAAGAAAGGAGATGAAATCGTCCAGAAGAAGAGGGCAGGCAACTGACCAGCAGGGAGTGAAAGGAGAGGCCAGTTCCTACTGGGACTGGAGACTGGAGGCCCCAGGAGAGGACGACATGGTGCCGTGCACTGGTGTGATGGAGAGTTTGAAGGGAGAGCTCAGGCCCTGATAGAGGCAAGAAGTACAAGACAAAACAGAAGCGATTATGAGTCCAGGAAAACCACAGTGAACGAGCGTAAGTGAAGGTCATCGCCCCAAAGCAGGCAGGCGACCGTGCGGTGCAGTGACAGGGTCCTTGGTGACGAGTGTCTCCTGGAGGGGCTCAGGAGGAGTGGACGTGCACTCACGGGTGGAGAGCTGGCCCTCTTCCTCCCGGTAGTGTTTATTTGGTCACGACAACAGATATCTGGTTCTTTGGTTCTCAGCGCTGAAGCACAATCAGTCCACAGAGCATAGGAAGCTTTGTCTGGGCCGCAGAGCAGAATGCCGACGTTACGAACCTTGATGATGTGAAAGTGAGACAAGGAAGCTGTGAATGTGAGATGAGAAACAGCAGGAAAGAGGATCTTTAATAAGTGAGGAGCCAGGAGAAGCTGCTGCAAGTGGAGGGGCAAGAAAGAAGGGGGTGTAAGGGATTTACACTTCCACAGCCAGCAAGGGAGAGTGTCGAGCACACTCGTAGGAGAATCCAACATCAGGAGGGAGGAGAGGAACAAGAGGAAATAGTGCACTGAATCAATCCTCTTGCTTTTATTTCATTAATTATTTAATACCTTAATTATTTGTTAATTTCAGTAAAGACAGTGATATTATTTAAAGTTAACCAGTAAGAAATCGGCATTTTTATCTTCTAATTAAGGATGTAGGTCACCAAAGAAACAAAAGCATAAACCGTCAGGAGCTATGTCCTCTAGAAGTAGGATTGGGGGTCAGAAAGTTTTGGGGTGGGGACCAGACTGATGCTTTCAATTGTTTTAATTACACGCTACAGTCATTCCTTGGTCTCTGGAAGGAGTGGTCCCAGGACCCTCCACAGATTCCAAAATGCACAGATTCTCAGGGTCCTTAGGCAGCATGTGCAGTATTTGTATAGAACCTTGGCACAGCTTTCTGTATGTTTTAAATCATCTCTAGATTATATATAATACCTAATACAATATAAACGCTATAGAGTTCTTATACTGTATTGTTTTTATTTGTATTTTTATACAATAAAAAAACATTATGCAAATAATAAAATACACATCATTTGTATATTTTATTATTTTAAAATAATTTTTAATGAAACTACATTATTTGTATAATTTATTATTCTAAACATAATCATTTATAATATTATTTCTAAACTATTTGAAAATAAAAGAATAATACTTTTGTTTTCAAATATAATCTGCTGTTGGCTGAACCTGTGATGTGGAACCCACAGAAATAGAGGGTGGACTGGATTTAATTAATTCAAAAAGACCTACTGAAGTGAGCTCATAATAACAAAAGGGTCACTTCACAGCTAGAACACCCCGTGTCACTCAGCACCAGTCAACTGCTAAAACAACCACCCCCGAGTCTCAGATGCCGAGCACGAGAAACGTTTATTCTGTGCCCACTTTACTGTCCAGGGCAAATGGGGGTGGAGGTGGGGATGGAGAACAGGGGTCTTCAGGACCACAGCTCCCTCTCTACTATGGCTCTGCTCTTTTCTAGTGCCCTGGAGTCCTCTCTGGAGCTCCCACAGCAGGTGATGGAGTAGAGAAAGAACATAGAAGATGATGGGTAATTGTGTAAGGGCCATGCCTGGAAGTGGGGCACAGCACTGCATTTGCCTGTCATGAGACACAGGTGTGTGGCCACCAAGCTGCAAGGGAGGCTGGGAACTGTGGCCCAGGTTTGTATGCAGCAATAAGGGGCCACAGGCAGGCAAGTGTCTGGTCATTCTCTGCCTCCACAGCAGCTCTGTGTCCGATCCCCGGGCCCCTCCAGAGGTGACCTCTCTCTTGAGTTATGAGATGATCACAGATGCACTCTCTCTCTCAAGCTGTGAATTTATCATTCCCTTTCTTTATTTTACACACTCATATAAAATGCATGGAATACTATTCAGCACGTCTTGTGTTTGAGCTCCATAGATGTGGCAGCATGTGGTGTCAGATCCTAAGGATTCTGTGGAGAGTTGCTTTCTTATTCGACATTATAAGATTCAACCCTGATGTTGTGTGTCATGGAGCCTCATGCAATTCACTAAGAACAGTATTCCCTTCCCTCCAGGAACATTTCAGAATGGACTCACGTTTTCTCCTGTTGATGAACATTGGCTTCCCATTGCTAAACCATCTTGCCACCTTGGATGTGACAAATTTAACATACACGCCACTGGCTACAACGTTGTTGATGTAAATATGACACTTACAACTCCTGCAGCCACCTTGCGACCGTGAGGGAACAAACCCAAGGAGCCAAGAATCAGGAGGTGGCCATTTGGAAAGGTTCGAAAACCTGAGCTGTCAGTCACACGTCTGAAGATGGACTCCGTTCACTCCAGGACGACTCGTGAGCTGTCGGTGACACATCTGAAGATGGACTCCGTTCACTCCAGGACAATTCGTGAGCTGTCGGTCACACATCTGAAGACGGACTCCGTTCACTCCAGGACGATTTGTGAGCTGTCAGTCACATGTCTGAAGTATCGACTTCTTTCACTCCAGGACGATTCCGTTTCCTAACGGATGAGATGAAACCCATGCTTCCGCCATTGTGAAATGCGTCCTTTGTTACCTGCAATGGACATACATATTCTGAAGCCTTTATCTTTTATACATGCTGTAAGCTGTGTTTGCCACTGTGGAAAGTTGAGTATGTAAGGAAAAGGAATGGAGAACGGAATGTGCTGGGGAGCACCGGCTGGCACAGTGGGCAGTGCAGGTCAACTGCTGGACCAAACACAGACAAAAACGGATGTGAGGCTAATCTCAGTGGCTGCATGCATTTACATTTATCTCTCACTGACATGCAGAGCTCCTCTGTTCAGTGGGTGACATCTCACATGGCAGGCCCAGGCTCCCTCCCTCTTGTAGCTCCTCCCTGCCCCAGGTCTTCCCAGCCCTCTTCATTCACAGAGAACAGGTAATAGAGACTGATGCCTCCCACTGTGGGTGTGATGGGCCAGAACTGGAAGAGGCACACACCAGCCTTCACCCCCTCATAGTTGACGGGCAAAGACAGTTGCATGGCCATTGTTAGAGAAAACAGCTGTTCATTGGTGCTTCTCAGAGGACGGTGAGGAAGACTTTATTCAGACCTATTGTGATAGGTACAGGGACCATGGCAATAGGATTCTGCAGTGGGAGAGAGACAGCTCAACTCTGAACACAGCCAGGCAAGTAGGGATTACAGCCAAGGAGTAGGGATGGAAAATGACCAGGAGGTAGCATCAGCGGTCAGGGGATTAGGGTTTTAGCTAAATCCTCCTAACAGGATGCTTGCTGAAGGCAGGCCAGGGGACCAAGCTTTCCCTGGGTGGGGGTGGGGGGATGAGGAGCCTGATCAAATATTAAGGAAGATCACATACCAAGGATGAGGGGTTCTTGTTAAATGGACTTAGCAAGGTTCCTGGTAAAAATGCATTTTACAAGGAAGGGCACAGATGGGTCCAGGAGAAGTTTCAGGAGCCTCCCCTCAGGGTGCAGCCACAGCCCCTCCCCTGGGAGTTATCCTCACCCCGACTTCACAGGGGTAGGGACTAAGGCCCAAAAGGCAGGGCAAGCTCCCTCAAGTTACAGGGCAAATTGCTGCCACCTTGAAAGCTCACTCTCCTGCCCTGCCCTGGAGCCTGCAGTGTAGACGAGGGAGGGACAGGTGAATCAATGATTCAGGGTTGGCTTAAAAAGAAGCCAAAGCCTGCACCTTTCCTGGTTCATATTTTTAAATATATAAATATGTTTACATTTACCTCTCACCGAAGCATTCTCAGGCGCTACATAGAGTGGTGGGGGTAATTCTCCCGTGTAGAAGTGCCCGTAGTGCAGTGTGCTGGGTTGAATCGTGTTCCCCGACATTCCTAGGTTGAAATCCTCGCCCCCGTTCCTCACCCCAGTGACTGTTTGGAGACAGGGCTTTCCAGAACGTGATTAGAGGTACAATGAGGTCATTATATGACTGGTGTCCTTACAGAAGAGGAGGAGATTTGAACGCAGACACGAACCACACGAAGACCCAGGGAGAAGATGGCATCTATATACCAAGGAGAGAGGCCTCGGGAGGACCCAGCTCTGCCGACAGCCTGAGGACTGACTTCCAGCCTCCGGAGTGGAGAGGAGATGATTCCCGCTGTCTAAGCCGCCCAGCCTGGCAATGGCAGCCCCAGCAGGTGAACGCATGCAGCTTGGGGAATGACCAGATCCCAGAAATCTCCAGGGTTGGGGAAGTGGACAAGGCTGAACGCTGGAGAAGGGAGTGGGCTGGCCAGTGCACTTCAGTGAACGTGTGCTCCCATCCTGCCTGTTGCCTTTGGGGTTTTATCTTGAAAATGAAATGTAAAATACGTAGGAGGTTTAATAATCGAAAATTTCTGCCTTGTGGCTTTTCCTGAGGGCAAGAAAACAATGGAGCTAAAATTAGAAGAGAACATGTTTGTACGGCTGGGGAGACATTGTGAAGACAGATATTAAACTCAGAATTTCCAAAGGCTGGCCAGGTTGGACATGGAGACGGCCTCATTGCCAGCATCTGTTGAGTGCGCCAGCGTGGCCCTGCCACTATTCCACTATGGAAAGCGTCGCTCCCCCCCAGGCTCATGTCCACCTAGGACATGCTACACGTAGGACCCACCAAGATGCACAGAGGACCTGTGGATGTGAACGTGTTAAAATTCAAACCTCACGGCTCAAACCATGAGCACAACGAAAGTCAAACAAGAACTGGGGAAATATTTCACAGTGTATGTTTGGACACACGGCTGATGAGCTGGAGACATGAATGCAGTATCATAAATAAACCATAAAAATTCTGCCAAGCGCAGGCTGTCCCAAGGTATGGGCAGGAACGTGTCTACAAAGCCGTGCAAATGGTCAGGGCACAAATGGAAAGCGCTTCGCTTCATTCATGAAGGCACAGCTGTAAATCCGAGCAAGGAGGCCAATGCCTCCACCGGGCAGCCACCTCCCGGCGCAAAAACACGCCGCTGCCTGTGTTGGGCGCTGGACCACCTGACGGCCCACCCGTGGTGGGGGCGGGCATTACATCAGCATTCCCGAAGGGGACACGGGACGATGGGTGGCAACCCTGCTGAGAAGCGTTCTGCTTCATCCCACGGTGACTTTGAGGAGCCTGTCCTGAAGGAGTAGCCACGGCTTCGTAGGATAATGTGCATTCAACAGCATGTGTGACACTGCTGTCCCTCCCGCCTTCATTTACTCAGGAAGGACAGAAACAGCCCCAGCTGTGTGCCGAGAACACAGAGGTAAAGTGATGGGCAAATGCCAGACAGCTCTGTCCTGCAGGGCCCGGGCCTGCGGGAGCCAATGGGCACTAAAACAGTCACCCCCCAGGTGAGTACCGGACCGTGGAGAGGACGTCTGGGGGGCAGTGGGAGCCAGGGAAGGGCCCCTGGAGTGAGCCGTGCCAATCAGCAGAGTGGGCTGCACATGTCTGTGAGCCTGCCCGTTGCCCTGGGGGCCTGTGAAGGGAGGTCACAGGTGTGGACAGGGAGACCTGGAAAGCACGTCTCACGCCCGGGACAGCAGTCTTCATGGTGTGAGCCCTGGGAGGCCCTGGCGGAGGTAGGGTTGCATCACCTCTGGGTGGAGATGGGCTGCAGAGGGCCCGGTGGAAGCAGGAGTCGGGAGCCTGTGCTGTTGGGAGGCAGGAGGTGAGGACAGCCCGGACCCAGGGAGCGGTGGACACCCAGAGCATGAGCAAGGCAGCTGGCGGCAGAGCTTGGGAATTTGGTGAGGAGTGTATCCGTTAATTGGAAAAGGCCCGAGGTCCTGCCAATGCAGGGAGATGAGATAAACGGCTGGGCGTGTATGCACAGGAAGAAGGGCCTGTTTCTGATCCGGGTGAGAGGAGAGGGAGGCCAGGAAGCAGGCGGGAGGGAGAGGAGCGCAGCCGCCGTGAGGGCGTCCGTCTTCCCGCCGTGGGATTGTCGGTGATTGCTTCCCATCCCTTGTTTGTTTCTTCAGTATTCTGCATTGAACAAATATTGACTTGGCAATTTTACAAAGTGTTTTATGAAAAAGATAAAAGCAGCTCACACAGGCCTCTTCTTCCTACTTTTCCAGGCCTGGCTGTCTGGGCCTCCCCGAGGGTGGGCAGATTTCATTCCACCCCAGTAGGGCAGAGCTCAAGGAGCCACTGACCTGACCATCTGCCCGGCAGCTGGGGGTGCTCCTGTGCCCAGGCTGTGCTGCGCACGGGGACCCTGGAGGCAGAGATGCAGGCCCACCCCAGCACCCTGGGGAGTGAGAACTGTGTGTGCTGCCTCACATCCTGCAAATGACCCAGGGACAAATGTGTCAGGGAGTGTGTCCTGTGCCCAGGGCCAGGGAGTGCCTGCATATATGCGTGCACACACACACACTCACACTGGCATGCAGGGCCAGGCATGCATGCACAGATTTGCGTGCACACACACACACTCACACATCAGAGTGTTTTACACATACTCACACTTAGTCACTCAGGCTGCTAGACCAAGCACATGTGAGCACACATATGCTCATGCAGAACCTAACACAGCCTCACACACAAAGCCCTACACACATGGCACACACTCATGCAGTCTTGCACACACCCATGCACACACAGAGCTGTACACACATAGACACTGTCACACATTTACAATGCACACACGTAGATTTACACAACCAGCTGTATGTCCACACTCTCCCACAGCCACACACATACAAACACACACACACACACACACACACACACACTGGGGCGTGCAGAGGCAGAGGTGGGCACCCCCCCCCCGGCTTTGGAATGGGGAGACCTGAGGAAGTAGGAGGTGCAAGCCGGGTCCATTCAGCAGACAGCTCAGGTGCGGGTGGCCAGGAGCCTCTGCCTCTAGGGGAGTTCCCACATGTCACAGGGGCTTCCAGCACCTGCTTCTCAGGGGACTGTGGCAATCAGGTGCCACACCAGTGCCCGTGGCATGAAGCAGTCAGAGCTGGAGGGTACTTGGCCCCTCCTGCAGAACCCAGGGGAGTAGGAGTGCTCTCCAGATGAGCAGATGCTAGACCTGAACAGTGAGGGGCTGGGGAGATGTCCTGGGAAAGGGTGGCGGGAGGGAAGGCATCGTCTGGAGGCTTGTCCTGCACAGGGAAGGAGCGGGCAGCAGAGACACCTGAGCAGGGCCAAGGCCAAGGGACTTTGGCTCCTGCCATAGAAGGTGGAGTGGGGCCGGCAGTGGAGTCCAGACGTGGCATCTCTTCAGCAGGATTCGGCCTTGGGCTGGCAGAGCCTGCACCCGGCCTCTGGGAAACTGAGTCTCCCGGGAAAGACAGACAAGTCCCCATTCCTTACTCACCAGCTGTGTGAGCTTGGGCAAGTGCCCTAACCTCTCTGTGTCTCACTTCCTCATCAGTAAAATGGGGATAAAAATTATCCCCAAGTCAGAGGGTGGCTGAGGCTGAAGTTAATGAACATTTGCCATATGCTCAGAACAGCACTGGGGTTTGCAAACCTCACCTTGAGGATGGTGTTGGGGGCCTGAGGGAGGGGAGGAAGGCCGAGCACTGAGGGGTGGCCACAGTGGCCCTGGATGAGGGGAAGCCACCAGGGCCCTGGAGTGTAGTAGAGAGGCCAAGTGTGAGGCTTTCCATAACACAGGCTGGGAATGGAGCTCAAGGCGGGCAGAGGCAGGAAGAGTAGGTGGGCCTGGAGGAGGCTGCATGCAGTACAGGAGGGTGAGGGTGATGGGCAGGAGGCAGGAGGCAGGAGGACAGGAGGAGAACAGAGTGGGGCAGAGGACAGGTCCTGGGGACACAGTGCTGTGTGCCAATGAGGGGGGAGTGGGGCAGAGGAGGGTTTGTGCACAGCAAGCTGAGACATGCTCGTGTCCAAGAAGCCCAGGGCACGGCACCCAGGGGATCCGGGTCCCCACAGCCTGGAGCTGGTGCAGGTGTTAGGCCTGTGAAGAGACTCCTGGGATGGCAACCCAGGCCACCACTGCCCTCGCCAAGGGGACTCGGGGTGGAGAGGAGCCCAGAGTGGGAGGAGGACGGGCTGAGCTGCCCTGGCTTCCTGGTTCCTGGTGCTCCTGGGTGCCTGCAGTGACCTGGCTCTGCCTCCCCCCAAGGCTGGAGCTGCCACACGCAAGACAGGAGGGCAGCATGTGCGGCCTGTGGGCAACTCTGCCTCTGTGAAAGGACACCTGGCAGTGTGTGGCAGGTCCAAGGTGTGAGCCCCAAGCTGGGCGGGGCTGCTGGCCGGGTCCCCTCGGGAGGGTGGGCCAGGGGCTGGGGACCGCCGGCTTTCTCCTGAATGCATCACGGGTGATGATGTTTATTGCACTGAGCAGTGTTTCTGTTCTGAAGTGAACACTCCAATTTTTAAAAAGCACGGCTGGCATCTGGGCCTGGAGCAGAGACGTTTTCTCTGGGAAGAGGAGCAAATGTTATTGGCTGCATGGTTCAGATGGAAGTTTCTGGAAATTTGACATTACACAGAGATTTTTAAATTGCCACTCTAGACAGGAAAGTGAGGTAGAGGGACAGAAAGAGTGTCTGGGAGGCTGCAGGGCTCCATGGGGGACAGAAGCCATCACCCATGAGAGCCATGGCCCCCTCTGCTGTGAGCACTTTCCTTGGTGGCCGGCACGGAGAAGGGGGCCTCTGATGGAGCAAGCTTTGAGTTTTCCTAGAAGGCGTCATGGGAAGCCAGGAGGCAGGAGGCGATGACCAGATCGTGTCATGGGGGAGAGTGTGATCCGAAAGCAAACCGGGAGGCTGCTGGACCTGGAGGCAGTGTGGGGGACAAGACCTGATGCCTTGAGAGGGGTGGAGCCTGTAGACTGGGAGGCCTTGTGAGGTTTCAGAGCTGGTGAGGATGCCTGGAATTGTGGAGGCAGGGAGCAAAGACCGTCCTGGTTAAATACTACGGTGCACTCAACAATGGCTGGTGGGGGGTGACCCAGGGGGCAGGCTGAGGACAGGAGGTGGGGGTTTGAAGATCCCACTGATGTCTTTACCCTGAGCTGTGGTAGGGATAGTGGGGGAAGGTCTGGGGGACAGGTGCCGTGGGCAAGGAGACAGCACAGCATGATGATGAGGGCCCTGAGGAGAAAGAGGTGGGTTCTCAGGGATCCCCCATGGGGCAGTGATAGGAGGCTTGCAGCTCTGGGGCTGAGCGCTTCTCTGTGGGCCTGGCCTTGTCACAGGCATCAAGGATGAGGCAGATGAGTGCAAGCTGGGCATCTCCTGATTTTGTGCAGACCCTCCTCTGCTGCTGGCACCTCCCTCAGCTTGGCACACAGCCAAGGTCCCCAGGACCCTGCCTTCTGCCCCACTCTGTTCTCCTCCTGCCCTCCTGCCTCCTGCCTCAAGGATGAGGATTTTAGCAGGCTAGCCACTGGTCTTGCAGGGGACGTGGGTTGTGCTGATGGAAATCTGGGACTTGGGATGCCACCCCCAGGAGCAAGGGCAAGAAAGATGCTTTACAGGAGGGTGATGCTAGCAGCCTTCTGTTAAAGGAATATGGCTGGAGGGTGGGTGAGAGGATGGGCCGGCATAGGGAGAATGGCATCATGATGGGGGTGGGGGCTGCCAAGGGCTGTGACCAGAAGGACAGGCAGGGTTGGCTCCAGGGGATGAATCCTTGGCTGACCCATTGACTGCAATCCCCAAGAGGCCGTGTGCAGGAGTTCAGGAGAGGATAAATCCATGAAGGAGGTAAATTCGCTTAATGATAGGTACAGACAATATTTAACAGCAAGCAAGACAATAAAACATGCAATTAGCAGATGTGCAGCACTGGCTGCCGGAGATTCCAATGAAAGGCACTAAAACACTATGAAGATGAGGAGTCAGCCTGCAAGGGAGCTAGCTAGAGGCCTGACAGCTTCTGCAGGTGGGAGGGAAAGAGCTGGTGCGAGCCCCGCCTCTGGAGTTAGACAGAGGGTGTGAATCCCCTCTCCAGCCTGCGTCCATGGCCATGCGACTCAGTGGGTTTGCTTCCTTCATCCATAAAATGACTCTATTAGTGGTGCCTGCCTCAAAGGGTAGTTACGAGGATTAAATAAGAATAGTAAGCGTTCAGCACATGGCCTGACCCAGGGCTCATCAGTGCAGTTGTCATTACTAGTACCACGATCACTGTCATTCCCGTCCTTATCATCATCACCAGTACCATCATCATCATCATCACCATCACAGCTGTCAGCATCAACACTGTTACTGTCATCAGCATCATCACCGTCCCCATCATCACCATTCCCACCATCATAACCATCACTGTCACCATGAATGCCATTACCACGATCATCATTCTTATCACCACCAACACCACTACCACTACATATAATCACCATCACCATCATCATGAATGCCATTACTATCACTGTCATTAGCACTGCCATCACCATCAAAACCATTTCTATCATCATCGCCACCACTGTCACCATGAATGCTGTTACTGTAGTCATCATTACCATCACCATCACCATCACTGTCACCACAACGCATTACTATCATCACCATCACCATCACCATTATCATCATTCTCACCATCACCATCACCGTCACTATCACCACAATGCATTACTATCATCACCATCATCATCACCATTATCATCATTCTCACCATCACCATCACCGTCACCACAATGCATTACTATCATCACCATCACCATCACCATCACCATCACCATCACTATCACTGTCACCACAACGCATTACTGTCATCACCATCACCATCACCATCACTATCACCATTATCATTCTCACCATCACCATCACTATCACCATCACCATTATCATCATTCTCACCATCACCATCACCATCACTATCACCATCACCATTATCATCATTCTCACCATCACCATCACCATCACTATCACTATCACCATTATCATTCTCACCATCACCATCACCATCACCATCACCACAACACATTACTATCATCACCATCACCATTATCATCATTCTCACCATCACCATCACCATCACCACAATGCATTACTATCATCACCATCATCATCACCATCACCATTATCATCACCATCACCATCACCATCCTTATCACCACAACGCATTACTATCATCACCATCACCATCACCATTATCATCATTCTCACCATCACCATCACCATCACCATCACTATCACCACAACACATTACTATCATCACCATCACCATCACCATCACTATCACCACAACACATTATTATCATCACCATCACCATCACTATCACCACAACGCATTACTGTAATCACCATCATCATCACCATCACCATTATCATCATTCTCATCATCACCATCACTGTCACCACAACGCATTACTGTCATCACCATCATCATCACCATCACCATCACTGTCACTATCACCACAACGCATTACTTTCATCACCATCATCATCACCATCACCATCACCGTCACTATCACCACAACGCATTACTGTCATCACCATCATCATCACCATCACCATCACTGTCACTATCACCACAACGCATTACTGTCATCACCATCATCATCACCATCACCATCACCGTCACTATCACCACAACGCATTACTGTCATCACCATCATCACCATCACCATCACTGTCACCACAACGCATTACTGTCATCATCATCATCATCACCATCACCATCACCGTCACTATCACCACAACGCATTACTGTCATCACCATCATCACCATCACCATCACTGTCACCACAACGCATTACTGTCATCATCATCATCATCACCATCACCATCACCGTCACTATCACCACAACGCATTACTGTCATCACCATCATCATCACCATCACCATCACCGTCACTATCACCACAACGCATTACTGTCATCACCATCATCACCATCACCATCACTGTCACCACAACGCATTACTGTCATCATCATCATCATCATCACCATCACCATCACCGTCACTATCACCACAACGCATTACTGTCATCACCATCATCACCATCACCATCACTGTCACCACAACGCATTACTGTCATCACCATCATCACCATCACCATCACCATCACCGTCACTATCACCACAACGCATTACTGTCATCACCATCATCACCATCACCATCACTGTCACCACAACGCATTACTGTCATCATCATCATCATCATCACCATCACCATCACCGTCACTATCATCACAACGCATTACTGTCATCACCATCACCATCACCATTATCATCATTCTCACCATCGCCATCACTATCACAATGCATTACTGTCATCACCATCATCATCACCATCACCATCACTATCACCACAACGCCTTACTGTCATCACCATCATCATCACCGTCACTATCACAATGCATTACTGTCATCACCATCACCATCACCATCACTGTCACCACAATGCATTACTGTCATCACATCACCATCACCATCACTGTCACCACAACGCATTACTGTCATCACCATCATCATCACCATCACCATCACCATCACTATCACCACAATGCATTACTATCAGCACCATCACCATCACCGTCACTATCACCACAACGCATTACTATCATCACCATCACCATCACTATCACCATCACCATCACTATCACCATTATCATCATTCTCACCATCAACATCACCATCACTATCACCACAACGCATTACTATCATCACCATCACCATCACCATCATCATCACCATCACCATCATCATCATTCTCACCATCACCGTCACTATCACAACTCATTACTGTCATCACCATCATCATCACCATCATCACCGTTCTAATTATCACCACCCTCACCATCATCATCAGCATTGTGGCTGTCATAGTAAGGAAGTAGGAGGCTGGTCTGAAAAATTTGGAAGATGAACTCAGTTACATCAGGGCCAGATAACCCCATCCTAGAGGTGACCCTTCTGCCACCTACACATCTTAGGGGTGCAGAGAAGATATGGACCACCTGAGAGCAAGCTGCTCCTTCCTGCCAGCCTCCTACCTGCCGGCCAGGTCCCACCCCTCAACCACAACCACCTGATCTTCACGGAGGTCTGCCCCAAAGCTCTGCTGGATGTCTGAGTTTCAGGGATGCATCAACTGTCTGCTCTGCCAACCTTGCCATGATCTCCACTGCCCGAGCCCAGCTCTCCCTTTGCTCCCTGGCCGGCCACCCCAGCCACCTTTCCTCTGTCCTGCACCAAGCATGAATCCCTTATCTGTGGCTTCCTCTGAGAGGCCCCTTCCGTACTGTTTGCCATCTCTAGGTCCCTGTCTTGCAGTTTCAACAATTGTCTATTGAGCACATACTCGTCTGGGGGCCATTCAAGAGACTGATTCATTTATTCTTGAAACAGCCTTCCTGGAGGCAACATCGTCCTCCCAGTGACGGAATTCGGACTTGGAAAGGGGAAGTAGCTTGCCCAGAGTCACGCAACACTCTAATGGGGAGAGTGGAGAGAGGTGGGGGGCCAGTTGGAGGCCACCCTGGCAGCTCCCACGTCATGTCCACAGGCGCAGGTGGGGTGGCCCTGGGGAATGGACACTGCCCACGTTGTGCTGGGCAGGCTGGCCACTGCTATCCCTGCCCTTCCTAACTGCTGCTGTCACCCAGGCTGCCCCTCAACCAGGAATGACCCTTCCCCATGAGTAATCCAATCTCCAGACAGGACCCACTCTGGGAGCCCAGCTCCAGCGCAGAGGGATGAGGGCAGGGAATGAGTGGAAGGGGCCCGGTGTGGTAGCAAAGAAACCCTAGGACGGAGGTTTTGTTGTCTAGGACTCTTCAGTAAACAGCCTGTGCGCCACATCCATCAGGACCATCCAGTGCTTAGTGAGAGCATCCCTGGAGCTGCTGCTGAGAGGCATGGAGGCAGGGGCTGGAGCAGGCCTGGGAGTCTGGTCCCCCTCTGGCACTTGCTAGCTGTGTGACCTCGGGAGGCTCTCGACCCCTCTCCTGTGTCTGGACGTTCAGCAGAACCAGCGTGGAGTTGGTGCCCAGGGCGTCCCATGGGCCATCCCTCCTGCCTCAGGACACCCTCTCTGCGTGGGGTCTGCCTGTCTTCTTGACAAAGCAGTGAGGGCCAGAGTTCCATGACTTCAGGCCCCAGTGGCCCTGAGAGGTGCTCCAGCCCTGACTGTTTGCCTGGCCCAATGGGCGGACCTCTGTGGACCGTCCCATCCCAGCAGAGGCATCAGGGCTGGAGGGAGAGGAGCTGGACCCCCGTGGCAGGGCCACTGTACCCTCCCTGTCCCCTCTCAACGCCTGTGCCTTGGGGTGACCCTGCTGCTGGCTGCCCCTCCGCCTGTGCCCCCATTAGTCAGTGATTAGATATCCATCTTTGCTTCCTATCAAGAAGCTCCTGAATTGGGCCATTATGCAGAGAAAAAAGTGTTTTTCAATGATCACCGGGGAGAGGAGACGCCGCCAGCACTGAGTGGAGAATCAATTTGAGCCAGGAAGGCCTGGCCATCCATCTCCCTTTGCGGGGTAATTTAGGCCTTGGAGCTGACAGAGCAGATAGCAGAGCCACAGCCACACAGAGGCCCTGGCCGAGGCTGAAGAATGCGGCCGCTCTGTGGTCATTATCTTGGGGAGGCTGCTGCCAGGAGGAGGGGCAGGAAGAAAAATTGGGCCCATCTGGGAAGAGTGATCTTTCCACGAGGATGCTCTTGGAGGAGGCGGTTATCCGTCCCCCGGTGACCTCCCTGCAGCCCGCGGTTTATGGGTTTGGTTTTGTGTGGCAGCCACAGGCACAGTGGGGTGGCCCTGGGGAATGGACACTGCCCGTGTGGTGCTGGACAGACTGGCCGCTGCCGTCCCTGCCCTTCCTAACTGCTGGCTGTCACCCAGACTCTACCAGGAGTGACCCTTCCCTGTGCCGGTGAGCAATGCAGTCCCCAGACGGGACCCACCTGGGGAGCCCAGCGCGAGCACAGAGGGATGAGGGCAGGGACTGAGCATGGTGCCTGAGGAGAACAGTCGGCGTGTGCCCCCTCCATGGCACCTGGCACAAGCTGGCAGAGCACGGGCGTTTGGGCTTGGCTCAGGCACTAGGACCCCGAGGGTCAGAGTGGTTCAGTGACTCCTGAGGGCGGCTTGGGGCTGGAGGTGGAGCCAGGTCAGCCCCTGAAGGCTCTGTCTGTCCTCTCAGGCTGGCTCCTCAAGGTCTCTGCAGCCCCTTGACGGGGGGCATTGCTCAGGGTGCCGGGTGAGCTGCTGCCTGTGGGGAAGAGGCAGGGTTAGGGGGTCTCACTTCTCAGACATGGACACTGAGGCTTGGTGGGATTGTCATCGCCCAGTCTCTGATCTCGCCAGGGGGGTCTGGGGCTACCTCGGTCTGGAACCTCTGTTCTCAGGCTGTGTCCTTGGGGAAGAAAGTGGAGAAAGTCTTCGGGGACCCTCGGTGGCTGCGGCACATTTTCAAAGCTGTGTGCTGAGTGAAGCCGGGAGGTCTTGCCCTGGAGGCCACAGGCTTCCCAGCCCCTTACGAGGTGGGTGAGGGGCATGCTGGGCTTGATGGACAGGTCTCCCTGGCTGGGTCTCTTCCTTTCCCGGGGGCCCTGGCACGGGCAGCCTCCTAATAACTTGCCCAGGATGGGGCCCTGGCCCTGTCAGCTCCCACCGAGTGACTAGGACAGGTCCCTGCCCCCTGAAGTCCTGGCTTCCTCTTCCTGGAGGTCCCGGGCAGTCTGTTTTGATGTGGCAGCCTCAGGCTGTGTGTGTGGAGCTTGGAGGATGGTGGAACGCATGGGGTGGCACAGAGGCAGCTCTGCTTCGCCTCTGACCCCTTGCTCCATGTGCTCTGGGTATCTCCCTGGTCACCTTCCACAGGGGCCCTACCAGCCCGCAGCTGCTGTGTGTGCCCTGCGCTGGGGCCCAAGGGATGTTCAGGTGGCTGCGGGCTGGTCTCCAGTACCCGGCTGAAGGCACCACTTCTCCCCAAACAGAGCCGTCCCAGGAGGAACACGCACTTCCCTGCCAGGGACGAGGCAGAGCACTCCACCCCTCCCCATCACGGCTGACTTCCTGTCTGACCTTTGCCCCTCAGCTCCCCTATCTGGAGAGCCTGCTCCTGGCCTTTGGTCTGGCCTAGGCCCAATGTGACCTCTTCCGGACACTTCCTAGGGACACTGGCTGTGCCTCTCTGCGTGGAAACAGGCCCTGAATGCAGGATGCTTCATCTGGGGTGGGCCTAGCATGCAGTGGGCACTCAGCCACTGTTTGTTGAGCTGTGGGTAGATGATACCAGGCTGAGAGCCCAGGGTCTGTGCAGGTGCAGTGAAGCAGGGGCCCTAGGTCAGGGCTGTGGGCAGCGCTGGGGCCCTGAACCCAGCGGGGAGACGGGGAGCTTTGACCAACAGGGGTAGACTAAAGTCAGCAGCCTTCCCAACAGGAGGTGAAAGTGAGCTAAAATCTCTCCTCTAGAGAACTGGCATCAATCACATCCCTGTGCTTTGCCGGGACCTAGATCCCGGCCATCCTGCAGCCAAGAGCAACCCTGCCCTTGATGGGTGAGCCAGCTGAGGCCCAGGTGGGCTGGCCTTCCCCCAGAACCCTCGAGCCCACTGGAGCAGCCAGGGGTCCCCAGGCCTTTCGCTCCACCCAGGGCAGCAGGGCCTGAAGTCATAGCTGCTGGCTTTCCATCTATCAGGATGCTGGGTGGACAGGTGTGGACAGAGCCACCGTAAGGAGGGAGCAGCCACTGGGGCTGCCATCCCTGCCCCAGTGGGCCCAGACTGCCGCTTCCTCTCTGTAAGTGCCTTGTTAATGCCTGCATGGGCCATTATTTGCTGCAGAGCTGCAGTAACTGGAAAACCAATCTCTCAGCAGCAGGCTGGCTGCCCTCACAACTGCTGGAAGCAGCTGGGATATTCTGGACCCTGGGCTGGATGTGGAGGATGACAATAGGTGGTTGACCAGGAGGCCCATGGGCAGGACTTGCTCTTCCTGACAGCAGCAGCAGCTGGGCGAGGGGCTCAGGTCTCCCCAGCAGGGGGAGGCACCCAGGCTCCGGGGGGCATCCACCTGGAGCTTCTCCCAGCCTGGCGGGAGCCTGGCTCCAGCCAAGGCTAAAGCTCCTATGGCCTCAGCCCTGCCCCTTTCTCTCCAGGGCTGCAGGCTGGTGCCACGTCCTGAGGGGCTCTGGGCAGGGTCCAAAAGACTTAGGCTCCAGTCCAGGTATGGACACTTGTGACATGCATGCAGCCTCCTCCTCCAGGAAGGCAGCCACAATCCCCTGCCCACTGCAAAATGGGCCTACAGATCCTCTTGGAATGCCCCTGTCCCCACAGCCAGCCCTGTCCCCAAGCCCTGCAGGCTGGCCCCTCAGAGTCATGAGCTCTCTGTGCCATTCTGAGTGTACACAGTAGCTGAACACAGGCATAGAGAGAAAGCAGACACCAAGTGTCAGGATTCACAATCAGGGCTGGAGGAAGGAGAGAGCTCTTCGATGAGGTCTGGTCCAGGAGGACCTCTGGGGGAGAGGATAGGGAACTGGAATTGGGCCCCACAAGTGGTGGGGGACTTGGGAATTGGGCAGGGAAGGGCATTCCTTCCCAGGCCTGCAGACAGTGAGGAACCAGCACGGGCAGGGGAGTGCGCCTGCACTCACTCGGGGCATTCCTGTTCACGCTTCTGCTTACTTACATAATACATGACCCGCACGTGCCTGCAGGCAACAGAAGGATCAAGAGACTGGGTAATAAGGTCCAAGAGCATTGGACAGGAGAGGCCGGCTCACACTGCAGCAGCAGTGGACAGCCCCTGTGACCCAGTGACAGCCCCCATGTCTCAGTAGCTGACCCAGCAGAGGTGCCTCCGCTCACCTGAGCATCCCCTCCCAGGTCAGCAAGAGCCCTGCCCACTTAGGGGCCCAGGCTGATGCCACACTACCATCTCGAATGTTGCTGGTCTCCCAGTGAGAGGGGAAAGACAGGGTGGCGAGCAAACCCTGGCCAGTGAAGGGCCCTCCTGGAAGTGACAGATCACCTTGGCACTCAGTTCATGGGCTGTACCTGCATTCACCAGGGTGGGTGGTGGTCTCAGGGTCCCTGGAGGGAGAGAGCCACATGAGCAGCTTTAACGAACACCCAAAAGTGAAGGGAAAGAATGTGAGCGAGGTCGAAGTGCACTGAAAACACTCCCACACGAGGCACGTGAGCTGTTTCCCAGGGGCCACAGCTTCCCAGCAAGGGTCAGGGCAAGGGTGACGCATGGGGACTGAGAACCCGGCATTCAGAGGTGCTGGCTGCTTGAGCATAAATGGCGTTTTCCAGCTGAATGAGGCTGGAGAGCGCCAGGGTCCTGAGGATGCCACCGTGGTGTGTCCCCCAGGGCGCCTGGATAGACGTCTGCACATGCACAAGTGAGGCTCCATTGCAGATTCTCCGGGTTTCTCTCTGGCAAACAAGGGTCAAGGTGCCAAATGGAGGTCATGGCATCAAAGATGAGTCCAGAAGATGTGATTCAAGGGGAAGCCAGTGTTCTCTAAAGTAGCTTCAGAGGAAGGAAAGGGAAGGGAAGGGAAGGGGAAGAGGAAGGGGAGGGAGAAGGGGAAGGGGAAGGGGAAGGGGAAGAGAGGGGAAGAGAGGGGAAGGGAGGGGAGGGGAGGGGAGGAGAGGGGAGGGAAGGGAAGGGAAGGGGAATATGGATGGCATTTAAGGTGAATACATCCACTAAGGCTGCATAAAGAGCCATGGAAAACCCGGGTGGATTAGCCTGAGCACTCCAGAAAAACGGAACAGACAGAGGAGATTTCCTGAAAGGAACTGGCTCTGCAGTTGGCAAACTGGAGAACCGGGAGAGCCAATGGCAATTCAAGTCTGAGACAGGAGGAGGGCAGCGGCCCGGCTTGGAGACAGCCAGGAAGAGAGGGAGAGTTCCTTCCCACTCCGGCTTTTACTCACTCAGGCCTTCACCACGTCGGGTAAGGCCCACCCACGTGGGGGAGAATGGTCTGCTTACTCAGTCCATGGAATTCCACGGCAGTCTCAGGAGGAAGCGCTCACACATGCACAGGATGATGCTCAACCAGATCCCTGAGCACCCCATGGCCCGGGCCAGCTGACATAGGAAACCGGCCATCACATGAGGGCTTAAACAATACTCATTTGCCATTAAGACTCACCAGCCTTGACAATGGCAGCTGATCTGGCTGACCTCAGTTGGGGGCCGAGGGCAAGAGGCCAAGAAGAAGCAGGCAAAGCCCCCCAGGCCCTGGCGTGCACTGGCGCAGTTCTCAAGGACTTATGCCATTCAAGGAGTCATGTGACCAGGCTGAGTCAGAATGTGTCCCCCACCCTACAGACACACATGCACAGTGGAGGAAGCACAAAACTTCACCACGAAGGCCGTGGACACAGGGAAAGGTGATAAATTGGTCCATGGCTGCAACCCTACCCGGATGACTTGTTCTCCATGAATAGGTCCTCTCAATCCGAACTAAGGGCAGAGCCACAGGCAGCAACAATCCTACAAGCAGGTGCCTACACACATGTGTGCACCTGTGCATGGGTACATGTGTGCATGTGCGTGTGCATGCTTGTGTGAGCACGTGTGCATGCATGTGAACATGTGTGTGTGCACACGTGTATGCATGTGTGCATGTGCGATGTGTGTATGCATGTATGTGCATGTGTGTATGTATATGTGTGTGCATATGTATGCATGTGTGCATGTGCATGTGTGTGTGTGAGTGCCTGTGTGCACGTGTGTGCGTGTGTATGCCTGTGTGCACGTGCATGTGTGTGTGCATGTGTATGCATGTGTGTGTATGTCTATGCCTGTGTGTGTGTCTGCATGCATGTGCACGTGTGTGTACACATATGCATGTGCATTGTGTCTGCATGTGTTCATGTGCATGTGTGTGCGCAGGTGTGCATGTGCATGTGTGTGCACATGTGTGAATGCATGTATGTGTGTGTGTGTGCATTCCTACATATGTTGGAATGGGGATGTGGGTGATAGGGCACTTATGGGCTCTAGTGAGAAGGGGGACCTATTTGAGACCTGTGCCCGTGTGGGGTGGGGCACACAATAGTAAGCTCTGTTCCCAGGCACCTTTCCTGGTGGCCAAGTTCCTTCGGATCCCTCAGCTCTCTGGAACACCCCCCAATAACACCTGTGGGACCTTCCTCCGTTCTGAGCTCAGTAGTGCTGTGAGGAGCAATCCTAGTACTTCTCACCGAGTAAACCTGAAAGGCCGCACAGAGGAAGAATTTTGTTTTTCCCTTGACCTTGGCTCAGAGCCCTGCTTCTAGCAGGATTGCAGTGGGGGAGGGCACTGGAGCCCCATGTGGCTGCACCATGAGGTGGCGAGGATGGCAGCTTGATGGGCCTCCATCCATCTGCTAGGACTTCACGTGCACTTACTTCCTGACCCTGAAGCATGGGGAGGGGGCGGCACAAGGTCACCAAGTGCCTGTGCTGACCCCTGGCCCTTTCTGTTCAACCTGTGTGTCGTCCCTGGCCCAGCCTCCCTGGCCAACAGCAGGAGGCCTGAGTGGGAAGGGCGAACGTCTCTGGGAGGAGGTTCCCTGCCCTTTAGACCCCAGTATCTGCTCTCCGTTGTTTATGGTGGGCGAGAGTCCTTCCAGTCTGTCACGAGGGCAGCAGGATGGCAGAGAACCAGGCTTTGGGGAGGGGCCTGTGGGGCAGGTGAGTGGCAGGCTGCAGGGGCCTGGGGCCAGGCAGGCAGGGAAGTGTCTGTGTCTCAGCGGAGGAGGTGGGAAGACTCTGCCCATCTCCCTGTGAGCTCCGCTGGGATCTGCAGGCTGCAGACCTGGCTGTAGGGATCTTGGGGGATGATGGCTGCAGGGTAGGGGGACAAACAGAAACAGGAAGGGCTGACAGGGTCTGGCCTGGGGTGGGGACAGTGGAAGCAGTAGGATCATGTGCCCTGATCTACAGTGGGTCATCCTGAGCCAGTCAGCCCATGGGGGTCCCTACCTCCCAGGTAAGAGCACAGAGGTTCAGAGAGGGGCAGCCACTGCTACCAGGCACACACCCAGGAAAACAGGGCAGCCTGAGACACAGCCTGTATCGTGTCGCTCACCACCTCCCAGAAAGAGACAACAGCTGGGGCTTGTCTCCAGGGACCAGAGCGTGGTGGTGATACAGAGGGGTCTGGGAAGCTGGGGCCTATCTCAGGGTGGTGGTGATGCAGAGGGACTGGGGATGAGACTAGGGGCTGCTTTGAACCCCATAAGTCCTGTGGTGCCTCCGGATCATCGCACACAAGGCCAGCATGGGGGGTGGCAGGGCAGGGCTGCAGTCACCTTCCAGCCACAGGTACCACCAGGAAGGCCGAGTCCGTGGTGAGGACCCTGGCAGCGTAGCTGTACCAGGCCTCCTGCTGGGTGGCATGGGTGCTCATCCTGGCTCTGTTGACAATGCTGGCTAGTGGGGAGAGAGCTTGGTTTCAACAGCCACGGACATCAAATCATGAAAACATTAGCTAGTTAAAGTGTCTTTCCCAGAGGGGGAAAAATTTCCATGGAGAAAATTCCGGGCCTTGCAAAGAATACAAATGAGTCTTGTCTGGAGTTAATTAAGGCTCTGGTGCATGACCATCCCTGACAGGAGGGGTGATGGGACACTGGCCAGGGTGTCAGGGTCAATGAGTGGGCTCGGAACAAACAGGACCTGGCATGTGCCTGTCTCCCTCCTCCCCTGGGTAGAGGTGCTTCAGGGGACCAGGTCCCTTGAGGGTCTCCTCTGTCCGTCAGGACCTGGCATGTGCCTGTCTCCCTCCACCCCTGGGTAGAGGTGCTTCAGGGGACCAGGTCCCTTGAGGGTCTGCTCTGTCCGTCAGCATGGCTCCTTGCTTTCCCTGGCCCTGTGGGTAGCATCACTGCCGAGATGGCTGGTTGGCGGGGGGGGGGTTTATACAGAGGACACAGGGGAAGAGGGTCCTGACTTTCAGGTCTCAGAGCCCCCAGAGGAAGACATGGACAGTGGGTCAGAGTGGCATGATGGCATGGGTGGTGGGCATGGGGCTGTTGCAGCGGGCCCTGACATCTCTCCATCACCCAGCAGGGGACAGGCTGTGCCCCACATCTGCACTGGAAGGGTCCTTCCCTGCTCGCCCCACCAGCCGTCGGGACTGGCTCCCTGGGCTTTCTCTTCCTCTGGGTGGGTGCCCGGGGGTGCTCTTCCTCTAGGGTGGGTGCCAGCTTGCCTCTCATGGGCCCTGCCCTGTCCCTCCTGTGGCCGACTCTGGGCTCCCTTGCCTCTCTAAGGAGCCCTGGGCGTGTCAGGAACAGTGCCTTTACCCTGCTTAATGGATCCGAGCAAAGGATGCCCTTTAGCCATTAATCGATTGGTAACTGGAGTCCACACATGGTTCTGATTTCCTTAGTTTTTCTAATGTCCTTTTTCTTGCTGTCTCATCCAAGACACCACATCCCATCCAGGCATTGTTCTGTCTTTCTTTGTATTATTTATTTATTTATTTGTTTGTTTTTTAGTTGCATTTTAGGTTTTGGGGTACATGTGAAGAACATGCAAGATTGTTGCATAGGTACACACACAGCAGTGTGATTTGCTGCCTTCCTTCCCTTCACCTGTATCTGGCATTTCTCCCCATGCTATCTCTCCCCAACTCCCCACCCCCCGCTGTCCCTACCCTATTTGTTCTGTCTTTCTATTGGGGTGAAACAGACACGGCAAGATCCTACATGCAGGGTTCTGTGGATGTTTACGTTCCCGGGGCCCACAGAGCAAGCTAGAGCATCCCCGCCTCTCAGGGTTGCCCTGGCACCTCCCAGCAGTGCCCCCTCTGGGGAGAGGAATGGCCCTTCCCATTTGTGTTACCTTTACCTGTCACCTGAGGGGACCACGTGGGATGTGTCTTTTGTCTCTGGCTTTGTCACTGCACCGTGTCGATCTGTGAGAGGCATTCATGGCATTGCAGGGAGGAAAAATGACTTTGTTGAGAAATATTTTTAACATACCAAGAAGTACAAAGAATAAACTGATGAGGATGTTTGGACCTGCAGTCCACAGTTTCATGTTTTCACCATTTAATTCTGAGCTCTGCCCCGGCTGAGCTCAGTCCTCCTCCTCCTCCTTCTCCTCGAGGCTTCTTCAGATACCTGTGATAAACTCCCCGTCCTACGGAAGGTGCTGGCGGAGCAGAGACCGTGTGTGCGGTGCAGGTGGAGTCTCCATCTGTGATGCGGAATTGCTGGGTTGGGGGCTACCCATCTGTACTTCCAGTATTGCATTTTTTCATACCTGCTCTTCCCCAAGTGCATGGAAGTGACCACCTCCCTGCCTCCTCACTCACGTGCCCCTGCTGCTGGCAGTGACCCTACCGGCCTGTTGGGAGTGACACGCGTCTCCTGTGGCTCCCTGATGACTTTAGGCGGCTTCCTGGCCACTGGTGTGTGTTTTTTCGGTGACATCACTATTGTGATATTTTTACATGTTTTTCTTTGGGGGCATTTTGTCTTTTCCTTGGAGAGATGTAGGCTTCATTTGCATAGCATAGTTACTAATATAGTGTTAATTACATGCGTTAAGACATGCCTGGACTCAGAACATGGCTTATCATGTTACATGTATGCACAGTCTTCCTTTTATGCTTCTGTGAAGTTGTCCACTTCATCTGAGCTCACACACTTCCTGGTGTACGGAGCCTCATATTCCCTCTTCTGCATTTCCAACGTGCTCGATTCTGTTTTCTCTCTTTCTTTCCCTGTCGGTGTCCCTTATTACTCTCACACAAAAAAGCCAAAAACAAGACAACAACTGAGGCTTTGATTCGACGGCTCTGTTTCCTATTTTTAAAGCTCTGCCTTCATCTCTCCTTTTTGCTCTCTTCCATGGCCACCTTTTGAAAAGATCTGTCATTGTCCTTTTTTTAGCTTTGGGAGCTAAAAATTTAACTGATTTTTGTTCTCCATTGTTTGCTAAAGGCACTTAAAGCTAAGGATTACCAGCAAATATAAACGTGCTTTTACCATCTACATCTAAATGTTTTTAAACCCTCCTCTCCATCGTGATGGAAAAAACACTTCACGATAGTTTCGTTGGGTTTTGGGAGTTTTCGGCCACTGTTTCTTCAGATATCTATTTCTGCTTCTGCGTGTTAGACCGTTTGATATCATCTCACATGTCCCTGGGGCCTGTTCATTTCTCTTTAGTCTTTATTTTCTCTGTTCTCCAAATTGGATAATTTCTATCGACCTGTTCTTGAGTTCAGTGATGTTGCTGCCATCTTCAATCTTAGGTGAAGCCCACTCAGTGAAGTTTTCATTTCAGTGATTGTAATCCATCATTTCCCTGGCTTCTTTTTTTTTGAGATGGAGTTTCGCTCTTGTTACCCGGGCTGGAGTGCAGTGGCGCGATCTCAGCTCACCGCAACCTCCGCCTCCTGGGTTCAGGCAATTCTCCTGCCTCAGCCTCCTGAGTAGCTGGGACTACAGGCAAGCACCACCATGCCCAGATAATTTTTTGTATTTTTAGTAGAGACGGGGTTTCACCATGTTGACCAGGATGGTCTCGATCTCTTGACCTCGTGATCCACCCGCCTCAGCCTTTGTCTAGTGATTTCTGATTGAATTCTAGCCACTGTGGATAGTTCATAGGGAAGACTCTGGATTCTGGGTTTGCTTTTTGTTTTTCCTGATAGGGGTTGGTTCTCACTTGTCAGGCAGCTCAGTCTCCGGCTAAAGGCCTTGAACTCATGAGTTTGCTTTCTGTGTGTCCAGTGTGGATCTGAGGAAGGCACAAGGGGTCTCATGAAGCCCTTTAACTTGGGGGAACACAACCAGCACTCTGTCCCCTGCACAGCCTCTTCAGGGGCCTGGCTGTGGACCCTGCGGCGGGGAGGCCACAGCAGACCTTGCTTCTGGGCGTGGTCTTTCCTTTGGAACTGCAGCTCTCGTGGGTCCCTTTCTTTGCACGCTTCACTATTCTCTGATTCCTGCCCCGCAGATTACAGCTGCTTCAGGTGCTGCCCAAACCAGCTTCTGCCTGTGAGCTCAGAGGGACCACGGTGCTCCACTCAAACACAGCTCTCTGTCATCATTTAAAAACTGCAGGGTTTTTTGCTGGGCAAAGTTACTGAGAAATAATGGGTCTCACCTTCGAAGTCTCCCCAGTGTCATGGCTTGTGTTCTCATCCTACCTGTCTCCCTTGCTGGAAGAGGAGTTTCCCTCATTTGGACAAGGTGAGGGCTTGCTGAGGGTGAAGGGGTAATCCCATGCCACCTGCTGCACCGTGGTCCTGCAAGTTCATCTTCCCAGGAGATGTTTAGAGCAGCAGATGTTAGTTTTGTTTTATGATCATTGAATTACAGTGAATCTAAAGTAATGAAATCTGGTGTCCAGCTGGATGAAAACTGACAGTAGTACACAGATCACTTCCAACATTCCAGAATTTTCTAATGCCACTTGGCACTAACTTCTCCCCACTCCCAGAAGCAAATGCCATTATACATTGATTCTAGAATTTCATAGGAATGGAAGTGTCACATATACACCTCTCTTGTCTCTGACCTTCTCATTCGACATGTTTTGGGAATTGACTTTTGTTGGTGAATATTTCAATAGGCAACTTCCTTTTATTGTTACATAGCATTGTGTTGTATGAAGATACCTCAATTTTGCTTATTTCTGCTTAATGGACAGGGAAATAATATGTGAGATAAAAAATACTAACAAGGAGGGCAGAAGAAGGTGGAGCTAATCCAAGATGATGGAATAGAGATGGGCAGGTGGTAGCCCCCTAGGTCACAGAATGTCAGGGAGAGCACAAGAGGCAACAGAGAGTGGTGGCAGTGGGCACAGTGTATAGGTGAGGGTGTGGTGGGCAGTGTGTAGGAGAGGGTGTGACAGACAGTGCATAGGAGAGGGTGTCACGGGCACAGTGCATAGGTGAGGGTGTGATGGGCACAGCGTGTAGGTGAGGGTGGTGGACGCAGTGTGTAGGTGAGGGTGGTGACAGGCACAGTGTTTAGGTGAGGGTGGTGGTGGGCGCAGTGTGTAGGTGAGGGTGTGCTGGGCTCAGTGTGTAGGTGAGGGTGTGAGGGGCACAGTGTGTAGATGGGGGTGTGAGGGGCACAGTGTATAGGTGAGGGTGTGCTGGGTGCAGTGTGTAGGTGAGGATGTGATGGGCGCAGTGTGTAAGTGAGGGTGGTGATGGGCACCGTGTGTAGGTGAGGGTGTGGATGGGCACAGTGTGTAGATGAGGGTGTGATGGGCACAGTGTGTAGGTGGGGGTGTGATGGGCACAGTGTGTAGGTGAGGGTGTGACAGGCACAGTGTGTCAGTGAAGGTGGTGATGGGCACAGTGTGTAGGTGAGGGTGTGATGGGCACAGTGTGTAGGTGAGGGTGGTGGTGGTCTTGTTCGTAGGTGGTTGTGATGGGCACAGGGTCAGCTGAGTGTGGTGGTCTTGTTCACAGGGGCAGGTGAACACAGGGTGGTGAAGTGCACAGTGCCCAGGGAAGGTGGTATTGGGGTTTCAGTGCAGATTCAGGATGTGAGAGCTGTGACACACTTTTGAGCACTGTGACATTTTGTGACCATGCCACCTTCTGAGATTGCTCAGGTGGCTTTGCTGGCACAGCTGTGCCCTCTGCAGAGAAGCCTGCGTGTGGTCTGCACCTCAGTCTGTGTGCATGGGGAACAGGGAGAGAACTCTGCTAGTTGTTTGGTGCCCACTTATCCAACCAGCTCAGTCAGAGGGCACAATTCAATAACGCTCCTGTCACTTCTGCTTGTGGCTGTGTGGGAGCTGAAAAATCGATTTCCAGTTCAGACACCTTAGTCAGGGCAGGAGTGAGGCATCTTCTCTGGCAGAGAGGAAATGGAGCTTGCATTGAATTTGGCCTGAAGACACCACACACAGCTGTCATCTCTGGTCATCACTGAACCTGGGCACCACTGTGAAGGATGGAGAACAGCCTGCCTGCTCTGCATTGTGCTCCCTGACCACCTGTGCAGGTGCCGGATGGTAGAGTCGGGCTGCAGCTCCTGGCTCCAGGAGAGAAAAAGTTGCGTGCCATCCCTATGGGGCCAGCTGCCCTTCTGGTCACCACTCACAGGTGTGCCCTGCATCTACCTGGTTCCCACGGGGATGTCCCTATCTGAGACACCTTTGGACCAACTCTGGACAGGCCCTCTCCAAAATCAGAGATGTGCTGGGCTGCTGATCTTACCCAAGACTAGATCAGTCTAGTGATCTGAATTGATGACTAGAAGGGAGAGGCACCAGGATCAGAGAGGCAGCAGGATTAGAGAGGCAGCAGTTTGGAGTACAAGTTCCACCTCCTTGCAAGAGCCCCTGCCAGCACCCCTGCCCTTGGTGTCCCATGCACTCCAGTGAACAGCCGGGCTTGGTGACCTCTGAGCCACCTGAGTCTTTGTCTGTTGACACAGCACTGGGCTTTGCCTGGCTCATTGGTCCAGGTCAGGAAGAGGGGCAGCCCTGGATTCTCTGTGCCTTGACCTGCTGCTGGCAAGCAGCTTTGTCTTTTGGTCAAGCCCCAGCCTCAAGTGTCTGAGAAGCTGAGCCTGTGCTCTCCTGGATGCTACCCTTGGGAAGCCACTTCACTGCTCTGAGCTTTGGTTTCACCATCTGCAAAATGGGGTTATTGATCAGAAGCTACCCATAAACAAGCCTTCAGGCTGGACGTGCTTCCCAGAGGCTCGGGCCCAGGTGGTGGCCCCTGCTGCTGTTCTTGCGAGGACGCCTGAGACCCAGCCCCAGCCCCTCACAGTCCACGTGATCTAGGACAAGCAGCCTATGCTCTCTGAGCCTGATTATAAAATTGAGGGAGTACAGCTGAACCCATGCAGCCTCGTTTCATGCCCGAATTCAGCCCAGATGTCAAGTGTCCATTGTGTAGGCATCCCTGTCCAGGTTCTGTGGATGGCGCTGAGGGGAGTGGACCCACGCCTGCCTCACTCAGCACACGCTGTCCTGGGGGTATACAGAGGTGCTGGTGGGAGGCGGAACTGGGAAGGGGCAAGAGATCCAAGGAGATTTTGGCAGAAGCAAGACTGTGTGAGGAATCTTACCACCAAGCAGTGCAGAAACAGACGACAGGGCAAGGAGGAAAGATAAGAAGTCCAAAATCAGGCTCCTGTACCCACGGGATTTCCTCTGTAACAGGAAATGCATCTCAACTTACCAAGGACAGGATGAGCCACGCAATCAGTGTTCAGACGGTCAGAAATGCGTTTGCATTAAAACATAAGTTAAATGGGAACTCCACGTCATACTCGAAAACAAATTCCAGGTGGGTTGGAAAACTAAATGTTGGGATGGAGAAAGCATAAAGATATAAAAAGAAAATATAGGTTAATATTCTTAAAATTCTAGAATTCAGAAGGTCCTCTAAGAAAGGCATGAATCCTGCAAGATAGAAAGGAAAAGAGTGAAATCTTTGAAGCCATAAGAAACATTTCTGTATGTGATCACCAAACCCCAGACAGCAGCAGTTCAGAAAATCTGTGTTATGGGTGATCAAGTAGAAAGGGGTAATACCCATAATGTAGAAAGAGTATTCAACAAGAAGAAAGGAAAATGCACAAAGGTGTGGCAGGTTCCCGGCAGAAGGACCCAAACTCTCAATGTGAAGTCAAAGCCCCTTGACATCAGCAGTAACCAGGGAAACGCAAGTTACAGCAACGGGGAGGTTGATGTTTTGTTTTACCCAATCCTGTAGGAAACATAAAAGATGGACACAATCAAGTCCAGCTAGGGGCACCGCCTACCGTCAGGGAGAACGTGAATGAGTGAGGCCTCGAGAGAGGCATTCACAGAATCTGTCGCAATGGAATCAGCCAGCAATTCCTATCCCAGGAAGTTCAGGTGAGAGTGCCCGGCCAGGCACAGAAGGATGGCTGGCACAGCAGGACTGGTGAGAATCAGAAGCCATCTAACTGCTCACCGGTAAAGGGACATGACCCTCAGACCCCCCGCGTCTTCAAGTAGTGGACAGAGTGCTGAAGGAGAAGGCAGACCTGTACCTGCTCACATAGCACAGCTCCAAGACCTGATAATACATTTTTAAAATGATTAGCAGAAACATCCACTACAAGTGTGCGTGAGTTTGTGAGAATGACGTGCACAGACGGGCTGCAGGCTGGTGCCCTAGGTGGCCAGGGCTCTCTCGGTGGGTGAGGGGCTGCCAGAGAAGGGTTTTCAATGGGAACTTTTCTTCCTTTTTTTTGAGATGGAGTCTCTCGGTGTCACCTGGGCTGGAGTGCAGTGGCATGCTCTTGGTTCACAGGGAACTCCACCTCCCAGGTTCAAGCGATTCCCCTGCCTCAGCCTCCCGAGGCACCATACCTGGTTAATTTTTTGTATTTTTAGTAGAGATGGGGTTTCACTATGTCGGCCAGGCTGGTCTTGAACACCTGACCTCATGATCCGCCCACCTCGGCCTCCCACAGTGTTGGGATGACAGACATGAGCCACAGCGCCGGCATCGATGGGAACATTTCTATTTTTGTCTCTGGCTCCTTCTGTTCAGTCTAAACACTTTGCACTGAGAGCAGGGGCATGCACTTCGTGTCTAGCAGAAAGCACAGGCAGAGAGCAAATCCCAGGGAGAGGGAGCAGTCTGGGGTCTAGTGAAGACGCCGTGAAACACTGGTCTGGCTCCTGCCCCCACAGGCCTGGCTCAGGGCTGGTATCCTCCAGGAAGGGCCAGCAGGTGCTGCCACCCATGCTTGGGCCACTTTTGCCAGAGCTGGGGTCCCTTGCTTCAGGGATCCTCGGGCAGGTGCTCGGGAGGCTGCTTGTTGTAGATGGAGGCCAGCACCCCGGGCTGGGAAATCTCTCAGTGGAAACAGTGCTCAGAAGAGAACAGAACTTCCCGGACACATAGAAATGTGGGTGATGTTGATCCATCCGTGTCCCGGGGTTGACCATAAACCGCTCCGTGGCGTAAGAAAAACCCGGCAATGCCTTCCTCGTGGCTGTGAGGTTCACATGTCCAAACTCAAGGTGTTGGGAGGGCCCCAGTCCCTCCGATGTTCCAGGAGACAATCCTTCCTTGCCCCTTGCTGCTTTGGGGTTTCAGAGGTTCCGTGACTTGTGGCCACATCACGGCCCTCTCTGCCTCTGGTGATGTTGCCTCTGCCTCTTCTGTCTGTGTGAGTGCCCTCCCCTCACTGGCTCCAGATCCTTAACTGATCACAAAGACCTTTTTCCAAATAAGGTAAGAATCACAGGTCCAGGACTTCGATGTGGTCATCTTTTGGGGGCCCATGTTTGGCCCACTAGTCTCCGTCCCTGCAGCCCTCCAAACCTCTGATGGCCTCAAGGACACCCCACACGCCCTTCTCCCTCTGGCTCAACCAGCAGAGGCAGGCACCTGGAGACGCCAATAAGCCCACTCTCCCCTCTGTCTTCCAGAGTGCTCGCCCTTCCATTGTCCATCATGCTCCCGCCTCCCTCATCCTCTCCAAAGGCAGAGCACTGGACAGAAATGGCAAAGTGCAAACCTTGAGCAGGTCAGAGATTCGCCAGGAATATTTTGCTTCTTCAGGAAGCAGATGAGGCCGATGTCCGCCCCAGTCTTCAGAAGCTGGCTTGTGTGTCCAGGGTGCTGCCCTGCCAGGCGGCGAAGGCTGTTGCTGGGAACAGAGGCTTCCTCACCTTCTCTCTGCACAGTGGCAGCCCCAGCCCTTACTAAGCAGCACAGTTGAGCGGGGAATCAGGCCCCGTAAGGCCCCTGTCTGGTCCCACCTCAGTGACAAGAGGAGGCCATGTAGTGTTTCCATAGGAGAACCCGGAGGCACTGGGGCTGCTCCTGCATCCAGGGCACCCCCAAAAGAGCCCCTTCTTCAAATGCATCCCCCAGGTGCCTCTCCTGTGGCTTGTCCAGGGAGGAAGCCCTCGAGGCTCTGCATGAGCGGGAAGGCCGAGGACTCCTAAACGATTTCCCTGCAAAGCCTGCAAACCACAGGCTGAGAAACACAACTGCCTGATCCAGCTTGAGCCTGGCCTGCCTGGCAGAGGGAAGTGGGTGCTTGCTGCCTGCATTTGACACCAGAAACACAGGTGCAGACAACGACCTGGCTTGACCAAGGCAAACAGTCAGTCCGTGGCTGGGCCAGGTGAGGCGCCCAGCCTTCTGACACCAGGGCTCACCTGCCCTTGCGCTGAACGTGGGGATTCTGCAGGCACCTCCGGGCTGCTGTGGGCAGGATCTGCACCCTGCTCAGAGGCATGTGGGTGTGTCTCTGCAGCTTCAGCTCACTGCAGAGTGGTTGCTGCCCTGAACCCATTTTCACACCAGGGGGATGACCCTGAAGCTGAGAGATGGACTTGCCAACTGTCCCACTGCTGGGAGGAACAGGGTTAGGCCCAGAGCCCAGGCTGCCACCCCACTGTGGGCCACCACTTGGTGCCCAGGATTGGAGGACAGGTCAGGGGGGGATGTGGGGGTGGGGGAAGCACTGCACAGAGGTGGAAGTACTGAGGCAGGGGAGGGCGCGTGCTTGTGCACCTGTGCTGGGCTGGGCTGGTCCACATCCCTACAAACTCAGCTTGGCCACCTGAGCTTTTCCTGAGTAGACCCTGAGAGCCCCGGGGATGGGGAGAGCCCTCAGCTCTTTAAAGTGGCAGCTGCCTCTCAGACCAGCCCAACCTCATCCCAACACTGTCCCTGCTATCTGCACAGCCGCCCTCCCCATCACAGAGCTGTGGCTCCCCGCCCCTTCTCTAAACCCTGCAGCACGGGGCTCAGGTGGCGGGAAGGAACGCAAACAGCTGGCGAGCATCCACGCTTCGTCTGAACCAGACGCTTCCTAACTGGCAGATGATGTCATTCCCCAGGCCCCTCATCATCCCGTCTCAACTGCAGCCATGGAGGCCCAGGAGGGAAGCCACCAGCTAGCACACAGCAGCAGCAGGATTTGGGCTCCGCCACCTAGGGGCCTCTCCCCTTCGCCTGTCCCTCCCGTTCCTCTTGTCCCCTGAGAGGGTCTCAGATACGGTCTGCCGGCCGTAACAGGTTGGAAGGGAACAGCCAGAAAGTCCCAACCGTCCCCTGCCATGTGGCTCAGGTGAGTCTCCTCCCCTGTCTGGGTTTGGTCTGGATCTCACCTGGGTCTTCAAGCCTAGCATGGTGCCCAGACCTCCCAGGGGCTCTGGCTCATGACTGTGGGAATGAACAGTGGGGCAGGGCATCAGGCCCCTCTCCACCTGCTTCCAGAGTGGCTGTGCTGTCCCAGATTGGAGAGAGGGCTCATGGGCACTGTGATTACAGGTACGAGGGGAGAGAGGGAGGTAAGGGACCCAGAAGGAACAGAAGTCTGGTAAAATGCTGCTGGCCTTGAAGCTGCGCTGGAGCTGTCTGTACTGGCTCTCAATTGTTTTCTGTCTTGCTTCTTGTTTTTTACAAGCATAAGATATACTAATTGACCAAAAGTGAAAATAGAGGAAAGGACATCAGTTCAGCAAAGAAAAGCAGCACCTGTGGCAGGCCCCTCCCACCCGCTTCCAGGGAGGAGAGCTGTCAGCCAGGGTAGCTGCCCAGCCTCTGCCCTCGCCAGGCTCACCCCTTCTCCCCCCCTCCCCTGGGGGGGTCATTGTCACAGGCCCCCCCACCCGCTGCTCCCCGGGAGCCCATCAGTGCCTGGTCTTCTCCTTGTTCTCTACGGGGCTCCCCTGTGGCTTCTGGGTCTTCCCCAGGACAGCCACGCCCTCTCCTTGCTGGTCATCATGGACCCTGCTTCATCCTCACAAGGAGACGGGAAGCCTTGCACCTGCTCGGATTGATTCTCTTTGAAAATCAGGTGGTCCCAGCTGCCCTTACCGCCCTGGGCACTGCCCACTGAGACTGCTGGCATCATGGCATCAGGCTTAACCAAGTGGCTACCCTCGTGCGGCCTGGCTGTCACTCTGCCTGCTGACTTGAGCTCACAACATGAGAGCAACAGAGACAGGGGCTGTTCACTGAGCCCTGGCCAGGGGCTGTGAGCCACGCTGAGGGCTTTGGGAGGCTTTCTTTATTCCCAGGTCCTTCTGCAATGCTGCCAGGCTGGTGTCTTTGCATTTCACACACCTGTGTAGGAACCGTAAACGCTAGGTCAGATGGCTGGCTGCTGATGAACAGCTACTGTGCATTGGTGTTTGTTTTTTCCCAATCTTTGGGGCTTAACACCACAAGCATTTCTGACCCCACATGGTTTCTGAGATGAGGAGTTGAGAAGTGGCCTTGCTGGGTGGTCTAAGGGAAGGCCCCTTGCAAGGCTGCAGTTATGCTCTCAGCCAGGGCTGCCATCATCTGAAGGCTTAACTGGGGCTGGAGGGCCTGCCTACTTCTGAGATGGTGCATTCACATGGCTGTGGGCAGGAGGCTGCAGTTTCTCAGCACATGGTCTTTGCCACAGAGCTGCCTGAGTGTACTTACATCCTGGCCACCGGCTTCCCCCAGAGCCAGTGGTGGGGGAAGAGGAGGAGTCCACAGGGCATGGGGAGAGGAGGAGGCCGTGGGCAGTGGGAAGGGGAGGAGGCCATGGGAGGGGGAAGAGGAGGAGGCTGCAGGGGGAGGAAAAGGAGGAGGCTGTGGCAGGGGGAAGAGGAGGAGGCCATGGGCAAGGGGAAGAGGAGGAGGCTGCGGGGGGGGGGAAGAGGAGGAGGCTGCGGGGTGGGGAAGAGGAGGAGGCTGCAGGGGAGGAAGAGGAGGAGGCCACAAGTGGGTGGGAAGAGGAGGAGGCCGCAGGGCGAGTGGGGAAGAGGAGGCTTCGGGGCTTCTTACGTCCCAGGCTCTAACATTGCAATCCCTACCTCTACTTTCTTCCACTTCTTAGAAATAAGCATTTCAGTCCAGCTCCCACTCAAAGGCAGGGGAACGAGGTCCACCCTTTGAAGGGTAAAGTATCAGAGTGTGTAGACATTTAAAACCCACCAAGGGTCCAAGTCAGGATCGGCCCGATGCCCTGTGGGGATGCTTTCCTCTCCACCTGAGCTCACCGGCTCCAGGTTGTCACCCTGTGTCACCCCTGCTGCCCCCAGCATCCTTACCTAGGTGTCTGTCCCTCTGTGGAGCATCCAGCAAGTCCCTCGCTGGCTCCTCGTGGGTCCCGCCCCTCGGCTCCCCACCTCCAGCTGGGTCCCAGGGCACCTTGCAATGAGCTCTCCTGTGCCATGTTGCTCTCTCCTGCTGCACTGCCTGGAATGAGTCCAGAAGTGGCAGGGAGAGACCCTGGCTACAAGATCAGGGCATCATGGGTGTGTACAGGGTGCTGAAAGAGCAGAGTAGGAGGGACTCCCCTGGGCAGGCATGAGGGCCGCTGGCAGGCAAAGCATGCATTCAAGAATAACCAACAGCTCCCCAAGGATGGGGAGGGCCTGGTGCAGGGAGTGGTCCTTGCAGGGCTGGGCTGGGGAAGAGGCAGAGCAGAGTGCAGCCATGTCCACCATGGCTTTCACCCCAGCCCTGTCTGTCCTTGTCCTCCTGCCATTGGGAGCCCACTGAGCCATGCGGGGAGAAGACCAGGGGCGAGTGGGCAGCCTGGCATGCCCCTCCCAGCCATGGGATCATGTGTGGAGCTTGGGCTGTCGAGCTGACATCTTCCATTAATGTTACAATACATTTTTAATACCTTCCATTTTTCTTTAATTTCAGATTATATTGGGTCGGGTAGACTCTATTACCGAGTTGTGCATTGTCAAGCAGTTAGAATGGTCTCGGCAAAGCATGGTGGCCGCGTTAACCCTTCCAGAGACTCCTCCCTGGGAATCCGGGCTCTGTGGTTCCGTTTAAAGACAGAAAGACTGAAATCACCTCTCCACACCACAAAAGAGAGGTTGGATCATGACACTCAGCCTCTCGTCCCCTTCCCCTGCACACCCTCTACCTCCCTGGGGGGCCTGGGCTCGGAGATGGTGATGAGGCTCTGCCCCTAAACAGGGAGCTCTCACCTCATGTCCTGTCACTTCTGTTCTCGTCCAGGGCCTCCGCCCGCCAACCAGGGTTCCTAATGGACTGAACAGACCACTACCTTCCCAACCCTGTATCCCAAATCTGAAGGTCTCAACAGTTTCCACTGGATCTAACCCTGAGTTAAGCCCCATGGAAGAAACAAGGAAATGGGCATTCTGGTCAGAGACATCAGGATTTTAGTGGGAAAAGACTTGACCCAGAGCAAGCCTGGACCGTGCACACTAAGTGTCCTCAGGGCTGGGAGAAAAGTGGGCTTGCCATGGGCTGCTGCAGGCATGATGGGCTTCCTGAAGGAGGAGGACCTGTGGCCCTCACTCTGTTCTGCCCTGTGTGCGCTCTGGTCAGACATGGTGCTCATTAACAATGGGTCTTTCTAGTGTTTCCTTGGAACAGAGGAAGGAATAAGTAAATAAATGAAGAGAGGGAAGAAGCAGGAGGGAGAGAGGAAACTGAGCACCCACTGTAGCATCCCTGTCCTGGGGGCTCTGGGAAATAGGAGGAGGTGAAATGGTATGTTTGCTTCCTGCTATGGGAATGTCCACGTCCCAATTAGACGTGAAGCAAGCTCCTTGCTGGTTCCCTTTCCACCCTCAGCCTGTGTTCAAACCGGCTGCCAGAGGCATGTCTCTATAGCTGCCCTCTCTCAGAGGGGTCCTTTGACAGGTGGCTTTGACATCAGCTCAGAGCTGGGTAGAAGGGCTGCACCCCAGATCTGCAGAGAGGCAATGCACAGATGACCGGCACATGTTTCCTTTCGAGAGGTTCTGCTCTCTGGGGCACCAACAGACGCCGCTGAGTCCCAAGATAAAACCCCTGAGTGGGTCCCTGTCCTCTCCGGAATGAGGGCTGCAGGACCTGTGCTGAGGACCAGGGCCCAGCCAGCAGCCGTGACCCTGGCTACCTGGCTTGGCCAAGCGCCACCTTTTGGGGGCAGCTCATGCTTTAGGGGTGACGAGTGCCCACTTCATGCCTTACACAAGTCACTGTCTGCCCAGAACCCTCCCTGGCCTCCCAGGGAAATGTCTTGCCCACTTCAGGACCCTCCCAAGCCTCCCACTGGGCTCATTACACCCTGCGACCTGCCCTGTCTGTGGCTGAGACCATACTACACATCCCATGGCACAGCCGACACCCCTCCAACGGGTGCCACGTTAGGTTCAGCTTGGCCCCAGCCCTGTGTGAGGCTGGCATGTGGCGGGTATCATGAAAGAGCTCCTGAGAGAGGCACAGCTGACTGGATGGACATGCTCCATCTCAGGGGGTCCCTGATCTGATGGCGAGATTCAGCCCTGCCCTGGAGATTGCTGTCCTGTGAAAAGAGGCAGCCCGGCCCTCTGCAGCCTCCCACCCTTCGGTTAAGGATGAAAAACGTTATGCATGAAAGTGACTGAGAACTTTGCCTGAGACCCATGAGCACAGTTCAGATGAATGCAGTGCACCCAAGGTTGAAATTAGGGGAAAAAAATGCATTAACCTGGTGGCTTAAATTAAATCACAACCACATCTCTTTCTAAATTAAGTTCCTCATTCGTATTGTTCCTTGTCACACTGGCGGGGCTGTAACTACTGACGGCACTATTTTTCCCTTCCCATGAATTGAGACGGGGCTGAAAGATAGAAGGCCCTGCTTGCCTCCCCTGGGAGGCACCATGCCCGGAGCAAGGACCATGCACCTCGGGGCGGGTGTCTTTCCTGCCGTTCTGGGCTTTCCACTCACCAGTTACAGAAAGGAGCAGGTTCAAACATGGGATATGAATGTCCCTTTCTAAACCTGAAATCCCTGTTTTCCAGGCTCTCAGTGACGCCGACATTTGTCTCTCTGCACACACCTTCCCCCACCCCATTTTCTACAGAGCTAAGTGCTTTATCCTTGATGTGGCAGGAAAGGCGCCTCCCCACCCCTGCCACTTCTTCCCTGGCCTCACTCCTGGCCCACACCCAGACCTCTTTACACTGTCCTACCGCAGTGCCCACGTGTTTGCTGAAGCCCGGATTCTTCCTGTCAGCCTCAGTGACGCTGAGCCTCTGCTGAAACCCAGTCTGGGAAGCTCTCAGAGTGTCCTGATTATCTGTTTCCTATCAGCTTCTGCTTAGAGTGAGAACCTCTCAAAGGCTGGCCCCTGTTCCCACTGCCCGGTCGACAGCCACTGCAGCTGTCACTGCCGCCACTGCTCCTGTGGTTGTCACTGCCACCACTGTTCCCGTGACTGTCACTGCCACCACTGTTCCTGTGACAGTCGCTGCCACCACTGTTCCCATGGCTGTCACTGCCACTACTGTTCCTGTGGCAGTCGCTGCCACCACTGTTCCCGTGGCTGTCACTACCACCACTGTTCCCGTAACAGTCGCTGCCACCACTGTTCCCGTGACAGTCGCTGCCACCACTGTTCCCGTGACTGTCGCTGCCACCACTGTTCCCGTGACTGTCGCTGCCACCACTGTTCCCGTGACTGTGGCTACCACCACTGTTCCTGTGACAGTCGCTGCCACCACCGCTCATGCGGCTGTCACCACCACTGCTGCCACCACAGCTGTCACTGCCACTGCTGCTCCTGCGGTTGTGACTGCCACCACTGTTCCCATGACTGTCGCTACCACCACTGTTCCCGTGACTGTCACTACCACCACTGTTCCTGTGACAGTCGCTGCCACCACCACTCATGCGGCTGTCACTACCACTGCTGCCACCACAGCTGTCACTGCCACCGCTGCTCCTGTGGTTGTCACTGCCACTGCTGTTCCCGTGACTGTCGCTACCACCACTGTTCCTGTGACGCTGCCACCACTGTTCCTGTGACTGTCGCTGCCACCACTGTTCCCGTGACTGTCGCTGCCACCACTGTTCCCGTGACTGTCGCTACCACCACTGTTCCTGTGACACTGCCACCACTGTTCCCGTGACTGTTGCTGCCACCACTGTTCCCGTGACTGTCGCTGCCACCACTGTTCCCGTGACTGTGGCTACCACCACTGTTCCTGTGACAGTCGCTGCCACCACCACTCATGCGGCTGTCACTACCACTGCTGCCACCACAGCTGTCACTGCCACCACTGCTCCTGTGGTTGTCACTGCCACCACTGTTCCCGTGACTGTCACTGCCACCACTGTTCCCGTGACTCTCGCTACCACCACTGTTCCCGTGACAGTCGCTGCCACCACTGTTCCTGTGACTGTCACTACCACCACTGTTCCCGTGACAGTCACTGCCACTACCGCTCATGCAGCTGTCACTACCACCACTGGCACCACAGCTGTCACTACCACCACTGCCACCACAGCTGTCACTGCCACTGCTGCTGCCATGGCTGTTACCGCCACCACTGCTACTGAAGCTATTATTACCACCACTGCTACTGCTCTTACTGCCACTGTCACACTGGCAGTGGCAATAGTAACAGTAGCAGCAGGAAGAGGAGTACTGTTACTGAGTAACAGTACAGCAGGAACACTCACACTAATACTGCTCCAACTCCCCCTCCTCTTCCTGTTACTACCGGCAGTGCTGGTACCACCAGTGGTGGTCATAATCGTGGCAGTGCCACTACTTCTAGTGCCACAACTGCTGAGTTGTGAATAGAAAACTCCTAGAGAAAGTAAGGTGGGGATTTCAAAGCTTTTATTTCCCGAGCCTACCATGTCATGATGAGGGGAATGACGAATGGATGAGGGAGGAAATCTGGCATGGGTGGGACCCAGAGCACCCAGGAGGACAACTCTTGAGGTGTGCTGGCAGCTTGAGTGGACACAGGAACACCCCCCTCATTCCAGACCCACGAAATATTGGTAACATGGAAGTCTTCCTCCAAACTGTAGATATATGGCAAGGCTTAAAACCAACAGATGATTTTAAAGAGACACAAAATATATTTTAAAACAGATTGCAGCTTGGAAGATGGACTGAGAAAGTTCCACGTGGTCTAATATGAGTTTCAGAAGTAGACAGGGTGAGCTGGAGAGATGAAATATTCATGGAAATCATGGCTCAGAACATTCGAGAACCAAAGAAAGCTGGAAGCCTTCAGCTAAAAGAAACATAATTTGTTCCAAGCAGGATAAATGTAAACAAACTCATGACAAGACATAGCTGAATGAAATTGCAGGATGTCAAAGAGAAAAACTGATATCTGTGAGCAGGAAGAGATACAGGCATATTTCTAATCAGTGACAAGGGCTGCTGGGAGACAATACAGCAATCAATTCAAATTGATGAAGGAAAATCATGTTTAATCCAGAATTCTATACCCAGCCAGACCATCACTCAAGGAAGAGAAAAAGAAGATTTTTCAGACATAGGAGGGCTGAGAGGGATTACTTATTTCCAACCCTCGCAGAAAGAACTAGTAAGTGATGAAATTCATCAAGGAGAAAAACCCAGGGTGGAGGACACAGTAAAATTCAGGACACAAAAAGGTGCATTGATTGGTAGAATATATTCATAAGTGTAACCCACTGTTAACTATTTTAAAATAGTTTTATGCTTTTTAATAAATGTTAAAATGAAGCCCTGGCCAGGGCTTAACAATGCTCCGTAATTAGTCAGAGCCTAGAACAGTCCTGACCAGGGTCAGCAGGAGGAGGGAAATCCTGAGTCACTTTCTCTTTTGTGAAATATTTTAGTTAATTATGTGTGTTACAATTGTATGTAACCATGAAAACATTTGAAATATAATTAGTCTCTTTAAAACCTGCCAGAGATAAAAGGGAAAGGCATCGATCCAACAGAAGGCAAGAGAGAATGTTACACCTGTCCCCTGAGACTCATAGAATGAAGCCCTAATCCCCCTATGATGGTATTGGGAGGTGAGGTCTCTGGGAGGTGATTAGGTCTTGTGATGCCATCAGTGCCTTTAATAACAGATGTAGGAGAGTCTTCTTCCTCTCTCCGTTCTCTGCCATGTGAGGCCACAAACAGAAGGCAGCCATCTGCAGCCCAGGAAGGGAGCCCCCACCAAGACTGAATCTGCTGGTGCTTTGTCTGAGACTTTGAGCCTCTGGAACTGTGAGAAATGAAGGCCTGTTGTTTAGAGCCTCCCGGTCTGTGGATTGGTTATGGCAGTCCAAGCAGACTAAGACAGAGGATGAAAAAAATAAAGAAAAGCAAAGGATAATAAAATTAACAGAAGAGGATAGAAACAAGTCTAATATAACTGTAATCAAATACAGCAAATGCAACTGTGTTTAAAAAAAAACAGATAAAATGGGAATATAAATGGAATTTGTATGTGTATAGAAAGTTTAAGATAAAATGGTCAGGCATGGTGGTTCACACCTGCAGTCCTGCCCTTTGGGAGGTGGAGGCGGGTGTATCACTTGAGGTCAGGAATTCGAGACCAGCCTGGCCAACATAGTGAAACCCCATCTCTAGTAAAAATACAAAAATTAGCTGGGCATGATGGCAGGTGCCTGTAATCCCAGCTACTCAGGAGGCAGAGATGGAAGAATCACTTGAACCTGGGATGCGGAGGTTGCAGTGAGCCAAGATTACACCACTGCACTCCAGCCTGGTCAACAGAGCCAGACTGTCTCAAAAAAAAAAAAAAAAAGATAAAAGCATAGATTACTAATCATAGTAAAACTGTTCTAGCAACATGAATATCAAGTGAAACTGAATTTAAGAAAATTAATGGTTAAACTGGAGAGGTGTTTCCACCTAAGTCAGGAATAAGACATGACTGAGCACTATCAGGGAGGAGTTATCTACGTGACCTGAAAGGGAAAAAACAGAGACAGTGGAAAGGGCTAAAATTGTGCTTATTTGAAAATTACACAATTGTCTACTAAGAAAATTCAGAAAAATCTGAACAAATTATTAGAGCTGAGAAGATAATTCAGCAGATCTCCTGGATGTGATGATCAACTTATAAAAATAGAGTAGTTGAAGATAAAACAATCCTTTAAAAACGGTGTTCCCACATGCCAGCAAATAGCAAATAACAAAGATAATAGAGAAAATATTCTAACTCACAGCAGCAATAAAAACTGTGTGTTATCTAGGAGTAAATGTAAAAAAAGATGTGTAAGTTTTTTTATGAAGAAAAATTACACGATTATAAAATTTATTGACAGACATTATACAAAATCAGAATAAATGGAGAGATTTTCTTGGATGAGTAGACGTCATAAATATGACAATTTGCCTTAAAAACTAATTAATAAATCCAATGGCATTCCAATCAAAATCCCAAGAGGATTGTTGGTAAAAATTGACAAGTCAATTTCAAAGTTTATGCAGAGTCTTAAAGTCCAAGAATTGATTGAATAATTTTGAAGAAAATAAGTTTTAGGAGGGAGACTTACATACTAAAAGTAATAAAGTATCATGAAAACATAGTAAATAAGCTGGGCTCTGTGGTACTGGGAATTAATAAACAGATCAATGGAACAGAAACAGAACACAGAATAGCCCTGGAACAGAATGATGTATGTGGGGGAACCTGACGCATTGCAGAGGTGGTGTTACAAATCAGTGAAGACTGGATGGATGACTTAATATGGGAATTTTCCATCAGAAAAAAAAGTAATTATATTCCCTCCCTTACCCTATTCAATGTAATGAATTCCACATGATTAAAGACAAAAAAATGAGGATTTCTTTTAAAAAAAGGGCATTAAAACGTCTGAAAAGAATTGTAGTATATTTTTGTTATAACCTAACAATAAGAAATAATTTCTTAGACAAGACATTGAAAGCAGAATATTGATACATGTAACTACAACAAATGGAAAACTATGATACTCCCCCCAAAATCCACAAAGACAAAAGAAATACAACCACAGGCAAGGAGCAATTCGCAGCACATACAGCAAAGTGCTAGTGTCCAGAATATATAAGTAACTTTTGCCAATCAATAAGAAAAAAGTTCCAAACACAATAGAAAAAGTGGAGAAAGGATATGAATGTCAGTTCACAAAGAGCATTCCCAAGTGGCTCATAGGAGGGAGGGATGCATAAATCACCGGCAATGAGGGAAATGCAAGTTAAGCAATAAATACCACTTCACACCCAGCACAGGAGCAAAACCACCCTGCAGAAAGGCACCAACGGCCGATGAGGATGAGGAGGTGGGAGAGAAGTAGCCTGCTGCACAGCACGAAGCAAATCACTGTTTCAGCACCAGGGACAGCAGCCAGGCGGGGCCAGGGAGGGCGTAAACCTGTGCATCCCGTTCCAGATCCCCCACTTACTTCCCTTGCACCCAGCAAGCTCTTCTCATTACAGGAACTAGATAACACCCCTTTGCTCTCTTGAAATGAAAATCACAGGCAATATAATCTAACCAGAAAAAATTATTTCAACAAAATCAATGTAATGCTCTATATAATATAAAGTGGAAAGAAAAGGAGAGTCATGTATAGTAAAGCAATATGTAACTCAATATGTAAATAGTCACACCTGAATGGAAGGCTCAATGAACGTGTCAAATACTTTACTTTTTTTGTAGTAAGTTGGCATTTGAAATATTTAGCTGAATATTGTCTACGCTTTGCTTTACAAATGACATTTTGACATAAGCTAAGAAAAATCCCTGCGTGTATGTGTGTGTATAATCACTCTTAATCATTGATAGGAGTGTAGACTAATAGAGATGTTTTGAATGATGCCTCTAAGAGAGGGTTGTAAGCTGTGTGATTCTGTGTGGGTGATATTTATAGAACAGAAAAAGCCCCCAAGTGAACCAATGGGGCAGCATTGCTCAAAAACCATGAGTAGTGTCCCTTCAGTAACATGATTACCTGAAACAGTGAATGACTCTTGATAAAGTTGTGAACAAAACACAGTTCAATCTATCTTCTGTTTACAGGATAGTTGCGTTCCTATAATATTCAGCATATACGTTTAGTTTGTATTAAACCCATAGGAAAATGTTTTTATTTATATGTCAAGTCTGTTAAAGATGTTTACCTAGATGAATGCACAGATGAGACAGCTGAGGGCTGTGTGAGACACAGGACAATTCCTCATGTGCATGCTGACCCACACATCGCAAGGTGTCCAGCACCCCTGGCCTTCCTCCCTAATCGTTACTGCTGTGTTCCTGAGCACCGTGAAGCCAGCAGATGCTCCTGTGTTAGTCCATTTGCGATTGCTGTCAAGAAATAGCTGAGGCTGGGTACTTTACAAAGGAAAGGGGTTTCTTTGGCTCATGATTCTGCAGGCTGTATGAGAAGCACAGTGCTGGCACCTGCTCCTGGTGAGATCTCAGGAAGCCCCCCATCATGGTGGAAGGCAAAGCAGGAGCAGACACATCACGTGGCAAAAATGGGAGCAAGAGAAAGGGAGGCATCTCACTCTTTTAAACAACCAGATCTCATGTGAACACAGAGTGAGAACTCACTCATTACTGCAAAGAGGGCACTGAGCCGTTCATGAGGGATCACCCCCATGACCCAAACACCTCCCACCAGGCCCCATCTCTAGCACTGGGATCACATTTCAACATACAATTTGGAGGGGACAAGCATCCACCCTAGATCAACCCCTCTGAGTAGCAATGTCAGAGACAGTGACACCCACCATGCATCAGGGCCCCAGGAGACCCCCACAAGCAAGTGCACTTGCTTAGAGTAGTGTTTGTGAGGGTGAAAGTTTGGGAAATAATTACGTGTGATGGAATATCAGACAGTGTTTAAATAAGTAAACTCAGGGCACTTTTTACTGCTGACAATGGTGGGCTGCATGATTACCGTCAACTTTTCTGCTACAACTGCATGAAGTAGCAAAACAATCTCTTAAAAGCATTGAACAATGTAGCAGAAGAGAGTCAATAAATTGACCCATGCAAATGTAGACCAGTGACTGTTACTAAGATGCAATAGGAATTGCCTGTACAATGAAGAAGAGGCCACCTTTTCAACGAATGGTGCCAAACAACTGGAGATCCATATGCAAAAATGGAACCTGGACTGATACCTCACCTGCTGCACAGAAACGAACTCCAAATGGATCACAGGCTTGAAAGTGAAAGGCAAAAGTGTACAACTTCTAGAAGAGGACATAGGAGAAAATCCTTGTGACTTCGGATTAGGCCAGGATTAACAAATTATGCCCAATAGGCCAGATCCAGCCCAAGGCCTGTTTGTATATGGTTCCTGAGCTAAGAAAGGCTTTGTGTTGTTAACGCCTTATTGCGCTCTCTCTCTCTCTCTCTCTCTCTCTCTCTCTCTCTCTCTCTCTCTCTCTCACACACACACACACACACACACACACACAGCAAAGCAAAATACAAAAATATGCAATTGAGATAGAGATAATATGTGGTCCACATAACTAAAATATTTATGTTCTGGCTTTCTACATAAATCGTTTGCCAACCTTTTGTTTGATAAAGTTTATTTGATATAACACTAAAAATACAAAAGAAAAACAAAGGTAGGATAGGTTTTATCAAAAGGTTTTTGGAATATACAAATGTACATATCACTTTATGGGAGACGTATTTGCATCTGGGAGAAAATATTTGCAAATCATCACATATCTGTCAAAGAATTTGTATCTAGAATATATAAAGAACTGTCATAACTCAATAATAAGAAAACAAACCAATAAAATGTGGGCAAGAGATTTGGGCAGATACTTCACACCAGGAAATATGCAGGTGACAAATAAGCAGATGCGAATATCCCTTAGATATGTGACAATAACAAGTGCTGGCAGGGATGCAGAGCAGTGGAGAGTCTCACACTGCTGGTGCTGGTGGGAATGCAAAATGGTACAGCAGCAACTTCTGAGAAACCGTTTGGCATTTTCCTAAAAAGTCAAACATGCACTTAGCATATGGCTCAGCAATCCCACTCCTAGGTGTTTTCCCAAGAGAAATGAAAACCTATATTCACACTAAAACCTGCATGTAAATGTTTATGGCAATCACCAAAATCTGGAAACCACCCAAATATTCTCCAACAGGTGACAGGATAAACACACAGTGCTCCAACCATAGCCTGGAATACTCCACAGCAGTATAAAGGCGGAAGCGATTGCTGCACAGAAGTACAGATGAATCTCAAAGGTGTAATGCTGAGCGAGGAAGGCAGCCCCGGGTGCTGCACACTCCTTGGTGCCATTTATAGGACGTCCTCGGAAAAGCAAAACTCTAGGGCTGGAGAAGAGATGAACAGTTGCTGGGAGTTGTGGGCGGGAGAAGGATTGAGCACAAAAAGGCAGGACCAGGGAATGTTGGGCACCGTTCTGTTTGAAACTCCTCTGTTTCTGAATTGTGGTGGTGGGCATGTGACTGAGGGTTTGCCAAAGCCCATTCCGTTGTAGACCACAGGGAGTGGATGTAACTGTACATAAGTTTAAAATAAATTTAAATATGCAAACACGAGTATGGACATTCAAATATTTGACTGGTCAATTCAACTTAGAGAAATACAGAATTGTAGAAATCCAAAAGACATTTCTGAGCATCTGCACAGATAAACATATGCGGATGTTCACTATGGAGTTATAACAGCAGAAGTTCAAAATAAATCTAAATGGCAGGGGTCTGTTTGAATAAATTTGGGGAGAACTACAAGACCTTAACTCTGTATAATGAATGATATAGATAAATTTCAAAAGCAATATCTGAGTGAGAAAAAGTAAAGGATGGCTGGTGCAATGATTCACGCCCGTAATTGCAACACTTTGGGAAACCAAGGAGGGTGGATTGCTTGAGTCCAGAAGTTCAAGACCAGCCTGGACAATAAAGCAAGGTATTATCTCTATTAAAAAAAAAGGATATTGTGCAAAATATACAACAGGAGAGCATATTAATTAGTATAGCTTTATAGTCCTGATTTGTAAATCACTGTTACATAATTTTTAACACCCCACCCCCACTCAAGGCAGCACCATGTATTCCTCACTGATCTGAGCTTCCTGGTATAAATACAAAGACAAGAGCTGGAAGTTCACCCTACAGTGGAGACAGCAAGTTTTCTCTTGCCCTGAGGAAAAAGAAAGGAGATTTCATCAGAACTGTTAATTTCCCTTATACTTAAGAGATCTGAGGCAAAAATGACAAAATGTTAAACTGGGGTGGGGAGATGTAGGTGCTTGTTTTCAATTTACTGCAAACAATTTTTTAAAGACGCCATATCAGTTAGGCCCTAATTCCCTTCCTGTGTATCCAGAGCAGGTTTTCCCTGAGTCTCTGGGCTCTGAGCCTGCCCTTCCATGCCCTGCTCTGTGGCTTTGGGGCTGGGACTCTGCAAACCACATTCCCCAGCTGCCCTCACCATCTGGCTTCCCTTCGTTCTGCCAGTGGGAGACGAAAAGGCAGAGGCGGGAGAAAGTGCTTCATTGCCATGCTCCAGGTCCCCTCCATGCCACCTCAGCATTTACCAGGCAGTTGGCTTCAGCCTCCAACTCCTCCTCACCCACTCAGAGGAGCAAGCAGATCCAGGAGCTGAGCCTCCCCTGGGAGATTCCCAATACGAGCCCCACAGAGTGCTCCTCTGAGCTCCCAGGTATGGTAAACACTACCAGCTCTAGGGAGCTGTGCTGCTTTCTGCAGTGACTGTGCAGTGAGTCACCTCGCTGTCTGTACCCGCCAATGCCCAGGCAACAAATCCCAGGATCAGCATCCCTCAGATTCCCATGCACAAATCCTGGCTGAGGCCGAGTCCACACCTTCTTCTGCAGGTTCTCACTTAGATCCCACACCTTTGCTTTATCTGCCCCTCCTGGCTTCAGTGAGCCCACCACCTTCCCTGCAAACCCAGATCCAGCTCACTGTCTTCTCTGAACCTCTCCTGGGCCTGATGCTTTACAGAACCATGCACTTTAATATGTATAGAATCCAGTTTAGCAAAAACACTTACCTGAACATAGCAACATAGCAAGATTGGTGGGAACACAAAGAGGAGCCCAAGAGTTCTTATCTCCTGGGAATGTGAGACCGATTGTGAAGACAGGCACGAAAAGAAACAGCATGAATCTATCCTATATGCATATGAAATGAAGGATAGCTAGTCCAGTTTAGTGTAGAAGGGCCTTTCTGCTCCCTCTGATGGAAAAGCTCCAAGGTAATTCAGAGAGGGTTTGCTGGGCCTCTGAAGTTGAGGCCAGGCCGCTGCAGTAGGAGGAGGCTAAGGGCCAGGGCAGGATGTAGGAACAACATGTGGAAAGGCACAGAGAAACACAGCCAATCTGAAGAATGGGGGCATGGGGCAAATGGTGGGGAGAGGCTGGCTATCAGGTCCATGCCACTGGGACCAGCCATGGTCTGTGCTGATGGGGGGACACTAAGGAACCCTGAACAGGGCTCCCAGAGACGATGAAGGTTGAAAGTGCCCTTTAGGACTATTTAAGTGCTGTGCCCAGGGAAGGTATTAGGACCAAGGAAATGATAGGGAGCCATGAAGACTCCTTGTGCAGTCTCTTAACATGTTGACTTCTTGGGAAATGGGACCCATTAACAAGATCAGTGTCATGACGCCTCACTAGCTATCAACCTGACATGTTTTATCACCAAGCCCTGAGCCCTTCACCTTCTAAACTGCTTTAAAGCACTCACACTTCTCTCTGTCCTCACCTCCACAGCTGAGCCATAATTGATTTTGACCTTGGCTGCTACAGTGGCCTCAGAACTGGTCTAGTCTCTGCCACCCACGCTCCCACCCTAATCTTGTTGCCATTGGGATAAAGACTGAGACCTTTTTGAGGTATCTGATGGTGGCAGAGTCTGGCCCCCGCCTGCCTGTGCAGCCTCCTCATCCTCCACGCTCTGCCTTGCTTTGGACCTTCCCTGCGTGTCTTTCTTCTCCTTCAGATTCATGTTCAGGAAACTGCTTCAAGGCCTCCTTCCTGGGCCCTAAGGCTGGGCTTTTCAGCTACTTCCTCATCAGATGCTCCCTCAAAACACAACCTGAGAGGGTCATTTTAACAAAATCCAACACTCATTTATGATTAAAACTCCTTGAAAACTAAGAGTAGAGAGGAACCTTTTCAATTTGATAAAAAATATCTATGAAAATTTTACAGTTAACATCGACATCAGGTAGCATTAATGGTGATAAAATGAAAATAAATGTTGTCTCTCTGATATCAGGAACAGGGCTGCTAGTCAGTGTGATACTAGAAGGTCTAGTCAGTGAAATAAGACAAGGAAACAAAAGGAGCGGTGGCTCACACCTATAATCCCAGCACTTTGGGAGGCCGAGGCGGGTCGATCACAAGGTCAAGAGATCGAGACCATCCTGGTCAACAAGGTGAAACCCTGTCTCTACTAAAAATACAAAAATTAGCTGAGCGTGGTGGCGCATGCCTGTAATCCCAGCTACTCAGGAGGCTGAGGCAGGAGAATTGCCTGAACCCAGGAGGCGGAGGTTGCCATGAGCCGAGATTGCGCCATTGCACTCCAGCCTGGGTAATGAGAGCTAAACTCCATCTCAAAAAAAAAAAAAAAAGAAAGTAAGAAAGAAAAGGAAACAAAAGGCACACAGGTCAGAAAAGAAGAAATAAAATTGTACCTATTTGTAAGTAACACAATGGTGTTAAGGCATCTAAAAAACACACACACACAACTCCAAGTAGTAAGTGTGTGTTCAGCAAGGTTGCAGGATATGAGGTCGACACACAAAAATCAATTGTACTTTTAAATACTAGCAATGAATATTTGGAAATAAAAATTTTAAATACCATTTACAATTGCTCCAAAAACTAAGTGAGTTTAAATTTAACAGAATGTATATAGGACTTACAGGCTAAAAACTACACCATACTGTTAAAATAAATCAAAGAAGTGCTATAAAAATAGGGAGACATACCATGTTCATGGATCAGAAGACTAATAATGAGAACACCGGTTTTCCCCAGACGGATACACAGGTTTAATGACATTCCAATCACAGTGCCAGAAATATTTTTTGATAGATATAGACAGAATTATTTAAAAATTTATATGGAAATGCAAATAAACTGGAATAGCAACAACAATTTTGAAAAAGAATAAATAACTAGAAAAACTCAGTCTACTTGATTTCAAGATTTATTATATAACTACAATAATGAAGACTGTGCAGTATTGCTAGAGGGAGAGAGGGAGAGATCAATGGAACAGAGTATTGAGTTCAGAAAGAGGTCCTCACAAATCCATGGGCAAAGGTGTAAACGCAATTCAGTGGAGGAAATTGGACGTCCATAGGTCAAAGAGAAGAGAGAAGAAAAAGGGAAAAAATGCTGAATCTTGCACTTTATATAAAAATTAACTAAAAATGAACCACGGATTTTTTTTTTTTCTTGAGACGGAGTTTCGCTCTTGTTACCCAGGCTGGAGTGCAATGGCGCAATCTCGGCTGATGGCAACCTCCGCCTCCTGGGTTCAGGCAATTCTCCTGCCTCAGCCTCCCGAGTAGCTGGGATTACAGGCACGCGCCACCATGCCCAGCTGATTTTTTGTATTTTTAGTAGAGACGGGGTTTCACCATGTTGACCAGGATGGTCTTGATATCTTGACCTCGTGATCCACCCGCCTCGGCCTCCCAAAGTGCTGGGATTACAGGCATGAGCCACCGTGCCCGGCCTGAACCACGGATTTAAATGTAAAACGATAAAACTTTTAAAAGATAACATACGAAAAAACTCTTCAGGACCTGTGGTTTGATGGACTGCTCTTAGAGTTGATACCAAAATTGTGACCAATAAAATTAGAAAAGAAAGATAACTTGCGCCTCCACAAAATTAAAAGCTGTTGTCAGGGAAAAGACCCTGTTAGGGGGATGAAAACACAGGTTACAGACATGGACAAAGTATTTGCAAACCGCATATCTAAAAAAGGACTCAAATCTAGGATACATAAAAAGCCCGCAAAATGAAACTGTTAAAAATACCAACAAAAAGTCAATTCGAAAACGGGTAAAAAGACACTGAAGAGGCATTCACTGGGGAGAATGTACAGATGGCAAATAAATACATGAGATGCTCCACATCGCCAGCGAGAAGAGAAATGCAAATTCGGACAGCAATAGGAAAGCACTGCACAGCAAAGAGGACAGCTAAAATTGCAGACATGATAGGTCCCGTACACACAGACACCAAACACTGGTGAGACGCCGAGAAAGCAGAACACTCAAACGTTTCTGGCAGTAACGTAAAACAGTATAGCTACTTCGGAATAGAGTGTGGCAGTTTCTTTAAAATTAAATCAAACATTTACCATACGACCCCGCAATTGTATTCTTGGGCATTTATCCCAGAGAAATAAAAGCTTCTGTCCACACATGTGCTTGTACACGACCACTCATGGCAGCTTTGTTTGCAACAGCCAACAACTAGAAACAACTAAACCGACCTCCCACAAGTGAGCGGGTAAACAAACCGTGGCCCATCCATATCATGGATTGCTACTTGGGAAGCAAAAGGGACATGCCGTGGATACACACGGCAACTTGGACGGATCTCAGTGGCACGTTGAGGAGAAATAAGCCAGACTCAAGGTCGCATACTGCATGAACTCATGAATATAGCGTTCTCGAAATCACAAAGTCACAGATGGGAGACAGATTACTGGTTGCCAGGGGTGATGAGTGGCGGTGGGGCCAGGTGATATGACTGCAAAAGGTAGCCCAAGGGAGCAGCCCGGTGACTCTGTGGCAGCGGTGGTTCCCCAGATCTCCATGGTAATCACACGCCACAAAGCTCAATACATCTTGCTCCCATGTCGAATCCCTGGTCTTGACAGAGAACAGTGTATCTGTATTATGCTGTAGATATAATTGTGTAGAATGCAGCCCCAGCGGGGAGCTGGGTGGAGGGTACATGGGATCTCTCTCTATTATATTCGCCACTTCTGTGAATCTGTAGTGACTTCAGAATAAAAGTTTAAAGAAAGTTAGGCCAGCACGGTGGCTCATGCCTGTAATCCCAGCACTTTGGCAGGCTAAGGCAGGTGGATTGCCTGAGGTCAGGAGTTCAAGACCAGCCTGGCCAACATGGTGAAATCCCCTCTCTACTAAAAATACAAAAAATTAGCTGGGTGTGGTGGCAGGTGCCTGTAATCCCAGCTACTTGGGAGATGGAGGCAGGAGAATCGCTTGAACCTGGATGGTGGACGTTGCAATGAGCTGAGATTGTGCCACTGCACTCCAGCTTGGGCAACAGAGCAAGATTCCTTCTCAAAGACAAACAAAAAACAACAACAGTTAATCGTAGAACAAATTAGAAGACACTGTATAAACAACTTATATCCAGCCCAATGATCTGACTGTCCTCTTTCTCCTCCACCCCAACAAAGAAGGCTCTGGAGCCCAAACTTTTTAGCTTTGTGGTGTGTTTGTTTCTGCAGCCCACCCAGAGGTGGGGGAAGGACCCTGAGCCTAGCCTGAGACCCGGGTTTTTCTCACTGCTCAGCCCTGTCTGTATCTGGCTGCTGTGAATGTCTGTGGAGTGAGGATGAAGATGATGGGAACCTAATGGGTTAATAGGTATCAGTTCATCACTTTGCGGATGGAGAAACCCCGATGCCTGGCAGGCGGGATATTCGAAGTATCTATGCCTTTTCCCACTGAACTGTGAGCTCTCAGAAGGCAGGGTCCATGTCTGCCCTACTGGCATTCTCAAGGGCAGGCCTCAGGCCTCTGCAGGAAATTCAAGTCGGTGCCTGGCAGTCAAGATGAGAGTAGAGAAGTGGGCAATGCCAGTCACTTCTCAGGCCCCTGCAGCACAGAGGCGAGGCACCCCAACTCTGCACCCAGGGCCCCTGAGAATGGCAGTCATAGGTGGGAGGCTGGTGACAGCCACAGTCTTTCCAAGAGCTGGGAAGGGCCAGCAGGACAGCTAGAGCCCTCCCGCTGAGAGCTTCCATAATTAGAAGTGGAATCAAAGAAAGGCCCACTCCAGTTATGGCTTCAAACAGGGGTATGTTTAGGTCACCCAATGCCAGGGCTTGTCGGACAGGGATCATGATTAGATGGGTGTGCGTGTGTGCATGTGTGTGTGTGTGCATCTGTGTGCTTTTAATTTTCCTACAAAGATCACTCTCATTTTCCCAGACCCAAACATCTCACAAGGCTCCAATGACACTTTCTGTGAGTGCCACTGACCTGCAGCTTGAGATCCACTGGGCTTATTCCCTGGAGTCAGGGTGGCCCACGGCACTTCTTCAGTCACAGGCTCACTGAAGGGCCAGGACCAGCCTTCCAAAAACTGTGGTCCAGGAAAGCCCAATTTCCACGGTTTCTCAGAGGAGCAAGGAGCTCCTTCTAGAAGGCAGGGTTATCACAAAGGCTCGCCCCAGGACACAGGCTTTGAGCTGTGCTACCTGGGACTGGGTCTCTCCAGGGATCAGGCTGGGGGACAAGACCCAATGCACCCAGTTCCTCCTCTTTGATGTGGGCAGACCTGGGTGAACTCTGCAGGGCCACACGTCATTAAATGTCTTTACAACATCTCTCTGCCCTTGCGGGACCCCCTGCAGCCACCTTCCCCTGCCCTGGGTGGCTCAGGGTGCAGCCCAGCCTCACCTGCTGGTGTCCTGGGCAGGTCTGGACAGCTGTCCTCCACAGCGCTGTGCTCTTTCTCTGACCCGTTCTTACTGGCCCCACCCTGAGCCTCTGTCCCATTGCCTGAGCCTCCTGTACACAACCCTCATGAATTGAACTTGGTTCCCTGCCAGCCCCTCCAACGACCTGGCCTCATCTCCCAGCCAACAGCAGCTAGTGATGGGGTGAGCTGGTGTCTATGGAGGAAGGCAGGCCCAAAGAGGTAAGGCCCATTGCCAGGGCCCGATCACAGCCCTGGAACTTGCTGGAAATGAGATAAGCTGAGGTGACACTGTCCAGCTAAGGCACTGCGAATCCTCCAGGAGGGGGGATGCATACATTTCCACAGGCATTGGGGGGTGAATCCGGCCCACACCGAAGCTCGCACTGCACACCTGCCGCAGAGCCGTGCCCGCCCTGAGGCTGGGTCCCCAGCCTTCCTGGAGGACTGTCAGGGGCATCCTCTTGAAAGGAAGCTGTGAGCAGGAGGAGAGGCCGGAGGAGCGTCTGATGGCTCCCCGCAGACACCCATCAATTGCCCCAGTATGATTTCTTCATCATCTGGCAAGTAATTAGCTGGCATCCTCATTAGCACGCAGGGGCTTTGTAAAAGTTTCAGGAGGAGGCAGCTGCACTGGGCGAAATTCAAATTGGATTTTAATTACAGACGAACCGACCGGGGACAGACGTTTTGTCAGTTGTGCCGCCTGTTTACGTGTCACCGGTTCTTGGAAATGAAAAGCAAGATGCCTTCACTCATCTCTGTGATCAGCTCGAAAGACAGAAAAGGAAAGGGAAGGAAGAGTGCGGGGTAGGCGGTGTTGGCCCTTGAGGAGTGACGGGGTCTCAGTCCATCCACCGCTCCAGCCACCTGCCACAGACCAGGCGGCACCCTGAAAGCAGGCCTGCATTTCTCGTGGCTCTGCAGCCCGGACGCCCGAGACCAAGGTGGGTTCCGCGTCTGGGGAGGGCTGTGGTTCCCCGTTCAGAGATGCCACCTTCTGGTTGTGTCCTCACGTAAGGGGAGGGAGGGGACCTCTGGCCTCCTCTAAGGACACTAGCGCACTGACCAGGGCTCCAACCTCAGGACCTCAGGCCCCTTCTCCTCACACCGTCACACGGGGCTACCAGGGAAACACGCTCATTCCCACAGTTGTGTGCTAACATGCCTTCGTGTGTGTGTGTGTGTGTGTGTGTAGTATGTACATGTGACAGTGTGTGTATTGTGAATGTGTGGTAGAGTGTGTGGGTGTGAGATGGAATGTATGTGTGAATGTGTGAAACTGTGTATATGTGTGTGGGGGAAGAATATGTGGTGTGATGTGTGAGAGTGTGAGTGTGTGTACATGTGATAGTGTGTATGTGTGGGTGTGTGGGGAGAGTGTGGTGTGATTGTGAGTTTGTGAGTGTGTTTTGTGTGTGTGCATGAAAGGTTGCTGTGTGTATGTGTAAGTGTGTGAGAGACAGTGTGTTGTAAATGCATGTGAGCATAGTGGTATGTGTGATGGTGAACACTGGGTGTGTGTGAATGCATTGAGCATGGTGGCATGTGTCATGTTTACTACTGAGTGTGTGTGAGTGCATTGAGCATGGTGGCATGTGTGATGTCTACTACTGAGTGTGTGTGAATGCCACTGAGCATGCTGGTATGTGTGATGCTTACTACTGAGTGTGTAAATGCATGTGAGCATGCTGGTATGTGTGATGGCTACTACTGAGTGTGTGTGAATGCATGTGAGCATGCTGGTATGTGTGATGTCTACTACTGAGTGTGTGTGAATGCATGTGAGCATGCTGGTATGTGTGATGGTTACTGAGTGTGTGTGAATGCATGTGAGCATGCTGGTATGTGTGATGGTTACTACTGAGTGTGTGTGAATGCATGTGAGCATGCTAGTATGTGTGATGGCTAATACTGAGTGTCCAGTTGATTGAAGGATGTGAATTATTCCTGGTTGTGTCTGTGAGGATGTCGTCAACGGAGTGGTTTGCCAGGGGCTACTGGATCATTGGCCACCGACTGAAGTGCACTGTGAGCATTCCCACGTTTGAGGTTTTGGGACTCGGACTGGCTTCCCGGATCCTCAGCTTGCAGATGGCCTCATCTTGTGATTAAGTGAGTCAATTCTCTTAATAAACTCCCTTGTATATGTACATTTATCCTCCTAGTTCTCTAGAGAACACCAATGCAGTATGTGTACATGTGAATGTGTGTGTGTGGTGTGCTTGTGTGAAGAATGTGTCAGTGTATGAGTATGTCAGCATGGGAGACTGCATGTATGATGGTGTGTGAGAGCATGTTTGTGTGTGTGTGTGAGCATGTTGGTGTGTGTTTATGTGTGAGTGTGTGGTGAGTGTGTCAGCATGGGAGAGTGTGTGACTGTGTGAGCATGTTGGTGTGTATTTATGTGTGAGAATGTGTGGTGTGTGTCAGCATAAGAGTGTGTTTGTGTGTGAGAGCATGTTTTGTGTGGTGTGTGAGCATGTGTATCTGTGTGTGTGATGTGTGAGTGTGAGTGTGTCTGCATCTGTGCGTGATGTGTGTGTGTCTGCATGTGTGTGTATTTGTGTGCCTGCTTGTGTCCCCTATGTGTATCTGTGTGTGTGGTATGTGTGTGTGGTGTGTGTGTATGTGTGTGTCTTCTTGTGTCCCCTTTGTATATCTGTGTGTGTGGTGTACAAGTGTGAGAATGTGTGTGTATGAGTGTGTGGTGTGTGAGTGCATGTGTGAGTGTGTGTGCCAGCTTGTGTCCCCTATGTGTGTGTGTGTGGTGTGTGTGAGAATGTGTGTGTATGAGTGTGTGGTGTGTGAGTGCATGTGTGAGTGTGTGTGCCAGCTTGTGTCCCCTATGTGTGTGTGTGTGGGGTATGTGTCTGTGGTGTGTGAGTGCAAGTGAGTGTATGTGTGTGCCTGCTTGTGTCCCCTATGTGTACCTGTGTGTGTGGTGTGTGTGAGAATGTGTGTGTATGAGTGTGTGGTGTGTGAGTGCATGTGTGAGTGTGTGTGCCAGCTTGTGTCCCCTATGTGTGTGTGTGTGGGGTATGTGTCTGTGGTGTGTGAGTGCAAGTGAGTGTATGTGTGTGCCTGCTTGTGTCCCCTATGTGTATCTGTGTGTGTGGTGTGTGTGAGAATGTGTGTGTATGAGTGTGTGGTGTGTGTGAGTGTGTGAGTGTATGCGTGTGTGCATGCTCATGTCCCCTGATGTACTCAGTGTGGAGAAGCAGCGTCCCTCCCATCCACAGGGCAGCTGGGCCAGGCCTATGGTATGGCCTGGGTGTTCACAGCACATGTCTGGTGTGAAAGGCCACAGGGGTCCCGCAGTTGACGAGCTGACATTTTTCTTGGCCTGTCATTTCTCAGGCATCACTGGTAAACTTGATTTTTTTGCAGCAACGGAAATCCCACTGGGCCTGAGTGCCGGAAACAGCCCAGAAAACCCACAGCTATTAAAAACCAGGCATTGCCCATCTAGCATTTTATCCAACCCTAGCCAAACCCTGAACATGGCACGTCAGTCTTGGATGGACGCTGACAATCAAACAGGTGGCGTGTGCAAGGTCCCTCTGCCAACAGGCAGCTGACAGAATTCTTCCCGGGCCAGCCCCTGCCTCTGCCGCCGAGAAGCCAGCATGGCATCAGGGAGGCCCCTGGCTTTCCCCGGCCTCCACCTGTGGTCAGAGGAGGAGGATTCAGCTCTCTCCGCAGACCCAACAGGGAACAGAGTCCCAAGGATGGGTGATGGGGCTCCACACCCTGCAATGGCAGGGTCAGACTCTCCTTCCCAGGCTCCTGCATCCTCAGGCCAGCATCCTCCTCCACCGTGCCACTGTCCAGCCTTCCCCAAGGCCTGACACAGACTCAGCCAGCCTGGAGCTGTCCCACACGGCAGCTGCCAGCAGACGTGGGGCTTACCCTAGAATGAAAACTCACTCGAATTAGACACCGTTGAGAATCCCATTTCAGATGCTCTTGTCACACGGTGAATGCCCTGCAGCCCCACAGTGTAGTGGCTGCCATGCTGTACCACGTGGACATGAACACGGCCGGTGTGGGAGGGAGCAGTGGGTCTGCTCCACAGCAGACCTGGCACACTTTGCCCAGAGGCCCATGCCATGGAAGTCCAGCCTTGGCAAACCATCCCCACTGCCCATCACTACCCTGGGAGAGCAGAGGGTGTCATAGGCAGGAGACAAACTGCTGGGTGAGCTGAGCACCAGAGAACCCTGATGCACAAACACAGGCGGTCTGGGTCTGGCCTGCAGGCCAGCACTGACAGGTCCCTGCTCCGGACCAAAGTCGGACCATTTCCAGAGTGGGAAACTGAAATGGTGGAAACAGATTCTAAGTCAACATTCACCTTCCCAGAGTACCCAGAACCTCTCTGTCTTTGGAATACACTTCCCATGCTGTCTCTTATCCCCCTTTTTTTGAGACCCAGTCTCGCTCTGTCACCCAGGCTTGATCTCAGCTCACTGCAACCTCCACCTTCTGGTTTAAGTGACTCTCCTGCTTCAGACTCCTGAGTAGCTGGGATTGTAGGTGCCCGCTGCCACACCCAGCTAATTTTTGTATTTTTATTAGAGATGGAGTTTCCCATGCTGGCCAAGCTGATCTGGAACTCCTGACCTCCAGTGGTCTGCCCATCTTGGCCTCCCAACGTGCTGGGATTCCAGGCGTAAACCACTGCGCCGGGCCTGTCTCTTGCACTTTTGAGGATGTTTCCCAGCAAAACGAAGGGAGAAACCCAGATGGAGGCGGCCCTAGGAACCGGGGACAGGGGGTCAGAGCGGGAAGCAGGTCTCAGGACAGCACCCACACAGTGGCCATCAGGGTGGGAGGCCCCCACCCCCCCCAGGCACATCTGTGGGGAGCAATGGGAGGAGGCACTCCAAAGGGAACTTTAACATGTGAGGATGTTGAAAAAATAATGAAAATGTGATCAAGGTAATGATGAAAAGACAGAAACTTGAGTCAGCACAGCAGAGCTCTAGGAGGAGGAGGATGGAGCATACTGTCTGGGGCGCTGGTGACTATTTCAGCAGCACCGCTGTGTGACCCTTCCTCCCGGACCTGCTGAGTGGGTATCGACTTGCAGGGCTGGTGTCAGGGGCTTCACTGTGGCTCCTGAGCTGAATGCCGAGAACACTCTCTTCAGTCCCAGCAGAAATGAGCTGTGGAAAGGGGAGGCTGTGTTCACATCTTCGTTTTATCAAGAGGGAGTCAGCAGACACCCTCTGTCCCTGGTAGGAAAAGACACGGAGGGTAAGAGCGTTTGGTAAAGTTAAGGAATTAGTTGGCGAATGAGGTGAGGAGGCAAGGTGATAAAGTGAGCTAAATTCTCACCTCTGGGTGTAGGAAGCCAGTGGGCGATGCAGAGAACCGAAAGCGGAAGTATTGCCAATGGTGGCATAAGAATGTTACTTGAAACAGAAAGGCAATTACTAGAAGGTTCAGCTGAAAGGGTTCAACTCCAGGTGGAGCAGGGCTAGGAGCTAGCTAGAGGACAGCTGCTTGCATTCTAAACCAACCTAATCCCAGCACTTTAGGAGGCCGAGGCAGGTGGATCATGAAGTCAGGAGTTCAAGACCAGGCTGGCCAAGATGGTGAAACCCCATCTCTACTAAAAATACAAAAGTTAGCCAGGTGTGGTATCACACACCTGTAATCCCAGCTACTCTAGAGGCTGAGGCAGAGAATTGCTTAAACCTGGGAGGCAGAGGTTGCAGTGAGCCAAGATTGCACCACTGCAGTCCAGCCTGGGTGACGGAGTGAGACTCCGTCTCAAACAAACAAACGAAAAAACCAACCTCCTCTCCTGTTACTATTTACCAGTCAATGCTTTGCATTTGTTATATTCTATATCCATGAGACCGCCGACTCTCGCCCGGCAGGGAGGGGCGGGCAGCTGTGAAGACAGTCCCCACAGTGCCCCTGGAGTTGTTCTGGGAAGCAGCCAGTGTGACCAGTGTGATCACATGCCTGCCCTTCCGCGGGGACTCTGCGTAAGCCTCCTTCCTGGTGCCTTGCAGCAGCGCCCCCCTTCTCTCCCATGTCTCAGTCTGAACAACAGCAAGCAGGGCTGTTGTAAGTCGCAGGGTGAGTGCCAGCTTCCTGCAGTGGGGTCTGCCGCCTGGGCCAGAGGAGTGTGCTCCTGGACCCAGGGACTGGTGCAGAAAGTCAGGTCGCGACAGCTGGAGCGAGGCATTCCCTAGGCCACAGGCTTGGAACATCTTGGGCTCCTGACCCCATCTAGACCTGCAGATCCTAGGGGTGGGTTTTGGGGGAGGCTCCTCCCTCTTAAGAAAGGCCCGTGGGAGCTGATGCTATGGCATTAGGGCGCTGGCCATGAGCTGCGCAGCTACGCACAGATATGGAGGCTGTGCTCAGACGGCAGCACGCCTGTGAACTGGCCATGGAGGAGGGGAAGGGCACTATCAGGGCCAGCCTTTGTGCCACGGTGCAGGTGGCAGATGCCAGAGGTGGCCCAGCATTGGCAGAGCCTGACCTGGGGGAATGGGGGTTAAACGAATAAGTCTGAGCTGCCCCAGCCTTCGCTGATGGAGATCAGTCCGTATCGCTTAGGCTTATGACATCCTGACTGTGCACCAGACACGTTTAAAAGTGATTTACAGGCACGGTCCTATTTAATTCACAGCAATCCTATACTCACAACCCCATAGCTTATGAGTAAACTGAGGCACAGGGCAGTTAGTAACTTAATCCAAGGTCACACGGCTAATGGGAGGTGATGTGTGCAGTCGAGCCAGGCAGTTCGGTTCCATGCCCAGCCTGGGCAGCTCCTCTGCGGTGGATATTCAGTTCTGCCACTGCCCCATTGCATCTCCCCTCTGCGTGGCTCCATGTGGCTCCATGAGGCTATGGCCCTGGGAGGCTAACTCAGCTACACTCCCCTGCCCCTGGCTTCCAGGTGTGTATGGCCAAGGGGCATGGGGGCAAAGGAGGGGTAAGATGGGAGGGTTGGTGCTCCCTTCCCCTTCCTCTTGTCAAGGGTGGGCCGTGCCCCTCTCCCAGAGACTCTCTGACTCTTACACATCCTGGAAACTTCCCTTCCCTGGTCTCCTCCATCCTGGGGTGATGCCTGCTCCCTGCTGGTGCCGATTCTGTTGGTTTTCCTTGTGAAGCCCACATGCTTGTAAACAGTCCTGCGGTGAAGCCCCTCGTGCGTGCCATCTGCTTCCTGGAGGGGCCCTGCTTGGCAGCAGAGCTCAGGAGACATAAATCTGAGAGACATCAGCCTACATGCCCTCATTAAAGCAGCAGGCGTGGAGGGCCTTTCCAGGGAGAAGCTGTGGGACGGCGGGGAGGCTTCCCACAAAACCATGGCAGATGCCAGCACTGGGAGGCCAGCGAGGAGTGGAAGCCAGCACAGGAGGCAGAGAAGGTTCTGGAAAGATGAGAGAGGCGGAAGAACTGGAAGTCAGTGCAGGAGGCAGAGAAGGTTCTGGAAAGGTGGGGGGTGGAGTGGTCTCACGGACACTGAGGAACAGGCGTGCTTTAGGAAAGAGGCAGCGTCTGGAACCCCACTGAGCCACTGGGTTGAGGTCCTAGAGTCCCCCTGGGGCCTGCATTGAGGCTCCAGGGAAGCTAACTGTGACTATCTCAGGGAGAGTAGGGTGGAGGCTGCGAGGAGTAGAAATGGACGGGAATGGAAGGAAAGGAGACGGCAAGGAGAGACTGTTCTAGGGAACTGAACTGCAGGAAGAGGATACAGGAGAGCACCTGGCAAGAAGGAGGGTATCGGAGTGAGTCTGGGGTTCTGTGGCCCCTCCAGACCCTCCCTCTGCCTTCCTTCTGCTCTGTGTGGGGGATGGGCACTTATGGATTGCACCAAAGGGCGCCGTGGCCTCCTGCTCAGGGTGGGGCATGGTCAAGAGGGCACAGGAGGGAGGGTGGGGTAGGAGGCTGCTACTCCCCTCCGGCCCTGGGGGCTGCCTCCTCCGTAGACAGAGGGCCACAGCAACTTGGCCACTCCTGGGTCCATAGCCTCCCTGAGGGTGGGTGTGGCTGGAGTAGTGTGGAGGGGATGGGGGAGGGCTGGGGCCAGGGATGAAGCAGAGGTGTCTGGAGGAGGAGGAAGAAGGGCCAGAGTATGGGCGGATGGAAATACCGGGCAGAGGGGTCATTGGAATCTGAGATGCTGGGTGGGTCAGGAACTCCACAAGTGGAAGCGCCTGGGAGATGACAAGACGCAGGCTGTGGAATGGGGCCTGCAGGAGGGGGACTCACAGTGCAGGGCTGACTCAGGCCAGGGAGGCGGGGACGTGGGAACAGGCAGGATGGGAGGTCAAAGCTGAGAGCTGGGCCCGGAGGCAGCCCTGGGGAGGACTGCCATGTGCCCCTGTGACTCAGGCTACCCTGTCCCACACAGCAGCTCTCTGCCCACAGGCGGGTGCTCAGTGGTGTCTGCCCCGATCAATGCCTACACTTGGTTCTCTACAAAGGAGTTCTCCTCCTGGAGGAGCCAGACCAGTGGCCAGTGCTCCTGCCATGTCCCCAAAGTACTCTGCAGGCTGCTGGGGAGGGGCCCTGGGGCAGAAGGAGGCTCAGGTGTGATGAGCAGGGGAAGGGAAGGGAGACGAGGTGGGATTGAAATACATGGTGCCTGGGTTACCCCCAGCCAGCATGCCCAGCTCTTCCTCCTTGCTCCCCCGGGCCAGGTCAGCCCTCACCCAGTGTTCCAGACTGTTCCATCTGGGACACAGTGCTCCAATCTTGGGGAGCTGAGCCTGAGGCTCTCATCTCCCGCAGCTCCCTGTCCTCGGGCAGGGCTCTCTCTGCCCCCAGCTGTGCCAGCCTCTGGCTGCACCAGCACCATCGGGGTAGTGGCATGGCCCTCTTCTTCAGAACTCTACAAATTCAGTGCACACTGGGATGGTATCCCCACGAGCTCCAGGCCTGTTATCAATGCACCCTGAACGTTTTCTCAGAGCCTTTCTTTCTTCCATGCCAAACCCAAAGCATGTTGCCACATAGGCGAGGTCCCCAAGGCCTGGCTGTCTCCATGGGCCCCATCAAACCCCCAAGGGTTAAAGATCCTGAGTGGCCTGGATCCTCCGCACTTCATATCCCTGCCTTCCAGGTAAGAGCCTCCATTTCAAATCCCATGGAGAACTGAGGGGCGGGGCAGCCGAGCCATCCCAGACAGGAAGCCTCTCCCACACCTGCAAATGGGCACATCTCTAGCCACGGTCTGGTGGCGCTGAGGGCATCACACTGTCCAGACCTTGCAAGCAAGGTGCCTGTCGGGTGCATTCTCTCTGACCTGGAGCTTTCAAGGGAGGCCACAGCTTCCCTGGTGTGCCAGCCCCCTTCCTCCTGTGCTCTGAACCTCTGTGACATGGCTGATTTACTTGATAAAAATGGATTTCTCGGCCTAAGTTAGCTTTGATTTTTTTCCAATCTCGGGGAGTCGACACCACCTGGAAACTGCTGTCCTGAAAGCGTCAGATGCAGAGACATGGCTTCTAGTGTGGCCGTGGCTTCTAGAGTGGCCGTGGCTGAGAAGTCAGCCCATTTTCTTTTCCCTTCAGCCTCTGACGCCTGTAGCCTGAATTTGGTCAAAGAGTCCATTCATTTGTTTACTAAACAGAGCCACAGGCGGCCCCTGGAAAGGGGGGTGATCTCAGCACTAGCAATGGTGGATGGGCTGAAATCCCCTGAGCAGAGACCCCGGCTCAGCGGGGGAGGTGAACGAGAACCAGATTCCAGCGTGGGAAGGCCACCTCTGCGGGACCCTGCCAGTGGCTCTGTTTGCCCAGAGCACAGGGAGGGCCATTCACGACCCACCCCCAGGCTTGCCCACCGTGGGAACGAGCCGTTAAGCCTTTCAGTTACTGATGGGAAGGCCTTCTTCTTGGAGCTATCCCAGTGGTGAAGGAGGGTATGCATGTGAAGGCCTTCGGATGTGTCCGATACACAGGGTTAATAAGTGCCGCTGCTGTGATTCAGCAAAGGCTGCAGAACGGACGTGCGATGCTCTGAGGCTGCGGGGTGGTGGGGGGGTGCAGGTGAGCTGTGAGCTGCCTCTGATGGGACGTGTGATGCCTGAGGCCGCAGGGTGGTGGGGGGGTTGCAGGTGAGCTGTGAGCTGCCTCTGACGGCACCCTGCGTGCATGCACGCTCATCCAAGTGGGGAATATTGATGAAACATCTGTTGTATGCCAAGGGTCGCACTTCTCTGGTCAGGGAACGGGTCTGGGAGAGACGAGGACACAGACGCTCAGCAGACCTGAGTTAAGAGCCGTCCAGGGGGTCGTGGGTGTGACCTGGGCTGCCCCGGCTGGTAAGGGTAGACAAGAGTCCTGTAAAGAGGGAGCAAAGTGTGAAAAACGGAGGGAAAGGTGAGGCCTAGAAGCCCAGTGAAGGAGCCTGCATGTCTGAGAACTGCCTGCGTTTCCGACAGATGGAGCTCAGCATGGACAGGAAGGGAGGCAGAGGGGCCCAAGGGCTATTTGTTGCCCTCCAGAGTCTGGAGAGCCCTGGCCCACTGTGCACCTACCTCCCAGGGTGCCTGCCAGGACCCCTGGCAGTGCTGTCCCTGAGTTGACGGTGGAGAACGGATTGACACTGTCAGGAAGACTGGAAGCCCAAGGAAGCGGCTATGGTTATGCTCTGCACAGATGGAGGAGAGGAAAGACCTGCATGGACGCTGAGGATGTGGAATCTGCATGTGATGGAGAGGGAGGCATGGGGAAGGAGAGGGAAGAGGACATCCAGGAGAGGCCCCTCACAACCAGGCCCCAGGCAGATGCTAGAGGAGGTGCAGTTCAGGTGGGTGATGACAGGTGTGAGGTCTCCCCATGGGATGGGTTCCATCCGTGGTGCATTGAGATTTCCAGGGAGCCCTGACATTCACATCTGAGAACAAGCAGCCCACGTGGAGACAGGTGGCAGGATCTGGAGGCATGACAGCCCCGGGGGACCAGCAGAGGAACAGGAGCCCCCCGGGAGCACATTGGGGAAGGGGCTGGAGACCTGAACCAGCCCCAGCAGCTCCTGAGGAGAGAGCTCCACAGCGCAGTGCTGCTGAGAGGTGGAAATGGGGCTGAACAGAGTCCGCCATGTCACTGAGACAAAGAGAGATGGCAGTGAGCTCAGGAGTCAGAGGTGAGACACATCACCCTGCAAAGGAGGACTGTGCGTTTCTGAAGCTTCATGGTGAAGGCGAGAAGGGGAGTCTCAGAGCGTGAGGCGAAGCTGAGAAGCTTTTTTTTTTTTTTTAAGATGGGAGAGATTTAGGCTTGTTCAATGCATATGTCAAAAATATCAGGGAAAGCAAGAGGTTTTAGATACAGCATAAAAGAAGCAGGTTCCTCGTTGTTTGAGGCTGAGTCAGTAAGATGTAAAATATGACAGCGTAACGCTCACCCAAAGGAAATTCAGCAACCTCTATTGCAGTGAAATCACAGCTTTAGTAACTAGTTTGAACACACACACGTAACTGAAAGTCTTCTTAAAAGCCTCTATGGTCAGGTAAGCTCAGAGGAATTCTCAGCAACAAATAAGAGGGGCACCAGCGGGACATGCAAGGACTGCAGGCAGCTTTGACAGTGTTTCCCGCCAGGGCGGTCCCGTGCTCCAGTTCCCAAGGTCTCTGGAAACAAAGCGTAACGCCCAGTTCTGTCTAAGGGGAGGGGCCGGGCGGGAACTTTCCCCCAACAGACCTACTCAGGGCTGCGCACTCAGTGCCACTGCGAATCAGACACAACCCACCCATGCCATCTCCCTGGTGTGTTATAGGGAAAATCAACCGACTCAGACCTTGGCGGAAGAAGGAAATGATCTGAACACAAACCATCCCTCAAGCGGGTTTAGAGCCTGAATTCACACTACCTGGGTGGTCTTGGAAAACCTCAAGGCCATAACTTACTTTACAGAACGGATGGGGTCTCCAGGATCTGGACGGAACAAACTCAAACCCTCTCTGGAGGAACTCATTTTCGCCATGCAGCAAACGAAAGCGTGATGAGGATAGGAAAATACACGTTGATGGAAATGAGCTACCACTAGGGAACCTTGTGGGATACGACTGAAGTGACACTTAGGGAGAAGCTGTGGCCTCAGAGGGCCACACGAAGACAAAAGAGCTGAAAAGTAACGACTTAGGCATCCGTCATTAGAAATCAGAAAAAAAAGACAGCAAAACGAACCCAACCCAGACCAATAGAATAACGACACTAATAAGAAAAATAAGCTAAACTAGTGGAATGCGGGAGACACAGATAATAGAGAGGCCCGGCAAGGTCAAAATGGCCTTTTGAAAAATATTAGTACAAATGACCAATCTTTGCTGAGGCTGATCCTGAACAGAGGCAACGCAGAAATCATCAAGAAAGGTAGTGAAGAGGGGACAGAGCCACAACTGCTGGGGGTCCTGAGAAGACGATGAGAGGCTTTCAAGTTCAGCCATGACAGGGTAGTAATGCTGTCTCCTTCCAGAAAACCACCTAAAATGTGGACAGCATGTATGAAACCATAGTTTCCGGGCTACTCACCTTTGGGAGATGGGAAGAGACATTCCCTTGAGTTTCTCCAGATTATTTTATTTATTTGTTTGTTTGTTTGTTTTTGAGACTGACTCTCGCTCTGTCGCCCAAGCTGGAGTGCAGTAACATGACCTCAGCTCACTGTAACCTCCCACTCCCCAGTTCAAGCGATTCTCCTGCCTCAGTCTCCCAAGCAGCTGAGACTATAGGTGGGCACCACCACACCCAGCTAATTTTTGTATTTTTAGTAGAGATGGGGTTTCACCATATTGGCCAGGCTGGTCTCGAACTCCTGACCTCAAGACCCACCCACCTGACCTCCCAAAGTGCACGGATTACAGGTGTGAGTCACCACGCCCGGTCTCTCCAGATTATTTTCTGGAGTTTTCAGGCCATAGCACAGAGAACAGGAACCCAGGCAGAACCAAGAAGACTGACTTGAGAACTAGGGGTGAAAGATCAGGGAGCCACGTGGCTGGGGCTTCAGAGCACAGAGCTCCAGAAGAGAGGTACACAGAGAAAGAGCCCTCTGGTCTGCAGAGGGTCCCAGCTGAGGATTCAGCGGTCCGTGCATGTGTGAGAGGAACACACCCCAGGCTGGGGAAAGAAGGACCAGAAAGACTGACAGTGCCAAACACACACACAGAATTAGAAACTGCGCCTGTTCCCACCAGCCAGACTGGAAAGCCTCCCAGCTCACGAGGCACTGGGTAATGTACAGTCTGGCCTTGACTGGAGGTGGGGAAGGAGGAGTCATAGATTAAAGCTGTTCTGCCTCTGCCTAAAACACAAATCTTAAAAGGCAGGCATGAAACTGTTTCCAGGTAACCTGAGTCCAGAATAAACTTCAAGAATTTATAGAAATGCAAACATATGTGTCACCCAAAAAGGTAAAAATCACCGTGTAGGGAATTGGGCCAAAAATTATGATATACAAGGAAGAAGAAAAGTATGACCAATATGGAGAAGAAAATCCATCGATTGGTTGGCCCAGAACTTACAGAGAGGTTGTAGTTAGCAGGCGTCGACACTGAAACAGCTGTGACGGTGAACATATCCCATATGCTCCCAAAGTGAAAGGAAGTCTTGAACAGATCCAGCGGAGACATGGAAGACAGGCAAAGCATGCAAGCCACACCTCTAGGATGAAAAACATACTCTTTTAGCTGAAACGCATACTGTGTTAGATGAAGAAGAGAGAGGGCATGCAGAGGCAGGGGCTCGTGAACTGGAAGACGAGGCACAAGAAACCCTGTGAGCAAAACGGAGATTTTTTTTTTGCAAAAAGACTAATAAATTTAGCAGCGCCAGGGAGCTGTGTGACAGTGTCCGCTGGCCTCATGTCTGTGTGATTGAGTCTCGAAAGGAGATGAGTAGAGACTGAAAAAATTAGGGCTAGGAATGTGATGAGTTTGATGAAAACTATAACATTCACAGGTCCAAGAAGTGTAATAAACTTCGACAATGACACGCATGAAGGAAACAATACCAAGGCCCACTATAATCACACTGGTGGAAACTGTGATAAAGAGGAAGTCTGACAGGTAATGAGAGGAAAGGATGCGTCACAGACAGAAAAGTGAAGACAGTGTGACAGCAGACTTTCTGGAAACAATGCAAGCAAGGAGGCAGTGGAGCAACATTTTTAGGGTGCTTTTCTTCCTTTAAAGGAAAAAAAGGTGACTTTTTTCCCCCTCTTTAGGTGAAACGAAAGGCTCTCCAGGGCTGGAGTTGGGCAGTTTCTCTTCTCCCAAGTCTGCTAAGGGACTGGTAAATGTTTCCTCTTCTTGGGTAGGTCTTTCTTGTGGGGAACGTTTTGGGTTATTTCAAAATGGCTGCTTTCTCCCTTCCCTTGGCCAAACAGGGAAGGATTTTTTCTCCAATATTCACTGTGAAAGCCTGGGCGTTGGGGGGAAATCCTGGAGGGAAAACCCACAGAACTATGGGGATCTTCCTTCAGAGTGGACACCCAGGATTTCTTAGTGCTCAAGCTAGTCCGTACTCAGCCCCCCGAAATCTTGAAGCTGAGAACTAAAGCAGAGGTCACATCCCAGAGGTACAGGGCCAGGAAAAACTGTCATACAGATTACAGGCCATCACAGTGGAGATCCCAGGAGGCTAGCTCTTGCGGAAATTGAGAAGCTCATTCCAAAATCTATATGAAAATCCAGAAGACCTAGAATAGCCAACGCAGTTGGAACAAAATGAGAAAACTAAAACGACCTGCTTTCCACACTTACGCAGTGTGGGATTGCCATAGAGATAGATAAGTAGGTCAGTGGACCAGAATAGAGAGCCCAGAAAGAAGCCCAACTGTGCTGGGAAGAATTCTCGTCTCTCTCCTCCCTCCGAGGTTTCCCAAGCTAATCTCCAGGACTGTGACTACGAGGAGCTATCAAGCTTTTGAATATTTCAAGTCACAAGGCAAAGGCTAATTAAGATGCAATTAGGGTTGCTAGTCACCTGACCTTAAAATAGGAACATTACTGTGGATTGTCTGGGTGGAACTGACCTAATGGCACAATCGCTTAAAAGCAGAAGAGGTGCTTTGAGATTTGAAACAGGAGGTAGAGTTAGCCCTCCCCCTCCCCACAGGCTTACAGCTGGGAGGACCCACTGTGAGGGCCGGGTGGTCTCTAGGACCAAGGAGTGGCCCATGGCTGACCACCAGCAAGGAAATGGAAACCTCGCTTTTAACCCACAAGAGACATTTCTACCAAAAATATGAATGAGCTTAGAAGTAGATTCTGTCCAAGATCCCTCAGACAAGAGCTCAACCTGGCTCCCACCTGGACTTGAGCCTGGCCCTATATTAAGTGAGGTCCTGTCCTGTTTAAGCCCACCTGGAACCAAAAGCTGACCCATGGACATTGTTCTAAGCCACTAGGTTTGAAAAAGGCAATAAAAAGCGAATATAAGGACACATACAGGGAGAACTGACTTTTGAGAAACATACAAAAGCAGTTTTGGAGAAAAGACAGTCTCTTCAGCAAATGGTGCAGAAGCGCTGGTTATCCATATGCGTCAAGATGAACTTAGAGCCACACCAATACCATATATAAAGTCAACTCAAAACAGATCCCAGACCTACATGAAAATTCAACACCCATTCATGATCAAAATCCACAGCAAACTAGAAAAAAGTTGAGCAAAACAAAACCTACAGCAAATATCGTATTCAGTTGTTAAATATGGAAAGTGTTCCTTCTCAGACCAAGAGAAAGAAAGAAAATAACGCGTGCCGTTGCTTCTGTTGAACATTGTATGGAGGCTGGAGCCGGAGCAGGAGACCAGAGAGGGAAATGGAAGGAACAAGGACGAGAAGGAAAGAGAAATCAACCATGTCTGGGTACGTGCAAAATGCAAAGGAATCTGCGAGGCACTGTTAGAATCCACAGCATTTCTTAACATGATGCTAAATACATACCCAAGTATCAAAATCAGCTGTATTTCTACGTGCCAGCTATACAACAAACACCATGGCAAAGCTTTCCATAAAGCATGGAGAAATTTTCACAATTTTGGTGAACATTCTATAAGCTTTGGAGAAAATTGTATAGTTTTATTGGGAATCATTAAATAAAATATAACTGAGGCCGGGAGCACGGGCTCACACCGATAATCCCAGCACTTTGGGAGGCCAAGGTGGGGCAGATCACCTGAGGGCAGGAGTTTGAGACCAGCCTGACAAACATGGAGAAACCCCGTCTGTACTAAAAATACAAAAAAATCAGCCAGGCATGGTGGCGCAGGCCTGTAATCCCAGCTACTCCAGAGGCTGAGGCAGGAGAATCACTTGAACCTGAGAGGCAGAGGTTGTGGTGAGCCGAGATTGTGCCACTGTACTCCAGCCTGGGCAACAAGAGTGAGACTCTGTCTCAACATATATGTATATAAATGACATTCTATTTTCAGAGATTGGAAGGGTCAGCATGAAAAACGTCAGTGCCTCAGAATGGATTTATAAATTCGATGCAGTAATACGAAACATCCTAATTTTTGGTGCGAAACCTGGGAAATGGGTTCTAAGGTAAACGTGAGAATGCAGACGGCCCTAAATCACCACCACTCTCAGTAATTAGTGACACGGGCAGACTTGTCCTTCCAGGTAGCAAGACTTTCATACAAGCACGTGGCACAGAGCAGTTGTTATTGCGCAGGGACGGACAGCTGTGCCAGCAGAATGGGCACAGTCCAGAAGCAAGTCCACAGGTGGACGGGCATTTCCACACGCCAAAGTGCTCACTCAACATCAGAAGGCAACAACCGGGCTTTTCAAAACATCATGCTGGGAACGTCGGGTGTCAGCACAGAAGACAAATGAAATCTCCCTACCTCGTGCCACATACAAAAGTTATTTTACATGGATTTAGGAAATGCAAAGCCATGGTGCTATTGCAAAATGTTATAGCAGAAAAAATGTCGAAGCCTTTGGGTAGAGAAAGATTTTTTAATAAGACACATAAAGTAGAAACCCAAAGGAAAAGAATTACTAATTTGTTTACATAGAATTAAAGAGCTTTTAGTCATCAAAAAAAATCTTTAAAAAATACAAGAAGCCACCCGCTAGAAGATGTTTGTGTCACATCTAACCAACGAAGCAATGATTCCACACACAGGAACTCCTCCCAGCAGGAAAAAATGGGCAAAGGCTTTAAGAGACACCTCACCAAACTATCCCAACTATCTTATAAACATGAAAACATGCCCAGCTTGGCTGGTAGTCAGGAAAAGGAAATGAAAGTCATGCTACGATGCCACAACGCATCAGCTGGATTGGCAACATTCGGGGAGTTAGACAAATCCCAAACGACGGCGGGGGTGAGGAGTCAGGGAACCTCCCGGCACTTTTTTTTTTTGAGACGGAGTTTCGCTCTTGTTACCCAGGCTGGAGTGCAATGGCGCGATCTCGGCTCACCGCAACCTCCGCCTCCTGGGTTCAGGCAATTCTCCTGCCTCAGCCTCCTGAGTAGCTGGGATTACAGGCACGCACCACCATGCCCAGCTAATTTTTTGTATTTTTAGTAGAGACGGGGTTTCACCATGTTGACCAGGATGGTCTCGATCTCTTGACCTCGTGATCCACCCTCCTCAGCCTCCCAAAGTGCTGGGATTACAGGCTTGAGCCACCACGCCCGGCCTGCTCCCAGCACTTTTAAACACCGCCGTTAGAAGGATCACCTGGCATTCCTGAGAAATCCGAAGAGGCCCACAGTTGAAGCCTTGGCAATTTCTCTTCCCAGTGTCTGACCTCAGCAGATGGGAGGCGTGGACCTCCGGACCCATCGCAGCACCCTTTATGAGCATCTTATGCTCTCACTTCTGAGTGGGAGCTGAGCAATGAGAACACTCAGACGCAGGGAGAGGATCAACACTTACTGGAGCCTGTCAGGGGAGGGCATTAGGGAAAAGGGCTAATAATTGCAGGCTTCAAACCTAGGCGACACGTTGATGGGTGCAGCAAGCCTCCGTGGCACACGTTTACCTACATAACAAACCTGCATACCCTGCATATGTACCCCGGAACTTAGAAACAAGAAATAATTTTTAAAAGTCAGCATAAGCATCCCAGACCTGAAAACCACAAACATCCAGCAAAGTAAAGCAAATACCAACACCATGGTACATTCACACCAGGGCACACTCCCGCGCACGGGCTGGAACCGCACACGTCCTGTGCGGAATGGACTCACTGAGACCAGAATGGAGGGTAAGGAAAGCAAAGCCAGGAAGGGCACATGCAGGCTGCTTCCCGGGGCACAGAACAAGCGCAGCAAGTGAAAGTGACGTGTGGTTTAAGGATGTAGACACCCGGGTGAAGCCATAAAGACACAGCGAAGGAAAGTGACGCCGAAACCTCTGGGAAAGAGGAGGGGGTTGGGGTGAGGGGAGGATGAGGGAGCCTGGGCGCCGACGGGGTTCTGTTTCCTGACCTCCCTGGTGAGTCTGTGGAACCTCATTTTGTCCTGATTACTCAAGAGCACGTGTGTGTTTCATACTCGCTCTGTGTATGAGGTGTGTTCTGTAATGGTTGTCTTCGATAATAAAGAGCATCCACCGGCAGATTCTAGAAGAAAAGACTTGGAAAAGGATGATCACTAAAACTGGAAGAATATACCAGAAGACATGCATTCTTGGCTGGAAGCAGCATGAACGCTGCAGCATTCTGAAAATCAGGGACAGAAAACCACAGGAAGAAAATGAGTGAGGTTAAAACACGATAAATGCTGCGGATGGGAAGCAAGCAAAGGTTGCAGGGGAATCAAAGACGTGATCGCAGCTTCATACCTGTGCAGCAGGCCGGCGCGGTGCTCCACGTCTGTCATCCCAGCCCTCTGGGAGGCCAAGGCTGGTGGATCATGAGGTCAGAAGCTCGAGACCAGCCTGGCCAACATCATGGTGAAACCCCGTCTCTACTAAAAATACAAAAAAAAATAGCCGGGTGTGGTGGTGGGCACCTGTAGTCCCAGCTACTCGAGAGGCTGAGGCAGAATTGCTTGGATCCTGGAGACAGAGGTTGCAGTGAGCCAAGATCATACCACCGCACTCCAGCCTGGGCAATGGAGTGAGACTCTGTCTCAAAAGAAAAAAAAAAACTAAAAAAGAAACAACAAGAACAAAAACCCTGTGCAGGGATAGTGAAGAAAGGTTGGATGTGGGAGGGCAGAAAAGTATACCAGCCTCACAACTTAAAAGAATTATGATAAATACCTGGATCTTAAGTCAAAAAGGGTTTTGCTAAGGAGGGCAGAGAATAGAAATCCAAACTTTGAACATGTTTCTAAGGGGAAAATCAGATAACTCAGAGCAGGAGCAATTATCAAAACCATAATTGAGTCAAATGTCACTGGGTAGAGAAAGAGCAGAGCAGGAAGGTCACGAGGACATCTTCCCCAAACAAAGTCAGAGACGCCGCCATAGACCGGGCAGCTATTTTTCTGTTTATTTTATTTGACGAATGAATTATGTCATCTTTTAGCATTCTGTCTGAAAAAAAAAATCATACTACAAAGGAACAAAAATCACACCAGCCTCCAATTTCTCATCAGCAATAAAATCGTAAGGAGACACTGGCACCAGGCGTGCAGCTATCTAAGGGAAATCTATTTTTTGGTTGAAGAAAGGTTTCCAAGGGAGATGAATGAAGGGTAATAACCCACAGACAAGTTAGAGTAGACATTTGAGGCAGGAAGAACATGCTGGACATCTCTAGAGCATGAACTGGCCTGGGGATGGTCACTGTGGGGGAGGCTGAAGCTGCAGGTGTGTCCCTGAGCTCCCAGGAGCTGAGGGTGGAGATGAGAAACAGACCAGGGTGGTGAGGGCATTGGAAGTGCAGGGTGAGGAGGCTCAGGGAGGAGCAGGAGAGAGCAGTGGCTGAACCCAGAGGAATGCAGTGCCCAGAACTCAGGCCACACATCTGAGACTCACAGGAGTAGCTGGTGTCAGCCGGGGAGAGGGGAGCAGGCAGGATGGTGGCCATGATGACAATCGGAGGAAACAGGCAGCAGACCGTGCCTGGGATAAGACCTGGGGATGCCTGCAGGACCCCAGGCACTTCACCCTTTCGCAGCCATGCCAGTGACATGCAGAGGGGTGTCTGTGGGAAAATGCACACTCTAGTTACCCTGAGACATTGGCCCAATGGCCCTCGGGAGATGGACAGGATGCCTGGGTCTCAAGGAGGGCCCAGGGCCCAGGTCTGCAGGTGTGAGGACATGGGTGGCATATCCCTGCTGTGTCTGGGGCCAGCTTTGGTAATGGGCCATAATGGGTTTTCCCCTGAGCCCCTGTGTGGCTCCAGTCTCCTTCTCAGGACAGAGGTCAGCAACAGGCACAGGGACAAGCCCATGGGGCCACCTCTTCCCAAACCACCAGTCCTCCTCCCACCAGCCTCCCATAGCTCCCTCCAGACCCCCATGACTTCCACGACTCCCATCAGCTTCCTGTGGTTCCCCTGAGCCTCCCCCAAATCCCACCACATCATGGCTTTCTCCAAGCTGCCATGGTTCCCACCATCCTCCCAGGGCTCCCAGCAGACTCATAGGGTTCCCACCAGCTTCTGATGATTCCCATCAGTCTCCCAGGGTTCCTGCCAGTCTCCCAGGGTTCCTGCCAGCCTCCCAGGAGTCTCACCAGCCTCCCAGGATTCCCATCAGCCTCCCAGGATTCCCACCAGCCTCCCAGGATTCCCACTAGCTTCTGATGACTCCCATCAGCCTCCCAGGAGTCCCACCAGCCTCCCAGGAGTCCCACTAGCTTCTGATGACTCCCATCAGCCTCCCAGGAGTCCCACCAGCCTCCCAGGAGTCCCACAAGCTTCTGATGACTCCCATCAGCCTCCCAGGATTCCCACAAGCCTCCAAGGAGTCCCACCAGCCTCCCAGGATTCCTGTCAGCCTCCCAATTTTCCCACCAGCTTCTGATGACTCCCATCAGCCTCCCAGGATTCCCACCAGCCTCCCAGGAGTCCCACCAGCCTCCTAGGATTCCCACCAGCCTCCCAGGATTCCCATAAGCCTTCCAGGATTCCCATCAGCCTCCCAGGGTTCCCACCAGCGTCCCAGGAATCCCACCAGCCTCCCAGGAGTCCCACCAGCTTCTGATGACTCCCATCAGCCTCCCAGGATTCCCACCAGCCTCCCAGGATTCCCATAAGCCTTCCAGGATTCCCATCAGCCTCCAGGATTCCCACCAGCCTCCCAGGATTCCCACCAGCCTCCCAGGGTTCCCACCAGCCTCCCAGTTTTCCCACTAGCTTCTGATAACTCCCATCAGCCTCCCAGGATTCCCACCAGCCTCTCAGGATTCCCATCAGCCTCCCAGTTTTCCCACCAGCTTCTGATGACTCCCATCAGCCTCCCAAGATTCCCACCAGCCTCCCAGGAGTCCCACCAGCCTCCCAGGATTCCCACCAGCCTCCCAGTTTTCCCACTAGCTTCTGATAACTCCCATCAGCCTCCCAGGATTCCCACCAGCCTCCCAGGATTCCCACCAGCCTCCCAGGATTCCCACCAGCCTCCCAGTTTTCCCACCAGCTTCTGATGACTCCCATCAGCCTCCCAGGATTCCCACCAGCCTCCCAGGAGTCCCACCAGCCTCCCAGTTTTCCCACCAGCTTCTGATGACTCCCATCAGCCTCCCAAGATTCCCACCAGCCTGTCAGGATTCCCACCAGCCTCCCAGGATTCCCGTCAGCCTCCCAGTTTTCCCACCAGCTTCTGATGACTCCCATCAGCCTCCCAGGATTCCCACCAGCCTCCCAGGAGTCCCACCAGCCTCCTAGGATTCCCACCAGCCTCCCAGGATTCCCATAAGCCTTCCAGGATTCCCATCAGCCTCCCAGGGTTCCCACCAGCGTCCCAGGAATCCCACCAGCCTCCCAGGAGTCCCACCAGCTTCTGATGACTCCCATCAGCCTCCCAGGATTCCCACCAGCCTCCCAGGATTCCCATAAGCCTTCCAGGATTCCCATCAGCCTCCAGGATTCCCACCAGCCTCCCAGGATTCCCACCAGCCTCCCAGGGTTCCCACCAGCCTCCCAGTTTTCCCACTAGCTTCTGATAACTCCCATCAGCCTCCCAGGATTCCCACCAGCCTCTCAGGATTCCCATCAGCCTCCCAGTTTTCCCACCAGCTTCTGATGACTCCCATCAGCCTCCCAAGATTCCCACCAGCCTCCCAGGAGTCCCACCAGCCTCCCAGGATTCCCACCAGCCTCCCAGTTTTCCCACTAGCTTCTGATAACTCCCATCAGCCTCCCAGGATTCCCACCAGCCTCCCAGGATTCCCACCAGCCTCCCAGGATTCCCACCAGCCTCCCAGTTTTCCCACCAGCTTCTGATGACTCCCATCAGCCTCCCAGGATTCCCACCAGCCTCCCAGGAGTCCCACCAGCCTCCCAGTTTTCCCACCAGCTTCTGATGACTCCCATCAGCCTCCCAAGATTCCCACCAGCCTGTCAGGATTCCCACCAGCCTCCCAGGATTCCCGTCAGCCTCCCAGTTTTCCCACCAGCTTCTGATGACTCCCATCAGCCTCCCAGGATTCCCATCAGCCTCCCAGGTGTCTTACCAGCCTCCCTGGATTCCCACCAACCTCCCAGGATTCCCGCCAGGCTCCCAGGAGTCCCACCAGCCTCCCAGTTTTCCCACCAGCTTCTGATGATTCCCATCAGCCTCCCAGGATTCCCACTAGACCTTATGGTTCCTGCCAGCCCCTCATGGTCCCACCTGCTTCCTGTATTTCTATTAGTCTCCCACAAATCCCACCAGACTCACATGGTCCTACTAGCCTCCCAGGACTTCCACCCTCTTCCATGGTCCCACCAGCCTCCCAAGGCTCCCGCCAGCCTCCTGTGATTCCCGCCAGCCTCCTGTGGCTCCATCCCCTGGGCTTGTTTCCCAGTTTCCCTTTGCAGATTGGCAGCCATAGGCAGACATCACAAGGGAGGTCGGGGGCCAGGCAGGAAACAGCTCTCCTCATGGACCACCCAACTGGAGCAGAGTTCAGGGCCAATTACTGTGTCCGCTTGGCTGGGTTTTTCCACCCTGTGTAGCCAACACTCCCAACCTTTCCTGGGGACCTGAGGTCACAGCTGAAGCAATTAATTTAAACCAGTCCATTCCACGCTTAGTAACTCCCCAGCACACAGCTCCTCTCCGTGTCAGCCGTCTGTCTTCATTGGGAGGCTGATGGATTGGCGAGGCTTTTCTGTATTTTATTTTTTCATCTGCCTTCTGCAGGGGTCAAGGTGAGGAGGGGAGCATTGGTTTCCCTGGGGGAATAATTAAAGCTCTTTCGTTCTGAGCCAGATCTGACGAGACTAATGGTCCGAGGGAGCCGAGGCTCCAGGAGATGGATTAGCCGGAGAGTGGAGGAAGCCACAGCCGTGCCACAGCCACCACGAGGCCAGCGAGGGCGGGTGCACACTGGAGGACTTCAGCCTCAGAGCCACTCATGGCCAGCGGGAAAGCTGAGCATGGCAGGCCCCTTCTCTCTGTGAGTCATTGTTTGCCTCTGCCAACCAGGGATAATGATGGATATTTACATACTTCCAACGTCAGCATGAAGGGTGCGTGCGGAGCACTGCCTCTCTGCTGACCCACCCTAAGGGCAGTGAGATGGGCAGAGGCTGCCACTGGTCACTCATGAGTTCATTCAGTAATTAGCAGCTAAGGGCCCGATCCGTGCCACTGCCGGCACGGTAGAGAACCCCTGGCTCTCACGGCGGCTGCTCTCCAGGGGGCCCTCCCATCCGCCCATCTGCCTGCCTGGGGAGATGCTGAGACTGAGTGGTCCTTCCCGGGAAGGAGCCAGGACTCCTGCAGGGGCTGCATGTGGGTGCTCCACCTTGGCCACTGCTCCTGGCCACGTGGGCTGTCTGGTAAGTAAGACGACTCTTGTGCACTTTCGGAATGATGCCCCTGAGAGATGCTGCTGATCAAAGGGTAGCTCAGAAACTAGACATCAGACGCGAAGTTTGTCTCCGAATTTGACATAATGAAACAGAATAGAAAGAAGCCACACATGGCAGCACAGCGTCTTTGTCCACAGGGACTGCAGCGCTCCTCTCAGGGGCCATTTGCGCTCACACCTAGTGCCAGCGGGACAGAACCCAAGCGTGTCAAAATATCGGTACCCAGAAGTTTTTCCTGCTTATATCAACATACGGACCTGACTCAGGACTTGTGCTAAATTCTATCTTCTATAAAAACTTCAAGATGATTAATTAATTTATTTAAAACTCTAGTTTAATTTCCTTATACAAATAGGCACTTCTGCATATTTTTGCATAAATGTGAACACGTGCCGGCTTCTGGTGCAGTCTTTTCTCTTTTGTGTGGCTCTGCCAAGTACTCCCTTCTCCTGCTGACCCCAGAAGCGACGGCTTCCCTGCTCTAAATGGTGATTTATGCCGGGCCGTGTGCACAGTGCGTCGCTGCCAGGCTGGCCTCCCCTCACCTGATCTCATGTGACACTCCTGAGGGCCTGCTGGGAGTCAGGGTGGAGCTTAAAGGCATATTTCACAGGAGTAGGGGGCCTAGGTGAGGGGAAATAGCTCCCCCAAGGCCACCGGCAGATCCCAGGAAGGCTGGACGGAGTCCAGAGCCCCAGGCTCCTTCCAGCCATCTTCTAAAATAGAGGGACAGACAGGACTAGAGCTTAACACCTCGGAGGTCCCTCGAACAGCCTCCAGGGAGATTTGTGCAGCATTTTTCATCTCTCTAGCTGCCCCTATGTGAACGTAGCATCGGACCACAGCCTGACTCCCCGCATGGTTGTGCGGACGGGGCAAGGAGCAGTCTGGGTGGCACATGGGGAATGTGGACTTGGAGGCCCCCAGGACACCCGGGCTGACCCAGTGGGAGTGGGAGACCAGGGCCAGAGCCCTCCCACCCTGTGTGCCCATGCCACCATGCCCTGCACTTGTGAGGTCCTCTCGTGCTGTTTGTCACGATGCTGTAGGTAAGGGATAATGACTTGGTTGCTGAGAGGATTCAGTGTCTGCACCTGCCCTGGGCTTTTCTGTTACTGTCCTGTCTACTCATTGTCCATCCAACCTGGATCCACTGCATTTACGCCCTCACCCACCTGTCCCAGCCCCCAGCAGTGAGGCCCAGCAGAGGGCCCTTCCAGCAGGCACCCAAGGGGTGCTGCTTGCTGGGACTTCATCTCTAAGCGATGAATGGAGTCTGCCCTTGCGGTAGCAGGTAGGGCCACGTGGGAATCACCCAGCCCCTGTCAGGAACGGGCTTGAGCCTGCCACAGCCCCCGCCCTGAGGTAGCCATGACAGGGACCCCGGCCCACTGCTTCTGTCCCTGCTGCCCTGCACCACGGCCTGGGCTAAAACCGAGGCTTAGCAGTATGTGTGGTGCAGGCACTGCCCTGGGTCCAGCCTCATCTTCACTTGGATTTCTGGGAAGGAAAGGAATCATGCCCCTTTCCTTCCAGAAAAGGTTCTGTGTCCCCTTTCACAAAACCAACCACATGTGAAAAAGAAACTCCAGAGAGAAGCCAGGCAGGAAGACTCATTTGGACCCAGAGCCTTCATCAAGTCACTTGACATCTGTAAGTCCTTATCCCAGATGGCCCCAGGCCCCTGCTGGCCTCTGCCACACTGGGGTATGAGGGTGTGCCCATGCCCAGTCCCTCAGGGTGATCTGCAGTGGCCATCTGTGAGTGCGGCCCTGACCTTTGTCCTAACCACATGCAAGCAGGAAGGCTCTCAGCTTCCTCATGGGGTCTTTGATGAAAGCACTCTGGAGAATAGGAGCCTCCATCCATGCCCTTGCCCCCAGAAGCCCAGGGGCAATGCACAGGGAAGGGGAGGGCTGCCTCCTGGACCCTCCCTCCTGTCCTCTTCAGAGAGGGGCCTGTGTGTCATCCGGACCCCGCCCAGGCTCAGTGCATGGAAAGTAGGCCCACACCCCCAGCATCGCCAACCCCATGGCCCCAGGATCGCCATCGTAGGCTACAGCCCAATGGCCCCAGGGTCGCCATCAGAGGCAGCCACATGGTGGCCTTTGTCTCAGCAGCAATCACCCCCAAGCAGCCCCTTCCTGGCCTGCTCGTTCCTGCAGGTGGACACCTGGGCCCGACAAAGTTGATGGGGCTGTGGCTTGGAATTTGAGGGTATGAGGACTCTCAGCTGGATGGGGCTTGGGAAAGAGGCCCAGAGTGCTGCTCCCATACAGGTCCCAGGAGACGGGAGCTTGGCCCAGAAGAGGAGCTGGTGGTCAGAGGAGCCAAGCCACCCCAGTGGAGGCAGTTCAGCACCCGGGGAGGGAGCAGCCTATGGCCTCCAGCGAAGAGGGGCAGGAGCCCAGGCTCCTCCCTCAGTCAGGGCCACTGTGTGTGGGCTGCTGGGCTCTCCCAGCCGGTGTTCAGCACCCTAACATCTTTAAATGGCAGGGACAGCCGTCCCAGCCTCAAAGGCTTCCTGGCCACCCCAAACACTCTGAGGATGAGAGATGCTTGAAACATGGGTGTGTTCAGTCCCTGCAGCCTGGGAACCGCCCACGGCCCGGCCCATGTGGGTTACATCAGTGTCCCTCAAGGGTTCAGGACACGGTCTGTGAACAATGACCCTCAGGCGGACCCAGGCTGCAGCCTGTTCCCAACAGGTTTGGTCGGAACAGAGGCGTGCACCTTCATTCACATGCACTCCAAGGCTCCTGTCACACCACAGCAGAAAAGCTGAGACCACTTGCTCTACAAAACCTGAACCAGAGGACTATTGGCCCTCTATAGAAAGTTTCCCAACCTGTGATTCAGACGGCAAGGGTCGCTCTGCCTCCCTGGAGCACAGTGTGTCTGGATCTTTCACCTTCTGATGCTCCTGTGGCCCTGCCTGGCTTCCTCTCACCTGTGTCCTCAGACATAGCCAGCACCACCTCCTCCGTGGCTGCTCCCCGCTCTGTCCTCACCATGGCCAGTGGGACACGGCACCACCACTGCCCAGCCCACACTGTGTGGGAGGGCCATCCACAGTCCCTTGAGACAGGCCAGTGACAGGCGTGGAAGGACGGATCCACCAGGCTGTCGTTGGGGTTGAGAAAGGGATTGAGGGTTGGGGTCTGGGTCAGCAAACCCCCAGGATCTGGTGGGGCAACACTTTGCTGCAAGTCCTGCCATCTGTTGTCATGGAAACCTTCCAGGGGGTGGCCACCAGCTTCGCTGCCTTCTGAGCCCCGGGAAGATGGTTGTGTGCAGAGCCATGGAGCATAGGCTGTGACATTGCATGACCCGGGCTTGAATGCAAGGAGCCTGCTTTCAGCTGCTTGCGCCTTTGTGAGTTCACAGCCTCTCTGTGCGTTGGGGTCTTCGACTGTGCATGGTGCCATGATTGTCCGGTATCTATGAATTCCCAGAGGGTTTGCAGTCCTAACGCATCCAGCACATATTAAGCATCAATCAGATATCAAGTCAATTGTAAATATTCTTGGAGAAAGCAGGAAAGTAGGTGACTAAGGAGCTGTGGACTCTTCATGCTAAGCGGGGCGGGCACAGTAAGTCTGATGCCTTTGCATCAAAACAGGCCTGGCTGCACTGGGCTGGCCGACACAACCATGCCCTGGAGATTCAGTGACTTTTCCAGGGTCACGTTAGCAGTGTAACAGCAGAGCCAGGGTTTGAAATTCAGCTGCCTGGCTATTGGCCAGAGCTGTCTAAGAGAAATGCCAGCCACGTGTATAATTTCTAATTTTCTAATAGCTGGATTTATAAAGGTAAAAAGAGGCAGGTGAAAATGATTTTAATAATATATTTTGTGTCATGTAGTATATCCAAAATAATACTTCAGCATGGGATCCACATAAACACTGTCTGAGGCATTCTATACTCTGCATTCTGTATTAATTCTTCAAAACAAGGCATGTGTTTTCCACTGCAGCCACGTGCCTGGCGCCCAGCACCCTGCATGGCTCAGGGCTGTCACGGGGGCCAGGGCAGGCCCAGCTGTGAGGGCCACAAACGCAAGTGTGCGAGGCGGAGTGAGTGAATGTGCAGATGGATGCGGAGATGAATGAATGAAGAGTCACCTCCCATTTCCCACCTCCCTCCCCAGCCCTCCTTCCTAGTCTGGGCTCCCTTTGGTGATGCAGACTCGCCATTTGCCTTTGAGTCTCCTGAGTCTGTCCCAGGCGCTGGCACCTAGTGGGTGCTCAGGAAGTGTTTGTGAATCTACACTGACGGAATCTCTAGTGCTGCCAGCCGCCTCAATCTGAGGGGTGCCCCTGGCCTTGGCTCCCCCAGAACCTGTACCCCAGGGGCTCAGGAGCCCAAGGTGTGTGCTCTACCCTGATTCCTGGGGGCCATCGCTGGCTCCAGGACAATGTGTTACAGCACGGTGCAGGCTGTCTGAGGCAGACATGCATGTAACATTTAGATTCTTTCTCTAGAAACCTGCAGGTTCCACAATTCAATAAATATCAGAGTAAAGGTTATTTTACACTCCGCAGTTAAAATCCACGTGGTGATATATTGGTCTGATGACTCCTTTTATGAAATTACCTCTGAAATGTTATGTTTTCATTCTGGGAAGCTCACTCCTTTGTTCTTCCTTGAACTTTATAACTTCCCCCGCAAACCGCCGTGTACCTGGCCACAGTTCTGGAAGTTTCTCTGGGGCCTCTGACCTGAGCTGTGGGGCTGCGGTTGAGGGGTGTGGTTGACAGCAGTGGAGAGCCGTGGCCCTCTGTATCAGCCTCTGTTTCTCATCTGGGCTCACTGCAATGACACAAGCCTGGCTTCCCTCCCGATATGGGAGCCGACCCCCACCCCCGCCGTTATTCCAGAGACTCAAACCTACCGCTTGTCAACGCATCCCACACATCAGGCTTCTCCCCAGAGGCGCCGAGGACTATGACGAAAAGCACCCCGGGGCTTTTCGTGAGCTGTGCTGGAGTCGGCAGCCGCGAAGTTACAGATGCTGTGTGTGTGTCACCTGTGGGCCACTAATTAGAGCACCACTGACAGCCCACAGATGGGGCGCTGGGGAGGCTGGGAGCAGGCAGGAGCCAAGGTGGGCTCCTGCGGGTCCAGGCCTGAGTGCTGGGGTGCAGCCAGCAAGAGCTCCAGTCACCCGGCTCTATAGATCTCCCCTTACCCCTGCCACCCTCAATCCAACTCAGCCCTCACCTCCTAGGGGAACCCAGCCCAGCGCATCCCACAGCCTTGGGGCCTGCATCACCCAGGATGGACTGGAGCCGTGGGTCTGACCTCTGGTCCCTGTGGCTGGTTCTCGTGAGGTCACGGTAGGTGGTGGAGGCTTGCAGGCCTGGGGTTTTTCCCTGTTTGGTGGGTGGCCACTGGCCGTGACCTCACAGACTTCTAGGATGTCCTGAGCAATGTGAAGTAGTGATACTCGTAGGATTCTGTGAACCATGTGTCCTCTCTCAGTTGCGGCCCACAGTGCTCTGTTCTGAGCTTCTGGTCATCTTCCTGACAGGGACAAGAACAAATATCCATGGTGGGGGCTCTGCCAGGGCTCCACCTCGGGAGAAGGCGGTAGCTCCAGGTCAGTGGAGGACGCCGGGTGAGCCTGGCTGAGCCTTGCCTCTCTGTGCCAGACATGCCCAGGTCTCCAATCCAAGGGAGGGTCCCGGGGAGTCAGGGAACAGACAGGGGAAGCACCGTGGGTGAGGATGGGACCAGCTCACTGAGCAGTGCAGCAAAGGTGCCAGGCCTGCTCTCCAATGGCGTCACTTCACCCATGGCTCCTCACAGATCCCCTCCTGTTTTCCATCCTGTTATCTGCTCTCTCCCACCTCCAGGTTTTTCAGCCTCAGCGCCACTGACATTTGGGACGGATCTGGTCTCTGCCTACAAGAGGCCCACATCAGCCACCTCCAACGCCACCACCCAAAGCCTCTGCAGACACTGCCCAATGTCCCTGGGCAGCAAAACTGGCCTGTTGTGGACTAGCGGCCTGCCCCGGTATTTACCGTGTGTGTAAATACTCTGAGCCCCTGGGCGTCCCTGAGCTGGGCTGAGGTCTAGGGTGGCTATGCCCACCTGTGATACCAGGAAAAACAGCAAGCGCGGGGCCTCAGCACGTACCAAACGGGGCTGGAAGCCACGGCAGCATGAGCTCTGTAACCCCACAGCAAACACAGGAGGGAGGCACCGTCACTCGTACAGGCAGGAACGCTGAAGCGCAGAGCGTTTGGGCATGTCAGAATTTCGACTGTTCAGCTCTGCCAGCCTTGCTTTCAGACATGCGGCTTCAGCAGGGCTGGAAGGGGCCCCGGGGAGCCCCACTGCAGGGAGCCAGAAACCGGCTGGGAGAGCTGGTGTCCAGCAGAGCACAGAGCTCCTCAGATGGGGATGGAGGCCCCCGCCTGTCCTACCCTTCCCCCAAATACAGGTTGCTCCTTTCACTCAATAGCTGCTCAAATCTGACACAATTTAAATAGACATTCCTAAGAGTGTTGTATTTGCATGTAATTTGGCTGTTTCTTGCAGTAGTTGTAAAAGGGGAAGGAAAATCTATTCCAGTTAATTGCAGGTTCTGCGGAACCAGAGTTAGCGCCCATCACCACTGAAACCAGCTTATTACCGATCGGAAACGCGGCAGGCCGGGTCCACGGGCAGACGCGTTGCCAGAAGCCTTTGTCACGCCACGGCTGACATCTCCGCATTGTTTTTCAGCTGGTAATTCCTTAAAGACTGAGACAAGAGTCATTTAATATCATTTGCTCAAATGAACAGTTCCCCGAGCAAATAATAATAATAAAAAAATGTCCCTGAGAAGCCAATTAGACTCTGTAGCTTGTACCAAGCAATGGCCCTTTTAATAGACGCCCTTTTTACAAGCACAGCTGTGTCATCCAGATGAAAACTCAGGCCCCCTTTGCTGCTGATATGTAAATAAATGCAGGCGATCGCATATGTAACAGCCCTGTTCCACGATCGCATATGTAATAGCCCTGTTCCATCAGCGGGGTTTAGAAACCCGATAGGAATACTTCAGATAAAGGGGCAATTTGCGGAAGAGATTTTCTAATGAGAACGAGGGAAAGGAGAGGCAGCGAGAAGACCGGAGATCTTTGGGGTCAGGGAACGTGGCCTGGCCCAGAGGCAGAGCTCAGCCTGGTGCCTGGAGTCAGACGCCTTGGCTGGCTCTTCTGAGCAAAGATGGCGGGGTCTCCTCATGGGCGGCATCACGAAAGCACAGCAGCCACCGGGATTCTAATCTTGGTGCATACCTTCCTTTTAGACCCTGTAACCTCTGTGGCCTTCTCCCCAGAAAAGCGCATATATGCGCACACCATTTTGCTATAGATCCAGGGGGCTCAGGGACCTAGGGCAAGATCAAGAGGGTCTTTGGAGCTGGGGTCTCCGCCAGGGTGGTTCTGCCCCCAGGGATGTGTGGCAATGTCTGGGGACATTAATGATTATGCAGCTGGAGGGAGGGGACACTGGCACCTCACTGGGAGAGGCTGGATGTGCAGCTCAGCGTCTCACAGGGCACAGGACAGCTGTCCTACGAGGAAGAATCCAGCCCCGAGTGTAATAGCATTGAGATGGGAACAGCCTGCTCAGGGAGATCCGCCACAGCGGGGCCCCAGAGCACGTATCTAACCACCTGCATCTTCAGATGGGGAAGCCAAGGTCCAGAGTGGAGAAGGGACTCACCTAGACCCGGGTCTTGTCAGTGGCAGAGGCAGCCTGGAGTTGCAGCCTCTCCCAGCCGTCCCATACCTGCTACCCAGCTGGGCTGCACCAGCCCCTCCTCAGCAGAGGTTCCTGGAGCCCCGGGGACCTGTGCAGGGTCTGCGAGACCTCACTGGCCTCGGCTGTAAAGCAGAGGAGACTGTTCCAGTGATCCCAGACCCGCCATCCAATGCCAGGCCACCTTTCAGCTGTGATTTGCCAGCGTTCCCTGACATAGAGAAAGAACAAGCCAGTGACTGATTCTCTTCTGACTTGACCATGGGGCCAGGCCACAGGCAGAGTGAAGGCCAGGCTGGAGTATGTAGGGCCAGGCCACCCTGGCCCACCAAGGAAGGCTCTACCAGGAACAGGACATTCCTGAGGGCACTGGAGAACTGGAGGGGAGGCCTAGGAAGTGTTTGTGAACCAAAGGAGGAGGAGGGGGTCTAGGGAGGAAGGGAGGAGGAGGAGGTCTAGGGAGGAAGGGAGGAGGAGGAGGAGGCCTAAGGAAGAGAGGGGAGTCCTAGGCTGGATGGCTAGACGTGACGGTGGGAGGCCTGGGGTGTCATGAGGAAGGCTTCAGTGGGGGTGGAAGTATGTTGGGGTAGATTGGTCTGCAGGGTATTGCCAGCCATGGCCGGGCCTCCATCTCCGTCACCCACTGTGTGGAGAGCTGGTCCCATGGCTCCCTGTGGACAGGGCCGGCCTCTGGGCTGGATGGAACTCTGTGCTGGTGGGCGGGCTCTGAAGGCCCCACATGTGGAGCCACGTTCCCTGCCCACACGTGGCCTGTCCTGCAGTCAGCAGACAGCCGTGCCCAGTGGCAGAGTCCTGGGATCGGGCGGCCGCAGCCCACCTGGACCCAGCAAGGTCTATGCCTGTCTCTTCCATCCACAATTCCCCACAGAAGGCATGCTCTCAGACACCCCTCACAGCCCAGGTGGGGAGCTCCCAGCCCCCGTCCCCATCCCCAACCTCACCCGTCCCCTGACAACCTCTCCAGAACCACGGGAGGGGCGCAGGGGCCTCCCATCCCAGATCCTAGCCCAGCAGTGCCCTGTCCAGGGAGCCCTGCCCTAATGGGGAGGGGCTGTTCCCCAACCCCAGCCCTCTGTCCTCCCCGAGGGCTCCCTTCAGCCTTGGTCTGCTCTCTCGTCCCCTGCACTGGCTTCTCTAGGATGAAGGTCATTGTGCTCTTCAGAATTCCGAGAATACAGTCCCCACTGCAGAAAAAATCAAATCTTCCCCTCTGCCCTCTCAAGGTCACCAGTGGTGATGGAGCAGCACATCACTGTGGTCTTATTTCCTTTGCTCTCAGACAAACGGGGAAATATGTGCATGTGTATGTGTATATACATATAATTTATATCTATAATTGTGTGCTGTTTTTCTTTTTTAGCCAAAATGGCATTCCGCTGCCTCTGCTCCCTCAGATTCCGTCATGCAAAATATATAATCTGTACCGGCCATCGTTCCAGGCCAGCGCCACCGGCCTCATCCATTTTCATCACTGTTGTGGAGTGTAGCAGCCAGGTCCTGCCACCTCCGCACCCCCAGGCCCTGCTGCCTCTGAACCCCCCAGGCCCCGACACCTCGGAACCCCCCGGGTCCCGCCGCCTCCTCATCCCACTCTGCGGGACCCATGAGGGTGGGCCTCATTCAGCTCAGTCACCACAGGAATGCACACACATGAGTGCACATGTGTGCACACACATGCATGTACATTTGTACACGCACACATGTACACATGTGAACATCCTGCCCTTTCTGGGGTCCAATGAGTCATGAATGAACAGCCACCTTTGGAGTGCTAAGATGCCATCCCCGCCCACAGGCCCTCACCTTTTCTCCAGCCACACGCCAGCCTTCTGTGCCCAGCCAGGAGCTCTGAGCACTTGGAGCCTGCATGGTGAGGGAAGACACTGAACCCAGGGACCATGGGCCAGGCTGAGCAGGGCATTTGCCCCCCTCCATGAGCCTGGCTCTTCATCCACCAGCCTGGGCTGCCTCGCACAGGGCTACAGACCAGGCAGCTGAAGCATCGGATACCAGTTCCTCCCTGCCCTGGAGGGCAGAGCTCCAGCAGCCTGCCGCACAGGGCTACAGACCAGGCAGCTGAAGCATCGGATACCAGTTCCTCCCTGCCCTGGAGGGCAGAGCTCCAGCAGCCCGCCCCAGCATTGACTGTGTGTGTGATACTCTCTGAGAATTAGCAAGGTGTGGGCAGGGCTGCTCCCTCCTCAGGCCTCTCTCCTTGGCATGTAGAAGGCCATCTGCTTCTGTGTCCTCTCGAAGTTGTCCCTTTGTGTGTGTGTGTCCCAATCTCCTCTAATAATGACCCCAGCAGGTTGGATGAGGTCCCGCCTCCTGGCCTCCTTGTAACTTAATTACATTTTAAAGGGCCCTAGCCCCACACTGTCACATTCTAAAATACTAGGGGTTACAACTTCATCCTAGGAGCTCTGGGGGACACTCTTCAGCTCTTGACAGTCTACCTGCTTGGACAGATGGTGAGATCCTCAGACCACAGATCCCCCTGGCCCCGGGGGCTCCCAAGCCTCTTAGTGGTGAGGGACAGCAGCTCAACCTTGGGGCAAAGTGGGCCCAGGCCCTTCCCACACGTTGCTTCCGTGAACATGACACACAGTATCATGACATCCTTAGGGAAGCCCTTTGCTCAGAAACAGCCCTGTATCAGGGTGCTGAAAACTTGGATTTTTTTTCTTTGTCCTCTTTCCAAAGCACCCCGTCATGCTGGCGTGTGCTGGTCCCAACAGTAAGATTAGCATCAAACCTCGGAGGGGGAAGGGGACACGGGTTTCCAGCATGGCGGAGGTGTCCCTCCCTGCCTCCCCAGTGCCTGGGGCTCACTCTTGGATGGGACCCACTGGTCCCCAGTCCACCCACAGACCCCTGCCTTTTCCGGCCGGCCTGGGGGAGGTGCCCTTGCAGCTGCTTTCTGCTCTCCCCTCCCTGACAACGGACAGGCCAGGTCCTCGGGAGCTGAGGACCACTCCCAGGGTGTCAGGGAAGGAGTGAACACCACAGGGCCGTCTTCTCAGGCCTTCCTGACTGCCCATCCGCCAGCCTCTGCCTCTGCCTCCCCTGACGCCCATTGATCCTGCCCATCTTCATTTTCCAAATGATGTCCTGGAGGTTTCTGGCCTTTCCAAGCCAGCTCCAGGCCTCGGGGCAGCCTCCACCAGGCCAGGGGTGGGGAGAGCTGAGCCGCGCACTGAAGAAGCAGATGAGCTCTCTCCAACCTGCTGCTCGTGCAGCTGGGGAAACAGCTCTGTGAGAAGCCGGGGTTTCCCTCCCCTCTCTCTGGAACTTGAGTGCTGCCTTCGTGCCTACCACAAACTGCTGCACGTCCCCGGCCTGGATTTGGAGCTGGTCTCCTAACAACCCACCCTGACCCGCAGGCTGGGGTCCACAGCCGACCCTCCCGGGCACTGATTAAGCACCCCCGTGTCTCCCTGGCTGCCCAGGGTCCACGTGTGCTCAGGCTCCTGCTGACCCTGGGAGCTCCAGAGGAGGAGCAGGCTACTTGCCTATGTCCACACAGCTTGTATGGGCAGGGGCCCAGCCAGGAACCTGGACACTCCTCTTCCGGGACCTGCAGCAGGGTGGCTGCTCAGAGGTCTCAGGCCAGGTGCTGTGCACTGAGAAAGCAGGAAGCCGCCTCTGCTCTCTGCTTCTGGACTTGCAGAGACAGCCATAGGTCTGGCCTTCAGGCTGCAGAGGAATGAACCACAAGCCACAAGGCCAGCACCGAGGACAAACTGGAGGGACAGCCAGGTGGGCTGCACAGACCTCTGGGGCTGCTAGGCCACTGGGACCTGGCTGTCAGAAAGTGGGGCAGCCAAGGCTCAGAGAGGTCTGAGCAGAGCGAAGTGGGTTGTGGCCTTCACCTCTGCAGCTCTGCTAGGAAGCCCTCCAAGCTGGCCCCCAGGCAGACGCAGGAAGGTCCATCGAGTCTGTGCTCCTGCCTCTGATCTTTCTGGTCCCCCAGCCTTGTCCCACCTGCCCACAAGTGTGGACCTCCAACTCTGCAAGCTTGGTCCTGGGGGCCCACAGCGGAGCTCCCACATAGGTCACATCCCACCACCTGGACACTCGGCCGCAGGTAAGAAGAGCCAGTGGCGGGAGAGAAATGTGAACCATCCCCAAGTGCCGTCCTGGGGCCGTGGGATCCTCTGGGTGGGTCAGTGCCCACCGTGGGACTGCCTCTCCTCCTTGGCAGCTTCCCCCATTCCAGGTGACCAGGGCTCTGGGTTCCCAACTCTGCTGGCCATTCCACTTCCTGTCACAGGAAGAGCAGAGGCCCCCCAGGGCACAGACACTGGGTACATCGCACCTAGAGAATGCCCATGCGTGTGGCCCGGCACAGATGCACAGGCCCTAAGATGAGCGGACGGTGCAGCCAGAGGCCCACCATGGATAGGCAGGTGTGGCAATTCTAATCCAGACACTCTGGCAGGGACTGGATCAGGAAATGGGGAGGGCACCCAGGGCGCAGAGGGGCTGTGCAGGCCATCAGAGAGACCTTCCCAGAAGAGGCAGAGCTGAGTCCTCGGAGGAGAAAGAGGACCCGGAAGGGGAGGTGGGCACACCCCGCTCACACTGGGCTGTGGGCCGGGCATTCAGTCTCCTTCCTCTCCTCCTCTTTTCTCCCTCCTTCCTTCCCTTCCTCCTCCCTTCTCCCTTCCCTCCCTTCCTCCTTCATCCTCTCTTCTATCCCACCTTCCTCCCTCCCCCACTCCTGCCTCCTTCCTTCCCTGCCCTTCTTTCCTTTCTTTTCTCCTTCCCTCTCTCCCTTCCTCTTTCCTTTTTCCCTTCTCTTCTTCCTTTTCTCCTTCCTTCCTGCTTTCTCCCCTTCCTTTCCTCCATTTTCACCCTCCCTCCCTCAGAAGCACAGTGAGTGATGAGTGGGTTCCATGGTCCTGCCCTGAGCCCACACCTGGAAGCCGTAGGTGGCACAGAGGACACTTCAGAAGAGCTTCCTGTGGCACCGACACAGGGATCCTGGGCACCCCTGCCTCACAGCAACCAGACATGGAGGGCAGAAGTGGGGGCTTGGTGTGCTCTCCTGCTTACAGCAACAGCCCCTTCCCTGGCTGCACCCCCTCTTCTCTGATCCCACTTACTTCGCCCAGATTCCCTAGGGAACTCCAGCACGTCTGCCCCGCCCCCCGCCACCACCCAGTTAGCTGGGCCCCTCCCCTCTTGAGAAGGCATCTGTGCTTCCAGCCAGGAGACTCTTTACCCATCAACTCAGATTACTGAAAGCATGCTGGGAAACAGGAGGACCGGAAGAAAAGGCCACGCGATCCCGGCACCACAGGTGCACCCTGTGTGGAGGGCTGCAGATGTGGGCACCAACCGGGGTGCCCGGCCATCCTCCCCAGCCCACCCGGGCCCTAGCATCATCCCTGGGGGCCTGTGCTGCCTCCAGCCTGACACCCAATAGGAACACCATCCAGAAGAGAGGATGTGCTGCCCGCACCCTGAGGTCATGACTCTGCCCCCTGGGAGCTTCCCACAGAGGTGTGGACCCCTGGGGCTGGCCCTGGCTCCTGTCTGCTGAGAGGGGCCTGAGGCAGGCACAGCCCTGTGCACATGAAGTCCCACAGGACCCCTGACCCTCAGCAGCCCATGGGGAAGGTTGGACATGGCCCACTGCTAGCTCCTGGGTGGGCTGAGCCCGTGGGGTTGGCTCCAGATCCCAAGGCCTTGGCTACATTCAGTCACGGCGGATCAGGCAGCCAGCAGACAGAGCCAGAGCCAGTGGCCTCACTCATGGTAGCTCATAGGCGGAGGCCTCCTGCGAAGGCTGCATGCTCCTCACCCTGCCCTGTGGTAAACAGAGTCCAGACAGCAGGGCCAGAAGGCAGCTCCCCTGTCCCCAGGCCACAAAGCTAGCAGGTGGTGAGGGGGCCCAGAAGGCAGGCACCCTGGTCCCATGGCACCCCCATTCCCGGGGCCTCTGAGATGACAAACGGGGGAGGGGATGGCACCTTCCCTGCGAGCCTCTTCCCAGCAGCCGTCCCTGGCGACCTTACCCTGGACAGCTCCCTGGCTTAAGTCTTGGGAGGAAGAAATCTCCAACAGGCCCCATCCAGGCAGATCCAGAGACACTGGGACAGCTGGTTTTGCAGGACTGCGCTGGAGCAGCCCGTGAGTCGGAGACAGCTAGGGACTGTCTCAGGAGCAACCCAACCCCAGCTGCTAGGAGGCAGGCCAGCTCTGGAGCAGACTTCGGGCTGCTGGTTCTCCTTGCCTAAGAAAGGGGAAGTGGCTTGTGCTTCAGCCACAGGCCCCGGGGGTACCTGGTTGTCCTCCCTCGAGTGGAAGTCCCTGGAATAAAAAGTTGCATGTGGACAGAAAAGGGTCCCTGGGGATTGTTGAACACTGAAGCCCCCCAAGGTGGGCCAAGCCCTCTCATCAGCTATGACCCCAAACCAGAGTCAGAGGGTGGGCAGCACGGCCTGTTCACCACCGTCTGCAGAAAGAAGGCCTCAGACACTTGTGCAGCGGAACTACCCAGAGCTGCCCTCTGACCGGGCACCGGCCTTTCTCAGCTGAGTCCCATTTGTTCTCCACTCACTGGGAGAGGATGCAGGACAAGTTCCGCCCGGAGAGCCAGCCCCCAGGACAGGGTTCCAGCTCAGCCGCGCCCTGAGAGTGTCTGTCACAGAGTGGGCGAGTGGGTGAAGGCTCTGCACCTGTGGAGCATGTGAGCATGACGGACCCGGGGTGCACACACCCCACAGTGGGGCGGACACACGGAAGCAGCGACTCCCAGCCAGCCCCACACACCCCACAGTAGGCTGTAGGAAAGGGGTGCACAGCACGGGGGACCCCGAGTTCCTAGATACAGGCCTCGGCACCATGGGGACACCCCTGTGTTAGCCACAGGCCTCGGCACCATGGGGACACCCCTGTGTTAGCCACAGGCCACGGCACCACCCGCACCCACCCCGGCCTCTCACCTTCAATGGCACCCAGGTGTTGCCATTAGCCTTTGCCAGATCACTGAGGTTTGGCCATTTTTGAGCCACAGAAATGACAATTGCATAAGGTTCTACCTGAAACATCCTAAATATTTAACTGCGAACTCACTTTTCCTGTCCCCAAGGATACACCGAGCTTCCTACAGTCAGGGCCATGTCTTCCTTTTGCTCACTACCCCAGTGCCTGGCTGAATGGAATCAAATGGGTTGGAATATCAAGAATGTCCCTTCCGTCTGCCTACCAAGAATCAGGGGTTTGAGCCCGCCCAGGTCCATGGGCAACCTTGAGCACCCCCTGCCCTCTCTGGGGAGAGCTGCCTCTTAGGCCGAAGCAAGAGGAGAAAGGGAGAGGAAGGAGAAGAGGAAGAGGAGGGGAAGAGAGGACGGGGTGACACCTGGCTATTCCAGCACCTCAGCCTTCTCTGCTGCAGCAGGTGAGTCAGCCACCTCAGGTGTCCAGTCCAAAGAGCTCCCTGGTGGCCGCCATTCCAGCCAGCATCATGTGGAACTGAGAAAGAATCCAGCCACGCGCAATTCACACACGTAATTGTAAGAGGTTATTTTTTAACATCACTAAGTTTGGGGTTCGTGGCAGCAACATAGAACCATGTTACATGTCGGCAGGAGGATGCCTGCGTCCCAGCGCGGTCCTGCCGCCCAGGAGTCTCCTGACGCCTGACCCCGCCGGCCAGCACTCCCCTCCTCCTCCCCAAACCCCTCTCCACCTGCTCTGATGGAGGGGCTTTCCTGGCCTCTGCCCACGAGGACCTCACTGCTGAGACCCCCACTCCAGGTACACCTTCTAGAATGAGAGCAGTGCCTCGGGAGAGCTCGGCCTTCCAGACACAGGAGTGCAGGAGCCGTGGCAGTCCACAGGCTTGGGGATTATTCGGGTCTAGAAAGCTCTGCATCCTGGCCTCTCTGCTTCTCTTTGTGTTATTTGTCCTCTTGGAAACAATATGCTTCTCAGGAAGAACCGACACCTGCTTGCTGTGAGCTGCTCCACGTGCTGCTCACAGATAGGGCTGATAATTAATGCTGCCATCCCCCCGTCCCACCCTGGCCTGAACCTGTGCTCCACCAGGCCCTCCAACCCTGCCTCCAGCAACCCTGGAATAGATGTCGGAGCAGATGGCAGGAGAGAGAGCCTGGCTTGGCCCGAATCCATCTGTCTTGCTTCAAGCATCTTGCCCACCAGCCACATTCATAGTGTCAGCCACATCAGCATTTTGCAAAATGCCAGCTCCAAGCAGGGGACTCTTGAGGGCTATCATGGCTGCCAAACATCGAATTTTGACACATTCCGGCCCTCGTGAGCACACCGCTTTGTCCACATGCAGAGATTGTGGGAGAGGTCTGCTGCCCCATGCTGCTTCTCAGAGTCACTCAAGTTAGCACGGGCTCAGTTCCACCCGTCCTGCTTGACCGGCTCTGCTCCCACATCCAGCCTCTCCGCTGCTGGAGTTACTCCAGGGGCAGGGACCAGACCACCACTCAAACAGCGCTCCTTTCCCATGTACCTCCACCGAGCCAGCATCCCGCTGGACAGCATCCAGCCCAGGACAGGTGTGCGCTTCCTGCCATGCCCCTTCCGGTAAAATGTGAAAGGTGGTGCTCTGGTCCGGGAGAGAGCCCTGGAGCCCCAGCATGGCCAGAAAAGGCTTGGCGGAGGAGGGAAGCAGTGGCCAGAGCCTCACACGGGAGCCTGCCCAAGTCATGGAGCTAACTGCATTCCCTACTGTGTCCGGTGGGACCCTGTCAGCTGTAAGTAGTGGCAGGAATTAAAACAGGCAACACACACACATACACATATACAGACACAGACACACATACACACACACATAAACACACATATACACACATGGGCACATACACATATACACACATGCACACACACACACATACACACACATACACACGCATACACACATAAACACATATACACACATACACAAATACACATACAGACACATATACATATACACATGCACACACATACACATATACACACACACATACACATATACACACATACAATTAGCAAAGACAGAGAAGAGAGAGGAGGAGGAGAAGGAGAGAAGAGAGGGAAAGGAATGCTTCAGCTCAGTCAATGGCTGAGAGTAAAGGTCACCTCTGCCTTCGGCACAGATGGGCCCCAGGCCTGGCCTCTCCCTCTATGTCCCTTCTCCTCTTCCATGTCAGCTCCATTTCTAACACGGGGTTCATTTGTGGAAAAGCATCCCCACCAAGCAGCTCTGCACACACCTCCTCAAGTTCAATCTCAGCAGGAAAATCAGTGGAAGTCTCTCCCCTTAGAAGATGGAGCCCCGAGCCTAAGTGGCAGGCTGGGGTGAATATGTGCACATCCCAGGAGCAGTGACAGCGCTGAAGATGGGAGTTGGTCTAGTCCTGGGGCAAAGGGCCACCCGCGGTGCCCATGCTGGCTGTGGCGGGACACACTGGCAGATTTCAACCCTCAGGGGCTCTGGGCACAAGGAAAGGGGCGCAGGCAAAGTGCTGATGACCCAGACCAATCTAAGCCTCTGCGCAGAGCCCAAAGCCGCACCAGGCTGGGGAGACAGAGTGGCAGCAACCCACGCCCTCAAGGCTCTCCTCTGCAGTGCGTCAGATGTCACCAGCCAGGCTGGGTGTCATGTTCATTTCAAATCAGAAACTCTCAAATGCTCACTGACCTGATGGCTGTGTGTGCGGGGCATGGTGTGCGCCTGGCTCTCAACAGGGCCGGCTTACCTGCTCCTCTGCAGAAGGCGCCCTGGGAAATTCCAGTGCTGAGCAGCGCTAGGCTGGGGCCGAAGCCAGGGCAGGGCCAGTTAGCTCCATTCATGGTCACCGGGTGCCTGCTGAGGACACCCAGGCAGTCACATGGATGACGGCAGTGCTGCCATTCACTGGCCTGGCTCCAGCAGGTCCTGTGGTGTGAGGAGACCCTACGGTAGGGCGGGCCTCAGCAGGGAGTCTATCGGGCAGTGACCCTCGAAATCTGGCCGGCAGAGGTGGAGACCAGCATTGGCCCATTCCCATTGAGTGCCAGGGCCGTGTGGGCCCCGCAGACAGGCAGGCTGGGGTCCAGAACGCCTGGGTCCTCTCAGGGTGCAGTGGAGAAACTGAGGCAGAAGCTGCTTGGTGGGCCAGCCCAGCAGGGTGGATGAAAGGGGGAGGCATCCTCTCAACTCTGACACCACGGCCCCTTTCCTGCGGCTCTCCAGGGTGTAGGCTGGGCCAGAGAGGAGCCCTTGCCAGCCCTGATTCTCCCACATGGAGCTGGCGGAAGGGGTGGGGGGCTCAGGCCTGGGCCCAGAGAACCTCAGGGAGGCTGTGGGCAGAACGAAGAGCCATCTCACCAAATCCCCCTCAGCAGGCAAAACCCCTTGGAAATCCCTCGGGACCCTGAGGGACATTCGTCAGGAAGGCACCTTCCGGTGCCTCTGGCACAGCCCTTCTGAGCACTCCCCAGCTTCTGTCTCACCTCTGCACCTCAAGGGGTGGGTGGCCAGCGGGCCTTGTTCTTTCCACCCCGAATAACACTGCCACACACATCCTCATAGATGCCTCACGGCGCCTGGGGTGGGGCCTCTGTGGGTGCCCAGGAACTGTGTGGCCTACTCTCAGCAGAGGCTGCTCTGCCACGTCACTAAGACCATCCCTGTTGTCCTACAGGCCCTCCCTGGAAGGCCTCCCCAGCTCCATGGGGCCTCCCAGGTGCCTAGTCGTCAGAGGCATTCGTGGGTACCCACCTGTCTGATCTTTGTCACTCCAACGGCATCTCGGGATGACAAGTGAGGCCTTTCTGACTCAGTGGTGCTGGGCCACTGCCTGGGGGCTGAGCCGCTGTGGCTGAAGGCCCTCGTGGCCGTGGCCCTCCTCCCCTCCCCTCTCCTCCCCTCCCCTCTCCCTGTCGGTGCTGGTTTCCTGCTGAGTTTCATCGGTCCTCCTGCTGCGGACCCTTCAGGAGCCACGTGCTGTGCGGTTCACTCTGCGGGTTCTGGCTCGTGGGTATCTGGAGCCGTTTGCTGAGGGGAAGAGTTCGTGTGAGGTGACATCACCCACCAGTGACTTCCCTCTTCCTGACCTCTGCTAACGATTGATCAGAGAGAGTGCCCCGGCCCCAAGGTCACAAAGATAGTCTGCTGCACTCTCAAAATTAACTCCATCGTGTTCACCTGTCTCAGTTACATGCTAAATTCACCCGGAGTTCATTTCGTTCTTATGGTGTGAAGGGGAAAACCAACTTCATTTTTATCTACGACCTGCCGGAATTTCTCAGCAGTGTTCAATACATAATCCACACTTCCTCCAAATACCTGTGGCCACTTACCCCAGTCTCATACTCCGGGGTCCCTCCCAGGCGTCCTCTCACGTCCCAGTTTTCTGACAGCTCCACACCCCAATTCCTGTGGCTTCGTCATCTGTTTTAAAGTCTATTAAATGAGCTTCCCCCAACAACTGAATTTTTACAAGTGTTTTTGGAATGTGCTAACCTATTTATACAGTTTATTTTTCGATACATAATTTCTCATCTGTTTTTCAAGTTCCAAAAATTCCTATTGAGAGTTTAATCAGACAGTGCATTGAATCCGTAAGTTAATTTAGAGGAAATCGGCGTCCTCACAGTGCTCGTTACCTCCTTCGTGAACCTGGCTGCGCTCCTCCACGGTTGAGTAATAACTGTCCAGAGCGAGCAGCTGCGAAGCCCAGCGGTGGACAAGGGACAGTTAGTACCACGCTGAGGTGGCCGGGCTGGGCTGCTGGGCTGCAGGAGACATTCAGGATGCCTTCTCTCTGCCCAGTGGACGAGCCTGGGGCAGGCTCTATTTATTTCTCTCCTATTAGGAGCAAAAGGAGAAAGCAAGAGGAAAATGCATGACCTCTGAGGGCCTCGGGTCAAAATTGCAATCGGTCACTCTGCCCACATTCCTTTGGCCAAAGGCAGTCAAACAGCAGAGCTCAGCATCAGTTGAGCGGGGATGCAACTGGGCGACAATACTGGGGGCATCCCCCATGCCCTTGGTGCGGGCAGAACCCCTAACCCCGCTGCACGGGCGTGGAGGCCTGGAAGCCATCATCAGCTCTCCCTCGAGGGCAAATCTGCAGTATTCAGGAGCTGTGTGCTTCTGAGGCTTGCAAGGGCTTCTCTGCAAAGCTGGTGGAGTCTCCCCTCAGGTTGACTCCAGCACAGCTCACCTGCTGCACGGGGACTTGAGAGGGAACAGCGGCTCTGCCAGCTCCTTAGAGGCCACTTCTTCCTCAAGAAGGAGAGTGAAGCAGGATTCCACTGCACAGTGCAGTGCAGCCTCTGTTTTTAGGAGGAGGATCTGAAGAGTTTAGGTTGGCGTTTGCACCCAGGAAAGGGGTTAGTCATCAAGCCATGTGATGTGCACGCCAGTGTGTGATTGGCCGCTGAGTGGCCTGTGGCATGTCCCACGTGCAACCTCTGGGCCTCCAGCTGTCCCAAGTGTACAGTGATGGGGCTGGACCCAATGACCTCCAAAGGCCCTTCCCAAGTCTGTGATGTTTCATGGGTCCATAATTTGAGTGCCTCCGAAGAAGAGTTCCAGCATGGCAAGGGGGAGAAAACCTGCCGTGGTGAGTGGAGGTGGGCAGCCACTGGGGCTCCGACAGATTCAAGGAGGGGCACGTGCCAGTGTGTCTATGTGTGTCTGCGTGTGAGTGTGTGTACATGCATGCGTGTGTGCATGCGTGCCTGTGCGCACATGTGTGTGTGCATGTGTGCATGTGTGCACATGTGTGTGCACATGTGTATGCATTTGTTGTGTGTGTTGAGGGAGCAGGGATGCTCACTGTGTCCGTGGTTTTACAGGGAGAAATGGGCCTCGTGGGGGCTCCTGTGAGCCGGAATACAGCAGAGCTGGTAGCCCACATCCGGAAGACAAGGCCACCGACTTCAATTCAGTCAAGCAGGGCTTTTCAGTAATGACACGGGCTCCCTTAAGGGCTTCTGAGATTCCTGGACTTGGCAGGGACAAGGCGACCGTGAAGCCTCTCCATATGATAAAACACACCTTCCAGGCATTCTCCTCTTATCTGCAGCAGCTAAGGAAAGCTGGGCTGCCTTATCTACCCCGTTCTTCCTGCTCTCTAAGCGCATCCTCGATTCATGCCGGAGGGGCCCGGGGGAGTCAGGCTGGTGGATCGCTTGAGGCCAGGGGTGTGCAGCATCAAATTCTGTAGCGAGGCCTTTGCCTTGAGGCGGCTCCTGGCCTGTGCACCACGAGGGCGGCCTGGGGAGCTCAGTGAGGGGGGCGCAGAGGGGAAAGGAGAGGCAGAGGAGCCTTGGAGCAATTCAAGTGTATGGTGGACCTAGGCTTTTCTTTCTGAAGGAGACTCAAAGGAAGACAGAGGAGCTCCATGCTGACCACGCCTGGAAGAAGCTAGGCTAGGCGTGGCTGGGTGCAGGGCCTTCTGCCTGGAATTTCAGCACCGTGGGAGGCCAAGGCAGGTGGATCGCTTGAGGCCAGGAATTTGAGTCCAGCTTGCGCAGCATAGCAAGACTCTGTCTCCACCCAAAATACAAAAGTTAGCTGAGCATCGGCACATGCGCCTGTAGTCCCAGCTATTTGGGAGGCTGAGGTGGGAGGATCACCTGATCCCAGAGAGGTTGAGATTGTGATGAGCTGTGATGGCACCACTGCACTCCAGCCTGGTCACAGAGTGAGACCCCATCTCAAAAACAAAAAAAAAAAAAAAAAAAGAAAGAAAGTAAAAGAAAACGTCCCAGCTACTCGGGAGGCTGAGGCAGGAGAATTGCCTGAACCCAGGAGACTGAGGTTGCGGTGAGCCGAGATCGCACCATTGCACTCCAGCCTGGGTAACAAGAGCGAAAACTCTGTCAGAAAGAAAGAAAGAAAGAAAGAAAGAAAGAAAGAAAGAAAGAAAGAAAGAAAGAAAGAAAGAAAGAAAGAAAGAAAGAAAGAAAGAAAGAAAGAAAGAAAGAAAGAAAGAAAGAAGGAAAGAAAGGAAGGAAGGAAGGAAGGAAGGAAGGAAGGAAGGAAGGAAGGAAGGAAGGAAGGAAGGAAGGAAGGGAGGAAAAGGAACTAGGTGTGCCTTCCAGGTGATCAGATTCAGCTTCACAGAGGTAGAAGGTGGAGATGAGGGCGAGGGGAAGGGAGAGGTCTGTCCCCGAGGCCTGTGGGCAGGGTTCTAAGCTCTCCACCCATGGTGAGTCACTTATCCTGGATGCCTGTGGTCCAACTCACCCAACTAAGTCTCTAACGGGAAGAGGCCCCGAAGGGGCACCCCACAGTGGAAAACCCAAGTCAGCTTCCGGGAACTGAAGCTCTCCTTTAACTCCAGTCCCAGGAGGAGGAGTTGTGGGGACAGAAGCACCTCTGGGTCCTAGGCCGGCGCTGCCAGTGGGAGGCCAGGGAGACTGCAAACCCGTTTGCCCCACCCAGCATTGGATGGCCTAGGATTGGCCTCCTCTGTCTGCTTCGCATCCTCTTTCCTCTGTGGAGAGAGCGTGGATTCCTTAAGGGCAGTCAATCTGGGTGGGGGCCAGGACAGAAGCTGTAGCCAGCGCTCAGTTCCACCTAGTGTCACTGTCCCAGTGCATGCAGCCACACCTCCACCTGCTGCCATCTGCCCTCCTTTGCCTGCCCGCTCCCTGGTTGCCTGGAGGCCCCACCCACATGCAGAAGGGGTGAGAGGTTCTGGGGATGTACATGCCCCAGGAGCAGCCCTCACCTTGCTGACATGTGAACACCACAATCCTCTTGCCCCGTAAGCAGGACAAGGTTGGGGTATGTTCTGGACACTGAGGCCACGTCCTAGGGGTGGTGGAAATTGATATGTGAACACCCCAATCCTCTCACCCGGTAAGCGGGACAAGGTTGGGACGTGTGCTGGATGCCGAGGCCACATGCTGGGGTGGGCTTCTCCTACCCCCTTCAGGTAACCGGCTTGGAAACCCCCTCTTGGGTAGCTGCTTCTTTCTCTGTCTCAGGTCCCCACTCTCTAATCAGCACTTTCTGAAATCCTGCCTGAATAAACAACTTGCACCTAAAGTCCTCATCTCAGGGCCTGCTTCTGGGGAACGCGGATAAGACGTGGGCCTTGAGGGTGTTTTCTTGCCCCGTGAAGTGCACTTCTTGGGCTCCAGGCAGCACCTGCATCGTGAGCAGAGGCAGGGTCGCCCGGTGTGCCTGCTCCCAGCCCTGGCCATCCTCATGATGGAGAGCAGAGCAAGGGGGAAGTGCCCGGGCCAGCCCTGGCTCTAGACAGAGGTGCCCTTGACACTCACTGGTGGTGTGGGGAGCTCCCTGTCAGTAAACCAGGCAGGGCTAGAGGCAAACACTCTTGCTTACCATGAATGCTCAGGCCTCAGCGTCCCCTCTGCAGGGTACACTGCTGGAGCACAGGGTGGTGGGCGTGCCCATCTGGGGACATCTGTGGTAAGAGGCTCCATGTCCCATTGCTCTGTGCAATGTATCGCCAGCAACAGTTAGGGGTGATTCTGCTCAGGGATACGGGGAGGAAGGGGTCAGGGTGGTGGCTCTCTCCTTGAACCCACCAAGTTAATGGTGGTCTCACCAAATAGCTGCTTGAATGGGAAGAGGAGAGAGTGTGAGCCCATGACAGAGAGCATGGCCTCTCCCCAGCACTCCCTCCAGAGCTCCTCATGCGCCTCTTCCAGTGGGGATACACTGGCCAGTGCCTTTCCTCACACTGCGTCTTCCTGGGAAGCCAGTCCCATCCTTTCCCATGGGCCGCCTTCCACACACTTTTCTGCACAGCCGCTGCTGAGGGCCTTCTTCTCCACCACTGCCCAGCAGTAGGCCCCCAGAGGCCTTTCATGTTTCCGGGCAGCCACCAGCAGCCCAGCAGGGCTGGCTCATGGGTCTTCTTTGCATCCCTATGTCTCCGCACAGAGCAGATGCCCATTTGGTGCTGCTGCCCTGGATGTGTGCATAAGTTGAAGTCTGCTGCCCCAGGCACCTCCTCCAGACCAGGCCCTCTGCCCAAGCGTGAAGCACGCCTCAACTTCCTGACCTTCAGAAGTGGACAGACATGGAGACAGAGTGCCTGGGGGTGCTTTCTGGGGGAGCTGGAAGAACACGGCTTAGGAGAGAGGGAAGGAACCATGGCAGGCGTGCAGGGCCAGCTTCTCTTGCTGGTTGTCTGTCTGTGCCTTGTGGCACCATCTCTTTTATTGCTTTTAATGTTCCTGGAAAATCCTTGACGTGGGAACTGCAACTCTCCTTTAAGTAATGAATAAATTGGGACTTATAGAAATTCAGGAACCTTTGCAGAGCCCCTCTGCTAAGAATGGCCCACTGGCCTGCGAAGGTGACATGGTGTGAAAAGTTGCTTGTTCTCAAAAGCATCTCAGAGCCTCCAGCACAAGCAGGACCAGAATTCAGAGTCCCAGGAAAAAGGAGTGCAAGTTAGGCAGGCCTCCCGCAGCTGGCGCTGGCCGCAACAGAGCCCAAATAACGTTTATTCAGGAAGTTCAAACGTTGCCATGTGGCCTGCACTCCAAAGCACCGCCAAATTCTTCCTGATTTTGTCTGGACTATGCACAGGCAGCCTGGATAAATACAAACAGAGATGATTTTTCCTGAAATAAGCTAAGTATTTGCTTTAGCCTTTGATTTTTACATAAAATTCTGTTTGCTGGACCCCCAAGAGGGGACTCAGAACCAAATTAGGTTGTGTGAAATTAAAAAATATTTTTTAAAAAACCCAGCCTGTAGCTTATTGTCTGGTTATGGGAAAAATCAATTTAATGGGACAGATGCCCTCTGCTTATAGGCTGTGTTGTACCAGACCAACCGTCCACAATTAATAGATAGTAAAGCTGGAGCACATGCAAGAAAAGCTGGTGTCTGAAGCACTGGAAAGTCACTGAGATGTCAAGACCTTAGGTGCCAGTGTCAGCTCCCTGAGAGGCGGGAGCACAGGAGACACGCTGAGTGCCATGGCCGCTTTTCCTCAGGCGCACGTGTAATCCAGCATGTGGGCAGAGTCCAACAGACAGCTGCTCCCCATGCATCTGAAAAGATCAAAGAGTAAGCCAAAGCTCTCCAGGCAGCCGGGGCTGAAGGGGGTATGATCCATGAGAAAAGGGATTTCCAGAGAAGCGAGTCCACCATTGTGCACAGATTTTTCTCCTGGGGAATCTGTCAAATCCCAAGCCTCATGGAGTCACAGGAGGCTTGCAAATCAAGCACAAAACTGCTGTTCAGTGCTAAGCAGCCAAGGAGAGCTGGAGAGTCAAGTAAGACAAAACTCCCGAGGAAGAGAAAGGGCCCTGGTGAGTACCTCCTCTTCTGGTGGAGGCCTCTGTCGTGCTGTAGACCAAGAGCGAAGAAACTAGAACCAAGTCAGTCTCGGCGGTGCTCAAAACCTGGCCTCAAAACCTCTCAGGCCCTGCTTGGATCAGTATCCTTCTCTACTGTAACAGCTGGGCAGGAGATGCTACTCTGGAGGGAGAAGGAATGCAGGCTCGTCCAGACCTTCTAATGCTTTTGTGTACCATGTCAAATATTCGACACAAATGTGCCAGGCATGCCATAGAGAAGACAGAGCGGCACGAAAAATAAGACTGTAGAAACACGTCTACATGGGATCTAGAGTTTGCAGTTTTTATACAAAGACTTTAACATAAATGTAATAATTCAAGAAAACACATAATCAAATTGAGAATCTTACCCCAGAACTGGTAAGAATAACAACTCAAATATACAATAATTGACACTGAGAATGCCCTGAGCCAGAACTCAGGTAGGAGACATAAACCACAAATCTGAACAGAGAAATAGTAATGCCAAGAATTAGTAACTGATAACAAGGACGTCCTACCAAGGTGCAAAGAGAACACCACATAACACAGGGATGAAACTGCGGGGGGAACCCTGCCCGGGGGTTGCGGCAGTGCTGCTGAGCGGGGAAGGCGTCTGGAAGAGAGTACCCATGCCTGCAATCCAGACCTGGCTGGAGAGGGTATCACTCAGGCCCACAGTGTGGGGGAAGGAAGTTCCCTGAGGTGTCATAGCCAGGACCTGCCAAGCAGCCTTGTGCACATCAGGTTGCCTATAAAATTCTCTGGGAAGCTTTCCCAGTTCAGAAGGAAAGGGTCTTCACTGTAAGCTGGTAGTCAGGAAGGGCAGTGAGGACGGCAAATACGTGGGTAATAATGAAAAACGGGAGGATTCACACATACGCGAAAAAAGGATGCGTGAGAACGTCACAGCGTTGCCAAATGGGAAGGAGCTTATATTCTTCCTGCCAGATATCATCACAGGTGAACCCCATCTGATGGCACGTGACAGATACTGTGATTTTCGAAGCGGGAAGCTTTGTGGCAACCCTGCGTGGAGCAAGTCTGTCTGCGCCATTTCCCCAAGAACATGGGTTCCCTTGAGGTCCCTGTTATTTCGGTAATTCTTATGTTTGGTAATTCTTGCAATATTGAAAACATTTAAATTATACCTTTTATGGTGAGCTGTGAATAGTGATCTTTGATGTGCCTATTGCAATTGTTTAGGGGCACTGGGAATTACACCATGAAGACTATGACCTTGACCAGTGAATGCTGTGTGTGTCCTGACCACTCCCCAAGCCGTCCGCCCATCTCTCTCCCTCTCCTAGGGCCCCTGTGTTCTCTCAGATACAACACTATTGAAATTAGGTTAATTAATAACCTTACAGTGGCCTGAGAGTGTTCACATGAAAGGAAGAGCCACACTTCTCTCACTTCCAATCAAAAGCTGGAAATGCTTCAGCTTAGTGAGAAAGCAGGTTGAAAGCTGAGACAGGCCAAAAGCTGGGCCTCTTGTGCCAAACAGCCAAGTTGTGAACGCAAAGGAAAACCTCTTGAAGCAAATTGAAGGTGCGAGTCCAGAAAACACACAGCTGGAAAGGAGGTGAAACAGCCAAAGCCCAGTCCAGAGCAAGGCCCTGACTCTCTTCCATTCTGTGCAAGCTGAGAAAGGTGAGGAAGGTGCAGCAGAGAAGTCTGAAGCTAGCCCAGGTTGGTTCCTGAGGTTTAAGGAAAGAGGCTGACTCCATAACATGGAAGTGCAGGGTGAAGCAGCAGGTGCGGGTGGAGAGGCTGCAGCAAGACATCCATTAGCCCTGGCTAAGCTCATGGAGGAAGGTGGTGACGCTTAACAACAGATTTTCAGTGTAGATGAAACCGCCTCCTACTAGTAGAAGATGCCATCTGGAACTTTCAGTGCTAGAGGGCATGTCGAAAGTAATTGCAGAAAGTAGAAAGGTTCCTCTTCAAAGTTTCTTTCCTAGTCTCAGAATAAATAGTAAGCACCAGGAGTAATAGCTTCTTTTGCATTAACTTACTCTGAAGTCTAACCTTTTAGTAATAATTCTTTTTATTAAAATCTGAAATAGCTATTGCTGGAATGAAGGAATGCATCCATTCTGTGTTCTTAGCTCTTATACTTAGGCATAGTTATTTGCTCTGGCTTGCTCAGGCATGGCTAGACATGCTCACAGGCTCGTCGTAGCTCACAGCCTATGACCTTTCCTCTTTGCCTCTGTTCTCCTCTGTCTTTACCCATTTTAGGAAAGTTTTAAGATATCAATCAATCAGGTATAGTTTAGACTGTGAGGCCCAGCTCTAGCCAATGGAGGCAGGTCACAGCAGTAGGGGCCAGTCCGTAGAGGATAAATATGCCTGCCCTTCTTTCGTTCATCGTGCTCTCGTGGCAAGACTGCTGGAGAGTGTACCCTTTCTGCAGAAAGTAAAATTGCCTTGCTGAGAGATCCTTTCTCTCAGTGCTGATTTTTCTCTGTGGCACTGAGGAGCACCTGTTTCCAACAGGGAAGAAGTCAATGCCTGGCTTCAGAGCTTCAGAGGACAGGCTGACTCCCTTGTGAGGGGCTAATGCAGCGGGTAACTTTAAATGGAAGCCCATGCTCATTCCCCATCCTGAAAACCACAGGGCCTTAAGAATGATGCTGAATCCACTCTGCCTGTGCTCTACACATGGAACAACAAGCCTGAATGACAACATACCTGTTTACAGCATGGTTTACTGAATGTTTTAAGCCTAATGTTGAAAACTACTGCTCAGAAAAGAAAAGACTCCTTTCAAAATATTAATGTGAAAGTTCACCCGGTCACTCAAGTTCTGATGGAGGCCAGGCATGGTTGCTCATGCCTATAATCTCAGCACTTTGGGAGGTCCAGGCAGGTGGATCGCCTGATGTCAGGAGTTCAAGAACAGCCTGGCCAACGTGGTGAAACCCCATCTCTACTGAAAATACAAAAATTAGCTGGGCATGGTGGCACATGCCTGTGATTAATTCTAGCTACCTGAGAGGCTGAGCCACAATAATTGCTTGAACCTGTGAGGCAGAGGTTGCAGTGAGCTGAGATCACATCACTGCACTCCAGCTTGGGAGCCAGAGTGAGAGCCCCTCAAAAAAAAGCTCTGATGCTGGTTCTCTGATGGACATATACAAGGAGATGAACATTGCTTTATGCTGATCAACAACACCCCTTCTGCAGCCCTGGATCACGGAGTCATTTCATCTTCTCCTTATTTAACAAATATATTTTATAATACTACAGCTGCTACAGTTAGATTTCTGTTGTTAATCGGGGCAATGTAAATAAGAAACCTTCTGGAATGAATTCACCATGCTAGATGTCATAAAGAACATTTGTCATTCATGGAAGGAGGTCAAGATACCAACATTAGCAGTTTGGAAGAAGTTGATTCCAACCCTTTGAGGGATTCCAGACTTCAGTAGAGGAAGCAGCTGCAGATGTGGTGGAAACAGCAGGAGAACTAGAGTTGGAAGTGGTGTCTGAAGATGTGACTGAATTCCTGCAATCTCATGATAAAATTTGAACAGATGAGGTGCTGCTTCCTTTGGACAAGCAGAGAAAGTGGTTTCTTGAGATGGAGTCGACCCTTGGTGAAGATGCTGTGGACATGGCTGAAATGACAACAGAGGATTCAGAATATGACATACATTTAGTTGAGAAGGCAGTGGCAGGGTTTGAGAGGGTTGGCTCCAATTTTGAAAGAAGCTCTACCGTGGGTCACTGGCTACCTCGTGCTGCTGGGAAATCCTTTGTGAAAGGAAGAGTTCATTGATGCTGCCAACTTATTATTGTCGCATTTTAAGAAACGGACACAGCCACTTCAGCTGTCAGCAGCCACCACCATCCAGGCAGGATCCTCCACCAGCAGAAATATTATACTCCCTGAAGGCTCAGATGATCATCAGCATTTTTAGCAATCAAGTATTTTAAAATTAAAGTACATACATTTTTTTCAACATGTTATTGCACACTTAGTAGCCTGCAGGGTGGTTTAAATATAACTTTTATGTGCACAGAGAAACCAAAAAAAAGTGACTAATTTTATTGTGATTTTTATTTTATCATAGTGGTCTGGAACCAAACCCACAACATGTCCAATTTCTGTCTGTATAAGCTCTGGGTAAAACATCGGAATAACTGTTGGGAGGCACTGGAGAGCGACTAACAGGCAGAATCTGGAGGAGAGACGCAGCCCTGGAGATAAGGGGTTTAATCTGGGCAAGTTTTATGTGCATCAGGCCATTCTCCTGAGGGAATCTCACAACTGCAAAGCCCACGAAGATTAAGGCACAAGAGAGCAGCAGTCGCACCCGGCTGGGGAATCAGGAATCCATGTTTAGGACTTTGAGCAGGGCTGGAAATTAGAGGAGAAATTGCTGGGTTGAGGAAATTGCATAGGATGATTTCCTGAATCTGTACACACTCCTCAAATTCCTGGCTCACTCTGCCATGCACATGCACAACTACATACACACATACAGGCATACAAATGCACATACACATACATACACATGTACCTGCACATACAGACAAAGGCAAATGCACATGCACATATACATACACATACAAATACAAATGCACACACAAATGCAAATAGACATGTCCACACACATGCTCACACATACACAAATGCACATGCACACATGCTCGTGCACACACACATACAAGCAAATGGACACATGTACATACATATACAAATGCACACACAAATGCAAATAGACATGTACACACACATGCTCACACATACACAAATGCACATGCACACATGCTCATGCACACACACATACAAGCAAATGGACACATGTACACACATATACAAATGCACATGTACACACACATGCTCAGGCACACACAAATAGAAATGCACATGCACACACACATTCTTATACACATACAAATGCACATGCACACAAGCTCATGCACAGATACATACACACACACACACATGCATACAAATGCACATACACATACATACACATGTACCCACACATACAGACACAGGCAAATGCACATGCACATATATATACACATACAAATACAAATGCACACACAAATGCAAATAGACATGTACACACACATGCTCACACATACACAAATGCACACGCACACATGCTCATGCACACACACATACAAGCAAATGGACACATGTACACACATATACAAATGCACATGCACACACACATGCTTATACACATACAAATGCACATGCACACAAGCTCATGCACAGATACATACAAGCAAATGGACACAAGCCCACACATATGCATATGCACATATGCAAATGCACACACACATACACATGCAAATGTACACACATATGCATATACACATGCACATACACACAGGCAAATGCACATACACATGCACACACACACACAGCCAAATTCACACACACATATGCAAGCACATACACATGCAAATGCACGTGCACACACACAGGCAAATACACACACATACACACACATGCAAATGCAAATACATATACACATACATGCAAATGCAAATACATATACACATATACACACATACAAATGCATATACACACATGCATACACACATGAATGCACACACGCACATACACGAACATGAAAATGCACACACATACACACATGCAAATGCACACACACATACACAAATGCACACGCACATACACAGGGAAAATCTCTACGGAGCCTCACCAAAAAAATAACTGGAAGGCTGAAAGATGTATTGGATAATTCAGTAGCTGCACAGTGCTGCAGAAACTGTTTAAAGCTCAAGGTTCACCACGTTAGAGGGCCTTGATAAACACTGTGGGCACTCTACTGGAACCCCGGAAGAATCCAGAACCCCATGCTAAAACTAGTACCAATGCCCTAACTCTAAGGGCAAAATTGAATAGGTTTTTTTCTAACCACACGTAGGACCATAGGCTCAAGATGATATGCAAGTAACTTAAATGCCTTCTAGAACAAAATTCAACACTCTTAGAAGAAGGTAACAGAATCTTCAGATTCTACCACTTATCGTCCACAATGTTCATTAGAAAAACAGAAATTAATGATTAGACATGGAATGGGACAGTAAGCTGTCATCCAAAGTAAAGGAATAAATGGTTCATAGAAAAAGACCCAGGCATTGTAAAGATGTTGGAATTAGGTGAAAATGGCTGTAAAATACCCGCAACTATGTTAAAGTATTTATAGGGTAAAATGAGCATAATGAGTGAAGTGGCAGGACACTTCGGGAGAGCTATGGAAATTCTAAAAGTGAAAGACAAAATCCATCAATAGAAAGCATCACTCAGCTTGAAGGCAGAGCATGAGAGTTTGAATAAACAGAAGCACGAAGGAAAGAAAAAGACTGAAAATAAGTGAACACAGCCTTATCCACCTGTGCAGAAATATGAAGCAGTGTAACGTCTACGTAACGGAAATACACAGAAATATGAAGCAGTGTAACATCTATGTAACGGAAGTACACAGAAATATGAAGCAGTGTAACATCTACGTAACGGAAGTACACAGAAATATGAAGCAGTGTAACATCTACGTAACGGATGTACACAGAAATATGAAGCAGTGTAACATCTACGTAACGGAAGTACACAGAAATATGAAGCAGTGTAACATCTACGTAACGGAAATACACAGAAATATGAAGCAGTGTAACATCTACGTAACGGAAGTACACAGAAATATGAAGCAGTGTAACATCTACGTAACGGATGTACACAGAAATATAAAGCAGTGTAACATCTACGTAACGGAAATACACAGAAATATGAAGCAGTGTAACATCTACGTAACGGAAGTACACAGAAATATGAAGCAGTGTAACATCTACGTAACGGATGTACACAGAAATATGAAGCAGTGTAACATCTACGTAACGGAAGTACACAGAAATATGAAGCAGTGTAACATCTACGTAACAGAAATACACGAAGGAGAAGACAGAATGGAAGAAAAGTGCTGAAATACATATTAGCTAAAAAATTTCTAAATGTGATTAAAACATTAATCTATTATCTCAGAAAATTCGATAAAATCAAGCTAATTAAATGCAAAGAAAAACACAGCTGGACACATCCTAGTCAAGCGGATGGACATCCCAGCTAAAGAGGAAACCCTAAAGGCATTTGGAGGGGAAAAAAAGGGCAGACAGGCAGAAGGCAAAGACAAAAGTAGTAGTTTATGTCTCATCAGAAACCCTCACACTGGAAGACAATAGAGTGGCATCTTAAACGTGAACCGAGAATTTTATAACAGCAAAATGCTTTCAAAATTGAGGGTCAGATAAAGATATTTTCATAGAAACGAAAACTGAGAGAATGCACCACCAGGACTTTCACACTGGAGCAAAGAATTCCCTTCGGTGAAAGGAACAAAGGGATGGCCCTGGAAATGGTGCAGATGTGGGCGAATAAGATGACTTTTTCCTGAAATTCTGGAAATGTCAGTTGACAAATAATAAGGCAAAAAGTCAACAGAATTAGAATATCACGCCTTGCAATTCTGAATGAATTAGTAGATGTGGGCATTAAAAATCGATGTCTGCTCTCATGACGGAAAGAGGCACAATTGAAAACGATGTGCCTTCCACTCTCTGACCAAACACCAAACAGCATCTTCACGGAGGGATTAAGCCTGAGCATGACCCAGTCTCTGGCTCCCACTGCCAATTTGCAAAAACATATAAAGGACAGAGGCACATGTTGAGAGTGCTATCAGCAAATTGCAGATGGCAGGAAGCCCACGTCTCAAAGGAACCAGACCTCCCCACAGATAACAGTGCAGAAAAGAAAAAAAGGTAGAAAGAGAGTTTACAGGATAAAAGACGCTTAAAAGACATGTCAAATTTTAAGACTGGACAAGACTAATTTGTAATGCCCAGGAATTCACATTTGAATGATAAAACTATTTACTCCTATAAAGTCAGGACTGTGTTTACTAAGGGGGTGGGAGCAGGTGGAGGAGCCGACTGAGGCGAGGCTGGCAGACGTGTTCCCAGGGCGAGCGACAAAACCCTGTTCCTTAAACTGATGGCAGTTACCAGGGTGTTTGCTTAAGAATAATTTGTAAACCACACATTTATTGTGTTTGATTCTCTGTATTCATTTTATTATTTTACAATGAAAACTTTTTTCATTTACTTCTTTTTTATTAAATTTTTAAGCTTTCTTTTTTCTTTCAAAGCTAAGCCTTGAAGCAATGAAAACTTTTTTTAAAGAAATAGACACTTTAAAGCAAAAATAATAACAATGTTATATGGGGCTCATAACATAGTAAAAGCAAAATGATAGTATATGCACGTGGTGAGGATGCCGCTGAATTGCCAAGGCTGGGGAAAAACTTCTGGGCTCCTACAGAATAGGAAATATGAAGAATATTTTCCATCCCAACAATCAAATTTCAACACATCACAATTCACGGGGCGCCAGGTACTGAAAAGGTCTTGCCCCAGTGGAAGAGAGTAATCGTACCTCCAGTAAATGTGGCTCTCACTCAGCCTGAACCTAAAAGAAGAACCAAGAGGATCACACTATTTCCAAGCAACTTGACTGTCTCTCAGAACAAACCTCAAACTTATTTATAGAAACACAGAAATAGCCAGCACCCAACAAGGTAAAATTATAACATTTGTTATACGAGCAAAATTTACCAGATGTGCAAAGAAGCAGAAAGTTTGACCAAGTTGATAACAAAAAGCATTCAGGAGAGGATGGCACGGATGGCACGGATGGTGACAGTAAAAGGCGAGGACATTCAGACCACTCTAACAGCTACGCTCTCTACGTTCAAAAAGACCCAGAGAAGACCGGACCTACTACGTAACGACACAGAAGACAGGAAAAGACCCAAACTGAACTTCTAGAAATGGACATTGCTCTGTCGATTAAATAGGTAAAAAGGACAAATAGAAGAAAACATCAGAAGGCAGCATGAAATAAAATGTTATTATTAATTATTTTAAATTTAAATATTCTCAATACCCCAATTAGAAGACAGGGATTTTCAGCCGGGCACAGTGGCTCATTCCTGTATTCCCAGCACTTTGGGGGGCTGAGGCAGGGGGATCACGAGGTCAAGAGATTGAGACCACCCTGGCTAACACGGTGAAACCCTATCTCTACTAAAAATACAAAAAAAAAAAATAGCCAGGCATGGTGGCATGTGCCTGTAGTCCCAGCTACTTGAGAGGCTGAGGCAGGAGAATAGCTTGAATCCAGGAGGTGGAGGTTGCAGTGAGTAGAGATTGCACCATTGCACCACTCAGCCTGGGCGACAGAGTAAGACTCCGTCTCAAAAAAAAAAAAAAAAAAGACGGCGATTTTCAAACTGGATGAAGGAAAAAGTAGACCAAACTCTACTCTATGCTACCCGCAAAAAGCCCACTCTAGCCCACTCTGAATATAAAGACTCAAATAAAGGTAAAATGATGGAAAATGGTATATTTTGCTAACACTCACCAAAGGAAACCTGGAGTTTCTACATTAAGCTCAGACAAAATAGATTTCAGAGCAGAGAATGTTACGAGGGGTCTTAAGATCATTTCAAAAGTGATGAAAGGGTCAACTCATCAAGAGGACGTAACAACCTACATGTTTATGGATTAATAACAGAGGTTCACAATTCGAGAAGCAAAAACTGATAGAAACAAAAGGACAATGGACACAACCACAAAAAATAGTGAGACACAAACATCCATCTTTCACTAACGGATAAATACGGAAGGAGAGTCAGTGAGGACACAGAAGACTTGAACAGCAGCATGAATTCACTTGACTGGATTGACATCATTTTAAAGCACATTATCCTTTTAGTACCTGTGAAACATTTACCCAGACAGACCCTAGCCCGGGTCATCAAAACAAAATCTGAAAACATTTGAAAGGATTCAAGTCACATGCTATGGTGTGCCTGGGTCCCCTCCAAAGCGCAGGTCTCACTGATATCCCCGAAGTGACAGTACTGAGAGGTGATCGGCCATGCGGCTCCGCCCATGGCTGGGGGGAAGTCCGTTCTGCTGGAGGCTCCCTCCACTTCCCGTCCGCCTTCCTCCTGTGCCGACACGTGTCCTTCCCCTCTGGAGGCTGCCGCCCTCACCGGACAACTGGACCTGTCAGCACCTTGATCTCAGACTTCCCAGCCTCCAGAGCGGTGAGAAGATACATTTCTGTTTTTTGCACATTACCCGGTCTGAGGGGTTTTGTTGCAGCAGTAGGCAGTGGGTAAGGCTCACGGGCAGTCCGCTCTGTCGATAACCACAACGGACTGAAATTAGAAATCGGTGGCACAAAGATTTCTGGAAAGTTCCCGAATGTTTGAAAACTGAATAACATACTTGTAAATAACCCATATATTAAAGAAAAAATCCAAAGGGAAATCAGAAAGTGTCTTGAACTGAATGAAAATGAAAACACGGCCTAACAGAACATCCAACAGCAGAGAGGAGGACATTTAGAGCACGGAAGACCAATAGCAGATGAAAAGCAAGGTTTCAAATCAGAGCTCTCTCCATTAATCTTAAAGAGACAGTAAAAGGAAAGAAAATCAAACTGACATTAAGCAGACATGAGGAAACAATAAAGACAAGAGAAGAAATCGCTGGAGTAGTGAACAGAAAACAAGGGGTAAGACCAGTGAAGCAAAGCTGATTTTTTTGAGGTCGTTAAAATTGGTAAACCTCTAACCAGAGGGATGGGAGGAAGAAAGAAGACATCAATTACAAATATCAAAAGTGAGAACGATACAGACATTAAAAGGATACCGAGGAAATTTGAAATGTATTCCAATAAATTCAACCATCTGGATACAATTTACCAATCAGTTAAATGTACAAATAACCAAAGTTCTCTCAGAAGGAAATCTCTATCTGAGGTACCCCTTCATTTATATAAAGAAACTGAGTTTGTACTTAAAAACCCTTTCACAAAGAAAACCCTCAGAGCGTGGGATGCAGTCCCGCTCCAGTACGATGGGGCGGGAGAGTCTTTCCAACAGGTCATGTCAACTTAATCCAATACCCAGATGGAAAAAATGAACTGACCCTCATTTCACATTGTTTTAAAGTAGTTTAAAAACCACATCAAAACACCAGGCCAGACAGATTTTAGACCTTAAGTGAAAAGTAGAACAATGAAGCCTCCTAGAGATAAAACAGGGCATGACCTGGAGGTGGCTGGCTGCTCACCATGAAGGAAAGAGTGAAACATGGGATTTTGTCAGAATTCATAATTTACGTCCATCAAAAGACTCATCTACAGAATACATGTTTTAAAGGAAAACACTGTAAATCAACAGAAAGAAACGCAGATAATTCTTTTTTTTTTTTTTTTTTGAGATGCAGTCTCTGTCACCCAGGCTCGAGTGCAATGGCACAATCACAACTCACTGCAACCTCTGCCTCCCAGGATGAAGCCATTCCTCTGCCTCAGCCTCCAGAGTAGCTGGGATCATAGGTGCCCACCACCATGCTAGTAGAGATGAGGTTTTACCATGTTGGCCAGGCTGGTCTTGAACTCTTGACCTCAAGTGATCAGCCTGCCTCAGCCTCCCAAAATGCTGGGATTACAGGTATGAGCCACTGCGCCCTGCCCAATTACTTTTGTTAAAAAAGTTGGCAAACAGCTCATACAGGCACTCCACGAGAATATCGAATTGGTTAATATACAGGTGTGCTGACCCTCATTAGTCATCCAGAAAATGCATATTAAAATTGCAAAACGGCATCACTACACAGATGGCTAAATGTTTAAATCAAAGGTACAAAGTTGTGAAGTAGCTGGCAATGCACGGTCAGTAAGAGTGAACTGAGGCAGCCGTGCTGACGATCCAGCGCCAGGTTTCCCGCACCCTGCCTGCCAGCATTTATGACCTGTTAATTTCACCCATTGATATACACCCGACATAAATGTATTTATGTACCAGAAGGTGTGTACGAGGGTTTATAGCAGTTCTACTCGTAATAGGCAAAAATTAGAACCAGTTACATTGCCTATCAACATAGAATGGAGAGAGAAACCACGGTGTCCTAAGGGGTGGGGGTAACAGAGAAATGAAAGTAACAATACGGGGTGGGGGTAACAGAGAAATGAAAGTAACAATACGGGGAGGGGGTAACAGAAATGAAAGGAACAATACAGGACGGGGGTAACAGAGAAATGAAAGTAACAATTCGGGGCGGGGGTAACAGAAATGAAAGTAATACGGGGCGCGGGTAACAGAGAAATGAAAGTAACAGAGTGCTGTTCCCTGCAACCCTGGGGCTGATCCACACACACAGTGCAGAGAGAAGGGAGCCAGACGCACTGGAGTGCATCATACCCAACTCCAATCAGGCAGAACTCACCTCCAAGTCAGAGTGAGGATAGCAGTGACCTTTGCAGGGTGGGAGTCCCACAGGCAAGGGAGGGAGTCTTCTGGGGTGATGTTCTGTTTCCTGACCCAACTGATGATTAGCTAGGGAACTTCACCCCGTACAATCTCTAGAATCTCATCCAGTCTGCTCCCTTGTGGTTCATGCATTTCTCTGAATGTGCATTCTACTTAAAGTGCTAAATACTTCTGTGAAATGATTAGCAGTGGAATTCGAGCTGTGTGCTGTCGATGCCACATGAGGCAGCCACTGCCAGGAGGGTTCTGAGTTCCGATCTCAGCTCAGCAGTTTCCTGGCCCAAACCAGCGGGGAGGACATTTAAGCTTCCCCCACTTCAATGGCTGCATCACTGAACCCCATTGCAAAAATATTTGAGGTTTAATAGATGACCCAATTACTGCACCTAATTCAACACCTGGTATATAGTAAACACGCTATAAAAGAAAACTGTGGTGTTGGGGCTCAGTTAAGGGAGTGCGCTTGGAGTCAGGCTTGGGTTTGAGTTCAAGGCCTGTCACGAGACGTGGATTCATGTCTGTTTCTCTGTTTCCCTATCTATAAAATGAGTCTAATGACAGGAGAAATAGGTGAGCTGTGGCTTTGAAGGTGCAGAGAACATGCCTTCTTCGTGTTTCCAATTTTTTTTTTGAGACGGAGTTTCTCTCTTGTTACCCAGGCTGGAGTGCAATGGCGGGATCTCGGCTCACCGCAACCTCCGCCTCCTGGGTTCAGGCAATTCTCCTGCCTCAGCCTCCTGAGTAGCTGGGATTACAGGCACGCGCCACCATGCCCAGCTAATTTTTTGTATTTTTAGTAGAGATGGAGTTTTACCATGTTGACCAGAATGGTCTTGATCTCTTGACCTCGTGATCCACCCGCCTTAGCCTCCCAAAGTGCTGGGATTACAGGCTTGAGCCAGTTCTTATAATTACTTCTGAGATGTAATGGAGCTTAAGGAAAGGAAATTCCTGCAGGTGGGAGGTTTTGAAAGGGTTCTGGGAGAAGGTGGGACTTCAGGTGATCTTTCAAGGACAAATGAGATTTGGGGCCTCTCAATTCAGGTGAACTGAGATTTTGGGGGTCCCCTTTCTTTCCCCCCTCCCCATTACCAAATAGGATTCCCTATCAGGAAATTCAAAGACTCATGGAGTCCAGCCCTACTTGAGCTCTTCCCACTTTCCAAAGCGGAAAGGGGTCAGTGGGTCCTTTGAGGTTTCACGACAGCCTGAGACAAACCCAGCTCAGGCCACTCCTCAGCTCCCCAAGTACCCAGGCATGCCCTGAACTCTTACTCCCAGACTGTCCAGAAACTGTGGCATGAGAGTCCTGGTTCCTTCACCAGATGTAAACATCCCAGAGATGGACACCGTATCCTCACCCCTATCTGCAGCACCAACCATGAGGCGGTTCTCGGCTGTGCCACATGGGCGCACACACAGAGAACAGGACAATCCCAACGCGTTTAAGGCCGAGAGAATGCACCTCCTTCAACTGAAAGCGTTGATCCTCAGCAGCCTTCCCCACACTCCTCTTTTTCATCTAGCTTTTCAATAGCCGTTATAGGAGCTAATGGGCTTTTACCGCTTTTAAACCCAACATACTAATTACAGTTCAAAGAACCATGTGCCGATTCAAACATTTTTCTCTTACCACGTTTCCTGATCTTTATGAAGAACTAATTAAAAGTTTTTTTTTTTTCTATAGTTGCTTGTCTGACAGTTTTGCCAATTTGCAGGCTGACCTGCGGAGCTAATTAGAAGAGAAGGCCATCTGCAGCTCGCCACTGTCGGGGGTTGGGGCCCGGGATTGCGGGGAGGGGTGCCTCTGAGAAACGTGATGGAGCAAAGATAAACCAGCCCTTCCGGGAAGACTCAGTCCCTGCTCTCTGGGTGGCAAGGTGCGAGGCTTCAGACAGAGACCTAGACTGATGTGGACCCTTCCCTAACAAAGCTTAGGTTCCAGTCTGGAACCTAACCCCAGCCTGGCTGAGCCCCAAGCTCACCCTCAGGCATGCAGCTTTACTACAGGCAAACGGGGCCCTTTGAGGCTAGGGAACTCTCACCCCTGTTTCACTAACTCCTCCCTGCAGCCTCCAGCCTGGTTCCTACTCCCTCACTCCACTCATGAAGGACTGAGGCACAGAGAACTCATGTGACGGGTGAAGGTTACATGGCCACCAAAAGCAGACACAGGAATTGATTCTATGCCCAAAGGCAGGCCAAACTTTCTAGATGTAGTGCTGATTAAAGTCACAGGGCCAGGAAAGGGGGTAAGACCTTCATCACAGGAGTCCCAGCTGTGGTTTCTTCTACTCCAAGACTGTCCTCTCTCTCTACTTAGGTGAGATGACAGATGCACATATTGATAGAAATAGATACATACAATGATACATGCAGATAGATACATACAGCAGATACATGCAGAGAGCCATATGCAGATAAAGTCATGCAGAGAGATACATGCAGATGGATACATGCAGAGATACATGCACAGAGATACATGCAGATGGATACATGCAGAGATACATGCAGAGAGATACAAGCAGATGGATACACGCAGATGGATACACACAGATAGATACACGCAGATAGACGCACACAGATGGACACATGCAGATCGATGCATGCAGATGGACACACGCAGATGGACACATGCCGATGGACACACGCAGATAGACGCATGCAGATGGATGCATGCAGATGGACACACACAGATGGACACATGCAGATGGACACACGCAGATAGATGCACGCAGATGGATGCATGCAGATGGACGCAGACACATGGACACATGCAGATGGATACACACAGATGGACACATGCAGATGGATACACGCAGATGGACACACGCAGATGGACACACGCAGATGGACGCATGCAGATGGACGCACACAGATGGACACATGCAGATGGATACAAGCAGATGGATACACGCAGGTGGACACATGCAGATGGATACACGCAGGTGGATAGTTGTATAGATGAATGGATACAGACAGATGATATAAATAGATGACAGAAGTATAAACAGACAGACAGATATATCCTATCACTATATTAAGAGATTGACTCCAATTACAATACAAGAATAGAAGATTGATGGATGTAATCCAGCCCCATAGTGAGCATTTCTGCCCACATAGTTGGCCCAGCCTCACCCTCGGGAGCTGGACTTCAGGGCTGCTGGTGAGAGTTCACAGCACCTTAACATCTCACCTCCCTCTGAGCCTGAAGCCTGACATTCTGGCTTTCCTCTCCTCTCCTGTGCCTTTTCCCTGGGAAGTGCAACCTCCCGTTTTCACTCACCCACATTCATGGATTCCCTCTGGCTCTGCATCCTGGGACCCACAGTCAGGGAAAAAGGTCTCAGAGCCCTCAAGGGGCTGTGGCGACCACAGCACCTTCGTTTCCATGAGCCCAGCTGTGCCTGGTCCCGTGGAGAGCTCCTGGAAAGGCGATGGCGGGTGCAGTGGAGCCCTGGCCTCCGAGCACCTTCAAAGAGGAAGCATGTTTCCAGAAACACTACAATCCTGGATCATGTTGAGCCCAATTCCTGGCAGAGCAGAACCCGACATGGCTCATGGGGGCCTCGGGGATGTGAGAGCGGCAACACCGAGTAGGTGAGGGGAGTGAAGCCTTAGGAGGAGAGAAGCAGAGGAGCCAAAAATGGGACAAGGTCAGCAGGCAGCAGAGAGCAGAGAGTGCCCGTGAGCGAGGCTTCCCCAGGTGCAGGTGCAGCTGGGAGAGATGAGGCTGGGTAGGGAAGGGCCTTGGATCAAGGTCTGCAAGGGGAATTGTCCTGAAAGTGGTGGCAAATACTGGCAGTATTGAAACGAGGCTAGGGCAGAAGCTGATTTGTGGTCCAGAGACTCTTCTGGCTCTGGTGTGGGGTGCTGAGGCTGGAGAGGCGCTGTGGCTGTCACTGTCACCTAGGCGGGGCTCTGGGTGGTCTCACCGTGCCGGAGGCAGAAGCTAGAGCCCAAGCAATGAATTCCATGAGTGGTTCAAGCGCAGGTGGAACTGCATTTAGTGAGGTGTTGGCTCGGGGAAGACAGAGGAGAAAGAGCCTCAGGTTTCAGATTTGGGAAGCTGCGTGGCAGGAGGGGCAAGACTGGGAATTCAAGATAGAGTGGGGATCATGAGTGCTGGGACGAAGAGAAAATGGCCTGGAGCTACGTGTGCAGTGCCGGCATCCAGTGAGAGGCGCAGGGATGCTTTCGATCCACACCACTTGGCCTCCTGCCTCCCTTCTGATCCTTTGGACTGAGGCTCACGTTGTTACTTTGGTCACTGCCTTCCGGTACAGGCAAGAGGGTTCTCAGGAGACCCATCCATGCCCTTCTGTTTGGGAAAACATCTGGGCTTTCTGTGATTGGAATTGGAGTCCATGCTGAGTCCCCATCTTGGTTGCAATTCCCTGGTGTGATCTGTGCCAGCCTGCCTGGGAAGAGATTGGCTTGAATGATATTTGCTGCTCTTTGGACCAGGGACCCAAGAATGCCTGAATTCTGCCGTGCTGTGTCCTCAACTCATGGTCTCAGCAAGATTCTGAAGGAAGACATCACCATGAAACAGGAAATCATCTGTTCTTGAGCCACACAAATGGCAACTTCAGAGAGTTCAATCAATGCAAGGAAACAAAATACCACTTTAAAATTGTCTGAGGCCACTGCAGTTCCCTCTGCCACAGGGAAGTAGAGCACATCACACAGGGCCCAGTGTGAAGCGGGACAGCTCCTCCCCATGCCTCTGGAACTCACTCCTCTATGTCCAGCCAAATGGCACCACCAGCCTTCAAAGAGCTGGTCAGATGAGGGCCCAGGTAACGCATGTCTGACCCAGCTCTAGGAGGGAGGCCTTGAGCAATATTTTTGTGGGGAGGAGAAGAGGAAGCTGTAAGATGATGGTGGAGGTGAAGAGACCTTTCCCCCTTAGGGTCACTCTGTTATGGATGTCAAGATGCTGAAGAGGCGGTGGCTCATGCCTGTAATTCCAGAACTTTGAGAGGCCAAGGTGGGAGGATTGCCTGAGGCCAGGAATTTGAGACCAGCCTTGGCAATATTGGAAAACACTGTCTCTATTTTTTAAAAAAAACCATTAGCTAAGCATGGTGGATCATACCTGTGGTCCCAACTACTCCGGATGCTGAGGTGGGAGGATCACTTGGGCCTGGTAGGTGAAGGCTGCCATGAGCCGTGATTGGGCCACTGCACTCCAGCTTGGGCAACAGAGCGAAACTGTCTCTCTCACTCTCACTTAAAAAATAGATGCTGAACAAATTCTCATCTAGAAGGGGGTTCCCAGGGGCTGATGATCAGAACTGAGCACCAGAGCATACACATGGGTGTCCCCCGCCCACCACACACATGCACAGAGGAGGCCATTCGGTGAGACCTGGGTGGCAGCCACTTCTGGTGCAGGAGCCCCGTGGTAGGCTAGCTCCTCCTGTCTGAGTTGGTTTGGGTCCATCAAGAAGCAGTGCAAGGTGGGGCTGGATGTGTAGAGTGTGTGTTTGGGGCACACCATGAAGGACCAAGGGCAGGAGCTAAAGGAGGTGAAGGCAGGTAGTGCCTCCTGCTCTTTGGCAGACACCTTTGAACACGAAGGGGGATGAGGGCAGGTTGATGCCTCAGTGCACAGGAGGTGGGGCCCAGAAGGCAGTTATAGGTCCATTGGCCAATTATCCTGAGCACATTTGCGCATGATGAAAACTGATTATTTTGTGGTGACTTTGAAACCCCGCATAAACCTTCCTCGAGGCTCACAATCCACACAAAGCCTGAGCCTTCCCAGGGTTCTTCCAGCCAGCCAAACTGACCCCTGTCTCTGCTTTGCTCCCTGCTGACCTCAGGAGAAACACCACAGTGGGGGTGGAGGAAGGGGATGGGAGAAACATGTCCTATAGTTGGTGACTGAGGTCGTGCAAGGGCATAAGGACACATAGGCAGAGCAGGGTTCAAATATCAAGTCATATGCTGTGTACACCCATGCTCTGAACTTCCCTGGACCACACGGGAACAATGACCATCCTGGGACTCACCTGCCTGGGTGTCCCTGGAGTTATCTGAGATGGCTGAGGAGAACTGACTAGCAACATGCCTGGCACGCTTTGGTCTCTGTGTAAAGACCCAACCTCCTCTCTCTCCCATCCCCATTTCCTCCAGATTCCATCCTCTCAGTACTGATGGGAACCAGTACAGGATGTGATGTTTATGATTTAATGGACAATAAAATGCCAATTAAATATGTAGGCTGATGCAGTCAAATGCCGAACCATAAATCGCATGTTCGAGCACCTCCTCGCGTGTTCACCAGTGTATTCTCGGCTGAAAGCAGAGTCATTTTCAGCACCGCAGACAGCACCCTGGGCACCGAGGGAGGCTGTAGCTCCCGGGGCGGAAGGAAGCCATCAGCGCTGGACAATACTTGCCTCTGTCTCCTGCACAAATTTCCCCACTTAACGGGATAATAAAATTCTGCTGTAAATATCTTTCGTATATACGAAATGTGTATGTGTTCATGCATATATATACATGTGTAAGTGTGCATATAGGAAATATGTAAAAATACCTTCCGTGTATGTGAGTGCACGTGTGTGTGGGCGTGGGTGTGTATGCATGTGCACGCATACACGGGCCCTGAATTCCTCTGCAGCAATGGTCTTTCCCTCTCCTCCCGCTTAGACAAGGCCCCTCCAGCACAACATCCGTCCGTGCGTCCCCTTCTTCTGTCAACGCCTCCGTCGCTCCGGCCAGGCCACGGTGTTCCCACATCTGACCTCAACAGGGCTTGTCAGCAGCCATTTCTCATCTCTTATTTAACTCAGCCTGTTACTCGTATTTGGCCAGAGGATGCTTTCTGCGTCTCTGAAGCATTCCTCCCAGACGCCCCACGCTCCCAGGTCTCCTCTGCCTCCCAGGCCCTCCTTCTCAAGGTCCTTTGCTGCTATTCCTCAGTGTTCTTAGCTCCAGAGCCTGGAGTTCTCCTGGGATGGGATGTCAGGCCAGGTTTTTTCTCTAAATTCTTTTCTCAAGTAAAATAATTTTCTCAGCCTGAATTATTTTCCAAACTCCAGATTTATATATGCAATGTCTAACCAAAATGGTACTTAGGTGTCTAAAGACCCCCTAAACATGATGTGGCCAAGACCAGACACTCCTCCCCTCCCCAAATCAGCCAGCTTGTGCCATCTTCATAAAGGACAATTCTTTTCGCGCTTTCTCATGTTAAAAACCTTGGAGATATTCTTAACCCCTCTCCGCATATCACACCAATTATATCCAATTCAAAGGAAAACCCCATTACCTTTATTTTCAAAACACATGTAAGTGTCCAGTTGCCTCCCATTACCTCCCTCCCTGCTGACACATTTGTCCGAACCCACCAGCCTTTCAGTGGCATTATCGTGCTGCCTCTGCTGTGTTCTCTCACTTCCTTTCTCTCTCTGTCTCTTGCCCTCCCTCTCTGTGTCTTTCCTTTTCTCTCTGTCTCTTGCCCTCCCTCTCTGTGTCTTTCCTTTTCTCTCTGTCTCTTGCCCTCCCTCTCTGTGTCTTTCCTTTTCCCTCTGTCTCTTGCCCTCCCTCTCTGTCTTTCCTTTTCTCTCTGTGTCTTGCCCTCCCTCTCTGTGTCTTTCCTTTTCTCTCTGTGTCTTGCCCTCCCTCTCTGTGTCTTTCCTTTTCTCTCTGTGTCTTGCCCTCCCTCTCTGTGTCTTTCCTTTCTCTCTCTGTCTCTTGCCCTCCCTCTCTGTGTCTTTCCTTTCTCTCTCTGTCTTTTGCCCTCCCTCTCTGTGTCTTTCCTTTTCTGTCTCTCTGACTTTCCTCCCTCTCCAGACTGTTTTCTGCACAGCATCCAGGATGGTCTCAGGAAAGCACAGCTGTGTCTTACTCACACCCTCCAATGTCCTGTAGCACTCAGAACATAGCCCAAGTGTTTACAACGGCCTAGAAAGGCCTGCAGGATGTGAAACGCCACCCCCACCCCCATACAGTCTCTTCAGCATGCCATCCACCACCCCTGCTGCCCACTCCTCCCGGCCACATCGGCCACGGCCTCTTCCCTGTGGCCCTCACACCTCCGCTTGGCCTTTTGGCTCTTAGTTCAATGCCGCCTCCTGGGATGGAGAGCAGCACTTCCACATTCATTCTCTCTGTCTTACAGCGCTTGTCACCACTTGACACGCTCTCTATTTATTGTCTGCTCTTCCCAGTGAATGCAGGCTCAGAGAGAGCAAAGACTCTGTCTTGTTCCCTATTCCATCCACTATTCCATGCTCAGCTCTAAAAGCAGTGCTTGGCCCATACACTTCTTGAGAGAAAGAAAGAAAGGAGAGGGAGCACACAGCAGAGGGACAGAGGAAGAACGGTGAGAACAGGTGTCCTGACTGACCTTTGGTAGTGAAGCCTGGGACGCTGGGGACTCTCCTAACTCATGTCACAGCCCACAGCACGCAGGGCACACCCTCGGGAAACGATCCCTTGATGAGCAAGTCTTGAAAGGAAGAAGTGGATAAGTGAATGAATGAATGCTCCAAGCAGCGCAGGACTGGGAGGGGTCTAGCTTAGGTCTCTCTAGGGACCAGGCATTCCCTGCGTGGTCTGGAGCACAGCCCCAGCTGCGTGAATGTGTCATGAATCTGATTTCCAAAGTGGCCTTTGACACTTTCTGGACCCTGAGCCACAGACCTGGTGGCGGCCCCTCCTGCCTGGGCGGATCTGAGTCCATGGGCACAACTGGCAAGGCTGGGACAGGAAGGAGGGAGCTGGCCTGAATCCTGGCCTCCCACAGACAGCGTTCCCCTCGGCCCTACAGGGGCTCTGCTGCTGGGGTGGGAGGAGCCCCTCTCTGGGACAGAGGCAGTCTCTAGGATTTCACCATTGCTTTCCAGAGTGCAATCTCAGCACAGGGCAGGGGCCATCATACCCCTCAGCAGAATGCCTAGAAGCACCCAAGCTGTGAGAAACCACAGCAGGGGCCTTTGTCTCTGAACTCCGAGTGCCTGTTTATGGCCAGTGGGGTGACATTCATTGACGTTATTACCTAAGAAGCCACTGTCTTCAGAAAGGAGGTCACCACCAGGATTCCCACCAGACAAGAGAGCTCTAATTAAATTATCCGCTGCACAATAACTTGATGGATATATCAGTTTTATCAGCGTGTATGTCCATATATATGCATGTGTACGGACACACACGTATTATTTCTAAGTGGTTGTAAATAATGAGTAAACCGATAAACTGACACATCATAATTCAGACCTCAAAATGCAATCGGATCCTTATCAGGGAGTGCAGCTGCATCTGCGATGAGTGGGCACCGAGCAGGAGATTCGCGGTGGCGGCGCCCACTTGCCCCCAGCCTCCACCCAGAGCTCCTCAGACCCCACCATTGTGACGCACCTGGTCACCATCAACTGTGCGGAGAGACTGATGAGTTTGGCTGTCAGTTAACAACGTGGCCCTGCAGCAATTAGCACTTATATTTGCAGTCCCTGCGCTGATAATGGGCGGCTCACAGGCTTGGTTAATTGCTTTTCCACCCCACCCTCTTACTGCAGATTTCCCCACCAGTGGAGGAGTCTTTCCCAGGGAATCTCATAATGGATCATTCATGTGTTGGTGATTTTAATTACCTTTTTATTGCTACGCAGATCTTGCCTCATTTAATCTGCCAGCCAACAGAGAGGACAAGGGAACCAACCAGCAGACGTGGAGACCGAGGGGTGAGGAGGGATCGAGGCTGCAGCTGTATGGCCAGCGGGCCGGCATGCTCAGGCGTGCAGGGAGGCAGCCTGGTCCACGCTGAAAGAAGGGTATCCTCCTGTGGGCACATTCTTCTGAGCGTGGCCATTTGCCAGATGGGGCTCCCTGGGGCTGGGAGGAAGGCAGAGCAGGGAGCAGGGCCTCTTGGGTGCTGCTGTGCCCGGGGCACTGAAATAGAATTTCACTCACAGTGGCTCATTTAGTTCTCTGGAGGTGGCCTCTAGGAGGGGAAACTGAGGTTTGGAGAAAAAAAGGTGACAGTTGTGGCCAGAATGTGGTCAGGTGGGGCTCGATGCCCACATGTGTGTGTTGCAGAACCACAGCCACAGAAGAGCCTGTCACTCCACACTGCCTTGTCTCCCCTCCCTGAGACAGGGCTGCAGCTCCCATCACAGCAGGGAATTCTAGAGAAAGGACCTGGTTCCCTGGTAGACTGTGAGCTAGCCAAGCTTCTGGCCAGTGTTGCTCCAGATGGGAAGGAGGCAGGAAGATGCCTTCTCTCCCACATGCCCTGCCACCAGCCAGGGTGACCTGGCCAATGGGAGAGCCACATGTCTCCGGTAGGCAGGGCCATCCGGGTCCCTCTGGCTCAGGCTGCGTCAGGCCCTGCTTGACTCGGAGTGGGGGGGCTTGCTGATAGAATTCAATGGGATTGTCAGGTTTTGTGCCGGGATGTGACATTCCATTCTGGTCTCAATTTGTTACATCACGAATCTGTCTTAATCTGTTTTGTGCTGCTATAACAGAATACCACCGACTGAGCACATCAGAAAGAGTAGAGGTTTATTTCTTACAATTCTGGAGGCTGGGAAGTCCAAGGTCAGGGTGCTGCATCTGGTGGGAGGCCTTCTTGTTACATCATCCTGTGGCAGAAGGCGTCACTCACTCAGGGAAAAAGAGCAAGAGATCAAACTTACCTCATGCGTGCCTGAACTCACAGGTGCCTGCGCTCACGGGTGCCTGAGCTCACACATGACTACACTCACGGATGCCTGCACTCACACGTCCCTGAGCTGACAGGTGCCTGAGCTCACAAATGACTTCACTCACGGGTGCCTGAGCTCACACATGACTGTGCTCATGGGTGCCTGAGCTCACACATGACTATGCTCATGGATGCCTGCACTCACATGTCCCTGAGCTCACACATGACTGTGCTCATGGGTGTCTGAGCTCACACATGATTTCACTCATGGGTGCCTGAGCTCACACATGACTTCATTCACAGGTGCCTGAGCTCACGGGTGGCTGAGCTCACACATGACTTCACTCATGGGTGCCTGAGCTCACATATGACTGTGCTCACAGGTGCCTGAGCTCACACATGACTGTGCTCCTGGATGCCTGCACTCACACGTCCCTGAGCTCACAGGTGCTTGAGTTCACACATGACTGTGCTCATGGGTACCTGAGCTCACACATGACTGTGCTCACAGGTGCCTGAACTCACATGTCCCTGAACTCACCGGTGCCTGAGCTCACATGTACTTGAGTTCACCGGTGTCTGCGCTCACGGCTGCACACCACCCCCTGCATTCTCTGGGTAGCTTCTCAGGCTTTAATCTCGGTGGGTGATTCCTTCTGGAACCAGCCTGGCTGTGCTCTGTGGGCCTGGCCAGTCTGAAAGCAGGTGAGGCCTCAGGCCCAGCCTTTCTGCTTTCACTCGAAAGAAAAACATATTAACAAAGACACACATGCTCACTCTTCCATCCCGTAAATCAATTAATTACTACAATTGAGTGAACTGTGAGGGAACATTCAATAACTCCCCCTGAATGTTTCGTCCGGCCCCTCATTAGCTTATACAAGGTGCGGTAATTACCTGGAAAGACACTCTCCTGTGCCGCCTCATTTCCTCTCCTTGGCCTTCCGCTTCCCTCAGGGCAAAAGAGATCCTCCTGTGGTCCCATGAGCAAGCATGGCATAGTATGCGTGTGAGTGCAAACGCACACCTGTGTGCCTGCAGGTGACTTCATCTGGGATGGGCCCCTGTTTTCATGCTCACGGAGGGCCAGGAGGCCCCTTCCCTGAAGAAACATGACAGGTAGTTTAAGGAAGCCCATTCTGTTTTCCACGGCATGGGCAGCCAGGGGTGTCATTCAGAGGAGAGGGAGCCAGGTCTCAGAGCTCCCACCACAGTGTGTGGGCTGCCCCCATCCCACCTGGTGAGTCCCTGTGGCCTCTGTTGCAGACAGAGGTTGGGATTTGGGGCAGGCAGCTGAGCACTCCTGCACTTCCCTGGGGGTGAGTTTACTTCCCTGTGAAAAGGCTTCACATTGGCCTCTCCATCCCAGAGTTGTCAAGGGTGGCATGAGAGCAGTGACAGTGCCCCCCTGCAGCAAGGCCAGGCGTCCAGGGCTGCCACTGTCCCCATCGTTGTTATGGATGATGCTGTTACCCGTTGCTGTCATCATCTTCATGGTGAGAGAATCCTGAAGGGCTGCTCCCACGCACACAGGCCTTCTCTGCAGCCATGCTGCTCAGATTGACAGGCACTATTTCCTACCATGCCCTTAGCCAGCAGACCAGGGGCAGTGTGAGCTGCTGCGCACTCCCATTCCAGCAGACCAGGGGCAGTGTGAGCTGCTGCGCACTCCCATTCCAGCAGACCAGGGGCAGTGTGAGCTGCTGCGCACTCCCATTCCAGCAGACCAGGGGCAGTGTGAGCTGCTGCGCACTCCCATTCCAGCAGACCAGGGGCAGTGTGAGCTGCTGTGCACTCCCATTCCAGCAGAGCAGGGGCAGTGTGAGCTCCCGTCATCATTCACTCCAGCCCAGGAACAGTGTGAGCTGCCACCCACACTCACGCCAGCAGATCCTGCCATGAGTCCTAGGCTCCTAGGTCCAATGTCCCAGTACCTGAGACACAGTAAATTTTCAAAACAGATCATGAAAGAAAGAAAGACAGGAGCTGAGAACAGTTGGTGTTCCCATTACCAGGTGGAAACAGAGGCTTGGGACACCCAAGTAATTGCATGATTGCCCAGCATGCAAAGTGCCAGACTGAGGTTTCACGCAAAGTGCCCAGACTGAGGTTTCATGCAAAGCGCCCAGGCTGAGGTTTCACGCAAAGTGCCCAGGTTGAGGTTTCACGCAAAGTGCCAGGCTGAGGTTTCACGCAAAGTGCCCAGGCTGAGGTTTCACGCAAAGTGCCAGGCTGAGGTTTTATGCAAAGTGCCAGGCTGAGGTTTCACGCAAAGTGCCAGGCTGAGGTTTCACACAAAGTGCCAGGCTGAGGTTTGGCCCGGGGCTGCTTCACAGGCCTCATACGACCCACTCTCCCCCTAGTTTTTCAGGGCCTCTCCTTCCTCTTCAGGGGGAACCCTTGGGGAGTTTAGAGCCTCTCCCAAGCCCTGGGGTACTGGGAGGTGGCTGCCTTGTTTACTGGAAAGGCTGGTCCTTTTGAAGACTCCCCTGGGGCTAGTGGCCAGGAGCCACTCCTCACTAGACCTGCTGCTAACAGATGCTGGCTGGGGCTGGGCAGGAGATCCTTGAAGCACTGTATGGTGTTTGAATCTGCAGAGTGGGGGAGCTAGGCAGGTGAAGGATGGGGTCTCCAAGAGGCCATCCAGACGTTGTATTATGGGGTTGCAGGCACACAGAAACCCCAGAGGTGACTTGGAAAGAGGCTCTCAAAGGGGTTTCCTCTTTGGGGATGAGGAGGACAGGGTCACCCCGGAGCAGGGGCAGGCCCCCTCTGCACTGGAGCAGCCCCTCTCTGGGATGTTGAGGGAAGGTTTCTCTCACCCAGGAGGCTCCATTCCAATGCCCTGTAGGGCTCCTTGCCCCTGAGGCTGCCTGGCCTCCCCTGAAGAGGGGTTTTGGGCTAGGCAGCCCTGTCTCGCCAGAACCACGGTGCTTCCCTTTCCCCTCAACAGATCAGAGTAGCTTTTGGCTGTAGGCCCCTTCTCCGGAGAGCCAATAGCAAAGCTTAGGAGATTCTGGACTAGGAGCAAGAGACTCAGCTCCGTCACCAGCTTGCAGTGAGGCCAGGCAACAGGACTCTTCCCTCCAGTGCCACCAACCCAGAAGCTAGGGATGCTAATAGAAAATATGGCACTCTCTGTGGGGAGCTGGTGCATCCTGGGATAGGAGAGTCCATGGCTGGTGGCAGGAGGAGGGAGGTGCCCGCTGGTGGTGTCTTCTGAAAGGCAGAGCAATGATGCCCACGCTGCTCCCTCCCAGTGCTAGGAGGACCACGAGAGGCCACTGATGAGCAGAGGAGCTTGGAGAAGAAAAAGGGCTGTCAAATAGCGCTGCTAACGCAGGTGACAATAAGCACAGTCACACCTCTCTGGCAGGGCGTGGGGAGGTGGGGATGGGAATGTCAGGCCCTTCCCAGTTTAAAGAGGGTAAAGTGATGGAATCTCGCAGGTGGCTGAGTGCACTTCCTGTGGAATCTCAGGTCCCCAAGCCCTTTCTTCAACGTCTGGTCTCTGGTGGTCTCTTGTCAGGAGCCTGACAGCAGGGAGTCCCCTCCTCACACAGGCTGAGGTCAGCTCCCAGGGGTGATATCATTGTCACTAGTTCTCTTTTCTGGGCATTTCTTGGACATAATTTGGGGGCTCTGAGTCCTGGTGGCCCTAAGGCACCAGACCCTCACAGATGGAGCCGAGATGCCCCTAAGCTGGGCTGTGGGAGCTGACTTGAGGCATAGTAAGAAACCTCATCTTGAGATGGAACATGAGAGGACACAGGGACTGTGAGAGGAGCTAGAGAGACCCCAGGAAGGCAGAGCCGTGTGCAGTGTCCTGGGCAGAACAGCATCCCCAAAGATTCATATCCACCTCCAACTTTAGAATGGAGTCTTATTCTGAAACGGGGCTTTACAAATGTAATTGGGTAAGTTGAGTCCAGACTACACGAGGGTGCTCCTAAGTCCAGTGACTGGTGTCCTCGTAGGAGGAGAAAGCAGAGACACAGGGAGACGCTATGTGACAGCAGAGGCTGAGGCTCAGGGACACCTCCACAGCCCAGGAAGGCCAAGGCTAGCTGGAGCTGGGGAGAGGTCCGGCCGGTCCTTCCGAGGACCTTGCTGATGCCCCATGCACTGTAGCCACAAGAACAGAGAGACCACCCTCTGCCCCAACAGCCCTGGGAGGCTGGTACGGGAGGATCAATGATCGCTGGGGGTTGGGCTCCCCCTTGCCTTCTATCAGGTGAAGGTTTGGGGGACCTTTGAGTTGAGGGAGTGATTCGAGGTCCAGAGGAAACTTCCTGGCCACTGAAGTCTAACCCCCAACGTTGGCAGCATGCACTGGCTCCTGTGGTGTTTGGGGTGTCTGCACAGTGGTGCCCCATAGAATAAAGCTGGATGTGGAAGAATAAACAGGGGAGCCTGTGCTAGACACCCCCAGGCAGGTGGAGTGGGGAGGCGGTCACCTGCCACAGGTGCTAGACAGAGTCCAGTGGAGCAGGCGAAAGGTGGCATCTGAGGGAGCAGGGCTGCAGGGCTGGGCATGAGGCAGAGATGGACCCAGGTGGCTAAGTGCACCTCCTGTGGAATCTCAGGTCCCCCAGCCCTCTCTTTCTCCCATCTCTGATGGGAGAACCCTGGGACAGAAAGGGCAGAATGTCCCTCAGGCAGTGCCACCTGCCATGGCCGAGGGGAGGGCTGCAGCCCTGGGTCAGGGAGGGCAGGGGGGTCCTGCACACTCAGGGCCCACCTTGGGGAGAGGCCAGGCTCACTGGGGACCTGGGACCAGGCTTTAAGTGTTCTCAGCTGAGAGGAGGAAGATGAGGCCTAGTGGGGCCAGGACAGGGATGTTGGGAGGGGTGGGGGTTCCAGAGGCATTGGGACCCCAGGGGAAGGCAGCATGGCACAGTACACAGCCAGAGAACCCACCCCACCACCGCGCAGGCTCTAGGGACTTCCACCAGTGGACACAGGCCTGCTGTTAACCCCTAGAGCTGCAGACCCGGCCACCCAAGTCTCTGGGAACATGGGCTGCTGTTTAATGCCCAAGCCCGGCTTCCTCGTCTGCACAGTGAGAATTGCCGTAGCCCCTGGCCCCCCGTAGTAAGCAGGAGAGCCTGCATGGCCGCCCTCACACAGCACCGGCCCCCCGTAGGGGCTGGCTATGGAATCACAGCGGCCCTTTGCTTCGTGTCTGCAGGGATGGTGACAAGAGCACAGTGTGAATCAGGTCCCGACCCAGATGGGAGTCAGAGGCGGCGACTGGCCAAGTGGACAGAACCTGGGTGTGGGGACAACATGGGTGCTGGTCAGAGATGACTGCCAAGGTCAGCTGAAGTTCATGGACAGCATGAAGCTGGTGATCAGATGGGCCCAACAGCTCTATCAATGGCCTCACCTAGGCCTGCTGAAGAACGGTGCAGCAGGGAAGGCAGCCTCAGCTCCCCACCCATCACTCAGGGACTCCCCACCCATCACTCAGGACTTCCCCACCCATCACTCGGGGCCCCCCACCCATCACTAAGGGACTCCCCACCCATCACTTGGGGCTCCCCACCCATCACTCAGGGACTCCCCACCCATCACTCGGGGCTCCCCACCCATCACTTGGGACCTCCCCACCCATCACTCGGACTCCCCACTCAACACTGGGGTCCTCCCAACCCATCACTCAGGGACTCCCCACCCATCACTCAGGACCTCCCCACCCATCACTCAGGGACTCCCCACCCATCACTTGGGACCTCCCCACCCATCACTCGGGGCTCCCCACCCATCACTCAGGGCTCCCCACCCATCACTCAGGAACTCCCCACCCATCACTCAGGGCCTCCCCAGGACCAGGGCTGGGGTCCAAAAGTCTCCAGGGTAGGGTGCCTTCTGGAAGCAGGTTCCTTCTCCAGGTCCTCTCATCAGTCCATCTCTCTGCCTTCAGCCTGGTATCCCTGGGCTGCCAGCTGGAGCCAGTAATTAGCAGTTGACTTCCTTGGGCAGACAGTAATGTCAGTCACATCCCAGGAAGCGATCCATTCCCTAAGTCAAAATGCCAGCCAACAGCAAGACAGGAATGCTGAAGGGCAGCCTGTGGCCCTGGGCACTTAGAGCTGGAGAGCACTTTGAGAAGCCATCTGATCCATCCACCTCCATAAGCTCAGGTTCATGTCTGCAGAAGTGAGTCTCAGATGGAAAAGGACATTAGCAGGCATTCAGGGCAGGCTCTGGCTAATTCTTGCATTTTCTGGACCCCTGAGTCTGGATTGAACATTCCCAGGGTTTGGGGGGCTCAATCCCTTGCAAAGCAGGGATTTCACTGAGACACAACTCTGACTCCCAGAGGCTGCGTCTCCACACTGAGCAAATGCGTCCCCGGGAACCTCACCCTGCCAGTCCAATTTCTGGCTTTGGTGACCCCCAAAAGCATATTTGCTCCATGTTCCCATCAAGCCCTGTCAGACATGTGAACACTGCTTTGGAAATGAATGTTCCAGACTGCCTTCCAGCAGGCGGTGACATGTCTGTTCATATCCGAACAGCTCGGAAACCAGGATACTCACAATCAGTGCTGTGTTACCATGTCATTGGCAGGTTTGTTTGCCTTTAGGAATATCTAAAGTAACAGTGCATCTTAAAATCTGCAGCATTGGCCAGGAATGGTGGCTGACGCCTGTAATCCCAGCACTTTGAGAGGCTGAGGTGGGCGAATCATGAGGTCAAGAGAACGAGACCATCCTGGCCAACATGGTGAAACCCCGTCTCTACTAAAAATACAAAAATTAGCTGGAGGTGGTGGCGCACACCTGTAGTCCCAACTACTCAGGAGGCTGAGGCAGGAGAATTGCTCTAACACGGGAGGCGGAGGTTGCAGTGAGCCGAGACCGCACCATTGCACTCCAGCCTGGGCGCCTGGTGACAGAGCGAGACTGTCTCAAAAAAAAAAATCTGCAGCATCTCAGAGTCCATGAAACACAGCCTGTGTGTTTGGTTATCTGGTTCTGCCACTCACAACTGCACACAGCTGATGGGAAAGGCATGCTCCCTGCAGCCAGAAAGGCTGAAGACACACCAGGGTCACACAGCTAGGAAGCCACAGACACAGGATTCAAGCTCCACCCAGCCAGTCTGGCTGCAAAGCCTGTGCTTCCCATGCAGCTGAGAACCGAGCGCTGTCTGGCCAGGTTGTCCCTGGTTGACATAAGCACAGACCTCCACACTCTGCCCCAGGCAGCGGCCAAGCACCCTGCTTCCCAGCTGCTGCCTCAGTGCTCAGCCCTCGGGCACCCAGGGGTGGGAGCCACTCTCGTAGCAGGCCCCACCCTCAGCAGAGGCGAGGAAAGGCTAGGCCTGCGGCTGGCAGTGCTCCGGGCAGTGCCTCCTTGTGCCTGCCGGCCTCTCCTGAGTGTATTCCATCACAGGAACCCATTCCCCCTGGGCGGGGCCATCTCCACTGCAGCCCTGCCTGGTCATCCTGGTGCCCTCACCTGGACTTGCAGAGCAGAAGGCAGTGGCCCAGCACACTGGCGCTCCCTCAAAGCCCTTTGGGGATCATGTTTCCCTATCATCTCACAGCACCCTCTGAGGAAGCCCTCTGGGCGGGATGCCCTTCTACTTGACCCAAGAGGGAGCTACACACAGAGAGGCTGAGGACTCAGGGAGGCCCTGGCAGAGACCCCAGGAGCACCGCAGCACCCGCTTCCTAACACTGCCCTTAGCCCTGGGTCCTCGGCCCTCTCAGCACCCACAGGTCTGCCAAGGCAGGTGGACTTCAAGGGCCTACCGCCTCCTCCAGGGCTGTGGTGAGGACTACATGGCAGAGGATCCATAGCACGTGGGAGGGTGGCATCACCAGCCTCTTCTTGCTGACGGGGACTGGTAGTGCGGAAAGCCCTGTGACTCACCCAAGGTCGCAGCTCAAGGCTGAGCCAAGACGCTTCTTCAGACTGCAGAGGCTGAATGAACGAGAGGTGCTCCAGACTCAAGGCCTCTGTCTCCCACCCTGTGCCTGGGCACATTCTTTACCTGGCACCAGGCTCCCCCTGGAAGCACTGCTTGAGGTGAGCTCAGGGGCTATGGCATGCACAGTCACCCAACGTGCACCTTGTGTGATGACGCAGAATCCTACACTCCTACACTAGGAGAGTGGCTGGAACATTCTCAGCCAATGCCTGCCCTCGCTCCTGGGGCTGAGGTGGAGACAGCTCTCAGTCCCCCCACCCCCATGCCTGGCATGGGAGCCAAGTGCACACAGCTTAACCCGGAGGCCGTGGTTATGGTTCAGCAGTGCTGTGAGTGCAGCAGCAGGAGCCACGTGGAGGCAGCGTCCCCACGGCACTGCACAGCCCGAGTCCCTGCCCGGGAGTAGGGTCCACAGAGCCCTCAGAGGAGGCCCCTGGGCACCTGACCTGGCTGCCGTCCACTGTGCTGTGTCCCCTCCTAGCCCATGCCTCTCAGCACCACTGACAGAGGCCGCTTGGTCTGGTCCTGGTCTAGCTGTTTCTTCCGGTCTGCAGCTCAGCCAGACTCGGTTTGTGTGGACATGGAGCCCATTCAGCTGGTGGCCTGGCATAATCTGGAGACTCTCATGGCTCTGCTTCATCGCCTGGTAGGATGGGCCACAGACAGATAGAAATGGGACCCCCGTGGGACACTGGGCCTGGGCGCAGGGAATGTCCCGAGACCTGGCTACAGGCACTAGACAGAGATGCAGGAGCAGCGCTTCCTCGGTGGCCTCTTCACCTTGCACCAAGAGGAATGGGCACTTCCTCCACGATCCCAAGACCCACCCCTTGCTAGAAGTGATGGCAGGATTATGGCGCCACTCTAGGACACTGGGGTCTACAGTGAGACCTATCCTCAGGGTGACAGCAAGTGGCACTGCTGAACTTGGGGGAGTCAGGGTAGACATCCAGAAGGAGAACTTGGGAGGCCAAGAGGGTGGGTGAGACACAGCACAGAGCCAGCCATGACACCAGATCCATAGAGGTTCTTTCACGGAGACTGTGGCTCTGGGTGAGGAGAAGACTTGATTTAGAGGGATTCATAACTCAGTTTGGACTCACTGACCCTTGACACCACTGTAATAGCCAAGAGAAGATGCTCCAAAGGCAGTTGGCTATGGGCTGGGACAGACACAGCTCAAAGGACAGGCTGAAACTGCAGGGAAGAATCCTCAACAAACAGGTTAACTGAGTCTGTGGATAAGATGGTGCCAAAATGAGCAGATAGGAGAGGAAGAGAAGAGAGGAGAGGGGAGGGGAGGGGAGGGATGGGGAAGGGAGGGGAGGGGAGGGGAGTAGAGAGGAGGAAGGGAGGGAGGGGAAGGGAGAAAGACTCAAGACAGAAACTAGGGACACCAGAGGGCTAGGAAAGTGGAAAGGCTCCTTCGAAGATGAAGAATTTTAAAAACTTTGAACTGGAAGAGGGATTGGAGGTTGGATTAGGTTTTCGTTCAACATTTTTATTAGGTACAAGAATGTCTTCAGCAACTTTCTGTTTATACAGCTTCTGCATGAACACCTCCAGTGACGGGGACCTCAGTACCATTGAACTGGCCCTATGATCAAAGATGGAGCTTGTGCTGGGCAGCTCTCCAGCATACTGTGACCAAACCTATCTTACTAGATTCTCACCTTCTGGTGCTGAATGCATCCTGAGGGTCACAAGACTCAACTTTCTACTCTGACAGGGTTTGAATTTCCTCTTCACGTTGGCCATTCATAGTCTGCGTTTACAATCTATACCCTACGTTGATTGTCTGCAGTTCACACCAACCCTCCATAGACCACACCGACCCTCCATAGTCCACACTGACCATCCATAGACCACACCGACCCTCTATAGTCCACACCAACCCTCTATAACCCACACCAACCGTCCATAGTCCACACTGACCCTCCATAGACCACACCAACCCTGCATAGACCACACCGACCCTCTATAGTCCACCCCAACCCTCCATAGACCACACCAACCCTCCACAGTCCACACCGACCATCCAAATTCCACACCGACCATCCAAAGTCCAAAATGACCCTCCATAGACCACATCAACCCTCCATAGACCACACAGACCCTCTATAGTCCACACCAACCCTCCATAGACCACACCAACCCTCCACCGTCCACACCGACCATCCAAATTCCACACCGACCATCCAAAGTCCAAAATGACCCTCCATAGACCACACCAACCCTCCATAGTCCACACCAACCCTCCATAGACCACACCGACCCTCCATAGTTCACACTGACCCTCCATAGACCACATCGACCCTCTATAGTCCACACCAACACTCCATAGACCACACCGACCCTCTATAGTCACACTGACCCTCCATAGACCACACCGACCCTCTATAGTCACACTGACCCTCCATAGACCACACCGACCCTCCATAGTCCACACCAACCATCCAAATTCCACACCGACCATCCAAAGTCCAAAATGACCCTCCAGAGACCACACCAACCCTCCATAGTCCACACCAACCCTCCATAGTCCACATTGACCCTCCATAGACCACACTGACCCTCTATGGTCCACACCGACCCTCCATAGTCCACACCGACACTCCATAGACCACACTGACCCTCTATAGTCACACTGACCCTCCATAGACCACACCGACCCTCCACAGTCCACACCGACCATCCAGATTCCACACCGACCATCCAAAGTCCAAAATGACCCTCCATAGACCACACCAATCCTCCACAGTCCACACCGACCATCCAAAGTCCAAAATGACCCTCCATAGTCCACACCGACCCTCCATAGACCACACCGACCCTCCACAGTCCACACTGACCATCCAAAGTCCACAATGACCCTCCTTAGTCCACGCCAACCCTCCACAGTCCACACTGACCCTCCACAGTCCACACCGACCATCCAAAGTCCACAATGACCCTCCATAGACCATATCAACCCTCCATAGTCCACACTGACCATCCATAGACCACACCGACCCTCTGTAGTCACACTGACCCTCCATAGACCACACCGACCCTCCATAGTCCACACTGACCATCCAAATTCCACACCGACCATCCAAAGTCCAAAATGACCCTCCATAGACCACACCAACCCTCCATAGTCCACACCGACCCTCCATAGTCCACACTGACCCTCCATAGACCACACTGACCCTCCACAGTCCACACTGACCATCCAAAGTCCACACCGACCATCCAAAGTCCACAATGACTCTCCATAGACCACACCGACCCTCCATAGCCCACACCGACCATCCAAAGTCCACAATGACCCTCCATAGACCACACCGACCCTCCATAGTCCACACTGACCATCCATAGACCACACCGACCCTCCAGAGACCACACCAACCCTCCATAGTCCACATTGACCCTCCATAGTCCACACTGACCCTCTATAGTCACACTGACCCTCTATAGTCACACTGACCCTCCATAGACCACACCGACCCTCCATAGTCCACACTGACACTCCATAGAGCACACCGACCCTCTATAGTCACACGGACCCTCTATAGTCACACTGACCCTCTATAGTCACACTGACCCTCCATAGATCACACTGACCCTCCATAGTCCACACCGACCATCCAAATTCCACACTGACCATCCAAAGTCCAAAATGACCCTCCATAGACCACACCAACCCTCCATAGTCCACACCGACCCTCCATAGTCCACACTGACCCTCCATAGACCACACCGACCCTCCACAGTCCACACTGACCATCCAAAGTCCACAATGACCCTCCTTAGTCCATGCCAACCCTCCACAGTTCATGCCGACCCTCCACAGTCCACACCAACCCTCCATAGTCCACACTGACCCTCCACAGTCCACACCGACCATCCAAAGTCCACAATGACCCTCCATAGACCACACCAACCCTCCATAGTCCACACCGACCCTCCACAGTTCACACCGACCCTCCACAGTCCACACCAACCCTCCACAGTCCACACTGACCCTCCATAGTCCACACTGACCCTCCACAGTCCACACCAACCCTCCATAGTCCACACTAATCCTCCATAGACCACACCAACCCTCCATAGTCCACACCGACCCTCCAAGTCCGCACCGACCATCCAAAGTCCACAATGACCCTCCATAGTCCACACCGACCCTCCATAGTCCACTCTGGCCAACCATAGTCCATATTGATCATCGATAGTTGAAAGCCATTGTCTGTTGATTGCTTGTGAAAGGCCTAGCATCTTGGGTTGACCTCCTCATCAATGAGGCTCACCTGCAGGTCAGGAGTGTGGGAGGTCCAGTCCCCCAGCCTGTGCTAATGTCCAGGCTGTGGAGTGACACTGTTCCTTGCCTGCTGAGAACAGGCTTACGAAGTAGGGGTGTGTTTTAGGAGCTATCTGGGCCAGAAGTGGGTATAAAAACTGAAGCAGGTCCAGGGTCTTACCTAACATGTCCAAGATCTCACCACAAAGAAAAAGTGAGATTCAACCATGTTTAATACCAAAATTCCAAGTTTTCACTATGCTAAGTATCCTTTTCAACATAGGGCGTAGCAGACCAGAAAACCCTTGGTTCCCACTCTGTGAATGGCGTCTCATGTGAGTAAAGAGTAGACAGGTGCACACTGCAGCCCAGTGGTGTGCTGGGGCCACTGATCACAAACCAACAGCTCTGTCCTGTTCAGAGAAGCCACTCCCATGTCCCCTTCACAACTCCAGCTTTCCTGTCACCTGGACTCAGCTCCTCCCTGGCTTCCTGAGTCACGATCTGTCCCCTGCCACCTCCCTTCATGCTGTGGTCATTGTGATTGTCTCAGAATGCAAGACAAGCATGCCATCCCTACGCCTGTGGCCAGGGCTCTGGCATCAAGGCCACCTCCTCAAGGGCTTCTGGGCCGCATTGCCCAGCCCTGGCTGCCTCCACAGCCTCATCCTGCACTGCCTCCCTCCCCTGGCTGCTGGCCCCAAGCCCAGCCCATCCTCAACTGGACACCTCCCTCTCCTGACCTGTAGCCACAGTGAACAGCCAGGGCTGGGCTGGGTGGAGAAAGTCTAGAAGAAGATGGAGAGCTCCCTGGGGCTCGGCTGCCTCCGACCAGCCCCTCATCTTCCTCACCCCATCAATCACTCCAGGAACCACAGCTGGGGGAGCCTGATAAAGGGAAACCCTGAATCCTCCTGAAAATGAGCTAATCTCCTAGCCCACTGGGCCAATCACTCCTTGTCAGGTAGGTTGTTAACTGAGGCACTGAGGAGAGACTCCATCCCTGGAGGAGTGGGGAAGGAGGTTTGTGTGCTGTTCATCTTCACACCGAAAGGACAAGGGAGGACTGGCTGCTCACGGTCTACAGCAAGGCCATGGGGCTTCCTGGATGGTGCCACCCCAGGGGCTGGGCAGCGCTGATGCAGGCACACTCTAATCATCACATAGTTGATGCATCGGGACCCGGGGTGGACGCAGACCAGGCCCAGGCAGGGTAGTGCAAGGTGAGCCGTGGCATGGAGAACAGAGAGGAATCTGCAGAGGGTTTTGCATTAAGCACCAGGTAAGGGGTTGCAAGCCTTGGAGGGCCTCAGACCTGAGTCACCATCCCTAACACATAGGTCAGCTGGGTGCAAGGCAGGAGCAGTGCATGTGTGTGTGACTTGCTGTAGGTTGTGTGTCTGCCCGCTGTGTCCACAAGAGGTGGGAGCACCAGCAGCCTGAGCTGTTTCCCAGCTCGCCTTCCTTCTGCTCTGTGGGTTGATGACCCCAGAAGAGGGGAGGCTGAGGGAGGGGTGGGGCCAGGCCAGACCTTGGCCTTGGCAGGTCAGAGCCTCTTGGAAGGAACAGGCTCAGGCTGGAGTGTCAGGGCCTCCCCCTGTGACCTCAGGCACCCACAGCCAGCCTGCCAGGGGTCCCATTCAGTTGGACACACCCAAGAGGCTGAGGCATAGGGAGCAACAGGGTCAGTGTTCTGGGTCTCTGAGTCTAGGGCTTCGTTAGGGATGTGGAGGTCCCTGGGAAGTGCCTGGTGTGAGGGTCACATGTGGACAGGTTGGGTGGGTGGGGAGGAGATGGAAAGTGCAGGTCCTGGCACCCAGGAGGCCACGGCTTTAGGATTACCCTCTTCTTCTCCATGTTGTCCCCCAAAATCTGACCCCCCAAAGCCCCCTCCTGAGTGCTGGCCTTGGCCCAGCTCCTAGCATCTGCTTCCCTCTCCCTCTGCTCCAGCCCCTCCTACCTGGCTCCGGCAGAGCCCCGTGTACCTCCCAGTGCACTGGAAACGAGGTCCCCCGGTGCTTGCCAGGCCTTGCTCAACGACAGCGCATGCCGCCTTGTCCCAGGGTTCTGTGATGCGTGGCTGCCCTCCTGGAGGCCCAGAGCCCGGGGGTGAGGCCACGGCTCGGCCATCCTCATTCCTGAGCCTCACTCCAGGGCCAGGGACAAAGGGGTCCCCAGGCTGCAATGGTCTGAAGAGCAGACCCCAGGCTCTGTCACTGGTGGGTGTTCCACAGGACTGGGGACCTGGTGTGTGCTTCTGAGGCCATAAGACCTAAGCCTGTCAGGAGGTGAGGAGGAAGGGACAGACTCCGGGCTTGGAAGCTGGGTTCACAGGTGCGCAGTCAGGCCGGGAAGTGGGAGCAATCACGTGAGCAAGTCGTCAGGCACAGGCAGGCCCATGGGGACGGGAGGACGAGGCTGGCCACAGGGGGCTTAGGCTTTACGCCCGGCACAGCTGCCACCTTCCCCGCAGGAATCTCCCGCTCAGCCCAGGAACGGCCAGGCTGGAGAGGAAGGCGCTGTGTCCACTGTGCTTTCTATTCACATGTTTCACCCTGCTTTGACCAGGAACCTTGCTGACCAGGAGAAGCCGCCTCTCCCAGTGCTGACCATGAGAGGCCGGCCACTCCCCGGGATGGAAACTCCCGTGCAGAGTGCTGTCTGGTGCAGCCAGCCCACCGAGTGCCCACAGAGTGCTCAGCTGCCATCATCAGCCCCTACCTGGGACACTCGCCCCCTGCCCTGAACCACCCAAGGCCAGTTGTGTGTCTACCGGCTGTGTCTACAGGAGTCTGAGTCACCAGCACCTGACCACCCACATTGCCCAGAGCCTGCTGAAATGATTCACCCACCCAAATTATTCCAACCAGACACTCCCAGGTCTGCTCACCCTGTCCGCCCCCCCACCTGGCTTTCCCTGCAGAGACCACTGTGCAGGCTGGCAGCAGCTGCCCCTCCCCACAGCCAGTGCTTCCCCTGTGAGCCTGCACAGCTGACACCCATGAGGTCTTCTGGCTGTCAGCACTGGGGCCCCTCTCTGTGTACCTTTCCAGGATAGAAGTCAGACACATAGAATCTTTTTCCCAGCCCTGTAGCTAGGATGTGGGCACGTGTCCCTGACTCAACCACCCAGGCCAATATCCCAGGACATGGAGGTCCAGCGAAGCTGTGACCCCGGAGAGCGGGCTGCTCCAGCCTCAGTGGAAGTGCCCACAGCTGGGGTTCTGAGCTGGCAACTGCCGGGCACAAGCTGCAGCTCCCAGCCTCGGGGCATCTGCGTCGCCCTTACTGTGCCTGCGCATCTGGCTGGGTGGCTTCCACATCCAGCCTGCCACCGAGCCTGGACTTCAAGCCTTCCGGACCCTTCCATGAGTTTCACAGTGCCCTGCCAGTGAAGCCTTGCTCTGGCTGAATCCATGGGGAGGGTTTCTTTTGTCTCTAAGACTCCTGACCCACAAAGAGCTAGGGGCCAGGCAGTGCCTCACTCTCCCACTGCTCCTCGGCCAGCTGGCAGATACTCACAAGGCTGACCCCACCCCTGGAAGTGACATCCTCTGGGGCATTCTGTAGTCTGGCCTCCCTAGGGCCTCAGTCTAGCCCAGCACTGCAGCCTTGCTCATCACCCGCCACCCTGGGAATCACCTGCCTCCTCCTGCAGGTGCCCCCACTCTCCATCCCATCTCTTTTCACCTCCCTCTTCTTACGCATTGCCACCCATGCTCCTGCTCCTGTAGGTCTCCAGCCCTTTGCTTTTGCTGCTCCACCTGCAGCCATCACAGTGAGGTCTGTTTCCCCAGGCTCAGGCTGAGTTGCCTCCTCCCGGAAGCCTCCCATGATGACTGTCAGGCCCATATGTGTCCCTGAGTCTCTTGGCACCCCCTGTGTCTCCTGCAGGGCCCTTGCCCCTCAGCTGGGAACTAGTGCCCCTGCCGACAGAGACCAAACAGCACCAGCTCTCCCCTCCCTGCGGAGCCGGCCATCTGCCGAAGGAGCATCGTGGATGGGTGCGCAAAGGATTCCTGAATCCAGTGCCAGAGGCAGCCCCTTCCGCTCCCAGCCAAGTGGCCCTCCCACTTGGACTCTCCCAGCTCGAGGGGAGCCAAGCATGATTTTTGGCTGGCCTTGCAGAAGCGACATTCAAAAGCCCAGGCTGCCATGTGAAATCTCCTGGCTCCTCCTTTGTGATTTTCGGGCTAAAAATAAAATCCCCAGGACCCCGGTGGCTGCCATTGTTGCTGCTATTGAAACGTGATGAGCGCCTGATCAAAATTCTTATGCACTGTTGACAGGGGAGGCAACCCGGCACTTATCTTCCAGTGACTTTAAAAATAGAGCCTCTTCCTTTTGTGCCAGGGCAAAGCAATAATTTAGATAATTGAAACTCTGAAATGAGTTGCAGATGAATCGCTATGGCTTTGGGCCCTTTTATGAGACTTTTTCTTTGTATAAAAAAAGAATGGAATCAGAAGAAGAACGTTCCGCTCACACAAAGCCCCTGGATGGGACGCATCTCGTCAATGTGAAACGGCGCAGCTCTGGGGCCCTGGCTGTCGGGCCGGGGGCTGCTGTGGCTTCTCAGAGCTATGGACCTCCCTTCTGTCCCAGGACAGAGGGGCAGGTGCAGAGCCACACTGAGGGGCGAGCTGTCTTTGGTGGGAGGAGGGGTCTCCTGGGTGAGGCCCTCCTTCTCTACCCTCCATGCATCTCTTCTTGTTTCGAGGCGGGTGGCACCTGTGAGCACCCGCCGGCTTTGGGGAGAGAGCCCCCTCTCAGGCAGCAGATCCTTCTCTGGGGAAGCCCCCCATTGCTCATCAGACAGTGGAAACAGAAATGTTATTTCGTCTCTCTCTGCTCCTCCATCAAGGCCACCTGCACAAGCCTCTCTGCTGCCATCGCCAACACCACCCACCACCCTCTCCCCTCTAGGGGGCACAGCGGCTCCTCCGTGGCCTCCCCGATGCCCTCACAGCATTGCCCACATCAGACTCTTTCCTTGCCGCTCTGATGGCCAGAGTGATCTTTACAGAGCGGGAGAGTTGCCATTCTCTGGCTCCGGGTCTGGAATGACTGCCCATCGAGGAATGCAGCGCACTCTCTCCAGGGCCTGCGCAGCCTGGTGCCCACGCCCTCCAGCCTCCCCGGCCACCACCACCCTCAGGCCATTTCGCTGTAAGAACAGGGGTCTTCTGTGCCATCCAAACTCCTCTGACCCAAATCCGCTCAGGGTCACCAGGTAAAACACAGGACGCCCAGTTAAATTTCAATTTCTTCTTTTTAAAAGTTAGTTTAATTTTTAAAAATAGAGACAAGGCCTTGCTGTGTCCCCCAGACCTGAGTGTAGCGGCGCGACTCTGGCTCCTGGGCTCAAGCCCTCTTCCTGCCTCACCCTCCAGGGTGGGGCTACAGGATGCACCAGCACGCCGGCTCATTCTTTTAATTTTAACTTTTGTAAGACGGGGTCTTGCTATGCCGTCCAGGCTGGCCTTGAACTCCTGGTCTCAGGTGAGCCTCCTGCTTTGGCCTCCCAAAGTGCCAGGTCACAGGCATGAGCCACCACACCCGGCCACTAAATCTGTCCTTCTGATAACGTTTGTGTATAAATATACTAAATAGTGTATACTCAGATAAACTATTCTTAGATAACGTTTGTGTATAAATATACTAAATAGTGTATACTCAGATAAACTATTCTTAGATAACGTTTGTGTATAAATATACTAAATAGTGTATACTCAGATAAACTATTCTTAGATAACGTTTGTGTATAAATATACTAAATAGTGTATACTCAGATAAACTATTCTTAGATAACGTTTGTGTATAAATATACTAAATAGTGTATACTCAGATAAACTATTCTTAGATAACGTTTGTGTATAAATATACTAAATAGTGTATACTCAGATAAACTATTCTTAGATAACGTTTGTGTATAAATATACTAAATAGTGTATACTCAGATAAACTATTCTTAGATAACGTTTGTGTATAAATATACTAAATAGTGTATACTCAGATAAACTATTCTTAGATAACGTTTGTGTATAAATATACTAAATAGTGTATACTCAGATAAACTATTCTTAGATAACGTTTGTGTATAAATATACTAAATAGTGTATACTCAGATAAACTATTCTTAGATAACGTTTGTGTATAAATATACTAAATAGTGTATACTCAGATAAACTATTCTTAGATAACGTTTGTGTATAAATATACTAAATAGTGTATACTCAGATAAACTATTCTTAGATAACGTTTGTGTATAAATATACTAAATAGTGTATACTCAGATAAACTATTCTTAGATAACGTTTGTGTATAAATATACTAAATAGTGTATACTCAGATAAACTATTCTTAGATAACGTTTGTGTATAAATATACTAAATAGTGTATACTCAGATAAACTATTCTTAGATAACGTTTGTGTATAAATATACTAAATAGTGTATACTCAGATAAACTATTCTTAGATAACGTTTGTGTATAAATATACTAAATAGTGTATACTCAGATAAACTATTCTTAGATAACGTTTGTGTATAAATATACTAAATAGTGTATACTCAGATAAACTATTCTTAGATAACGTTTGTGTATAAATATACTAAATAGTGTATACTCAGATAAACTATTCTTAGATAACGTTTGTGTATAAATATACTAAATAGTGTATACTCAGATAAACTATTCTTAGATAACGTTTGTGTATAAATGTGTCCCAAATGGAAACATTCTTGAGACTTGACCCTCAAAGACCGTGTGCAAGACGCAGGCCCCCACCCAGATGACTCCAGCCACAGCTGCCCAAGCATCACCCAGCTGTCCTCCATGTGGGTACCCCAGAGCTGGATGCGCCCCACATGGAACTCCTGACCCTCCTCCCACCTCCCGGTCCCTCCCTCCACACACATGCTCACCCTTGCAGGCCGTGCTCTCTGCATGGCAGAAGCTCAGGAAAAGTCTGTAGGAAGGAAGGGGGCCTGGAGCCATGTCTGGAAGAGGCTTTGCACAAGCTGTGATGTGAGAGTTAAACAGCCACCTCTCGGAGTGGCTTTGTCCAGAGCTGACTGGCGTCCTGGTGGCGGCTGCCCTGCCCTGCTGGGTCCTCTGGTGCTTTGGCCTCACTGGTCTGAGGCTGCCCAGCGCCTGGTGAAATGTTATTTGTGTCCACGTGGGTGATTCTGGAAGAGATTGTTTAGCCTGCGTTCGTGGACTGAGTGGAGACGCCTCCTCTCCACCAACGGGGGTGGGCGCATCGGAGCATCAGGGGCACCCACAGAGCTGGGCTCTATTGTGCACTTCTGGGTTCTCTAGTCTGCAGACACTAGATCAGTCACCTCAGCCCCCACGGTCACGGGAGGCAATTCCCACAACACGCCTCCTCTTACATGTCTCTCCAGATGTCACTGGTTCTGCCTCTCTCAGGAGCCATGAGGAATACAGCTGCCCGGAGCTGACACAGGCCCCACCCATCTTACTGTCCTTCAGACACCTCCAGCCAGCCTTCCCCAGGCCAGGAAGTGGGCCCATGCTCAGCCTTAGGCCAGACACCCAGCACTGTGATCGAGGCACAGAGGGAGACACGCCTGGGACTGGCAACACCCTGTCAGCCCCTGGTCACCTGCAGGTCCTGTGTGTCCTGCCTCTCCACCTGAGGCTCCTCACCCCTAATTCTCTCTCTCTATCTGAGGCTCCTCACCCCACCTCTGTCTACCTGAGGTATCCTCACCCCCAGTTCTCTTTCTCTCCACCTGACATGCCCTCACCTCCCCCTCTGTCTCCCTGAGGCATTCCCTGGCCCCCAGGTCATGGCTCCCCTAGGTTGGATGGGCAAGAGTGGCAGAGTCCTACCCCACATGATGGCAGCTGGTGGCCTGAGAACTCCGTGGGAAATGCTGTGTCCAGTTCTCCACAATCCCACAGAGGATCCTTCTAACAAGTGACAGCCTAGCCTAGTGCAGGGCTCTGTGCTGTCTTCCCTCTCCCAGGTCTCACTGCCCACCCCATGGTGCCTCTGGAACCCCTCCCAGGCAGAGCACCTGTCCGCAATCCTGAGTGGCTGTGGTGAGCCAAGCACCCTGCTGACCTATGAGGGCATAAGGGGAAGCTGCAGCGGCCGAAGCCATGGGGACATGGGATGGTCACACGCAGAGCTCAGCCCATCATGATCAGCACCATGACTCTCAGCTGCCTCCCAGGGTCTTCATGTCCTCCTCACCCTCCGCAGTCTCCGAGGACCATCAGAAAAAATGACCACAGATTTGGTGGCTTAAAGCAACAGAAGCGTGTTCCCACCTGGATCCTGAGGCCGGAAGTCTGAAGGGCAGCTGCGGACAAGGTGGTTCTTTGCAGCCTCTGAGGGAGGCTCGGCTCCAGGCCTCTCCTCCAGCCTCTGGTGGTTGCAGCGGATGGCCTTGGCATCCCAGCTTGTGGCTGCCTCACTCCAGGTTCGGCTTTTGCCTTCATGTGGCCTTCTTCTCCCTGCGTGGCTCTGTCTCTGTGTCTCTTCTCCCTGCGTGGCTCTGTCTCTGTGTCTCTTCTCCCTGCGTGGCTCTGTCTCTGTGTCTCTTCTCCCTGTGTGGCTCTGTCTCTGTGTCTCTTCTCCCTGTGTGGTGTGGCTCTGTCTCTGTGTCTCTTCTCCCTGCGTGGCTCTGTCTCTGTGCCTCTGTATCTCTTCTTTCTTCTTCAGGACACCAGGTATTGGATGTAGGGCTGCTCACGCTGCATGCCCCCATCTTAACTCACATCTGCAGGGACCCTATCTTTAAATAAGGTCACATTTATTTTGAGGTTCTAGGTGGACATGAATTTTGGGGGGACACTATTTGATCTGACACACCCTTATCCCCATGCTCAGCTCAAGTCTGCAAGCATTTGGAGAGAGCCACTGTGTGCCAGGCACCACGAAGCATTTCTGAGGATACATAGAGGAGCCTTCCACAGCAGGGGAGGCTTTGTAGGAGACGAACTTGGACGAGTCCAGGCTGATGGCAGAGGCAGAGGAGCCCTCAGACAGGCTCAACGCTATGTCAAGGGTGCAGTGAGCACAGAACTGGCCCTGGGGTCCCACCAGCTGGTCCGGGTGCCCCCAGGACAGCCCAGCACCTGTCTTCTCTGCCTGCAGTACCTCGTTCGCGGCTGGAACCTGGTGGTTGTTCCATGGTGCTGCTGGAATCCCTCACCCGGCTCACAAGCAGCGTCCGCCCATCTCTTGCCATGCTCCCAATTGCAGAGACCGTCTGTGAGCACTGACAGGCCCGGCCAGCATGGCGGCAGCCCAACTGGAGAGGCTCGAGGTCTGCTCAGCGATGCTGGCCCGGGCCTCTGGCTCCCATGAGCTCCACAGCTTTCAACGGCACTGACTGGGCCCATCCATCAAGCCAAATTCCCCGTGCATTGGCAGCCCCGCTGAGCACAAAATTGCATGAGAATTACAGCTTCCTCTGGCTCCCAACCTGATTTTCTGAAGGCAGCTTCAACTCACCAGGCCAGACCAGCGGGCAGCTGCCCCTCCCCCACGCAGACTGCACCCTCCTACTGGGCCCCTAGGAATCCTCAGGGGCCTCCCCTCCAGGGGCATCACTTCCCCTCCCAGAAGAGGTGTTCAGCCCCTTCCGGTCCAGGTCCTAGAGAACATGGCTGACCCAAGGCTGCCCAAGCTGTCCCTGAAGCCCAAGCTGCAGTTCTGGGGCCCACCGTTCACGGGGGGACTTGACAAACCGGGCGTTGTGAAGACTTTCACCAGACGGCAAAGGGTCCAGGAAACACGCCTGACAGGTAAGGACAGCTTGGAGGGATCCATATCTCCAGGCAGATGTTGCCAGGCCTGAGGGAGGAGGGAGGGGTTCGGACCACTTCGGTTATGTTTACTGCTGGCCACCTGTTCATGTTTGAGCAGTAGAATACAACAGGGCTAGGGTCAGGGTCAGGGTCAGGGTCAGGATCAGGGCCAGGGTCAGGGTTAGGGTCAGGGTCAGGGTTAGGGTCAGGGTCAGGGTCAGGGTTAGGGTCAGGGTCAGGGTTAGGGCCAGGGTCAGGGTCAGGGTTAGGGTTAGGGTTAGGGTTAGGGTTAGGGTTAGGGTCAGGGTTAGAGCCAGGGTTAGGTTTAGGGTCAGGGTCAGGGTTAGAGCCAGGGTTAGGTTTAGGGTCAGGGTCAGGGTTAGAGCCAGGGTTAGGTTTAGGGTCAGGGTCAGGGTTAGGGTTAGGGTCAGGGTCAGGGTTAGAGCCAGGGTTAGGTTTAGGGTCAGGGTCAGGGTTAGAGCCAGGGTTAGGTTTAGGGTCAGGGTCAGGGTTAGGGCTAGGGTCAGTGTTAGGGCCAAGGTTAGGGTTAGTGTTAGGGTTAGGGCCAAGGTTAGGGTTAGAGTTAGGGTTAGGGTCAGGGTTAGGATCAGGGTCAGGATTAGGGTCAGGGTCAGGGTCAGCCCTAATAGAACTAATAGAACGAATGGAAACCATCTGGACATCAACTACACATTGATTCTTAGAGGGGGAGAAGAAGACCAATCCTGAAGGTTTGTGGGGAGGAACCACCATCAAAGGGTGGGTGTTACAGAGACCGCCATGGAGCATCCCCCAGTGACATGGACAGTGGTGCCGCTAAGGAGCTCACCAACAGGAACGCACGCAAGAAGAGTGGGGGATCCCGGGTCCTCGGCATCCACGTCACGTTGCAATGTGTGCCAGAGTGCTCAGCCTTCCTGGTTATACTCCTTAGGAGATCTGGACTATTTAAATGATTTCTCAGGTTTTGTTCTCAGTTAATAAAGCCAATTTCCATCAGTCCATCAAATAAAAGTCTGGGGTTTCCACTCAGTGTTCTTGGGGCGTTTCTTGCCTGGACTCATGTCTTTGGGGTCTCTCCTGTGGCAGAACCCCAGGATCCCTCCACCGCTTTCCCGTCCCTTCCCAAGGGACAACGTGGGGTAGTAGTGAGGTCAGACCTGGGAGAAGGTGCTCCCTTTAGGGCCGCCTGCTCACTGGATGTTGGCACACTCCATGGCCCAGGGGTCCTTGGGGACAGGATCATCATCTGCAGGGTGTGTGGGCTCATAGAAGCCTACTGCCCACCCAGTTGACATTCCAAGCTCACAGCTTCCAGGAGCTTCATCAGCGCTGAAGCCGACATTTCTACCTTCCTGTGCCTGCTCCTCTGCCTCTGCCTCCCTCCTCCGGGGCCTCTGAGTGAGAAGGAGGAGGAGCGGCCTGGCCCTCAGCATACATCCTCCACAGCTGCTGATAAGCAGCAGGAGCATGGCCACTGCTCCAGCACCAGCCTCGGCCCTGGCACTTACGGGCTGTGTGAGCTCAGCAAACAAATTAACATCTCTGAGTGTGCTTCCTAAGCTACAAATTGGGGATAATAACAGGAACCAGGCCCAGAATGAGGATTAAATGAGGTAATTCATTTGGCCGAGTGCCTGGCTCCACAACAGCAATGATTGTCACCCAGAAGATGCCTGCAAGACAGACCCCAGGCACTGCTCCTGCTTCCAACCCCCTCCCCGGCTCCCAGTGCCCTCATGCTTCACCCAAGCCCCTCAGCCTGGGACTCAGACCCTCTGGGTGGGGTCTGGCTGGCTGTGACATGGCTCTCCCCACAGCTCCCAGGGCACACCAGGGCCCAGGGCCCATGCCAGCTCCACCTCCAGGCTTGCTCCAAGTGCTTCTTCCAGACCCCGTGTGGCTCTCAATGGCAAGAGCTGCCACTGCCCGCTGGCTCACCCATGAGTGGCCCGTGGCTGCCAGAACACACCACCATGAACTGGGTGGCTTAAAACTGCAGGCACTGAGGCCAGACGCGGTGGCTTACACCTGTAATCCCAGCACTTTGGGAAACCAAGGCAGGCAGATCACGAGGTCAGGAGATCAAGACCAGCCTGGCCAATATGGTGAAACCCCATCTCCACTAAAACACAAAAAGTTAATCAGGTGTGGTGGCACATGTTCGTAGTCCCAGCTACCCAGGAGGTTGAGGCAGGGGAATTTCTTGAACCTGCGAGGTGGAGGCTGCAGTGAGCCAAGATCACACCATTGCACTCCAGCCTGGGTGACAGAGGAGACTGACTCAAAAAAAAAAAACTACAGTTGTTGATTCCCCTCTGGAGGCTGGAAGACTGACATCCAGGTACCAGGAGGGCCGTGCTCCCTCCGAAGGCTTGAAGGCAGGCTCTCTCCTGCCCCTTCCAGCTTCTGGTGGCTCCAGATGCTCCTCGGCTCATGGCTGCATCCTCCAATCTCTGCCTCTGTCTCCACATGGCCCTCTCTTTCCTTCTTAATCAATTGCAGCCACAAAGACCCTTTTTCCAGATAAGGCCCAGGCACAGGTTCTGAGGATTAGGATGTGGGCATGTTTTCCTGGGGGCCCCATTCAGCCCATGACACTCCCCCCGCCCTTATCCTCTCTGCTCCCCTCATCTTTCTGCCCGAGGCTTTCTCCCAGCCAGAGCCACTTTGCAGACATGCCTGGGAGAGACACCCCCAGGGAGCTGCCCTCAGCCACAGCTCGGGGTGGAGCACGGACACACAGCAGCTCCATCCCTCACTCCTCAGTGGGAGACTCCCCCGCCACCTCAAGCTCAGCACTACCGTCCTGAAGCTTTCCCCGTGGGGTGGCCCCTGGCCCCCTCTCGACTGGTAACAAAGCTCACCCTTGCTGCTGCCTCTCCTTTCTTGCCTCCCTTATCCACCCTGCTACCTGTGTTTCCTGAGGTCCTAAATAAATGACCCCAACTTGAACCCATGCCATGGGGCCTGCTTCTGGGGGAACCAAATGGCTGCCCGCTCCTGCAGTGCCCAGCCCCTCCCAGCTGGTTCTATGTTGATGCACTCACCTTGCCCACCCTCGGACACAGAGTCACCCAGGTGCGCACATGCCATCCACCAGCTGGTGTGGGGTCAGATCCCAGGCACAGGGCCATGCTACAGTCAGCCCATCCGAGACAGTACCCAGAACCCAGGGGACCCTGCAGATAAGGATATCTGTGCATGGAACCACCAGGACTCTCCACCCAAGGGGAGCTCTCGGGGCTATTCCTGAACACCACCAGCCAGCCGTGCATGCCCATTCATGATCACAGTGCCATAAATGGCTGGGGTGACCGCCCCTGGCAAGGCCAGCCAGGGCCCCGGCTGCCTGTGTCTCTAGAACAGCAGAAGGTGACACCACGGAGCCCTGGCTCTCCATCCTGGGAGCTCCGGGAGCCTGGGCACCTGCAGCAGGACGTCCTTCACCTGGCTGCTTAAATGTGTCTCTCGGGAGCCTGAGGAATGTGCTCAGACCAGCATCGACTGCACTCTCCATGGTGGACCATGAGACGCAGAGGTGAGTAAGACCCAGCACCCAGCACCCAGCATGGCCTGGGACTGAGGAGGGGATGGCAAATACACAAACATCATCTGTGGCTGAGAGTGCCACCACGTCATGGGGACCCAGCAAAAAGACAGACTAAGTCAGCATGGGGCCCCAGCCTGGCAGCCCCTGGCAGCTACAGAAATGAGGCTGAGGGTTTCAGCCAGCTGAGGGGTCCCCACACTGGAGGTGGTCAGCAGGCACTGGGGGAGCGATTGTGCATCACCAGCTCAGCTGGCTGGGAGCTGTCCCCACAGCCCAGGACAGACAGAGGGCAGAGGTCCACAGAGGGGCTGGAGCAAAGTGCAGCAGCAGAAGGTGGGGGCTGAGGAAGTGGGTAAGCAGGCAGAGGGAGGGGCGATGTCTGCTGGGGGCTTCTTTTCATGTCAGAGGCTCCCTCTGCATGAAGGGGACCCCACCAAGGTAGCAACCCTAGCCTTAGCCCCTCCCCGGGAGAATCAAGGTGCATGTGGTATGTGTGCTGGGGAATAAATGGGGCTTCCCTCAGAGGTGACGCCCCAGAGGAAGACTGCACACTCCATTGCTCCTCTGGGGTCCTCTCTGATTGGGGGGTGCTGTCACTGCTGGGAGTCCCTCATCCTGGGGGCCCGCTAGTAGTCCCCTTGATTGACAAACCCAAGCCACATCCTCTAGCACTGAAGGTGGTATTTGGGAGGCCGCCTGCCACAGCATTTCAAAATCTTTTCAATTTCTCAGGACCTGGGAGAGAGGAGGGGTGCTCTCAGCTGGGTCCTTTCAGAGCCCCCAGCATTTGGTTTATGTATCAGGAATACTGGGAAATGACAAGGGAAGAAGGGGTTGGGAGGGGCATAAATGTGCCCAGGAGGGCTCCAGTGGGGACCAGACAGGAGGAACTCAGGTTCTGCATCCCGGGTTGGCTTGACTGCAGTGTTCTGGATGTTTCCCAGGCTCCTCCAAGGTCTCCCGGCTCCCACCATGTTCCTCCTTCTGCAGACAGGAGGTGTGGCTCCCCAGCACTGCCGGGGCAGAGGGGTCCAAGGCGGGCACTCTCCCTGTTCCCCGGGTTCCTCCGTGGGCTCCGCAGCATCCTGCATCCCCAGCCGTCACCAGGGGATGAGGGATGGCCAGGCCAGAGCTGACATTCTGCAGCAGCAGAGATGGCAGGAGTGGGGGCTCGTGGAGGCAGGGGCCTCGCCCTCTGGAGGGGTGGGCAGGGCACAGGCCTCCGTGGCCTCCTTGGGGCAGCCTGCTCTCGGACACCCGCCTGCCTATGTGCCCCACTTTCCTGCGGCCCCGCTTTCCTTTCTCCCTCGTGCTGCCTCCTGGGAATACAATCCCGGTAAGAGTAGATGAGCATGGACGAGCATGCTTTGATTTCCGGGGAATCAGGCTTCGACATGGAGGCCAGGCTGTCATGGGGACCGCTTTGTTCACAGGCCGGGGATGCTTTGATGGGGCTGGCCTGGCCTGAAGAAAGCTGTGCAGTCTCAGGAAGGTGCGGGCCTTGCTGCTCCCAGCGCATCAGAGGCCATCAGGCACAGGCCCTAGCAGGCCGAGCAGCATGGGGTGCAGGCAGCTGTGGCTATGCCCCAGGAACTCCCCAGAAGGGTCCACAGGCAGTCACCTGGGCAGGTGCCTCAGCAAGCAGGCCCTGCTGGGAGGAGCGCAGAACACACCGCAGCTTCACACGGCCTCCTACACGGCCAGTAGCAGAGGCCCCAGCGGCTCTCGACTTACACAGTTGGTGCCGGGCTTGCTGGGAGCAGACCCACCTCACACCCACATTTCCCCGACCTAAGCCCCCAGTACTAGCGAGGACTGCAGTGCTGGGTCACCTGTGGTGCCCAGGCTCCCTTGCAGGCTCTGGTAGGTCTGTGTGCTCGCTGCAGCTGGAGCCTTCATGACGGGAGCAAGGGAGAGGCTGTCCAGCTGTGGATGCAGTGACCTCAGGGTTTGTTTTGAATCATTTCAGAGCCTTCCAAAAAGGGCAAAATGCAGAGGGTCTCCCGCAGCAAGAAGAAAAGGGGAGGAGCAGGCCAATTGCCTGGTGTCGGGGGACATGGGCCTCAGGAGGTGGGCGGGGCCACAGGTGGGCAGGGCTGCAGGTGATGGGCCTGGCTTTCTCCAGTACATGAACCAGGCTGTGGATTTTGCCCAGTGGGGGTAGGAGCAACTCCAGGGGAGCTCCACATTCCCTGCCTTGGTCCCTTCTCTGCCTGGTCTCCACGGAGAGGAGCAGGGGGCCTGAGTAGCGTGTACCTTGGAAGTGGCGGCCGACATCTGAGCCAGGCTCCGTCCTGCACTTTCCTCTCCTCAGCCACCGCTGGGTCAGTGCTGCCTCTGAACAGCGGCACTGGTGGCCCCGAAAACAGAGCGGGGAGAGACCTTAAGTGAGAAGCCGAGGGTGCAGAGCCCAGAAAAGGGACCCCGGACTGGAGCCTCCAGACACTGGGCAAAGGACAGGCACCAGCCACTCTAGATTCCAGTCGAGGCCACTTCCGCCTCATCGCTCCCCAGAGTTGCAGCAGTCTTATAAGTGGGCAGAGAGCAAGTGGCCAACCAGAGGGCACTCCCAAGGCAACGATGCTTGACCCTGAAACAATTGCCTTGCCCTCCTCCCAGCACTGCTCTTGCCTCTCCCCAAAGCCAGAACTGTAGCACCCAGACGCCTCCTTCGCTGGCCGTCTCCCACCATGCCCTGCCCTGCTCACCCTTCAGCCTGAAGCCACTTGGAAGAAATCCTGCTGGAGTCTGGTTGAGCGGGACGTCCTGAAATGGCCCTTGAAGGGAGCAAACGTGGCCTGCGGGGCTGCCGTGGCAGGTGATGCGCTGTGGCTGGTGGTGCTCCTGTGGCCTGTCGGGCTGCCATGGCTGGTGGGGCTGCTGTGGCTGGTGGGGCTGCAGTCCATGAGTACAAGCCAGCAATGAGAGTCAGGTGCCAGCCCCACTGTGCCAGGGAGACTGGTGGCTTTGGGCAGTGACTCAGCCTCCCTAGGCCTCTCTTTCCTCCTGTGCAGGACAGAGACCCCCCCCAAAGGGGAACTGGAACAGAGCAACGAAATGCAGGCACCTCCCAGAGCCCGGGGTGCCATGTGCACCTAAAGCCTGTGTCCAGCGCTTCTTTCCGTCACTGGGTATTGTGGTCCCCGGGACTGATGTATGGAGAAGGCTCCGGGAGGAGGCCAGGGCTCTGCAGAGGCGCTTCCCAAACCTTACCCCACTGTGTCTGGAGATGGGTTGTCCACACTGTGAAGTGGCTTGGGGTCACCAGAGGCTAATGGACCAGTCCAGAGTTGCTCGGTGTGTCCAGGGTGAGCTTGGGGCTTGTAGCCAGGAGTGTCTTACCCCACAGCCAAGGAGGAACCTGTGTGAGCACCTGGGAGGACAGCACGCTGAGGAGGGCTTGTGTCGGGCGCCTTCTCATAAGGAACTCGCTCCCACGGTGTGGACATCATTGAGATTATAGTTTTGCAAAAGACAGCATGACATCCTTCAAATGGGCGTTCATATTATATCCCTCTATAAAAACCGGGGACATAACACTGAATCACGGCCGTGGGAAGGAGGCACTGGAGCTGGGCTGACAGCCTGCACACACATCTCGTTCTGGTGGTTTAGTCTAACCCTGGGACCACGTTATTAACACCGTGCTTAATGTCCCGGGTCTGGGGAGAGAAAAACAGCCTGTGCTGTGCTGGAGAACACTTACTAAGAGGTAAGGGCTTCCGCATTCTGCTCAGTAAGTGCCTGGTTTATTTTACATGGGAATAAAAGAAAAGCTTCGTTATTCAGCACCATTCCATCCAACCCGGCCGCAGCCTGCGTGCATGTGCAAGGACACATTTCATCTTCAGCACCAGATGTGGGGGCGTTAAGCGCGTCGCTGCTGGAAGGAAAACTAATCATTCATTTATCTCTGTGTTCATTCGTTCCATAAATATTTGCTGAACACTAAGTGGGTGCTGGGGATTCAGCCATGACATCAATGGACCTGGACTCCGTCCTCACAGCAGGTGCAGAGTACAGTCCGGCCCTCTCCTACACTGCCCACGGGCACCCGGGACTGAGCAATTACCTCTCTGCATCCGAGTTTTCCCTGTAGAAATCCACGTGTGTGCCTGAGAGGTGAGGATAGGGACGTCACCACAGCACAGCCCGTGACCACAAAGCTCAGGAGCCACCTGCATGTCCAGCACCAGGAGGAAGCCAGTTCAAAGCTGGCCGGCCCCTCTGTGGGGCAGCAGGCTGGGTATGAGCATCCAGACATGCTGCAGGAGGAAGCTGTGTGCGGACGTACGCAGCACATGCCAAGGATGTGAGCACCCGGGAAGCACCAGCGCCTGCCGGCACATCCTGCAGGGGCACGTCCACCCATGTGATGTGCAGATAACAGCCCTGGGGGGCGTGCTGCAGTCACCACAGCGTGAGCTCTAGAGGGGTCTCCAGCCTTCTGGGGAGGCTTTGAACTGTTTACAAGAGAATGTATTCATGGATGATTTGTTGGACGAGAACTTAATGAAATTAAAAGAGAAATGAAGAGCAGGAATGAAGGCCACCTTGGGCTCCATGCCCAGTGCTGTTGCATCCAACTCTGGTGACACTGTCAGTAAAGTCCTGGGGCCCAGTGTTCCAAGCAGGAATGGCGGAACACAGAGCTGCCCAGGACATGCAAAGGTCGCATGTCACATGGGTGACAGCCTGCACCAAGGAGCCTTGGCCCTGAAGCCTGGACATCAGCCCTCTCCTCCATGGCACGCATATTGCCACTTAATGAACTAGAACGTGTTTTCAACGAAGGCAGGACTCTCTCTCACACACACACATACACACACACCCCTCAGTGACTGGACTATGGGTAGAAATCAAGAGGTTTCAGGATCTCAAGCCAGGGCTGATAGAAACATGGGAAGGAGAATGAGGCTGCCGGGGCCTGGGGAGTTGGCATCTGGCATGTGCCAAGTGCTCTCTGTCCCTCATAAGCCAAATGTCACAGGTGGGCTTTTGGCACCTGCTTGGTCACTGTTAATGTATGGAGCACCTGCCTGGGTGAGCGGAGACAGCGAGGAGCTGTTACGGGAGCTGACCTCGCCTTTCCAACCACTTTCACAGCACATTGGGTAAGCTTTTAGGTGAAAGGTGGGAGGGAATGGGGACCTGGGTCTGCTGAGCCCCTACTGTGTGCAGGCATCTCAAATGCACCATCCACCCATTCCCTAAAACCCTAAAACATCTGCAAAGCCCACAATTTGTACTGGGCCCTTTGCTGTCTCTCACATGCCGGAGACCTGGTGAGACAAGAACGGGTCTGCCAGCTCCTAGGAGGCCTGGGACTCATGAGGAGACTCACAGGAATGGTGCAGCTGGTCCCAAGTGCCCACGGCCTGCAGGGTAGGACACACCCATCGGCAGCCACTGCAAGGTCATGAGGATGGAGAGAACATCCTCTGCCCACTGGGGCCACTGATCAAGGACCTGCAGGTGTGTCCCACCCATCCTTGCTCAAGGCCACACCGCTGGTCAACCTCAGGCTGAGACCAGGAACCCAAGTCTCTCTGATTCTAAACGCCACCCTGCAATCCCCTGCCATGGTTGGTGCCCTGTGAGCCCAGCGCCCCTCCCTGGGGTCTGCAGAAGTGGGGAAGGGCCTAGAAAGTGAGGCTGGCCAGTTTCCAGAACCTAAGGACCAGGTTGCACCAGGCGGTCGAGTGTCACCTGCCTCCCCTTCTAGAGCCTCATTCCCTCTCCTCAGGCCCAGGACCACCATAGAGGTCTGATGTCTCCAAGCTCTGCACATTCCTTGTGCCCTAGAAACATGTGACAGGAAGTTCACATTCTCCTGATCCCAATATCAGCACTAACGTAACAAGTACCCCCTTGGCACGGGTGCAGGTGTGTGGACAGGTGTGAACGCCCTTTGAAGAGACCGCCAGGGGTCATCGAAGGTGTCAACTGGCCTGGGCCAGGCTATGGTGCCCAGGATGTGTGGTTACCACCATCCGAACACTGCCAGGAAGGTATTTTTTATGGCTGTGAGTCACATCTACCACAAGTGGACCTCGATGAATCCAGCATATGACCTCCCCGAGGCATGCGGGTCTCATACAGTCAGCTAAAGGCTTCAAGAGCAAAGGCTGAGGCTTCTCAGAGAAAAAGGGATTTGGCTTCAGGACCACAACGTCGAAATCTCGCCTGAGCTTCCAGCTTGTCCTTGGACTTCAGGCTTGCCTGCCCCCACAGTCGCACCAGCCAAGTCCTTAAAATAAAGCTCCCCTCTCCGTGCACACATGCACAGCCTGCGTATGTGTCTGTCTACCGTCTCCTACAGAGGCTGCTCTCGCCTGGAAATCTCCCACTTGTTCTGTTTCTCTGGCCAGGCTGAGCGGCTCCAGGGCCCCAGTGTACGTACGCAGCATTCACCCCAGAAGCCCGCCGGCCCCAAGTCCTGTAGCTGGGCGTCTGCAAGCTGTCTCCGTGCGGTAATGAGGATGGCGAAGCCACTCATGAGCAGGGTTGCTGTCACAACAGAATCCGTAATGATGGGCCCTTGGGGACCATGTGCCAATTGTCAGGAGGGGAGTGGGTGGACAAGTCAGCCATCTATAGAGGACTGGAAGCAGCTGAGTGGGAAAGGTCACTGCCCACCACAGAGTGCACACAGTTTTCTACATTCATGGAGAGACACACGTGTGTCCAGACAGGGCGAGGGCTGCAGAGCAGCCTGGAAGAAACCTATCGAAATGAGTGGAGCACATGCGGCATCCTCCTAGGTACCACGAACAGCCACCACCTCACTGGGGACAGCAACTGCCTCCTCTGTCAGCCCCTTTGTGCAGTGAACAACGTGCACAGCCATATGGGGCAGCCCTGAAATATTACCTCCAGGGTGGAGCTGGGATGATGAGTCATTGCTGTTTCTGCTTCTGCTTTTCAACATTTTCTAAGATTTATCCTATGGGTGTTTGTTGATTTCTTATCAAAGACAAATAAAAAGCAGTGAAAGCAAAGCAGCCACCCTCGTGCTGTGGCCCACACGGCTCCTGGTTGCCAGTAAAGAATGTTGGGGCATCACCAGCCCAGCAGGCCGAGGACCAAAGTCCCCTCGAGGCCCTCAGGGTCAGCTTCCCAGGCCTTTGCAGCCCATTTGAAGCCAGAGCATCTGGGTGCCCTGGAACCCCCTCCCACACCATCCTCATGAAGGAACCAGGCTCAGACAGGACGCCCAGGAGAAGAAGAACCTGGGATGGCATCTCCGCTGATGCCCAGCTCAGTGTGTAGGGGCAGGCGTCTCCCCCTGCACCTACCCTGAGGAAGCCTGTAGTGTCCCTTCCAGCTCTTCCCTCAACTGCCCGGCTCTGCTGTTAGCCCCTGAATAGCCACCACTCACACCTAGACACACTGTGCCCACTGCACAAACACACACCACACACACCCATCACACACACCACACTCACTACACAGACACACACATACCCATCACACACACCATACACCACACACACACACCCCTAGACACACTGCACAGACACACCCCCATCACACACACACACACACACTCCCATCACACACACCACACACACCTCACAGACACCCATTACACACACCACACTCACTACACACACATATACACACCCATCACACACACATACACACCCATCACACACACACCTAGACACACTGCACAGACACACCCCCATCACACACACACACCCTCCCATCACACACATCACACACACCTCACAGACACCCCATCACACACACACCCATTACACACACCACACTCACTGCACACACACACACATATACACACCCATCACACACACACCTAGACACACTGCACACACACCCATCACACATACCACACTCACCACACAGACGCATGCATACACACCCATCACACACACCACACACATCACACACACACACCCCCATCACACACACCACACTCACCACAGACACACACCCCATCACACACACAGACACACACCCATCACACACACCACACACACCTCACAGACACACACCCCATCACACACACAGACACACACACCCATCACACACACCACACACACCTAACACACACCCCTATCACACACACTGCACACACACCCATCACACACACTACACACACCTCACAGGCACACACCCCCATCACATATACCACACACCAAACCACTGCACAGACACAAACACACACATACACACCCCCATCACAAACACACCACACCCACAGCACAGATACACATACATACACCCCTCACACACACCCAGACATGCCACACTCCCCACACAGACACACGCACACACACCCTGTATCTAGCTGCACTGACTGGAACTGGTCATGACTGGGAGGCCCTCCTTCCACACAGTGTGAATTCACCTCTCACCTCTGGTCCCACCTCTGTGTTCCGATGCCTGACGAGGTTGTAAACGTCATGGCTCATCACACAAAACTTCCTCTTTACCGACAGAATAACAATTTGGGGATCATCAACCCCCCCATCCACTCCATGAATGTCCAGGGAGCCACAGTCCGTGCCAGCCCCAAGGAGCATCAGGGTGCCACCTTCTGATGTTTGCATCTCTCCAGAATTCGCAAGTGGAAATGCCAAGCCCAGGGTGAAGGGACGGGCAGGTGCGGCTTCTGGAGGAGGGCAAGTCCTGAGGGTGGATTCTCATGATGGGATCGGTCCCCCTAGAGCAGGGTGTCCAGAGAGACACCCTGTCCACCGTGTGAGGCCACAGCCGAAAGACGGCATCCATGGACCAGGAGGCAGCCCTCGCCAGATGCCAAATCTGCTGCCTCCTTGATCCTGGACTTCCAGCCTCCAGGACTATGAGCAGTAAATGTCTGTTGTTCGCGAGCCTCTCAGTTTAAGGTATTTTTCTTACAGCAGTAAACCCAGACCGAGACATTTGACGAGCAGGGTGAGTGCAGGGCCTCCCTCAGGCGCGTGGCTGGCTGGGAGGACGCAAAGCCAACCGAGCGGCATAATAAAGTGTGTGACTGTGATGACCGTGGTGGAGAAACGCTGTCCACACAGTCCTTGTCACAGAACCGGAGGACTGCAGGATGGCCAAGCCAGGAGGGCCCACAGTGTCGAAATGACTCAGTGTGTGACTAGGGTCAGGGCTCAGGGTACCGCCTCGGTCTGAGCTCAGTCTACAGTCACTATCGAGGCTCAGTATGGCCGGGATGAAGTCTCCATCTTTAATCCATCAGTGAGCAGGACCAGGGCTCAGCCTGTGAGAGATCGAAACTCCTTCTGTGACCAGGGGCAGGGATCTGTGTGGCCATGGTGAGGATTCGGGATTTGTCCAGGATCAGGGTTTAGTCTGTGACAGGGGTTCTGGGATGAGGGGTCAGCATGGAGTCAGAGTCAGAGCCCAGTATGTTCTGGGATCAGGGCTCAGTCTCAGCAGGTCAACGCTCCGCCCTGAGGGCCTCTGCTTCCCACTGAAGCAACCTTCACATCCCACTCCAAGAGGCTGGGTGGCCTGACCCCCGTGCCCCATGCACTTTTTCCTGTGGAAATCCCCTGTGGCTCCTGTCCTAATTATGTCTTAAACCCCATCTTGGCTGGGGGATTTCATCAGGGAGCAGGAGCTTAGGGCCAGGGTGCTGTGGGAAGAGGAGGACGGGTGGCCTGGACAATTCCTGCACAGCCCAATCAGGGCGCCTGCATGCCCGGATTTGCATAAATCTCTAAGCCGATTAGAGGAACGTTCAGAGGAAGCCTCGCAGGTGCCAGCCAGCAAGGCAGGTGCCCTCCCTCTCTGGGCAGATTAATTGTTCCCAGCCCAGCTGGCTCCAAAGCCAAGTTCATTATCTCTCCCCCAAACCAGCACCTCCCCCACTCCTTCCCTACTCCTGTCACTGGCACCAAACTCAGAACCCAGCTGCCTTCTCTCTCACCACCCTGCACTCATGCCAATGCCCCAGTGTCCAGGCCTGGGCCAAGCCGAACCCTTCTCATGGCCAGAGTCTTCAGCCAGATTCCTGCCATAATGTACCCCTGGGTGTCCCCAACACCAGCCTCCTACCTCCGCCCATTGCACTCCTGCAGCCTGCCTAGAGCACTTGCCCTGAATGCGCCTGCAGTCCTGGCCCAGAGCAGGCTGGCATCTGGCCTTCCTGGGTCCCTGGGTCCTCCTCTGGAGCAGGCATTGCACCACCCAGGAGCTGCCACCTTCCCATCTCTGGCCAGCACCCTGCCCTGGAGGCCTGTGGGCAGAGTGCTGGCCAAGGTCTCAGGATCAGTGCAGAGTGGCTGGATGGCCCTTCTCTGTCTGCTTCCCTTCTGCCATGGCCCTTTCATGCCTCCCCTACAGGCAGGGGCAGCCTCCTGCTCTCCTGAACAAGCTTCTGCTCTGCCCCACTCAGCCCCGACACCTGCTCTTCCAACCTGGGGGTACCAGGGAGAACTCTAGGCCAAGCCAGGAGCATATTTGGATGGAGGCGACTTTCACATGAGCCCTGACCCCAGGGACTGCAGGGGTCAGGGCCTCAGGGCCTGGTCTAATGGACCCTGGATCCCAGCTCCAGAGCTGGGAGGACTGTTGAGATGGAAGCCAGGATGTCAGGGCTGGGTGCTCCACCTCTTGCCACCCTCCTTTCGGGGGGCTTCCCCTGCAAGCCTGCCCTGCAATGGGAGACTGACAGTCCCCAGCTCATCACAAATGGTACTGGCCCCTGACAAAGGTGCCTCACCCATCAGCAAGTGGCAGCAGAGGGCATGGCCAGGGACACCCGTAGCCCCAGTCCTCTTTGTGTTTTCTTTCCCCACCTTGAGAATTCACAGGCATCCTCTGAGGAAGAGCAGGACATGTGGAGACACTGGAAAAGTCTTCCAGAGTCTCCCACTGGAGGGCTGGAAGCAGTGCTCACCTATGGGTGAGGGCAAGACCCAGCCCAGTGTAGGCCTTTCCAAAAGCATGGAACACCAGGTGAAGCTCTCGTGGAATCCACGTGTTTCTGCCTCCAGTCTGGGCTCGTTTTACCATGGTGCCGGCACTGAGAAGCCCTTGCTGTCTGTGTTTTGGGGGCTGCAGGCAACTCAGCATCTTGAGTGTGCTTGGCCCCCCCTCCCAGGCAGGGGAGCCCCCAGAGTCGGGAGGCTGAGGGTCAGGAGGCTGAGGGTCAGGAGGCCTGAGGATCAGGAGGCCTGAGGGTCAGGAGGCCTGAGGGTCAGGAGGCTGAGGATCAGGAGGCTGAGGGTCAGGAGGCCTCAGGGTCAGGAGGCTGGGCGCCTGGTTCCAGGGCCAGGTAACCTGTTGCGGGCCCTGGACAGGCCATTCCACCCCTTGGACCTCAGTTGGGTTACTGGAAAAGTGAGAAAAAGAATTCATTCCTACTTCATGGGACCTTGGGATGAAAGGAGGAGGGGTGTGAAACCAGGCTCCAGATGCCCGGGAGAAGTCACCTGAGGCCTGGTGCAGGGGCTGGAGTTGGCCTCCTGGATGCCCACTTGGCTCCCTGCACTCACCAGGAGACAGGGAGCCATCCAGCACCATCCTCAGGAGCCCAGGGCATCCCCGCTGCTCTGGCCTGCTCTGGAGCCCGTTACCAGCCCTGTCCACTGCCTGCCCGGACACATGGTACACAGGGACATCCATGCCACACCTCCTGGGCACCCGCTCCAGACGCCACCTCCTGCCTCTGTCGGGCCCAGCCCTCAGGACACCCAGTGTTCCCACACAGACAAGGAGAGCTGGGCCAGGGAGGGCACCTCTCCCCGCGTGCTGGGCCTGGCTGTGCGGGAGGCAGTGAGCACTCGCCACGACTGCCACCTCCTTCACCACAGGCCTTTGGCACTGAGGGGCTCTCCAACTGCCAAGGCTTTAATGGCAACTGGCGCAGGCTCCCCGCCCCCAGGCCCATCTCCATGGCTCTCTGGATGGCTGACAGCTGTCGTGCACTGCGGTAGGCATATGCTCGCCCAGCCCCCCATCCCGCCAGCCAAGGCCCTAGGGAGCCCAGAACCAGCCCTGAGGCCCTGCCCATCCTGCCCATCTCGCCCCATCCCGGCCCATCCTGCCTCATCCTGCCCATCCTGACCATCCTGCCCATCCTGCCCATCCTGCCCATCCCGCCCCATCCTGCCCATCCCACCCCATCCGGCCCCATCCGGCCCCATCCTGCCCCATCCTGTCCATCCTGCCCCATCCCAGCCCATCCTGCCCCATCCCACCCCATCCCAGCCCATCCCACCCCATCCTGCCCCATCCTGCCCCATCCCACCCCATCCTGCCCATCCTGCCCCATCCTGCCCCTTCCCAGGCCACACATGGCCAGAGTCCAGTGTCCAGGCAGGCAGCTCCATCCTCCTCCAGGCCTCTCTGACCACGCCAGAGGAGGGAAGCCCAGGCCCTGGGGTTGACTCTGCCAACAGTTTGCCCTGTGATCATCAGACGCATTAGTCCCTGGGCCTCACTTCCTCGTCTTTTACAAAGTTGGGGCCGATGGCCCCACGGTCTTTCCCAGCTCTGACAGCCAAGCTTCCCTGCCCTAAAGCATCAGAGGCACAAGAGCCTACTCAAGGACCAAGGGGCACAGGCCAGGGCGGGGCTGCCTGCTAGCTCATGGTCTGCAAGTGTTGGAAATAGATGCTCGGTGCCGCGAAGAAAAATTGCCACTGAGACAAAGGATCTTTTAGCAACCCGATTTTTACTTCCTGGACTGCAGGAAGGGCACCCTCACTGGCCATCCTGCCACGAGAACAAATGAACAAAGGAAAACGCACAAATTTATTCCTTACGCATTTGGGGTCGTCCTTACTGCTGTGTCTGATCTCCATTTGCTGGAGCCAGACCTCACAATCTAAACTGAAACCTGATTGGCTAATAACTTAAAATTTTTCTAAACAAGTAAAAGCAATGGAGAGCAGGGACATGCCTGTGAGCACGTCCAGCATAGATATCTTGGTTAAAGTACAAGGACGTAGAATGTGCTACGTACCTGTAAACATGGCAGGTCTAACAGCTACATAGGATAGGGTTTCACAGAGACTTATTAGCACACTTACGATTTATTCTTTAACAAGAAAGGAAACTTAAAAAAGGACCTTTTTTACTTCCCACAGCAGGGACGAGGGGACGTTGGTGATGTTGGGAGACAGTGCTCCTGGGACCGCCACTCCCCTCCATTCTCTGATGCAGGAGCCACCTGGGGACCGTCTCCAGGTGCTTTTGCCCTTGGGGTTCAGACTCCCACGGAAGGGCGTGGGGCTCTTGGGCAAGGTGTGTAGGGCTCAAGGAGAGCACTGGCCGTGGGGACAGACGAAACTGGAATGACCTGAGAGGCCAAGAGCCAGAGTGGGGAACAAGGGCCCTCAGGGACAAGGGGCTGCCAGAGCAAGCTGCTGTGACCCAGGCGCCCACAGCCTGCAGGGCTTCCCTGGTGGCGCTGCTGCTCCCTGAAACCAGGGCAGCATCCTCACTCAGCACAGCTGGCCCTTGGGGCTGCCCAGGCCTGCCTGGGTCCTGTGTGGCAGGAAGGACTAAGAGCAGGCACATGGGTCAGGGGTGGGAGGGCATCAGGCCAGGTCAGCCAAGGGCAGGCAGGCAAAGGGCCACCATGGGGACACCAGTGGCAGCATGAGTGCTCCTGCAGAACCAGAGGAGGGGTTCTCTCCAGGGAAGGCTCTGCAGAGGTGACCCTGCCCGCCAGTGGCCCCACCTGTGCCCTGTGCCCACCAGATCCAGGACAGCAGGCACCCAAGAAGAAGCCACAAAGCCCTTACAGAATGCATGCTTGAGATTCTCCCCACCCCCGGGCCTAAGCTGAGGGGTCCCCGGTGGTTCTGTGGGAGTCCGGCTGCCCTCCCAGAAGCCAGGCTGCTCCTGAGCACAGCGAAGCCTCCATTGCAGTCTCCAGGCTGCACTGGGGGTGAATGGACTGGGGGTGGAGCACTAGGGGTCAGTCCCCTCCCCAGCTCCCATGACTTCCCCTGAAGGCCTCCCTGCCCAGGGGCCCCATGCTCAGAGGCCAGCAGTGACCTGGGGTGGATTCTGCACACACCTCTGCCCCCAGATGCCTTAGCAGCACTGAACCAGGATGTGAGAGGGTACCTCCTGGGGCCAGCACCGACCCTAACTGCCGGCAGCAGTTCCGCTAACATCTGTCCAGGTCATGGCACTGCCTCAGTCTGCCCTGGAGAATTGCTCCTCAGGCCGCTCCAAGGCAGGGTCCAGGTACTTCCTCCTACCGACCCCACACCTCCTGGCCACCACTCTTGGGGGACCTCAGGTGCCCACACTCCACTCAGATCTGGGGCGTCTTGTTTTGCCCCAGCGCCGGCCCTGTCCCCACCCCAGCCGCCCTCCATGGCTGTTGCTGTGCCAAGGATGTGCTGGGCCTCTGCCCCAGGTCCTGCCTGCCTCTCCCCGCCTTGGAAAGGGCTGTCAACCTCCTTCCTGCCACGGTCTCACAGGCCCGCCCACTGGCCCCAGGCATCAGGCATGGCCCATCCTTGTTCCCTGAGGGTCACGGTAACCACCAGAGCCCCGGTCACTTGTGCTCCTGGGGCTTGCTCTGACCCCATGTCCTCCACACTCTGGCCTGGTCTCCACTCCTGCTGCTGGTCCTCCGTGCCCTGCTGCTGACACTCACTCTCCATGTGGTGTAAATCTCCCTAGAGATTCTCACTGGGCTGGCCTCTGGGTCTCTCCCACCCTGCCTCATGTAGGAGCCCTACACTCAGGCCCTTGGGACAGTCCCTGGCTGCTCCCTGCCCACACAGGCACTCAAGTGGAAGAGCTCATGTGTCCCTTCCAATCCTGGCACTCAGTCACCTCGTCTGTTAACCTTCCTGGCTACAGCCAATGAAGCACAGTCCCTGGAGAGTTGTAGAATCAGTGGCTCAGAAACATACCATCCTCTCTGTAGTAGTCGGCGAGGGCTGCCACAGCAAAACGCCACAGATGCGGGGGGCGTCAATGGTAGACACTTAAGTCTCATAGCTCTGGGGAGTGTAAGCCTGAGGTCCGGGCACCCAATGATGTGTCTGGTGAGGGCTCTTTCCTTAGGCGATGGGCGGCTGCCTCCTGGCCGCAGCTCCATGTGGCCTTCCTCTGTGCATGCATGACGGGAGGAGAGAGGGCACCTCAGGCGTCTCTTTTTATAAGGTCAGCGTCCCACCCTTATGACCCCATTTAACCTGAATTGCTTCCTTAGAGGCCATCTCCAAATACAGCCACACCAGGGCTTAGGGTTTTAACACAAGCATTTTCAGGGGGATGCAAACCTTCATATCACCTATCCCCCCATTCAGGTGACAGTTCGGGAACTTTCAGCAGGAGAGCTGGAGCAATCTGCTGAATATGGCAGAGTGAGACTGGGTGCAGCCTGTGTCTCCACTCCCAGCCAAGCAGCTTCCCCACCCAGAGCTGCTCCAGCCAGCATTTCCAAAGCACTTATTACGCAAATCTGAGGGGCCAGTGCATCAATTACGCTCGCAGAGATCCTGAAGTGTGCACTTCCCACAGCCTCTTGCAGTGGCCACGTGCACTCAGAGACTCGGGGAGAAAGCACGTTTGGGGACGGGGTGCTCTGAGCACTGGCATCCAGCCCCAGTGGAAGGAAAACGTGGAGTAAGCAGCCTGGGCTAGTCGGCGTTTCCTCTGACTCAGGCACCTCCATGAGGCCTGAGGAGCAGGTGGGAACTCTGACCCACTGGACCGAGTGAGGGGCTCTGGTCTGAGGCTGGCTGGGTGGAGATGGGTCTGTGGTAGTCTAGGAAGCCCCTGCCTTGCTCCTGATCTTTCTGCTAGGCACCTCCAGGGTCACACACTGTTCCCCACTTCTCAACCACCCCCTTGCCCTTTGTGCCCCAGGGCCTGAGGTTGCAGGCCAGGATGCTTGAGGGTGCCTGCTCAGCACTTGGGCACATGGCAGCCTGGATGTGTGAGGGAGTGGGGCAGCCTTGGCCCATGAGGGTGGAACCTGATGAGTCTTCCATCTCTGGGTGGACGATTCTACAGCACATGCCATGTGGCTCCTAGGGCATTCATGGGCTCCAGCCCCAGGTGCCCACTGCAGTGGCCTGTTTGAGGCCACAGCCTTGTAGGACAAAGCGTTCTGTCTTGTTCTGCCTCAACCTGCCTGCACGCTACTTCCAGGGTGTTTGAAATTGCCTGCCGAAGCAAAGGGCTCCAGTAAAAACCCTTGCTCAAGCTGTGTGTTCGGGGGACAGCTGTGGCAGACAGACTTCAAAGATGACCCTAACTCATTCCGCTGCCTGGAGTCCTCAGGCTTATGTTCTGAGGGCCTGGTGCAGTGGCTGCCACACGGCGGTGCTGAGTGAGGGTTTCTAAATGAGCCTCACCATGGGACCGGGGCATGGCATTCAGTGCCTCCTGGAAGCTGCTGGCTACCATCTGAGCAGCCTGCTCACACATGGACTGTCACCCATAGAGGCACTAAGACCCTAGAAGCCAGAAGAGTGCAGCTCCAGTGAGCACCAACCTGCACCTGGGCACCAGGAGAGCCTTGGTGATCTAACAGGAGCAGGGACAGAGGCCGGAGGCCTGGAGGCCATGGAGGAAAGTGGTTCCAGTCAGCTGGCACCTACCATGGGCACAGCCCACCATTCCTCAGCTTCCTTAGCCACTGCTGGGTCGGGAAAACAGGGATGTCCAGGGAAGGCAGTCGCATAACCTCGGCTCACTGTAACCTCCGCCTCCTGGGTTCAAGAGACTCTCCTGCCTCAGCCTCCCGAGTAGCTGGGACTACAGGCACACGCTACCACGCCCAGCTAATTTTTGTATTTTTAGTAGAGATGGGTTCACCATGTTGGTCAGGATGGTCTCAATCTCTTGACCTCGTGATCTGCCCTCCTTGGCCTCCCAAAGTGCTGGGATTACAGGTGTGAGCCATCCCACTCGGCCTCTCAGCCTCTCTCTTAAAGCGCCACACTAGCCTGGCTTCAGCCACCTTCTCCATCTTGATGGCCCCCAAATGCTACATCCAACTGTCATTTCTCTTTGCGCATCAAATATGAATGCACACGTATAAACACACACACAGGACACACACCTATCCATATATTCATCTGCCCATGATTCTAACAGAGCCCCTTCCTCCTGCATCTGGCATCTCAGCCCGGGTGTCCGATGCTGAGATCCTCCTTCTTGACAGGCACCCGCCTCCCTCCTGGGTGATCCCTGTCCCTGAGCCCCCTGCGCCCTTTGCTGTGTCCTGATGCCTCCACCTGCAAGGCCAGCCCAGCCTGGGCTAGAAGCCCAGGGGGCTTAGGGACACAGGAGATGGCTCTGGCTTCACCTTACAGCTCTCATGAGCCCCTGTGACCTGCTGAGCCTCAGTCCCCTCTGTCTCACAAACTCAGTTCACACTTCACCTGGCCTCCAGACACCCCTGACCCCTCACCAGACCCACAGCACAAGTCCTGCATCCATCAGGGAGGCAGGACTAGGCGGGCCACCTGGGGCATGGGTGCTGCGCTGGGGCCTGGGAGAGCCTAGAAGAGAAAGTGTCCTCACTGTATGGACAAAAAAGGGGGGCTGGTACTGCTGTCTGGAGGGGCGGGGAGGGGCTGAGACATGGAGATGCAGAGCTCAGGTTAGGTGCAGAGCTCAGGCGCAGAACTGAAGTACAGAGATCAGGTGCAGTGCTCAGGTACAGTGCTCAGGTACAGAGATCAGGTGCAGTGCTCAGGTACAGTGCTCAGGTACAGAGCTCAGGTACAGTCCTCAGGTGCAGAGCTCAGGTACAGTGCTCAGGTACAGTGCTGAGGTATAGTGCTCAGGTGCAGAGCTCAGGTACAGTGCTCAGGTGCAGTGCTCAGGTACAGTGCTCAGGTACAGTGTTCAAGTACAGTGTTCAGGTACAGTGCTCAGGTACAGTGTTCAGGTACAGTGCTCAGGTGCGGAGCTCAGGTACAGTGCTCAGGCACAGTGCTCAGGTGCAGAGCTCAGGTAAAAGCTCAGGTAGGAGCTCAGATGCAGTGCTCAGGTGCTTAGCTCAGGTGTGGTGCTCAGGTAGAAGCTCAGTTGCAGTACTCAGTGCAGAGCTCAGATGCAGTGCTCATGTGCGGAGCTCAGGTAGGAGCTCAGGTACGAAGCTCAGGTGTGGAAGTCAGATGCAGTGCTCAGGTGCAGAGCTCAGGTGTGGAGCTCAGATGCAGAGCTCAGATGCAGTGCTCAGGTGCGGAGCTCAGGTGCGGAGCTCAGGTGCGGAGCTCAGGTAGGAGCTCAGGTGCAGAGCTCAGGTAGGAGCTCAGGTGCGCAGCTCAGGTAGGAGCTCAGTTGCAGTGCTCAGGTGCGGAGCTCAGATGAGGAGCTTATGCTGCAGGCAGGCCCCACAGTGGGGAAGCCAACAGGATGGAGCTGAGCCAGAGCTCGGAAGGAACCAGTGTCTGGGAGCACTGAGCAGATGGCGGGACAGCCACTGACCCAGGGTCACCCAGGTGCTGAGGTGCCAGACACAATCTGCATTCCTGGTGCTCTGACTCCAGAGGAAGGTTCAACAAGCTGGGGTCTCAGGGTTCCTCAGGAGTGCCTGTGCCCTGAAAACAGAGCAGCTGGTGGGAGGGGGACCGGAGTGGAAGGGAAGGTGTTTGAGAAGGGCAGAATCTGCCGTGGGGGTGGGGGTGGGCGTCAGCCTGTGTGGAGGTCTGTGTGGGTAGAAGAGCTTCCCAGCAAGGAAGACTGGCACGCAGGCCAGGATATGAGACAGCGCCCCTGTCCCCATCCTCCCCCACAGCTGACTGTCCCTCAGACACTGACCCAGGCCTCCATCAAGCCCAGATCTTCACCTAAACCCTGGACATACTTCAACTGACGCCCACAGGTCAGTCCTAAAGGTCCCCAGGCTCCCGCCCCACTGGCCTCAGCAGTCTCCTTCTTTGTCTGTCCCCCAGCCCTCAACCCCATGTGGGGGCTGGGGAGCCCCTGCATGTCTCTCTCTAGAGCCCAGCCTAACTGTGGCAAAGCTCATGCCCCAGCATCAGAAAGCTGGAATTCACGGTGCTCCACTCTCCACCTTGGCCCCACATGCAGGCTGGGGGCTTCCCCCAGGGACTCTGAAATGAGACTGCCTTAGGACCCCCATCCCTAGCTGGGGGCAGCAGGGTTTGCTGCCGGGAGGTAACTCCCCAAGAAGGCAAGACTATGACGGGATTGTCTCGGGAGGCAGCTCCATGTGGCCCACGGTCCGTGGTGGCCCGAGTGTGGCTCAGTGTCCCCATGCTCCATGCTGCCACACCAGCTCCCAGCAAGGCCCTCCGACTTGACAAGTCCCACAGGCCTGGGACTGGACATCACAATTATTCCCTCACCACCCCTGGAGAAGGCTCTGGTCACAGCCTGGCCCTGGGGGCAGAGCTGCCACTGACAAGAATGATGGGAGCTCAGACTGTGTGGCCACCGTGCTGCCACTCAGATGCCTCAAAGCCCACAGCCACGTGACAGGGGCAGGGAAGCTGGTGCCGGTCACGCCAGCTTGGCCGTCTGTCTCAGGCAGGCACCGTCTGCTCTGGCTGGTGGGTGGTGGGTCTAGGCCTGGCCTGCCCTAGATGACACCAAGGTGCGGGAGGTGTGACTGCCGGCTTCTGGGAGCTTGTCTGGGGTGCCCATGTGACACGGACCTGACCACGCAAGGCACTCGGACCCCCTTGGCCTCAGAGTTCTCATCTGAAAAATGGGGATAATAACCGTCTCCACGTTACAACAGGGAGGACTAATACAGGCTGTTCAATCAGCCGCTCGTTCAGAAAACACACCTGGGCCAAGCATCTGGTTATCAGCCCTGGTGACGGGATTTGCCACCGACCGAGGGACTGGATGATGAGTGTGTCTGGCTCAGGGCCAGAAGCTGAGTATGTCCTAAGCCCAGACAACAGCACACATGCAGGCACTAGCAGGGCTCCAGCGTGGCTCCTCATCAGCTAGGCCTCCGTCCTGATGTGGGATCTTCCAGCCAAGGCTGCACCTCTCCGGGCTGTGGCCAGCTCCTCACACGGAAGCCACCCTGTTTCTTTGCCTTCCAGCACTTATGGCTCCCTGGAATCACCTCTGTGTGTTGCCTGTCTGTTGCCGAGCCCCTCTGACATGCTGGGTGCCCGGGGCCGGCTTTCTGCCTGTGTTGATCGCTACCAAATCCTTAGAATAGTTGGTGCTCGGCCGGGCGCGGTGGCTCAAGACTGTAATCCCAGCACTTTGGGAGGCCAAGGCGGGTGGATCACGAGGTCAACAGATCGAGACCATCTTGGTCAACATGGTGAAACTCCGTCTCTACTAAAATTACAAAAAATTAGCTGGGCACGATGGTGCGTGCCTGTAATCCCAGCTGCTTGGGATGCTGAGGCAGGAGAATTGCCTGAACCCAGGAGGCAGAGATTGCGGTGAGCCGAGATTGCGCCATTGCACTCCAGCCTGGGTAACAAGAGCGAAACTCCGTCTCAAAAAAAAAAAAAAAAAAAGAATAGTTGGTGCTCAATTCATGTTGATTGAATGAATGGAAGTTGGCCGGGTGGGGACTCAGGGCACAGAGAGCAGGATAAAAGTCACACATGGGATCACAGTGGGCCCTCGCTGCTGACCCAAGGAAGGAGGGCCCCTCTTGCCCACAGGTGGGACAGGACTGAGTCCAGGGAACCTGAGGCTGCTGGAGGGGAGCAGGACCCAATCTGAGAAGGCCCAAGAACACACCTGCCCTATCCCACCCAGGCTGCCAGAGGACACTCCGTCATCTGCTTCCAAGGGCTCATCATCTCAATGGTGCACATACGGTCACACACACTCACATGCATGCTCACATGCACACACAGTCACACACACACTCACATGCATGCTCACACACAGGCACACAAAGTCACACACACATGCATGCTCACATGCACACAACAGTCACACACATGCATGCTCACACAGGCACACACACATGCTCACACACATGTACAACAGTCACACACATGCTCACACACAGGCACACACAGGCATGCTCACACACATGCACACACAGTCTCATACACATGCATGCTCACACACAGGCACACACAGGCACATGCATGCTCACACACATGCACACACATGCATGCTCACACACAGGCACACACAGTCACATGCATGCTCACACACATGCACACACATGTATGACAGTCACACACATGCTCACACACAGGTACACACACATGCTCACACATGCACACAGTCTCACACACATGCATGCTCACACACAGGCACACACAGTCACATGCATGCTCACATGCACACACAGTCACACACACACACACTCATGCAGTCATTCACCCTCATAAACTCACACACATCCACACACAGGTATGAGTCACACACATGAGAAATGGGCTGCTCAGAGCCAAGGGTCTACTTTGTCAGACAATGAAGTCCAGGTTCCCAGAGTCCTTCAGGGGAAGATTTGGGCTGAGTCATAAGGAAACAGTCTGCTAATACACCCTCTCTTAATCACAGTCTGATCCTCCTCTTCCTGTCTCTTCTCCCTTCAATGTCTGCTGAGCAGGACTACAGACTTGGTTCTGTTCAAGTGAGAACAGGAAGAAATGCAGAGCTATTGGGTACCAGGACAGATGATTCAGGGAGTGGGCAGTGGATGTTCTGTGGAGAAGGATAGGTGAGTTGGTCCAAGAACGTGGAAAAACGGACCGGGCTGGTACAAAGCCATCTGTGCACTCAAGGATCGGCTCGGATACTGTGAGGAGGCTCTTGCTCTTGAAAAGATGGAACAAAAGGTACAGGATTTGCTCTTTCACTTGGAATCATGAACAAATAAAATTTATAAAACAATGATTTTCAAGACATTGGACATTAGGCAGTAAAGGAGAGTGCTCTCAGAGAGATGGTGAACAAGCAAGCTGAGCCCCTGAGCTGTGATGGTTCTGCCTTGGCAGAGTTTCCAGGTCCTGATGGGGGAGGGGAAACCAAGGCAGAGTCCTGTGGACTCCCTGAATTGAAGAGATGGATCTGAAAGTCTGGGAGATCAAGAGGGTTAGAGTTTGCAGGACAGAGTCCTGGACAGGGGCAGCTGCACAGAAAGGGAGCTCTGGGATCTGCAGGGGTTCTCTTGAGTATTTACCATAGCACAGATCTATGCAGGCATGTGGGAGTGACTCAAGATCAAGGCAAAACCCCACCTGTGCAGATTAGAAGGAACACCAACTGGAGCTCACACGGGGCCAGGGATAGAGCCAGCTCCATCAGCCTGACTAGAAAACCTTTTCCCCCACAGAGTATCATCCGCAGTTGGTCTTGCTGAGGTTGTGGGGAATAATTCACCCTAAGAAGTGGGGAATAAAACACCAGTCTGGTTCCATCTAGCAAATGTTAACAGCAAGACCCAAAATAACAAAAACTATCCAATACCGACAAGATAAAGATTCACAATGTCCAGCATCCAATGCAGAATCATGAGACAAGGAAAGAAGCAGGAAAACACAGTTTATAACGAGGATCAAAGCATCAAGGCAGACTCAGAACTGCACGGATGTTAGAATTAGTAGACGGGAACCTGTAATTACAGCTGTATTTTATCTGCAATGTCCAAAACATTACAGGAATGACCGTGCATGCTGAACAGAGACATGGGAAGTAAAAAGAAGACCCAAATCAAACTTCCAGAGCAAAACACTGCAAAGTCTGGGAAGGAAAACTCACTGCATGTGGTTAGTGATAGATTAGAGGTCACAGATAAAGGGTTAGTGAGCATGATGATCTGGCTATAGAAACTACTCCAAATGAAATACACAAAAATAATCTTAAAAGCCAGCAGAGTGTGAGTGATCTGCTTAGTTGACACTGACACAGAGCCTGGCACATGCATCCAAAGTACCTAAAGGTGGGGGCAGGGGGAAGAGAGAGAGAGGATTGAAGAAATAACAGCTGAAATTTTTCCAAATTTGATGGAAACTATAAGCTCACAGATGCAAAAAGTTCAGAAAACAAACAAACGAGCAAAAAAGCCCAAGTGAAAGAAACACCGAGAAAACTACACCGAGCCACAGCATAACCAAAATTCTCAAATCCAGTGATGAAGAGAAAACCTTTTAAAAAAGACGTGTTTCACAGAGAGGAAGATAGTAAGGATGGCAGCAGATTTCTTGCTGGAAACAATGTATCCCAAGAAGATTGTGGAGCTACATCTTCTTTAAAGGAATGAAGGCGGGGAAATCCCTGACAACCTCAAATTCTATACCCAGAAAAAATACCTTTCAAAAACCACAGGCAAAACAAGGACGTTCTGGCCATGCAAAGCTGAAAAGGCTACCAACTGCTGAGTCATGCTGCAAGAAATACAACAGGAAGTCTTGCAGTCAGAAGGAAAATGATGACAGAGCAGTATGAATCCACACAGAGGAATAAAGAGCGCTGGAAGCACTGCCTACGTGTGTAACATACAGGGTTTCTTTCTTAGAATTTAAACCTCCTTAAACAGCCCCTTGACGTCCCCCAGCCTGTGGATGTTCTGTCATGGCAGCCGATGGCAGCAAGAAGGCACAGCCCAGGGCCAGCATTCCATGGTAAGTGCAGGTTGGGTTAGGGGCTGATCGTTGATATCATAGAGGATTGTTTGGTGTGTCAGTCAGCCCAGGCTGCCATGACAGAACACCCACAGGCTGGGGGATGTCAACAGCAAGGATGTTTTTCTTACAGCTCCAGAAAGCTGGAAGTCTGAGATGGAGATGTTAGCTTCTTCCGAGGCCTCGCCGCTTGGCCTATGGACGGCCGCCTTCTCCGTGTCCTCACATGGTCCTCCCTCTGTGTGTGTCTGTCTCCTAATCTCTCCTCTGAGGACACCAGGCATATGGGATAAGGGCCCACCCTAAGGACCTCATTTTGACTTAATCACCGCTTGGAAGGATCTATCACCAAATACAGTCACATTCTGAGGCACGGGGGAGGGGGTCAGGCTTCAGCAAGCAAATGTCAGAGAGGACACATCTTAGCCCATAACAGCTGGTGATCAGGACCCAAGGCAGGCTCATGAGAATGCAGGACGACCTGAGGTTTGGGAGGCCACAGGAGGGGAACACTCCCCATCCACCCATGGAAGGCACCATGGCTCTGGGCTGGCTGTGCGGACGACAGTGACTGCCTGTGTCCAGGTGGGCTCCGGGGGCTTCCACTGGCTCTGGGGAAGGCGGTCGAGTTGCCCTGGTACCTTGGCCCAGCATCCCAGGAACTGGGAGCCCCATCTGTTCAGGTAAATGAGTCCACAGATGGGGCCAAGCACCCCCGTGGCTGCCCGAGAGAGTCCTGTTCATCTGCAGCCCTCACTACAGCCGCCCAGCTGAGGAAGGCTGCGAACCTTTACTGACCTCTGCTTGCCGCAGTTTCTGGCCCTTTGTGGGAAGTCTCAGGATTAAACGCCACTTGGGGTTTATTTACTCAGCTCTGACAACCACAGAAATCGATGCTGCTGCTGAACTTCTGGCCGCGTCTTTTATGACCGCTTTTAATGTCTGACTTCCAACCACTGGGACTTCCTCTGGAGGGCCTGCTTCTGTCTGCAGGTGTGAGTGCCAGCGTACGCATGCACAGGCCAGACGCACTCCTTTTTAGAAGCGTACACGGCCTGAATGCCTGGGTGAGCTTGGGTCTGTTCACATGTCTGCATGTGTGTTTATCATGTGCTGGTATGTATGCCTGCACAAATGCATCAGTACTGTGTGTGCTCACAGGCCCTGACCACGTATGCACCTGCCCGTGTGTATGTGGATGGAGGCTGCCCAGCTGTGGACGCGTGTGCATGTGCGTGCACGTGTGTGTGTGTCCTTGCTTATATGCACACGCATGTGTGTGCTCTAGGGAGCAGGTGCACAGCCTGCATTTTGCATTTGGACTCATCAATGTGAAAACAGACCCACAGCTATAAACTCTTTGCTTAATCTGAAGAAAAAGAGAGAGAGAGTAAGAATGAGAGCCTGAGAGTGCTATTTGCATCACTTAGCCCTGAATGTGAACCTCATTTTGGTGGCAAATGAACACAGCAGGAGTCCTTAAAAATCCATCAGACCCATTCCCATGCCTGTAGATTTGAAATAAGCCCATGAAAGACCTACGAGCAAGTGACATTTCTTATCCTGGCTTCCCTGCCTGGACTTTATCCAGAGCGATGTTTACCAGCAGGGCCTGGAAGAATGAAAAACAGGCCCAAGGCAGCCTTGGCCTCAGCATCTACCTGTTGAACTACCCGAGACAAGCCCACGGCTGGGCCAGCCTGAAGATTTCACCTTCTGAGGCAGGCCTGTTCAGCTCCCTCCTCCCAGTGCCAGTCAGTGGACATTGATCCCTCCGTCTGAACCCCCAGAGGACTGCCCAGGATCACACAACAGAGTCCAGTGGTGCCTTCTCGCTCTCCCTGCCAGACTCTTGGGTTGAGGTTTAGATTACATGCATCTCCTCAACTTGTTCCCTGGAAGAACAGAGTGCAATCAGTGCCATCTGACAGGCCCCAGAATCTAAGCTCAGTCGTGCAGGTCACACACTGCTCAATTCCAGTCACACAATATTCTATGTGCTCAAGAACAGTGCATCTTGAGTTGAGCAGTGTACAACCTGTGCACCAGTCCATGGCAGACCTGGTTGGACCCACACTGCCCTGCCTGACTCCTGGCAGGGAATCGAACCTTGGCCTCCCCACATTCCTGGGGCATGAGCCACAGCGGGAAGCATTAGCTGTTTCCTTGAGGTCGTGTTATTTTCCTGATAATAAATATTCTTTGTGGTTTCCAGGAATAAGTCTAGGTCAGGTCCATCCAGCCCCCTGGGAAAACCACTCGCCTTCCCTGCACCTCAGACCCTGGAGGTTATGGAGGTGCTTGGTTAGTGGGGAGGGCTGTTGATACTACGAGTCATAGTGTAATAATTTAAAATGCAACAATCCTAAGAAGTTTCCCATAATTTGATCATGGTGTAGCCCTGATCAGAGTCGTTTTTACATGAGTTTCCCTACCCTGAGAAGCACAGTATTGAACCTGTAGGAAACATGAAATAAATTCTGGTTGCCACCATTAGAGAGGACTGGACTGGAATGAACTTGCTGGCTGGCAAGTTGGTAACCTGGGAATGCAAAATACCGCAGACCTGGGGCTTCAACAGACACTTGCTTCTCTCGGATCCAGAGGCTGGGTCCACAATCAGCATGAGGGCCGGCTCTGGTGCGGTGAGGGCCAGCTCCAGTGTAGTGAGGGCCGGCTCCTGTGTGGTGTGGTGAGGGCCGGCTCCTGTGTGGTGCGGTGAGGGCCCCGGCGTGGTGAGGCCGGCAGCTTGGTGTCGGTGCCTTCTCACTGGGTACACATGGGGAGCGGGGAGTGGGGGTCTCTCTCTCTTCCTCATCTCTTAAGGCCACAGTCTACTGCATCAGGGCCCCACTCACCCTTAAGACTTCATTTCACCTTCCTTAGACCCTAAAGACCCAATCTTCAAATACAGTCTCACTGGGCGTGATGTTACAGAATCCAGCAGGGGCCCGCTCGCCCCGCATGGTAACGGGGCCCACATGGAGGTTCGAGTGGGAGAGCAGGGCCCCGGCAGCACACGCTTCTGTCTTGACCCCCGGATGGCTGGCTGCTCGAGGTTTCTAAAGGCAGGGGCACGTTTCAGGAAAGCAGAAGTTGAGACAAAATTAGAAATCTACACTTGGAGGTTACTCATTGGGTCTGGCCTCAAAGGGTGGGGTGTCCCGAAGTGCAGGGCTTACAGGTCCCAGGTGGATTCAAAGATGTTCTGATTTGCAATTGGTGAAGGAAGAGAAGCTTTGGTTAAAACTTTGGGCTCAGAAGAAAAGCATATGAGCTCTGCCTCCTGGGTGCGACTCCCTCCAGGCTCCAAGTGACAAATAAATTTGGAATCAATTCGGAAGAAAGAACGACTGGCAGAGTTCAGGGCTCAGCTCCCCGGAAACTGAGGCCCGTGTGCCCTCAGGCCAGATCCTGGCTTCTGCAAAACAACTCCAGGTTGTGCATGCCTGTAATTCCAGCACTTTTGGAGTCTGAGGCCGGTGGATCACCTGAGGTCCAGAGTTCGAGACCAGCCTGGCCAACATGGTGAAACTCTTTCTCTACTAAAAATATAAAACTCAGCCGGGCATGGTGGCAGGTGCCTGTAATCCCAGCTGCGTGGGAGTCTGAGGCAGGAAAATCACTTGAATCCAGGAGGCAGAGGTTGCGATGAGCTGAGATCGTGCCACTGCACTCCAACCTGGGTGACAGAGCAAGACTCCCTCTCAGAAAAAAAAATGTTACCTTTAGTTTCTATGGGGGACCCAGGCATCCTGTGGTCCCAGCTCCCTCGGCTGCTGTTTCATGATCCCATTAATTCTAATTTCTTGCCTACCAAGGTGTTGGGTCCCAGCTGCAGGGTCAACATCACAAAGGTTATGGGTGATCAGTGCAGGCTGAAGAACTCATCACTTCTCTGGGCCAGCTGGGAGCCTGGAATTCCCTTGAAGAAAGTCAGGATTTTTCTTTATTTCCATGTTTGGGGTGAGGGGGCAGCCCGCAGTCCCTAAGAGGGGCCCCTGCTCCATCTCACTTAGGGCTTCAATCTGTGAGTTTGAAGGGAACTAACGCCATCCATGGCACCTTCCAATCACAACATGGACACCCGCGGCAGGTTCACCAGGCAGCCCTGTGGGCAGGAACTCGGGCAGCAAGGTCGGCAGGCAGGTGCCTCCGCTGCGCCCCAGGAGCAGAACTTACTCGGCCCGATGTTTTCAAAACCTCATCATGGCTTCCGTGGAGGTTGCCACCACCCAGCTCCGTTTCTCCCGTCTCTCCCATCTCTTCCTTACCCTGAAATCCCTGTGCTCCTTCCGGTGGAGCGGGGTGGGTTCCCTGGCAGCCACACTAATCACAGCTTAGTCCACATTCCTTGCTCTGCAGATGTCTGTTTCTATCTCTGGACAAGTGTCTCAAGAGCGAAAGCCGCCTCTTGCATTTTTCAGTTTCTGAAAGGCGTTCGGGGCTTACCCAGCATGGACTCCCCTCTGCCATCCCTGGGTACATGGGGGAGGAAATGCACCCAGGAAGCAACACCCTCTTTTCCGCTCAAGGCCAGCTCTGTTCTTGGGAGCATTTATCAAGAACGTACAAATTGAGACTCATTTCTAGAACCGGCTGGGTTGATGCCTGTCCAAATTATACAGTGTCAAAGCCTTGCGATTCTGTGAAAACATGAGTCACGTGACCCAGGTGAAGGAACTCACTAGGTGAGGTCCTGTGGAAACTGCCTCAACAGATGGATGAGAGTTGCTTGGAATTAGCACATCAGTTGCATGGGGAGGCGTCCCCAGAGCACTACAAACTCCTGTTTTCCCAGGTGGGTGGAAAGCCTGTCCTCCAGCCAGGCCCAGGCTCCAAGGCTGCTTCATGATGCCTTGGCCCAGAGCAGGCTAGAGGGCGCTGTCAGGGTATCCTCTGCAGGGTGGTCAGCAGGTGGGGCACTCCCAACTAAGAGACAGATTTGGTCCTCGCGGTCAAGACTCTGGTCCACTCAGCAGATCCACTCGGAGCCCCACTGCTCATCAGACCCCCTTCAGGATGAGGGAACCGGCAGCTGTGGTGGACAGCACCCCAAGGTCCACCTGCAGAGACGTCTCTTGCAGAGAGAGACAGGCCGTCAGCATGGACCCCACAGCCAGGAGGAAAGCAAAGCTTCTACCTCGAAGGGGCCCAGCATGGCTGCTGAAAACCAGCTCCAGAGTCGCCTGGGCGTTGCAAGGGGAAGCCGCATTCAGCTGTGCATCAGCACAGTGGTCTGGAGGGACTGGGAACCTTCCTCCCTCCAAGTTTCTCCAGCTGTCTCTGGCCCCTCAGACAAGCCTTGTCAACGTCTCTGCACCGAATAAGTGAAATTGGCCTCAAGGTGCAGATGCTGGCCGGACACTCCTGGCTTCCCCTCCTGGTGACACCTTCAAACCCTGAGGGGATATGAAGGGTCAGTAGGACACCTGGACTAAAGGAGCTGCGGGCAGGCAGCAGAACCCACTCCTGCGATGTCTCCTCTGATCCTCCCCAGCAGCAGACATGGGCCTGGCCCTTCCCAGCTTGTCACCTGTGCGGAAACCCAGAGCCTGGCAGAAGTTAGGGGTGATAGAGCAGCTCTCACTCAGGACGACTTGTGGGGTAGATGCCTTAGCAGGGTGGGGCCCCCTCCCCAGCACAGCGCAGGCTGGTGGGTATCATGGCTGGCAGCAGGGTGGGGTCAGGGGATGGAAAATGACCAGGAGGAAGCAGCCTGGGTGAGGGGATTCTGGCAGAACCCCTAAAAGGATGCCTGCTGAAGGCAGGCCAGGGGACCAGGCCTCTCCTGGAGGGTGGGAAATAGGGAACCTGGTTAGATGTGAAGGGAGAGTGGAAGGCTTCTCTCTAAAATGACTTTCTATTTACCCGAAAGTCCCGTATCAGGCTGGCCCCCTTTCCGCCTCCCCTCTCTTCCTGAGACATGGGGGCCCATCTGCTCCTCTGCAGCCTCGATGCTGCCTTCCCCCAACCCCAGCCATCGGGGACTCTGGCTTCTCTAATGGCCCCTTCTCACTCCCAAGGCCAGGATGGTCAGCTCCTGGCCTTCGGGACACGTTGCTGGGCTCTGTCACGATGTCACATGCTGGTTCCTCTGGAATTGCACAAAGTTCCCACAGTCTCTGGGTCCAGCTGTGTTCCTACCTCCATCCCCGACGCTGGGGCTTCTGCTTTCTGCTTTTTTCCCAGGGGATCTCTAATGCCAGAGTGACATCACCTGTGTCACCCCCTCCTGACTACAGTCACCCTTTCCCGAGCTCTAGGCTTCTCATGGCCTTCTCCCCTCGTACAGATGGCTCCCCCAGCTTACCAATTCTCAACTTCACTATGGTGTGAAACGGTGCAAGTGTGATGTAATGTACAGTATTCAGTAAATGACATGAGATAAGAGTACTTTCTGATGAAATGGGCTTTGTGTACGATAACTCTGCTGGACTGGAGGCTAACGTGTGTGCTCTGAGCATATTTAAGGCAGGCCAGGGTAGCTATGACGTTCGGCAGGTGAAGTGCATTAAATGTGTTTTTGTCTCATGATATTTTCAGTGTATAGGGGGCTTTATCAGGACACAGCCCCATGGTAAGTTGGGGGGTGTCTGTGCCTGACCTGTGGCACTGCTCTTGTTCACCGACCTGCCCCTTCCCGGGGTTCCCCAGCACTCCCCGGGGCAGGAGCCTCGTGCCCATCCTCGTGCTATGTAGCTAGTAGGTGCTCTGAAGTCACTGCAGTTGAACAAATGCCTAGCGAGGTTCTCGGAGCTCTCTGCACTGCCCCACATTACTGGGTTACAATGCGACAGAGAAGCCAGGCTCCAACGGGGGCAGAAACAGAGCCTCATGCCTCAAGTTGCAACTAACAGTCCACCAGGCTCTGCTGAGCTGAGCAAGGAGATTTGTTGTTCCATCCCTGAAAGTTCGTCCACAGAGCCACTCCAGGAGTTGTTGATTCAGGGGTTCAGAAGTGTCACCACCAGGGCGCCAGGATTCCTCCCTCATCATCAGCTCTGTCCACTCACGTTGGCTCCACCCGAGGGCCTCTTCCATCCTGCAGAAGGCACCTCCTGGAGGCACCTGAGTTCACCCCCGAAGATTAGTCATGGACCGGAGCCCTTCCTTTCACCTTGGTGGCTGGGCAGCACTGGTCCTTGCCCACCCTGGGTTGAGCCGGAGCTCCCAGCTGTCCCTGGGTCAGGCGGAGGGTGAACTTGCCTTGACGGCATGAGGCCATGGGTCACGTGGGTGGGGTGTCTGAGAGGCACACACAGGATAAGATTAGAATTGCTTGGTTTAACTGGGGAGGTGGTTTTGGTGAGCAGATGAGGGACAGGCAGGCAGTGACCACTGGAGGTGTCCTCACCACCCTCCCAGCTCTGCAGACTCTGCCTTCCCCTAGAGCAGCTGTCCCCAACCTTTTTGGCACTGGGGACCAGTTTCACAGAAGGCAATTTTTCCATGGAGCAAGGGGGTGGAGGCAGTGATGGTTTGGGACGACTCCAGCGCGTGACATTAGCTGTGCGCTTTGTTTCTATTCTAATTACATTGTAGTATCTTATGAAATATTGTACAGCTCACCATCATGTAGAGTCATTGGGAGCCCTGAACTTGTTTTCCTGCCACCAGACAGTCCCATCCGGGGGTGATGGGAGATGGTGACACATCGTCAGGTATTAGATTCTCCTAAGGAGTGTGCAACCTAGATCCTCACATGCACAGTTCACTATAAGGGTCGGGCTCCCATGAGAATCAGAGGCCACTGCTGGTCTGACAGGGCAGAGCTCAGGCGGAAATGGGAGCCCTGGGGAGCAACTGTAAAACAGACAAAGCTCTGCTCGCCTGCCTGCTGCTACTCACTCCCTGCTGTGCAGCCTGGTTTCTACCGGGCTGGGTGCCCTTGCCCTAGAGCACAGCCTGCATTCCTCGGCTCCCACAGTGCAGGTGCTGCTCCAGAGCAGGACAGAAGCGCTCACTGTTCCTCTCCAAGAAACGGCTTTGGTGGTCACTTGCACCTGGCACAAACCCCCATCTGCCGGGGAGTGGGAGGGAGGAAGAGGATTATTTTCCTAGAAGGCCAACTTCTTCAACATGTTGCATGAAACCCCTGCGTGGGAGGTCATCTCTGCTTCTCACACATATTTGAGTGTCTGTTGCTTTTATCTCAGAAAAGTTGGGACCTCAGGAGTGCTCAGAGACAATGACCGATTCGCTGACCATCCATCAATCAACATCCTTGCTGTGGCCACGGGGTGGGCAGGGTCCTCAGGTGGTGAGAGCACTGGAGACCACAAGTGCAGGTCACTCTGTACCTGTTCATATTTGTCCATCTGGCTCTGTCCTGAGCACAGTGAGACAGGGACAAGGAACCAGGCAGCCCAGGAGCTGCGGCCCAGCAGAGGATGGGCCCCAGCCCCCAACACTCTCGGACAGGTTCTCTGGACCACATTCACACATCCAGTGCTCTGGGAATTGCTGGAACATGATGTACAGTATCCAGGCCCGGCCACAGATGGCTCAAGTGGGACCCTGTGTCCATCCTCCTGGCTGCTGGTCTTGGGTAAGCTGCTCAACTTCTGTCTCTGAATCCCTTGAAGGGGGAGGAGTGGCCCCGACTTGAAGGGACTGATGAGGAGCAGGAAGCACGGCGGTGGTGACGAGGCCCGGTGGAGGCGCTGCTATCCATGGTGCTGAGCTGAAAGATGGTCACTGTTGACCAGTGCCAGGCCCCGGCACAGGAGCACACCTTCTGGAAGGTGAGGACAAACCACAGCACAGCATGCCCAGAGAAAAGGGGTGCGGGAGAAGCAGGCAGCCGCAGATTACGGGTGCTTCTTGGAGAGGGGCACCAAGATGTCCTGAAGAGCCGTGATGGAGACTGTCCTGGGGAGGAGTGGGTGGGAGCAGCCAGAAGGCCTCCTCTGCTCCCTTGCCTGGACCTGTTCCAAGGGGAGCCCAAGAGGTACCATGCTGGACCCGGGAAGAGGGCTCCACTCAGCTGAGCAGATGCTGAGCCCCTCAGGAGGACATGGCTTGGTGTGTGTGCTGTGGGTCGAGGTTGGATTTTGAACCATTGTCAGTCAGCAACCCTGGAAGGCAGGGTGGGACTGGTAGCAGCCAATGTGAGATGGGGCAGGCCAGAACACTTAGGGTTCCATCCTGCAGAATAACAGCCTGGAGCCCTCCCTGCAGGCTGGAGGTGGGCAGTGGGTGCCGATTAGATGGAGGACAACTCCCCTGTTCCCCAGGAGCTGGACACAGAGGGAGGGGCAGGGCCCAGGAGGAGCATAGGGCACTGGGAAAGGAAGTGTCCCCTCCTCCATCCCCTGGCCCCAGAGAGAAGCAGGTGCCTGATGGGTCTCCAGCATCACTTCATGTGTGCCTGGCAGGGACTCTTGACCCGTGATCCCAGGACAATGCTAAATAACACTTCCTTTCCAAGCTGGCCTCGTTGGGCAGTGAGGAGAGCTTCCATCCCTGTGATGCACGTGTTGAACCTTGGTTGCTTATGGGCACCCGCCCTGCGCTATGCCCCAGAATGGGCTGCGGGAAGGGGCAGGGAGATTAGTAGGAGGCGGTACTGCAAGTCAAGCATGGGACCAGAGGCCATGGCAAGCCCAGAGCTGACCCATGAGAAGGGTGCTGCTTGGAATAGGAGGGCAGGAACTGGGAGGGGACCGGGAAGGTTGGGGCCGTGTCACTGAGCTGCAGGTGACCAGCCCTGGAATGTCACAGGAAGGAGCCCGGGCCCAGCCCCAGGAGCAGGGACTTTAGGCTGAGGCGCTGACTCCAAAACTGGGCTTACCTTTGAACCTTTGAGAATTCTCTTGAAATAACCAGAAGGAAACAGGTGGAGGTTGGTCTGTCCCCTGAGAGGACAAGGACTTCCTGCTCATCAAAGACACAAACACAAAGCACACATCTGATAACCCGAAATTACAGTTCTGTATGTCAGAGCGGCACAGCCGAAATCACAAGGCAAAGGAAAGGCAGGAAATGTGTGTAGCAATTACAATAACACTAACTTTTTATATAAGCAGCTCAAATTGATAAGAAAAATCGTAAGCCACATGCTGAAAACTGAGCAAAATATATGAAAAGACACTCCACAAAACAGGAATCACGAATGCCAAACAAACACGCGGAGATAAATCATTTACCTTCCCAAGCAGGAAAGGAAATTAAAACTGCAGCAGCAGGGAGATACCCTCCTGCCCATCCGGCACGCTTGGATCAGGGCGGGGCTCAGCGCAGCCCCCGAGAAGATCTCACACACACAGCGTCTGTGCCAGAAGGGCTGGCCCCGCACCTCCCTCCAAGGCTCCGTGGAAGGAAACGCTCTCGAATGCAAACAAAGTTTTTGAGCAAACATGTTCATGGAGTGACTTCCGACAGCCAGGGTGCAGAAGTGACTTGGCCCCCACCAGAGGTGCCCTGGAGAAGCGGGCATGGCCTGACCCCTGCCAACTCTGCCCAGAGTCAAAGGTCATTCAGGGCGAGCCCACTGGGGTGGGAGGCAAAATTGGGTGGCTGTCTGCAAAGCCATGTTCACAGCTGCACCACCGACAGAGCCAAGAGCCAGAGGTAGTCCTGCCTCCCTCCAGACCAGCCCAAGCCTCCCCTGCGCTGGGGCCTCCCAGAAGCCCCAGCCTAGGGAACCTCCACTCCCTCTCCCAAAAATTGCTGTGATGCAGAATGTAATCTCTGCCATCCTACATAGCAAAAAGGAGGAGGACCTGGGGGGCAGGACCTGAAGGGTTCCAGGCTCAGCGTCACCCCTGCCAGCAGTAAGGCCCTGAATCTCAGATCCCCTGTCTATACAATGGACACTCTGCAAGCAAAGGACAAAGCCAGAATCCAGGCCCAGGCAGAGTCCTGGCATGTAGGGCATGGTCCTTGAGGGTGGTCCTCGCCCTCCCCCTCTCCTGTAGTGCCTTCACTCCCATGGCCGTGATGCTTGCACACACTGGGGGTCACCCAGAGAGGGACTCTTCTTTTGCTGTGGTCACCGTGTGAGTCTGTGGTCACTGTGTGAGTCTGTGGTCACCATGCGGTGCTGTAGTCACCGTGCAGTGCTGTGGTCACTGTGAGAGTCTGTGGTCACCGTGTGAGTCTGTGGTCACCATGTGAGTCTGTGGTTACTGTGCGAGTCTGTGGTCACTGTGTGGTCACCGTGTGAGTCTGTGATCACCGTGCAGTGCTGTGGTCACTGTGTGAGTCTGTGGTCACCGTGTGGTCCTGTGGGCACCGTGTGAGTCTGTGGTCACCATGCGATGCTGTGGGCACCGTGTGACTCTGTGGTCACCGTGTGGTCCTGTGGGCACCGTGTGGTGCTGTGGTCACCATGTGAGTCTGTGGTCACCGTGCAGTGCTGTGGTCACCATGTGGTCCTGTGGTCACCGTGTGAGTCTGTGGTCACTGTGCAGTGCTGTGGTCACCGTGCGAGTCTGTGGTCACCGTGTGAGTCTGTGGTCACCATGTGAGTCTGTGGTCACTGTGCGAGTCTGTGGTCACTGTGTGGTCACCGTGTGAGTCTGTGATCACCGTGCGGTGCTGTGGTCACCGTGTGAGTCTGTGGGCACCGTGTGAGTCTGTGGTCACTGTGTGAGTCTGTGGTCACCGTGCGTGCTGTGGTCACCGTGTGAGTCTGTGGTCGCCGTGCATGCTGTGGTCACCGTGCGAGTCTGTGGTTACCGTGTGAGTCTGTGGTCACCGTGCGTGCTGTGGTCACCGTGCGAGTCTGTGGTCACCGTGTGAGTCTGTGGTCGCCGGGTGATGCCAGCACTGATCCTGCAGCCTGCTATGAGATGGGCACTGTTCTTATTCTCCTTTTCTACCTGGGGAAACTGAGGCCCAGAGAAGTAAAGTGTAGTGCCCTCATTCTCACAGAAAGTGAGGAGTTAGAATAGCACCTGGCCCACCAGTCCTTATCTTGGTCTCATCACTCCCTCCTGGGCTGGCTGGAGGGACCTCCACAGGGACCCTCCTCAGCAGGAGCAGGAGGGGCCTCAGCACCTGCGCGTGCACGCCGGCCCTGTGCCTTCGCTTCCCCTTCCCTGTCCCTGGCTTTGCTTGTGGAGTGGCCTCACCCTCTGCTCAGGTCCTTTCTACCAGCAGGAAGCAAGGCAGCCCTGGCCACTCTGAGCCCGTGGTGTCCCTGGGGTCCCACTGTGGCCTGGAAAAGTCCAGGCCATGGCATGTACCCACCCTTCAGGAGAGAAGCATGAGGCTGGTAAGCAGCAGAAGGCAGGTGAGAAAGCCGCTGGGCAGAGCCCAGGGCACTGCACCCACAGCCCAAAGGCCAGAGGGGAACGCACGGGGCAGAGGGAGGCATGGAGCGGCAGGATGGCCAGGCTGGAGGCAGGCACGCCTGTGGGCTTGATGGGGCTGGAGGAACTGCAGCTTCAGCACCAACAGACTTGACTAAGGATGGCCCAGACATGTTTGGAGGGGCGCCAGCTCACATAGCCCATCTACAGGACAGGCAGGCCTGGGCGCACTCCTTCACTGGAAGCTCAGGAAGCTGAAAGCTGGCCCTCCAATTAACAGCTACCGCTCAGGCCGTGCCTGCTCCAGTCCCCGGAAAGATCCCTCCTGGGCACTAATTGCTGGGACCTGAAGTATCTGAACACTGCACTTGAGGCGCAAGGGCCCTGCATGGACATGAAATTGCCTGCAGGCCAGAGGTCAGCTTGACAAACGGTGGCATGTGCTTTGTCTCAGCAAGGCAGCAAGGTGGGGTCTGTGGGGAGGGTGGGAGAGGGGAGCGCGTGCAATGGTGAGGAGCATTGCGGGAAGAGTGGCCGCCCCACGCGGAGGCAGCAATCTCAGCTAATTCCTCCTCTGAGGCACAGCCTGTCAACAGGTCTCTAGCCATTTGCCAAACATATGAAATGTCTCCTCTTGTCCTGGAAAATGAGACTTTCCCTTCCCGAATCCGGCCATGCCGGCTTGGAGCCAAGATGTTTCTCTTAACCCCACACGTGGCATCCAGTCTTGGGGTCCACAGAGCAATGCACACAGCACCTCAAACACACTCACAGCTGTGCATGGACGGTCACCCTGGGATGGGCGCTCACCGCCGGGCGTGGACACTCACCCTGGGACGGGCGCTCACTGCCTGGCCTGGACACTCACCCTGGGACGGGCGCTCACCGCCTGGCCTGGACACTCACCGCCGGGCGTGGACACTCACCCTGGGATGGGCGCTCACCCCCGGGCGTGGACACTCACCCTGGGACGGGTGCTCACCTCCGGGCGTGGACACTCACCCTGGGACGGGCACTCACCGCCGGGCGTGGACAATCACTCTTGGACGGGCGCTCACCACCGGGCGTGGACACCCACCCTGGGACGGGCGCTCACTGCCTGGCCTGGACACTCACCCTGGGATGGGCACTCACTGCCGCACGTTCTTGCTGGGGCTCCCAGACAGCAGCATGCTCCTCCCCATTACTGGACTTCTTTCACCAGCCATGAGCACAAAGGGAGAGCTCAAGGGAGAGTATCTGTGGGTTTTATGAGGATTTTCTTCATATTAAAAATCACCTGTGCAGCATTGAGCTTCACCTTTGCAGGTAATGGGATAACTCCATCTGGAACCTATGACTGCCCATGGGCACCAGGTCTAAGGTGTCCTCGAGAGCAGCTCCCTGTGCCTCTGGGCCAGTCCCACGAAGCACACTGCACAGAGGGCCCACAGCCACCAGGGGAGTCTGAGGGTGGCGCTGGGCCGGGGAATGGAGGGTGCCCGCCTGAGGGCCAGGGCCAGGCCTGGGATCCTCAAAGGCTGGGAAGGGAGACAGGAGTTGAATGGTGTCCCCCAAACTCCTGTCCACCGGAGTCTCAAATGGGGCCATATTTGGAAATAGAGTTTTTGCAGACGTGATGAAGGAAGGCATCCCATGACAAATCGTCCTGGATTGGGAAGGCCCTAAACCAGTCACTGCGGCCTCATAAGGAGCAGAGAGACACCAGATACACAGGGTGGTGACCTTGTGCAATTGACGCAGAGATTGGAGTGAGGTGATCATGAGCAAGGAAGGCCTGGGACCACTGTAACCTGGAGGAGTGATGACAAGCCCCCCGCCCACCCCCCCAGAGTCTTCAGAGGGAGAACGGGTCTGTTGGCGCCTTGATTTTGGACAGCTGGCCTCCAGAGCTGTGAGACCATCGAATGCTGTTGTTTTAGGTCATCCGGTTCATTGTACCCCATGACAGCAGCCCTCAAGGACTAGCACAGGCCAGGACATGTGTGAATCAGCCACAACACAGGAAGCCAGCATGGCCCGGAGCCTCCCCAGAGCCACCTCCCTGACCCATAGCCCCTTCCTCAGCTCGGACTACGCACGACCTCCTTCTCCCCTCCTGCCCATCCATCAGGCTCTCGTCCACTTCCTTTAGAGCTGTTTGGAGGATCCAGCATTAGTGGGAAGGACAGACAAGGCCTGGCTGGTTCCAGCAACAGGCAGGATGGCCAGGTGTGGGGTGCCCAGGTGCCCATCTACACACCGGGCACGTCCAGCCCTCAGCAGCCTGCCCCAGCTCCTTCCAGTGCCATCCCCTCCCAGTGCCTCCTGGTGCCATCCCATCCCAGCGCCATCCCCTCCCAGCACCATCCCCTCTCAGCTGTGGTAACTTCCACCACACCAGATGGCTTCCTGCTGCCTGAACAGGACCAGCTTCCCCCTCAGTCACAGTTGTTGCTGATCTCCACGTCAGGGGCTCCTCCGTGGGTCACCTCACTCACAGCTGATCTCCAAGTCAGGGACGTCTCCATGGTCACCTCACTCATGGCTGATCTCCATGTCAGGGATGCCTCCGTGGGTGACCTCAGTCACAGCTGATCTCTACATCAGGGAGGCCTCTGTGGGTCACCTGAGTCACAGCTGATCTCCACATCAGGGACTCCTCTGTGGGTCACCCTGCCCTACCATATCCCGGTGTCCATGTGTCCCATCCTTCCTGTGGCCCCATGACTCCACCTTCCCAGGGATCTCACTGTCATCCAAACCCCTGCCCTTTAGTGTGGGCCAGGCCTGTGACTTGCTTTTTTTGAAAAGAAAACATACATAATTTTTTTTATTTTGGGATGATTATAGATTCACATGCAACAGTTAAGAGATAATACTGAGAAATCCCAGGTTTCTTTTTACCCAGCTCCCCACAATCTTAGCATCTGATACAATTGTAGTGAATATCACAAGGAGGATATTCACATGGAAACAGTCAAGATACAGCACGTCTCCACAACCACGAAGACATCACAGAACAGCCCATCACCATGAAGATGCCATGGAACAGCCCCATCACCACAAATACCCCACGGCACATCCCCATCACCACAAACACCCCACAGAACATCCCCATCACCACAAACACACCATGGCACATCCCCATCACCACAAACACCCCACAGAACATCCCCATCACTATGAAGATGCCACAGAACATCCTCATCACCATAAAGATGCCACAGAACAACCCCATCACCACGAAGACACCACAGAACATCCCCATCACCACAAACACCCCACAGAACATCCCATCACCACAAACACCCCACAGAACATCCCCGTCACTATGAAGATGCCACAGAACATCCTCATCACCATAAAGATGCCACAGAACATCCCCATCACCACAAGCACCCTGCAGAACATCCTTATCACCATGAAGACCCCACAGAATATCCCCATCACCACAAACACCCCACAGAACATCCCCATCACCACAAAGACCCTAAAGAACACTACTATCACCACAAAGAATCCACAGAAACTCTTCATTACTGCAAAGACTACGTGTGTCACCCTTTATAGCCACATTCACTTCTCTTCTGCCCCACCACCTCCTTAACCCCTGGAAACCATTCATCTGTTCTCTCTGTCTCTACAATTTTGTCATTTCAGGAATGTGATATAATGGAATCATACAGTATGGAATCCTTTGGAACTGGCTTTTTCCACCCAGCTTTACCCTCTGGAGACTCACCCATATTGTGGCATGCAGCAGTACCTTGTTTTTTTCATTGCTGAGTAGTCTTCCATGGTGTGGCAGTTGGTTTGATCATTCACCCACTGAAGGACATCTGGATTTGTTTCCAGTTTTTGGCTTATACAAATAAAGCTGGTATAAACATTTGTGTACAGATTTTCGTGTGAACATAAGTCCTTATTTCTCTAAGATAAAATCCTAGGAGTATGATTGATGGGTTGTGTGGTAGTTGAATGTTTACTCTTTAAAAAAAACTGACACACTCTTTGCCAAGTGGCCACACCATTCAAATTATTTGTTTCAGTTGTTCTGATAGGTGTATAGTGATACTACATTGTGGTTTTAATACGCATTTCTATAATGGCTAATTATGTTGAACACGTTTTTATGTGCTTAATTGCCATCTGCATCTTCTTCAGTGAAATGTTTCTTTGGGCTTTATCTATGGATTGTTTATTTGTTTTTACTGTTGAGTTTTGGCAGTTCTTTCTATATTCTAGATAAAAGTTCTTTGTCACACAATATAGTTTTCAAAAATTTTCTCCCTTTATTAATTTGACTTTTTATCTTCTCAACAGGATTTTTCCAAGTTGAGTTAACCAGTATTTTCCTTTTATCAATTGGGTTTCCAATGTCAAGTTTAAATAACACTTTGTTTAGTCCAGGATCAGAAGAATTTTCTCCTGTTTTTACTTAAACATTTTGTAGTTTTATGTTTCACATTTAAGCCTGTGATCCACATTGAGTTGATTTTTGTTTTGGGCTGAGGTTTACTTTTTTTATGAGACTCATCTTAAGTTGAGGTTTCCTTTTTTGCCTATGTATGTTCACTTGCTTAGAACCATTTTCTGAAAAATCTATCCTACCTTCATTGAATTGTTTTTGTACTTTTGTCAAAAATTATTTGGGCTTATTTTCATAGGTATAGTTCTAAGTTCTCTATTCTTTTGCATTAAGCATTGTTGTCTGTCCCTCTACAAATACCATGCAATCTTGATTACTGTAGCTATACAATAAGCCTTGAAATTAAGAGTCTTTCCACTTTGTTCTTTATCAAAATTGTTTTAGCTATGCTAAGTCCTTTGTATTTCCACATAAATTTTAGAATAATCTTGACTATTTATTTAAAAACAAACACACTTGCTGAAATTCTAATACAAATCGCAATAAATCTATACACCAATTGAAAGAAAGTTGACATTTTTACTATGTTGAGTCTTTCAATCCATGAACATGGTATGCCTCTCTGGCTATATTTTCTTTTCTTTATTTTTATCAGATTGTGTTGTTTCAATCTACAAATTTTGTATGCTTTGTTATATTTACACACTAAGTATTTTATGTTTAAGTTATTGTACATGAAATTGTATTTTTAATGTAGGGTTCTAAGCATTTGTGGCTAATGTACAGAAATTCAATTGATTTTTGTATAACCTTGTATCTTGAAGCTTTCTGAATTCATTAGTTCTAGGAATTTTTTGTAGATGTCTTTGGATTATGTCCTCTGCAAATAGGATCAGTTTTATTTCTTTCTTTCTAGTTTGTTTGACTTTTATTACCTTTTCTCACTTCAGTGCACTAGTTGGAACTTCCAGCACTATGTTGAGTGAAAGTAATAGGAACGGACATCCTTATTTTTACCTTATTACCAATCTTAGGGAGAAAGCATTCCATTTTTACCATTAAGTTAATGTTACCGGTAGCTTTTAATGGTGTTTCTTCTTAAGTTGAGGAAGTCCTCCTCTGTTCCTATTTTTCTGAGTTTTTATCATGAATGGATATTGAATTTTGTCAAATGACCTTTTTGCATTTGTTGATATGATTATTTTTTTCTGTAGCATGTTAATACAATAGATTATATTGAATCAGCCTTGCATCTCTGTAATAAAACTCCCTTTGTCATGGCTTATAATTATTTTTTATATATTGGTCAATTGTGTTTGCTAATATTTTTAAAGGAATTTTGCATCTGTATTTAGAAGAAATATTGGCCTGTATTTTTCTCTCTTATTTTATACTATCTTTGTAGTTGTGGTAAAAACAGCATCAATAAATGAATTGGTAAGTGTTCCCTTCTCTACTAATTTGTGGAAGTGATTGTGTAATGTTCTACATTAAACATTTGGTGAAATTCTCTAGTGAAACTACCTTGGACCTTATGTGTCTTTTGGGGAGAGATTTGCAATTATGAATTTAATTGCCCTAATACTTATATGGCTATTTAAATTATTTATTTTATGTACAGTGAGTTGTGATAGTTTGTGTTTTTTAAGAAATTGATCCATTTCATCTAAGTTGTTAAATTTATGTGTGTAGAGCTGTTTGTAGTGTTTATAATCCTTTTGATGGCTGCAAGATCTGTCATGTATCCTGTTTTAATTCTGATATTGGTAACTTATGCCTTCTCTTTTTTCTTTGTCAATCTTGTTAGAGTTTTGTCAGTTTTCTTTATCTTTTCAAAGAAATAGATCCTTATTTTATGTATCTTATCTATTGTTTTTCTGTTTTTGATGTAATGGACATTGGCTCTTGCCTTTATTATTTCCTTCTTTCTTGCTTTGTGTTTATTTTGCTCTTCATTTTTCTAGGTTTCTGAACTAGAAGTTTAGATTATTTATTTGAAACTTTTAATCTCTTCTAATGTATGTACCTAGTGCCATATATATATATATATCTCAGTGCTGCTTTATCTGTGTCCCATAAATTTTGAAATGTTATATTTTTATTTTGATTTAGTTCCACGTGTGATTTTTATTTTCCTTGAGACAAGTCTTTCTCATCCTCCTTGCCCGAATAATTTATTTAGAAGTGTACTTTTTAGTTTTCTCAAGTTTGGAGATTTTCCCATTATCTTCCTGTTATTGATTTCCAGATCAATTCCATTATAGTTGTTTGGAGATTTTCCCATTATCTTCCTGTTCCTGATTTCCAGAAAAATTCTGTTGTAGTTAGAGAACACGCTGCATGATTTTGATTCTTTCACACTTGTTGAGGTTTGTTATATGGATCAAGATACAGTCTACGTGAATACATGTTCATGGGCAGTTGAAAAGAGCAGGCAAATGTTTGCTATTGGTTAATGAAGTGTTTGTGAAGGTTGATTGGACCCTGTTGGTTGATGATGTGGGTGATTTTGTGTCTGGCTGTTCTACCCAATTGTTGAGAGAGAGGTGTTGAAGTTGCCAGTTATAATTGTGGATCTGTCCATTTCTCTTCTCAGCTCTATCAGTTCCTGCTTCACGTATTTTGCAGCTTTGTGGTTTGGTACATACACATTTAGGATTGCTATGTTTTCTTGGTGGATTGACCGTTTTATCATAATGTCATGTTCCTCTCTGTCCTTGGCAAATTTCTTTACTCTGAAGTTTACTTTATCTGTTATTGATAGAGCCAATCAATTTATTTTTATTAATATTATTTTTCATATTTTTTAATTTTTAACCAGTGTATGCCATTATATTTAAAGTGAGTTTTTTTGTTGACATCTAAAGGGCAGGACTTCTACTGCTGCTGGAAAAGGATGAGAACTCCAGCATCTTCCATGGTCTCCCTCCCTTGCCATCACAGTGGGTGACAGAGAGCACCTGAGTCTCCAGGAGGCCTCCTCAGACCCCACTCCAGCAAGGAAAGCAAAAAGCACCTCATTGTTGCCACGTGAGGATGGAGGCCCAGGCTTTCCACGTGGTCTCTACTGACACTGCTGGAGGCCTCTTTATTGGGTAGTGGGAGTCATAGTCCTGCTTCTTTAGCACCACCCCAATGAGGGTGTTGGATACCTCGTTACAGCCTCCCATGGGTGAAAGTCTAGGTTCCCCATGCGTCATTTGCTGATGAATTAATCAAAAACTGGTGTGGGGCCACAGTTTTTCTTTGGCATTTGGCTGAATTAGAGCTATTATTATCTGCACATTTTCTGTCTTGTGAACTGCCTTTTTCCTGGTCATTTGGCTAAAGAGAAAAGCTTTTGTTGAGCCTCATCTGTGCCTGTTGATCTCTGCAGTTTGCCAGCTTATGCAACTCCAAGTCTGGGACATATGAGGCCAAAATGAAACCCTAGAAACACACTGCTGCCCTCTTCCTCAGGTCCTAAGTCCACTCAACATTCTACCTTCTTTCCTCCACCTTTCAGAGTGTCCTGATGCTTGTTTTGTGTATAATGTTCAGGGTTGTTAGCTTTATTTAAGAGGAGAAACAGGGAAACATACATCAACTTCATCTTCTCTGGAGTCCACTTGCTTTTGACCAATAGAATAGAACAAAGGTAATGCTGTCACTCCTGTGATTCTGTTATGTTAGATTAGACTCTGTCATGCTAGCAGACTCTCTCTAGTGACTCTCCTTGCTGGCTTGACAAAGTGAGCAGCCATGCTGAGGACTTCACATGTGAAGAAGCTGTGGGTGACCTCTACTTAATGGTCAGTAAGAAGCTGCAGTCATTGGTCTTGTAACCACAAATAAATAACTTTTACTAACAACCTGAGTACATTTGGAAGTGGATTCTTCCCAGTTGAGTCTCCAGATGAGAACACAGTCCTAGATGACACCTTGACTGTAGCTTTGTGAGACCCTGAGCAGAAGACCCAGCTTCCCCGTGCCTGGACTTCTGATCCACAGTGCAGTGGATGAGTGTGTTCTCACAAAATTTTTGTGTTGAAATCCTAACCTCCCTTGTAATGGTATTTGGAGGTGGGACCTTTGGAAGGCAATTAGGTCATGAGGGTGGAGCTCATGCAAATGGGATTAGTGCCTGTCTAAGGAGAGGCCCCAGAGAGCTAGCTCACGCTTTTATTTTTTTGAGGCAGAGTCTCACTCCGTCCCCAGGTGCCAGGCTGGAGTGCAGTGGCAGTGGCAGAATCTCGGCTTACTGCAACCTCTGCCTCCCAGGTTCAAGCAATTCTCCTGCCTCAGCCTCCCAAGTAGCTGGGACTACAGGCACACACCAACATGCCCAGCTAATTTTTTGTATTTTTAGTAGAGATGCAGTTTCACCATGTTGGCCAGGATGGTCTCGATCTCTTGACCTTGTGATCCGCCCACCTCGGCCTCCCAAAGTGCTGGGATTACAGGCGTGAGCCACTGCACCCGGCCAGCTCACTCTTTCTCTTCCATGTAAAGATTCGAGGAGGAGTCAGCCATCAGCAACCAGAAGAGGGCCCTCTCCAGAGCCCAACCAAGCTGCCATGCTGGTCTCAGTCCTCTAGCCTCCAGGAGCATGGGAAATAAACGTCTATTGTTTATGAGCCTCCCAGTCTGCGGTATTTTGTGACAGCAGCTGGAGCTGACAAGATGCAGTCACCGTGACTTCATAAATGAGTGCTGTTTCCACGTGCCACGTTCATGAAAATGTGTCGTGTAGCAATGGACAGTCAGTATCTTCCCCATTTCCAAAGTCCCTAAGGGCACTGCCTCCATAGCCCCTGCCATGTCAGGGATTCCCTTACTGGCCCCTCTCACTAGCTTCAGCCAGACTCCCACTGACAGGGCCTCCCTGGATGAATCTGAAGTTTGCCCAGGGCAGGAATTGGAGTTGGACCACCCCAGCATCCTGGGCAGGACCCAGTGCCCTGTGGAGCTTGTAGACCTCTGATATTTGGGTATTGGGTGTTCAGGCCCCTGCAGTGCGGAAGAAGTGAATTCAGTCCACACTGTGTTCAGAGCTGGGAGCCAACCTGTGCACACAGAGGAGACTGAGGCACCAGCTAGTGCCAGCCAAGTGTGCATCCCCACCTCTAATGCCATCGTGGCCAGTGCTGAAGGATGGGGTGGGCAGAGAGGGGCCAGCTCTGAATGCTGACCAGTGGACATCACACAGAGGGGCAGCAGGAAGGGGTGTGGTATGAGCAGAGGCAGAGGTGTGGCCCGGGGAGCTGCAATGGGAGGGGCAGGCTCACAGAGGGCCCCCTCACCCACTCCCGCTGGGCTCCTGCAGGGCACTGCTCTCTGGGTGGTTCCACCAGCCGCCCTCCCTGCCTCCCTCCTGCCATGATGTTCAAGTGACAGCCTGCTGGGTCTACTCCATGGCTACTCCCAAGCCACACTGGAGCCTCCCACAACCCCAGCCAACTCACCTACTCTGTGTCTCTCAGACGGGCACCTTCTGTCACGCCCACTGCCCCACCCTCCTCTCCTCCCAGCCCCTGCAACAGCCAGCCCGAGCTCCACTTGTATTCGGTTCTCCACTCAGCCAGACATTCCTCAAAAGGCAGACTAATCACATCCCTGTCTCCTGCTGAAAACCTCCCAGGAATCCCCTGTTCTTCAGAGTGAAGTCTATGCTCTTGGTTAACCACAGCCCTTTGAGGTCTGCTCCCAGACACCCTCCCACCGCCCCCCAGGTCCTCTGCCCATCATGTTTCTCCTCCCTGGACCACTGGGTGTTCTCTGAGCTCAAAGAGCTCCTTTCCCTTCCAGACCAACCTTCAGCTGACTTCATCTCCTCCCTGCACCCGATTGCACCCCTGCCCCTTCAGGCTCTAGTCTTAGGCTTTCCTGTCACTCGTACCCAGCCTAGGGAGGAACCCTCTTCTGTACAGCCCTGTCATCTGGCCTTCGACTTCCCGATTACTTGCGTACCTGCCTATCTCCTCTCCAGCTACAAATCTAGAGCTTCTAGAAGGAGAGGCTCAAGAAATGGCACACACACGTGTGTGTGTGTGTGTGTGTGTGTGTGTGTGTGTGTGAAAAAGAGTATGTCAGTGAACAGGATGGGAGTGCGGGGAGGAGACGCAGCAGCATTTGTGTCTAATGTGCACAGTCTCCGTCTGAGAAGACGCACAGGTCTAGTGGGATGGATGGTGGCAGTGGCCGCGCAGCACTGGGAATGAGCTGAACCTCATGGAACTGTGCACTTAACGGTGGGTAGACGGTAGATTGCACATTACTGTGTGTGTTTCGCCACAATAAAATTTTTTAAAATTATAATGAAATAAAACCATAAAAAGAAAAAGACTTTAAAAGGTTTATGTGATTATGCTCATTAATTCTGTCTATACAAACTGTCCTGAAAAAAATCAGTTTTTAGATTAGGCTGATATACAAATGTGCTCAAAGAAAGAGGATTTATGCCAGAGAAGACAGAAAGGAGCTGTTTATTCAACAGAGGAAGGGGTTAAACCGCGACTCAATATTCTGGAGTATTTCACCTCTTTAGAGTGACGCTCGTGAAAATGGTATACACAACAACGTTTTCTTACAATAATCACTGAGAAAGGTAGGAATCAAACTTAAATATAACTTCAATTTTTACAAAAATCTATGCTCGGAAAATAAAATAGCAATTAACACATCTGAATTTAACAGCTTGTATTTGGAAGATTTTATTTTTATTTTTTATATTCTTTATGAGTTTTTTAACACTGTGATAATGAAAATTAATATTATTTTTAAGGATGATTTAGAAACCAATTTCAAAGGTAGTAAAAACAAGAAACAGGAGAAGGAGGAGGAGAGAACAGAGGCGGCCAGGAAGGGGAACAAAGAAGAGGAGGAGGGGAGGGGGGAGGAGGAGGGAGGCGAGGCCATGGTCGCCCCTGGGGCAGGAGCTGCATTGAGTTTTCAGGGAGAACAGTGCCCTTGAAGGGGCATGGACTTGAGCAGTCATGGGGGGCAGGAACCCAGATGCCCTTTCATTGTGCCCAGTTCCTGGCTGGGCCTATGGGACAATATGGAAGAAGAAGCTTGAATCCCTGACCCCAGAATGGGATCAAGGGACAAGACGTTCCCAGACCAGATGATGCCAACTGCGTTGCTGCAGCCTGGCCGTGCCAGTCAGCATTGGCAGAGCTTGCCAAGGACCGTGCTCTTGACTCTCACGTTCCCTCGTTGGGGTAGACAGTGCTGTGGTCCCGACCCTGCAGGCCTCACAGCAGAACCATCGTCCAAGATAACAGAGCTGGAGGTGGTATGTGGGAAATTCAAAGTGTGAGCACATGACCCAGGAGGCTGGCTTCACCTGCGCATGCACTGGAGCAATCCTGGAAGACTTCCTGCAGGTGGCCTTCCTTTCCTGCCCCCCACCACAGTGCCTCACTCTGCAGGCATACTGGGTTGCTATGGTGTCACACCCCAGGCCCCTGCACTCGCTGCTACCCTGCTCCACCTGACAAGTTCCCCTTCCTGCTCAGATTCCACTGCCCCAGCTGGACCCGTTCCTGGGAGAGTCGCAGCACTTCTGTGTCCAGGCCACACAGTACACAAGTGCTGAGCCCAGGACTTGATCTGGTCTGTTCAACACCGGCGATTTTCACCTGAATCAAAGGATGGATGCTTGGCACAGGGGCCCACCCCAGCCTCTGCTCGTGACTAAACACCCATGACATCCTTGCTCATTGTCTGCAAAGGACCTCAGTGTCCTTCTCAACACTGCCCCGGCGGCTCCAGCCGACCTAGCGCCATCACTGTAGAGTGCAGAGGTACCAGCTATCCCAGCTGCCTCAGCTCAGGGTGCATATCCTCCACTCCATCCCGGCCTCGCCTCTGCGTGCCACCAGCAGCCGCATGTGAATGACATCGTTGCCCCTTAGGGAAGAGCCCACCCTGCCTCCACACGTACAGCGATTGCTCGAAGTGCAAGTCCTTCCTCTCCGAGTCGAGGCAAGTGCGAGCACCGCGGCAGCCCTTCCCAAGCACCAAAGCCATTGAGGAGCTGCCATGGTGGACGCCCATTTGCCGGTACCCACACCAAACTGCAGGGTGCAGAGTAGAGGCCAGGCGGCAGGAGGGGTGACGACGGGGAAACAGGAGGGGTCTTTTACTGGCTGCAGGTAAATTCTGCTGAATGCCTCCTGCCGTGCAGTTGGGCTGGAGTGGGAGACATCCCTGAACCAGGGCCCCCAAGGCTGACATGCACAGACTTCTCTGGGTGCTGCTGGAAACACACACCCACGGGGAGTGGGGCCTGAGCCTCTGCACTCCTAACAGCTCCCAGGAAATGCTGAGGCCACTGCCTGGGGACCAGCTGGTGTCCCTGAGTGGGGACATGGTGAGTCCACGTTCCTCACCCTCTTGCTGCCAAGGTCTATCACCCATCCTGCAGCCGCCTTCATACCCTACCAGGCCCCACCTCTCTCCCAACTCCCTCCACCTCACCACACAGGGGCCCCATCCCAGAGGGCCCCCAGCAAACCCAGCAAGGACAGCACTGCCTGTGAGTGATCTACAAGAGACTGACCCAACCTCGTGGGAAGGACCCTGTGCCACAGAAGGGCCAGCCACCACCTGAGGTCACGCAGCTGACTAAGGAGCAGAGGCCAGGTGCGTGCTGCCTCCAGCCTCCAGGCACCAGGTGTAGGCTGTGAGCGGTTCCACCTCTGTGCAGGCTCAGAAAGGTGTCAAATCTCTCTGGCCTTCATTTGTTCCTGGGGCATGTGGTAGGGGCAGCCACCTTTGAAACCTCGAGGCCTGTGGGGCTGGGATGGAGTGCTGGTGAGGAAAAGCACTGGAAAGAACTGTTGATCCCCGGATTTGGTGCAAGTCTGAGGAGGTGAGCAGCCACCCGTGGCCTCCTGACTTCCCAGCCAGGCAGAGGCCCCTTCCCATGGCGCTCTTCTGGGGCCAGCCAGTGAAGGCGGCGAGAGGCAGTGACCCTGCACCCTCCCACCAGTTTGCAACTCACACTGCTTTCCCCTGCCCATCTCCTGCTTTATAGGACCCTCACCAGGGTGCATCACATGTGTCTTCAATGCTTGGGTGAGAACCCGGAACTCTGTGTGCCAGGCTGCAGCAGTGGAGGCAAAGTGGTTCCTCTCTGCAGAATGTAAGTTACTAACTTCAGCAGTGGACACGGACTTGATTTAAAGAACTTCTCACACCCAAGGTAATGTCGCTCACAGCCCTAGTTCCAGAGAGCCAAGAAGCCACCCAGGGCTGTGGCTCCCACCTTCCCGAGCCTGGGATCTCCCTCTAGAGCACGGCCTCCCAGGCCCCTCCAGCCTCCACAGGGGGAGGCACAGGCTTAGGCAGCCTGGGAACTGGGAACTGGCCCACCTCATTCGGTATTACAGGTAAGGAAACTGAGGCAACTGAAATTGAACAGACACATCAACCTCAAATAGCAAGTTAGGTGGCTGCGGGACCCACACCTGGTCTCTCTGTTAGCCCAGTGTCTCATGGCAGCCAGCTGCATGTGCAAGCTCCTGGGGATCTGCGTGTTTCATGTATGTTTCATGTGTCTCTGCAGCTGTCTGTCCTGGGGCCGGCACCTGCTAAGGCTCCTTCACTGCCCTGGGACCGACCCAACCTGGAGTGCAGCTCAGCAGCATCTGCTGACGCAGAGGCCTTCGCAGTGTTCTGAACTGAGACCTGGCTCTGGGCTGAGTTGTGCCTCCCCGAAGTTCTATGCTGAGGCCTCAACCCCAGGACCTCAGAACGTGGCTGTGCTCCGCGTCACGGCCTTCAACAGGGGACTAGGGTTAAACACAGTCACTGGGGTGGGCCCTGATCCAGGATGCCTGGCATTCATATGAGAAGAGGAGACGAGGACACAGACACACAGAGTGTGACCATGTGAGGACGCAGGGAGAAGATGCTGTCTACATGCCAAGAAGAGGGGCCTTGGGAGAAGCCAGGCCCTCACATTGGTCTCGGAATGCAGCCTCCAGAGCTTTGGGACGGTAAACACCTGTGACATTTGTCATGGAGCCCGAGCTGACCACACCTGGCTCAGGGGGGTCACGGAGGCCCGCAGTTGTCAATGCTGTTATGTGGCTTGTTGAAATCCCCTGGGTCTCTGGTCATGAGGGTGGGTGAGTTCGTTTCCTGATAAAATCATGGAGCATCAAGGCCCTGGTGGATCAAGGAGTCTACAAGTTGGGTTTCTGATGAGGGGGGTGAGATGTGGCCAGTTCTGTGGCCAAGAACAATTAGCTAAAAAAGAAAGTGGCCGAATACAATGTGGCTGAAAGCAAGGTAACAACCACATTGATATGTCAAAGGCCATTTGGTTAGAAATGACTCTTTGCAAAGCTGGTGTGGTGGCTCATGCCTGTGATTCCAGCACTTTGGGAGGCTGAGGCAGGGGTGTCACCTGAGCCCAGGGACTCAAGACCAGCGTGGGCAACAATGCAAGACCCCATCTCTACTAAAACACAACAAATTTAAAAATTAGCCAGATGTGGTGGTGTACACTTGTAGTCCCAGCTACTTGAGAGGTTGGGGTAGGAAAATTGCTTGAGCCCAGGAGTTTGAGGCCACCGTGAGCCAAGATGGGGCCCCACTCCACTCCAGCCTGGGAGACAAAGCAAGGCCTTGTCTCAAAGGAAAAAAGGCTCTCTGCTGTTGCTGATTGTGAGAGTGTGCTGTTGTGTGTGTGGAGCGTTGGTTCTGTGATCTTTGGTGAGGTGGCCGTGTGTCCCCTGCCCTCCACCTGTCTTCATTCCCAGTTCCTTGTGGCTCAGCCTTTTCTACCCTCTGCTATGTGCCTGAGAAAAAGTGGAGAACCATAACCAGTTCTTTAATACTGGTAACAGTAGACCGTAATCTTGTGTGTGTGTGTGTGTGTGTGTGTGTGTGTGTGTGTGTGTGTGTGTATGTTTAGTAGAGATGGGGTTTCGTCATGTTGGCCAGACTGGTCTTGAACTCCTGGCCTCAAGTGGTCCACCTGCCTCCACCTCCCTGAGTGCTGGGATTACAGGCGTGAGTCACCACGCCTGCCTAAACCACAGTCTTATCTAATGGTTCCCTTTGTCACTTTATTTCAAATTTCTTTTTAGACAAGCTGTTGGTGCTTCTGTATTAAACAAAATGTTGGCAAAGAATGAAGAACCTGACACCGTGTTTGACTCTTGTGAAGACAGCTCCTCCCAGACACGTTAGGTAGAAAGAAGATTTTCTCACAAACGAAACAGCTAGTTCTTCTTCCAGGCCTGCCGTGGTTTATTTGTGCCGTCTAACCAGGGGTGGGCATTCCCATTCTTCCCAATACTCCTCTGAGCCTGAACTTTGGTTGAGACAAATTGCTTTGGGCCAAATTAGGGGCACGGTGCTCTGGCCTGACCACAAGAGGCAGAGTTGCACCCCCAGCAGGGAGGGACCCAGGCTGGCCCCCCACCTGCGCGTGCCTGAGCAGCTTTGAAACCAGGACTAATGGGCATCCCCCTGGTCTCCGACATCCATTATGACAAGCGCTGGAGAAAGAAATCACTGCATCCTTACTATCCCTTTAGGAACACTCTAGGCAGGAAAATTCCACTTCAGACTGAAGCATGGATTTACTGACGTGCGGGCGGAGCGGGCAGAGGAAACCCAGCGTCCGTGCGGCTGTCTCAGTGGAGGCTCTGGAGAAGAATGCACATTTTCCTGGGAGTCTTTGGCCAGGTGGCTCACCTGTCACAAGCTGGACAGGGCCCCCACCCCACCCAGTGCTGCACCTGCCAGCCAGAGCACGGAGGCCCCGCTTCCAGACTCACTCCTGCTAGCTTGCCTCTCAGGCCCCAAGGGACAGTCAGCTCATTAGGGCTGAGGGCAGCGTGGGCGCCTGCCACTGAGGTGAGTCCCAGGCCAAGGACCTTCACTACCCCACAGCCCTGGAGGCTGGGGGTCTGAGATCAAGGCGTCATAGGGTGGTTTCTCCTGAGGCCTCGCTCCTCGGCATGTGGAAGGCTGCCTTCTCCCTGTGTCTGCACATGGCCTTCCGAGTGCATGTCTGTCTATGCCCACATTTCCTGTATTTAAGGACACCAGCCACCCTGCATTAGTGCTCACCCTCATGCTCTCATTTAACCAGATCACCGCCAGAAAGACTCCATCTCCAGGTAAGACCACAAGCTGCAGTCCTGGGGATTAGGGCTTAACATATGAATTTGAGGGGGCATAATTCTGCCCAGACAACATGTGAGCCAAGGACACGGTGGCAATCAGTAAGTTTGGTCGCTGGCGCAGGAGCAGGAGAGGGCACAGAGAATGGCCTTGGGCACAGAGCAGGCACCGTCTGCATGCAGCCACCCTGCCCACTCCATCAGGCTGGCACTTGCCCAGTGGGCCTTCTTTGGGACCAGGCAGCCGGCAGGTGCCTGATCATGGTTTCAGCGGGAAAGGGGATTGGCTGGAACAAGGGTCCGTGGGGACCCGCATGGCAGGGATGTTTCCAAGCCATGTACAAGCACTTCCTGGTGACACGGGCCCCAGGCCGACGTGGCTGCCAGATGTCCCCTCAGGACCAAGGTGTCCAATAATCGGTGAAGAGTTCACAGCTGAGCCTCTCCCAGGAACTGCCCTCAGACAGAGAAAGCTGCTTTCTCTGTCATGCCCTTTCTTGGGAGTGGGTCTCATTCAGTGACCAGGGTGGGGCCCAAAGACCACAGCCCAGGCATTGCCCCATGGCTTCAATTCAGAGCCACACTAGAGGGCCATCCTGGGCCCAGGGCACTCCGTGGCAGGGCAGGGGCCTGTGTTGAGGCCACATCCCAGCAGGGCTCCTCCCACTGCCTATTTCTGCCTCCCTCTCTCCCACTCCAGGCCTCGATCCCAAGAGCCCTCCATGCCAGCCTCTGAACACACAACCCCGCCTGCCCCAGAAGCCTTCTTAGGATGGCCGGCACCAGGGACTACTCCAGGGAATGAAACTGAAATCAGACTGGAGCAGGCTGTGAGGACCCAGAGCTGATGAAAGGCAGTGGCTGGGGGGCCAGTCAAAGTGCTCCCAAAGCCAGGCCCACCCTGAGCCTCACAACTTCACCTGATTTGCAAATAGGGTCCCTAAGGGTGTTAGTTAAGATGAGGTCATATTGGCTTAGGGTGAGCCCTCGATCCAATGGCCTGTGTCCTGAGAAGAGGAGAAGATCCCCCAAAGGGGGCCACCACTTGGTGACAGGCAGAGATGGGGTGATGCCTCCACAAGCCAAGGAACCAAAGATGATGCCACCACCAGCAGCCGGAACAGGCAGTGGGTGCGAGGCCAGGGCAGCTCCTCCCTCAGGGCGGGCGGACAGAAGCTCCCTGCCCACCTCCGTTTCAGCCTTCCGCCTGCAGAACCACGGGAGAATCCATTCCTGCCGTTGTCAGCCACCAGTGTGTGGTAATGTGTTACAGTGTGTTAAAAAATAACACACTCACCATACAAATTACAAGACCTCACCAAAAAATACATAACCTGAATGAACGCATCGTAACGAAATCGTCTGAAGCAGTATTGCCTGGTCTGGTCCTTCAGAGACAACCCTTCATTACATGAACTGTTCCCGGGAGAAGGAAAAACGGAGACGTTGTGTGAGTAAAGGTTTGGAGATTTATTTAATCTGATGTAATAGGATTTATTACAGCGACACAAAGTTAATTCTAAATAAGAAATTCTAATAATAAAATATCACGCACCAAAAATATCAAAACAAAACACCAGCGGATCATCCTCCAGGGGCAAAGAAACACCCTTGCATAAAATTTTGCATTTATTGTTCATTTTTTTAAACTCTTAAAAAATAAGTAATAGAAGAGAACGTCCTTTTAATGCTGGAGAAAGTCCATTACCAACCTGCAACGATCACATTTAATGGTGAAACTTCTCCTTGAACTCAGGATGAGGCAAGTGCATGCTGATGTCGTGGAGGAGAAGAAAGTGCACTGCAGGGTGAGATGTGGAAGGAAGCACACCCACATCCTTGGGTGTGGGAAGTACAACCCACGTCCTTGTTGTAGCAGCAGGATGGCCTCACCCAGCCAGGGAGCCTGTCGGGAGCCCCTGCCCCAATGCTGGACTCCAGCATTCCCTTCCAGTAGAGATGATCAATTTGAAAATGTGGTTTTTCAATATCTAGAGAAGCAAGAAGTATGAAGTCTGTAGGAATAACACTAAGAAGACATGTGCAAGTTTTCTATGAAAATATCAGAGTTTTACAGCAGAACGCGGAGGTCAGGACCCACTGGGAGCTGTACTGTTTCAGGAAACATAAGCTACAGTGCAGTGAGTTACAACCTCGGGGTCTCAGCAATGACGGTCCGTGGCTTGCTGGGAAACGTTTAACAACTGGCTCTGCAAACCCAAAATAAAAACTTTAAATAAGATAACAATCCCTCCTCTTCACAGCAGAGGAAACAATCAACGAAATAGAAAGGCAACTCGCTTGTAGAGTGGGAGGAAATATTTGCCAACTATATCCCTGAAAAGGGGTTAAGATCCAAAATGTCTACGGAATTCCTGCAAGTCAATAGCAAAAAGGTAGACAATCCAATTTACAAATGGGGAAAGGACCTGAACAGACATTTTTCCAGAGAAGACGCACACATGGCCAACAGGCACACAAAAGGGCGCTTAGCATCCCCAGAAAAATGCAAATCGGGAGGCTGAGGCAGGCAGAGGGTGCAGTGGGCCGAGATCACTCCACTGCACTCCAGCCTGGGCCACAGAGAGACTCCATCTCAAAAAAATAAATAAAAGAAGAAGAAGACGTAAGAAAGCCTGAGGAAACTTCTAGAGGAGATGAATAGGTTTATGGCATAGGGTGGTGGTGGCTTCACAGGTACGTACTTAACTCCAAACTGGTCAAGTTTTATACCTAAAATAGCTACAGGCTGGGCGCAGTGCCTCATGCCTGTAATCCCAGCACTTTAGGAGGCCAAGGCAGATGGATTACCTGAGGTTAGGAGTTTGAGACCAGCCTGGTCAACATGGTGAAACCCTGTCTCTACTAATTGAGACAAGCCTGGTCAACATGGTGAAACCCTGTCTCTACTAATAATACAAAAATTAGCTGGGCATGGTGGCAGGTGCCTGTAATCCCAGCTGCTCAGGAGGCTGACTCAAGACAATTGCTTACACTGGGAGGTGAAGGTTGCAGTGAGCCAAGATTGCACCATTGCACTCCGGCCTGAGTGACAAGAGCAAAACTCTGCCTCAATCAATCAACCAATTAATCAATAGCTACAGCTTTGTGTTTTTCAGTCACATAACCCCAGTAATGTTGGGGTTTTTTCTGTGCAGAACAGTATACACTAAGTTGTAAACAATGGTTACCTCTGGAGAATAGAATTACATACCTCTAGATTGATTGCTTGAATTATATACAATAAGCATGTGTTAATTTTATAATAAATAGTAAATTTCAAGATAAAAAAAGAAAGAGAAAATTACAAATTAAAGCCCCACTTTCAGGGGGAAAAGGTACAGATGATTATATTTGCAGATTTCTCATCACAGCAGATTTCAAACAAACAACATGAATTAAACCAGCTTGGAAAATTCCAGAAAATGGACCACCAGGCTTTTGAAGGCCCGTGCCAGCCCTTCTCAGACCCCACAGCATGTTCCTCGCTCATGTTTCCTGTCTGCTGCGGGTTGTAGCAGAGGGTGCAGCTGGCAGAGCCATTGTCTCCTGCGCTGGCAGTCACCATGTCAGAGGGCCCACAGAGCTGTGAAGACGTGCTGTGCCCTGATGTGCCACACACCATGCCACTGCTGCTCCCAGCCTGTCCTGTGGCCCCAGCTCGCCTCAGGGCAGGAAGAGCAGTGTGCCTGGTTCTGGAAGGTGAGAGAGACTGGGCTGCCCTCCCTGGCAGCGGCAGGTGAGGACCACACACCCCCCATCCAGGCACAGGAGGCTCAGTGCCCTGAGATGTCAGTTTCCTCAAGATAATCCTTACGTTCCAATCAGATTTCAACAGGGCTTTTCAAAAACATGCTATTTTTCATTAGAAATTAGCAAGGAAGTGCCTATAATCCCAGCACTTTGGGAGGCCGAGGTGGGCAGATCACAAGGTCAAGGGATTGAGACCATCCTGGCCAACATGGTGAAATTCTATCTCTACTAAAAATATAAAAATTAGCCGGGTGTGATGGCTTGCACCTGTAGTCGCAGCTACTTGAGAGGCTGAGGCAGGAGAATTGCTTGAATCCGAGAGTCAGAGGTTGCAGTGAGCTGAGATTACGCCACTGCACTCCAGCCTGGGGACAGAGAGAGACTCTGACTCAGAAAAAAAAAAAAGAAGAAGAAGAAACTTAGCAAGGGAAAATAGAGGATGCAGAACAGCCAAAAGTTCGAGGAATACCAGAAATTAACATGCAGGAAGTGAAAGCAGCCACGTGTGGCACGTGTGGGGGTCTGTGGTGCTCAGGAGGAAACTGACCGAGGGGTCAAAGCATCCCGGAAATGGGTCTGCTTGCCCCTGGTGGGCTTGAGAAGCTTCAGAGGAGGGGTTTGCTTCAGGGTAAACTATTTTAACTATGCCTTAAATGGTGTTACGGTAGCAACTGGATCTCCATAATGAAATAAGATTAGATTTTTACTTCCTGCCAAACACAAAAATAAATCCCAGGCGGAGTAAATCCCTAAATGTAAAGAACAAGACTTTAAGAAGGAAATATTAGATCATATCTTCATAAACCTGAGGTTTATGGAAAGATTAATTAATTTAACAAGATATAAAAAGCCCGTGACCTTCAAAAATGAGTTATTTTGACTACAATAAAAATAAAGCAGCGTATACACCAAAAACTCCACAAAGGAGAAATGCAAGCCGGTGTCCGGGGGAAGGTCTGGGCACCTACAGCCGAGAGGCGACCAGCAAGGACGGCGTGCTGTGGACTCTACAAATCAACTGGAAGTCGCTCCGTCCAGAAGGCAGAGAGAGGGCCAAAGGCAATCATAATGGAAAATGGGGAAATGTGAAGACCCATACATGGAGTCTTTACTGTTCAGCTCAGCCACTGATTAGGGAAATGCAATCAAAACGCCATGAACATGCCGTTTAACACCCACGAACTGAGCAGAAGCAGAAGGGCTGCTCAGTTCTGCTGCCTTTAGTTAGTGATGCTGCAGTCAGTGAGGACCTCAGGACAGAGTAGCTCACCCAGCCGGTGGAGGTGACTCAGGGCGGTCATGCTGGAAAGCTGTTTGGTGAAGACAAATGTGGTTACAGATGTTCAGTGCATGTCCTCCCCACTGCTGGTTGATTCTACCTCGGCCAGGTGCCCAGAGAAAGTCACCGCAGAGTCCACAATGACACACAAGGGCATCTATGTAGATAGCAAAATTCGGTATCGGCGAAAAATGGAAACCAGCAACATATCCAGCAGTGGGGAAGCATGCACTCGCTGAGGTGTGGCGGAGAGGTCTTTGTGCAGCCGCCCAGGATGGGGCGGCTCTGCTGAGGGAAGAGCCTCAGATCCCACAGGAAAAAAGCAGAGAGCTTCATCTTGAAGGGGAAGGCTGGACACAGCATGACGCTGCTCACTTGAAACTTAAGATGGTTTTGAAGGTGCAGAACAATATTACACGGAAATACGATTTGGAGCACTATGCATTGTGCATTATATGAAGCTGAGATGCTCCCGGAGGCAACACCACATCCTCTGCACAGAGAGGGGCCACGGGAGCGGGAGGGTGCCGGGGCGGCCTCTGAATCTGCAGGTCGGTTCTTTAAGAAATGTGTGAGAAGGAAGCATAGTGAATGTTTCCCCTGACTGAAGCTCAGTGGAGGTTACCCGGGTCCTACTCTTGATTTTACTGTCCAAAGTTTTCCAAATTTTGGCAGGCATCAACCTAATAGATCTCTACCCCGATTCTTTCTTAGGAACACAATTGCAGTTTGGTTGGGGTGGTGATACACTGAGTTTTGAAAATGACTCAGCCTCCCTTGCAAATAGAGTACATGTGACAGTCCCGTTCAAGAATATGTCACAGGGCTGAGTGTGGTGACCCATGTCTGTAATCCCAGAACTTTGGGAGACCAAGGTGGGAGGATCGCTTGAGCCCAGGAATTCAAGGCCAGCCTGGGCCACATAGTGAGACCCCGTCTCTACCAAAAATACAAAAATTAGCCAGGCATGGTGGCACACACCTATGGTTCCAGCTACTCAGGAGGCTGAGGTAGGAGGACTCCTTGAGCTGGGGAGGTCGAGGCTGCAGTGAGCTGTGATGGCGTGACAGCACTCCAGCCTCAGTGACAGAGCAAGACTCTGTCGCAAAAAAAAGAACACATCAGTGGGCATTGCTAGGTGAATGTATTAGCAGTCAGGTTCTCCAGGGAAACAGAACCAGATCGGGAGGAGAAATGCACACGTGGGGAAAGCAGGAAGCGACACGCACACGTGGGGGGAAAGCAGGAGGAGACACGCACACGTGGGGGGAAAGCAGGAGGCGACATGCACATGTGGGGAAGGCAGGAGGAGACACACACACGTGGGGATAGAGACTTTGAGGAACGGGCAGGACATTCAGTGAAGTGTTGGCATTGCCATCTTAAGTCAAAAATCCACGGATGGAATTTTTCTGCTGTGGCCTGGAGGAGAATTCCTTCTTTGGGGAATTTGCTCAGAAGCCTTCCACTAATGAAGCCCCCACCTCCGCATTACAGAGGGTCATAGGCTTTCCTTAAAGTCAGCTGACTGTAAATACTAATCCCATCTTAAAAACTCCCTCACAGCCACATACAGACTCCTGTGCAATCAAACAACTGGGCACGACAGCCCAGCCACCTGACACGGAAAGTCAGCCATGGGCCTCCAGAGAACCAGCCACCTGACACAGAAAGTCAGCCACAGGCCTCCAGAGAACCAGCCACCTGACATGGAAAGTCAGCCACAGGCCTCCAGAGAACCAGCCACCTGACATGGAAAGTCAGCCACGGGCCTCCAGAGAACCAGCCACCTGACACGGAAAGTCAGCCACGGGGCCTCCAGAGAAAGGTCCTCAAAAGAGGAGACCCCCCAGGTGGTTTCCTCTCTCTGCCCCTTGAACTTCTCCTTCTTCTTGCCTGGATCTGGGGGTGCATCTCACAGCCCTGCGGCTCCGTGGCTGACAGATACAGGGACAGAAGGATGCCTGGGCTCAGGTCCTGAAGGAGAGAATAAGAGTTCTGGAGCTGAAGGAGGGAGGCATCCCTGGAACGCTAATGCTCTGAGGCCCTCAGGAACTGCTTCATCCAACTTGAGCGTTTTACTGATGGAAAAGCACACAGCAGTGCACTCGGAACCTGGGGCAGGGGTCTAGGGCAGGGGAGACCAGAAACGCCATAGGGAGCTGGCCACACTGGGGGCAGGCAGGGGGCGCAGGGTGAAAAGCACAGCCCTCACCACTGAGACCATCAGGGACAACCTCAGGATAACGATCTCGAAGAACGACCATGGTGGCCTCTGGTGTGGGGGCAGTTACACAGTCGCCCCCCAGCACCAGAGGCCTCCCTGCTCCTCTCAGCTTCTCCACGTTCCTCTCAGCTTCTCCGCACTCCCCTCAGCTTCTCCGCACTCCTCTCAGCTTCTCCCCGCTCCTCTCAGTTTCTCCCCGCTCCTCTCAGCTTCTCTGTGCTCCTCTCAGCTTCTCCCTGCTCCTCTCTGCCACATTTAAAGCTAACGGATTCCTCAACCCGTGGCTAAACTCGCGTGGTGTTTCGTCAGTTCAAATATTCCCTTTTTGCTTGCTGTTTTAGGGTTTAAAATAAACATGTGCCCTGAAGATAAAGGAAGAAATCTAAAACTGTCTAATGCTATATTAATCGCACAAAAATGCACACGCTGGGGGCATGTCGGGAAGGAGCCGGTGCGAAGGAAAACACCGTGAAAAGCTGTGGGAGAGAAGGCAGGAGGGAGACGCTTTGCAGTCCCGCCCTGCTCCGCACACAGCAGCTGCTCTCTGGACTCGGTTTCCCCACCGTACCCAGTGGGAGGGAGGGCAAAAGGAGAGGATGACTGTGGACCCTTCCAGCTCCACCCTCTCTCAGACCAGTGGTCATAGGTTCTGAGAGCAATGATGACCCCCTTCCTCCTGCCCTCACGCTGCTGCACGGTCCTCCAAGCCTCCGCAGGTGAGTCCCTGCTCTTCTTGCACCCCAAGATCACCCATTCTGGCCTCATGCTCCACCTCTTCCATGAGCCCTTGCTGACCACACCTGCACCCCGGGCCCTTCTCACCACTCCTCCTCCTCAGCCGACACCTCACCTGTGCTTGGTCAGCCAGGTTTGTTGGGAGAATCACCAACCCTGGCAGCCAGAAACCAGAATTCCTGCCACGGCCCTGACCCTACTACCTGGACCATGAACTCTGACCCCTCAACTTTTAGTAGGTAACCTCTGTCAACTGGGTTTTTATTTTCTGATGCTAAAATGGGAATGGTGCATGTGGAAATACTTTGTAAATTGTAAGACAATAAACACGGTGCCCAGGACCGGCCGGCGTGGAGTAGCGGAATCTACCCTACTACCTAAAACAATGCAAAAATAGGCAGAACATGTGTCTTTAAGGTACTGGACAGCAGGGACAGTGATTGCCGTGGGTGGGAAATGAACAAGGTAAGCACTGCAATGGATTCAGCCAACCACCTTGAGTGAGTTTCCAGGCTGCAGCTCAGGGAGGGACGACCCAGGCAGAGCCCAGCAAAGCCCCTGGGTTGAGGAGGTAGAGTCTGGAGAGACCGGGGGTCCCTGAGTAGAAACAGCTGTGCTGGGGATTCCAGGTGTGCAGAGAGGGCCGTTTGTAGACAGCTGCATGTGCGTGTAAAGAAACTGCCAAGGCCAGAGACATAACTTTGCCGGAGGATCAGAGGAAAAGGTACCGGAAAACACGGAGAGCCAGAGCAGTGCCTGTCCCAGCCAGCCTCCCCATCACAGAAACCCCAAACTCTGCCAAAAGCCAGGAGCAGCGCCTGTCCCAGCCAGCCTCCCCATCGCAGAAAACCCCAAACTCTGCCAGAGAAAAACATGAATTTCCACTGATAAGAAGATATGTTTAAAACTTTTGCTCTGCAAAGACATTTCTAAGAAAATAGACAACTCACAGACTGAGAAAAAGTATTTAAAAATTATGTTTCCAGTAAAGGACAAATATTCAAACTATAGAAAGAACTCATAAAACACAGCATCAAGAAAATAAAGTCCAAGATAAAAAAATGATACTTTACCAAAGAAGGCATACAACTTGAGGTCAGGAGTTCAAGACCAGCCTGGCCAACATGGTGAAACACCGTCTCTACTAAAAATACAAAAATTATCTGGACTTGATGGTGCGTGCCTATCATCCCAGCTACTCGGGAGGCTGAGGCGGGAGAATTGCTTGAACCTGGGAGGTGGAGGTTGCAGTGAGCTGAGATCATGCCACTGTACTCCAGCCTGGGCAATAGATGAAGACTCTGTCTCAAAAAATAAAAATAAAAAAAAATAAGACATCACTGACAAATAAGAATGAGAAAAGACGCTCAACATCCTCGGTCATTACGGAAATGTGAATTAAACCCAGGGTGAGACGGCACTGTACAGCTGGTAGGATGGTTAACGCTATGAGCCTAGCAGAAGGGCCACAAACATTTTTTCAAAGCTAAGCATGCCAAATGCTGGTGAGGATGTGAAGCCACAGAAGCCCGTACTGCTGCTGGTGTGCACGCAGTGTGCCTCCCCTGCTTTGGAAGACGGTTGACACTTTCTCATAAAGGCAAACATGCACCTGCTCTAAGCCCAGGCAAGCCCCCTTCAGCTCCAGGTATTCACCAAAGTGAACTGAAAATCTGCGTTCCCACAAAAAAAAGCGAGCGTGAATGTCGATGAAAGCCGTGTTCATACACACCCGAGCTGGAGGCAGCCAGAGGCCCTTCAACAAGTGAGTGGGCAAGCACGCTGGCATGCCCATCGAAATTCCGCTCAGCAGCCAGAGGACCCCGCGGGTCATTGTGCAGCCACTGGGTGATCGGAGGTGCATTTGTTCAGGTGAAGGAAGTCAGACACCAGAGGCTCTAATCTTATGCTTCCACTTACGTAGCATTCTGGAAAAGGCAAAAGCGTAGGAATGAAAAGCAAGCCATTGGCTTTCATTGACTGGGGATTGAGGGAGAGAAGAGGAGTTCACGAAGAACCATGCAGGGGACATTTAGGGTGAGAAAAGGGATGGCTCCATGTGGGTCTGTGAGTGTGGATATGTGACTCTGCGTCTTCCCAAGGTCAACTGCACTGCATCTGTTTTGTGTTTTAGATTTAAGGAGGCATCTGGAGCCCCAGGATGGGTTGAGCCATGAGAGCCGCCTCCCACGGCATTACACTTTGTGGGTGGGAAGCAGCTGACCTGGGTAACTTTGGAAAATGGAGTGTGGCTAGATCCTGGGAAGCAGGAAGGAAAAGCACATTCTTAGCCATTCTCTAGGGGGTAAACTTGTTTCACACAGGGATATGGATTAGCAATCTGAAAGTAGACTTGTGCTAGAGTTGAACAAATACATAAATAAACAGGTCGAGTGCCATGGCTCATGCCTGTAATCCCAGCACTTTGGAAGGCCAAGGTGGGTGGATCACCTGAGGTCAGGAGTTCAAGACCAGCCTGGCTAACATGCTGAAACTCCATCTCTACTAAAAGTACAAAAATTAGCTGGGCATGGTGACGCATGCCTGTAATCCCAGCTACTCGGGAGGCTGAGGCAGGAGAATCACTGGAACCTGAGAAGCGGAGGCTGCAGTGAGCTGAGATCACTCCACTGCACTACAGCCTGGGCAACAGAGCAAGACTCCATATCAAAAACTAAAATAAAAATAAATAAATAAATAAATAAATGTAGATATGGGGCTTGGTTTCTCAATGTTAGTGACAAAAGTCATCAATGAGCAGGAGAGGAAGTCCCAAAAATCCCTGCAGGACTGGTGTGGAGTCAGAGATGGCATAGACAGATGGCATAGATAGTATAGACAGATGGCATAGGTAGATAGTATAGACAGATGGTATAGACAGTATAGACAGATTGTATAGACAGTATAGACAGATGGCATAGACAGATGGTATAGACAGATAATATAGGTAGATAGATAGTATAGACAGATGGTATAGACAGTATAGACAGACGGCATAGACAGATGGTATAGACAGTATAGACAGATGGTATAGACAGATGGTATAGACAGTATAGACAGATGGCATAGACAGATGGTATAGACTGTTTAGACAGATGGCATAGTTAGATGGTATAGACAGTATAGACAGATGGCATAGACAGATGGTATAGACAGTATAGACAGATGGCATAGACAGTATAGACAGTACAGACAGATGGTATAGACAGATGATATAGACAGTATAGACAGAAGGCATAGACAGATGGTATAGACAGTATAGACAGATGGCATAGACAGATTGTATAGACAGATGGTCTAGACAGTATAGACAGATGGCATAGACAGATGGTATAGACAGTATAGACAGATGGTGTAGATCGTATAGTTGGTATAGACAAATGGTATAGACAGATGGCATAGACAGATGGTATAGACAGTATGAGCTCAGACTTTTCACACATATAGTAGTGGATTGATGCAGAATAAATATAGAAGTATGCATAGCACACACACACACACACACACACACACACACACACATGTGATCTCTGGCAGTGCCCCAGGAGCATGGGCATCCTGGTACAGCAGGCACCCCTGGGACCCAGACCTCAGTATCTGGACACCCTTGGTGCACCCATGGAGAAATGGCTGCTTCTAGGGGGTAAGAGGCACCTGGAGCTTGTGGTAGTGCCAGGAAGTAAGGAAATGTCAGAAAAAAGAAGGAAAAATGAGCCGTGCCAAGTAAACACCAAAACCAGTCAGTGTGAAGGGGCTCCCAACCCCGAATCCAAAGCCATGAGCGCCACAGAATCATCGACGTAGCTGTGGATGGAAACCCAAAGGGTAGATTTGAACATGGCCGAGTCTCGGATGGTATAAACCAGTGGCTGAATAAATAAAGAAGTGGGAGGGAAGAAACGAATGTTTTGTTCAGGAGGATTCCAGAGAATCAACAGAGGAAGAGACAAAGCCGCCACTGCAGCCTCACGGGGGTCATGACTCTGCGGAGATTGGAAGCGGACATGGAGGAGAACTCAGGCGTTCGCACAGCCCGGAGCGTCTCTCCCAACACGGGGTCATCACCCGGGCTGTCTGAGCAGACGCCCACCCACATGATACAATCCCTCCAGGAGACGGGGCTGAGTTTTGCGGACCTCCGAGGAGCCACAGCCATGAAAACACAAGACTGCATGAGAAACAGCACCGGTCTGGGGAGGCTGGGGAGAGACGCCTGCCAACGCTGTGTGTCCGGGTTCAATCCCAGAGCAGGGACACCTGTGGGAAATGGATCGTCCAAATCAAGCCTGCGTCGTTTCATCACGAGTATTGCTCCAACGTGAATGCCTTGGTTTTGACACATGTCCGTGGTTATGTGAGACGTGAGCATTCAGGCAGGGATCAGAGAAGTCCCGTGGCCACCTGCTCATGTAAGCACGGCTCCATGGGTGCCACCACGCCCTTCCTTCACAGTACTTCCGTGGATGCTCCCCCAATGGTGATGGAGGTCAGCTGCTCTCACAGACCCTGGACAGCCACAAAGCCGAGGCTATGAAGCACCCAACCTTCACAGAAAACGCCTGCCAACCCCCGACATTAGGGGAATCTAGGTGAGGGACATTTCGGAGCTCTCTGAATTATCTTTTCAACTTTTCTGCAAACTAAAATTATCCCAAAATAAAAAGTTGACTGAAGAAAATGGAAAGGAAGTGGCAGGGCAGGAGCCCGGAGGCGTGGGGGTCCCGTGGAGCTGAGCTGGAATCCTGCTGAGACTCAGAACGGGTGGAAAGCAGGGCTTTCTTTCCCACAGACTGCAGACCTGGAAAGTAGGGGCCACATCCCCGTGGCCACTGTCTCAGCACAGGTCCCTGTGAGCAGACCTTCAGGCAGGCCTCACACTGCTCCTGCCTGACCCCACCAGGACTCTGCAGCTCCTTGTCCAACCAACCCTAGGCCCTGGAGACATGCTCCTTCCCCATGAACCTTCAGGCTCCGTGTCTTCATCAGTACAATGAGGGGTTGGGGCCACATTATTCTAAAGACTTTTCTAGAGCTGGGATCGCATGGTTCCGTTCATTTTACCACTGAGTGTCACTTTTATGACCACCATCCCCTTCCCACAGGTGTGAGGCATGAATCCCATCTGACCAGAGGAGACTTCACAGGAGGCCGAGGCGAGTTGAGCTGCCCCTTCCAGGCTGGTGCTGCTCAGCTCATTTCCCTCCAGCTCCGCAGCCCCTTCCAGCCGCCTCCCCTCTTCCTTCCCCAGATCCACAGAATGTCCCGAGCTGGTTCTCATGGTGGGGGCTCTCGCTGGGGCAGCGAACTTCAAACTCTCCACAAGAAACCACAGAGAATATAATTCCTCTGAAGAAAGTATAATTCCTCTAAGAAAGGCTGCCCTTAACTATATTTGGAAATGCCAGTCAGTCCCTCGGCCTGCAGGACTCACGTGTTCTGGGGCCCGGCCACGCTTCCAGTGCCAGGCCCTCAAGGGAAACCCTGCAGTCCCGGAGGCTCCCCCCTCCTCTTCCCATTCCCCCTCCTCTCTCTCCCTGTTGCCACCGATCTACTCACTCCCTCTTTTCTGGCTTCCCTCCCTATTGGTTATGCCTATAAAATGCCAGCCATCAGAATGGTCACTCCCTTACTCTATAACTATCAATGGCTCCCTGTTGCCATAAAACAGCCTACAAACCTTAGTCCAGCATGCGAGGCCCTGAATCAGACGTCACTTTAGCAATGTTTCAGTGCACCATTAAGGGTTGCTGTCACGGTGATATTAAGGCAGCGTGTCGGCCAGGAAAACCCGCCAATCCCCAGTCCTGATCTATAATACTCACTGACCACTCTCTTTCAGAGGGAACACATCAACAGAGGATGGAGTGGGCAAAGCAGGTCGAGAATAATTAGACCTTAGCTGGGACTTTGGTGGAGTCCCACAGAGTCCTCCTAACCTAACCAGCATGGCGGGCTCTGTCTGTATTCCACCAGATCCCGAGTCTCGGCCGTGGGCACCCCAAGGGGTTGAGGCCCACCCAGCCGCACTGCTGAGACAGGTGTTTACCCATCTCCAAGCTATCCTCTCTCCTGCTCCCCATTCAGCCACACTCTGGCCCACCAGGTGTCCTGGAACCAGCCTCCTCTTCCAGGCAGCACCAGAGGGGCAGGCGGAAGCAGAAGCGTGGGGTTTCAGGTCAAAGCCTGGCTCCGAGCCTGCCATTCTGGGACGCCAGGCTTCAAAGGACCTTCCTGAGGCTTCCTTCTCTAAGAAGGGGGTGCCAGTGGCGTCTGCCCTGAAAGGTTCTCACGGAGCTGAAGGACGTCACGGTGTCCTCCATCCGATTCCACTCTGCACAGTTCTGCTCTCAGCTTACCCCACCTCTCCTCCTCTCTGCAGAGACCGAGTCACTCTCCTGAGGTCGGGGCTGCAAGTGAGTGGCTACAGACGCCTTGCCTCTGGGTCCTGAGCCCCTTCATCTGCCCCATCTTGTGCCCCTCGGCCACCCTGGGTCCCTCACAGCTGGCTCTAGAGCAGCTGGTATTTGTGCTGCAGGTTTGGAGGGCACACGTCAAGGCGGATGTGATGGGCAGGCCTGGTACCCCGGACTCCACTGCTCCTTCATGAGGATGGCAGCCCCACAGGACCGCAGGGACGAAGAACAGGAGTCCACCTGCTCCTGAGAGCAGGGGGCGCATTCAAAAGCTGTCAGACAATGTCCTTGACTGGGCACTGGGCATCCACACTCAGAGCTCATTTCCTCAGCACTGACATCTGCCCCTACCACCTCGATGGGGGGAGGTCAGGCATGGACCTGGGTACCCAGGACGGCAATTTGCTCGTAATTGCAGACGTAACTTAGCCCGCCAGCTCGTGGGAGGCCTTCAGGTGAGATGCAGTGTGGCGTGCTGGCTTCTGGGGGTCCTTTCAGGAGCCCTCTGCCTGATGAGAAAGTCTGCTGCACCCCTCACTCTGCCAGCCAGGACAGTGACTAGAGAATGGGCAGACAGGACACCGCCCCAGGCTCCTCTCTCCTCCCCACCCTGAGCATGTTTGCGACCCTCCCCAAGCTCTTTGCACCCACCCACCTGATGAAAAACAAGACCGAAGCTCTGAGTGAGGATGTGAGGGTGTGCCAGAATTGGCCTCTCTCTTCCTCAGTTTTCTCAAAGTGAGTCTTCCGTGGATCCCGAACTCCAGGAGACAGCCCAAATGAAAAGGGTCTCAGGGCAAACAGACTGGATAAATCACATATCCTGTGCGGTCCCTTGGAGAACGGCATCAGATAGAGCTGATTCAAGGCTCGGAAGAGTCCTGCAGCCAGCAAGCCTGCCTAACTTTTCTCAGCCAGCCTTTTATCTGATTGGCTGTAGAGTTGCCCTTCTCAGTAACACACATCCCTGGGACTCGTGCTGGCGCCCGCGGGGTGGATCCCATTATGAAGCTTACTATCAAGCCACTTCATGAGCCACTGGAAGATCCAGTGCCACGGGCTCCTCCTGGAAATGAACATCATCTGTTACAAATAAGAACCAGAAGCTCCATCGGTGACTTCAAACTTCCAGGCGGCAGAGCTCATGAGAACGCCTGTCCCTCTGATGGCCTCCATGTCTTCCTTTCTGAAGCCCACGCAGCCCTCCCCATCCACCCACTGCTTTTCTGACCATGTGTGTGCATGTGTGTGTGCATGTGCATGTGTGTGTATGCCTGTGTGTGTTTAGGTGGTTATTGGGCAAACAAACATGTGTGTGTAATTTCTTTTTAGTAGAAAAACACAAAAGGATGCAGCATGGAAAGAGACCATCCTCCCCAACCCAGACAGCCCTCGAAGTATTTCTACACATCTCACACACACGCATCACAGACACACACGCATCCCATACACACAAGTCCCAGACACACGCACATCCCCCACACACATCCCAGACACACACACATCTCACACACACACACCCCAGACACATACACATCCCACACACACACCTCCCCCCACACACATCCCAGACACATACACATCCCACACACACACCTCCCCCCACACATATCCCAGACACATACACATCCCAGACACACACACACACATCTCAGACACACACATCCCATGCACACACATCCCAGACACACACAGACACACACACACACACACAGAGCCACTTTCTGCCACCTCAGGATTTGCTCTGCTAGCGGGCATCACTGCAGCTCTAAATGGGAAGTCTTCTAGTGGGCGCCGCTGCAGCTGTAAAGAAGCCTTTCTCTCCGTGTCTGTTTTTCTGAGTTGTTTCATTGCTGAGTGACCCTCCATGACTTCTGGCCTCAGCTGAAGTCACTCTCACAGAGTCTGCCACTCTCTGCCAGACTCACTGTGATGTCTGCCACTCTCGCAGAGAGAGCAAAGCTGGAGAGCTGTAAAGCCCCGCTTCTATGGACCCGTCAGAGCGTGGGCACCACGGAGCAGCCCCTATCCTGACCCCGAGGAAGGCAAGTGGCTGCAGGCAATAAGGGCATGCAGGGTGGCCTCCCTGTGGCAGGCACTGAGGAGCTGGTCAAGAGACCTTTGGGGCTGAGGCATAGGGAGGGTTGTACCTTTTAGCAGAATTTCCCGTAAATTCCACCATGTGCTTATAGGGAAGATGCAGGATTTTCCTGAAAACCTTCCCATGGTCTAGTTGGACAAAGACAACCCCAGCTACTGCTGAAAAGCTGCTCAAGTCCATCTGTTCCAGCTCCCGACAGAGAAAATAGCCTTCATCTGTAGGAGGGACAGCCGCAAAAGTGCTCCACCAGGGCACCAATGGAAACCCCCACAGCTGGGAGAGAGGAGAAAACATCAAAACACCCAGGCCTGGGGGTGACGCAGGACCACAGGGTATGACCAGAACAAGAGCCAGGGGAGCTATGGCTGTGAGGAGCAGGCCCCAGATACACACATGCCCCACATACACACCCCAGACACACACACATATCAGACATACACACATCCCAGACACACACCCCAGTCACACACACACCCCCCCCACACACACACCCCAGACACACACACAGCCCAGACACACACCCCAGTCACATACACCCCAGACACACACACACCCCAGACACACACACAACCCAGACACACACCCCAGTCACATACACACCCCAGACACACACCCCAGTCACATACACCCCAGGCACACACACATCCCATGTGCACATCCCACACACATCCCACACACACACACCCCACACACACCCCAGTCACACACACCCCAGACACACATCCCACATACACCTAGACACACACACATCCTACACACACACCCGACACACACACATCCCACACACACACCCCAGACACACACCCCAGACATACACATATCCCACACACACACACATCCCACACACATACATTCCAGACACACACACACCCCAGATGCACACACATCCCAGACACACACCCCAGACACACACACATCCCACACACACCCAGACACACACATCCCACACACACACCCCACACACACACATCCCACATACACCCATCCCATATACACACATCCCACACACACATCCCAGACACACATTGCAGGACACAAACACATCCCAGACACACACTCCACACAGACATCCCCACACACACCCCAGATACACACACATCCTGGGACACAGGGTCTGGGGAAACAGAGGCTCAATCAGACACTCAGAGAAGCCCTTCCCCACCTCTACCACCAGGCAAACAAATATCCAGTCAAATAAGAGTGGAAAAAAGCAGGCGAGAGGTGGGATGTGGGCTCTCCCAGGGTCCAGCATGGACTAAGGCAGGAGAGAGGTGGGATGCAGGTTCTCCCAGGGTCTAGCAGGAATAAAGCAGGAGTCAGGATACGGGCTCTCCCCAGGGCCCAGCATGGAATAAAGCAGGACAGAGGTCTAGCATCAGGGTTGGTGGCAGCCAAGGGCACAGCCATGTGGAGAAAGCAGCCTCTAGGAAATAATCCCACCCACAGCAGGAGGTTCCTCATGGGAGGATAGGAAGTCTGTGGTACACTGAGACCAGCCATATAACAGAAAAGCTCAAAGCAAACCCAGTTCCCGACCATGTTAACACCAACCTTCATGTGAAAGTCCTGTCAGAAGCAAAGGCCTGCTCCGCCCCAGGCTTGGAAAATATTCACCTTTGCTTCCACTGTCCTGAGCAATACATTAGGAGGCATTCAGAAAGGTAAAACAACGCACAGGCCCCAAAGACAAAAGTGTGGTCAGAGCCACACTCAGATACAGCATAGACGCTGCAACTATCAGTCACGGAATTTAAAATAACTGTGACTAATGTGTCAAAGGTTCGAATAAGGAAGCCATACAACATGTGAAACCAGATGGGCAATTTCAGCAGATAGAGGAAATTCCAGTAAGAATGCTAGAAATAGAAAACACTGTAACAAGCATGAAGAATGCATTTGATGGACTCACCAGCAGACTTGACACAGCCAAGGAAAGAATTAGTGAATTGGAAAGTATGTCTACAGAAATTATCCAAACTGAAACACAAAGAGAATGAAAACGGGAGTGGGAAGAGACAGAACAGAGCACCCAAGAGTTGTGCAACCCCATCAAATGGTCTAACATACGGATAGTTGGAGTCCCATAAAGGGAAGAAAGAGAGAATGGGACAGAAGAAGTAAGTATATGAGGAAATGATGACCAGTATCTGGTTTTCATTCATGAAAGACACCAAACCACAGATTCAAGAAACTTGGGTAACACCAAGCAAAATCAACTACCCTCCTGCCACACCCCCAAAATATTCCAACCTCACCAATATTCAATGTTCATGTCTTATGTCTTTGTATGCCTCATTGTTTATTGTTGGAACACCAAAAATGGAGATTTTTAAGGCAGACAAAGGTGGAGAAAAACACATTACCTGTGGAGGAGCAAAGATGAGAATCACCTCAGATTTTCATCAGAAATCATGCATACAATAAGACAATGGAGTGGCATCTTTAAAGATATTTTTTAAAAACCTGTCAACCCTATATTCTTTTAAAAATTCTTCAAAATTGGAGTAAACGTTTATGCAATAATAGAGGAATGTGAACCCAGCCTGGGTATTTGATAATATCAAACATATCAATAATTGTTGATGTGTGCTACTGTTAACTATTGCATGATTTTAAAGTAGTAATGATCTTTTACATCCACACATTAAGATTTTATGTGCAAGATGATCTGACTTGTGGGATGCAGTGTGAGGGTGTGAATGAAAGGAGATGGGGGCCGGGCACAGTGGCTCACCTCCTGTGATCCCAGCACTTTGGGAGGCTGAGGCAGGTGGATCACCTGAGGTCAGGGGTTTGAGATCAGCCTGGCCAACATGATAAAACCCCATATCTACTAAAAATACAAAAATTAGCTGGGTATGGTGGTGGGCACCTGTAATTTTAGCTACTCAGGTGGCTGAGGCAGGAGAATAGCTTGAACCCAGGAGGTGGAGGTTGCAGTGAGCTGAGATCACGCCATTGCACTCTAGCCCCAGCAACAAGAGTGAAAACTCAAAAGAAAGAAAGAGAAAGGAGGGAGGAAAGAGAGAGAGGGAGGAAAGAGAGGGAGAGAGGGAGGGAGAGGAGAGAGGGAGGGAGAGGAGAGAGGGAGGGAGAGGAGAGAGGGAGGGAGAGGAGAGAGGGAGGGAGGGAGGGAGAGAGGGAGGAAAGAAAGAAAGGAAGGGAGTGAGGGAAGGAGACAGGGAGGGAGGGAAAGGGATGGACCTGGTATCAATCGTTGCTAATGCTGGGGAGTGATGGTTAGGGTTAGATGGAGGCTCATTACACACACCCTCTAGTTTTTAAATGTGGTTAAAAACATTTGATAATAAAACATAATAGTTTGTAAAAGAAAAATGGAGAGATCGAGACTTTCTCAGACAGACAGAACCTGAGGGAGTCACTGCCAACAGACCTGCTTTCTGAGAAATGTTAAAACACTTTCTCTGGGCAGGAAGAGTACACCAGTCAGTAACACGGCACCAGAGGAAGAAACAAACAGCTTTGGAAATAAAATTGATGAAGCCAAAATAAATTTTTTCTTTAGTTTTAATTGGTCAAAATAAGGGTCAGCAGGCTTTCTGCGGAAGTGACAGGTAGTAAGTGTTTCAGGTTTTGTGGCCAGATGGTCTCTGTCACAGCTACCCAGCTCCACACTCAGCTTGGCCATGAGAGCACAAAAGCAGCCACAGATGGTCCTTAAACAAACAGGTGTGGCTGTGTGCCAATAAAGCTTTATTGACAAACAGGCTGTGGGCCATGGTTTGCTGACCTCTGCTCACAGACAGCTCTTAGGATAGCTGTCTAAGAGAAAACGGTAGCCCTGTCTTATGTTTATGGCACACGTTAAACAAAAGTATACACTGATAGCACAAAAGCTGGCAGGGGACGGGGGCCTGCCTGGAAATACACTGCTAGGTCCTTGTATGGAAGTGGTGTCATATTATTTGAAGGTATATTCAGATTACTTTAAAATGTATATTATACATTCTGGGACAACTGCTAGTATTTTTAAAGAGATATAAATAGTAAGTCAATAGAGAGGATAAAAGGGGATTATAAAACATGTTCAATTAAACCCAGAAAAGACAGGAAGAGAGGAAAAAAGAAACAAAACGCCAGTAGAGCAAATAGAAAACAGTGACCAAGATAACAGACTTGAAGGCACCTGCCTCAGTCACCCCTTTGTGAATAGTCTAATCAGACACCTGTCACGTAACGCTGGACGTCCATTATGAGAAATGAGTCACGGTGATTTTGACCCTCTGCAAAGAATGCACATGCTCAAGCTGAGCCCAGAAAGCCTCCTGTTCACCTGGGCTGCACGGTCACCTGGGTTGCACGGTCACCTGGGCTGCACGGCCACCTGGGCTGCATGGTCACCTGGGCTGCACGGCCACCTGGGCTGCACAGTCACCTGGGCTGCATGGCAGAGCCTCCTGCTCCTGGGCGGCACATCCACACAGCATGGGACAGTTCTGAGTCCTGTGGGCAACTGTAACCCAAGGGTGGGTATCTGTGCATCTAAACATATCTAAATTTTTAAAGATATAATAAAAATGTGGGATTGCATCTGGCCGTGGCAGCTCACGCCTGTAATCCCAGCACTTTGGGAGGCAGAGGTGTGTGGATCACCTGAGGTCAGGAGTTTAAGACCATCCTGGCCAACATGGTGAAACCCATCCCAGCTACTCAGGAGGCTGAGGCAGGAGAGTTGCTTGAGCCCAGGAGGTAGAGATTGCAGTGAACCAAGATCGCACCCTTGCACTCCAGCCTGGGTGACAACCGTGAAACTCCCTCTCCCCACCCCCACAAAAAAGTGGAATGACAGCCTTGCGGAATGACCATCTTATATGCAGCCCATCCTTGACCAAATGCCATCATGTGGTGCATGATTTTAGTTAAATCACAAGTTGTTAGATTGATCTTAGAAAAAGCAAAAATGCACCGTATTCTGCCTATAAGAAACGAGCTTTTAGTATAAAGATGAGATAAGCTAAAAGAATGAAGAAAGATGCCTTGCCAACACTCATCAAAAGAAAGCTGACAGAGCTAAATGACCATCAGACAAAGTAGAATTCAGAACAAGGAATGTCATCAGAGATAAAGGGGGACATTGCATGTGAACAAAGATGTCCATTATTGGAACACTAAGCATGTGGGTGTTATTTCTATCCTACTGCTCAAGGTCATTGGCAAGGTCTGATATTTCACAGATGAAATTGCAACCTTAGTCATAAATGGGTTAATTCTGATAATAAAAAGCAATCCTTTGTGGGGTCTGTTGGGGGGCCATGGGAGGGACAGTGGGTGGGTGGGGAGGTTGGGGAGGGATAACACAGGGAGAAATGCCAGATGTGGGTGACAGGGGGATGGAGGCAGCAAACCACATTGCAATGTGTGTACCTATGCAACAGTCCTGCATGATCTGCACATGTGCCCCAGAACCCAAAGTACCATTAAAAAAAACACAAAATTTGCAAGAAATACACCTTGTGGATGGAGTTTGTCGCCCCCGTGGGAGAGGCAGGCCCACAAGCTGTAAGGTGCGGTGGGCCCGGCAACAGCCAGGCCTAAGATGGAAGTGGGTGCAGCAGGAGCCGGAGGGCCCGCAGTGCATACAGGCAGCCCGCAGCTCACTGTCTGCACCCTCACTGACCGCCGCCCATTCACTCACTGCAGCCATGCGGGGAATGCCGCCATACTCTTCAGGAGGAAACGCCGGATTTGTGGGAGGGTTGGCTTGAACGTGGGCGCTAGCTGCACTGCCACCTCGCTGGAGTGACCTTGAAAGACAGTGGGAGGGAAGGTCACCCAGCGGGCAGCACTTGGGCAGTGGGCCGATCCCACCACTTGCATAAAAGGAGCAGTGACCTGAGGGCGGAGTCTGTGGACTCATGGGCTGGGGAATATGCCTCTGGTTAGCCAGGAACCTGCAGTGGAAAAGATTGGAAAATCAGGGACAAGCAGTCTGGGGTGGTGACAAGGGGCTGGCAGCCTGGGGAGGCCGTGAAGTCCGACGGTGCTTGTATCACATGCTCATGCCTCGGGGAGTGTCACCGTGGCAGCTCTAAGCCGCTAAGCAGACAGAACAACTGGTACCAGTGTGGCCAGCCATACTGTCCCCAGCCATTCAGCTGAACTATCAGGCATATCAATGGCATGACCAGGGAGCCAGGAGCGGAGGCTCCAGCAAGGTAAGCTCCGGCTGACCAGTGCCACTGCCAGCAACCTGCTCCCACCCATCAGCCACAGAGGCCCATGCTCAGCTTCCCATGCGGCTCGTTCCTGGAGGAGGCTAGCTGACGGCTCAGTGGCAAATTGACGACACCGAACTCCTTCTGTCCTGGAAGAGGCAGCAGCTCACTTGCATGGGAAGATATTCCGGCCTTTCCCACCTGACCCCCAACCTCCAAACTCCCGCACATTTCGTCCCCCGGCTTCGGCCTCCTCCGACCATCACAGCATCCCAGGAAGCTCACTCTACAGCAGAAGAGGACGGGGCGGACCCACAGCACAGGCCCTCAGGCCACATCACACAACACCCACCCAGAAACGAGTCCACAGAGCACTGCAGCCGCTTGCAATAAGTGGCTCTCTATGGGGTGGGATCCTGTCCCAGGACGAGGGGTTGGTGCTGAGTTCAGGATCTCTGGGTGCACCTGCCTTGCTGGTAGGAGGACGCCCAGGAGCCAAGGAGTGAAGCAGGAGTGGCCTCAGCAGCATCACGCCCAGTGACCCAGGAAGGGGTTTGTGCTTTCTTCCCTGCACCTCTGGGCGCTGCAGAGTTAGAGGTCCTGGTCCCTGGGTGCAGGGGAGGGGGTACATCAGAGGGCACACAGCATGTCTAGTGACTGACAAAGCATGGCTGCCCCTGGGGCATCAGGTTCCTTATAGGGGGATCACCAGGCAGGAGAGGGCACCACCATCCGGGCAGGTGTAACAGACCCCGGCCAGCAGAGGAGGCGGGGCCATGGCTGCACAGGAAACGTGGGGAATCTAGGCGATCTTCGTGGACACCTCATGGTGGCCCTGGGCAGATGTCACTAAATGGACAGCTACGGCAGGCCCCGCTGGGCATGGCATAGTGGCAAGGTGCCAGTGCTCTCGGTAGAAAGGGCTGGGCCACAGCACTGAGTGAGCTGCTGACGTCAGCAGAGACATAACCGAGGGTGAGGGTCTGGGCTGGGTGATGGAGGGAGGAGAGAGGGCCCAAGGGGGCTAGCAGGGGTGCAGCAGCCACTGCGGCGGGGCCATGAACACGGAGCTTGGGGTCTCAGCCACAGTCGTGACTTGGTGAATGAGTAAATGAGTGAATGAACGGGGCTCGGTCCATGGCCTTGAGTACAGCGTCACAGATTTCCAGTGAAGAGAACCCTTAGCCTGTGTCTGAGCCGCCCCCCCATTTTCAAAGCACAGATCTGGGACTGGACGGTTACAAACAGTCCAAGCCCTGCATCTGCCAGTCGTGTGACCTTGAGCAAGTGACTTCGCCTCTCCGTGCCTCAGTTTCCTTATCAGGAAAATCTAGCCATTCACCGCCCCTTCTTCAGTGGGCTGCCATGGGGTCAGGAGTGAGCAGAGAAATCAGCAAACAGGTGTGAGCATTGAGTACTTTCTATCACCTTATAGACTCAGAGGCCGGCGACTTTCCCGGCGCTGCTCAGTGGCTAGGCGCAGGGCTGGGTGGCTCCTGGGTGCCCAGGTGCAGGGCGGCTGCTGGCCCAGGACTGCAGGATGCTGGAGGGGAAGTCACGGTCCTGAAGGTTGACAGGTCTGTTCTTTGGCCTGGAGAATTCCCCTGACAAGAGCAAAAGTCTCACTGATGACACACAAGGTCGCCCAGGTCAGGAGGGGACTTCAAAGCCAGGGACAACCCACGATCCCCCGGCGGGGGGGGGGAAGCGGAAGTCTTCATTTCTGTTACTGTTTGATTTCAGCCTCCCAATCAGCCATGGCTAGGTCAGGCACTCAGGACCATATCAATTGTTTATGAGCAGAAGTAGGCACAAGAAGGCCCTCCTCCCTGCAAGGAGATGTCCGCCCTCTCCCCGGTGTCTTCCAGGAACCCAAAACCTCGTCCTTGATCCACTGGTGGTGTTGAAGTCCCTGCCACAGCCAGCCTGGCACTGCTGTTGGGATGGAGACAGCAGGGAGGGGGCATTCAGAGTCTGAATTCTCAAAAGGGGTTCTCAGCTGTCAGGAGGTGCCAGGCCTACCTGCTGGGACTGTGGTTTTCTGTCATTATCACCGTGGGAATGGCTGGTTCCTGTCCATGACAGTCACACGGAATGAAGTGCTCTGTGCTCCAGGAAAGGCTGTGTCTGCGAGGTGTTTTTCTTATCCCTGTTCTCCAAAAGGACAGGGGAATTTCAAACCAGGAGCTGAAAAAGGTGGTGAGGGCCAGGCACCGCGGTGGCCCCACCTGTCCAAGAGGCAGCAATTGAGGGAGCTGGGAGTAGAGAGGCCTCCTGTGGGCCCAGGGGGTCCCAGCTGTGATAGGGACCCTGAAGTAGGCTGGGGATTCAGGGTGAGCCTGGGCTGAGCTCCCCCCCCCGGACCCCACCCACACACTCCTCTTCCCCAGGGCACCCAGTGAGGCTCCAGCCAGTACCCCGCGGCCAGGATGTGCTGCCTGAGGTCAGGCCGCTCTGCTGCTCTGGGCTCGACGTCTGAAATGCAGCCTTTCCAGCCTACCCAAGCGTGAGCGGGAAACGGCCTGCACGGGCTCATGAGTGCCCAGGGAGGCCAGTAGGCATCCTTATGTCACAGGAAATGGCAAATGCTACAAATAAGGGCTTCTTTTATGCCTCCACCCCCCACCCCAGCACAGAATGAGCCCCGTCTGTCACCCGAGATGGGCATGGAAACCCCCTGCCGGCAACCCTTCTCCCTCAGGGCTGAGCCATGAGCCTGAGTGAAGGGAGGAGCCTTAGGCCCCTGGTGCTCTTGAGGGCAGCCCACATTCCCCACGGTGGCCCCCAGGTCCCCAGCTTAACCATAGCCCTGACTCCCGCAGCACACACAGGCCACACCCCCACTGCCCTCCAGCCTCCTCAGCCTGGAAGGCCCAGGGCCCTGATTGCACAGGCAGGTGGGTCCTGGTGCCCTTCAGAGCCCCAGGGAGGTGTTCCCCCCTCCCCACCCCCAGCAGGGCAGGACCCAAGGGGACTGTCCATAGCTGGCCTTAGCAACCAGTTGCTTGTGTATCCCAAGGGGTCTCTGTGCCCCCAACCCACCCTGGCCTACCCTAGGCTCGCTGGGTGTCTGAGTAATGAGGAAGCTCCTGTATTTCTCAGGGGCTCCTCAGGGGACTCCATCCCAGCAGGGAGGCCGCAGGAACCTTGAAGGCCAAGGTCATCAGTGGGCCCTCTGCCCATTCTCTCAGCCTGGCTATGACCCCCAGGTAGGACTCTGGGGGTGCCTGGTGTGAGCAAGGGGTGTGGAGCTTCTGTCTTGGGACGTTCACTAGGCAAGGGGCTTGAGAAGTCAGACCCATTATTTGGGACATAACCATGATTATCCATGAACAAAGCTCTGATGCTGTGTGACCTTGGACAAGTGTCTTAACCTCTCCGTGCCTGGCTTTGTTCTGGAATATCTATTACTCAGGGATTGTTTTGAATGAAGTAAAGCAGGTAAACAGTGCCTCTCACAAGGCCCAGCCCCTGGTAGAAGCTCCTCCTCCTCCTCCCCACCCTCTGATGTGAGAATAAAGGCATTGCTCTTCCCAAGTCTCCCCGGGTTTCCTGGGGTGTAAAACATAGACTTTGAAATCATCACTGGTGTTTGCTCTTGAATTTACTTGTATTTTTGTTCTCACTTGGCTTTTAGTTCTAATTGAAAGGTTCTTTTGACAATGCCAATGCTTTGCAGCTGTGCTGAGGTCAAATGCACAAAAGGGTTTTGTGTTCACTTGGACCAGAGGGAAGGGAAAGGCTGGGGCTGTGGGGGCAGCTGGCTCTGAGGGGCCCAGGGATGGGCTCTGGACCACCTGGCGCAGTCCCTGTGCAGTGGCCTAGAAACCCTCCCAGAGCCCGCCCCTGCCCAGGCTGGGGTGTCCCCTCTGCTGCCACCGCACACTCGGTCATTCCTGGGTTTTGACTCTAAGGGAGGAAGAAGTGGGTCCTGAAGGGTGTGCGCCAGGAAGCAGGCGGGGCAGGAGCAGAGGTCCTGTCTATCAGGCCTCTGCCACATTCTGGGCACCATGAATGGCACTTTATGCCTTGCTGGGTGAACTCTCCCCTCTCCGTCATGGCTGAAAGGGGCAGGTATGGATCCGTACCCAGGACATCTGACCTGCTGTCATCCAGGAAACTCCTCCAAAGCCCAGCGGCAGCAGGAAGGTGGCCAGAGAGGGAATAGGGTAGACAGGGAGAGCACGGCCGCAAAGGCCACCTTGGCAAGCCATCTGCATTTTTTTGAAAAGAGAGAGACCTAGGAGGGCTTCCTGGAGGGGGAAGCTGAGCCAGGCCTCATCCGGGTCTTCTGAGCAAGGCAGGGAGATGGTGTTGTGGACTGTCACTGTCAGTGTGAAATAGCTCCTGGCTTCCCAGAGACACACGCCCTGCCTGTAGGCTCTGTGTGGTTGGACACCCTCCGCCTCCCAGCCTACGCTGCCTTTCACTTACCTTCTCCATCTCACCAAGGACCTGCCTGCCTCCAGCCTTTACACATTTTCCCTCCACCAACCCTTCGTCACCTTTGACTCTTGGCCCAAATGTACCCCAGAGCCCTGCCCCACTGCTGGCTCCTCTCGGAAGGCTCAGTGGCTCCCTGAACACTGGAAGACGAGGGAGGTAACCTCTCTGGAGACGTGGCCCCTCGCCTGCAGCTGCATGACCTTGGGACAGTAGCTTAGCCCCTCTGCACCTGTGTTTCTGATGCATGGAATGGGGACGATAGAGCGTCCACCTGGGTGGACGCTGCACGTGCTCTGAAAGCGGGTACCGGCGAGCCCCAGCACGAGAGTCACAGGCTCACATCAGTGCCTCCCCCAGCCCTGGACCCAGAGCCCTGCAGGGCAGGGTCTGGATGGACCCCTCCCTGCTGTCCTTGGTGCCAGCACATGGTGGTGACTGCCCAGGGAAGGGAGCAAGGATGCAAATGAGAAGGAAGGCTGGCCCAGTGGTGCTAGGGTAGAGGACTGGGGGCTGGTGGGCCTGGCAAAGCCCCGAAGCCCCAAAGCTCATGCCGCCCTCCTCTGCTCCCACACCTCCCCTCCATACCTGGCCAGTTTGCAAGGCCAGCGAGGCTTCCCAGTGGAGCCACTTAAATCCCTCGTGCAGCACTGCTACCAACTGCAGTGAAATGGTTTATTAAAGTCTAATTAGCCAAATGGACGATCACGCGAGCTTAACCCTTTCCCGATCACACTGCTTCCTTCCCAGAGTGAGAGATACCAGCCGGGGTCCTGACTTGGTCTGAGCAGCCGTCCTGCCTGGTCCTGGCCCCAGCGCCCAGCCACTGTCATGCTCTCTGGAACAGTGTCAATATGATCCCAGACCTGGCATGATCGACTTGCCTACATGGGGACACAGGACAAACCCCACGCAAAGCCCTGAGGGCACCATGTCCCCCTCCACTTGTCCATTCAGGGCATGTGTGAGCTGAGTAGGGGTCAGGGGCTGATCTCAGCTGAGGAAATGGAGGAGTGTGGCGTCAGGCTCTGCTTTCTAGAAGCTTCTGATCTGTTAGAGGAAGCAGCAAGCAAACAAATAATCAGAATATCAGATAAACGATGGGCATGAAAGAAGCCATTGGGCATAAGGGTGACAGTTTAATTCTATGTGAAGGCAACAGGGACCGCTTCACACAGGTGGTAATGCATAAGGGTTTTGAAGGATGAATAGGAGTTTTCCAGCTGAGCATAAAAGCATCCAAGAAAATGGGACAGCAGAGCAAGGGCTCAAGGGAGTAGCATCTGTGTCCTGGAAACTGCTCAAAAACCAGGCACAGTTTGCTCCTGTAAGAGGGTGGAACACAGAGGAGGGGAGGGGCAGGTGCCCAGCTGCAAAGCATGAAGTCCAGCCTGGGAAGCCCTCACATGACACAGAAATGAGCTCAGCCTCTACTCTGTGGGCTTAGAGCCACTGACGACCCTAACTGGGGAGGGTCGGAAGGGAACGGGCAGGAGCCGGCGAGCCTGAAGCGGGGCGCCTGTGGAGGAGGCCACTGGGCTGCACCTGGATGATGTGCCTGGCCAGCGGGGCTTACCCATCTGGACCTGCAGCCTTCGGATGTAAGGCTAAGAGAGGAAGGACAGGCCTCTGGATTGCAGTTCAAGTGTGCCATTCCCGAACAGGAGCTGGCTGCAGGAGGGCAGGGTGTGGGGGCAGATTGGGTTGTGCTACAGATGACAGAGCAGGGGGCTGCTGCGGAGAGGGTGGGGGAGCCAGGGCAAGGGGCTCTGTTACCACCCTCTACCCAGGGAAGCACTCCAGGGAGAGTCTTGGTCACCAGCAGTGGCCGCCGCATGCCAGGCGCTAAGTGAAGCCCTCTCTGCGGTTTCCTCCTCCAAAAGCTCACCTGGAGTGGGGTCAGCCTCCCACTCCCCACTCGCCCACCCCAGCGGGCCACCTGCTGTGTGGCCTGCAGGCTTCTGTGGCTAGAGGCTGACCCCCACTCCAGGTCAGGTTTAAGCCCCCTGGGGCAGTGGGGAGAAGAGGAGGGTGTGTTCCATGAGTACCTGGAAGGAAGGGTTAGGAAGGCATCAGGGAGGACAGAGAGACAATGCGTCCTAGCCTGGCACCCAACCCTACTCTGCCCAGCGCCACCCTCTCCAGGCAGCCTCTGCAGGTGCCCCAGCTTGCTCAGGAGCCTCTCAACTTCCTTGGGGGACCAGAGACCTCCTGTCTCTCCAGGCTGAAGCACACAGCTCAGGCCTGGCTCAGGGGCAGCATACATTCATGTTTACCTAATTAGTGGAAGAAGGAATGACTTGTGGGGAGCACACATCACACGGCTCCTGCCCCCGGAAAAGACCCAAAATCACAAGCACAGGACGCCCAACAGGCCAGGCCATTTGCAGGCAGCGGGGATTCCCTGCCACACAGCTGGGGCTGCCACCACCACCTCACCTTCCTTGTTCTCTCCGCCCCCACCAGGCAGGACCCACCAACCCTGATGGGGGAGGCAGGGTCCAGGCAGGGCCCTCTCTCTTTGCTTTAGCTGTTTGTCCCTTTTTGTCTTCTTGACCCAACTCAACCCAAAAATCCACCAATCTAATGGGCTTAGGTGGATGTTTTGTTCTGTTATGTTTTGGCCAAATGCTCTCTGGGACCCGTACTGTTTCCAATTTCCATGAATGACCCCATCGGGCTCTTGCCCTTTTCCCTCCTCGCTGCCCTCCGGTCATTAAATGCTTTCCTTCCACCTCCTGCCAAGTGCGCCATGGTGCACCCCCAGTGCCCCCACCTTCCCACAGCAGGCACCTGGGCATCCTCAAACTCCCATGCCATAAACACACACCTGGCACTTCCCCTCCACAAAGGAGAATTCGCTGGGACCATCACCCAAGAGAGCAGATGGGCGCAGGCCACCTTGTTCAGTGGCACCTCCAGACCACAGCCTACGCACCCGACACCGTCCAGCTTCTTAGCCTCACCCCATCCTTCTCCTCGCCACAGTCATCAGACGAGCCCCAGCTCCAATCATGCCAAAGACCCTAATGGAAATGCTCCCAGTGGGGCCCTGCAATGGCTGGCAATGGGCGGCCATGGTGCCTGGGTGAGCTGCAATTCCTGGACATTTCAAAAGAAAACGCAATTGTATTTTAGTTCTCTGTATAATGTAATTAATATTTTAGTTTTACCCCAGGATCATAACTGAAGGACGAGTGCCTGGAGGGGCATCTGGGGACCTCAGCGAGGGGATCTGCATGTGCATGTGTGGGCTGCGCATGTGGGGATGCCCAGCGGGAGTGTACAGGCTCACCGTGCAGCTGAACGCAGGCGTGGACCGTCGCATGGATCAGAAACCCAGCAGGTGCCTTCTCCACCTGGAATCTGCCTGCCTGTGTCTCTGAGCCTCCTGGCCTGAGTTCTCCACCCCTGAAATCTCACGCGGGAATGGGGGGTCACCCAGTGTGTCCTCAGTGCTGAGGGGAGACCCCACTGGACGCTGGGCTGATTTTGGAAGAGCAGAGCCCTGAAGCCGCAGACTCAACTGGACTCTGGCATTGCCCCCTCCCTGCTGCGTGACTCTGACCAGAACCTGCCTCTTAGCCTCTGGTTCACGTCCCAGCCCCAGCCCCCCGGAGTAAGGGTCAAAAACAGAAACTTCCCAAGGCCCATCAGCAGAATGACAGATGGACATGACAGAGGCCAGCAGCCAGCAGGAGCGGCAGTGAGGACGAACGCCACACCTTGTGCTGAGCCACAGAGGCCTGCAGGGTTCACAGCAGGTGCCCCTCACATAAAGGCCAGAGCTGCCGACACCGCAGATGGACTGCTAAAGACAGGGCAGGTGGGGAGGGGAGGCTGGCCGCCACTCTAGGTGAGCTTGTGGAGGTGATAGAAATGTGTTGTCTTGATTGTGCTGGTGCTTATGTTACAGATTTGTCAAAACTCAGCAAACTGCCACTGGAAATGGGGCATTTTGTGGTGTGTCAATTACACATCACTAAAGTTGACTGTTGACTGTACAGAGGAGAGGGTGATTTCCAAGTCCCAGCACCACTGGGAGGGGTCTTAACTATTCCATCCATTTGCCGCAGGCCTCAGGAGGTAAGGGGTGGCCAGCAGCCCTTGGGGACGGGGAGCAGGGAGGCAGTCACCGCTGCCCACACTCCTACCCAAGACTGCCACCACTGCTGGGTGTCTGACCCACAGAAGCGCAGCTCACCGTCGTCAGTAGCGTCCCTTCATTAAGCGGTAATTGGTTCTCTAAAGATATTTATTGACTTCAAGTGTCTATGTAATCAGACGTGTCTTAACACAGCTGTAAACGCTCGTTAATTTATTTTAATAATTAAGTGGCACTTAATGAAACAGGAATAACTGTCCAGCCTCATGCGCACCAGACCTTGGAGACACCTGACTTGATGGGCCTCTATATAGCCACCAGCACCTCTGACCTTCCTGGGACCCCAGCCAGGGGATAAGCAGGCTGTGTGGGGGGCAGACCCCATGAGGCTAGGGGTGTCTGGGGGGAATGAACCCTGACACCCATCTCCAGCCTCAGCACCACATCCTGCAGAAATGGTCCTGGGAGAGATACAGAATCGGGGTCCCAGTCCCAGGCACCCTGGTGCCCCTGGGTTCAGGTCTCCATCCGAGTCCCTCCTGCCCCCTTGGGTTTAGGCACAGAGGCCCACTCCTGCTGGCATCTCCACCATGGAGTATTTAATCCTTACGCCAGCCCCATAAGGTTACTCCCGTGTTTCAGATGAGGAAACTGAGCCATAGCAAGGTGCGGTCACTTTGCCCACGATGACCAGGCGGAGGGGCAGGGCCAGGAGGTGCTCAGCACACCAGGGCCATCTCTGGGCCACTAACAGAGGGGGCTGCCTCCTTCCCGCCTTGCGAGGTGTGGATGGGCCAGGAGACAGCCCCAGCCAGCCCTTGGGTTCAGCTCTGCCAGAGTCTGCAGGCTTTGCCCAGTGAATCAAATACTTTAAAATATCTTAATTCATATTCAGCAGTTAAAATGCACTTGGTGCAACGTTAGAAAGAGGCGAAAGTGGCTGAAAAGCAAGGCTCCCACCCTGCGGCTCAGGCTCCAGGTCTCTGGGACCTGGACGTCGCCGTCACCCCCTCACTCACTGTCAGGCGGACTGAGCCCCACTGCCTCTGTGATGGGCAAACGTCTCCAAAGATCAGTTCATCTGGAACAAAGTCTTCTCCAACTGACCCAAGGCTGCTGACGGGCTTGAACAGCACTCTAGAGTTTGCAGGCACGGGTTTTGCTGCAGAAATGTTCATGGGTTCCAGATCTGAAGGGTTATGGAACCGGCAGCGTCTTTCTTTTCTAAAAGCTGAAAAACACCAAGTGGCAAAAGACAGGTGAGGAGCAAATGCCTCTCGGCCTCTCAGGCCCACGGGGTCTGGAGTGAGTCCCGCCTCGGCTGTGGAGGCTCCAGAACAGCAGGGCCCTGGTGGCTGCTGGCCAGGCTTTGGGGCTAGCTGACCTGGGCTGCAGTCCTGGCTGTGGCATCTGCAGCTGCAGGGCCTCGGGCCGGTCACCTCACTGCAGGAGCCCCAGCTCCTCCCCAGCAAAGTCGTGTGGATGGCAGGACCCCCTTCTAAAGGCCGTTGCAGGGGCAAACCAAATGCCACGTGTTCGGTCTGGTACCCATGAAGAGGCTGCAAAGTGTCATCTGCATGATGATTTCAAGGGCAAGGGAGAGAAAAGAGCTGGGTCCCGGAGTCCCTCCAAGCCCCCGCCATCATGGCCATGGGGCAAGCTGTTGAGGAGGTGGCTTCGCCCTCTCTGTGAAGGAGAAACTGTCCTGGGTGCCTCTAGGCTACCAGGAAAACCTAGTAAGGTGTGGTGTAAAGTGCCTGGCACACAGCAGGACTGCCGTGCATCAGTGCTGGGAGGGGAGGGCCCTGGAGGTGAGGGGGTTGTGTCCACAGGGCATACATCAGTGCTGCGGGGGCTCTAAGGGTTAGAGGGTCAGGTCCACAGGGGCCATCTGCAGCCTGGGCTCTTTTTGTTGGGTCCAGTACATTGTACTGGGTCCCACCCAGAGAGCCCTGGGGACAGTGTGCACAGTCCCCCTTCCAGATTCTCCAGAGGGGAAGAGAAACCCAGGGCCTCCAGAGCTGTCCCCACACCCACATCCCTGTCCATGCAGGGCCCACACTGCCCAGGTCCAGAGGCCGGGGAGAAGGCAGGGATCCCAGGGAGACAGTGCCACCTCCCAGAGCAAACACTCCCTCAGAGTCTGCAGCCCTCAGGCAGGTGCACTCACAGTCGCTGGCAGTTTTCTGGAACTTAGACTCCTGGAGTGGACTTGAAATTCCTGGAAGATGTTGAGGCTCCTTCCAGCTCAGGAGCCTAGGATCTAAGTCACCTGGTCTTGGTCGGAGGCAGCAGGGCTCAGGGGCTGCAGGGACAGCCCAGAGGCAGGGGTCTAGCAATGTGATGGCGGTTTGCTGATCAAGCACCCATGTGTGTGTTCTCACTTGGGAAATGGAGCTGGTGCCGCCCAGACCAGAAGGTGCTCCTGGGCAGAGGCCGCTGTGCAGAATGTGGAGTGGTTCCCACACTGGAGCCAGCGGTCCTAGGCGGAGCCTCTGGGGCAGGTGCCTTTGGGGCAGACAGGGAGGCCTCCTGGGCACGCAGGTGGGGCTGGAGACGTGCAGGAGAAACAGATGCGGGCAGCAGCGGGCCTCCTGCTTCCGAGCAGCTCAGTCCTCACTGGCTGTAGGAACATCTCACACCAGTTCCGAACCCCTGTTCCATTGTCCCCCTAACCGGGCGGGTGCCCCTCCCTTAACTGTGCACGTGGCTGGCAGCACTCTCCCGGGAAGCCGGCGCAGGGGCACGATTGCACACACATGCTGGGCGCCCACTTGGAGCTAGGCAGCTCCAGGCCCCTGCTGCCACGCCAAGCACACATATTAACCCTATCCCCAAACACGGCTTCCTGGCGAGGCTGGGCAGGGTGGCGGTGCCACCTGGTTGCTTCCAGCACTGAGCTGGGATTGGAACCCACATTGGCCTCGGCACCCTTTCCAATAAACATTTCCCCTGGCTCCAGAAGGCAGCGCCTCCCGTTCGTAATTAAGTGGCAGCATGCCTGTGGTCTGGCAGGGCTCCCATCAGACATGAGGCCTCGCAGACAAAGCAACAAGGCGCTCGTTCCCAGAACAAACCCGGAGCTGTCAGATCCCATCCCAGCCTCTGGACGGGTGGGCCTCTTTCATGTCCCACCGGGCAGAGCCCTTTCCCAGGGTGTGGGGGTGTGGGGGTGGGTCACTTCAGAGGCACAGGCACCTCCCTGGGGTAGAAGTGCCAGGAATAGCTGGAACAGAAGCAGCTTGCGGGTGATCAAGCCTCAGAGCATTTGCTAGAACTCGCAGCAGCCTGGGGCCAGGTTCACCACCATTCCTGAGAGTGTAGTGCATGGGTGCGCAGGTGCGTGGGTGAGTGGGTGTGCATGTGTGTGGGTGCGCGGGTGAGTGGGTGTGCATGTGCGTGGGTGCGCGGGTGCGCGGGTGAGTGGGTGTGCATGTGTGCAGGTGCGCGGGTGAGTGGGTGTGCATGTGCGCGGGTGTGTGGGTGAGTGGGTGTGCATGTACGTGGGTGCGCGGGTGCATGGGTGAGTGGGTGTGCATGGGTGAGTGGGTGTGTATGTGTGCAGGTGCGCGGGTGAGTGGGTGTGCATGTGCGTGGGTGCACGGGTGCGCGGGTGAGTGGGTGTGCATGTGTGCAGGTGCGCGGGTGAGTGGGTGTGCATGTGCGCGGGTGTGTGGGTGAGTGGGTGTGCATGTACGTGGGTGCGCGGGTGCATGGGTGAGTGGGTGTGCATGTGCGTGGGTGCGTGGGTGGGCGGGTGCGTGGGTGCGCGGGTGAGTGGGTGTGCATGTGCGTGGGTGCGCGGGTGCGCAGGCACATGCTCTGTAAGCAGCGAGGTGTTGGCCAACTGTGGCAGGCAGCAGGCACCTTTCACTGCCACCCTGGATGCACCACCCCACACCTAGCCTGCTGCCCCACCTCCTTAAAGACAGACCTTGAGAATCCCAGGCCTGGATCCATCAGACACTCCTCCTTCCAGACAGCTGGGAGCACACTATGTCCTCATGTCCGTCACCCACAGCGGCTCTCTCTGCCTGTCCCGGCAACCAGCATCTCCCGGGCAGCCTTGGGGGATGCCTCCTGAGCTGGATTAGGAACCGTGATGAGCTGCAGACAGGAGTCGGCCCTCGGGGCCCTGTCTGAGGGGAAGCAGCAGAAAGCAGTCAAGGAGGAAGCTTTAGCGATGGGTCTCAAAGAATTAGTCTGATGCACAGACCAGGAAGGAAAGGACCTGAGCCCAGGCAACAGGAGCAAAGCATATGGGGAGACAGCACTGGATGGTGGGAGCAAAGGGCAAGCGTGGAGCGGGCAGAACTCCAACCCATACCCCCGACTCTTCCACCACAGGCAACACAGGGTGAAGCCAGTGCAGCCATGCACGTGTGCTCAGCCTGCGTCCATCTGTGCCCACACGCTCTGGCTATTGCCACACCACTAACATGCACCTCTGATTTCCACGTCTGAAGGGTTCATGGGGGTTGAAGCGGTGAACCCAGTGGCCCAGCAGGCTGGGGCAGATGGGCACCTCTCTGATGCCTAGAAGCTGCTATGCTGCTGTGATCATCTTCTTGCGCCCACCACATGGCCCCGACCCATGGGCCGTGCCTGCCTGGTCCCAGCCACTGCCATTGGCCAGCGAACGGCTTGTTCTTCTAGCAGGGCCATGCTGGACCAGTGACCTGGGACCCCCATCCAGCTTCGTCTGAGCCCAATTTTAAGAAAACCAAGTAGGGTGTGAAGAGTGGCTCCTGCCTGTAATCCCAGCACTTCAGAAGGTGGAGACAGGAGGATCACTTGAGGCCAGGAACTTGGGATCAGCCTGGCCAACACGGTGAAATCTCATCTCTACTGAAAATACAAAAGTTGGCTGAGTATGGTGGTGTGCACCTGAATTCCAGCTACTGGGGAGGCTGAGACACAAGAATTGCTTGAGCCGTGAAAGCAGAGGCTGCAGTGACCTGAGATCCCACCGCACACCAGCCTCAAAAGAAAAAGAAGAAAACCCAGCATATGAAATACAGCTCCAGGGCAATGGCAATCCACTTCAATTGCCAAACCTGACAAAAAGGCTCTAGAAAGATTCCTTCAACTGACTGAGCTCTGCCACCCCCTGCGTCTGCTGCAGGAGCCACATGGCCTCCTCCCGAGGCAGGTGCCACCCTTGCCTTCTCAAGCAGACGGAGAAACTGAGGATCCCAGAGGTTCAGCCACCTGCCTGCCCCACGGCTCTAGGGGCAGCCAATGGTAGGGCCAGGCTCACAGCTCGGCCCGTCTGGGAGCGTGTCTCTCCTGAGCACAAGGCGTACGCCCTGAACAGATCCGCAATCAATGTCCCCCATTAGGAGGACACCCCAGGCACCCTCCCAACACAAGCCCCCGTCATCCCCATACTTCCCCAAATACCTCCCAGCCTTCCAAGGACCCTCCTGGCCTCCCTGGAAAGTGCCGGTGCCTCCCCACACCACCCCCAGCACTGCCCTCCCTGCCCTGCTTGGCTCTCCCTCAGGCCCCTCCTTGCTGGTCTGCCGAGGACACAGTGGCGAGCCAGGCTGTCTCCTGACACAGCACAAACATGCTGCACTGTGGGCATCTGGGTGCCGGCTCAGTAAACAAGTGTGCAATTCTGGGGTCAAAAGCACCCATCAAGCCTGAGCAGGGAGGGGACCCTTGGAAAGACTCCCCAAACCCCAGGCCTAGAGCCTGCATCCTGGCCTCAGCAAAACTGGGTGAGGTCAGTCCTGGGGAAGCCCCAGGCAGCACAGGCAGTGGGCCCTGCAGGACCGACGCGCACTACGAGAGTGAGGCGACCGTCAGTCACCCTCAGCTGCGCTGCTGCTGGGAGGAGCCAGGCGAGTGCCAGCTCATAGACCCCAGGGCACGTAGCGTGTCAGGGCCGTGGCTGAGGGACACCTACTCCCTTCTGACAGCTGCAGTGAGATGCGATGGAAACACAGCCAAGTTTATGTTGGTTTGCTGTCCTCTGATAACAGAAAGTTCTCTTGAAAACATGATTTCCTTGTCGCGTTGGGCAGAACAGAATGGCATGAGAAGACGCAGCCAAAATAGCAGCTGATAGGACTTTTAAGAGTTTGCCCCTGGCTGTGCCGGGGGTTCCTCGCAAGGGGAGCACTGGTGATCCCGAGCCCCACAGCCCGAGCTGGCGCCATGCTTTGTGGAATTCAGCAGGTCAATCCCCCAAGCCCAGGCTTGTGGCTAAACATGGCAGACTCAGCTCTGATCCCCGAGGAAAGGCGGAGTCCAGGCGAGCCTAGAGCCACAGGGAACCAAGCTGCCCTTGTCTCCCCCGGGCCGCAGGCAGAGAACTCACAGCATTTAGGATGGATCATAGCTAACAGATCTTCAGAAACAGACACGGCATCAAAGCCACGGGGTCCCGGTGATGTGCACTCAGGATCTCCAGAGCTCCCCTAGCCCTGCTCCTCAGCCCCTGATTCCCTGGACACAGGCCAGCCTCCCCATCTCACTGGCCTCTGGTGTCCAAGGAGCCAGAGCACCTGGAAGGGCTCGAACTCTGAAATTCCCATTCCTCTCCCAGCCTGGCCCTGCTTCCAATACAGATCCGTGCACCAGGAATTCGGAGAAGGCAGCTTCTGCATGCACACAGGCCTGCAGGTTGACACCCAAGCACTCACCACCCACCGCCAGGCTCTCACACTGACAGCGGGTGGGGGGACTCTGCAAGTGGCCATGGAAGATGGACCCTGGCCCTTCTAAAGGCTTCAGCCCACCTGCCCCATCTGGGAGACGTGGTGGCCATTCCAGCAGGGAAGGGTCTGCACATCTGGAAAGGCCTAAGAGACGATTTTGTGGAGTCCTCCTTTCTCTGATGAGGACACCGTGTCTCTGAGAAGGAGCATGAATGGATGGAGGCCACCACCAGCCAGATGCAGAACGGAGGCTGAGCACAGGTGCTCCAGGGCTGGCCCTTGGGGAGAACTCCCAGAGCAGACTAGAAACTTCACGGGTGTGGGAAGTACCTTCTGTGCCTATTAGAGGGAATCCCCCCTCCCTCCAGGCCGGGGCCTCTTTAATCCCCTAGTCATCGGTGTACTCACTCCTTTTCCATGTTTAACCTGAAAGTCTTCCTCAGGCCAGGCTCTGTCCTGTGGATGGAGAGACACAGGCATGGCCATGCAGGGAGAGTGGGACACAGGCATGGAGGTGCAGGAACAGAGGGACACGGCAAACAGAGGAACAGAGGGACACAGGCATGGCCGTGCAGGGAGAGTGGGGCACAGGCATGGAGGTGCAGGGACAGAGGCACAGAGGCATGGAGGTGCAGGGACAGAGGTGTGGCGATACAGGACAGAGGGACACAGGTGTGGCAGTACAGGGTGGGAGTGCAATTAACCCCACATGAGGCCAGAGAACATCCTGGGGTAGTGAGATCCAGACCTCAGAAACCAACCACAGTTTCCCTGCAAGGACAGGAAGCTGAGGTCACCCACATCCTTCCGTCACCGATGGTCAGTTACTAGCAGGGCCCACATAGAAAGGACAGAGTGGTGGTCAGGTCTCCACTGTCCCTTTTCAGGCTTACTGCCCCCTCACTGGCAGAGGCCAGGACCAGGGCTGCCAAGGAGGCAGTGAGAAGCCCCCGACCCGAGCCTGGCAGGAGGGAGGGATGGCAGGTGACGGGTCAGCAAGGCCACGAGTATTTGGGTCATCCATCACACACCAGGAGCCCAGAGCCTAACGAGTGTGCCTGCTGCCTGCGTTTCTTTTCCTGAATTGTAGAAATCCAGCCACATTTACAAATCTGCTCCAACACCCAGTAGGACTGCCTCATGGTAGAAACGCAGGCAGGGTGGTGAACCCAGCTTGGCTTGGTATAAGGCACCGTGCACCTTCAGGTTCTCATCTCCTCGGCCACCTGGGCAGCACGGATCGGGCGGGAGGAGTCCAGGAGGCTACCTCACAGTGGAACAGGGTGTGGGTCCCTCCCCTCGTCCATTGGAGACCTCTGTTGGCTCCTCAGGAAATCCCTCCCTCTAATGCCTTGTATTTCCATGAGATTCTGTTATTCTAAGGAGAATGAACCTGACTTTTTTCTTGCTGCTACAGACACCTAAGCCCACAAAACCAGCTCACTGGGATTGGGTTCAGTTTGCTTCTTTTCAGTAAGCTCAGGCTCTCGGGCTGGGGCCGTGTGACCTCAGCAAGGCCCCACAGCTTCACAGACGTGCCTTACACGCCAGCCGAGCATAGTAATAGCGGCCACGTGACCAGTCACGGTCTGTTGTCCAGAGCGCACACGGAAGCGTGCCCAGCCCTGCAGACGGAGCAGTGCCCCGAAGGCTGCCAGTCTCAGTATTATCAGGAGTAGAACTTACAGGAGTTCCTCCTTCATTCAATAACTCCCTAAAAGGTCAGGCCTTCTGCTGGTGTCACAGCCACATGAAGATGAATCCCACTTCGATCCTGCAGGAAGATGCTTACTCAGGAAATTAGAGGACAAAATAAATATGAAAAACATCGGCTCGTACATATGCAACGGAAGCCGAGGGGCCGCAGGCGCTCAGAGGAGAGGGGCGAGCCGGCTCCCATTCCCGGGGCAGGCGTCTGGAGGAGGTTTATTGACCGTGAGCATGGGCCAAAAAGCACAGAGAGCGTTTGGACACTTGAGCTGGCTCTCGCAACCTGACCCTGGCGTGGTGAGGAGTTGAGGTTTCTTGATGCCCACTATTGACTGCTTGCACCGACCTTGGGAGGAAGGTCCCAGGAAGGTCACATCGGCCCCCGGAGAACCTTAGTGCACACTCAGGAGGGGTGAGGGCTCTGACCATCACAAGGGTCAGAGTTATTCTCTGGGAAGGACAGACTGAGTGATAAGTAGATCTAAATCATGGGAAACACCATGAGTCCTCCTGCATTCTGTGCTGGTTTGTTCCAGGATGTTTCCCCTCAGCCCTCTCCCCCTGGGCTGGGAAGTGAACTGGGCCCGAGGCTGGCCCTGCTGGGGTCTCTGTAATCTCTCCCTACTTGTCCAGAAAAGCTTGCTAGGCATCTGTGCAGGGCACAGAGAAAGAGGCCACGGTCCTGGACCCAATGACCTTACACTCTAGGGCACAGACACCTGCACCCCAGGGACGGGCTTTGCGACGGGGAGGAAGGTCCTTCTTGTCACAGCCTGCAAGCCCAGCACACCACAAGCACAGGCAGACCAGCTGCTCACTGCAGCTGAGGCCACAGCAGCCCTGGGCCAGCAAGAGTGGCTGCACAGACACTCAGTGCCAGGAATGATGGCTTTGGCACCCAGAACGCACCATGAGAAGCTTTTGGCAGCAGAGGCGACCTTTGTTCCGGTGTCAGGGCCTCTCAGAACACCTGGTGCCTCTTCCTGCTCCACTGCCCTTGGAGGTCCAAGAACCACAGGGTTCCGGTAGAGTTCCGGGCCTTGGTGCAGAAGAGAACCTGTCTCATGCCCGAATCCTGGAGGGATCTCCGTGCCCAGGGCCTCAGCCTGTGCTCCTGAGGTTGGGGTCTCCTGGGGTCTCTAGAGGGGCTGGCTGCTTAGGAATGTCTAGTTCTTGGGTGCTCTTGGTAGGCTGGACCTGAATGCTCCTTGCAGATATAACCTAGGTCTCCCGGAGACTCCACTCCCCTCCCACTCCCCTCCCACTCCCCTCCCACTCCCAGCTTCTCACATTGCTCTTTCAGGGCTCCTCCTGGTCCCCGGAGCAGCTGGGCCAGAACCAGGATGAAAAACCTGGACACCAAGCCACCACCCAGCATTGGGTGTGCAGTTGCTCAGCGTGAGTGACGGAGTAGACACCTGCGGCCAAACTCTTCATCCCCACTCCCACCAGCTGGCCAAGTGACTCCCAGCTCTCCCAGAGCCAGCACACACGGCCAGCTGCCTCCCTGCACCCTGGCATGTGGTGGTTGCCTTTGAAGCAGCAATTGACCCTGTGTTTGGTGCTCCTTTCCGTGGACAGGGACTGACCTTCCCATCTGACCACAGGATGCCGGGAGGGAAGGGGCCATGAGTCTCCAATCCTGGCTAAGCACCACCCTCCACGAAGGCTGTGGTTTCCCTGGGAGACCAGGGACTCCCTGAGGAAATATTCTGGGCTTTCTTATTCAATTCAGGACCCATGCAGAACTGAGTGTCATCTCCCCCAGCTGATCAGCAGGATGAGTGGGGCTGCCTGACCCTCATCTGACCAGCAGACCCAGTTCTATGTCTCCTCCATCTGACCAGCAGACCCGGCACTATGTCTCTTCCCTCTGACCAGCAGACCCGGCACTATGTCTCTTCCCTCTTACCAGCATTCCCAGCACTATGTCTCCTCCCTCTGACCAGCAGACCCGGCATTGTGTCTCTTCCCTCTGACCAGCATTCCCAGCACTATGTCTCCTCCCTCTGACCAGCAGACCCGGTATTGTGTCTCCTCCCTCTGACCAGCAGACCCGGCACTGTGTCTCCTCCCTCAGACTAGCAGACCAGGGCTACCTTTCCCATCAGCCTGGATGGGTCTGAAGGTCAGGGGCTATGTCATTGCCCTCAAGCCAGGCACTGCCTTCTCTACGGAGGGCACCCCACACTTCTGCTCAGAGCCCAGACTTTGACCACAGAGGGTGTCGGCGAGTATGCCACCGGCCCGCAGACAGATGGGGAGCAGGCCCCTGCCAGCTCTGTGGGCCAGGAGAGCCCGCCAGCATCTGATCATGGATGACTTATCTGAACCAGCAAGTGACCCCCGCAGCTGAGCGAACAGGAGACAGTGATGCTTCTTTTTGAAAGAAGGAGACATTGCTCACAAGATGAGCCGGGAAATAGCATCATTTATTTTCGTCTCCGAAATTTCATCTCCTGAGCAATGGCAAAGAAGTCAATTTCTCACCAGAGGTGCTCTAAAGGATGAAAGAGCATCGGGAGGGATGCTTTGCCTCAGTAGGCAGTATTCTGGTTTTCCTCTCGAAGGATGGATGGGTCCTGGCGCAGAGTGCCACTGTCCAGGTGCCCAGGCATGGCCCTCTCAGTCCCTCTGCACAGCACGCCCCGGGAGGCACAGTCAGAACCACCTTAGCCACCACTGCGCCGGAGAGACAGGGACGGCTGCCCACACCCCCACCCTCTCAGTAGTGAAGCACGGCTCAGAGCCCCCATCCTGAGAGACGGCTCCCACACCAAAGGGAGGTGCGACCTTAAGTGTACACCAGAGTCTCCTGGGAATCAGCAACGTTGCCTCTCTTGGAACAAGGTGAGGTCAGAGGCCTGAGTCCCACCGTTCTGTCTGAAGTCCCAGGTGCTAGGGCACACACCCTGACCACCACTGGGGGCACTTTTGGGCCCCCCAACTTTCAGCTGCCCAGTCTCCCTGTAACATGCTCCTGTGGCCAGCCATACTGCAGAGCCTGTCACAGCTTTCGTGAGAAGAACCAAGTCCCAAAGACACAGAGGGACAGCAAGGGGTCTCTGTGCTCCGGGAGGCTTCCTCTCACCCACGTCCACAGGTTCCTGCAGTCCCCGCCCAAGCCTGATGGGAGGCCTCCGCAGACGGTGAGGGAGGTTCCAAGTCTGGGCCATTTCCTCACCCCATCCTCTGCCGCTGGTATAAAGATATTATGGTATCGATTCCCGGCACCACTCAGCTTCTGTCCATTCATCACTGCCTGGAGCTGGAGAGCAATTATTGGGGTTGTCGACTATCCTCCTGCAGGAGCACAGGCCCCAGAAGCCCAGGACCTCTCCGGAGAAGGGCAGGCCAGAGGAGGGCACCAGCTGAGTGCTTCCCAGATGCCACCCAGGGGACCCCACGAAAGCCCCTAGGGCAGGTGGAGAGGCCTCACGGTGGCTGGGTGGCTAGGGCAGCTCCAGACCATGCAGAGCTTCTGCTGCCCAGCACGAGGCAGAGCTTCAGGCCTCGCTCGCCGCACCTGTGGGCACATGGCTGCTTCGCTGCAGGGAGGGCCGGCCTGTGTGGGCCACTCAGAGCTGTCCCGGCCTGCACCCCCAGCTGGCCTTCTCCTCACACTCCAGCACCAATGCAGTGCCCCAGGGAGGGACAGAGAGGAAGCAGAGGACATGAATACAAGTGGACGTCCAAAGGCTGGGCTCCTTGAGCAAAAGCCGAGCTTGGAAAACCAGACACCCAAGCAGAGAGAACCTTGGCAGGTGCCTGAGGCCATGCAGGGAGCACCCCTCCCGCTCTAGCCCCAGCACCACCCTGCTCCAACCACACCACCCGCAGCTTGGGAGGAGGAGGAAGACAAATGGAGGGAGCTGGGCAGGGCTGCTGCCTGGCACTGTTCTCAGCTCCGGCTTTGTTTCGTTTTTTTTTTTTTAAGACAAGTTTTCACCATGTTGGTCAGGCTGGTCTTGAACCACCGACCTCAGGCCATCCACCCACCTTGGCCTCCAAAGTGCTTGGCTTACGGGCATGAGCCACCAGGCCCGGCCTCAGCTCTGGCTTTGAGCCGGGAAGACGTCTGCCTTGCACAGGCCGTGCTGGGCACTGTTCTGTCCCCTGAGGGCCCCTGCACCCCGCACTCCATTGCTTCCCAGGTGACAGTGGCAACTTCAGGGCAGAATCAGGGCAGAGTAAGCCCCAGGGGACAGGGCACCCCGAGGTTTGGGTGAGCTGGAGACAGAGCCTCCTGGGGCTTCTGGGTCCTAGAGAGGAGGGTCCCCTGAGAGGGCCCCAGGGCCAGTTGCTGTGAGCCCAGTGGGTTTTCCGACTGGTCACAGCAAGGCCAGCCCCACCTCGCTCCCCTCGACCTCCAGGGCCAGTCAGAAGGGGACAGAGGCACCACAACCAGCCCGCCACAGACTGAGCAAGCCAGAGCACCACGCTGCCTTCCCTGCAACTCTCCTGCCACAGGAGAAGGGTCCGCACTCCCCCAGGAGGCCTGGACGAGGACTGGGTCAGGTGTCTCATCTGCGTGTATGAAGGACAACAGATTCGATTAGGCAGTCCTACAACCAACTTAGAATTGATTTGGATATAAATAGACAGCATGAAACCCATCCTGGCACACTGTGGGGCCCAGCCCCTCCCCTCAGGGTCACACTGAAAGACGCGTGAAATTGTGTTCACTTTTAACCCAAGTAGCGCTGTGACTCCTGGCACAAATGGCCACAGCTAAGGGGTCTCAGGACAAAGAAAGATGCTGGACTCAAGCCAGGTCCTCTTTGTCAATTATCTATCTATCTATCTATCTATCTATCTATCTATCTATCTATCTATCTATATCTGTCCATCTATCCATCTATCCACTCACTGCCCATCCAGCCATTCATCTATCCATCCATCCCTCATCCACCTGTTCATCCATCCATCCATCCATCCATCCCTCATCCATCTATTCGTCCATCCATCCATCCATCCAATTATCCACCTATCCATCCATCTATACACCTGTCCACCTATCCATCCATCCATCCATCCCTCATCCATCTATCCATCCATCCCTCTCCACCTATTCATCCATCCATCCAATTATCCACCTATCCATCCATCTATCCTTCCATCCCTCATCCACCTATTCATCCATCCATCCATCCATCCAACCAATTATCCACCTATCCATCCATCTATACATCTATCCACCTATCCATCCATCCATCTATCCATCCATCCCTCATCCACCTATTCATCCATCCATCCAATTATCCACCTATCTATCCATCTATACATCTGTCCACCTATCCATCCATCCATCCACCCATTTCCCTACCTGTCTATCTTTCTGTGTGTCTGTCTGTCCTTCTCTCTATCATCTGTCTTTTCTCCATATCCTATAAACTGTTTGTTCTTTTCCTGTTAAGCTTCAAGGGGTCAGAGAGTTAATTATTCATGAGCTGCCAAGGCCTTTGGACCCATTGATTTTGTTTCTGGTTCCCCCTTGAATCCGGCACACGGATTCTGGTTTGATAGCATTAAGTCTTTTGAATAATTAATATGGTAATTTAACCTGAGCAGAATGAGCAAATGTTACCCTCTGCTTAGGGAATGGAAAAAAAGAATTCCCTTACGGTGCTTTTCCCAAGTCTGTGAATGTCACCCCGCCACTGGAGAACCGGCGTCTGTCTCACAGGAAGCAACTTCCAACTGTTCCCCCAGCTCCTCTTCCTGAAAGAGGGAAAGCTGCGCATGCCTTTGCTCCACCAGGAATTTCAGAGGACCCTCAGGAGGCGTGGACGTCATGCATCAGGGCATGATTGTCAAGTATTTGGGAGTAGCTATGGATGATCAGGATGCTTCGCTTATGAGTTTCTTCTCCAGGGGCACACCTTTGTCTGCCTCTCCCAACCCAACGCACGTGGGCACCGGGAGGAGGTGACAGGGTCCGAGCCTGGAAGTGGAAGGGTGGAGGGCTCGCTGACACGGTCCTCAGACACATGCCAGTTATTCTTACTGAAGCACTTTTCCAATTTCCACGAGACCCGTGTCCATGGTCAGACAGACAGGAGGGTCAAAAGATGGAAGACGCTAGACCTGGTGACGGCTGAACTCTAAAGCCTGGCAGTAAAGAAAACAGACAAGAAACGCTTTAACAGAAGATGTGGGAGGCCCCACAGGGGGACTGAGGAAGGAAGGGGTGTCTCCTTCGGGGCCTTCCAGATTCTTCAGAGACCTCTTGAGGCCACAGCTACTCTGCAGCTCACGGCAGGCGGGACCACAGAGGCACAGGAGAGCGGTTCAAACGGGGCGTGGCCTCAACGTGTCACTTCACTCAAATTACTGGTCTGAGTCAGTTGTTCTCAGCCTAGGGTTCCTTTTGGCCCCAGGGGACAGTAGGCAAGGTCTGGAGACAGTTTTGATGGTCACAACAGCAGGGAGGGGCTCAGAGAATCCTGTGGGCAGAAGCCAGGGCGGCTGCTGAGCATTCTACAATGCGCAGGATGGCCCCAGCAAAGAAGGACCCAGAGAAGGGGGCTTATACCCAGTGTCATCACCAGGGTCCTTACAAGGGGGGTGACAAAGAGAGGAGTAAGGGCTGTGTTGATAGAAGACAGAGTTCAGGGCGACACAGGAAGGGGCCATAGCCAGGGAGAGTGGGCAGCCTCCAGAGGCTCGAAGGCCCCGGGCAGAGTCCCCTCTGCACCCTCACCGGCGTGTGGGCTTCCTACCTCTAGAACCAGGAGACAGAATAGCACATCTGTGTGACCGTGAGTTCATGGTCATTCATTATGGCAGCCACAGGAACAAACAGGGTGACACACACAGCAAAGGCCATTTCCACCCATGAGACGACCCTGGGTGGCTCCATCCACCCACAGGTGGAGAGACGCCAGCCTGAGTGCCTATTGCAGAGGTCAGCCCTGACCTCCTGTCCAGCTTCCAATTCACGGAGCAGGTGGCCACCTGCCAGGTGGCACCTGATGGCCCCCGGGCCCCTCATGCCACATTGCTCTCACGGCCTGCCCTCCTCCTTAGTGCTTGCCACCTGGGTGCAGCTCTCACCTGTCTCCTTGGCCACTGCCTGCGTGGCCGGCACAATCACTCAGAACATGTGCCTGGCCCAGGTGAGAGAAACTGCCAAGAGGTGGTCCCGGTTCCCCAGCCCCCCACGCTAGAAGCATGAGCTGTGCAATTCCTCCATGACCGGCCTCTGCTAGTCCACACCTGTCCACCACCACGGCTGCCATTTGCCTGCCCCAATAACCATCTCTATTTCCCTAGGAGCTGAGGAGTTCAGCTCCAGGTCAGAATACTGTGTGATATTCCAGGCCCACCGCCAGGAACTCTCAAAGGTTCCACTCAGCTGGCCTCCCACGTGGCCTGATGCTGGGCCTGGTGCATGGCGGGTGAATGGCTGGTTCCGCAGGGAGCTTCGGCCAAGGGCTGGACCCCAGGCCAGCCACACTCACACACACGTCTGCACTCCTGGCCCAGGCACCACCATTCCGAGGCCCCCTCATCAGGGCCTTGGCTGGGCTCTGTCCGCGATGCTGGCACGGTGCTTCCCAGGCCCAGCCCTCCCCTATCCTCCCACCCCTGGGCATGGAGGGGCAGGAGCTTCCCATGTGGGCCCCTTGGCAGTGAGATGGCCCCTCAACCCCAGTGACGCTGCCTGTCATCTGAGCCTCTCCTGGTGCCATTCCCGGAAGACAATGTGCACCTCTCTGTCTGTCTGTCCCTCAAGCTGCTATGCAAGCAAAGAAAGGTGGGACTGTTGTTCCCAGGTCTCCTTGTCCCTGTCACCTCTCGCTCAGGCTTGCTCACTCTCCTCTTCATCCAGGACCCTGAGACTCCACCTTACAGAGTGGCTGCTTCCATTCTCGTCTCCTCCACCCTACTTAATGCCCCGAGTGTTTCTTTCTAAAATGCAAACAGGGAAGCATCCCAACCCCGATGCCACCATGTAAAATGCTTCAAAGCCTGACATCCTCCCGGCATCTTCCATGAGCAGCCCTCCCACCCCGCTGATGCCGGAGGCCACGGGCAAGGCTGGCAATCTGTGTGCTGCCAGCACACGACTCTGGTGGGCAGCCAGGTGGGGCCCTGCTGATGGATAGGGTGAAGCCTGGCTCCCTGCTGACGAGGAGGCCCCGTGTGAGCTGCCCCTAACCTGCACCCAGCACTCAGCCCAGAGCTGCTGCATCCGGGCCCGGCTGGAAGGAGGCTGGCCTTGTAGCTGCTGGTCCCTGCTCTGCTCCGGGCTCTTCCCCTGCTGCTCGAGGGGCTCTGAAGCCCCCTCCAGCTTCGGTGACGTCTCATGTATATTTCATTGACTGCACTTGGCATGTAATGAAAAGGCCACTTGCTTCCATCTCCGTGGCCCCGCTAGACTGCCAGCGCCCTCTGTAGCACTCTTCTCTCCTTGTTCCCGGTATCATGTCTGACCCAGAGTACATTTTTGAGTGATGAGTAATTGTGGATAAATGCCAATAAGATACATGAAAGCGAGAGGTGCAGGCCCCTTCTGGCTTCCAGTCTTCTAGAGCACGGGCTGCACAGCCACCCTTTTGAAGACAGCGCCAGTGGGGAAAGCTTCAGAGCAGCCCCGTCCTCCAACGTCCCCAGGGGCTCTCAGTGCCAGCAGATGCTCCACTCCGACTCTGGGGAGGCTGAGCTTCCGATGACGGCCTCATAGGCTCTAATCACAGCTAAAGCCCCCCAGATCGAGTGACACAGTGAGAGGGGCCCTGGGTGAGTGCTTCACCTGTGCCGTCTCATTCAGCCTTTGGGGGATCCCCTGAGCTTGGGGTTCACACCCCGTGTATTAGACCTCTAGGGCTGTGTATCAGAGTGCCATGAATTGGATGGCTTGAGACAACAGATGGATTCTCTTGCAGCTCTGGAGTCTAGAAGTCCCACAGGACGGTGTCCACAGGGCAGGGCCCCTGGGAGGGTCTGAGAGCATCCAGGCCTCTCTCCTGGCTTCGGTGCTTGCCGGCCGCCTTTGGCACCTGGGACTGGAGATGCTGGCTCTGATCTCTGCCTCCGTCCTCACAGGCCTTCTCCCTTCCCTGGGTACCCCCATGCCCACACCTTGCTCTTTTCATAAGGACAGTGGCACTGGGTTAGGGGCCACCCTGATGCAGCATGACCACATCTTAACCTACTTACATCTACAAAGACAGGGGCCAGGGGCCAGGGGCAGGGACTTGGACGTCTCCTGGGGAAACACAATTCAACCCTCACCCTCCATTTCAGAGATTGAAGAAAAAAAGGCTCAGAACCTAGGAGATTTCGCCGGAGCTGTGCCACTCACCAGCAGCCTCACCTGGACCCCCATCCCGGCCTTGCCCACTGCCTGCACCCTTACCTATGCCCTTTCTGGCTTCTTGGGGGAACCCACCATCCGGACCATCCTCCACAGGTTGGCACTCTGTCCTGGCTCCTGGTGAGGTGAGCAGGGCCTCCACCTGCAGCAGCGAGCCACCCCCGCAACCTGCCGGGCACTGCGCCTGGCGTCCTCCCTGCCTGCGGGTCATCCTCAGAACCACCCTGCAGGGACACAGCAGTGGAGACCAGCCTCAGAGACCCTGTGGGGAGGTGAGGATGGGGAGTCATTGGAGTGGAGGCTGCAGAGGCGTCTGGGGCCTGACTTGACCCCCAGGTCTTTCTATTTTAGTGGAAGAATTGCAGACCGTTCCCCAAGACGAACACCGAAGCCCTATCCAAGTGACGTCAATGGGCCTGAACCGCGGGCCACTGAGTTTCACACTGGTTTCCCAGGCCAGGAAGCTGCGGCCCACAGGAGTTTTAAGGGCCACCCACTTGGGGACTGGCAGGGCACTCCGCAGAACCCCAGTCCCCAGAATCCTGGCTCCCACTTCCGTCATTAATTTATCTCACGCACTGATATGATGAATGTGTGTGGGTTTTTAAATTGTCATCAATTATTCCTCATTCTGCATAGAAATGATTAAAAATATCTTTGGAGGAAATGACCTCGTGTTAATCACTTGGCTTCCCACAGCATTGTGCGCTCTGTAGCACGTAAGCCTGAGTCCCCACAGCGGCTTCACTGGGTGGACAAGGCCAGAGCCAGCGTCACCATCCCAATTCACAGGTGAGAAACCCGAGGGGCAGAGGCATCAGTGACATTGTCATAGGCAAAGAGCCAGGGTCCACCCCACACCCATGGTCCTTCCTCACCAAAGCCAATCCACGGGCAGCGCGACTGGCCGCAAATCCAGACCCACGGCCACACACACATCCAGCTTCCCAGTGACTCCTCCCATGGCCTCCACTGACCTGGGCTCTGGCTGCGCCAGGCACGTGCAGGAATCTGATCTCTCCAGTCCCACACCTTCAGCCAAGCACAACCTGCGTGTGTGTCCAGGCCAATGGGGAGGACAGCCGTGACCCCAGCCCATAAAATAAAGGTGCATTCCCTGAAATAAATTGTGTCGTTTCATGGGAAATATGGCGGCCAAGCTCGGGCTGCTCCTGTTCCCCTGATATCTTCTCCCTATCAGTCACTCGAAGCAAGAATATCCTAACTCTGACACGAAACTGAAAGTGTAGGATGGGGAGGCAGAGGGGGTGAGAGCTTGCACAGAAGAGGTGCCATTCGTCACAGGAAAGGACCTTGGAAAACATGGTTGTTTTCGGATTCCTCCTGCCTCTGAAATGTGATGTGCCTTTTGGGGGTTGGGAAGACAGCGGGGCAGACGGAGGTCCCTGCAATCATGGCAGCACTTGGATGACATCCTGTCACCCGCCCCCAGACACGCATGCACTTGCACACTCACACTCAGAGCTGGCTACTGATCTGTGTGTGACTCGCTGACAAAAGCAGAACTTTGTGTAAGGACAAAAATGATGCAACCCAGATGCGACTAGGCGATTCCACCTTGCCTGCCCCAGACTCGCACCCCGTGTGTGCACACACGCCCTCACACACGCCGCGGCCCTGGTGCATTTGATGCTGAAGGAGACTTGCTTGTCTTTGAGTCCAGCCTCTACTCAGCAGTGTGACTTTTTCTGGCTTCTCAACCAATTAGTTAATCAATAGTGAGCACCGATAGGTGTCTTCTCTGCACTGGGAACCCTACGGGCCCCAGCGTGCAACACAGGGTCCCCGTTCTTCAGGACCCCAGCTTGGAGGAAGGTGAGGGCAGGTCAGAGCGTGAAAACAGCACACAGTTAAAGCAAATGTTTTCTGCGACATGGGCTTAGTGGCACCCATGTCACAGGGATGCAATCAATGAGTGGTTTGTGTTGGGGGCATCTGGAATCTCTTTTGCACAGGAGAGTGGCCAAGGGGCCGCCACCTCCAAGGCCTCCCCATCCATCAGTTTGGGCAGAGCACACGGGCCAGGGATGCTGATCAGCCCCCGAAACCCCGCCAGCCTCACCCCCAGCTGCCGGAGAGGGACAGGGCTCCCGCTGCCTCCCTTGCAGATACATTGGGAGAGGACCCAGCCCGTGCTCTATAAATGCTCGCGGACAGTGGAACCAGCTCTGCAGCCAACTGATTTTTCTGCATCTAGCAACGGGGCCTGGGCAGGAACTACAAGAGTGATGAACCAGCGTCTTTGGAGCTGGCGGTGGCCTCAGGAAGACGGTTTACAGTCTGCAGCAAGGGGACTTTTATTTATTTATCTATTTACGCCCTGCCTTGTTCAAACAGGATTTAAGGCAGCTTTTGAAGACACATAAAGAACAAAGAAATGTGGACGAGAAGCGGAGGGAGGCTGAAGACAAGACCGGCAAAGAATGGCCAGCGGCTAGCAGGCGCCGGGCTTCACAGCCACCCTCGGCCTCTCTGAGGGCACTGCCCACAGGCCAGGGCCCTCACCACCCTGGGAGCCATGGGGCCCGCCGGGCCTCGCAGCCACTCTTGGCCTCTCTGAGACCACCCTGGGAGCCGTGGGGCTCGCCGGGCCTCACAGCCACCCTTGGCCTCTCTGAGACCACCCTGGGAGTCGTGGGGCCCGCCGGGCCTAGCAGCCACCCTCGGCCTCTCTGAGGGCACTGCCAAGGGACTTCATTCTCCCGCAGGGACTCCTTGGTTGCTCAGAATTCTCATACATTGTGCACACACACGCATGCACACAGACATACACATGTGTGCATAGCCCCACATACCCCACCAGCAAAGGGACCGCTGCTGGGGCCTGGGTGTTAAGGCACAGAGGCACCAGCTATGATTGGAAAGCCCCCTGCTTAGGGGTCCTGCCCACCTGGCTTCAGGGCTCTTGCTGGTTCGGTGGTCTCGAGCACAGTGTTCCATCGCAAGCCCCACAGGAGAAGGACACCATCCCTTCACTCAGCCCTGCCAGCTGCAGAGGGCAGCTCTAGGCCCCATCAGCATTCCACTAGTGTTATCCACAGGGCCCCAGCCTCACACCAGTCCTAAGGATGAACGGGTGCCCGTAGCCCTCACGCCAGGCCCACTTCTGCTAACCCACTCCCTCCTTACTGCAGTTGCTTCAGTGGTGACCCAAGAGGATATGGCCACACCCTACACCCTGGAGCCTGTGAATGTGACCGTCTTTAGAAAAAGCGTCTTTTCAGCTATACTTAAGAGAAGGATCTCAAGGTGAGATTACCCTGAATGCACGATGGCCTTGAATCCAAGGACAGGTGACATTATGGGAGAAACGGATTTGCAGAGGGAAGACGCCTGGGTCAAGGATGGAAGTAGAGATGGTGTCCAGAACCCCTGGGCCCCTAGAGGCCGGAGGAGGCCACCAGGAGCCTCCTGGAGCCTCAGAGGCAGCAAGGCCCTGCCCACACCCTCACCTCAGACTTCTCACCCCCAAATCAGAAGGGAATGCACTGCTGCTCTTTGAAGCCACCTATTTTGTCACAATTTGTTAGGGCCGCAGGGACTCACAGGCATCCTTAGCATGTTACCTGTAAAGTACTAAGCACGCAAGAAGCCACCAGCACTGCACTGTGTGCACCCACAGGGAACCGGCTCCCGCTTTCTGCCCCCTGCTCCCCGACCCAAGGTCAGCTGCATTCCAGTTCCTCGTTTTTGCCAATTAAAGGGATGTAATTGCATCTCCCGTGACTTTGATGCGCCCTTCCTGGCTGCTGGTGGTGGGGGCATGTCCTGCACCTTCATAGACACATCTCCCCTGTGGAATGGCCAGCCTTTTCCTGCCCTTCCTGCCTTTTCCTGCCCTTCCTGCCTTTTCCTGCCCTTCCTGCCTTTTCCTCCCCTTCCTGCCCTTCCTACCCTTCCTGCCCCTTCCTGCCCCTTCCTGCCCTTCCTGCCCCTTCCTGCCCCTTCCTGCCCCTTCCTGCCTTTTCCTGCCCCTTCCTGCCCCTTCCTGCTTCTTCCTGCCCTTCCTTCCATGGGGCCCTCAGTGTGACGCTGTCTATGCCCTGAGGAGTGGATCTTTCTTTGTTACGTTTCAGTAAACATCTCCCAGCTTGTAACTAGTCTTCTCACTCTCTTCCGATGAACAAAGTTCACATAAGGTGCGAGATTATGAGCAACGAGTGAATGGTTTTCAGCCCCCGCTTTCCCACTCAATTACCCCCGACCCACTGGGCATGTTGCTTAAACTCAGAGGGACCCAGGTTCCTCCACGTCAGCAGAACCACCTGGGCCTCCTCCGCCGACACTGATGCCCTAGAATCCCCCCGCTTCCACCTGGGGAAGATCCAGGAAGATTACGGGGGCTTCTGACACAAAGCAATTTCTAAGACTTTTAAGCCCTTCCTGGAACACCGCGGAGTATAAATAAATAAATAGTTCCAAAGTGATTTCCACCTGCCCTCCTCAGGCTGGGAGTCTTTCAAGCACCCTGGCCCACGGCACCCGGAATGGTTGCCCTTGCCCAGGTGCCCCTCAGCCCTGCACCCAGGAAGCCAGGCCCTCCCGGGACCCAGCTCTGCAGCTCGGGAGCAGACGCATGTCCGCAGCCTGGCTCTGCAGACGAGTAATCTCTTCACGGCCTGTCTCACTGTGAATTGTCACCAGACAACTATTAATCTTCAATCAGACTTTTATCAAGTGTTTGAGGTTTTTTTCCTATCTCTCCCCAACACTGGGACTATCAATATAGCAGCTGTCACGGGTCGTTACCAACTGCATCTTCACTATTATGGCGACATAAAGCTGGAGAGCAAGAGACTGGGGGCCTCGCCCAACCGACAGCGTGTCTGGATATCTGAGGGTGCCGTCGGCACAGTGACTCTGTGCTGTCAGATCCGGGCACGTATCTGCCCCACCAACACGAGTGGCAGATGGGCGGCCGCATCTCTGTGGAGCGGTCTCCAGTGGGCAGCCATGCCCAGTGCCCATACAGACAGGAGGCCCAGGAGCATCCTTCCGCCCCCATCTCAGCCCGGGGAAGGGGATCTCCTGGGGGGAGAGGGCAGATGGAGAACAAGACAGACGGTAGTCTAGGTGGCCTCTGACACCCTTTCGACCTGCCAACAGGGTGGTAGATGAGCAGAGAGTTGGGCACTGCTCCTCTCTCAGAAGCTGCTTCAGTGGTTCAATGAGGTAGAAGGAGCCCAAGCACAGGCAGGAAGATGGCGCAGAGTGAGCACTCAGTGCACAGGAGAGGAAGAGGGAAGGCGGTGGGGGCCGTGGAGGAGGTGCCGTGGGACAGTGGCCGGCCAGGCAGCAGGAGCCAGGAGACATGTGGCCCTGGGCTCTGGCAGGACCAGTGTGCTCGGCAGGGCAGTGAGGGTGCACTAGGCTCATGGGGCTGCCACAGCAAGTGCCATGGCCTGGGGGACTAACAGGGGGTCCTCACTGTCTCCCCCACCCATCATCTTACCCATCCACCCATCCACCATCCACCATCCACCCATCCACCCATCCACGATCCACCATCCACCCATTTACCATCCACCATCCACCCATCCACCCATCCACCCATCTACCCATCCACCATCCACCCATCCACCATTCACCCATCCACCATCCACCATCCACCATCCACCCATCCACCATCCACCATCCATCCATCCACCATCCACCATCCACCAATCCACCCATCCACCCATCCACGATCCACCATCCACCCATCCACCCATCTACCCATCCACCATCCACCCATCCACCATTCACCCATCCACCATCCACCCATCCACCATCCACCATCCACCCATCCACCATCCATCATCCACCATCCATCCATCCACCATCCACCATCCATCCATCCACCATCCACCATCCACCCATCCACCATCCACCATCCACCCATCCATCATCCACCATCCATCCGTCCACCATCTACCATCCACCACCCACCACCCACCACGAGCTGCATCCCACCCTTTCACCCTGGCTGCATCCATGTCTATACCTGGTTGTTTTCCTCCCTCCATCTGTCCATTGGCTATTTCTCCAGCCATTTATCCATTCATCTTCCACCATCCACAACCCATCTGTCAATTTCTATGCTGATCTTTCATCGCCGTCCTCCATCCACCCACCCATCAATTAAGTAAATGTTTTTGAGTTTCCAGCAGGCTCCGGATACTGTATTAGGTCCTGGGGATTAGAAAGATTAACGAGAAGTGGTCCCTGATCTCTCAGAATCCCCTTTTCCCATTAGCGACCAAATTAAATCCAAATGTGCTCATATGACATTTACAGCTCTCTGTGCCTAAGCCGGAGTCTTCCTATCTAATCTCTCCTAGTGTCAAGCTGAACCCCTCACTTTCCCCCAAGTGCACCCCTTCCTGTCTCTGAGCCACTGCCCTGGGGCCTGTTGGGGGCCCTCCACCACCCCAGTAACTCTGCCTGAGACTAATCACACCTTCTGTGCTGGGCAGGGCATCATTCAGCCACCACCACAGCCAGGGAGCAAGTACAGTTATGCTCCCCACTGTACAGATGGAAAATGGAGGCCCTGCCAGTCCCCGCAGACCCTCTGAGCACCTGTGCTCTACCCACAGGGCCTCTCCCACCTCTGGGACCCAGGGGAATGCAAGCTGGGCCCGGAGTGGGAAACAGCCCAGATCCCTCTGCAAGGAGAACAGGTGGCCACGGAGTCACTTCCTGCATATGTAGTCCAAACCCTGGCCTGGGAAGTGACTCTCCCAAGGTCCTGAAATGACCCCTAGCAGGACCCAGGGAAGAACGGGGCTGTCCCTTGCTCCATCCCCCACCTCCTCCGAAATGGGGCTGGAGGGGCCTCCCTCACCCAGTCCCCTGGGTGCAGCTGCGACAGTCACAGGAGGGGACTTTTCCTTTGTTTCAAAAGATTCCTGCTTCATCTCTCCATCTGAAGTCTTTATTTCAACACAATTATTCAGGATTTAGTAGCAACTTCCCTGCCCTGCCTGTGTCTGCGGCCATCTGTTCTCCAAGTCTGTGGCATTCGTGGGACGCCAGGGATGCTCACAGGATGAAGGAGGGCCACCCGTCCCCCAGCGACCCTGAACATCTCGTGTCTGGGCACTGGACCCCCCAAACCTCACCAGCTTCAGGACCCCATGACGCCTCCCAGGTAAGGCAAGGCAGCGAGGGGGAAACAGAGCTTAAGTGAGGGTACCACCTGGCAGAGGACCACAGCCCAGCCAGAACCCTCCACCTGGGATCACCCAAGGGACCACATGGCCTAGGATGATGACTCAGGGGACAGGGGCTGGGGTGGAGACCAGGAGCTCCTCTGCAGGTGGGAGGGAAGTCCCAGGTCAGAGGGCGCCTCTCTTACCTTCGCACCATCAGCGGCTCCCCAGTGCCCTGCTGGGCCAGCTGCCTTCCCTCCTCCACCGCCTTCTCTCCAGCTGTCTCCTCCCCACATCTGAGGCTGCTCTCACCAACAGCTGTGGCCCAAGAAGCAGGGCTGAACACGTTTTTTTCTGCAAAACGTCAGAGAGGAATCACTTTCTGTTTTCCAGGCCAATCTTTGTCATGATTATTCGAGGCCTGTCTTAGTCCTTTCGGCTGCTGTAACAAAACCCCCAAGACTAGGCCCTTTAGAAGCAAGAGAAATGTGCTTCTCTCTGTTCCGGAGGCTGGAGGGCAAGATCAAGGTGCCAGCAGGATGGGCATCTGATGGGGCTGCCTCTGCATGCAAGACAGTGCCAGGCCACTGCATCCTCCTGAGGGGTGAGCGGGCATCTCACATGGCAGGAGGGACCCAAGGGCAGAAGGGGCAGCCAGGCCTCCCAGCCCTTCCCAAGTCAAACCTGCCTTCGAGGGCAGAGCCTCCTAAACACCCACCTCTTAATAGCATCTCATTGGCACTGAAGTTCCAACACACAGATCTGGGGGAATGTTCAGGCCCCGGCACAGCCCAAAGCAGCCACAGATGAGCTGTGACAAGTGTGGGTGGCTGTGCATCACTTCCAAAGCGGGCAGAGCCTGGATACAGCCCAAGGTCCCCTCCAGTGAGAAACCCCAGTCCCGGGGGCCCTCCGGGGCTCTGAGAGGAGCTCATGTCCTGCCTGTTGTCTAGACAGAGGCACCCAGGAGCCACGCAGCTCCCCTGCTCACCCCCAGCAGCTGACTGGCGGGCAGGGGCTCTCCCCTCTGCCTTGTGCCAGGAGAGTCTGCCAGGCAGGGCTCTCCCTCCCACATTGTGTCTGGGCACCCTGGCCTTGTGGTCAAAGTCTCCAATCATCCAGGGAAGGAGTATTGGCTCCAGGGTCCTGGTTCCTTAGGGGAAGCCCGGAGCCCCCAGCCCTGGCCCAGCGTAGCTGCTCCTGTGCGTGGGAACAACTGACCCACTGCCAAATTTCAGCTTTGTTGCAGAGGGCAGCAGTCAGACCCTCCTCACGAGCCAGCCTCCAGCAAGACTCTGCATGTCTGGTGCCCACTGCTCCAAGCCACAGGGGCCTGGATTCCTGGTACAAACACAAATGGAGCCTTGGAGGAGACCCCACAATACTCCCCATTCCCCATGCAGCTGAGATACAGGTCGGGGAGGGTCTCGCAGGAGGCCAGGTCACTGCTGACCTGGGACCATTCAGGTGCTGAGAGGCCAGGAGACACCTTGGGACCTACCCCCTCCTCCTGCCCCACATGAGTGGGCTTGGCCAGGAGAACCTCGGGGCTGCCCCAACCCCAGACACCATAGCACCTATATCTGCTCCACCCACACCCACGAGCTGGGGCAGCACAGCCTGGGTGGGAAGCGCCGCCTCCCTCACCTGTGGCCGGCTGTGTGCTACTTACAGCAGCCGCCATCTCACAGCCCGCCGCCCCTCCCTCGGCCATGTCTCCCCCTCTGCCCGTGGTACACTCACCCCACCTACAACCATGGCCAGGGCTGTAGGTGGGGTGAGTGCACCCTGGGCAAAGGGGTTGATTTTCTGTTTCCCACCACACATGGATCTCCAAGGGGGCAGGGCCAGGCCTGTTCCCAGTACAGCGCCCAGCACATCACCTGTGGACATTGAAGGGTCACCAGGTGAATGAGGACACCCGCGGAACCTGCTCCAGTGTGAGGTGGAGACACACACTCATGCCGGACCCTGTCCGAAACGCCCTGTCCTTTTAGCTCAGCACCAGCCTGGCAGGCCCCTGACTCAGTCACCCCAGGGCCCCACCGAATCAGCCTGTTTGGGTGGAGAGAGCTGGTGGCCATGGGAGGAGATCAGGAGCATCACAGCGCGGAGATGCAGCACTGCCTAGAAGCCCGTCTGCCTGGTTTTGGCCTCTGCAAAGCCTCTCACCGCTGACTGGATGCTTACACTCGCTCCCTGGCCGGGACACAGAGTCTGGTCCTTGCAGAAGACGGTGTCTGCCAGCCAAGCCAGCCTTCAGCTGCCCAACAGGAGGCCCTGGGTGAAGCCTCAATCTAGCCCCTGGCCCTTTGGGAATCTCACCGGGGGACGTACCCTGGGGGGCTGCATTCACCTGTCAGTGAATCTTCATCCATTGCAGCCCAGAGAGAAACATGGGATGCCAAAGGCAGAGGGAAGTTGGGATGGGAAACAGCCCACAGGCTTGGGACAGGGACACCAGTGTGTGGCACCCACTGCTGCCACCCACCAGCCGTGCGGCCCTGGGGACCCTTGTCACCCTCTGTGCCTCAGCATCCTCATCTGCAGCAGTGACTGCCTCCCAGGTCCTGCTGGGATAGAGCAGCATAATGCGTGGAAGCTTCTCTCGTGGCTCTCATGAGAACCCGGGGTCACCGAGCTGCAGCTGGGAGCCGGGCTCCCATGGAATTGCAGGTAATTCTCCCAGCAGCACCGCCAGGGGCCTGTTCTCTTCCCTTTTGAATGCAGACGCTCAGGCTCAGAAAAGTCAAGTCCTCGCTCAGTGTCAGAAAAGGGCTGGGTGCTGGTCAGGCTTCCGCTACGACAACGCTTTGTAACAAGCAGCCTACAAACTGTGATTACCACAGCCACGGCTTCCTTTCTCCCAAGGTCTGCAGGGGAGCCCTGTGCTCTCAGGTCCGCCCCAGCATCTCTGTCCTGGGCCCCATGGCTGCCTGGGCCCGCTCTTCTCACAGAGGATGACAGCAGTGTGGAGGCCAAACCTGACAACCAGGTCAAGGCACAGCCCCCGCCATGCCTGCCAGCCCCAGGTCAAAGCCACTCACAGGCTGAGCCCAGCGTTCATGATTCAGGAAAACGTGCTCTGCGTCCTCTGGCAGGAAGCATGGGCAGAGTGTGAGTGCAGTCCAGACGCAGGGAGGGAGCGAAAGGCTGGGGACGAGACACCGCCTAGCCCGGTAAGGACACAGCCAAGGGCAGGTGCATGTCGCTTGGCTCCAAGAACACGTTTTCCTCTGAACCAAGGTTCCTCCTTGGATGGAAGGGGGCTGAGATTTGAAGTCTGCCCCCAGCTTCCAGGGAGCACCCTGCCACCTCCCACCGCTTCCAGAGAGCACCCTGCCACCCCCCACCGCTTCCAGGAAGCACCCCGACACCCCCACAGCTTCCAGGGAGCACCCTGCCACCTCCCACCACTTCCAGGGAGCACTCTGCTACTCCCCACCGCTTCCAGGGAGCACCCTGCCACCCCCCACAAGAGTCCCTACAGCCAGCAGCACACTGAGGTCTGCCCCTGGCACCAGCCCTCTCCAGGCCTCCAGCAGAGGAATTCAGGACCCTCCACCCGATCTCCTTAGCTCTGACTTGGCCCTTCGGTCCCATCTCAAGGCTAAGAGGGTGCCATGGTCACGCCCTGAGGTGCCCATGGAGAGGACAGAGGGAGTAGAGCCTTGCCCACCAGCTCTGGACTTGACGCTCCCCACAGCCCTATAGACTGGGGGTGTCACCAGACCCCACACACTCTTGCACACAGGAGGCTCTTGGTTTTAGAGAAATGAGCACAGAACAAAGAAAGAACGAGTAAGGAAGCCAAGTCCAGAAAGGGAGTTTTTGGCCAAATGTACGCAGTAGCTCAGCCGTCCTGGCTCCCAAGGCCCTGCCCCTCCTTCAGGGTTACTTGCAGGACTGTCCTCTCATGCTTCCGAGGCTTGAGGGTCCCGCCAGACATGTTCGCCCATGGACGCCTGTGCCGGGTATGTGTGCAGTGTGTACACGAGCGCGTGTGTGTCTGCCTGTCTGCATAAGTGCTGTGCGTGCTTATGTGTGAGACATATGTGAGGGGACACTCAGAAGATCCCCTGCAGAGATCATTTAAGGGAGCAGCACGGGGCCCAGCTAAACACTGCCCTGACAGCCCAGTGTCCCCTCTGAATGCCCACTGAATATGAAATTAAGTCTCCTCAGCCAGCTGATTACCTGTGCTCCAGCCACAAGGGACAGGGACTTGTTCAGTTTGCTACCCCAACCCCCAAAAGGTTAAATTCATTGTGGGGACCCTCCGTGGCTCACTCCGCAGCTGAACCATCCACATAGCTGACAGGTCTGAGTGCAGGGCGCAGCTCCGGCCCACAGTCCCATATTCATCCAGGCCTGACGGCGCCCCAGGCCTCATTAGGTGCTGAGAGACATAGAAGTCCCAGGCCTCACTCTCAGGAAAAACAACCTGAGCCCACTCCCGAGTAACTGGGGCATCAGGGGTGTGGCTGAGCAGCCAAACAGGATAGACCAGGAGGGGGGGCCCAGTGAGGACCAGGAGTCCCGGCAGGTGAGCGGGGTCAGGAGAGTGGCGAGAATGGGGCCCAGGGACATGCTGGCCATGGCAGGGGTGGCAGTGGTGGCTGGGGGCTTCTAGGTGTCCCCAGAAGCTGAGGTTGGTGTCAGTAGCTGGGGCTGTAGACCCCAGAAGCCACAAGCTAGAGAGAAGAGAAAGCCCCCTGGTCGGCCCCGGCTTCCCTTCCGTGCCCAGCAGGCTCTCAGGAGGCCATGGGGTGGAAATCGAATCCCACCATTTTTTTTCTCTCAAGAAATCACACTGCTGTTTTCAGGTGTTATGTTTATCATTAGCAGTGTGTTTGAAGGATAGAAGGAGTCACGATAGTGTGATCAGGAACAAATTTGATTATGATTCCGAATTCTTAGTGGACGTTTGGAAAACTGCACGTTCCATCTAGACATTTCCGTGCCCCACACATGGCCGTCCGCCTCCCGCCACAGACTTCCAGCCCGGGCGGTGTCAAGGATGCAGCATTTATGGGATGCGTCTTATTTTGTCACAGGAGGAAAACATCCTGCCAAGTTGACATGTGTGATAATATATTATGTCAGGTGAAATAGGCAAGAAGTTAATTAAAGACAGAGAGTTAATTAATGAGCTCCAGCGCACATTAGCGATCACTACCTCATCGGAGAAGAGTAATTAGAGTGGCGTTGCGGGGGTTTCTCTGTTCTCCTAGGTGGCGTGTTGACACATCACATAAGTCACTCCGTGTTGGAGGGTAACTCCCTCTCCACAGAGCAGCAGGGACGGCGCGTGGATCGACTGTGGCAAGTGGGCTTTGAAGCAGCGGCAGCCCTTGCAAAGCTCCGTGTTTGATGGAACCGGGCCACCTGCGAGCGGCCGGGGACACGCAGGGACAGCCTGGTGCTGGCTGCAGCGTTGGGAGAGGGACCAAGAGGGCCAGCAGCAGCCTGGCCCCAGAGCTTCCTGGCTGCCTGGGAGACCAGGAGGGCGGCGGCTCTCAGCAGTGCCTGCGGCCTGCAGAAGTATTGCCAGCAACTCTTTCAGTCTCGAAGTGCCCCAATTTGACCAATCAATGGCATGGTGCTCTAGAGTTAGGAAATGCAGCTTAACCATCCGCAGTATGAAGAACGGGCTTCCCGCCTGTTTTCCACACTGATGTGCCTGCCCCGAGTGCCTGGGACAGTGCGCACTGCTGGACAGGGGCCCGGTGACAGGCAGGATGGGTAGGGGGCAGGGTGCTGCCCGGCCGGGAGATAGAAGGCCACCGCTCCAAGGAACTGCTTTGTCTACCCGGGCCTCAGCTCTCTCGTCTGTGAAATGGGGACTGGCAGTGTCCACCAGGCGGGGCGGGCCTGAGACTCAAGGTGAGGATTCGGTGTTCAAGTTATGAAGCTCCCAGTACACGGTACACGCTGCACGCAGCCACAAGGAATGTCAGCAGACCGCATCTGCGGGACCATCAGCTCCTGGAGTTCAGACAGACCCTGCATCACCCTGGCTCCTCCTGTTCCCGTGTGGTGCCCAGAGGTCAGGCTTAGCCCTGAATGGCTGAGGGGCCCGAGTGAGGTGCAGAGCTGTGGAGACAGTGCCCCACCCACGGACGGCGGGAGTCCCAGGAAGCGTCCTCTCAAAGACGGGGCTCCAGCTGAGGCTCAGAACAGAGACGGATGCAGGAGATGCCAGAGAAGTGTCTGTGGCTGCCGCATGGAGGGCACAGCCAGTCCTGCAGGGAAGGTCTGAGGAGCACTCCAGGTGGAGGGAAGCGGGAGAGATGGGGCTCAAGGGGGGCTGGGCCACTAAGTAGTGGGTGCTGTCAGTCCCCATTTTACGGATGAGAGAGCTGAGGCTCAGTGAGACTAAGCAGTTCCTTGAAGGCTCTGGGAGGGCCTTGAGTCCTGGGAAAAACACTCGGGCCTTATTCTGAGAGTGCAGGAGAGCCAGGGAAGGTTCTTGAGCAGGGGAGTGGCTTCGGCAGCTACGTACTTAGAACAGTCCCCGCAGGGGCCGCAGAGTCTAGCTCCAGACCTCCCTCTCTAGAACAGGACACGTCTACCCTTTGCAGGTGGCGGTGCTCTGTCCTGGACCACACACGTGGACTTCCTGTGGCACACGGTGCTCTTCCAGAGACTCAGAATGAAACAGGTGAGATCCCACAGAGGGTCAGATGGAGAAAGACACCCAGCATGAGGGAAGGTCCCATTGTATGTCAGAGGGGACACCTGGTGTGGAACCAGGAGCCAGGGAGCTTCCCAGAGGTCAGGGTGGGGCGCATTTGAGGACTGGAGGTAGGGAGGGCACTGGCCAGGTGGGCTGCAGGAGAAGATGCAGGGTCACGAAGGAGTAGACTCTGTGCGATTAAGGAATGGCCCAGATGGAGGGACCCAGGGGCCAAGGGTGGGGGCCAAGTTGGGGTCATGGGGAGGGGCTATGAGCCAGGGACTATCGCTCCCTGGCCTGATGCTTGGCCAGAGCCCACTGGCTTCTGTGGACAGGTGATGACCAAGGAGGGCAGACAAAAGTGGCTGCCACCATCCAGGGTAGGCATGACATGCTGGGGACTCGGCCTGGGACAGAGGCCTCGGAGGAAGTGCGCAGTCTGGACATATATGAAGGCAGGATGGCGTGAGGTGTGAGGTGTGGGGCGTGGGCGTGGGCATGGGCGTGGGCGTGGGGGTGCCTTCTCAGTTGTGAGTGTTCTAAGGTCTGTCACCCCAGTGCCTCCTCTGTTCACCTGCTGTCTCTGAGCCACAGTACAGGCTGAGAAGACACCCAAAGCCACCAGGATCTGCGTGCTCAGGCCATTTGGCTCTGCACAGAGCTTGGAGCTCTCCAACCCCGGGGACGCAGCTTCCCCGTGCTGGTCCAGCCTCCTGTGACTTTGTGCTTTGGTGACGGCGTCTCTCTTTAGCAGGAAAAAAACACCCTTTACCTCCAATTTGTCATCACCCATCTGTTGGCATCGCAGAAGTTAATCATCACTGTTAGAATTGGGGACCTCCAGGAGGGGCTGTTCCTAGATGGGGCGTCTCCTTCCTCCCAGCCCTGGGGCTCGGTTTCCATCTGAAGCCCGACTCCACCAGGAGGCGGTGGGGTCTCACCCTTAATACTCCCTCCACCTGCCGCTGTTCCCTCGGTGGGCTCAGCTTGCGGACCATCTGCAGCGCACAGCCCAGGCCAGGCAAACTCCTCCTTCTCATGGCGCCCACCATGAGAGGGAGCAAGAGAGGGAGGAGGTCAGTGAGTAAGACAGGTGAACACCTGCCGTGGTTACCGGTGAGGCGGGGCAGGCACGGCCCGGAGGTGAACGCAAGACCTCTAGCCAGGGCTAAAGGGGGCCCGGGGGCTAAGGGAAGAGCCTTCCATTCTGCGGGGGGGAACAGCCAGCGCAGGAGCCCTGAGGCTGGGCCTCTGAGGAGCTGGAGGAGCCCCATGTAGCAGGCTCTGCTGGGATGTCTCAGAAGGACCAGGCAAGGGCTTGGCGTTGGCCAGAATTAACCCATTCTGACCAAAGGGAGCCACAAACCACAGGGCCCCAAGCGCTTTCACTGCCGACAGCAGATCAGAGCTCAGCACGGCCCCAGGCGCGGGGATTTTGGCTTCGTGAAAACACTGATGACAGCTCTGTGTAATTAACGATATCTGATAATTAGAGCTTGAACTGTGCAGGAGGCACAGACTTCGGACTCTTCCAAAGTAGCAGCAGACAGACACACACACACTGCACACACACCCTCGCAGCAGACACACACACAGACACGCACATACCGCACACACACCCTCACAGCAGACACACACACAGACACGCACACCACACACACCCTCGCAGCAGACACACACACAGACACGCACACCGCACACACACACACTCCTCACAGCAGACACACACAGACACGCACACCACACACACACACACACCCCTCACAGCAGACACACACACAGACACGCACACCACACACACACACACACCCTTCACAGCGGACACACACAGACACACACCACACACACCCTCGCAGCAGACACACACACCGCACACACACACACACCCCTCACAGCAGACACACACACACCGCACACACACACATACCCCCCTCACAGCAGACACACACAGACACACACACCACACACACACATACCCCCCACAGCAGACACACCCTCACAGCAGACACACACAGACACACACACCACACACACACCCTCGCAGCAGACACACAGACACGCACATACTGCACACACACCCTCACAGCAGACACACACACAGACACGCACACCACACACACACACCCCTCACAGCAGACACACACACAGACACGCACACCACACACACACACACCCCTCACAGCGGACACACACAGACACACACCACACACACCCTCACAGCAGACACACACACCGCACACACACACATACCCCCCTCACAGCAGACACACACAGACACACACACCACACACACCCTCACAGCAGACACACACACAGACACACACACCACACACACACATACCCCCCACAGCAGACACACACACCCTCACAGCAGACACACACAGACACACACACACCCTCACAGCAGACACACACAGACACACACACCACACACACACCCTCGCAGCAGACACACACACAGACACACACACCACACACACACCCTCGCAGCAGACACACACACAGACACGCACACCACACACACACCCTCGCAGCAGACACACAGACACGCACACCGCACACACACCCTCGCAGCAGACACACAGACACGCACACCACACACACATACCCCCCTCACAGCAGACACACACACACACATACCCCCCACAGCAGACACACACACACACCGCACACACACCCTCGCAGCAGACACACACACAGACATACACACACACAGCCCCCTCACAGCAGACACACACACACACATACCCCCTCACAGCAGACACACACAGACACACACCACACACACCCTCACAGCACACACACAGACACACACACCACACACACCCTCGCAGCAGACACACACACACCCTTGCAGCAGACACACATACTGCACACACACACCCCTCACAGCAGACACACACACACACATACACATACACCTTCACAGCAGACACACACACCACACACACCCTCACAGCAGACACACACACACACACCCTCACAGCAGACACACAGACACACACACCATACACACCCTCGCAGCAGACACACACACACAGACACACACACCACACACACCCTCACAGCACACACACAGACACACACACCACACACACCCTCGCAGCAGACACACACACAGACACACACACCACACACACCCTCACAGCACACACACACGCACCACACACCCTCACAGCAGACACACACAGACACACACACCACACACACACCCCTCACAGCAGACACACACACATACCCCCTCACAGCAGACACACACAGACACACACACCCTCACAGCAGACACACACACAGACACACACACCACACACACACACATACCCCCCTCACAGCAGACACACACACCACACACACACACACACCCTCACAGCAGACACACACACACATACACACCCTCACAGTAGACACAGACACCACACACACATACACACCCTCACAGCAGACACATAGACATGCACACACCACACACACACCCTCACAGCAGACACACAGACACTCCCTCACAGCAGACACAACACAGACACACACACCACACACACCCTCACAGCAGACACACACACACATACACACCCTCACAGTAGACACAGACACCACACACACATACACACCCTCACAGCAGACACATAGACACACACACACCACACACACACACCCCCACAGCAAACACACAGACACACACACACACCCTCACAGCAGACACATAGACATGCACACACCACACACACACCCTCACAGCAGACACACACACACACACCCTCGTAGCAGACACACACACCCTCACAGCAGACACATACACAGACACCACACACAGCACACACCCTAGAAACAGACACACACACACACCACACACACACACACACACACACACACACACACACACCCTGGGCTGTCAGCAGGGCAAGCCCAGGGGCACTAGAAGCCCTGGAGAAAAGGGACAGAACGTTTCTGACGTCAGGGGCTTCTGGTCTGGGAGAAGTAACAGCCCATGTGCACAAGCTACAAGACAGGTAGAGACAGAGAGAGACAGAAACAGAGGCAGAGACAAGGCTGGTAGGCAGCCCCCACCGCTGCACAGGGCTGGCCAGCCTCCCTGTGGCCCTGCCTCCTCTCAGCCACCAGAACCTGCTTCCCCCGGGTCCTGGCCCTCCCGGGGCCTCTCCTCCCCTCTGCTGTCCCTGCAGGGCTGCTGTACTCCCCACACCTATAGTAGCCTTCCCTGGGGCCCTCCGGGGCCAGCCCGCTGACCAGAGCCCTGCTCCTACTCAGACTTGGGGCACTAGCCCTCCTGCCCTCCCCGTGGTGCCCTCGCTGCCGAGGGGTCCTTAGCTCCCATGACAGGTCATGGGCCTGGTCCAGCACTGCTCTTAGTACAAGACATGGTCACCTCTGCCCCAGTCATTCACCCTCCCATGGCACTGTGAGCGCTACCCGCCCTGGATGGTATGTCAATGACGAGACCCCACGCCAGGACTCGGCCTGCCACAGCCCCCACGTCACAGATGGTTTCACACCGTGGCCCTCTTCCTCCTGGCCCTGAACTAGCAGAAGGGCCCCTGCCCCGGGGCCTCTGCACATGCCGCTCTGGCTTCCTGAGCCCCTCTCCCCAGACCTCTGCATGGCTCACTTCCCATCACTCAGAGCTCAGCCCAGGTGCCCCCACAGGAAGCTGTGTCCTCCCCCATCTGAGGTGGGCCCCATCCCATCATCGCTTTCCACCGGGGCCCCGCCCTATGTCCTCAGCACTCCGTCCGCCCTGGCCTCTCTGCTGGAACCTAAGCTTTGAGGCTGGGCTGTGCCCTCTTTCCAGCACCTGCTTCCGCGTCTCCCACATGGAAAGCAGAGAAGCACTCTCCATGCTAAGGACACCACTATTTGCCGACAGTGGGAAGACTCAATGACTGTATGAATGAACGAATGCGTGAGTGAATATTTCACCAAGGACTCACTTCTTGAACGCACCTTGCTTGCTCTCCCACCAGTTAGGGTCCTTCCAAAATTCAGAAGGGCTTGACCCAAGCACCCCCTGCCATGTGGGTGCCTTCACCCCAAGGCTTTGTTCTACCTGGCCGGGGACAACCCCTCACCTATCCCCCACCTCTGAGGTGAAGCTCACCATGGGCTGTGCTGCTGTCTATCTCCCCCAAAGCCCCAAATGGCCCCAACCCCACCCACTGGAGGCTGACCCCAGGGTTTCAGTCTTCATGCAGTGGCTGGGGAAACACAGAAACCCCAGAGGGAGCTTCAGGGCCCACTTACGAATCCAGAACCCAGGACTCAGAGGGCTGGGGAGACTGCCCGGGGCTCTAGCAGCAGAGGGGATCAGAGCACCAGGGCCAGCGCCTCTGTGGAGGACATAAGGCAGGTGGGCAGGAGGGCAGAAGGCCCTCATCATGTAGGACCCCTGACTGGGACCCAAACAGCAGATCCAGCCTGTCCCCCAGTGTGGAGGTTGGAAGTCAAGATCAAGGTGTCTGCAGGGCTGGCACTTCCTGGAGGCTATGGGAGAAAATCTGCTCCTGGCCTCCTTCCCGTGGGATGCCCCAGCTACAGCTGCATCACCCCAGCCTTGGCCTCTGCCTTCACACTGCCATGGCCACCTTCCTTCTGTGTCTTCTTCTCTGTCTCATGGGACACCCATCACTGGGTCACCAGGATGATCTCATGGTGAGATCCTCACCTTGTAACACCTGTAAAAGCCCTTATTCCCAATCAGTTCATGTTCTGAGGTTCTGGGTAGACATGCTGTGTGAGTCCATTCTCACGCTGTTAGTAAAGACATCGCCAAGACAGGGTAATTTACAAAGGAAAGAGGTTTAATTGACTCACGGTTCTGTATGGCTGAGGAGGCCTCAGGAAACGTACAATCATGGTGGAAGGGGCAGTGAACACATCCTTCTTCACATGACGGCAGGAAGGAGAAGTGCTGAGTGAGAGAGGGAAAGCTCCTTATAAACCATCAGGTCTCGTGAGAACTCACTCCCTGTCAGGAGAATAGCAGCATGGAGGTAACTGCCCCTATGATTCAATATTCAATTACCTCCCACCAGGTCCCTCCCATGACATGTGGGGATTATGAGAATTATAAGATGAGATTTGGGCCGGACACAGCCAAACCGTATCACATGCCTTTTAGGGGTCCACCATTCAACTCATTGCAAGTCCCATGGAGGTGGCAGCTGGGAGAGACACAGGGCTGGGCTTCAGAGGCAGGCTGGCTGCGTCTCCCCAGCACCTGCATGGCACCCGGTTCTGTCCTCTCCCTGCCCTTGACCTTCCCAGTGCCTGTCCTCAGCCACCTTCTCTGTCTGACTCTGGGAGCCCAGTGCAGCAAAGGGGTGGTGGATGAACGGTCCAAGGTGGAGGCTGTGTGGCTGCTGCTGCCAGACCACAGGGGCACAGGAGGATGCCTGGGGTGGAGAGGGTGTGGTGGCTGATGGGGCTCCTTGCTGCTGCTTCTGTTTCCTCTGTCCTTGGATGCTTTCAGAAATGAGCATTCTGATCTGGAACTGTAGGGCTGTTTGGAGTCCAGCTGTGGAATGTGGCACTCAGGGAGGGACTGGACGCCCTGGGCCCTGAGGCTCTTCCTGCGTCTCACTGAGGGTGCTTGCCTTCAGAGCTATGAAGCTGCAGGTCCCTACCCGGGCTGAACAGTTCCCAAGCCCACCTGTGTGGGGCTCCCCACCTCTGCCCCTGAGAACCACGTGGGAGCTTTTAGAAGAAATGCAGACCTGCCTTCCCCTAGAAATTCCAACTGGATTTGAGGTAGGAGGCAGGACAACTGCAGAGGCAGAGCAGGGAGGCTGGACCAAGCTGAGGACCAGTTAAAAGAGCTCTGGACCAGAGACACCTCCCTGTGAGACACGCCCATCAGTGTGCCTGTCAGTTGACTGCTGCCATGGCAATACCCAGAGGGCACCACCCCTCTCTGTGGCAAAGATCCAACAACCCAGAAGTTACCTTCCTAATTCTAGAAATTTCTGCATACTGCCCTTTAATTTGCATAACTTTGGGCATAGGTGTAACCCTGACTGCAGAACTGCCTCTGTGCTGACTCTGGGCCCACTGCCCATGGACTAGCCCTGCTCTGCAGGGCAACCACTTCAGTCAGAGTTGCTGTCTAACACCACCGACTTGCTCTTGAATTCTTTCTTAGGTGATGCCAAGAACCCTCCCGGGTTAAGCCTCAATTCTGGGGCTTGCCTGCCCTGCATCGGATGGGTCTGGGGCAGAACCTGGGAATGGGGGATGGAAGGGCTCCCCAGGACCCAGGAGGAGGGATCTGAATGAGTGGACAGGCAGGGAAGGGTGCACGCCCATCCACACAAAGGGAGATGGGAGTGGGTGCAGGTGTGTGTGTCTGGCATCTGACACAAAACAGGCCATGGCCACCCAGCCAATCTGCATGCGGGTCACACCCTGAAAACACCCTGCGGACAACTCCCAGCTGGGCCCTTTCTGCCCTTCATGCAGGAAGTCAAATTCACAGGGAGACAGCGAAGATACCAGGAGGAGGGGTCAAACCAGGGGGCTGGCCTGGTGGGAGGACACCTGGGCCCCTCAGCATCTCCCTCAGGGGCTGGACACCAGGCCGGCAGCAGCCGCTGCAGACTAGTCCATGCACACAGGACAGGGCCCTGTTCAGGGTCGCGCAGGAGGAGGGACAGCTGCCGACGCGACCGTGATTGAAATTCTCTGGAGCAGTGTTCAGTGGCGGTATAGTCCCAGTCATGTGCATTCTTTGCTTGTCTAGGACACGCTCGTGCATAGTCGAGAAGATTTAAAATGTTTATGCATTATGCAGGCCAGAGTAAAACAAGCTGAGGCACTGCGTTGCTGGACGCGGGGACTCATATTAAGTGGCTCCTTAAGGAATCTTCAAGAGGGGAAACCTCGGCTCGGGGACGTGGGGTGAGAAATGCCAAGCCGCCTGGGCCCCTCTCGCCAAGGCAGATGGGAAGATCTGAGCCTCATCACCTGGAAAAGGAGGCGATTTGGGTCTTCAGGGCCACAGAAGACAGGTTAGGGGAGAGAGACAGGACGTGGCGGAGACAGTGAGGCCCCCATCACCTAAGGGTGCAAGGAACCGTCAGAGCAGAACCAAGCTCTGCTGCTCACAGGCTGAGCATGTCCTCGCCTCAGCTTCTTCCATGTAAAACGGGCACGAACCTCACACCTGTGATCACAGCACTTTGGGAGGCCAAGGCGGGTGGATCACGAGGTCAAGAGATTGAGACCATCCTGGCCAACATGGCAAAACCCTGTCTCTACTAAAAACACAAAAATTAGCTGAGCATGGTGGCGCACACCTGTAGTCCCAGCTACTTGGGAGGCTGAGGCAGAAGAATTGCTTGAACCAGGGAGGCGGAGGCTGCGGTGAGCCAAGATTGCGCCACTGCACTCTAGCCTGACACTTGGCTACAGAGGGAGACTCTGTGTCAAAACAAAGAAAAAAAGGACACAAACCAAGACACAGCTTCTGCAGGCTGGAGGGCTAATGAGCCGATGGCCATAGCAAGCCCCCCTCCTCAGTCCTCCTGTCCCCACCCCCTCACCTGCCTCGGAAGAGTAGACTAAGTATGGCCCCACCCAGATCAACAGAGATGATACAAGAGGAGGCATTCTTTTTTTTTAAAGATGAGGTTTCACTAAGATGGCCAGGCTGGTCTTGAACTCCTGACCTCAGGCGATCGACCAACCTCGGCCTCACAAAGTGCTAGGATTAAACATGACGCCTAAACCAATGGGGAGACAATATGGATCCCAGATTTGTGAACATTGTTTTATCCTGCGCAGGAGGCAGAGGCCATAACTGCTAGGGAGCACACGTGGGAGTGTGACCTCCCCCCCACCATTCCTGGAGGCTCTCCTTTTAGACTGATGCATGCGCAGGAGATGGTCATTAGGGAGGGTCAGGGACACAGGCTGGCTCTTGTCTGAGGGTTCGGATCCTAGCCCTGCAGTCCCAGAGCTGGAGAATTTCCCAGAGGGGAAGGGTATGGTCTTCAGATAGAAAGGATCTGCTGGAGAAAAGATCAAACCACAGCCCATAGTGGGCCCACAGGTAAAGAAACCTCAGAAGCTTCAGGAGAGAGAAAAATGCATCACAAGAAAAAGGATTCCTGGAATAGGGATGGGAACTCTAGAAGCTAGAAAATGATGTCTTCAGAATTCAGAGGGAAAGGAGCTTTCACTTGGATACAGGACCAACGAAGCTGTCAAACACGCGTGAGCTGAATGGAGACACTCTGGGTCATGCCGGCTCTCAGACACTGCATTCCATGCAGGCTCTCTGGGGAAGCTCCTACAGGATGTGCTTCAGCAAAACAAGGGAGTAAACAATGGCAGAGGAACATGTGTGGGAAGTAGAAAAGTTCCTCTTCAAAGTTTCCTTTCTTGTTAAAGAATAAATCCTAAGTGCTAGAAATAATAGTTTGCTTTACAGACTTTCTTCAAAGCCTTCTTGCTTTTTGCTAAAAACTGATTGTTAAGCCCTATCCCATGTAGCTGTTAGACACGCTCACAGGCATGTAGTACATTCTATGTCCTTGGACTTTAACCAAGATACTTATGCTATTACTTTTCTAAGTCTTTTCACAAGCAACTTCCTGTCCCTTCCTTATTTGGACTTCCTATTTGCCTTTACCTATTCAACAAAGTTTTAAGTTATTAACCAATCAGGTTCAGTTTTAGATTATGAGATCTGGCTCCAATCAATGGAGATCAGACACAGCTGTAAAGACGACCCCAAATGGGTAAAGGATAAATATGTCTTATTTTCCTTTGTTCGCTGTACTATCGTGGCAAGATGGCCGACAGGAGCACCCTTTCTGGAGAAAGTAAAATTGCCTTACTGAGACATCCTTTGTCTCAGTGCTGGTTTCTTTTTGCTGCACTGAGCAACTGTTTCCAACAACATGTACTCAGGGAAACAGGGGATTCGACTCTGAAGAAGGGAGCAGAAGGGAAGCTCTGAGCAAAGGCCAGGCAGCTCCTCCAGGGAGCAACTTGCAGAAGGAGGAGGAGGTATTGCTCTAGTTCTGTGTTCATTCTGTGCTGTGGCTCCATCTTTTCCCACTCTGTTGGGGGCACCCTGAAGGCCTTTTCTCTCTGTCCTATTCTGGGAAATCTCATGTGATTTCTCTCCTAATTTTCTTCTTCCCATTTCCCATTTTCTTTCTTTCAGGAAGTTGAAAGTTGAGCTTCCTTAACTGAGTCTCTAATTTCTTGGGGTTTGCTGGTGTTGTTTATTTTTTCCTGGACTTTAGCCTCTGTCCCTTGCTTTGGATGCTTGTCTTGGCTGTCATGTTGCTTCCTAATGGCCCCTCCATGGGGTACCCAGGGCTCACCTTGGAAATGCAGGTCCTTCTTCAGTGCTCACAGGATGCAGAGGGGAGACTTCTGCTCCCTGAAGCGAACTTTTCCCTCCTGTTCCTTCTTCCTGCTTGCTCTGGCCTGGTCCTCCATGTGGGCTTTCTTCCCTCTGGCTCACATGAGGACACAAGACCTTGCCCATGAATCTGCAGAGTGCAGCAGAACCTGGGCCAGAGCCTCCTGACCAGATATGAATGAAGGGTATAACAGCTGACAAATCCAAAAAGAGCCCAGACTCCCGTGATGGAGCACTGTGGCCTGCTCCCTGGCCCCCGTGGATGGGACCCCAGAGAGGAGACACCACCTCGCTCACCCTCCTCCAGCTCAGGGACAGCTTTCATTGCTGAATCACTAGTTGAGCGTCCATCTTCCAAGACCCTCGGCCTGAACAGCAGGGCTTGATAAAGCCAAGAGAGAGAAAGGGGTAGTGGAGTGTCCCCTTCTGGCATCAACCTTGCCAGTTCTTGCTTCTGCCCTGAGCAATGACCACCCAGGTCAGGAAAAAGCAGACATGCAGGTGATGAGAGACTACATCTTGCCCTGCCTTTGGCTGCCTCATTTACCAGGGCTGGCTGAGCTGCAAGGGACAGAAACCCAACTCCACCATCAGGAGCACAGAGTGGGAGGGGTTGCCTTCATGCCTCTGGGATGTGAGGCTGGGGCTGGCTGGGGCACAGCTGGATCCAGAATGCACAGGCCACCACACTTTGTCTTTCACATGTTCTCATGTCACACACATGTCCTCCTACAGAGTGTGGTGTGGCTGCCAGCTGCTCACCTCCTGTCAACTGGGAGAGCCCCTGTGGGAGGGACAGCCTCCCCTCATGTCTCCAGCGGAAAGTCCCACAGGGGACTCTAATGGGCTTCCCTGGGTGGCAGGGATACATGATGAAGGGACTGTCTCACCGGTGACAGCAGGTGCCCCATCCAGGTCCTCAGGGTCATCACAGAAAGTTTCTGTGGGGGACTGTTTCCAGCAGCAGGGCTGGGTAGGGAGGCTCAGTAGGGGGCAGTGGATTGTCCTGAGGCTAGCAGCAGCTGGGAGACACCCGCTGAGGGGCTGGGGCTGGGATGCTGGTCACAGGGAGAGGGCTTTCTGATAGGAGTTGTGCCCTCCACAGGGGGACAAGGCTGAGTGTGGCAGAGAGAGAGAGCTGGGGGCAAACACTCACCCCCACTTTCTTTTCACCCCCATCTCCTGTGGGTCACTCCTATGGGCAGAACCCACCAGAAACTAAAAGGAAGCAGCTCACTGACACATGCCGGGAAAGTCACCTTCCAAGACCCATAGGGGAGAGTGGGTCTGGAGCACTAGACGGACATGATCCCACCCAGGGGTGGGGATGGCTGCTGTAACTATGGTGGTGGGGTTGGTGGGAACCTGTGGGGGCATGGTGAGAGCAACAGTGGGGTGGTGGTAACCATGGTGATAGGGTGGCAGTAACCATGGTGATGGGGATGACAGCAGTGGTGGGTGATGGTAACCATGGTGATGAAGAGGTAACCATGGTGATGGTAACCATGGTGATGAAGAGATAACCATGGTGATGGGGTGACAGCAGTGGTAGGTGATGGTAAACATGATAATGAGATAGGAACCATTGTGATGGGGTGATAGCAGTGGTAGGTAATAGAACCATGATAATAAGCTAGGAACCATCATGATGGAGTGATGGTAACCATGGTGATGGTGGTGATGGTAACCATGGTGAAGAAGAGGTAATCATGGTGATGGGGGGATGTAACTATGGTGAAGGGGTGACAGCAGTGGTAGGTGAGGGTAATCATTGATGAAGAGGTAACCATGGTGATGGGATGATGGCAGCCATGGTGATGAAGGGTAACCCTGGTGAAGGGGTGATGTAACCATGGTGATGGTGGTGATGGTAACCCTGGTGATGAAAAGGTAACCATGATGATGAAGAGGTAACCATGGTGATGGGGTGATGGTTACCATGGTGATGGAGTGAGAGCAATGGTAGATAACGGTAACCATGGTGATGAGATGGTAACCATGGTAATGGGGGTATGGTAGCCATGGTGATGGGGTGACAGCAGTGACAGTGACACTCCTAGGGTTGACTCTAGGCATGAAAGCAAAGTGACATTGATGATCTTTATTGTACTAGTGACACTGTTTCCTTTTATCCTCAAAACACAGCCCAAAGCCAGTGAGCCCCTCCTGTCCTCCCGGAGGTTCTCAACCTGCCGGCTGAAGGCCCACTCCATGCCAAGCTGCACAACGTATCTCGAGGAGTCTGGTTTGGGCAAATGCTTCCTGGGCGTGCAGCTTCCCACACAGATGCACACCTTCACCCTTACCTTCCTGCCACAGGCGCCCACCAACTCCCCCAGCCCTGCTGTCTCAGCCCAGGGGGTAGAGAGGAGGCACTGGCATGGAAGCCAGCAGGGAGGCCAGTGGAGAGAGCTGCCTGGCTGCCGCACTAAGCAGGCCCTGTCCCCTCCCCTGGGAGAACCCCTTCCCACTGGCTCCTCTGAGCTGTCATCTGGTGTGTAATTAGAGCCAATTTGCTCTGGATCCAAACAGTGTCTACTGCCACGCAGCAGCCAGCCAGGGGACAGTGGGAATCCCCCCACAAATTCTCGAGGATGAGCCAGGAGGGGCGTGCCTTGGCAAAGAGGTGCCTGGGGCTCAAGTGCTCATCTCCCTGACCTGTCCAGCTGCTCAGGCCCATGCAGGAGCTGGACCCGTGCTGTGGGGCAGCAGGGAGGGTATGGGCTTGAGGGTCGGGTGAGCAGGGCAGAGTGCCCGGGCCCAGGGACCAGAGCTGCCCCTGGGAAAGCCACTTCACTCCAGAACATCGGTGTCCCCTGGGCACCAGGGCTGCCCCTCCCAGGACTGTGGACATTGACAAAACCATGTAATCCCTGAGGGGCCTGTGGAGGATGTGGACAGGGATGGGGGCAGGGGTCACCTCATCTGCCCTTTCTTTTCCTAAACTAGCAGCATTGGCATCCCCAGCAAGGATCACTGTGCATTCATCATCCACTCGTCCCACGGACATTCATGCAGCACTGACCCCGGGCCTGCCCAGGCCATGGCTGAGGATACCCAAAGATTTCAGCCAGGCCCTGGGCTTGGGGCCCTCATGGCAGAGCTCTGGGCCTGTTTCTGACCATCAAGCAGGAGCAGGAGATTTTCTGAGCGCTCATGTGAGTCCTGTCATCGCCTGCACCTAGGAGTAAGTGGCACACCTTGAACACTGCTCTCTGGGACTTGCACCCACATGGGGAGAGGAGCTCCGTCATGTGGTAAAGGATGAAGCCAGACACAGGGGCTGCGGAACTGGAAAGTGATGGCGTCATCAGAAGAGGCTGCCTGGGGAGGTGGTGATGTGGGCTGGTCCCAAGCAGAGATCCCATCTGGAGAGGTGGGAGAGGCGATCTGGAGAGGTGGGAGAGGAGATCTGGAGAGGTGGGAGAGGCAATCTGGAGAGGTGGAAGATCTGGTCTGGAGAGGTGGGAGATCCAGTCTGGAGAGGTGGGAGATCCATTCTGGAGAGGTGGGAGATCTGGTCTGGAGAGGTGGGAGATCTGGTCTGGAGAGGTGGGAGATCTGGTCTGGAGAGGTGGGAGATCCGGTCTGGAGAGGTGGGCAAGTCGTGGCTGACAGGGGAGTGCATGGCTCCTCCCATCCAGATCAGAGTTTACAGCCAGGCTCCAACGCTGCAGGATTTGGAGAAAGTCACCAGGGTCCTCCCGGCCTCAGTGGACTTGTCTGTGAAGTGGAAATATCTGTATTTAAGCCTAGGACCCTGAGCCCTTCATAGCACAGGAATTCCTGAGAGAGACTGAGCTGGGGCCTCTGCTCGGGAATTCAACTTGTGCAGCCCAAATTGCCTTCTGTTGGTTCCAGACCTGACCCAACGTGACTCCCCTCAGCCCGTTCACACCTCACCCAACTTGCTTCCATCTGAAGCAGTTCCGTGCAGTACCCTCACTGTGACCTGATGGGGACTGTGTGTCTGGGACTGGGCATGAAGACTCAGGAGATGCCTCCACCCTGGTCGGCTCACTGCCTGGACATCTGGGTGGGCTGGGAAACCCTGGAGCCATCACAAGGCAGTCATGAGTCGGGGCTGGGTGGGGCCGGGTAAGGGCTGTGTCCAGGGATGTGGCTGGAGAAGTGGGAGGTCCCAGCCTCGGGGAGAGGCAGGGAGGTTTCCTGGGGAAGAGGAGCCTGGACCTTGGCCTGGGGCTGTCAGGGGATGACCACAGCAGACAGTGAGCAGGAAAGGCATGCTGCGGAGGGGACCTCCCAGCAGTCCCCGGAGCCGGGTGTCAGGGTCACAGGCGCAGGCTCTGGAGGAGGAAGGACAGGGTCAGACTCTGGCTTCGTGAGTTTGATGAGTCACTCAACGCCTCCAGGCCTCAGTTTTCTCCTCTAAAAACTGGCAATGACACTCCTGATGTGGGTGACTTTGGAGCACACCACAGTCCACCATCATGACTGACTGGGCCAGGGATGACCCCCTGACCTCAATGCCCGGCGGCACATCACAGTGGCCCCCACACCTCCCCCACCTTTGTGACTGGTCCAGGAATGACCCCAGTCTCGACCCCGGGCCAGCAAGTCCCTTCGGAGGGATTTTTAGGACGGGCGCAGCAGGGGGGAGCTGTGTGGCTGCTGAAGCTCAAAGCTGCAGACCCAGGAGCTGGTGGCCACCATGCGTGCAGTGCGCTGAAGAAGGCTGGTTTGCAGGGGATCAGGGGGTGGCACTCAGAGGCAGGAGGTGGGGCAAGTGCAGGGCTCCCAGAGTCCAGAAACCCCAGAGGCCCAGTGCCACCATCCCGGCTGGCCAGGGCTTCCCCAGTGGGAGGTCCTGTGGGGTCTGTGCTGGCTGCACTAGGCTGCTGCCACTCACAGTTCATCCCCTAGCCGGCCGGACCATGCCTTGGGGTGTGTGCAGATTCCAAACGTAATGACCCACGGAGGGAACTGAGCCCAGTGAGCCCAGAGCCTGGGGTATCCCCTCAGCCCCGCCACCCACAGGGACATGCAGGCTGCAGCCCCACCGTGTTCCGCAAGGAGGCTTTCCTGCTGGAGTCGCCCATCCTGTCTCCCAACCACTATATGGCCACCCTCCCCACTTTGGCTGCTGGAGTCATCGCCCTGAATCAAAGACCAGAGGCTGTCCACCATGTAGACCTGCCCATGGATACTGCAGGCTCCACACACAGCACTCCAGGCCCCTCATGGAGGCACCCTGCCAGCACCACCTCATGCCAGCCACACTGTACGGCATGTTCTGCTGTGGCCTCTGGAGTCCAAGACCATCCTCACCCCATCCTTCCTCTCTGCACTCCCTCACCCCTACCCTGTGCCCAGCTTTGGAAGCAGACGGTGGTTTACATGGGAGGTGAGCCCTGGAGAGACCAGTGGGGGTGGGGTCTGAGACAGGGAAGGAAAGCAGCCAGTAGGGTGTGCTAAGGCCACTGGCCACCGCGAGCAGCTGGAGGTCGGTCCCAGAGAGAGCAAGGGGCGTGGTGTGGCCAGGCCCTGGGAGCCATCTGCCAGTCAGGGCTCATGGCTGTCCCTGCTTTGCCTGGGGAGTGTGAGTGCCCAGCACTTCCACATGACCCACAGTGGCCACATGAGCCCCACGGGCCAGAGAAAGCAGGGCATTCAGGGGCTCAGGCAAAGCAGGCGGCTGCAGGGACCGCAGCGTGGTGGGAGGCCGAGGGGACAGCAGCATGGCCAGTGCCTGCTCCTCTGTCCTGCCTGCCTCTGCCCCTCACACACTTGCATACTCCTGATCTGTCACCCACAGGGACACCGAACAGCCCTCTCGGGCCCTGGAGCCCTCGTTCTGCGGGCGTGCTGGGTGGCCCTGATGCAGTGACTTGCACGTGTCCTCCTCGGCCTGTGGGCCTCTTGCTGGAACATGATATCACTTCCTCAATGTGTCTGGCTCCAGGAAGAGGCGTTTGGCAACCATCAGCGAATGAGCAGATTCATCTGGAAGTTTGTGAGTTGCTTCCAAGCTTGGAGTGGGGAGTCAACATCTCTGGCAAGCAGGAGGGGGGGAATCTCCCCAGGGAGAAATCCACAGGGCAGGGTGGGGGTAGGCGGCCACTCTCCTGGGAGCCTGGCAGCTGTCTGACCCCTGGGGCCGAAGACCAGGCTGCAGATCCCCAAATACGATGAAGGCACGGCCCCGCTTTCAAATCAGGCAAATGGAAATAATATTTTTTTAGGTCAGGGTGAAGAAAGAAGAGAACACTCAGGAGTCAGGAATTACAAAATTCTCAATAATTGCCTCTTAAAAGCATTTTAACTCCCTGGAGGTGAGCGGCCCCTGTGTTGAGATGATCCTCGGGCACCAAGCCATGCGGTGGCAGAAGAGGGGTCCCGGCCTGGCAGGAGCCCCACCCTGGAGCTCAAGTCGGGTGGACAGGAGCCGGGTGCCACGGGGCCAGAGCCCGAGGCCAGCGCCAGCCCCTGCTGACCTCCCTCCCGGAGCCCCAGCCCAGCCCACAGTCCGCACCCCACACATGCTGACATGTTTGCAGGACCTGTGCAGACTGACAGCAGCTGCTCCCTGCAGAGGAACCAGTAAACTCTCTCTGGGGCCATTACCCATGGGGCCAGGGCCTCCAGCTGGCCTTTGTCTCCAGGAGAGGGCTCTGGATCCACTCTGGGAAATGCCTCTCCTCCCTGTGCTCAGCCCAGGAGGAAGCGCCAGAGCGGGAGCTCAATCAGCAAGGAACTTGGGGCGAGCTGAAATGGGGGTGGGTTGTTAGAATCAGGAGCTGTGACCCGAATAAACCATGTCTGCCAGCGGGGAGGTGGCCAGAACAGCGGGGTTCATAGCATGGAGCTGGCTGTGGTGGGGTGAGTACAGCCAGGCTCCACTGGAGTTGACTCGGCTGAGCTGAGTCCCAGTTGGAAGGCAGGTGCAGGCCAGGCCAGAAGTGTCCACAAGGGGCCGCAGGGGAGTCTCAAGGCTGGATGGAAGAGAGTCGGTGATAATTGATAATGACGAGAAGGTTGAAGGAGGCTGTTTTAATGTGAGTGAGGGTCTGGGAAATGCAGCCAGAAGTTTGGAGGCAGGAAGGAAGTTAAATATGGCTTCTGGTTAGAGGGGCAGGGCAGGGGCCAGATTATACAAGATGGAGCCAGATCCTGAGGGAAGATCAGGGAATCATTTCCTAAAAGTAGGCTGACCATGAGAGCATTCTTAACCCTGACCACTTACAATAGACACCCAGGAAATAACTAAGTGGATGAATGGATGGATGGGTAGACGGGTGAATGGGTGGATGGATGAATGGGTAGATGGGTGAATGGGTGGATGGATGGATGGGTAGACGGGTGAATGGGTGGATGGATGGATGGGTAGACGGGTGAATGGGTGGATGGATGAATGGGTAGACGGGTGAATGGGTGGATGGATGGATAGATGGATAAATGGATGAGTGGATGGATGAATAGGTGGATGAATGGATATACAGGTATATGGATGGATGGATGGATGGATGGATGGATGGATGGATGGATGGATGGATGGGTAGATGGATGGGTAGACAGGTGAATGGGTGGATGGATGGATAGATGGATAAATAGATGGATGAGTAGATGGATGAATGGGTGGATGAATGGATATATAGGTATATGGATGGATGGATGGATGGATGGAGGAATAAATGGGCAGGTGGATGGATGATAGAGGAATGACAGAGGATAGATGGATGAATGGATGTGTGGATAAATGATGGGCAAAGGATGGATGGCTAACAGACTGCTTCACTTAGAACCTAGCAGTGTAACAAGAATTCCATCCCCACCTAATTCAGTCTCTGCCCTGAATTCACAGTGCCTGGATATGCTGGAACTTCTGCCCAGGTTCTATCTGCCCCCGAAACTCTGCTCGAGTGACTGGACTATATAAGAGAAACTGTGCCTCTATTCTGATTCCTGTGTGGAATCTCAGTGCAGGCAACCTTTCTTAGCTGGGCTCCGACACCCCTCTGGACATGAGCCACACTGCCTGCCCTAGGAAACTGGCCCTGACCCATCACTTGCTAGCAGGGGTCCTACTTTACCTGGAACCAACATCCCCTCTTCCTGCTCCAGACTCTGATAGCCTCCATTTAAGACTCTGGAACCCAGGCCATAGGACATCCAGCCACAAGCCCTATGACAGCAGCAGGAGGGCAGCAGTCCAGGGAGCCTCTGTCGGACAGGAAGGAGCTGCTAGTTCCTTGGGGATGTCCAGTCAGACCCTCAAGGCCCTTGTCTAGCCCCTTCCAGGCCACTCGGTCACTGCCGCAGTGCCCCTGGCCTGCCGAGGCCCACTCTCCCCTCCAGCCCACCTTGCACCGAGGTCTTCTAGCTGCAGCCCCAGACCACGACTGCTGCTTTTGTCTTCTCTTCAGGACCCTCACCCTTTGCTGTGAGCTGCCCCTCAGTCCTGGCTCTTGCTGGTCTTCTGCCCCTGCAAAGCATCTCCAAAAGCCCCAGGTGCCATGGTGCCACTCCCCCACCCCTGCACCCACCTCATCTGAAACCCTCTGCACCTATCCAGTCCATCTTGACACCACCTCCTAGGAAGCCTCTCTCCTGCCTTCTCAGGGATGGGAGGCCCCCGCCTACTCTGAGTCCCCCCAGCCAAGGCCCCTCCAACAAAAGCAGGAAGAAAGGCCCACCCCAAAGACCAGTGAGGGCCTCAGTAGCCCCACACGGGCATGGCCTGGGCTCCAGCCTGGGCTTCTGTGTGTGGCGTGGGCAGCACAACCGCCTCGTGGCGCTGATGAGCCGGTCAAGAAGCTGAGCGGTGCCCAGTGCCTGGCAGATGCCCAGTGAACATAGCTTCCTCTCTTCCTCTGCCTTTAGTGCAGGGAGAGCCCAGCAGGCAGCACAATTCTGAAAGAGGCCAACCCAGCAGCTCAGACAGGATCACAGAGCCCCAACCGGCAGGTTCATGCCCCAGCCGCCGGCGCTTCCTCCCTGCAGCCAGGCCCCAGACAGGCTGCCCCTCTCCAAAGCTGGAGAGCTCTTCAGGGTGTGGCTGGGACTTCCACCCGGGTCGTGGCCATGGCTGTGGTCAGTCCCTTCTGTAGCCGGTCATGGGGCCCCATAAGCCAAAGTCCCCAGCAGGAAACCATTCCTGTCGCCCCCACTTTCACAAGGGTCATCAAGGTTTAGGGGAAGGAGCCCCCCCAGGGTCACCCAGCATGAACTGAGGAGGCGGGACGTCACCCCTCCACACCGCATTCCAGGGCAGAATCCGGGGATCCCAGAGGCACGCCAGGGCCAGTCCCCAGCTCCTTGACACTGACACCTGCTGGCATCCGCCTCCCATACGCTGTGACATACGTGAGAGAAATCTGCTGGCCTCCTGAGAGACGCCCCCCAAGTCTGCCTTCAGTGAGCCCCAGGAGAGCCCGGAGCAGGCACCCAGCAGAGAAGGAGGCAGAGGGCCCCAAACCTGGTCCCAGGCTGCTCGAGCCTGCCATGTGGCCTCTCTGAGCCTCACCTCTCTGACTGTCACTTCGGGGTGCCATGGTTAGGAGTAGGAATGCTGGGGCACACAGTGTGAATCCCCACCCTCCTTCTCTACCTGGGCAACCTCTCCAGGCCCGTTGCTTCATTTGTACATGGGGACAGAACCGAACATCCTCTGTGGGTGACAGCGGCACGGAGAGAAGCCAGCAGGGCGTGTGGACCCCAGCCCTGGGGCACAGTGGGACTGGTGTCTCAGGAGAAACCAGGCGAAGGCAAAGGGCCGGTGCACCGGATCGAGGGCCGAGCAGCTGCTGGGCCGTGAGAACCGGACACAAGACCCGGCAGGGCACGGGGGCGTCAACTCAGCTCTCGCTCAAAGAGGCAAACAAGAAACAAAGCAGCTGGCGGCAGGAGGTGCAGGAGCCCCACAACGCCTTGAGCCTCACTCAGCACCCCCCAAACCCCTCCATCCAAACAGGCCCGTTCTGCAGATGCTGGGGAGGCCTCGGCAAGGTTAAGAGCCTCGCGAGCTCCTGGCAAGACCCAGGGGAGACAGCGCTGACCTATCCACCTCCATCTTTGTGAAGCCCAGGCCGCCAGGCCCCCAGGCCCCCAGGCCCCCGCCCACGCCCACGCCCAGGAAAGCTGCTGCGTCACGCCCACCTTGACAACCTCTCCTTGTACCGCTTCTCGCTGCAGTCGGAGCTCATGGCGGGTGTGAGTCGTCAGAACCTGCCTCCTACTGAATGAAGTGCGTTTGCCACTTTTTGCCCATGAAGCCATGGGAATCAGGTTTCTGAGAGATTTGCAGAGCTCAGCAGGAAAGCAGGCTCCACAGGTAAGGACTGGAGGCCTCCCTCATTCTGTCCACTCAGCAGTGACAGGAACAGAGTCACGTGTCCCGCCCAGCCTCAGTTTCCTCATCTGTGAAATGGGAACAAGGTTGCCCCAATCCACCCGAGATGTTGGTGAGTTTCAAGAGCCAGAGTTGTGGCCTACAGCATCAGGCGCCATGCATGGGGCTGTGCCATCCACGTCCATGGGAAATGGCCCCGGGAGGACCTCGCTCCCTCTCACAGCTCTCCCCACAGCGGGCTGCTCACCCTCCAGCCTCTCAGGTGCGGGCTTCTTGCTTTCTGGGGCCCCCTGGGCAGCGTGGTGGCGACAGCTATGCTCTGGACCCTCTGGATCCCCAGCAAATGCCCTCGCTGGGCTCTCTTATTCTTGCACAAATCAGGTGACTGGCAAATGTGCTGACCTCCTCCTTCCTTCCCTTCCTTTATTTACTTTGCTGTGGTTTAAATTCATGCTGCCCTGGAGTCAGCCTCACAGCCTGACCTGGGTGACACAGCAGGCAGGTTCCTCCAGTCACAGGGGAAGGGACAGCACAAGGATCCCAGGCCCCCCCAAGCTTGTACCATCTGCAGCTCCCCCAGCCCACAGGAAGCCCTCGTGCTGTTGGCCAGGCTGGCAAAGTCCTTCAGGTCCAAATGGAGCCACTTCTCCATCCACAGCCAGCGGCTGACACAGCCCCAGGGCTGCCACCATCTGAGAGGACCAGGGCGATGGTGAGGCCACGTGTTGAGGCCACGTGTGTGAGGACGTGTGTGAAGGGACTAGCAGGCCACTACTTCGCTACTGCTCATGACACAGATGATAAAGCAGAAGGACGCCGGAAACCCTGGGGATATGGGGCAGTGGCTCAACCCTGTGACCTCAGGAACATGAAGCCGAGTGCTTCACATTGCACACCTGCTCAAGGGTACACACCTGTCCCGGCAGGCACGCAGAGCCTGGGAGTTCTGTGCAGCCGTGCAGTCAGGCCCTCGGAGTGGAAGGGACAGAGAAGGCAAGACCTGGAACCTCATACTGGCCTCGTAGACACAGGGACCCTCCAGGGCAGGGGCCAGCAGCCTCGTCCACCCAGCTGCCCGCACCCAGCACCCAGTGAGCGGCTGAGGCCAGCCAGGCCCACAGCGCCCCCTCGGCACCCTGGACCTTGCGTCAAAGGTCTCTGCTTCTGCAAGCGGCTGGGTCTGAGTTTGGCGCATCCAGGGCACCTCCCCAGGCTCCAGCTGTGCCCAGACTGCAGTGGGATGGGAAGGGCTAGCACCACAGCAGCACCTGGCAGGCAACGAGGCCTCCCCTCCCCTCCTTGCCTGGCCTCCCCAGGCCTGCACATCATCGGTAGCTGGCACCCAAGGCACATAGGGAGACAGGTAAGGCTTGAAGAGGCACAGAGACTTGCTAATGAGACTGCAGAAGCTTCGGACACTGGCTGTGTGTCAGGCCAGGATGGGTCTCCCGTTCCCTTCCCAGGCTCCCTGCTCAGCTCCCAGACACGCTGTAGACACGGCCTCCCCAGAACTGCCCAGTCCCCAGAGAGCTCACACTACCCAAATCCTGTCTGCTGTACTTGCCTGCACACAGCAGGAAGACGCTGTCCTGTTTTGTATTCTGCAGCTCACAGGAAGGCGAAGAGTCATGAAATGTCTGAGGAATTAATAAACTGTGGACAAGTAAGGGATCAATGTTCTTTTTGTCCGGAATATTTTTCTGCAAATAGCAGCACGCCCCTATTAACAAGAGCAGCAAAAGTCGGACACCAAGAGGCAGGCGGGCGCTCACTGCTCACGGTCCCGCTGCCCGAGACCGCGGCACTGGCAGTTTTCAGAATGTTTTCTAGCCTTAGCTTTCTGACTAAAATACATGCATCGTTGCAACTGAATCTAATTAGAACCCTTGACGAGCCCTTCCTGAGGAGCATTTCTCAGGGGAACTTGTCTGTCCAGTTGCAGGGTAACCTGGAAGCCAGAGGCGCCCCACATCAGCGCATCGCCCAGGGCCCTCCCCATCTCACGCCACGCTGCAGGCCCAGGCAAGTCAGGGGCTTCCTCCAGGCGGAGGACTTGGGGCAGACCCGCGGAGGGGCCCACAGCCACCTGGTCCCTCCCTTCAAGGAGACTGTTGCCAGCTTAGAAAGCTGACAGGTATCTACATTCTGGGTTTTTCTTTGTTTGCTTCAGCAATTTAATTCCAGCCCATACAGGGTTGAACAGTGTCCCAATGCATGTCTGCCTCGGGATGCCAGCTGCTCCCAAAGGCTGGATCCCCGTGGCCACCAGGCAAAGCCAACACCGTCTACTCTCATTGCAGCTCCGCAGAGACGTTCTGTGCCATCCCTTAGACTGCTCCATCTTGCAGAGAAGACAGGACGACTGTCATTAGGGCAGAGCGTGGTTTTGTGTTTTCTCTCCTGATACTTATTGAATTCTTTTTGTTTATCTTTGGAATTTAAAGATCCTGCTGGAACGTATCTGGAGGCATGGGCTCCTTTCACGGCCGGCGCACCCGCCCGTGCACCTGTGTGGGGCTCCTCTCACGCACCTGTGTGGGGCTCCTTTCACGGCCGGCTCACCCGCCCGTGCACCTGTGTGGGGCTCTGGTGGCTCCAGCTCACTTCCCGGACACTGGGGTCTTTCCTTCCGTTCCCTGCTCCAGTGTCCTCCTGAAGGCCTCCTGGCCCTCAGATTGTGCCCACAGCTCCGGTGTTTGGTCTCTAGCCTCTCATCTGAAGCTGGAGGGTCTGTGCGCCTCCAGGTCCCAAGGATGACCTTCTGCACGGCCTGCCGTGCTGCCCTCCACTGCTCTGAGTGGGTGTCAGGTCCACCATGGCCTAGAACTTGAACTCCAACAACGCCTGTGTCCCCCTCAGCTTCCTTCATGCTCAGCCCGTTCCCTTCCAGGCACCTGCTTCTGCTTCAGAGCACACATTTCCTTTAGCATTTATTATTTTTTGTTTGCGATTCAGGGGTACCCATTCTTACACAGGTATGTCTCGTGATGCTGGCGTTTGGGGTTCAGCACAGTTCCTGAGACGTGGCGTTTCCACCCTCGCCCCTCACCTTCCCTCCCCACCTTTGACATCCCCAGTGTCTGTGGACCCCTCTTTATGTCCATGCACACCCAACGTTTAGCTCCCGCTCACAAGTGAAAGCAGGTGGTATCTGGCTTCCTGTCTCTGGGTTAATTCACTTAAGTGAGTGGCCTCCAGCTGCATCCACGTTGCTACCAAGGCCATGATTTCATTCTTCTTTATGGCTGTGGAGGGTTCCACGCTGTGCACGACATTTTCCTTCTCTGATCCACTGTTGTGGTACCTGTGTGGAGTCCATGTCTTTGCCGCAGTGGACCCGGGAGTGTGGGCATTTTGTGTGCCCTGGGTAAGGCACTGTGGTTTGGGATGTTTGTTTCTGTGGTGAGTCCTCCCCTGAGCTCTGCTGTCCTCCTGCCTGCAGGATGTGTCCCCTTTCCTCTGCACTGCCTCTCATCTATGAGGGGAGAGACCCCTGGCCTGCCCCCCTCACCCACTCTCCCTCCAGTTGGTGCTGAATAAACCCGGTAGAGGGATGGCTGGAAGGGAGAGGTGCCCACGGCACCCAAGCTGCTCAGGCTAGTGCACAGGTAGAGGGGCTTCGGGTCTCCTGACCCACACCTGGCCCCTCTCATTTCCCTGTTGAGCTGGACACATGAGAAAACAGTTCCCACCGTGCACTGAGGCAGGGCTCCTCCCCTCCACCCCCACAGGAGCGTGGGCCCCTCCACTCCCCAGCTCAACTGTGGCCCCCGGCCTGCTTGTCTCAATAAACCACAACCCCAGGGCAGGAATCTCTCGGGTTGGTGCCTACTGCACCCTTCCACGTGGGGGCAGACAGAAGGGAGGCGTCCTGATGGGCTCTGTGTGCCCATGGGTGGGGTGTGCCTCCTGGGGCAGCGGCGGTGCTTTTATGCCCAGTTTCACTGTCAGGAAGCCAGTGTTAAGTCTCCCAGGGCCTGGGCAGGGGAGCTGCCAGCCCTACGTGTCATGGGGCAGTGAGCCTGGACCCTTCGGCTTCCTGTCTCGGGGGCTCCATCTACTGAGCAGCAACCAGAAGCCCCGGGGTGACAGCAGAATCCGAGGACTGGCCTCTCCTGGGAGAGTGTGCCCACCCAGCACCCAGCTCAGAGCCAGAGGCCTGGCGGTGGGAATGCTGTGGAAGGGAAGCCCGGTGCTCTGCCAATTTTGCACCCTAACCCCAATTTCACGGCACAGGGAGGCCAGGGCCGAGTGGGGGTTGGGATCTCAAGGCTACAGAAGAGGGGGCATACTTCCAGAGGGTGTCGGTGGTTTTCCAAATTCAGCTTCATCATGAACCCGCTACAGGGAAATACTCAATGCCGCTAATCAGGATGAACGTGACTCCCGGCTGTGGGGCCATGAGTGTTTCCTTCCTGTTCTTTTTACCTATTTGTTATTGGTTTTAAATAACTGATCTCAATTTGTCAGTAAAATATGGATATCTGGGGACTCAGATTCCCTGGTGTTCCCACCCTGCAAGGTATCCGTGTGTCTGCTCCCAGTTCCACAGGCCCTAGAGGGAGGCCAGCAGGCCAGGCTGGTCTCAGACACACTCAGCTGCGTTAGCTCTGGCCTCAGCCTGCAGCCTTCCCCCGGCACACTCAGCAGACACAGCCCCGAACCACAGCCGGGAGCACTCCGTTCCCAGGAGTACTTGGTGCCAGGCTGTTGCAGAACGTGCCCACACTGGTGCAGCTAGGGCCACGGTCCTGGTGGGAAGACGGGGGCTTGGGTTACAGGACCATGCACAGCTCCACAGGCCCCCAACCCACTCTGCCTGGGGGGACCGCAGGGACCATAGGTTCCCCAGACCCATCCTGAGTCAGCTGGCCTCCAAGGACTGATACGCCCCCAGATCAAAGTCAAGGCCATGGGCAGCTTCCTGAGGACACGCGAATGGAAAATGCACAAAGTCAAGCGTGGACCTGCCCGTCGGACCAGCCTGAGCCCAGACGCTGGCAGTCATCAGCCATGGGAGGGGCCTCTCTTGGGAAGGATGGAATCCCTGAAGGAGGAGGGGCGCTGGTCTTCAAGTCCAGGATGGGCCACGAAGAGGCTTTAGACAGGCTCACACCGAAAATCCGCCGAAGCCCACGGGCTGTTAACCAGGTGCCACCAATTCCATTCATTCCCACACCCAGAAACAGGCCCTCCAATGGAACCAGGGAGAAACTGGCCCAGCACCCGCAACCTGGAGTCATGGCTGTTTCTGTTCATTGCGTATTTTGACTTTCACCCTGAGCAGGGCTGAGTGGGGCTGAGTGGGGTCTCTCAGGCCTGTGGGCTTCCGCCTCCTGCTGCTTTCCTTGGCCCTCGCTGGCCAAAGCATGTATTTATGGGTCAGCCTGGGAGATGTGGGTCCTTCTGGGAGCCCGGCCCATTTGCAGGGAAGCAGGTGTGTGATGGCTGCTCTGGCCAGACTACGGTCAGTAGGCCCTGGTGTGTGGGCAGGCAGTGTCGGGGTGGTGACTGCAGGGCGCTCAGCTCAAGAAATGTCCCTGCCACTGGCCTCTTCCCCCTACTTTTGAGGGTCATCTCACCAAGGTCATAGCAAGGGGCTTGCTCTTCAGCCGAGATCCACTCAAGGTGTGGGGCAGACCCCTGCTGGCTCAGCACAAGCATGCCCTGGGTGGGAACCCCGCAGACAGCTCGGGTCAGACAAGCCCCTGCCATGGCCCATGGGGAGGCCAGCAACCCCCAAGGGTTGTCTCAATCTCCCAGCACCTTCCAGGGGCCTGCGGCGGAGGAGGCGCCCACGGAGGAGGAGGTGCCCACGATGTTCCCAGGAAGCCTCGGGCCCAGCGCTCTCTCGGACTCAGGCTTCTGGGGGCCTCTCAGTAGCTCTCAGCTGCTGTTCCTCCCACTTGCTGTGCCCTGTGGCCTCTGTGCAGGACTGACTGCTCCTGGGCAGTGGGGGCTCTCCTGGGCAGTCTCCCCCAGGGCTGACCCTGCAAGGGCAGGCACCTATTGGGCCAACTCTGCATCCCCATCATATGGCAGAGGGAATGAATGAGTGAGTGACAAGCTCATTAATAAGAACTTGGAAAAGAAGGGAACTGAGACACACAGTAACAAGGTGCCCCCATCTCGGGCCGTAGGAGAGGTCTTAGCACAGAGCAATGTGCCAGGTGACATCTATTTGGACTTGCTGTGTGTCCACACTGTTGTAAGCACTTTCTGCCCCTGACCTCTGGGATCCTCATGACAGTTCTCAGAGCAGACACCGGTTCTCAGCCCACTGCACAGACGAGAACACCGGGACTCAGCATGGGCCAGTGAGTAGAGATCCGTGTTTGGAGCAGTGACAGAGCCAGGATCTGAACCTGCAGCCGGCCATCAGCATCCACACTCTCCTGTAACCATGGCTCCACCCTACCCTGGGGATGGAGTGCCCAGGTCCTGAGCACTCCTCACCCACCTGCACTGCTGGGAGCCTGGCAGTGTCCCCAGCCCAGTGTTGTTGTCAGCCATGCAGTGAGCAGGGGCATACGGATCCCAGGGAGACTCAGTGAGTCTTCCTGAGACTATTTGAAGATGCGAAACTGGAAAAGGAGGTACTTTACCTGGTAAATGATTCAGAATGTCATGTTTAGATTGGAATAAACACGGTTATATTAAGAATGCAGAATGGATTTTGAAGATGTAACAAGAGGTGGCTAAGAAACAGCAAGCCACGAGGTTGCACCTCTTCTCACCATCCTGGGGCAGAAGTGACCCACTAGGCACCTCATGATGGAGTCCTAACTATACCTAATTAATAAGAGAATCAAGGGAGAACCAGAGAGGTTGAGCCACCAGCCCATGCCCACCCAGCAGTGCCTCTGGACCAGAGACGCCCTGACAATGGCTTGGGCCCAGGTGCTGACCCAGAGTCAAGTGGATGAGTTACTGCCACAGTTACAGACGGAAATGCCCCACTCCAGTCGGCTGCTGGCACCCAGCCCTTTTGCCTCCTGCCCAATGCCCCCTGCTCTCTCCTCCAGCCCCAAGTGCAAGTACAGAGAAGGTGATAACTGTGGGGTCAACCATAACTAAAGGGAAGAATTCTTCTCCTTCCCCTTCCTCCCACTGTGGGAGCTGTGCAGTGTTGTCTACACAGCTGCTCCTCGGGTCACACGTGAAGGGCAGCTAGTAAACGCTGTGCATGAGGCGTGAAAAATAGGTAAATGGATAGGGGATGGACGGATAGATGGATTGATGGATGAAAAATAAATGAAGGATGGATGGATAAATGGATGATAGACGAATGCTGAATGAGTGAACAGGTGGATAAATAAGTGGATGAACAGATGATGGAGCAACGAAAAGGAGATGGAGATGGAGGATGGACTGATGGGGGATAGATAGGTGGATAGATGGATCTGCTGAGCAGCAACCTACTTAAACCAGGAGTCCTGGGGTGAGCAGCAAAATCCAAGGACTGGCCTCTCCTGGGAGAGTGTGCCCATCCAGCACACCCAGCTCAGAGCCAGAGGCCTGGCAGTGGGGATGTCATGGAAGGGAAGCCCAGTGCTCTGTCTGGGGGCCTGAGACCAATTCTGCACCCCAACTCCAATTACACGGCACAAGGGGGTCAGGGCTGGGTGGGAGTTGTGACCCCAAGGCTAGTCCCAGGGAGCAGAAGACAGGGCGCACTTTCAGAGGGTGTGGGTGAGGGTGCACGGGGAGCAGGGGGCAGCAAACCAGGGAAAACAGGGAAGAGCCCTGCCACAGTGCATGGTGGGATACATAGACAGAGGATCAATGGACAAAACAGAGATGAAGATGGGATGAAGAATGGAGGGACAGAGGATGGATGGGTGATGGAGAGATGGATGGGTGGATGGAGGATGACTGGATGAAAGGGAGGTGAAGATGGGATGAAGGATGAATGGGTGATGGAGAGATGGATGGGTGGATGGAGGATGACTGGATGAAAGGGAGGTGAAGATGGGATGAAGGATGGATGGACAGAGGATGGATGGGTGATGGAGAGATGGATGGGTGGATGGAGGATGACTGGATGAAAGGGAGCTAAAGATGGGATGAAGGATGGATGGACAGAGGATGGATGGGTGACGAAGAGATGTATGGGTGGATGGAGGATGACTGGATGAAAGGGAGGTGAAGATGGGATGAAGGATGGATGGACAGAGGATGGATGGGTGATGGAGAGATGGATGGGTGGATGGAGGATGACTGGATGAAAGGGAGCTAAAGATGGCTTGAAGGATGGATGGACAGAGGATGGATGGGTGATGGAGAGATGGATGGGTGGATGGAGGATGACTGGATGAAAGGAAGGTGAAGATGGGATGAAGGATGGATGGACAGAGGATGGATGGGTGATGGAGAGATGTATGGGTAGATGGAGGATGACTGGATGAAAGGGATGTCAAGACGGCTTGAAGGATGGATGGACAGAGGATGGATAGGTGATGGAGAGATGGATGGGTGGATGGAGGATGACTGGATGAAAGGAAGGTGAAGATTGGATGAAGGATGGATGGACAGAGGATGGATGGGTGATGAAGAGATGATGGGTGGATGGAGGATGAGTGGATGAAAGGGAGGTGAAGATGGGGGATGGAGGACTGATAGGTGAGTGGATGGATTGACTGGATTTATGGATGGATGGAGAATAGGGCATTAAAGAGGGATGGATATAGAGGATGGATGGACAGAAGATGGATGGGTGGATGAATTGGTGGATAGATGGAGGATAGACAGATGAAAGAGATATAGGGATGAAGGATGGATGAACACAGGATGGATGGGTAGATGGAGGGATAGATGAAGAATGAAGGAATGAAAGACAGATGGAGATGGAGGATGAAGGATGGATGGACAGATGAATGGATTGATGAATAGATGGAAAATGGACGAATAGCAGAGGAATGTAGATGGAGGACGGGGGATGGATAGATGGATGGATGGGTTGATGAAAGAGAGATGGATGGAAGATGAGGGATGGATAGACAGAGGGTGGATGGGTAGACGGTGGATGGATGAATGGATGGATGGATGCATGGGTAGATGATGGATGTATGGATGGATGGGTAAATCATGGATGGATGGATGGGTAGATGGTGGATGGATGGGTAGATGGTGGATGGATGAATGGGTGTATGGATGAATGGATGGATGGATGGGTAAATGATGGATGGATGGATGGGTAGATGGATGGATGGATGGATGGGTAAATGATGGATGGATGGATGGGTAGATGGATGAATGGATGGATGGGTAAAGGATGCATGGATGGACAGATGGATGGATGGATGGATGGGTAAATGGTGGATGGATGGATGGGTAGATAGTGGATGGATGAATGGGTGGATGGATGAATGGATGGATGGATGGATGGGTAAATGATGGATGGATGGGTAGATGGATGGATGGATGGGTAAATGATGGATGTATGGATGGATGGGTAGATGGATGGATGGGTAAATGATGGATGGATGGGTAGATGGATGGATGGATGGGTAAATGATGGATGTATGGATGGATGGGTAGATGGATGAATGGATGGATGGATGGGTAAATGATGGATGGATGGATGGGTAGATGGATGATAAATGGATGGATGGGTAGATGATGGATGAATGGATGGGTAAATGGTGGATGGATGGATGGGTAGATGGTGGATGGATGGGTAGATGGATGATGAATGGATGGATGGGTAGATGATGGATGGATGGAGGGGTGGATAGGTGGGTAGATGGATGATGGATGGGTGGATGGATGGACACAGGATGGATGGTCGGACAGTTGGATGGAGGATGACAGATCAAAGAGAGATGGAGATAGAGGATGGATAAATGGAAGATGGACAGGTGGATAGACTGAAGGATGGGTAGTTGGAGGATGTGTGGATGAGTGGGTGATGTCATATGCAGGGGTTCGTGAGAACAGCGCAGTGGAGAGGCACTTCCTCACAGGGCCCTGGGGTGACTCATCAGACCCTCACCCTAAAGCCACCTCTGTCGGATTCCAGAGTCTCTCAGGTCATGGGAGGGGAGTGGACCCCTCAAAGTGAGCACAGGGCAGCTGTGTCACCACAGAGAATCTCATTTCCAGCTGGGGTGACCTGAAGGAACTTCCACCAGCTCCAGCACCTGTCAGAACTTGCACCCAGTAGGTGTCATTGGGGGCAAGGTGCATTACAGACAGAGGCAGCCTCCCTGGGGGCCCAGAGGAGCCAATGGGAGAACCCCTGGGGAGCAGCCAACCTCTGACCCATGAACTCGACTTTGCTCTGCAACTGTTTTTGCAGAGGCAGCCTCACACGGACAGACGGATCAGGGCAGATCACTAGGGAGGGCACAGGAGGCAGCAAATGAGGAAAAACAGTCCCTGCCACCGCCTGTCCCCTCCCAGCCATGAATGAGGCACTCAGGGACAGCCAGGACCTGACGATACAGATGCAGGCCCCAGCCCGGCCCTGCCTGCTGGGCAAGCCACCGCCATGCCCCAGCGCTCAACTCCACCCGCTCCTGGCTGGGAGAACTGGGGGTGCCTGGTCCCCCACATGGGGGCTAACAGTGCCCACTGGTGGAGATGCGTGAAGGCAGCCACCCCAGCCAGGCTCCGCACACAACCCTGGCTCCATCAGTGCCTACACCGCCAGCAGCTCCGCACACAACCCTGGCTCCATCAGCGCCTACACCGCCAGCAGCTCCGCACGCAACCCTGGCTCCATCAGCGCCTACACCGCCAGCAGCTCTGCACGCAACCCTGGCTCCATCAGCGCCTACACCGCCAGCAGCTCCGCACGCAACCCTGGCTCCATCAGCGCCTACACCGCCAGCAGCTCCGCACGCAACCCTGGCTCCATCAGCGCCTACACCGCCAGCAGCTCCGCACGCAACCCTGGCTCCATCAGCGCCTACACCGCCAGCAGCTCCGCACGCAACCCTGACTCCATCAGCGCCTACACCGCCAGCAGCTGCCACGACCATGAGGAAGAGCAAGGTCCCCTCAGACACAGATGCCCACATCCCCAGCCCCTGCTGACCCACCCCCATCCAGACCTCCCTAATCTAACTAGGGTGACCCCCAGCAGGATGTGGCCGAGCTGCGATGAAGGCACCAGTGCCAGCCCAGCCCGGGCCTTGGAGGCGGATACTCTGGGGCTCGACTGTCTCACTGACTCATCTTGGGCAAATCCCTTAAGCTCCCGAGCACCACTGGATGGGGAGGGTTGAGTGGGGTAAAGTCTGCAGGACGCTAGCCCAGCACATGGTTGCTACGTGTTCAGAGAGTGAGGACCAGAGAAAGCAGCGTCCCTGTCCCTCCCAGCCCCAGGTTGGCCCAGCCAGACTCGCCCTGCACCCCACGCACCATGCACAGGCCTGGTCATAGTAAGCACTCAACGCAAGTGCGTGGAACTGAACCGAAGGGAAACACTGGCTTTCTTCTGCGAGGGTGGCTGGGAGCCCTCGGAGCCCTCTGATCATTAGCGGCCCTTGCTCCCTCCTGCTTCATTAAGTGGCCGCATTGTTTGTGTCAGTAACCGCTGTAGACGTGAAGAGGGTGCCTTCAATTCTGGCGAAATCGTGATGGCACGTGGTGGCGGCGACCGAGACCTCCGATGGGGCTCAGCTCGAGGCAGGGTGCAGAGGGGACAGGGCCCCGCTGTGTGACACGGGGATGGCCAGAGCCCCAGCCACAGGCTCCCCTGCATCCATTCACTCCACAGCTGGAGGCAGCTGACCCTCTCTCGGGCCTTGACCTAGAGCTAAGGAAGGAGATGCAAACAGGACCCACCCCAGCCCCACCTGCAGGAAGCGCCCAGCTGGAAGAGTGGATACACATTTTCTGAAATTGCAGACGCTCATGGTGGGGGCTGAGGACACACCATCTGCCCAGCGCCGGGACCAGGGAAGCTCTGCTGGCCCCTGCCCTCTCCAGTGCCCTGGCAGGCAGCGGGGACCTGCATGGCCTCTCTCTGGTGGCTTCTCCAATACCCCATCTGCTGGAGTGACCCCAGATCCCCCACACCATTGCCCCAGGGTCTACCTGGACATCCTGACTGCCAAGACCTTCGGGTTCCGGGTCAGGTGCGGTGGCTCCCGTCTGTGATCTCAACCCTTTGGGATGTCGAGATGGGAGAATCACTTGAGCTCAGGAGTTTAAGACCAGCCTGGGCAACATAGTGAGACTCTTTCTCTACACAAAATAAAAAATAAAAAGTAGCTGGATGTGGTGACATGCACCTGTAGTCCCAGCTACTTGGGAAGTAAGATCACTTGAGCCCAAGAGTTTGAGGCTGCAGTGGTCGATGCACGTAGCACTGCAGAAGCCCTGTCTCCAAATAAAAAGACCTGAGCGTCCTTACAGGCTCAGCAGACTGCAGGGGATCTCTGCCCCCCACACCTGCATGCACCTTCATCCTGAGGGAGGTCTTCATCTCTGAGCTCTCCCTGTCTCCCCAAGATGTGCATTTGTAAGACCATGTGCCAGGAGCTGGGGCAGAGTGAGGAGCAGACTGGGGGCCCACTCTTGCCTACCAGGGTCACAGTGCCAGGGGGATGCTTCCATTAAGGAATGAATGGGGCTGAATGAAGAGACCCTGCCCAGGAGAGGAGACAGGGTGGGGTGGGGGCTTCACCAAGGCAGGCCATAGCAAAGCAGGTGGTGGGAGCAGAGGCATCAGGTAGGTGGTGGGAACAGGCAGGAGGTAGGAGAGAGGCTGACCAGTGCCCACCACTCACCCCAGGCTCACCTGTTCTGCCTTGTGCCCTACACTGGGCCAGGCCTGTGCTGTGGTCAGGTGGGGGAGTCCCCCATTTTCAAGGACACCTAACAGGACACAGGTCTGCCTCCCCCATCAGGCTGTAAGTCCTGAGGGTGGAGGCGCCTTCTTGGCCTCCATGCCCAGGGGCACCTGTCACACTGTTGGGCCCCAGGGAGAACAGAGACAGAAAGGGTCCCAGTCCTGGCTTCCCCGGGGGCTCCTCTCCCCAGCGGAGACCTTGTCCAGAACCGACTGTGCTGTTTCCAGATGACCTGGGCTCAGGCCAGAGGCAACCTCTGTACCTTGGCCACCACCGGGGAGAAGCATGGGTGGGAGAAGCTGGGCCCCTGCCTGGGAGCAGCTGGTCCCGCTCCCAGAGCTCCCTTCTAGTGTTTGATTCCCACCCCCAGCCCCTCAGAGATTTATGCAAATGCCAACTTCTGGATGGTTCCTTAATGTCAAACACAGGGAATAACGTCAGGCTTGGTCTCAGCCTCAGGCAGTAGCCACACTTGATGGATAGTCTATAATTTCCTCTGAACCTAGAGGAGTCAGCTTGTCCAGCCCATGGCCCAATAAATCCATGCTCCTTCTGCACCTGGCTGGCTTGCCCCGTCCCCCTGACCTGATCACAGCTGCAGGGGCTGCAGGGCCCTCAATCCTGCCCCAACACACACAAAGCTTTTGTGGGGCCAGGGACCAGGTGGACGCATGGGGATCAATGGCAGCCCCCTCGCTGTCACCTCGTCACTTCCTCGCCGTCCCCACCATCCTCATCTTCAGCGCCGCCACCCGGGTCACCCCTCCCTCTCCTCTTACCACGGCCACAGGGTCATTATCCTCCCCACCATATGCCCCTGGCCCACCACAACCACTGCCACCCTGTGGGCAGGGCCCCAGGGCTCACACCTGCACCCCAGTTCACCCTTAGAAAGAAGGGCCTAAGGGAACCCAGCAGACAGCTCAACAGGGAAACAACCGACAGGATTCAGAAAAGGGCAAAGGACTCAACTGGACCTTTCTCCAGAGTGATGCCCACCCGGCCAGCATGCAGGACAGCAGAGAGCGGCTGTCACGAAGCGCAGGGAAGCCCAGATGGAGCTGCAGGGAGACACCCACTGCGATGGCTACCATCAGAATCAGACAATCCCAAGGGTCGGCGAGGTTGTGGAGAAATTAGATCCCGTGTGCTGCCGGGAGGAATGAAAACTGTGTGGCCACAGCAGTTCCTCAAAAACATTAAACACGGATCGCCACACGCTCCAGCAGTCCTGCTTCTGGATATGCACCCAAAAGAAGAGGAAGCAGAAACCCAAACCCTGTTCACGGCACACCATCCTCCTCAGCCAAAGCGGAAGGGATCAGCAAAACCTGGGGGATGGGGACAGTGAGTGTCGCTTCCCTTCAGGAAGGGAAATTCTCACCCCTGCACTGACAGGCATGAACCGGGAGGGCACTGGGCTGGGGACGTGAGCCACACACAGGACAGATGCCATGTGACTCCCGTCATCGAGGCTTCCTAGAGTTGTCAAAATCAATAGAGACAGAGGAGCGTGGTGGGACCGGGGATGGCAGGAGGGGGAGCAGGGTGGTGGTGTTTAGCGGGGCCAAGTTTCAGTCTTATAAGATGAGAAGGCTCGGGAGGTGGACGGTGGAGGCGGAGGCACAGCCGTGACAGTGCCGCGCACTACCTACCTCACTGTCTGCGTAAAAATGCGTAAGGTGGTAACTTAAGATAAGTACTTCACACAGTTTAAAGAGAACCCACCCACTGTGACTTCAGCACACGGATACACGCCTGTAAATTATAAGTAAAACCTAAATGAGCTGCCAGGGTCAGTGGCAAAGGGAAGCCCTCGGGGTCTGTGGGAAAGAGGAGGGGGTGCCTGCTCCTTAGCCAGCCCAAGGTCCCCCAGAACAGTGGGTGGGAAGCGAGACATGGTCCTACCACCCTGGGCTGCGGCGGATTTGCTGAGCCTGCCTTAGAAAGTCCATTGCTGGGAGGCTGGGGCCCGTGGGAGCCCACAGTGCCTGCCCACACGGGAGCTGGCAGTTAGCCACAGGACTCCCTGGTTCTAAGCGGCCTCTCGCATCGCCCTCCGGCCACAGGGCTGAATCAGGTCCAACAGCGGTGGCGTGGACAGGGCCAGGCGGAGGTTACACCCAGACTGATGCAGTGCTTCCGATGGGTGGGTGGCACTTCACCCACTTAATCCGAGGCCCCTCTCCTAGGTGGGCCCTTCCTCAAGGTCCCTACCCTCCCCGGACAGGGCCTGCAGTGCCACCCCATTCTGCTGGTCAGACACCCTCTCCAGACACCCTCAACATGGAGGGAGAGGGGAGCGAATTCACCCTGGGGGCTGAGCAGCTGCGGGGTTCTTGCAGCCACAGCTCAGGGGCTCCCTGCCCTTTCCGGAACCCTCCTCCAGGCCCTTCAAATAAGCTATCCAGAGCCATCTACTTCCTGCCCTTCTGCACGGAGGGTTTTCTACTGTTTGCACTCACAGCCCTGACCTGTGAGGCTTTTGGAGGACACAGTGGATAGGGTGTGCCCTGGCCTGTGTCACCAGGTGTCCACATGTCTGTAACTAGCGCCCCAGGCCAGGCCTGAGAGCTCCAGGAGATCCAGGAGATCCAGGAGAAATGGATGTATGCCAGAGTGGCCAGGAGGGCTTCCTGGAGGAGGAGAGACCTCAGCTGTGCTCTGCTGGCTATACAGCAGGCTTCCTGGCGACAAGCCACACCCGGTCTAGCTCAGTGCCCCTGGCATGTGATCAGCACCTGGTCAGCTTTCTCCAGTGGATGGAGCTCCCTTGGGAGGAAAGGGCTCTGAGGGCCACCACGCCCCCCGTGTCTCCCCACAGAAGTCTCCATCAAGCCCCTCCGCAGGCCCCCTGAGAGATGGTTGCAGTGTCCCTGCATCTGTGAGGACGAGGCCGTCTGGCACTGTCCACTCTCCCGAGTCGCTGTTGGCCCATTTGCTGTGTCTGCTGGTCAGTAAACCTGAGAGGGCAGGAGCCCTCACTGTCTGCCCCAGGGGTCCCTGTGCCCAGAGCAATGCCTGCACATCTGAGGGGCTCCATGCATACCCCGGATGTCTCCAGGGACATCAAAAACTGCTGCAGGTCCTGACTGGAGGACTACTCCTCCCTCCAGGACCATCAGGGCCTGGCCACAGGTTAGCCTGCAACTAACTCGCTTGGGCCGTGCACCCAGGAAAGAGAGAGCCACGTGTGGGCCCAGGTGTCCCCCTCCATCCTGCAGGTCCCCTGTCCAGGGTGGGGGGAACCTTGATAAGGGGCTGCAGATGAGAGGGGCCTGGGCCTGGGCAGGCAAGCGCCGTCATCCATTGAGAGCACTGTATCAGTCTGGGTGTGACCTCTCCCTGGACGTGTCCACACCCTGCTGTGTGCCGAGCCCTCAGGTCCAACCCTGCAGCTGGGGTCCTGACACAGTTCTCCAATCCCCACAAGGAATGCCTCCTCCAGGAAGCCTTCACCTGTGCTGTGTCCCTGCGTCTGTGAGGACGAGGCTGTCTGCCACTGTCCACCCTCCAGAGCTGCATCAGCTGGGAGGTCAACTCAAGACCTCCCCGAGAAAATGGAGGTAGTAGCATCTATGCCTGAGGGTCAGGGGGACATGAACCCCATTCAGCATGTGAGGTAGAGGTGCCCTGGGGCAGAGGAGCCTGACCCTGGGGTGCTAACCAGGGAGTGGAGACTTGGCCTGTTGGTAACAGGGAGTCATTGAGGGCACTGGAGCTGCGAAGAGGTGCAGCAGCCTCTTCTCCAAACCCTCCTGTGGCTGCCGCCCCTGCAGTCTTTTTCACCTGACAGCACCAGCCCGGAGCCACATGTGATCCCTTTCTGGCCTGGGGATTTACTTACCCCTCTCTGGAGCACAGAGTGAGGGTGAGGGGCACAGCACCCACGGCCAGAGCCTGGGGGGCAGAGGGTTACCGGGGCTCCCTAAGCCTGGGTGTTCTCACCGTGTCGTGGGAAGCAGCAGCCACCCTCTCCCGCTGTCCCAGCCACTCTCCCTCATAGCCTTCCTCACCATTCACAACCCGAGAAGCTTCCAGAACAGGCATATGGCCTGCTAGGGTGGCAGACGCCCGCCATCAGGGGGACATCCAAGTGTCACCCTTCGTGATGGAATCCCTCTGCTTTCCCAGGGCCGTCAAAGGCTGGCACACACCCAGCACTCCCACAGAAGGCAAGCACTCAGTGAGGAAGGAGGAGCTGAGAGAGAAGCCCCCGCCCAGGGCCACCTGATAATGAGAAATAAGAGGCTGGGGAGAGGCTGGACTGTGCTTGCTGGGGGTGCCAGGTGGGATCTTGGCAGGGATTCTCAGGTAAGAGGCCAAGCAGGGCGCGTTTCATTGTGATTCAAAAAAACATGGCTCAGGACAATCAGGGTTCATCAGAACATCGCATACAAATTTGTTAAATCACCCAGGAGGGCAACAGGGAGGCTCTGCAGGGGAAAGGCCTGGACAGATCCTCCCCCAGAAGCCATGCTGACCTGCGGCCACAGCACAGCCTACCCAGCCGGGGGCACCACAGGCTGGCTGCGCCACCCTCTTCTCAGGTCGCCCCTGTGTTCCCAGGGTGAGTACTCACTGTGGGCCCAGAGTGGCTGACAGCACTCCACCCTCCTCCCACAAAGACAGGCCTGGGTCCCAGACACTGCTCCAGTCCCCATGGAGAAAGCCTCCTTCCCCGGGAAGCCCTCGCTGATGCTGTGTCCCTGTGCCTGTGAGGACGAGGCTGTCTGGCACGGTCCACTCTTCTGAGCCACCGTTGGCCCATTTGATGCGTCTGCTGGTCAGTAAACCCGAGTGGGCAGGAGCCCTCACTGCCCACCCCAGGGGTCCCTGCGAATCAGAGGGCCTCCACACACATTCACTGACTGGACGAGGGAGGGGAGGAGAAATACCTTTGAGAAACTCAGTGAATCAGTCATGAAGTCCCAAAGCCAGCAGGTGAAAGAGCCAATAATGCTGTAGCCCATGTTGTAGGTGGGGAAACTGAGACCCAGACCCAGAGCATGGAGTCTGGGTTCAGGGAGGCAGCACAGTCACTGGAAACCATGCCTGCATTCAGTCCTGCCCCTAACTCATCAGGCCTGGTCACTCCTCTTCCTGGGACCACTCCACCCAGAACCGGCAGCGGCTTAGCTGCAGGGAGAAGCCATGCCCAGGACTCTCAGCAAACTCGACCCTCCTCCCTGGTCCCTCAGAATGTGACTCATTGGAGCTGAGGTCTTTGTAGAGGTACTTAGGTTAAAATGAGGTCATCAGGGGCCAGGGGGACTAACCCAATCCAACCAGGGTCCACATTAGGACAGGAGATGAGGACACACACTGAGGGACAGCCATGTGAGGGCTCAGGCAGAAGACGCCGTCCAGGTGCCAAGGAGAGAGTCCCGAGGGGAAACCAGCCCTGCCGCTGGCACGATCGGACTGGCAGGCTCCAGGGCCCTGCAAAGCTGTGGCTGTGTGTGAGCGCCCCGGCCAGCGGTGCTACTCACCTCACGGGCCGCAGCTGGTATTGGAGGAGATGACAGAAGGCACGCCCCAGGCCGGAGCAGGCTCCCAAGGAGGATGGCACCAGGGTCCAAACGCAGCTCCCCAGCCATCTCCTCTGTTGGTGAATTTAAAATAAATTAATGTCCATTTCAACTGGAGTGTCCACGTGTGCTAGTAGCCGGCACTCTGGACAGTGTGGTCTCATGGGGTCCCTGGTAGCTCTTTGGAGGGTGACTCGGGGGGAAGGACGTGGCACGAGGTGACCAGCTGCGACCCACTCATGATGGTGATGGGTAAGGTTCCAGCCAGCAGGGCTGCAAAGAAGACCCACACGCCAGCCTGGAGGCTGGGCCTCCACGGACACAGACCGCTGTCCTAGCAGCGAGAGCTCAGGCCCAGCTTCGCACAGTGGAGTCTGCCATCTTGCATCTCAGGACTTGCAGGGTTGTGAGCCCCGGCCAGCCGAGAAAGGCCCTCAGGACTCCCCTCAGTTAGGAAGACCCTCCTATGTGCTGCCCGGTGTCAGCTGGCTGGCTGTTGTTAGCGGGGGGCCAAACCAGGCAAGGAGGGCAGAAACCATGGGAAGGACGGAGGAGAAAGGACTTCAGGGGCCGGATCACCTTGATCCCAGACTGAAGAGGCCACCACCCTCTGCAGCTGACAGCCCCACCAGCAGCTGTAATTAACGTGGAGCCGTTGACATCTAAATGATATAACAGTAATCATAAATAATATGCAGCCATGATGAAGATAGAGTTATTTATAAAAGAATTAATAATCGAGACGCTCGTGAGTATTCAGCGTTGGGACCCTGTCCAAGTCCCTGATCTGAATTCCGATGGGGAATAATGAGTGTCCTTAAGAAGACAAAGACCTTGAATTTTCCTCTGCTGTTTACAAACTAATTCCTGGTAATGAGGAAATTAACGTGGAAAGTCAGACTTGGAGCTCCGGCAAAGAAGAAGGCAGGAGACGCATCTGGCCCTGGCGTCCTGGCTGGGGCCACGAAGAACTTATCAGGTCTTCTGGAGCAGTGATTAATTAAACGAGCTGTTAAACAGAAAGGTCAAGCTCCATCTTGAGAATACAAATGTACAAATAACTCAGAGACATGGGATGGATGGGCCCTTCGCTGCAGGGGCCTGGGCACCCCCTACGCAGAGAGATGGAGCTGGCCAGGCGGTGTGAGTGAGCCCAGCCTGTCACTCTGCAGGTAGCCCAGTGACTGCACTCACAAGGACTCTCCAGGACCCTCTGCTGGCGGGCGAGTGTGCCCTGAGGGAGGAGCCGAGTACCTGAAAGGCTGGACTCCATGGGTGCTGCCCCTGCCCCTGCCCCTGCGCCCAGCAGTGCAGCCTGGTTGGCCCCTCTGCTGCCTGCTTCTCAGGGCTGGCCCCAGGCCAGGGGTGCCCAGACCAAGAGCCTCCTTGCTGGAAGTGCCTGCTCTCCTGACGCCCCTGCAGGGAAGCTGTCCCTTGGCCCCTGCCCACTGGGTCCCCTGGGCTTGCACACCTGGCCGCCTTCGTCTCCTGGGGCTGCTGTAACCAGGTGGCCCCCACTGGGAGGCTCAGGCAACAGAGCTGACTGTCTCCCAGCCCCGGGGCTGGAAGTCCAAGAACCAGGCACCAGCAGGGTTAGCCGCTTCTTCTGGGGCATGAAGGACACCGTCCCAGGCCCCTGCTCTGGCTTCTGGGCTTTGCGGGCCATCTTCGTCACCCCATGGCTTGTGGACGTCTCATGCCTCCCTCTGCCTCCATCTTCCCACGGCGTCTCTCTAGGTGCATGCCTGTCCCCAAAATGCCCTTTTCTATAAGAACACAGTCACCCTGGGTGACAGCCGCCCGAAGGAGCTCATCCGAACTCATTACACCTGCAAAGACCCTATTCCAAATCACATCACATCCGAGTTAGGGGAGCTCGAACTTCAACATGTGCACTTGGGAACACAATTTAGCCATGACATCCCCCACGGCCATAGTCCCCTGAGCTCACAGGCCCAGCTGCCCCACCACTGGAAAAGAACAGAAACAGCCCCAGCCTGATGCCGAGGCCTTGGGGTGTCAGAGAGACCACGTGGCTGGGGGGAGCAGGGGTGGCTGCGGGTGGAGACATCATCGGCAGGGTCAGGGTGGAGCGGGCGTCTCCGTCTGTTTGTCGTTTTGCATCGTGCCTGAAGAAGCTGTCTCAGAACGGAGGGAGTCTCGACATGACCTGACCGGAGTGCCCCGGGGCAGTATTCTGCCCTCTCGGACAGCAGGGTGTCACCCAGCACCTGCAGGGACGCCTGGACACAGGGAGCTCACTCTGCAGGGGAGGCCATGGGCGCATCCCCGCACCTGCTCTGGCCCTGGTGCTACGGAGGCCCCCAGCTACTCCCATGTCACAGGCCCAGGCCCAGAGAGGCCAGGGGAGGTCCCCAGATCACCCAGCCCACTGGATAGAGTGGAATGCCTGTGGCCCTGGCTCCCAGCAGGCACTCATCCTCCAGCCAGGCCCACTGCCCGGTACTCACCGGATGCCCTTTCTCACTGAGGATAGCCCTCCCTGAGCCTGCCATTTGTGAAATGCCACAGCAGGACCTGTGTCTCTGGGACTCACGGGACTTTCCATCCTTGGAGATTTCAGAGATGTGGTCAGTGTCAGCCCACACAGTTCCTGGCATGTGGTTTAGAGCCAGGGACCACCAGTTCCCACACCCCTAGAACAGCCTTTCCAAAATCCCAAACCTTCCCCTGAGATCCGCCAAGAATCCCCCACCCATATCCCTGAGGGGGAATATTCAGCACTCCCGGAGCCGTTAGGTCCCTGACAATCCCGGAGGCTACAGGCGGCAGGCCCAGCCCTTCCTGAATCTGCTGAGTGTCAGGCGAGACGCCCCCGTTCCCAATCACTTCTCTCATTGTTGGGCTCCGTTTCTGTTCCCTTCGGTTGCGGCTGCCTGCTCAGCTCTGAGCGTTCTATTTCGGCTCACAACATTTATAAAAATGCATCCGAAAACCCTGGCGCTGCAATCTGGAACTAACCTGCTTCTGGTCCTCAGACAAAAGCTCCTGAATACTAATTGAAAAGTGATTAATGATACCCACGGAGCCCCATCTCCTCGCTGGGGGACCCCTGCTCTCTCACTCTCCCTAATGGGGCTGAAGACAGCTTGGGGGGCTGCGGTGTTGTTTTTGTTTTTTTAAGGCTGAGTTCGCTTAAATCTCATGTAATTTTCACAAGGGAGAGCCTCGAACCTCAACTGAGATCTTAACTCGGGTCAGACAAATCCCCGCCCTCCTCGGATCCTGCATTTCCTTCTTCGGAAGGTGGGTCTGCCGGACCCAGGGGATTTTGGAACAAGACCATCCAGAATTCCAATCCCAGCTGCTCACAGTTGCTGTGGTGGGGCCATGGTCAAGTCCCAACGTGGGTTCTCTGCCCCTTCCTTTTCCCTCACTCCGTGCAGCACCCATAATATTCTACTCACAGTCCCTGCGGTCTTCCAGGACTCTGCTCATCTCACCTCCTCCAGGCAGCCTTGCCGGGCCCTCCTCTCTGCTCCACGAATACTCTAGAACCCTGGGCTCTTCCCGGACTGCTCATCCCACAGGGTGTTGTGGCAGCCAGTCAACCACTCTAGACCATGAGCCCTTCGAGATTTAGAATAGCATACAGCCACCCCCAACCACAAAACTCACTGTCAGCCCTGCACACACTGGAGGAAGACAGCAAGCTCCGCACCTGGGCCCCCGGACAGTCAGAGTCCAACAAGGAAGCAGAGCAGAAGAACCTTACACACAGCAGGCACTCAGTCAGGGACCTTCCACCCTGCCCTGCCTCCTGAGTGTCCTTGGACCAGCTCCTGAAGCCGCTCTGGGCCTCCGTTTTCTCCCCTGCAAGATGGAGTGACCAGAAGCCAAGTCCAGGACTGGGGGATTAATGAGACCTTTCATGCCAAGCACAGGGCAGCATGCAGTAAGCGCTAAATAGATGTCCACATCCCTTTCCCAGCCTGGCCCCTTTCCATTCCCAGCCCCCAGGGTTTCCGGAGCTGGGTCTCCATGCCCCCCTGGGGCAGGCCCGGACCTGGGGGAACAGGCTGCTGCAGCTAAGAAGCCTGACCCACCAACCAGAGCAAAACAGGCTCCGAAGCAAGGTGGGAGGGGCTCCGGAGCAAGGTGGGAGGGGCTCCGGAGCAAGGTGGGAGGGGCTCCGGAGCAAGGTGGGAGGGGCTCCAGAGATAGGTCTCCTGAGCAAAGGCAGTGGCCATTGCCTGTGCACAGGCGGCCCCCTCTAGCAGGGCTGCCTAGAGACACGTGGAGGGGGGCTTGGGGGGGTCAGGGAGGGACAAGCGATGAGCAGGGTCTGAGGGGACTGTGTGGCCAGCCCCTCCATCAGACCCCCACTTCTGCTTCAGAGCTCGGAGGGGCAGCTCGGCCGCAGACCTCAGGCTGGGGTCACGGTGATAGCAGGAAGAAGCAGAGCGGCCCAGGGCAGCCCGGCCCTGCACCCCAGCACAGCCCTGTCCGCTGGTGGGACAGTCCTCACTCTCTGCACCCTAATGACAAGTGTCCCGAAATCCTGCCAGAACACAGCCTCAGAAGCAGGTTTCCTCATTTAAATTCGTCGCTGACATTTGTACCACAGTGAACAAGAACGAAACTCCTGGGAGGAGGCACAGCCTGGCACTGAGGAATCTCCTTGTTGGAGGAGGAGGGAGGAGGAAGGCAGGACCCTGGGCCAGCCTCCAGAGAAGGCAGTGCGGGCAGCCACCATGCCCATCGCTCTGGGCCCAGGTCTCCCTCACCCTTCCAACACCCCATTTAAAGGGAGCAAAACTGAGGCTGAAAGGGGTGATGTGACTGGGACAAGGGGGGGCGCTCTTAATTTATTCTGGATAAAAACACCCCATCGCAGGGTCCAAAATCCCACAGGAGCACTCACGGGTTATTCAACACGAGAATTCCACTGGCCAGGAAACAGTCATTTCCAGAGTGCAGGGCCATCGGGAAGCCCTGGGCCACCACTCACCTGAGTCCCCTGAGTTGTTCAAGCCAGTGCATCCCCTGACCTGAGTCCCCCACCAGTGCATCCCTCACCTGAGTCCCCCCTAGTCAGTGCGTCCCCTCGCCTGAGTCTCCCCAAGCCCAGCCAGTGGGTCCTCTCACCTGAGTCTCCCCTGACCAGTGCATCCCCTCACCTGAGTCTCCCCCTGCCAGTTCGTCCCCTCACCTGAGTCTCCCCCAACCAGTGCGTCCCCTCACCTGAGTCTCCCCCGACCAGTGCGTCCCCTCACCTGAGTCTCCCCCGGCCAGTGCGTCCCCTCACCTGAGTCTCCCCCGGCCAGTGCGTCCCCTCACCTGAGTCTCCCCCAACCAGTGCGTCCCCTCACCTGAGTCTCCCCCGGCCAGTGCGTCCCCTCACCTGAGTCTCCCCCGGCCAGTGCGTCCCCTCACCTGAGTCTCCCCCGGCCAGTGCCTCCCCTCACCTGAGTCTCCCCCGGCCAGTGCGTCCCCTCGCCTGAGTCTCTCCCGGCCAGTGAGTCCCCTCGCCTGTGTCCCACCTCGCCAGTGCATCCCCTCACCAGAGTCCCCCACCACCCTAGTGCATCCCCTCACCTGAGTCCCCCACCCCACCAGTGCATCCCCTCACCTGAGTCCCCCCACCACCAGTGTGTCCCCTCACCAGAGTCCCCCACCCCCCTAGTGCATCCCCTCACCTGAGTCCCCCACCCGCCAGTGCATCCCCTCACCTGAGTCCCCCCACCGCCAGTGCGTCCCCTCACCTGAGTTCCCCCACCGCCAGTGTGTCCCCTCACCTGAGTCCCCCACCCCCCTAGTGCATCCCCTCACCTGAGTCCCCCACCGGCCAGTACATCCCCTCACCTGAGTTCCCCTCCAGCCAGTGCATCCCCTCACCTGAGTCCCCTCACCTGAGACCCCCCCACCGCCAGTGCATCTCTTCACCTGAGTCCCCCAGCGGCCAGTGCATCCCCTCACCTGAGTCCCCCACCCCCCAGTGCATCCCCCTCACCTGAGTCCCCCCACCGCCAGTGCATCTCCTCACCTGAGTCCTCCACCCCCCAGTGCATCCCCTCACCTGAGTCCCCCACCCCCCAGTGCATCCCCTCACCTGAGTCCCCTGCCAGCCAGTGCATCCCCTCACCTGGGTCCCCCCACCACCAGTGCGTCCCCTCTCCTGTGTAATCCACAGGTTACAAAGCCTGTGGCTCTGTCTTGGCCATGTTCTCTGGCGCTCTCTTGAATCCTGGGTGGCGCCAGCTGCTGCACTGGGGGAAAGCCCTGTGAACAAACGCAGGTGACGAGGAGCTAAGTCGACAACCATGCAAGTCAGTTTGGGAGCAGATCCCCCGATCTGAGCCTTCAGATGAGCCTGAGGCCCCAGTCCCACAGGTCTGCGAAGCCCACGAGAGACAGTGATCAAGAGTACTCACCTGAGCTCTTAGGAATCCCAGGATCCTGCCTCATGAGCTGGGCCCCTGAGCTTTGTCCTGGGCACGGAAGGCCTGGCGTGGGGCCAGAAGAGAGGCATTCAGAGCAAGCCCCTGAGTTCCTGGGTACCTGGGAACACTGGCGCTGGTGCCCCGAGGCCTCGCTTGGAGACACGGACCCGGCCTGGTCTGTGATCAGTGTGGCCATCTCCCTGCTGTCTCTCCTGGGGCCCCTATGCTCAGCCTGGATTGATTGGCACTTTCGGTAATAACAGAAGGTTCCGAACCGTCTCTGAAGCGGGCAGGTAACACCTCAGAGCCTGTTCAGGGACTTGCATGACTGAGCTCCAGGGCATTGGCTTTCAGATGAGAGGTTGAGAAAGGGGCGTTTCGGTACCCAATGTGGGCGGCTTGGATGGGGCTTCACCAAGAAAGGAGGCAGCGCTTCCACCCCAGCACCCCCTTGGCCCTGCTCCTGTGAAAGTGCCTGTGTGGGCCTCCCCAGAGCTGGTGCCCAGACACCAGGACCTCCTGGACCTCAGCCTCACAGAGCACTCCTGACTCCATAACCAGGTCTCTCCCAGCCCACTGCCTGGGCCATAGGGGCTCCTGGGGCCAGCTTGCGGAACCTCAGTGCAGAGGGGGCAGGGGGTCTGGGATGTGCATGAGGGAGACCTGGGGCTGCTCTGGGCCAGAAGGAGCCTGGAGCTGGGGGAGATGGGAGCCGGGAATGGGCCTGGGACTCAGGCAGCAGACAGGAGGGGACAGCTCAGTGGGGAACAGGGCCCAGGCGCTGACAGAGGAACCCAGGCCTCCAGTCAAGGGTGGTCCAGAGCAGGCCAAGTGGTGGCCACCCTGTGGGGGCTGGGGACTGTGGAGCCTCAGGTGGCTGACTCCATGCCCCGTGCTCCTGGGGACCCTGGGTGGGCAGTGGGTAGGGCAAGGGTCAGCAAGGCCGAGGCAACAGAAGCTGTGGCTCTCCCTGAAGCTTCCTTTGCAAGGCTTGCTCTGGACCTGTGCAATGAACTGAGCGTCTCCTTGTTTTTCTCCCCTTCCTTCAATACAATTATAGATTAATTAATTCTCACCGAGCAATATCTGACCTACATCGGCGCCTCTGTAAGACGGCAGAGCCAGAAGAAAGAATCATTTGGCTATATAAAGACAAGCAATCTATTTTAAAAGAAGGGCTGTGTGCGGGCGCCAGCTGCTCCAGCATCCCTGTTACGTAAGGCCCATAGAGGCAGCACACCCGAGATGCACGGTTCGGTAGCACCAAACGGGGTTAATCGTCCGATCGCGTCTGGGCTCACTGGAGGGGCTTTGCCTAGGATGCCTTGCTGGGGCCCCCGGGCACCTGCCATGCTGCTCACTGCTGCAGGATGTCTCTCCTCTCCCTCCCCTACATCAAAGCACCCGCCACGCCCCATCGTAATTGGGGATTCTCCAGGTCAGGGGCTGAATCTCATTCAGCTGTGTGTCCCTCAACACCAGAGAGAGCCTGGGAGACATAAGGGGGCATCATGATCAAAGCGAAGGAATTAAGCCGTGATGCAGCGGGAGGAGGAGTGCGCGGGGGGAGAAGGTTCTTGCACTCACTGAGCCTCGGGCACTGGGGGACGGGGCCCTGAGCTGCAGATTCTCAGTTCTCAAGGCTGCTCTGCACAGCTGATAACTCAGGTGTGGCCCCCAGTGTTCCTGGTGCTCATACCCAGTGCAATGCCCTGCCCTGATGTGGGCCGGACTGCGTGACTCAGGACCAGATTCCAGGGATGGAAGGAGCAGAGAAAAAGTGAGGTGTGGCTCTGTCTTGGCCGCGCCCTCTGGTGCTCTCTTGAACCCTGGGTGGCGGCAGCTGCTGCACTGGGGGGAAGCCCTGTGGACAAGCCCGGGTGATAAGGGCTAAGTGGACAGCACTTCGAGTGACTTTGGGAGCAAATACCGCGAGCTGAGCCCTGAAATGAGCCCGAGGCCCCAGTCCCAAGGCTCTGCACAGCCCAGGAGCGCCAGTGATCCAGAGCCGCCTCGGAGCTGGACTCCCGCCCACACTCGCTTGCCGTTTCAAACCATTTGCTTTGGGAGAACTTGCGACTCTGTCGTAGGGAACTGATGCTAGGCTCATTCTAGAGGTGGGTAAACTTAGGCTCTGAGGAGCTGAGTGACTTGGCTCTGCTCACCCAGCACAGGTGCAAGCTCAGCCACATCCGACTGCACAGCACACGGATCTAAGGGGACAGGCCACACCTCGGCCAAGCTGGCTGCAGCCCATACAGACCACAGCAGGTGAGAGGCCCATCCCAGCGGTCTCGCGGGGCCCGTGGCTGCCTCTCCATCCTGGTCCCAGAGCTCCTCTCCTTGGCTCTGCCATCCGGCTTCTGTCCAGGACCTCCCAGCTCTCGGGGGTGACGTCTGCTACCAGAAGCCCTCATTTGTTTCATGGAGGAGGTGGCCCGGAATACAGGGCACCCAGGGTGAGGGGCCTGTCACTTCCCCAGGGACCTGGAATGACTTCCTACCAAAAGCCACATCTGACCTTGACATCAAGGGCTATGGCCAGGTGGCTGGGGGTCCACCGTCAGCCCTGATCTCAGCCTCCCATCTTCCACGCACCCTGCTCTAAGGACCCCAGCCTTGCCCTCGGCCCACCCCTTCCAGTGTGGAACGCAAGGCAAGCTATTTCTTCACCTCCCCTGGCCTCAGTCTCCCCCTCTGGAAAGTAGGAAGAGACAGTGCAGCTGAGCCTGGCACTTGCTTCACAAACTCATGAGGCCCCAAACCACAGCCTGAAAGGGCAGGGCCTGGGCGTGGGGGCTGCTAGGGCGTGGACAGCCTGCAGGGGAGAAGGCAGGGAACACACAGCGCCAGGCGCAGTGGCCGCCACCTGGAGCCCAGTGGCCACGTTGTAGCTGTGGACCTTGGCAGGGAGGAACCAAGAGCAGCGTGCCTCCCTGTCCCTGCCTCCACCCATGGCTCAGGGGCTTGCCCTGGGTCCCCTGTGGGGCAGGTGGGTGGGTACCTTCCTGTTTCTCCCCCACCTGCCCTACAGTCTGGGCCTGAACTACCTCTGTGGCCCCAGAGTTCACTGTGGGCCCCCATCACCTATTTTAGAGGCCACCGTGGGGAGGCCTGGTGTGAGTCACAGCAGGGGAGTGCGGGGCAGGGGCGGGGCAGACAGCTGGCAGCCTGGGCCTTTGGTTTCTGAACCTGGCAGGAGTGGATGGAGGCTTTCCGCTGGGTAGGTGAGACCCTGCCGGATCCCTGGGTGACCTTCATGGCTGCTTAGCCTCATCCAAGAGGGGGTTCCCTTTCTGGGCTTCTCCCCTCCATCCGGGGAGCTTCAGCGGCCACAGCCCCAGGCCAGAATGAAATAAACTGCTTTGTAGTCACCGAAGGTGGTTGACTGTTTCTTTCTATTTATGGAAAAAATATATAAATAAGAAATAGGGGTCTTCTCATTTGCAGTCAGGATACAGGCACTCAAAGCAGAATTGAACCCTATTAGGGACAATGTGACATTGTCGTGTCTGCAATGACAGAGGGGCAGTGGTGAAGGGAGGGGGTTGGGGAGAAGGAGAAGGGGCCAGGAGGGAGGGCAGAGGGGGCTTCCATTCCAGCTGCTGGAATCCTCGCATAGACTTGCAGACAGGCCCCTTCTCTGGGCTTCCTCCTGAGCCCACCTCAGGCAGCTCCCAGCTGAGAGCCCCCCAGTGACCCCTGCCTGCTGTGCCAAGAGGGGGCCAACGACTGGGTGGGGCAGCCTGCCTCCCTCCCAGACTCTGTCCAGGCACCAGAGCCAGTCCCTCCAGAGCCTCGGAGCAGAGCCCTGCCCCACTGAGAGCCTTCCTCAGGCAGCCCTAAGAATAAGCTCTCATCTCTCCACCTCGAAGTCAGTCACGTCCTCAAGGACTATTTGTCACACGTTCCCTATTCTCCTCCTGCCCAGCTGTGGCTTGGGTCTCACTGTGCCTCTGCTCAGGTATCACTATACTGTAGTATTAGGTAATACGATACTTCAGTATCACACACGCCATGCAGGGGAGAAAAGGAAGGTTCAGCCAGGTTCATTAACTTGCCCTGGGACACACAGCAAAAAAGAGATTCCCAAAATCCAGACCCAGACACAGCAAGAAAGGGAGAGCCAAGATGCACACCCAGAGCTCTACTGCCCCAGCCTCCACTCTCCTTTCATGCTCCCTCCAAGACCAATCCTGTCTCAGGCGCCCACAACCTTCAGACTGCACATCCTAGCGGCTTGGCACCAATGGCTTTAGAAAGTACAAGCTCCCTGTCTAAAGTGGCAAAGAATCCAGAAAAAAAAATGTGTAACTCGGTGGGACCTTCACCTGACTCACCACTTAGTGCGGGCTGAGGACCAGCAGAGCCAGCACCGCCTGGGCAGGTATCGGATTGCAGCGTCCGAGGCCCGCCGCCCTGCTGTGAGAAGCTGCCAGTTTACAAGACCCTTGGCCACTTCTGAATGCTAAGGTTAGGATGCAGCTGCACTGGGCCATGACAAATCCCCAGCCATCCCCAGCCCCGCCCCCAAATCCAGGCTTGGTGAGGTGTCGGGCCCTGGCAGGAAAGAGCTTTGAGCATTCAGTGGGGCTGCCAGCATAGGCTGGTGTCACGCCCCACGGCTAGCTGCCTGCCTCTACTCACCTGTAACGCTGGCCTCCGGGAGGCCAGAGCCTCAGGCCAGATGTGCTCTGCCCAGACTTGGATTCTCTGGAAACCTGGCCCCAAGACCAAGCCAAGCTGTTTATAGATTCTGGGCTCCAGGCCAGATATCATTTCTGGCTTTGATGCCATTTAATGTTCCTTCAATGTATTATTCATTCCCGAGAACTGCAGCACTAACTCCTCAAAGCTCCTGCGCACACGTGCCTCCTCCCCATGCTGCACTCAGCCCAGACTGGTCTCCACCTCTCCTGCTCCCCAACCGCCTGATCCCTGCCCACCCACCACACTTCTCCCAGCTCCTCTTCCCTGAGCTCAGCCAGAATGAGCCAGGACTGGACTGGCCAAGGCATGGACCCCATTCTGACGCTGCTGTGTGGCCATGGAGAAGCCACTGTGTTTCTCTGGACCCGATCCTAACACTCCAAAACCCTAAAAGCTCAAAGCCAGAAAGCACCTTGGGCATCTCCTGGGCCACCAAGCACAGCACCTCATCCAGGAGACCACCCGTGGGATGCAGGAATACCTCCGGGATGAGGGGCCCACTGCCTGCACAAAACCTGAGCCCAGGCCCCAGTAGCTAGGCTCCTAGCTGCAGCGTCTGTGGCTCTCTTCCTCCTCGCCTCTCTCTCTGCCCACAGCAATATTCCAGGATTGGTGCAGTGCCAAAATACCAAATAAAATCAGGATGATAGGTAAGGGATAAGAATTGTTGATTACATTTCTTATCCTTTTTTTTTTTCTTTCTGACACTTCAATTATTTCAGTTATGACTTTTTCATATAACAGTTCATAGATTGCAGGGGAACAAGTAACCTTTAAATCTCCCATTTAGCACATTACAATAATTTCCTTGGAAATCACAGGTGCTCACGCTATATGACCTACCGCAGGCGCTTCACCAGCAAATTAATGTCGAGGTTAATTCAAACTTGGGGGAAAGTGCAAACTTGACAAAGATAAATCAGCCATTTGCAGTAATGACCAGGGCAGCTCAGACAGGCTGGGGGAAGTGGCGTTTCTCGGGGAACAGCCCGGGTAGCATGGCAGTCTGCTGTATTTTGTCAGAAGTTTCCGCTGAAAGCAGGTGTTCCACGATCAGGCTCCCTGGCTTCAAACTTGGACTGCAACACTAACAGCCACCTGGCCTTGGGCAAGTGACTGCCCCTTTGGGTCTCAATCTCCTTATCTGTAAAAAGAGTAGATATTGGCATCTATCTCATTGTGGGGATTACATGAGTTGATACATAGCAAAATATTTGGCACAATAGTAAATAACTTCTACTATTGCCATCATTACTACTGCATTCACCATTATCCCCACCATCACCACCACCATCACCATCATCACCAGCATGATCTTCACCATCATCACCACCATTACCATCATCACCATCATCACCATCATCACTATCATCATCACCATCACCATCACCACCATCACCATCACAATCATCACCATCACCACCATCACTATCATCATCATCATCACAATCACCACCATCACCATCACCATCATCATCATAACCACCATCACCATCATCACCACCATCACCATCTTCACCATCACCATCCCACCATCACTATTATCATCACCACCATCATCATTGCCATCACCATCACCATCACCATCACCACCACCACCATCACCATCATCTTCACCATCACCATCCCACCATCACTATTATCATCAACACCATCATCATTGCCATCACCATCACCACCACCACCATCACCACCACCACCATCACCACCATCACCATCACCACCATCACCATCACAACCACCATCACCACCATCACCATCACAACCACCATCACCACCATCACCATCACCACCATCACCATCACAACCATCACCACCATCACCATCACCACCATCACCATCACAACCACCATCACCATCACCACCATCACCATCATCACCATCACCACCACCATCACCATCACAACCACCATCACCACCATCACCATCACCACCATCATCACCACCATCACCATCATCACCATAACCATCATCACCACCATCATCATCACCACCATCACCACCATAATGTCATCACCACTATCAATATCATCTCATCACCATCATTCCATCACCATCCCTGTAACCATCATCACCATCATCAGCTTCTGGGGCTCCCGGCACCCTGAGATTTTGACCATCTGTTTCCCAGACAGTTGCAAACCAGGATGTAATGAGCAAGGAGCCCCTCAGACTTTAAGGTGCCCCTGGGTCCTGGGCACCCCATGGCCAACAGTGTGGGCTGGGATGCAGCAGATCTGGGCAGGCCCAGTTTCCCAGGGGGGGGCCACTGCTGCTGGGCCTTGGACCGCACATGGTGGCACAACCTGCTCCTCTAGGGGCCAGGGCACCTCAGCCCTGGCACACTGTAGCAGTCGGCAGAGCAAACAGCACAGGATTAGGGTTCAGTTAGGGCCACCCGAAAAGAGAGCTGTGGTCCCATAAGGACTGCTTGTGAGGGAGGGTTGCCTGGGACCATGCAGTCCTTGCAGTCCCTGGGAGGGCATCATCCTTATGGGCCAGGATGGGCACCACAGGCTATCTGCCTGGGAGGTTCCTAGAGCTAGTCCCCATTGTTTGGCGGTTTCAATGTCCTGCCGTGATTTGGGGGATTAGAACTGGACAGGAGGTTGGGCTGGCAGATGTGCCCACACCTGGGGTCCCACCATGCCGGGCTGTGCAGGCCAGGTGAGCCTGCCTAGGTCCCAGAGTGTTAGGGCCTCCTCCCAGCTCTGCCTGCCTGACCTCCCAGCTGTGCCTTCCACCGAGAGGCCACTGCATCTTCCCAGGTGGCTGTGGATCCGAGCTCTGCTGGGAGGTGGGGCAGCTTGTTTACCAGAGCCTCCTCGGGGGCCTGCAGGAGGAAGAGATCTTAGCAGTTCAATAATACTATTTACGGGGAACAATACCAAGCTTGGGATGGAGACCCAGGAGCCAAAAGTATCCAGGCTTCATGCTCAGAAAGACAGCCAGACCCCCAGGGCAGCTGCATCTGGCTTCTCCGAGGAAGCATCTCTAGACAGAAGGTGAGGCCCGGAGCTCAGCCAGAGACCCAGGACAGGACCCGGCTGGGTGGGAACAAGGCAGGCTGGAGTATCCTGCAGCACACACTGGTATACGGCACACGCCTGCATGGCACACACTGCACAGCACACTCCCATATGGACTTGTGTGCACACAACACACACATGCACAGCACACGCCTGTACATGGAACATATGCCTGCATGGCACATGCCTACGTGGCACATATCTGTGTGAGGCACACATCTGTACATGGCACATGCCTGCACAGAACACTCCTGTAGGGACTTGTCTGCACACAGCACATGCCTACACGGCACACGCCTATATGGCAGGCGCCTGCACATGGTTTCCCACAGTCACCTGCTCATTCATTCATCAAAGTCATTCTGCAGTGGATTAATTCACTAAAACAATCATTTCTTCAATCATTCATTCAATAACTATTTGATGCCTATTTACTGTTGGGAAACATGGCAGGACTGGCTGGTCTTAGCCAGTGGGCAGTAAAGGACCCAGGAATGCCCAGACCCCAGGCCTCCTCCATGAAGGCCCGTGAGGGAGACACGCCAAGAGGGTGGAAGGCCACGCGTCCTCAGCGGAGCTTCTCCCTGGGCCTCCAGCTCAGGCCATGCGGCGGCTCTCTGGGTCCCAGCTGGAGATCGAGGCCCTCCCTAAGTCCCAACCTAAAATATGGAGTCTTGACAAATTCCACCTGCCTCAAGAGAGGTCAGGCACCTGACGGACTCAAAGGAGAGCAGCCGCTCCATATGCGACACTGCCCGCCAGCACATGAGGCGCCTCATGGTCCTGGAACCAGAACAGGTCAAGCTGGAATTCCTCTATGGATTGGAGGCTGAGGGAGGGGTGTGGTGGGGACACCTAAGAGCTTGCCCCTCCACCCAGAGACCTGCAGTGACCTTGAGTTCTAAGCCCCACTGAGAAGCTGTGGCACCCACCTGAGGATACAGCCCCTTTATTTGAAAGGGATGGTTTAAGTTCACATGAAGTTCCACTGTGCGAGAGCAGAGGAAGGTGAAGCTTTGTCAGGAGCCCAGAGCAGGAACTGGCCGTCTCAAATGAGGGCATTTAGCTGCTGCCTGGACTGCGGGTGCTTCGGCTGACTCTGAAGGATGACCAGGGTTTGCGCAGATTCGTGTGAGCCAGAACGTGCTCCAGGAAGAGGGCTGGCTCCCTATGGACACCGGCCGGGAGGCACCAGGCGGACTGGCTTCGGGGATGCCCGGGCTCCGTGGGGAGGCAGCCACGCCAGCAGGAGCTGGATTGTCAAGCCCTGCATGTGGGGTGACAGAATGGCTAGCTGTCCTGTTGATTTCTTCTCTCCTCTTTCTATAGAAACACAGTTTCCTCTGAGCAGTGTCCATCCAGACACAGCTGACCATGAGAGATGCCCAGGCAGGGCAAACACAGCCTTGTCCCAGACAGGTCTCCTGGGTGCCGGGGACAGCAACTCAAACCAACCCAGGCGAGGCCCAAAGGGGACCTGATGGGCTCATCAGACAGCCAGAGCAGGACAAGGTAGCCTCGGGCAGCAGCTGAACCCTTCAGGTCCTGCTGCCGCCTCTCTTCATCCTGCCTCCTCGGCCGATGCCACTGAGTGCTGACTTCCTTCTCCTGACGGGGTCTGTCCACAAGGCGGGTGCACACACACATTCACACCTGTGCAGTTGCCCCCACATGTACACACATGCATGTACATGTGCACACACATGCCTGCAGGGCCACATGCTCTCACACATATATGCACGTGCACACACATCCACACACGTGCACACACTCATGCACACATATTCACATCCACACACGTGCATATACTCATGCACACATGCACATACTCACATGCATGCATACTTACACACGCACACACATACAGGCACATGCATGCATACCTACACACATGCACACTCACACACACATGCACACACTCACATGCACGCCTTCACACACAATCTCATGCACACACCAGTGTATATGCTCACTCACACATGTGCACAAAGGCATGACAAACATGCATACATACATCCGTGAACACAGGCAGACAGATGCATGCCCCACGTGTATACACCTGTGCACACAGGCAGTACGTGCATACACAGACACGTGGGTACACACATGCACTATCAAAGGGAACAACAATGGGTTCCAAGCATGGGCTGTGAGGCCATGCGGACCCATACACGCTCCTCCTGAGCTGGGGCCAGTCGCCGCATCTCCATCTCACACCTAGAGAAGGGTGGCTACAGTACCCACCTCCTGGGGTTCCAATAAGTCAAGAAGCAAAGCCTCGAAACCACGCCCAAAACCTGGCGCCTAAACAGTTAACAAAGGTTACCTGCTCTGTTCTCCCCAGCTCTGGCTCTCTCTGTCTCTGTCTCTCTCTGTCTCTGTCACCCTGTCTCTGTCTCTCCCTGTCTCTGTCTCTCCCTGGCTCTGTCTCTCCATGGCTCTAGCTCTCTGTATCTCTGTCTCTCTCTGTCTCTGTCTCTGTCACCCTGTCTCTGTCTCTCCCTGGCTCTGTCTCTCTGTGGCTCTGTCTCTCCCTGTCTCTGTCTCTCCCTGGCTCTGTCTCTCCCTGTCTCTGTCTCTCCATGGCTCTAGCTCTCTGTATCTGTCTCTCTCTGTCTCTGTCACCCTGTCTCTGTCTCTCCCTGGCTCTGTCTTTCCCTAGCTCTATCTCTCTCTGTCTCTCTCTCTCTCTCTCTGTCTCTGTCTCTCCCTGGCTCTGTCTCTCCCTGGCTCTGACTCTCCCTGGCTCTGTCTCTCTGTGGCTCTGTCTCTCTGTATCCCTGTCTCTCTCTGTCTCTGTCTCTCCCTGTCTCCGTCTCTCCCTGGCTCTGTCTCTCCCTGTCTCCGTCTCTCCCTGGCTCTGTCTCTCCCTGTCTCCGTCTCCCCCTGTCCTTGTCTCTCCCTGTCCCTGTCTCTCTCACCCCTGGGCTGTGCAGGGCCCTGTGAGGACACCCAGTGGGATGAGCACTCCGTCTCATTCATGTCAGGCCTTTGCTGGTCCAGCCTCCTGCCTTCTTCCCTTTTGTATCTTGCAGGAGTGACAGCTGTCAGGTGGAAGACCAGCTACGGGTGGGATTTGAAGAGAGTGTCTTTCCGGAGCAGCCGCTGAGTGCCCAGGCCCGTCCAGACTCTGTCACTCTGGAGACAGGGAAGGAGGGGCCCTGGAAGGCCTATGTGAGTCCTGGAGAGGGCAAGGCACAGCACTGGATAGTCAAGGAGGGGGTCCCGTGACGCCTGCAGCCCAGCCGCACTCAGCACGTGTTAAAAGGTGAGTGCTGGGCCCGGCCTGCACCAGAGGTGGCGAATGTAGGGATGAGTAAGTCACAGCCCTCATTTCAGGGTGTTGAAGCTGGGTGGGAGAGAAAGAAGGCCAAAGAGTGACAGCAGCCATGCACAAGGCCACAGGGGCACATGCCGGGAGTCAGTCCTCTCACCAGGTTCCTGGATGAGGGTGAATAGGAGTCCTTTGAAAGACTGTTTTGTAGGATAAAGTCTCTGTGTACATAGAAAGGGTGATGATTCAGCTCTCACAGAGGCTGAGTGAGACCTGAACAAGCTCACACAGCTCTTCAATGGCAGAACCAGGATTCAAACCCAGGTCCTTCTACTTCAAACATCGATACTCTGAACATGCCATTAGCTAGGACATCCCTCTGTAGCTTCCACAAACTTGTCTTTGTGTAAGTGATCCCAGCCCCCCATTCTAGAGGCACTTTCCTTGGGTGGAGGGGGCTGCAGTCTGTGGGAAACCTCCAACCTGGGTCCAGCAGCCCCCTGCTCTCCAGCTCCAGGTCAGGAGAGAACCTTTCCCCACTCCTGGCTCATGCTCATCCTGAGCAGGGCCTACAGAAAACACACTCGGGGGCAAACCGCCAGGGGTCCCCACGAAGGCAATCTCAGCACGGCACCATTGATTTCACAGTGAGGATGCAGCCCAGGCATGGAGCTCACAGCCAAAGCCATGAGAGGAACATGGAGAGCAGGAGGGAGGGAAGGAGGGAGAAAGAGGGAAGAGGGCAAGGGAGGGAGGAGCAGAGAGGAGGGAGAAGCAGGGAGGAGGGAGGAACAGGGAGCGAGGAGGAGCAGGGAGGGAGGAGTGGGGCGCTGGGACTCACTGGTGCAAAACTGAGCCAATCTGTGGGAGCCTCTAAACTAAGCACAAGCAGAGAGCTGGGCACCCCGTCTTTCCTCCCGCCCTGAGCCAGCCCTCACTGCCATGTACCGTGCCCAGGTCAGGAGCATGCTGGGGAGACGCCTTTGTCAGCAGGACAGCCCAGAGCAGCAGATGCCAGAGGCCTCCTGACCCACCGTTAACCCCACCCAGGCCTTGGGGGCCCAATCTGACTCCATGCCAGCTTCAGACCCACCTGGCCTCTGGCTCCAGACACTGCCTGCTGTCAAAATGCCCATCATTAGCAAGACTATCTCCTCCACTCAGAAGTCAAAGGGAAGACGGATGCCCCAGACTCATGCATCACACGAGGCTCACCAGCTCATGTCTTCATTTTGTAGAAACCAAGAAACACACGTCCAGATTGTGGCCCACCTCCCTTCCAGCCTGGACCCTGCATAGCAGCCTCTACATGGGTCACCGCGTCCCGCCAGCCTGGACCCTCCATCACAGCCTCTACACGGGTCACCACGTCCCGCCAGCCTGGACCCTGCATCGCAGCCTCTACACGGGTCACCACGTCCCGCCAGCCTGGACCCTCCAACACAGCCTCTACACGGGTCACCACGTCCCGCCAGCCTGGACCCTGCATCGCAGCCTCTACACGGGTCACCACGTCCCCCCAGCCTGGACCCTGCATAGCAGCCTCTTCACGGGTCACCGCCTCACTACCCCAAATGCAACGCCAGCGTCCCGGCTACTTGATGGACTCAGGCTCTGAGAGGCCTATCTACCCCCTGAGTTCACACAGCCAGCCAGGGCAGCCAGGATCTGAAGAGAAGTCACACGATTTCCCTGCAGGGTGGCCAGATAAGGAGGGTATTGGTTGTGGTCGTGCATCAGCCTCCTGGTATCGGTTCGGGTCCCTTCCTCACCAATGTCTTGGGCCCAGGACCCAACGAGGGCCTTCAGGGGCAGAGCAGCACGTCAGCATTGGGCTTGTGAGGGTCTCCAGGCCACAAGCACTTTGGGGCCACAGTCAGGACCTGCTAAGTGGTAACAGAATGCAGGGCCTTTGGGCCCTCCGTGGTCTCATTTCTGCTGACTGTGCCAGGCTCCAGCCCTGCCAGGACAGTCCAGCCCCAAACCAGGACACCTCCCACATGCAGGCGCAGCCCCTCCCTCTGCTCACCCCAGCCGCAGATGGAATCCCCCCACTCTTGCCCCCCCTCCCAGCTCTGAGCTCTTGCCCTCTTGGCTCTGAGAGAGGACTTACATACAGGGTACTCCATAGTAGCACTTGGTCAGCTCACTGATGGGGGGTTAGATGAAGGAGGGACCTTCAGGTCGGGTTTTGAAGAACGTGTAGAAGTTCACCAGGGGATTCAGAGGGCAGGTGAGGGGTGCTTTGAGAAGAAACAAAGGGGCATGATATATTCAAGGAAGGGAGAGAAATCAGCCAGGCTCGTGCAGAGGGCCTGCCATGGGGGTATAGACAGTGACAGCGTCCTCGACCTCCAAGTGCCCCACCAAGGACTCAGCAGTGTGCACATCAGAGGGGCCTCAGGAGGTCAGAGGAGGTCAGCAGTGGAGGGCCAGGCTCACCATTCCAAGGGTGACCAGGCCACCGCTGTGTTTACAGCCAGGGCCATGGTGGGGAGGACGAGGGGCAGGAGGGCTGCTCAGGGGCAGGAATATATGGAATTGCTTTCTTTCAGCGCCTCTGATAGATCCAAAGTCACTTTGTTAGCTTAAGAACATAAAAATGTATAATGCATGGCTCGATTTGTACATAAAATTACCATGTTTGGTCTATTTAGAGAAAGGCCTGCGGGGGCAGGAGCCGCTGGGAGGGCACTGCTTTTCTCTGAGGGTTTCTTCTGCATCTGCTTCAGGTTTCCACTCCACAGGCATCTTCCTCATCGGGGCATGCCTGCCCATCAGGGGTCAGAGACCCCCTTCCCTTGGGGTGCCCCTCGCTGGTGTCCTGGCCAGTGCGGTATGGAGAGGGGACCCCTCAGAAGCAGGGGGGGGCAGATGGATGACAGCTTTCTGTGCACTCGAGGCCGGGGCCCACCCTCTCCGCAGCTGTCACCAGAGGTAGGGGCCTTGGCGCCTGGTCAGGTGTCCCTTTGGCCTCCCCACCTGGAACCAACCCCCCAGGGCTCCCTCACCCCCACCCCCAGCCCTGTTTTGAGGTCCAGCTCAGCATTATTCCCCTGAGGTTTTCATCTGATCCCAACTCAGAAGCGTGGGGTCACCACATTCCCGTGGCCCCATGGCCCTGTGGCCTGCCTGCAATGAAGACGTCTGCTGTGCTCACACACGCCAGGCACCGCCAGCGCTCTCACCAAACAGCTCGGTTCCTCCACCAGAGCTCAGGAGGCACATGCGACTCTTCTGCCCCCTCAAAAGATGATGGACCAGGGGCAAGGCTGCTCCCATGAGGGTGCCCTGCTAATGAGGGCAGGGCTGGGGCTCCATCCCAGGCCGCCTGCCCCACAGAGCTACGCTGACCCTGTCCTACCTGCCAGGGCATGGGGGCTCAGGCCGGGCCCTAATCTGCCTCTGCTCCTCTGGTTCATCCTTACCCTGCCCAGTGGACGTGGCCTCCGAGGGGTGGAAACGCCACACTCCCGGGCACCACAGGGCACAGCCTCCGAGGGGTGGAAATGCCATGCTCTGGGGCAACACAGGTGCAGCACGAGCCAGCCAAGTGAAATGCTGGCGATTTCATGTGGTTGGTCCTGAAGCCTGTTAAGGAACCCAGGAGCCTCAGCCTCACCCTGCACCGTCCCCACCAGCTCTGAGACCCCCACAGGGCCAGCTGCCATCCGGGAGTCATACCTCTGTGCTCTGGAACCAGCAGTGACCCTCCAGGAGCACATTCCTCAGTGCAAAGATGCCCAACATCCAGAGCTCCCCCAGGCCCCTCTCAAGGTCATGCTGCGCCTGAGTCCCACCCGAACTCCCTGCCCTCTGCTCCCCCATTGCCCCGAGAGCCCCAGCACACAGCGGGTGCTCCGGGAGCCTCTGGAGGGCGATGGAAGGGCTCCTACCCCAGGCTGCTGACCCACTCGGGGTCCAAGGCCAACCCCAAGGATGAAGGCCTCGGAGAGCAGGCAGCCAGGAGTGCAGGGGAAAGGCCCGGGCAGCTGAGCTGGAGAGACTGAGGAAGACAGGGCTGCTGCTCGTGGAACAGGACCAGCCCTGAGCAGCAGCCTCGAGCAGCTGAGCCCCAGAGAGAGACAGTGAAAGTCAGCCCATACCAGGCAGGGCAAGGGCCTGGGAGGACAGATGCCAGATGCCTGCCTGGGCAGGACCTCTTCCCAGAGCTGCTGGCACTGCCGCCCCTCAGTGTGGCCTCTGAGTCCCTGTAAGGCAAGTGATACCCACCTCATGAGGACTGGTCAGCATTGAACAGCATAGCCCGGGAGCTCATGGTGCACCTCCTCGCAGCCATCACACCCCACCCCATCCCAGGAAGGCCTGGTTATTTCCCATTCCGTGGACAGGGACTGAGGCTGGAGGAGAAAAACACGGCAGGTTCTGGGCCCCGCCTGCCAAGCGCCACACTGTACAGCCCACACAACATGGGCCAGGGTCCCTCTGTGGCCAGCAGCTGCAGGAGACCTGTGGAAGTCCCAGGAAGAGGTCCCAGGGCATGCCTGGCTGGGACTTCTCTATATGTCCGAGTGCATTGCATCTTGCCAGAAGGTTCCGCAGAGCTTGGGAACCCCAGGACAACCGGGAAGTTTATCGGGAGCTCTAGATGCTGAAGGCCAGATGCCAGGCCCAGAGCTCCTCCAGACGAATGCCCTCGGGAGGGGTGGTCGCCACAGCCACACTCCCGCCAGCCAGCAGCGATGAGCTAGGACAGCTGAGCCTCCACCTTGGGGCAGGAGGAGGATAACAAACTGAAAGTCCCTGCTTTGTCAGGGAGGAGAACAGGGCAGGCAGGGGGCAGAGGGAGGGCACACAGGGCCCTGATGGGGAACTGGGGGCCACTGGGCAGACAGAAGGGCAGGGCCTGGCCTGTGAAGGAGTCACAGAGGAGCAGTTGGGAGGGGGAGCCGCGCAGACGCACAAGGAGTGATTCAGGCAGGAGGCAAGGTCAGCGATGGGAGGGGCAGATCCCGAGGCCTCACAGTGTGGAAGGGGCAACAGCCGTGTCATTCACTGAACTGAATCTCACAGAATTCCCATGTGGAAGCCTAAGCTGAGGGACCTCAGAATGTGACTGTGTTTGGGACGGGCCCTTTAAAGAGGTGCCTGGGGTACAATGAGCTCCTCTGTGTTGGCCCTGGTCCAATAGGCCCCGTGTCCTTATCAGAAGAGGAGACAAGGACACAGACACACGGAGGGAGGCCAATGGAGGGAGGCCCACAGGAGGGCGCAGGGAGGAGGCAGCGTCTATAGGCAGAGAGAGGGGCCTCGGAGGAGCCAGCCCACTGACGCTGACGATGATCCCAAGGCCCCCGGGCTGTGGGCCAGTCCGTGTGTGGTGTGCCAGTCACCCCATGCACAGAGTCTTGCTGTGAGCAGCTGCTTCTGCACTGGGAATGGGGAATTCCCTTGTTATTGACCATTATTGTTATGGCTCCTGGCTGTGATGAAGTGGAGACTTGCTGATGCCAGGGGCACACTGACATCTGTGACCCCAGCACCTGCTACGGGGACCGCTGTGTGGGGACCAGCACAGGGATAAGTCCTGGCCTCCTGGGGACTTAGGGCTCCCTATGGAAGGTGCCCACCCTCCTGGGACCCCAGCACTCAGCAGTCAGACAAGCCAGAGCCCAGCACCGTCAGCTCCCTAAAGAGGTGAGGGTCAGGAAGTGGAAACACTGTGTCTTCGTATTCTGCCGCGGGTCTTGCCAACCTGTAAAAGATCAGTTATTTCTGGTTTATGAATGACTTACTCTGGAAAGTTGCTGAAGCCGTGGCACCCCATGGGTCTGTCTCTGCCTCTCCTGCCACAGGGCCCCAGCATTGGGGGCTGCAGGGTCACATGGGATGGAGCCAACCAGGCAGTACACAAACAATGGTCACACAGAAAACGTCCCTTCTGTGTGTCTCAGAGCTCTGGGGACATGGGGTGCGGACAGTGGGGTCCCATAGGAGACACGGGGCACTGCAGATTATCATGGCAGCACAGCCAGGTGAGGACTCAGGCACCTCCTCGGCCCAGACTCTGGCTCGACTGAGCTGTGTGGCCCCGGACAAGTGTCCTCACCTCTCTGAGTCATTAACTGGGCTATTCTGCCTCACTGGTTTTGGGTGAGAATAATATGAAAATCAGGCCCCACGTACAAACATTTGCCATTAATGCTGACTCCCCGTGGGCTGAACTATTTGATCCCTGTAGAAAGTAAGAAGTTCCTCTTCAAAGCTTCCCTTCTTCTTACATAATAATAAATGTTAGAAATAATCATCTCTTTTAAAGGCTAACTTTCTTCAAAGCCTTCCTTCTTGCCTTTTGCTAGTAACTCTTTGTTAAGCCCTATCCTGTGTAGCTGTTAGGTATAAAGGAATAAGTACATTCTATGTCCTTGTGCTTTAACCAAGATATTTATGTTACTACTTTTCTAAGACCTTTCACAAGCAACTTCCTCTCCCTTCCTTATTTGGACTTGGTTGTTATCCAATCAGGTGCACTTTAGGTTCTGAAGTCCAGCTCAAACCTCCGGCGATGACACAGCAGAAGGACCCAATGCATAAGGAATAAATATGCTGCCTTTCCTTTGTTCATTATACTCTCATGGCAAGATGGCTAATGAGTAGTACCCTTTCTGCAGAAAGTCAAATTTCCTTGCTGAGAAAACCTTTTATCTGAATGCTGATTTTTCCTTGTAGTACCTAAGAACAAGCATTCTGTCTCTAACAATCTAGAACTTTCCATGCTTGGGCCCTTCTCATCCTTGGGAAGCCAGGGAGGTGGGACTGTCTCTGTTTTACAGATGAACAAACCAAGGCTCTGACAGCCAGCATTGCTAACCCATGACTGCACAGCGTGCTGACCCCAGACCGAGGCCAGAGCCTTGTCCTGAGCCTGAGACCCACACAGAACTGCCTGAGGCTGCTGTAGCTCAGTGAGCCAGGGCAGGGACCTGCACAGAACTGTCCACTGCCATGGCACATGGTAAGCCAGGGAAGAGTTTGCACAGAACTGCCCATGCCACCATGGCACACTGTGAGCCAGGCTGGGGACCTGCACAGAACCACCCACGGCTGCTGTAGCTCCTGGTGAGTCAGGGTGGGGACCTGCACAGAACTGCCAAGGCTGCTGTGGCTTATAGCAAGGATCAGTGGTAGTTTGCCAACTCAGGCAAGTAAACTTCAACCAGCACTCCCCCCAACAACAGTCACCCTGAGCCTGGCCTTGGGCAGGCCCCTCACATGCTGAGCCTCAGGAGCTGCGGTGGTAACTGCACAAGTTGGGGCTCTGGAGCCCCAGTGACAGATGAGCAAGTCAGGGCTCAGAGAGAGCCTCGTGCCCCACCCTGAGGTCCCACCACTGACAGGTAGGCAGAACTTGATGGGGTTTCCCGAGAACATGGCCGGGCTCCATGCCAGGCACCAGGTACACACAACCAGGCGCCATGGACTCAGTCCAGGAAGGTGTGAGTCTCTGAGCCTGATTTTTCCTGGGTGTCAGGTGAGATGGAGGCCAGGAGGGCTCCCCTGGGCTCACTACCCAAAGGGTCCTCCCAGCCCAACACTGGGGCCTGCGAGAAAGCCCCACAGCACTCAAGAGCTGACACTGAGGGGCCGCCTACTGCTATCTTCCCTCACCCCCTCCTGCATGGCCAGTTTGCATCATTGCAGGGTAAAGACAGCCAGACACATGGGTCCCATGGCCACAAACAAACAGCAGCCAGGACAGGACCCAGGCAAGCAGGTCCAGTGGCAATAGCCACCCACATGGCCCCGTGTCATCCACCTGCTGTGTGTTTTCCCACCCAGGAGCTTGGGCCAGGTGGGGAGGGCAGTGCCAGGGCTGTGGGGTTTAGCAGGGCCTCTGGGGCTTAGCAGGGCCTCCTAGCACAAGCCACCCAGCTCCCAGCAGGTGGAGTCAAATAAATGTGGCACCTCCCCCACTTCCATGCTCCCACCCGTGGGCCCAGACCCCACACCAGCTCTCCTGAGGCCTCAGCCTCCTCTTGTTCTCCCAGGAAAGGCTCTGAAGAGGTGATGAGGGAATTCTCCTGGCTCCCTGGCTCTTCTCAGGGACACCCCGCAGCAAGCAGGCCTGGAACGCCAGTCCCTGACCCTCTGGGAAGCAAGCAGGGGGATGGGGGCCAAGACCAGGCTTAGCAATTGCTCCTGGCCACCCCACTGCTGCTGCTGAAAAGCCTGGGTCTGAACCCACATTTCCCACAGCACAAAGGAGGCTCCATGACCAATTCCGGAAGAGGCCAGACTTCTTCCAGAAATCCCAGCCCGGATCCCGCCTCTTGCCTCCTCCCCGGAGCCTTGTTTCACAACATGATTGAACCACCCCATTATTTAATAAAACTGTCAGAACAACTGATTTGTGCGACGTACATGGTTCCCTTTTTTCACTCTTCTTTCTTTCCAGATTCAATAAACCCTGAAGTTGTTCCAAGAAGACAGGGGAGTGATGGGAAGCATCAATTTCACGAGGAGACACTGCGGCTCATCCAGCAGGCTGCATGGGACAAGCCACACTGAACCCAGGGAGGAGCCGCTGCTAGAACAGCCAGGGCAGCTGCTTACGGGGAGGCAACAACCATCCCTGCATGTGGGGACTGGAAGAAGAAGTGGCAGAGAATGAGTGCAACCAGGAAAAGCTTCCTGGAGGAGGAGACATGAGGATTCTACGTTGATGCAGTAAGTGATTCTCCTCTGCTCCGTGACCAGGCAGCAGGTGTGGGCTCAAGTTCCAGCTGTGTGGCTGCGGCGAACAGAGGGAGGGTTTTCTCTGAAACGTGGGTGAGACTGCTCCCTCCAACGACTGTGAGAATCAGAGGGTGTCCCTCTGGTACACGGAAACTCCCAGACACCACAGAACTCTCTCGGAAAGGCCTGACAAAGAGAATGGGGTGCACTCTGCCAGACACTCTGTCAGAGAACATTCTAGAACCACTTCCCACCTGCCCCCTCACTTACAGCCTGCCCTCTCAGCCCATCCTGGATGCCTCCTCCACTAACAACAGCTGAGTGCAGAAAGCCTGCGATTTGTTCCTCAGTTTTGGAGCGTTTCTGGCTGCCTGGCTAAAGACTATATTTTCCAAGTTATGGCCAGTGGGAGGGAGGGATGGGACACGCGAAGCCTCCGGGCTAAGTTGCTAACAGGAAGGAGCAGGCCACCCCAGCCTGTTCTCCCCTCCCTGCTGGCTGGAGGATAGATGTGATGGCAGGAGCGAGAGCAGCCACCTTGACCACAGATGGAAGCTGTGTGCTGAGGATGGTGCTGAGGACGGCAGAGGAACAGGGAGGCAGGAGCCTGGCTTCACGTGCGGTGCTGCCACGACTCTCCAGGCTGCTCATACTGCCACGGGGTCCTCCACCCTCTGCTCACTGCTCTTACGTCTGGCAGTGGCCTGAGCCCAACTCACCCCACAGTGTTTCTCATCCCGCTGGGCCTGTGGCTCCGGGCAGGTCCCTGCCTGGGGATTCCCGGCATCTGCCCTCTCATGGGTCTTTCACGTCTAATTGGCAAAGCATTTGAAGAGCTGCAGCACTCACAGGGTAGAACCCCAGGGAAATGGTCCCATGAGGGCTGCCAAGCTCTCCTGATAACAGCACCCTGTTTATTGTGGGGTGTGGGCTGCTGCCGTCACCCTGCTCTCACAGACATTCACACTGCAACTGGCAGGGTCCCTACCCCTTCGTCGAGGTCAAGGGGACATCCCCAACCCCACCCACGTCCCACAGCGCTCCAGCCTGAGAACACTTGAGACATCTCATGAGGCCTGTTCTCCCAACTTCATATCACCCATGACTCCCATGCTCATCCATGCCCACTTCCCTCCAACCTGTCCAGAGCCCTCTGGACTGTGCAGCCAGCCTCGGCATAACCTGTCCTACTGGGTGGGGCCTCCAGCACACGGCACGAGACAGAGGCAGGACCTGGAGACCCGCCGAGACCTCTGCTACTCCTGGCCACTTCCAGACCACCCTGCCGCCGTCTTCCCTCCCATCCACAGTCCCGACTTCCCAGAAGACACCTCGCAGCCCTTGTTTGCTGAATTGTGAAATGTTCACCTGCCATGCCCCCACGCTGAGGGCTCCTGGAGTCTGACCCACCTCTGTTTCTTTCTGTCTGCACAGGCGTTTGTTGCATGACTGAACGACATTGAGGAGGGGACACAGCTCAGCAGAAACATCCCTTAGATGCACATAACCTGCAGCAAAGCAAAGCGTGTTCACGAGGAGCTCCGCACAGCCCGGCAGGGCGGCAGCTGCTCTCACCGGGGGAGGAGGCAGGGAAGAAAATGCGAGAAGCAGGGTGGGTGCCGGCTCCCCTCGAAGCTATGAGGGCAGCCTTGGGGCTGTCTCGGGCATAGGAGGGCGTGCGCGTGCATGTTTACACAGTGACAGTAACTGTGGAAACACACCGTGCATGCATCCTGCCCTGTGGATACGCCCCACACACAGCAACAGGGATGTGCGGATATGGGAGGTCAGGAGATGTGGGACCCTGGGGGTTCCTGATGTCACCTCCAGGGTCCTTTTAAGAGGGAGACAGGTGGCCAGGCGTATGCCTATAATCCCAGCCTTTGCTCCCAAAGGTGAGAGGGTCACCTGAGGCCAAGACCAGCCTGGACAAAACAGCAAGACCTCGTCTCTACAAAAAAAATCAAAATTTAGCAGGGCTTAGTGGCACACACCTGTAGTCTCAGCTACTCGGGAGGCTGAGGCAGAGGGTCACCGGAGCCCGGGAGATGGAGACTGCAGTGAGCTATGGTGGCACCACTGCACTCCAGCCCTGCATTCCAGCGTGGGCGACCGAGCAAGAACCAGTCTCAAAAAAGAAAAAGAGAGGCAGGAGACCGGTGTGAGGAGGGGCTGGGCCAAGAGACAGGCTTCAAGGAAAGCAGAAGGTCTCGGGAGGCTGAGAGGCCACGATGAGCCTCCCCTGGGGCCTCTGATGGAGCCCCTAACTCTCCTGGATTTCCAACTCTGGAGCTGTGAGACATGAGTTTCCATTGGCAGAAGTCACGGGTTGGTGGTTAGCTGTTTAACAGGAAACGGGCAGGTCGGATCGCATCCAGCCTCAAGCCCCAGCTCCACTTCCCATACAGCCTAAGCTCTCACCATGAGGCGATCCAGCTGCCCGGTGGGGGAGGGGCTGCCACCCCCGCTGATTTGTGGGCCCAGGGGTGAAGACACCTCACCTGCCACCCAGAACCAGGCCCCCAGCTCCCGGCGAGGCCTCGAGGCTGCATTGCCACCAGTGACTAGGTATTTTATGCTGAACATTAAAGATATTTTACACTGGAGATTTAACACGGAACATTAAGAACCATTGAAATCACTCATATCAATTGAAGATACAATAATTGAACCCCATAAAGATTACTGAGAAGCTGGTGGAGCTATAAGGAGAGGCATAAATAGAGATAAATTGGCCCCCCTCTGCCCCCCACCCTCCCCCTGGAAGCTCCTTAGAGATGCTCCTGAGGACTGGCAGTGACAGAGACCCACGGCAGGGAGAGGGGACCTGGGGCTTCCCCCGAGGAGGGGCCTGGGCAGACCCAGAAGCTTCCGTGTGTCCCTTGACAGCCTTGGTCAGATCCTGGGTGAAGGCGTGGAGCGAAGGGACCCAGGGGAGGAGAGGTCCATTCTCCAACGGCCCAGCCACCTCCTTCCTCTACATGCTGCACCCCAGCCCTGACCTGGGCCACACACTGAGCCCCGATCACAGCCATCAGCTGGGTCCTAACGCAGGTCACACTCCGAGCCTCATCCTCGACAAAGTCTAAGCCACGATTCTGGCCCCAGATCGAGCCCTGCTGTGGTCACAGGCTGAGCTCTGACCGGGGCCACATACTGAAGTGGAACAGTGGCCGGAGGCTGAGTTCTGAGCCTGGAATCTCATCTCAGGCATGTCCAGGCCCCAGGACTGTGGATCCTCCCTGACGTCACTGCATGCACCCACGACACCCTCTCTCAGCTTCTCACACGCTGGGCCCCAGCTGGGCTCTGCATGTGGATAGAAAGGCCCCCTGTCCTCAGGGCGTTTCACTCCCCTGGGGAGGCTGCACCTGAACAGTGCACCCGATCAGCCAAGTACTATGGATGACGGGGTCCCCAGCCTGGCTCTCCCTGCCCTCCCACGCCCAGGTCCCCAGCTCTGACCAGAAAGCCCTCCAGCCTCTGCCTCCGTCCTCTGCCCTACAGATCAGAGCACTGCTCCCACCGATGAGCGGGGTCCCTGTCCCGGTCTGTGGTCTGTGTGCAGAGGCTGAGGTTGCACAGGCTGAGGGCCGGGGCCTGGCATGCTCGGGCCGGAGTGTGGCAGGTAAGGGCCCCTCCATGGGGCCTCACTCCTGCTTATCCAGGGTCAGAAGAGCTGAACAGGGAAGTGAAAGGCACAAAGTCAGTCTGCCTGGCTTTGCAATCTTGGCCTCCCCTCAGCTGCATGGCCGAGGTTTCTGGTCATCTCTGAGCCTACCTCGCTGCAAGGGAGGATGATGGCATCTGACCCCAGGATGTGAGCGTCACCAGAGAGGACCCAATCAATGACAGGTCCAAGGGCATGGACCCCCCCCATGAAAGAGACCACAGCCATGATCAGGTCCCAGCAGTGCCTCACCACCCAGGACTCCAGACCTGTCATCCTCTGCTGCCCCCAGGGCTGTCTCGAGGGCCCACAGCCTCCCTGCCCTGCTCTGCACCCCCTTTCTGAGCCCTCCCAAAGGCGGACCCTTCTCCATGCTGCTCCCGCCTCCTCCCCCAGATCAGCTGCCTATTCCCCGGGCGCAGGTGTGAGGCCAGCAGCTGTGCCTGTGCAGGGGAAGGGCCGGTACCCCAGCCACCCTCCCAGGCTCATAAATCTGCCCTGTTCCCCTCAAGCCAGTACTCAGCCAGGCCACCTGCACAATGCAATATGTTTCACTTACGAGCTGGTCTATTACCTGATTCATACCGGATCTGTCACCCTGAGAGATCAATGCACCCTCGGGATGCCACATACATAACACCTGGTACGTAATGGAATTCAGGCTCCTGGCATCACCATGCATAGCCTCTGTGGCCGCTGGGAGCCTCGGCCCCTCCCCTGGGGAAGGGGCAGGGAGAAAACAGCCCTCCTGGCTGCAGCATGGGGGTGCAGCTCCAGAAGGATGTCTGCGGTTCCAGGCAGGGTGGGGTGGTTCGGATCCCGGGTGTCCCTGCTGTTCTGTCTCAACTCCATTTGGAGAGACCTCAGAGCCTTTTCACCCGGCCCCCCATGCCTGAGCCGTTGGCCCCCCTCTGCCTGAAGCCCACTGATAGGGCGCTCACCAAGTGGTCCAGCCCACTGCAGCCAGTACAGACCCAAAGAGCCAAAATGCTGCATTTACCAGGTACCAGCCGAAGGTATCAGAACGCCAGCCACTCGGAACCTTTGGGGGAAGGAATTACTGGCTCGCTGTACAAATAAGGAGTCTGAAGTCAGGGAAACGACCTTCCGAAGTTTGAACTGCCAAGCTCAATTTGAAACCAGAGTCAGGACCCAGATCCAGGACTTCCTGTGCTGCTGAGCTGAAGCCAAGGGGCAGCCCCTGGGTGGTCAGCAGGGGTGGGGCCAAGGGCGGGCACTCTGCAAACAAGTGTTTGGGGTCTATCGGGGTCTGCATGAGTGGGGGGCGCTATCTCCCTCCAGCTAGTCTATTTCTGGGGCAGAAACTCAAGTGATTGGGCAGGACCCTGCCTGTGCCCAGCTGCCATGTGGCCTTGGGCAGGTCTCCTGTCCCCTCCAGCCCATGGAGTCACCTGAGCTCCTGGTCCCTGCGGCTGGATGTCCTCTCTGACCTCACCTCTGGCAGCTCCAGAGAGGCCAGGAGGCGCAGGCTGGTGCCCTCAGAACCCAGACCTTTCTGGAAGCCTGGGGGCTGACTCGGGCAGCAGACACAGCCGGGGTCCCCCTCCGCCTCGCACTCTGTCACTGACTCTGCTTTTCATGATTGGGGCAGCCATGATGGAAACAGCATCTCAGCTCCTACAAGGATCTATATCCCAAAACAGCAAAATAACTCCCATCGTGCAAGAATTGTTCAGGCAAAGGCATTCGGGCTGGAGTTATTGGGGCCATGTTTCCACACGCACCTGATGTATGGACAGGTCTACTCCCAGGGCCGCCAAATCAATCCATGTGGAAGCCCGGGAAATTATGTGTCTCCTGTGTGTCAGGGCATGGAGGGAGTGGCAGGGGCCGGGGGCAGGGGCAGAGGCCCAGGTTCTGGGCCCAGAATGGAGGCTGCCAGGCGCTGAGGAGGCCATCACTCCTCTCACTTGTGTGAAGGTCAGAGGACGCAGGACGGACAAAGGCATCTGGTCATTTCTAAAGGGCCATACAGATGCCTCTCACCCTCACCCCAGAGGCCCGGTCAGGGATGTGAAGGCATCGGGGTAGGCAGGAGAGGGACCTCACTGCTTCAGGCTCCGTGAGTGGCTCCCTTGTGCCCACGCAGGCACACATGTGCACACAGAGATACACATGAACACACATAGGCACACACAGACACCACAGTGCACATACAGGTACATATGCAAGGAATATATGCATGCTCACACACATCAGCTACCAGGCTGGGGTGGGGGTGGGGGTGGGGGCGGGGGCAGGGGCAGGGGCAGGATCCGCCCTCTTCCTCTGGGACTTGCCCCATCTTGAGCCAAACAGATGAAACCATTGATAGTGAAGCCTCCCCTGGGAGGACTCTGGCTCACAGCGCAGGGGCTAGGCTGAAAGGGAGGACCCAGGGAAGGGGTGTGGGAGGGCCGGGGACCCCACAGCTCCAGCCGAGGTCCTCTGTGAACCACAGCGGTTCATCATCCTTCCTCCAGCTGATAAGATTATCTGGAGGGCAATTAGTCTCGGAATTACCTCAGAGGAGACCGTTAAGAGAAAAATAAATTAAAAAGAAATCCTTTCGAGCTGTAATTGGAATACAGTGTATCATAGTCCATTGAATCACAAATACAAGCCAGTCCCTTGTCGATTGATTTCAGCGAGTAAACACTTTGGGTATTTAAATTGGAAACTCGCCGGGGAAAGGAGCAATGATTTGGTTAAAGGGAGAACTGAAAACTTCAGGCCAAAAATGGGTTCTGGGCGTCGTCTGGCTGCTGCAGGACTGAGCTTGTGACCCTGGACGAGAGGGAAGTCGCCAGCTCCTCCCTCCCTGCAGGTCAAGGTCACCCCATTTGGAAGATACCTAGACCCCAGCAGCGTTACCTGACCTGTGACACCTTTGTCCCTGTGTCCTTCCTCCTCTGCTTGTCCATGGTGAATGTGGCCTCTCCGTCTCATGGGCGTACTCCCAGCGCACTGGGAGCTTCGGGTACACAGGAGTCCTGCTTTACTTCCTGTGTTGAGCCCAGGTAGGTGGGGTGGGGATGCGTGGAAGGCAGCTGTCAAGAGAACAAATGAATGAATGGTGGGTTTGTGGGGGCAAGATGGGGAATGAAAGAATGCATAGATGGGGGCTGGATGATGAATGGGTGGGTGGATGGGCAGATGGATGGGTGGATGAATGGGAGCTGGATAGGGAATGGATGGGTGGATGGTAGATGAATGCAGGGTGAATCCAATCCAACAGGATTGCATCCACCTGTAAGTGGATGGGTGGATGGGTGAATGGGGGACAGATGAGCAAATGGCTGGGGAATGGATGGATGGGTGGATAGGGGATGGATAGCTGGATGCATAGATGGGGGATCGGTGGGGATGGGTAGTGGATGGTAGATGAGTTGGAGGCATAGGTGGATGGATGGGTGAGTGGATAGATGGATGGGTGGAAGGATGGGGAGTGGACAGATAGATGGGGATGGAGGGATAAATGGATACATGGATAGATGGGGAAGAATGAATGGATAGGTGGATGGATGGGGATTAGAGCAATAGATGGATGGCTGCATGGGTGGGTGGGTGGAGAGATGAATGGGTGGATGGATGAGGAATGGACGAATAGGCAGGGGATGGAGGGACAGATGGAGAAATGGATGGACGGGTAGATGGATGGATGGGGGTTAGAGGGATGGGTGGATGGGTGGAGGAATGGGTAGATGGATGGGTGGATGGATGAGGAATGGATGAATAGGTGGGGGATAGAAGGATAGATGGAGAAATGGATGGATGGGGGTTAGAGGGATAGATGGATGGGTGGATGGGTGGAGGCATGGGTAGATGGATGGGCAGAGGCATGGGTAGATGGATGGGGAATGGATGAATAGGTGGGGATGGAGGGACAGATGGAGAAATGGATGGATGGGTAGATGGATGCATGGGGGTTAGAGGGATAGATGGATGGGTGGATGAGTGGAGGCATGGGTGGATGGATATGTGGATGGATGGGGAATGGATGAATAGGTGGGGGATGGAGGGATAGATGGAGAAATGCATGGATGGGAGGAATGGATGGATGGGGGTTAGAGCAATAGATGGATGGGTGAATGAGTGGAGGCGTGGGTAGATGGATGGGCGGATGGATTGGGAATGGATGGATGGGGAATGGATGAATAGGTGGGGTATAGAAGGACAGATGGACAAATGCATGGATGGGAGGAATGGATGCATGGGGGTTAGAGGGATGGATGGGTGGGTGGGTGGATGGGGAATGGATGGATGGGTGGAGGATGCAGAGATGCTTAAACATATTTAAAAGACTGAGCTATCGACAACAGGGGGTCATTTCTCCAGCTCTGCAAGAACTTTGGGCCTGAGACAGCAGAGCCTTTTTTATCTTCCAACAAAGAAATCATTTCCTAGCCAAAAAAAGCAGAGTCAAGCCTGATGCCTTCAAGAGGCCCTGGTTTCCTCATCACCCTGAAGCAGCTGACCTCCTGCACAATGAAGAGGGTGCCTGAAGACCCCAGTCAGAAACAATGCCCCATACGGAGGGGGTGCTGTCCTGCAGGAGGAGATATGTGCTGAGGAGGGACTTACATCTGGAGCTCTTTCTGCCCAGTCAGAACCTAGCGGGGTGTCTCTCACAGTTACATTCTCCACCAGTTCATATTCTGCTCCTAGGGACTGCCCAAGAAAATGCCCAGTACAGGAATGCTTCCACCAGGGGTCACAGGGATGGCTCTGCTGCCCTGGGGGCTGAGTTGGCCACCTGTCCAGTGCCCCAAGTTAACAAGCAAAGCCACATGTGGGCAGTGGCTGGGAATCAACCCTGATTGTCAAGCACAAGAGGCCTGATGGGCCACATGAAGAGAGTGCCCACAACCCAGAGGAGCTCCTGGATACAGCTGTGCGACCATGATTTCCAGTGGAAGACGCCACAGCCCCATTCAGGAGGAACCTCCAAACCTGGGGGCCTCAGGGTGATGCTGTGACTCACACCAGCAGTAAAAGAACTTCCAAGCAGCTGAGCTGGAGGAAAAAGGGACTTGTGGTAAATCGTATTTTCCAAAAATGGGCACCTTACCACTCTCCCATCAAGAGGTGGTGCTACTGTTTGAATGTGTCCCCCAAAGTTCATGCGTTGAAAACTTAAACAGCAATGCGATTGGGTTGAATGGTGGGCATTTTCAACGCAATTGCAAGGGTGATTGGCTGAGGAAGGCTCTGCCCTCACGAATGCATTGATATCATGGTTGAGGGAGTGGGCTCCTGTTGAGAGAATGGGTACAGCCTCTCCCTCTGCCTCACACGTGCGCTTGTCCTTCTGACAGGAGATTGTGGAGGAAGAAGGTTCTTGAAAGATGCCGGCCCCTAGACCTTGGACTTCTCAGCCTCCAGAACTGTAAGAATTAAATCTCTGTTCCTTATGAGGTACTCAGTCTTGGGTGTTTGGTTATAGTAACATAAACAGAGCAAGACAGGTGGAAGCTCCCCGCCCCTGGAACCTGGAGTGCTTGCGACAGCTCCAACCAAGAGAATGTGATGGAGGTCACGCCATGTGACTTCCGAGAAGTCATACAAAGGAGGCCGTTTCTGCCTGGCTCTCTCTCTCTCTCTCGCTCGAAATGCTCCCCCAGGAGTCAGCTGCCATCTTGTGAGGAAGCCCAGTCCACATGGAGAAGCCACGTGTGGATGCTGGAACCTGAGCCCCAGCTCAGGTCACCGCAGACGGCCAGCATCAATCAGGAAGCCTGTGACTGAGGGAGGCTTCTGGTGATTCCAGCCCTGAGCCTTTGAGCAAAACCATGAGGGCAGGAGGCTGGTGGGGCAAATAAGACCAGGGAGTGTAGGGTTCAAGGGAAGAGGGGACCAATGTTCCCGCCCTGGTCCGGGCCCTGCATTTCCATTTTGCACTGGATCCCTGAGTCCTGTGACTGCTGCTGAGCGGAAGGGACTTCTCCACTGAACTCCCTCGGCATATCCGTGGCTCAGAGTTCATGGGACCCCGCGGTGTCCTGTGGCCCTGAAGCCAGCAGCTGGGAAGCTCCTGGGCAGTGGGTTCCCCAAGGCAGGGTCCCCAGGCCCAACCCTCCCACAGCAGCCTGAGCCTCCAGGCCCCACAAGCTTTTCTCACGTCACCCTCCCAGGCAGGATTTGAGGCACAGCTGCGTGATCTGCACTGTCTCTATCATACCAGAGACAGCCAGCAAGGAGGACAGGAGAGAGAGGGCCACAGACACCTGAGCGCCTGCCCGGCACGTGGTGCCCACTGAACGAAAACCTCTGGTCCACCTACTTGCACCAACGTCATGTTCTTTCCAACACCCGTGGGCTGAACGTTCCCCAGAAGTTCAACAGTTTTGACCTTTGGGTTCCCACAAATTGTGTCCAGCCTGGGAACCAGAAGACCGAGCCTCCTTCCAGCTCTGCTGCGGAGGTGCTGTATGGCCTCGGGGAAGCCCAGTCCCTCTCTGGGTCTTGGCCCCCCAGAAGGAGGGGCTGAGTGAGGGTGCCCAAGGTGCTCTCCCTCCTGGACCTGCTGGCTCACAAGGTGCCACTGGGGCACTGCCCTCCTGTCCACCCCTTGTCCTGTCCTTCCTGGCACCAGATGGATACCCGCCAGGTGGGCCTCTCTGGCTGGGGTGGCTCGGCCAGGACAACCGGCAGGGCTCTCAGCCTCCTGCTGCTCTAGTCAGGGAGACCTGAAGGTCAGTCTGACACTGCAGTCCTGAGCAGGGAGGCCGAGTCCAGCCGGGTGGTAGCAGCTGCTGCCAACGCAGCACTGTCCTGGCATGCCCTCCTGCCGGCCCCTCTGCCTGAACTCCTCAGCTCAGAACACCTGCTCCCACCCCCGGCCCACTGGGGAAGTGCTGACAGGCAGGGGCTGGGGCAGCTAGTCACCGGGCTGCATTCCACAGTCAGCTGACCTTGCCCATGGCCTCCAAGGTCACACAGCTCACAGAGAGCGAAGGCAGAGCCCCCGCCTGGCCCTCTCCACCCCGGCAGCCAGACCCAGGCCCCTCCCTGCAGGCAAGCCCCTTCTCTCCAGGCTGCATTTCCTCATCTGCAAACTGTGCACATGACCCCGGCCCAGGGGCTGTCTGCCCCCACCACTGGGGTCCCAGCTGCACAGTGGAGAATTGGGAGGTGAGCACCGGCCCTCCACCATTAGTCTAGGGCTGCCCTGCCCCCACGGCCTCCTCCCTCAGTCTCATGATGAGCCTCGCAGCTGCTGCGGCCCTGCCTGGACAGAGTCTAGGCTCCTCAGCCTCTGGAGCCTTCACACCAGCAGCCAGGAGGTGCCAAATCCAATTTGCTCCCTGACACCTCCTCGGACATGCCAGGCTGCCTGCTGCGGCCGCAAATCTGAGAAGGTGGCAATGGCTCTGGCCTGGGGAGCATCTGCCCGGCCCCCACCTGTCACTCAGCCCAGCATCGCTGCCTCAGCGGTGTGCTTCTCAGGCACCTGGGAAGAAAATTGCTGAGAAACAGCTTCACAGAATCTCTGAAACCCTGAGGTGTGTGGTGCCGGCTTTGGGGGGGTTTCAGGCCTTGGCGGAGGCCATGGGGCTGGGGAGGGGCTGGGGCCATCTCCTCCCTTGGCCTGAGCAGGAAGCAGTGTCTGCAGACCTGGCTGGAATGCGCATGGAGGGGGCACCCTGCCCAGGGGGGGGTCACAGACTCCGCCTGCCCTGCAGGGTCTGGTGTGCGGCCCCCACCTCCAGTCCTTGGCTGAGGAGGGTGCTGGGACCCCTCAGTGCCCACCACTGTGCTGATGCAGCCTGGGGCAGCTGGGGAGGCGCTTGCCCTCCGTGGACTGTCTGCCTGGTGCCCTCTGTGCCACGGTGGGCAGAGCGTCCACTCTGCATGGACCCTCCTGTTCACAAGGGTCCTACCCCCCACTCCTGGGGGACAGGTGCAGAGAAGAGGAGCCTGGGACAGCCGCAGAGCAGGCTCTACCCTGCCAGGAACCCCCTTCACGCCTTCAACGTGGGGCTGTGTGGCAGGAGCAGAAAAGCCACAGCCAGGGCCTAGGCCAACTCCCTTTGCTTTCAGAGTGGGAAACTGAGGCCCAGGAGGGGCAAGGGCTTGTCATAAGCCTCAGGGAAGAAGGGGAAGGACCCCCACCCATCAAGGGCTCAGTGTGGGTTCCAGGCCACTCAGGCAGCCTCCTCCTCAGGGAAGCCCCTCTTTATGGGGACTGGGGCAGTGCCCTGGCTACACGCAGAACCAAGCCAGCTTCCCACCCTGCCACCACAGCAAGGCTCAGCATGCCCCTCCCCAGCTGTGAGCACAGGTTCACGTTCATGTGCAAGCTCACACAGCTGCACTTACTCCCCAGCCAGCCCCAGCCCACCTCCCGCAGTCCTGTTGGCCTCCATTCCCACCCAGACCCCACCCAGGCTTCATCTCAGGGGTCCCTGACAGACAAAGACAGGGGTGTGGCTGGCTAAGCTGCAACGGTTGATTGGAGTCTCAGCTGGGGCCAACACAGGAGCAAGTGGGGTCATCCCACAGGAGGACGGCAGGCAGCTGTGAGGCTCGCAGGCCCATCGCAGCCCGGGTGATGGCACCAGCTTGTAACGCTGCAGACTGCATCGGCTCCCAGCTCCGGGCCAGGAGGGCGCTCAGCTGGAGAGCCCAGGTTCGGGGACCCAGGCTGCAGGTGAGAAAGTGAGGCTCAGACGGGGCCTGACCAGGTAACAGGGAGAGCCCAGGGTGCCAGAGGGTGGGGTGGGAAGCACCGGGGCCTGGTCTGGAGGCTGACATGCCCACGGAGGCATGGCCCTGACAGGGGAGTGGTCACCTGCAGCTGCACGAGCCAGCCCAGACTCTCCTGGCCCTGGTCAGGTTCCACGCAGGCCTTGGTGGCCTGTCCCCACCCTCAGCGCCATGCCCTGCCCTGCACTGCATAGCCTACCCAATCCAGCCTTCCTGGCAGCATCCATGCACCCAGGCTGGGGACTCCTGCATCTAGAGCCTTCCCGCATCCACCGGCTCCCCAGGCCCAACTCAGCAGGCCCTGCCTGGCGGACGCACCAGTCCTCTCTCTCCTGGGCCCCACCCTCCACCTGACTTCAAAGCCAAATGACCCCAAGAGGACCCTAGCTCTTCCCTGGCCACTCCTTCTCCCCTCCCCCTCCCTCCCTTCCCTCCCTCCCCACCTTTCTCCAATCCTTCTTCTTCCCCTTCCCTGTCTCCCTCCCTCTCCCTCTCTTCCCTCCCTCTCCGTCTTTTTCCAATCCTTCCTCCTCCTCATCCCCCTCCCTTTCCCCTCCCCCTCCCCTCTGTCTCTCCAATCCTTCCTCTTCCCCCTCCCCCCTCCTCCTCCCTCTCCCTCTCCCTCCATGTACCTCTCCTCCTCCTTCTCTCCCCCCTCCCCTCTCCCTCTCCCCCCTCACTCCCCCTCCCCCTTCCTCTCTCTCTTCCCTCTCTCTCCTTCCTCCCTCTCTCTCTAATCCTTCCCTGCCAGGGAACTCCCTCGCAGACTCTGGGGCTGGGGAGAGCACCCCGCTTCCAGCCCCTCTTTTGGGGAGCAGACCAGTTGATCCTGTGGCCCCATCGCATGCCCCTCTAGCTGTGGGCAGAGGGCAAGGGGTGGCCGCTACTTCTCTGTACTTTTCCATGCTGACATTTTTGCAGCAAGCGTGTATCATTTTTGCACAACCAATAAATCTACTTTGAAAAGAAAAAACTGAAAACCCCTAAGAAAGCCCAATAAGGACAAAATGCCAGCTGCCAGGCCGTGGGCAGAGGCAGCTGGAGACAGGGCTGTGGGCAGCAAAGTCCCTGGGCCAGGAGCTGGGCCTTCTGGAGGAGCAGAGGGAGGAGGCATAGGGGGAGGAGTCCCTCAGGACTCAGTGGCACATTCACCTTGGCTCCCCAAAATCTAATTGCCACATAGGGAGCAGGCAGGAGAGGGGAGAGCAAGAGGGTGGGCCTCTGCTCCAGTGAGGGCCTCTTGGGTGCTGAGCCAGGTGCCCAGCAGGTAGTCCACGTGATGATCAGGAGGCTCCTGCGAGGTCTTGCTGGGCCAAGGCACCGGCTGCTGCCCGGCTCCCCGTCAGAGCCCACCCTCTCGGGAAGCCCTGGCTTTCCAGGATTCTCCTCAGAATGCCAGCCCCTGGAGACACCTGACCCGCCCCGAGCCTCTCCGTATGGAGTATGGAGAGGGGGTCCTCAGGGCCAGTGAGGCACGGCAAGGGTCTGCAGGCATCAAGGCTCAGGACCGGGCTGTCTCCGACACAGCCACAGTCCAGGGAACAGGTGATGGCACTGGGTGTGACCCACCTGGCCCTGGGAACCCGGAAGGGAGGACAGGCAGCCACTGCAGGGCTGCAGCTGGAGTCAGAGCAGACCCCACTCCCCGCCTCAGACCCCAGCCCAGCCGCATCCACACTGCAGGGTCTCCCTGGACCCCTCGCTCCAGCCCAGGGCTCAGCCTTGGCACATCCAGCATCCCCTTGAGGCTGCCCCACCCCCTGCCACCTCCTTGTCCCACCACCCCAGATTTGGGATGGTCCCTGGCTGGGCCCCACTGCACCCCATCCCTCTATCCCTGAAATATTTCTCTGGTCACCCCCAAAGCTTGGTCCCTCACTTTCTGCTCAGAACTCGGTTCTGCCAGGCCCAAGGTCTACCGGCTTGGGCCCTGGGACTGTTCTCTCGGCTGGAATGCTTTTCCCTGCACCCCCGTCTCAGTGAGACCTGTTTAAAATCACAACCAGCCTCATTCTGCCCCTGCTACGGTCTGAGTGTGTGTTTCTCCAAAACTCAAAATCTAAAGTAACTCCCAGGGTGATGGTGTGAGGGGTGGGGCCTTTTGGAGGCACTGAGGTCCTGAGGGTGCAGCCTCCGGGTGGGATCCAGGCTGCAAGAGCTCCCACCCTCCCTCTGCCATGCAAGGATGCAGGAGAGGTGCCCTCAGCAGCCCGGAAGGGCCCCACCAGAACCCGACCCTGGCAGCGCCCTGATCTGGGACTTCCAGCCTCCAGGACGAAGGGCAGTTTCTTCTGTGGTTGAAGTCACCTGTGATGATTACAGCAGCTGAGCTGATGAGGACCCCCCACCACCACCAAGGGCTCCCTCTCCCAGGGCTTCCCGCCTCCTGGGGTTTGCCTCCAGCCTCATCACACTTCATCCAAGCTCCTAGCCAGCCAGTCATACCTGCAGGCAGAGACCTGTGCTGTCCGTGGAGGCACACAGACACCGAGAACACGTATTGGCTGTGTGAACAGACGTGTGATGTGCTCGGCTGTTTCCACCTCCCAAGTGCTGCACGGCTCTGGCAGAGTGACTGTGGACCAGGAGCCACCTGTGTTCCGTGGGACCCCCCACTTCCTAACTGCTTGGGGATGAGGGTGAGGGCACCCCATGGACGGCAGTGCTCAGCATGTCCTGGACACATGCCGCGTCCTGGTGTCAGTGGACAGGGTCTAATGAGAGGTGGCAGCAATGGTGGTCAGGGGCAGCCTTGCTGTGCCTGACACCCTATCTTCTGGCCAGAACTGCCCCTCCCATCCCCACATGTGTCCTCCAAGACTGGGAACTGGGTCCGGTCCATAGCCCTTGTCCACTGCCACACCCCCGCCTCCCCATGCATACTCTGTCCAAGCCAGGGGAGCAGGGCCCAGCTGCAAGCCTGAGAACCCCAAGAGAGCTGTCCCGGGTGACCTACCAGGGAGTCCTGGAGGGCAGACTGAGCCGAGAGGGGAAGGGCAGGCCAAGGGGGCAGGAGCCTGGGAGGGAAGTCCCGCCCCGACCAGCACACACCTGCTGCCAGCTCAGCCCCACCCAGCTGAGAGCTCCGCCTCCTTCCCAGGCCTCCTGCCTCCTCCCAGCCCAGCGGGCACTCAGTGTCCTCCACCCCTACCTGGCACTTGCCAACCCACAGCTGTTGCCCCTCTGTTCTGCCACCCCACAGCACTAAGCTGCAGAGAAGAAGAGCCTGGGACAGCCCACCTTCTCCCAGGTTCAGTCACAGGGGCCCCTGACAAATGCTGGGGGGTCATCTGGGCTAGGGCTCAGGTGACCCTATCCTGAGACCCAGCTAGGCCTGGCCATGTCCCCCTGAGCCCTGGAGCCTCTCTGGTCAATGGGCCAACCCTCCACCTGCACCCCAAGCTGGCTTCATGGTGCCATGGAATTCTGGGTGAGGCCCTGGCTGGGGACACAGGGTGGAGGCCCTCGGGCCCTGTGCAGAGCCAGCCCAGCCTCTGCCTGCCTCCACAGATGGCATGTGGCACCTGCCAGCTGAGTGGCCCTGTGACGTGGCAGATCCGAGGGGGAGAGGTTCCCATGGCATCCTCTAGGCCCAGGCCACAGGCCTTCCCCACTCCCAGCTGCCCCTCAGCCCCAGCTCCTCCAGACCCCTGGCAGTCACCTGGTTGGGTCTCTTCACCCCCAGGGCTCAGGGTAGAAGAAGCCCCATCCGCCATGGTGCCCCCACCCCTCCTCTGCCGGCTGAACCTCAGCCATATGGCACTTGAATGAATGCTGCTGGGGAGACCTTTGCATTGGAACAGATGGGCGGACACTGGCGCACTGCAGAGAGACAGGGGCTGGGCCAGGGGCTGGGGATGTGGGGCAGGGAAAGGGGAGGCCTGGGCTCTCCCTGGTCGGCTGAGGAGCACAGGTATAATCCCTGGGACTTCAGAAGCTGCCTGGGCTCTGGCAGCCCGAGAGGGTTCTCCAGGAAGATGCAACCGCACAGTTTTGGAAATTTACACTCAGGGAGATGGGGTTGGAGGGTGTCAGCCTCCCAGCCTGGCACAGCAGCACAGCCCTCCCCCAACCCCACCCCACCCCTCCTGCACCAGTCAGCAGCCTGGGCACAGGGCACGGTGCTCTGCCTCACTCTGTCCTCTCCCTCCCCTCCTGCCTAAGAGGACCAGAGGCTGGGGTGGGGGATGAGCAGAGGCAGACTCAGGCCTGCCCGAGGTCCTTGGCAAGGATCAGCCCCTCTGAGCTGTCCCCACATCTATAAAATGGGCAGATACTTGACATCGACCCCACCTGGTTGTTTATCCTCCTCTCAGTCAACAAATCTGCCGAGGGTGTCCCTGGGCCCCACACTGGGCTGGGGAACCAGGGGAACCAGGGTTTTGCCTCCCTCGGAGGGGAGATGAAACGGAGAGGAGACGGTAGGTGAAGGGTCGTGAAGACACTGCCTAAGCAATGACTGACCCCAGGAAGGGCTCTGGCCCCTCTGCTGCTGTCCGTGGTGTGGAGAGCTTGTGTGACCAGGCTCAGGCTCAGGGTGTGAGCAGAGTCAGGGTTCAGTGGTGTGCGACCAGGGTCAGGGCTCAACCTGTGAGCAGGTCACATCCAGTGTCCACCCTGCAGAGCTGCCTGTTGAGGCACCCCGGTCAGACCACCCGTGGGCTCCCCCGAGCTTCACTGTGCAGGCTCTAGGCTTTCCTGGAGCACAGACCGCTCAGAGCCTGGTCTGGTTGGGAACGGTGCCCAACCCTCAGGTCACTGCCAATGTCCCTCAGACGTGTCACCCTCTCATCCCACTCACCCGTCACCAAATGGCATGAGCCACCCTCAATGAAGAGGCTCAGTTGCCAGGGCTTTGTGAGCCCAGCCCGAGCAGGCGTCTGCCCCTGTTGATGCCTGCTGCCAGCCCTGCTGCCGCCTGACCCACTCGGTGTGCACGCTGGCTGCCGGCCCCGTGTGGGAGGCTGGGCGTGCGTGCCCCAAGCCTTCTCCGCCCTGCCTGGGAGCAGGAGGCCCTGGGGCCTCAAGGCAACTGGAGCACCCAGCACATTCGCATTCTGCTGGTGACACTTTCCAAACAGCTTATCAGAAATTAATATTTAATTCTCTTCTGTGGGTTTAACTTAATTATTCAATTTATTATTGCAATTACTGAGAAGCACCGGAAGCAAAACTCCTTGCTATGAGCGGAGGAGACCATCAAGGAGGAGGGAGTCTTGCCAAGCACATCCCAATTTCAGAACGTGCTTTGCTGCCTCTGCCCTGGGGAGTCTTCCTTGTGTCCCACTGAAGTCTCTCTTGCTGCACTTAGGGAACAAAACCTCTTTTCCCTGTCAGGACTCACTGAAAATGCTTCCTCTTTCCTGAGTGCCACCTCCTGGGCGGGGATTCCCTGGGGTGGAGCCAGAATCCCCGTATCTGCTCAGAGGGGGCCCCTGAAGGCAGCACCCCCATTTCTTCCTTCCGTATCATGCTGGGGTCCACTGCCCAGACAAGCAGGAGGAAAAGGAGGGAAATGAAGAAGGAGGAGGAAGGCTGGGAGAGAAGGATGATGGGGTCAGGAGCTGAGGGAGCAGGAGAGGATGGGGGCGGGGCGGGGGCGGGGACTGGGGTGGGGGCGGGGACATGCTTTCGCTACCACTCCAGGCCCAACCTCTAATCCTGGGGTCCTCATAGCCACCGCACCGCCTTGCCCTCGGGGAGAGGCTGTCTCACTTTACAGATTCTGACACCAAGGCTCCAGGAAATGCAGTGACTTGTCCCTGCGCACCCAGGTGGACCTGGCCAGGTGGGGACTCAAAAGCATGGGCCACAGGGCCGGGGTCTTCTGGCCAACACATGGCGCTGCTACTGGGAAGGTCAAAGCTGACACAGTTAAGCCCCAGGGCCCCTCCCCTCGCCCACGTCCTGCCTGTCCACTTCCTGGGGGGATGGGGATGCAGGACCAGGGGCCCGGAGCTGACCCTGAGCCCCGCCTACAAGAACAGCTGTGCCCTTCCCCCAGCCCCTCCAGGCCTCAGCCGCCCTTTTGGCTCCCGGCCTCTCAGCCTCCTTCACCCCAAGGGCCCACTGCCCAGGACAACCCTCGGGCTGTGTGTCTGCTCTGGCTGACTGTGGATGGGCGCCAGCCCAGAGCTGAGAGTCACATGCCTGCTAGGAACAGCAGGAGGCCGTGGAGAGACAGAGGGGAGAGGTGGGGTCACGGGTCCACTGGGGCCAGCCACTCTGCCCCAGGTGTCCTGCTGGCCACAGAGCCATCAGGTGAAAGCACTGGAAAGAAACCGCCGCTGTGTCCCGCCTTAGGTCTCAGGTCCACAGAGCCGAGCACCTGAAGGGTAACAGTGGAAAGAGTAACGCAGCCCACAAGGATAGCAGAGACGGGCCGTGAGCTCCGTTGCTGTGGCTAAGTGAGGCTAGGCGCCGGGCGGGTGCAGGCCCTCATCCCTCATGGTCAGTGGTCTGCAGGGTAGCACACACGCCCCATTTCACAGATGCAGAAACTAGCTCAGAGAGGGGAAGCTCCATGCTCAGGCCCCGAGATGAGGAGGCCTCTGCTCCACAGCACCCTCCGCTGCCCACTTGCCAGACTCTGCCCTCAGAGGTGGTACTCAGGGCAAACCCCATCTGCCCCAGGCCTGGAGCTCTGGGAGGCTGGGTCTGGGTCCCAGGGGAGAGACCTTGATGGGGAAACCTCTGGGGAGTCACAGGAGACCTCAGGGAGCCTCTTACACCCCAAGCACAGGGTCAGGCCCAGGTGGCTTCCAGGTGAGGGCAGAGAGGGGCCCTGAATCCAGACCTGGAACTAGGGAGCCAGGCACCCTCGGGCTTCTGATCTGCCCAGCACAGAGGGGCATGTAAGTTACCTCCCAGGCTTCTGACTGAAAGGCACCACCATAGTCACGCTCCAAAGACCGCATGTGCTGAACTGTCCTGGCCACCAGAAGGCAAACAGACCCTAGCGCGGCGCCCCAGCTGGCGGGCAGTGCCACCACCAAGCCTCAGGCCACCAGACCCATGCTAAAAACCTGACCTGCCACCTGCTCGCTGTGCCACCTCCGGCTGAATGCTGTGCTCCTGGCCAGTGGTTCCCTCCCTTCTACAAGGTTCCACCAGCTTATCTCTGCAACAGGCACATCCAAGAAACCTGAACAATGCCACATCCAGTCCGCCCCTGGCACCAGCCCCGCCTTGCAGCTGAGGGAGCCCAGGCAGGGCTTTCTGAAGACCCCACGTGGGGCTGTGCCATCCTCTTAGAGCTGTCAGTGCAGTCCTGGGGGACACACCATTACCAAAGCACGCTCCTCATCCTTGTGTGCAGGGTCTCTGTCCCTGTCATGCTGAGCTCAGCCCAGACCTTTCATCTACATCAAGAGATCTCCTCACCAAGCAATAGGGCCTGGAGAGCCTTCTGCAAACAGCAGCACAGGCCTGGGCAGGGTGGCTGGTGGGAAAGGGGAGTCTCCAAAACAGAGACCTGGGCTGGGACCCGGAGCTTGCCTTAATGCGTGTCATGGCTGAGGATGCCCCAAGCCTGTATTCCACATTGGTCTTTGGTAGCTGTTGACTTGCTTGTGAGCTCCTGGGCAGTGAGCTTTCGGAGGGAAAGGACAGAATGAGTGAGTGAATGAGTAAGTGAATGAGTGATTGAATGAGTGAGTCAGTAAGTGAATGAGTGAATGAATGAATATGTGGATGAGTGATTCAGTGAATTAGTGAATGAGTGCTGATGAGTGAGTGGATGAATGAGTGTATGGATGAGTGAGGGAGTGAATGAGGGAGTGAATAAGTGAGTGAATGAGTAAGTCAATAAGTGAATGAGTGAATGAATGAGTATGTGGATGAGTGAATCAGTGAATGAGTGAGTGAGTGAATGAATGATTGAATGAATGAGTGAGTCAATAAGTGAATGAGTGAATGAATATGTGGATGAGTGAATCAGTGAATGAGTGAGTGAATGAGCGAATGAGTGAATGAGTGCGGATGAGTGAGTGGATAAATGAGTGTATGGATGAGTGAGTGAATGAGTGAGTGAATGAGTGTATGGATGAGTGAATCAGTGAGTGAGTGAATAAGTGAATGAGTGAATGAATATGTGGATGAGTGAATCAGTGAATGAGTGAGTGAGTGAATCAGTGAGTCAATAAGTGAATGAGTGAATGAATATGTGGATGAGTGAATCAGTGAATGAGTGAGTGAATGAGCGAATGAGTGAATGAGTGCGGATGAGTGAGTGGATAAATGAGTGTATGGATGAGTGAGTGAATGAGTATATGGATGAGTGAATCAGTGAATGAGTGAGTGAATGAGTGAGTGAATGAGTGAGTGAATGAGTGAGTGAATGAGTGAGCAGATGAGTGAATGAGTAAATGAGTGAGTGGATGAGTAGATGAGGGACCTCTGACCCTGGTCCACACAGATCCCTGACCCTCACCACATGCTGGACCCCGCCCCTGATCCCAGACAAGCCTTGGCATTGGGTCCTGGGACCTGCAGATGAGCAAGGCCAGCTGCTGCAGTCCCTCCCCACCGTGGAGCCTCATGGCACTTGCCGGGCCTCCTTGGTGACAGCTACTGCTCCCGTGTCAGAGGAGTGCCCATCTTGACATCTTCTACACTCCTGTGAGGGCCAGGCAGGAGGGAGACTTCCAAGACCCTGGAGCACTGGGAAGAGCTGAGCCCAAGTTGGGCTGTGGCTGTTGGAGCCAGGCAAGGGTGCTCTGGGGGCTGGATCTCTCAGAGCTCGCCCACTGGCACAGCCTCGTCCGCCATGTGCCTCAGTACCCACTCCTCCCTGCCTACAGGAGCCGATGAAGCTCCCTGGTGACCTCTCCTCACTGGTGCCTCATCCCCTCCTCTGGGCTCTGAATGCACACTCATCACATGGCCCAGCATGCTCTGTGCACTGACTGCTAACCCCAGAGGAACTGCCAGTCATAAAATCCTAGAGGTCAGTGCCTAGGAAAAAGGAGACTTCAGAGTGGTCTTGCCCCAGTGGCTCTGAGTTGCAAGAACACAGGGCACACCTCTGCCATGTGTACCACTACGTCTCTAGAGCCCAGCCTGTGCCTGAAACAGAGGAGATGCTCAACAAACACACAGAGAATAATGAAGGAAGCAAGAATGAATGGATGCAAGGAAGGATGGAAAGTGGATGATGGCTGAACAGATGATAGATGAATGGATGGGTGGAAGGATGAATGGTGGATGGTGGATAGACGGACAAACAGATGAGTGGATGGCAGATGAGTGGATGGATGGGTGGATGGTGAATGGATGGATGAATGGATGGTAGATGGATGGACAGTTGGTAGATGGGTAGACAGAAGGGTGGATGGTGGATGGATGGATAGATGGATGGATGGTTGGATGGTGGATGTATGAATGGATGGATGGTGGATGGATGGATGGATGAATGGTTGGATGGTGGATGGATGAATGGATGGATAATGGATGGGTGGATGGATGGAGGATGGATAGATGGGTGATGGATGGATGAATGGATGGATGGTGGATGGATGGACAGTTGGTAGATGGGTGGACAGTAGATGGATGGTTGAATGGTGGATGGTGGATGGACGAATGGATGGATGTGGAAGGGTGGATGGATGGTGGATGGCAGACAGGTGGATAAATGGGTGGATGGCTAGATGGATAGTGGATGGTTAGATGGATGGTGGATGGGTGCCTGGATGGATGGTGGATGGCAGATGGGTGGATAAATGGGTGGATGGCTAGATGGATGGTGGATAGGTGAATGAATGGATGATGGATGTGCAGATGAATGGATGGTGTAGGGGCAGGTAGGGCACTCACCAAAGGTGGCATCATTTTCGGACAGAGGTGGTGATGATGATGATGACAAGCAGGGCAGTGACTCCAGCTGATAGAAAGCAGCACTTGATCTTGTGTCTCTGGAGCTGGGAAAGAGAGAGATTGTTGCCGTACCCCGGTCCTCTCACCTCCCATCCTCAGGGGCATTTGGCTTGTGCATACTTTGGGCTGTGGCATGCAGGGGGCTGAGTCCTTGGGGCAGGGTCCAGACAGAAAAGGGGCTCTGCCCTGAGCCGGCATGCCTGTTTATTCAGGAACTGCTCTGGGTTGGCTCTGGAGCCAGGTTCAAAGGGAGGGAAGCAGGAGACTCAGCTTCAGCTTAGGCTCCAGAGTGAGCCAGGCATGCGTGTGATTCCTGCTTTGTTCCTCTCGAGCTGGGGGATCTCAGCTGTGTCCGTTCTTGGGACCTTAAATGATTTTGTAAGGATAGGATGATACCATGGACTCCGTGGAGACAGAAAGCATGAAAATTAAGATGATGCCTGAAAACTTCATAACCTGGGGCCTGGCAAATGCCAGATACAAAGTCCTCACCAGATAGTCTTCATTGTATGTTCTTCTGGCTATTACTAATTTAACAAGTTCTGGACCCACCACCAAAGATCTCCAGGAGGAGAAAGACATTGAACTGTGCTAGGGGACTGATTAGAGAGGGATGGAAGGGGGCTTCACAAAGACGGATATGCTTCATTCAGGTCCTGAATGTGGGGTGGGAACTCCCTAGGTAGACCAAGGAGTGAGAGGCAAGGAACTAAGGGAAATCACAGAGAAAAATGGGAGCTTAAATAAAATGATAAGTATCAAGCATCCAAAGCAGGGAGTAGGGGACAGGAAATGAGAAGGGAGAGACATTGGGATGAGGAAGTCCTGAAAACTATGAAGGGGTTTAGACACCACCCCTAGACGGCAGGGAAGACGGGAGTTCAGAGCAGGAGAGCGGTGTGTTCAGCAGTGTATTGGTGGAGAGACCACTCGGGCAGTCAGACAAGAGGATGGGTAGAAAAGAGATCGGAGACAAGGATGCCAGACAGTGTCCATGAAAGATGGGCAGGGGCCTAGATGAGGGCAGAGAAGGGAGGGTAAGACGAAACAGAGTCAAAACCAGAAGGTGGAATCCTCAGAACCTAGGAGTGACCAGATATGTGGAGTGAAGTCAAGAGGATAAGCCAAGGATGAGTCCCTCAGGTTTCCCCTCTGGGTCATGAGTTGGATGTTGGGATGACAATCCATTAATGCATCTATCAATCCATCCATCCATCCACCCATACATCCACACACTCATCCATCCATCTAACCACCTATCCATCTACCCATCTACCCATCAATCCATCTATCCATCCATCCATCCACCCACCCACCCATCCATCCACCCATCCACCCACCCATCCATCTACCCATCAATCCATCTATCCATCCTTCTGTCTATCCACCCACCCACCCACTCATCTATCCATCCATCCACCAACCTATCCATCCACCAGCCTATCCATCCATCCATCCATCCATCCACCCACCTATCCATACATACATACATACACCCATTCATCTATCCACTCATCTATCCACCCATCCTTCTACCCAGCTATCCATCAACCCATACAATGATCCATCAGCTCACCTCTCCATCAGTCTATCCAACCACTCACCTATCCATCTATCCATCCATTCATCCATCCATCCAACATCCCATTACCCACCCACCCACCCATCCATCCATCCATTCATCCATCTATCCATCTATCTACCCATCCATCCACCCATCTTTCTGTCCATCTACTTTCTCAAGAGGGCTGTAGAGTGAGGGTTGGGGGAGGAGCACAGCCAAACCAGCTGTGAGGAAAGGGAGAGATAGATGGGACCGGAGAGTCAGGGAAGGATGTTTGGAGAAGGGGGACTACACTTGGGTTTGGGGGTTTGTGGCCACAGTGAGTTTGGGGCTGAGTCTTCAGGCCTTGATCTGGGGGTGTCTGGGCCCTGCCAGGTGTTGAACAGATGGCCACCCCCCAGCTCAGCTCCCTCAGCCGCCTCAGCGTCATTGCACCCTAATGGGGACCCACATACCAGCCTGAAACTGAGCCATTGCTGAAATGGCACAGCTTCCCAGCCTTGGAAAATATGTTGCTACCTCTGTTCTTGGCCAGGACAGGAAGCTCAAAAAGGTAAAGAGACTCACCCAGGCTTCACGGTGTGTGGCAGATCTGAGGCTCAGGTTTCTCTCCCTCTAGCTGTTGTCACAAAGTTGTGCTGCTGCCTGGCCATGCTAGGATGTGGGCAGGGTGGTGGGGGTAGATGGGGCAGCAGGAAGGGGCCAGGAGGCCACGAGTGCATCAGACAGAGCCCTCAGCTCTGGAAGGGAAGGCAGTCAACTGTCCTGTGCACAGGATGAGGCGTTCTGGACTAAAGACAACTTCAGGACCCAAGATTGTCCCCATGGCTTGGGGTACAGGGTTTCTGGGTGGCCAGTATCTCTCGGGTCCATGGCGTCCTCACCAGCACTGCCCCAGTCAGCAGTACGGCTGCCCTTTCTCAAGCATTGCCCCCACCACGGCACAGAGGTGGGTCCCACCAACAGTCCCAGCCTGCAGAAGAGGAGATGGCTCAGAGAGGCGATGTGTGCCGCCCAAAGGCACCAGCGTGAGATCTGCAGAGCCAGGATGGGAGCTGGGCACCCTCCACACCCTGCCCCATAGGACCCGTGCACTTGGAGCTCCCTGTGCCCGTATGTGCCATAGGAGCGAGATGAATCTTTCTGTGCCAGCCCTACCCTCACACTCGGGTCCCCTGTGCTGAGACCGAGCCCAGTGAACCATGTGTGGGGGGCTCCCGGGTGCCCCAGGGAAGAAAAAGGCATGGAGAGAAAACAGGAGCTGAGGTCAGGCAGTTCTGGTGGATGAGTGGATGGATGGACAGATGATGGCAGATGGGTGGATAAATGGGTGGATGGATACTTGTCCAGGCCTCTCCTCACACCACTGCCTGACCGTGGCCTTGAGCACAGGGCTTGGACTCTCAGCAGCTGCAGCTCCTGGCCTCTGACCTGGGTTGCCATGCCGTGAGTGTCACCTACAGAGAAGCATGGGTCTGCGAGTCGAGGCGCTTGCTGGAGGAGCTGGCGCCCGGGAAGGACTTGGTAGCCAATGCTGGAAGCTCTGCCCTGGGCCTCCCTCCACCCACCCAGCTCCAGGCCCCAGGCAGCCGACGGGCCCAGCCTGGCCCGACACTCCTCTTCAGCTGGGTGTTGTGCCTGTGCCCTGCCCAGACTAGAGGCCAACCGAGGGCCTCCTTCCATCCCAGGTCAGGCCTGTCTCCCCACACTACGTCTCTCTGTGTCCAGCCTCAATAGAGGAGGGGAGTGTGGCCGCAGGGAGGCAAGGACGCTGTAACCACAGGAAGGGCCCAAGGTGCAGACCTGGGTATAGCAAAGGATATGCCCCAGAGGAGCCCAAGGGAGCACCTGGGGAAGAAGGAAGGGGAAGGACCCCTGGGACCCTCTGTAGCTCTGGCCAGCTGCTGCCCAGCCCGGCACCTCCACAGCCTCCTCTCTACCCACGCCACGCCACTGCTCTGTCTCTGGACACCAACTTCAAGGGAAGAGGCCGGCGCAGGTGATGACAAGCAGGGCCCAGGGGTGCCAGATACTGGGGCTGAGACAGATGGCGGACGCAGAGCAGGCCTTTGATGAGGGCTCTGCAGCCCCAGACTTGTCCAGTCCCCCCTCCCTGACCCCAAGCTCCACGCCAGCTGCTGTGGCCCAGCAACGACCCTGGAAGCAAGGAGACCCTGCCTGAGGGACCGAGCTCCCAAGGCAGCCCCTGACAGAGGCTCGCTTCAGCCCCCTGGTCCCTCCTCACTCCAGCAGGCACCAGGCAGCCGCCCTGCAGATGAGAAGCCATCTCCCCAGGCTGGGGAGGGGACAGCCGCCCATGTACACAGCCCCCACTCATAGGGCTGACCTTCCTGGCTCTCCAGTGAAAATGTTTTTGCCACGTTCACGACCTGGGTAGAGTGCAGAGAGACCTGCCTTAACGAGGAGAGATGAATCTTCCTGGTAAATATCACCATGTCCAGAGGACGGGCGGGACAGGCCCGTGAGGCCCAGAGAGCCGGCACAGCATTCCAGGTGCTCAGGCCCCTTTAACACATGGGAGGGCTCAGGACCCCAGCAGGGGCTGCTGGATGGGGGACGGTCCCAGGACCCCAGCAGGGGCTGCTGGATGGGGGATGGTCCCAAGACCCCAGCAGGGGCTGCTGGACGGGGGACACTCCCAGGAGCCAAGCAGAGGCTGCTGGACGGGAGATGGTCAAGGCTGAGAAGCCACTAAGAGCTCCCACTCTCCCTGCTGGTAAAGGCCAGCCTCATCTTGCTCAAGCCTTGAGACCTGCCCCCGGGGCACAGTTCTGTCCTGCCTCAGTGTCGGGGGGGAAGGGTAAGGGGGCCGGGGGATGCGAGGATGCCACCCCGGGAGACCTCCCTGCTCATGGGATCACAGCTGACACCGCCTCAGCAACGGGACAGGGTGGCCTGCGTGCTGTTCAGTTAACTCGTCGTGTGGACAGGGCTGACCACCAGGGGCACGGACACAGCCTGAGCCCCTCCCTGTCTGCTCCGTCTGCTCTGCCCCGCCCCCAGCAGGAACCAGTGCCGAGGTTACAGTTTGGGGAGGCAGCTTGCTCCCTGCGAGGACTAGGAAAGGGCTCCTCCCTCCACCAGCTGGCTCCTCATCACCATCTTCAGCCCCACCACCTCTAGAATGCCCTCTCAGATGCTGAAAGTCACGCTGAGTCACTACAGGCCCAGAGCCCCGGCGTCCCCTGCACAGAACCGAGCCCTGCACCCTTCCAGCTCAAGTCTTACCTCCTTCCCCACTGGAGCTGTGGGAGGCAGACGAGCTGTGGCCATCCGAGCCACCTGAATGCAGCAGGTGTTCAGTGAAGACATGGCAACCAAGAAGAGAGGGGAAAACTAGTGACCCCAATCACGGGGGCCGGGGAAGGCTCCAGGATGGCTCTGTAGATGGCACTCAGCAGGCAGTCCAGCCCTGCTTTGTGACCAGGGCAGTCCCTCAGGTCTCTGCAGCTCCCAGTCCAGATAAGGAAAGAGGGATGCTGTGTCTGTCTGGTGGGGTACACACATAGGCACGCCATCCACCTGCTCCCTCATCCATTAACATGACGACATGAAATCTGAGGTGCACCCCCAGGCACCGGGGCCTGGAGAGGGTTACATATCTGGGGAGGGACCAGGCCAGGCAGAGCAGAGCAGAGCTGCTAACCTCACCCAGGCTCCACCTCCTGAAGCCCCCTCACCCCCCCCACACCATCTTCACCCCAACTCCACCTCCTGAAGCCCTCTCATCTCCCCACACACCATCCTTACCCCAACTCCACCTCCTGAAGCCCCCTCATCTCCCCACACACCATCCCCACCCTGGCTCCACCTCCTGAAGCCCCCTCATCTCCCCACACACCATCCTCACCCCAACTCCACCTCCTGAAGCCCCCTCATCCCCCCACACACCATCCCCACCCCAGCTCTACCTCCTGAAGCTCCCTCATCCCCTGCAATGCCTTCCCACCAGTGTGTCAATGCCCCAGTCTAAATATAAGCAGAAAACTAGGGACCCCAGATGGCTGAGGAGTGCCCCCAACAAAAAGAATGGAAGCAGGACAAACAGAAAGAAATTCACAGGCACAGGGAGCAGGAGAAAACAGCCAGCAGCACAGCCCGCAGGGAGGGCAGGCATTCGGGCACAGGCTTGGGGTTGGGGGGACCAAGGGGAATCTGCCCACACCCAGGGCCCTAGGTGTCAGTGCCCATGGTCCAGGGCAGCACAAGCCCCAGAGAAGGTCACGACTCACCCAGCACACCTACGGGGGGGCCCAGCAGGTGCCTGGATGCTAGACTTCTATCGCAGGCCCCAGCGCCCTCCTTGGGCCACAAGGCCTCCTGGTCCTCACCTGGTTTGCTCCACCCTCTGCCCCTCCACCCCCACCCCTACCCCAGCCCCTTCCTCCTGACCCCCTGCACCCTGGCACCCCATTCCTCAGCATCTGCTTCCCATGCAAATTCCCATGCATTCAGAACACATGACATTTCAGAAACATCTATTTGTATATATTTAGACTCCATTTCAAAAGAATTATTCAAACTCGGAGCCATTTGGATAGATGGGCGTGGAGCCGATTGTTTCTTAAGTGTTCACGTCAAAAATACCGTGTTTTCTAAGTGGATTACAAATGCTGTAATTACTGAAATGGGCGCATTCTGCTGGGGAAAATTACAGAATTAGGACTTGGATCTCAGGAATGCTGTGTCCTGAGGCACAGGGGCTTGGCCACTCACTTGAGGCCCAGACAGGGGCAGCGGAAAGCACATGGCATTGGCTCCCATGGTCCTGAGGGAAAGCTGCCCAGAGCACTTCCTCTGTGCCGGGCCTGCCAAGGTCTGGCCTGGGACACTGGAGTCCTGTCTCTCCAAGTGGGCTTCATGCAGAGCTGGGGGGTGGACAACCTCAGGTGCATGGCGGGACAGGAGGAGGTGGGCATGCAGGAGGGGCTTCGCCTGGTGAGGTGGAGGCAGGGGATGCTTCCAGGCCCCAGGGGAGACAAGCTGGCCTCTTCCTAGCTAGCCCCAGGCTACGCCACACGCTGGAGCTTCAGGGTAAGGACTCAGCAGCCCGGGCTCCAGCCACAGCCCCGCCTCGTGGCCACGTGTCTCTGCCCACTCGGGGCTTCAGTCTCCCCAGTCAGCAGGCCTTTCCTCTGGAGGTGGGATCCTGGGGCACTTTCTTTCAGTTTCACTGTTGTTACGGTGAGCTTCCCCCTCAAGGCAAAAATGAAAAGAGCCTTTTAAAGAGACTTCTGCTCCTCGGGTCCACCCCGGAGACACAGGCCACAGGCGGCGACCAGGGCAGAGCAGGTTCAGGGTGGGGCAGAGGGAGGCAGGAGGTGGGGAGCCCAGCAGGGGCAGGTGGGGCAGGAAGAGCCTGGCCAGGGCTGAGCCCAGGGCTGGGACTATCCCCCTAGGTGGCCTGACCAACCCCACCCTCCATTCTGCACCAAGCCTCCCCTGGGCACCGTCCCTGTGCCAAGCAACCTTCTGGGCTCGTCATGCATAAGAAACCCCCCAAGTTGGCCCCCCTCCCCTGTTTCTGTGACTGAAGCCCAGGGCTGATCCCCATGTCCCCAGACCTCCTCACGCTGGAGGCTGAATACATGAATAAATGAATGAATGAATAAAAACATTAAGAAATCCCCAAAGACACCAGTCTGTCCCAGACCCACCTCCACACAGGTGAGCCCAGCCCCGGCTCTCCCAACCACCCTCCCCGAGCAGCGCTGACACCCACACCTGTCTGCCCCATCCCCCTCCTCACGCTCCATATCCATTAGTTAATTAACCAGTGCGTATTAATAGCCTGTGCACGGGGCTGTCCTAGATGCTGGGGATGACAGGAAGGAAACAAAGACCCTGCCCCTGGCTCAGGCCCAGGAAGCAGGTGTGGAGGAAATTCACCCGGCAGCCGGCCGTGATGATGCAGAAAGTGGGCAGGGGACCCGGAGTTGGGGCCCGTTGGCAAAGGCATCACTGCCAAGGTGACTTCTGAGTCCAGATCTGAAGGCAGGGAGGGAAGAGCCCACGGTTATGAGCAGGAAGCTTTTCAGGCAGTCAGAAGCCTAAGGCCAGAGGCCTGAGACTAGAGATGCGACGGGAGGCAGCGGATTAGGGAAAAGCTGCCCAGAAGAGATGTGGGGGCCAGGGAGCAGGCAGGAAAGTCCCCGAGGAACGGTTCTGGGTGAAGGCCTATGGGAGAGAAAGTTCCGGGGCTCATCAGAAGCTTGGCACAGCCAGAAAACTGATTTCAAGGTCCCACTGAGCTCCGCTGCAGTCAGTGGCCAACCCTTAGCCAGGCGGGCTTCCCAGGGCCGACACCCCTCCTTTCTGCAGAAAAGTGTGGCCAGGGGCAGCCACCTCCTTTCCAGGAGGAGCCTTAAAGCCCCTCGAGTAAGAGCCAAGCGAGACCTAGAGAGCATGAACCAAAAATAACAGGTAACAATAGAGTGTGAGTTGGAAGGGAGTAATCAGAGCTGAGGCATTTCAAGGCCCACGCATTATTCGGGAAGGAGTTATGAGGATGTCTAACTCGAGACTTCATTTCAGTAGAACGACCTGGCAAAACTTCAAGGAAAACAAATACACGATTGAAATAAAGGGTAGAAGAAGACTTTTAAAAACAAAATAAGAAAAAAATGAACAATTTAAAACTCCATTGATTCAAGAGACAGGAAAAGAAAATGCACCGGCGCAAGTGAGTTCTATCCTGGACGTAACAGGGAGTGTCTGGGGGTGATCAGGAGAGCTCGATGGGGCCTGTAATTAATGAATAACATCAAATACGTGGTTAGCGCCAACTCTCCGCTTCTGAGGGTGTGCGGGAGAGAATCTCGGGTGCTGAGGAGAACACATTAGCAATGGCGGTGTGACCAAAGGCCGACGGGCTCGGTGTCCTAATTCTGTGGCTGTATCTACATTTGAAATGTTTTCAGAGTAAAAATTTAAAACTCTAGCAATAAAAAATAAAGAAGCTTTCAGACATCAAGATAAATACAGATCAAAAAGTAAGAAGGGAGAAACAAGTCCCAATATATCAATAATGGATTAAACCCACCAATGAAGAGACAGGGATTGTCACTCTGGATTTTGTTAAATCCAGCTATCTGCTATTTACAAGAGGCATATCAAAAGCACAGAGGCATAGAAATACTGAAAATGAAAAATAACAGGAAAATAGATCATGAAAACATTAATCAAAAGAAAGCTGGGACAGTCCTGTGAAGAGCAGACAAAATGGGTTTAAGATAAAAAGCATTATGTGGGATCAGAAGGTCACTTTACAATGCTGAAGGGTTCACTTCGCCAAATGATACATTCAAAACTTGTATACAACCCTAACCACACAGCCACAGAATACACGCAGCACACAGCTGCAGAGCTACTGGGAGACATTTCCGAATCCACCAGTGGGGTAGGAGATTCCAACATATTCCTCTCGATTTATGACAGATCACACAGACCAAAAAGAGGTAAGAATTATGGAAGATCTGAACCACAGACTTAGCAAGCTCCGTTTGAGGGACACTAACAACCCTTCCATGCACTAAGTAAAGAAAGCACCTTCTTCTCAGGCACAAACGGGATATTTACAGAGACGGGAAGCTCTGGGTTATAAAGCAAGTCTTGCCAGAACCAGTGTTGGACATAAACTAAATTCTCTGCGCAAAATGCAGTTGTTAGAAGATAATAAAAAGGAGGAAATGAAAAATCCCCACGCATTCAGAAATTTTATAATCTCCTTAGGTAAAGGGTCAAAGAACAATGAGGATAGACATACACAGTTTCTAAACTGAACAATACTGGAAATATTATGTATCAAAACAGGATGCGGTATAAGGAGGCCTTTAAGGAGAATGTATAGACTCTAGATACTTATGGTAGAAAACAAGAAATACTGAAACTTCATGGGCCAAGCATCCAACTTTGGAGGGAAAAGCTTTTCTTCCAAGGTCAGGAACAAGACAAGGGTGCCGCTCTCATCATGTCTATTCCACACAGCACTGAAAGTCCTCACAGGCAGAATTAGGTAAGACAAAGAAGTAAAAGGCGTCCAAATTAGAAAGGAGGAAGTTAAATTGTCTCTCTGTTTGCAGATGACATGGTCTTACCAACAGAAAACCCTAAAGATGCCACACAAAAACTGTCACAAGTAACAAACGAATTCAGTAAAGTCGCAGGATACAAAATCAACATACAAAAATCAGTAACATCTCTAAACCCTAACAATAAACTATCCACAAAAGAAGTCAAGGAAACAGACACATTTACAATAGGATAAAAACATTTCTTAGGAATACATTTAAGGAAAGGGTGAAAGAGATGCACAGGCCAGGCACGGTGGTTCACGCCTATAATCTCAGCACTTTGGGAGGCCGAGGCAGGTGGATCACGAGGTCAACAGATCAAGACCAACCTGGTCAACATGGTGAAACCCCGTCTCTGCCAAAAATACAAAAAAAAAATTAGCTGGGGATGGTGGCGTGTGCCTGTAATCCCAGCTACTCTGGAGGCCGAGGTGGGAGAATTGCCTGAACCCAGGAGGCGGAGGTTGTGGTGAGCCGAGATCATGCCACTGCACTCCAGCCTGGGTAACAAGAGCGAAACTCCATCTCAAAAAAAAAAAAAAGAGAGATGCACAAAGAAAATTATAAAACCTTAATGAAGAAATGGAAGAAAACACAAATAAATGGAAAGGTATACTGTGTTCATGGATTGGAAGAATTTATACTGTTACAATGTCTATACTGTGCAAGGCAATATACAGATTGAACACAATCCTATCAAAATTCCAACATTTTTCACAGAAATAGAAAAAAAATTCTAAAATTTGTATGGAACCACGAAAGACCTCAAATAGCCAAAGCAATCCTAAGCAAACAGATGAAAGCTGGAGAGGTCACATTAAATAATCCCCAAATTCACAAAGCTATGGTAACCAAAACAGCAGCTTCCAGGCACAAAAATAGACATATAGACCAGTGAAACAGAAGAGAAAGCCCAGAAATAAACCCACACATTTGCAGTCAACTAATCTTTGGCAAAGTTGTCACGAATACATCATGGGGATATGACACTCTCTTCTGTAAGTGGTGCTGGGAAGACTAGATATCCACACAGAAAAGAACAAAAATGGATCCCCATCTCACACCATATACAAAAACCAACTCAAAATGGATGGAAGACTTAAATGGGAGATATAAAACTATAAAACTACTAGAAGGAAACATGGGAGTAATTTTAACACTGGTCTTGGCAAAGATTTCTTAGTTATGACTCCAACAGCATGAGCAACAAAAGCAAAAGTAAACAAAAGGGATTGCCTCAAACTGTAGAGCTTCTGTAGGGCAAAGGGAACAGTCGACAGAGTGAAGAGACACCCCGCAAACTGTGGAGCTTCTGTACAGCAAAGGGAACAGACGACAGAGTGAAGAGACACCCCACAAACTGTGGAGCTTCTGTAGAGCAAAGGGAACAGTCGACAGATAAGGGAATAGTCGACAGAGTGAAGAGACACCCCGCAAACTGTAGAGCTTCTGTACAGCAAAGGGAACAGTCGACAGAGTGAAGAGACACCCTGCAAACTGTGGAGCTTCTGTAGAGCAAAGGGAACAGTCAACAGAGTGAAGAGACACCCTGCAGAATGGGAGAACATTTTCCAAACCATACACCTGGTAAGGGGTTAAAATTCAAAACATATGAGGAACCCAAACAACTCAATAGCAGGGAAACAAATAACCTGATTTTTAAAATGGGCAGAGGACCCAAATAGACATTTCTTGAAAGAGATATACAAAAAGTTAACAGGACCCAGCACAGTGGTTCATGCCATAATCCCAGCACTTTGGGAGACTGAGGTGGGTGGATCACCTGAGGTCAGGAGTTCAAGACCAGACTGGCCAACATGGTGAAACCCCTTCTTTACTAAAAATACAAAAAATTAGCCAGGTGTGGTGAACAGCACCTGTAATCTCAGCTACTCAGGAGGCTGAGGCAGGAGAATTGCTTGAACCCAGGAGGTGGAGGTTGCAGTGAGCTGAGATGGTGCCATTGCACTCTAGCCTGGGTGACAAGAGCAAAACTCTGTCTCAAAAAAAAAAAAAAAAAAAAAGCTAACAGACACATGACAAGGTGCTCAACAACACTATTCATTGGGAAAGTGCAAATTAAAATCAAAATGAAGTATCACCTCACCCCTGTTAGAATGGCTTTTCTATACACACGTACAAATAAGATCAATGTTAGTGAAGGTGTGGAAAGGGAAGCTTTCTACACTGTTGGTGGGAATGCCAACTAGTACAGCCATCATGGAAAACAGTACGGAGGTTCCTTAAAACATTAACACTAGAACTTGCATATGTTCCAACAGTCCCACTACCGGCTATACATCCAGAGGAAATGAAAGCAGATGTCAAAGGGGACATCCTCACTCCACGTTAACTGCAACACTAGTTACGAAGCCAGGATGCGGAACCGGCCTGAGTGTCCCTCAACAGGCAGATACACAAAGTGTGGTGCATATACACCATGAAATATGATCCAGCTTTTTAAAGAAGGAAATCCCGCTATTGTTGGCAGCATGGAAGCACCTGGAAGACACCGTGCTGAAGTGAAGTAAGCCAGGCACAGAAAGACAAATGCTGCATTATCCCACTCACACGTAAAATCTACAAAAGCTTGAACACAGAAGCAGAGAGTGCAGTGATGCCTACCAGGGTCTGGGGGAGGAGGGGAGGAGGTGGAGAGATCTGGGTTACAGGGTACAACCTTTCAATCAGACAAGAGTAATATGTTCTGGAGCTCCATTGTGCAGCACGGTGACTGCAGTTAACAATAATGTACGGTATACTTAAACATTGCTAAGAGAACATAGTGTAAATGTTCTCATCACAAAGTAAGTATGTGAAGGGATGGGTATGTGAATTTGCTTGATTTAATTATTCCACAATGATACATATGGCAAAACATCTCGTAGTATACCATAAATATATAAAATTTGCCATTTGTTAATTTAAAAATATAAAAAAGAAAAGGAGGGAATAATCCCTAGTGCATTCTATGAGACCAATATAACATTGATATTAAGATCAAATAAGACCAGGGGAAGTGGAGACACAGGGGCCAATGGAGATTCCAGAACCCCAAATGAAGTATTATCACATGGGGTTCATCTGTCAGGGAACCTGGATTGTTGTTGTTTTATTCTTACAGGCTTTGATCAAGTTGAGTTTTCCCTTGAAATAAAAGGGCAATTGTTAATGTTAGAAATCTGTACATGTCATTCACCAGACCACAGGAGAGAAACTAAGAAATTATCTCAATAAATGCAAAAAAGAATTTGATGAAATTGAACACCCAAATTGCTGGGAACAGATGCTCGGTGCTGCAAAGAAAAATCAGCACTGAGACAAAGGATGTCTCAGCAAGGCAATTATGCTTTCTGCAGAAAGGGTGTTCCTGTCAGCCATCTTGCCATGAGAGTACAATGAACCAAGGAAAAGCAGACATATTTATCCCTTATGCATTTGGGGTTGTCCTTACTGCTGTGTCTGATCTCCGCTGGTTGGAGTCAGACCTCACAATCTAAACTAAAACCTGATTGGCCAGCAACTTACAACTTTTCTAAACAGGTAAAAGCAATGGAGAACAAAAGGAAAAGAGGAAGTCTAAATAAGGAAGGGACAGGAAGTTGCTTGTGAAAGGACTTAGAAAAGTAGTAACATAAATATCTTGGTGAAAGTACAAGGACATAGAACGTGCTACGTGCCTGTGAGCATGTCTAGCATAAATATCTTGGTTAAAGGCACGTAGAATGTACTTATTCCTTTACATCTAACAGCTACACAGGATAGGGCTTAACAAAGAGTTAACAGCAGAAAGCAAGATGGCCTTGAAGAAAGTTAGTCTTTAAAAGAGACTATCAACTCTAACATTTATTATTATTATTACTATTATTTAAAAAGAAAGGAAACTTTGAAGAGGAACTTTTCTACTTCCCACACAACCCAACCAGGATTAACAACCACAACAGAAACCTCGTAGGAAACCCTTAGCCAGCTTCTGGTAATCTCATACAGAGTGTCTACAATAAACTTGAGATTAACATTCATAATGGGGCAGTGTTGGAAGGGTTTATTTTGAAATCAGGAGCACAAGAAGGGCGGCCGCCTCATGCCTAGTCCACACTGAATCAGGGCTCCAGTCCCCAGGAAAACTAGAACAAGGTCTTAAAGGGCTCAGGGCGCAGAGGGAAGGCATAAAACTGTCATGATCAGCAATAGCAGAATTATCATCACAGGAAACCTAAAACACTCTTGGGCAAATTATTAGAGATAATGAGACATTAACACTTGGCTGACTATACATTCAGTTTACAAAAATCACACACATTTCTATATGTCAGCCACATCTAATTAGAAAATGTGGTTTTAAAATGAGACATCATTTGTAGAAACAAACAAAGTGTATGTTTAGGAATAAGTCAGAAATGATAGATAAAGAGAAGATCATCACTTAAATGTATTTTCAAACATTAAAGAGGGTGTTAGTAAACAGTGACGATGTGCTGTGTTCACAGATAAGAAGGCTCACCATTGTGAAGACAAGATCGACCACACCGACCCACAGACTCCATGCTGTGGGAAGTAGAAAAGTGCCTCTATAAAGTTTCCATTCTTGTTAAATCACAAGTGTGCTAATAACTCTTTGTGAAGCCCTATCCTATGTAGCTGTTAGACCTGCCCTGTTACAGGCACGTAGTACATTCTACGTCCTTGTGCTTTAACCAGGATATCTGTGCTGGACGTGCTCACAGGCCTGTCCCTGCTCTCCACTGCTTTCACCTGTTTAGAAAAGTTTTAAGTTGTTAGCCAATTGGGTTTTGGTTTAGATTGTGAGATCTGGCTCCAGGCAACAGAGATCAGACACAGCAGTAAGGACGACCCCAAATGCGTAAGGGATAAATGTGTGTGTTTTCCTTTGTTCAATTGCTCTCGTGGCAGGATGGCTAGTGAGGGTGCCCTTCCTGCAGTCCAGGAGGTAAAACTTGTGTTGCTGAAAGATCCTTTGCCTCAGTGCTGATTTTTCTTTGCGGCACCGACATTTATTTCCAACACATGCAATGCAAGTAAGAATGCCAATGGGGTTACCTGTGGAACTTGGCAAGGTGATTCTAAAATGCATATGGAAGAGGAAGGGCCACCGTCCCCAAGACACTCCTAGAACTGACCTGGGAGGTCGAGGCCAGCCCAACCAGGCCTCATCATTTCGTACAGAAGAGTAGTAACTAAGTGCATAGGCACGCAGGGAGAGAGAGAAGCTCACAGAGGCCCACAGAGCAGAAAGAAGCCTCACACAGAACCTGCCATCTGCAGGGGGTGCCGGGCAAACCGGCCAGGTGCCTTCCTGCATGGAGGCCCACAGAGCAGAAAGAAGTCTCACACAGAACCTGCCATCTGCAGGGGGTGCCGGGCAAACCGCCAGGTGCCTTCCTGCATGCACAGGGGGAGGCACTGGCCAGAGAGGACATTTCCAACACATGTAGATGCAAAGAGTGTTGGCATGGAGGTCAGAACCCACGCACGTGTGTGCAGACATTCCACCATCATTACCATGGAAAAAACCCCCAATTTTGAAAATGGGCAAGAGGCATGAACAGACTTTTCAAAGTGAACAAAACACAAATATAAACACATGAAAAATTGCACCCTCGTTAGTAATCGGGAAATGCAAACTGAGACCACAATTAGATCCTATTTTATACCCAGCAGATTGGCAAAGTCGAGGAGTCTGATAACGTCAGATACAAGACAGCCAGCGAGCAGGTGGAGAGGAGCATCAGTTGCAGGTGAAAGTGCACTAACCCGTGGCTGGAAAGCGATTCGGTGTCAGCCGACAGAGGGGAAAAGCATTGGCACTCCTGAGACGCAGGGATCACACTTGAGTAGAGAGCGGGAGACACCCTCATCCCAGCACCAGCGACACAAGCATGCTCAGAGCCGTGCTGGGTCTCCAGCAAAAACGGGAGACGCTCTGCGCATCCATTGGGAGGAGAATGGATATAAATTACGATGCAGTCACGCGATGTCACCTTCTGCATCAGTGACAGTCACGAACCGTAGCTATGCATAAGCACATGGACGAGTCTTCAAAACAAAGCTGGATGAAGAAAGGCCAGTCTCGGGAGAATACTAATAGCATGGCTCAATTTTTATGGCTAAAAAATAAGCAAAACCGAACAACACATTGTTTAGCAGTGAATACATTTTACCAACGTTGCCTGCATAAAATAACACAAAACCATTGCAGATTACATAAAAGCAACGGCGTAGCAGACACCCAACTTGGGGACAAGATTATGCTGGGGTGAGGGCACGCGTGTGACGGGGCAGGGCTGCTCCCAGGAGCAAGCAGTGGTCCTGTCGGACCCAGGCGGGTCATAGACACTCATTGCATCATTATCCGCTCTGTCCTAAACACACACCACACACAACCTTGTATAGCTGCCTAACAACAGATCAGGAAAAGCTCATAAAGTGATAATACTGAGACAAGCTAGGGGTTTGTACAAGCTTTACCTCTAATCCTCACGGGTAACCTTCTCCACAATTCCACAATTCCACAGTTCCACTGCTCTAAGATTCCAACATGCTAATTCTACAATTCCAATCATCCGAAGACACTGCACAGCAGAGCATGGCACTAAGGCCCTGACTTCCCAGCAGGAGAGTCCTCCACTCTTAGGTTCCCCTGTCCCTGCCCCATAAGGGTCCCAAAGGACTTACCAAGGACACCCAGGGACCGTCCTCAGTGGCCAGCCCTGGGAGGGCAGAGCAGCACCTTGTAGCCCTCAAACCCTGTGAAGGCAGGGCTGGGCAACCCCCAGGAGATGGCAGGGAGGGCTGAGGGTCTTCTCGAGGGCTCCAGGCCATGCTGGTGGGCAAAATCCCCTCTTCCAAGTTACTCCAGGGCCCATTTCTTGGGCAGAGCCACAGGCACTCCTGCTGCTGGCTCTCCCTGCCCCCTACCACCCAGCCTGTCCCGATCTGCAGAGTCAGGAGCCAGCCTCCACACCTCTTCCCACCCCCCCACCTGGCATGCCCCTTTCACACCACTGCCCACCCCCCACCCAGCACGCCCCCTCTACACCTCTGCCCATCCCCCACCTAGCATGCCCCCTTCCTCCACACCTCTGCCAGTAGCCCACCTGGCATGCCCCTCCACACCGCTGCCCAACTCCCACCTAGCACACCCCCCACACACACTTCTGCCCATCCCCGGCCTAGCACACCCCCTCCCTCCACACATCTGCCTGTCCCCCACCTGGCACGCCCCCTCCACACCACTGCCAACCCCTCACCTGGCATGCCCCTCCTCCCCGGGCACGATCCCAGTTTCACACATTCATTCATCCCTGGAGGAGGAGGCAGCCTGGACTGCTTGTAACATTGGGTCTTGAACTTAAGATCAAGCAGACGGGGTGCAAACCCGGCTCTGCACCTGCAAGTGTAGCTTTGGGGAAGCCTCTTAGCTTCCCTGAGTCCTGGACCCCTCGTCTTTCCCGTGGAGGCTGGGAGAGCGGAGGGCTGACCCAAGACTTGGGACATGAGATGTGCAGACACGGGAGAGCCATCTAAGGCCGCAGAAGGTGGGCTGGGCGCAAACGCCTGCTGTGCCTCTGCCTGCGGGGGGGCCAGACACACTACCCCTTCCAGTCATCCCCATCAACCTGTGTCGGCACCTGCTACGCATCAGCACCACCCTGAGAGGGCACCAGGCAGCAATGAGCAGACCGTCGTCCTGAAGGCTGCCATCTGAACATGGCCGCAGCACGCATGCCATCCCTCCGTTCTCCCTCCCACCCTTCCCCTTCTTAGTCAGCACACATTTGTGCCCACCAGGTGCCGCGACCAGCTGAGGCCAGACGATGTCCAGTACACACAGCTCTCTCCTCCTGGAGAAACCCCAGGGCCAGTCCTGAGCCAAATGTGTCAGCAGAGCCCTAAGCCTGGGCAGGTGTGGGCTGCAGAGAGGGAGATGTGGCACCCCCCGCCCTGAGACTCCAGACCTATAGAGCCACCAGCGCACCAGGGCAGCCCAGGGAGCTGCAGGCCCCAAACTTCAGCCTGCGAGCCCAGAAAAGCTGTGGGAGCAGTGCTGCCCGAGGCCCGGGGCCCAGCCCCCACCCTGGTGTGTCTAGAAGTTGGGGCGTGGGGTAAGGCGATGATTCTCCAGGCTTCAGATATGATGCTGTCTGCCTGCTGCATTCCAGACTCACTCGAGACCAGTGGCCCCTTTCTTTCCTGTTTCTCTCATTTGGAGTAGATATGTCTGCCCTGTGCCTGTCCCATCCTTGTAACTTGTTTGATTTCACAGCTCCTAATGGGAGGGGAATTGGCCTCAGGACGAATTCTATCTTGAGTCTCACCCCTGTGAGGTTTTAAGAGATGGGGTCTCACTGTTCTGCCCAGGCTGGGGTACAGTGGCTGCTCACAGGCACCATCCACTGCTGACCAGCTCGAGAGTTCTGACCTGCTGTTTTCCACCTGGGCCAGTTCACCCCTCTTAGGCAACCTGGTGGTCCCCTGCTCCCAGGAGATCACCACGTAGATTCCAAACTTAGTGTGGACAGTCGCATGGCCCAGACCTCCTGGGCTCAAGTGATCCTCCTGCCTCAGCCTCCCGAGTAGCTGGGGTTATAGGCACACACCACCATGCCTGGCACCCATAGGTGTCTGGATGAGACATTGGACTTAGACTTTAAGGTGGGTGCTGGAATGAGTTGACGTGGGGGATACTGGGATGAAATGATCCTATTTTGCATGTGAGACGGACATGAATTTTGAGGGCCAGGGATGAAATGCAAAGGTGGGAACGGCCCCCTCCAAAATCCAGGTGTCACCACCATGACAGTATCTACAGGTGATGAGGCCTTGGAGCTGCTTCCTCATGAGGGGGACCAAGGTCATTATGAAGCTTCACATAGCATCCTCTGCCTTGCTGTCCCTCTGCCTTCTGCCACATGAGGGCACAGCCAGGAGGCCGTGCCCAGACCAGATGTGGCACCTGGACCTTGGACTTCCAGCCTCCAGTGCTACAAGAAGTAAATCTCTGCTCTTTAGAAATTACCCAGTCCCAGGTATTCTGTTTAGAAACACAAAGGGACGAAGACACCAGGTTCAGAAGAAGCCTCTGGGACTACCGAGCCGGCAGCTCCAGGAAGCCCGTGCAGCTCCCGGGGGAGGCGAAGGCACTGAGAAACGGGGCAAGAGCCTCAGCCGGAAACTCTGGGCTCCCGCAGGCTTCCTGGTGTTCTCTCGCAGGCTCATAAAGATGCTCTGGGATCACTGATCTCTGTCTGGCTCCCAGGCTGAAAACGCAGCCCCAGACCGCAGGAAGTGCTGCCCAAATGCTGCCTGTGGGGCCAGCTCCAGACGGAGCATGTTCCTGGCACTGCAGAGGGTCTCAAAGCCAGGACTTGTGGCGCCAAGAGTGGACTTACTAGGAGCAGGCCTGCGCTGGGATCTGGGCCTGTGGCTCATGGGGGTGGAACTCCTGGGAAGCCTAGAGGGAGGGGAAGCAGGAAATCCTGGGCTTAGAACGCGTCTGCCCTGAGCCTGGCCTACAGGGGTTCCATGTGGTGGGGGCTGCACAAATGGAGGCACAGAGGCCGGCCCCCCACTGTCCTGCATCACTTGGCCGCAAGCTTCCGCCAGTTACGGGCGGTTCCCAGGAGTGGGGGGCAGCTGAGGGCCTTGCTCACAGGGCTGGGTGCCCAGCATGGAGGGCACTGATGTGCTCACTACCTATGCCTCCTCCCCTTCTAGAAGCACCACGCCTCTGGAGGGAGCCAGCCCTGTGGCCTTGGGCAGGACATCCACCGTGCAAAGCCTGAGTCCCCATTGGTAGCAATACGTCCCCCACAGGCAGTAAACTGAGGCAGACACTGGCCCTGCCAGGCCGTGGACAGCAGGTGCCCGGCACCCCTTCCTCACAGGGCCATGCCATGACTCTGCCATTGGCTTGAGCCCAATTTATAACATGAGGAGGGGGCTGAAGACCAGAAGCCCAGGTGTGCTCTGCAAACCCGGAGACACCTTCTGGTGGGCGAAAGGGAGCAGAGCCCGCCTATGCCAGGCAGCGTTTCTCCTTGGAGGAGCGCTGTGGACAGAGGGTGGGCTGGGCAGCCAGCCAGGAGACAGGAAGGGCCGCCGGGAAGGCTGCAAGGGCAGCCTGCTTGGCAGGTGGACCTGGAGCTCAGCCCTGACCCAGGAGGAGACGGTTACTAGGAAGGGGGCAGCCAACCTGGTAATGGGGATGGGGTGGTGATTCCCAAGATCCCCAAGGAGGGAAGGAGGATGGGAGCCGAAACAGAGAGGACGGGACTGAGACCGAAGCAGTGCTTTCAAGGACATGGAGTGTTGGGAAATCGCTCACAGGCCTGCGCTGTCACCTCCCGCTGCCTGACCCTCACGCCGCAGGCCGCTGGCGGTGGGACGGCTCCTGAGAAATGCTCTGGTCCATGCAGTGGAGCAGCCGTGACATTTGCTGTTTCCAAGCAGATACCTTTAGGGCGACCATGGCTCTCCTCCTCCCTCTTCCTCTTTACCTAGAGGCCAGGATGCCTTCAAGAGAGCTGCCCTGACAGGGTCCCCAAGTGGGAAGCACAGCAGCAAAGCCACAGCCTGCGGTGGCCGCACAGCTCAAGCACCAATCACACCGAGACCTGGGGGCCATGGTCTGCGGCTCAATCGCCTGGGCTGACAGCTGGCTGCGGAGAGCTCTGAGCTCCGGGAGTGGCCCTGGGCAGCTCCAGAGACCTCTCCTGGCCTCGCACGCCCATCTCCAGAGTGCATCACATGAGGCCTGCTGGAGCGCGGCCGGCAGCGCAGCCATGTGTGCTGGAGTCATGAATCCAGGCAGGCCCCGAGCCGACATCTGAGAGCAGCCACTCACACTTCCAGCCACGTGCTCCTCGGATTTTCACAGCCATTCTCCTGCCAGCGGCAAGAGCATTTTGAGGGAAAAATGCAAATTTGGGGGACATGGGGGAGCTCTTCACCAGGCTAAAATTGGTGCTCTAATGAGGCCTCCTCCCCTGGAGCAGGAGCGAGTCAGAGCTCCTCACGGTGCGGTGCGAGGCTGAAGCCGTGGGTGCCAAGACATAATCCCTGCTCATGCATAATCCCCGGATCCCTTTCCAGGCAGCGGCGTCGGGGCCGGGCCAAGGGAGAGGGAACACAGCTGCCAGCGTCCCTGGCTCCTGGGTGAGGCAGACGCCTGCTCGCCAGTGAAGGCATCTGGAGCCTTTCTGGGCCTGATCACAGACACCCGCCGCGGCTTTCGTTTTCCTTCAGTGCGTTTTCATCTGTCTTGTTGATGGCAGCATTAATGAGCCCTCACTGGACTCACTTGGAGCAGCAGCCGGGGGACCAGGCACCAGGGAGCTTGGAACCCTGGCCCCCAGGCGCTTGCAGACGTGGGGAGGCAATGCAGAGGGAGCACAGGACACATGGGCATCTGACTCTGAGGCTGCCGTCCCAGCTCCCCTGACCTGCAGTCAGGGCCACCTGCTCCGAGGAGCTGCAGTGAAGATGGACACAGTCCACAGACAGACTGCCTCTAGCCAACACAGAGCCGATGGACGAGGGGCCTACCTTTCCCTGCCCATGCCTTTCGGACAGGGATGAGGGTGAATCACCGCTGCCCAGGGCCTGAGGCCCGACCCAGGAAAGGAAGGCTGAGGGGACCCTATCAGGGAGCAGAGGGCTGTCGTGGGAGCTGCCCGTGGTGCTGGACTCAGAGCAGAGCTGCAGCCGGAGGGCTGAGGCACGGGGTCCTCAGGCAGGGGAGTGAGGGGTTCAAGCCCTCGGCATTTGGGATCAGATCCAGACTCCCCACGGGCCCCTGCGACCTCCACCAGATTCTCAGTCCCCAGGGCCCGGCCCCTGCACACAGCAGTCTGGCCCAGCACCACACGCTGCTGGCTCAGGCCCTGTCAGAGCTTGGGGTTCCTGTCAGCTAGGGCTGAGAAGGGAGAAACTAAACCCCCAAAAGCCACAATCAAGAAGAGAGACTTGTTTCCCCTGCTTCTGCTTCTGTGGGAAGTTGAGAGGAAGGGCTGCAGAGCGTGGCCCCGAGCCCCTCACGCCCTCCTGTGGCGTCAGACGCCTCCCATGAGCAGCGGGCGGATGAGCAGCTCGGGCAGGGATGGTCCTCCCAGTCAGAGTGAGGCAGGCACCTGTCCTCCGAGCAGCCCTGCGCTGGCCCCTTCTGTCTCCTGAGAGCACCTGTCAGGCCCTGGTCATGTTCCTGCCTGCAGACAGGGCCCAGCTGGTGAGAGGAGCTTCCACAGCCTCCACCGAGTGCCTCCTGGCAGGGCCCGGGCACCACGCAGCCCGCCACCCACATTCTCGACTGCAGAGCACGCACTTTGAGAGAGAGCTTGTTTGAAGTCTGGGCAGTTTGTTTGGTTTAATTTTGTTGTTTTCCCTTTCTGCTGTCAAGAGGTAAACAGACGGCTGCTCCATCTTCCTAAGCAGGACCGCATTCATGATGCATGGGCTGGGGGGGAGCGGAGGGAGGGCCGAGCCCCGGCACCAGGGCACTGGCTCTGTCCTGACTGTGCCACCCACTGCTGTGTCTCAGGCCAAGCCTCAGAACTCCTCGGAACCTCTCAGAGCCTCTCTTTCCCACCGCTGTGAATTGAGACCCTGTCCTGCCCTGAGGCCTGAGGTGGTGCCGCTGTGGATGGTGCTCAGGGGAAGAAGCGCGGCCACTGTGCCCAGTGCCCAGCAGGAGCTACCCTCGTGGTGTCGCTTGATCCTCCCAAAGCTTCAGGCAAGAAACAAATGGCTCAGAGACAACACAATTTGTCAAAAGTCACACAGCAAGAGAGTGACGCAGCCAGGACCCAGGCCAGGGCACTCCTGAGCTCTGCTCCTTCCCTGGCGGTGCCGATAGCACTGGGGGGGCCATCCCTGCTGTCTCCACTCCTGTGTGCGGTGGTTTGGAATCAGGCCCAGCAGTGACCTCAGCCCCGAGGCCCCATCCCGGCTCCCCTGTGGGCCTGGCAGGTCCTCCCTTCCCCGCCCCTCAGACATTTCACCTGTACAATGGGCTGCTGCTCCCTGCCCACTGCCCTTGTGGGCAGGTCTGAGGCTCTGCAGAGTCCAAGCACAAACACATCTGCTCTCTGTCCGCTCCAGCCCGGGTGTGGGGATGCGTGGGGCTGGGCACAAGCCCAGCCTCTGCCCTGTCCTGCCCACGTCCCCTCCCCAGGCCTGTCTACAGACTGGACTTGCCCTCTCCCGGAGCAGTACCTGGGGTGGAGATCAGATGGGCAGCCTGTCGAGGGGACTGGGCTCAGCCACAGGAGGGGGTGCGGAGGTGGACAAGTTGGTGACAGCACAGGAGGGCACCCGGGGTGTGGGAGGAGTGGGGGTAGCAGCGGATTCACAGCAGTGGTAACAGCAGTGCCTGCAGAATCAGAGCCGCTGGGATCACCCCCCAAGCACCGGCCGCAGGCGAGGCACTGACCCGCATGTGTGCCACATCTGCACAGGGTCACGGGGCCCAGTCCAGGAAAGGCACAGACAAGGTTCGGGCATGAGGCCTTCCTGTTGGCCACTCTGAGGGTGCAGTTGCCCCCCAGTCCCCAGTCCCAGTGGCCGTTCTGAGCGGGGACCCATGGTGGGGAGGGCTGTTTGCCACTGCATCACCAACTTCCTGGCAATGCCTTAGGCAAGATGGGTGACCTCCCTGAATCTCTATCACTTCATCCTCCAGTGGCAATGATGACCCCTCCCTCAGGGCCCTCAGAGGGTCAGTGGGAATGCTGACCAGACATTCACCAGGGGCCTGGCTGTGTGTTGCCACCCTCATGGACCCCCGAGCCGGAACAGGACAGTGGGTGAGGGAGGTGGGAGGTGGGGCCCTCAGGTCCCCTGCGCAGGGCTGACCCCTGGTCTCTCCATATCCCGCCAGACCGGAGACTGGCCCAGGACGGCAGCAAGGCTGAGAGAAGACGCCAAGCCTTTTCCAGAAGACGGAAATCAATTCCACGCAGAGATATTCTTGGCTTTTCGTTTAGAGAGCAATAAAACACCCTGTGCCTCCTTCCACCTTCTTCTTGGCAGAAGGCACCGGAGAGCTGTGGGCTCTGGCCCCCGGGGCCCGGCCGGGTGGAAGGCTGGCAGCGTGTTGAGGCTTTTTAATGAAATTGATCTATATCTGCTAGCGGGAGGCAGGATACGGCCAACTGAGTTCTGCTGTGGCTTCCAGGAGTCGGAGACTGCAGCTGGCTTCCCCAGTGCCCCATGGGGCCATACTTCCTGGCACGGAGGCCCTCCCTGTGCCCCAGCCTCTCCCTGCTACCTGCTGCTGCTGCCTGCAGAAGACATCCCATCTACCAGCCCAGAGAAAGGACCCAGGCCCACCTGGCCAACACTCCAAACCACTTGGAACCCACAGACGGACGGAAACGCTTCCCGAGTTCCCAGAAAGAACTGCCTGCCTTCAAGCAGCCCCTCTGTGCACAGCAGCCGCAGGGGCTCCCCTAGGACCCATCTTGCTTCACCTCTGATGTCCTTCCCTGAGCAGCCCCTTCTCCGGCTTCTCCCCCTCCCTCCAGCCCCCTGGCAGAACAGGCTGCCTTGATTCCTCCCCCGCCCCTGCAGTGCTGGCTGTGGGAAAGGTGTTCGGGTGTATGGCGAAGAGGGGTGTCAGAGAGGTCTGGACTTGAACCCTGGACCCACCACCTGCCAGCTGCATGGCGGGGGCAAGTCTCAGCCCCTCCCCAGTTTTAGTCTCATCCACAGAACAAGGACAACACAAGACTCTGCCACAGGCGGCTGCTGGGATGAGAACGGCCGAGGGGAGGAGAGCCTTTTGGAGGGGCGGTGCTGCACCCGGGCTCTGGTGCTGAAGCTGCACCCCATGCCCTCCCCTGCCTGCCACTCCCCTGGGCTGGGCCCTCTGGCAGGTCCTGGACACTCACTCTGAGCCCAGCCTAGAACAGACTGCCTAGGCAGTTTGGAGGGACAGACTTGCACCACCCTCAAGGATCTTGAGGCCAGGTGGAGAAGCAGGTCCCTGTGGCATAACTGAGAACAGCAGGGGCCAAGAGGAGCGCTCTCAGAGACAGAGTCCCCAGTGGCTGAAGGGCAGTGAGGCAGGTGAGGACTCTGTCCCTAGCCCCGTGAGCCTTTCAGTAAGAACTCAGCACACAAAGACAGAGGTCACTTCCTTTATCCCATTCTCCCAGTGCCCTGTGCAGTGCCTAGTATGGAGGACTCGACACCATCATCCTAATCCCTACCAATGCCAAGTGCCACCACCACCACCACCATTACCACCAGCACCAACCACCATCATCATCACCACCATCATCGCCACCATCACCATCACCACCATCACCACCACAATTACCACCAGCACCATCACCATTATTACCACCATCACCATCACCACCACCACCATCACCATCACCACCATCACCACCATCATCGCCACCATCACCATCACCATCATCACCACCACCATTACCACCATCACCACCACCATGATCACCACCACCATCACCACCACCACTACCATCACTACCATCACCATCATCACCATCACCATCACCACCATCACCATCACCATGATCACCACCACTATCATCACCACCACCATCACTACCATCATCACCATCACCACAGCCATCACCACCACCATCATCACCATCACCATCACTATCATCACCACAATCAGCAGAAGTAACTGCGCCACGTACTTTCACAGGCAAGCTGAGGCATTCCCGGTATATTTTACAGGAGCGGACAGTGAGGGGCAGAGATTAAGCATGTGCTCAAGGTTGCACACAACTCGTCACTGGCAGAGCTGGGATCAGAACCTGGTTCTGCCTGACTCCGGGACAGCCGGCATTTGTTAAGCAAACAGTGGCGGCCGCTGCTGCTCAGCACAATTTCTGAAACAGGGGCTCTTCCTGGTGAATCAGGCCAGGGTTGGGGGCTGCCTCAGGGGTCCTGGGGAACAGGGTTGCTCTGAGCCACAGGTATTGGAGGGAAAACAGGCTCATTTGCATTCCATTTGCATACAGCTGCTAAAAAGGAGCCGCAATTCCCCACCACTTTGAAACTGCTTTGTTCTGCCTTGAAAGGGACCTTCCCACGCACACATGCCCATCCCCCAGTCACCACAGACACAGACAACGTGACATGGGGCGTGTCCCTCATCACCTCTCTCCAAGGGAGGCAAGTCTCTACTTTCAGCACAGCGCCCACTTCAGGGGTGACCTTGGACAGGGAACTCTCTGACTGCAGCCCGGGTTTCCCAGGACCTCCCAGCTGAGCATGCAAAGATAGAGGGGGCAGGTATACAGGACGAGAGTCTCTGCAGGACTGGTACTCAGGAGGGGGCCCTCGGAGGGCAGGAGCTCCCCCCACACCCGGAGCACACTGCACAGCTGGCTATGGACAGCCAGAACATCTGTGCTAGAAAGGATGCCAGGCGCTGCCTCCCAGAGCCCCCCTGCCCTGGGCAGCTGCCTCGCCTAGCCAGGAGCCTCTGGGAGCCTCCTCCCCTGCAGGCTACCACCTTCCATCCACTGTTCCCCTTGCCTCCCTGGCAGCTGCCTGGCTCCAGGATGCTGGGCAGCTTCCCTGCCACTGCAGGGGTCCAGGCGGACAGACTGGGAGAAAGCGTTTGGGAAGGTGCTTGAAGCTGGCCTCCCAGGTGACAACTCCAGGGGCCTGATGAGCAGGGTCTCAGGTCTCTCTGAAGACTCCCCTGATGGCCCTGGGATGGGAGGCCTTGCTCTAGGGGTGCTGCTCTTACTCTGCCCACCCTGGCCAGGCCAACCCTGTCAGTCACTCACCATTTCACGGAGATCCAGCCACCTCCTGGAGAAGCCCTTTCTGCCCACTCTGAGTGAGGTGCTCCCACCTTGATGCTCCCACCCACTGCCCCATGTGTGGGCATAAGGGCTCAAACACCCATATGCACACAACGCCCATGCATACACATACACACACCACCCATGCTCACTTACAGACACACACACACACCTGTGCTTACACAACATGCACACATGCTGGCACTCACACATGCACACACAACACCCATGCACATGCACACAGACGTACACACCTGCATGCAACATGCCTGTGCACAGAGGCACAGGCGAAGGCACACATGGTTACACATGTACACAAGCTGCGTGCACACACAGATGCCTGTGTGCACACACGGTACGCAAGTGCATACGCAGCGCTCATACACAGGAATGCACACACTGCACACATGCACATAGACGCACACACACACGGACTCACATACGTGCATGTACATGCACGGGCCCGCCCGCTGCTGCCCTGAGTGCACAACTAGGCTGAGAGCTGGCACTCAGGGAGAGCTTACTGTATCCTGGACGAGGCTTCTCTGCCCGTGGGGCCTTCTGCCTTCCCTCAGGACACAGTCAGCTGCAGAACTCCTGCCTTTGTTTTTGAGACAGTCTCATTCTGTTGCCCAGCTGGCACTGCAGTCTCTGCCTCCCAGGTTCAAGCCATTCTCATGCCTCAGCCACCCAGGTAGCTGGGATCACAGGCATGTACCACCATACCTGGCTAATTTTTTTTGTAGTTTTAGTAGAGACAGGAGACAGGGTTTCCCTTTTTTTTTTTTTTGTATTTTTAGTAGAGACAGAGTTTTGCCATGTTGGCCAGGCTGGTCTCAAACTCCTGACCTCAAGTGATTCATCCACCTGGGCCATCCAAGGTGCTGGGATTATAGGAATGAGTCACTGTGCCCGGCCAGAGCTGATGCCTTTCTGTTGCTTACATCAGAGACCCCAGAACCCACCCAGCTCAGAGTCTGGAAGAGCCCCAGACGCAGGGCATGGCGCCAGAACAGAGGGGTGTCCATGGTGTGCGTGGGTCCAGTCTGCCCGGGGCCCTGCTCCCACAGCCAGCCCAAGGAGCCCATGAGCCACCGCCATGCACCCTCCAGCGAGCTTAGGGGAGACACCCCCAGCCACAGTCGAGCTACAGCAGCAGCCCAGCACGGCCCGCCTTGAGTCCAGGCCTGTCTGACTCTGAAGTTGCTCCAGAGTCGCCAAGGACTCTCCGGGGTGACGTGGGGAGAATGGACACGCTGTCAGAAGATAGGGCCTCCGGGCAGAAAGGCGACAGCACCCGCACCTCCCATGGCTGCTTTCTCTACCCCTCCCACCGCTGGGAGCCTGGTATTTATTAAACACAGCAGATTGATTTAAATCTTTGCCTGGGGTTATTTTTCTGCTCAGCATTCTCCCAGAGAAGGACTGGCCAAGTGGGGATGGCCAGAACCTCTGCAGACAGGAAAGGGCGCGGCTTCCGCGGCCTAGCGGAGGAGTTGAGACCGGGTCGCCCTCCCAGCCCCCACGTCCCTCCCGGCTGTCCTTTATAGTGCCTGAAAGCACAATTTACATTTACATTTCTGTGCAGACTGGGGGAAGAATCTATAACAATCTGATCACCAAAATGAGATTCTCCAGTGCTCTCAGTACCCGGGGATACTGCAGCCAGCTCAGGCCTCGACAAAATCTAATTGCTGTTTATTTAACCTACTCAGCCTCCAAATTAAAAGGCAGCCTCCGCCCCAACACAGGCTTGCCTCTCCCACACGCAGCCTCTCACGTGGCTCCCAACCCAGGGCCGTGCAGGCCCCTCCCCTGCCCTTCTGCTGCTTCCTGCATGTGAGGTGGCCGCTTCCAGCTCTCATGATTAAAATACCGAGTTGCTAAGAATGCACCGAAGGGGTTCTGGAAGGAGACTTGGTGGCACACGTTCCCCCGGGCACCTCGAAGATGCTTGCAGCAAACCCTGAAGGCTGCTTTTCGAGGAAACTTGGCCCTTAGGAACAGGACGCTGGTTCAAGGCCTGGGGCACCTTCCCAACCTGGCCCCACCTGCCCAGGTGCCCTCAAGCTGCAGAGGCCCAGGACTCACCCTCTGCACACCCCCAACGTGCGCCTCTTCCTCCAGGAAGCCTCCCTAGATTCTCCAGAGCCAATGGCTAACTCCTTCCTCAGGTCTCCACAGCCCTGAACCCAGAGCCTGCCAGCTGGGAGGCACTTCAAAAGAGTGTGCAACATCTTACCCTGGTGCAAGCCCCTAATTTTACAGGGAAAGTCAAATCATGACCTCAGGACAACTAGCTCAGAGCCTGAGAGCCACAAAGCTCAACTGTTTAGAGATGGAAAGAGAGAAAGGAAGGAGGGAGGGCGAGGAAGGAGAACTGAGTGTAAAGTTGAGCGCCCAATGAGCAAGTGAGGGGTGCTGGGGACGGGGCTGGGGGCCCACCCTCAAGGGACTCAGCCCTCCATGGCCAGGTGCCCTGGCCAGGGAGGAGGAAGGGAAGAGACAGGGAAGGAGGGATGAAGGAGAAAGGGAGGGAGGAGAGAGAATGGGAGGAGGGAGGGAAAAGAGGACACAGGAAGGAGAGAAGGAGTAAGGAAGGGAGGAGGAAAACAGGAGGGAGGGAGGGAGAAGGGAAGGAGGAGAGAGGGAGGAGGAGGGAACGAGAAAAGAGGGAGGAGGAAGGGAGAAGAGAGGGAGGAGAAAGGAAGGGAGGAGAGAGGGAGGAGAAAGGAAGGGAGGAGAGAGGGAGGAGAAAGGAAGGGAGGAGAGAGAAAGGGAAAAATGAGGGAGGAAAGAGGAAGGGAAGAGGGAGGAAGGGGGAAGGGAGGAGAGAGGAAAGAAGGAGGGAGGCAGGAGGGAGGAACACCTTTAACAATAGTGTTTTCCCAGTCTTCCTGCCAAACCACGAGTTTCGACACGTGGGCCACCGGCACCGAGGGGTCTGAGGCTGCACTAGCTGTATCCAGCAGAGCCTCCTCCAACACGCTGCGAGTCTGCCCTTCAGCCCTGCCCTGGGAGCACAGGTTACGGTGCCAGATTCCAGCCAAGTCCAACCTGGACAGCAGGGCTGATGCTCGGGAAAGTCCTGCTGGCCACAGCTGCCCGGGGTTGGCACGGGCCATGGGCTGTTGGGGCATCTCCCCGACAGCCACTCCTTCCACCCCACAGTGGGGCCAGCCTGTTCCCAGCCCCACCAGCTCTCACCTGGCGTCACTCTCACAGGCTCATTAAGCTGCCCATGCCCACCTGCTCATGGTAAGAAGGCAAGGCCCCGCCCTCCAGCCAGGCACTCAAGGCCCCGCCCTCCAGCCAGGCACTCAAGGCCCCTCCCTCCAGCCAGGCACTCAAGGCCCCTCCCTCCAGCCGGGTACTCAAGGCCCCGCCCTGCAGCCAGGCACTCAAGGCCCCGCCCTCCAACCGGGCACTCAAGGCCCCGCCCTCCAGCCAGGCACTCAAGGCCCCGCCCTGCAGCCGGGCACTCAAGGCCCCGCCCTGCAGCCGGGCACTCAAGGCCCCTTCAGGCTTGCGGGGACCCCACGGTAGAAGGGAGTCTCTCTACCTCGTCCTTCTTGTTCCAGGTGGCATGGCCGTTTTCAGGCCTTCATTTGCTCAGAAACGTTATAATCAGCTTGCCAAACTCCTTGAAAACACTATCAGAATTTCGATTGGAATTGGGTTGAGCCTATAGATTTGGGAAGTGGCAGCTTTACAAAACCAGCTCCTTCTATCCATGAGCATGGTGTGTGTGTGTGTGTGTGTGTGCGCGCACGCGCACCTGAGCGTGCGTGTCCATTTATTTTAAATGTCTTGTAATAAAGCTCTACAATTTTATCTGCAAATATTGTCCTCTTATTTGGTTATTTTACACATAGTATTTTGTGGGTGTTATACACAGTGTTTTTAAGTGCAGCTGACTTATATGGTTTGGATGTGTGTGCCCGCCCAAATCTCATGTTGAACTGTAATCCCCAGTGTTGGAGGCCTGGCAGGAGGTGATGGTTTCTCATGGTTTAATGCTGTCCCCCAGTGCTGTCATGGTGACAGTGAGTTCTCACAAGATCTGGCTGTTTAGCAGTGTGTGGCACTGCCTGCCCCCTTGCTCCTGCTCCAGGCATGTAAGATGCACCTGCTTCCCCTTCGCCTTCTGCCATAACTGTAAGTTTCCTGAGGCCTCCCCAGAAGCAGAAGCCTGCAGAACCGTGAGCCAATCATACCTCTTTTCTTCATAAATTACCGAGACTCAGGTACTTCTTAACAGCAGATCCACAATGGACTACACGCTTACTGTGTACAGAAATGCATGTGATTGTAATAATGTGGACTTTAGACACGGCACCTCACAAACTCTCTTATAAATTCTACTCGTTTGTCCATGAGTTCTGTTTATGAATAAAGACAGTTGTGTTTCCTCTTTTCCAGCCTTCACATACGACTGCATTTCCTTTCTAACTGAGCCAGCTAGCACCCTCGACTTTCTCTGTTTTCAAGGTAGGGCTCCTCATGTTTCACCATGAGTGTGTGCTGTTGAGGTTTTGATAGATAATCTTGGTCAGTTAAGAAAATTATTGTCTTTTTATTTTGATAAGTTTTTAAAATATGAATGGGTATTCAATTGTATCAAATACTTTCTCAAGATGTCTGGAAATGGCAATCATATGCTTTTTCTTATTTCTTCTGTTCCAGTGGGGTGAATTCTATTCATAGGTTTCCTGTTGATTAAATGAATAAGTAAGCAATGTCAAATCCACATCCCTCACAAACCCAACCTGGCGAGGATGCCGGATCTCAAAGCACTTCTGGCTGCAGTTTGCCAACGTTTTCTTTAGGACCACCACAGTCTAGTTCAAGGGGTGGACTGGCCTCTAACGTCCCCTTCTCACATGCTTGCTCCTCATACTATGAACTGAGGAATTTCCCCTCTTTTTCTTTTTCCTTGAAAGGTTTGGATAAGATTGGATTTCCTCCTTCAAAGTTGGGCAGAACAAACACACTTTAAAAATCACCTGGGTTTAGTGGGCAAATTTTTCCTACTGATTCCATTTCGTTAAAGAGTGACTGAGGCGCTCTAGTCTTGAGTGCATGTTGGCAAATTGGCCTTTTCTAGGAATCTATTTTTTAGCTAAGTTTCCCATGCGCCGGAGTAAGATTATTCATGGACCCCTCGTTATTTCTGAATGTTTGTCGTTTCTCCCCCGACGACTCCTGCTCGTAGTTTTCTACATTAACGGCCTTTCCTGAGGACTGACTTTGAGCTTTGTAGAGCCTTCCATTAAAACCTTCAGGTTAAAGTTAACTCTGCTCCCATCTTTAAAAGGTTCTTCCTTCTATTTCTTTGGGTTCATTCTCTCGTTCTTTTACTTCAAAAAAAAAAAAGGCTTTTTAATGTCTATTTTAATTTCTGGCTTTGTTTGGTCATATATAGCGTTGCAGGCTACTAAGTTTCACTGAAGTTTCCCACAGAGTTTGATACACAGTATCTTCACTATTATCCAATCAAGTCTTTGTACCCAGCAATCAGTTTACATCGTCCTTGGTGATTTCTTCTTTGACCTCTGAGTTGTGTAGAACTGTTTTAAAGTTTCCAAACACACAGTGACCTTTTCCTTTATTTTTTCCCACCCATATCTAATGATGTGTTTTTCTAACTGCATTTTCTAATAATTGAAGTGACGGATGCATTGCCGATCCTTTGAAATATTTCGACTCTTGCTTTATGACCTAGACCATGGTCAAAATCGGGAAATGTTCCAGGTGCACCTGAGAAAATGAGTGCCCTCTGTTTCTGTGGCGCAAGGTTCTGTAGGCACCGTGCGGTTCAGAAATGAGTGCCCTCTGCTTCCGTGGCGCAGGGTTCTGCAGGCACCGGGCAGTTCAGAAATGAGTGCCCTCTGTTTCCGTGGTACAGGGTTCTGTAGGCACCGTGCGGTTCAGAAATGAGTGCCCTCTGCTTCCGTGGCACAGGGTTCTGTAGGCACCGGGCGGTTCAGAAATGAGTGCCCCCTGTTTCCGTGGCGCAGGGTTCTGTAGGCACCGGGCGGTTCAGAAATGAGTGCCCTCTGTTTCCGTGGCACAGGGTTCTGTAGGCACCAGGCAGCTCAGCACTCCTGTGAAATGGTTAAGTTTCTTGCTCACGCTCCCCATCAATCTCTAAAATAACTGTCCCACTCACCAATTCCCTGTAATTCTACCCACTTTTGCTTTATGTATTTTATTAAGTGTATAAGCATTTAAGATTTTGCATCCTCCTCATGAGCTGGACCTCTTCTCGAGTTATTTCAGCATATCCTTAATATAAATATTTTGTCTTAAAGTCCATTCTGTCTAAAATTAACATGACTTTAAGCTCTGTTTTGCACAGCTTTTGACTGGCAAATCTTCACACCTTTCCTTCCAGTGCCCCGTGGCCTTACGCTGTAATGTCTCTCTTGCCTACAGCAAAGGTGTCATTCTTTCCTCCAACCTGGCCGTCCTTCGCTCTGATGAGCTCCTTTAATCTGTCTGCATTTATTTTGCTCACTGGACAGTTCCAAATGCTTCTTTCTGCTCTCGACCTGCCCTGAATTTTTCTTCTGTATTATTTGCGTCTGCTTTTCTCTTTATTGCGTTTCTTCCCCCTTCTCCTTTTCATTCAACATAGTTTGTTGTTTAATTGTATTCTGATTCCATTTTTACCGGTTTGGAAGTTATGTGCTCTAATACTCTTCTTTTAGGTTACCTTAGCCTTAAGTTTCTTCCTTACTTTCTACTTGGTATTTATGTGTATAGTTCCATGAAATTTTATCACGTATGTAGATTCATGTCACCAGCACCACGTTCCAGATACAAAACTGTCTCATCACCACAAGGCTCTCCTGCAGCCTTTGACATGTTACAGAAATGGAGTCACAAAGCATGGCCTTTTTGAGACTGGCCTTTTCACCAAGCACAACATGACGCCAGGCACGGCCTCTGCCCTCCCTGTGTGCCGCCTGCCATTCCATGCACTCACTGGATGACGGAGCCTCACTCCATGATGCCTCCCTGCTGTCCTGGCCATGCTCCTGCCTGGCCTCTTGGCATCTGACCACCTTTCGGCAAATAGGCCTACAGCGCAAATGCAGGGCATGTACTGTGAGAGACGGACCAGGACTTGCCCATTCGGACCCTAAGCTCTGAGTCCCTGCTCCTCAGCCACAAAGCAGAGGTGGAGTCAGTGCTCCCCCGATGGGCCCTTGGTCCTCTCTGCCTGGGGTCCTTCTGGCTCTTCCTGCCCCTCGCTGGCTGCAGTGATTACTGCCACATTGCCTTGGAGGCCTCTGCTGTCCCTCCTGCAGGGAGGCCTGCAACACTCTAGACTGTGATGTCCCAGCCCTGTCAACGCCCCAGCTTGGCAGACTGCCAGCTGCCTACCCCAGCATCCAGCCCCTCTGTTTTGGTAACAAAACCCCCATTTGGGGCTAAAGCTGTTTTCCAGCTTCTATTGCAACTAAATGTGGGCATCCGAGTAACTCCCAGTCAATGGGCTGAGATGCAGGCAGAGATCTCCTTCAAGAAGAGTGTGATGGGAGAATCCTGCAGCCGTCCTTCCCCACACCCGACTACCTGGAACAGTGTTATGGGAGGAGTCCTGCAGCCGTCCTTCCCCACACCCGACTACCTGAAACAGTGTTATGGGGGGAGTCCTGCAGCCGTCCTTCCCCACACCCGACTACCTGGAACAGTGTTATGGGGGGAGTCCTGCAGCCGTCCTTCCCCACACCCGACTACCTGAAACAGTGTTATGGGGGGAGTCCTGCAGCCGTCCTTCCCCACACCCGACTACCTGGAACAGTGTTATGGGGGGAGTCCTACAGTTGTCCTTCCCCACACCCGACTACCTGGAACAGTGTTATGGGGGGAGTCCTGCAGCCGTCCTTCCCCACACCCGACTACCTGAAACAGTGTTATGGGGGGAGTCCTGCAGCCGTCCTTCCCCACACCCGACTACCTGGAACACAGTGTTATGGGGGGAGTCCTGCAGCCGTCCTTCCCCACACCCGACTACCTGGAACACAGTGTTATGGGGGGAGTCCTGCAGCTGTCCTGGGCCATGAGGACCATGGCAGTGAAGGGAGCAGAACGATGCCTGGACCTCTGAGGACTGTGGCCCTGCCTTGCCAACTCCAGGTCATTGACGTCAGTGATGAAGGAACCGTGATGCCCATCTGCTCTAAGACACACAATTCCGTTTCCTACCAAATGCAGTTATACCGATTTTTAACTGTTACACAAAATAAATTGTATTGACTTGCTTAGTATGTGTTTTCTGCAGCACATGCTAAACTCTGGTAGGAGAGGCCCCCAGTCTGCCTTAGTTGCTTCTGTATCCTCAGCATTTAGTAAGGGCTCAGCCCAGAGGATACTCCCAGAAGATGCCTGGACTGACCAGGGCCAGGGCTGGGGCCACAGCTTAGTGTGTAACTAGGACCAGGCTCAGTGTATGATCAGAATCAGGGCCAGGTCTGTCACAAGGATCAATGCTCAATGTGTAACAGGGTCAGGACATAGTGCAGGACCAGGCTCAGGGCTCAAGGTGCAACTGCGGTTAGGACAGTGTCGGGTGAGGATTGGGGTTCAGCATATGTGGAAAGCAGAAAAGTTCCTCTTTAAAGTTCCTTTCTTGTTAAAGAATAAATCATAAGTGAGCTAGTAACTCTTTGTGAAGCCCTATCCTATGTAGCTGATAGACAGGCCACGCTTACAGGCACGTAGTACACTCTACGTCCTTGTGCTTTAACCAGGATATCTGTGCCGGACGTGCTCACAGGCAGGTCCCAGCTCGCCATTGCTTTTACCTGTTCAGAAAAGCTTTAAGTTGTTAGTCAATCAGGTTTTAGTTTAGATTGTGAGGTCTGGCTCCGGCCAATGGAGATCAGACACGGCAGTAAGGATGACCCCAAATGCGTGAGGATTAAATTTGCCTGTTTTCCCTTTGTTCGTTGTACTCTCGTGGCAGGATGGCCAACGAGGGTCCCCTTCCTGTGGTCCAGAAGTAAACACTGCTTGCTAAGACATTCTTCGTCTCAGTGCTGATTTTTCTGTGTGGCACGGAGCATCAGTTTCCGACAGTATATGACCAGGACCAGGGCTCAGCTAAAACCAGAGTAGAGGCTGTGTCCAGGGTAAGACTCTAACAAGACAGAAAACACACACGGTCATACAAGACCACTGTCAGCCGTGCTGGGTATCTTCATTTATTGAGCTTTATTTTTGTAAGAGATGAGGTTTTGCTGTGTTGCCCAGGCTGGTCTAAAACTCCTGGCCTCAAGCCTTCTTCCTGCCTCAACCTCTCAAAGTGCTGTGATTACAGGCATGAGCCACTGTGCCTGGCCTATGGCAGGTATTTTCAGTGGACAAGAACCCAGAATGAAGATCTACAGAGGCTTCTTGGAGGTGGTGGCACTGAGGTCACCTGGTTTTGCAGGATGGAAGGCCGGCTTTCCTAAGGTGGAACCATCAGAATGGAGGCTCCACTAAGAACCAACAGCAAGGCCGGGTGCGGTGGCTCACGCCTGTAATCCTAGCACTTTGGGAGGCCGAGGTGGGTGGATCACCTGAGGTCAGGAGTTCAAGAACCAACAGCAGCAGCTGTGCACCCACAGAGTCAGAAGCCTGAAGGGAGGCCAGGCGTGGCAGAAGGCAGCTGCACGTGTGGCTATGCCTTGGGTTCTTCCATAGACAAAAGTTACTGGCACATTGCTGGCCCCAGAGGAAAACACAAAACCAGGAAAAGGCCCCTCTCCCTGCTCTCAGGGACGCTGCGGTCTTGACTCTTGGCTGTGCTGGAGCTTCCCCAGACCAGCATGCCTCCCGCTCAGGCCAGCCTGTCAGCATCTTGCTCCTGGGACAGGCTTTGGGCCACGGGAGCCAGGCAGAGGCCAGCAGAGGAAGAGGCTGGAGGCCCCAGACCAGTCAAGGCCCAGGCTGGCCCCACCTCCCGCTCCTGCTGCTCCCAACAGCTGCCCAGGCTGGGGGACTGCATACTGTGCCCTGCTATGCAGGGACTGGAGATGGGGCAGCCCCGCCAAGGGATCTCCCAAGAGTCAGAGGAGGTTATGGAAGAAGAAGGGTCTGAAGATGCAGGAAATGCTTGGGCCCCTGCAGGGAGGCTGAAAGCAGCGGCCCCCAGGCCTGAGGAGCAGGCTCCAGCTCACGTGCTTGTCAGCAGCTGCACTGCCACCTGCTTTGTTATTTTATGCTTATGTAAAAAAATATTTTGCAAGAAAAATTTGCAGGTACAAAATGTCATTCCAGCCCCATACAGTACCAAATAATATATGGCATATATATATATAATTGGAGAGAAATTATTCCAAGCTCACGAGCTGTGGTTCCCCTGGGTCAGAAGCAGGTAGGGCGTAGGAGCCCCGCCCTCCAAGTGTACACGCCCATAAAGGAAACAGGGACCTTTGGGAGTCAAGCCAGTCACACTCGGGACCTTAGGGCTTGGCCGAGCCCCTTTTCCAGAGCTCCAGTGCCTAGGGGTCCCTAAGTGCATCTTCCCAGCCTTTGCCACTGGCTGCCTGCAGGGATGCTGGGCTGCAGAGTTCACAGCCACTGCCACACGGGGTGGAGCCTCCAAAGCACTGGCCCTGAGTAGACCTGGCCTGCTGGGCCCCACAGGTCGGCTCTCTGCAGCCCTTCCCCGCAGGTCACCACGCTCCACAGGCAATGCCAAGGCTGTGGCACCGCAGGTACACAGTCCATGTCCTCTCGTCCTTCCCATCTCCTGGACTCAAGCCATCCCAGTGCCCTGGAGATCCAATCACTGCCATCTCTCCCCTGCAAGGCCTCAGCAGGGGAAAGACTGGAGGCCCTGCCCCCGCCCTCTGGCTCTGCTGGCACCCCTGACCAGCCCTATATTTCCTCCTCCACCTTCAGGATCATCCCTGAGAAGACCTCGAGCCCCGCGTGGGCACCCTGGGGGCTGAACTGGGCGTCTCTGGCAGGTCCGTGGGCCACTCCACCGGCCGGGCCGCCATCCCGGAGTGATGGTGAGGCTTCCCGGGTGGGGCACACTCCCACCAGCCTCTCGAGGGTCCGGTGGAGGGCCTCCACGCCGTCAGCCAGACGCTGGCTCTGTTCAGCCAGCTGCTGCAGTAGCAGGCTCTGCTGGGCCATGAGCGCGCTCTGCTGCTGGGCCCAGGAGGAGAGCAGGGCGCCCTGCCGCCGCTGGGAGTCCAGCAGCCGCTGCTCAAACACCGAAGGTTCAGGTGCTGCCCCTGGGGTCCTCCCGGAGGACTGGGGTGGTGCTGGTGCTGAGGAGGGTGGGGAGGGCTGGAAGGACCCTGCGAATGTGGCTGCTTGTGGGGTGGAGGCTGGGGAAGTGGGTGGAGAGGGTGATGAGGGTGTGCGGAAGACTCCTCGTAAGTCCAGGGGGTCAGGTTCAGGCGGGCTGGGCCCTTCTGGGCTCCGCAGGGGAAGCCACAAGCAGCTGGGGGCCTCGTCCTCGTCAGCTAACAGAGGGAAAGAGGAAAAGGTCAGCCTGCACATCCAAGACCCAGTGATCCAGGACGTGAGGGAGGCACAGGGAGAGTGTCCATGGAGGCCTCTGAACCTGGGGTTGTTTGGGTCTCACGATGGCCCTCTGCAGTGGGAGCTGCACCCATTTGAGAGATGAGGAAAAAGACCCACAGATGGGCACATTTACTCTAGTGATGCTGGGATGGAAGCCATGGCCTGTCCAAGTGCAGCCTGCATCCCCAGCTACCACGACACTACCTGTGTTCATCCTCCGACTGCCCTGTGGTCAGCCAGCTGCCCGCAGGTCTGCCTGCCATCTGCCACCCACATGTTTATTCCTCCACACACACATACCCCTTCATCCACTCATCTATCTGTCCATCTATGTGTTCACCACTGGCCAGCCATACCCCTTCCATCCTCCTTCCCTTCCTTCTGTTCATTCATCCATCAGACTATTCACCCATTTATCCATGCAGTCTCTGTCTACCTGTTGGTCTACACCTCATCCTTCCATCCACCCAGCCACCCGCCCGTCTACACCTTCCTCCTTCCATCTACCCAGTCACCCGTCCATCTACACCTCATCCTTCCATCCCGTCCGTCTACACCTCATCCTTCCATCCACCCAGCCACCCGTCCATCTACACCTCATCCTTCTATCCACCCAGCCAGCTGTCCGTCTACACCTTCCTCCTTCCATCCACCCATCCACCCGTCCGTCTACACCTCATCCTTCCATCCACCCAGCCACCCGTCTGTCTACACCTTCCTCCTTCCACCCACCCATCCACCCGTCCATCTACATCTCATCCTTCCATCCACCCAGCCACCCGTCCGTCTACACCTCATCCTTCCATCCACCCATCCACCCGTCCGCCTACACCTCATCCTTCCATCCACCCAGCCACCCGTCCATCTACACCTCATCCTTCCATCCACCCAGCCACCCGTCCGCCTACACCTCATCCTTCCATCCACCCAGCCACCCATCTGTCTATACTTTCCTTCCATCCACCCAGCCACCCGTCCATCTACACCTCATCCTTCCATCCACCCAGCCACCCGTCCATCTACACCTCATCCTTCCATCCACCCAGCCACCCACCTGTCTACATCTCATCCTTCCAGCCACCCAGCCACCCAGCCACCCATCCATCTACACCTTCCTCCTTCCATCCACCCAGCCACCCGTCCGTCTACACCTCATCCTTCCATCCACCCAGCCACCCGCCCATCTACACCTCCTCCTTCCATCCACTCACGCATGCATCCATCCTTCCAGTTATCCATCTGGCCATCCCTTTGTCCAGCAGGCACCCATCCACCCAAGTGAATGTCCCCAGGAAGGCGAAAGGCTTAAGCTTCCCTAGGGCAACAGGGAGACCTGAATCTGCGACTCAGCAGACGTGGGCTCCAAGGCCAGCTCTGCTTGGTCTCAACAGCTGTGTGACCCTAGAAAACACCTTCTCTTCCACAGGCCTCAGATTCCAGGCTGCATATCAAAGACCACCCGTCCGTCTTAGACTTCAGTCTCTAAGTTTGGGATCTCTGACCCTTCCAAGTCCCTGGGTGTGAAGGATGGGGCAACACATGGTCCTCCCTGACATTCCATGGGGAGGCTCCTCGAGGGCAGGAGCAGGATGGTCTATGCAGAGGTGACTCCACCTCCGCCTCCTGGGCCCAAGCCCTGCCCATCTCCTCTGCAGTGTGGGCGGTGCCTGCTCTGGGGGGACTGAGCCCACAGGCTCACTGGGAACGTGGCAGGGTGTCCGTTGCACAGGTGGCTGGCCCAGTTGCCACCACCCTCCTTTCCTCCTCCTCTTCCTCCTTCTCCTCTTCCTCCTCCTCCTCTTCCTCACTGTCCCATCATCCTCCTGCCGTCCCAGGCATGGGTGCTGCTTCTGACCAGGTGGTCCCAGGGTGCTCGGGAGGGGTCATCTTGCCAGCTGGCTGCCTTCCTCTTGGGATGAGGTCCTCTGCGTGCTGTGGCCCTGAGTTTCTGGCGAGTCTGCTGCCCATCACCAGAGCCTACACCTTCCTCTTCCTGAAGGACCCTGGGCCTAGCTGCCCTCAGCAGCTAGGAGATGGCAGGCTGGGGGCTGAGGCCAAAGAGCCCGGAGCTGGTGCCAGGAGACCCAGCCCCAGCCCTGCCTCTGCCCTGATCCTGTGGATGACCTTGGCACAGCCTCTCCCAGGTCTCCCAGCCTGGCTTTCACTAGCTGTCACCAGGGGCGGACCCTCAGTGACCCCGACCTTCTGAAGCTAATGGCCCCTGACAGAGAAATGGGGAGGGGCTCAACCTCCCCATTACCACACACTCCCCCGGTAGGGGTGCCTGCATTGGGCCTCCAATGGGAACTCAAGGCGGCTCTGGCCTTTCCCCCGCATCTCTACCCACTCGTGTCCCTGCATGGTTCTGGCTGCGGCCCCCCTTCCTCTCACACCTGTGAAGCAGCCGAGGATGCTCTGCAGTCACAGCCATGATTTCCCAGGACATGGCTCCCACCTCGTCGCACCTGCTGACCTGGCTGCTCCCAAACCCCGACCTCACACTTAGCGCACCATCACATCTGCCAGCACTGCCCCTGCTCCTGTCAAGAGCATGCGCTGTCCCAGCCTGATGGCCCAGGGGCCTCTTCTGCGTTCCCACAGTGGCCCATGCCACCCTCACCTTACTGAACGTCCAGCCTGCCTGGCTCCTGGTTACTCCTTAACAGGCTCTGCATGGTCACCTCTGCCTGTCAGGGCTAGCTAGGAGCACCCGGCCATAGTGTGAACAGAGACAGTGAGGGAAAGACGGTGGCCAGGCCTCCATCCCAGCTGGGCCGTGTTCCCCAGCCAGCCTGACCTGTCAGGTCCTCCTGGGGTGACCACAAGTCAGCAACAAGGCCCAGTGAGTGGCTGGTCCTCAAGACGGCTCCAAGTCCCATTTCAAGAAAACAAAGGCCTGAGCTTCTTCTTGTTCCCTCTGAGCCACTGACCTGCCCCAATCACAAAGTCCCCTCCATAGTCCCCAGACCCAGGAAGGACACCATGCCATATGCCAGCAGCTGGCATGGGAGGTGGAGCAGGAAGGCCCCAAGGACCCTCCCCTACTACGCCGGGATCCACGGGAGAGGGCGGCGCAGTGGAGACGAGAGGAGATGGTGCTGACCACCACGGGTACCACACAGACCCCTGTGGCCGTGGACCCATGACTCCCAGAGCCCCCAGGGCCTGAGCAGCAGGCTGGTTCTGGGAGGCCTGTAGGCAGACCCCTCCTGGGCACAGGGCAGGGCCTGGGCCCCCCTCACAGATGCAGGGAGGCCTAGAGGACAGGGGACGGAGGGCCCTCTCAGCCCTGTCACAAACTTACTTGGGGCCGGCTGGCTCCAGCCAGGAGCTGGCAGGCTGCAAGGACACAGCCTCAAGGCTGGATTCAATACTATCTGCAAATCAAGACAACAAAAGGCGACCACAGATGGAGGCCCAGCCACCCACGTGCCGAGGACACAGTCAAAGACAAGCCCAACAGAGCCTGAGCCCAGGGCCTCCAGAGGAGCGAGGCTGCAGGGATGGGCGGGGCTGCTGGAGGCACCCTGACGGCTCCGCCTGGGGTGGGCAGTGGGCAATGGCATTAGAACGGAGACTTGGAGGTGGCCCAGGAAGGAGACTCCTCAGTGCCCACACTGGTGAGGCAGGAAACACTCACTCGGAAAAGGGTGGGAGTGACAGGGGGAGGTCAGGGCTGGGGTCAAGTCCCGCTCTGTCATGACGCTGCCTGAGCTAGCCCCTCCACTCTGTGGCACGGCCCCCTCTGAAGGGGCACAGCCCCAGCCTGAATGTCTGTGGAGTTGCAATGGGGCTGATGGAGGCCAGGTCTGCACACACAGGGCTCTGGCTGGCCACACGTGCTGGCCCCCTTGGCACAGGGAGCTCACCAGCAAGTCTTGCCACCATGAGGGGCTCACGGGAGCTGGTGCCTGGGCAAAGCCAGTCTCAGTGGCTGCGGCAGTGTCACCCGGGGAGGCCACATCAGCAGGGCCCACGAGAACCACCAGGGCAGCCCCAGGGATCTGGAAGATTCTACACCAGCAGCAAAAACAGCAGTACCACGTGTACGAGTGCCTAAGCTGTCCTCGCCCCACAAGGAATTTGGGGCCAGTTGTGGGCTTGAGGCAATGAGTGGTGAGAGCATTGGCCCCAGCAGGCCTTGCCCACACCAGAGCCTCCACCTGAATCCCAGTGCGCCACCTGGGCGGTCCCTGGTGCTCAGCATCCTCTTCCGCCCAAGGGAAAGACACGTGCCGCCCGGGCGCCAGGAGTGCAGGCACAGGCAGGGTCCACAACAGAGCCAGATGCAAACACAGGGCGCATGCCTTCCTCCCAGAGGGAGGCTCCCTGGAAGGCCTGCCTCCACTCCAGCAACTAGAGGAGCTTGGGAGGCAGAAACACTTCAAGAAACTGCACCTGCAGTAACCCCCAGGACGGACGGGCTGACCTGAGCCTTCCGGGGTCGACGCCTGGGATAGAGACCGTTAGGACCACAGGCACTGCTGCCAGGCACGGCGCCACCTCCAGCCTGGCAGGACTGGCTCTGAGGGGGCAGGATCCTCAGAAAGACAGGGCCACTCCCCACTGTCCCAGCAGGCCTCCCTTCTCTCATCAGGGAACTGGCCCCATCTCTGCAAGCCCCTGGGCAGGAGGCGGAGCCCATGAGCTCTGCCTTCAGAAGCCCCCGAAAGCCTCAAACTTGAACCTTTGGTCACCAGCTCCGCCCCACCTCATCCCCAGCCCAGGGCCCTGCTGGAGCCACAGGCACTCGAAGACGCACCCTGATCACTGCATCTGGGGGCTCCTGCCCCAGCCAGGCAGGGGGAGCCAGACCCCCGCACAGGGAGCCAGGTCCAGGAGAGGGTGGGAATGGACGATAGCCTGGGCTGCTCCTGGAGCACAGCACCCCTTGGCTCACGTGCAGACAGCCCCCAAATGACCACGGCTCTCCATGCCCTGCCACATCAGGGTCACGACCCTCTCAGCCAGTGGAGGAGAGGGAAGGAAGATGGGGCCAGAGGTGTGACAGAGTCCCCCACGACTGCCACCCAGGAGAGACCAGCCTGCCAGGGAGGAAGCCCCAGACTGGGCCTGGGCACTGCCCCTCTCAAGTGTAAAGAAGCCACCTTGCATCCACAGCAGCAACAGCCTGGCCTCATTTCTGTCACTGAGCGGTGAATGCAGACAGTAGAGAACATGTGCCAGGAGGGCAGGAAGGCCATGGCAGTCTGGGCTAACGCAGGTGGCGCTGGACAGGCCACCTGCCCTGGCTGGACCCCTTCTCTGCCCGTGACCACAGGCAGCCTCAGCCCAGCCCTGCATCCCACTCATGGACTCAGCCAGTGCCCAGTCCTGCTCTACATGGAGCCCTGACACCAGGGACTCTGATCATAGCGTGTGACCTGCAGGCCCACCCTCAGGACGGGGACGGACATCCTGCTGCTCCGGGCTGCATGCGCCAGCCTTAGGCCCAGGGCTGTCCTAGGGGCATTCTCAACCAGCTTGGCACTGCCCACAGTCAAGACACATCACGCAACCATCACTCAGCTCCGCAGCCAGCAATGTCTTCCTCAGAGCCCCAGCTGCCAGGTGGGCACACCATGTCCTGCCCCACGGCAATGAGCAGAGATGGGCGAGGGGAGGAAGGCTGCTCCTGGGGCCGTATGGCCCTGCGTTCCTTGTGGGGTGAGGCCAGGTTCAGTGTGTGGGCCCCGTGGCACTGAGAGGCACTCTGAGACCTCATCAGCCATCATCCCCGGGCCCATGGCTTTGGCGGGTCTTGGAGACCCCGGTCTGTGGGGTCAGCCCTGCAGAGCCACAGGGCCCTGGGCACCTGGCCCTCCCGACACGAGGGGTGCTCCACGGGGGCCCCTTGCAAGTCCCCTGGCTCCAGGATCCAAGGGACAGCCAAGCACTAGGCCAGGCCTCCAGGGGCCAAAGAGAACAGCCTTTGCTATCGCCATTCCCAGACACTCAGAGAACAGCACACACACCTCAAAGGAAACTGAGGGCACAGGGGCCTCTGCAGGAGACCCCGCACTGTCAAATCGCTGCCCCCAGCCCCACAGCTGTGATCAGCCCTGCAGGCCTGGCTCTGCCCAAGCCCCACGCAGCACTGTTGCAGAGCGGGCAGCACGGACAGCTCCGGGCACCTGGGCCTGCAGTGAGGTCCCCACCCTGTCAACAGGCCTGGTGGCCACTTCCCTGCTCCTTACTTCAGTGCCCACAAGGGGAAGTCCAACCCTGTCCCAAGCACTCCCTCGCTCGGGAATTGAACAAATGTCAGCTGCTGTCAGCAGTGGCCAGGCCACTCGGAGCAGCTCACAGGCACCAAAAGACTCCTGTGATGGAGGTGAGCCCAGCGGCCTGCAGCCCTAGAGGGGCTGATCCATCAGGGGTCAGAAGTCGAGGCTGGGTCTCAGTCTAAGGGGGCAGGGAACCGCACGGTGGGCAAACCGGAGTTCCGGCAGCTTCCAGGGTGGGGACTTGCAGAAAAGGGCTGAGTGCCCAGGCCACACCAGTGCCACCCATGCCAGACCCCTCCCTCTCAAGCCCCACACTGCAGGTCCACCCGTGCCCTGAAGTACCCCCCAAACCAGGCCTGCCTCTGCCTGTAGAACCCTGAGCTGCAAGGCCCTGCCCTGTAGGAGTGTGTGGCCTCCCTGGAGGTGGGTACAGCCACTTCTGGCCTGCATAGGCCTGAGAGGAGAACCCAGGTCCTCCTCCAGCCCCACCCCATGACAAGACCCACTGACCAGGCTCATCCCTAAGGCCCATCAAGAGGCCAAGTGCCTAGGCCCATCACCCAAGACCCATAGCCCAGGCCCACAGCCCAGGTCCCTTGTCCAAGGTCAGCCACAGGCTTGGTGGTACCCTGGGTCGACACGCATCTCCAAGCCAGCCCAGCCCACTCTCCCCATGGGTCCCAGCGTTGTGCACCGCCATGAGCAGGAGCAGCTGAGGCTGGCTGAGGCTCCAAATTCTGCCATGGCTACAAGTGGGGGCATGCCTGTCCCATGAGGCTGAGTCCTTCTGTCCACTCTGTGGCCCTCAAGACGAAGCTGGTCCTGCTTCTGTGGCTTCGTCTCTGAAGTCCTTCCAGCAGCTCCCAGGAAGGTGAGAGTCCAGCAGGGCTGTGCTTTGAAGGGTGGGCCACCATGTGTGGAGGATGGCGAAAGAGCTCCTGGAGCAGTGTCTTGAGGAGGACAGGAGATGCAGAGGGAGGAGGCACGGAGGTGGTGGGAGGAGGCATGGAGCCAGCGTCACCCTCAGAGCCAGGGGCAGCTGCGGGCGCAGCCAAGGCCCAGCCGAGCACAGAAACACACCTGACATCCAGTGGTCCCTGCAGTGGGCCTGTGGGCTCAGAGTGGGGCACAGTGTGTCCTGGGAGGCTGTGTGCCCAGAGGGACGGGCCAGCACAAAGGGGGAAGCCACCGCAACCATTAGCGGGGGGAAAGAGCCAAGCTGGGGCCCAGACTCCTGCCTGGCTCTGCCAACAGCTGCTCAATAGTGACCAGTGAACAGGACAAGTCACTTCCTGCTCCCTGGGAGCCATGGCAAAGGTCAGCCGGCTGGAGGCGCATCCAGAGTAAGGCTGCTCCCACCTGCAGGCCGGCCTTGCTTTCTCCTGGCAGCCCCACCCTGGGCTCTGGGGCTGGGGGAGAGCAGAGGGAAGCCCTCCTTCCTCCCACAAAGCCCGTCTTCAGACCCTGCGGCCCTGCACAGGGAAGTGGAGTGTTCTCCCTGTGGGGACCCACTGGTATAGAAGACCTGGCTGCCTAAGGACAGCTGTGTCCACCTCTGCACTACACTCAGGAGAGGAGGGCCGTGTGTGGAGAGAAAGGCCAGGCCACATGACATCCGGTGGGAACACCAGAGGCCAAGATGGGGTCTTGAAGGGCACCAGGGCACCCTGGGTGGCACCCGCTGCTGCTGCTGCTGCTGTGCATTGGGAAGCTCTGCCCTCATCTCCACCCCTCACCAGGCACCGGTCCCTGCAACCACCTGTGACTCCCTCACCATCGTGGCGCTCACTCACTACAGTAATGTGGAACTGGGACCAGCGTCCCATCTGGACACCCGGTGGGCATGGCTTAAGGTGGCATCTACCTTAAGTTGAGACCCTTGGTGCCACAATGCCTGGCAATGCTGGGCAGACCCCGAGGTGGGATCCAGGCGGGAGCTGCAGCCCTTCCACTACCCAGGCAGGCAGACCCGTCCCTGGCCCTGACCCTTGGTTTCCCCACCTAAAAGAAGAGAGGGGCAGGAGGATGGCGGGCCATCTCCACAGGCCTCTGGGTCTCCCTGGGGAGCTGGTGCAGGAGGCTCGCAGCCCGCTCGCCAGCCCTGCTCTGTGGGGAGGGCCCACTTACTTGGCAGGGGCTCCATGGCCTGGCCCTGGCCTTGGGGACTGTGGGTGGAAAAGGTCTCCGCCACCACGCGCTCCACAGGCGTGAGGATGAGGCCGGGCACGGTGCCCTCCGCCAGCTTCTTGCGCACGGCGCCCCGCAGGTCCCGCCACTTGTGCTTGAGGTCGACCAGGTCCCGGCGGCAGTAGCCCAGCGCATTCACCGCCTGCAGGATGCGGTTCCACACGCGGAGCTTCCGGGCCGGCGTGCCCCGCAGTGCCCCGAACAGCAGTGGGTAGTGGCGCCTCACCCTCTGCACCAGCACCTCCGTCTCCTGCGGGCTGAAGTTGGGCTTGCGCGTCTTGGTCCGGGAGTGGGGGCCTGGCCGCAGGGGCGTGGGGCCTGGCCCGGCACTTGGCAGCAGGTTCATGGCTGGCTCGGGGCTGCAGCTCTGACGGCACATAGCGTGGCTGCCGCTGGACCCTGGAAAGGCACCAGAGGCTGAGCAGGGGGCAGAGATCTTGGGGAGAGCAGCCCTGCCAGTCTTGGGGTCCCGGTCATCGCAGGCCCCATCTCTGGGCACAGTGGCCAGGCCTTGCGTCGGCGCCCCGCACTGGCAGCCGGCATCCACGACAGCAAGGCCCCAGTGTCTCAGCCACTCTCTGGGCCTCCCACCTGTCCACCTGGCAGTGCCCTCTGCCCTCCCTGGGGCCCTGATCACATGTGGCGGGTCAGTCCTGGTTTGTCCCCCACCCCATGACTGCTCCCTTCCCTGAACTGCCAGCAGGAGTGCCCCTCCTGATCCATCCATCACTGGGACTGGTAGGTACCTACAGTGGACAAACCACTCCACACAGCACATCCCAGCCCACGACAGCTGGCCAGGGGCAGAAACAGCTACAGCCAGCACTGGAAGCTGACAGTGGGGAGAATGTGGGAGGACGAGGAGACAGGAGGGGTCCTGGGGAGAAGAGGCGGTAAGGGAGTACTGTCTGGGGACACGGAACAGCTGGAAGCCCAGGCTCCCAGGGGACTGAGGGGCAAGCACTCGGGAGGTTCTCGAGGGTCTCACCCAGCCAGCTGCCTGAGGGTCTCTGGACCTACTGCCAGTCATCAGAGCAGGAGGGGCCGGGAGGCTGTTCTCAGCACAGGTCCAAGGTGAGGCCACAGTTTGCCCAGGGCATGGAGGGAGAGTGGGTGGGTGGGACATGGCCTGAGGGTCCTGGTGGGCAGCTGAGTGCTTTAACCAAAGGTCTGTGGGCACCTGGGGCAGACTGGCTCTTCCTCAACTGAGGAAAAGAGACCCCCAGCCAGAGTTGGGAGCCCCTGCCCCACTGGCTTGAGAGCCAGAGCTCCTGGCAGTAGCAGGCACACTTAGGGGAAGGAAGGGGTGAGGTCCGGGGGCTGGCGGGCAGGCCTTTGGGGCAGCAGGCAGCCTGAGGCTGGGCGAGTACTCACCGACAGCTTCTCCTTGCTCCGATGCCATGGAGGCCAAGTCCTTGATGATCTGATTCACATCCAGCAAGTTGCTCTGTGGAAACAAGACAGAGCCACGTCAGGAGCAGGGCTGCGGGGCAGACAGGAAGGCAGCTGAGAGTGCCCATCGAGGCTGGGGCAGGCCCAGGCAGCACCTGCAGAACGAGGAACCAGCTGGTCTATCCACTTCCTGTGAGAGAGGCATGACTGGGCCCAGAAAGGGCTAGGGGCAAGCCCAAGGTCACCCCAAGAGTCAGAGACAGAGCAGGGATCTGAGTTCTCCATCTCCTGACTCTCAGGCCAAGCCCCAAGCTCTCCAGGTGTCCCAGGGGCTGTGAGCTACTTCCTTGGGTACAGAGGCCCTGGAGCCTGCCCCTAGGATTTGTGGTCTAGTTTGGGACAGCATCCTCAGCACTGTAAAGGCCTGACTGCAGGAGAGCAGAGAATGTCGAAGGCAGATGACCCACCCACTTGCCTGGGGGCTCCTTGACAGACGGGTCTATCTTTCCCTCTCTGTGCAGCAGCATTGAGCATGGGCCAGCACACAGGGGCTGTCCAGCAAACCCTAAAGAAGTGAGAGAGATGGATAAATAGGTTCAGGGGAGTGGGAGGTTCAGGGTAGATGGGAGGACGACCGATAGATGGATAGATAGGTGGGTCGACAAATGGAATGGTGAACAGGTGGATGAGGGGGCGGATGGATACATGGGGGTGGATGAATACATGCGGGGTAGGTGAATGGATGGATGGGTGTATTTATAGTTGGGTGGGTGATGGATTTGGTGAGTGGATGGATAAATGGGTGGGTGGGTAGGTGGATAAATGAATGGATAGGTGGGTAGATGGCTGGTGGGTGGGTGGATGGGTAGATGGACAGGTGGTTGGACAGATGGCTATGTAGATGGATGAGTGTGTGAATGGTTAGATGGATGGATGAGTAGATGGATAGGTGGTTGGACAGATGAGTGGATAGAGGGATGGGTAGTGTATGGACAGATGGGTGGGTGGGTCGATGAATGGATGGGTGGGTAGGTAGATGGATGAATAGATGGATGGATGGGTAGTTGGATGGACAGATGGGATGGGAGATAAATGGGTGGGTGGGTGGATGGATGGATGGATGGACAGATGGGTAGTTGGAGAGATGGGTGGGTAGATGGGCGAGTGGGTGGATGGGTGGATGGATGGATGGATGGATGGATGGATGGATGGATGGATGGATTGGTGGGTGGATAGGTGGGTGGGTGAGTGGGTGGGTGGATAGGTAGATAGGTGGGTGAATGGATGGATGGATGGGTAGTTGAACAGATGGATGGGTGAGTGGGTAGGTGGATGGGTGAATGGATTGGTGAGTGGGTGAGTGGGTGGGTAGATGGGTGGGTGGATGGATGAATGGATTGGTGGGTGGATAGGTGGGTGGGTGAGTAGGTGGGTGGATAGGTGGGTGAATGGATGGATGGATGGATGGGTAGTTGAACAGATGGATGGGTGAGTGGGTGGGTGGATGGATGGATTGGTAGGTGGATGAGTGGGTGGGTAGGTGGGTGGGTGGATATGTGGGTGGGTGGATGGATGGATGGACAGATGGGTAGCTGGACAGATGGGTGGGTGGGTGGATATGTGGGTGGCTAGATGGATGGGTGGATAGGTGGGTGGGTGAGTGCGTGGGTGGATAGGTGGGTAGGTGGGTGGGTGGATGGATGGATGGATGGATAGTTGGACAGATGGGTAGGTGGGTGGGTGGATGGATAGATGTATGGTTTGGTGGGTGGATGGGGGGTGAGTGAGTGGGTGGGTGGATAGGTGGATGGGTAGGTGGGTGGGTGGGTGGGTGGATGGATGGATGGATGGATGGATGGGTAGTTGGACAGATGGGTGGATGGGTGGGAGGAGGGATGGATGGATTGGTGGGTGGGTGAGTGGGTAGATGGATGATGGATGGATAGGTGAGTAGGTGAAAGGATGAAAGAGTGAATGGATGGTATGTGGACGGATGATGGATAGTGGGGTGGGTGGGTCAATGAGTGGCTAGGTGGATGGTTGCTCCACTGCTATCCAAGGACTAAGTGGCTTCATGAAGCTAGAGAACACAGTAAGGAACAGAAACGTGGGCCAGGAGGACCTGGCATCCTGTGCTGGCCTCCTGAGTCTTCCACGCTGTCTACCTTTACCCTAACTCCTTTTGCCATCAAGTGGCCTTGATGATCCTCAGGAATGTGGCCACAGCATGCTCAGAGCACAGACCTGTGCAAGGCACATACCATCCCCATCACACCTGCACTCATCCAGGGGCATCCCAGCACCCATCTGACAGAGCAGGGAGTAGGGGCTCAAGCGATCCCATAACCTCCAGGGCTTCTCAGAAAGGGGAAGAGTTGGACTCAGGTGCCTGCCCAGCGACCAGATGCCCACTCCTTCCCTGACTGCCACGCTGCACCTGGGACGGCTCCTCCACTGGCCAGCTGCAGGGGCCTGGGCAAGCCCGGTCACCTCAAGCCAGGTTTGCTCATTCATCACCCAAACAAAACCAACCCTTCTCACAGGGCGCCTGGCACATGGCTGGGTTCCAGCTCAGTCCAGGAGAAGCTCCTTCAAGCCTGCTGTGACCCCTGCCCTGGCACGCCCGTCCAGTCAGCAGCTCATTCCAGAGCTGGGACTGATTTCCATGAGGGTCATTTCACCCCACTGCAAAATGTTACAAGAGAATTCATCTTCTCTTTGGGAGTGTTCTAGGAAACGAAGCACTTAGCACGATCTTAAACTGACACATACCATCAACTGCAATTCAATTACTGGGCTTAGCTGCGATACAGGGCCAGGCAGCGACTGCAGGAACTGGGCCATGGTGGGAAAGTAGTGAGAGGGTGGGGCCGGGGTCACAGCTTGGGTGTGCATCTGTGGCATGGCAACGGGGCAGCAGCAAATGGAAGGATGGGTGTGGGTCAGCTCAGACCGGTTTTTGGTCTCCTCATCACCACCACCTTCTGTGGGAGGGAGGTCACGGTCTCAGGAGACCAAGACATCAAGGTCATGAGGCATAGCTCAGCCAGGTGGGTCACCTCCTCCACAGGCTTCCCAGTTACAGACCTGACCCCGTCAAAAGCCAGGCATGACCACACCACCACAACTTCAACCCTGGCCACTGAGCACACCCAGGCCTGATCTTGGTGGTTCATGGCCTCAGGGACTTGCAGGGGCCCTTAAGGGCTTCACAGGCAGAACATATCTCCCCATGCGGCCTGTGACTCACCTGTTATTGCCCCATTTGACAGGAAAGACGGAAACTGAGTTACTGAGAGGGTTAGTGTGACCGAGGACACACAGCTGGAAAATGCTGGAATCTGCATCCAACCCACATTTAGGCAGACTCCAACCCAGGTCACTACCACCACCAATGCGGGGCAGCACCCAGGGCCTCCCTCCAGGACGTGGAACCCAGGACCCCGGCCAGACCTCAGGGACAGCGGGCCTCCCTCCAGGACGTGGAACCCAGGACCCTGGCCAGACCTCAGGAATGGTGAGCCGCCCTTGAGGACGTCCTGTGCTGCAACCACTGGCATTGGATGGGCCCCGTGTGTGCACCAGTCAATCTGCTTCCCGTGAGCAGGAGAAGAGAAGGGCCGCACTGGCATGGTGTTGTGTCCCTGGGCGGAAACATGGCTCTGAGCCCATGCCCAGCCTGTGGGGATGCAGCTTTGGTGAGACACCAGGGAGGGCTGTGGCTGAGCAGGGCCCAGAGTCCAGTTCCTTTCAGGGGCCTGGGACAGCTGCTGGGGCAGGGTGGAAGAGGGGCAGCTGTGAGTCCCTGAGGCACACCTGGGGGACTTGCCAGGGCTCCGAGCACACATGGCCCCTGCACTGGGTATTCCCTGACACCAGAGTCAACTTCCGTAACCCCAAAAGCGCAGGCTGGAACATGGTGTTCCCAAGTCAGGCAAAGTCCCTGTGGTGCCCACAGGGCACAGATGGCCTGTGTTGTGGGCTTTAGGGGCAGCCCCCCAGAGATGCAGTGGCTGAAGTGATTTTCCATAACATGCCGACACTCACTGTGCCACTGCCTGGCTTCACAGAGGGCTCGCTCCTCCAGGGCCCCGGGTTCTCCTGGTGGAAGGGTTTTGTAGTCAGTGCTGGGGCTGCCAGGAGCCAGCAATGGCAGGACCACCTGCGATCCCCACCAACCTTACCAGCAACACGTCAGGGCCGCAGGCAGAGGAGGCAGTGGGGAGTGCGTTCTCTGGGCTGGGGCTGCCGCAGGGGTGCTCACCCACTCCTTGCTGGACTCGGCAGAGACAAGCAGCAGGAACAGTGGTGACTGTCCACTGGGATGAGCTTAACACAGAATGGTCATTTGCATCACAGCCAGCTTGGGGGACACACAGAGACTCCACGCCTTCAGTGCACTGGGCTGTGCCTCCCGTAAGAGGGGACCACGGTCCCAGGCACCACGGGCTCATGCACCCCAAATTCCAAAGGCTGAGCCGGCAGGGCTGCCAGCACCTCGGGGGCACATGCAGAGAGCCTCCCCCTCCACAACCTCTTAGAAGCCAATGACAGTGCGAAGCCTGCGCTCCCTCATTTTACGTGCCCCTCTCTTTAAGATGCCCGGCACTCAAACACCCACCTCCCAGCAGAGGGGTCAGCTGCCCACCAGCCAAGCACACTCAGAGGCACCCCCACCCCCTGCCAAGGCGCTCACTGATGAGTAACACTGTTCACCTCAAACTAAGCGGGAAGCAAAGCTTGAACAGAAGCTCGGGCCCCTGGCATCTGAGTCTCGGGCTCCAGGTCAGCAGCCACAGGTAAGAAACCCCTGACCCTCATTTTCTGGAAAATGGCTCGACACAGAGAACCACTTCCCACAGGCCCTGGGCAGGGCCAGCTGGGCCAGGTCCTCGGGGAGCACTCTCCGTATAGAAGGGAAAGGACGATGAACCTGGGTGGTGAGCCTGGGGCTCCTCCCTGCTCCCCAGTCCGAGGCCACCACTGGAGGCCAGGGACCCACTACCCCTCCTGTCGACAGTGTTGGGATCTCACAGAACCAGCCAAGAGGCTGCTCAGGGCACAGGCATCGCCAGAAACCCAGGTCCTCACGTCAGCCACTCAGGCTACGTATACCACCGTGCTGCCTCAGGCCTGCCGGAAGGAAGGGGCCGGGTGCGCCCTGAAGGCTGCTCTAGAGTCACTAGATGCTAAGGGATGGGGCCTTCCCACCCAGTAGCCCCAAGCCCTCTGTGTAAGAGCGTGGTGACAGGAGTGGGAGCCGGAGGCACTGCCTGACTTTGTGCCTCTTCCTCCCGGAGGGTGCCAGGATTTCCTGGGGAGTCTCCTTCGTCCTGGCCCAGTGCTGGTCTCAGAACCAACAGATGAATAAAGAGCTGAGAGTGCCCGGTGGCTGCAGCAGAGCCGGGCGGGTGCAGTGGGCTAGGACTTGCAGCTGGACCTGTCGCTGATGGTCTGGGCAGATCCCAAAGATGGGTCCAGAGAGGACCTCCACCTCCAGAGCCAGAGGAGGGCCAGCTGGGCAGGCAGCTGGCAGGGTGGGTCCCCCCAGGCACTATGGGCCCTGGGCCCTGCGCACCTGGGCAGGCCTCGGCTCCTGAGGGAGATGCCCGGGGCAGGCGCAGCTCCACTCCCAGGCACACCTGGGGGACTTGCCAGAGACCTGGGCTCCCCCAGGGCCTAGGTGGGAGCCAAGATCCAGAGAGAAGTCCAGTCCTCAGTCCTAGGGTGACAGAGAGGCCAAAGACAGGCTAAGGAAGGCGGGACCTGCCTGAGGGGCTATTCTCAGGGGCAGGCAGGCGATCCCCTGGCACGGCAGCCAAACAGCGGGAGAGCAGGGAGAGTCCAAGGAACACCCCCCTTAGTAGATGTTAAATCGTGCAATTATTGTTCAGACTGCTGCTAAAACTAGAACTCATTAAAAGCTCTCAGGAAATTTTCTCTCTTCTTTCACTGGCGCCATGGGAAGAGCACCTTGAATGCCACATAATAAAACTGGGGTGTGTGCCTGTGAGTTCCCTTCCAGAATGACAAGGAAACATCACTGCATTTCTCTATCACACCATCTCTTATAATCAGGATCTTGGCAACCGTCCACCTTCAAAGATGACTATTCCAGTTAATGCAGTCACCACGCCGCATGCCTTTATCCACTCACTCGCTTACAGCCAGAGGTCAGCCAGGTCAGTGCAATGCCAACCACAGGGCAGGCCTGCACGTTCTGCCTGGGGCCTTGGGGCCCTGCCTGGGCCATCTCCACGTCCCATCCTCTGCCCTCCCAGGCCCGCCAGGTAGTCATGGCAACAGAGCAGCTGGCGTAATCTGATCTCTGTACCTTGGTCAGGTGACGTTTGCTCAGGAGCTCCAGCAGGTGACATGGGCTTGGTGAGGGAAGCGCAGAGCAGACACAGAAGGGCAGGTGGGCAGAGCTGGCGGGAAGCAGGCGGTCGGCTCTGGACCGGTGCCCCGGTGAGCCTGGCACACGCTTGTTCCCTTCAACCCCTCCAGCCCAGGGAGGCACATCACTGCCCACCGCCCACTGCTCAGGACAGGCATCCAGTTGAGGGTTAAGTCACTGGCTCCTGGGGCGCTGGCTCTTTCTGTGCCAGGCTCTGGACCTGCAGGTGACCTTGGAGATGAATCTCACCACCCTCATGTCAGAAAGGCCAAGTGAGCGTCGGCTCTCAGAGGTCACGGCGAGGATGGCCTCATGCTGGAGTCAGGTACCTGGGCTCAAATCCCAGCTCTGCGGCGGGTGAGCTGTGTGACCCTGGCCAAGCGATGGGCCTGCTCCAAGCCACCGTCATCTCTGACAACATCAGAACGTAGGAGTGCAGCTCTCAAAGAGCCCTGATGTGGGCTGAGATGCGCATAAATCATGGCAGCAGAGCCCTTCGTTAAACACATATCCTTCATGGGGTCCCAGGATAGAAACGCCCAGCCCCTGGCCCAGCCCTCCTGCACCCACCCCACCTAGCACCGCCCCCCACCCATTTGTCCATGCGGCAATTGGCCAGGTGTCAGGCAAGTGAGTTGCTGCCTCCATGGGGCTTATGTTCCAATGGCAAGAGAGAAATCCTCACAAGAAATCCTCACAACAGCGTGTGAGGCGAGCACAGGGGCAGCCGGGGGAGAGTGCACCCCTGGAGTCAGGGCCTGCAGATGGAAGGGAGCCAGCGGCTCAGGCATTGGAAGGAGGGTGCTCTGGGCCTCGGGCAACAGGAACCAGGAGCAGGGAACTGTGAGGTGTCAGGGGTGAGGAGTGAGGAAGAGGGCAGTCCAATGGGAGTGAGGGGGCAGCTGCCTCTCCCGTGGAGGGTCACAGCAGCACACGCCCTCCACTCCCAATCTTCTTCCAGCAGAATGTGAGAGAAGGGATGCTGTAGGGCTTCCTTCTGGCTCTGCCAGGGTCCTGGCAGTGTCCTCCAGGCCCAGCCTCTGCACCAGGAAGAAGCCAGGCGTGGAGCTCCAGGCCAGAGCCCAGCCCGCATCCCAGCAAACAGCCAACGCGAGATGTGGGCAGACAAGAGACTCCACCCTCGGCTCTCCAGGCTGCTGGGCAGGGGAAGCAGTCTCAGCTTTGCCCAAGGGGAAGTTCTGGCCCACAGCATCCATGAGCTTCCCCTGTGGAAGGGGCCGGAGAGGAGTGGAGTGCTAGAACCAGTGGCGAGTGGCCGGGGCAGCACCTGTTTTCATGGGAGCTTTGGAAGGTGGGCATGACTGCAATGTGCCTCTGATGAGCAGAATCGGAGAGGGGAACGTGAGGGCACAAGATGGGTGTGTGGGGGTCGGGGAGTGGACAGGCAGGAACCACAGGCTAGCTGTGGTACAAGCAGCTCCCCCGGTGGCCCTGGAGAGGGGCAGGCCTGGCCCTGAGAGGCTACAGACATGCTCTTCTAAGAGCTTCGGTTTCTCCATGGAATGAGAAGCAAGGTCAAGGTCATCAGTGAAGCGAGGACACGGAAAGAGCAGACATGACACAGACCACGGGAAGACTGTCCTGGGCCCTCAGGACGCCCCCTAAGCCCCAAAGCACCCTGAGCATGAAGTCCTGCTCCTGGCTGCACGGGACCTGCCGAGGGCCCCTCAGAGGCCTAGAGAGCCAGTTCCCAGCCCCATCCCAGACCAAGACAGGCAGAACACACCTCACCAGGTGCCCGCCAGCACAGATGCACAGCCCTACACAACACAGAAGCGCATCCGTCAGCCGGGGCTCTTCGCCGGGTGTCAAGGCTCCGCCTCCCCCACACTCGGCACACAGCGTGGGGGGGGCCACGTGTCAGAGCACGGCTAGCCTTTCCTGCCCCAGGAAGCCCCAGGACCCCATGTGAAGAAGGCCCAGGATCCTGGCACTTCCGAGGCTCAAGTGCTTTCCTTCCTTAGGGGGCCGCAAGACACAGCAAGCCCCTCCCTGGAGCAGCCGCACTGCAGGCCATCAACAGCACCCACAGAGGTACTCATTTGGGCTCAGGGGCACCACACCCCGGCTGGCAGCAGTGCGAGGCTAACCCCTTAGTGGACAGTGAGCTGCTGAGCCAACATCAAAGCCCAGGGTTCACTTGCTCACCCTGGAGCCTGGCCGCATTCCCGAGGGGGAGGGCAGGTGTTGGTCCCCAGCATGGCAGGAGGGTGGGTGTGGGGAAGGTGGGCAGCGACGGCCACAACTCCCAGCCCGGGTTCTTCCCAGGCCTGAGTTCTTGCCACAGTTACACTCCAACGTGGTACTTTCACCCTATGGCCAGCAAAGGCTGGTGTCACTGTGCCCGTTTAACACATAAGTAAACTAAGGCTCCAAGAGAGATCTGCTCAGGGTCACATGGCGCAGTGGTGCGGTTGTGGCTGGGCCTAGGATCTTGAACCAGCTCCCACTTCTCCCTGGCTAGAAGACACCTGAGCCTGCCAGATCCCCTCTGCAGGGGACAAGAAAGCCTCCTGGAGACCTGGCTGTCATCTCTCCCACCAGCCTGGCAGCCGGACAGCACAGGCCACCTCGGATCGAGGGTCATCTCCTGCTAACTGGATGCTATCAGTGTCCAGATGCCACCTGTTGGCTCTGGGCCTGGCACATCTGCCCACACACTAGGGGATGCATTTTAGCCCCATGGGGGCCTCAGCAGGCAGGAAGGGGGCTGGAGTAGGGGCAGGAAAGGAGGGCCGCACTTGCCCACCCTTGGCACTAAGCTTCCCCTTAGTGCCACCCTATTCCCCAACTTAGGCAAATAAAAAAGATGACCTAGGCCCCACCTGGGGGTGCAGGGACAGGGGCGGGGTGGCCACCCAGGGACAACAAGGAGCCGGAGACAGGAGGAAAGAGCGAACTGCTCCAGGGTCTGCCAAGCTGGAACCCCTGGGGACCTGAGAGGACGCAGGGTAGCCAGAGGGAAGGCGGAGGGAGGCGTGAGGAAGGGCACTGGAGGGGAGAAGCGGAGAAGGCCAACAGGGTGTGGAGAGCCCCCGGCAGAACTGGAGGGCTGGCCCTGCAGGGATGAGCCAGGGATCACCTCACTCACACCTGGGGCAACAGCAAGGGCCCCGAATACCAGACTGCAGGCTGTCCCTCTCACTTCACGCCCTTGCCCACAAGGTCACAGGGAGTCCTGGCTGGTAGAGCACCTTGCAGACACTACCTCAAGGGCTGTCCCCTTCCCAACCACCTGGCAAGGGTTGGACACCAGGGCTCAGAGCGACCTGGGAGGACCCACAAAACAGTGCCAGCCAAGAGTCATGGCATGCTTCTGGCGGCAGCTGGAGGCTTGCTGTGCAGCCATGGGCACCCTGCCTCCTCTGGGAGTCCCACAGCTCAGTGCAGAGGACAGGAGCAGCTGTCCTGGAAGCCAGCTCTCTCCAGGCCAAGGCCAAGAGGAGGTGGGGCCAGTCAGCAGGGTCCATATGGGTCAGTAGAGCTGCGGGCGCTCGGAGGGCCTGGCTGGACAGGCGGACAGCCAAGGGGCAGCAGACAGCCTGCAGAGGAGCTGCGCTGCAGGGATGAGCAGTGGCTCCTGGACACGGCCTAACGGGATGTTCAGATGCATACTCACCCATGCCTGGGCTCATGCTGCTGCTCAAACACAATTAAAGCTCACACTCCGGGTGATGAGATAGGAATGGCCTCTCCATCTTCTCCTCCATCCAGACAGGGCCACTGGCCAGGAGGCTGCCAGCTCCCATGGCACCTGGATACCCAACAGCCGGAATCCTGGGAGGCCAGGGCTCCAGCCCGGGAGCAGCACCAGGGGCCACCCAAGGCTGGAAGGCCAGAGACAGGGGGACCTCAGCTCAGGCGGGGAGGGGAGTGAGTACATGGTGGGACAGGCAGCACTCCGGGACCCCTCAGGCCGCCTCCCATCTGAGCAACCCGTATGCAGACTGAGCTCCCACAGGTGACTAGCACGACTCCTCCCACCACAAACCTCACCTGGGAGATGGCGGGCAGCCCCAGCCAAAGGTGCAAACGCCAAGGCTGCAGGCCCCACACCCTCCAGAGACAGACGGCACTTGGGTGGGGGTCAGACTGCCTGGGCTCCAGCCCCGAGGCCTCTCAAACTGGGAAGTGGGCCTGGCATCCTCCCTGGAGGGAGCTTGTGCACTGAGCCATACCGGGTCCTGCTCACTCTCGGGTGGCCACTCTGCCCCTTAACACTCCTGTGTACACAGCTGGAGCAGGGCCTGTCTGGTGGAGACTCCTGGCACCATGGAGAGGGTCAGGGCCCCACGCAGGCCAAGGATGGCCACACTGCAGACAGTGAACAGCCAAGGAACACACAGGGAGCAGGCCCTCCCTTGCCAGCAGCCCTCACCCTCCACCGGCGCCTGGGTGGCTCCTCTTCTGCTCTGGGATAAACGGTAGCGTATTTGACAAGTCTGTTGTCACACAGACAGAAAAAGAAAGATGCCCAGCAGAAATCAGTACAGAGAAACGCAGCCTGGGGGCCGCATTTCTGGGCTGGGAATGTTCTGGGGCTGGGAATGTTCTGGGGCTGGCCAAGCCTCTCCCTGCACCTCCCACACAGCCACGAAGCGTGGCTCTGCAGGACACCTTGTGCGTGTGAATGAGACGCTACCCGTGGCACCTGAGGGCTCCCTAGAGGCCAGAAGTGAGGGCTCAGCACAGGCCTAGCACTGGGGACAGGCATGCTATCATCAGGGAGGGGGAGCCTACTATCATGGGAGGGGGAGGTCACTCATGGGGAAGGGGCGGTCACGGTCATGGGAGGGGGGGTCACTCACAGGGGAGGGGGCAGTCACTCACGGGAGGGGGAGGTCACTCACAGGGGAGGGGGCGGTAACTGTCATGGGAAATGGAAGTGGTCACTCATGAGAGAGGGGGTGGTCACTATGGGAGAGGGGGTAGTCACTGTCATGGGGAAGGGGGTGGTCACTGTGAAGGAAGGAGGAGGTCACTGTCATGGGGGAGGGAGGTGTCACTCATGGGAGAGGAAGTGGTCATTGTGGAAGAGGGAGGTGTCACTCATGGGGTAGGGGGTGGTCACTGTGGGGGAGGGAGGTGTCATGGGGGAGGTGTAGTCACTGTGGAAGAGGGAGGTGCACTCATGGGAGAGGGAGGTGTCACTCATGGGGGAGGGGTGGTCATTGTGAAGGGAGGGAGGTTTCACTCATGGAGGAGGGGGTGGTCACTGTGGAAGAGGGAGGTATCACTCATGGGGCAGGGGTGGTCATTGTGGGGGAAGGGAGGTGTCACTCATGGGGGAGGGGGTGGTCACTGTGGGGGAGGTAGGTGTCACTAGGGGGAGGGGGTGGTCATGGGGGAGGGAAGTGTCACTCATTGGGGGGTGGTCATTGTGGGAGAGGGAGGTGTCATGGGGGAGGGGTTGGTCATTGTGGTGGAGGGAGGTGTCACTCATGGGGCAGGGGGGTCATTATGGGGGAGGGATGTGTTACTCATGGGGGAGGGATGGTCATTGTGGGGGAGGGGTGGCCACATGGGGGAGGGGCAGTCACTGTCTCTGGGGCAATGGCCAGTTTGACATGCTTGTTCTGTAAGTCCCAGCAAGTTGTACAGAGCCCACTACTCCAGGCTCTGGGGATGGGACTGACGCCAGGCAGGAGAGGGCTGCTTACCGTCTGTTGGGGCAGGGACCTAACAGAGACCCCTGAAGAAGCAGTGGGCAGGGAAACAGGGCAGTTGATTTCGGTGGGGTGGGCCTCCCTGAGGGAAGCACACCATGGAAGCAGCAATGCTCAGATCCAGGTGGGTGCCCAGGGGCACACAGAAGCCAGCAGGGGTCCTCAGGGTGGGTCTTGGTGGCCCCGCCAGCCTCCCCAGGAGGGGCAGGACACCCTCACTCAGAATCCAACTGCACCAGGCCTGGGAGGGCCACAGCGCCAAGTTCACTGCCCAGACCCGAGGCTAGCCTGGTCTCCACTGTCTCCTGCCCAGTCACTCCTGGGCCTCCTGAGCCAGCCGCACGGCACCCAAGGGTCCTCTGAGATTCCATCACCTCCCACAGGGCCCACCACACTCTGCCTGTGGCCACATGGGCTCTCCAAGCTGGCAAGTCACTGAGGACAGGACATCCCTCCACCTGCCCACTTCACAGATGAAAAGACCAAGACCAATCAAGGTTCAGGGTCATCCAGCCAGTGAGTGGGCACGGGCCCAAAGCCAGGACAGCATGTCCCCAGTTGGGCCTGCGTTTTGTCCCAAGGACAATGCTGAGGAGGACAAATGAAAGGGATGCTGGGCGGGGCCCACAGTCCCAGCAGACAGGGGCCCCCAACACCGCCCGAACCACACCCTGCCTGGCAGTAGCCACAGAACAGAACAAGGAGGAGGGCAGTGCCTGGGAACTGGCTGACACTGCCCCGCCCGGGCCTCGGAGGCCCCACATGTTCACACCTAGGACTATCCACCTAGGAAGTCCCTGAGGGCTGGCCATGTAGGGGGCTCTCTCGAACCTCGAGTCTCCCTGGGAGACTTCTAAACCTATACAATCTTGCAAATTCGAAAGTCCCCAGTGAATGTGGGAGGGGAGATGAGGGAGGAGAAGCCCTGGCTTCCAGAGGAATGCGCTGCAGCCAGCTGAGGTGCGCAATACAGTCCCACAGACCCAGCCGCCCAACCCCGCCCTGTGCAGGCTGCAAAGATGGCTCCAGAGCCACCTAACCGGCAGGACCTGGGACGTGGGGTCTCCACTGCGTCTCAGCCTCTCAATCATCACACCAGAGCCACTGTCACAGAGCAACGGCAGACCCGGGGGGAGGGCCTTCTGAAGGCTAATGACAATTCGTGTTTTGTTTTTCCCATTTGCAGAGACCAAAGGGAGGGCTGCGGTGTGATGTGTGCTCAGCGCAGGTGCCTTCCAGAACCACCCCGTCACCTTCTGTTCCGGACCTGCTGTTTGCTGGCATGAGGCTCCACATCCTCTCAGTCACCCCCAGCTGCAGACAAGGAAACTGAGGCTGGAAGGGCCAGGCTGGCCATGGGGCCTGCCTATTCGGTCCCCCTCTAGTCCCCCTGCTACTCGTCCTCAGCACAGTGCTGATCTGTGAGGAATCCTGAGGGCCACAGGCAAAGACCAACCCGCCCAGGTCCTCTGGTCTGGACCTTGAGTGAATTTAGTTCAGCCCAGAGCCCCAGCCCCTCTCCCACCCTGACCCGGCCCCTCTATCTTTCGGCTCAGAACCCCAGCTCCACTCGTGCCCTGACCCATCCCCTCCATCTCTCGGCTCAGAGCCCCGGCCCCTCTTCTGCCCAGACCCACGCCCCCCATCTCTCGGTTCAGAGCCCCGGCCCCTCTTCTGCCCAGACCCAGGCCCCCCATCTCTCAGCTCAGAGCCCCCAGCCCCTCTCCCGCCCAGACCCAGGCTCCCCATCTCTCAGCTCAGAGCCCCCAGCCCCTCTCCCGCCCAGACCCAGGCCCCCCATCTCTCCACTGACAACCACAGTGGCCTCCACATGGGGCGCCCTTGCACCGGGAAAGGCCGCTACTAGGCCCACACTCGCCACACAGCACCAGAGGAAACCTGGGGCTAGGATGCCAGAAGGACAGGCCCTCACACAGAGGACCGCAGGTGGGGCAGCCGGCCCAAGCCTCCACTCCTCTGAACCCCGTCCTGGGGTGGCTGCACCAGCAACAGCCCTCACAAGGCCCTGGGAACAGAACTCCCAGCCGGACAGGGAGAAACCAGCCCCTCCAGTGAAGGCTCCACACCAGAATCTGAAGACCCGTTCCGTGGATGCTGCCGAGTTAGCTGCCAGGAGGCTGGAGGGGGGCCAGCTCTGCTGAGCAGGAGCCCTGCCTCCCCTGCGAGCTGCCCTCTCCCACCACCTCACACCCAAAGCCCTGTGTCAGGGTTTGGGCCTTCGGCAGGAGGAGCTTCTGTGAGCGGCCTCCACTCCTCGGACTCAATCAACAAGCAGCGCCTCTCCTCTCCGCATGCCACTCTGACCCACAAGGGATGGCTGAGCCTGGCTGCCCACTGGGCTGTGACGGGACCTTCCCAGGAGGATCTCAGTTTTGGCGCAAAGAGGAAGCAAGTCCGTCTGCCTCTCTGGACACGAAGGCTTCAGGCTGGCACTCCTGGAGGAGCTTCTGAGCTCCCGTTTCTCTGCTTCTCTAGGAACAGTGGGCCTCACCATGCCAGCAAAGAGGGATGGAAACCTCCGTGCTTTATGTGGTTCTCTGGAGAATGTCAGCAACAGCAAAGGGCTCATCCAGCCCCAGAGAGAAGCCACAGGCCCAGAGCTGGTGCCTTCCTCTTTGGGGAGCTCGAGGACAGGAAAGGGTGAAGGAGAGGACACCTCATGGAGGTGGCGGGGCCCTGAACGCAGGTCTCAAGAAATGGGCACTCCTCCACCAGACCAATATAAGGGGTGCCACAGCAGAGGCACAGAGGTGGGGGCCAGGGAAGGAAGGGATAAGGGAGAAGTGGGCTGGGCCCCAGCACTGTGCATATCCCCTTCCTTCAGGGTGCAAGGCCTGCTCCCTGGGGGAGTGGAGCCGGCCACAGGTCCTAAGCCAGTGACTTAGCTGACTTACTGACAGGCCTCTGCTTTTCTGAAAAAATCAGCTCACAGCAGACATTTGTTCTGTAAACTCAGTCCCTGGGAGCTTCAGAGTGGGCACGCCCCAGCACCTTCTGCAGATGAGGGGGGCAGAAAAGGGGAAGGACGTTCAGGGTCACAGACAGAGGTTCTGATTCCACTGCCAACAGAGCATGTCCCCACCACGCTGCCTTTCTCCTGTGTTCTAAGTGCACTCACTAGTCAAGGGAGAAGAAACTCACACATGCATGCACACATGCACATACATGCATGCACTCACACATGCACTCACGCATGCATTCACACATGCATTCACACCTGCCCAAACATGCACTAACACACACATGCACACACATGCACATGCACTCATATGCCCACATGCACTCATGCACACACATGCACTCACACATGCATTCACACACTTGCACACACACACGGACTCACACACACATACACACCTGCCTGGACTCATGCGCCTCTTGGGATACTTTGTTTTAGCAACTGTTTCAAAATTACCCATGGTCTAGAGACACGTTTGGCAGCCGGCATTAGACACAGGTAAACGTTAAAGAAAGGAAGAATAAGCAGCACCCCGTGCCCACACTCCACAGTTGCACCCCAACAGCTCACCCCACCCCCTGCTGGTAGCACCACCAAATTGCAGGTTCAGCTCTTAGCAATTTATTCTACCTTTCAAAAAAAATCTACTGGGAACTGCATTAAGCACCAAGTCATCTTCACTGGAGCTAAACAGCCCCTGGAAGTCTAACCACACAGCAAAGGAAACGGCCACAGCGACTGAGAGGCTACCCCAGCACAGGCCCCGGCCCCTCGCCAGAGGGCCATGCCCTATTAAGCGGAGCCCAGGAAGGAGGGCATAAGGATGGGTCTCCCAGATTCCCATCTCTCCCTGACTGGATACATGGGCCAGAGAGAGGTGGTCAGCATGGTCAAGGCCATGGGGGCCTAGTTCCAGCCCCTACAGGCCAAGGGCAAACAATGGTGCAGCAGGGCTGGCACCTGGGCTCCCCAGGTCCCCAGCCTCCGCGAGTGGAGTGTGGAGAGCGAGCATGCGTGCCCGCGCTGGCCTCACCTCCATCTGCAGGATGGCCTCCTCCCGCAGCTGGACAGCCTCCAGGTCCTCCTCAGTGATGTCCGGGAGCAGTGCCTGCTCCTGGCCCTGCCATACGTTGTCACTCCCATTAAAGATCTTCTCATCATCAGCCAGCTCGGCAAACGGGGCCTGGGGACTCTGCTGATGACAGACAGACCTGGTTAGCACTGACACCCCCATTACTGCCACTGACACCCTGCAATACCACCAGACAGCCCCACTACCACTACTGACAACCCCATTACCACTGACACCCCCATTACCATCACACCCCAGGCCCAAGTCTTCCCGTGGCTCCAAGCAGGCCACCCTGTTCTGTCTCAAGATGAAATGAGGCCCCAGATGCTAGGCCTGGGGCTCCCTTGCCTCAGGGAGTTGAGGGGTTCTCAGAGTTCCCGGCCACACCAAGCACACTGTAGGGGCAGGAGGGGAGCTGGGGCTGCTGTGAGCAGTGGGCCAGGGTCACAAGCGAGTGGACTCCAGTCCCTGCCTCTAAGCACATGCCCTGCTCTCTGCCCATCCCAGGCCAGTCCGCAAGGAGAACTTGTGAGCCCTCGGGCCCCCAGGCCAAGCCAGGGCCACCCTGTCCTTGGCCAGACGGAGGACACAAGAGCAAAACGTGGCCCTGACCCCAGAAAGCACAGTCTACCTTGTGTTCCCAGCTTTTGGGGGTCACAGGCCCCTTTGTGAACCCCCAGAAAAATACTCCTAAGCACAGAAATACAAATTCTGTCTCCTTATTTTGGAAGCCATGAGCCCACTGAAGGCTCCATCAAGAAGCCAGTTAGAGCCAGGGTCAGGCTGGAGCTCGGAGATGAGGTGGGACTGCAGGCAGGGCACAGACGCACCTGCGGGAACCCACATGAACCCACGGGAACCCAATGAACCCGTGGGAACCCACGAGAACCCGCATGAACCCATGGGAACCCTCATGAATCCACGGGAATCCACCGGAACCCACATGAACGCACGGGAATCCACGGGAACCCGCATGAACCCACAGGAACCCAAGGGAACCCGCATGAACCCACGGGAACCTGCAGGAACCCACGGGAACCCACATGAACCCACGGAAACCCACAGGAACCTGCATGAAGCCGCGGGAACCCACATGAACCCATGGGAACCCACGGGAACCTGCATGAACCCACGGGAACCCGCATGAACCCACGGGAACCCACATGAACCCACGGGAACCCGCATGAACCCACGGGAACCTGCAGGAACCCACATGAACCCACGGGAACCCACATGAACCCACGGAAACCCACAGGAACCTGCATGAAGCCGCGGGAACCCACATGAACCCATGGGAACCCACGGGAACCTGCATGAACCCACGGAAACCCGCATGAACCCACGGGAACCTGCAGGAACCCACATGAACCCACGGGAACCCACATGAACCCACGGAAACCCACAGGAACCTGCATGAAGCCGCGGGAACCCACATGAACCCATGGGAACCCACGGGAACCTGCATGAACCCACAGGAACCCGCATGAACCCACGGGAACCTGCATGAACCCACAGGAACCCGCATGAACCCACGGGAACCCACAGGAACCCGCATGAACCTGTATGACCCCACAGGAACCTGCATGACCCCACAGGAACCCATGGGAACCGCAGGAACCCACAGGAACCCGCAGGAACCGACATGAACCCACAGGAACCCACATGGACCCACAGGATCCCATGGGAACCTGCAGGAACCCATGGGAATCCACATGAACCTGCAGAAACCCACAGGAACCCGCCCTCCCATGACAGCCTCGGGGAGCAAGCCCTAGAGATTTTTGAAATTTGTTTTCATTTCTTAATTTATTTGCTACATATTAAAATTCAATAAAGTGGTGTTCTTCCCTTCACTTATCCCCATCTGCTCTCTGAGGGGACTATCGGGGTCCTAGGTGGAGGCCTTCTGTGGCTGTGAGCCCATCACTGGGCCTCAATCCAGGCCTCCCAGGTACCAGTTAAGTGGGAAAGACTGCAGACATCAGTCCTCAGTGCCATCAGTCCTCCGTGTCAGGCCCCAAGTTGGGGTGTAGGGGCCTGGGAGTACCCAGCAGAGAGCAGGGCAGGCAGGAGGCAGGAAGGGTCCCTGCTGCAGCCACCACCTCCAGCTGCCCACATCCCTACTGAACTGAAGAGGCGGCGACAGTGGCCATCCCGTGCCACAGCCCTTCCTCCCTTCCACCAGGAGGCCACCACAAGCGCCCCCCACCTGCCCTGCCCATGCCAGCAGGCCTGCCCTCACCTTAGGAGGGTGCGTGTGGTTGTGCGCGTGTAACATGGTTGTGGGAAGTGTGGCCATGTGATATCATGTGTGTGAGAGGAAAAAGGCACTGAGAATGGGCAGAGCAGAGGATGGGGGCAGCGGCCTGGTCAGGCCGGACCTCACCACCAGCACCTGCTCCACTCAGCTGTGTCCCTGATCTTCCCAAAAGCCTTGCAGGGTGGAGCCCGGGCCCCCACAACAGCCAACGACACTGAGGCATAGTGAGGGGGCTAGCCTTGCACAATCAGGAGCAAGCCCATGGGGGTCTGACAGCGAGGGGGCTGGAGCTGTGCTCAATTAATCAGGGGCGAGCCCATGGGGGTCTGCAGCAGCACTTGCTCTCAGACACACAGCAAGGTTGGGTGAGCACAAGGACAAGGCTACAACCGTGGGGACAGCTGACCACAAATGGTGCCACGTGTGCCAGGCCCACCGATGCCATGTCGGCCACTGCTACTTTACTTGCTCCTCATGCCCCTGGGCACCATTATGACCCTCCACCCACCATTGGGGACACTCAGAAAGTTCACAGCTGCCTAAGCCACTCTGTGGCGAAGGTGCAACTCAGCAAACCTGGCCCAGCTGTGGCCTCCTGTGGCGCTCAAGAGCAGACCCATGATGGCCTCAGCCCTGGCCCAGATCCAGCTTCACCCATGCTATGCCCACACACACCCCCTGACACAAATCTTAGGACCACCCTCTCTTCCCAGATAGGTGCTCTTCCAGCTGACTCACCCACACACTGGTCTTGGCCATGTGTCTGGAGAGGAGATCTGACAGAGGCGGGGCTGTGCCAGGCCCGATGCCTCAGGACCTTCTGTGGCATTGGGGCAGGAGGCACAGTGTGTGGGCCTCGATAGGAGCCCCTGCTGCGACAGGACTTTCAGGATGAGGTCACTCAGCTCACACCAGAGCCTGGGACTCAACCACAGGCCCCCTCCCTTGCCTGTCCCCACCCCCATCTCCACAGACCCTGGACTGAGTCTCCCTAGTCCTCTGTCAAGGACACAATCAGCGTCCCCTCCCGGGTCTGGGAAAGGCCCCACTAAGTACAGGGTCCCAGCCAGCTTGGCACCTCTGCTCATCAGCACCCTCAGGCAATGCGGACAGCTTTGCTGGGTCCCGGACTCTGAGGGCACAGGGTCTTGCCTAGGTGTCATCCTAGGCATGACATCTGGGTACAATGTGTGGGAGTGGGCATCCAGGCTGAATCTGGGGTGCACTCCCCTGTAGGGATGTGGCACGAGGCTGGTGACATGGGACCCACAGCCATGGCAATGGCCACCCCTGGAAGGACGTGGCATGGGGCTGGTGACAATGCAGTCAACAGCCACGGCACCCCCCCACCCCTGGAGGGACGCAGCACAAGGCTGGTGACAAGGGGGCCAAAATACATGGCACCAGGCACCTCTGGAGGGATGTGGCATGAGGCTGGTGACATGGGACCCACACCCATGGCACCAGCCACCCCTGGTGGGATGCGGCATGAGGCTGGTGACAACGGGGTCAACAGCCACAGCACCAGCCACCCCTGGAGGAACATGGCATGAGGTTGGTGACAACGGGGCCAAGAGCCACGGCACCGGCCACCCCTGGAGGAACACGGCATGAGGTTGGTGACAACGGGGCCAACAGCCACAGCACCGGCCACCTCTGGAGGAACACAGCACGAGGTTGGTGACAACGGGGCCAACAGCCACGGCACCCGCCACCCCTGGAGGAACACGGCACGAGGTTGGTGACAACGGGGCCAACAGCCACGGCACTCGCCACCCCTGGAAGAACACGGGCTGAGGCTGGGTGCTACTTCCTTTCTCCCATTTCCTCAGTCCCCTCCAGGGTGGTCATGGCCACCCTCATCTAAAGGGGCAGCTTGTCCAGGTCCTGCAGATGGGATGGCGAGGCTGCACTAGCCCTTGGGAAGGGTTCTCCTTCCCAAGCCAAATTCTTCCTACACGCAGCCCTGACACAGAAGCTAGCAGAGGCCTTTAAATAAATAAATACATGGATAGATGAATATAAAATAAAAGCTCTAAAAAATCTGTTGACAAGCGCAACGCGTCCAAGGTGCTAATTATCACCTCCCCTTCCTGGAGTGGGCGGGAGGAAGTGAGCAGTGCCTGGTGGTGGGAGCCAGGGGGCGCTGGCCTCGCGCCAAGCCCGGCAGCCCCAACGCCTCCTCCCAGAGGCTCCAGCCCCTCCTCAGCTTCCGGGGCGCCTGCAGAGAGCCTGGGCTCGGGCTCAGGTTCCGGCCCCAGCGCCGGTGCCTGCTGTGAGGGCCCAGGCGTGCCACGGATTCTGTGAGCTCCACTGTCCTCAACTGGAGAACGGGAGCAGTGTCACTCACAGCCCGTGGTCTATGCCCCCAAGCTTTGCCTGCTCGGTCTGAACCCTCGTCTGCAGAGCACGGCCGGCACGCACCTCACTCCGCCACGAGCCCCTGAGCAGGAGGCTCTCCTAAGGTGCCAGGGCCCAGGAACGCCCTGCCCCTCACTTCCTGCATGGGCCCGGGGAGGGTCCTCAGCTTCCCTGAGCCTCCAGCCTGGCGTCCGGGGGATGGAGCTGACATCACCACACCCTAGTATCGCCTGGAGGAGAGCTCGAGGTGAGGGGCACGAGGCCGCAGCATACAGCGGAAATGCTGAGACACCACCGTCCAGACTCCGTGGGAAATCAGGTTGAGCTTTTCCCAAGTGCTGTGAGCTACGGGTGGGCAGAGACGCTCCTCCCAGGGGACGTGGCCATACACACCCCTGGAGAGCAGCATGAGGGTTGAATGCAGACTCCCGCCTGCTAACAGTGACAGGCCCTACAACAGCCCCACTGACTGGAATCCCGTGGCCTGGGTAAAATCAAAGCCTCCAGGTGAACATAATGAACTGCTGAGGGACGAGGTCTCCAGGGCAGCCCCACCGGCGCTCCTGAGGATGGAGATGCAGGAGCTTGCTCTTGGCCCTGACAGCAAACAGCTGCAGGCGAGGGGGTGGGAGGAAAAGTGGTCCCTCCTCCGATGAAATCCTCCAGGCCAGCTAACGGACGACTGAGACCCGGCGTGGAGAAGCACCACAGGATGTTCTGGGCAACTTTCCTGGACTTGGGAGTTTCAGTGAAAGGTCCCCATGAGCTGCGGGCAGAGGGTGCTAGGCACCCATGGAGACCTGCCACGGATCTGTGCCTTGGGACTGCTGCCACCTCACGCATGTGAAGGAGGAGGAAGCTGAGAAGGACAGAGAGGGTGCAGGGGTGGGAGGGGGTATGGACAGGGCTCCATGTGGACGCCCAGCAAGGCAGCCAGGTTGGGGTGCAGGACAAGGAGATCCTGCAGGCGCTCAGTCTCCCTCAGCTCCACAGCCGGGAGGACCGGGGGCCTGGTGCCCCTCTCCCCAGCAGTGCAGGACAAAAGCCAGGGGAGGAAGAGATGGCTTCGATGCCCGGGTCCCTCCGCAGCCCTCCTCCTCAAAGGCTCACAAAGCGCTCCTTTGTTCTCCTCACAAAGGCCCAATTTGGGTCTTGAGTTCTGAGGCTGGGATTAGGGATTTGCTGGCAAGGTGCTGGGGCCAGCGCAGAGGAGACGGCCCTGTGATAGTTTTCCAGCTTGAGAGGCAGACAGACAAAGGCAGCTTTCTGCTCCCTACAGGGCTCAGGGCCTGGGTCCCTGTTCCAACACGTAGGGCAGAGACACATGCTCTAACGTGAGTGCCGGAGACAGGGCGCACACGGTTTCCCGTGAGAAGACACAGCTCTGCCGGGCATTCAGAATGCAGGCGGGTGGCACAGACCCGAGCCGGTGCCCAGGGCTCTCTGAGGCTCTGGGAAGCAGACCACTTTCTCGAGCACTCCGACCCGGAGGAGGGGAGGGGCCAGGGCGAGGGGCGCTCACATGGGAGCTGCAGTCTTCAGGAGCCCCAGATAGTTCATTGTTTCCTCCAAGTAGCAACTGACTCTACTTATTAGTTGGCAGAGGTTCTGGAGGCAAAGCCCAGAATATCAGGATGGACACGGCTGTGGCAACGCTTCCCCCAGCCCCACATTAAATCAAAGGAAACTGGACCCAGAGACAAGGGGCGATCCTGACCCTGTGCCCCACTCCGCCACAAGCCCCTGAGCAGGAGGCTCTCCTAAGGTGCCAGGGCTCAGGAACGCCCTGCCCCTCACTTCCTGCATGGGCCCGGGGAGGGTCCTCAGCTTCCCTGAGTTTCCAGCCTGGCCCCTAGCGGGGCACGTCTAGGGAATTTGCAGCCAGCCTGTGAGACTGAAGCGTGTCTTCACTTCTACTACAGTTCTGGTGGAAATGTAGGCTGAGGTGGCCCATGGCAGCACAGAGATGGAGCATGACCTGCCACTGGGGCTGTTCCCTGGCGCTGCCCCAGGAACCAGGATGCTGCTCACTGGCTGAGCCCAAGCTGTGTCTGAGACTGACCCTCAACACAGCTGAAAACTGCTTCTGACCAACTCCAGACGGGCTGAGCAGCTCATGCCCACACCCAGGGCAGACAGGCAGGAGACAGGGAAGGCAGCAAGTGCCCCTTGTCCCTTGCAGGGCTGTCCAGCCTGCCATTAGCAGCCCCCAAGTTCCCCACCGTCAGCCCAGCATCGACTTGGCATCAGTCCTTTTGTGGAACCGGGTTGCATACCATCTCATCATTTACAGTTTGCAAATTCCTAGAAATAATCTAACCTTCTGTCATTTCTCGGAAGCACTACTGGCCACTCCCCACCTTTTTAAAAAAACATTCTACCAAAAGGCAATGCGTCTACATTTCAATGCCCAGGTACAAAGAGTATAGCTCTAAGACCGCTTACAGAGGAAACACGCCCCAGCCAAGAAGCAGGCCACTGGCCAGGACCCCTGAGGCCTCCCTCCAGCACCTGCCATCCGGGGCCTCCAGCAGAGGAGAACCCAGTTCTGACTTCTAACACTGTCCACCAGTGGGGTTCACTCTTTTTGGCTGCTGTAGAGTCCCCAGTGGCATGAAGTCAGCTTGGACTCAGCGTTATGTCCAAGGTTATCTCTGGTGGCCATGGTGGCCACAGGTCCCTCTTTTGGCTGTTGCAGAGTGCCTTGTGGCATGAATTCAGCAGGAGCTGCTTCTCCACGCTGGTGCAGACTGGGCAGTGTTCCACGCTGTGCCACACATGGGGTCAGCGCTGTTACGAGCATTCTCTCATGCGACTTCTGTCAATACACACAGTTGTCCCAGTCTCCATGGGGGAGTGGCCAAGGACTCCCACAGACACCAGACTGTGGCAAGTGCCTGATATAAAATGACTTGGTCTTTTCATACAACCTACGCACACCCTCCCATGTATTTAAATCACCTCTAGCCTGCCTGTAATATTTAGTATCATGTAAATGCTGTGTAGTAAATAGCAGAGTTGTTCTAGTGCATTGTTTCAGGAAGGCTGACAAGAAAAGAGGAGGCTCTGCGTGTTCCGAACAGCTGCCATGTTTTAAAAATAAGTTCAGTCTGTGATTGACGGAATCCAAGGATGTGAAACCCACGGATACGAAGGGCCCACGGAATATGCGTTTCTGTCAGGCAGAACCGCAAGATCCTAGGTAAGAAGAGGAATCCACAGACATTCTCGAACAATGTTCCAAAGTGGTGATGCAGGGGTGCGCCCCGTCGGCAGTGCAGGGGTTTTCACGCGCACTTTCTCTGGTTATGTGTGTGGGTGTGGTGTGTGGCGATACATCATCATGCGTTTCTTTTCCATTTTTCTGATAACTCATGTTGCTAAGTACATGTTCACAAGGCTTGTAAGCCAACTGGAATCCTCTCCTGTGATGTGCCTGTGTAAGGCTGTTGCCCTTTTGTTGTTTTTAGATAGAGGTGACTGCCTTCCTGGCCAATCTGTAAGATCTTTATATATTACGGATGTCAGTCCTTTCCACACGTGCTGTGCAAACGCCCTCCCTTGTGCTGTGCCCTGCACTCTCTTCCGGGGGAATAGTTTTAACAAAGTCAAGTTGATTGATCTTCTCCTTTGCTGTTGGCGCTTGTGTGTCTGTGGAACTTGCCCACTGTGAAGACGTCAAGGGAGACTCCCATGGTGCCTTCTGGATGTACTACTGTCTGACCTTTCGCAGGGTCTGTGGTCCGGCTGGAAGTGCTTTCTGCACAGAGTGAGCTGACGTTTGTGAAGGGTCTTTTTTCCCAGTTCCAACATGCTAGTGATCCACGGGAAGCCCAGAATAAATCACCCACCTCCTGTGGCAGGGCAGTCTGCCACGGCCACAAACCCAGCTGCCACGTACGTGTGCTCTGTGTCCAGTCTCCACTCTGCCCCACGGGCTGGTGTGTCTAGCCTCCCACAAACACCACACTGTTTTCATTTCAGTGCTTTACAGCGTGTTCCAGTACCTGATAGTACAAATCCCTTCTGTTCTTCTTCAAAAGTGTCTCCACTATTTTAGGTCTTCCATATTTCTGTATACATTTTGGAATTAGCTTGACAGTTCACGTACACACACACACACACACATACACACACGCGTGCACACACCCACACTGAAAACCTGCTGGAACTGCACTGGGATTGTATTAAGCCCACAGACCCAGTGGGTGAGAGCTGGCATCTCCGTCAACATGGCACCCTCTCCACGGTTTACATCTGTCATTTCTCTCAGTCATGTGGTAGTGTTGAATGCAGAGGCCTTAAACAGCTCTTCACAGAATTTTTTGAGGAAATTTATTACAATAGCTTTAAAATCTCCTCTCCAAACTCTCTTTTGCCAGCATACATGACTTCCCGTCTCCTGACCTGGTTCCAGGAGTCCCGCCGCGGTCCCTGATAAATTCTGGCAGCACGCCGCAGATGCGTTCGGACTTTCCATGGACAGAATCACGCTGCCTACGAACACGGCTTCTTCTTCTCAATCCTGCTCCTTTTCTTTTTCCTGCCATACTGCATGGGATACGGCTTCTGGCACAATGGGGAACAGAAGCAATAGTACTAGATGGCCTAGTTTAATCCATCTTAGCCAAAGAGATGTGAGCATCTCAGTGAGCACGACGTGAGCTGTAGGGTTAACAGCTCCTCGGTAAGCGTGATGTGAACTGCAGGGTTTTGAAGGTACCTTTTGGGAGACTGAAAGCATTCCTATCTATTGCTAGTTTGCCAGGAGTTTCTTAGCCTCTTTGAGTACTGAATTTTATCAAGTGCTTTTCTGTACCTGCTGAAACGATCTGTACAGTTTCCTCACTTATTCTGTATTATGTGGTGAATCATGCCCAGATCCAGAATGCAAATCAACCCTGAATCCCTGCAGTAAACCTCACTTTATAATGATCTATCACCCTGTTACATATTGCTAGATTTACGTTGTTAGTATTTAGGTTAGGATTGTTGTTTCTGTGTTCATGAGAGAGACTGGCATGGCATTTTCCCTCCTGGGCTCCTCCTAAGAATCTGGAATCAAGGTACTGCTGGCCTCACAAGGCACGGCGGGGTGCGCCTCCTGCCATGTTCTCCGTAACAGTGTGTGTAAACTGCTGCTATCTACTGCTCAAATATGGGAATGAATTCACACACGGCTATCCGGGTCTAGAGTTTTCTTTGTGGAATATTTAATTATGAATTTAATTTTTAAAATAAATATTAAGCATCCCAGATTTTCTGTACCTCTTGGTAAATTATGGTTTTCTAAAAAAACTTCCTCTAAGTTATCAAATTTGTCGATGTTTATAATGTCTCTACAGTTCTTTTTAACGTGTAGGATTGGTAATGATCCATTTTCATCCTGATACTGGTAATCTGTATTTTCTCTGTGTCCTGATTAATCCTGTAGGGGTTTAACAATCCTTCCAAAGAGCCAGTTCTTTTGGCTTTGCTAAGTTGCCTACCAGGTGTCTGTTAGCAACTGCATACATTACTACCTCACGCAGCACACGTCTGTGGCTTGCTCAGTCTGCCTTCCATGTGTCTGTGGCTTCTCTGATGATGTGAGGATGTCCCAACGCTTTAACACCGTTCGCCTCCCCTCTGTCTTCTGGGCCTTCCTCTCACTAGCACACACCAGACCATATCTGTGGGAGTCCTCATCATCACTGTTCCACAGCTGACGTCCACCCAGGCGCAGCCACATCCAGCTGCTCCCAGTGTCCCTTCCTCCCTGTGCCGGGACCGTGCTTCCCCGAGGTCAATCCTTTTCCACCAGGAGGGGGCGGGATTGTCTTCACCAGGGTGCAGCTGGAGACTGGCTATTTGTCTCCTGTGCTTTCAAGACGTGCTTCCGCTGTCTTCTGGAACCCATCGTTTCTTCTAAGAAAGTCAGGTGTCAGTCTTGCTCCTTTAAAAATCATGTGGCTTTTTTCTCTGCCTTTAATGTGCTCTTATAATTTTTCCTAGTTTTAATCTGCTTTTGTAAGATTTTATTTTTGTCTTTGGTTTTGAAACTTTTATTATGCTATAACCAAGGGTGGTTATTTGCTTTTTGTTTTGACAGTCTTGCTCTGTCACTCAGGCTGGAGTGCAATGGAGTGATCTTGGCTCACTGCAACCTCTGCCTACCCGGTTCAAGTGATTCTCATGCCTAGGCCTCCTGAGTAGCTGGGATTACAGGCACCCACCATCACACCCAGCTAATTTTTGTATTTTTAGTAGACACGGGGTTCCACCATGTTGGTCAGGCTGGTCTCAAACGCCTGAGCTCAAGTGATCCACCGGCCTCAGCCTCCCAAAGTGTTGGGATTATAGGCATGAGCTGCTGTGCCTGGCCAAGCGTGGTCTTTTAAAAGGAGAAATTTATCTATTCATAGAGCTTCTTGAACCTGTGACTTGAAGTATTTGGACAGCTTTGGAAAATTCAAGCATTACCTCTTCAAATATTGTTTTTGACCATTCTCTCTCTTTCCTGTTCATCTAGAACTGTAACTATATTCTTTAGATTTTTTTAAATCATTTTTTCTTTTGTGTATAAGTTTTCTTACCCCCTGCCTTCTAACTCACTAACCCTTTTTACCGCTTTGCCTGCGTGGAGATGTAGCTACCCTACTGAACTGTTCATTTCAGTTATGATACTGCTCTATACTGGAACTCCCTTCTTAAAATAAAATTTAAGTTCTCTGTTAACAGTCTATACCATTGGCCGCAGGCGGTGGCTCACACCTGCAACCCCGGCACTTTGGGAGGCCCAGGCAGGTAGATCACGAGGTCAAGAGTTGGGGCATCCTGGCCAACATGGTAAAACCCTGTCTCCACTAAAAATACAAAAACTAGCTGGGCGTGGTGGCCCACACCTGTTGTCCCAGCTACTCGGGAGGCTGAGGCACATGAATTGCTTGCACCTGGGAAGTGGAGGTTGCAGTGAGCCAAGATGGTACCACTGCACTCCAGTCTGGCCACAGAGCGAGACTCTGCTCAAAAGGAAAAAAAAAGTCTATGCCATTTACTATCTTCTTTCACATATTAAAAAAAGCAGGTTGAGTATCCCTCATCCAAAATGCTTGGGAGCAGAAGTATATCAGATTTTGAACTTTTATTCAGATTGTTTACTTTTGTTTCAGATTCTGGAGTGCCTACTTATTGGATGCCCATTCCTCACCATGACTCCGAAACCTAAATGTTCCCATGCGCATCCCCTCTGTGCACCACGTCGGCACTCAGGCTACTTATTGGATGCCCATTCCTCACCACGACTCCGAAACCTAAACGTTCCCATGCACATCCCCTCTGGGCGCCACGTCGGCACTCAGGCTACTTATTGGATGCCCATTCCTCACCATGACTCCGAAACCTAAATGTTCCCATGCGCATCCCCTCTGTGCGCCACATCGGCACTCAGGCTACTTATTGGATGCCCATTCCTCACCACGACTCCGAAACCTCAATGTTCCCATGCGCATCCCCTCTGTGCTCCACAGCACTCAGGCTACTTATTGGATGCACATTCCTCACCACGACTCTGAAACCTAGATGTTCCCATGCGCATCCCCTCTGTGCGCCACGTCGGCACTCAGGCTACTTATTGGATACACATTCCTCACCACAACTCCGAAACCTAAATGTTCCCATGCGCATCCCCTCTGTGCTCCACGGCACTCAGGCTACTTATTGGATGCACATTCCTCACCACGACTGTGAAACTTAGATGTTCCCATGCGCATCCCCTCTGTGCGCCACGTCGGCACTCAGGCTACTTATTGGATGCACATTCCTCACCACGACTCCGAAACCTAAATGTTCCAATGCGCATCCCCTCTGTGCGCCACGGCACTCAGGCTACTTATTGGATGCACATTCCTCACCACGACTCCGAAACCTAAATGTTCCCATGCGCATCCCCTCTGTGCTCCACGGCACTCAGGCTACTTATTGGATGCACATTCCTCACCACGACTCCGAAACCTAAATGTTCCAATGCGCATCCCCTCTGTGCGCCATGTCGGCACTCAGGCTACTTATTGGATGTACATTCCTCACCACGACTCTGAAACCTAAATGTTCCAATGCGCATCCCCTCTGTGCGCCACGGCACTCAGGCTACTTATTGAATGCACATTCCTCACCACGACTCCGAAACCTAAATGTTCCCATGCGCATCCCCTCTGTGCGCCATGTCGGCACTCACGCTACTTACTGGATGCACATTCCTCACCACGACTCTGAAACCGAAATGTTCCAATGCGCATCCCCTCTGGGCGCCACGGCACTCAGGCTACTTATTGGATGCACATTCCTCACGACTCTGAAACCTAAATGTTCCCATGAGCATCCCCTCTGTGCGCCACGTCAGCACTCAGGAGGCTTCAGATTCTGGAGCCGTCTGGATTCCGGATTTTTAAATTAGGGATGCTCACCCTGTAGTGATTTTAAGTTGAGTGTTTAACTGACTACCTCAATATCTGCATGGGCTGCTGGTCGGTTTCTACTTAACTGTCTCTCCTTGACTTTCGTAATTGGATTCTGTTACCTGTGATGCCTAATGAGTTCAGCTTAAACCTCAGACACTGTATGAAAAATCGCAGATTCCAGATGACAGAACTGTCCCATCTCCGGACAGACAGCGCAGACGTGACTCCGGGCTACGCTTTAGGTTTTGGTGGTTAGGGCTGGTCTATTTCTGGTTTACCTCCGTCTCTCATGGTCTCAACTGGAACTTGTGTTTACAAGAGCCCCTCCTCCCGGGTGGGCCTTCAAATCTGACCTTTGTCTTCTAAGTACTCTCAGGGTATACCCCACTGCTGTTCAGCTTTTCTTGTAAAGCGCTTGCTGGTTGCCCTACTGGACTCTCACATCACACACACACCAGTGACTACGGATCAGCAAAAGCCTGCCTCAGGGGAAAACAGACCGACTGTTGCAATAACCGTGCACTCCAGGGTTTTATTCCTAAGGGTCCTCAACTCCACCTTCGGTCTCTTTAGCCCAGTAAGACCACTAAAGCTATAAGCCACCACGGCTGTTCAGTATCGCTAAGCTGAGACACAAGCTGGCAAATGCCCTGGGGGTGAGAAGGAAGTGATGGTGAGCCTCAGTGACCTGGGAATGCGTGCCTCTCTAGGCCTGGCTCCCAGCTGCTCCCACGCCTCCCTCATGCTGGATCTGTGTGTGTCTGCGTGCCTGTGTTCATCTACATGTGCATGTTTCTGCATGCGTGTGCAAGTGTCTTCTTTCTGTTTGTTTTGAGACAGTCTCACTTTGTCACTGAGACTGGAGTGCAGTGGCACAATCTTGGCTCACTGGAACCTCCACCTCCCGGATTTCAAGCGATTCTCCTGCCTCAGACTCCCAAGTAGCTGGGATTGCAGGTGCTCGCCACCGTGCCCAGCTAATTTTTATATTTTTAGTAGAGATGAGGTCTGTCCATGTTGGCCACGCTGGTCTCTAATTCCTGACCTCGGGTGATCCACCCGCCTCAGCCTCCCAAAGTGCTGGGATTACAGGTGTGAGCCACCGCGCACAGCCACATGTGCATGTGTTTTTAGGGTTTACAGTGGCTGTCAGCAGGAGGGCTGGTCTGAGCAGTGAGTCCTGACTGGCACATGGAGCCATCGGCAGTCATTCTTTGGGAGGTGAGTCCTGCCTGGCACGTGGAGCCATCAGTCATTCTTTAGGAGGTGAGTCCTCGTCAGGCACCGTGCCGGAGCGCAAAGGTTAAGACGCCCATGTTCTCAAGGCTGTGCATCAGGGCGCCCTCAGGCGAGGCCCTGCCCTTGGCCCTTCCCCCTCTTCCATGGGGCACACATGGCAGTGAACCACGGGCTCTCCCCCAACAGCCCTGACCCTGGTCAGCACTCGGCACCCACCTGTTTACTGCCCCTCGGAGCCACGGGAAGCAGTGCTCTGGACTTTTCTGCAATTTTCTGTTGAAAGAAGTACAAGAGAAGAAAGACAGGAAGAGCAAAAATAAAGGCAGGGAAGGAAGAAGAAACGGTCGGATGAGTGCAGGGCTCTGGGCGATGGCACCGCAGAACACGCCCTCCACTCCCAGGAGGCCGGGACCGGGGTCGGGGCTGAGCTCTGTTAGCGAGTCGCTGGATGGCCTCTGCCCATGCATGGGAGCTCTCTGGGCCTCAGTGTCCTCACCTGTTAGAACAGGGTGAGACCTGTTCTTCCTGCTTCCCCAGAGCTGCTGTGGGGCGGCTCTTGAAGGTAAGCATCCTCAAGGACACATTCCCTGATGCACAGTCTGGATCCTGACTGCCCGGAGACTGTCTGCAAGGACAGCCCCTGGCTCTGCCTTTGGGGATGGGGCTGCATCAGGCCCACCCGGGGACAAGATAGCTGCGAGGGTGCTCCAGGAACTGAGGCCTGCCCCACCTGGCCTGCAGGCCCCGCCCCCACACCTCACCTTCTGTACCACTCCGTAGCGCTGAATGGCATCTGAGAGCTGGGCTTTCAGCTGGTCCAGCTGAGAATGCTCCTGTGGCAAAGAGAGGGCGTGGCTTGCACGGCATGGGAGGCTTTGCCCGGCCCCAGCGGCCCCACCACCTTCTCCTGCACCCACACCCCACCTTCCCACGCTCAAAATGGGATGTGCCACCAACCTCTTCCCGCCACGTCACTAGTGTCTCCACAGGGACACCATCACCACAGAAACCAGCTTGGGGGTCAGCACCACCTGCCAGAGCCAGGAGCTACTCAAGGCACGCAAACCAGCCCCACATCCTGCTCCATGAGAAGCACTGTGACCCTCTTCCACAGCGCAGGACACCAAAGCCCTGAGTCCCCAGTGGCTTGTCAGTGGTCACAGGTGGTGAGGCCACCACCAGAACTATCATTCCCCAGTATCTCGCCTCCAGGGTTCCACCAACCCCAGTTCCTTCCTGCTGGGACATTCACCATCACACCCCAGCACCCACCAGGCACCTGCTCCAGAGCGGAAGCTGCAGAAGCACTGAGCCGGGGTGGGGCTAGACAAACAGCCCTGGAGCCAGCCCCACAGTTCTGGCTCACCATGGGCACCGCCCACCAACAGGAGCACCAAGGAACCCAAGCTTCCTTCTAGCACACACCCCATGGCGATCAGAGGACTCGAGACAGCCAAGACTCAGGCGGGCTGGCCTGGGATCAAGCTGACGGCCGAGGGGCACTGGGGGCAACCCATCACAGCCTTGACCTCGTCCCACGATTGAAGGGACTACTCAACAAAAGCGTCCACGGCCCACAAAGTCGAAGATGCGGTAGGCACTGAGAGTGCCACCGAGCCGCATGAAGGGACCATTCGCTTCACCAGGAAACGGCCTATGCAGACCACCCAACGCTGCTCCGACGCCATGGAAACACCTCTCAGAATCGAAACCCGCGGCCATCTGGGGCCTCCCTCAGGGCCTCATGTAAGTGCAGTGTCTGGCTAAGAGGGACCCAGTGCGGATTCTTGGAGGAATGAATAAATGAATGAACAAGTGACTCAGGCACACCTGACTCAAAACAAAGAACAAAGCTACAGAGGAAGAGGTCAGACACAGGCATCGGTGCCGGTCGTGACGCTGCTGGCACCAATGCCTGAGGGCACAGGCCAGGGCAGCACCCAGTCCCTGCAGAGCGGCCCCTGCAGGGCAGCCAGGGCTATGAGGAGTGACCCACACACAGAGAGGCTCCAGGCTTCTCAGCACGAAGCCCCCTGTGCTCCTGTCGTCCAACTTGAGGGAGACTCCAGCCACCCCATCACCGGACAGGGGGCTGCTGCCTCTGTAACACCGTTTTTCCGTGTAACTAACTTTTGAACCGGTTCTACTTTTCTATGTAGAAGTTTTATTACAGTATAATTTAATCTGATAAAACTCGGGCACTGGAAGTGTGGAGTCCAGTCATCCTGGCTGCACAGTTATCCCACACCCAGCTTTAGAACTTCCCCATCACCTCAGAAAGGGCCCCGCCCTGCCTGTAGGTGCCCCAAAACCAACTCCTGCTCCCAGCCTCAGCCGCCGCTCGTCTGCTTTTGGTCAATAGAGATTCACATTTTCTGGATGTTTCACACAAACAGAGCCACACGCTGTGTGTTCTCCTGCGTGGGCGCACGCGGTCTTCCAGCCCCACCACATGGTGCCCTGCCTAGCTCTCCGCCCTTCTCACTGCTGACCGCATCCAGAGCAGCACTGGCCGTGTCACCCGTGTTTCCACAGGGAGGGCAGCATGTATTTCCCCCACAGGACCAGCTGGCTCATGCTGCTGTTCTGCACAGGCTGAACCTTGCAACCGCAGCCCTGCCGTGGCCATGAAGTGGGTGCAGGCGGCACCTACGGGGAGGGCAGGTCCGCATCTCGCTCACACTGTGTGCATGAAGCGGGTGCAGGCCAGCGGGCCACAGCTTGCTGACTCCGGCCCCGTAAAACCTTAGGGTCCAGCAGCCTTTAATCTTTTGTGACAAGCACCCTCCAATCTTCAGTGACTGGGCGCTGACCTGGTGTGGTGGCGTGGAGGGTGTAGGGAGGGATGGAAGTGGGGACAGGGCCAGGCGCAGTGGCTTAGGCCTGTAATCCCAGCAATTTGGGAGGCCAAGGTGGGCAGATCATTTGAGGTCAGGAGTTCAAGACCAGCCTGGGCAACATGGTGAAACCCCATCTCTACTAAAAATAAAAAAATTAGCTGGGCATGGTGACAGGATCCTATAATCCCAGCTACTCAGGAGGCTGACAGAATCACTTGAACCCAGGAGGCAGAAGTTGCAGTGAGCTGAGATTGCACCACTGTACTCCAGCCTGGAAGACAGAGCAAGACTCTGTCTCAAAAAAAAAAGGGACAGGGTGGGGATGAGGGTGTGGCCTCGGAAGCTGAGCCAGATGGTGGTGGTGGCCGTGACAGTGGGTGTGGTGGTGGCCACTGCTATGGCCACATGTCCGGCCTGAGGTCCATGTGTCTGGCAAAGCATGAGGGTAGGCAGGGGGTGGGGAGGGGCATGTGCAGGTGGCCGTGGGTGGCGGATGCAGGCAGAGGGGACGCAGGGCAGGGGAGAGGATGGTGAGACAAATGATGGCAGGTCATCAGCCTCCAGTAAGGCCCAGCCTGGAAGGTCCAGGGCACTCTTGTCCCCACTACTGAATAAGTCAAGGAGAGCAGGAGCCTGGACACACCCGCTCCCACCCAAATGACGGACACAGGCTCTGAGCCACGGAGCCACGTCAGGCCAGAGCCAGGCCAGCAGTGTCCATCCACGCACCTCAGCCTCCCTGCATCCTACCTTGTGTGATGTCCCCGCCCCCACCACAGGCACAGGGGTCCATGCCTCCCTCCCTCCCAGCCCCAGACCCCAGGGACATACCGGGCAGGAGCTGTGCAGCAGCTCAGCCATCTGCTTCACGGAGCCGGCGCTGGATGCGATGGTCTTGTTAGTCTCCTGCTGCGCCGTGTGCCTGGGGACAGAGAAGGGGTCAGGAGCAGAGGTAAGGGAGAGAGGCAGGGGAGGGGAGCGGGGGAGGGAGGCAGGGGAGAGGGGCAGGGGAGGGGGGCAGGGGAGGGGGGCAGGGGAGGGAGGCAGGGGAGAGTGAGGGCCCAGGAGGGTGCAGCAAGGGGGGACGCATGGGCAGAGTTGGGGAGACAGGGACAGACGGATGGACAGACGGAGAGCAAACCGAGACACACAGAAAATGGCAGAGGGAAGAAAACAAGAGCAGGGCAAGGGCAGCAGAGAGGAAGAGGCAGAGGCTCCGAGAAAGACGGGACAGAGACAAGAGCAGTGACTCCCACCGAGAAAGAGGAGGGAGCCCAAAGCCAGGACAGAGAGGGACAGCAGACACCCAGCAGGCCACAGGGAGGGCAGAAAGGCTGGCGGGTATGGGGCAGGGGAAGAGACAATGCAGGTAAGCTCTGGCTGGGGTGGGTGGCACAGGCAGCCAAAGCAGTGGCAGGTACGTCTCACCCATCAGCCACTGCCAGGACTACCTTGCCCCCACGCCGCAGCCATCCCCCAATGCCCACAGACAGGTGCCCAGCCACAAGCCCACCCTGTAGAAAGGCCCCTATGGGGTCAGCTCTCCTTGGGGTCAGCACAACGGCCCAGGGAGGCCAGTGGCCCTCAGCCCCACTGCACACACCTGCGAGGTCCCGGGTGAGATGGTTCCCACACCCAGGCCCAGTGAGACACAAGGAGGCCAGGACAGTCCCAGGCTGCAGTTCCAGGCCTGCCCTCAAAAGCAAGTGGGAAGAGCAGCTGTCTCCCACTTGGGGTTCGCCACCCCCATCCCTGGACAGGAGACACTAGGGCAACCGTACCCAGCCCAGCTGCAGGCACAAACACCAAGTGCAGGAGGACCCTGGCCTGGAAGAAACTGGGGAGCCTCAGAGACCCCTCCAGGTACAGCCCAAATGGCCCGAGGGCCCCTCAGGCATCACCCAGGGCCTGCTCCAAGCCAGCCTCGGGGCCAACAGGTGGGAGCTAGCCCAGTGCCACCACAGGCCAAGCCTACAGGAATGGGGCCCACCTCCTGATACCCACCCTGGGCAGGCAGAGCCTGTGGCACACAGAGGAGTAGGAGTGCCCCCAGAACAGGCGCCAGCAGGCTAGAGAGGGTGTGGGCCAAGGAGGGTGAGGAGCCATGAGGTTCCCACAGCCTGCGTGGAACCTCGGGGACAGGAACTTCCCTCCCCGGTGACTTGGTCAGGCCACCTCCTCCCGGGGCTGGTCTGAAGCTGTGGAGAGCCTCCAGTGCCTCCAGCCCCCAAACATGCCTCTTCAGCCAACCACTGGCTTAACACTGCGAGGATTCGGAAGCAGCGTGCCCCTCACTCCTGCTCCTGAGGGTCTCCTCCTCGCCCTGGGCTGCCCACAGCCTCCTGTCCCCAGCCCACTCTCCTGCTAAAGAAAGCTTTGATCCTGCCACTCCAAACCTCGCCGCTCACCAACGGTTCCACATTTCATTCTGGTCAAAGCCAGAGTCCCTCTAGCGCTGCTCCAAGCTCTCACGGGTGGCCTCCTGCACCTCCGACTTCACCTCCCCACCTGACCTGTGTTCACTTCACTCCCGGCCCACAGGTCTCTCTGCTGCTCTTGAGGGGGCTGGCAAATCCTTGCGTTTGTTCGTTTCTAGGCCTGGTACGGACCACCAAGCCCTGGCTGCTGACCCAGGAGCGTGTCTGTGGTCAGGCTGTCACCATGGGGTAACGCCCCCAGTACCTGCCCACACGGCTTCCCAGGCAGGGCCAGGCAGGCCACGGCCCCACATTCTTCCCCGCTCCACGCTGACCTTTCCCCTCCTCTAGACTGTCACGGTGGCAGGGGCTGTCCCTCACACCCCTGCTAAAACACCCTTACAGAGCCCTGAGGGCCAGAACAAAGGCAGCCGCTTCCTGTGTGCAGCTGGTCAGGCTTCTCTCTTTCCAGGCAGGATCTCATCTCATCTCCGTCTCCCTCACAAACTGTTAGCACCATGCAGGATCAAAGCAACTGAGGCCTCCTCACCCGACCTGGCAACCCCCCAGGCTTCAGATCACCCTGCCAAGTCTGTCGTGGGAACAGGAGGCTGCCAACCAGAAAGCCCAGCAAGTGATAAAGGGAGTGAGGAATGAGCCACCAGTCAAGGAAGGATATGGGGAGGGCCTTCCCCAATGCTCGTCCCAAAGAAAGACCTGGTGGACACCTCCAACTCACAGCCACGGTACCTGCAGTACCACCTACCACAAACAGGCAGACAACACACTTTAAAACACACACACAAAGCTAAGGATGCAGCTAAAACAGCCATTACAAAGAAACTATTGCTTTAAATTCTGATATTAGAAAAAGGAATAAAATCAATGTCCAGAAAGTTCACCTAAAGAAGCCAGCAAATTAAACACAAAGAAAGTAGAACAGAGATAATAAAGGTAAGTTCAATACTTAATAAAGTAGCAAACAGATCAATAATAGAATCGAAAAACATTTAAAGAATTACACAGCTCTGCCAAGACAGGTCAGGAGGGAAAAAAACCACATATGCAAATTACCAAGATAAGAATGAAACAGTGAACCTGACTACAGATCCGACATTAAAAGAACATTAAAGAAGCACAGATCATATCAGGCCCATAAATTTGACAACTAAGATTAAACAGAAAAATTCCTTAAAAGTCACAAATCATATCAAAACTGACTCAAAAAGAAATAGAAAACCTAAATAGCTCTACATGTATGGCAGGAATTCAGTTTGCACTTAAAAACAGGGCTGCGAATACACAGCCACAGCACGCTTCAGTGTCAGTATCAGGCAATCCCAGAAAGCAGAGAAGAGACACACACTGTGAGGCCCATGTTACCCTGATGACAAAACCCAGGTACAAAATCTAAAGGAAAGAAACCGATATATCACTCACCCAGCAGCAAAAATCTGCCATACAATTTTAGAAAAGTGAATTCAACAATCTGTGAGAGGCATACAATACCATGACCAAAAGGAGCTTACCCAGGGGGTCCAAGGTTGGTTCAACATTCAAATATCAATGAGTGTGGTCCTCTCATATCAGCAGAGCAAATTTAAAAAGGAGAAAAACACCTTAATAGATCACGCAGAAAAAGCCTGTGACAGAATTCAACACTCACTCTAGACTAAAACTAAGTAAACTAGAAAAAAGAAGGGGACTTCCTCAACCCAATACAGAGGGCCTATCAAATAAAAAACAAAACTAAACCTCGTATACCTACAGCAAAGACGGAATGCCTCCCTGTGAGACAGGGAAGGAGGCAGGCGTGTGTGCTTTTGCCACCTTTACTCCTCTTTGTGTAGGTTTGCCTTGGAATAAAGGGAAAGGAACTAAGAAGCATAAAAATTGAAAATGAAGAAGAACTGTCTTGAGTCACAGAGACATGTGCATCTATATAGAAAATCCCGAGAAATCTACAAAGAAGCCCCCAGAACTAATCAGCGAGGGAATCTATGCAGGTCACAGGATTCAAGGCAGTACACGGAAGTCACCTGTATTTATATGGGGCTGCAGCCAGCAAGAGGAAAGGAACACAGAGAAGAGAAAGGCCGGCCTGACCGCGTCCATGGATTGGATGATGACATTGCTATGAAATCTTTAGTTTACCCACAGATTCAAGGTGATCCCTAAAAATTATAGCAGGCTTTTTTAAAAAGAAAGAATAATTGACAAGCTGACTCTAAAGTGTACACTGAATTACAGAAGAGCGTGAGAGGAGATCTGCTTGGGCAGCACTGCCAGCAGCAGCACTGACACAATTGGCTGAAGGCAGTGGCACGGGGCAGGGGACGGGGTGGGACAGCTCGTGGCCTTGTTCTCCACAGTGGACAGGGAGCCATCAGGGACTCTCTGGAATGCTGCCTGTAGCCAAAGTATGAGAGACATCCTAAAGAGGCACTTCCAGACCCCTGCTGGCACAGGGAGGCCCTGTAGGGGCACAATGGGGCAGCAAGTCCAAGTGTGGTTCCCACTGGAGAGGGCTCTCCTGGGAAATGATGGCTCCACTCCGAGGCTGGACACAGCCCGGAAGGCCAAGGTGCCTCAGCCAGGGCAACAGAACAACCCAGGACCAGCAAGGCACTTTACAAAGCCCACACATCCCCATGACCACTTTACAAAGCCCACACATCCCCACGACCACTTTACTAGCCCACATTATCCCCACAACCACTTTACAAAGCCCACACATCCCCACGACCACTTTATAAAGCCCACGCATCCCCACGACCACTTTACAAAGCCCACACATCCCCACGACCACTTTATAAAGCCCACGCATCCCCACAACCGCTTTACTAGCCCACGTATCCCCAAGACCACTTTCCAAAGCCCATGCATCCCACAACCACTTTACTGGCCCATGTACGTATCCCCATGACCACTTTACAAAGCCCATGCATCCCACAACCACTTTACTAGCCTACATATCCCCATGACCACCTTACAAAGCCCACACATCCCCACGACCACTTTATAAAGCCCACGCATCCCAATGACCACTTTACAAAGCCCACACATCCCCATTATCACTTTACTAGCCCACATATCCCCATGACCACTTCACAAAGCCCACACATCCCAATGACCACTTTACAAAGCCCACACATCCCAAAGACCACTTTACAAAGCCCACGCATCCCCACGACCACTTTACAAGCCCACGCATCCCCACGACCACTTTACAAGCCCACGCATCTCCACGACCACTTTACAAGCCCACGCATCCCCACGACCAATTTACAAAGCCCACGCATCCCCACTACCACTTTACGAAGCCCACGCATCCCCACTACCACTTTAAGAAGCCCACGCATCCCCACGACCACTTTACGAAGCCCACGCATCCCCACGACCACTTTACGAAGCCCACGCATCCCCACGACCACTTTACGAAGCCCACGCATCCCCACGACCACTTTACGAAGCCCACGCATCCCCACGACCACTTTACGAAGCCCACGCATCCCCAAGACCACTTTACGAAGCCCACGCATCCCCAAGACCACTTTACGAAGCCCACGCATCCCCAAGACCACTTTACGAAGCCCACGCATCCCCAAGACCACTTTACGAAGCCCACGCATCCCCACGACCACTTTACGAAGTCCACGCATCCCCATGACAACTTTACAAAGCCCACACATCCCCACAAAGCCAGCTCTGCATGGTTTTGCTGAAAGGCGAGGTAGGTGGCTACAGGGTCTGGGTAACCTGACCCAAGCACCCCTCTCCCAGCACTCCAGTGCAAGGCCTGCATAGCTGCCAGCCAGGTGGTACCATCGCTGCCAGCAGTCAGGTGACTGAGGCATCTGTGATGCCTGCCTAGCAGGGGTGTCACCTGAGGCCCATTTCCCGTCACGCCCGAGTCTGCTGTCCCTGAACCGACCGGAGCACGGAGGCTCTCTTGTTTGCCTGTCATTATTTAAGATGTTGTTTAGAGGCACCTCATGTCCTGTGTATATCACACCTGCTCACTGATTCTCATGACCACCTATGTTTTACAGACAAGGACGCAGGCCCTCAGTCACAAAAAACACCTGCAGGCCGGAGCTGGTGAGCTGGAGTGGGCAGAAGTTGGGCTGGGGCAGCCCAATCTCTTTCTTGGTCTAGGACTGACAGGGAGACCCCACGTCAGTCCAGAAAGACCCTAAGTCAGTGAGCGAGAAGGCAGCAGGGCGAGAGGGACACCTGGGGTTCTGGGGCCCTACTGAGGAGGGATTCCAAGCTCTGGGACATGCAGTACCACCAAGGGAAGGGGAGGAGATCAAAGAGGTAAAGAGGCTGGAGCCAAAAGGATGAGGAACCAGCACCAGCGAAGGCAAGGGCCCAGGAGAGCATGACTGCACAGCAGGAGGAAACTTCTAGAAGGAATCAACTCAACAGGAAAAAGGAAAATACCTGATTAGGACATGGGAAAAAGATCTGAACAGACATTCCTTCCAAGAAGATAGACAGACAGCCAACAGGCAAATGAAAAGATGCTTGACGCCATCAAGTACTAGGAAAATGCCAATCATATTACCACAAGACCCCACTTTGCACCCACCAGGATGGCCAGCATCCAAAAGACGGGTAACAACAAGTGCTGGCAGCAAGGCAGGGAAACTGGAACCTTCCAACACTACTGGCGGGGGCGTCAAATGGGGCAGCCACTTTGGAAAAGTCTGGCAGTTCCTCAAAAGGTTAAAGAGCCACCATATAACCCAGCAAGTCCACTCCTGGGGATACACCCAAGATAGGTGAAAACCTACGCCCACGCAAACACCTACACACAAACTTTCACCGCAGCTTTATTCATCGTGGTCAAGATGAAGCCACCCAAATGCCCATCAGCTGGCGAACGGGTCCGTCCTCACAGCAGGACAGAGGGGCGTGGTTCTGTGCCAGCTGGTGAATGGTGCATCCTCACAGCAGGACAGAGGGGCGTGGTTCTGTGCCAGCTGGTGAATGGTGCATCCTCACAGCAGGACAGAGGGGCGTGGTTCTGTGCCAGCTGGTGAATGGTGCATCCTCACAGCAGGACAGAGGGGCGTGGTTCTATGCCAGCTGGTGAATGGTGCATCCTCACAGCAGGACAGAGGGGCGTGGTTCTGTACCAGCTGGTGAATGGTGCATCCTCACAGCAGGACAGAGGGGTGTGGTTCTGTACCAGCTGGTGAATGGTGCATCCTCACAGCAGGACAGAGGGGCGTGGTTCTGTACCAGCTGGTGAATGGTGCATCCTCACAGCAGGACAGAGGGGTGTGGTTCTGTACCAGCTGGTGAATGGTGCATCCTCACAGCAGGACAGAGGGGCGTGGTTCTGTACCAGCTGGAGAACGGGTCTGTCCTCACAGCAGGACTGAGGGGCATGGTTCTGCCAACTGGTGAATGGGTCCGTCCTCACAGTGGGACTGAGGGGCATGGTTCTGTACCAACTGGTGAATTGGTCTGTCCTCACAGCAGGACAGAGAGGCGTGATTCTGTACCAGCTGGTGAATGGGTCTGTCCTCACAGCGGGACAGAGAGGCGTGATTCTGTACCAGCTGGTGAATGGGTCTGTCCTCACAGTGGGACAGAGAGACGTGATTCTGTACCAGCTGGTGAATAGGTCTGTCCTCACAGAGGGACTGAGGGGCATGGTTCTGTACCAGCTGGTGAATGGGTGCAACCTCATAGCAGGACAGAGGGGCACTGTTCTATACCAGCTGGAGAATGGGTACAACCTCAAAGCAGGACTGAGAGGCGTGGTTCTGTACCAGCTGGTGAATGGGTACATTCTCACAGCAGGACGGAGGGGTGCGGTTTGGTACCAGCTGGCAAATGTGTCTGTCCTTACATACGGAGGGTGCTGTGAGCCCTCTCTGACCCTTACAGAGCCCTCCGTCAGGCAGGCCAGGAGCTCAGCTCTTCACACCCTGCTGGCCACCTGTGTGCCACAGGGGCTTGCCTTCCATCATGCAGGATGGGACGAGCCAGGCACATGGCTCACGGTCCTGCCCTGCCTACGCTGTCTCCGCAGGAGGTGGGGCTGTGAGGACTAAGCCCCTGAAAGAGCTGCCAAGCACAGGCCCTCGGTGTTGGGTGATCACCATCCAAGGCTCCTTGAGCCCTTCTGGTGCTGATTCTGACATGTAAATCCTGGGCCAGGAAGGAGAGAACCCCTCAGAGGAAGCAGCAGCCCAGCTCACCCGGACCTCACCCCCATCACTGCATGTGGGGCTGTGGGCCAGCAGATCCTCAGCAGCCACGTCTCATGCACCCACATCGGGGCCACCCGCCCTATATCACCCCACAACAGGGAGGTGAGAGGGAGGCATCGCTGCATGTCCGGGCAGATCAAGGAACGCGGCCCAGGGGGCAAGCCCCAAACCCCAGGGAAGCGGGCCCTCTGTGCCACAAAGCAGGGGTGCGCTGGCCCACACGCCATCTCCAGATCAGGACAGCCCGCAGGATGGAAGGGAAAAGAGCCCAGACGACAGGGCGTGAGCCAAGCTGCCACTGAGCCCCACCCATGGGATCGTAATGTGGCCACTGCACTCCCACCTGTGGGTCTGTGACAGGGAGGTCTGGGCAGGGTCCGCACACAGGTGACAGAAACAACCTGGCCACGCTGGCCTTGCATGACATCAGGGACACTTTTCTGAAGTTGAATGTGATTCCGGAAGAAGGACCAAAACCCTCCTGAGACTGGGCCCTGCCTGCGCTGCAGGGCTGCAGAGCCTCTTCCCTAATCAAGCCATGGCTGCCACAGATGAAGGCATATTCCTTCAATGGCCTTAGCTGGTGACTTCGTCAATGTGGAGGAAATACAGAATTGGCAACCCTGTTGGTCTCGAGGGTTATTTTTAAACGTTAATGGTCCATGATAGGGGAGCATCAGAGGGGCCACAGAAGTCTCTGGAAGCCATGATAAGCAGGCTAGGCCTGCATCTGGCCACACAGGAGGGTCAGAAAAGCACTAAGGCAAGGGTTTCCAGATGTGAGCGCTGAGGTCAGCCAGTGGGAAGGCCGAGGCGCCGGGACACCCGGTCCTGAGACCAGGGCAGTCTTCTACTCCACCCCGGGAGCCCCCAGAGTGCACAGTGTCGGGCTTCTGCTAAGCAGGCTGGGCAGCCCAGGATATGCACGTGGGGGCCAGGGTCTTGAAGTGCCCATCCCTCCTGGCCCTGTGACCTAACCCAGGAGCCATGCAGGGGCACAAAGACCTAAGTGCAACAGCTGCACTGGAAACTGCTCCACACACTGAAGAGACAAGAAAGCCCCAGATGCAACCCACACACGAGTCACCCAGCTCCATGCATCAACAGTGCCCTCCGAGAGGATACACGCTTCCTGCACCCAAGAACCCCAGAGCCTGGTGTGACCAGCAGGTCCAGAGTCCGTCGCTGAACTGTGACCCTGCGAATGTACGTGGGTGGGGGGAGGCTGGCAGGGAACACTGACATGCTAACCACGGCTCCCCAGGGATCCTGTGTGTCCAAATTCCCTGGCACGAGCCTATATCACTGTCACATCAGAAAACAGTATGTTTCCTTTAAAAAAAAAGGCTAAAAATAGAATTGCCCTGAACATCTGCAAAGGGTGCTCCGCAGCTGGTGCATGAGCCCATGCGGGAGGGTGCTGTGTTCTGAATGGAGCCACTGGGAGGAGGAGCAGAGACTCCAGCACCCTCCAGCAGGGTGGGAGCTGTGACCCTCCCAGCCTCCTCAGTTCTGGCCCTTTCAGGTTCGAGGCTGGTATGGGTGGCCCCCAGTTCTGCATACAGGAGCCCGAGGACAACCCCAAGCCAGCAGTGCACCCGGGCTGGCTGGGGTCCTTGGGGCCATGGCCATCCTACTGGCTGCAGGGAGGTGGGGCACAGGCCAGCGAATGCAGTGGGGGCCAGCTGGGGGTCAAAGATATAGACTGCCGGTGTCCCCTCGGACCCCAGAGTGCCACACTGACTACACCTGGGGCAGATGCTCCTTTCCCACCCCAGCCCAGCCCAGGCTCAGGCTTAGCAGACAGCACCTGAGGTGCCTCTGCCCATCCCAGACCAGCCAAACCCAGGGCAGGCCGCTGGGCACCCCTCAAAAAAGTCTGGTGGGACCCCCACCAAGGCTCAGCTCCCTGAAAGGGCAGATGTAAGACCAAACGCCCCACTCCAACTTAGCCCATGGCTCTGCAAATGGCACATCTGTGTCGCCTCCTGTGTCCACAGATGTGCAGGCCCCAACAGGGAGCCTTCAGATGTGGCAAAGACGCATTTGGAGCATGTTGGCAAGGCAGAGCGTGTGCCAGCAGGCACGAACCCCCCAACCTTAGCACACGCATGCACAATGTCTGTCGGGCATGCACAGGTGCACGTGGCTTCTGCGTCAGGGCAGGCACACCTGTACCCTGTGGAGGGAACCTGCAGGCCGAGGGCCCAGTCCCAGGTTCACAGCCCTGACCAGGCTTATCCGCAGGTGTGTGTGGGGGGGGGTGTGTGTGTGTGTGTGCGCACATGTGTCCAGGCGGCTGTGGGCAAGCAGCTGTGTGGACAAAGCCTGTGTGCACAGGACCACACTCCTGCCCTGCACCCCAATGTGCACCGCGCCCAGGCCAGAGATACCACACCACACACTCACAGGCTGTCCCGAAGCTCTTGCGTGTCACTCGGTGTCCCTAGGGACCGAAGGCTCCGCTCCAAGGAGGTCACTGCCCGACAGAAGAGGGACAGGCGTGAGGGTCAGGAGGAGCTTCCCTGCCCATGCTACTCCCATGGGTGGCCCACCACAGCCCAGGCATGGTGAGCAAAGCCCAAGGACCAGTGCCTGGGCCAGGGCGGACCACCTGAGTGGCCTGGAGGCCAGGACCCACACTGCCCTCAGGAGGAGGCCATGCCAGCCAGGACCCCTCCCCAGCTGGCCTGAGACAGACACTCAGGTCCACGTGCAGCTCAGGGGCTCTGAGGAGCTGCCTCCAGCAGGCTTGCCCTGGTTCTGGGGACAGCTTCTCTCCACTCTGCTCCCCTCACCCCGCCCTTGCCCCACCCCTGGCCATCTTGGGTGTGGCTTTCATCCCTGCTCTTAGCCTCAGTGACCTCTGGTCTCCAAGTCTGAGGGGCCCTAGGATGCTCCTTCCTCCCCTGGGCTACATCAAGAGCGCACAAAAGGCTTCAAGAAGGAGCATCATGGGGTTGGGAGAAGAGCCAGCAGGGGACAGGGGGCAGCAGGCAGGGGCAATGGGCATGAGGCAGCGGGCAGTGGACAGGGAACAGCGGGCAGTGGGCAGGGGCAGTGGGTAGGGGGTAGTGGGCAGGGGCAGGGGGCAGCAGGCAGGGGGTAGTGGGCAGGGGGCAGCAGGCTGGGGGCAGTGGGTAGTGGGCACGGGGCAGCAGGCAGGGGGCAGTGGGCAGGGGGTAGTGGGCAGGGGGAAGCAGGCAGCAGGCGGGGGTAGTGGGCAGGGGGCAGGGGGCAGCAGGCAGGGGGCAGCAGGCAGGGGGCAGCAGGCAGGGGCAACCAGCTGGAGTGGTACCCAGCCCTGACTCAGCCCTCGCTCCTTCCCACCCGAGAAACCTGGGACTACACTGCATGAGGACCTGCGTGGGGAAGCTGTCCACCAGCACCCTCGCCTCCAATGTCTCTGGTGGTCCAGGCACCTAAGCAGAGGGTGCAGGCCCGGGCCAGACGCAGACTCACCACTTAAGTTGATTTGGAAGACGTTGGCCGACGTCTCCTGGAACAGCTCCTGAAGGTCTCGTGGATCGGCCTGGGTGGCTGGAAGGAGAGAACACAGGCTGAGGTGAAGCATGCAGGCCCAGCTCTGCTGCCCACTCTGGGCAGTCCCCAGGGGTGCAGAGCCAAGAGGCAGCAGAGTGGCCCTGAGCCCCATTCCCTGCCTTCACGGCTCGGCCACCTTGGGGTCAAGGCTGGACACCTGCCTTCACAGTACACTGAAGCTGGAAGGCAGGGGTGGTCCCTCAGAAAGGCTGCACCCTGAGCTCCCATACACCCCAGCACCTGGCGCGTGTGCCAGAGGCTCAGAGTGGCATCACTAAGAGTTGAAGCACAGCCCTGCTGATGAGGCAACAACAGACACTACAAGGTCTAGCTCCGGCGGGCAGCTCGGCACAGGAAACAGAACACTGGTTCCTGCGTGGAGCAGGTGAGCCCTGAGCGGTGCAGGTGAGCCCTGAGCGGTGCAGGTGAGCCTTGAGCGCAACGCACACGGAGGTGACAGCCAGCAAGGAGAGGCCACAGGCCGCCAGGTTCCATACCTCTACAGTGTCAGAGCAGACCAACCTGAGGACAGTGCCACAGCAGGGGCGGGGAGGGGGGAGGGGTGTGACTGCCGATGGGGACGGGGTTCCTTCTGGGGGTGATGAAAACATTTTAGCATTAAAAGGTGGTGGTGATTACAGAATGCTGAATACTCTGGCACTGAACTGCATGCTTTAAGGTAGGTGGTTAAGAGGCTGAATTCTGAGTGACTAAATTCTACCTCAGTTTTTTTTTTTTTTTTTTGAGACGGAGTTTTGCTCTCGTTACCCAGGCCGGAGTGCAATGGCGCAATCTCGGCTCACCGCTACCTCCGCCTCCTGGGTTCAGGCAATTCTCCTGCCTCAGCCTCCCGAGTAGCTGGGACTACAGGCGCGTGCCACCATGCCAAGCTAATTTTTGTATTTTTAGTAGAGACGGGGTTTCACCACGTTGACCAGGATGGTCTCGATCTCTTCACCTCGTGATCCACTCGCCTCGGCCTCCCAAAGTGCTGGGATTACAGGCTTGAGCCACCGCGCCTGGCCTACCTCAGTTTTTAAAAACTCACAGAACATTAACCCCTGTGGCAATGTAAATGTACGTTTTAATTAATTAAAATTAAATTCAATGATAAACTTGGTTCCTGTTGCACTAGCCACATTTCAAGTGCCCAGGAGCCCCATGTGGCGAATGGCTGTCACACTATGGAACGTAGACTGCAGGGCCTTTTCATCATCACCAGAAATTCTACTGGACAGCACTACTTTAACCATTCCCATCAAAAAGCAGAGGTTCTCTGCTGAGAGGAAAAGCAAGGTTCTGGCCAGGCGTGGTGGCTCACGCCTGTCATCGCAACACTTTCCGAGGCTAAGACAGGAGGACCGCTTGAGCCTAGTACTTCAAGATCAGCCTGGGCAACACAGTAAGAGCCCCCTTTCTACAAAAAAACTTAGCCAGCTGTGGCGGTACACGCCTGCAGTCTCAGCTACTTGAAACGCTGAGGGAGGAAGACGACTTGAACCTGGGAGGTGAAGGCTGCAGTGAGCCATGATCACGCCACTAAACTTTAGCAACAGAGCAAGAGACCATGTCTTAAAAACAAGTAAAGCAAGATCATGCCATACAGTATACGCAAGAAACCTACTTCACATACACAATCAGATGAAATTGTAAGTAAAAATTGGGAAGATAGATCATGTAAACAGCAATCACGAGAAAGCTGGGATGGCTACACTAGCGTCAAAACCACAAATATAATAAACGAAGGACACTTAAAAACAAATGGTCAACTAAGACAATTCTAAATGCGTCTGCACCTAACATCACAGCTTGAAAATACTGGAAGCAAAACCTGATAGAACTGGAAGGAAACACACGAATCCACAATTCCAGGCGCGCGGTCAGCAGAGCAAGCAGACAGAAGAGCAGAGAGGCCACAGAAACCCCGCACCACCGTCAGCCAGCCTAACCCACACGACAGAGGAGTACATATTCCTATCAAATGCACATGGAACATCCACTAAGACAGACTATATTTTAAGCCATGAAGCAAGTCTTCACATACTTATAATCGCTGAAATCATACAAAATATATTATCTGAATAGAGCAGAAATAGAAATCAGAAACAAAGTATCTGAGAATGAACATAATCAACTGAAGTCAAACAACATACTTCTAAATAATCATGAGTAAAAGAAGAAACCACAAGAGAAATTAGAACTATCTTAACTGAATGAAATAAAAACACAAGATATTAAAATGTATACCAGTAAAGCAATGTATAGAGGGAAGTGTATACCAATAAATACACAGGAAAAAAAAAGACCTCAGTAAATAATCTGGCAAAAACGTTAACCCAAAGTAAGCAAACGAAAGAAAGAATAAAAGCGAGCAGAATCCAATAATATCAAAATCTGGATCTTTCCAATGATTAATAAAATCAGTAGATTTATATTAGAATAATACTGAGATGATAAAATGATTCAGACTAATCAAGAACAAAACACTGAATAGAAATCAGCAACATTAGAAATAAAGGAGGAGACATCACCATGGGTCCCACAGACACTGAAAAGATATTAAGGGAATATTATGAGTAGCTTCATGCTAATTAATTTCACAACTTAGAGGATGAGTTCCTTGAAAAATACAAAACAATCAAAGCTCACCTGAGAAGAAACAGACAGCATGGATGGCATGGCAGCATTAAAGGAAGAGAATTTGTAGCTGAAAATCTTCCCACAACAAAACTCCAAGCTCAGATAGCATAACTGGTGAACTCGACCACATATCTGTAGGAAGAGTACCGCCAATTCTACACGAACTGTTTCAGAAGACAGAAGAGGAGGAACTCTTCCCAGCTCACTGCAGGACAGTGTGGTATCAGCATGAGCAGAGACGTACAGATCCACAGAAACAAATCAGTATTCCACATGAACACGAAGTCAACTGATTTTAGACAGAAGTACCAAAGTAATTCAATGGAGAAAACACAGTCTTTTCAATCAGTGGTGCTTCAACATTTGGGTATCTATTGAACCTCAACTCAAAGCTGACAAACAATAAATACTAATTCAACAGGGATCATGAACCTACATGTACAAGCTAGAGTACAGGACTTGTCAAAATAAAATAGGAAGAAAATTCTTTGCAATCTTGCAGTAGGGAAAGATTTATTCATCGATGTACAAAAAGCAAAAACCACAAAAGAAAAATCTCCCATTGAACAGTAAAAGTTTGGCCTTCAAATAACACAGCTTAAAAAATTAGAAGACTAGCCACAATGTAAGAGAAAATATTCACAGTACAGATACCTGACGAAATCCTGGTATTCCAAACGAGTGAGCTCATAACATAGTAAGAACACCCAATATAAACGAACAATGAATGCAAATAGACACTACACAAAAGAAGTCAGACAAACAGCCGATAAGCACATGGCAAGAAACATGCAGATGAAAACTCACCACCAGCACCCCACTGCACAGCACAGACGAAAACTCTCACCACCACCGACACCACACTGCACACCACAGATGAAAACTCTCACCACCGACACCACACTGCACACCACAGATGAAAACTCTCACCACCGACACCACACTGCACACCACAGATGAAAACTCTCACCACCGACACCACACTGCACACCACAGATGAACACTCTCACCACCGACACCACACTGCACACCACAGATGAAAACTCTCACCACCGACACCACACTGCACACTACAGATGAACACTCTCACCACCGACACCACACTGCACACCACAGATGAAAACTCTCACCACCGACACCACACTGCACACCACAGATGAAAACTCTCACCACCGACACCACACTGCACACCACAGATGAAAACTCTCACCACCGACACCACACTGCACACTACAGATGAACACTCTCACCACCAACACCACACTGCACACCACAGATGAAAACTCTCACCACCGACACCACACTGCACACCACAGATGAAAACTCTCACCACCACCACACTGCACACTACAGATGAACACTCTCACCACCGACACCACACTGCACACCACAGATGAAAACTCTCACCACCGACAACACACTGCACACTACAGATGAACACTCTCACCACCAGCACCCAGTGCACACCACAGATGAAAACTCTCACCACCACCACACTGCACACCACAGATGAAAACTCTCACCACCACCACACTGCACACCACAGATGAAAACTCTCACCACCAGAACCCAGTGCACACCACAGATGAAAACTCTTACCACCAGCACCCAGTGCACAGCACAGATGAAAACTCTCACCACCACCACACTGCACACCACAGATGAAAACTCTCACCACCAACACCCAGTGCACACCACAGATGAAAACTCTCACCACCAACACCCACTGCACACCACAGATGAAAACTCTCACCACCAACACCCACTGCACACCACAGATGAAAACTCTCACCACCACCACACTGCACACCACAGATGAACACTCTCACCACCAGCACCCAGTGCACAGCACAGATGAAAACTCTCACCACCAGAACCCAGTGCACACCACAGATGAAAACTCTCACCACCAACACTCAGTGCACACCACAGATGAAAACTCTCACCACCACCACACTGCACACCACAGATGAAAACTCTCACCACCAGCACCCAGTGCACAGCACAGATGAAAACTCTCACCACCAGAACCCAGTGCACACCACAGATGAAAACTCTCACCACCAGCACCCAGTGCACAGCACAGATGAAAACTCTCACCACCACCACACTGCACACCACAGATGAAAACTCTCACCACCAACACCCAGTGCACACCACAGATGAAAACTCTCACCACCAACACCCACTGCACACCACAGATGAAAACTCTCACCACCAACACCCACTGCACACCACAGATGAAAACTCTCACCACCACCACACTGCACACCACAGATGAACACTCTCACCATCAGCACCCAGTGCACAGCACAGATGAAAACTCTCACCACCAGAACCCAGTGCACACCACAGATGAAAACTCTCACCACCAACACTCAGTGCACACCACAGATGAAAACTCTCACCACCACCACACTGCACACCACAGATGAAAACTCTCACCACCAGCACCCAGTGCACAGCACAGATGAAAACTCTCACCACCAGAACCCAGTGCACACCACAGATGAAAACTCTCACCACCAGCACCCAGTGCACAGCACAGATGAAAACTCTCACCACCAGAACCCAGTGCACACCACAGATGAAAACTCTCACCACCAACACCACACTGCACACTACAGATGAACACTCTCACCACCAACACACTGCACACCACAGATGAAAACTCTCACCACCAACACCCACTGCACACCACAGATGAAAACTCTCACCACCGACACCACACTGCACACTACAGATGAAAACTCTCACCACCACCACACTGCACACCACAGATGAAAACTCTCACCACCACACTGCACAGAACAGATGAAAACTCTCACCACCACCACACTGCACACCACAGATGAAAACTCTCACCACCAGCACCCAGTGCACAGCACAGATGAAAACTCTCACCACCAGAACCCAGTGCACACCACAGATGAAAACTCTCACCACCAGCACCCAGTGCACAGCACAGATGAAAACTCTCACCACCACCACACTGCACACCACAGATGAAAACTCTCACCACCAACACCCAGTGCACACCACAGATGAAAACTCTCACCACCAACACCCACTGCACACCACAGATGAAAACTCTCACCACCAACACCCACTGCACACCACAGATGAAAACTCTCACCACCACCACACTGCACACCACAGATGAACACTCTCACCATCAGCACCCAGTGCACAGCACAGATGAAAACTCTCACCACCAGAACCCAGTGCACACCACAGATGAAAACTCTCACCACCAACACTCAGTGCACACCACAGATGAAAACTCTCACCACCACCACACTGCACACCACAGATGAAAACTCTCACCACCAGCACCCAGTGCACAGCACAGATGAAAACTCTCACCACCAGCACCCAGTGCACACCACAGATGAAAACTCTCACCACCAGCACCCAGTGCACAGCACAGATGAAAACTCTCACCACCAGAACCCAGTGCACACCACAGATGAAAACTCTCACCACCAACACCACACTGCACACTACAGATGAACACTCTCACCACCAACACACTGCACACCACAGATGAAAACTCTCACCACCAACACCCACTGCACACCACAGATGAAAACTCTCACCACCACCACACTGCACACCACAGATGAAAACTCTCACCACCAGCACCCAGTGCACAGCACAGATGAAAACTCTCACCACCAGAACCCAGTGCACAGCACAGATGAAAACTCTCACCACCAGAACCCAGTGCACACCACAGATGAAAACTCTCACCACCAGCACCCAGTGCACACCACAGATGAAAACTCTCACCACCACCACACTGCACACCACAGATGAAAACTCTCACCACCAACACCCAGTGCACACCACAGATGAAAACTCTCACCACCAGCACCCATTGCACACCACAGATGAAAACTCTCACCACCAACACCCAGTGCACACCACAGATGAAAACTCTCACCACCAGCACCCATTGCACACCACATATGAAAACTCTCACCACCAGAACCCCACTGCACGCCACAGATGAAAACTCTCACCACCAGAACTCAGTGCACACCAGATGAAAACTCTCACTACCAGAACCCAGTGCACAGCACAGATGAAAACTCTCACCACCAGAACCCAGTGCACACCACAGATGAAAACTCTCACCACCAGCACCCAGTGCACAGCACAGATGAAACTCTCACCACCAGCACCCATTGCACACCACATATGAAAACTCTCACCACCAGAACCCCACTCCACACCACAGACGAAAACTCTCACCACCAGCACCCATTGCACACCACAGATGAAAACTCTCACCACCAGAGCCCACTGCACGCCACAGATGAAAACTCTCACCACCAGAACCCCACTGCACGCCACAGATGAACTCTCACCACCAGAACCCAGTGCACACCACAGATGAAAACTCTCACCACCAGAACCCCACTGCACGCCACAGATGAACTCTCACCACCAGAACCCAGTGCACACCACAGATGAAAACTCTCACCACCAGAACCCCACTGCACACCACAGACGAAAACTCTCACCACCAGCACCCATTGCACACCACAGATGAAAACTCTCACCACCAGAACCCACTGCACGCCACAGATGAACTCTCACCACCAGAACCCAGTGCACACCACAGATGAAAACTCTCACCACCAGAACCCCACTGCACACCACAGACGAAAACTCTCACCACCAGCACCCATTGCACACCACAGATGAAAACTCTCACCACCAGAACCCAGTGCACACCACAGATGAAAACTCTCACCACCAGCACCCAGTGCACAGCACAGATGAAACTCTCACCACCAGCACCCATTGCACACCACATATGAAAACTCTCACCACCAGAACCCCACTCCACACCACAGACGAAAACTCTCACCACCAGCACCCATTGCACACCACAGATGAAAACTCTCACCACCAGAGCCCACTGCACGCCACAGATGAAAACTCTCACCACCAGAACCCCACTGCACGCCACAGATGAACTCTCACCACCAGAACCCAGTGCACACCACAGATGAAAACTCTCACCACCAGAACCCCACTGCACGCCACAGATGAACTCTCACCACCAGAACCCAGTGCACACCACAGATGAAAACTCTCACCACCAGAACCCCACTGCACACCACAGACGAAAACTCTCACCACCAGCACCCATTGCACACCACAGATGAAAACTCTCACCACCAGAACCCACTGCACGCCACAGATGAACTCTCACCACCAGAACCCAGTGCACACCACAGATGAAAACTCTCACCACCAGAACCCCACTGCACACCACAGACGAAAACTCTCACCACCAGCACCCATTGCACACCACAGATGAAAACTCTCACCACCAGAACCCACTGCACACCACAGATGAAAACTCTCACCACCAGAACTCAGTGCACACCAGATGAAAACTCTCACCACCAGAACCCAGTGCACACCACAGATGAAAACTCTCACCACCAGAACCCACTGCACGCCACAGATGAAAACTCTCACCACCAGAACCCCACTGCACGCCACAGACGAAAACTCTCACCACAAGCACCACACTGCACACCACAGACGAAAACTCTCACCACCAGCACCCAGTGCACACCACCTGTCCTCAGCCACTGTGTGTTGCTGTAAAGGAATCCCTGAGGCTGGGAAAGTTACAAGAGAAAAGGATCTATGGGGCTCACAATTCTGACAGCTGGACAAGTTCAAGATTGGGCACTGGGTGAGGGCCTCCGGCTACTTCCACTCCTGGTGGAGAGCAGAGGGAGCTGAGTGTGCAGAAGTCACGGCAAGAATGGAAGCAAGCGGCAGGGAGGCGCAGGGCTCCGTTCATCCACCAGCTCTGGTGAGAACTGGCCAGGGGAACTCACTTATCCATAAGGGAGGGCATTCATCTATTCATGAGGCATCTGCCCCTGCCCCCGTGAACCAAACACACCTCCCAGTAGGCCCCACCTCCAACACTGGATCCAATTTCAATGGGATGCTTGGATGGGACAAACGTCCAAACCACAGCACCACCCAGAGTGGCTACACTGAAAATGGTGACCTCCAGGGCCGGCAAGGGCACCCAGCAAGCTCAGCTCCCCCTGCTGCTGGGGGACTTAACCCAGCACAGCAAGCTCAGCTCCCCCTGCTGCTGAGGACTTAACCCAGCACAGCAAGCTCAGCTCCCCCTGCTGCTGGGTGACTTAACACAGCACAACAAGCTCAGCTCCCCCTGCTGCTGGGTGACTTAACACAGCACAGCAAACTCAGCTCCCCTTGCTGCTCGGATGACTTAACACAGCACAACAAGCTCAGCTCCCCCTGCTGCTGGGGGACTTAACACAGCACAGCAAACTCAGCTCCCCCTGCTGCTCGGATGACTTAACGCAACACAGCAAGCTCAGCTCCCCCTGCTGCTGGGGGACTTAACCCAGCACAGCAAACTCAGCTCCCCCTGCTGCTGGGGGACTTAACCCAGCACAGAAAGCTCAGCTCCCCCTTCTGCTCGGATGACTTAACACAGCACAGCAAGCTCACCTCCCCCTGCTGCTGGGGGACTTAACCCAGCACAGCAAACTCAGCTCCCCCTGCTGCTGGGGGACTTAAACCCAGCACAGAAAGCTCAGCTCCCCCTTCTGCTGGGTGACTTAACACAGCACAGCAAACTCAGCTCCCTCTGCTGCTCGGGTGACTTAACACAGCACAACAAGCTCAGCTCCCCCTGCTGCTGGGGGACTTAACACAGCACAGCAAACTCAGCTCCCCCTGCTGCTGGGGGACTTAACCCAGCACAGCAAGCTCAGCTCCCCCTTCTGCTGGGTGACTTAACACAGCACAGCAAACTCAGCTCCCCCTGCTGCTCCGGGACTTAAAGCAGCACAGCAAGCTCAGCTCCCCCTTCTGCTTGGATGACTTAACGCAACACAGCAAGCTCAGCTCCCCCTTCTGCTCGGATGACTTAACGCAACACAGCAAGCTCAGCTCCCCCTTCTGCTCGGATGACTTAACGCAACACAGCAAGCTCAGCTCCCCCTTCTGCTCGGATGACTTAACGCAACACAGCAAGCTCAGCTCCCCCTGCTGCTGGGGGACTTAACCCAGCACAGCAAACTCAGCTCCCCCTGCTGCTGGGGGACTTAACCCAGCACAGAAAGCTCAGCTCCCCCTTCTGCTGGGTGACTTAACACAGCACAGCAAACTCAGCTCCCCCTGCTGCTCGGGTGACTTAACACAGCACAGCAAGCTCAGCTCCCCCTTCTGCTCGGGTGACTTAACACAGCACAGCAAGCTCAGCTCCCCCTGCTGCTGGGGGACTTAACACAGCACAGCAAGCTCAGCTCCCCCTGCTGCTGGGGGACTTAACACAGCACAGCAAGCTCAGCTCCCCCTGTTGCTGGGGGACTTAACACAGCACAACAAGCTCAGTTCTTCCCCTGCTGCTGGGGGACTTAACACACATGGCTACCTTGGAAAACAGCTTGAGTATCTCTTTAAAAGACATACCAGCCCAATGGCCAGCAATTCAACTTGTAGTTAAGAATCCCCCAACGGGCCGGGCGCGGTGGCTCAAGCCTGCAATCCCAGCACTTTGGGAGGCCGAGGTGGGTGGATCATGAGGTCAAGAGATAGAGACCATCCTGATCAACAAGGTGAAACCCCGTCTCTACTAAAAATACAAAAAATTAGCTGGGCATGGTGGCGCGTGCCTGTAATCCCAGCTACTCAGGAGGCTGAGGCAGGAGAATTGCCTGAACCCAGGAGGTGGAGGTTGCGGTGAGCCGAGATCGCACCATTGCACTCCAGCCTGGGTAACAAGAGCGAAACTCTGTCTCAAAAAAAAAAAAAATCCCCCAATGACAAAATGGAAATATTTGTCCATACAGAGAACCTACAGAAATGCTCACAGCCCCCTTGCTCCTAACAGCCAAAAGCTGGAGGACACGAAAGCATCCACTGACAAGTAGAAACAGACTGTGGTATGTCCAAAGGCATGCCCACTGCCTGGCAATAAAAAGGGGTGCCCTCCTCACTCACACGGCACACACTGGGCTGAGGAAGGCAGAAGAGTACATGCTGCCTGGCTCCGTGACTGACACAGAGACATCTGATCTATGAGGGCAAAGCAAGCCATGGGGGGTGGGTGGGGATGAGGGCTGGGCCTGGAACTGGGCTGGGGCTGAACTAGAGCTGGACTGGGCTGGGCCGGGGGCGGGGCCGGGCTGGGCTGAGGCTGAGGCTGGACTAGGGCTGGGCTGGGCTGGGCTGGGCTGGGCTGGGCTGGGGCTGGACTAGGGCTGGGCTGGGCTGGGCTGGGCTGGGCTGGGGCTGGACTAGGGCTGGGCTGGGGCTGGGCTGGGGTGGGCTGGGGGTGGGACTGGGGGTGAGGGTAGGGTTGGGGATGAGGCTGGGTAGGGTGAGGCTAGGGGTGGGGTTGGGATAAGGCTGAGGGGTGAGGCGAAGCACTGGGGCTGGGGCTGGGCTGGGGGCTAACATCACCAGGTCACAGACTTTAAAAGGGTGAAATAACAAACTTCGACATCTGACTATTATCTCAATAAAGAAATAAAACAAGGCTGTGGCACTCAGCAAAGGCCCCAGAGCTGGGAAAGGTGGGGCTGGGCCGGTTTGTGCCTGGATCTCAAAGGACCTCTCCAGCCCTTTGCCTCAGAGACCCAGGGCTGCATGACCCAGCCCACACACAGGCAGAGCCTGCAGGCTGCTCGGACCTCACACTCCACAGATGACACCACGTGCCCAGAGAAGAAGCCGCAACCTGGCGTGGGGCTGCTGTCAGAGAAGGGGCAGCACGTGCTGGCTTTTTAAGTTCTTCATATACTTTGGGGACCTATTTCAAGGTCAAAGACGAGGTAATCAATTAGAGAAATGTCCCTCAAGGCCAAACTCCAGAGCCTGCCTGAGTCGGAGAAGAAAGTACTCACAAAACACTCTCTCCCACCCCCAGGCCCCTTCACCGCACCCTCCCACCCCGCCTCCCTTGTGTCTGCACATGGCTCCACCCTCTCAGGTGCACACTCCGATATGGAGGGGGTTTGAGTGGCACAGCGGGGACTGGCAGAGGACAAGGACACTGAGAGTGCCCTCAAGCGCCCCCTCCACAGCCTCCCTGCACCCACCCCCCAGGCTTGGCTGGGCGGTCTTCTGTGGAGTAACAATCCAGGCCCACAACTCCTGCCAAGGCAAGGGCAAAGGGATTCCTGTTCACAGGAAATGAAGGCTCGTCCTTGAGAGCATGGAGAGGAGTAAGGCACAGGCAGAGGTGGGGAGGCCACTCAGGACAGCAGCAGGCAGTGACGGGGAGGCCACCGGGGCCTGCCGGCACGTCCTGGGAGAGCCCTGGTGGGTAGAAGGCTGGCCACCACAGCGGCCCTCGGGGCCGGAGCCCAGCATCCAACCCCGAGCACAGTGCACGCCTGGAGTGCGTCTGGGACAGAAGGCTGGGACCAGAGGCGCTGGACACAGGCTGGGACACAAGAGGTACAAGAGGATATGAAGCCACCCCACCACCTCCCCTGGACCACCACCTCCTCTTCCACACAGCAAGGTCACCCCAACAGTGTCACGGTCCAACAGCCACTCACTGTCCAGAGGCTTCACTGAGCCCACCTGCAGCCCAGGCCTTTTGTGGAGGACAGCCGTGCCTCTAACTTTGCCGCTTCCCACATCATCCCATTAATTACCCAGGGCTCCGCACAGCCACCAGCTCACTCAGTGCCCCGGCCCTGATGGCACCTGTGAGGAGAGCAGGAGGGCTTCTTCGCGTAGAAGAGGAGGCAAGCGACCCGCAGCCCGTGACAGCTGTGCTCTATGCTACCCCAGACCCAGTCCCTGCTGGTGCCTACAATACGGTCTGACCTCAGGGTCGGGGACGGGGGGTGGGGGAGGGAGGCAGCTGAGCCACTGCAGCAGCTGCCAGAGAGCAGAGCACCTGTCGTCAAACAGCAAGAAGGAGGCCCTGGGGCCACCCATCCCACTGACGGCCAGAGAGGGGCTCCCCCACGGCCCCCAACTATGCCAAGAGGAAGGGCTGTCTCGAAAAGACCCCCTGAAGCTCAGACAGTCAAACTGGAGCACACTCCTGCAGCACGGCCGGCTGCCTGGGTGCCGGGACTGCCACTGCCTGAGACCTCATCCTGGGGCCGAGCAGGAGGCCGCAGCCCCATGCTCTAGGGACCCATCCAGGCCCAGGGCATGACCTGTCCAGGCAGCTTCCACAGCAGGATGGAGACCCTAACGCCCACAGTGGGAATCCAGTGCAGGAACCAGGGTGCCGCCCTCCTCTTCCGGCTCTGGGAGCACAGCCCCATGAAGCAGTCCAGAGGCCTGAGTGCACCCAGCGCACCTACCCAGCACCTGTCCGGTGCCACCACACCAGGAGCTCACACGTTGGGCCCGCACTGACCTCTGTGGACCTTCCTGACCCACCAGACACCGACGGAGCAGGGCTCTCCCTGGGAAAAGGGACTCTGCCAGAGCCAGAAGAGGACTCTGACCCACCCTGACACCATGGGTGGCCTCTTCTGGGTGTTGAAAACAGTAACTGAGCAGCAGGTCTCAAACCACAGCACCGAACCTAGGTCAGAAACCAGTTTAGTAAGTCACAGCAGCTTTCTCTTTCCTGGGTAGTGCAGGACTCAGCAGGAGGAACAGCAGCACGTGTGGCTGCGGTCAGCATCGGCACAGCTAGAAACACCGGATTCTCAGATTCTCGGCATGCGTCTACACCAGGCACCAACAGCCCATGCCCTTCTCACTATGGCCACAGTCCTGGGTCTGACTGGGTGACGATGAAGGGGGAACTCTGTCCCTCCTGTCTGCCCGCTCCGTTCCACTCTGCTCTAGGAGCGGGTGAGCAAGAGGCCAAGTCAAGCGCCAAGCAGGGAGACAAAATGAGACACAACTGACTGATGCTCCCTGCGTACGGAATATATGTTGGCCGAATGCACAGACGGGCAGGTGGGTGGAGAGTAAAGAGTGCACGGGGCAGAGGATGAATTAACAAGAACATTCCAGATGAGACTAGTGATGGGGGAAAGAGGAGGGGGGAGGAGGAGGAGGAGGAGAGGAAGGCCCTGTGGAGGAAGAAGCAGGGCCACACGGGTCCCACCTTCCTGCTGGACAGAGTGGCACTCACCTCTGTGTGGCTCCAGCCCGAAGCCCTCAGAGGCCAGGGCCTGGCAGGAGAAGGTCTTGGCCACCACCTGCTCCACGGGCGTGAGGGCCAGGGCCTGTGGCTTGCCGGAGCTCAGGCCGGGGCTGTGGGCCGCCTTCCGGAGGTCGCCCAGCTTGCGCCGCACCACGGCCCGCAGGTCCCGCCACTTGTGCTTCAGGTCCACCAGGTCGCGGCGGCAGTAGCCCAGAGCATTCACGGCCTGCAGGATGCGGCTCCACACGCGGTACCTGCGGGTGGGCTCGGCTCTCAGCAGCCCCGTGCCGAACAGCAGCTGGTGGTGCTTGCTCACCTTGGACACCAGCACCTCGGTCTCCTGCGGGCAGAAGTTGGGCTTCCTCTTCTTGGCCCGGGTAGCGCCGGGCCCCACCATCCGGCCACGGGGCCCAGCTGCCAGGTCCTTCCTCGGGCCGGTGGTGGGTGATGATGTGGGCTCCGGCATCCGGCTGCCTTCAGGGGCAAGCCCAGGCCCTGGAAAGGCACCAAAAGGTAGATGTTTAAGGCCCTGGGCCCATGTAGGCTCTGGCGGCAGCTCCCTAGGGCACCTCGTCTTTGGTTTCTGCTTTGGGGTGATCCTGGCCACCACCCCTCCCTGCTGCATGTCCAGACACCCGGGTCCAAGATCCCCTAACCCTGACACTGCCTCACTGGGTGCCATCAGCAAGCATGAAGCTTCTGGGTCACAGTGCCCCATCTCCAAGACAACACACCCTAGCCTGGCCTGCCCCCTGTAGCCACCATAGGGGTGCGGAAACCAGGCAAGCCAGGTTGCAGCCTCTGGCCCTCTCCAGGGTCTCCTGCCGTCAGCCCTGGGCTGCGCTGCTCCTGCGGTCGGCCCTCACCTGTGGACAACCCTGCCGGATGGCGTGCTAGAACACTCCTGCCTGCCCATGGCATGACTAAGAGCCCCCTGAGTGCCAGCCTCAGCCTCCCCTCCCTCACTTGGGCCCAGGCCGGTGGGGATGTGGTGGTCTGGTCAGCAGCCTCACCCCCTGCCATGCTGTACCTCCACAGCCCTCCACTCCACGGGGGAGCAGGGCCACGCTAGGAACAGTGGCAGGGTCTCTGCGTCTTTGCTCACATGTGAGCGCTGTCACTACCAGGACCAGCTTCCTGGAGGCATGGACAGTGCCCAACACCACAGGCTCCCACCATGGGAGGAGCACTCAAGAGCAGGCCTCTCCCCAGGGGCCTGGCATCCCAGAAGCACCTGGAGGGGGCCTCTCCACGAGGATACCCACAGAGGCCACTGCTCCCCAGACACACCAAGCACCCTGCCACCCCTCCCCAGCCCACTGCACAAGGACAGATGGGCTTGGGGGTGAGGGGCCACGTGGCAGGTCCAGAGCCCCTGGCAGGAGTGCCCCTGCTTGGTCCTAAGCCTACAGGGCTGGCCAGCTCTGGCCGCCACGCGGCTTCCATCCTGCAGCCTGTCTGGGCCAGCTGCACCCTCAGCCCTCCTCAGGGGAAGGCCTGATGGGGGACAGGGGATGCAGGTCCTCAGCCCCCAGCCCCAGCCTCTTCCCTGCAGCTCCCGCCTGCTGACCCCACCCTCCTCAGCGCCTGCATCTCTAAGCTGCCTCCCCAGGACCTCCCAGACCCAGCATCTGAGTGAAGTACCTCGCTTCCTGGCCCTCAGGACAATGGGTATGCCCGCTGGCCCCAGGTCACCTTCCCCATCCTTCCCCAAACAGGGGTTCTGCAGCTTGCTCTCTGGCGATGGGCAGGGGAAATGACGGATTCCATACTCGGTCCAACATCTAGCGCACTCTACAGACAACAAGGGACAGTCACAATTACTCAGCTCAGGGTACTCCTGGCAGCACCAGCCCCTCCCCCCCCACAACACACCCAGCAGGCACCCAGGACCTGAGACGCTCCACTCAGGGCTCCTCCTCCAGGAAGCCCTCCCTGCCTGCTGTATCCTCTGCTAAATGCCAGCAAGGAGTTCAGAACTTTAGGTGTTCTAGATTTTTCTCTGAGCCAGTTCTGAAAGGTGACTGCCAACTAGAATAGGACACCGAGGCCAGGGCCTGCAGGGGTGGCCACAGATTAAACCCTGGACAGCTATTCCCAGTCAACCACACAGTACAAAACGGTAAGTGCGGCTCCAGCATTGTTTAAGGCAATTCAAAACTGCTGCACTCTCCACACTCACAATCATTCTACTGCATTTTATACAAGTGCCATTCTGGCCGGGCGCAGTGGCTCAGGCCTGTAATGCCAGCACTTTGGGAGACTGAGGCAGGTGAACCATGAGGTCAGGAGTTCAAGACCAGCCTGGCCAAGATGGTGAAACCCTGTCTACTAAAAAAAAAATTAGCCAGGGGTCGTGGCGGGCGCCACAAGCTACTTGGGAGGCTGAGGCAGAAAACTGCTTGAACCTGGGAGGCAGAGGTTGCAGTGAGCCGAGATCAGGCCACTGCACTTCGGCCTGGGCGACAGAGCAAGACTCTGTCTCAAAAAAACAAACAAACAAAAAAACTGCCATTCCATAGCATATGGGAGATGAAAAGCAAAGCCACACTGCGTGTCCCCATCCGGCTGTGCAGAGGCAGAAACATGAGCTCCACCTCGCCCGGCTCCCAGCCCCACATGGGTTTGGGCCCCACACAGAATACATTGTAATTTTCTCTCATTATTATTTCATTTGTTCACAAAACATTTCTGGACTCATTTCACTGAAATTCATTGATCCTCAGATGCGCCTTATAAAAGCATCTTCTCATCTCAGGAACCAAGATGTGCCTTTCCATCCACGGTATGCCAGAGTCAAAGACACAGTGAGCACCAGGCTGACGCCTCCAAAGCTGGACCCCACATGCCTGCCTGCAACCTGTTCTCCCGGGACTGTCCTGGTAGGTCACAAGATGCCGCTGGCTTGAAAGCACTCTCCCACGACACCCACAGCCTCCAGGCCGGGAAGTGCTCTCCCACCACGCCCACAGCCTCCAGGCCGGGAAGTGCTCTCCCACCACACCCACAGCCTCCAGGCCGGGAAGTGCTCTCCCACCACACCTGAAGCCTTCAGGGCCAGGTCGGCACAGTGGGCCCCAGGGCTGCATCCCAGAACCAAGTGCCTGAGGCAGCAGCTCTTATAAAGGCCCTTCATGCAACCCTATCAAAGTGACCCTAGGGGCAGTCCTGGTCAGCTCCCACTCCATGACCCTCTAGGATGGCCCTGCAGCCCAGTGTGACAGGGAGGGAAGGACTGCTCCAAAGGCTCTCACAAAACCCCCCAGAGGTGGGAGAGGTCTCAAAGGACCCTGGTCCATCCTTCTGCCTTCAGACAGTGCTGCCCGAACCACATAGGCAGACAGCCCTGTGGCCACACAAACTCAGGGAGGGCCTCCAGTGCCCAGCTCACTGTCCTGGACTGTGGCTCACTCACCCTCCAGCTCTGGCTGGGCCTGGTGGGGGAAGAGAGAAGCCTTCGGCAGGACAGGAAGGCAGCTGCCCGGAACTGCAGGCCAAATCGGATCAGAGTCAGAAGACAACTCTCTGCGGGGGCTGCCTGGTTCTCCCCAGAACTAAGGCACGCCTTGGTTCCAGAGATGTGAAAACTCTCAGGGAACAGCTGCTGCCTGGAGACAGACCCTGTCCTGGGTAAACCAGGCACCTGGCAGAGGCCCTGTCCAGGCCCAGAGGGACCACTACTCACAGACGTCTCTCAGCTTTTGATGACCTGAGCCTCCAGCACAGGCCTCTCTCCCAAGAGGGCAGGGCCTGACCCTCCAGCTCCCAGCAGGCCCCTCTCCCCAGGCACCTGCACCACACTGTCTCTGCAGAGACATGCTCTCCAGGCCAGAAACCCTGAACAATGAACTGTGAGAGGATCCAGGGGATCTACTTGGTGACTGGGCTCAGCCTCTGCCCAGAAATGGGGTCCCACAGGCCCCTCCCCAGGCCCTCAGAGAGACCACAGACCCTGCTGTCACTCAAGAATACGCCATCACCACGCCACGCTGCATCTGCTCAGCCCATCCAGGTCCTGCCCACAGCACCCATGTTATTCCACACTGTTCCCCACGGCCCTCAAGGGGCCAGTACACTCTGCCCACCTGAGCCACCTGAACCTAGAACCTGGTGGGGACAGGCCTGGGACATGCACTGTTTGCTTTTGAATAGAATAATACACACAAATTACAGAAAACATGTAAATGCAGACAGTTATAAATAAAAAAATAAAGACTACAACATCCAGAGATAATCATTATTAGCACTGGGGGGTGGGAGGGTGTCTTATACAATCAAATGTTGCATGTGGCTTCCCTTCCTCCACGCACCACGTTCACCGTGAGGAGCAGCATGCAGATCACTCAGGGGTCCTGACAGCATGATTTCCACGCCCGTGTTGCCTTCCTTCACGGCTGTGAACTGCACCGCCGTTTCCCTACAGCCAGGTACTTAATGTCGGTGTCAGCACGCGCATAAACCACACACAGCGAACACCTCCACCCATGTCTCTGACTATCTCCTAAGACAGCGTCCAGGAAGAAGCGTGGCTGGGCTGAGAGAGGGAACACTCCCGGACGCCCGGAAGCTGGCTGCTCCCAGCGCCCCATGCCCACCCTGCCGTGGACCCCACTCCCGCCCAGGCTGGGTCTGGACACTTTCTTTCCCTCCCAGGTCACTGTGTGGCTGACCCCTGCTGGTGCGCTGATGAGACGTCCACACCTCCCAGCTGTGCACGGAGCTGGCCCATCTGCACGGAGTGTGGGAGCTTTCTTCCACGTATGTGAGTTCTTTGTGAGTTTACACTCACAAGTTGGCTTTTTGCTGCCCTTGCTCAGAGAAGTTACGATGACGCAAGGGTCCGAAGGTGCTGCATAATCACGGTGGTGGGACCTCAGCACGCAGCAGGGACTGGGCAAACGCAGCTGCCGCTACACCTACGGGGACTTCATCCAGGCCCCACCGACCCCCTGGAAGGCCTCGCCCAGCTCTGAGGGTCCTGGAAGGCCCCACCCACACGGAGGGCCAAGAGCTAAGGGGAGCAAAGGAGTGGCTGAGCCCCGCTCACACCCATGTCCCAGAAGCAGCTGCAGCCTTGATGATTTTCAACAAACCCAGACAACACTGGTGTTTTCTGACAGACATAGAATCAGGTTTGAAATCACTTTAAAAAAGACAACCAGCAAGAAAAGCACATTTGCAAATGATGGCGTAATCTTCTAAGTAGTTCCTAACGAAGATCATAAGAGAAAGTTAAAGACATTCAGAACCAAACGAAAATTTAAAATACTATGTATTTCTAAATATCTGATATTCAACTGAAGAGGTTTCTTGGGAAATTTCTAATTTCAAATGCTTTTATTAAAAATTAATAAAATTTAATGTTAAATATGAATATGGTAAACATTCCATCTGGGAGTCAGAAAATAAAACAGCACCAACTCAAAGAAAGGAGGAAATGATGAAACTGGGAACAGAAATCAATCCCAATTTAAAACCGGCACTCACAGGAGGGGCCCGGAAAGCCAGGAGCCACTCACAATTTAAAACCGGCATGCACAGGAGGGGCCCGGAAAGCCAGGAGCCACTCACAATTTAAAACCGGCATGCACAGGAGGGGCCCGGAAAGCCAGGAGCCACTCACAATTTAAAACCGGCACTCACAGGAGGGGCCCGGAAAGCCAGGGGCTGCATCTCTGTAGAGACCTGCACTACTGCTGGTCTCTGTCTATACTGACTGTAACGAAAACAGAGAAGGCATAAACACAGGATATCAGGAATGAGAAACGGACGTGGTTCAGACGCCGTCACTGTGAGAGAAGCAGCAGCCCCCACCAGCCGCCGGCAGCCCTGCCCGTGCTTCACGGGTGTTGAGGCATCCATCCATGTGTATGACCTGACCCTGACCTTGCAAAGCTCATGAGCAGCAGGGCAGGGAGGGCTGAGACCAAGACAGGCAGGATGGGCGGACAGGGCAGATAGAGCAGGGACCAGGGCAGGCAGGGCAGGCAGGACTGGGACCGGGGCAGGCAGGCTTATGCATCTGCATCTTCACCATCACATGAGAGTGCCCCAGTGTCACAACTGACAGTGAAAGGCTATTGTGTACAATTTCATTTCGGTAAGTTGAACATTTAGATAAAACAGTCAAATTTCCAGAAAAATATAACTTAACAAAACTGACCCAAGAAGAAACAGAAAGCTTGAATAACATTTCACAACTAGAGGAATTAACTGGTAGTCAGAAAATCTTTCCACAAAGGAAAACACTAGAGCCGCAGAGTTTTACAGCAAAATCCAGAAACATTCGAGAAATACATAATCCAGTTCTTCCACAAACTCAACACGAATGAACCACCATCTCCACTCAGCACTGCAGGAGGGGCTCCAGTCAGGAAGAGAGACAACAGGTAAGAGCATTGGAAAAGGAGCAAAAACTCTGTCATTACACACAGACACCACCAGCTACAGAGAAAGCTCAAAAGATTCCACGGACAAATCATTACAATTAATTTAAAAAGTTCAGCAACACACACCAGTACACAAAAATCACTACACCACACAGGAAAAGCCTGGTTTCTTAACAAATACACTTGGAAGGAAATGAAGAGATAGAGGGAACCCAGAGACAAAGACACACTCCAAGGAGGAGCACGGGTCAGCCTCAGGAGGAGCACAGATCAGCCACAGGAGGAGCACAGGTCAGCCACAGGAGGGGCACGGGTCAGTCACAGGAGGGGCATGGGTCAGCCTCAGGAGGGGCATGGGTCAGCCACAGAGGAGCACGGGTCAGCCACAGCGGGGGCACAGGTCAGCCACGGGGGGGGCACGGGTCAGCCGAAGGAGGGGCACGGGTCAGCCTCGGGAGGGGCACAGGTCAGCCTCAGGAGGAGCAGAGGTCAGCCGCAGGAGGAGCATGGGTCCGCCACGGGAGGAGCACAAGTCAGCCACAGGAGGAGCAGGGATCAGCCACAGAAGGGGCATGGATCAGCTGAAGGAGGAACATGGGTCAGTCACGGGAGGAGCACAGGTCAGCCTCGGGAGGAGCAGGGGTCAGCCTCGGGAGGAGCATGGGTCCGCCGCAGGAGGAGCATGGGTCTGCCACGGGAGGAGCATAAGTCAGCCACAGGAGGGGCACGGATCAGCTGAAGGAGGAACATAGGTCAGTCACGGGAGGGGCACCGGTCAGCCTTGGGAGAAGCAGGGGTCAGCCATGGGAGGAGCACGGGTCAGTCACAGGAGGAGCACGGGTCAGCCTCGGGAGGAGCAGGGGTCAGCCACGGGAGGAGCACGGGTCAGCCTCGGGAGGAGCACGGGTCAGCCTCGGGAGGAGCACAGGCCAATAGCAGCATGGTGTCTCTCCGAGGAAGAGCATAGCTCAACCGCAGCACGTGGTCTCAGGAGGCTCCGTGTTAAACAGCATCTCTGAAACAGATACTCCCAGAGGCCGGCAGCCACTTCCCTGCAGAGCAGGCACAGTGATCAAAACGCGCTGCCGCGGTGGAAATCTGGTCATGCATAAAAGGAGCCCTTCTCTTTCAGAGACACGCTGAAATATCACCAGATGAGATGACCTGCTATCTGGGATTTACTCCAGAATGACATGGCGGGGGAGCAGCGTGGGCACACATGTGGCCAGACTGGCCACGAGCAGCTGGCAGGAGCCAAGGGACACCAGGGGCTGGGACGTGACTGAGCCTACTGTGGTGTGTTTAAAAGTTTCTATATTTAGAAAATTAAAACATAAAACACTCAAAAATTAAATAAAATGTCTGGAATTTCTTTTTTATTATTATTATACTGTAAGTTCTGGGGTCCATGTGCAGATCATGCAGGTTTGTTACATAGATACACACGTGCCACGGTGGTTTGCTGCTTCTGTCACCCCGTCACCTACATTAGGTATTTCTCCTAATGCTATCCCTCCCCAGCCTCTCACCCCCCTGCTATCCCTCCTCTAGTCCCCCACCCACCAACAGACCCTGGTGTATGATGATCCCCTCCCTGTGTCCACATGTTCTCATTGTTCAACACCCACTTATGAGTGAGAACATGTGGTATTTGGTTTTCTGTTCTTGTGTCAGTTTGCCAAGAATGGTGGCTTCTAGCTTCACCCATGTCCCCCATAAAAAAGGACATGAACTCATTGTTTTTATGGCTGCATAGTATTTCATGGTGTATATGTGCCACATTTTCTTTATTAAGTATTTCTCCTAATGCTATCCCACCTACAGACCCCACCCCAACCCCACAGGCCCCAGTGTGTGATGTTCCCCTCCCTGTATCCATGTGCTCTCATTGTTCAGCTCCTACTTATGAGTGGGAGCATGCGGTGTTTGGGTTTCTGTTCTTGTGTTAGTTCACTAGAATGATTTCCAGCTTCATTCATGTTCCCACAAAGGACATGAACTCATCCTTTTTTATGGCTGTATAGTATTCCATGGCGTATACGTGCCACATTTTCTTTATCCAGTCTATCACTGATGGGCTTTTGTGTTCGTTCCAAGTCTTTGCTATTGTGAAAGGTGCCACAATAAACACACGTGTACATGTGTCTTTACAACAGAATGATTTATAACCCTTTGGACATACACCCAGGAATGGGATTGCTGGGTCAAATGGTATTTCTAGTTCTAGATCCTTGAGGAATCGCCACACTGTCTTCCACAACGACTGAACTAAAAAAGCCAATTGTGCGCACACACCAGGAAGAAACATTGGAAAACGTCATATTCAGAATGGTACCACTTACAACAGCAGGGGAAAAACCTTTTACTCTGTTGAAATGAATTTAAGCAAAGATATGTAAGATCTTCATAGAGAAAGTTATAAGACTTCACTGAAAGATGTTGAAGAAAACTTCATAAATATACAGACATCGGTGCTTGTTCACGGACTGGAAGGCTCAGAACGATAAAGAAGTCACTTCTCCCACGCAGACGCAGGCGACGCCAGGCGACCCCAAACTCCAGCGCGCGACAGGTCATCCTAAACCTTATGCTCAACACCAAACGGTCAAACACACCCAACACACTTCTGTAGAAGAAAAGAGGGGTAATTCATTCTAAAAAATACTGAGAATTATAGAAAAGCTATAGAAATTAAGGTGGATTTAGGCACAGGAATAGCAGGCTTGACCAGAGAACCCAAATGGGAACTTTAACCACCACAGAGCTGTCACTATAGGTCTGCAGAAGAAAGGAGGAATAAACAGTTCACACAATTTGTTCTTCAAACAGAGAAAAACAACTTTAGAGCTTCCTCTCCACCCTCATCCCACCTCACACCATAAACAAAAATCAAAGGTCAATTAAACATAAAAAGCAAATTGTTCAATCTTTAGCGAGAAGTGAAAGATGACAGCATTACCATCTTGTGATAGAAAGTGCGAGCCCTGAGGGAGAGATGGATAAACCCAAGGCCATCCCGGCTAGGAACTTCTGCTTCGCAGCACACATCCCAGAGGAAGCCGGCCCGGCCTGGGTTGGGCTGTCTAAACCCACCTTACGAGGCTTTCCTCTCCAGAACACAGGCGGGAACTCCGCAAACCATAAGCACAAGACAAACCCAAGGGAAAAACAGACAAAGTGCTCACTGGCAGGAAGACCCAACGCCCAGTAAACATGAAAAGGTGACCCACACCACTCATCATCAGAGAAACACCCCTTCCAACCAGAGGACAAGCCACACCCACCAGTTCAGCAAGACGTCGCTGTCCAACACCCCCTGGTGCTGACAAGCATGTGGGAGAGAAGGGCTCTGACGGGGCCCGCATGGACTCAGCTGCAGGTGGTCTGGCCCAGGAACGCCACCCCATGGCCTGCGGAGGCCCTGGCCACGGGCACAGGCTGTGAGAGACAACATGGGAGCCAGCCTCAGTGTCCCTGAGACCCGGAACAGGCGCAGACACCACGGGGTGCTCACAGAACCACCGACACGACACAGCGCAGGAATCAAAGGAGCCACAGCCATGCACAATGTGGAGGCGCTCACAACACGGCACGGAAAAGCAGCACGCCGCAGAGCAACGCACGTCGCCCGAGCCCAGGGAAGTGAAACCTGCACGGCTCAGCAGCACGCGGCTCACAGGGACATTCAGACGCACAAGAAAATGACCAAGAAACAGCAAATGTGACACTTCAGGGCAAGGAGGAAAGAGGCGGGGGAGGAGCAGGACCCTGTGGGTCAGGCTCACCATCTCAAAACTGTGGGGTCCAAACCCATATCCGCACCCCACGCACACGTGTGAACCATGAACACGTGCGCACACACATGAACACACGCGCGCGCGCAGACGCGAACACACACAAACATGTGCACACACGCACACGTGCACGAACACACACGAAGTCTCGTGTCTCCCTAGCATGCCTCGGAACACATTTTTAAACATAAAAGATCAAGCAGCTGACACAGTGCCCTGCCTAAGGTGCCGCAGGCTCCCTTGGCCCATGGAAGGAACCTCCATCCACACCAGCCCATCTCCCAGGACCCTCTCATTCATCCCAGACCTGCCTCCTCCAAGGTCCTCCTCTACTCTCCACTAAGCACGCCCTCCTCAAGGGCCCTCCCTCACCTCCTTAGTTCAAGGAGCCCACTGCTCTGGGCCAGCAGTCCAAGAACCTGGGTCATTTCCTCCCTAACACACAAGAAAGAGGATCTCAGAACCATCCCAGTCAGAACACGGACCCCCTAAGGGCATGGGACTCACTTGTCTCTCTGCCTCCCACCTGACCCCTAGAATACCTACTGGCACACAGCAGACAGTGGATCAATGGTCCAGGCAGGAAGGAGAAAAGGGAGGCAGTGGCAGGAGGAGTCCAGGCCGGGGTGGCACTCCCGGGGGCAGGAAGGATGTGGGCATCCTGGAGGACCTGGCCTGCGAGGCGCTAAGTGATGATGGCAAGATGAGGAGAGGGCTCTTGGTGATGTCACCAAAGGCCATCTGCACCCATGTCCCCCTGGCTTCCCTCCTATCCCAGCAAGGCTGAGGCAGGCACCAGCAGCCCTCCTGAGCACAGGCTGCTCCCTCTCTGCAGGGCTGGTGGAAAGACAAACCCAGAGCCCTGAGGGTCGCCAAGGAGCCAGGGAGGGCCCCTCACCCAGCCTCATTCCCTGAACAGGCTGCCCTGGGGACCAGCCTTAGCCAAGAGCCAAGCAGAATTTCCAGGGAGGACACTCACAGCCCAGCAGAGAAGCGCCCCAGGTGGAGGAAGACCCTGCTGCACAGCTGGCTGAGCCTGAGGCCCGGCCCTGGGAGGAGAGGTAAGCAAAGGGCTTGAGCCCCGACGCAGTCCTCTTCCCGCACCCAGACAGCCCTCATGGCGGCCGCCCTGACCCAGGCATCAACGCATGGGCCTGCTCTCTTGAAGGGCCAGATCTGTGAGCCATACTGACGGCAGAGGGGAGAGCGGGGCAACCGTGGCATTCGGGCGCCATGATGGTCAAAGGGGCCAGTCTGCAGGGCCGCGGTGGACGAGGTGAAGGGGAAGAACGGGGCTCAGTGCTCTGAAATACCTGCAAACAGATGCCAGCTCCACCCTGCACCAGCTACACAGCCCTGGGGTGATGTTAGCAGCCCCGGGGCCTCAGTTTCCCCCTCTGCACAGAATGCCTGTCCCACACCACCATGAGGAAGGTCAGGTGAGTCTTCCCTCCCCTTGGCCATTCTCCACCCACCAGAAGCCTGGTGCTCTGAGCACCAGCTCCATGCCAGGCATCAACTGGGACACCCAGGTCTGCTTGCAGGTGGGGCACAAACTCCTCCTGCTCCTCTCCAGGGGCCTGAATCGCCTGAGCCTGGCAATCACTCCCCATCTTAGGACAAAGGCAACTTTTCTCAAAAGAACAGAACTGGTTACAGCTATCGGCATGACACAGTGAGGACCCTACCAACTGCCATCACCCCCCATCCCCACTGCCAGCTACCATGATTACCTAGGGGCTGATAGCCTTGTCTTGAGGGTCCCCCGACAGGGCCACGGCTCCCCAGGCCACCTCCGCCAGCAATGGATCCGTATGACATCTTCTTACAGACGCCAGGGCCAGCAGCCTCCGCACCAAGCTGGAGGAAACAGGAAAACCAGGGGGACAGGGAGAAGAGACAGGGATTAAAGCTCCAATTCAGGGCCTCCAATCACACAGCGGCCTCCCACCCTCCCCAGCCCCAGGAGCCTGGCTCCACTGCACACACTCCCTAGGCTACACAATCCTTAGGTTTCTCACCAGCCCCCTAACAGGAGCCCCCACAGAGCCCCTTCAAGGTGACCTCTTGGTCCACTGGTCCCTACAGGAACACAGAAACACAACCTGAAGAAGGCGTGCCCCAGCCCCTCCCAACAGGGACCCCCTAGCAAGGTGAGCCCTCTGGTGGGCTCTTAAAAACCAACCACCCCCCTGCCAGCCTCCCAGCTGGCTTCTAGGAGCACTGGGCCCCCACTGTGCCCCGACAGGCAGGCAGGATGGCATCCACTGCATGTGAGCCAGGCCCAGATCAGGCTGAGAACATGGCACTCACGCAGCCAGCCAGCATCTCCAGCTCCGTTATCCTGAGCCGCACCCCACGGTAGTGGGGCTGGGTCAGACCCGGGTGGCTCTGCCTTGGCTGAATCCAACCTGCGCAGCTGGGCACAAGCCATGGGGCCTCATCTGTGAAGCAGGGGAAGAAGCGGACCCGCATCTCAGGCGGCTGTGAGAGGTGACTGGACAGACATTAGGACTGGCGAACAGTAAGCACCCAACACATAAGTCATGGCACTGGCGCCATCCTGGGCGTGGCACTGGCTATCCTTGGCCTGGGGAGCTGGGCATCCTGCCCAAAGCTCTCTTCCACAGGCTGCAGCTCCAGGGACTCAGAGCAAGTGACCAGAGGACAGAAGGAAGTGCTCCTGCTCAGACACTGCCAGCAGGTCCTCCCTGTGTGCAGGGTCCCTGTGCGGACAGCTTCTGACTGGCCTATACCCTAATGCTGTCACTACGGAGCCCACCAGCCAGACCACACTCGGTTCTAAACACTGTGGGTGGCAAGGACTCCACCCACAAAAACACCTGAAACGGGAAGGCAGGTTTAAGAGCAAAGTGAGCCTTGCGCCCACTGAGTGCAGCCCAAGTCCCTGGGGCTGCGGGAGGCGTGTGGCCCCACGTTCCCTCCCGGCAAGACGCCTGCCTGTCCCATCCAGTCCCCCAGAGCAGGGCAGCACCAGCACACCATCGACCCAGTGGGCCCCACTGCCCCGCTCAGAACAGTCTGGGACCCAAACAGCTCTGATTGCTGCAGACTGCACCTGCCAACATCCACCGCATTAGAAACTCAAACGGAGCCTTCTGAAAATAGAATTCGTTTTGAAATAACTAAGCCATTCCTGTGAACACAGATGACATTTTTGTCAATGATGACCACATTTTCCAAAACAAAACCCCTCCGAGGGATGCAATGCTGCCCTACAGTCTCAGCACCCTCCGGGCAGGTCCAGCAGTATGGCCAGGCTCACACCTGCTGCTGGCGCAGACCAAGTTCTGCTCGGGGCACAGGAAGACATCCAGCCTCATGCAGGAAGGCAGCAGCAGCAGAGGGTCCTCAGCCCCCCTCTCCACGGGTCTCAGGCCTCACATCCCAGGCACCTGCCCAGACACCCACGGGCCTCCCTCCCCTCTCTCTACACTGCCTGGAATGGGGAGGTGGGCAGGAGATTGGGTCTCAGTGGAAGACAGGAGGTGGGAGATGTCTGCTGGCCTGGGGGAGAGCAGGCTCGGGGGGGTGGTTGGGATTGCAGGACCCCCGAGTGAGAGGCAGGGCTCAACCCCATAGCAGAGAGCTCCACACACGTGCTGGGGTCTCAACGGGGAAAAGTTCAGATGTGGAAGACAACCCAAGACACAAAGGGGAAACACACCATGGCAGAAACAGACAGGTAACAGCACAGCAGCCAGCGCTTCCTACAAGCCTGGCGCGTGCCGACCCACAAAGCCACTTCACTCTGCGCACAGCTCATCCCCACAAGCCTCTAACTGGGGCCACGATGATCTTTACCCTGAAGCTGAGGAAACTGAGGCACAGAGAGGTGAGGTCACTTGCCCAAGGCCACCCAGCTGGTAAGTGGTGGAGAAGGTTTCAGACCCAGGCATCTGGTTCCTACACCCCTGTTCTCTTTACTGCCCTCAAAGGAACAAGCCCAGATAACAAAGGCTGCATTAACAGCCCCAGGACAGGAACAGGATGCCAAGAAAGGCGCTTTCAGATAATACAGAGGCGCAACAAGAAGCCAACATGGGGAGCAGCAGCAAAGGGCTCCAGAGAAGGGGCAGGCCGAGCAGGGGTCTCCAAAAACCAGAGCACGATGACATGCGGGGGCGGGGGCAGGCAGAGGAAGTGACCAGCCCTGCGCAGGCGCCTCTCCGTCCAAGTGAGGGAATTCCAGAAAGGGCAGGAGAGCCAGGGGAACAGACTCAGCAGGAACAGCTTTCACACCAATCCCAAGCTGGAGCTCATTCCAACTGGCTAGGGGCTCCTCATGCCCCATGAGACCTCAGGGCACCTGGGCAGGAAACCAAGCCCGACATCCAGCATTAGAACCCACGGTGACCGGGAAATCCCTACACCTCCAGTGCTGGGGGGAGAACCGGTGTGAAGGCCAAGGGGCCCCCAGACCGCCCCTCCATGCATGTTTTCTCGGGGGTGAGCTCTGCCAAAAACCAGGAACCATCTGAGGAGGGAGGAAGGCCTGGACTGCCTGCAACCAGAGGAAGCTGGAGGGCACCCAGGGCAAAAGCTGTGTCCAGGCAAGGAGGGCAACCTACTGACAAGGCCCAGGCAGAACGTTCTAGAGAGACTTCAAGAAGATGAAGGCTGAACCGCTAATGTGAAGGAGCGTGAGACTGGGAGAGCTAGAGGAAAGCTTCAGCTAGGCTCCTGAGAAGCACAAAAAACATCAGGCAAACAAAGGCAGTCACAAATTCCAGGGAAAACAAAAGGTTGGGCAGAGACGGAAAACCACCCTGGTTTCCGATGACTAGGCTGATCCCAGCAGCACACACAGCTCTAATTAGGAAAGCCCTACTCTCCGTGAGAGTGTGACAACCCTGTAGCTACACCAGAAGGGGGGAAGCAGGAAGTGTGTGCATGTGTGTGTGCATACATGTGTGGACATATGTGTGTGTACGTGTGCATATACATGTGTATACATACGTGTGTACATGTGTACACGAGGGCATAAATGTGTGTGTATGTGTGTATGTATGCATACATGTGTGTGCATGTGTGTGTGAGCGTGTACATGTGTGTGCGTGCACACATGCATGTATACGTGTACATGTATTCATGTGCATGCATGTTTGTGTGCCTATGTGTGCGTGTGTGCACTGCTGGGTGTGTGTGCATGAATGTGTGTACATATGTGGGGGGTGTGTGCCTGCGTGGGTGTGTGTGCTTGTGGGTACCTGTGAGAGAGCAGGTACCTGTGTATGCAGAGACTTGAATCCTCACCTTGCAAGTCAAAAAACAATGTCTAAACATTTAAAAACTCCAGAAGCAATACAGGACTATTAAGGGAGACCTGTGGGGATCGCTCACATGTGAGGCCCCTGGGAAATGGGCCTCGCCATACGGTGAGCTTGAGCCCGGACACAGATCCCCGGTTGGGGGAGTCAAGCTGAGGGAAAGCAGGAACCGAGAGAGGGACTATGTTCTTCTAAATAATTAACAGACATTACTTTATGGATATGAGGACTTGGGAGGCATTGTGACCACTTTCAGTTCCTTATGGTTTATTGCTTGATTGTGTTCATTTTGGACCCTTGTTACCTTCATTGTAAAATATTAAGTATTTACACTTGGCAACTTACCGTAACTTACTGGGTGTAACTGTAACTTATCATAACTTACTGGGCGTGACTGTAACTTACTTACCTTGACCTACTGGGGGTAACCTACTTACTGGAAGTAACCTACTTACTGGGCGTAACCTACTTACTTACTGGGCGTAACTTAGGGGGTGTAACTTGCTTACTGTAACTTAAGTACGTTGATCTGGTGTAAATAACTTTAACTTCAGAAAAGTATATAATGAAACATATTGCAAAAATAAAATTGCTGCATGAGCATAGCGCATGTAGCCCTCCAGACCTCGCCTTTTCTATCTCCTTTTTTCCGGCGCACGCTCTCTTCCAGGTTTGGGACCCTCTCGCTGGACGAGATTCCCGGGCTCGCGCTCAGTTCACAACAGCCTATTATTTCAAGAAGAGTTTCATATCAAAAGAATCTACTAGGAGATGCAGACACTGTTGACTCTGGGGAGGGGGATGGAGGGTGGCTGGGGATGACTGTTTTTCTTCATTAACTTTGCACAACTCATTTAACTCACTCTCTAAACTACATGCATGAATAATTTTAAAGTATTAAAGCTGCATTTGTAAAACTGCAATGAAACAACACCTAGAAAGACGTGTCTGGAAACCATGAGGAGGGCTGCCAGCGGGTTGTGCCTTCAGCAGACAAGAGCCAGGTGGGCACCCAGGGCTCTCCTCAAATCCCTGGGCGGTGGCACCTACCTTTGTCCCATGTGGCCCAGGGAGGTACAGCTGATGCTGGACACAGCCCAGTTCTACAGACACACCCCTCATGCTCCAGTGCCACTGTGCCAGCAGGCAGGCCTGTTCTGGCCACAGGACATGAACTTCCATGGAGGAGCCAGCACTAACTGTCCGGGGCGAGGGCTCCTGCAGAGGTTTTCAGAGAACTTGGGAGGGGCACTGGAACCCCACGTCGGGGGTCCACCAGTCCCAGGGAAGTGGCTCAAGGGACCCTGAGCACAGGGCACTGCTTGCCATCCCCTAAAATGACGGTGTGGCACTGATGGGGTCAGCCAGGCCTGACGAGACTTGTGTTTGGGGGGGCTCCCTCTGCTTCAGGATAGAGAGCAGGCTGCTGGGGGCACGTGAGGGGCTGGCAGGGCAGTGAGCAGGCGGCAGCAGAAGCCAGGACATGGGGAGGAAGGGAGGGTCTGGCACGGAACCCAGACAGAATCAAGGACAAGTCCCAAGTTCTGGCGCAGAAGGCAAGCAGACAGTGTTCTGACTTCCTCGGATCAGAAAGTGAGGGGAGCCATGTACAGGGATGAGCCCAGAGGGCCTCCCATAGGCAGGCAGACACCCAAAGCCCTGGAGGTAGGGCTGGATGCAGAAGGTGAGTCCACTGTGCAGGAACAGTCGTGAGGATGAGACCACCCAGGGAGAGGAGCCACCATGCAAAGAGAAGAGGGCCCCGCAGACAACACGGGACATGGGGCAAGCTGGGGTGATGTTAGCCAGAGGCCAGGGAAGTCACTGCAGGGGGCAGTGGGGTCTCAGGGTTTCAGGACAGGGAGCACAGGAAGCTTGACGAGGGCCCAGGAGAGGCAGGATCACTCACGGGAGGAGGGAAGGTATTCAAGTCTGAAAGAGCTCAGCTGAAACAGAGCTAGGGCCCCTGGGAGGACAGGAAGGTTGCCCAACTCCCCTCTGCTCTGGCTGGGCACACGGAGGAGAGTGAAGATTCATGAGCGGCCCCACAGCCACCAAAGAGACTACCTGAGCAGACTGGCAATCTCATTTCACCACACGCAGGAGCATGACACACCTCTGTTTGTTCAGCAGATTCAGAGAGGAAGGCCAACCTGCCCGCCACCATGTCACCGCAGGCAGAGGAGGCTGATCTGGGAACACGAAATGGCAGTGCACATCTTCTGCCTACTCACGGCCCCACCCACCAGCCACTCTGGGCCCCTGGGGACACCTGGAATCCAGTGGGTGCAACCCTCCCATGGCTGGAAGACCACTCGGGGCCACGGGGCACTGAGCTGTACCAACCCCAATCCCCCAGGTGCCCCACGTTTCCACTTCCCTCCAGTGTTCAACTCAACCCCCGGCCTGCCCCAGCCACCGTGGCCCCGTGCCCACACCAGCACCCAAGGTCTCTGCATGCCCGGCCCTGTCCTGCCCTGGCCTCAGCTCTTGCTGCACCCCGGTCCCATGCCCTTGCTCTCTGGGGGCACTGCCTGGTGCACCCAGGCTGCCTCCCACCTCCTTGCCTTCGCCCAGGCTGTGCCTCGGCTTCCCCCATGCTGCTCCTGCTCCTCCACCCTGCAGCCAGTTCACACCACACTTCTCAACCCAGCCGTCCCACCAGGCCAGCCGGGGCTCCCATCCTGACCTTCCTGCCCACACCTGACCTCTGAGCCTGATGCTGACCACACGCCAGACCAAGAAGCACCATGCACCGTAAGATGTAGACACCTACCTGTTCCCATCCTGGGGGAGGCTGCACACCTGCTGGAGCCGTCCTTACCCAGTGCTGGCCCAGCCCAGTGCGTCATCACCCCAGCCCTGCCCTGACGCAGCATGTCCCAGCAGGCCAAATCAGAAACCCTGTCTCCTGCCCCCAGCCAAGGATCCCCACAGGATCGGTCCACCCCTTCACTGAGGGGGCAAAGAACAAGAAGTCCAGGTGCTGAGCCAATGTCCTTGGGAGCTCGGCATTGCTGGCATCGCTGGATGCCACACAAGTCCATGAGGAGGTGCTCTCATGCGTTCTGTTCTTAGGGGAGCTGGGGAAATCCCCAAAAGAGAAAGTGACTTGCTCCAGGCCACCCAGAGACCACCTGCCTCACCTGCACCTGCTTGGCAGGCCTGGCCAGGGGCCTCACCTGTGTAAACAGTGCTGATTGTCCCGACACAGTGAGGCAGGGGTTATAACCCCATACAAGAGGAGGATACTAAAGTCTGGGGTCAGCCAGCCATCAGTGCTGGGTATGGAACACCCCAGAAGGCATCAGACCCCCTGGGCGCAGCATGCCACTCCTGTCCCAGCAGCACACTGCCAACCACAGCTGGCACGGCTGCCCTGCCAGGAGGACAAGTCAGCACCCAGGCATGCTGGCTTACTCAGTGGGACTTCATCTGAACACCACAAGAATCCCCCCGAAGTGAGCTGAAGGCAGGGACGGGCCGTGGCACAGGAGCCAGAAAGGCAGTGGGCACTGTGGGGTGCAGCCTCAAAGGCCTGAGCACACAGAGGGAGCCAGCCCTTCCCAACCAAGTGCTCTGCTGAGTTCAGGACACGGGGATGCCCCCGAGGCCTCCAGGAGAAGGCAGGCCAGCATCAGGGAGTGCACATGGGCAGGGCAACCCAGCCAGGGCCAGCGCTCTGAGGAGGGTGTTGTGAACTGAATGTGAGCCTGGGAATCTCGTCCAGCGAGAGGGTCCCAAACCTGGAAGAGAGCGTGCACGGGAAAAAAAGGAGAAAGAAAAGAGCGGGGTCTGGAGGACTGGATGGGCTATGTCCAAGCAGCAATTTTATTTGTGCAGTAGGTTCCATTATATCCTTTTCTGCTTAATGTTGTTTACATCAGATCAAAGCATTTCTCAAATAACAAAAGAAACAAAACAATTCTGGGGAACTAGTAAAAGGAAAAGACACTGATTTAAAAGGTCAAGGGGGAAGTAGGTGATGCTGATTATCAATATCATCAGTACGCCCAGTAAATACTTAACAACTGTAAATACTGAAGTTGAGTCACAAGGTAAGTAAGTTACGCCCAGTAAATACTTAACAACTGTAAATACTGAAGTTGAGTCACAAGGTAAGTAAGTTACGCCCAGTAAATACTTAACAATTGTAAATACTGAAGTTAATATTTTACAACTACTGTAGCAAGGATCCAAAATGAACACAATGAAGCAATAAACCATAAGGAACTGAAAGTGGACACCATGCCTCCCAAGCCCTCATATCCATAAAGTAATATCTGTTAATTATTTAGAATAACGTAGTCCCTCTCTCAGTTCCTGCTTTCCCTCAGCTCGACTCCCCCAACCGGGGATCTGTGTCTGGCCTCAAGCTCACCGTATGGCGAGGCCCATTTCCTAGTGGCCTCACACGGGAGCGATCCCCACAGATCTCCCTCAGGAGGGAGGACTGGGTAGCCAGGGGCACGGCAGGGAGGGGATGACATGGAGCCCCTCAGAGGAACGTGGCAAGGACAGAGAGAGCAATGGCTGAGCCAGATGAGCCTCGGGGACTGGACGAGGGCCACAGAAGCCATTCAAGGCCCAGTTGGGAGGAAGCTGGCAGCCAGGCCAGGCCGGAGGGGTGGGCAGAAGCTGACAGGCTGTTTTGCCCAAGAATGGCCCAAGTCCCAGGGCTGCCTGAATGAGGCCAGACGGAGGTCAGGGACAATGACCTGCTGGCTCCCGAGGAGGCTTCCTACCGAGCTGCTTCCGCGCCCACCAAGGCCAGCCACAGCCCCTCCGGCCTCGTGCCCCTCAGGCTGGCGCCGGCTTTTCCCAGGGCCCCTGGCCCCTGCCTGCCTGAAGGGAGCTGTCTGTCCTTGCACTGCCCAGATCCTGTTTGCAGGGCGCCAGGGGAAGTGGGGGTGCCAGGGAACGCCCACCTCAATCAGGCGCACCACCACCCCGGCAACTCAGCCTGCCCCCAGGACAAAGCGCCCAGGCCCAGGACAAGGGGAGGCCAGGCAGCAGGCCACACCAACTGCCTGCCGGGCTCCCAGTCCCAACTCCTGGGCTGTGGGGCCAGTGCATGAGTCTCAAGCCATTCAGTCAGGCTCCCAAACAGGGCCTCTGAGGCAGGGGGCTGGGCCCCACACAGGCAGAGAACAACCAGGCAGATCGGAACAGAGTCCCCAGGCTGGGTGCCCAGAACAGCCCCAGCCCCTCAGCCTGGATAGAGAGTGGTCGCTCACAGGTGTGGGCCACACACAGGGCACATCAGCTCTGCCACCCATGGTTTCCTCACCTGCAAACAGACAGCAGCCCCTCCCTCAGCTTCGGACACGCATTCTGTGACCTCTGACCCAGGCACCGTGGTGGGGACACAGCAGCTCTGGACAGGCCTGACCTGCTCTCAGGGACTCTGAGCTCCAGATGGGGAAGGACAGGAATGCGGCACCACATTCGCTCCGTGGGGGAGGAAATGACTCACGTGGCTGGACGCACCCAGTCAGTGAGGGCACAGGAGGCCCCTGGCTGCTCGGGCTGGAGGACACAGATGCAGGGATGGGCTCCTCGGGTGACCCAGGGCTCAGCCGCCCACAGGGACACACAGCCCCAGAAGTGGCGGCAGGAAGCGGCGCTATGTCCCGGGAGCCAGGGCACAGAGCAGCCCAGGGCCCACACCTGGACCAGGGGTGAGGGCACAGGCAACCTGCAGCCTTCATGGTACCCACCTGCGGACCCAGTGCAGGGGAGTGAGTCCTGGGGCAGGCTCTGGCCCCAGGTGGGCTACTCATGAGTGGGCTCTTCTGCAGCCGCAGCCTCCCCTGTCCTCCGGTAAGAATGCAGTGATGGGGGTGGGGCTGAACCTGCTCGGGAAGCGGAGGCTCGGGCTTGCCCTTGCACAGTGGCTGCGTGCTGCTTTCACATTCCCTAACTAAGCCTCAGGCCAGCTCCACCGCTGGCTGGAAAAGACAGAGGAAACTGTCAGTTCTCAACCGGGTCGGGGGCACCGCAAACAGGGAGCAGAGGCCCAGATCAGCAGCCAGCCCCACTGCCAGCGGCAGACCACTGAGAGACCTCAGCCATGCCCCAGCACAGGAGAGACAGGCTGCACCCCACAACGCAAATATCTGCTCCCCAAAGCCTGCCCTTTGGGAAAAACCATTTTCTATGGCAAAATGAAACTGCAAAGCTCAAGAGAAAGTGAGTGAGGACGAGGTGCCCCACCGGCTGCAGCAGGAGGGCTTGCTGTGCAGAGCATGCCCACAGGAACCTCTGCAGGGGCCCACACTGCAGTGTCCCCGCTGGGTGCCCAGCTTCCACCACAGCCTTTCCGCAGGCAGGAATCAAAAGCAGTACGGGAAGGGGCAGTCCCAGGAAGAGTCAGCGCCTGTCTGACATCCCACTCCCAGGTGAGAAGAGACAGAGCCAGGACCCCTCGGAGGTGTGGCCTCAGGGTTTGCTGCTGGAGCTGTCCTCACCCTGAATTAGCCGACTCCCTTATGCGCCCTCAACAGACCCATGTTGACAACAGTGGGTAACCTCCCTACCCTGGACACTCTCGGCCTCTTTAGACTTCTCTGGATAATCCCTCAAAGAATTTGGTGTACCGCAGAGAACACAGCCTGAGTCCCCTTTCTGCTGCTGTAATGGAACTCCACAAACAGGGGAGTTTATAAAGAAGAGACTTCCTTGGCTCATGGCTCTGGGGGCCAAGAAGTCCAAGATGGAGGACGCTGTGGGTGGCGAGGGCCTCCGGCGGAAGAGCACACAAGTCCGAGAGGCAGAGAGCAAGTGGGGGCCCTGCCTGTCCTCTCATCAGGAGCCCACCCCAGATAGGGCAGTGACCATGAGCCAGTCCCCTCTCACGGGTCCCACCTCTTAACACAATGGTGACTGGATTTCCATGAGCTTCAGACATTCACAACCCAACACAGTCCTAGCCAAGGAGCAGAAGACCCAGCAAAGTCCCAGCTCAACCGCTGGCCTGCTGTGTCCCAGCAAGTCCTGGCCCTTGAATCTGTTTCCTCATCTGTAAAATGGGACCACGAAGGGAAACCTCAGAGGGTGGGATGAAGACCAGTGAGATGAAATATGTGGCCTTAGGTCCCAGGCAGGAGCTCAAAGCCCCACTTCCAAGTCCCTGGACCCTCTGGTCCCTGGCCTCACTGTAACACACACACATCTGGAAGGGTTCCTGGTCCCCCAGAAGCCCACAGCCACCACGCTGTGCTCAAAGAGGCCAGCCTCCAAGCCACCCGCAAGGAAGAAGACTTTGCCATCTCCCCTGTGACTGCGTAAGGGCCCGCAGCTCCCTGTATCTGCCAGGGCTGGCCCTGCAGGGAGAGCCAGCCCAAGACCACACCACCCAGAGGAAACAGTGGGGCCTGGTAAGAAGGTGGGGAGCCTCTGGGTCCTGCTCCTCATTCCTCCAGCTCAGTGCAGAGGCTGTTGGCCCACCCTCTGTAAGAAAATGTTGTACAGATCCATCACGGGTGGAGGTGGCCTGGGGAGACCTGGCCCTTTCAGTGGGAACCAGGGAGGAGATGGAGAAGAGGTGGGGGTTAAAGCCCCATTCAGGGTGCACAGGGGCCTCATGCCCCTCCCCAGCCCCATGAGCCTGGCTCAGCTGCACCCATTCCCTAGACCAACCCCAGATTCTCACCAGCCCCCAAACAGCATCTGCCACAGAGTCCCTTCAAGGTGGCCTCTTGTTCCACTGGTCCCTGCAGGAACAAGGAAACACAGCCTGAAGACGGTGTTGCCAGGGAATACTGAGCTACTCAGGCTGCCACTCACCCCAAGGGCCAGGCACACCACGTGCCAGTCCCCAGAGGAGCCTTCAAGCTGCAACTGATGCCCCCTGCCCACAGAATCCACCAAAACGGCATCTGCCCATAAATGTACTCAGGGTGCTCTGAAGCCAACTGACCCAGAGATCTCAGGGCAAAGACCATGCCCTCATGCGAGACGGGGCTGCCTGGCAGACGGTGCCCTGTGTCTTCACAGCTGCTTGCAAGACCGCAGTCTCACATGGAGATGGGCAGGACCTGTCCAGGGGTCAAAGGGCACGATGGAGGATGACAGGCAACACAGCTCCCGGTGAGGAAGAAGAGTCACCTGTACCAGGAATTCTCTCATCTACTTGAAACCCCAATTTTTAAAATGAGAAAACAAAACCAAGGAGGGGAAATCATTTATCAAGGTCACAGGGACAGAGCAGATCTACAATAAGGAAGCTGGCTCCCCATAGCTGCAATGCCTTCCCCTGCCCCAGCTCCCCCCTCGACACTTTCCCTGCACCGGCACTAAGGTTTCAGCTCTGCCCTCACGGCAGTCTCCCTGCTGTACCATGAGCTGCAGAGGAAGACAAGCACGTCCTCACCATCCCACCCCCCACGCTAAGCACTCCTGCACTCACTCACCAAGCAGTGGTACTCGATTAGAACTTGGAGGAGTCAGCGTGAATTCATAGATTTTAAGATGCACAGAGAAATACAGATATAGATGTGTGTGGGTATATATAATCACACAGGCACACTCATCTACAGAGCTGAGTGTGGACATGATAGACAGCTACTCCCTAGCTCTGTCCACTGAGAGGGCGGAGACACTACACACCCCACAGCACTGGGCACGCCCAGCACAGAGCTCTTGCCTCCTAAACACCAGGTTTCGCTGAACTGAGTAAGAGATGTTAAGATGCCTTAGAGAAATGGCTGATTCCAGGGCTACAGCCCGGAAAGTGAAAGATGAGTGTCTGGAGCACGGAGGCTGCTGTCCTGCAAAAGAGGAAGTGCTCGAACAAAGGTGGGGGTACCTCAGAACGACACAAGGACCAGCTTGCAAAGGCTGGCCCTGGCCAAATCCAGACAATCTGAGTCTGAAAATAAATTATGATAAGAATTGTATAACTCACTGAATAAAATAAAAATCCATGAGCCCACACTGTTATAGATGAATAAATTAAAAAAAAAAAAAACAAGAACAAGAAAACAACAAGGGCTCTTATTTAGAGTAGAAAGCCAGCTGATAACTGCGGAAGGAATGGTGGAACCAGCGACCATCATGACAATCATTCATGCCAGTAAGAATATCCAGCAGATGTTAAGGCTAGTGGGTAAAAGTTTGATGAATAACAGGATATTTACATAATCTCAAAGGATCTTTCCTGAGATGCTTTTAAATTGAAAATGTAAGCAAATAACTTTACATAAGAGAAGGCTGGTAGGCATCGTCTTAGTCAAACGAGCTCAGCCAGCATCGCCAGCACCGGGACAAACCAGCGCCACGTACCCCCTGACAAGACACAGAGAAGAAGCACAACATTACTTCTGTGGTCCTCCTGCCCAAAGTGGATGACTGAGAAACCTCAGAAACACCCAAACCAAGGAGAAGAACTCACCAGCAACCTTCAAAAACGTCAGTGTCATCAGAGACAGACAGGCTGCGGCGCCATTCTAAAGAAAAGGAGGCTAAAGAGACAAGCACATGACCTGGAATTTCATGCTACTAACAGGGACATTGTTCTAAAAAGAACACAGCTCACAAGGTCTGTCCCAGAACAGAAACACACCCTTTAGAACAGACAAGACTCCTGTATCCGCATCAGCGCCCCGATCTTGATCACTGTGCTTCAGCTATGCACATTGTGTATTAAGGGGATCAAGGAGCATCACGTCTGCAACTCACTACCAAGCAGTCCTGAGAAAAACCACATATGCACGTGTGCGCGCGTGCACGCACACACACACACAGAGAGGCAGAGAGAGAGAGACAGAGAGAGACAGAGACAGAGAGGGAACGAAAGAAGAAACCAAATGAGGGAGACATTAACATTCGGGAAATTTGGGCAAAATATACACAAGTCTTCCTGTTAATCTGGCAACTTTTCTCAAATCTAAAATTATGCCCCAAAGTTCTACATTAAACATAAAATAAAAACTCACAGGAAATTTTATTTTGTAATCATAGGAATAAATTTTAAAAGGTGCAAGCACAGAAAACTGCAAAAATTACTAAGAGAAACTAAGAACATGTAAACGAGTGAGAGGACCACCACATTCACGGACAGCAGCGATCAAGACCGTGCGGCTGCAGCGACTCATGGTTTTGCAGAGGAATGTGGCCGAACATTTCCAAGGTGCCACCAACTGTCCCAGGGCACTGGACATTTGATTGCTTTTATTAGGCATGTATAACCATGCCACCAAAACCTAATAAACCTCCCCTAAAAACGAGAAAATGAAAAGCTTATAAATGAATATGTTATAAATACTGATGCAAAAACACTAAATAAAACACTAATGGATAACATCCAAAACCCCTCTGCTTGCTTGTCCCAGGAATGCAAGGCTAGCTCAACACGAGGAGACTCATCAGAGTCATCAGTGCACCACACTGACCTGAGGGGAGAAGCCGGTGAGCTTCTCTGCAGATGCAAAACAGCATCAACAGAGTTCAACACTCACTCCTGACGAAGACACAAGAGGCCGTCTCAGAGGGATAAAACAAAGAACCTTTCATCTTAAACGAGAATCTTATTTAATAACAAAAAAGCACAAGGAGCCCGAAGGAAACAATGGTGCCGGCTGCCCTTAGTCCTGCTCTCCACTGTTCCAATGCTGTCAGCCAGCGCAGTTAAACAGGAGATCAGCAAGACATTTAAATAAAAAAAAGCAGAAATGAAACAAAACTCCCTCTCCTTGTAAATGATATAACAGTATACTTGGAAAACCCTAGCAAAACAATGTTAAAATCTGAACAACTGGGCCGGGCGCGGTGGCTCACACCTGTAATCCCAGCACTTTGGGAGGCTGAGGCAGGTGGATCACGAGGTCAAGAGATCGAGACCATCCTGGTCAAAATGGTGAAACCCCGTCTCTACTGAAAATATAAAAATTAGCTGGGCACAGTGGCACGTGCCTGTAATCCCAGCTACTCAGGAGGCTGAGGCAGGAGAATTGCCTGAACCCAGGAGGCGGAGGTTGCGGTGAGCCGAGATCGCACCACTGCACTCCAGCCTGGATAACAAGAGCGAAACTCCGTCTCAAAAAAAGAAAAAAAAATCTGAACAACAAAAGACTTGGTAAAGAATCAGGATATAAAATTAACACACAGAAATCCATAGCCTTCACATATACAGAAACCAATCTGAGGTTATCGTGGTAGGAAAAAAACCATTTACAAAGCAACAAAGAATATAGAATACCGAGGAATAAATTTAACATGAAATGGGAAAAGTCTCTGCAAGGGGACTTTAAAGTATGTTAAAGTTCACAAAACTAGAACTCATCAAATAGAAAGATTTCCCTTGTTCTTGAATGGGATGACTGTCTCATAAAGATGTCAGCTTCCCTGTCGCAATAAAAATACCAACACGCGTTTTTATGGAGCTAGACAACTTGGCAGGGCAGTTCGTATGGGAAAACAAAGACATAAGAAGAACTGGGAAAACACTCAATAAAAAGGGCTCGCCCTTGCAGACTTTAAAGTCCTGGAGAATGAAGTCCAGATACACGCACATTACAACAGGGACAGATCCTGAAAGCATCGTGCTGGGTGAAAGAAGCCAGACACAAAAGACCACACGTGTGATTCCACTTACACACGGTCCACGAGACGCAGATCCGCAGAAACAGAAAGCAGACAGATGGGTGTGAGGTGGGGCAAGGGGGCCTGGGGAGTGACTGCTAATATATGTGGGCTTTCTTTTCATGGTGATGAAAATATTCTGGCATTTGATAGTAATGAATGTACAACACTGCAAATAGACTAAAATTCACTGAATTGTACACTTTAAAAGGGTGAACTTTAGGATACGTGAATGACATCGCTATCATAAAAATGCTAGAAAGCCTCTATAATTAAAACTGCGCATGAAAATATAAATAGGCCAATGGATAAGAAAGAAATTCTAAAAATAGACCCACGTACATGTGGAAATTTAGTATATGGTGAATGCGGTATCTCAAATCAAAGGACTTTTTTATTAACATGCTGAGACATCTGCTTAGCCATTTGGGGAAAAAATGGGTTCATACCTCACATAAGAAAAAGAATACACTCCAAATGGATCACGGCAGTCAATGTCAAATAGATAAAACAATAAAAGCAAGTGCAAAAAAAGAATTCCCCTTTAACCTCTATGTAGGGAAAAACTTCCCAAGTAGGACTCAAAATCAAGATACTCTAAACTTCTGCACAGAAAAAAAAAAAAACCACCCTAAGCAAAGCAGAAGACAACAGGCAAGCAGAGAGAAAACGTGGGCAACACACACCAGAGACAAACGGTTAGAATCACCCTTAACATACAGAGCTCGAAACAGGCAAAAGACACAAACAGAAAACTGACACACAGGATGTAAAACTGGTGCTTAAACGTATGAAAAGAGTGTTCTAGCTGACTCATAACTAGGCAGTTTACGCTGGCTCGGAGAGTTCCCCTTCTGCCTGTGACGGAGGAAGCTGGAAGGAGTGCCACCCTAACCAAACAATGAGAAAAGGCTACAGAACTTGGACTCATCCAACACCTGAAGCATCAGGGCCACAGAATAGCCTGAAACCTAAGAAAAACAGTCTCGGGAGAGAGGATGGAGCAGTGGCTTCCATAGCAGAGCAAGGACGGGAGACCTGGGGCCACACAGGCAGGCAAGAAGAATTAAGCCACCTATAGCCACATCCACTCACAAGCCTCTCTCCGTGGACCCATCAGCAGCTCAAGAGAAAGCCTAGCCCAGGATAAGGCAGGACCCCTGGGGCGCAGGTGCCAGCACACAGGTGGGCGGCCCTGCAGCTCAAAGGCAGGAATCCCCTCTCCCCTGAGGAATAAAAGGTCAAGGCTATGGGTGAACAGCAGCAAGGGCTGAGCCCTGTGGCCCCAGGCCATCTGTGAACACCCACAGTGGGTGTTCCCACCCTACCCTGCAGTGCTGTGCCCACGCTGTGAACACTTTATGGCAGAGCGTGGCAGCTGACGCCTGTAATCCCAGCACTTTGGGAGGCCAAGGCAGGTGGATCACCTGAGTTCAGGAGTTCAAGAGCAGCCTGGCAAACATGGTGAAACTCTGTCTCTACTAAAATACAAAAATTAGCCAGGTGTGATGGCACATGTCTGTAATCCCAGCTACTCGGAAAGCTGGGGCAAGAGAATCGCTGGGACTTGGGAGGTGGAGGTCACAGTGACCCGACACTGTGCTATGCATTCCAGCCTGGGCAACAGAGTGAAACTGCATTAAAAAAAAATAAACTATGTCCCTGGAAAAAGGGCAGGACACCTTCCTGGGCCCACTGCAGGAGTGCAGGAGAGGCAGAAAACACTCTCCTCTAAAGACGAGCAGAAGATTCAAGCAGAGTTTGACTGCTGCAGGGAGAGGGAAGGGTCACTGCAAAAGCCCCACTCACTCCCCAGACCAGGCCTGCCTGAGGCTGAGGCTGCAACGGGACAACCCCACCTGCTCCCAGGCTCCCAACAGCTAGGAGATGAACCTACCGCTGCAGGGGGGGCAAGAATGTGGGGAGAGACCGCCTCTGTATCCACAGCGTGGGCACAGCACCGCGGGGTAGGGCGGGAATGCCCACCCCACCCTAAACACAAAGTAACTGCAGAGGAGTCTGCAGCTGGGTCCTACACTGTGGGTACAACAGCAGCAACAAAACCCGAAGCCAGGCCGCCCTGTGACCAGGTGGACTCAACCCCCATGAAAATGGCCTAGCATCAGGGGCATGCCAATTTCTCAGCATAAATATTACTTATTTCAGTCTGAAGTCAAAATCAATCAAATCCATCAAAAAGTACACACAAGAACGTCAGAAAGCGCAAACCACCATGAAGTAAGAAGACAATCAGCAGAGCCAGCCTCAGGAGAAGCCAGAGCACCAGGGAACGCAAAGCAAATGACCTACATGTGAAAGGCCGGGCAGAAAAGATGGACAAAATTCACAGGCAGCGGGAAGCTCAGCAGAGAAATGGAAACTGACCGACAGTCGCAGGGAAGCGCGACATTAGAAACACCAGGCGGGAATGGAGAAGGCCAACAGCTTGTCCACAGTTCAACATCACCAGGAGGGAAAAGCCAGAGAAGCTGCAGCCGCCCAAACAGAGAGAAGTGAGAAAGGAAAACAAAAGGCAAGCACCAATCAGACGCGATCAAACATTCTAGCAAATGCTTAACTGGAATCCCAGAAGGTGAAGAGGGAGAGAGCAATGGCAGAGAATTTTCCAGAAAGAATAAAGCATTTGTTCTAGAAGGAATGTGTCTTCCAAGGTTGGAATCCTAACCCCCAACATGACAATGTTAGGAGGTGGGTCCTTTAGGAGGTGATGAGATCATGGAGGGCAAGCTCTCATTGGATCTGTGCCCTTATAAATAAGACCCCAGGAAGACCCTTCTCCCTTCCAGCATGTGAGGACACAGATAGACAGCTCCACGTATGAACCAGGACACAGGCCATCACAGGACACTGAATCTGCTGACCTTACAGCCTTCAGAACTGTGAGAAACACATCTGTTGCCTATGGTATTGCTATAGCAGCCTGAACAAACTAAGACAGTAGCATCCCACAGACCCAAAAAGCTCAGAGTGGCCAGGCACAGTGGCTCATACCTGTAAACCCAGCACTTTGGAAGGCCAAGGCAGGAAGATCACTTGAGGCCAGAAGTTCAAGACTGCACTGGGCAGCAAAGTGAGACTCCATCTCTACAAAAAAATGAATTTAAAAATTTGTTGGGCACAATGACATGTGCCCAGCTACTCGGCAGGCTGAGGTGGGAGGATCACTTGATCCCAAAAGTTTGAGATTACAGTGAGCCAAGCACCACCACACTCCAGCCTGGGTGACAGAGTGAGATCCTGTCTCAAAAACAACAGCAACAACAAAACCCAGCTCAGAGGACACTAAGCAAAAGAAATACTAAATAAAAAAGAAGATAGAAAAACACAGAGAAATATCATACTCAACCTGATGAAAACCAAAGATTAAAAGCTTTTGAAGCTGCCAGAGAAAGAATGCAAATTGCATGCGAAGAAATGAAGAAAAGAATCACAGCTGACTTTCCCTCGGAAACCACACAAGCCAGAAGACGATGGAGTGACATCTTCAAACGCTGCTGACCTCAGTACCTCTGGAAACCAGCATTTTGACTGGAACTGTCAGACTCAAGCAAAAGGAACTGCATAAACACACTCCACTTTCAGCTGAAAAAGTTGTTTCTCACAGGCACAGCAGAACACCACTACAGATCCTACAGACGTTCAAAGAATAACGAGGGAGCATTACTAACAGCTTTATGCCCATAAATTCAACAACATAGATGAAATTAACAAATTCCTTGAAGGACACAAAGCTGAACAGTCTGGTATCTATTAAATACATCGAACTGGTAGTTAAAAACTTTCCATTAACAAAAACTCCAGGCCTTGAGGCTTCGGAGTAAATTCGATCAAACATTTAAACAGGTCATACCAAATACACAAACGCTTCCATGAAAGGAAAAAAAAATCCTGCAGGAACCAAAGTGAGGTCAGCAGCTGCCAGGGTCTAGGAGTGGGAGTGGGGATGGACTGTGAGGGGGCCGGAGAAGACAGTCTGGGTGGCAGAATGTCCTCTACCTTGATGGTGATGGTGCTGCACAACTGTATAAATTTATCAAAATTCATCGCACACTTAAAAGAGTCAATTTTACTGTATATACATTACACTTCAATAAGCCTGACATCACGAAACAACCAGGCCACACTCACTAACGATGACAGCTACTAGACTCAGTCACCCCTGCAAGGAGGTCCCGGGCTGGAGAGGTGCCCTGTGGGTGTTGGAGACACTCTGTTTCTGGTTCAAGGTGGTGGTTCTGGGGTGGACACACCGATAACCATTTGTCAGGCTGTATACTTAAGATATGTGTCTCTCACCATATGTGAGCTAAACCCCAACTCTAAAATAAAAAGAGTATGAATACAAAGTTTTTAGCCTAAGCCGAGGGTTGGCAAACAACAGCCCACAGGCGCTCTGCCGGCATCTGCAGCAAACCTCCACTGGCACGCAGCCACGCCCATTCATCCATGAGTTGTGTATGGGCTGCTTTTGTACCCTGGGGCGGAGCTGCACACCACAACACACACTCCAGAGCCGGAGAACATCAACACATTTACAGTCTGGCCCTTTCCAGGAAACGTGAGGCGACCCTGGTCTCAGCAAGTGGGAGCACAGGGTTGCATCACCCACGGAGACAAGGCTGCAGGAGAAGGGGTGGATTCTCAGCACTACCTGGCAGGCAGTAAAGTAACCTTGAGAAGCCACCTCACTGGAAGCACGGGATGGGCACAGGATCTGAACAAAGGATCTGACCTCAAGGGAGAGATCAGACTGAAGGACCCACCATGGGAGCCTGAGCCCCGGCAGCTCTGCCACACGACAGACCCAGGATGAGCCCTGGGCGTGCTCACTGAGGCCGCAGCTCCTAGGACCCAGCATCGGGCAGCAGGGCAGGAGGAGCTCCACACCATTTGTTGAAAGAATGAGAGAGAAGTGAAGAATGAGTGGGAGGGACGACAGAAGAGCTGGAGGGGCTGGGACGCCGAGGGCAACCATGAACGACAGCCTTACAGCAGCCACATACGGACCCCTCTTTAAGGGCTGGTGCACTGGCTTGGGAAGGATGGGGAAGAGAAACCAGGCCCCAGGGCCAGACAGAGGCTGCAGGGCAGAGAGGGGGCGCTGACCTCCCTCACCCCTCAAATGAGCAGCAGGGGCAAAGAGGATACTGCCTGGGTGGCCCCTGGCACGTTCCCTAGCCTCCGTGTCCCTGCTCCATGAAATGGCCTTAACAGCAATGCTGTAGGATGAGCTGAGCCCACACTATGGAAGGACCTGGTGCCAGGACTAAGAAGGCCGCCCCACCAACGCTGTCTTCCTCCCTGCCGCCTCTCCCAGCAGCCTCCCCACAGCCCTCCTCTGTGTCCTCCTGGCCAAGGCCCTGCCCTGACTTCTGGATGTTTCTCCTTGCTCCGGCCCCTCCCTCTGCCCCTCCATCCTGCCCCAGCCCGCCCTGTCGCCTGTCTGCTGAGACCCCTGAGTGGGTCTTTCTCTCTTGTACTGTGTCTGTGTCTCCCTCACCCTCTGTCTCTGGGTGTCACGAGAAGAGAGAGAGGAAGGGAGGCTTTGCAGGATGAGGCAGCAGGCACGTGAGCCCAGGCGGGAGCTGGGTGCAGTTCCCTTAGGGAAAAAACCATCTGGTCTTTGAAGGTGCCACGGGGTGCAACCTGGGCTAGGGCCATGGGAGTGGGCACAGGCCTGGCCGTGCTGCCACCTTCAAAGGGCAGCTGGGTGGTCTCGAAGGTCCAGCTGGGCCTCACACAGACTGGCAGCTGGCAGAGAGGAGGCAGGGAAAACACCCATCTGGGAGGCTGGCAGCAGGACGGCAAGGCTGATCCAGACTCCCACCATTACACCCTCGGCCCAAGAAACCAGGACACAGGCATCAAGAACATCATCATCCTCCAGGAAGAAAGCCCGGCAGGCCCAAGGCTCCACGGGACCCTGAGACCACACCCCGTCCCACAGCAGAGGGACTCTGGCCCCTGCTCTTTGTGGCGCCTCCACCCCCACACCTCCGACACAGGGACCTGGTCACAGGCAAGAGAAGTGAGTCAGGCAAGGAGGGGCTGGGCACAGAAACCTACCAGAGACCCGCCTGCCGCCCATGGGGGCGGGACCCAGACCTCCAGGATGAAGACGGCTTTACCCACTCCAGGCAGAGGCAAGGGAGCAGACATAGGAGAGGGAGGCAGGCAGGTGGGGAAGCAGGAAGAGGGACGGCTGGGGAGGAAGGGCTCAGAGCACAGCCAGCAGTGTCCCCATGGGACTAAAATAGCAACAACAAGAAACACCCCAGGCTCCAGGTAATACACTGCGTGTGTGGCGCACAGGGGAAGTCTCCAGGAGGCGTCAATCAGGAAAACAAAGATGAAAGCTCAGCCAGGTGACATGGCTCTCGCCTGTTACCCCAGCACTTTGGGAGGCTGAGGTGGGTGAATCACTTGAGGTCAGGAGTTCAATACCAGCCTAGGCAACATGGTGAGACCCTGTCCTGTCTCTACTAAAAATACAAAACTTAGGCGGATGTGGTGGCAGATGCCTATAATCCCAGCTACTGGGGAGGCTGAGGCAGGAGAATCACGTGAACCTGGGCAAGCAGAGGTTGCAGTGAGCCGAGTTCATACCACTGCACTCCAGCCTGGGAGACAGAACAAAACGTTGCCTCAAAAAGAACAAAAGAAAAAGAAAAAAAGACTGAAGTTCACTCACTGGGACTTGGTTTCCAGGCAAATAACTTCAGAAGTGGGAAATGCATGAATTATGGCCCCTGGAGAGTTTTCTGAAACAAAGACCATCTGAAAAGGGGAAAGAGACTCTAAGAAGGCTCCGGGGACAGGGAGGGGCTCAGCAGAAGAAGCAGGGACTCAGCTCATTCTGGGGAACCGGCACTGGCCTCGGGGCTGCCCTGGGAAGACCCCACACACATCCGACTGCTGCCACCAAACCAATCCACGTTTGACAGAACCTGCCAGGGACCCAGTGCCAGGCAGGTGCCCAAGCACCGTTAGCTCCTGTCCCTTCCCCAGGGAGGAGGCACGCTTGCTGGAAAGACAAGACCCAAGTGTAGGGGCACCATACCTCGACCACAGTACTGGACCACAGTACCCAAACCGCAGTGCGTCTCCCATGGGGCAGCCCTACGGGTCACAGTGTGCTCCAAGCCTGCCATGTGCCACTCCTGTCCTCAACACTGGGGTGCAGCAAAGGACAAGCCACATCTGCCTCTGGATGCCCATGAGAACGGGGCAGTCTCCCGGCTGCTCCTGGCAACCATGAGGACAGGGGCATACACCCATGGCCTGTGCTGGACAGAGAGCAGCAGTGGAGCGGTGCCCATGGGGAGGGCGGGTGGCAGCTGAGGAGTGCCACGCACAGTGGTCAAAGCAGTGCGGCGGTGTCCCTAAGTCTCTGCAGGAAAGGAAGCAGGGCTGGCAGAGGATGGGGCAGGCCCTGGCAGGACGGGCCCTGGGGCTGGGTACCAGCTTTCTCAGCTCAGAGGGGCCGGCAAAGCAGGCCTGGCAGCAGCTGCCAGAAAGCTCAGCCCACTGGGCAGCCTTCAGAGCACCTCCCGGTGAAGACCGCCGTCCAACTCGCCACAGTGCGCACAGCATGCTCTCTCAGAGGTCTGACCCTTCAATCAGCAAAAGTGGTGCCTGCGATGCCACCAGCTCTCCGCTGCCAGGCCAGCCTCGCTGCACAGAGACCCCAGTCACGGCAACAGAGGCCCAGGAGATGCGGCTTCCTAGCAGCAAGAGCCAGCTTGCTCCCCAGGCCTGGCTGGCTCCCATAAGGAGCTCCGGCTTCCAGCAGAGGCCCAGGCTGGGGTTGCAACTGACCGAGATGTGTGGATGCCTGCAGGGTGCAAGGAGAGGAAGACAGTGGGCTGGGCCCAGAGAACCCCAAATCAGGAGGGCAGAAGCAGGAGGCAGGGCCTCCTCGCTCAGGCTGCCCCTCCAGGTCCACGGGTAGAACAGAGGTCCCCTGGGCTGGAGACTTCACAAGCTGGACCAGCTGCCATAAAGCAAGGAAAACATGGCCCCAGCAGTCTGCAGAGGCTGCAGATGGCACAGCCCACTCTGCCTTGACCTGCATGCAACCTTGACAGAGCAGCTCCATCTTTCTGAGTTTACCCACACAATCCAAAATAGGGGCGCGATTTGCACCCCGCAGGGCTACTGAAGCAGAGAGAAAGGGACGAAGGTGTCTCTCACACAGGCAGACACACCACGTGTGTCTTGCAGCCCTGCTTTCCTAAGCCGCAGGGTGAGCCTGGAGCCCAGTGAACCCTCTATGGTCCAAATGTTCTGGTCCTCTGCAAATTCCCACTTTGAAATCCTGCCCCTGAAGTGATGGCATTAGGAGGTGAGGCATCTGGGAGGTGAGTATGTCATGAGGGCTGAGCCCTCAGCTGTGGTATGCGTGCCCGTATCAAACGGGCCCCAGACAGTGCTCCCGCTGCCTTTCCACCACGTGTGAGAGGTCAGCAGCCTACAACCTAGAGGAGGCCCAGAGCTGCCCTGCAGGCACCCTGACCTCAGACTTTCAGGCTTCTGGGAAATGAGAAATGAACGTCTATCACCAGCCAGTTCAGCAGCCAGATGGACTGAGACAGACTCCATGCCCTGGAGAAGCGGCGGCAGAGAGACAAGGCCAGCTGGACGGCCGAGCCAGTCATGGCACTCCCAGGCCCGGGCATGGGGCTGTAAGCCCAAGGGGCAGACACAGGCCCCAAAGTGCAAGGGAAGGGGGTGCCGAGCCACCACTGGATACCCCAGCACAGAGGCCAGCCCTTCCTTTTCCTTCCCAGGGCCAACAGCTTCAGGTGGATCAGCAGAACCTGGCAGAGCAGAGAGAACCACACAGGGCCCTGGGCTCAGGGAGGGAGGCAAGTACTCCTGAGGTCACACGGGAAGCAGAGGGCAGCTGCTGGCAGAGCCCCACACCTCAGGCCCGCCTTCCTGTCCCCATCCCTCTGCTGTGCCCACCCTGCCACCTCCCCCTGTCAATGGGGGCCATGGCAGCATGCTCAGAACCCATCCTTCCAGGAGCACGTCCACTTATGTCCTCCCCAGACACTCCTCGTCCAATGTCCCACAAACCCACAGGTGACCTGGGACAAATCTCACAAGTTACCCAAAATCTATCCCAGATGGACTAAAGGGTTAAATCACTTACACACAAATTGAGAGTAAAACATTAAGACAACCCCAGGGAAAACACCTACCAAAGAGAGAAGCAATGTTACACACACACACACACACACACACACACACACACGAAAACAGATGTGGCAGCATACTAAAAAGAGCTTCTACCATTTAAAATGCAACCTAGGCAAAATTAAAAGGCAAAAGATAAAGCAAAAACATATTTGTGACAAACATGGCAAAGGGTATCCTTAATAAACAAAGCCCTCCTGCAAATTCCTTTCTAAAAACATTCAACCAAAACATGAACTGAGTCAGCGACGTGTGCAGGAAGGCCAGCCCCAGCGGCATGAGAAACAGCCCGAGCCACAGGAAGGCCGACCTCAGCCGGAGGACTCCAGCGCCCGCCACCGGGTTAGTGCTGGCAGGGAACTGGGGGCACCCAGCGGCCCCAGCCTCAAGCACAGCTTGCGGGGGTATGAAGAAGCGCAGGCCCCTGCAAAATGATCAGGCGGGAGAACCCCCTCCACTGCACCCCCCGAGCTCCGCTCCAAGGAATCCAGACAGAAGCTCCCAGAACTGGAAGCACTGTAAACAGAACATGAGGAGCTGGAAACGTCCTAAACACTCAGTAATAAATAACTAACTAAACCGCCACCCATTTATATAACATGCAGCAACTCTAAATAGGGTCTAAACATGCATCTTCAGTGATGTGGTAAGTGCTCAGAAGATGCCGACGTGAAAGGCTGCGCGTGCGTCCCACAGCCGTCCCACACGAGAAACCACGCGTGGCCCTTTCTGATGAAGACGCAGCAGCCCCCAACCCAGCCATGCCACACCCCAGCACCTACAGGACAGCTGGAAACGCACAGCCCCAAGACCCCATACACCACAGTCACAGTGGCCTTGGGTCCATCACCCCGAACAGCCAGGACACGGGACACACTGGGGTCTGTCCACACCCAGGAAGACCACCCAGTATCACAAGGGAGAAGGTGCAGAGGCCACACCCACAGTTCAGTGAGGTAAAGGCAGCCAGGCCGGAGTTACGCTGCGCAATGCCATTTACAGGAAATTCTAGAACAGGCAAAACTCGCACGTGTGGCAGAACTGAGAGGCGTGGCGGGGGCACAAGGGACCCTCTTGGGGTGGAAATGTCCTAGAGCACCTTTGTGGCTCGGGCAAACGGAGCTGTCAGAACTCATCACACAGAACACTGGGGAGCTGCGTGTTCTGCTGTATGGTAACCACACACCCGCAACACCTGTGCATATGCGCAGCAGAAAGACTAGAAAGAGATCTGTTAAATGCCGAAATGACGTTCTCCCAGATATGACAGCAGGCACGAGCCTTGAATTCACTGCTCAGGGTGAGAAGCCAGGCCCAAAGTACCACGTGTTGTCCCAGGTCACTTACAGGAAATGCTCAGAACCCGCAAAGCCACAGAGCCAGAAGGTAGATGAGGGGCTGCCCAGCGGCAATCAGGAGACGACCTCAGGAGCTGCTCCTGGTGGGCCTCTGGGAGCCTGTGCATGAGCTACTGCTTCGTGGGTGCTTCAAGGTGCATGGGCATGTTGCCAAGGGCCCACCACTGGTCCCACTGCACCCTTGGTCCCACTGCAGCCTCTGAATGCAAGCTCCTCTGACACCCTGGTGGCCCACCCTTCACCACCCAAGGCCCAGGCAGACATCCTTCCCAGCACCAGACTCTGTGGTCGCCAGGCTCACAGGGCACTGGGTCCCTCCCTGGAGCTCTCATGCAGCTCTCATGCCAGCCTCAGGGGCACTAGGTCAGCAGCATCCCTTTGCAGAGGACCCTCAGAGCAGGGGACCCAGCCCACAGCAGCTCAGCACCATCCTCCCACCCCATCTCAGCACCTCGGCAGCAGATTCGGCCTCAAGAGCCTGTCTCCTCATCTGTACAGTGGGCATGGCTCAGAGGGCCAGCCACTGCCAGCAAGGACAGACCATCCACCACGGAGTGGGCACCCCACCTGGGTGAGCCTCCCGGTGGCTGCCTCTCCTCACCCCCAGACCCGAATGCCCCCAACCTCGTCCTCCCAGCGAGCATCCGCACTACACTGCGGTGCACTCACGTCTGGGGCCGGCCAGCAGGGAGAGAAGCTGCAGGCTGATTAGCTAGGCTTGCCCAGAGGTGCTTATCTGAAAAAACAGAGAATGGTTTCACAATCTCTAAAATAAACGTGGCCAGGAAGGGGGCAGGGGAGGCACGGTGGGGGCGGGAGCTGGGAGGCCCACCTGTCCTTACACCTCCGTTTCCTAATTCAGTTTTCAGGGTTCAAAGTGCCACAAGTACTTCCACACCCTTGAAAGCCCTTCTCTGCCTGACGGGGAGGTGTCAATCCCAGAGCACCACGTGTGTCGTCCAAGGTCATTTACAGGAAATGCTCAGAAACGCCAGAGAGAAGAGCGGCCCCACCAGACAGATGCAGCCCCCAGTGCTCCGCCCAAGCCCCCAAGTCAGGTGCAGGGCCCCAGCTCAGGTCTCCAGCTCTATGGGAGGGGACCGTGGCTGCTGTAGCCTCCAAGGCTCCAGGCTGCTGAAGCAGGCCTGGCAGGGCAGGGGGATGCCCCAGTGCCCCCACCCAAATCTGGCTAAACCTATGACCTTCAGCAGGTGCCTGTCCCAAGCAGGGCTCTGCAGTCCCCGAGGAAACGGAAGCATCCAATCCCCCTCTCCCAGGGTCTGAAGGGCCTTCCTGTGCCACTGTCCCCAGCAGAGGAGGAAAGTGACGCTGGAGGAGAGGGTGGGAACCCATGGGTCACACACTTGGTACTGCCGACTCGGCGCCAGGAGCCCCCAGATCACAACAACATGAGTGTGGGCAGGTGGGTGGACATCGAGGCCAAGCCTCCTCCAGTGCTCACCATGCTACCAGGCACTGTCCTAAGCACTGAGCTCATTCCCTCCTCCCAGCAACTCCACAGGAGAGAACAGAGGCACAGACGAAAGAACCAGCAGAGAGCCTGCGGCACGTCCACAGGAAGGCCGGCCTTGCCCTCTGCAGGTGGATGCAGAGCCCAGGCTCCCACCCTTCCTCCTTCCAGGCACTATGGAATACAGCAGCCAAAGACCCCAGAGCAGGGATGGCACAGCTAGGCCAAGGGCTCTGTGAGCCACAACAGGCTCATAGCATCTCGGAGGCCCCAGAGCAGGGAGGGTGCAGCCGGGACGCTCACCAGGGGCTCTGTGGGCCAGGACAGGCTCACAACATCGTGGAGGCCCCAGAGCAGGGAGGGTGCGGCCGGGACGCTCACCAGGGGCTCTGTGGGCCAGGACAGGCTCACAACATCGTGGAGGCCCCAGAGCAGGGAGGGTGCGGCCGGGACGCTCACCAGGGGCTCTGTGGGCCAGGACAGGCTCACAACATCGTGGAGGCCCCAGAGCAGGGAGGGTGCGGCCGGGACGCTCACCAGGGGCTCTGTGGGCCAGGACAGGCTCACAACATCGTGGAGGCCCCAGAGCAGGGAGGGTGCGGCCGGGACGCTCACCAGGGGCTCTGTGGGCCAGGACAGGCTCACAACATCGTGGAGGCCCCAGAGCAGGGAGGGTGCGGCCGGGACGCTCACCAGGGGCTCTGTGGGCCAGGACAGGCTCACAACATCGTGGAGGCCCCAGAGCAGGGAGGGTGCAGCCGGGATGCTCACCAGGGGCTCTGTGGGCCAGGATAGGCTCACAGCATCACAGAGCCTCCTGCTGGCCGAACTGCACGGAAGGCAGAGGCAACAGACCCTGAGGTGATGTGCCTGTCACACCGCATCCTGACCCCACCCCACCCGCCCTCACCTAACCCAGGCCACCCCACTTCTCAAAGCAGCCCCTCCACAGGGCTCCCCAGTCAGACTGTGGGCTCCCTGCAGAGACCCCTGCTCCAGCCCCCTGCCCAGCAGAGAGTCCCGCCTCCCGCAGGGGGAAACAGCAGTGTGCAAACAAGCTGCGTGGTGAGGCTGAAGTCTGGTAAAACACCTGGAACCAAAGACCGACTGGAAGGAGAAAGTTCCCAGGGAGGTCTGAGTGGCCACCAGGGGCGGCCCACAGCGGCTGCCACTGTCGTCTGCTGACAGGCATGGTCTGCGCTTTCTACAAGGAATGGGTACTGCTGTTTGGAAGGTGGGATAAAGTCATTTTAAAAAATAATAAAGAGGGAAAATGCCATGAATCCTCCAATGCCCTTCCCTCCTCGCCCTCACCCTCACACACACGCCTTCACAGCTGGCCTTGTAGCATCACCCCAGCACTCCGTGGCTCCAGCCTCAGTCCCAGCACTGCAGACTCAAAGCAGACACAGCTTCCCAGGCCTCAGCAGCCGATCAGGGCTGTAAGGGCATTGCCCTGGCCCCACTGCTGTGCTCCAAATCACCTTCAGAATCAGCACCAGAAGCTGCATCCTGCCTGGCCTTCTCCCCTAACTCCTGGAGCACTGGGGAAACTCCTGTCTCCACAGCATCTGCCCAGCCCAGTCCCTGCAGGCCGTGGGCAGCCCAAAGCCACATCTCAGCCACCTCCATGTGACCAGCACCTGCCCACTCCAGGAAGAACAGCTAAGCCCCAGGGCCAGGCAGCAGGTGTCCAGGGAAGTGAGCTGCCCAAGGCCCTCCTGTCAGTGGTGAGGGAGCCTCCCGCCTCCCCCTTCCAGCACACTGTGGGGCCTCCCCTTGCTAAAACCTATCAGCGCCCCCTGCCAAGCACAAGGTGGAGGTCAGAGTGGGCTCGGGAACAGTGGCACAGGCGGGAGCGTGTCCTGGAGCTCGGCGCCCTTGCTAGGAGACCCCAGAAGCAGAGGCAGGCGCCCAGCAGTGCTGAGGGGCCTGGCGTGGAGCAGGAGAAGGCCAGCACCTGGGGAAACAGCACCCACAGGGCAGCATCCAGGGGAGACAGCACCCACACACTTAAACCAGGAGCCCTGCAGGGCAAACCAGAGTCTTCTGGTTTCCTTTGGCAGGAGTGCCGGTCCCAGGCTACAAGCAAGTCCCCAACCCCAGGTGACCTGGGCAAGCACAGTCGCCTCCCCGCAGCCCAGCGTCCTGGGCCAGCCTCTAAGAGAGCAGAAGACAGGTGCTGGTCTTCTTGGCATCAGAAACAGGCAGCGCCGCGGGTGCCGCAGCTCACTCTGCATGTGGGAGACACTGACTCAAGGCCACAGCTCATGCCTACACCCACTCTCAGACAGCGCCCAGTCCTCCCCTCGGTGAGCAGGCCACCACCTCCTCCTCTGACGGGTACCTGACACCCCACATACACACAAGCCAGATGCTCAGTGGCGCAGCACCGAGAACCCCTGCCAGCACTGGCCCTGTGCAGCCTCCGTGTGGGGTGGGCCCCGCGCATGTGCGTCCAAGTTGCATGTGTGAGCCTGTGTGCCCGTGTGTGCCACAGAGAGCCAGAGGAGGAGGAGGGTCCAGCTGGGGAGCTGCAGTTACATGAATCAGTGTTGTTATAGCAACTTCAATTCCACATCAAGCAGAATGCCAGCCAGGCACCCGCAGGCACCTCAGAGACCACGCCCAGAATCAGCAGTGGAGAAGCATCCACCGCTAACGGCACAAACGAGCGGTCAGAATGCCAGCAACACACACCCTTTATCCCACCTCCACCTGCAGGACTGCCTCCACCCCAACCTCTACTATTCCCCAGGAGGCCAGGCTCTGCCCACTGCCCAGCTGTCAGCACCGCCCTCCAGTCCCTTCTCCCCAGGATGACAGCAGCAAACAGCAAGATGCCACTGCCTGAGTCATGCAGGCAGGGGGCAGGGAGCACCCCTGCACACAGCCCAGGAGTCATGCTGTGCCCTTAGGCAGGGACCTCCTGGCAGAGAGAAGGTCTGACCATGGCCAGGAGGAGCAGGGCCACCGCTATCACCTACAGGCCATAAGGAGGAGGGACCAAGGCCCCATCCACTTAAGCACACTTCACTCCGGAAGAAAGCCACTCCTTCACCAGGGCCTGCCTAGAGCCAGTGGCCATCACTTCAGTGAGCTCCCAGGTCTGTGTGGAAAGCACTTTTCTGTCCTTCCACAGATGGCAGAATTGGAGGTCTACCATGGAGTGGGCCCAGCCAGGGTGGAGGAAGCAGGCAGTGGGCGGTGGGGGCCCAAGGTTCAGGCTCCTCACCACTGTGCTGGAAGCTGAGCAGGATCTGGGGAAAAGGAGAGTGGTGGACAGGGAAGGGCCTCAAGAGAAGGTGGGATCAGCTCTGGAGAAGGGCACAGGGACCCACCACAGGACAGGGAAAGTCTGGCCCCAGCCCTGCCCAGAACCAAGGAGGTGGCTTTCCTACAGGAGCCTCAGAAACAGGAGTGGAGTCAGAGGCCACAGGACCTAAGGGAGGGGAGGCAGGAGGACCAGGGGTCAGTGTGCATGGAGAACAACCCAGGGCCAGGCTGGACAGCAGCAGCTGAGAGAGACCTGGAGACAGACAGGCCGGGGCAGGGCACGGAGGCTGGGTAGGACATGTAGCCAGAGAACAGGACGCTGCCACTTCAGGGCCCAGAGACAAGACACCACCCAGGACAGAGTGTAAATGCCAGACAGCCATCCTCTACGGGAGGAGCCAAGCACAGCTGGCCAGGCGCTGTCCGTGGTGCTGAGAGCCACAGGCCCTAGCCACCCCCACCGGCCCGGTCCACACCCACTAAAGCCTCATGGGGTCAAGCTCAGTGGGCTGTAGGCCCTACTGTCATGGCAGGGGGGCAGGGGTACGGACGCGTCTTTGCTAAGTGCCTACTGTGTGCAGCCACCAAAGGCGGCGTTGGAACCATATTTCCTTTATCCATGTTCACAACCCTAGAAGGCTATCAAGGTGAGGAAACTGACCTTGAGTGTAAGTATGGCTACAAACATGAGCATGTTTTTTCCTATTTCCTTCTGGAAATAACTTAAAACAACAAGGAGAATGCCCGCATCACTGCTATCGAATTAACAGAAGGTTTAAAAACCCAAGCTTCACGTTTAGAAAAGGCAGAAATAAATACAATCTGCAGGCCCTAAAGCATAGTGGGGGCTATGACCAAGGGCAGAGAGAGCAGACAGGGCCCACGCAGGAGGGAGCAAAGCGGCACATGCAGTGGGAGGGCTGCAGTGCAGCACCTGCAGAAACGTGCTCCCTGAGCGTGGCCACTGACCCGGAACTCAGATGCTTTCTTTGTCACACCACCAGCAACAGACCCACATGAGAAGGGCTGGCATCAGGGGCCTCCTCAACAGTCTACAGGCCCAAGTAGCAGAGGGGGGACCACACACAGAGTCACCAAGAGAGCCACATGTGCAGTCTGCCTCCATGGCAAGACTGCAGGGGGAAAACAGGGACTCTGGAAAGCTACTACATCCCCTATATCCCCATTCCCTACCTCACTGAGAAGGGAGCAGTGAGGACTCTTACAAAAAGCTGGCGCAGAAAAAAAAAAATGCATTCTAAAATGAAAAAATAAAACCCCAACAGCCAAAATAATCTTGAAAAAGAAAACCTTGGAGGTACATTTTCCTGATTTCAAAACATGTTACAAAGCTACAGTTATCAAAACAGTATGGCAGAGCATAAAATCAGATCTACAGACCCATAGACTAGAATAAAGAGCCCAGAAATAAGCCCTGGTATATATATGGTCATATCATGACCAACAACGGTGCTAAGACTGTTCAATGGAAAAAGAATAATCTTTTCAACAAACGGTGCTGGAAAGACTAGATAGCTCCATGCAAAAGAATGAAGCTGGATCCTCACCTTCAAACACACACTGAAACTACTAACCTCTTACAAGAAAACATAAGGGTAAAGCTTCATGACATTGAATTTGGCAATGATTTCTTGGCTATGACAGACACCGCAGTACAGACAAGAAAAGAATAAAACAGACAGATAAGATTTTATCAAAATTAAAAACTTTGGTACATGAAAGTACACTATCCACACAGTGTAATGGCCACTCACAACCTGGGAGAAAACATGTGCAAGTCGCATGTCTTCTAAGGGATTAATATCCACAAGATATAAGAAATTCCTACAACTCAACAACAACCAAATAATCCAATTTTTAAAGTATCACAACTGACAGAGACAAGAAAAGTGAAAGAAATGAAGTGAAAGAGAGAGGGGAAAGAAAGAAAAAAAGAAAGAAAGAAAGAAAGAAAAGAAAGAAAGAAGGAAGGAAGGAAGGAAGGAAGGAAGGAAGGAAGGAAGGAAGGAGGGAAGAAAGGAAGGAAGGAGAGATAAAGAAAGAAAAAGAAAAGAAACAAGAGAGAGAAAGGGAGGGCAAGAGAGGGAGGAGAAAAGAAAGAATGGGGGGAGAGAGAGAGAGAGGGAGGTGGGAGGGAGGTGGGGGGGCAGGGGAGGGGAAGGGATGGGAGCAGGGAGGCTGGGGAATAACGTATAAAGGGAGGAAAAACCAGCCAGGCCACAGATTGCACTGAAGCAACATTGGCGGTCGAAAGACAGTGAGGTGACCCCTCCAAGACGCGGGCCAAACCAAGGGCTTCAGCGACATTCCCTCAAACCGTCCCACAAGCGGAGAAGCCACAGCTTTGAATACGCAGCACTTAGGGACTGTCCCCACCCACCAGTCTGAAAAAACACCTTCAAGACAAACCTCAGCCAATCAAAAGCGGACAGGAAATGCCATCCAAACCACTGTCAGTGAGCATGAACCATGAATATGTTTACCAGTAGATTTAGGCCTAAAGCACACGTGAGCTTGCGGTGACAGAACAGCATGCAGATAGGCCCTGACGATGAGTGATGACTCAGCTAATGACACCTGGGAGGGAAATGAGACCAGGGGGAGTGAGGCACAACAATCAGCTCCTCACCTCATTAGTAAGAACTGGAGTCACAGGGTATCATTTAAAGCTGACATCTCAGTAAGAGAATACAAGAAGATTTAATAGTATAAAGGCAAACACTGAGAAAGGTACCATTGTCATCTAAAATTGGTGATGGGAGGAAGAAAACAAAACACATTAATTTTGAAATTACTCATAGTGGGTGTACTAATTTCCAATTGCTGCCACATCAAATTACTGCAAATGTAGCACCTTAAACCAGACAAATCTGCCCCTTCACAGCTTCCATAGGTCAGAAGTCCCGCTGGGCCACGTTCCTACTCGGAGACTGGGAAAGTAACTCGGTTATCGGGAAGAATCCAGGTCCTTGTGGCTATAGGACTGAGGCCCTGTTTCCCTCCTGGCAGGGCCCCCGCTTAGCCCCTGGGGTCCTTGCATCTGGGGATCAGCAAATCCTCCTCACTCCCGTGACCTCTCTAACATCCCCTCACTACACAGCTCTCATTTCTTGCTGGAGAACGTTCTCTGCTTTTCAGGACTCAGATAATTATATTCAGCCTCCCTAGGTAATTTGGGATAATCAATCTACATCGAGATCCATACCCTTTAATCACATCTGCAAAGACCCTTCTGCCATGTAACATGACAGGCTCACAGGTGTTAGGGATTAGAGCGTGGCTAATAGGGAGAATGGGGGAATAGTCTGCCTATCACAGAAGCTACTTAATAAATGGTCCCTCTCCACACAGAGTACTACAGGCATTTACAAATTACGTGAGATACTATAACATCTTACAGAGGCAAAAGTATAGACTCTCTTAAATATAAGAAGGATTCTTTTAAAATTTTTAAAAAGGAAAGAAAATGGACCACAGAGTAAAAGATCTCACGATACATGCACACACAAAGCACGACAGACCTGAGGTCCGACAAGTGGAGCTGACCTACCAGTAAATGTACATCAGTTTACTGCACTAGGCAAGGAAAAGAAAAGATTCCGTGATTGAATCACAAAGCAAAATCTGACCTCACGTGGTATAGGAGACACACTGAAAATCATTCAGTACGGTTAAAATTTTGTAATGGGCAAAGGTATGCCAAGCAGATCCAAACTCCAGAAAGCACTAGTCATGATCTCACAGTCAGACAAGTAGAAATGAGAGAAAGAAGGGCACTTTGTGGCTAATGCATGCACTTCAGAATAAAAATGTAACCATTATAAATAGCTATGCAACAAGTAACACAGCAGCCAACAGTCACCGGAGCCAGGAAAAACAGACAGAAATGCATCGATGGTGGACATTAATTCAGTCCTCTTGGTCCACAGCAGAGCAAGAGATGAAAACGAAGTAAGGGTCACACATGCCCTAAATAACACAGTTAAGGTGGTAAAAGCGCTCGATACACACATCAAACCTCTGTGACCCAAAACGAAAACCCAGGCTTCTTTTCAAACCCCAGCAGAGGAGTGATGAAAACTGACTCCAAATTAGGAGCACGAGAAGCCTCCTGAAACCCAACAGTGCAAACGCGAGCAGTGAACGTTCTCCCACCAAATGCAGCTAAAACTGGGATAACAACAAAACCAGGAAATCAACGGACTTGCTCCTTGGAAATCTTAAAACTTGCTCCGGAAAGACTCTCGAACCGAAAAGAAAATGCAAACCAAAACGGCAGACCTTCTGAACAGCAATGAGAAGGAAACTGTCTCATCAGAACCTGGGCATTGATCGGCCCGTCGGTACAAACTCAGTGTGAACAGAATGATAAAAAATGAACCAGGCATTCACACCAAACATTTAGAAAAAAGGATAAACTGAGGAAAAGTAGAAGGGATCATTAATCATTAGCAAAAAGCAGGGAGTTTAAAAAGCAGAAAAATAAAGACAATTAATTTAAAAATTCAAAAGCTGAATATTTCAAGAAAAGTAACAACAAAATGGGAACTATTCACTAGCCCAGTCAAGAAAAACAGGAGGAGTGACTGAGACGGAGATAATCCCAGAAGCCAAAGACACTGAAAGACTCACAGGAGGTCATTTCACTCACGCCTAAATGAGCAAATACAACTGGAAGAAAATCGTAACTGATTAGGAAAATATTTACAAAGGTGATCCCAGAAAAGTTTAAACAGAATCATTTCCATAGGGAAAATAATAAAGAGAAAAATAATAAAACAACTTTCTTCTAAAAAGCACCAGGCCCCAAGAGTTTCACAGAGGAACCCAACCCCTCTTTAGAGCCCAGGCAATTCAGTGCTATTAAAATGTCCCAGAGAACGGCATGAGAAATAGAACTTCCATATCATGTTTATGAAGCAACTATCACAACCAAAAACAGTGTGTACACACAAAAGAAAACCACAGGCCAACCTTAATGACGAAGAGCAACACAGAAAAATCCATTAAATATAAGCAAGAAGTGCATTCGCCAGCACCTTAGAGAATTATGTATCAGACCAAGTGAAGCACCATCAAGGAATTCAAGAATCTTTCATGATTAAGCAACTTCATTTATGTAATTCATTACATTAATACGTCTAAGAAAAAAATCATATGATCACCCCATAGATGATTTTTTCTAAAAGCAACTGACAAAATTTACTAATGAGTCTCAATTTTTTAAAAAGAAAACACAAAATAAAATAGAAAGCACAGGTTCGTCATTAACATACCTTTCTCAATCCAGAGCCATACTCTGCTTAGCAGAGTAACAGCAGAGACATTCCCAACAGATGCCCACTACAGCCACCAGCCACTTACCATCATGTGAGGAATCCAGCCCACCAAACCAGGGAGGAGAAAGAAACCGGAGTAGAAAACTGGAAAGGAGAAGGGTAACCATTACTAGTGGCAGTTCACATGACTGGATACCTGAAAACCCAAGGTGACGAACTAAGAAAACCACCAAAGAATTCAGTAAGTCAGCAAAAAACCATTTTTTTGTTTAGATGGAATCTCACTCTGTCACCCAGGCTGAAGTACAGTGGGGCGATCTCAGCTCACTATAACCTCTGCTTCCCAGGTTCAAGTGATTCTACTGCCTCAGCCTCCTGAGTAGCTGGGATTACAGGCACGTACCAGCATGCCTGGCTAATTTTTTAATTTTTAGTAGAGACGGGGTTTCACTGTGTTGGCCAGGCTGGTCTCAAACTCCTGACCTCAGGTGATCTGCCTGCCCCAGCCTCCCAAAGTGCTGGGATTACAGGCGTGAGCCACCATGCCTGGCCCAAAGTTAATATTTAGAATATAATAGTATTTACACACATATAATATTCCTTTGAACAACAATAAAAAAGATAAAATTTGGGGGAATAATGAAAACCTGACTCAAAACATACCACTAAGTTATAGTAATCAAAACAGCATGGTGATGACATAAAAACGGACATACAGGAGATTGATCCAAGATGGCCGACCACTAACAGCTCAGGACTGTAGCTCCCAGTGAAAGCCCAGAGAACGAGACGACGCCACACTTTTAGAAAAATTTTCGTCACTCACCGATCAGCCGATTCCCAGTGGAGGAGCCCTACGGGTCGCCAGCGTGACTCTTGTGGCCGCCGCAGCAGTTTTGCCGTCTAGGCGCAGCAGCTCTTCATGCAGAGCCAACGGGACTGCTTCCCCTACTGACCGGAGTTTGGAGCTCCGGGAAGTCAGAGTCGTTTGTTGCGGACTCAAGAGGGAAGCCAGACCAGAGATTCCCGGGCAGAAGAGCACCATCAGTCTTATCGCTGCTATTTAGGCCGCCACAGTGGGTTGCTCGGATCCCAGCACTGGGAATCAATAAGTCGGACGTCGACTCAGAAAACTAATTAGAAAGGCGGTTCATCTACAATGAAGGGAAAAAAACAGCCTAAGAAGGCCGAGTATACTCAAAATCAGAACCCATCAGCAACAGAACAAGCCCTGATGGAAAAGGACTCATCAGCAACCGAACAAGCCCTGATGGAAAAGGACTCATCAGTAATGGAACAAGCCCTGATGGAAAAGGACTGTGTTCCATTATCTGAAGTAGGCTTTAAAAGGTGGATGATAAGAAACTTCTGGGAGTTAAAGGAACTTGTTCTAACCCAATGTAAAGAAACTAAGAACTTGGAAAAAAGGTTAGATGAAATGTTGAAAAGAATAGACAATATAGAGAGGAATACAAATGAACTTATGGAGTTGAAAAATACAACACGAGAACTTAGTGAAATTTGTACAAGCTTAAACAGCCGAATGGATCAAGCAGAAGAAAGGGTATCAGAGGTCGAAGATCAACTTAATGAAACAAAACAAGACAAGAATAGAGAAAAAAGGATAAAAAGGAATGAGCAAAGTCTCCAAGAAATACGGGACTATGTGAAAAGACCTAATATACGCTTGATTGGTGTACCTGAATGTGACGGAGAGAATGAATTCAAGCTGGAAAATACTCTCCAGGACATTATCCAGGAAAATTTTCCTAATTTAGCAAAGCAGGACACTATTCAACCCCAGGCAATACACAGAACACCACAAAGATATTCCTCAAGTAGACCAACCCCAAGGCACATAATCGTTAGATTCACCAAGATCGAAACGAAGGAGAAAATATTAAGGGCAGCCAGAGAGAAAGATCAAGTTACCCATAAAGGTAAGCCTGTTAGGCTTACAGCAGATCTCTCAATGGAAACCCTACAAGCTAGAAGAGAGTGGGGGCCAATATTCAATATACTTAATCAACAGAACTTTCATCCCAGAATATCATACCCTGCCAATTTAAGCTTTACATTTGAAGGAAAAATAAAATCTTTCAGGAACAAGCAAGTACTCAGAGATTTTATTACCACCAGGCCTGCTTTACAAGAACTTCTAAAAGAAGCATTATACACAGAAAGGAACAACCAGTATGACCCTTTCTAAAAATACACCAAAAAGTAAAGAGCATTAACATAAAGAAGAATTTTTATCAACGAAAGGACAAAATAGCCAGTTAATATCAAATGGCAGCAACCCTAAATTTAAATTGACCAAATCTCCCAATTAAAAGATACAGACAAAATCTAACGGTATATCCAAAGATATACATAGACTCAAAATAAAGGGTTGGAAAAAAAAAATGTACCAACCAAATGGAGAGCAAAAATAAATAAACAAAAAGCAGGAGTTGCAATTTTCACATTTGACAAAATAGATTTCAAAGCTACAAGGATACAAGGGTAAAAGGATTAATGTAATAATAAGAGATCTTAACACCCAGATACATAAGACCCATAATGAGATTTAGATTCAACGAGACAGAAAATTGATAACGATATCCGGGACTGGAACTAAGATCCAGAACAAATAAACTCAATAGAGCTCTCCATTTTAAACACACAAAATATACATTATCCACAAAATCTAACGATATATCTAAAGATATACAAAGATTCAAAACAAGGGGATGGAAAAAAAACCCACCAACCAAATGAAGAGCAAAAATAAATAAATAAAAAGCAGGAGTTGCAATTCTCACATTTAATAAAATAGATTTCAAAGCTACAAGGATGCAAGGGTAAAAGGATTAATGCAACAATAAGAGATCTTAACACCCAGATACATAAGACACATAAAGAGATTTAGAGTCAACGAGACAACAAATTGATAACGATATCCAGGACTTGAACTCAGAGCCAGAACAAATAAACACAATAGAGGTCTCCATTTTAAACACATAAAATATGCATTAACCACTTTAAACACTCAAAATATTGATCAGCCATTATTGAAACCCATTTTAGGAATGAAGTAATATTCCTTTTTCCCTCTTTTTCTTTTTTTTCCCTTCTAAAAAAAAAAGAAACTCAAAGAAAAAACAAAAAGAGCTATGAAAGGAGCTGATACTAATGAAACAGACATGGGCTACCAAATGGTTACTTAAATTCAGGATTGAGGCTAAGAAGTAAAGAAATGCCTAAATTCTAACCCTGGACACGATGAGCCTAAAACAAGCATACTGATTCTCCAGTTGTTCATCTCCTTTGCTGTAAAATATGAACAACAGCAGCAGTAACAACAGCAATACAGTTGTGCCCAGCATGACAACATTTCAGACATGGATGCCCCACATACAGGACAGTGACCCCACCACATTGTAATACCATATTTCTATTCCTTTTCTACATTTAGATGTGTAAAAAAAAAAAAAAAAAAGGACATACAGACTAATGAAACAAGATAGACAGCCCAGAAATAAATCCACTCATTTATGGTGGTGGTGCCAAGAACTCACAATAAGAAAAGAACAGTCTCTCAATAAATAATGCTAGGAAAACTGCTTCTCTATGTACAGAAGAGTAACAGCAGACACAACTCACACCATATACAAGAATCAACTCAAAATGGATTAAAGACATCATTTAGACCTGAAACTGTAAAACTCCTAGAAAAAAAGAGGAAAAGCTCCACGACGTCAGTCTGGGCAATGACTTTTTGGATATGACCCCAAAAGCGAAGGCAATAAAAGTGAAAATAGACAAACAGGGTTACATCGAATTAAAAAGCTTCTGCACAGCCAAGGAAACAATCAACACAGTAAACAGACAATCTCTGGAGGGGGAAATGTTTGCAATCCATACAACTGATAGGTGCAAACATCGAAATACTGTACACAAGGAACTCCAACAACTCAATAGCAAGAAAATGAATAACCCCATGAAGAAAGACACTAAGTTCCCAAATGGTTATTTCCCAGAAGACAGATACACGAAAAGGCACTCAACATCATTAACCATCAGAGAAATACAGATAAAAACCCAATGAGACACCACCTCACCTCTGTTAGAATGGCTATCATCACAAAGACAAAAGATGGACAGTGCTGGTGAAGATGTGGAGGAAAGGCAGCCCCTGCAGCCTGCCGGCGGGAATGTCAGTTAGTACAACCTTGATGGAAAACAGTGTGGAGGCACCTCCAGACATTCAACAGAGAAGTACCATCTAATTCAGCAATCCCACTACTTGGAATAGATTCAAAGGAAACAAGATCAGATGGTGGAGAGACCCACACGCCCATGTTCACTGCAGCACTACTCACAAGAGCCAAGATAGAGAATCAACCTCAGTGTCCATCACCAGATGAATGGATGGAGAAAATGTGGCACATGAACACAGCGGAATGTCATCCAGCCTTGAAAGAAAGAAATCCTGTCCTTTGTGACAACACAGATGAACCTGGAAGACAGGATGTTAAGCAAATACGCCAGGCACAGAGATACAAACACTGCACGTTCTCACTCATATGGGGAGGCCAACGAAGTTGATCTTATGGAAGTAGTAGAGGGTTACCAGAGACTAGAGGAAGGGAGGGGATTGGCCAATTGATACAAAAGGTCAGCGACGCAGGAGGATTAAGCGCAAGAGACCCTGCACAGCATGGGGTGCAGAGGTAGTACCTTCCCACGGAGATGGATGAACCCACGCGCCCTCTCTGGAGGATAAGCTGGCAGTGTACATCAAAATTCCAAAAGTGTGTACCCTTTGAAGCAGCACTTGTTCCGAGCATTCATCCTGCACATGTATCACACTCAAACAAGCAAAACAGCACACGGACCAGGCCACCCATTCTGCCATAGGAAAGAAGCGAAAGTCACCTAAATGTCCACCCACAGAAATCCATCCGGGCGTATCCACACCATGGAATAGTCTGTGACTGTCAGAAAGAAGAAGGGAACCCTGGACTGATTCCAAAACCTCTCCGCAGCACTGCCATTAACACTTCACCAAGGGAAGGGGGGACCAGGGTGCATGAATGTGTCATCTCGTGACTTGTAAAAGGAAAACCAAAGAGGAAGCGTTTCTGTTTGCTTGGAATGTGTAATGAGGCTCTAGAAGGACAATACAATCTGAGAAATGTACCACGAGGCGGTTTCCTCACTGCAAGCATCACAGAGCGTATCTACACACACCTGGATACAGGGGGCCAAAACACACCCCGGCCGTGCGGCAAAGATCACTGCTCCAGGCTACAAACCTGGAGAGCAGGCAAATGTACTAAATGCTGTGGGCGACTGTAAGACAATTGTAAGATCTGGTGTGTTTATACATATCTAAACATAGAAAAGGTACAGCGGAAATACAGTTGTGAGGGTTTTTTAATGGTACACCTGTATAGGGCACCTGTAGGACTAGACAATGCCTGGGTACATCAGGAAGTGAGTGAGCGACGAGTGACTGTGAAAGCCTAGCATGACTGTCACTATCGGAGACTTTACAACAGTCACTGCACACTCGGCGACACGATTTTTTTTAAGTTTTGGTGGCTCATACCTGTAATTCCAACATCCTGAGAGGTCAAGGCAGGAGGACTGCTTGAAGCCAGGAGTTCAACGCCAGCCTTGGCAACAAAGCAGGATCCCACCTCTACAATCAATTACTAAGCAGGTGTGGTGTGCGCACCTGTAGTCCCAGTTACTTGGGAGGCCGAGGCAGGAGGAGCACTTGAGCCCAGAAAGTGGAGGCTGCACCACTGCACTGCAGCCCAGGTGACAGAGTGAAACCCTGTCTCTTAAAAACAAAAAAGTTTTCCTTTCTTCAATAATAAATTAACCTTAGCTTACTGTAACTTTTTTACTTTATAAATGTTCAAACTTTTTTAAACTTTTTGCCTCTTTTGTAGTAACATTTAGCTTAAAATGCAAACATTATACAGTCGTACAAAAGCATTTTCCTCCTTCACACATTTACTCTATAAGCTTGCTCCTGTTAATTCGTTTTTAACTTTTTAATCTTGTTTGTTAAAAACTAAGACACACACACACAGGCCAGCCTAGACCTGCCTACACAGGGTCAGGACGATGAGTATCACCATCTTCCCTCTCTACCTTGTCCCACAGAAGTCTTCGGGGCAATAACACACGGGGAGCTACCATCTTCTAGGATAACAGTGTCTTCTTCCAGATACTGATGGTGGCAGTGGCCTGCCTGGAGCAGCCGCTGTGGTGATGCCGGCTGTGGCGGGGGAGGTGCAGCAGGGGCTGTGCACTCAATGGAGCCGGCAAGAGCCCATTCCAAGCTGGCGGGGTGGGAGCCCCACACTCCTGGGCACAGCTGCACCCTCCCAGCCATGGCTGCACACCCAGGCATCCCTGCACTCCTGGGGGCCCAGGAGGCCTCCCTGCCCCCGCAGTCTCGGAAGTGCCTATTCCTACTGCCTGGCCTCTCCCGGTTCCCAGTGCCTGCTCCGATTTTGGAGCAAAGTTGAAGCCAGGCCTGAGTTCTGTAGCAACACAGCCGGGAGTTCACTCACAGAGGTGCTGACATGCCAGCCCCTGCCACCTCAGCCCCCTCTGGACTTTGGTTGCCAACAAGCATGGGAGGGAGGCTGCAGGGGAGCTGAAGGTGGCTTGGCACAGGACTGCAGGTGCCCCTCGAAAATAGCCTGGGCACCGTGGATGACATGATTGATGGCGGCAGGAGGCAAACAGCCTCCTGCGCAGAAAGGGGAAGGTCCCCAGTGAAGCCCCACCTGCAAGCCAGGGACACAGACAACTGGTGGGTGAACAGTTGTCTGTTGCACACCTGAAGCCTGGGAGCTGGGCCATCAGTTCCAGGTGAGGTCTGCAGCCTGGAGTGAGAACTTACAGTGCTTATTCCGGGTCTACCAATGGCGCCCATGGACCATCAGCATGCACTTCCTCCCTTCTGAGCCCATAAAAACTCCGGACCCAGCCAGACTCACACAGATGTCAGGACTACCAGCTGTGGGAAGGAGCTGCCCACTGTGGGTCTCCTCTCCATTGAGAGCCAGACACTCAACAGGACAGCCTCCTGTGGGAAGGAGCTGCCCACTGTGGGTCTCCCCTCCATTGAGAGCCAGACACTAATCAGGATGACCTCCTGTGGAAGGAGGTGCCCACCGTGGGTCCTCTCCACTGAGAGCTGGACATTCATCAGGATGGCCTCCTGTGGGAAGGAGCTGCCCATCGTGGGTCTCCTCTCCATTGAGAGCCAGACAATCATCAGGACAGCCTGCCTGCAGAAAGGACCTACCCACTGCAACTCCCCTGAGAGCTGTTCTGTCACTCAATGAAGCTCCTCTCCGCCTTGTTCACCCACCAGTTGTCTATGTACCTCATTCTCCCAGGACAAGAACCTGGGGCCCACTGAGTGGCATGACTAAAAGAGCTGTAACACAAACAGGACTGAAACACATCCCCCTCCCCTCCACTTGCCACATTGCAGATGACAAGAAGGAGGGAAGAGCTGCAGCCATTCAGAAATCCCAGAGAAAGGAATTCCTCCAGCCAGCCCTGTGACACCCTCTTCGGGGCTCTGTAGTTCCTGGCGTCTCCAAGCTTCCAGCAGCACCATGTTCCCCTCATCCAGACCAGGTGCTCCCAGTGGAAGCCGTATGCAGCACACCTGCTCCAGACGCAGCCCTGCCCAGAGCCGGCACCTGCGCCAGTGCCTGGAGCTGCCCCCATTGCAGCAGTCAGTGTGCCCAGCTGTGCACAGCGGCCAGGCCAGTGCCGGCTCACCCACACACCTCCCGCTGTCGCACACCTGGCTCGCCCTTGGCAGGTGTGGCATCTGGGGTGGTAGCACAAACTGAGCACAGCCTGCTGAGTGCACGAAACAAACCCGGTAGGTATGAGCACTACTCAGGCAGGAGGCACCGCTGGCCACAGAGCTTTCCAGCTGTCAAAGCAACACCCCAGGGATCCCACGACAATACCCATGAAGGCCCTGCCTGAGACTGTTTCACAGTCAACTTTTTTTTGAGACAGTTTCCCTCTTGTTGCCCAAGCTGGAGGACAATGGTGTGATCTCAGGTCACTACAACCTCCGCCTCCCGGGTTCAAGTGATTCTCCTGCCTCAGCCTCCCGAGTAGCTAGGATTACAGGTGCATGCCACCATGCCCAGCTAATTTTTGTTTTCTTAGTAGAGACAGGGTTTCACCATGTTGGTCAGGCTGGTCTCAAACTCCTGACCTCAGGTGATCCACCCGCCTCGGCCTCCCAAAGTACTGAGATTACAGGCATGAGCCACTGTGCCCAACCTACTTTTTTTTAATAAGTAGAGTACACTCTAAAATAATGATAAAAAGCATAGTATAGTAAATATATAAACCTGTAACATAAGCGTTTATCATAAAATATTACATGGCATATATAACTGTACGGGCTGAACTTCTCGATGACCGGCAGCGCAGCAGGCCACTTACACCCGTGTCACTGCACTCACGTGAGCGATGCGCTGCCAGGACGGCATCATGGCCGCCAGGACGGCACCAGGCGATGGGAATTTTTCAACTCCAGTGTAATTTTACAGGTCCGCCCTCATCTATGCCATCCATCACTGACCAAAACGTCCTTATGTGCATGTGACTGTGTAAGACACTCACAGGAGGGGCCGCTGTGGCGATGAGGGATGGGCCAGCCAGGGATGGGGACAGTTGCTACTGGATACTTCCATCATCAAACTATCTAAACTACTCGAAATACTAAAGCAGGTCATGAGAATAACCTGTGGGACACCCACACGGTGGAACAGGCCTCAGCAACAGGCAGAAACCACTCCTGCCACCTGCAGCAGCCTTGAGGACCATCTGGGGAATGATGGCAAATGGATAAGGCCAGTCCCCAATGCCACACGCTGCAGGATTCCATGCGTGCAACTCACTTCTGGTGACGACAATACAGGACAGAGAGCGGACTGGTGCTCCCAGGAGTTCATGAAGGGTTGGAGGTGGAAGCAAGGCATGCGTCGCTGGAAACGGGCATCAGCTCGGGGCTCCTCTCAGTGATGGGAGCCTCGGGCATGGCGGCCACATCCTCCAATCTGCTGGCTGTGCTGTCGTCCTGGTTCTGCACAAAGCTACCGCTGGGGAAACTGGGTGAAAAGAGCTCAGGATCTGCATATTATTTCTTACAACTGTATGTGAATTTACAATAGTCACAATAAAAAGTTTAATTTGCCAAAAGGCCCTAAAATGTCAAACGCCACACCAGAGGGTGCTACATGAAAGAACAGAGGCCACGTTCTCCCCAGTCTGGCTCCGCCGAGCACCCGCCCATCCACTCCACCACCTTCTGGAGCATCAGGACTAGAGGGAGGCGAAGCCTGACAGTCCACCCTCTCCTAATGCAGACAGGAAGTCCCAGGAGGAAAACCAGGGGAACACCCAGGCAGCAACGGTGGCCGTTCTGAAGCACGACCTGCTGGCTACACAGCTGGTGTGGCATCGCTCACGCGGCTTCCCCAAGGTGTCCAGTTCTCCTCCCTCGGGGAGCATGGGGCATTTCCTGGCCTCTTGTGGTCCAAGCCGAATGGTTCCTGCTCACCAATGAAATGTGAGTCCCCAACGGGCACACACACCTTTGTTGCTTCAGGCTACTAAAACCTGGGAGATTTTCATTCCAAAAGCAAAACCTCGCCTATGTGGTTACATTCTCCACCCATCCAATCACCGCTCTGCCCACACCAGCTGACGACTCCACTCCCTGCTCAGCTGGGAGGCCCTCCTGCCCTGGCTAAGGCGGAAGCCTGCAGGCTGCCCGTGGGCCGCACACTTATGCCTGCGGCCACCATTGGTCTCCATATCTTCTTTCATGGATTAAGGTGTCAAGATGACAGCTTCGGGGGCAGATACAAAGAAAGGTGGGAGGCTGTCTGCCTGTCGGACCATCCTGCCAGACTGAAGGAAGCCGGGTGTGGGGCACGCACAGCAGCAGGGCGGGTGGACTGGACAACTCAGACCTCTGACTCCCCATCTGTAAACTGAAACCAGCTCTAGAACTATTCCTAGCTACAGAATCTTTTCTCTAAACACAATCATCCTCAGAAGACACCACGTGAAACAGATCACGTCAGAGCTGCTCTGGGTAAAGGGAGGACAGTGGTGGCAGCAGGGAGACTAGAGCCCCTGGGACTCCAAGGAGCAGATCACGTCACCCGGAAGTGCCCCACAGTCTCAGCCCGCTTCCCATGGGGCAGTGTGGGAAGGACAGGCCACACTTCCTACAGCCAGACCCCACAGGACTGGTTCCTCCTGCAGCTCTGTTCTGTGCTTGCTTCCTCAGCTTGGAAACTGCGTCACCTCTCGGGTTGGACAGAAAACGACTCTCACCTCCCTGCTCCAACCAGGGCCACCAGAGCCACCAGGCCACTGAGCTCTGAGGTATGGGATGGCCCACAGGGTCACCGCAGCACTCCTCACATCCCAGCCACCAGCACACCCGTCCACATCCCTGCATGCCTGGCCAAGGTTCCCCTGCTGGCAGCATCCCAGGCTGCGCCTGTGTCCTGGGGAAAGGGGGTACACGAAGGGCGCAGGGCCCTGGAAACCAAGTCTCCATGAGGAGAGATGTGGGCAGGTGACCCGGCCTCCCTTCTGGAAGACTGGGTGATGCTGTCACCCTGGAGGCTGCTCTGGGAATTCAGGACCTGTCCAACTGCAAGAGCATCTGCTGTTCCTGCCCCTCACCTCTTCCTGCTCCTGGACGGGTGGGGTGCCTGTGCATCAGAGGCTGAGCAGTCTGAAGGTGAGGCTCAGCTCCTCCCCTCACGATCTTGTGCCCACTGTGTGCACTGTCCTGTGCTGGGGCCACACAGGCAGAAAGGACAAGGTCCTGGCCCTGGAGGAGGAAACTAATGACCGCGACGCAATGTGGTGAGAGCCCCAAGGAGCCACTCCCCGAAGCCTGCAGCCTTCACTCTGCCTCGCCTCCCCAGGAGCCACCCGGCCCTCAGGATAAACAGATGGGCTGACTCCTGATGGTGGCCCTGAGGAGAGACTTACACAGCCCAGGAGGTCACCGGCTGGGGCCACTCCAGGCAGAAGGGTGGCCCCAGCAAAGACAACCAGGGCCAGGCTGGGGACAGCCTGAGAAGTCAGCGCAGCAGGTTTCCCAGGGGCTGGAAAGCAAATGCCAAGTGAAAGTGAGGCTGGAGCTGCCAGCAAGACTTTTAGCCAGGGGGTGGCCGGCCAGATCCCCCCTCAGCATGATGCAGAATCACAGGGGCCCAGGCTGGAGGCTGTGGACCAGCGAAGACACCCAGGTAGCAGGAAGCGGCAGAAGCAGCGGTCCTCCCCAGTCGCAATTCCCACCTCCCGCACCCACTCCCGGCACACCACGCTCTTCAGCGTCTCCCCACGAGTAAGCAGCAGGGGGAAGGAGGTAAGACTCCCAGCACCAAACCCAGCTCCTCATTGGCGCCGACGGCAGCCAGCCCAGGAAGAAGGCTGCTGTTTCTTTCTGATGTTGGAGAGACTGACCCTGGGCTTCTGGTTTCAAAATAGGTCCCCTTCCAAATACTTGGCCAGAATGGATCATGGGTCCAGACGGAGGGCGGCCAAGGTGGCCCGCTCTGTCCAGGGCTCTCTGACCGGAGCCGGGATGCCCCACGTCCTCAGAACGCTGCCCTCATCTTCCCAGACCACACACTCAACTCCTTCACTACCACCCGCCAGCTTCCCTTCATACAGGTTCCGTTTGCACCGCTGAGATGACAGCCAGGCTCAGGACACACGCACACACAGGCACACACACGCACAACCTGTCCACACACACACACACACAGCCCCAAAGCCCTAGAAACCCTTGATTCACCAAGACCCCATCCACAGGTAACCACAGCCGCCAGGGGGCTCATGCGACCCCAACCTCAGAGCCTCAAGCCCTGCTGGAACAAGAGTCATGAGCTCTGCGCACCTCCCCTCTCCACCAGAAATATCAACCTCCATCCATGGCTTCCTTCAAGCCTGCAAACCTTTGCCACACTCTGCTCCGGAACGCCATCTCAAGATGGAAGGGAAGGACAGGATTAGGTCTTAATAAGTGCAGTAACTGCCGTGATTAATAACATCCTCTAACTCACTGGGAATATTTGTGAAGTCGCTTCCAGCCTGGTCCTCCTGGAGAGCAGCAGAGCAGGACCGCCAGGCAGGCAGGCAGGCAGGCAGCAGAACGGTCAGCAGCACCTCTGATTTCTGCCTCAGAACACCAGGGCTCCCAAAGTGTACCCCTAGCTCTCCCAAAGTGTACCCCAGACCTCCCAAAGCACACTCCCAGCCCTCCCAAAGCATACCCCAGCCCTCCCAAACCGCACTCCCGGCCCTCCCAAGCCGCACCTCCAGCCCTCCCAAAGCACACCCCAGCCCTCCTAAACCGGACCTCCAGCCCTCCCAAAGCGCACCCCCATCCTCCCAAGCGCACCCCCGGCCCTCCCAAAGCGCACCCCTGGCCCTCCCAAAGCGCACCCCCGGCCCTCCCAAAGCACACCCCCAGCTGAGTGAGTCCCCCTGCCTGCCTCCTCACTGCCCACTGCTGTGGCCTGGCTCTGTAAGATGCACAGCAGTGTCCTGAGCAAGGTCAGGACAGCCTGAACCTGCTTGCCACAGCATCCGTGCCCGGCACAGCCTTAGCGTTCTCCGAGAACACCATGCATCTCGGACAACAGCTGTGACAGCTGGGGCTGGGACTGAGACCTGCCAATGACCCTGTCCAGGCCAACACCCCCAGCAGACTGTCCTTGTGCCTGCAGTGGCCCCTAAATGTGTTCAAGTCCTAACAGGACCTACCCAAGGACCAGAAAGGAAGGGCCCTGTACAGCATAGTCTGGATTTGAAGCCTACACGGAGTCACCTTCACCCCCATCCGGGACTCAGCAAGTCTCAGGGTAACAAGAGAATCTCATAGTGGATAAGGCCAGGCAGGACAGACACAGCTGGCTTTGGAGGACGCCCTGGATGGCAGGCAGGACCCCCTGAAGCAAGGCCCCTGCAGGAGACACCACCCAACTCTGCTCCGTGGGTGAGGACACCCTGCCCATGAGAAATCTTCAGAAACCTACTCAAGGCACCTGGCTTCTCATTGTTGGTAAGGCCCTTCTTCTCTGCCAGGGGACTTGGATCACGAAAACTCTTCCTATGGAAGCTTCCAGATGGCTCCACAGTATAGCACTAACAGAAAGCATGGTGGAATGTGGGGATCGCTCCCGTGTGAGGCCCCTAGGAAATGGGCCTCGCCATACGGTAAGCTTGAGCCGGGGCACAGATCCCCGGTTGGGGGAAGTCGAGCTGAGGGAAAGCAGGAACCGAGAGAGGGACTATGTTAAATAATTAACAGATATTACTTTATGGATATGAGGGCTTGGGAGGCGTTGTGTCTACTTTCGGTTCCTTATGGTTTATTGCTTGATTGTGTTCATTTTGGATCCTTGCTACATTCGTTGTAAAATATTAACCTCAGTATTTACAATTGTTAAGTATTTACTGAGCGTGACTTACTTACCTTGTGACTTAAGTATTCCATTATACTTACCTGATGTAAGGAGACTTGCGATTTGATGGTAAAACGTTGTGTTCCCCTTTATCTCATGGAAATAACTTTTGTGTTTTATGTAAGCAACTCTACTTGTAACATATATAACCAGACCCTGAGCGCAATAAAGTCATTGGCGAAGCATAGCTTCTCAACCCTCCAGACCCCATCTGTCTGTCATCTTTTATCTTCCGAGCACCCCCCATCCAGGCTGGGACCCTCTTGCTGGCCAAGAGCCCCCGGCAGACGTGCTGCTCTTCTCAGTGGAATAAGAACAGCACAAGTTCAAGGTCAGCTCTATCACTACCCCTCACTTGTTCAGCAAATCTCCACGTGCTCACTGGACCCCAGACCCTGGGCCACAGCTGGACGGGCATTCAGACACACAGATCCCCATGGGTGGGGCGGCAGACAGGGAGGTGTGGAAAGGCACTGGGGACCATGGGTGCAGGCGGAATGAATGATCTTCCCCAGCTGCCTCAATGCACCCAAGAGGGACAGGATGAGGAGGCCCCCAGCACAGCGAGCAGGGCCAAACATAAGCATCCACACTGAACAAGCGGCTGTCGCCTCTGGAGAGCCAGCACCGGCCACGCGCTCTCCGACTCCCTGTGCACTCTTTCCTGCCCTTAGTCTTTGGGCCACCACTCCTCACGCACAGATGCAGCAAATGTTCAGATGGGGCCAAGCCTTTCAGCAGAAAGCAGAGGAATCAGACGAGGGATGCCCACGAGTCCGTTACTATTGACGGTGCACAAAACACAGTGACTGACAGCCGGTCTGGGCCACAAGCTTAAAATCTACCTGCAGCAAATAACACTACCCAGACAAACCCAGTAGCCACAGAAACGCCCCTGCATTAAAAAGAAAGCCTAGAGCCAGACGCCGTGACTCATGCTGGGAATCTAAGCACTTTGGGAGGCTGAAGCCAGAGAATGGCTTAAGTCCAGGAGTTCAAGACCAGCCTGGGAAATTGGGCAACATAGTGAGATACTCTTATCTCCAAAAAAAAAAAGGGGGGGGGGGCTAGGCACAGTGGCTAACACCTGTAATCCCAGCACTTTGGGAGGCCGACAGGGGTGGATCACCTTAAGGTCAGGAGTTCAAGACCAGCCTGGCCAATGTGGAAAAACTCCATCTCTACTTAAAATATTAAAAATTAGCTAGGTGGGGTGGTGCTTGCCTGTAATCCCAGCTCCCTGGGAGGCTGAGGCAGAAGAATCGCTTGAACCCAGGAGGTGGAGGTTGCAGTGAGCCAAGACTGCACCATTACACTCCAGCCTGGGCAACAAGAGTGAAATTTCATCTCAAAAGACAAAAGGGAGGAGGAGGAAGCCTGGCTCCTTGCCAACTGTTCATATGGCCCAAACGCCATTCAGAGGAACCAAATGCCCAACAACCTCAGAAGAAACGTGTGTCTGCGCTGAATAAATGGAGCCCTGGAGCCCAACAGCTGAGGAACTCACGGCAAGTTCACCATTCTGTGCCTCAGTCTCTTCATCTGGGAAATGGGGATAACAGGCCCTCCTCCCAGAGTGGCTGTGAGAGTAAACTGAGTCACGAACACAGGTAGCTGGTCACCTGGCACCTGAGTGCTGTGACTAGTGTCATGAGTGTCATCACCTGCAGACACCGCCACCCCTTTGCCAATGGCTTGCTACAGTCGTGGTACAGGCGTGTGTCTCTTCTCCCAAGCTGGAAGGTGACTCCCTGACTCCGTCTCGAGCTCCAGCATCGTGAACTCCCCCAGCTGCACTTCTCACCATGTTTTCCTCGAAGCCTTACAGGTCTACTTGATGTATTCATCAAAACCTGCTGGGTGCCCATCCTCCTCCAGGTGCTGGGGGCTCAGGACACAAGGGTATCACCACAGAGGTCCATGCCACAGGTGCTCGCAGGCACACAGGAGAGAAAAACACGGCAGTGCCGGGTATTCCAAGCAGAAGGCTCCGTACTGACAGGCACACTGGTGAGAAAAGCCACATGGCGTGCAGAAAACAGGACCGAAGTGTCAGGGACGTGAAGCAGGGGCTGAAGATGCGGCTGGAGCCACCGGCGGGAGCCAAATCTGGGACCTTGCTCTGCAGGCCACGAGGAGCTGCGGAAGGGACTTAGGGACACCTGGCTGCCCACGAGCCCATGAGCCCCTAAACCAAGGGCCTAAGTCTAGGCTCTTGACCCAGCACCTGCAGAGGGCCAGACTCAGGGGTAGTGTCCAGGGAAGGTTCCTGGATAGAGTGAGAGCAGCCACAAGCTGCCAGATGCTCATGGGGCCAGCCAGCAGAGGAGGAGAGAAACAAGTGACCCAGCCAAAACTCCACCTCCTTCAGGAAGTCTTCTTGGATTTGCTGGCCTCCCACAGCCACCTGCATTCACGACCTGCGCTGCTGCATCCAAACAATTGCGCTACCAGCTTTCTGCTGAGGAGGTCCTGTGATGCCTCAGGTGGAACCGTGTGAAAGCAGCGGTTCAGTCAGCTGAAGCACTCCAGTTCTAACAAACATCAGCTTTCCTTCCACTGAGTACTATGTCCACATGGGGGGTATCCTAAGCAACAGTCCCCACCCCTGCCTCACAGACACTAAAGATAACACAGAACAAACAGCTGAGTGAAAATCACAACAGGAAACGCTGTAGGGAGGCGAGTGGTCAGAAGCGTGAACTGAGACACGCCAGAAGCGAAGCTGCCACCAAGCCAGGAGGAGCCAGGAGCTAAAAGAAAAGCAGGCGAGTGTGCAGGGGAGGAGAGAAAGGGCGCCAGGTGTGGTTGCAAAGGCGCCTGGCGGGATGAGGGACAGAGACGCACGGACTTCCTGTGATAGGCAGTGCTCCTCACCTGCGCTGACCAACACAGCTGCCACCAGCCACGTGTGGCTACTGAGTGACACGTGAACACTGGCACGGAGGGCTGGAATCCTACATGTTAAGGTCAATGTAAACAGCCACACCTGCCTCAGGGCTACCTCACTGGACACCACAGATGGGGCTTCCAGAGCCGAGAAGTGCGCCCTGAGGCGACAAACGCGAGGCCCCTGGAGAGTTTCTGCGAGGACAGCAGGACCAGCATCACCTGAAAGCCCCTGGCGGGGGATGTCCCCGTCCCCGGTACCCAGGAAGCACCTTCTTACAGCTCCGAGAAAGGACAGAAAGGCGTGGAGGGGGAAGCACCCAGGGGCGGGGTCTCCAGCTCAGGCTCAAAGGCGGGCTCCGCTTGTTGACTGGCAGGTCACCATCCCTTGCACCCAACAAGTAGGCTCTGCGGCGTCCCCAGGACAGTGCCGACCTCCAGGCGCGGGCACCGGGCTCCCGGGCCAGAGAGCCCACCGATCTGGGGTCTGGACAGCGCGCAAGGACCCGCCGAGGGGCGCACATGCCCGCGGGCCGGTCCCCGAAAAGCGGCGCTCTTGGTGGGCTGCGGCTCCGGGTCCCTGGCGCCCCTCGGATCCGCCCTCGGTGCGGCCCCGCCCCCTCCCCACCCCGCCCGGCATGGCCCCGCCCCCCGCAGGGCCTCCAGCGAGCCCCTTCCAGCTGCGCCGCGCCCCACGCCGCCCCGGGCCCCTCGACAGGCCCCGACCGCCTCGCCCTCGCCGCCCACGCCCGGCCGCAGCCAGGCCCCAGCCCCGCCGCTGCCGCCGCCGCCGCCGACTCACCTGGGTCTTGGTGGCTCGCGGGCCGCTCCGTGCGCTCACGGCGGGGCGGGCACCCAAACATCACGTGACGGCCCCTCCCGCTGCCGGCGCACGCGCCCCCTTCCGCACCAGCCAATGGCCGCCGGGCCCGGACGCTCGCGGGGACTACCCGCCCCAGAGGTCCCCGCGAGGAGCCGGAAGCGGCGCAGACGGCGGCCGCCTAGGCCAAGAGGCCTCTGTGGGTGCGCGCGCGAACCGGCCGTCCCTGCCTGCCTAGCGATGGGCCTCAGTTTCCCCGTTTTGCACACGGAGATCACGACGAAGATGGAGGCTACGCGGGCGGCGGGTCTCGGCTGGGGCCGGGCCTGGCACCTGCGGGTCTCGGGCTGCTGGGCCCCAAGGCAGGCTGCTACGCGGGCTCCGCGTGGGGCCGTGCTAGGCTGGGGCAGATGGACCCCGCGGGGACTCCGAACGCCCAGTGTCACCGATGAGGAAACTGAGTGTCGAGACATCTGAGGGACCTTTGCCCGAGGTCGCAGCCCCCCCCCTCGAGGAGACCCTCCTAGGGACCCTTTCCGCAGGGACCTGGGGCGCCTCCCACTCCCTGCTCTGCCTGCGGGCACTCCTCCATGACCCACTGGATAAGAGACCTGGGAGGAACCTGGGGACATGGGTGTGTGTCCATGGGCCGCCAGGGTTCCCTTTCAGCCTGTTTCTCGGCAGGTGAACCAAGAGCCACACCCAAGGCAGGAGAGCGAGCGTAATGAGCCCCCGCCCCTCTCCAGCCGGTGGACGTTCCCCTGCCGCTCTCACGCAGGACGCCTGATCTCACTGCCTGTGACGCCCACGCGGAAGCCCTGTGGGCGGCCCTGGACTCCCAAGAAAAGCCTTGCTGAGCTCCTGGGAAGAGGCGTGCCCTCCCCATCCCCCACTGCCCCCTTGGCTAGGGTTCTCTGCAGCCCAGGACTGTGCACGTGTGTGCACATGGGTTCTGTGCACATGAACACAAAAGTGTACTCCTGGACAATGCTTGGTACTGTGTGCACACAGTGCACGTGTGTGCCTGGACGCCAGGTGAGAGTGCAAAAGTGTGTGCCAGGCTTGAGCATGGGAGCAGTAGTATATGGCACAAATTGTGTGCACACGTGTGGGAGGGAAGAGGGCCACACTCCCACCAGCATGTATGTGCTCAGGCCGGCCTGTCCTGGGCCCACCCAGGCTCCTTGCTCTGGTGTACTTGAGTCTCACCTTGCCCCAGGAGGCAGTGGCATGTGCATATCTCACCGCCCAGCCAGGATTTGGACGGGCTTCACTCTTCTCCACACAGCTGGAGTGCAAGGAGGCCTCCTTTGTGCCTTCGACACAGAACCCCAATTTTGTTCAAGGCATCAATGTACCCAGCCTCGCCAGCAGCTGGGGCCAGCTGTGACACAGTTTGCCCAGGGGATGACTGCAGGAAACACGAGGGAGCCTCCTGGCCCTTTGGAAGGCGCACATGTAGGCGCCCTCACTGATGGCCTTCCTTTCTCCTTGCTCCAGCCTGGAGTGTGGTCACTGTGTCCCAAGAACAGCAGCCATGTGTCCAGCAAGGGCCAGGGTCCCAGCAGCTGCCTTGGTGCTCCAAGGGCCACCCTCAGACTCACCACCATCAGGAAAATAAGCCCTTGTTCCCTTTACAGGACTGCCTCATTAGATTTCGTTAGGTTTTCTATAACTCAAGCCAATGTGAGGGATCTGTGGGGATCGCTCCCATGTGAGGCCCCTAGGAAATGGGCCTCGCCATACGGTGAGCTTGAGCCCAGACGCAGATCCCCGGTTGGGGGAGTCGAGCTGAGGGAAAGCAGGAACCGAGAGAGGGACTGTGCTATTCAAAATAATTAACAGACATTACTTTATGGATATGAAGACTTAGGAGGCATTGTGTCCACTTTCAGCTCCTTATGGTTTATTGCTTGATTGTGTTCATTTTGGACCCTTGTTACCTTCATTGTAAAATATTAACTTAAGTATTTACACTTGGTGGCCGGGCGCGGTGGCTCACGCCTGTAATCCCAGCACCTTGGGAGGCCGAGGTGGGTGGATCACGAGGTCAAGATATCGAGACCATCCTGGTCAACATGGTGAAACCCCATCTCTACTAAAGATACAAAAAAATTAGCTGGGCATGGTGGCGCGTGCCTGTAATCCCAGCTACTCAGGAGGCTGAGGCAGGAGAATTTCCTGAACCCAGGAGGCAGAGGTTGCGGTGAGCCGAGATCGCGCCACTGCACTCCAGCCTGGGTAACAAGAGCAAAACTCCATCTCAAAAAAAAAATTAAAAAAAAAAAACTAATACATTAAAAAAAGAATTTACACTTGGTAACTTACTTACCGTAACTTACTGGGTAACTGTAACTTGCTTACCTTGTGACTTAAGTATTTACAATTGTTAAGTACTTACTGGGCATAACTTACTTGCTGGGTGTAACTTACTTACCATAACTTACTGGGCGTAACTGACTTATTGGGCTTAACTTACTTACTGGGCGTAACTTAGTGGGCGTAACCTGCTTACTGTAACTTAAGTATGTTGATCTGGTGTAAACAACATTAACTTCAGAAAAGTATATAATGGAACATATTGCAAAAATAAAATTGCTGCTTGGACATAGCCTAAGCCAGCCCTCCAGACTCCGCTTTTCTCTTTTCTTTCACTTCCGCACACTCTCTCCCTCAGGTTGAATGAGACATCTACGTTGCGGTCTTGGGGATTCCCGCAGGTCGGTAGCCCCCCGGCAGACGTGCTGGACCCCAACACCAATGTCACTTCTATTGGAGCTGATTTGGGCTCCTAAGCTCACAGGGGATGGGATGTCCTTCTATTAGCTTCGTCCTGCCCCCCGCAGCAATGGCTCCTTTCATGCAGGCCCCGAGGAATGGCCTGGAAGAGCTTCTGTGAAGCGAGGGCACAGGAGACACCCTCCCAGTTGCATCTTTCCCACATGTCCCCAGGCAGCCCAGGCTTCCAACCACATCTTAAAACATAGGAAATGGGGAGAAGAAACTTTGGTCCCAACACCTAACCAAGCCCTGTCTTGCTGTGTGATGTTCAGCCTGAGGCACACCTCTGGGCTCGTTCACCAAAGCCACAAATGTGGGAGCTGACTGCAGGGCAGAGTACTCATGAGGTCTGTCCAGGAGTGAGGTTGGTAAAGGGCTGGCAGAACCACGGGCGTGGGGCGTGTGGGAGCGTGGTGAGCCATTCCCTCATCACCCAAGCCAGGTTAGTGTCACAGGGGGACACGGGGGGTCTCTGGGAAGGGCCTGGCACAGCCCCAGCACATGGCAGGGGTCTGACCGTTCAAGACTCAGTCTGCATCGTCAGACACCCCGTCTCTTAGAAACCAACTCCAGCCTGACGCACAGAACGGCCTCCTGAGGTGTTGAACGGTGAGCAGGAGTGACGAAAAGCAAAATTAAGTAAAAGAATAGAGAATCCATGGGCAGCCTGTAGAGTGCTATTCTAGGTAATGCATCATCCAAGGAAGGACAGTTGCCACGTTTCCTGGGAACGCTCCCCACCTGACCCCTGCCGGCATCCCTGAGCCCGAGATCAGCAGGTGGGGACCAGGGGACGGGAGGAGTCTCTGCACTGCAAGGCCATGGCCCACCCAGGTCCCGCAGCCACTGCTGAGCCTGCTGCTGGTCACAGCTGCCCTCCTTCCCTGCCAAAGTTCATCCCATCTGCAAAGCCTGCCTCCTCACTCACTCATTCAGCAAACCTTTACTTCCATGCCAAGCAGCATGCTAGGTTCCAGGGATACCGTCCAGTTTGATTTGGTTGCTAACGACAGAACAAACCCAAATCTCAGATGGTTGCTTTTAATGTTGTATTTTCATGTCCAGGTAGTAGGACTGAGAAGGTGGCCTCACAATCATCAGGACCCCAGGCCCCCTTAATCTGGTTGCCCCATCAATCCCCAAATAGGCTTTCTGCCTCGTGGTGCATGACAGCTGTTGAAGCTCCAGCCATCATGTCTGCTTGCATCCAGAAGGGAGGAAACGCTGGCATACTCTTCCCAACCTCCCAACCCACACTTTTACGAGTGCTGCTGGATTCTGCACACACCACCTCTGCTTATTGCCCCCGTGGCCACAGCTGGGTCCCTTGGGTACTTGGAGCTGCAGGAGAGGCTAGGTCATGTCTCCACCCCAGGGGCTGTGTTTTCAGCTAAGAGCTGGACTCCTGCGTGGAGTGAGGAGGGAAGGATGGTGTTACCCGGCAGTCTCGGCGTCAGGACACAGCCCTGTGCACCACCTGGCAGGCAGGCAGGGGTCAACAACCTGCACACCACACACGTGTGCTCCAGGAACCTGTGGGAGTGACGGGGCATGGGGGAGCCCAGGGGGAATGGGGGTCAGGGAAGGCCCCTCAGTGAGGAGACCAAAACGGGCAAGTCCTGAGGGTTAGCATTTCTGGGGGTGAGCTGTGAGGACCATGGTGAGAGAGGAGCCAGCAACGTCTACGTCCCACCATCCTCTGTGGACACATCTTGACTCCTCCAGCTGCTCAGGGTTGTGGGGGCCGGACGGCCCATCTCCTGCCTCCTCATTTCACAGGGATGAACCCAGCAGAGGAGGAGCAGGCACAGGGTCCAAGACCAGCCCCCAGCCACTCTGAGCCCATGTCCCCTAACCCCAGGCCCGATCTCTGCCTCCTCACCCTGGCACCTCCCCTCTCCACACACTCAGCCAGTATCGGCCATGAAGTCACAGCCCTGTGGAGTCACTGATGAGCCCAGGAGAATTCATTTTGTTTGTTTTTTTCTTTTTTTTGAGACAGGGTCTTGCTGTGTTGCCCAGCTGGAGTATAGTGGCGCAATCACGGCTCACTGCAGCCTTGACCTCCCAGGCTCAAGCGATCCTCCCACCTCAGCCTCCCTTGGAGCTGGGACTACAGGTGCATGCTCATGTTTTTGTATTTTGTATTTTTTGTATTTGAGACAGGTTTTCACCATGTTGCCCAGGTTGGTTTCAAACTCCTGAACTCAAGTGGTTCACCTGCCTCGACCTCCCAAAGTGCTGGGACTACAAGCGTAAGCCACCGTGCCCAGCCTCTGATGGAACTTTGAAAACGGTGTCATTTGCCATTTCTTTTACAGTCATCAGTGCACAATTTCGTTCTGAATGTGTGATTCTTGTATGTCCACTGTTTGGAGTTAGACCCAAATGAGACCAGAATGCTTTAGGGACAGAGAGTGTCGTGGATGTGTACCCTGGCACCTGGCTTCTTGGTAGACACCTTAGAACCCGTCAGGAGTCATTGGAGAGTGGGAACGAAGGTGCGAGGGACTGAGAGCATGGACCCACGTGAGTGCCTGCGATGAGAGGGTGAGCAGGAACACAGTGGTGACCGTGGCAGCAGCTGCTCCCTGAATGCTCCCCTCTTCCCCTGACAGCCACACTCCCAGCCTCTCTTGCTACCTAGGAGCCTTGTGGCTACCCCATGCAGGAGTGGGTGCAGCACCCCCTGCCATCCTGCCCCAAGCATCTGCCCATGACCAACAGGCAGAGTCGCCTGGCAGCAGCGGAGCCACAGGAGGGAGGGAACGGGCTCCAAGGTTCTCATTCTTGTCTTGGGGGTCACTGAGTCTGAGGGGACAAGGGCTGAGTAACAAGAAAAGGACAGAGGCGAAGTCACCACCCACTGCAGTCCCTCCACCTCCCCTTCCTGAGCTCTAGATGTCTACCTGGGGCATTTGAGGAAGGGCCATCTTGCCGCGGGAGAGAGGCCTCACCCCATCATGGAGAGGGGGAGGGACGGGGAGCTGGTGCATGGATAAGGAAGTTGAGCACATTGCAGGGGCATCACTCGAGTGTCAGGGAAGGAGAGGCAGCCACCTCTGCTGCCTCGAGTGGGCAGCCCTGGGCCTGTGGAAGGACAGGACATGCCCTCATCCCCCAGGCTGGGGGCAGAAAGAGCAGAAGCTGTGCCCTGACCTTTAGGTTTCCCTGGGAGAGACCTGGTGAGCACCGGGCAAGGCTGCAGGTAGGCGCTCTCCCTCCTGCCCTGCCTCTGCAGCTTCTTTGGGGAGTGAGCTAGGCCCTGCCTCTAGGGGCAGCGGCTGAAGAAGCCCCGTACCAGGACACATTTTGCTAACGCTGCCCACCAGATTGCCTATGAGCTGCTCTGCAAAGCACATATTACCCTCTTGCTAATGAGGGCCTGTTTAAGGACCGAAGGGCCCCTCTCCCTCCTCCCTGCTCCGCTGCTCCCTCCAGCTGAGCCCCAGAAGTTCCAGCCTCCAGCCCACCCTGGAGCCCCTTCAGCCTGGAGGCAGGGAATGTGGTTTGACCCCGGCCTCCACCATGTGGCCCAGGCCATCAGACACCTGCCCGGAGCCTCAGCCTCCCCATCGGTGCCATGCGAACCAAAAAGTTCCCAGCTCTGTGCAGCCCACCTGGGGCCTGAGTGAGCCAGTGCCGGGGAAGCCTGGAACAGCACCAAGCCCAGGGCCTGGCCCGCAGGAAGCCGTGGAACATGCGAGCTCCTGGGGCGTGTGTGGGTGAGCATTTGCCATTGACGTCTTGAGTGGATGCCAAGCCCCAAGGCCGGGCATGGGAGCTAAGAACACCGCATGACGCCCTCAGGGTGTCTTGGAGCTGGAAGAGGTGACAGACCAGTCAAAGGGGTCACCGCTGGCCATGAGTTTGTTGTTAGAAGCTGATATGAGGAAATTCTACATTCTGCCCAGGGTGTTGGAAAGTTTTCCTAGAGAAGGAGCATTTGGGCTGGGTGCTAAAGGATGAGTAGGAGTTTGCCAGGCAGGAGCAGTGTGGTTCTAACGTAACTGCTGGAGAAGGTGGCCACATCCACCTCCTGCATCACCTTCTGTCCCAATTATTCCAGACATGACATGTGGGGACTCTCCCACACCCCCTCACTCCCTCACCCCCCACCTCTCTCCACATCTGCACACAAACACAGTCCCACATGCTCACATAGGGCCACAAACATACTTACACTCACAGAAGCTGTGCTGAAATCAGCCTCCGTGCCCACCCAGAAACCCAGAACACCCCCGGCCGCTGTACACAGGGAAACACGGTAATGAGATGCTAATGAACTCTGGTAGAAAATCAGAGAGAACAGTGTTTGTTTCGCAGAATCACAACACCTTCCACTTCCAGGAGCACCCTCCCCAGCGAGCTTGCTGCCAGAGCTCACGACAGCGCTGTGTGTAGGTGGAAAGCAACTGTGGGGGGTGGGGGCACCTCCTGGGTTGTTGATGGAAACAGAAGGGGTCCTTGAGGTTGCTGGGGTGTGCCCGGTCCCATGCCCTGCCCAGCAGTGCCCCTCTCTGCTTGGCTTACATGCCTGGTCTCCCCAAGAAACTCCTGCTTGAGGTATTCCCAGGTCTCAAGTCATGCCTGGCTCACATCCAAGCCCCAGCCCAGCATCCCAGGCCTCTGACCACAGCAACCAGCGCTCCTGGTTCTTTTCTGCACACCGGCCTCCAGCTCCTGTGTTGGCACAGCCTGGGCCTCTGCCAGGAGGATGACCCACTCGTCCTTTGAGGCTGCGCCTCTGCACACCCTCTACCACCTGCTCCAAGAAGCCTGCCTGAGCCCTCAGCCTGGCTCCAGGGCTTCCTCCAAGCTCTGCAGGCCCTGCCTTCTGCCTGCACTGCACTGAACGTGTTGCCCCCCCCATTCAACCCCAAACGGAGGAACTCCTCCTTGCTGGCACCTGGCTGTGACTGCTCTCCATTGTGTGCTTGTTGGATGAATGAATTAGATAGAAGGTCAATGAATGGATGATAGAGTGGCTGAGCTGGAAGGGGTCTTGGGGACCATCTCGAATATTCTGGAGGAAACTGCGGCCCAGAGCAGGGGAGCGGCCCCCAAAGCCACCCAGCATTGGGGCAGAACTGAGTTCCTGGTTCCCCAGCCAGTGAGCTGTCTTCCCCACTGAATTGTGGGGAAATCCCAGGAGCCAGAGCCCTGCCATCAGCGGGATAGCCTCTCCCCTGCCCTTGGGGTCCCCACCGCTCTCTGCAGCCTCATTGTCCCTTTGTGAAGCAGCTGCCCCTTGGCTGAGAAATGGGCTCTGAAGAGCAGACAAGGTGCCGAGGCAGGGCCAGGCATTCTCCCCTGTGAGCTGGGACCTGTGCCCCTTCACTCTCCCTGGCTCCATGGGGCCTGGCTACGGCGCTGGGAGGTGTCCAGCCCCAGGATAGACAAGCACCTCTGGTCCCTGGGAGGTTGTGGAAGCCAAGAGAAAAGTCATTGAGGCTGGATCTCACCGGGGTGCTTCCTTGGCCTGCATGTCAGGAGCTCCCAGGGCACCAAGGGCCATGGAATCGGTCTCCAGCCCACTGGCGGCACGCATTTCTGGGTGGAACTGCCCTGACCACCCAGGCCTCTCCCTGTGTTTTCTTCAAGGTTACAGGGAAAGAACTCGCCGCTATCATGAAGACAGATCAGCAGGGCGGACCCAATGCAGCTTCCCTGTGCCACGTGGGGAAAGGCCCAGGAAGGAGCACTTACTACCCTAGACAAGCATCCAGCCCCCGGCAGGGCTGGCCATGCCCAGGTGATGGTGGTGGTGCCAGGAGGCCAAGGGAGAGGGTGCTCAGGGGGGTCCAGCCCAGCCCAGAGGGTCACAGCTCTGAGTGACACTGGTGTTTTGCTATTTTTCCATTTCCCGTCTGGAAAATGACTGCTTTGGCTTCAGCTCTGATTCTCAATGTGCGGCACCGTCCCTGAGTCTCCCGGCAGAGGGGTCAAACCAGATGGCCCCTCGCCCAGCCCACGTTGCCCCTCAGAGAAGCAACGCCGCTGTGGGGTCTTCGTTGCCTGCCCCCCAACGAGTCCAGGCCCGGATGCTCATCCCTGCTGGGGCGTGGCTCCAGCCCTGCAAACCTAACCCACTGCACTGCCCCATGGAGCCCGGGGGAAGCCTGGGGCACTACTGCTGCCTCCCTGGGCCTCAGTTTTCCTATAGGTGAAGACTGGTGGGCCCTGGCCTGGAGCAGGGAGAAACCCAGGCCAAGCTCCTGGGAGAGGCAGCCAGGAAAGTGCCAGGCATGGCTCCAGCGGGGCAGGGCTCTCGGCCTCGTCAGCCAGGACTGCAGGGGAGGGCGGGGCCGAAGGGGAGGGCACGGCTGGGGGACCTGGAGGCTGGAGGGAGCTAGCCAAGCCCTTGGAGCCTCCTCTAACCTCAGACCCCGTGGCTTCCTCCCAGCCTCCATCTGGCCATTGAGAGACAGGATACCTCCCCCTCCCCACTTCATCTCCTGACTTCTCTCCTCCCTGCTTCTCCTACCAAGCTGTCAGAGCATGGCCCCCAAACTTCAGGGTGTGATGGCCTCCTGGGGAGTTCGCAAAGCAAAGCTGCAATATGAGATTCTTCCCCTGCTGAGGTCCCTTCCCAAACAAATCCACCCTGCCCCCACAAGCACACACACCACAAATTCACACTCCTGAAATGCACACACAAGCAGACACACACACATGCAGACACCCACACACATTCACACACACCACATACATGCATACACACACACCACACATTCACACACTCCTGCATTGCACACAAATGCAGACACACACATGTAGACACTTACACACACACATGCACACACTCCCTCACACCCATAGACACATGTTCTCACACATGCACACCCTCACACGCACAGACACACGTGTTCTCACACACACGCACACACTCCCTCACACCTATAGACACGTGTTCTCACACATGCACACCCTCACATGCACAGACACACGTGTTCTCACACACATGCACACACTCCCTCACACCTATAGACACGTGTTCTCACACATGCACACCCTCACATGCACAGACACACGTGTTCTCACACACATGCACACACTCCCTCACACCTATAGACACGTGTTCTCACACATGCACACCCTCACATGCACAGACACACGTGTTCTCACACACATGCACACACTCCCTCACACTACACAGATGTTCACACAGGCACATACTCCCTCACATGCACAGAGGAGAGGAAAGGACCTGCCTGCAGCTCCCCTTTCAATCAAGGAAGAACCAGCTCCTGGCTGGGCCTGTTTAAGGCGGCTGGGGTGAGGGGAGGGGCCCTCCTGGGGCTGAGGGTAGCAGGACAGCCTTCAGGAGAGGAGGTGACTCTGCAGCTCCGTGTAAACCCATGATTCTCTGGCATGGAGGACTCCTCCTCCCTTCCTCCCCCTAGTGTGTGTGGAGCTCACAGGACAGAGAGAGGCCTGGGGCAGGGCTTCAGGCTGTGGGGACCCAGTAGGTAGGGGATAAAGGGGCACCCCCAGTGACAGCGGTGGGGGACAGCAGTTGAGGGCCCTGAGCCTGTCTGAGCAGCCGGGTGGTGGCCTGCCCCCCAGCCTGGCCTCACCGGGGTGAGACTCAGCTTCTGAAGGCACAGGGACTTCCGTCCTGGGTGTGGACAAAAGTCTCAGCAAGCTTGAGATCAATCCTCAGCTCTCCCTTGCTGTGTGACCTTGAACAAGTCACTCCACCTCTCTGGGCCTCACTTTCTTGTCCAGGAAATGGGCTCTTGAGACCAACCATGTGGACATATGTCTGTGAATCCTGGTCACATGTTGGGGGCCACATGTGTGGGATTTTGGCTACCTCCTGTCCACCCTGAGAGGTCGGCCTCTAGGCCCCATCTTCCATCCATGCCTTGACAGATGTGGGGAGGCCTTCCCATCTGTGACAGGGGCAGGGACAATTCCTGTCTTGTCCAGCAGCTGCCAGGAGGTGAGGGGCAGGAGTGCTCTGAGCCCTGTGGTGTCATTCCCACCTAGTCCCCCATCCTGGGCACGCAAGGCTGTACTGTCCCATCAAGGACCTTGACCCAGGCACTGGGGAGCAGTAGCGACCAAACCCAGCAAAGCCCCTGCCCATGCCCCACCCAGAGCAGACACTGGGAACAACTGCGGCCACCTACCCTGAGTCTCACTCCCATCTCAGACGGGAAAGCAGACATCAGAGTCCCCAGCAGAAGAAAAGATGCCATTTGTGCTTGGCACCAGAGCTGAGAAGAAAGAGGGGGTCCCAGACCATGCAGGCGAGGGGCACGGGTCTGCCCTGGGGGACTGCCCCTCCGTCTGGTGCCCCTGCCCCTGGGTGGGCTGCTCAGTGGCCTCCCCCGGGTGACAGTAGGCCAGTGCTGGGGGTGGGAGGCGCTGGGAATATTGACTGTATTTGGTGATCATTGCTGTATTTATAGGGCTCGATGGTGATAAAAATAAAGTGAGGAGGAGCCGCATGAGTCACTGCAGCGCTTCGCAGCGTGGTCTCTGCCTCCCAGCCGGTGCAGAGCCTGGGGTGGGATGGGTAAGGGGGCAGGGGCCAGGGCCCCAGACCGGGCTGGGCCCAGGACAGCCAGCCAGCCAGCTGGGTGTCAGTGGAGCCCTGTGCTTCTGCGCTGGCAGCCAGCACCCACCAAGCTTGGAGCAGGTCTCCCCCAGCGCAACCCCTCTGCCTCCGGTCCCCAGGCCGCCTGCGTAGCCAGAGTCAGGTTCAGCAGGGTCCCGAGGGAGGAGGAATGTCCAGGATCCTGAACTCCTGGGCAGCATCTGTCCTCCAGCCCTCCTCTGAGAACCTCCCTGGCTTTAACTGTCCCCTTCCAGCATTCCACGGCGTGGGTCCCTGTGCGTCACAGGGCTACTGCGAGGGCTTTACACGCTGCCGAGGGCTGTGCTGATACTGGGATGTGTGTGATCCTCCCTATGTGTGGTCCTTCCTGTGTGGGCTCCCCCCGCCCAGGTCCTCCCAAGAGCCTGGCTCTTCCACTGGCTGCATTCCGCCCTCTATTTTGGCTTTGAGTTCAGCTGTTGTAAGTCAAGCTCACGTGAGCCTCAGGCTTCAGTGGGACAAGGGAGCCACGAGCAGCCACTCAGATCTCTGCAGAGAGCTGCCCCGGCTGGCAGAAGCCTCAGGAGCACTTGCTTTCTGGCTCCAAGCCTGTCCCCTGCCGGCCCTGGACTTGGAGTGGCCTCCATGGAGACCATGCTCCCACTGCTGAGTGTCACCTGCTGCCAGCTCCTAGCTGGGTCCCTCATGGGGAGCGGCCTTTAACTGGAAAGAACTTTCTCCCTGCCCCCCATGGCAGCCTAACCTCGGGACTGGCCGATGCAGTCCTGGACCCCTCACCCCAGGGTGGCACAGCTCTGCAGGGCCATCCCAGCTCCAGAGGCCCCAGTGGGGCTGGCCGAGGCCCCTGGACCACAGTGCCTGGTCCATTCTCCCCCTCCGCCTCCTCACAGGAGATGCCCCTACAAGCTTTCCCCAATAAACGTCTGTCAGGCAAATGCCCACCTCAGAATCTGCTCCAGGCAGAAGCCCTCTTTCCCATGGGGACCCCATTCTGTGTGAATTGGGTGGACCCTTCCTGATGTCCCCGAGTTCGGGGACTCTCAGCCTTTTCTGACACTTTCGGCTATGGCTGCTGCCATTGGTGGGTGTGAGTCTTGAAGGTGCCAGCAGCTTGCCTGCCAGCAGGTAGGAGCTCACTGGAGAGCTGGGGAGCAAGAAGGGACCCCCATCTGCCCCATACAAGCTGCTGGATCCACCCAGGCCTGCAGCTAGTTGTTTCAAAGAATGCACAGGGGTCCTAGTTCCTTGCTGCTTGAGCAGGCTTGAGTTGGGCTCTGCTCTCTCTTAGCGAAGATCTGAACCTGGCCCTGCTATGGCAACCTCTGGGGAGTGGGGCCTGCTTGGAAGCTAAAAGCTTTCCTGGGCCCCGTGAGGCAATGCTGCTTAGGGCGCACGAGCCACAAGAAGACTGGAGAGTGGCTGCCCAGTACTGAGAGGTGCTTCGAGCCGTCACAGCCCATCACCCCAGATCCAGGAAGCAGTGCTGGAGCATCTGGCCATCAGCTGACCAGGGTCCCATGGCGAGGCCCTGTGGGAGTCCCTGAAGGAGGGATAGAGCCATGTAGGAGGGGATGTGGCCATCGCCAGAGCTGCCTTGGCTCCCTGGGTGGAGTGGGAGCCCCCGAGCCCCAGGAGACCAGGTCTGCGCAGGAAGCGGGGCAATCAGGACAGTGCAGGGGCACGGAGAGCAGGCTGGGTTTGGCCAGTGCGTCAGCTGCACCGTGGCGGGCCCCCGTCCCCTCTGCTTCTATGGCAGCCCCTTACCCCAGCAGGAGGAGTGTGACTCTGCTCCTACTGTGTTGAGTGAACTGTGTTGAGTGAGAGAAATTGTGTGGCCCAGGAGAGAAGCCAGAGCTAGCTGGCCATGGGGCTTCCCTGCCTCACTGCAGGCACTCGGGTATGCTCTGGATCAGCCCCTGAGGCTCCTGATGGGGGACTTGTCATTTCATTAGCATAAACCAGGGGAGGTCCAGCTCCTCTCAAGCCCTGCAGCCAGACCTGCTGGCCCCAGGCTCACCTCCCTGGTAACCCTCTTTCTGCCTTGGGGACCTGGGTGTCCTGCCTGCCAGGCAAAGTGGCCGTGGCACTGAGGTGGGAGTTGGGTGACTGTGTCCTGCAATGCTGGGCAGAGTCCTTGGGAAATTGCAGTCCATGCAGTGGTGCTGGTTCCCCTCATCTTACAGAGGGGGAAACTGAGGCTGGAAGGGGCAAAGTGACCAAGCCCCACAGTAGACAGCCCAGGCCTCCCCAGAGACCTCGAGACTCCCAGGTCAGGCTGCTCAGAGCCCAGGTCCTGGCTTTTCTGGGCCACAGCCTCTACCAGCCCTCATGCTCTCCCTGCAGGGTGGGAGTGGGATGCCCTGGGGCGGGGGTATGGACAGCACAATATCCCGTGGCTGGGCATTGGTGTGGCCACACCTGGGAGGTGAGAGTGGGACTGTGAAGGAGAGAAGGAGCTGAGCCATGCTGGAATGGCATCGAGGAGAACTGGAAGTTGGGAGCTGAGAGGTCAGGAGGACGTGGGGCAGGTAGGAGCAGCAGCAGGTGCAGCAGGTGCAGCGGGGCCATGGGGCTCCAGGGGGCACTGCAGGAGGAGACAGTGTGGAGCTGTGGTGTGCAGGTGGAGAAGGCCCTTCAGGCTGGGGAGGCCACAGGACAGACACCTTGCTGGCTCCTGGGCCTGAGTCCCAGAGCTAGGCCTGGAGGCAGGGTGTGCTCAGTGTCACCAGACCCTTTGCCATCCCTTCCCCTCCATGGAGGCCCATTCTCACTTCATCTTCCCTGGTAGCCTCACCATGGCTCTTGGGGTCTGGAAGTCCCTCTGAGTCTGTCTTGTGAAGGGTGGGAGCCCCCATTGGGGCACGTCTGGGCTCTGCCCTCACCACCATCCCAGCCAAAGGACTTTCTGGGTGGTGGAGTGTGGCAGAGGCCAACCTGGCCACAGTGTTTGTTTGTAGTGATCTGAGGCAAGAGAAGCCCCCAGAGAAACAAAGTCCATGCCCAGCTCCTGCCTGTGGAAGAAGAAGAACAACTTGCAGCCAGGAAGCCGGGAGACTGCCTGCTAAAACCCGAGTTACCTCCATCTCCACAGGATTTACACCAGACCCAAGGCCTTCCACAATAATATTCAGATTTTCCAGGATACAATCCAAAATGACTTGGCATATGAGGGACAGGAAAATTACAACTTGTGTTTTGCCTACAACAAAACAATAAACAGAAGCCAACTCAAGATGGCACAGTTGTTAGGATTCAAACAAAGACTTAAAAGCAACTATTATAAAAATGATCCAACAAGTAAAGGCAAACACTCTTGAAATAAATGGAAACAGAGAAAAGCTCAGTGAGGCGGAAAGGAAAGAAACAAGAACCAAATGAAAACGTTGGAACTGAAAAGTGCCCAACAAAACAGAAATACTTACGGTGTGAGCTCAACAGCAGGATGGAGATGACAGAAGAAATTAGTGAGCATAAACATGGCTCCATAGAAAGCATCCAATGTGGCCGGGTGCGGTGGCTCAAGTCTGTAATTCCAGCACTTTGGGAGGCCGAGGCGGGTGGATCACAACATCAAGAGATTGAGACCATCCTGGTCAACATGGTGAAACCCCGTCTCTACTAAAAATACAAAAAATTAGCTGGGCATGGTGGCGCGTGCCTGTAATCCCAGCTACTCAGGAGGCTGAGGCAGGAGAATTGCCTGAACCCAGGAGGCGGAGGTTGCGGTGAGCCGAGATCGTGCCATTGCACTCCAGCTTGGGTAACAAGAGCAAAACTCCGTCTCAAAAAAAAAAAAAGGAAAGAAAAGAAAGTATCTAATGTGAACCACAGGAGAAAGAAAGAGTAAAAGACCCGTGGGACCTGTGGAATGATATCGAAGGTCTAACATTCATGCAATCAGGGCCCACAGGGAGGGAAGAAAAGAGTATAACACAGAAAGAAATATTTGAAGAAATAATGGCTGCAAATTTCTCAATTTTGGTAAGAACAGAATCCTACAGACCCAAAAGACCAGTGAAACCCAAACAGTACAAATCCAAAGAGAGTTATTCCCAGACACATCAAATCAATCTTCGAAAAACTAAAGACAAAGAAAAAAAAAATCTTGAAAGCAGAAAAAAAGTAATGAATTATTTATAAAGGAAAAATTCTCCAAATGACATTGGATGTCTCATCAGAAACCACAGAGGCTAGATGGAAGCAGAGGGACATTTTTGAGATGAAAGGAAAGGACTGCAGTCTGGAATTCTATACCCAGCGAACAGCCTTCAGGAGTGAAGGTGAATACAGACGTTCGCAGATGAAGTGGAACTAAGTGAACTCTCTTTGTGAACTACTTTTGCAACTTCCTGTGAGTCTATCATTATTTTGAAATAAAAAGTTAAGGGGGAAAAAGGGCAAAAGACGTCAACAGAGTTCGAGAAAGAGGATACTTGGATGGTAAATAAGCCCACGGAAAGATCTTCCACATCCTTGGAATAATTAATAATAATAATTCATTTCCTTAATGAAGGAAACACAAATTCAAACCACAAAGAGATACTATTCCACACCTATTAGAATGGCTAAAATACAGGAGTAGTGGCGTGCACCTGTAATCCCAGCACTTTGAGAGGCCAAGGTGGGCAGATCACCTGAGGTCAGGAGTTTGAGATCAGCCTGGCCAACAAGGGGAAACCTGTCTCTACTAAAAATACAAAAATTAGCCAGATATGGTGGTGCATACCTGTAATCTCAGCTACTCGAGAGGCTGAGGCAGGAAAATTCAAGGAGGTGGAGATTGCAGTGAGCTGAGATCATACCACTGTACTCGAGCCTGGGCAACAGAGCAAGACTCCGTCTCAAAAAACAAAACAACAAAACAAAATGGCTAAAATTAAAAAAAAAAAACTGACCGTACTAAGTGCTAGCAAGAACTCAAGGCACCTGGAACTCTGTCACATTATGATGGAAACGCAAAACGGCTCAGCCACTCTGGAAGACGGTTTGGTAGTTTCTTAGCAAGTTAGACATGCATTTGCCTCAAGACCCAGAAATCCCACGGGAGATACTCACCACAGTCAAAAACCTGCACACCAATGTTCGTAGCCTTTATCTGTAATAGCTCCAAATCCGAAAGTACCCAAGTCTGTGCACGGGTGAGCAAATTAACAAGTTCGGATCCCTCCCAGTACCGGGAAATAGAGCTCAGCGATGAACAGACCCGGAACACCCTTCTGGGACGTGCCCCAACGCAGTGGCTGCTGATGGTTATGCTGACGAGAGAAGCCATCCTCAACAGGAGGCGACGTGTGACTCCATCCGCGTGATGTTCTCAGGAAGGCAGGTCTACAGCGGCAGAGATCACGCGCACAGTTGCAGGCGGCAGGGGCGGGGCGAGGCACAGCTGGGAGCCAGAGGCACCGGGCGGGGGAAGAAACTGTGCTGTGTCCTCACTATGCTGATGGTTACACATAAGCACAAGCTGGACACAGGGCGCACACCTGCGATCCCAGGACCATGGGAGGCCAAGGCAGGAAGATCACTGGAAGGAGTTCAAGACCAGCCTGAGTAACATAGCAAGACCCCATCTCTATAAAAAAATTGTATGTATAAATGCGTAGAACTCCACACGTGAATTAAATTTTTTTAATTGTCTGAGATGAAGGCCTCAGAGCTAGAGAAGGACTGGAACCCAGGGATGGCCAAGCTTCAGGAACATTCCTCAGGGGAGCATTTGGGGCAGGGGCTATGATGTCACCATGATGACATGATTGACGGGGACGCTGGCCCAGCAGACTCAGCAGCTAGTCCTGAGAGCCCCTGACACCAGCTTTCCTCCTGGCCTCCACCATTCCACCTTTCCACTCTTCTCAGTCTTCCCTGCCCGCCTCTCCAAGAGCAAGGCCACCCTCCCTAAGACCGGAAGCTCTCCACAGTATATGAGGAATGGGATCTGGGGTATATTAAGCACCTACCCTCCGCTGGCCCCTGCCAGGTCCTGGAATGGCACCTCGCTTATCTGCACATGCTCAGGTGGGGATGCTTGTCCCACTTTACAGGGATCAGAGACTGAGCCAGAGGGCAGGGGTGTGTCCAGGAGGGGCTGGGTTTGGATGCCAGGCCACCTGAAGTGGTCACCCTCTCAGAGTCCAGCTCTGCCCCCAGACTCATTCTTTACCAACGCTCTCCACCAGCCACCTGCATCTGCAGTGCCCGGGGCCAGGACAGCCAGGGTGCTGGGTGGGAGCCTGAAACTGACAGCCGAGCTCCTCAGGTCCTCTGCAGGCCCTACATGGTGGGGGAGAGGGAGGGACCAGGGAGTGAGCTGGCTTTGCACCCACAGGCACTCTGGGACGGGAGGCCGGGCTCAGGCACCTGCCTGCCGATTGTTCCTGTGTAGCAGTCAAACTGGGTCGTGCTGAAAACTTGCTCCCCGCTGCCGCCGAGGACCTGTTAATTAATTAAATCACACTTCGGCTCCCTGCCTGGCCAGTGAGTGAGAACGATTGCCCGTGGCTCTTAGGATCTGGGGCGAGGCAATGAGGGCAGGATGTGGCAGCGTGGGTGGGGTTGGGGGGGGCTGGCTGGGCAGGGCAGCATGGGTGGGGTCAGGCTGCCAGGCTAGGGGTGGAGGTTGGCTGGGCAGGGCAGGGTGGGTGAGGTCAGGCTGCCGGGGGGCTGGATGGTCAGGAAAGGGCAGGTGGGTGGGTGTGGAGACCAAGGAGACCAGCCCGTGGACACCCAGCAGGCACTGGCCCCAGGACCCTGGGCCTTCCTGCCCACTTCATTTTCATACTCCCAGCTTCCCCAGGCCGCCCTCCTCTGACCACATGCATACAGCATATGCACACGCATGTACACTTGCACATAGACACGTGGGCTGTATATGCCTTGTGTGTTTATAGCCAGGGCCCATGCCTGCACTCCGTGTGTGTGTCACATGCACTGTGCACCTGCGTGTACACTATGTGCTCGTGGCAAGGTGTGCACATGCACTCATGCTCTTAGGCATGTCTGTGCACACATACACGGTGCATACTTGCCTGTGTCTGTCTGTGTATACAAGTGGGTGCACATGTATACACATGTGTGTACACACAATGTCTGCATGCTGTATGCATAGCTGCACTTCAAGTGCACACATGAATGTGTGTATACACACCTGTACATGCCCATGCATATACCCGGTACACACACATATACACGAGGGTGTACTTACAGGCACATGCCAATACGCCCTACTCTTCATACAGATTCAGTGGAGACAGAAGCACAGGGGGCATGGGGCGAGCCAGGGTCTAGCCAGACCTGAAGAAGACCAGCTGACACCACAAGAGAAGGCCGTGCCCGCCTCGGCTATCTGTGGCACACCTTGCGAGGCCCCCAGCAGCCTCAGGTTTAGCTATGGCTGGGGGCAGACATCAGGAATCCAGCTATGGGTGCCCATGCCCCAGGCTGTGCAGGACCTGAACCAGTCCCCAGGCAGCCCCAGCACCACGCCTTCCATCTCTGCAGGACAGGCCTCTCCTCACCCCTATCTTGACATCTGACAGAAGATGGGAGACTTCAGCAGGCAGGGAGATTTCTGTGTCCGTGGGTGGTGAGGCTTCAGAGCCGGATTTGGGGGATAGCAGATAGAGGGGCTGGTGGGGCTGAAGCCCAGGAGAGTGCTGGTGAGGTGGCCAGCAGGCTCTGGATCTCTGCTCTGGGAGAGTTAAGGGGGCTCCTCTCTGGGGCCCAGCAGGACCTCAGCTTCACAGGAGTCCCAGAGAGCCACGCCCCCTCCCCTCTAACCCAGATCTCCTTTGTCCCACAATCCCAGTGTCTGTGTCAGCAACCTGGTGCTGATCCTGTGGCTGCCACTGGCACTGGTGAGGCCCCAGTGTGAAACATCTCAGATTGGCAAGCTCCAAGCACTGCCATTCTTCATTGCCAGGGGCAGGAGACATCCTTGTGTCTTTTTCTCCTTTAGTTTTTGGGGAAACAATCTTCCCACTACTTCAGGGCTTTGGGAGCTGCTGTTCTTCACGCCCTCTAAATCTGGGGCCAGCAGGTCGCCAGCGGCCCCTGGCATAAGGAGGTCAGCCGGGGGGGATGAGTCACACAAGCTGTGGCCCTGTTGGTGACCCACATCACCTGCCTGATGCACTCCAGACATTGGCGGAGTGCAGGCTGGGGTGTGGCAGGGAGGGCATATCCATGGGTGTGTGCTGAGATTGCATTCCTTACACACACACACACACATATACACATACACATATACATACACACATAAACATACACACATGCACACACATATACACACATACATATATACACATGCACATATATACACACATACACACACATACATAATACACACATATACACATACATACATACACACATGTACATATACATACACACACATACACATACACACACACACACACACACACACACACACCCTGTGTGTATACAAGCACATCCTTGTCATAGGCTTGGTGGCCTACTCCGGCCTCTACAGACCCTGGCCAGGGATCTGGGCTCTGAGCTGTGGACACAGCGGAGGCAGGGCCTGGGTCCAGCAGCCCCTTCTGGCCAGGCCCGTGGTGAGCCGGCCCTATGGAGGGACTCCTCCTCCATCATTACCTGTGTCGCCTGCCCGCACTCACCACCTCCACCTGCGTCACTGCCAGCCTGCCTCAGCACGGAGCCTGCTAGCCTCATTCCCTCCCTCCCACCCCCAGGCCTTCAGTTCTTCCCACGTGGGATATTCTGGCTGTGCGCGCGTGACCATGACTGTGGGGACTGGCCCGGGGCGTTTTGGGTTGGAGCTGGGATTGGAGCCCGCCCTACCTCGGGGAAGACACTCACTCTCTCCTTCCATGGCTCTTCTGTGACTCTCATCACCTGCCAACACCAGCACCAGGGCTGCCCCTCCTGACACCCCCCTCGCCATCTTCCCGGGCACAATCCGTCTGCACAGCATCACCACTGTCCTGCTGATAAACCGCGTGCCACCCCCATCAGCTTTAGCGCTCCTCCACAGCAGCCGTGGCCCCCACAGACGTCCTTTTCTGTCACCGTCAAGCCTCAAAACTGGTACTGCGGGTAACAGTGTCATCCCATCCTATGTCTCTCTAGCCGCCGACTGCACCGCACCCTCATCAGATATGCCCAGCACCACCTTCCGGGGCAGCGGTCCCACCCCTGCATGTCAGAGTGGGGAGGCTGCCCTCCCACAGCCTCCACAGTGGCCAGGCCAGGCTCGAAGCTGTGAGTGGCCAGGACCCGTACCAGAGCCCGGCCAGCCTCCCTCAGCCACCCTCTGGGTCCTCCTGGGTCCCTGGGGCAAAGCTGTACTGGCCGGCCACCCAGGGCTGAACGGACCCTACAGTCCTGAGGCTGGCCCACTGCACTCCCCAGCGCTTCCCCTCTGCTAATCTCCTGAGCGGACACTAGCGTGAGGCTGGGCTGGCTGCGTTATGTGTTCGTTGCCTGTTTATTTTTTCCTCTTTGCTTCTAACTCCCTTTTCCTACCCACTAAATTGGCGCGGCGCAGGGAATTCACAGTTCACCCTCCTCGATCCCATTTCGGCACACGCTCCTTTTGGCTTCCTTAATTATCTAATTTGTAATTTTTCATCTCCCCTCCCTTTCGTCTCCTTCCAAACACCCCAACCAGTTAAAATAAATATGTATTTTTAATGTCGAGACGCTTAATTTAATCTGCAGGCAGTGTTCCGCAGTCACCGGCAGGCATCTCTGTCTGAGTCACCTCGTGGGCCACCAGGCTTCCCGGCCCCCAGCCTACCCTGCCAGCGGGTTCCGGGAGACAGCTGGGGCAGTGGGCCGGGGAGCCAGGCCTCAAACAGGGCAGCGGGGACAGCCTGAGGCACTCCGGTCTCACCCGCCTTCCTCTCTCCAGGCTCCGTCTGAGGAGCACGGGGAGCACCTAAGGAAGGGGAGTCACCTGAGGCTGCACAGGGAGCAGAAAGCTCACAGCCTTGCAGGCCATGCGGTGCAGATGCTGGGCTGCACCGGGCGTATTTCCAATGGGCTCCAGATTCACCTTGCTAGGCTTGGTCATCAGGCAGACCCTTTGTGCCACCCCAGGAACTGCTGCCACCATGTGCATCCTCCACAGAGACTGCATCCCTCCCGTTGGGACACTTCTTCCCACTGCAGCACCATCCTTGGACCTGACTTAGAGCCTTGACCAAGAGCACCACACATGAGAGTCAAAGGGTGAGGGGCTGCACCTGGCCTGTCACTTGTCCTGCTTGGGGACAAGGAGAGCTGAGAGGACAGGGGGTCAAGAACCCATCCCTGTGTCCCCTGGTCATCCAGAGACCTCATCCTCAAACCAGCCAACTGCTTGCCTCCTCAGAAAAGCTTTCCATGACTGGTCTGTCCATCTATCCATCCATCCGTCCATCTGTCCATCCATTCATCCATCCATCTATCCATCCATCCATCCATCTGTCCATCTGTCCATTCATCCATCCATCCACCCATCCACCCATCCATCCATCCATCCATCCATCCATCCATCCATCCATCCATCCATCCATCCATCTGTCCATTCGTCCATCCATCCACTCATCCACCCATCCATCTATCCATCCATCCATCTTTTCATCTGTCCACCTATCCATCCATCCATTCAATTCATCCACCCATCCCTCCATCCATCTATCCATTCATCCACCCACCCATCCCTCCATCCATCTATCACCCATCCATCCATTCATCTATCCATCCACCCATCTTTCCATCCATCCATCCATTCATCCACCCATCCCTCCATCCATCTATCCATCCATCCATCCATCCATCCATCATCCATCCATCCATCCATCTATCCATTCATCTGTTCATTCATCCATCTATCCATCCATCCATCCACCCATCCCTCCATCCATCCATCCATCCATCCATCCATCCATCATTCATCCATCCATCCATTCATCTGTTCATTCATCCATCTATCCATCTATCCATCCATCCATCCATCCATCCACCCATCCCTCCATCCATCTATCCATCCATCCATCCACCCATCCCTCCACCCATCCCTCCATCCATCCATCCATCCATCATCCATCCATCATCCATCCATCCATCTATCCATTCATCTGTTCATTCATCCCTCTATCCATCCATCCACCCATCCCTCATCCATCTATCCATCCATCCACCCCTTCAGTCATTCATTTACTCAGAGCTCATCTGGCTGAGAGGTTCTCTAGGGATTCAGAAATGAGTCTTGTTAAGAAGGAAGCTTTCAACATCAGGAAGTCCCAGGGTGCCTGGGGCTGGAGGCAGCGGGGCAGAGACAAGCTCTAGGCCTCAGTGTGGCTGTCTGTCCTGCCAGCCATGGCTGCTGCCCTGACTGATGCTCCTAACAGGACCCCTGCACCCAGACTTGCCCCACCAGCCCTGCCCCAGCGTCCTCCTGCCACTCCCAGTGCCTATGGGCCTCAGGGTCTACAGGCCCTACCAGGCTCTTTCCCCAGCCCTTGTCCCTGTTCCTCTCCATTTCTGCGGCCAGTGGAATATCTCCCAATAGGACATACATATGAAAACCGCAACAGAATGTCCATCCACACCGCCGGGCAGGGCTGGCTAACATGGCAAGCATGACGCATGCCCTGTGGACAGAGAACCCACCCCAGTAAAGCTCAGGCTGCAGGTGGCCTCCGCCTGGCACTTCCGCATCCGCACACGCACCCTAGAGTGTGGCGCCCCATGTACCCAAGGAGGCCCCTGTGTCATTTGCTTTAGGGAGACACAGCATTCGAGCCTGGCAGACACGGGCCGGGCCCTGCACCCTGCATTTCGCCTGTGACCACCCACTTATACGGAACAGCTGGGAAGTTGAAATCCTGGGAATGACATTTATTCCCAGAAGAGAGGTTGGAAGGACTGAGGCATGTGTGAGAGCCAGAGGCACAGAACTGCTGGCCTCACTGCGAATTAGCCTCACACACAGCATTGAGCACAAAGTACTGAGGGAGTGTGACTTCGGCGCCATTTACAAGTTTAGGAACCAGCGGAGCCCTCTGTGCACTATCTGAAGGATGCATATGGAAGGGAGAGGTGAAGAAAGGGGCTTGGGAGCCGGAGGCACCATGGCAGCCAGAGGAAGTGGGAGGTGTGTGGGTCAGGGAAAGTCAGGCAGAAGACCGCAGGCTTTGGCTTTGTTCCCCTAAAACCAGAAGAGACTGGAGGCAAATATGGCCACGTGCTCAGCGGCATCAGAGCTGGTGCCGGCTGGCTGCCAGTGATGTTGTCCCCATACACTTCAGTGTAGTAGAAATATTACAGAAATGTTTAAAAGAAGAAAGGTACCTGGGAACTGAGCACCATGGAGGTGTCAAGTGCTGGCAGCCCCGGGAGCTGCCTGGCTTGCAGGGGCAGCGATTACCCTCAAGTGGAGAGGGACTAAAGGGATGTCACGGATGCCACGGCCGCCCAGTGCTGGGACTGGAGTGGACTGTCCTTGGAATCCCTGAAAACATCTCAGGATGCTGGTTCCTAAGGCTCTCCCCCTCCAGGTGGAAGCCCCGCAGGAGGGAGCACAGGACCTGCCTTTCCTCTCCATGCAGCACTGACCCTCTGCCCACCACCAGGAAAGACTCAGTTGGCTGATTCTCAGGAAGGAGCGCTGGGCAGCCACAGCTCCCTCCTTGGGAGTGCACAAGCTACGGCTGGGTAACATCCTTTGGGGTTATGTGCACTCACACACACACTCACACATCCATGCTCACACACGTGCACTCACACATGCTCACACACGTGCACTCACACATGCTCACACATGCACTATCAGGCACACACAGTGCACTCACACACTAACATGCATTCCCCCACACACTTACACATGCACTATCAGGCACACACACCCATGTGCACTCACACTCGTGCATTCACACACATTCACACATGCACTATCAGGCACACTCATGTGCACTCACACACTAACACATGCATTCCCACACACGCACACACATGCACTATCAGGCACACACCCATGCACACACTCACATGTGCACTCACACGCACACGCTCACACGCACTATCAGGCACACACACATGTGCACTCACATACTAACATGCATTCTCCCTCCCACACACACACTTATACATGCACTATCAGGCACACACATCCATGTACACTCACACAAGTGCACTCACACACACTCACAAATGCACTATCAGGCACACACACTCATGTGCACTCACACATGTGCACTCACAGTCACATGCACCCTCTTGCACGCACGTGCGTTCTTGCACACTCACTCGTGCCCTTTCACACACACTCGCTGTGCACTCTTGCACCCACGTTCCTCTCTCTGCCTGCTCCCAAAATACCCCGAGCTTTCTTTTGTCCCATCTTCTGTGAGAGTTGGGGCGGGCGGGCGGGAGTACACCACAGCGTCAACTGCATAGATGCTTTCTGTCTCTCAGCAGGGTCATTGTGGTGGCAGGATGGCAGGGTGGCAGGGTGGTCTCTGCCCCACAGCAACAGGACCCAGGATCCTCATCTGTAACCTCACCAGCTCCCAGGCAGCAGGGAGTGCCTGGAGCAGATTGGGAAGTTTCTGCAAGCTCAGCCTTCATGGCCCCACACCCCACCAGCAGGGACCAGTCACGTGGCCCCACCTAAGCCCAGGGGCACTGGAAAATAAGAGTGGCCTGTGCCAGGAGACAGAAGGGGTCAGACTGGTTTCACCTCCTCTCCTCCACTTTGGTGGGCATACCGTCTCTCAGGGTGACTTCATGCCCCTACCCTGATGCTTTCTCAATCCCAACCCCTGCCCACACCCCTGTCCCAAGCACCCTGAAGATACTCATGGTGCACCCCAAAGATACCCACGGCCACCCCTGCCCCACACCTACCTCCTAGCAGGTCTCATTGCTTCGCTCCCAGTCCAGAGCACTCTGTCGGATTGTTGATCTGACCATCACCCTCTACTTCAAACCCTGCGGGGACTCCCAGGCCTCGGATAAAGTCTGCACTCCCTGGCCAGGCACTCACACCTTCCAAGGCTGCCCCACCCTCCTCCTGCTCCCCTCTCGCCAGAGGCCTTCTTCACCAGTCAGCGCCACCTTGCAGCGCGTCTGCCCGTGCCCTCCAGCCTGAGAGCCCAGCGTTGCTGCACTCACAGAGGTTATGAGTCACGAATCCCAACAGGCCTGGGGGATGACCTGCACGTGGGGCCTCAGCTGCAGCCAGTGACCAGGGCCTGGACCTGGGGTCGCTCCAAGTGGCCTGGGCTTCCTCAACATATGGTGAGCTCTGGGCAGCCCTTTGTTCAAGAGACTACATTTCAGAGCCGCGTTAGGCTTATCGCACATACTCTGTCCCTCTCCCCACCCAGTTTCCCCAGGTTTGACACCCTTGTTAGTGTGGCTCATTTGTTACAACTGCGGAGCCATTCGTACGGTACGGTGACTGAAGTCGTACTTCACGTGGACGTCATTCTTGGTACTGCACATTCTACGGGTTTTGACCCATGTGCGTGCACGCATCCACCCTTCCAGCAGCACGCAGGTGAGCTTTGCTGCCTTAATGGCCCCTGTGCTCCGCCCATGCGCCCCTCCCTGCCAGCCCAGCAACCGCTCCTCTGCGCTGTCTCCACAGTCCTCTTACGCCTTCCGGAATGTCGTGTAGCTGGAATCATGCAGTCCGGAGCTTTTCCGAGTGGCTTCTTTCGCTTCGTCATATGTGTTGAAGACGGCCACATATATTCTCGTGGCTCGACAGCTCACTCTCTCAGCGCTTCATATTCCCGTACGTGGAGGTACCACAGTTTGCTCACCCACTCACCTGCTGATGACCACGGAGGCTGCTCCCAAGTTTTGGCAACCATGAAGAAGTCTGCTGCCAACATCCATGTGCAGGGGTTCCCGTGGGCCTCGCCTTTCAGTTCACTTGGGTAAACTGCAGGACGCACGGTTGCCGGACTACAGGGTAAGAGTGTGTTTAGTTGTGTGAGAAGCGCTGAACTGTCCTCCACAGGGGCTGCCCGGGCTTGCACTCCCAGCAGCAGTGAGCAGGAGCTCCTGCTGCTCCACATCCTCGCCAGCATTTGGCACTGCGGTGCCCTAGGTTTTGGCCATTTGAACGGGTGTGCGGGGGCATCTCGTTGCTGCTTTGGCTTGCATTTCCCTAATGGCGTGTGAGAGTGAGCGCTGCTTCTCGTGCTCAGGTGCTGTCTCGTGCCTTTGGTGAGGAATCTGTTGCGATCTTCTGCCCATTTTTGAACTGGATTGTCTGTTCTCTTGTTTGGCTCTAAGCCTTCTTTGGATGTTTCCATTGTGTCTTTTATTGGGTGTGTCTTTTCCGAATGTTTTCTCCCAGCCTGTGGCTTCTCTCTTGATTCTCTTGGCAGCGTCTTTTGCAAAGTGGTTTTTAATTTTAATGGAGTCAGATTTTTTTTTTTTTTTTTTTTGAGATGGAGTTTCGCTCTTGTTACCCAGGCTGGAGTGCAATGGCGCGATCTCGGCTCACCACTACCTCCGCCTCCTGGGTTCAGGCAATTCTCCTGCCTCAGCCTCCCGAGTAGCTGGAATTACAGGCACGCGCCACTATGCCCAGCTAATTTTTTTGTATTTTTAATAGAGACGGGGTTTCACCATGTTGACCAGGATGGTCTCGATCTCTTGACCTCGTGATCCACCCGCCTCGGCCTCCCAAAGTGCTGGGATTACAGGCTTGAGCCACCGTGCCCGGCCCTGGAGTCAGATTTTTATACGGCAGCTCTGGACTCCAGAAGTGAGTCCTCGAGTGACCAGGTGGGAGCCGAAGAACATAGGCCATGCAGTGCCACCTCCAGCCACGCGGTCCCAAGACCACCCAGATTCAAGGGGAGCAGAGGCAGACCCTTCCTGGATTGAGTACGGTCAGTATCATGGGAGCTACCGTTGAAGTCATTTCAAAAGCCCAATCTGCCACATTTCCAGCTACCCCAACCCTTAACAACTCCTGCCCCTTGTGACAAGCACCTCCTTGTCCCCTAGAGAAAAAGGGTTTCAAAGTGCCCTGGCCTCCTGGCAGCTGGGTGGTCTTTGGGGATTGACTGCATGCCACTGCCCCCTGAGCCTGGCTGACTCTTCTAGAAGAGATCCCCACCCAGGGGATGAACCACAATTGATCTGAGCCGGAGAAGCAACCCTGTTCCCTTTCCCATGATTGGTCACCTTGGAACATGTGATCCCTCCTGACCAAGGAGACCTGTTCCCTGCGTTGCTTCCTTACGGCTACTAGCCAAGTGGCAAGCTCAGAAGCTCATCTCCATTGCTCCGGGAGCTGAGTCCAAGATCCAGGTGTCAGCAGAGTTGGCTTCTTTGGAGGCTCTGGGGAGGGACGTGTTCCCTGTCTTCTCACTTCTGGAGGTTGCCGGCAATCTTCTGCGATCTATGGCTTCAGATGTATGATTTCAGTATCTGCCTCTACCTCCATGTGGCCTGAGGGTCCATCTCTCCATGTGGCCTCCCTGAGCATCTCTGTATGGCCTCCCTGATTGTCTGCCTGAGTGTCTGTCTCTGCGTGGCCTCTCTGAGTGTCTGTCTCTCTGCGTGGCCTCCCTGAGTGTCTTTCTCTCTGTGTGACCTCCCTGAGTGTCTGCCTGAGCATCCACCTCTCTGCATGGCCTCCCTGAGTGTCTGTCTCTCTACGTGGCCTCCCTGAGTGTCTGTCTCTCTATGTGGCCTCCCTGAGTGTCTGCCTGAGTGTCCATCTCTTCGCATGGCCTCCCTGAGTATCCATCTCTCCATGTGGTCTCCCTGAGCATCTGTCTGTCTGCATGACCTCCCTGAGTATCTGCCTTAGCATCTGCCTCTCTGCATGGCCTCCTTGAGTGTCCGTCTCTCTGCGTGGCCTCCCTGATTGTCTGCCTGAGTGTCTGTCTCTCTGCGTGGCCTCTCTGAGTGTCTGTCTCTCCACATGGCCTCCCTGATTGTCTGCCTGAGTGTCTGTCTCTCTGCGTGGCCTCCCTCAGTGTCTGTCTCTCTGTGTGGCCTCCCTGAGTGTCCATTTCTTCCCGTGACCTCCCTGAGCATCTGTCTCTCTGTGTGGCCTCCCTGAGTGTCTGCCTGAGTGTCGATCTCGCCGCATGGCGTCTCTGAGCATCTGTCTCTCTGCATGGCCTCCCTGAGTGTCCATTTCTCCCCGTGACCTCCCTGAGCATCTGTCTCTCTGCGTGGCCTCCCTGACTGTCTGTCTCTCCATGTGGCCTCCCTGAGTGTCCGTCTCTCTGCGTGACCTCCCTGAGCATCTGTCTCTCTGTGTGGCCTCCCACAGTGTCTGTCTCTCTGTGTGGCCTCCCTGAGTGTCCATTTCTCCCCGTGACCTCCCTGAGCATCTGTCTCTCTGAGTGGCCTCCCAGTCTCTCCAATGTTCTTTTTGCAAAGTCATCAGGTAGTTGGGTGCAGTGGTTCATGCCTGTAATCCCAGATCTTTGGGAGGTTGCAGCGGGCAGATCGCTTGAGCCCGGGAGTTTGAGACCAGCCTGGCCAACATAGCAAAACGCTCTCTCTACAAAAAATTAGCCAGGCGTGGTGGCACATGCCTGTGATCCCAGAGGCTTAAGGGGCTGAGGCGGGAGGATTGCTTGAGCCCAAGGTGAGCCAAGATTGCACCACTGCACTCCAGCCTGGACAACAGAGTGAGACCTGACTCAAAAAGGAAAAAAAAAGACTGTGGCATTATACTGGGGCTCACCCTACTCCAGTGTGACCCCACCTCAACTTTATTTACAAATAAGTTCATATTCTCAGGTCCAGGGATTGGGACTTCAGCATACAAATCTTTGAGGGCACAATTCACTCATAACCTCCCCTCTCGGGGGCCCCCACACCTGCCTCTGAGATGTCCCGGAGCTCCACCCAGCAACCCCTGAGAAGTGGGACACTTGCACGCAGAAAGCCCTTTGCCACCTTTCTTCCCGTCGTGCTCTAGAGGTGGTCCTGGGAAGATGCGATACATGGAACTTGGCAGCCATTTTGCCACCCAGTGCCACCCACCTGAGGAAAGGGGGAGGATGGATGGAGCCCCAGGGGCGCCGTGATGTAGAGGAGCTGAGTTCCTCCTGAGAACGCCTCCCTCTGCATTTCTTGGGCAGGGAAAAAGGCACCTCAGGCCTCTGAGCTAAAGTCTTTCCTCTCTGACATTCAAAAGAGGATGCAGGGATGTCCTGGGTTCACGGGGTCATGGGGACTTGGATTCGTGTCTAGGATTATCTATTCATGACTATGCACCTTCAGGGAGGTCACCCCGCTGCCCAGAGCCTCAGCTTCCTTCACAATGGGGGCCTCCTCTCTACCTCCAGGCTTCCTGGGCTCTGCCCAGCACATGGTTAGATGTGGGTGTCTCACATCACAGGCTGTTCATCAGGCACCACCTCCCTAGTGAACGTATGCCCAGAGCTGGCAAGCCCCTCTGTGGCAGGTGGGGTGGCAGGGGTTGGGTGGGGGTGGGTGCAGAGTTCAAGGTCTGGCTCCAGCACTTACAGCTGGGGACCCTAGGGCCGGCCTCAGCTTTCCTTTCTATAAGAGGGACAGATGACAGCTCTGGTGTAGGTGCACCTCAGTGTCAGCACTGTTGATACAATGAGGGGACCCAGTGAAGACATGGGACCGCCTCATCTTAGGCCCTGCTGGCACAGTGGATACGAGATGACCACAGCCCAGCAGGGTGGAAGACTGTCTCGGAGGCTCAGGGAATTCAGGGAGGGGGTTTCGGTCCTCTGACCCAGGTTCCACCCCACCCTCCCCTGAGTCACTCTCAGGCTTCAGGGTTGTGAGGACTCCCGGACCCCACCCCAGAATGTCATCCCATGCCCCCAGGAGTCTGTCACCTTCCTCTGAAGTGCTCCAGCATGGGGTTGTGTGTCTCCTGTCCTCTGTCCACCCAACTCCCAGGCTGGCTGTGTCCTGGGGTGCCCAGACTGGTCACCCCACCCAGTCACTGCTGAAGCCCTGGTGGGGCTTAGAGCCTGAGGTGTGGACACTCAAGAGGGGCCGAGGGTCTCCTATGGATGCCCAGGGTCTCTGTGCTGAGCGTGGCACAGGGTGTCTTCTGGGGGAGTGCACGCTGTTGAGTGGTGAGCCTGAGGCAGCTCAGGTTGGGAGAGAACACGGCCTCCCCCTCACTGTCTACGCTACTTGGAGGCCACCATGCACTGCATGTGAGCAGGTAAGAGTGGAGAGCCACAAGCCCCACCTCCAACCTCCACACCTGTTGGCACTTGAATCTCTCTGATTGCATTGATTTTCACTGCAGTGTTTATTAAACGCTTAATCTCCCTCCACTGAGAGCTCACAGAGCTGGCTTGGCATCCTCTATTCCTATGGCTCACTAAGCTCAGATGGGAGCCTGTGGGGGAAACTGGGGCAGTGGCCTGCACAGGCCCTGAAGTCTACACAGCCTCTGCTTTGGAAACAAGGGCTGTGCGGACGGGGTGAAGGACCTGCTGATGTGGGCAGAGTGCCAAGCCTAAAAGAGGGGCATGATAAATACTGGATGAATGGTGGGAGTTGGTGCCCATCCTCAGGCTTTGACCAGCATATACAGAGGCTCAGGGCTCAGTCAGTGATCAGTGATCAGGACCAGTATGTGCCCAGAGTCAGGGCTCAGTCAGTGATCAGGGATCAGGGCCAGTATGTGCCCAGAGTCAGGGCTCAGTCAGTGATCAGGGATCAGGGCCAGTATGTGCCCAGAGTCAGGGCTCAGTCTATGATCAGGGATCAGGGCCAGTATGTGCCCAGAGTCAGGGCTCAGTCAGTGATCAGGGATCAGGGCCAGTATGTGCCCAGAGTCAGGGCTCAGTCTATGATCAGGGATCAGGACCAACATGTGCCCAGAGCCAGGGCTCAGTCAATGATGAGAAATCAGGATTAATGTGTGCGCAGGTGGTGACAAGGTATCAGAGCTCTCTAGAAAGAGGGTCAGGGCTCAACCGGGATGTTGTGAGAACTGGAAACAGTGCTCTGAAGTGTTTTGTGCGGCTCCCGGCCCAGGAGGTTACATTCCCCAGCCCCAGGTAATATTCCCCCTCTTCTTCCTTTTCTGCCCAGACAGTCTTAATGACTCTCCTTCAAGAATAAGTCCACAACTTGGGCCCTGCAGTGGTCCTGGTCCTTGGTCATGCGTGAGCTTGAGCAAGACACATGACCCCTCTGAGCCAAGGTTCTTCTATGGAATGGGACCATGCTGAGCCACCTCTGCTAAAGCCATCCCCCGTGAGGGCAGATGGGGACAGGGAGCGAAGACAGTTTGGTCGGCACAGCTGCTGAGGAAATGTCAGGAGAATGCAGTCAGTTCACAATTTGCAGGGGTCTCGACGGCCCCCAGGGAGCCCCGCCTCGGGAGCTTGTAGCCCCAGTGGCTGCCCGGCTGGTGCCACCTCGCCTCTCCCTGACCTGCGTCCCTGCATAGTCCCACAAGGGTGTTAGGAAAATCCGCCAATCACGCCTGGCTCTCACAAGGAGAGCTGTGAAAATGAGTGGTTGAAAATAGCCTGAAAATACCCCTTGCCCTGCCTCCTCCTCCTCTCCCAGAGCGGGCAGAGCAGGCAGAGACCGCACCTGCAGAGTGGGCTGGGCCACTTGGGTTACATAAGCTTGGCCATAGCCTAGGGAGAAGGCTGAGGGCTCAGCGTCAGCACCAGGGCCAGGAGGAAGCCTGGGCATCCCCTCGAACCTCAGCCAGGGGTCCTTGCCTAGAGGGGGCCTGGGCCTTGCAGACTGTCCAGGGGCCGGGGACGGGGTGACGGAAGCCCCAGCACGCTTGGCCCTGAATGCCCCGAAGTGTGCTGCGGAGAAGCCTTTCCTTCCTTCCCTCCCCGGCTGCCTGTGCTGGGTCTGGGCACCCAAGATGAGCCCTGCCTGCTGTGTGGCCTTGGCCAGCACCCGCACCTCTCTGTACCTTTCCCAGAGAGCATAGGGAAATGCCCCTGCCCAGAATCAGTAGGGCAGCCACGGTCCCAGGCAAGGCTTGGCAGAGTACAAAGCAGGCCTGGACACCGGCTCCCACTAACCCCAACCCGCCCTCCGCCTTGCCTTTGCCCCCGTCCCAGCCTGCGGGAACCCTCAAGAAGCAGGACAGGCCCTGGCACCCACCACCTGGGGCCCCACGGGAAGCAGACACCTGCATGGGCTGCAGGGATCCCACCCTTTCCAGGCCTATGTCCCCCAAACGGCTTCCTCAATCTGAGAGGAGGCAGCTGTCCTGAGATTTGGGGCACAACGTCCCATCAGTTCCCACCTCCTCTGAGTAAGGCCCTGGAGGAGTCTTACTCCAGATGTGCCTGGGCTGAGGCTGGAGCAGGAGGGCAGGGGCAGGTGCAGGAACGGAGGAGAGCTGCGGTGAGGGCTGGAATAGGTTGGTATCTGGAGAAGCTGCTGGCTCCCTGCCCTTCCAGGGGAGCAGTGGCTGGGGCATCCCTTGGCGGGCTTGCACAGGCTTCCCTCGGGGGTGGGTTGTACCAGGTGGGCCCATAGGGCTGGGAAGGTGGTTAGGACAAGGGGGTGTACAGTGGGACCCTGGGAAATGGCAGTTCTATGGCACTGGAGGCAGGTGGGGGTGAGAAGCTCAAGGTGCAGAGCAGAAAAGGGACCAGGTGTATGAGGTCAAGCCTCCACCTGTGCCCAGCACGCCTGCCAACCCAGAGGGAGAGCAGCGGCCCTGGCTGAGTGAGTGTAGGAGGAGAGGCAGAGCTGGGGGTGAGCCTCAGCAGGGAAGCGCATGGGGAGAGCAGGCGCCCCGGCTGCTGAGCGAGAACCTGATCCAGGCCTGGACCACAACGCACATTCAGTAGTGGCAAAGGCCGTCTAGGTAGGTCCTGTCATTGCCGCCTCTTCCCAAGCAAAACAGGGAAGGTCCAGGCAAAGTGAGCCATGGGTCTGAAGCTCACAGCTAGAGCAGGGATAGGTCAGGACCCAGCCATTCCCCGCAAGGCGTTTCTGGGGTCCCTAGTGTGGGGAGGAGCGCTGGGTGGCAGGACCTAGAGCCACGGGAGGGCACTCGCTGGAGTCCAGGCAGTGACGAGTGTCAGGCACCCCCTGCCTGGGAACCCCACCTTGGAGGAAGCCTCAGGACGTGGGTGGAGGCCACCAGACTGGCTGGGTTGACCACCCTCCAATACAGTAGCCACCAGCCACATGTAGCTATTTAACTGGAAATTGATTAAAGTCAAATTAAGAATTCAGTTCCCCAGGCCACAAGCCACATTTCATGCCCTTGGTAGCCACTATGGCCTGTGGTGGTCATGCTGGACAGCACAGACACGCTGCCACCATCACAGGCAGTTCCATGGACAGAGGCATCCAGAGATTGGCTCTGGACTTGGATACCTAGGCATAAGGGTTAGGCCTTCTCTGTTTTTTGCTGGCCCCCAGTCCAGGGGTGAGCAGTCCAGGACAGAGGCCAGGGGAGGTGGGGAAGAGGGGAAGGGAATGGGGGATGGGGAAAGGGAAAGGCAGGCTCCCTGGGTCCTCTGTCTTTCTGGAAGCCTGGGCTGGTGGCAGCCAGGGGCCACCTCCTTGTGGCTCTTCCCCCTGACTCAGGCCCTGAACTGGGATGGCTGGAGAGCAGACCAACCCTCAAGTTACCTCCACAGTCCCCACCCTGCCTGGCCTGGGTGCAAGCTGAGGCCAGAGAGGGACTGCAGAACACCATAGAACTGAAGCTGGCCGTGGATCTGCCCAGGAGCCAGCTTGTGCCTTGCCTCCATCCCCCTTTTGGGGTGCAGAGCCCTGGGCAGAGGGACTGGCTGCTGTCTTCCTCTAAGCCTGGGCAGGAGCTGGGGCCTCTGGGCAGAGGAACCAGGGAGGGCCCTGGCCATGTTTGCCTTTGCTGACTGATGGGTGTCCCTGGGACACAGGACGGGGCTGTGTCTGCCAGCCAGAAGACTGGGGAGGCTTCCTGGAGGAGGCCAGCTGCGCCACACCGTTGGAACCTTGTTAACAGGAGCCTCTGCCCTCACTATCACTTGCTCTCTCAACAGTCTCTCTCTCTCCCACCCTTCCTTAACATCCGCACAGTTCGGGGCACCTTTGGGCTGAGCTGGGGGTAAGGAGGGGCTGGAGTGCACCAGAACAGGCTGGGCGAGGGCAGTGCCTCAGGGGCCTTGCGTGGTGGCAGGCAGGGGCTCTGAGGGGCCTGACTGGGAGGCTGAGACCTGCTGCATCCACAGTTAATTCCCCTGCACATAACAGCTAGTGACTCACCATGCTGGTCACCCTCACACAGAGGCCCCTCAGCCTTTGGCTGGCAAAGTTCACTGAGTACCTGGAGTGGACCAGGGGTCCCTTTCCTCTTGCACCCCCATTTGGCCTCAGTTGTGGGAAGCACTGGCTGATGCAAAGAGCCCTTATTCTGCCCTAGGAGTCTCTGCAGGCAGCTTGAGGGGATCACGGGATGGGAGTCAGGGAACTGCATTCTAGAGTGCCCTGGCTCCCCTGTGGCCTGTATGAAATGACTGGAAATATGGCACTTTCAGGCATACTTCCTGCTGCCCCACTCTGAGGCCTCATACCCCCATTTCTGATTCCCATTGATCAGGGACACCTCAGTGTCTACACTTACCTTGGGACCAAAACTCTGGATGAATAAAGTGGCCATGGGATCAGGGCTCAGTCTGTACCAGGATGGAAGCTCATGTGTGACCGAGCTCAGTGTGTGACAGGATCAGAGCTCAGTGTGTGACCGTCAGTGTGTGACAGGATCAGGGCTCACTGTGTGACCAAGATCAGTGTGTGACAGGATCAGGACTCAGTGTGTGACAGGATCAGGGCTCAGTGTGTGACCAAGGTCAGTGTGTGACAGGATCAGGGCTCACTGTGACCAAGGTCAGTGTGTGACAGGATCAAGGCTCAGTGTGTGACCAAGGTCAGTGTGTGACAGGATCAGGACTCAGTGTGTGACAGGATCAGGGCTCAGTGTGTGACCAAGGTCAGTGTGTGACAGGATCAGGGCTCAGTGTGTGACCAAGGTCAGTGTGTGACAGGATCAGGGCTCAGTGTGTGACCAAGGTCAGTGTGTGACAGGATTAGGGCTCAGTGTGTGACCAAGGTCTGTTTGTGACCAGGATCAGGGCTCAGTGTGTGACAGGATCAGGGCTCAGTGTGCGACAGAGCTCAGTGTGTGACAGGATAAGGGCTCATTGTGTGACAGAGCTCAGTGTGTGACAGGATCAGGGCTCAGTGTGCGACAGAGCTCAGTGTGTGACAGGATCAGGGCTCATTGTGTGACAGAGCTCAGTGTGTGACAGGATCAGGGCTCAGTGTGTGACAGAGCTCAGTGTGTGACAGGATCAGGGCTCAGTGTGTGACCAAGGTCAGTGTGTGACAGGATCAGGGCTCAGTGTGTGACCAAGGTCAGTGTGTGACAGGATCAGGGCTCAGTGTGTGACCAAGGTTTGTGTGTGACCAGGATCAGGGCTCAGTGTGTGACCAAGGTCAGTGTGTGACAGGATCAGGGCTCAGTGTGTGACCAAGGTCAGTGTGTGACAGGATCAGGGCTCAGTGTGTGACCAAGGTCAGTGTGTGACAGGATCAGGGCTCAGTGTGTGACCAAGGTCACTGTGTGACAGGATCAGGGCTCAGTGTGTGACCAAGGTCAGTGCGTGACAGGATCAGGGCTCAGTGTGTGACCAAGGTTTGTGTGTGACCAGGATCAGGGCTCAGTGTGTGACCAAGGTCAGTGTGTGACAGGATCAGGGCTCAGTGTGTGACCAAGGTCAGTGTGTGACAGGATCAGGGCTCAGTGTGTGACCAAGGTTTGTGTGTGACCAGGATCAGGGCTCAGTGTGTGACCAAGGTCAGTGTGTGACAGGATCAGGGCTCAGTGTGTGACCAAGGTTTGTGTGTGACCAGGATCAGGGCTCAGTGTGTGACCAAGGTCAGTGTGTGACAGGATCAGGACTCAGTGTGTGACAGGATCAGGGCTCAATGTGCGACAGAGCTCAGTGTGTGACAGGATCAGGGCTCAGTGTGTGACCAAGGTCAGTGTGTGACAGGATCAGGGCTCAGTGTGTGACCAAGGTCAGTGTGTGACAGGATCAGGGCTCAGTGTGTGACCAAGGTCAGTGTGTGACAGGATCAGGGCTCAGTGTGTGACCAAGGTTTGTGTGTGACCAGGATCAGGGCTCAGTGTGTGACCAAGGTCAGTGTGTGACAGGATCAGGGCTCAGTGTGTGACCAAGGTCAGTGTGTGACAGGATCAGGGCTCAGTGTGTGACCAAGGTCAGTGTGTGACAGGATCAGGGCTCAGTGTGTGACCAAGGTCAGTGTGTGACAGGATCAGGGCTCAGTGTGTGACCAAGGTTTGTGTGTGACCAGGATCAGGGCTCAGTGTGTGACAGAGCTCAGTGTGTGACAGGATCAGGGCTCAGTGTGTGACCAAGGTCAGTGTGTGACAGGATCAAGGCTCAGTGTGTGACAGGATCAGGGCTCAGTGTGTGACAGAGCTCAGTGTGTGACAGGATCAGGGCTCAGTGTGTGACCAAGGTCAGTGTGTGACAGGATCAGGACTCACTGTGTGACAGGATCAGGGCTCAGTGTGTGACCAAGGTCAGTGTGTGACAGGATCAGGACTCACTGTGTGACAGGATCAGGGCTCAGTGTGTGACCAAGGTCAGTGTGTGACAGGATCAGGGCTCACTGTGTGACCAAGGTCAGTGTGTGACAGGATCAGGGCTCAGTGTGTGACAGGATCAGGGCTCAGTGTGTGACAGGATCAGGGCTCACTGTGTGACCAAGTTCAGTGTGTGACAGGATCAGGGCTCACTGTGTGACCAAGGTCAGTGTGTGACAGGATCAGGGCTCAGTGTGTGACAGGATCAGGGCTCACTCTGTGACCAAGGTCAGTGTGTGACAGGATCAGGGCTCACTGTGTGACCAAGGTCAGTGTGTGACAGGATCAGGGCTCAGTGTGTGACAGGAGCAGGGCTCACTCTGTGACCAAGGTCAGTGTGTGACAGGATCAGGGCTCATTGTGTGACCAGGATCAGGGCTCAGTGTGTAACCAAGGTCAGTGTGTGACAGGATCAGGGCTAAGTGTGTGACAGGATCAGGGCTCATTGTGTGACCGAGCTCAGTGTGTGACCAGGATTGGGGTTCAGCTGATCAAGGTCAGTGGTCAGTGAGCCCAATGTCGGGGTCAGGGTCACGGCTGAGCATCTGAGGGATCAGTTTGTGGCCGTGGAGAACATGTGCCATGGGTCACAGTCCCTCTGGGCTGCATGAGGAGGTTCTAGGGCCTGGCGTCCAGCTGGGTGTGGTCCCCAGCAGGGACTGTCAATTCCAGTCTCCTGGTGCTGGGCCCACCCTGGGTTCTTCAGGCTGTGGACGGGCCCCCAAAAGGAAGCTGATCTGGGTGTGAGATGGTGCTGTGGGAGGGTCGGGTGAGCAGGGGAGGGGAACGAGTTCAGGGTGTACACTGAGGCAAGGCTCCCGAAAGCCAGTGACCAGTTTAGAGTTAGAATCTCAGAGTGTCTGGGCTGGAAGACACCTTCAAAGCCAACAGGGTGACAGCGGGGCTGCTTCAGGGCCGCAGCTGGGAGCTGGGTCCCAGTGGGCAGAACGCCTTACGGCTGACCTTCTCCCTCCTTCAGGAGGAGCTGAGGGCTGGGCCAGGGTGGGGGCGGGAGGTGGAACCTTCTGGGTCTTGGATCAGGAGCTGGGCTGAGAGGATGACTTTTTAAAAGGGACTTTTTAATCAGGGAGGGAAGCAGAGAAGGCCCCATGCAGGGAGAGGAACCGCCCTGCAGAGAAGCTGGGCCCAGAGGAGAGCCGGCCTTGCCCTCGAAGGCTGGTCGGAGAGGGCCCCAGCATTGCCCTGAGAACCTGGGCTGGATTCCCCAGTGGAGGCACTGGGATCGCTGCCACCCTGGCTCCAAGGAGGGAGGCTCAGTCCTGACTCAGAGCTGCTGGCCTTCTGGCCTGACATCAGCCGCCCCCTGGTGGCCATGACGGCTGGTGCAGCAAGGAGAGGAGGCAGAGCAGTGGCACCAGGACCTGGAGGAGGGGGTGCTGCCTGGCAGGGGATGCTCAGAGGCAGCCTGGTCACCCTGCCCTTTTGCCAACAATACTGTCAGAGCCTTGGAGAAGAAGGCCTTTTCCCCAGAAAGAAGGAGGTGTGATGCTGCCCGAGAAGTTGGACCAGGAAGCGGACCGCCCCACCCTTCCAACTGCCCTGTGGCCTGGGTCTTTGGGCCCCTTCTGGGCAATCCCTCTGGACACCTCTAGGAGCCTTGGCCACAGATTGACCTTGTGGAGGGGGCTGATATGGACACTGTGTCCGGCGAGCTGTGTGCCATGCTCAAGGGTTCAGAGGGCTTGAATTCCCTCCTCCCTTGGTGACCTGTGTTGTGATGGTGGTGACTGTGCTGCTGAGGGCCATGGGAGGCCAGGGTGGGGTGGGTGCTGACATTCAGTAGTGGTGGTGGCAGTGGTACCCAGCGGAGACTGTCTGATGGGCTGAGAGCCGCAGCCAGGCCAGACCGTGGGCCTGGGCAGCATCGGCAGCGTGACCTGCTGCGATGGTTCCCTGTGCAGAGTGCGCGACATCCACACGGGGCTTGCACTCAGGCTGGACCACGAGTTGTGAGCTGGGAGCAAGGGGCTGAGGCAGAAGCATCTGGGTGGAGAAGGGCCCCGTGGTCACCCCTCCAACGTCCTGGCTTCCTTCTGGGAAGGCTCCCTCTGGGTACCTGGCCAGAGGTCCTAGAAGCAGAAGAGGGGTGGTGGATGATCTAGACAGCCGAAGGGGCCATCGCCCTCAGCCGATGAAGAACAAAACCCAATATGGGGCTGGAGATTCTCCACGTCAAAGGAGAATGGATGGTGACGTTGGGAGGAAGTGCCTGGGGACAGCCACCCAGGGTCAGTGGTGGGTTAGACCTCACCTTCAAATCCATCCCCTGGCTCTCCTCAGCCACTCCCGCAGCGTCTCAGCACAGGGTACCCATGAGGAAGAACTGGACAAGCCCCCCTGAACAGTGCAATGGCCCTGCACGGCGCCCACCGTCTGACCTTCTTGGATGGTCAGGAGTATATGCCTCCACGCTCTCTCCTGCCCATCCCCCACCCAGTCCGCCCTCACCTCCACCCATGCATGGTCCTTGCCCCTGCACAGCCCCTAGCCAAGCAGCCCTCCACAAGGTGCCGCCCATCCACTTACCCACCTATCCTGTGCATCCTTGCGGGGCTCTTCCCTCCATCCTTCCACCCCACCCGTCCTCAGCCAGTCTCCCCAGTCATCTGTCCATCCATCCGTACACCCCACTTCCATCTACACCCACCTACCTCATCCGTCCACCGACCATCCACCCACGCACCTGCATTGTCTAGGCACAGCCCCTAACTTCCTTCCCTCCATTCATCTGTGTCCGTACTGCCGTCCACCCTCCGTCATCCAGCCAGCCAGTGGGGCCACTCCCCTGCTCCTGGAGGAGGCCGAGAGCAGGGACCCAACTCTTGGCTTGTCTGCTGCACGGGGCAGGCGCCGGGCTCTCCTAGGTGTGCGCGCGTGTGTGCATTTATCCGCCCCCCACCTTATCTCGCTCCCCTCCCCCCGCGCCCCCGCCCCCCGCTCGCGCTCCCCCTCTAATGTGTGATCTGGAAGCTCTATAAAGCCTGATGTAATCCGTAATGCAGTCTCTGGCTCCCGATTCGGGATCCAGTTTCAGAGAGCGAGAGATTGGGGAGCGCCGGCAGCCGGGTGGGGGGAAGCAGCTCTCGCCTCTCTCCTCCTCCTTCTCCTCGTCCTCGGCCTCCTCCTCCTCCCCGCGCCGCCCCGCCCCCGGCTCGGCTCGGCTCGCCCCCCCCCCCCCAGGAAGGGGAAAAAAGGCGAGAAGAGCCGGGCAGGCGAGAGGAGCGGAGCGGCAGCGGCGGCGGCCGGAGAGGGAGCGGTGGCGGCGGGCGCGGCGTTGGCGGCGGCCCCGGCGGAGCGAGCGCGGAGCCGGTGAGCCCGGAGCACAGGCGGCAGCGCAGCGTCCTGGCCCGGCTCGGGCCCGCGCGCCCAGCGTCGTCCGCAGCGTCGACATCCCGACCCTCCGGGCGCCCGGGGGGCTCCTGCAGCGGGGAGGAAGGGGAGGCTGCCTGCGTGCGCCGGCGGGTGCGCTCCAGGGGGCGTCCCGGCGAGGCCCGGAGCCGGCCGGGGGCGGCGGCGGCTGGAGGAGCCCCCCCTCCGGTCGGGCGCCCGGCTCGGCCGCGGGCGACGCGAGGCACTCGCGGGGATTTGCAACTCGCCGGATCGAGTCCTCGCCGGCGGGCGGCTGCTGCTGGGGAAGGTAAGGAAGGCTCCGGCGGGGGGCTGGGGGCGCGGCGAGTAGGGGCGCAGCGAGGGTGGAAGGGGGCCGGGGGAGGGGCGGGCGCCCCGACTTCCTAACTTCGCCGTCTGGGGCTTCGCAGCTCCGAGGTTCTGCGCTCAGAGCTCGGGAGTTTGGACCCCCACCCCCTACCCGCTCAGCCCCTGCCTCCTCCAGCTGCGGGGATGGGATGTGGCAGGTCCCCGCGCGCCCGCATTGGGCAGGCTGAGGAGGGGGCGACCCTGGACGCAGGAGAGGCTCCTCGGCGCTGCTCACCTCCTCCCCATCCACACAACACGGCCTGGCATCCCTCCTCATCACATGCATAGGGCAGGCTAGGGAGGGCGTTCCCGCTGTACCCCCTGCACACACAGACGCTGGCGGGGGTCTAAGGGAGTCCCCCGTGGCCCCAACAGTCACACATAGACCCAGCAAGCTCGGGAGAGGCCCCCGAGCGTGTCCCTCTCCACCTAATCACGTCCAGAGCTCCCTACAGACACTGTAGGGGCCCTAGACGTCCTCCCCCCACGCACAGAGCCCGGAGCAGGCAGGAGAAACCCCCAGACTCCTTCAGGAAGCCCTCTCCGGGAGACCTGGCACTGCTGGTGGAGACTCCCGGAGGTTCTCTCTCCCCCACTTCGGGCGGAGGGCTATTTTTGCGCCCCCCACCCCCACGCGAACGCCCTCGCTCTTCCCTCGGTGTCTACCTTTCCACTGGGGTCGGACAGGCCGTGCGGATAAGCCGCTCTGAACTTTGGGCCGGCCCTTTGCCCTCTCCGCTCCCAGGCCAAGCACTCCCGGGCGCCGAGCACTCCCGGGTCGGCGTCCCCGGTGAGCAGAGGCCGCCCGCTCTCCGCCGGCGCCCCGCTACCTAGGAGCCGCGCAGAGCTGCCTCGAGGAACCAGCCCGGCCCCCGCCCCCTCCTGGGGGAGGCCTGGGGGCTCTGGACCCGGCCAGGAGCCCTCTCCCCTGGTCCCCGCGGCCCCCTGGGCAGGGTAGAGAGCGTCTCCGGCTTCGGGAGGGGGCGGCGGAGCTGAGAATCGCAGCTAAGTGATGCGGCCGGGAGGGCTTGTCGGAGGCTGCGGCTCCGAGCCCGGGTCCCTCCTCTTGGCCGCGGCGGCTCCGGCTTGGCCACTCCCCGGCAGCCTGGAGAAAGCGCCTAGCCTGGCACCCCAGCCCCAGGCCGCTGGGCACCTTACCTCTTTACACTTTTATTTTGGGCTTCTAAGTTTCTTGGAGCGCAGGCACCCAGGCCGGGGCTCGAAAAGCCCTAAGCCAGCCCTCAATTAGCACCCGTCCCCGCCGCGACCTCCCCATTCTTCCTCCGGGTCCGGGGCGCAGATTCCCGGCTGCTACTCTGGAATAGTTGAAAGGCAGGAAGGCGTGTGGGTGGGGTGGGGAGGGGGCCTGCACTCCCGCCCTGGGAGACCGCTTGGCCTTTGTGTGGCGAGGGGCTGGGAGGTCGGCTCTCCGGCTCCACCTTGGGAATCCTAGGAGACCCTCAGTGCTCTCCCCGATCCCCAGAAACAAACACACGCCCCCTCGTAGCGAGAGCCGCGGCAGGGAACAGCAGAGGCCGCGCAGGCGGAGGCGGGGGAACCGCGAGCTGGGTCCCTTTTTGTATCTGGGAGAGAGGTGGTGTACGGTGTGTGCGGTCTGGGGAGGCGACCATCACTTCTCCTAGAGCCCTCATGCCTTCCATCTCTGTGACCCCGGCTGCCGAGGAGGCAACGAGGGAGGTCGAGCCGCTGCCTCCCGTGGGCGGCAGCGAAACTCCTCACCCGCAAGCCGGGGTGCCGCCGAGTCTGGCTTTGAGTACCCAGCAAGGTCAAGCAGGCGAAGCAGGGTACGGGGGTTCCTGGGCGCGCCCCCGTCCGCGCACGGTCCGGGCCTTGGAAGGGGGTGTGGGAAGCCCGCCGAGTCAGTCCCGCGTGCCCGCCGCCCGCGCCCGGTCCCCGGAGGCGGACGTTGCGCGCGTTCCGGGATCCCGGAGCGCCAGGCGCCCCACGCCCTCCCTCTCGGCTAGCTAGCAGCTCCGCGGCGCTGCTTTCAGACTTGTTGCGCCTGGCAGAAGCCTTCTGGGGGGCAGAAGGCTGGCGCGGGAGCCCGGGCGGCTGGGGTCCGGCCCGGAAGCCCAGGGATGCGCCAGAGAGGCGCGCGGCTCCGCGGGCGAGCGCTGCGCTGGGAGATCCAGCCCGGAGTTTGCCGCCTCCTATCCCAGGGAAGGGCGCTTGATCCTGCCTGGGTCCCGCGCGGGGGCGGAGAGGGGGCGATCCGTCGCCTAGGCGCCAGGCACGCTTCTACGGATCTTGGGCTAAAGAGGGGGTGCAGCCAAGTTGAGGCGCCCTCAGGGCCCTTCCCTTGCCCAGCGGCTCCAGCCCCTCTCGGACCTCGGCGGCCGCGTCCGTGAAATGGGGGCGCGGGCTCTACTCTCGGATCCCTCCCAGCCCCGACCCTCCGCTCCAGCGTGCTGGATCCGCGGCGTCTGGGCGACCCGAGTCCCGAACCTTCCGCGCCTGCAGACACAGCCGCGGGGCCGGGCGGGAATAGCCCGGGCAGGGTCCAGAGAGCGCCCGGGGTCCGGGCAGCCTCCCGCCGCACCCTCCGCCCCTGGCCGGCCCGGCTCCGCGTCTGGGAGTGGGTCGTGGGGCCCGGAGCCCGTCCTCCCGGGGCGCCTTGGGGATCCAGGCCCAGGCGGCCGGCGCGGGGCCGCAGTGGCGGAGGGCGGAGGGCGGAGGGCCTGCGCGCTGCCGCTGGCTACCGGGAGAGGGCGCCCGCACCGCGCTCGCGCGGCCCTACCCGCCCCTTCCGTCTCCTCGGCGCCCGGCCCGCGGCTCCGGCCCCATCTTGGGCCGCCCCATCTTGGGCCGCCCCGGCCGCCCCCGCCCGCCTGGCCGCGCGCAGTTCGCTCCCGCCGCCGGGTCCCGTGACGCTCGCGTTTCGTCCAGAGCCCCCCTCGCCGGCCCGGCCAGTCCCCGCGCGCGGTGCGCTGGCGCGAGCGCGCGTGTGCGTGCATGTTCCCTGTGCGCCGCGCATGCACGTGCGCGCCCGTCCGGGAGGCTGGGGCACGTGTGTACAGGCATGCAGATCGCACATGTGTGTGCGTGGCCCGGGTGGCAGGATTCCCTCAGACTCCGTATTACCGTCGGCTCTGGCTCGGGGCTGCCCCCGAGTCCGCGCTGTGTGCCAGGGACCGACCCCTGGGCGGAAAGCTCCAACACCCGACTCCCAGCAAAGACCCCGAACCTGGCGGGTATTGTAACCCCTCCGGGCCCGCCAGCCCACGCCCTCCCTTTGTCTTCTGGAAGCCTCTGGCCTCCCTGGCTGCAGCTGCGCCATCGGCAGAGCTGTGACTTCTGGGTAAACACGCACAGGCCCGGGATCCCCCTGTGACAGCCCACGTGCACACGGGAAGAAGAGCTCACTAGACAACCCAAGTGCACACGGGAAGAAGCGCTCACTAGACAGCCCAAGTGCACACGGGAAGAAGCGCTCACTAGACAGCCCAAGTGCACACGGAAAGAAGCGCTCACTAGACAGCCCAAGTGCACACGGGAAGAAGCACTCACTAGACAGCCCACGTGCACACCCTCGCACTGGGAGCAGGACAGTCAGCAAGGGGGAGGACGTGGTCCCAGACAATCCCCTCCCAAGTGTTAAGGCGGGAACATGCAGGAAAGAACCCCAGACAAGCTCTGCCAGGGAGGCTCTGGGGAGTGCAAGAAGGCAGCCTGCAGATGCCCAGAATGGGGCTCACCTAGGAGGCGTCCCACGGAACGGCAGGTGGGTGGGTGATAAAGGGGTCAGAGGTCCGGGCAGAGGGAAGTGCCGGCTGTGCAAAGGCCCTGGGGCAGGGCATAGTGCAGGTGTTGAGAAATAGACCAGAGCTGGAGAGGAGGGTGGAGGCAGGACAGGGGCTGCACAGGGGTTGGGGGCAGACCTGAGCTGGTCCACGTCCTGGGAGCTGCTTTCAGGAGCTACAGGAGAGTCTTGAGCAGGATTGGTGGCTTGGCCTGATGGGGATGCCAAAGAGATGACGTGCCCTGGTGGGCCATAAGTCACAGGCCTTCAGGAGGCTGAGTGCACAGCCTGCTGAATGCCACTGCCATGCCCACCGCCGCACTGCACAAGATGCACGCCACATCCGTCTCAGCAGGCGGCAGCCAGCCCTGACACCACCCAAGACCAGCACACATCCCGCTGTGAGGCACGGGCAGACACCCAGAGCTGGCACGCGTGTCCCCACAAAGGCAAGAGACATGGAACGCTGGGGTGCCACCACCTGAAAACCTGTGCCCAGTTGAGAGCTCACGAGGACGCGGGTCAGCACAAGCACACTATGGTGCACACGGCACCTGCCCTGTGATGTTCACCTGTCCACATGTGCAGAGAGGAAGGAGGGGAGGCTTAGACCTACAGGCTGCATGATCTGGGGGATGCAGCCCGGATGTTCATGTCCAGGGATGGGCAGGAGGCCCCCTGCAGACTGGAACTGGCAGGAGGACCCAGGGGGTGCTGGCTCTGCATTCTGCTCCGTGACCTTCATCAGGCCCCAGCCTTCTTCCTCATCTGTGCCCCACGGGGTTAAGGCGAGTATCTCCCCTGCCCTGCAGACAGAGCACACGCCACTGAGGAGGGGCTCTGGACATCTCCACTCCTGCCCCACCCTCCCTCTCTCTTCTTTTTTCATATTAACTCATGTCTTTTAATTGCAGAAGCAACCAAAATGAGGATCAGTGCCAAAGGACTAGCCCCCTTCCTCCACAGAGCCCTGGCCCCTGGCCCCCAGCACCCCTGTTACTGGTTCTGTTGTCCAGGGCTGCCCTGCCTGGATGGACCTGTGGGGACCTCTGCCCCTCCTCCCTCCTTCCCTGCAGGGGTTTCACAAACACGCACATACCCAGCCCTCCTGCGCCTAGTCTGCTCATTCGCAGCCGCAGTTCCCTCAGTTTGACGGCAGCACCCCGACTGCCCCTACCATCTCACCTCACCCCGTCACCCCCACAACCATTGCCTCCCAGGCCCCCTCAGCTGCACCCTGCCACCAGCACTGCACTGTGTCTGACCCCACCTCCATCCCAGCAACAGCACCCTCCCCCATCACCCCACCCTCCTCAGCAGCACCTCGGCACCCCTCATAGCCACCTCCCTCAGCACAATCACTGTCGCCTTGGCCCCTACCTTAGGCTCCTGAGTCCTTCACTGGCCCCCACGGCGGTCCTCCTGCTCCTGGTGTTCTGCTCCGTCTCAGGCGTCCCTCTTGGGCTTGGTTCAGAGGGGCACGGGGGAAGTCCTGTCAGGCCCCAGCCACTTGCGTTCCTGGGAGAGGAGCATGCAGCAGGCCGGTCCCCACAGCGCACCAGTCCACTGAGCTGTCCCGGCCCAGTGCAGCTGAGGTCAGGAGGACTCGGGGATTACTGGGAGCTCAGATGGGTGGACCTTGAGATGAGACAGTCCCTGTGTCCTAGTGCCTGTCCCCCACTCCTCACTCATTCCTGGGCCAGTTTTTTGGGTGCCGATTCTTGAGTGAGATTCGGGGTTGAGAGGTCCTTGAAGTGAAAAACACAGAGGAGTGGCCAGGAGGCTGGGAACATAGCACTGGCCTGGGTGCCAGGTGGAGAGGGAGCCTTGCAAAGCCCACACCCCACTACTGACACCATGAATCCTGGCCCACCCTCCCGGGCCCTGGCAGCACACCGTTGGAATTGCACTCCTGCCTACTGGCAGGCCAACTCTGGGCCAGCACCTCTCTGAGGCTATGCTGGCATCTCTGTGACAGGAGGGTGGGGGGGCCCTACCTGCCTGTCCTGGAGAGTGCCAGATCATCCAGGGTGGCGCCGGTGAGGTGCCAGGGAGTGGTAGGTAGGACCATCCAGGCAAGTCTTGGTGAGACCCCATTTCCACCGTGGGGTGTTGGCTGCCCCAGAGGAATGCATTTAAATGGGATTTCAGAGCCACAGGGAAAAGGAACAGGATTCAGGGAGGAAGAAGGGCCCCTGCAGTCTGCACCCCATCTCTGTTCCCCTGCCCCAGAGGCCTGTCCCTGTGCCCCACCGAGACCTCAAGGAGCTCCTCCGGGAAGACTTCCTCTCCACCATGGCGCACCCAGATGCTTCACCTCTCGCAAAACTGCAAGATGTGTGCAGACCCGCATGCTGGCAGTTCACTCTGCACACAGTTGCTCACACACGCCTGCACACATGCATGTGCACAGCCCTGGAATGGTGCGTTGCAACACACTTGTCGCTCACAAAAGGAACATGCACACACCCTGCACCTGCACACACTTCCTTACACACACGCCTGCCAGCACACATGCCACATGTGCACACAGATGGAACACACTGTTCCCACACTCACACACCACTCACACCCACACACCTTCCACTCGCACTCACCACAAGCACACACGCATACATATGTGCTGCATGCTCAGCCACCCATGTGTCCTCCAGCCCGTTCTCGAGATGCAGCTGCTCACCTGCAGGACACACTACTTACTCTCTCCTAGAAGCTGGCCCTGGCTGCAGCTGTTCCTCCCCACTGCCAAACTGCCTGCCCACTATGGCGAGGTGGAGGCCTGGGTTGGGGCCTGCTCCCAGGGTACAACCTCCGCTCAGGGGTCCTCAAGCCGGGAGACCAGCCAGTGTGGAGTCCAGGCTGCATGCAGCCTCCTCCTCAGGTCCCCATGCTGCTGCTGGGGGCTCCCACTGCTGCCCATGCATGTGTGTGCCTGTCCCCGGAGGGCACCTGGAGACCGCCTGGCTGGGCAGCCCTGCCCTCGGGGGCCCCTTCTGTGCAAAGCAGCCCTCCTCACTCTGGCCTTGACCTGCCCCAGGATGTGCCTGGGGCTCAGTGCCGCAGGGCAGGGACAGAGGCCCAGGAGCTTTAGGATAGGGAGCATTGTTAAGGCCTGCAGGTGGCTTGGGGTGCGGAGCCCTAGAGTAGGGCAGGTGCAGTGGGGCCTGGAACCCAAGGGCTGATGGAAAGCTGGCCACCAACACTGGCTCAGGGTGTTCCGGGATGGTGTGCTGGGACAAGAGCTAACAGCTCCTGCCATGCCCGGACTCGCTAGCGGTCGGTCGGTGCCTCCGGACCTGTATCCAGGTCTGCTCAACTGCAGGCTGTGATCACCCTGCCCTCTGCCAGTGGTGGGGGTGTCGAATGAAGGTCTGTGCCAGGGCAGAGCATAGGGCTGGCCTGAGCAGAGCTGTGATAACCCTGCCCTCTGCCAGTGGCGGGGGTGTCGAGTGAAGGTCTGTGGCAGCGCAGAGCGAGCAGAGCTTGGCACAGGACAGGCCCCCTCTGCCTCAGCCCCAGCAGTGATCTCTGTAAGAAGAGCCTTTCTCTCCCCGCCAGTGGCTCTGGCCAGATTCTTTGGGCCCCCCTGTGCCCAGGCAGGTGGGTGGGGCTGGGCCTGGCAGGCCCTGTGAACATGGTGGGCTCCCATGCCCTTGGGGGTCCAGCCCCAGGGATCTGACCCTGCTGGCAGCCCTGCCCACCCTTAAGAGGAAATTCCGGGCCCCCATCCACTTTGGGCAGCGTATGACCTGGTCTCCCCAAGGGCAGACCTAGCTACCCTGCAGGTTGGCCCATGGGGATATGGTTGGCACAAGCTGGTGCAGGGCAGGTGGCAGCCAGGGGTCACCCTCAGGGGGGGCAGGCTAGTTCCTGACACTCTGGCCCCATTCTTGTGGCTCTGAACCCCTGAGACGTGCAGATAAGTTGTCCTGGGCCCATGTCAGGGGCCCTGCCAGGACCTCACGGGCGGGGGATGGTGCTGCCTCTGCTTCCGGTGACCAGGCCGCCTGAGTGGGGGCCATGGGCTCTGAGCGGAGAAGGCCAGCGGTCTGCCTCCCAGCCCCCGGGCAGTCGGTGCCGAGGACGCCTACCCCGCCCCCTCCCCCGTGCAGCCTTTTCTCAGGACACACAGGCGGGCACTGTTCAGAGGCCCGAAAGACAACAGAGTGCCTTTTGTGGCTGGCGTCTGGGGATGCCATTGGTGGCCTGGGGTGGGCGGGGAAGGGACGCTGGAGGCCTGAGCCCCGGGTCGGGTCTGTCCGGTGTGGACTGGCCCCGGAGCGGGCGTGGAGTGCCGAGCCTCGTGGAGAAGCCCCAGTGCCCCTGAGAGAAGGGCTTTGGACAGCCTCCGCCACCCCGGGTTGGATGGTGGGGAGACCAAGGTGCTGGGTGTGATGGAAACCCAGGCCTGGCGGCACGGTGGGCTGTGTGTGTGCAGTCTGCATGGGCGAGGGATGGCGGTGGGAGGCGATGGGGGTCACTGCCTTGGCCACCCCATGCAGAAGCCTGAGATTGAAGGAGGTGCTCCTGTATCATCTCAGGCCCGTTGCTGGCCCGCCGTCAGTGCGTAGTGAACATGGGTGCCCTCTGTCCCTCACTATGGCTCCCAGCTCTTCATCCCTAGCCCAGTGTGGCTGGGTTCTGTTGCCCTACCTCTCTGGGTCCCCCGTCTGCCAGCCGCCGCCCTCACCCTGTCACCTCTGCCCAGAGACCCGCAGCACTCCCCACCTCGTCCTGAGGCCACCTCGCAGAAGCTGGCCAGCCTCCTCTGTGGCAGGAAGGATGGGGGCTAGACACCAGGAGGAACTTCCTGGTCACAAGGGCAGTTTGACCCTGGAGAAGGTGACGGGAAAGGCAGGAACCTGTGAGGGCTTTGCCGCTAACTGGTCACTGTTCCTGTGACACGGGGGGCAGTGGGTAGTGGGAGCTGCAGCACCCAGGCCGGGATGTGGAAACCAGTGAGTGGAGAAGTGGCCTGTGGTTTGGGGACCAAGAGAGTTGTCCACTTCTCTGCAAGAGAGTTGATGACAGTTTTGCCATTAAATTGTGAACTTGAAGGCAGGAGTAACCAGCGCCAGCACTGGGGCAGCCGCAGAGCCCCTCCTACCCTGTCAGCTGTGGCCTGAAGGCCGGGAGGTTTCTATCCTCACAGTGGAGGCCTGACATGGGGTGGGCTCAGGAGTCATCAGGACTCAACCTTTAGGGCCCCTGACCACCGCATGGAGCAGGCCTGTGGAGGATGAGGCTGCCAAGGCTCCTGGGGAAATCAAGGCACCTGCCAGAGAAGCGCAGAGCATAGATTTTGAGGGGCTAGGAATTTGTCTAGTCCACCCCCTGGGGCCCCCGGGCATCCTCCCCACCGAGGGGACCTGGGAGCTGGTATGGCTGAGGGAAGGAGGGTGAACCAGCCCAGGGGAGCCGAGGTCACAGATGCGCTCTGCAGATGCCCCAGCAGCTGCCCCAGGGCGGAGCCATTGTTAGCCTCGGGCCTGGACCTCTCTGTCCGAGGCTGTGGCTGTGGTTTCCGCTAGAGGCACCCTCTGGGGCATGCCCCCCCTCCCAGCCCCCGCTCTGCCTGCCCTCACATCCCAGCAAGCACAGCTCTGAGCCGAGGCTCTCCCACTGTCATGTGGCCTTGTATAATGTCCCACATGTGAGTGTGTGTCCATGCTCACATATGCACACTCACATGCATACAGGCATACGTGTGCACACACACATGCACTTGGGCACACACAGACACGTGCACACACACACACGTGCACACACACACATGCACATCTGCTTCTCCCTTCCTGTCTCAGCAGGGGCCACCGGCTGTCTCCATGTGCCCACAGGAAGTCTCCTGTGACCCTCTGAATTGACGTTCCTCCTGGCCCAGACACCACACTGGCCTGCCCCTGCCCCTGGCAGGCAGAGGGACTCACTCATCCTGAGGGCGCCATTCAGGTGCTGCCCCCTCCAGGATGCCACCCTGGTGGCCAGGCAGGATCAGTAGCCTCCCCGCCCTGTCTCAGCTGGACTGCAGCCCTGTGACATGGGCTTGGCATGGGGGGACAGGAGCCTGAGGAGGGGGTCCCTGGTTGCCCCCTAGCCTTGGCCAGCTCTCTGCCTGCCTGGGCCTGCCTTGGTGTGAGAAGGCTCCCCAGTAGCTCCGTTGAAGGGTGGCGGCCAGGCGGGGTGCAGGGGACCTCAGCTGGCTGAGGGATGGGTGAGTGTGGCAGGTGGGGGGCCCGTGCCCACTGGTTGGCTCAGGCCATCAGCCAAGACAACAGCCTGGGTCCTCCCCTGAATTGCTCAGTGGCTCAGCCAGAAAAGGCAGGATCAGGCCTGCTCTGTGGGTCTCAAATTCATGTCAGCTGGGCCGGCCTTCCAGCCAACAGGGCCTCTCCCAAGGCCTGGGTGGGGATGGCTCAGTACAGATGTTCTAGGGGACGCTGGGGAGCCAGTAAGTGACCTGAGTCCCCCTGCCCCCACACCACCTGACTTGCTGATGGCACTGCGGTCCCTCCGTTGGAGCCCTGGGGCTTCATGGCTTAAGAATCCCAGGGACAGGCACTTCTGGGCCATCTTCTGGTCCCGAGACAGTCTGCCAAGGCTCCAGGTCCCTGCCAGGCATTGGGCATTGCCCTGCCCCTGGCCCTACCCCTTCCTCCCTGCAGGCACCTCCCACTCCTCACTATCCAGGCCAGAAGTGGGCCTGCACAGCCTCCGTGCCGGCCGGTGCTGGGGCCTCCCCCTTCCACCTCCTGACCACCCTCCTTCCCCATGGCCGCTCCGGCCCTCATGCCCCTCCCTCATCCTCACCCCCAGGGTGCCCCCAGCACTGCCAGGGTGGGCCTTCTAAGTGGCCGTTCTGATGGGGACACCAGCCTGCTTCTGACCCCCACTGCCACTTCTTGCCTACAGATGGACCTCACAACCCTAAGAGGACTCAAGGCATGGAGTGAGCTGGTGACAGTGAGGGTGACCAGTGATGCCAGGACCCTGGGGGATGCCAGGAGGCCTCCACTCGGCTCAGCTCTCAAGGGCCTGGGGACAGTGGCAGGGATAGGGCCTGGTCCACCTGCTCTGGGGCCATGCCAGGCCGTGCTGTGCAGAGAGCACTGGTGGCAACCTGCAGGCCTGGGCTGGAATCCAGGCTCAGGCGCCTGGTACAGGCTGTGAGCCTTCAGTGAGGCATGGCCCCTCTGTGGACTTCAGCATGCCCATCTGTAAAATGGATCTGTAACGGTGCCTCAGCAACGGTGTGCCTGGCATGCGTCCTGTCTCGCTGTGAGCGTGGGATGCACTGCTCTGTGTTTTCTCACGAGCCGGAGCGTGTCCTCGGACACCCCTCGTGGCCTGCACCGTTCACACAGCACTGTGGACACCAGCTCCATCATGGCCAGCTGGGCTTATGAGGCTGCGCTTCCCTTCCAGGTGCCAGGCTGTGCCCATTTCCATATGGGATGACCGAGGCCCTAAAGACCGTGTGCTCAGCGGCCAGTGCTTGTGCACCCAGGCTCCTATGCCCACTCCTGGCACCGCAGGCCCCCAGAACCTGCCCCGCCCTGGGAAGGCTGTGGGCTGGAGCTGCCAGGGCCTGAGATGAGGAGGGGAGAGGCAGGCCCCAGCATCTTGAGCTGTGAGGGTTCCTCTGGGGGAAGGTGGTGAAACCAACCCCAGGGTCATGGCTAACAGGATTGCCTGGGGCCTCCTTGGCACTTTGAGGGGCATATGGAGCAGTGAAGCTGGCTGGCCTGTGGAGGGGTCAAGGCCACATGGGGTCAGCACCAGATGGGCTTGGCACTCTGCCAGGCTCTGCCAGACTATGCCAATACTCATCCAGGACTGGGCTCACCCTGAGACTGTAGTGTGAGGTGAAGCTAGGGAGGCCTGGCTGTGGGACCTGCCCATGGTGCTCCCACTCCATGAGATGGAGGGGGCACCCAGGACCGCCTCACTCTTCCATGCCTTGTCCAAGCCTACCCAGCCAAGCATGTCTGGGGGCAGACTGGAGGAGGGCTTCCAAGAGGCAGGGGGTGTGGCGGCATCTTCCCAGGTCTGCTGCAGAGGTGCCAAGATGGGAAGATAGCATTGTAGGTTTGCTCTTTTTTATTTTTATTTTCATTATTTATTTATTTATTTTTGAGATGGAGTTTTGCTCTTGTTACCCAGGCTGGAGTGCAATGGCGCTATCTTGGCTCACCGCAACCTCTGCCTCCTGGGTTCAGGCAATTCTGCCTCAGCCTCCTGAGTAGCTGGGATTCCAGGCACACGCCACCATGCCCAGCTAATTTTTTGTATTTTTAGTAGAGATGGGGTTTCACCATGTTGACCAGGATGGTCTCGATCTCTTGACCTCATGATCCACCTGCCTTGGCCTCCCAAAGAGCTGGGATTACAAAGCTTGAGCCACCACACCCGGCCGATTTGCCCTTTTTAAAAACACTTTCCTCCTGGGAGCCTGGAATGTTTGTCAGGAAGGAGACCACAGAGGGCTGGACTGAGCCATGTCCGTCCCCGGATCCAAAAGCCCCAGCCAGCTTCCCTTGGGGAGCACTTCTGCACCCCCGGCTATGATTCCCCACCCAGCTCTTAACATCTTATTGAGAGCAGTGGGGCACCCACCCCACTTTACAGATGGGGAAACTGAGGCTCTGTGGTACAAGACTTGTCTGGGCCCACGCCTCAGCCTTCTGGTTCCTCTGGGCTCAGAGACCGGGGTCAGGCCTCGAGGCTGCCTGGGTCCAGCTCCCTGCTCTGCCTACAAGGCTGTGCAGGAAGGGCGCCAGGAGGGAACTGCAGAGCAGTGACAGACCTTGTGTCGCCGGCCAGCTGGGCCTGGGCAGCAGGAAGCGGTGGGTCCCGTGGGCGGGCGATGGGCATTTGTGCGGTCAGCAGAGCGGAGGCACCCGCACCCGGAGGCCGGGTGGACTGGGGGAGGGGGACTGCCTGCCGCTCCCCTCCCTCCCCCACTGGCTCGGCTGCTGGGTGGGATGGGTAGCCCAGCCAGAGGCCTTGGGGGTGGCAGGGAGACAGAGTTCTGTGGATAGGAGGAGCTTGCCAAGGTCCACAGCGAGGTGGGTGCCCGCTGGACTCAGAGCAGCTCCTGATCCGGGACCTTCCCTGTGCCTCTGCTCACCTGTGCTGGTGTGAGTAGATCGTCACTCAAGCTGGGCCCCCCCCTGGAGCTGGGAGGTGTCTCCTGGTGGCACAAATTTGGGGTCAGCCTGGGGTTCGTGTATGGGTTCTCCCACCCACTCCCTGACGGGGATAAATCATTGACTCTCTCTGCACCTGTTTTTCTATGATTCATGATGGGAGGTAACGCCTTGCAGAGGTAGGACGGAGGTGAGGTGGCTCCTGGTGGCTCCCTCCCTCCTCTGTCCCTCCCCAGACCCTCTGCCTGGAGCTTTAGGGCACAAGGGGTACACGGAAGGGCCGGAAGGGAGCTTCCTGCCAGGAGTGCCAGCTGGGCACATGCCACTGGAGGCTGCAGAGGGCAGTCCTGAGGGTCACCAAATCTGAACCCCACCTCACCCCAAAGGTTCAGCTGCTGTTGAGGCTCTGCACTTCCTGCACCCCAAGCCTTTAGAAGAGGCTGGGGAATGGCAGAGTAAAGTTTCTCCCATGCTCTCCAGGGCCGCTTCCCCACCACAGCGTTTTCAGAATTTTCCCAGGAAGGAGGAAGGTTAGAGAGGAGGGACCAAGGTCAGCAGGGGAGAGAGCCTGAGAGAACTGCACCCTCCACTCTCAGAGGGGCAGCCCTGCAGAGCGTGGTGAGCGGCCAGGACCCCTGGGGAGCCACACCAGGCTGTCCAGCCAAAGGGCACCCCCGGGAGGCCCAGGTGGAGTGCCCAGCCCTCCCTGCTCAGGCCTGGGTTGGGTGGAAGTGGAGGCACTAGTTCTCCTAGCTAGGCCGCTGCCCTACAGGTGATCATGCCGGTGGGTGGCAGACAGACAGGTGGACGGAGCAGGTGCCTTGGATGGTGCCAGGGCCTTTGTCTGCGGCCCAAAGTCCTCCTGCCCTCACTGGGAGCAGGCTGAGCTTCCTCCTCTGAGAGAGTGCACCCCCATACCCAGAGCCTGTGTGTCCCCAGGGGCTCACTCTGACCATCTGCTCTTTCTCTTCCAGCTGCTGCTGGTGGTCACAGGCAGGCACCAGGGCCCTGGACTTTAGAAGCCGTTGTTGCCTTCTCTGTCACCGGAAGCGGGGCCCTCTCCCATCCCACCCTTGCCCCACACCCCTGCCCCCGCCGGGCCGGCCCTGCCCACCGCCGGACCCTGGCATGTCAAGGCCTGGCCCGCGCCTGCCTGCCCAGCCCGCGGAACCCCGGCGGCCCCGCGAGCTAGGATGAGGGGCCAGGCCGCCGCCCCCCGCCCCGTGTGGATCCTCGCCCCGCTGCTGTTGCTGCTGCTGCTGCTGCTGCTGGGGCGCTGTGTACGGGCGGCCACTGGGGCCGACGCAGGGCCGGTGCCCGAGCCGTGCGCCACGCTGGTGCAGGGAAAGTTCTTCGGCTACTTCTCAGCGGCCGCGGTGTTCCCGGCCCACGCCTCGCGCTGCTCCTGGACGCTGCGCAACCCGGACCCGCGGCGCTACACGCTCTACATGAAGGTGGCCAAGGCGCCTGTGCCCTGCGCCGGCCCCGGCCACGTCCGCACCTACCAGTTCGACTCCTTCCTTGAGTCCACGCGCACCTACCTGGGCGTGGAGAGCTTCGACGACGTGCTGAGGCTCTGCGATTCCTCGGCGCCCCTGGCCTTCCTGCAGGCCAGCAAGCAGTTCCTGCAGATGCGGCGCCAGCAGCCACCCCAGGACCACGACCTCGGGCCCCGACCCGCTCCGGCGAGCCCCGGCGACGACTTCTCCGTGGAGTACCTGGTGGTGGGGAACCGCAACCCCAGCCGCGCCGCCTGCCAGATGCTATGCCGCTGGCTGGATGCGTGTCTGGCCGGAAGCCGTAGCTCGCACCCCTGCGGCATCATGCAGAGCCCCTGCGCCTGCCTGGGTGGCGAGGCGGGAGGCCCTGCCGCGGGCCCCCTGGCCCCCAACGGGGATGTCTGCTTGAGAGATGCGGTGGCCGGTGGCCCTGAAAACTGCCTGACCAGCCTGACCCAGGACCGGGGTGGGCACGGTACCACAGGTGAGTGACTGGTGGGGAAACCTGCCGATGGGGGGTGAGGGGTGGGCGGATACGGGGAGGTGGGTGAGGGTCTTCTCTGGCAGGGCTGCCCCAGCCAGCACTGCTGTCTGGGGAGTGTGCACGTGGCACCCTCCGAGGCACCTGCTCCATCCACCTGTGCACAGAGTAAGAGTGAGGATTCCTGCAGGTGTGCGGGACCAGCCTGGCACAGTGGGTGCTCACTGAGCTTTGGAGGATGGAATGGACAGTGAGGCCTGATTTCCTCCAGGATGGGGTAGGGTCATTCTCCTGTCTGGGAGAAAGCCCACCCTTTCTGGCAGGACTTTAATGGGCCAGAGGCTGTAGGAGCTGGGGCTGGGGGCTGCAGGCGTCTCTGGGGCTGTGTGGACAGGGGGGCAGATGGGCTCTTTAGCTATGTGGTCAGGAGATGAGGCTTCAGGCTCAGTGCGGTCTGGGTGGACGGATTGCATCGCAGTGCGCTCCAGGTGCTGGGGTCACAGCAGTGAAAACCTGGGAGAGCCCTGCTCTCAGGGAGCTGCCTAAGGGAGGGAAGAAGGCTCCAGGCAAGAAGACATGAGCAGCCATGCAGCGGGCATCGAGGAGAGCCTTATACAAGAACCAGGGAGGCCAGCCCTCACCCCAGGGCGGCCGTTGTACGTGGAGGTCAGGGAGGCTGCTGGGACCAGGGACCTTGTTCAAAGCTCTGGGAGATGTGGGTAATCTCATACCACGAAGAGGGAAGTGGCTTTGTGCCCGGCGAGCACCGAGGGGCAGGGGCCAGTCCTGTGGGGCTGCCGGCCTCTGGGACACTGGCTTTTCCTCCTGATGAGACAGGAAGCCTCCCTAGGAACAGGGTCCTCGGGGTCAAACCTTGTGGGGTGCAGTGGGCCTCAGTGCAGAAGCTGGGTCCCGTACACACCTGGGACATGGTGACCCCTTGCTGATGGGTGACATGTGAGAAAAAGAAGGAGGCCCAGCATTTTGGTTGGAGCATCTGGGAGGATTGGGGAATGGGAGGGTTTTGAGTTATCAGCACCAGGCAAAGGCTGACAGCACGAATCGGGTGTTTGGGGTCGAGGCCAGAGGGCCGTCCTGGGGCAGTGGGACCCTCAGGGGTGTCCAGGGGCCTTGAACTCAGGGGCCAGTGAGACCTACGGACTCCTCAGAATTTTGCTTTTAAAGGCATGAAATAGGCCACGCAGAGCTACGAAGAAAGCTAGTTACGCTGCTGCTGCCTGGTTCTACACACGACCCGGGGCCATGGGCCCCAGATGAGAAGCCTCTGTGAGGCTGGCAGTGGGGCTAGAGAGGCCAGGGGACAGGAGGGATGGGTGAGGCGTGGCCAACTCCTCCAGTGGCCCAAAGAGGAGGCAGGCAGCACCCCTGGGCAGTGGGGAGCCCGGGAACCCAAGTGGTCGTCCTGTGTCCGGACAGGTGGGCACATCAGCTGCGTCAGGTGCCACAGCAGCTGCGTGGGAGGGGCTGAGGACCAACCTCCCACTGGGCAGGGTGGAGGTCACTGGCCTTGGCAAGGACGGCTTCCATGGTTTAGCAGGGACGAGGGTCTGAGGGGGACTGGGAGAGAACCAAGCAGAGTCTGGAGGGCCGTTTCAGGGAGCAGAGATGGGACATCTGGCGGTTTGGAGGTGGGAGGCTGCAGGAGGACTTGCCCAGCGGCCACTGCCACACCCAGCGGCGCGTGTCGCGCTGCCACTCCTGGTCACTTCACCCCCTGGGCCGTGGTTCCTTCCTCGGCAGAATACCAACTCCCTTGCAGGGTGCTTCCCTCCGATTGGATATGATGGGAATCAGGCCCAGCCCAAGATCACTCCCAACACCGAAGAGCTGCTCGTTAGCAGCATTGGGGGTAGTGGCCCTGCCATTCTCAATAGTGCTGGGAGCAGCGTGGAGCCTGCTGGAAAGAGCTGGTGGGACACACGAGTGTGAGTGTGACGCAGGTGTTGGAGGGAACACCATGCTTCTCTCCTCACTGGGTACCTACTGAGCATGGGCACCCTGTGGTGTAAGGTGGTCGGGCCTCCCGTGGGAGATCTCTTGTTATCTTGGGAACCCAAGGGCCTTAGCAGGGCTTTAGGCAGAAGGGCCAGACGATTGAGGTGTGAGTGTGGAACAGATGTCAGCTCCGAGGGAAACCTGGGACAGGCTGGCGGCTGGTGCAGGATTCAGGAAGGGGCTGCCGCTGGCCTGGTCAGGATGCAGCAGCAGCAGCGGGAGGGAAGAGGAGGGCCTGGGGTGCTGCTGATGATCGACTAACTGATGGAACGATGTGGACATGGGCAGGGAACCCCTCCCAGGTGTCCCACCAGGAATGAGAATACCAGCCGAGTTGGGGAAGTGGGGCTGGGGGTTGCAGGGGAGAAGAGCTGGAGCTCTGAGCGTGAGCTGCCCGTGAGGCAGCCAGCTGGCAGTGTCATATGAATGGGCAGCCCTGATACCTGGAGCACCAGCACAGGGCCAGCATGGGGCAACGGATGCTTGAAAATAGCTTGTGAGCCACATATGCAGAGCCCCGGGGCCTGGGTCCAAATCCCAGCCTGACCCGGCTCTCCATGTGTCCCTGAGCCAATTCTATCAGCTCTCTCATCCCCTCAGGCCCCTCATCTTTAAAACAGGAAGAGTAAAAATACCTTCTTTCCTAGATTGCCCTGAGGAATGAGAACTGGGGTGAAGTGTTTCTAAGTAGAAGCGCTGTTGAAGATGAAATATCGATATCCTAGCGTATTCTTAGGCAGGGGGACTCTAGAGGGCTCAGGGAGCAGAGAGGGAGGCAGGGATGTTTCAGCAGCTCAGGGGGTGCCGGCGATCCTGAGAAAGGGCATGTTTGGAAGCAGCGCTTGGAAGTGGGAAGATGTGTGTTCACACATGCATTCAGGCAAGTATGTTGTGTGTGTGTGAGCGTGGCATGTGTATGTGTCCGTATGCATGGCATACGTGTGTTGCATATGTGCTTGTGCATATGTGTGGTGTGTGTGCCCCCCTGTACCTGTGGGTGCCTGGTACGTGTGTGTGCGCAGATGTGCAGTAATTACGCATGTGCTGTGAGCGACACATGCATATCGAGGCTGGGCTCCGTGCAGCGACTCTGATGGAACACAGGTAAAGGCTGTGGGGCAGGGGCCACTGATCTTGTGGGAGGACGGCTGGAGGGCACCTCGACTCGGCTGCCGGCAACGTGAAGCAGGGAGCTTGTCACCTTGCACAGGATGGGGTGGATCATGGTCATCCGGGCCCAGAGACAGTTCAGACTCTAGTGCCCATGCTCTGTGCCCAGAAGGCCCTGTTGCTTCCAGGACCACAGGAGCAAAAAAAGCTCAGTAGGAGAAATAACCGTGTATTGTTTACTTTGTGCTGGCGGCACCCGAATTTCAACAGCCCTTGAGATAGTTCCCTTGGAAGCCCCCCTGCTTCAGGGCCTCCGCACAGCTGATCCCCCTGCCAGGAACAGTCTTCCCCAGAGACCCTCGGGGTTCCCGCTGTCCGATCCTCACACAGATGTGACCTTTCAGTGCAGGCTACCCCGACTGTCCTGTTTAAAATGGCAGCAGCTCCGGCCCCGCTCCCTGACCCTTTATCCTGCCTCTGTGTCTGCACGAGTGTTCACCTCTCAACACTGCATAATTCCCCTTATTTGTTGTGTCCATTTCTGATTGTTCATGCCAGGACGTCAGCAGCACAAAGCAGGCATTGCCAGTTCCCTGACATGCCCCCAGCATGTAGAACAGTACCGGGGCACAGCAGGCACTCAGCCAACGCTTGCTGGAGAAAGCCAGGCACAGATGTGCTAAGGCAGTGGCCAGGGTCACAGCTTGTAAGTGGCAGGCTGACGGCAGAGCCACTTAACACTACCACTGGGTGGCACCACTGGGGCTTTTGCAGCGAGCTCTGCTCAGAGCTGTGCGTGTGTGCGCGCATGCATGCATGTATGTGTGTGAATGTGAGTGCATGTGTGTGCACGCATGCATGTGTGTGTACATGTGCATGTGTGTACATGTGCATGTGTGTGTGAATGTGAGTGTGTGTATGAATGTGAACATCTGCATGTGTGTGCATGTGTGAATACAAGTGCTTGTGTGCATGTGTGAATGTGGGGGGTGTATGTGCGACTGCATGTGTGTGCATGTGAGTGCACGTATGTGAATGAGTGTGCATGTGTGACTGAGTGTGTATGTGTGAATGTGTGTGTGCATGAGTGCAGGTGTGCGAATGTTAGTGTACGTGTGAATGTGTGTGCACATGTGCATGAGTGAATGTGTGCACATGCATGTGTACGTGCATGTGGATGAATAAGTGCATGTATGCATGTGTATGTGTGAATGAGTGTGTGCATGTGTGAACATATATGCTCACACTTGAATGTGAATGTGCATGTGCATGCACGTGTGAATGTGTGCACGTGTATGTATGTGAATGTGTGCATGTGCATATGTGAATGTGTGCATGTGTGAATGAGTGTGCATGTGTGCATGCACGTTTATGTGTGTGCACATGTGCATGTGTGTGAATGAGTGCATGTGTGCAAATGAGTGCGTGTGTGCATACATGTATTTGAATGAGTGTGTGCACATGTTCGTGTGAGAATGTGTGAGTGCACGTGCATGTATGTGTGTGAATGAGTGCACATGCATGTGTGTGAGGGTGAATGTGTGTGTTAGTGTATGTGCGTGTGCATGTGGAGGATAGGGTGGCATGAGGTCCGGAGAGGCAGGTGACCATTCAGAAGGCACACAGCTGAGCAGAGGCAGGCCCAACCCCCAGATCCTGCCGGCTGAGCCATGTGCCCAGGGAGCTTCGTGCCCTCACTGTGGGCACAGGGACACTGGGACGGGCTTGTCCATCCATCCCTGTCCCTAGCAGGCAGTGCATGGCCAAGTGCGGGAGCAAGCAGGCGGCCCAGGCCAGCTCGTGGCCCATTTTCAGCCCTGCCCCCTACGCAGCCTGTCCAAATGCCACATGGCCACGTCACGCGTCAGACTCTGCAAACACTCCTCAGGCCAAGCAACTGTTCCCCTCCACCCCACGCCACCACACATCCCACCGCCCCTCAGGCTGCCAGGCCCTGCTCTTCCTGGCTCTCTCCAGCCCTCATCTCTGCCTCACCACTGCCTCCCTCTGCATTTTTCCGCGTTGGGTGAGATGGGGCCGTTTCTCTCAAGGGTTGTTTTAAATATTCATGTTTTAATTAAAGAATTTTATTGCAGAAATGACATGGAAGATAATGAAAAAGCAGCGTCCTGCGGGTTGGGAGCAAGCGTGTGTGTCCCTGTGTGTGTCCCTGTGTGCGTGTCCTTATGTGTCCCTGCATGTCCCTGTGTGTGTCCCTGTGTGTATCCCTGCATGTCCCTGTGTGTGTGACCCTGTGTGTATCCTTGTGTGTCCCTGTGTGTCCATGTCCCTGGGTCCTTGTGTGTGTCCCTGTGTGTGTCGCTGCATGTGTGTCCCTGTGTCCCTCTGTGTGTGTCCCTATGTGTATGTACGTATGTTCCTGTGTCCTTGTGTGTGTCCCTGTGTGTATCCATGTGTGTGTCCCTGTGTGGTGTCTGTGCTGTGTGTACCTGTGTGTGTGTACCTGTGTCCCTGTGTGTGTCCATGTGTGTCACTGTGTGTGTCCCTGTGTGTGGTGTGTTCCTGTGTGTGTCCTTGCATGTCCCTGTGTGTGTGTGTCCTTTTGTTTCCCTGTGTGTCTCTGCATGTCCCTGTGTGTGTCCCTGCATGTCCCTGTGTGTGTTCCTGTGTGTCTGTGTGTGTCCCTGTGTGTATCCTTGCATGTCCCTGTGTGTCCCTGTGTGTATCCCTATGTGTCCCTGTGTGTCCATGTCCCTGTGTCCTTGTGTGTGTCCCTGTGTCTCTGTGTGTGTGTGTCCCTGTGTCCCTGTGTGTGCACCCCTGTGTGGTGTGTGTCCCTGTGTGTGTCCGTGTGTGTGCCTGTGTGTGTCCCTGTGTGTGTCCTCCGTGTGCCCTCAGGGAGTGGGTGCTGGAGCTGATTGTGGAGTGTGAACCCACACATTCCGTTGGGTTCCTGGGTCCTGCAGGGGTGTGGGGTGTGGAAGGCTGTGGTGCTGGCCAAGGGGCTGTGACCAGCCACAGAGCTAGGTGACCTGTCCCTGCCCTGGCTCCTGGGTGAGTCAGGCTCAGCACAGGCCCACCTGTGCAGTGACCCCACACTCACTCCCGAGGCTCTTGGAGACAGAGTCAGGCTCAGCCCCAACCCTGGGAACCCTGGGAGCCCTGGGAGTCCTGGGAAGAGGCATCTGGAGACCTCTCTGGGGTGAGCATGGCAGAGGGAGAAGCAACAGCTGGGCTGGCATTTGCAGGGGAATCGGGACTGGAGTGGAGGTTGGAATTCCAGGTAGTCTCAGGGTGACGGGGAGCACCCAGGGGCTTGGGAAGGTGCCACAGCCGCCACTGTCAGGGTGTTTTGGCTTGGACAGGGGAGCCACTCTTTTTGCACAAGGGCCAATTTAGAAAAATCTAGAAAACAAGGAGGTCTCAGTCCCCATCGTAGACAACACCCATTTCAGATGGGGATGGCAGGACGGGCCCCACAGGAATGATGTGTTGGGCCCGCCATGCCCTCAGCCTGGCATCTCCTCTGCTCTGTGCCAGGACCATCCCACGCCTGCTCGGCTGCAGGAGAGGCTGAGAGTCAGGGCCTGTGTCAGATTCTGCTTCCGAGAAAGGTGGGAGAAGGGATGTGGAGCTGCAGCACACAGCCGGGGTCCAGCCCGGGCAGCCAGGACAGGCCCTGAGCCCTCAGGCTCGGAAACGGGCACTGTTCTCTGACCAGGGACCACCTGCCTGACTGAGAAAAGGAAGCAACAGGACCCAGCCAGCTCCGGGAGCCTCAATCCCAGAGAGTTGGAGCGGGGACAGTACCGGCTTGCAGGGCCTGCGTGCTGAGTGTAAAGGAGATGGCGCCTTGACAGGTTTAGGGGAGGCTCCTTGCCCTTCTTGGCTCACCGGGGAAGTGCCAGGTGGTGGGCTCGGCTTCTCAGCCCATCCTTAGATCCGCTGGTGCCTGCCTCTGTGGCTGGAGGAAGGGAGGCGGCCACTTGGGCCCCTCCTGTAGAGCTGCTAGCAGCAGGTGGGCTGAATTGGGCCACAGGGAGCCCCAGTTGCCCTCCAGGGCCCTCCCTTCCATGGCCCTCCCTTCCACATCCCTGCAGGGGAGCCTGGTCCAGGTCTCAGAGGAAGAGTCTGGGTGCCCCAGGACAGACCCTAACTGGGAGCCTGGGCTGGGGTGGGGCCGTCCCTGGAGCATGCTGTGGGTGCCCAGGATGCCCTAGCAGAGCAGGGCGGGAATGGCAGAACTGACCCTCCAGCCCAGTGCTGCCCAACCTGCTGGACTCGGGAGACCTCTGCCGGCGGTGGATGGAAGTGCACGGCTCCCCTCTGGAGGAGAGCCCGGAAGCTGAGGAGGCCCAGCTGGAGGGAGGGACACTGCCTGTGCCCCCATCCCAGCCAACTTGGGGTGCGGGATCTGGGGAGCTCACAGCCTTCAGTCTGGGGTGCCAGGGTGGGAAGGACACCAAGAGGCCCCTCATCAAGCACCCTCTCCCCTGGGTGGCCAGGCTGCCTGGGGCCGTTAATTGGCTCTATTCATCCCCTTAATGAGATGGAAATGAGGCTTCCAGACAGAGCCGGCATTGAGTGGGGGAAGAAAGGCGGCTTCTTTCCGGCCTTGGAGGGGCAGCCCACTCCCCCCGACCTGGCCACTGCTCCTCTGCTGCCCCTCACAGCCCACCGAGCTCAGGCACACTGTGGCCACCCAGCAAAGGGTGACTTGAACACCTCTGCACCCTGCACTGCAGACCCCACGGGCTCCATCCCGGCTAATTCCCTCTCTGGCACTGATGCCTTCATTGGACAAACAGTTATTGAGTGTCAGCTATATGAGGGGACACACATCAAAAACAAAACAAGAATAAAAATAGCAGCTACCATTTTCTTAGTATTCATTAGTAGCAAGAGTATGACCGAGACGGGGGATCAGTCTGCGGCTGGGATCGGGCTCTGTATATGACGGGATCAGGAATCCTCTGCCCAGGATCAGAGGTTAGTCTGTGTTGAGGATCAAGGCTCAGTATGTGACCAGGGTCAGGAATCAGTGTGTTGACTAAGATCAAGACTCAGTATGTGACCAGGGTCAGCTTGTGACCTGCATCAGGGCTCAGCACGGGTCCAAAGTCAGGGCTCAATATGTGAGCAGGTTCAGGGCTTGGCTTGTGGAGGCAGGGTGGTCCATCCTTTGGGCCAGTGTTCCTCTTCCACAGCCTCTCCTGATGTGCCCCCGCCCCTTCTCCCCCTACCACATCCTCACCACCTGGGTCACCAAGGTAACCAGCCCTGAAATGAGTGGGTGTTCTGGCAGCTGAGGCCTAACCTGGGTCTATCCTGAAAGGCTGCTCGCTGCAGTGGTTGTCATGGGAACCAAGTGGCATCCTCCGATGAGCCTGGCTTGGACACCCTCTCCCACCCACCGCCAGTTTCCACGTCACTCAGGGTTCCGCGTGGGGGCTGGGCTGGGATGGCGAGGGGGCGTCCTGGGACACACCACCTTGACCTGTTGCCAGGCCCGCCTCTCAGGGACTGTCTGCACTGTTGCCTCAGTCTCGGGGGTGGGATGCCTTCAGCAGGTGAGACCACTGAGGCCCGGAGTGCCTGGGCCCTGGTCAGTCAGTCCTGGCAGGAGGCCTTGGTCTGGTGGGGGGGGGGGATTTGGAATCTGACCACCAGTTCAAGTCCCGGTTCCTCTCCTTGTCCTGAGTTAGGGCATGTGACCAGGCAGCCACGAAGGGACCACCACCTGTTCCTGTGCTGTGGGCAGGTGCCACCCTGTCCCGCCCCTGCGTCCTGGAGGCTGTGCTTGGTCCCCCACACCCCCTGCGCTGTATGGCCAGGCACTGTGTGGAGGAGGAGGCAGCTCAGTTGCTGTGTGCCCTCAGCCAGGTGCTCTCCTCTCTGGGACCTGTGGGAGGGTGGCTGTGAGTGAAGGGAGAGGGTTCTGCAGCAGATGTGGGGGCCTGGAAGACCCCCCGCTCACCCTCTGGACCCCGTCAGGGAGAAGGAGGCGCCCACTCTGTTCACAGCTGTGGCGGGTCAAGCCCCTCCCCTTCGTCCCATCCCCTTGCCCCTGGCACCCCCTGCTGGCCATTCCTGGCATAGGCTGAGGGAAGCTTGAGAGGAGGATGGCCGGGATGGACTGGCCGGACGAGTCACCTGGACACTGTTTGCTGAAAATCAAAGTAGGGCCCCGGGAGTCAACTCTGACCCAAAGGACAATGTCCATGCACGGTCCTCCTCAAATCCTTTTTGGCTGTTTGCCTTCCCACTGGTCAGTCCTGGGAGGTCAGCTATTATCCTCGTGTTGTTAATGATGGGAGTGAGTCCAGGGAGGTCACAGAGGGACCATCGTCGGGGGGGCACCGAGGAATCCGGCGGCTGGTGCTCCCCTGGGGTCTCCTGCAGTCCACACTCCCACCAAGGGAGGTGGGGCCCCTTCCCTGAGGCTCCGAGAGGCCCGGGGGCCCTTTGGTGGGTGGGGGTGGCCTGCCCTTGTCCTGATTGCTGCCCCTGGGGCTTCCCTTGCTGTACCCGGGGTGGAACGACCAGATCCTCAGTGCTCCCCAGTGGCACCATGGGGCAGTGGCCCCGGCTCCATGGTGGGTACCTTCGTGGGGGCTGTCAGCTGTCTCCTTGCCACTTTGGCCATGCCAGGAGCAGGCACTTGGTGAGGGCTGCATGCCCTTTCCAAGTCACCCGACCCTGGTGCACTGGGTGTGCGTGAGCCCAGGCATCCGCCGACGGAAGGTGGAGGCCAGAGTGCTGGGCAGGAGGCCTGGACGAGGCAGCTCCTTCCCAGCCTCCTAGTGCTGCCGCCCCTCTGGCCCACAGACAGCAGTGGCCCTCTCCTGCTTCGCACACAGAAGCCACCCCTCCATGGCTACCCAGTGCTCCAGGACCACAGGCGGCCCAGGGTGTTCTTGGCCCTGGTGATGAGGATGGTGACCCTCCACTGAACCCATGTGGAAACAGGCTCTGATGAGCGGGGCCTGGCCAGAAACTGGATGGGACCTGGGGAGGGCTTCCAGGCACACGGGGAACAAGAGCCTTGGCGGCCAGGCCCCTCTATCCTCTGCCCATCAGCAGGATGCTGTGCTGTGAGGCAGCCCCGGGGTAGGCGAGGTCACCCCTTCTTCACGCAGGCAGCAAACCTGCCTGGCTGTAGCTGGCACACAGGGACCCTTCCAGCTCAGACATCACCTGAGCTCTCCAAAGGGAACCCGGGAGCTGGGGAGATTCCGGACCCCCAGGTCCTCCCAGGCCAGGCCTTCGACGCCACTGCGGCCCCTCCCCGGCCCGGCACGCCTCGGCTGTCTTCACACCCCACCACTTACCCTGTTCAGGCCACGAGCCCCTCTGCCCTGCCCTGATCCCTGCCCTCTGGTTTCCCAGCAGGTGGCTGGAAGCTGTGGTCCCTGTGGGGCGAATGCACGCGAGACTGCGGGGGAGGCCTGCAGACGCGGACGCGCACCTGCCTGCCCGCGCCGGGCGTGGAAGGCGGCAGCTGCGAGGGGGTGCTGGAGGAGGGCCGCCAGTGCAACCGCGAAGCCTGCGGCCGTGAGTGCGGGTGGGGAGGGGCGGGGCCGGAGCCCTGGGGAGGCGGGCCCTGTGAGGGAGGGGCGGGGACGGGGCCTGTGAGGGCGGGGCGGGCCAGAGCCTTGAAGAGGCGGGACCTGTGAGGGTGGGGCGGGGACGGAGCCCTGGAGAGGTGGGGGCCTATGAGGGAGGAGTGGGGGCGGAGCTCTGTATAGTCAGGGCCTATGAGGGAGGTGCAAGGGTGGGGCCCTGGAGAGGAGGGGTCTTTGAGGGCGGAGAGGGGGCGGGGCCCCGGAGAGGCTGGGCAAGTGGAGGCGGGGCCTAGAGCAGAAGGGGCCGGTGGAGGGAGGGGCCTAGGGGCGGTGCAAGGCCTGCGCGGGGCTTGAGGCGGAACCAGGGAGGGGCGGGGCCTGCAGTAAAAGGGAATAGGGTGGGTCTGGGCTCTGAGAAGCGGGACCAAAACTCAGGACTGGCCCGTTGGGGTGGGGACTAGCCAGAGGAGCAGTGGTTAGGACCCCGAAGCGGGTGGTGCTTGGGGCCCGTTGGGGTGGGGACTAGCCAGGGGAGCAGTGGTTAGGACCCCGAAGAGGGTGGTGCTTGGGGCCCTTTGGGGTGGGGACTAGCCAGAGGAGCAGTGGTTAGGACCCCGAAGAGGGTGGTGCTTGGGGCCCGTTGGGGTGGGGACTAGCCAGAGGAGCAGTGGTTAGGACCCCGAAGAGGGTGGTGCTTGGGGCTGCGTGGGACTAGATGGGGTATTTTTCCTGTCTGTGGATTGGGGTTTTGGGAGGGCATGCGGAAGGCTGCTTTGGGAGCCCTGGTCAAGCCAGTTTGCCTGCCCCAGCTGGGTGCTGCTTCCAGAATGTGTTTGTTTAATAAGGCCCTCTAATGGCCTCATGCATTTTTTAGCTGTTTTCATAAAGATAAATCACGTTGTAATGAGACTGTCATTATTTGGGTTGCTTTTTCCTTGGTGAACTTTTTGGGGGAGAAGAGCTCCTCTCAGGAGCCTGGGGAGGGCCCCAGGGCATCGGCTGGGCTGTGGGAGGGAGGCAGGGGCCCTGTTGGGTTGCCAGGCAGGGGAGAGCAGCTGCTCTGCAGGTGACCTCCGGCCTGTGGGTGATGGAGGCAGTGAAAAAGGGGTTACCGGGTGCGGGAGACAGAACCCACAGGAAGGGATCCCTGGCGGCCAGACGAGGACTGGTGCCACGCTGGGCGCTCTGGTCCCTGGCTTCCCAGCTGCCCAGTGGGGCCAGGTGGCCCAGTGCTGGAGGGCTCAGAGCACTGTGGCCACAGAGAGAGATGACGGGGGCAAAGTGTTGCTCTTTCGCTGACCTGAGCCCGTCCTGCAGCCGCTGGGCGCACCAGCTCCCGGAGCCAGTCCCTGAGGTCCACAGATGCCCGGCGGCGCGAGGAGCTGGGGGACGAGCTGCAGCACTTTGGGTTCCCGGCCCCCCAGACCGGTGAGCTGCCGGCAGGGGGTTGGGCAGGACTAGGGCTTTGGGAAAATACTGTAAGTTGACACCACTGCTAGTTATGAATAACGTGCCATAACTAGACTAACCCCTTAGGTGCAGGACTCTCGTTTCCTGGCTGCCTGGTGTTAGGGGAACTGGTGTGAGGTGAAGAGGCCTGTCCCTGGCCAGACCCCAGAGGCCCAGGGATGGCACAGGCTGGCCCTCAGAGCTCACAGCCTTATAGGGGAAAGGGCCAGTTCTTGAGATCAGCCTGCTTCGAAGGCCCGGGGGTTCTGCCCAGCCCCTCTGCCTGCTCCCCAGCAGGGTGGCCCTCCAGCTGTGGGGTCCGGCCGAGGTCTGACTGCAGCCCGATGGGCAGCAGGCCTGTGACACTGTAGTGGGGCCTGCAGGTGACCCAGCAGCTGAGGAGTGGTCCCCATGGAGCGTGTGCTCCAGCACCTGCGGCGAGGGCTGGCAGACCCGCACGCGCTTCTGCGTGTCCTCCTCCTACAGCACACAATGCAGCGGGCCCCTGCGCGAACAACGGCTGTGCAACAACTCCGCCGTGTGCCCAGGTGGGTGGGGCCTTGGGCTGGGGCAGCAGGGGGCCAGGGCAGTGGGGGGTCAGGGCAGTGAGGGGTCAGGGCAGTGGTAGACCAGGGCAGCGGGGAGCCAGGGCAGTGGGGGGCCAGGGCAGCGAGGGGCCAGGGCAGCAGAGGGCAGCAGTGCTTTCCATTTCTCTGCAGTGCATGGTGCCTGGGATGAATGGTCACCCTGGAGCCTCTGCTCCAGCACCTGTGGCCGTGGCTTTCGGGATCGCACGCGCACTTGTAGGCCCCCCCAGTTTGGGGGCAACCCCTGTGAGGGCCCAGAGAAGCAAACCAAGTTCTGCAACATTGCCCTGTGCCCTGGTAGGTGAGAGGGAGGGCGCAGGGGCTGGGAGGAAGGGAAGAAAGGGGAGGTCACAGCGGGTCTCTGGCCAGGCCCAGGATCCCAGCTTTGCCCACTCCAGACCCACCTCAGGGTGCTCAGAGGTTGGAATCTCAGACTGGGTTCAGGAAAGAGATGTGATTTTGGGGCATTCCCAGCCACGTTTCAGGCTGCGTGTGGGTGGTGGCCCCCAGGGTGTTCCCACCCATGTCACAGCCTGCGTGTGTGGGTGGTGGTCCCCAGAGTATTCCCACCCCTGTCACAGGCTGGGTGTGGGTGGTGGCCCCCAGGGTGTTCCCACCCCGTCACAGGCTGAGTGTGGGTGGTGGCCCCCAGGGTGTTCCCACCCATGTCACAGGCTGGGTGTGGGTGGTAGCCCCGGGGGTATTCCCACCCATGTCACAGGCTGGGTGTGGGTGGTGGCCCCCAGGGTATTCCCACCCATGTCACAGGCTGGTGTGGGTGTTGGTCCCCGGGGTGTTCCCACCCATGTCACAGGCCGGGTGTGGGTGGTGGCCCCCAGAGTATTCCCACCCCGTCACAGGCTGGGTGTGGGTGGTGGTCCCCGGGGTGTTCTCACCCCTGTCACAGGCTGGGTGTGGGTGTTGGTCCCCGGGGTGTTCCCACCCCTGTCACAGGCTGGGTGTGGGTGGTGGCCCCCAGAGTATTCCCACCCATGTCACAGGCTGGGTGTGGGTGGTGGTCCCCAGGGTATTCCCACTCCCGTCACAGGCTGGGTGTGGGTGGTGGTCCCCAGGGTGTTCCCACCCCTGTCACAGGCTGGGTGTGGGTGGTAGCCCCGGGGGTATTCCCACCCATGTCACAGGCTGGGTGTGGGTGGTGGTCCCCGGGGTGTTCCCACCCCTGTCACAGGCTGGGTGTGGGTGGTGGCCTCCAGTGTGTTCACACCTATGTCCCAGGCTGGGTGTGAGGCAGTAGCTCCCCGGGTGCTCATACCTACATACCAAGCCAGGCACTGGGGTCCTGGGTGTTCACGCCCACTTCGTGTCCCCTTCCTCCCCCGGGCCGGGCAGTGGATGGAAACTGGAATGAGTGGTCGAGCTGGAGCGCCTGCTCCGCTAGCTGCTCCCAGGGCCGACAGCAGCGCACGCGTGAGTGCAACGGGCCTTCCTACGGGGGCGCTGAGTGCCAGGGCCACTGGGTGGAGACCCGAGACTGCTTCCTACAGCAGTGCCCAGGTCAGGGGTGCGCCAGGCGGGGTTGGGGGGCACCTAACAAGCAGGACCCTTTAGGGAGGAGACAGGCCCCACCGTGGGGTGGGAGTGACCGTGGGCCCTGGCATGTGACTGAGAAGGGATTGGGGTGCACAGTGGGGTCTGGGTGTTTGTGGGGGAAGTAGAGTGTGGGGTATCCATGGAAGAAAGTGAAGTGTGGGGTGGCCTTGGGGTAGTGGGGTTCACAGAGGGACTTGGGGTGTCTGTGAGGGAAGTGGAGGGTGGGTGGCCATGGGGTAGCGGGGTGCATAGTAGAACTGTGGTGTCCATGGGAAAGTGGAGTGTGGGTGGCCATGGGGTAGTGGAGTGCACAGTGGGACTTGAGGTGTCTATGGGGAAGTGGAGTGTGGAGTGACCATGGGAATTGGGGTGTCTGTGGGGGAAGTAGGCTGTGGGTGGCAGTGGAGAAGTGCAATGTGGGGTGCACAGTGGAAACTGGGGTGCCCATGGGGGAAGTGGAGTGTGGGGTGTACAGTGGGAATTGGGGTGCCTGTGGGGGAAGTGGAGTGTGGGGTGCACAGTGGGAATTGGGGTGTCCGTGGGGGAAGTGGAGTGTGGGGTGCACAGTGGGAATTGGGGTGTCTGTGGGGGAAGTGGGGTGTGGGGTGGCCATGGGGTTGTGGGGTGCACAATAGGGCATGGGGGGTGGTGGGGTTGGCTGCACGTGGGTGTTTGCTTTATTTTGTATCCAGCTGATGACTGGTTTCTCCCCTTCTGGTCTGAAATGCCCTTCTCCTGCCTTTCTGCCCCACACCCTGGGTCCCTGCATCTCACTGCTGCATGGCTCTGTGTGGGTCCCTGTCTCTGTGTCCCCGTGTCACTGTGGCTCGTGGACTCTGCCCTCCTGGTCGCCCATGCCCCGCAGTGGACGGCAAGTGGCAGGCTTGGGCATCGTGGGGCAGCTGCAGTGTCACATGTGGGGCCGGCAGCCAGCGACGGGAGCGTGTCTGCTCTGGGCCCTTCTTCGGGGGAGCAGCCTGCCAGGGCCCCCATGATGAGTACCGGCAGTGCGGCACCCAGCGGTGTCCCGGTGAGGCCCCTTCCGCCTGGGCTGGGCTGGGCTGGGCTCTGGGCTGGGCTGGGCACTGCGGAGGGCTGGCAGTGGTCAGGTGGGCTTGGTCTCGGTTGTCACCCACATGGCATATGGGGGGGGTCCCATCCTGTCCTCATAGTGATGCCCACTCTTGGCACCCTGTGGGTCTGGGCCTTCCGGAGCCAGCTGCTGGCTCTCAGTGCCCCTTCCTGAACCCCTGTGCTGCGCCCCTTGTCAGAGCCCCATGAGATCTGTGATGAGGACAACTTTGGTGCCATGATCTGGAAGGAGACCCCAGCGGGAGAGGTGGCTGCTGTCCGGTGTCCCCGAAACGCCACAGGTGAGGGCTGGAGAGCACGTGGTGTGTGGGGCTCCCATCCTGTCCTCATGGTGATGCCACCTCTGAGGCACTGTCAGCACAGGGAGGCAGCCCAGACACGGAGCCCAGACGGCCTGCATGTGCTGGCGCGGGGCAGTGGGGCGGCAAGCCCAGGGCACCAGGTAGGAACTCTGCGGCAGCAGAGGTTCTGAGCACTCACTCCCTAGGGGCTGGCCCCATGCTCAGCCCTAACACAAGACATCCATGGAGCCTCAGCAGCCCAAGAAGTCACCACCACTTACAGCTGGGAAACTGAGGCACAGGGAAGTTAATGCATGTGCCCTGGGCCTGCAGGGACAAGAAGAGGAGGTCTCTATTGAATGCCAGCCCTAAGCAGGGAGACTCCTGAGGAAGGGGCTCCCGCACTATGGGTGGGCTCTTGGGGAAGGGACCAACTGTCCTGGGGCAGCCTCCTTCGCCCATCCTCCTGTTTATAGGAAGGAGTGCAGGTATTTTATGTCCAACAGGCCGAAGGCAGGGAGATTGGGAACCCAGGCTCAAACTCTGGCTCTGCCCTTGTTTGCTGTGTGACATTCAGAAATGGACTCATCCTTCCTGAGCCTCAGCATTCTCGTCTGCAGGATGAGGGCAGCCGGGGTTCCTCTGCTCGGAGGAGCTGCTGTGGGGAGGTGTGGGGTCGGCGATGGGGACCACGTGTTGCCAGCTGAGGCTGCCGCTCCTCCCTTGCTCTCCTGATGACAGAACAGGGAGTGTTCTTGGTAGCAGATTGCAAATGCTGAGAGACAGAATGCCCCGCGTGCACGTGGCACGGTGGCGCACCCCCCTGACCTTTGTCCTGTGTGTGTGGCTGGGTCTCCTGGCGCTGCTCATTTTTGGCATCCTCTGAACCGGGTTCTGCATCCAGGCCCATGGCTCTCATCAGGTGTCGGGGCCTCGACAGATCCCGGTAGCTGTTGACACGCTGTGTGCACTCAGCTATCCCTGTTTCTCTGATGTCCTGGGAGTGAGCTCTGCGTCACAGGGTGTGCTGTGTTTAAGGCTGTTGTTGCCTTAATGCCCATGGCACCCCGAGGCTGCCCCTGCGTCTCCGGGCCAGGCCATGGCCCCTGCAGCCCTGTGCTTGCAGCCAAGTGGGGGCTGGGGTTCTTGCTGTCTCCGGGACTCTGGGTTGGTTAGAAGGGGCTCTGAAGGAGTCCATGGCTGAACTCTGAAGCCCCTTCTTGGCCAAGAGCTCCACCTCCACGCAGTGGGGTCCCTGAAGGCTTAGCTCCCGCCAGGTCCTGAGTCCACGGGGCAGGTGGCGGCTCAAAATGTTTGAAGAGAATGAGGTCCCCGCATGTGCTCTGCTCTCGTGGGGCCACGGGCAAGTCCCTGCTTCTGGGGGCCAGAGGGTCAATCCAGAGGGTCTGCTGCCAGGGCCAAGGGTGGGATTCCTGGGCCAGTCAGTGGGTGTCTGCCTGAGAAGGGGGAGGTCTCCCCAGGACTCATCCTGCGACGCTGTGAGCTGGACGAGGAAGGCATCGCCTACTGGGAGCCCCCCACCTACATCCGCTGTGTTGCCACTGACTACAGAAACATTCAGATGATGGTGAGGCCCAGTGCCAGGGGTCCCCAGTCCCTCTCCAGCCACCCCGGGCACACGGGCTTGGACCCTGCAGAGAGCCCTCAGTGTGGGAGGTCCTGGGTGGCCGCCTGGATGTGTCCCACAGACACGAAGGCACACACCCACTGCGTCTTCCGCAGACGCGGGAGCACTTGGCCAAGGCCCAGCGGGGGCTGCCGGGGGAAGGGATCTCAGAGGTCATCCAGACGCTGGTGGAGATCTCCCAGGATGGGACCAGCTACAGCGGGGACCTGCTGTCCACCATTGACATCCTGAGGAACATGACGGAGATTTTCCGGAGGGCATACTACAGCCCCACACCTGGGGATGTACAGGTGGGCTCCCTGAGGATGGTCCTGGAAGAGGGTGTTGGGAAGGTGTCTGGGGAGCCCTCCTGGACCCCAGAGTCAGGTCTTGACTGGCCACAGCCCAGGCCCTAACCTGTGCCATAGGCTGAACCCTGACCTTCGTCTCACATCACACACTGACCAGGGTCAGGGCTTAATGGTCACACGCTAAGCCTTGAACCTGGTCACGCTGAGTCCTGACCCTGGACACAAGCTGAGCCCTGGTCCTGGACACATGCTGAGCCCTGACCCTGGTCACATGCTGAGCCCTGGTCCTGGACACACGCTGAGCCCTGATCCTGGTCACACTGAATTCTGACCCTGGTCACACGCTGAGCCCTGGTCCTGGTCACACTCTGAGCCCTGATCCTGGGCACACATAGAGCCCTGACCCTGGACACATGCCGAGCCCTGATCCTGGTCACATGCTGAGCCCTGACCCTGGTCTCACTGAATCCTGACCCTGGTCACTGAGCCGTGATTGTGTGCCCTGTTCTCTGTCACGGGCTCTTCTTCCTCTTGTTTCCAGAACTTTGTCCAGATCCTTAGCAACCTGCTGGCGGAGGAGAACCGGGAAAAGTGGGAGGAGGCCCAGCTGGTAGGACCTGGGGCCCCCACAGTCAGCAGCCTCAGGAGGGGTGCAGCCAGCTTGTGGCTCCTGGTCTCCAGCCAGCCTGGGGTGGGGCCCCGCTGGGTGCTCTGGGTTCACATCCTAGGATGGCCTCTTGGGCTGGTGTTGGCGGTACTGAGGAAGCTCAGCGTTCCCAGTCTGCTTCCTCATTTGTCTAAGGAGCTGTCATTTCATGGGGCTCAGCAAGGAGGTTCTGGAAAAAACTGAGCACATGGGCATGCCGAGGCGGCTGGGACGTGGAGCCTTCCTCATGGCGGGGAGTGGGCAGTGCTCACTGCCCCAGGCTGACCTCCAGCCAGCCACCACTCCTGTCCCCGGGCAGGACCTGGCATGGGAGCTGTGGGTATCTAGAGGCCCTTCCCCAGCCGGGGTCCCCCATGGGCAGGGCACAGCAGCCCTTCTGGGCATCTGTGTTCTCATTCCCAAAGTGGGTCCTCAGAGGTCACCAGCCCCGGTTCCTCAAAATGTTAGGAAATGGCTGATAAGAAAAGGAGGGATGGGGAAGGGAAGGAGGCAGGGGCTGAGGGGCAGTGCGGCAGGTCTCAGCTCACTGAGCTCTGGCTTGCGGCTTCCTCCCTGGGCTTCCTCCCTGCCCCCCAGGCGGGCCCCAACGCTAAGGAACTGTTCCGGCTGGTGGAGGACTTTGTGGACGTCATTGGCTTCCGCATGAAGGACTTGAGGGATGCGTACCAGGTGACAGACAACCTGGGTAAGCCTGCCCACCCTCTGCCATCCCCCATGCCTGGCTCTGAAGCCCTGGCCGGGCCTTCCGCCTCAGCGTCCTCATCTATAGAGAGGGAGTGACCAGATAGCCTCTGTGGGCCTTCCCGGCTGGCTTCTCAGATGGATGCTGTTTTCAGTCTCCTGAGGGCTGAGGACGTGACCTGGGCGAGGACTGGACACAGCCCAGGGACCACGGACCTGGGAGCTCCATTCTCCAGCCAGTGCCTCATGTGCACCCACTGGGGGCTGGGCTCACGCTGCCTGTCACTCCCGGTGCCTCCCTGTGGAGCGTTAGAATCGGGCTGTGCAGCTCACACTGTCCCTGCTTCTCAGCCTCAGCAGTGCCTTGGCAGAGGGGCCTACTCTCCACCCAGCTCCATGGTGTCAGTCCAGTCAGTTTCCTCATTTCTAAAATGAGATGGTAACAGTGCCCACCTCATAGGGAGGTAGAGACTGACGGGGTGAGTGAGCGCCTGAACCTCGGGCAAAAGCTGGCTGTCATTACCAATAAGCACAGGAATTCTATTTAATGACTGTCACCACGGTGCCCTCAAATACCTCTCAGAAGCCACATTTCCCAAACTTTCCCTGTCTTGATCAGAGACTCCCTTGAAGTAGAGGACCCAGGAGTGGGTGCTGGCCCCAGCTGTGATCCACAGAGCACCAAGGAGGGAGCGTGTCGCCTCCCCTGTGGGGATGCTTAACCTCTAGTGATATGACCAGGATCAGCTGAGCTGTGGCAGCACACACACTCATGCTCTTGTGGCAGCAGGCACAGAACTGCCCTGGGCTGGATAAACATCCCTGTGTTTCCTAAGCTGGGGGTCCTCAGTCCTGGCACTGCCTTCTGCCCTCAGAGCTCAGGATTCCAGAGGTCAGAGCTGGGTGCGCCTCTGAGGCTGGTGGGACCAGCTCTTCTCTCATAGGTGGGAAAACTCAGGCCCAGGTGCTGTGGGAGGTCACCAGTGAGTGGTGTCTGCATGGCTCCAGGCTGGCTATCCTTGGGTTCTGGCCCAGCATCACCCCTCTGGGGTGCTCCCCTTCCTTCCCTGGCCTCATATTCTGGGTGAGATACAAGTGGCCTGGAGAGGGGAGGGTGTCTGTGTGGCCACATGGGGAGTGGGTGTAGGATCGGCTCTCAGCCCTGCTGGCCCACGACATAATTGGTGGCTACCTCCCACAGTGCTCGGCATGGCCTGGGGCCTCAGAGTGGCGCACATACACTTCCAATCCTGAGCACCCTGGTGACCCTCCATGCTTCATAACGCTGTCTCACAGCGTTTCCTGGTGCTGTCACTGAGGGGTAATCTATAAAGATGAGAGGTTCTGGAAGCCAGGAAGTTCAAGATCACAGCTCCAGCTCCGAGTGAGCGCCCTCCTGCCTCAATCTCAGCATGGTGGAGGCAGCGCATGTGACACAGCTCTTCCCATGAAGCCATGAAAGCCATCCTGGGGGCCCACACTCATGACCTCCCAAAGGCCCCACCCCCAAGTACCATTAACAGATGAATTTGGGGATTCAGTTTCCAGCACATGAACTTTCACAGGACACATTCGAGCTGTAGCACGCCCCAGATGCCCTGCGCGTCCCGTACAGCCCACTCACCCGCGCTCAGCCTCACTCACTCCCAGGACCCTGCTTCTCGGCCCATACCCCACCCCTACATCCCTTCCTCACTGAGAGTCAGGAACTAGAAGCCAGTGAGAGTGCCTTCCCGTCGCACCTCCTTATACCTACTAGATGAAATAAATAAACCCTCCCGACCGGCGAGCTATGGGCCCCAATGACACCAAGGCTGCCAGTAGACCAACTATGAAGGCATGAACTCTGACCCCTCCAGCCAGCCTAAAACCCAGAGAACTGCCATGGCCAGGGTTGGTGACCCAGTGGCTTCACCAGTGGAAATACCCATTTCAGTATTAATCTCGTCAGAAGCCGCTTGGCACTCTTGAGGTGCCCCATCCCCAGGCCTAAAACAGACACAGTCCAAGGACATTTAAACAAAGCAGCCCCCACTTCCCTGCGACCAGGCCTGTGCCGCAGGCAGCATTCAGATGTGGCTGGTGGAAACCTATTGCGCGTGACCAAATCCCACTGCGGCACGTCCAACACAGATCGACGTCCCTGTTGTGACGTCACTGGGAGGCTAACTAGCACTCACCTTTTACGTTAAAGACTGAAGTTAGGTGCGGTGGCTCCTGCCTGTAATCCCAGCAATTTAGGAGGCTGAGGCAGGAGGATCACTTGAGCCCAGGAGTTTGAGACCAGCTTGGGCAGCGCAGTGAGACCCTGTTTCTGCAATTTTTTTTTTTTTTTGAGACGGAGTTTCGCTCCCGTTATCCAGGCTGGAGTGCAATGGCGCGATCTCGGCTCACCGCAACCTCCGCCTCCTGGGTTCAGGCAATTCTCCTGCCTCAGCCTCCTGAGTAGCTGGGATTACAGGCACGTGCCATCATGCCCAGCTAATTTTTTGTATTTTTAGTAGAGACGGGGTTTCACCATGTTGACCAGGATGGGCTCGATCTCTTGACCTTGTGATCCGCCCGCCTCGGCCTCCCAAAGTGCTGGGATTACAGGCGTGAGCCACAGTGCCTGGCTCGCAATTTTTTTTAATTAGGCAGGCATGGTGGTGTGCCTGTAGCCCCTGCTACTAGGGAAGCTGAGGCGGGAGGATCACTTGAGCCCAGGAGGTTGAGGCTGCAGTGAGCCACGGTCACAGCACTGCGCTCCAGCCTGTGTGATAGGCTGCCTCTTAAAAAAGAAAAAGGCAAACTTCCAATTTTTCCGCCGTGAAATGCCTCAACTAGAAGCATCAACATGACTTATTGGGATTATTTCAATAATTCTGCCACTTTTCATCCTGTTCCAATGAAAGATTTCAAAACTCGCCCCTTACCTGGGCACACCTGCCACAGCCCGTGCTGGCGCTCGTGACCAGCCCCTCAGTGACCCTGTGTCCGGCCTCCCAGCCCTTCGCATGCTGCAGCGTCTGTCTGCTGGGAAGCTGTGGTAGCGGGTGGGGGCAGACAGACGCTGACGCATGGACGGGTAGCCGGCACAGTTCCTTTGTCCTCACTCCTGGTTCTGTGCTGGTCCCTCCTGCACCCCCTCCCGAGTGCCCACCCAGTCCATATGCCCTCTGCCCTCCATTGGGGCTGCCAGTGACATCCACAGTGCAAACCCCTGTGCTCGGCCCTCCATGTCGCCGCTGCATTTGATGCTACTGATACTCCTGCCCCATCTTGGGCTGCCTTCTTGAGGCTCCACTGGGGCCTGTGAGGGCTGAGACCATGGCCCCAGGGCCACGATCCCACCAGAGCAGTGGTCCCTGCCAACAGTGGCTTCCACCCCAGTGGCACTTCCTCAAACTGTCTAGTTGCCCCCAAACCTGCTGCCTCGTTCCCATGATCCTCCACCCTGAGCTCAGGGCCCTTCCGCACCCCCAACGCCTTCCTTCCCAGAGTGGGAGGGAACACTGGGTCTCCTCTTCCACGGCAGCCTGTGCTGCCTTTTGCTGTCTGGGCCCTGAGGCAGGGCCGCCCCCGCCTGCCTTCTACAGAGAGAGGGGAGGTGGGATCAGCTCATAGAACTGGAGGGCAGCTGGGATCCCCTGTCCTGGGAGGGAGTGGGGGGTGCAGAGGTGGTGCCTGGTCCCTGTCCCCCAAGGACAGACCCCAGACTCTGCCTTGATCACCTTGTGGGCCATGGAGGATGAGAGGGACAGGCCCCCTTCCCACCACTGAGGCTCCAGCTCAGCAGGACCAGGCCCGGCCCAGGCCAGCCTCTGCCTGGTGCTCCTTGCTGTCCCTGCTCCTGGATCTCACCAGGGTCTGGGGACAAGGCTCACCTCAGGAGTGTGGAGCCTGCACAGGGGCCGGGGTGCAGGGAATTGGTGTCTGTACCTTGGGGGCTGGGGCAGATGGCCCCCACACGCCTCCCCAAGCCATGGGCACCCTGTGGCATCACGCTGCACTGCCAGCCTGCACCCCACTCCTGCAGCTGAGGCCCCGCCTCATTGGTGACTTTCCCTCCCTCTCTTTCTCTCTCTCTCACCCCTTTGCCCCTCTACCCGCAGTCCTCAGCATCCATAAGCTCCCAGCCAGCGGAGCCACTGACATCAGCTTCCCCATGAAGGGCTGGCGGGCCACGGGCGATTGGGCCAAGGTGCCGGAGGACAGGGTCACTGTGTCCAAGAGTGTCTTCTCCACGGGGCTGGCAGGTGAGGGGCTCTGGAAGTGGGGTAGGGGCCTTCATGAGAGATGAGTGTCCCAGAGTCAGATGGTCGCCACCTTTCTGGAGTCCAGCTGCTGCCTCAGAGTCGGGCAGTTCTCCAGGGGGTCCCCTTTTGCAGGAAGCCCTCCTTGCTCTCTCTGAGGCCAGGGCCTTCGGATCAACCCTGAGGTCCAGGCAGAGGAGTCAACATGACCTACCTCGATTCAGGGAGGGATGGGGAGCCACAGGTCCAGGAAGAGAGCCGTGTCCTGCCTGCTCTCAGGATGCCCCAGGGAACAGCTTGGTCTCCCTCTTCCCACCTGGGATTCAAGCTGTCCCCCCAGCTCCCTGGCTGCATCGCTATGTTCTTGGGTGGCGTGGGCCTCACCATCCTCCTGGATATGACCTTTAGGACGGATGGTGGAGCCAGGCCAGGCTGCCAAGTCTCGCCCTGGCTGTGGGGACGGTGGGCCGGGGGTGACAGTGCACTTTCTTCCAGAGGCTGATGAAGCATCAGTGTTTGTGGTGGGCACCGTGCTCTACCGGAACCTGGGCAGCTTCCTGGCCCTGCAGAGGTGGGCAGTGCAGGGCAGGTGGGGTAGGCAAGACCACAGCCCAGAAGGGGAGGCCAGGGGGCCTGGGGAAGTGTGGATGATGGGCTGCGTGGGGAGGATGGCGAGGCGTGCAGGGACCCTCCAGGGCACCTCGGGAAGGGCCGGGAGGAGCCTGGGCTGGGCGGCCTCCCCGATGCTGCTGCTCTGGCTGCACAGGAACACCACGGTCCTGAACTCCAAAGTGATCTCCGTGACTGTGAAGCCCCCGCCTCGCTCCCTGCGCACACCGTTGGAGATCGAGTTTGCCCACATGTACAATGTGAGTGTTGTCCGCGTGCACACTCCGGTGCCTGCAGAAATGCGTGTGCACAGATCCTGTCCCAGCCCTCAGCCACTGAGCCTCCGGGGCCTCCTCAGAACAGGTCTAACCTGCGAGAGCTGCTTTTACCCCTGAATTATAGGTGGGAAACAGGCTCAGAGGCGCGTGACTTGCCCAGGGTCACGTAGCAAGTTGACCTGGTGCTGAAACCCCATCCGTGCCTGACTCCCCACCTGGGCTACAGCCGCTCTACCCTCCAGCACCATTGGTCTGGTGGTTTCCCTTCTGAGAAACGGAGCCTGTCCCCTGCTGCCTGGCCCCCTAACACCTGGCCACCGAGAAGTTGGGGGTGCAAGTGCGCCCTCTGCCGGCACCGCCAGGGTGGACGCCAGACCTCGCCTGCAGGGCCCCGGATTTCAGCAGGAGAGCGTTCTCCCTCAACTCCCCAGGCCTTCAGGTCACCGCTGCTGTGTGGCCCCAGCCAGGTCCCAGCTCTGCTCCTTGGAGTTCTCCAGAGCTCTTCGTTGGGCCTCAGGGGAGGAGGGGCCGAAATGCCCTTTGGAGGGGCTGAGAGCCAGGGCCCCCAGGGCACATGTTGCCTGCATTACCACACCAGGACCAGGCAGTGCCAGGTCTTCAGGCTAGGGCTGTAGGAAGCCATGGGGGAACCCAGGCCCATCCTTTCCAGCTGCATGACCTTGGGAGAGTTGTTCAACCTCTCTGTGCCATAGTTCCCTTCCTTATCAATTGGGAACAGTAGGGCTGGGTGAGGACAGAGTCTCACAGCCGCTCGGAGCAGGCCGACACTGAGTACCACTCTCAGGAGCGCTGGCCCCCCACTCTGCTGTCACAGACCCATCTTGGCAATGCCTGTCAAGGCTGTGTCCCAGCAATGCTAGCAGGATGCCAGAGCAGCACAGGGTGCTTACAGAAGCCACTGGTGCCTGGCTGACCCTGCTCATTAGGCCCTGGGGAAAGGGTCTTCCCATCACCCTGCTTCATGCTGGGAGCCAGACTTCAGCCACTCTGCCCAGCCCAGCCACTGGACCTGGGCTCTCGGGGGGCAGGAGCTGCCCAAGGCCACAGGGGTGGTGGGGGCTTGAGCCAAGCCCAGGTGACCTTAGGCCACTGCCATCTTCACCCTTGACTCAGTTTCCCCTCTCAAAATGCAGTCTGTTAAGGGACGCTCACAGGCAGCACACTGTGTCTGGGTCCCAGGGTGACCTGAGGGTCGGGGCTGGTTTGGGCAGTCAGGGCCCTGACTCCTCTCCCGCCTCTCCCAGGGCACCACCAACCAGACCTGCATCGTGTGGGATGAGACGGATGTGTAAGTTCACTTGGGGGTCTGGGGTGGGGCTCGTGGGAGGCTGACCCAGTCGGGGAGGGGTGCAAGCTTTAGGATGCGACTGCCAAGCCCCTAGCTGTCTGTGTACCCTCATGGGACTCCCTGTCACCACCTGTCACTCACTGTCTGGCTCTGGAGCCCACCAGGCCACCTCCCACCCCCTCCCAGGGAGGTCCACAGTTTCAGGAGGAGCAGGCATGGGATTCCAACCCCAGGCCCAGTAACGGGCAGGCGTCTTGGCCTGACCCCACCCCAGCCCCATGCCTACCGCAGGGGGATATCCTGGTATTCAGGTCTGCAGGTGGGTGCCAAGCGCTGAGGGGCTGTGGGAACCGCGATGGCAGACCAGGGCAGCCTGGGGTGGGGCTGGAACTTCAGGTTCATGGGATGGGGGTGTGGCATGGGATCTTCAGGCTCGTGAGATGGGGGTATGGCCTTGGAGTCTTCAGTGGCCACATGTCCTGTGCCAGTTCCTGGCCAAGCACTTGTCGTGTGCCGGCTGACCAAGGAGCTGCGGGCAGATGAAGCAAGTTCCATGCCTCACGTGAGGTTCTGCATGGAGCAGTCGGGCCGTGAGGTGCCATCTCAGAGCCCTGGCGGTGTGCCAAAGTGGGGCCATCCTCCCGAACCGCGAGGCAGAGACAGCGATGGGAACCTCACCCGGTCAGAGGAAGAGTCTGTGTAAAGGCCCGGAAGTGCCGGCACCCAGGGCTGAGCTAGGCCAGAACATGGGAGATGGATGGAGCAACGGCAGCCGGGTCCCGACATGCGGCTCCAGCCTGAGGGACTGCCGTGCTTTGGGGAGAGTGTGGTCAGGGAGCTGGGTGTGTGGGACCCACCCCCATCTCCTCCAGAGTTGCTCCTCTGGCTCCCTCAACCCCAGTCCCCCTGGCTGCTCTGACATCACCAGCCCCAGGCCTCCCTGCACCACCTTCCTGGCTGAGTGTGTGTGGTCAGCGTGGCCACCAGGGTGCCAGTGGCATGGGCCACGGTTCCTTGCATGGTGGGTAGTGCAGTGACAAGTGTGTGTCCTGGGAGCAAGGGAAGGCTCTGCCAGGGGCTGGCATTGGAGAACAAGGCTGTCTGGCAGGGAGAGGGAGGCAGCCGGAGCAAGGGCAGGGAGGCTGAGGGCACAAGGAGTAGGGAGCTGGCCAGAAGGAGCGGGCAGAGGCAGACAGGGGCACAGGGGAGGCCGAGGCAGGGGAGGACAGTTAATGGGGGCTGGGTGTCATGACTCTCCACCTACCCATGACCCTCCCCCCACCACCCATCCACCCACTCCTCCTCCCCCCACCTGTTCTTTATACCCACTGCCCACCACCCATCACCGTCCACCCACCATCCATCACCCATCCACACACTCCACCCACTACCCATCCACCCATCGCTCATCCTCCCACTCCTCTGTTCGCCTGTTCTTTAATCTGTCCGCCACTGCCCACTGCCCACCCCTTCCTCCAGCAGTCACTGCCCTCTGACAGGCACTATTCTGGCAGGTCCCAGCCCTCAGCCTCCTCTCCCCAGTGAGGAGGGACGGGGAACAGTGTTGTGATGGCGGGCCATGCATGGACTGGGAAGGGAGGTCGGCAGGGACTGGAGGCAGGCGAGCAGGGGCCTTTGCCCGCCTCCCAGGGGAGGGGAGCTTCTGGCAGGGGCCTGGCCAGCTCGGCTCTGCACGTGAATGTCCAGAGACGATTGTCGCAGGGGAAGGAGCAGCAGTGCAAAGGCCTCAGGGTGGGATGGCAGGGTCACGCCGCGCCTCCCGCCTTCTCTGCGCCCCACACGAGACTCTGCTGTCTTTTCTGCCTGGGTCTGTGGTTGGCAGCTGGGCTGGGGAGAGCTGAGTAGCCTGCAGCCCTGGGAACCGAGCTCTCTAGCTCTTATAAGGGTGGAAAAAGAAAATGCAAGAAAAAAGCCCCCCTTGGCTTTGCATCTTCAGGGGTTGGAAGCGCGGGGGCTGCAGGTGGTTCCATCTCACCCCGGAAGCCGCAGCCCTGCCACCAGCACAGGCCCCTCCCTCAGTGCAGAAATGCTCCCTTTGGGCTATTCACTGGCTGCCGCAGCTCTGTGTGGGGGGAGGGGCGTGGTAGCGCCCTGGTCCACTCAACCAGCCGCTGCTGGTGGCCTTCGGGGGCCTTCCCTCTCTACCAACATAAATGCCAACGTGACCAGCGTCCTCGCGTGGACGGCTCCCCCCAGGCTGTCTGAAGCCTGTGCAGTCAATTGCTTTGCTTTTTTCTTCTTGTGCTTTGGGTTCTGGGGTGCATGCGCAGATCTTGCAGGGTTGGTACATAGGTACACACATGCCATGTGGTTTGCTGTCACCATCCCCTCGTCACCTACATCAGGCATTTCTCCCAATGTTATCCCTCCCCAACCTCCCCACCATCTGCCATGCCTCCCCTAGCCCTCCGCCCACCGACAGACCATAGTGTGATGCCCCCCCGTGCTCTCATTGTTCAGCACCCGCCTATGAGTGAGAACATACTGTGAGGAAAGCATCCCCTTTAGCCTTCAGGGTAGCAGACTGTGAGGGGACTGACCAGGGAGCTGGGACACGGACACTGCCCTGGGGACCCAGGCTGTGGCTAAAGAGGACATGCTGTGTGGCCTTTGGCAGACCTTGCCCTGGGACCCTCTGGCCAGCGTCTGCCTGCTTTTAGGTAGGGGCAGCAGGATGGTGGTGAAGTCCTCAGGGTGCTTGTCCACATGGCCTCCATCGGCCCTAAAAGTCACAGGTGTGGGGAATGCCTAGGACCCACCAGTCACGCCAGGAGCTCCACTCACCCCGTCATGGGCTGCATGCGCTGAGTGCTAAAGTCTTGGTGCCCGGGGCCAGGGCTTCGGGACAGGACGGGAGGTGGTGCCGCTGTGGCCCGAGCAGTGCCTGGCAGCGCTGTGCCGAGTCGCCTCTTGGGCCCTTAACCCTACCCAGACCCTGCCCCAGGACCTGCGGCCTGTGCTGAGGCCCTGAGGAGCCGAAAGCACAGTAGAGTGAGGGAGGCCGTCCGCTCTGCACCTGGGCAGGCCATGGCTGGCAGGGAGGGATTGGAGCTGACCTTGGTCCCCGTCCTCCTGCCCCTCACTTCCGCTCCGCTCTCAGTTGGATGGCACCTCCCTTGACTGCTGCAGGGGCCACTCCTTGCCCTGTGAACTGTCTCAGAGGAGCTGAGTTTCCCAACTGACTTGAAGTGGAGACCATGGGCAGGGGCCCAGGTCTCTTCCCACCAGGGCACCAGGGGACCGGGTCCAGGCTGGTGTGGGCCTGCGTCCATGTGTTCTTGGATAAGAAAGAGTCCTATGCATCTGGAGAGGGGTTCTGTGTGTGGGGAATGCAGTGCCTTGTAGGGGGAGGGGAGTGGCAGCCATCAGTCACCATCAGCTGAAAAGCAGTGAACTCTTAGAGCCATACGATTATTCACAAGTGAACTATGATTCTAGTCACATGTAAAGCCCAGATCTGAAACTCAAACTGAGTTTCTACTCTGGTCACACACTGAGTTCTAATCCTACTCACTCACTGAGCCCTGATCTTGGTCACAGGCTGAGCCCTGAACCTAGTCACATACTGAGCCCTGATCCTGGTCACAGGCTGAGCCCTGAACCTGGTCACATGCTGAGCCCTGATCCTGGTCACAGGCTGAGCCCTGATCCTGGTCACATGCTGAGCCCTGATCCTGGTCACAGGCTGAGCCCTGAACCTAGTCAGTCACATGCTGAGCCCTGATCCTGGTCACAGGCTGAGCCCTGAACCTAGTCAGTCACATGCTGAGCCCTGATCCTGGTCACAGGCTGAGCCCTGATCCTGGTCACATGCTGAGCCCTGAACCTGGTCACATGCTGAGCCCTGATCCTGGTCACAGGCTGAGCCCTGAACCTGGTCACATGCTGAGCCCTGATCCTGGTCACAGGCTGAGCCCTGAACCTGGTCACATGCTGAGCCCTGATCCTGGTCACAGGCTGAGCCCTGAACCTGGTCACATGCTGAGCCCTGATCCTGGTCACAGGCTGAGCCCTGAACCTGGTCACATGCTGAGCCCTGATCCTGGTCACAGGCTGAGCCCTGAACCTGGTCACATGCTGAGCCCTGATCCTGGTCACAGGCTGAGCCCTGAACCTGGTCACATGCTGAGCCCTGATCCTGGTCACAGGCTGAGCCCTGAACCTGGTCACATGCTGAGCCCTGATCCTGGTCACAGGCTGAGCCCTGAACCTGGTCACATGCTGAGCCCTGATCCTGGTCACAGGCTGAGCCCTGAACCTGGTCACATGCTGAGCCCTGATCCTGGTCACAGGCTGAGCCCTGAACCTGGTCACATGCTGAGCCCTGATCCTGGTCACAGGCTGAGCCCTGAACCTGGTCACATGCTGAGCCCTGATCCTGGTCACAGCCTGAGCCTTGGTCCAGTTCGTATATTGAGCCCAGATCCTAGTCACACATAGTCCTGACTGTAGTCATACACTGAGCCCTGATCCTGGTCACAGCCTGAGCCTTGGTTCAGTTCGTATATTGAGCCCAGATCCTAGTCACACATAGTCCTGAATGTAGTCATACACTGAGCCCTGATCCTGGTCACATCCTGAGCCTTGGTCTAGTTCGTATATTGAGCCCAGATCCTAGTCACACATAGTCCTGACTGTAGTCATACACTGAGCCCTGATCCTGGTCACAAGCTGAGTCCTGCTCTGGTGTCTTAGCTGGAATGACTTGGTGTGTGTCACATGCTTGTAGGGCCGCCTCCTCTTGCAGCCACATACAGCAATTGGCCATGTGACCTGCTCAGCCTTCCACTGCGGCACAGTTCATCTGCCTGCCTGGCCCCGGTTGTGCACACACACTTGCACCCATAGCTCAACACCCACACCCATGATGTCTGCTCCTGCTCTGTAAACCCTGAGCCCTAGAAGCACCTAGTGTCCCTGCACCCCAGCATCCAGATCTGTAACCAAACCCCACCCTCCCAGGCCCAGACACCCTGGATCATCCCATCCTGAATGATGGCCTGGCAGCATGGCTCAAGGGCTCCTCCTCCCCCATAACCCTGCACCAGCCCGGCTTGTGGTGGTGAGGGCCTGGGGCCTGGAGATCCTGGGAGGAAAATGGGGAATAGGGTGGGGGTCTTTCAGAGTTTTCAAATGTTCCAAGCCTTAGATACTGCCCCTACCATAGTCTACCCCCATATATTCCTCCACCACATGTGTCTCTGCTGGAGTGGGGCAGGGGGGGACAGTGGCAGCTGTGTCAAAGCCATGTCTGTACCCCTAGAATCGAGTGATTGACCCAGTGCTGATCAACAGTGGCTCATGAGCGAAGCAGTGATTTCATGGCTGGATACAGAAATGGATGTGTGAGGGGGTTCTTGATAGGCAGTGTGGACAAGCGGGGGTGTGGGTGATCTGCGGGAGCCGGCTGTTTCCCAGAGAGATGCACCAGGAGTGCAGCTGTGGGCTGCTGGGTGATGGGGAGGCAGCGGAAGAACAGTCGTATGGCTGGGCGAGTGATCAGTGTTGGATGGTGAGGGAGAGGGTGGGTGGCTGGGCTGTGGATGAGAGCATGTGTGGAAGGCCAGAGACAGGGGTGGAAGGGTGGGTGACTGAGAGAAGAAAAAAGATGGGAGGTGGCTGGGGGGGGTCGAGAATCTGTCTCCCAGAGCTGCCCTGACAAACTGCCGGGATCACCACAAACCAGGTAATTTAAAACAGCAGAAGTCTATTCTTTCCCAGTTCTGGAAGCCAGCATTTTGCAATCCAAGTGTTAGTAGGGCCATGTTCCTTCCGAAGACTCTGAAAAGATGTCTTCCTTGCCTCTCCAGCTTCTGGTGGCTGTAGGCAGTCCGTGGTGTTCCTTGGCTGTGGTGACATCATTCCCGTCTCTGCTGCTGCCTTTTCCTGGCCTTCTATTTTGTGTATCTCTGTCCTTTTCTCTTCTTATAAGGACACCAGTCATGGATCTGTGGCCCGCCCTAAACCCAGTGTGGTATCAGTCAAGATATCTAACTCAATTACATCTTCAAAAACCATATTTCCAAATAAAATCACATTCATAGGTTCTGGGGTTTAGGACTTGGACATATATTGGGGAGAAGTGGGTGATGGATGGATGGATGAGTAGATGGGTGGGTGGATGAATGCATGAGTGGGTGGGTGGGTGGATGGATGGATAGGTGGATGGGATGGATAAGTGGGTGGGTGGATGGGTGGGTGGGTGGATGGATGGATGGATGGATGGATGGATGGATAGGCGGGTGAGTGGATGGATGGCTAGGTGGGTGGGATGGATAGGTGGGTAGGTGGATGGGTGGGTGAGTGGATGGATGGATGGGTGGGCGGGATGGATAGATGGGTGGGTGAGTGGATGGATGGATAGGTGGGTGGGATGGATAGGTGGGTAGGTGGATGGCTGGGTGAGTGGATGGATGGATGGATGGATGGATGGATGGATGGATGGATGGATGGGCGGGCGAGTGGATGGATGGATAGGTGGATGGAATGGATAGGTGGGTGGGTGGACGGACTGGTGAGTGGATGGATGGATGGGTGGGTGGGATGGATAGGTGGGTAGGTGGATGCGTGGGTGGGATGGATGGATGGGCGGGTGAGTGGATGGATGGATAGGTGGGTGGGTGGGTGGCTGGATGTGTAGATGGATGGATGAGTGAATAGGTGAATGGGCAGATGGGTGGGTGGATGTGTGAATGACTGGATGTGTGGATGGAGGCATGGATGGGCGTGTGGGTGGCTGGATATGTAGATGGTAGATGGGTGGATGGGTGTGTGGGTGACTGGATGTGTGGACAGAGGTATAGATGGGTGGGTGGGTGCCTAGCTGGTTATGTAGATGGAGATGGGTGGATGGGTGAACATGTGGTGGGTGGGTGTGTGGGTGACTGGATCTGTGGATGGAGGTATGGGTGAGTGGATGGGTGGGTGGGTGGCTGGATGGCTGAATATGTAGATGGTAGATGGGTGGATGGGTGAATAGGTGGGTGGGAGGGTGAATAGGTGTATGGGTGACTGGATGTGTGGATGGAGGCATGGATGGGCATGTGTGTGGCTGGATGTTTAGGTGGTAGATGGGTGGTTGGGTGATTAGGTGGGTGGAGGGTGGATAGGTATGTGGGTGACTGGATGTGTGGATGGAGGCATGGATGGGCGTGTGTGTGGCTGGATGTGTAGGTGGTAGATGGGTGGATGGGTGAATAGGTGGGTGGAGGGCAGATAGGTGTATGGGTGACTGGATATGTGGATGGAGGCATAGATGGGTGGGTGGGTGGCTGGATGTGTAGGTAGTAGATGGGTGGTTGGGTGAATATGTGGTGGGTGGGTGGACGGGTGTGTAGGTGGTAGATGGGTGGATGGGTGAATAGGTGGGTGGAGGGTGGATAGGTGCGTGGGTGACTGGATGTGTGGATGGAGGCATGGATGAGTGGGTGTGTGGGTAGCTAGGTACATGAGTGAATGATGGGTGGAGAAAGGATGGGCTGGTGGGTGACAGGAAGTTGATGGAGGCCAGTAGCACATATTGGGAGTTAGGTTCTGTGGTCCTGAAATGACAGCTCCCTGGGTGTTTCACACATGAGAAGTTGCAAATATCTTGCAGTCTTTTAAAACTCCTTTAAAACAAGTAAATAACCTAGAGTTTCACGGAGCATGAATGTCAGAGTTAGCAGGATGCTGAGAGATGATATGCACCGTCTTCACTTGAAAAGTGGTTCAGTGGAGTCCCAGAGTAGGAACGTTAGTATCAGGCCAAGCCCTTACCACATTCCCCTGGTATTTTTGGAGGTTCTGCCAGAAGCCAGCCCATCCTCACGGCTCTAGGAAGGGCAGAGTTCCATGTGCTCCCAGTTCCGTATTGACCAGAGAAGTCCTGCAGGAGGCTCCTGTTCAACTGGGTTGGGAGTGTCCCTACTTTTCGGGCTCCTAGAACCCTTGTTCTTCCAGACATGGTCCCCTCCTGGCAGGCATGTGTGGAAGGAGGACGGACATGTGAGAGGGACATTTGCTGGGCTCCTTTCCTGAAGCTCAGCCCAGGCCAGGTACCATGAGAGCTGCCTCAGTCAGTGGCACACGTCCTTCCCTATTCACAGATTTTACCGCTGTGGAGACTGAGGCCCAGGGTGCTCACTGGCAGGCCCAGGGCCACCTGGTGGGTTGTTCCCATCTGGCCTGGGTGGACCTCCAGCCCCACCTCCCATGGGGCACCTGCCAGGCTCGGCTGTCCTGGCTGGGGACCCAGACCCTGGCTCCCCACTGGGGGCCCTGACCAAGTGAGCATCCTGGTCCCTTTAAGAGCCTCTCCCTCACCCACCCCTTTCCTGGTTTCCTTGGAGAGGGCAGTGAGGGGGCAGGCCAAGGGGGGAGAAGCGGAAGGAAGACTTGGCAGGGTCCCCCGGTCGCTGTCAGCAGCCGGTTCCCTGCTCAGTCTCTCCCACGCCAGCCGGTTCCTGATGGGGGCAGAGGAGGCTGGGGGAGGGGCGCAGGGGGAGGGGATGCGCCCAACACAGAGGCCTCTTTGGTGGCCTGGGAAGAGCCTCAGTATCTGCACCATGGAGGAGGGAGGAGGGAGGAGGGAAGATGTGCCTCCCCTGACTTAGGTGGGGGTCTGGGGATGGGGGAGGGGTGGACTGCCACTCTCAGAGGTGAGCCCACCCTACTTAGCTTCTGCCCCAGCAGCAGTCCTGGGCCCTGCACCAGTCCTTTCCCGAGTGCCCCTTTTCTAAATGTCCTCTTGCTTGGTCCTTGGGTAGGGGCAGCAGGGGCTGGCAGAGGCCTGCATGGGCCTGTTCTTTCTGGGCTCAGGGTCCTCGCCAGTGCAGGGGCTCGTGGCAGTTTTCAGAGCTGGAGGGAATGGACCAGGTCTTGAGGTCACAGCAGTGGGCAAACACCTATGGCCTGAACTTGGAGTGGGCCAGCCTCCTCCCAGTCCAGGACAGACCCTTGGGCCTGCCCAAGGGCTCCAAAGCTGGCAGTGGACCCAGATCTTCTGCCTGGCCCAGGTGCCTCTCAGCTGAGCTTCCCGGGGCCCTCTTACTCCCACAGGGTCTGCTCTGGAACTCTGGGACTCCCATCTGTTCCTGCCCGGTGCCCTCTTCTCCACCTGCTCCAGGCCCCTCCACCCACTGCCTTGCGACCCCACCCTGTCTCTTTCTTCCTAGCAGCGGCCCCCATCTGCAGCGAGTCCCGGGATCTGTGTTTGTGTTCTGTCTGCCGAGGGCAGGCCTGGGTCTCTGCCATGGCTCTGGGCTCACAGCAGCCCTCAGGTGTTTGTTTGGGGAGTCCGAGTGTGCCCCATCTTAACAGGTCACTCCCTGTCCACCTTCATTGGCTCACGCGCTCATTCCTTGAACACATCTGACCCCTGCAGCAAGGGCTCACTGTCAAGGTGCCACACCGCATACCCAACTGGACCTCTGCCAGGGATGCCTGGCCCTGGGAAGTCCACTGCTCCTGACTCCATGAGATGTGGGGAGGGGCCCTCTGAGGAGGGAGGTTTGGAGCCGGGCTACTCAGGACATGGCTGTGAGTTTCCCTGGATGCCTGCTAGGGCCCCTGTGTCCTGAGGGCGGGGGGTCTGCAGGTCTTACAGTGGGGGTTGGCATTCAGGAAGGCCCCTCCCTCAACCACAGAATTCTTGGATCTGGCCACACTGGCTGTGCACACCCAGGCCTCAGCTTCCTGAACTGTGCAATGGGACAGGAGATGCAGGGCTGCTACAGTGAGAGTCTCTGCCCTCCTCCCGGTCCAGGGAGCTTCCTGGGCAACTGGAGGCCACCAGCCACCAGTAAGGACCCGGCTGCTGCACCACCCCTGCCCGCGCCTTGCCTGCCTACGCTGCCCCTCCTGCCTCCATTCTTTTTCTTCTAGAGAAAGTCTGCCGGATGCATGGCCTGTGGCAGCCCCCATGAGGCATGGCTGGAATAGGTTTCTGCAGTGGAGGAGGGGACCAGTGGGCATAACAGAGCCTCCAGTCTGCCTGCCAGGCCCCTAGTGCCACTGTCTCCCCAGGGGCCATCTCCTTCTCCCTCTCTTGGAGCTTGGATGTGGCTCCTGGGCCTGCCCCAGCCACAGGCCGCCAGGCCTTTGCCCAGCCTATTCCTGCTGGGCAGTGCCATCTGTCTCCCACCCACCCCAGCTGTGCCAAGTGGGCTGGGAGTGCCCACTCCAGGCAGGCCAGCACACACACAGGATAGCTTGGCAGTTGGGAGGGGCAGGGCTGCAGCGCCGGCATGCTCCTTACTGCAGGGGTGGGGGCATGGGGAGGTTCACCTCCTCCAGTCTCGGCCTCCATGTCTGTGAGGTGGGCCCACTGTGAGTTAAGGAATGGGAGCGGGGCTGTGCAGCAGGTGGGCATTGTCCTATCCCAGAAGTCCAGCATGGCTTCCCAGAGGACAGCAAGCAGGCACTGAACAGAGCGCCATCCTTGGGGGCCGGAGACTTGGGGTGCAGCCACCCTGTGTGCTGGTATCCGGGGCCAACTCTGGGAGTGGGCTTCCTAGAGGAAGGGAACTTGCGCTGGCTGTCAAGAGGGAGCTGGAGCCAGGCCCCAAGAGCCTCAGAGGCCCAGAGGCTGCCTCAGTGTCAGCGAGAGTGGGGTTGGGAGCGGCTGGGGTAGATGAGGCTGCTCAGGCCTCCGGGGCCCCTTGCCTGCATCCCATGCTGCTTTTTAGAAGCAGATGGGGAGCTCTCTGGCCCTGGAGGTGACAGAGGTGGAATTGTGGGGGTGGCGGGGGTGTGCAAGGAGAGGGCTGCCACCTCCTGGGTGCCTGCTCGGTGCCAGGCCTTCTGCCGGGAGCTTGGACAAGCCAGACGGGCCCAGATCTTGATCAGAAGCTGGCGCTCAGAATGCGGTCACAGCAGGCTTATGGGTTTGGGCCCACATGGATCGACCCCTCAATGCCCACTTGGCTCCTTGACACCCAGATGGCTCCCAGCAGCCATCTTGGTGGGCCCTAGGCCTGATACCCTGCCTGTAGGGCTGGCTTCTGTGCCTCTCACAGTGCTGCTCGGTCTGAGCCTCCTCAGCACCGACAGGTCTGCCACCAAAGCCCTCAGGGCTTCTCATGTTCCTCGAAATGCAAGATGCCAGCCTCATGGCCTCTGCCTGGCGCTGCTCAGGTTTGGGACAGGTGGGCTGGACATTTGTATTCCGCCCCCCCGTGCCACTCCTCCACTGTGGGAGCCCTCTCAGCCATGCCTCATGGGGGTGAGGGCAGGTAGAGGGAGGCTGCAGCCTCCTCCCCTCAGAGCCCGTGTCCCTCCGTCCCTCACCCAGGAGCACAGTGGCTCATTTACGGAAGCAGAAAAGGCTTCATCAAAGCCCCCCTTCCCAGGCCACTCAGTGTTACCCTGAGGTCAGGAAGGGAGGTGGCGACTTGACTATTCCCAAGGATGTGGGAAGGCAGAGGAAGAGCTTCCTCTGTTAGTGGGGATGGGACAGTGGCCATGAGTGTCCATTCTCTTGGCCTTGGTGCAGAGGTGCCTGGAAGCAGGGGGGTGGTGGAATGACCTGGAGGTCACCAGAGGTGACCGTAGCTTTGGGAGCTGGGTCAGCAGAGAGATTTCTAGAGGGCAGGGCTGTCGGGTGTGACAGGCAGTGGTGATGGTGTGGCTGCCTGAGTTCACACTTCGCCTGTTGCCAGCAATGGTGATGGCAGCCATTTCTCCTCCTAGCCTGGTTTGCTCGCACTGTGTCTTGGAGGTGGTGAGCATAGGATAAGCGCTTGCTATCGAATGTTGGTGACTGTTGTGACCAGGCTGGGGTCAGTCCCAGGGACAGTCATGGGGCTGGTTCTGATGAGGCGAATGGCAGTGTGGGTGATGAGAGCATGGTGCTGTGCTTATAGTGGAGGTGATGCTGGTGGCCGTGGGTGACCAGTGCTAATTGTGGTGACTGCAAAGGGACAGTAATGGCGATGGCTGCAGTGACAGCGATGGTAATGACTGTGCTGTTAATGTGGTGGTGGTGGTAGTGATGCAACTATCGCTGGTTTTGATGATGACAGTGGTGGTGGTGATGGTTGTGTGGTTTTGATGATGGTGGTGGTGATGGTGATGATGGGGTGGTGATGCTGATAATGGGGTGGTAACGGTGATGATGGGGTTGTGGTCGTGATGATGGGGTGGTGGTGGTGATGATGAGGTGGTGATGGTGATGATGGTGGTGGTGATGGTGATGATGGTGGTGGTGATGACGGGGTGGCGGTGGTGATGACGGTACTGGCGGTGGTGATGACGGGGCAGGAGCGGTGATGACGGGGCGGGGGCGGTGATGACGGGGCGGCGGCGGTGATGACGGGGCGGCGGCGGTGATGATGGACTGGTGGTGGTGATGACGGGGTGGCGGTGGTGATGATGGGGTGGCGGTGGTGATGATGGCGGTGGCGGTGGTGATGATGGGGTAGTGGTGGTGATGGGGTGGTGGTGATGGGTTGGTGGTGATGGGTTGGTGGTGGTGATGATGGGGTGGTGGTGGTGATGGTTTGTGGTTTTGATGATGGGATGGTGGTGGTAGTGATGATGGTGGTGGTGATGGTGATGATGGGCTGGTGATGGTAGTGATGATGAGGTGGTGATGGTGATGGTGGTGGTGATGGTGATGATGGTGGTGATGGTGGTGGTGATGGGGTGGTGGTGGTGATGATGGGGTGGTGGTGGTGATGGGGTGGTGATGGGGGGTGGTGGTGGTGATGGGGTGGTGATGGGGTGGTGGTGGTGGTGATGGTGGTGGTGATGGTGATGATGGGGTGGTGATGCTGATTATGGGGTGGTAACGGTGATGATGCGGTCGTGGTCGTGATGATGGGGTGGTGGTGGTGATGGTTGTGTGGTTTTGATGATGGGATGGTGGTGGTAGTGATGATGGTGGTGGTGATGGTGATGATGGGCTGGCGATGGTAGTGATGATGGGGTGGTGATGGTGATGATGGGGTGGTGATGGTGATGATGAGGTGGTGGTGGTGATGGTTGTGTGGTTTTGATGATGGTGGTAGTGATGGTGGTGGTCGTGGTGATGTTGGGGTGGTGGTGGTAGTGATGATGGGCTGGCAGTAGTGATGATGGGGTGGTGATGGTGATGATGGGGTAGTGGTGGTAGTGATGATGGGGTGGTGATGGTGATGATGGGCTGGTGGTGGTGATTGTGTGGTTTTGATGATGGGATGGTGGTGGTAGTGATCATGGTGATGGTGATGATGGGCTGGTGATGGTGATGATGGGCTGGTGGTGATGATGGGGTGGTGATGGTGATGACGGGCTGGTGGTGGCGATTATGTGGTTTTGATGATGGGATGGTGCTGGTAGTGATCATGTTGGTGGTGATGGTGATGATGGGGTGGTGATGGTGATCATGGTGGTGGTGATGGTGATGATGGGGTGGTGGTGGTGATTGTGTGGTTTTGATGACGGGATGGTGGTGATGGTGATGATGGGCTGGTGATGGTGATGATGGGCTGGTGGTGGTGATTGTGTGGTTTTGATGATGGGAAGGTGGTGGTAGTGATGATGGGGTAGTGGTGGTGGTGACGGTTGTGTGGTTTTGATGTTGGGATGGTGGTGATGGTGATGGTGGTGGTGATGGTGGTGATGGGGTGGTGGTGGTGATGATGGGCTGGTGGTAGTGATGATGGGGTAGTGGTGGTGGTGACGGTTGTGTGGTTTTGATGTTGGGATGGTGGTGATGGTGATGATGGTGGTGGTGATGATGATGATGGGGTGGTGGTGGTGATGGGCTGGTGGTAGTGATGATGGGGTAGTGTTGGTGGTAATGGTTGTGTGGTTTTGATGTTGGGATGGTGGTGATGGTGATGATGAACTGGTGGTGGTGATGATTGTGTGGTTTTGATGATGGGGTGGCAGTGGTAGTGATGATGGGGTGGTGATGGTAGTGATAGTGAGATGGTGATGCTGGGGCTGGTGGTAGTGAGGATGGCATTGTTGGTAGTGTATGGTGTTGGCGCTAATGGTGGGGATGCTAGTGGTGGCAGAGAGAGTGGTATTTATGGTGCTGGTGGCATCGATGGTAAAGACATGGTAGCAATGGTTGTGTCACTGATGATGATGGAGCGGGTGTTGCTGCTGTTGGCGGTAGTGACAGCATTGCTGATGGCGTGATGCCGGTGACCGTGTCTGCAGGTAATGACTATGGTGTGTTGATGGCTGATGGTATTGTTGGTAGTGGTGGTGGCCCAATGGTCATGATGGTGTTGATAACACAATGTGGTGATGGTGGGATGGCGACAGTGGTGGTTCTGGTTGTACTGTAGATGGTGTTGATGGTGATTGGCCTCAGTGGTAGCTCTGAGGGTGGAGGCTGTGGTGACAAGTTGTGGTGGTAGTACGCCCAGCTCTTAGGTGAATTTGCAGCCCAAGGCCCCCAAGGGAAGTGAGACCCACCCGTGACACAGTTAAGGAGCCAGAGCCCAGCAGCTGTGCAGACGGCAGCCCCAGTGGGCGATGAAATGGGCGGGAGAGCCAAGGCAGTGCTTCTGAGGTCATGGCGGTCTGGGAGGAGATGAGGCTGGGCTGGCTGTCATCAGGGGAAGGTCTGGGATCTGCTAGAGCCAGGGCAGTGCTCGTGGGGGTGCCCAGTGCCCAGCACAGGGCCTGGCACAGGCCAGACCAAGGAGGCACTTGCTGAGAGAGTGAGGGACCGTGCTTGCCTTTGACCTGCTCACTGGGAACCAATGGCAGGAGCGTAAGAGGTTGTGAGTTCTGGGCAGTAGCCCCCTCTGGCAAGGGTAGGTGACAGGCCAGGCAGAGCAGGGCTGCAGGTGCAGCAGGGGTGGTGGGTCTACATGAGGGGAGAGGGCTTGGGGCAGGCTTCTGAGTGCCAGCCTCCCACTGGGGTGGGGCAGCAGGCTGAGCAGCCCCACAGGACCCCAGCCCTCCTGGGCCAGGTCACTTCTCTGCCAGGCTGGGCAGCTTGCACCCTTCCCTCTTCAGGAGCCCCATTCTGCCTGGCAGACAGCCTGGGGCCTCTCTGCCTCTGCCCAGGTGGGTAAATAGGTCAGGAGAAGAGCTGCTGGACCCTGGGGAGGGCTGGGTTTCCAGCCCAGGGGCAGGCCTGTGGCCAGGAGCCCTGCCTCAGTGTGGTGGCGCCGGGTGGGAGCCAGGAGACTGGCATCTTGCATCGTAAGGAACACGAGAAGCCCTGAAAGCCCTGATCACACACCTGTTGGTGCTGAGGGAGGCTCAGACTGAGCATCTCCGGGAGAAGTCCAGGAGCCAGCCCCATAGGCAGGGCACCAGGCCTGAGCAGGCTCCAGCAACGTCTGGCAGCTGGGTTCAGCGAGCGAGACCCAGGTCAAGCAGGTGTTCAAACGCCAGGGTCGGTGGGTCACAGTGATCAGAGTCCCCTCAGGATCCCAGGCATTGCCCCAGGCCCTGAGCTGGGAGGGGCCAGAGCCGACCCAGGTCTGCCCTGGAGATCCTCATAGACCAGCAGCCAGATAGGGCCTGGGCATGGAGCGGGTGTCAAGGAGGCTTCTTGGGGGAGGCAGTGGCTCAGGGAGCCCTGGAGGGAGGGGCTGAGTCACAGAGGACTCGAGACCAGGGACCAACCAGAACCGGGGCCTGGAGGCAGCAGAGGGCATGTGCTTGCTGGGTTTCCCGCCAGCCTGGCCTGTGCCACCAGGGCAAGCAGCTGCAGCAGCCAGGGGCACAGGTGGTGGCCATGGAATGTGGGCATGGTGGGACTCTCCGTGCATTTTCAGATAAAGGTCGTGGGGAGCTCTGGCTGCTGGGCAAGGCAGAATACAGGGAGGGGACCCCAGCATAGCAGTGGAGAAGGGTCTTGCTGAGGGTCAGGAGCAATGCCCAGGAGCTCATGGAAGGGCAGGGGAAGTCTGGTTATCCAGGTAGACTTCCCGGAGGAGGACACAATGCCAGCTTCATCTATGGCCAAGAAGTCAATAGGCAGAGGAGGGAGGCAGGCACTCCTGATGGATGAAGCATGACTGAGGGGCTTGTACCCAGGTGTGGCGGAGCTGCATGTTGGTTTAACATGCAGCTGGGGAGGCCAGCCAGTTAAGGGTCCTGAGGGCCAGGCCTGGAAGCCGAAGCCCCTGCCTGCAGAGACGGCATTTCCATTCCCTGCCCCGTGCCTGAGCTCCCCCACTGCAGTGTGCTGTGCCCACTCCTGGCTTCTTTCTGTTATGTGGGAGGATGCCCTGTGAGTCATTCACACTAGAGTGTGAATTAGCCCATCAAATCCGAGGGGACCCCGACGGTGCACAGTCCCATAATAGCACCTGCTTCGTGGGCCGGCAGGAGGCATCGTGAATGCAGTGAAGGCTCTGGCTCGGTGGGTGGGTGGGTGGGTGGGATCTTGTGCGCCCTCCCCATCACTGTCCCCTGATGTCCCATGAGCCTGTGGGCCCTGTGCAGGCACCGTGCCTCTGCCGTCCCGTGGACAGGTGCGGGGTGAGGATCTGGGCGTGCTTCACAGGAGCGGCAGCTGAGCTCCGAGGGTGGGATTGGCCTGGCTGCTGGATCCCCCGCTGGGGTGGACTGGACAAGCATCGTCCGGGCACTTGTGGGGGGGAGCGGGGCAGAGCAGGGGCCCACAGAGCAGAGGAGCCATGGTGGGCTCTCCCAAGGCCTCCCACCTGCCCCAGGCCCAGCAGAGACATCTGTGGGGGCTTTCCGAGCAGGGCTGAGCCCAGGCCCTTCCCCCCTAGCCAGCTGGGGAGGCCTTCTCTGAGCCACCCTCCCCTGGGACGTGGGGACAAAGTTGTAGCCCTGCACTGATGCTGAGGGCAACATGAGGTGGGGATCCACCCTGGCCTGGGGGCTGCCGGGGAGCTGCAGCCATCACTGGTTTGGAGGGGGCTGCTGGGAGCCGGGGTTCCTGACAGGACTGTGGCAAAGGGGTGAGTCAGGAGGTTGGGTCAGGGAGGTTGGGGCCAGTCCCTGCGCACCCTGGGAGCACTTGGCCTTTGCTGTGAGTGAAGAGGGAACCGCTGCAGGGCGCTAAGCTGGGCCATGTAGCCTGACATATTTCAAGTGACTGATGCCCTGAGTGGCCGCAGTAGCCGGGGGCATGAGTGGTGGCCATGGAGGGTGGGCACTGTGGGGTTCTCCAAGCATTTTCAGATAAAGGCTGATGTGACTTGTTGGTGGGCAGCTAACGGAGGAGGTGGGGAGGAGGTGGGGACCCAAGGCTCCAGGTGAGCAATGGCGGGCTGACCGTGCCCTCCCCATTCATTGATGCACAGGTGTCCTGGTTGTGCGCCCTGCCCTGGTGTGCAGCCGTGGACGCCTGCAGGGCTGTCATGTACCGAATGTGCCCCTGGGGCCACATGTGCAAACCGGGTGCTGACTGAGCACCTGGCCACCCCGAGGTGGAGCGAACAGAACAGGAATTTGTCCCTTGGGTTTCTGGACGTGGAGGTCCTTGGTGACCTGGGGAGGAACCGAGTGGGAAGAGTCCCGATGGTGGTGATCACTCGTCCAGTGCTTAGTCCAGTGGTCACTTAGTCCAGTGCTATAGCGGCTAGACTTGTCGTGGGGCCCTGTCTAGCGGGGAGGCACAGACCTACCCTGGGATTCCCATCTGAGGGTCCCAGGTCCCTCTAGGTCCCCACTCCTTGGGCAGGAAGGGGAACTTCTCTAGCCAGGCCCCTGCTTGGCTGGTCCTGACTGGTGTCACTGCCCCAACTCCTGCTCTCACCCTGGACCCATGGGGGTGGGGAGCAGGTGTGACTGACCCAGATTCCTCAGGCCTGGGCACAGGAGGGGACCTTGCTCTGTGACTCAGATATTCCAGGTTTCTATAGCTTAGATGAGAGGTGGCAGAAGGTCTCCCATGTGCAGGGAGGTTGCTGTGTGCCAGGGAAGGGGAAGACTTGCCTGTCTGCAGAGACGGGAACAGTGCCCCCGTAGCAGGAAGGATTTCAGTCAGACATCTTAGGGAACTTCCGGATGTTGTAAGTCAGGATCTGGTACAAGAGGCTTTGCTACCTTTCCCAAGCCGACATGCATCTAAGCTGTCCATGAGGGTCTCAGGGCCCACCCCATCTGTCGTGCTAAAAGCCAGTCCTCAGCTGAGGTCTAGTGCAGCCAGAGGCTCGGGTCACTCCCAGGAAACCTGCATGACTGAGTTTACTTCCCAGCTTGCGATGGGTCTCAGGCTGTCCCTTGCAGACCTGCAGTTCTGTCAAGGTAGGCCATGGGTGGGCGGGGCATGCAGCCAGGCAGATCAAACCAGGTTCTAGGCCTGCTGCTGTCTTGCTGTGAGGCTCTGGACAATCGCTGCCTCTCTGAGCCTTGGTTTCTTTATCTACAAAGCTGACCTAAGGGTTCCTGCAGAAATCAAATGAGAAACTGGCAGAAAGCTCTTGGCACAGCATAGAAGCCATTAACGTGGAAGTGCAGGGAAGGGAGAGGAGAGGGTCCCTGTCCCTGGGCTGCATGTTGGGAGGCTGCTCCCCGACACACGTTGCCAAGGCCGGGGGAGACAGGAGGATGTTGGAGGAGGTAGAGAGGCTGAGGCCCGGGCATCTGCATTGTAAGCCTGCAGGTCCCAGTGAGCCCCACCCCAGGATCCAGGCCCTTACAGAATGGCCGGGAGCTGCCTGCTTCCAGAGCTGCCAGCCTGACCAGTCGGGTCTCTGGACCACCGGCAGGTGACTCCTTGGGATCTCCGTGGCCTAAGGCAGTAGGGGTGGGCCCTGGCCTGACCCTCAGCAGAGTGGGCAGCAGCCCCTCTCTCTTCCTGCCCCTGAGGCTGATAAGCAAATCAGCACCCACAGCGGGAGCCCTGGGGCCCGGGCGCTGGCTTCCAGCCCAGCCTTCTCCCAGGCAGTGGCCGGCAGCTGTAGGCCTGGCGTCCTACAGACTGGCCAGTGCAGCTGGGAACCTGCCAGGCTGCTGGCCCTAGCCAGCCCAGCTCCCTGAACCCTCCAAATTCTCCCAGCAACCCTCAGGCAGGTGGGCAGCTGGGTTCCGGGCCCCTCTGCTCAGAACAGAGGGCTGAGGTAGTGCTGTGCCTGGCCCATGAGAAGCAGAGCTGGGACTGGAACCCAGGGCCAGCTGCACAGAGAGAAGCCATCTGCAGGACTCTTCGGGGTGCCCTCTGGCCTGTACTGTGTTGGTCATCCTGGTGTCTGGTCAGAGGCTGGCAGGCGTAGACCACAGCTGCACACCCACCCCTGGGCATGCGGACGGGCCCTCTCGGTGGGAGACGGAGGCTCAGAGAGGCAGCGATTGTCCAGAGCCTCACAGCCAGAGAGCAGTAGCCTGAACTGCAGTTTTTATGTGTCTGGCTGCTTGCTCCTCTCCCACCCTGGGCCTACATCTGAACCTTTACTTCAACTGCAGGTCTGCAAGGGACTGTCAGGGATAACCTGAGACCTATCCTAAGCCGGGAAATAAGCTCAGTTAGTGCAGGTTTCCTGGGAGTTACCTGAGCCTCCCTTGCTGCATGGCCACCAGCTAGGGCTTAGTGGCTCTGTGCCCGGGGTGGGTCTCAGGCTTCTGTCCCACCTGTTCCTCTGCAGCGTGGGGACAGTGGCTTGTGCCCTGGAAAGTGTGGGGCATGGAGGCAGGTGGAGAGTGGGGTGTGCCTGGTGCACCTGAGTAAGGCTGTGGAAAACCCTCTGGCCAACATATAGGATCTAGGGTGTCACTTAGAGCCCCAGGACTTTCAAGGGACCCCACACCCCCTTTCCTGTTCCCTCCATAGCCCCAGAGCCTGCCTGAGCCCTGGATTCTATCTGTGGTTACCAGGATCTACACTTGGCTAAGGGAGAGGCTGAAGGGGTCCCTACCCAAGGTCTGTGACTTCTGGGCCATCGCAGGGCAGCCTGGGTCCCTGCCACCTGGTGGGTGGCTGCCCTTTGGAGCCTGTGAGGTTCACATGGACAGGGGCAGCAGGCTTAGGCAGAGGCATCCTCTGGAGCCAAGGAGCCTGATGGTGCAGGTCCCTTCCAGGGTTCCCACATGCCTCTGCAGCCTCTTTTTTCTGACGGTCCCAGAGATAGGTGAGCCTTGGGCTTCTAAACCCTGGCTCCCTGAAATAAGAACCTGGAATCACACTGTACTTGCAAGGGGAGGGGACTTCCCAGGGCGACACAGCCCAGAGCCAGCCCTGCAGAGCCTGAGGCCGGCTCCCCGGTCTCCTCCCAGCTTTGCCTTGTCTGTGATCTCTACTGAAGTTTCCTCCTCTGTAAAACAGAAGCAGGTCCTCCCCTAGGAGGTAGAGAAGACCCGAGAGATAATAGCAGACGCCAAGGGCATGGTCAGGGCGGCCTCGGCAGCTCACAGAATGTCCCTTCTCCCCTGGGCCCGAATTTCAGGATGTGCTGCTGCTGAAGGAGACTGGGCAACATCCCCAATTCGGTAGAGATTGCTCGGCGCTGGTGACCCGCCCGTGCATGCTCTGAGTTCGCCCACCCCATTTTAAAGATGAAGAGACTGAAGCAAGAGGTGGTGTAGGTGGCTCTCCAAGGTCACAGAGCTAGGGCACAGCTGAGGCACAGTTCAAAGCCAGATGTCTGATCAGAGGCTGCTCGCCCAGGCTTTTTGAGCAGGGTGAGGGCTGCGTGTGGGCGGATCTCCAGACTCCTCTGGGGATGGCAGGCTGGAGAGAGCACCAGCCCAGAGGGCAAGGGGGCAGGTCCCTTCTGGCTCCCAGCCTCAGCTCCCGTGGGTACAGTGGGGGCGGGATGGAAGAGGTGAGCTGAAGACTGCAAGGCACCTGGCCATCCTCATCCCCGGGTGGGAATAGGGTGAAACAGCAAGCAGCATGAAGGCTCTAGGGTAGACCATAGGCAGACCCTCCACTTGGGCTTTTCTCCCAAAGTCCGGGGATAGGGACTGGGTCCCAGCTACTTAGGGAGGGGTGAGGGCTTTTCAGCTGACAGTAGAAGGGAGACCAGCAGCTGGGGCTCCGCAGCTGCAGAGCTGCATGGCAGCTCTTGGGGCTCATCCCTTGAGGAGGTCTGGAGCCCCTCCTCCACCAGGCAGGCCCAGGACCCTGGGTGGGGCTGGGGAGTCAGCCCCTGAGAGGACCCCCTGGGCACTTTCCGCCAGCCAAGCCCCAGCAGGCAGGAAGGCAGGCCTAGCTCCAGGGCCAGGTCTGTGAAGGAGGGACACGGTGGCTTCCGGACAGGAGGGCTGCCTTGAAAGGTGGGGGAATTAGGCTCCAAAGCAGCAGGAGGAGGAGGAAGAGGAGGAGGTGGTGGAGGAGGAAGAACAGGAGGAGGTTGGGGTGGAGAGGAGGAGGAGGGGTTTGCAGAACAGGTCAGTCCCTGGTGCACAGAGTTACAAGTCCTGTGCTTAAATGCGTGCTTAGATGGAAACCGGGGCAGCAGCGGCCCGTAGACAGCGGGCGGCTGGGTCAGACCGCAGAGGGAAGTTTCCAGCGGCAGGCCTCCCCGCGGGGAAGGCTCTGTCTGTCCCAGGAGATGAGCCGCAGGCAGCAGGGGTGACGAGGCCCGGGGGAGGTGGGGGTGGGGGATGGAGCGGGCCCAAGGTCACCCGTTCTCAGCCGGCGCCCTGGGCCGCGGGGCGGACAGCTTCGGAGCGGCCCCTCGCCGCGCTCCGAGCCCGCCCCGCGCCCCCCGGCCACACCCGGCTCTCACCCGCCCTCCCCACTCCACGTGCGCCCACGCGCCCCTGCGGGCCTGCCCTCCCTCCCGCGCGGGCCGGGGGCGCGGGCCCGGGAGGCGCTGGGGGCGGCGGGGGCGCGGGCGGGCCGCTGCCGGGCCGCGGGCCAGCTCTCGCCCCCTGCCCCGCCCCCGCTCGCTTTGCGCCCCCGCCCGGCTCTCCCTCGGGCGGCGCTCGGCGGCGGCGGCGGCGGGCGCAAAGCGCGGCATGGGCGCCCGGGCCGCGGGGCCTGGCGGCGGCTGGCGGACGGGCGGGCGCGCGGCCGCGGGTGCAGGTGCGGGGCCGGGGCCGGGGCCGGGGCGCGGAGCCGCTGCTCGGGGGCCGGAGCGCCCGCGTCCCCGCCGCCGCTGACGCTCCGCCTGTCTCCCTCCCGTGTCCCGCCCGCCCCCAGACCCTCCTCCTCCTCCGCCCCCCCGCAGCTCGGGCCCTGGTCGTGGCGCGGCTGCCGCACGGTGCCCCTCGACGCCCTCCGGACGCGCTGCCTCTGTGACCGGCTCTCCACCTTCGCCATCTTAGCCCAGCTCAGCGCCGACGCGGTGAGACCCCGGCCGGGCCGGCGGGAGGGGCATGGGTGGGGGCGCGGGCGGGGCTGCCAGGGGCCTGCGGGGGGGGGGGCCGTACCCGTCCTGTCCCGGAGGGGTCGCTGCGCCCCACAGCCGCCTTGGCCTGGCCCAGCCTGCGGGGTCCCTGAGCCTCTGGAGAGGGTGGGTGGGCGCCGAGCGGGTGGCAGCGTGGAGTTGGGGACGGGCCTGGGAGGAACCGGGACCCCCGGAAAGTGACTGATGGGTGGGTCCCATCTCCCCTGGCCTTGGAGGCCCGGGAGCTCAGGGAGCTCGGAAGGAGCCTGGGCCTGAGGAGAGACTGGGTCCTGAGCTGGGGGCTGGGAAGCGTCGCCAGTGGAGGGGCTACCCCTATCCCTGGTCCTCCTGCCTGCCAGGGAGAGGGAAGAGGAGGAGTTGCCGCCTTGGCAGAGCCCTTCAACCCACCCCAAGTAGAGCCTGGTCCGTGGAAGTGGCCCCAAGCAGGGACCCTGGCCCAGATCCACCCCCACCCGACAAGCCTCAGCACCTCGGGGCCTCCTTTTTGTTCTGTGATTCTTGTGGGGGCTGCTGGTTTCTATGACTACGGCATCTAGGGCCAGCCGCTGGCAGGGTACCTGGGTGCTGGGCACAGCCCGCTGGGGCAGGTGGGCCCTCTTGCTTCCGGCCGGCCATGCTGCACACCTGGGCCTGAGGTGAGCCACAGCCCCTTGCCGGGACCCAGGACCAGGCCACCACAGCCCACCGAGCAGGAAAGGGCCTGGGCTGTGTGCTCACCCTGTACCTCTGCCCCGACCTCAAGTGGAAGCCTGGGGGGCAGTGAGGGTGGAAGGGGCACTTGGAGGGGCCTCGCCTTCCTGGGTGTTGGAGGTGGCATTCCTCGCCCTCGTGGGACCCTGGATTCCATGTGGGAGGTAGTCTGGCCTCTCAGAGGACTCTCTGGCCTCCCGGCGGTGTTGTCTGGAGAGTGGGGAGCAGGTGATATTGTCAGCTGGGGTCTCCCACAGTGCTAGAGCCAGATGGAACCTTCCAGGCCATTGCCAGTAAAATCCTCCGTTGACAGGCAGGGAAACTGAGGCCCAGAGAGAGAAAGCCTTGCTCAAGGTCTTGGGTGAGTGGGCTGGGCAGGGGTCTGTGTCTGGCCCCCAATCCCAGTGCACCCCTGCTTGGGCTGTCCCCTCAGGTGAGGCTCTGGATGTTGCTGGTTCTGCAGACAGAGCCCTGCAGGCAGCAGTCGGCAGGGCCATCCCAGTGGCTCCCGGGAAGAGGTGGCCTTCTACACAGAAGGCTTTCGATGCATGGCCTTTCTGGGCCCCTTCAAGGCTGGACCAGGCAGGACAGGGCCCAGCCTCTGGTCTCTGGGTGCTGCTCTTCCTGTAGGTGCTTGAGGAGGACCTGGGCAGGAGAGAACCCGGTGGGTGGGGTGTGCTCTGTCTGCCCCTCCTCCCAGCCCAGTGTCAGGCCTGAAGCAGTTCAGTGTTGGGGTGTTGAAACACAGGCTTGTCTCTGACACACTGTGACCCTGGACTGGCCCTGCCTTAAGCCCCTCTGAGCCTCAGTTTCCCCACCTGTGAAAGGGAGGGGACCTGTACTACCCAGGGGAGGCTGTGAGGAGAGAAACCGATGACTTGGAAAGAGCCCAAGAATGGGGCAGTCCTGGTGGGTGGCATCCCAATTGGTCATGGACTGAACTCCAGAGTGGGCCTGGCTGAGGGAACTTGTTCAGAGGGGGGCGGCGGGGAGCTTGATGCCGAGGGGCTGTTCCAGGAGGAGCCCCCTACCTGTGTGTCGCAGTGCACAAGTGGGGGTAAGCGGCTGCTCTGCAGCGTGGCAGGCGGGGGTGGAGGCAGCCAGATGCACAGTCCTGGACCTTTTTTGTTGGGGGGTGGGTTCTAGAGTTAGCCCAGCCCACCCACACTAGGGTTGACAGGGCAGGATGCCAGCAGGCATGGTGGGTGCCCTGTCCCCCTCTCCCAGACAGGGCATTGAGGCTGGGGCATGGGCTGCCAGTGTCTGCAGAGCCACGGCACTGAGGGCAGGCTGCCTGGACCCCGGGGGCCTCAGTGTCCTCATCTGTGAGATGGGAGGGTGTTTGGCTCCATCACAAGGTCAGACCACCTGTGGCTCGGTTTGGGCTCTGGGCACTAGCAGGGGGGTGAGCTGACAGCCAGAGTGCCAGGAAGAAGCCAGGGTGGGCGCAGCCTCTAGCAGGCGCTCGCCGGCCCCAGAGCCCCTTGGGGTCTTCCTCTGCTTTCCACAGTACCTCTCCCTCCCCAGCAAAGGCTGGCCCTAGATGCTGGGGGGAGGGCCCGAGACTGAAGGGAGACTGCTGTTGCGTAGTCTGCCACTGGCATGTTCCTTTGTCCACCGTGCCAGTCCCTCTGAGGGCCTTGGGCTAGGCTGCAGGGGCTGATGTGGGAGGCAGGTGTGTGCACATACAGGTCTGCAGCCATCCTGGGGAAATGAGGGCTCTGGGTGCGTGGCCACAGCCACTTCCCCTCCTGAGTGTGGCGTGGGGAGATGTGCACGGGGCCGAGGTTTGGAGGAGGGTCCTGAGGGGTGTGCAGGAGTTCACCAGCCAAGCATTGTGGGGTGTGTCGCAGCCACCGCAGGGTGAGGAAGACTCGAAGCTGTGGGGAAGTAAGCACAGGCAGCAGGAGAAGCAGAGAGCCCAGCGGCCAGAATGGACTGGTGGGAGGCTGGGAGGTGAGGGGAGAGCAGTGGGGCCTGGGTGCCCAGGGGTCCCAGCAAGAGTGAGGAGCGTGAGCCCAGTGGGCCAGTGGAGAGGCATCCCCAGTGAGCTGGGCTGGACAGGGAGAGAGAGGGGTGCTGCCCAGCTCGGGCTGGCTGGGGTTGGATGGACACGCTGGGCATGGGGACTCTGGTCTGAGTGGGCAGAGGCTGTGTCATTGGGGGTTCAGAGTGGCTGCAGGGGCTGCTGACCAGGACAGGGCCTGAGGTGCTGGTAGAGGCTGGTCTGTGGACACCCCGGGAGACAGGGTGGGATGAGATCCGGGCAGGGTGGTGGAGCGAGGGGAGTTGAGAGCCAGGAGCCCCCTCCAGAGCTGGCCTGGAGCCAGGGTGTTGGTGCAGATGCCGGCTCTGCCACTGCAGGCCTGTGACAGCCAGAAGGTTGAGTAACCACTCTGAGTCACACCTGTCAGGCGGATGATGCCACCTGCCTCAGCGTGGTGGGGACTGAACTATTTAGGTGATGTATTTATGGCACTTGACACAGCCTGGTGTGTAGTAAACGGTCTGAAAAGCCAGTTCTTGGTGGTATTGCTGATGTGCCTCAGACTATCAGAAGGTTGTGACCTGGGTCAGAGTTCATTTGCCATCAGGATCAGGGCTCAGTGTGTGACCAGGATCAGGGCTCACTGTGTGACCAGGATCAGGGCTCAGTGTGTGGCCAGGGTCAGGGCTCAGTGTGTAGCCAGGGTCAGGGTTCAGGGTGTGATCATGATCAGGGCTCAGTGTGTGGCCAGGGTCAGGGTTCAGGGTGTGATCATGGTCAGGGCTCAGTGTGTGCACAAGAGCAACACTCACAGCCTGACTGGGATCAAGGCTCAGAGTGTCTCTGGGCTCAGGGCTCAGGATATGACCAGCATCAGGGCTTAGAGTATGACTGAGATCCAGGGTCAGAATATACTTGGGTCAGCGTTTAGTGTGTGTCTGGATTCAGGGACCAGGGTGTGATGGGCATTGGGGCAGCTTGGGTATGATCCAGGTCAGGATTCAGTGTATGATGGGCTCACGGCTTAGTCTATGGTTAGAGTCAGGAATTAGCATGTGGGAGCCATAGATGGTGTTGGGTGGTGACAGGACGAAGGTGCTGTGGGTAGAAATGAGTCCTTAGGGGGCATAGGGTGGATACAGTGTTCAGGAGAAGATTGGGAGTCAGGAGTTCGTGGGGTGGAAATTGGCAGTCACTCTGTCATCAACCAGAAAAAGCCACTGGTGGGGGCAGCAGTCGGTACCCTGGAGAGGGTTAAGTGAAGGTGATGGGGCAGAGAGCCAAGGGCTGGTTCAGGCCAAGGGTGCAGGGAGGGCTTCTGTGAGGAGGCGACTTCTGCACTGAGAGGAGAGCCAGGCGCCTGAAGGTCAGGGAAAGTGTGCAGGGCAGAGGCCTGGTGTGTGCAGGGCCCTGGGCGGCTGCGCCTGACTGGAACCGTCTCCGGCAGGGGCCAGCCTGGCTCTGCCTCCGCTCAGTGTGAGTTGAGGCTGGTCTCAGCCTAGCCCTCCTAGTGGAGCCTGCAGTTCTGGAACCCCTGCGCCCGCCCAGGCCACTGCCCATCCCTTGTCTGTCGCCTGGGACAGAACCTGCTGAGCAAGGGCCGTGGGGAGTGGCTGATGAGCCAGGAGGGCAGGAGAGGGTTCAGGCAGGCGGTGGGAGAGCTGGCGGGCTCTCGGCTGCCAGGCCTAAGGAGGGCAGGCGGAAGCAGATGGCCACAGAGGCCTGGGCCTGAGCCAGCCTCGGAGCAGGCGTGAGCCACTTACTCAGCCACCCGTGACCTTCGTGGCAGGCCGGCTTTGGGCCAGCCCAGTGTCTTGGAAACATTTACTGGGGTCACCCTGTCTCCCACCTGTCCCTATCCAGCTGGCTTCCTAGCCCTGGGCCTTCACTCTGCACTGGTGAAGTTACCAGGGGCTGACGAGCCAGGCGGGGAGGAGAGGGATCAGGAGGGCTGGTGGGAGAGCTGGCAGGTGCACTGGGATAGGACTTCAATCCCAGCGGGCCACCAGTGGGAGGCCTGAGCTCCAGGATGTGGTAGGCAGGAGAGGTGCTGAGCAGGCTTTCCTGTGGGGCTCAGTATTGCTGTTCCCAGCTTGCCCTCCCAGAGCGTAGTGTGGGCAGCGGAGGTGAGTAGGGCCACCTGGGGTGGCTCGAGGGGGCCTATGTGCAGGCAGCGGCTTTTGAAAGCCTGGTGGCGGGCAGGGCTTCTGTGCACGAAGGGAAGGCGAGCCTCGTTCCAGAGAGGCACAGCTGGAGCTGCGGCACCTGGCGTGCTTAGGCAGGACAGCCTGGCCTGGGAGGCGAGTGCCAGGTGTGGGGGTGTCAGTCGTGTGTCTGTGTGGGACCCGCATCTGTGCATCTGTGCCGTGGTTGTGTGTCTGTGTGGGCCCCAGGTGTGTGCATCCGTGTGGGCCCCGGGTCCCTGGGTGTGTGTGTCCGTGTGGGCCCCGAGTGTGTCTGTGTGGCCCTGGGTGTGTGTGTCCGTGTGGGCCCCGAGTGTGTCTGTGTGGCCCTGGGTGCGTGCATCCGTGTGGGCCCCAGGTGTGTGCATGTGTGTGTCTGTGTGGGCCCTGGGTACCTGTGTGTGTGGGCCCCAAGTGTGTCTGTGTGGCCCTGGGTGCGTGCGTCCGTGTGGGCCCCAGGTGTGTGCATGTGTGTGTCTGTGTGGGCCCTGGGTACCTGTGTGTGTGGGCCCTGAGTGTGTCTGTGTGGCCCTGGGTGCCTGCGTGTGTGGGACCCAGGTGTGTTTGTGTGGGACCCAGGTGTGTGTATCTGTGTGGGACCCAGGTGTGTGTGTCTGTGTGGGCCCCAGGTGCCTGCGTGTGGGAGTCAGGTGTGTGCGTCTGTGTGGGCCCCGCGAGTGTGTGTGGGCCCCAGGCATATCTGTGTGGCCCTGGGTGTGCATGTGGGGAGGGGGCCCGGGTGTGTGTGTGTGGCCCCAGGTGCCTGTGTGTGTGGGCCCTGGGTATGTGTGTCTGTGTGGGCCCTGGGTGTGTGTGTGTTGGGGGGGCCCGGGTGTGTGTGTCTGTGTGGCCCCGGGTGTGTGTGTCTGTGTGGGTCCCAGGTGTGTGCGTCTGTGTGGGCCCCGGGCATATCTGTGTGGCCCCGGGTATGTCTGTGTGGGCCCTGAGTGTGTCTGGCCCCGGGTGCCTGCGTGTGTGGGCCCCAGGTGTGTGTGTCTGTGTGGCCCCAGGTGTGTGTGTCTGTGTGGGCCCAGGCGTATCTGTGTGGCCCCGGGTATGTCTGTGTGGGCCCTGAGTGTGTCTGGCCCCGGGTGCCTGTGTATGTGGGCCCCAGGTGTGTATGTCCGTGTGGCCCCGGGTGTATGTGTCCATGTGGGCCCCGGGTGTGTGCATGTGTGTGTCTGTGTGGGCCCTGGGTGTGTGCATGTGTGTAGGGGGAGGGCCCGGGTGTGTGTGTGTGGCCCTGGGTGCCTGCGTGTGTAGGCCCCGGGTGCGTGTGTCTGTGTGGGCCACAGGTGTGTGTGTGTGGGCCCTGGGTGTGTGTGTGTGGCCCTGGGTGTGTGTGTCTGTGTGGGCCCCAAGTGTGTCTGTGTGGCCCCGGGTGCCTGCATGTGTGGGCCCCGGGTGTGTGTGTCTGTGTGGGCCGTGGGTGTGTCTGTGTGGGCCCCGGGTGTGTGTGTGTGGCCCTGGGTGTGTGTGTCTGTGTGGGCCCCGAGTGTGTCTGTGTGGCCCCGGGTGCCTGCGTGTGTGGGCCCCGGGTGCGTGTGTCTGTGTGGGCCGCGGGTGTGTGTGTCTGTGTGGGCCCTGGGTGTGAGTGTATGGCCCTGGGTGTGTGTGTCTGTGTGGGCCCCGAGTGTGTCTGTGTGGCCCCGGGTGCCTGCGTGTGTGGGCTGTGGGTGTGTGTGTCTGTGTGGGCCCTGGGTGTGTGTGTCTGTGTGGGCCCTGGGTGTGTGTGTGTGGCCCTGGGTGTGTGTGTCTGTGTGGGCCCCGAGTGTGTCTGTGTGGCCCCGGGTGCCTGCGTGTGTGGGCCCCGGGTGCGTGTGTCTGTGTGGGCCGCAGGTGTGTGTGTCTGTGTGGGCCCTGGGTGTGAGTGTGTGGCCCTGGGTGTGTGTGTCTGTGTGTGCCCCGAGTGTGTCTGTGTGGCCCCGGGTGCCTGCGTGTGTGGGCCCCGGGTGCGTGTGTCTGTGTGGGCCGCGGGTGTGTGTGTCTGTGTGGGCCTTGAGTCTGTCTGTGTGGCCCTGGGTGCCTGCCTGTGTGGGCCCCAGGTGTGTGTGTCTGTGCACATCAAGGTTGTGGCCTGCATCACCTCTAACTTCAAGTGTGTGCCTTCAGGCCTCATTTGAGCCTGGAGTGGAGTTGGGAGAAGCTGAGGAGAGAGGAGCAAGGGGGTGTGGGGGGTGGGGGATCCTCGATGGCCAAGGCCCTCACCAAGCCGGAGCTTCAGATGGCACTCCCCAGGGCTCCACCGGCACACGCTGATTCAGGTGCGGCTGCCGGCTTCATGGAGGCCAAAGTTCAGACTGCTGTGAGCCGGGCAGGCCCAGGAGGGTAGGAGGATGGGGGTGGCCCCGGGAGGTGGCAGCGAGGCAGCCCACACTGAACAGGACCGCGACAGGTGGGGGCCCTGAGGTTACCCAGCCAGGGCAGAGGCCAGCAAGGCTGAGCCGGGAGTCAAACCTCTGTGTTGGAGCGGGACCCTCTGCTGTGCCGTCTTGTGACCTTGAACCAGCTCCTTCGATTTTCTGGATTCTGCCTCTCCACCTTCATTCAACTGGCTCATGACATTGACTGAGCATCCCTGCTGGGCGGGGCCCTCTGGGGCACAGAGACATGGAGGATACTCAGCTGTGGGCCTAGCAGCCACCCACAGCAGGGGCTCTGAACTGGATCAGGGGGACACCAGCAGGACCTGGGAAGCAGGGGAGGCTGCCTGGAGGAGGTGGTGAAGGGAAGAGCAGTCCAGGCACAGGAGCAGTATATTGCTGGTGGAGGGCACAGAGCACCACCGTCAGGCATGGCTGAGGGGAAAGGGGGCCCAGGCTGGGTTGGGTGGGGCTGCAGGCAACCGGGCAGGCTCAGGGGATGCCGAGTACCCGGTGACAGGGGCAAGAAGGACTGACCGGGGCTTTAGGTGACACAGCAGCATGCCAGAGTCAGCAGACTTGGGGCGGGGTCTAGGAAGGCGTCAGCTTCAGGGTGGGGGTGCCCTGAGCACCCCCTGCTCCCCAGGCCTCGCCTTCCTGACTCCCGATCACCTCTGCCTCCTTTCGAGGGCCTGAAGAGGGCCTGCAGACTCATTCTCCTGAATGCCTCCAGCCATCTTGAAGCTGTATGTGCAGGGGTCTTTGTCCATGCCCCCACACGCATACGCCCACCTACTGTGTGCCCGTGAGCCCCGTGACAGCAGTTCAGCCTGGCTCACGACTTGGGTGATGGGCTGTGCCGTGGCTCAGGGTGAACTCATCCATAGAGAAGTGATGCGCCTCAGTCCCCTCCGCAGCCGTGCACGCCCCTTCAGCCACCTGACTTCCGGTCTGTCCTCAGGCCTGGTGTGCCAGGGCTCTGTGGGGCACGGGGTCAGGAAGAGTGGGGTCTGTTTCTGGACCAGGTCCTTTTGAGGAGGGGATGAGCCGAGTGCAGTGGTCCGAGACGCAGCCATGTGAAGTGGGAAGGGTCTTCTGGGGGCATCGCTAGGGAAGAACCCTGAGGGGGAACGAGGAGGCCTTGGGGGCTAGAGGCAGTCTTGTCAGGAGAGGGAGGCTGGCCAGAGGCAAGGCCAGCCCGGTGGCCTTTGCAGAGCCAGGTGTGGCATTCGCACAACTCCCAGGGTAGAAGAGTCAGGGAGGAGTGGGGGCCCTCCCTAGGGAGGGGCAGTCACCTCAACTAAGTACCTCCCAGGTGGTGAGGAGGAAGCACCCAGTTTATTCAGGACAGCCCCGCATCCAGATGATACCCAGCTATCACACTCTTGGCCTCTGAGCAGGCAGAGGTGCCCTCCTGTGCATTGGTAAACCACTCCCACCCCCCCAACACCTGCAGAGGCGCTTGCAGGGGGCAGGGCTGGAGGTGGGGTGGGTGACTGGTGCCAGGCTGGCGGCTGGGCCTGGAGGCTACAGGGGACTGAGAGGCTGTGGAGGTGACACAGAGGCACCTGCAGTGCCAAGAAGGAGGGGGGCTTTGGTGCAGGGAGGCTGGCGGGGATGTGTCAGAGCTGTGGAGGACGGGTGGGCGTGGGGTGTCCGCCTGGCTGGATGGCATCTTGGATGGGGGTGGGCTGGAGCCAAAGCTGCTGCACCCTCCCACCCCCGGTGTCTCAAAGCCTGGGCCAGAGAGGACAGTGCGAGCCAGTGGGCCTGGACCTTCCTGGCCCCATCTGCAGTGTGGGGGTGGCGCCTGCCTGGAATTGGTGGGGGTCCGTGGCAGATGGAGGCAAAGGCTCATCTGCCGTCAGGCTTGGCGTGTGACTGGGGCACGGGCAAAGGGCTCATCCTCATAGGGCCCAGGCCCGAAAGGAAGTTCTGGAGGGCCTGGGCTGGGGGCCTCTGCAGGGGGCAGGCCAGGAGGTGGAGGAGGGGCTGGGCTGGACGCTGAGGGTGTGACCTGGGGCTGAGGCCTCTTGGGCCTCAGTCTTCAGGTCTGCAGAGTGGGCATGCGGGCACATCACTCCCCGAGGTCTCTCCCCGGTTTTCACAGAACATGGAAAAGGCCACCCTGCCGTCCGTGACGCTCATCGTGGGCTGTGGCGTGTCCTCACTCACCCTGCTCATGCTGGTCATCATCTATGTTTCTGTTTGGAGGTGGGTGCCCCCCAGGTGCTGGGCATGGGCGGCCTTGGCACCTGTATCCCACACCTCTTCCCCTTGAGGGGACGGGAGGGGTCTGGGTGCCCTTCCCTCCCTCTGTTCTCACCTTCGCCTTTGCCACAGACCCAGGTGGGCTGTGGCCCCAAGGGTGCCCCACATACTCAGCCGTGTCCATGCTGCACAAATGCAGGGGCGGGTCCGGGTGCTGCTGTCCTCCCTGAACATGTCCCCTGGCGATGCCAGCCTGCGTTCCCTCCCTCTCTGCCTGCACTTTCTCACTGCCCTGTCTGTCCTCAGACCAACAGGCCAGGCCACAGCCTTCCCCGGAGCCCCAGTCAGGCCTCAGGGCCCAAAGCCTCTGCTCACTCCCCACAGCTGCTGTCTGTCCCGAGTGTGCTGGGCGGGTGTTTGGGGCCACACTGCGGCCTGGGCAGGTGTGGAGATGTGGAGGAGAGCTCGTGTTTGAGCAGTAACAAGCCTGGGTGGGTGATGGGCACAGGCCCAGCGGCCACTGATGCCTGTGAGCATGTGGATGCACCTCCAGGCACTCGGTCCCATCACCCTGAATCCTGTTCATGTCTCACTGAGGACAAGTGTGGGACAGGGAGCAAGAACTCAAGGTCACTGCCCGTGGGGCCAAGTGGGGACTCCCAATGTGTCCAGAGGACACACGGCTCCAGCTCCCCAGCAGCACGATGTAGCCGATAATCGGAACTGACTGCTTGGCTGCTGCCCAAGGTCGGGCACCGAGAGGTCGATGTGGCTGGCGGGGAGGGTGGCGGAGCTTTCCCGCAGACAGTGACCGGGTCGTGGTCCTGCCTGAGGGCACAGCATCCACTGGGCTCTAGGGGAACCATGGTGTTTCCTCTCTCCTGGACCTGCCTTTCCCCGGGGCCTCAATTTCACAAAACATCTGGGGATTGGGATTCAGGGGCTCTGAACTCAGCTCTGATGTGCCAAGTTCTGAGGAGGTTTTCTGCCTACAATTTTCAAAGCATCTCCCTTGGTGAGCTTGCCTGGCCATCCCTGTGCCCCAGGAGCTGCCAGCAGGGGCAGTTCTACAGTCCCCCAAGAGGAAGTGAGAGCCCAGAGACAGAACGTGACCTGTCCAAGGTCATGCAGCACATCAGGGCCATGTCAGAGCCCCTGAGGCTCAGCCCTGTGCCCTCAGCTCTCCATCTGGGTGGACCTCAGTCCCTAAGGGCTGGTGGTGGTGGTGGTGGTTGTGATGCTGTTGATGAGGGTGGTGGTGGTGGTGGTGGTGATGGTGTTGATGAGGATGGTGGTGGTGGTGGTGGTTGTGATGGTGGTCATGGTGGTGCTGGTGCTGGTGATTGTGGTGTTGATAGTGATGCTGATGGTGATGCGAGTGATGGTGATGGTGCTGGTGCTGGTGATTGGGGGGATGGCATTGGTGGTGGTGGTGGTGGTGTGGTGGTAGTGGCAGTGATGGTGATGGTGCTAATAGTGGTGATGGTGTGGTGGTGGTGATGGTTTGGTGGTGGTGATGGTGATGGTGGTGATGGTGTGGTGGTGGTGATGGTGTGGTGGTGGTGATGGTGATGGTGGTGATGGTGGTGATGGTGATGGTGTGGTGGTGGTGTGGTGGTGGTGATGGTGTGGTAGTGATGGTGTGGTGGTGGTGATGGTGGTGATGGTGGTGATGGTGTGGTGGTGGTGGTGATGGTGTGGTAGTGGTGATGGTGATGGTGGTGATGGTGTGGCGGTGGTGATGGTGATGGTGGTGGTGGTGATGGTGGTGGTGGTGGTGGTGATGGTGGTGGTGGTGGTGATAGTGATGGTGGTGATGGTTGTGTTGGTAATGGTGATGGTGGTGATGACTATGTGATGGTGGCATGGTGGTGGTGGCAGTCATTGTGAGGGTCGTGAGGGTTGCATTCATAATGGTGATGGTGGTAATGACTGTATGAGGTGGTGGTGGTGGTAGTGATAGTGATGGTGGTGATGGTTGTTTTGGTAATGGTGATGGTGGTAATGACTGCGTGATGATGGTGGTGATGGTGATGGTGGTGGTGGTGGTAGTGATAGTGATGGTGGTGATGGTTGTTTTGGTAATGGTGATGGTGGTAATGACTGCGTGATGATGGTGGCGATGGTGATGGTGGTGGTGGTGCTGTTGGTGGCAATGACTGCAGGAAGTGGGGTGGGATGGACCCTGGCCTTGCTGCAGGCCACAGGACCACAGTTCATATGCAGATGGGGTTCTGTTGGGTGGTGACTCTGGGCCCCCACACTCTCCTACAGGTACATCCGCTCGGAACGGTCTGTCATCCTCATCAACTTCTGCCTGTCCATCATCTCCTCCAATGCCCTCATCCTCATTGGGCAGACCCAGACCCGCAACAAGGTAGGGAGCCTGGCGTCCTGCCATGCACCTCCCAGGATGCTCGGGTGGAGTGAGGATGGACCCTAGGAGGGTCCTGAGCCATGGGATCCCTGGGAAACCCAGGCAGGCAGAGGGCTTGGAGGGGTTGCAGGAGGAGGCTGCCCCAGCTGCAGGGAGTGCCCCGCCCTCCGCTGCGGCTGCAGGGGCCTGTGGGAGGCTGGTCAGCTGGCGGAGAAGGGCAGCTTGTGTCCCAGCATCTCTGCTGGACTGGCCCTTCAGGATGAACCTGCTCAAGACCCACCTAGGCCCTTGGGGACAGTGGATTCGGCCTCAGCTCATGCTGCCTCAGGACTGGGGAGTGGCACCAAAGACAAGTGACACTGTGGTGACAGAGGCTCCCACGGTCCACCCTCTTACCCCCACCCTTGCCAGGCTTGAAGCTGATAGCTCATGGTTGGCTCCTGCCTGCCCTCCCCGGACTCCCCATCCCACTAAATGTGGCAGGTGCAGCCTTCGGGTGGGGGCCCCTGCTTCCTCAAGGGGCCACCCTGAAAACATAGGGGAGAGGATAAAGCCAGCAGGCCTGCAGTGAGACAGAGGAGGCCTGGCCCCAGGGCCTGTGAGTGCTACAGCAAAGCTCAGGTCTGCGGGGTGGGTGAGGTTGTCTGTAACTTGCTGGGTGTCTTTGGGGTGTGACATGCCCTCCCTGGGCCTTGGGCTCACCCCCTCCTGAACGCATGGGCAGGCACCTGGACTTGTGAGACGGCCTCTGGCTTAGCATTTGACGTGGCTGTGAGTGGTGCTGAGGAAGACAGGGAGGGAGGGTCTGTTTGTCCCAGGGGGGCTTAGACAATCCATCTCAGGGCAGGGACCAGGGCAGGGACCTCTGCATTGCCTTCTGCCTGGGGATCTGTTCAGGTCCCAGCTAGGGTGCTGGGTGCTGGGCCTCCAGCTGCAGATGGGCAGTCAGTGGGGGCGGGCGTGGAGCCAGGGAGCACCTGCCCAGCCTGCCCCACCCTTGGCCCCTCGCAGGTGGTGTGCACGCTGGTGGCCGCCTTCCTGCACTTCTTCTTCCTGTCCTCCTTCTGCTGGGTGCTCACCGAGGCCTGGCAGTCCTACATGGCCGTGACGGGCCACCTCCGGAACCGCCTCATCCGCAAGCGCTTCCTCTGTCTGGGCTGGGGTGAGCGGTGGCCCCCCTGACCCTCCCGGACAGGCATCCTGCCTCCTGGCCCTGCTGCTTGTTCTGCCCTGGCAGCCCCTCCTCTCCCCGTCCCCTGTGGACCCCTGGGGCCTCGGCGGCTGCTTGGGTGGGCTTCTCCCTCTGGGCCCTCAATTCTCCATGGAGTTGCCAGATAAAGCGTGGGACACCCAGTTCCCTTTCATGTCTGGATAATGAAAACGTTTCTAGCACAAGTACATCCAGTGTACTGTTTGGGACATACATTCACAGAAAGACGATTCCTGGTTTTTCTGCAAGTCACCTGTGCCTGGCGCCCATGTGTTCCCTGCTCACTGGCCTGCCCTGCACCCAGCTCCGAGGGCCCTCACCTCGTTCACCTCTGTCCCAACTCATGCTCAGCCCCATCTTCTATTGGCTTCAGAAGTGCCTGCCTGGCCCCCAGCCTCCAAGGCAGGGCTGGGAGAAGGTGGAGTCTGGCCAGGGCTTGGGTGGGGCCAACGCCATTTCTCTGCTCCTTCTCCAGGGCTCCCCGCGCTGGTCGTGGCCATTTCCGTGGGATTCACCAAGGCCAAAGGGTACAGCACCATGAACTAGTGAGTTGGGGGTTAGGGGTGTGGTGGATGGCCACATGGACCCCCAGAGCCTTCCACTTCCCTGGAAGGCAAGGGCTGGCTGTGTCCTCCCCCTGTGTGGCGCTGACCATCTCACAGAGGCTCAGGGATGGTGGGGCCCCAGGGGCTGAAGGCTGAGCCCCTTTGGGCAGCCCCTCCCCGTTGGTCAGCCAGCTTCTCCCTGGCAGTGAGCAGTGGGCAGCAGCATTGAAAGAAATCGGGCCATCAGGATCTCCTCCTCTGTCAGTTGGGCAGGTCCATTAGCCACTCTGAGCCTCAGTTTCCCCATCTGCTCAGTGGGGAGCCCACCTCTGCACAGTGCTGGTGAGAGGGAGGGCTGTTTGAGATGCAAGAGCTCTGGGCACACCCCCACAGCAGGCTTGTGGCAGGGCAGAGGTCAGGGGCTTATGTCACAGATGAAGTCACAAGGCCCTGAAGGGTCAACTGGGCCAGGTTCTTGGGACCTTAAGTGCCAAGCCAGGAAGTTTGAGGTCATCCTAGAGGCAGTGTGGTTGCCAAGATAGGGAGAGACGGTCTGGGGCTTGGGATGGGCAGAAGAACTGGAGTGGGGGAGGGGAACTGAGACTTAGGGGGAGGGAGTGGCTGCAGGGAAGTAGGGGGAGGGGTGAGCAAGAGGCAGGAGGAGGTGATGGATGCCGGCTGAGTGGGAGGGTCAGAGCCGTCATGGCCCACTGTGGAGCCCCAGGGACAGGATGTGGCGGGGCCCTGGAGCACTACCCTGTCAGAGTGGCGGTAGGGAGTGGACAAAGCTGAGGGTTCAGGGGTGAGTGTTGTGAGGGAGATCCAAACAGTGTCTCCAGAGATGACAGGGGCAGATACCTAGCCTGCTGGAGTCAGGGAGTGATTAGGAGGGGATGGGGTTCTGAAGGAGGAAGAGGAGTTTGACAGATGACATAGGGTAGCTGCTTAGGATAGAGGGAACTGTCCTTACTGTGTTTGTGATGTCTGTGGGCACCATGGGTGGTGTCCAGAGAGCTGGGGAATGCAGGGCTGCTGCCTGGGTGGGTGGCGGGGAGGGCCCAGGGCAGATGTGTGAGCACAGGACCAGGTGCTGAGGCTGCAGGCCCTGAGCCTGTGGGCCCAGGACCCAGGCCAGCATTTGAGAGTCACGTCAGGAAGGGGAGTTGGCCAGAGACCTCAAGAGAAGGATAAGGAGGGACAGTCAGCTGACCTTTGTCCTGCCAGCCTGGTCTTCCCGCTGTGTGGCTCTAAGCAGGTGGGTCCCCCACTCTGGTCCCCATCTGTAAAATGGGGTGACAACGGCTGCCTGGGGGCTCCTAAGGCTTTTAGGGCTAACGAGTGGGTGTGATGTGCTCTTGCAGAAGGTGCTTAATGAGTGCTAGTTTCCTTCTGCCACTTCCCAGCTCACCTCCCCTACTCCTGAGAGGCCAGCAGCACCCCTCTGCACTAGGGGTGGCACTGATGGCCTGTCTCCTCCCCAGCTGCTGGCTCTCCCTGGAGGGGGGACTGCTCTATGCCTTCGTGGGACCGGCCGCCGCCGTCGTGCTGGTACTGACCTGCCCCGGCCCCCCTCCCTTGACCCCAGCTGGGCCCCCCACCTGCCTCCTGGGCCTCAGTGCTCTCTCTTGCCCTGGGCCGTGCACCCGCTGTCCCTTCAGGGGGGCCCTGATCACCAGGGGGTGGGGTGCCCATAGCCCCACTCTGACCTGCCCTCAGCGTGCAGTGCAGGCCTGGACCAGGGTAGTGAGCTTTCACACCTGTGAGTCTCAGCTGGCCTGATGATTGGGCACCAGCCGTGTACCTGCCAGGAGGTCCACACAGGTGTGGTGAGTGAGTGGCATGGGAGGAAGCTGGGGGCGGACGGACAGACAGAGGATGCAAGTAGCCGGGAGCTGCAGGCTGGACCTGGGTTGTGGGTGTCTGGCCCCAGAGCACCAGACATGAGGCTGGGGCTTCTTGCCCGCCTTGGGGTTGCCAGTGAGGACCTTCCCTGAGTGGGTCCTTGGACTTTCCTTCACTCTCTCCTCCCACCTTCATGTGGAGGAAAGCAAGACTGTGGCAAGTGGCAGGCAGGGTCACCGTCCCCAGGTCACAGGTGAGCTGTAGCAGCCTGAGGGACCTGCCTGGGGTCACTGGTCTCTACTGGGTCCAGCTCTGAGCCTGCTCAGCCAGCCCCTGCCCCTTTACTCAGGCAGAGCTCCAGGGCTCACACCCACCCTCCCTGCCCTCCTATCTTGCCCCGGTAGGGGTCGTCCATGTCCGGTCACTCCTGCCGCTTGACTGCTGTCTCCGCAGGACCACATGCCTCCTAGTGGGACTCGGGCACAGGCTGGTGGCAGGGAGAGCTAGCCCTGCAGAGAGCAGTTGGGGAGCCTAGTGAGGGCTGGACGCCATCCCTGGGCAGCCCCAGACCCCTCCCCACAATCCTGGCTGTGGAATCCCACCTCCTTTACTCCTTCCTCCAGGTGGGAGGCAGGAGGGGCAGGCGTGCCATACCTGTCCAGGGCTGGGCTCAGCGCCAGCAGGGCAGTGCCCCAGGGACCTGAGGATGGAGGTTGGGGGAAAGGGGACAGAGACAGGAGCCCCACCCCTGTACCTCTCTCCCCAGGATGTGTCAGGAAGAGGGCTGACCCTGAGGGCTGTGGGACCTGCATCCCAGTGGCCCCTCCTGTATTTGGGGGCCACATGGTGCAGTCTGGGCAGAGCCTGCAGCAGGCAGTGCCCGTTGCTGGCCCCCATCTTCTCTTCTCTGCTCCAGCCACATCAGAAAACTAGGCTGCCCAAGAAAGAGGCTGCTGCCCGTCAGGCTGGCCAGGGCTGTGGGCATCCGTGCACTCTGCATCCAGTGTGGAAGGCAGGCCGAGTGTGCAGTCGGGAGCCCTGGGCTGGGGGAAACGCCGTCCACCACCCTGGTCCTCTAGACATGGGATGCCTGGTCTAGGGGTCCGTGGAGTCCTGGGATCTCCAGACTCCCGCTGCTGGAACCTGGGCCTGAGGAAGTCAGGCCTTGCCCCTCAGGGTCTTGTCTACAGAGCAGGAATGCAGGAGGAGGGTCAGGGACCCTCTGGCAGTGAGGGAGTATGAGCTGAGACCCCTCCTTCCCCCCAGGAGAGGTGGCCAGGAGACAGGGAGACCCCAGGATGCTCAGGGCCGGTGGCTTACCGGAGGCACTCCGGGAGCAGCTCTTGTCTTGAGTGGCAGCCTGGACCTGGACAGTGGCAGGCATGGGAGACTTATGCTAGAGCCCAGGAAGAGTCCCCTGCGTGCAGGAGCCTGGCCAGGGCACTTCTGGGGCGGGCAGTTAGTCTGATGGGAATAGGAGGCAGAGATCAGGAAGGAAGTCTAGGGAGAGGAGGCGGCCTGCCCAGAGCAGACAGGCAGGAGGCATGTGGCCCAGGAGAGCTGGGATTCAGGGTGCTCCTTAGTTCCAGCTGCAGGCTAGCAAGGGCCTCCAGTCCCTGTGGGTGGGGAGCTCCCTGGTGGAAGGGATGCAAGGACCAGAGCGGAGGTGCTGACTGTGTGGTGACACGCGGGAGGGCTCTGCACAGTGGGCAGCTGGACTGGAGGTCACCTGACGTACATTGGGTGCTGGGGTTCCTATGATGACGGCATGGGAGGTGACCCCAGGTGGGGTAGAGGGTCGTGGTCAGCACAGCCAGTGTCTGTCCAGCCAAGGTCAGCCCGTGGGCCTGCGGCGGCCCCGCCCCCCACTCCCACCTTTCTCTGCCCGGCAGGTCAACATGGTCATTGGGATCCTGGTGTTCAACAAGCTGGTGTCCAAAGATGGCATCACGGACAAGAAGCTGAAGGAGCGGGCAGGGTAGGACCGGGCCACGTGGCTCCTCGCCCCCCTGGAGCACAAGACCCAGAGTCTACCCAGTTCCGGGCTCCCAGGGGATGGAGGATGCTCCACACCCAATCCGAGACTGCAGGGCCAGGGATCCCAGAGCTGGTGGGGAAATGGAGGTGCCGAGTGCAGAGGCCCCTCAGGCTCAGCCAGCCCCTGCATCTCACTGTGCCGCAGTGTCTCCATCTGACCTGGGGTAGGCAGGGCCCTGTAAAGTCCTCAAAAGCTGTGAAACTGATTGTGTAGGGACACTGCCTCTGCCGGGCTCGCAGGGTGTCAGGAGGACACCCCCAAGGCTGGCGCTGGGGGTCTCTGGCCTCCCACTTCCCGCCACAAGCCTTGCTGTGTGGCTGGGGGGAGGGTGTCACCTCTCCATGCCGGGACTCCCCGTCCTTGTGGGACCTCCATCGTGGGGAGGACAGTTCAGGCAAGAGGTGGAGCGCATGCTCCTCCCTCCGGGGAGTCCAAGCCCAGGGACTGCTCTCAGCACAGCCGATGGGCAGGGCATGGGAGCAGGGCAGAGGCGCTGGGGATGTGTGGCTGCGCCCACCTATCAGGGTCAGGGCCCTGGGCACAGAGGGGAAGCTGCAGAGCGTGGGGAGCTGACTAGGGTGGACAAGCCCCTCTGTCCTCCCGCCCCCTCCGGCCCCCACTCCTCACCTCTGCCTGCTGCTCTGTGTTGTCCAGCCCCAGCTGGTGTCTGCGTGCCCCCACCCCCACCGTGCCAGTCTTGCTTGGATGCTCGATCTTTCTCTCTCTCTTTCTCTCTGTTCCTGTCTCTTCCTGGCTCCTCCTGCTGTCCTCAGTGAAAGAAGCTTCAGGAAGCCTTCCCCTTGCGTGCCTGTGGGTTCTGATCCTGGTTAGGAACCAGCGGAGCTGGCCTTCAATGCTGAGTGCATGCATTGAAGACCCGCCCTGGGGTCTGTCATTCAGGGTGGGCGTCCTGATGCTTTGTCTCCGGGCCTGGGAAGTGGAGGCTGGAGCAGCCTTCTCTACAGCCTTGCCCCACCTGTCCCACACTGCTCCTGAGACAGCGGTCACACTCAGAAGAGGTCCCCAGGGCTACATTCGGGGTGTAAGCACGGAGAGCACCTGCCTCAACCTGACCGTTTCCACGATGCAGCCTCAATCTCGGTGCTTACTGGGTGCAGTTTTCTGTGCTTCTTGGAATAAGCACCGTGGCAAGTTCTGTGGTTACATTCGCATCTTACCACTGAGCAAATAGAGGTTAGGGATGGTGAGTCGCTGATGGAGCTGGGCTTGGGCACACGCTAGAGCCAAGCCCAGGCGGCCCGCAGTCTGTCTGTCCCCATTGCCTATGTGTGCAGGCCTGCTGCATTAGGTACACATGCCCAGGAGCTTGCCTGTGTGGTTGTGTAGGTTTCGCTGCCCACACAGGGAGGGAGGGGCTGGGGTGGGGGTGGAGGGGCACCAAGCACACTGGTCTGTGTGCACGCACCCACACACCTGGGCACACGTATGAGCGTATACATGCCACAAGGACCTGCATGAGGTCCCTGCCCAGGTCAGCTCCCTTGCAGACACACAGGAAAGGGTGAGGAAGGCACAGTGGCCTTCCCCTGGGAAGTCTGCTGCTTTGTGCAGATGGAGGCAGAGTCCACCCTCAGCCGAGCACAGCACAGGGGTCCGGTGCTGCCTTCCCCCATGTGCAGACCATGGCTCTGCCCGCCACAGTGCCCACACCCCAGGCCTGAGTTTGGAGGCGGCCGAGAGCCCCAGGACCATCCCTGTTGGGGCCCACGCTGAGTGCAGCCTGGTGTGTGTGCATGCATGTGAGTGCAGCCTGGTGTGTGTGTGTGCATGTGTGAGTGTAGCCTGGTGTGTGTGTGTGTGCATGTGTGAGTGCAGCCTGGTGTGTGTGTGCATGTTTGTGTGAGTGTAGCCTGGTGTGTGTGCATGCATGTGTGAGTGCAGCCTGGTGTGTGTGTGTGCATGTGTGTGTGAGTGCAGCCTGGTGTGTGTGCATGTGTGAGTGCAGCCTGGTGTGTGTGAATGCAGCCTGGTGTGTGTGCATGCATGTGTGAGTGCAGCCTGGTTGTGTGTGCATGCATGTGTGAGTGCAGCCTGGTGTGTGTACAAGTGTCTGCATGTGTATGAGTGCTCCCTGCTGTGTACGTGTGAGTGGAACCTGGCATGTGCATGCTTATGAGTGGGACCTGGTGTGTGTGTGTACGCACGTGTGCATGTGTGTGCAGCCTGGTGTGTGTGTACATGTGTGTGAGTGGATTCTGGTGTATATGTGTGTGAATTTGCTGTGTGTACATGAGTGTACATGTGTGAGTGCACCCTGGTGTGTGTGCATGTATGCATGTATGAGTGGAACTTGTATGTGTGTGTGCATTTGTGAGTACAATCTGGTATTTTGTGTGTGAACATGTGTGTATATGTATGACTGTGTATATACGACCAGGTGTGTGCAAGTGTGTGTGTAAGCATGTGAGCATTGTGTATGTGGGAGTGTATTTATAGGTGAGTGTGTGTGTGTATGCATGTGTGCCTGAGAGCAAGAGGCAGCCAGGGCCAAGGGAAAGCGCACAGGTTCAGGGTCAGGGGCTGCTCTGCTGACCTTGGGCAGCCTCAGGGACTGTGTGTAGGGCAGGGTGCTGTGGGCTCAGGTGGGTGGGGCCTGTTGGCCTAGAGTTCCCAGCCTGAGGGCTCATCTTGTCCATACCCTGCCTCTCTCAGCCCAAGGTGAGGGCTGTATCCCATCTCCTGCTTTGTTCTCTGAGCCAGGAACTAGGGGCTCAGAGTTTTAGGAGCCATGGGAGAAAGGGCTCTGGACCCTGGTGCTGTGAGACGCCGGTGGGGCGAGGCTAGCCTGGGTGGGAGGGGCGAGCCCGGAGCGGGGACAGTATCCACACTGGCCTGCCAGGCCCCTGGAAGTGCCAGTTCCTTGGTGCTAGCATTGCTCTTTCTTTATCTCAACAGCAGGGATGGGGAGTGCCACCCCAGGCATGGGACGGGAGCTGCGGGATATGCCCCATCTCGTTCCATCAGAGAGAAGTGGGGGCCAGAGGATGTTGCCTGGGGAGTCACTCAGCCTCTCCCCCCACCCCCGGGCATCTGCCTTCCAGGTGGGAGCAGGCGCGGTGCAGCTGGGCGCTCCCCGGCCTCCCCTCAGTGGCTTCCGAGCGTTCTGGTTCCTTCCCACCTCTCGCTGCAGCAGGATTTCCCAGCCGCAGAGGCCAAGCCGCGCTGTGGCAGGCATCTACTGGTCCCCAGGCCCTGGGCCATCTGCCCGCCATAGCAGACCAGGCTGTAAAGGTCAGGCCTGGAGACCCAGCACCCTTCCGGTCAGCAGCGGTGGTGACTGAGGCAGGCAGTGCGTCTCCATGGGGAGGGAGGGCCGGGCCTGCACCTCTGCCCTCAGAACTCGGGTGAGGAGAGGAGTCCAGGGTCCCAGCTCAAAGAAAACCTGCTTTGGAAGGGAGGAGAGACCCTCCAGCTTACTGCCATGGGGGAAACTGAGGCCCAAGCCAAGGGCTCCTGCTCCGTGTCAGAGTCATTCCTTGGCTATGTGAACATCAATGGTGGTCACAGGCTCTGTGCCAGGTGCAGGGACACAGTAGTGAGCGACAGCTGCGGTCCCTGCCTGCTGCTGCAGCCTGGATGGGGAGGGAGTGGCACCGTCATGGGCAAGGGAGGCCTCTTACCCACCTAAGTTCCCAGACGCGGTGGGGTGGGGAGCAGGGGCAGGCTCCTCAGGGCCAGGGAGGGCGAGGGAGGTTGGGGGCCTCTAGCAGACTCGAGTTGTACAGGAAGAGGGAGTCCTGTGATGCTGTTAGTGCCCACCCTATGTGCAAGAGCGGGAGGAGCGGCGCGTGGCTAGGGCCACTGTGCCCTGTGAGCTGGGAGGCACTAGCTGCGTGGAACCAGGAGCCTCCTCCCCCGTGCTGCTCCAGGCTCTGTGCCTGCCCGTGTCTCAGCCATGGCTAGATGGTAACGCCTGAGGCCGGGGCCAGGCAGATCACCCCTGGATGGCATTGCTGGAGAAAAGCAGGCCCAGGCCGGGAGTGAGGGCTGGGTGGGGGAGAGGAGGAGAGTCCAAGGTGGGCATGCCTGGCTGTGCCTGCTGAGAGGTCCTGGGAGATGAGGACAGAGGCGTCCCTTGGGGGTTGGGCCCTGCACAGGTGCCCCGAGCCAGGGCTGGGAGCAGCATTGCTGACTGAGCCACGCTGGAGAGGACTGAGGAGCACTGCTTGTGGATTTGGGGGTCCTTGTCCTGTAGCACTTCAGGTTCTTCTAGCGTCTCTCCTGCCAGCCCTGGCACGCCAGCTCCTGCCTGGCATTCCAACCCCATGCCTGGGTCCCCTGCTGCCTATTCTGTCCTCCAGCCCCAGCTCCCTGTGTGGTGACCCTGTGCAGGATGGGGGGAAGAGGGAAGCTGGCACCAGTCCCCACTGGTGGTGATGAGAGTCCTGCAGGCTGTGGGGTCCCTGTTGGCAGACACAGGACTCACCTCCCAAGCCCTCACCACTGCCGGGGCCCTGCTGGCTCTGTCTGTGTCCCGCAGCCCCGGGAAGCAGTTTAGTGTCCCCCCTGTGAGGACGAGAGCACAGGCTCAGAGTCCACACGTGGAACCCAGTGTGCAGGTGTAGGGAGGGGCCCAGGCCTTCACTGCTCCCAGGGGCAGGATGATGCCTGCGGTGGGACTCCTGGAGGACCCCCTGGGAAAGGGGGCAGCACTGGGGCAGAGGCAGCAGGACGGGTCCACAGGCAGGTGCCTGCTGGGGCTCAGGAGGCGGAGCGGAGCTGGCCCTGGAAGAGGAGGAAGCGCCCATCAGCCTGTCTGTTGCCATCTGTCTCTGTCTCTCTGATCCTCTCCTGCTGGCCTTGTCCGTCCGTCTGTCCTCTATCTCATTCCCCCAAGTTCCTCTCTCCCTTCAGGTTTCTGAGCCCTGGGCTCCACCTTCCCCTCCCCACCATGGCCATTTTGTTCTGTCCTTCAGGGCCTGGACCCCTTGCCTGGGGCCTGTGGCTGTCTGAGGGTGCTAGACCAGGGTGTCCTCCTTTCCCCACCCCACACCAGACAGCCCGCCCCCTCCAGCCTATCTCCCCTCCCCCATCACCTCCTAGACTGTCAGGAACCTGGGTCTTCCCCAAAGAGCTCTTCCCCATTGTCCAGCTTCTCAGGACCTTCCTCCTGGATTCCCTCAGAGCCCTAGGACTTGGGGAGGGGTGCTGGGACCTCAGTGTTGACTGCACTCCTCCTCAGCCTGAGGAAGGGCTCAAGAGAGAGGAGGGGCAGAGGGTGGGACAGGAGGGGGAGCCCTGGGGAGGAGAGGGCGCAGATGCAGCCTGGGCGGTGGGGGACTCACCCCAGAGAGGATGTGCTGCTTGGCCCTGGCCCCCAGAGACAGAGATGGCGACTTGGGGCTGGAAGGTCCCCAATGAGGCTTGGAGATGCAGGTTTGGGGCAGGGTGTCCCGGGGGCAGGGCAGGGCGGCAGCGCTGATGCCCTCCGTCCCCAGGGCCTCCCTGTGGAGCTCCTGCGTGGTGCTGCCGCTGCTGGCGCTGACCTGGATGTCGGCCGTGCTCGCTGTCACCGACCGCCGCTCCGCACTCTTCCAGATCCTCTTCGCCGTCTTCGACTCGCTGGAGGGCTTCGTCATCGTCATGGTGCACTGCATCCTCCGAAGAGAGGTGGGTGGGGCGGCCTCCATGGGCTGCGCTCCTGCAGGGCCCTCCTGCGGGGTCCTGGGGCTGTGGAGTGGCTGCCTCCTTCCCCAAGGACCTCGGGAGGGAGATTGTGGGGAGGCGCAGTGTCCACGGCCCCAACACATCTGCCGGCCACCGTGGTCACAGAGCAGGGCCTGCAGGTCAGCGTGTCCATCCCACTCTCGCTGGGAGCAGCCTGGCGGTGCAGCACCTTCCCAAGGATGCCCTGCGCTCGCTCAGTCCTGGCGGTGTGGGGGATGCAGGCATGAGGGGCTCCCATTCTCAAGGGGCCTACAGGATTGATGGAGCTGGCAGCTGAAGAAGACAGTTTCCAGGGCAGTGGAGACTCCTGCTTCCAGCATTTTCTGGACCTTTCCAGAAGGTGTCACTAGAAGGTTTTCACCAAACCACATCCCAGCTACCACCTGGCTGGTGGCCGGATGGGGATGACCTTGTGGAGGCTGGGATGGGGGAAGTATGCACAGCAACCTCGGTGGACTGGGACACCTTGGGGGAATGAGGAACTTGGGGGAATGAGATAGAGGACCTCCACATCAGTGCCAGGAGGGCGGAGGCCCAGGAGCAGGCAGCCACCTCCCTCTCCCTGATCCCCCTGGAGAGACGGCAGAGGGACTGTTGAAAACCACAAGCTTCCCAAGGATGAAGAACACGGGAGAAGCTGCCAGGAAGGGCACTGCAGGCTGGGCAGCAGGACGAGGCGGGCAGCCCCAGCTGACTGGAGACAGGCCTCGGCCAGAGGCAGGGAGCCAGGCAGAGGGTGGCAGGAGTGGGACCTGCTTCTCCCCGGGATCTCCAGCTGCCACAGGAGGCTGAGGCATGGGAGGCCTGGTTTTCCAGGCCCTACATGGTGATTTCCATCCCATTCTGGACTGATGAGGCTGCCCTGCTTAGCCTCCCCAGCCTGGGCTTCACTCTCTGGGCAGAGTGATCAGAGGGGCTCTTGTCTCAGGCAAATGGTGCAGCTGAAGATGGAGATGCCGCCTGGAAACAGGTGTGCTGAGCCGCGTCACGTGTCAGCCCAGGCCTCCCAGGCCCACAGCTCTTCAGGGAGGGGCGAGCACCCCTCTGGAGGCAACCTGACTACAAGGAAAGATAAGGGGAGGAAAAGCTGGAGTTCCCACGTTTGCCAGTGAAACAACTCCCACACTTGCCATCCACTAGTCAGGCAACGGCCCACACTTAAGTCCCAGCCGCTCCTGACGAGCTTCAACCCAACCAGACAGGCAGGAAAACAGCCCAACCCCAGGCAGTGTGGGGACCAAGGCAGCCCGGGGAGGAGAAACCTCACCAACCCCTCCTTATCCTCACCTGTGAGAGGTTGTTCACCCTGGTGAGCACCACGAGGGCCGGGCCCTGTCCAGCAATGGACTGGTGTTAGTGATTCTTGTGACTGCCCCTAAAGCAGGTGCCGTTCGCTCCGTTCCACAGACAGGACAGCTCCAGGGAGCTCATCATGGGAGCTCCTCACTGTGGCTGGAATTTAAGCCCAGGTGGTTCTTTAAGGCCACACTCGTGGCCCGCAGCGCCTGGCTTCTGTGAAAGAAGAACAGCAGCCTATGAAAAAGGAACATCCCCAAAACAGAGAGCCTCATGGAAAATGAAAGCCGTAGCAGCTCTAAGCTCAGTAGGAAGAAAACAGAGGCAATGTCTCACCAAACAGAAAAGACGGAACCTGGAGAGCTTTCTAAAACAATTAGGCGAATCCTCAACAGACAACGGAGCAGCAATGGGAGCTGCAAAGGAGGCAGTGGAGAGGAGGAGCTGTAGGGAGGCCGAGCCTGGCCGCCTGGAGCAGAGGCCAGCGCCAGGGGCCTCACATGTGCCGGAAGCCTCATGGTTGACACATGGGGTGGGGGAAGGAGGGGACCCGGTGTGCTCCCATGGCAGGTGGACACAGCGGACACCAGGGCCAGTCTTCCCCAAAGCCCCCCCTTGAGCTCCCAGCCCCTGTGTGTGGGCCCCGGGCTGCAGGGCCCTCAGGTTCCTGCCCGAGAGGGCTCCCGCCTGGGCCTGATAGCAAGGGGCCTCCAGCCCTACTCAGGCCCTCAGCCTCAGGGGTGGTAGCCAGGCCTGTAGGGCATGCTGAGGAGGCGGGGCGCAGGTGGAGGCCATGCCAGGCAGCCTGACCGGCCCTGTGACCTGGGACACTCCTGCAGGTGGGCAGGTCAGTCCCTTATCTGGCCATGAAGTCAGGGCCTCCTGGGCTGAGGCTGGCTTGGGCATTCCTGGAGAGGGTCCCGGAAGGCCGTGGGGAGCCCCAGCTCCTCTGCACACCCACAGAGCACTTCCCCACCTGCCCGCGGGGCCAGGCACACGGTAGGTGCTCAGCAGGTGTTTGTGGGGCAGGCCGGTGAGGAGAGGATGCAGGACAGCACACCTGCCAAGGAGGCCCGTAGTCCTTAGCTGGTGTCCATGGGTCAGAGGCCAGTGAGACCCTGGCTTCCAGGCGTGGCCTTGCCTCTGACTGGCTGTGTGGCCATAGACAGTTCTCTTGCTGTTTCTGGTCCTTGGTCCCCATCTGCCTGATGAGAGGGGTGGTGGGCTGGATGTGCTCAGCCCCCAGCAGCATGAAGCAGAGCACTGGGTGAGGGAACAGGGCTGCAGGTCCATGGGTGAGCGGATGGGTAGGCGGGTGCCTGGAAGCCAGGAGCCCCAGCTTATCTTCTTTCCACCTCTGCCAACTTCTGTTTGGACACCTCCTCCAGGAAGCCTTTGTGCTTTCACCACCACCCCCCACCAAGGATTCCCTTTATATACTGTTACCAGCGGAGTGTCAGTGCACTGCCCAGAGCAGCCAGCAGGTGGCTGCCAGCCTCAGGGGAGAGACAGCTGGTTCTGGGATGATGTCCCCGGATAACCGGTCTTACCTCCTTGAAGCTCACTGTCCATATGCTGTGTGCTGGCCGCTGAGTAGGTGTTCCCATACAGCCCCTCCTATGGAGCCCACTGCCATCGTCGCCACTGTCCCCCCGAAGAGTGGGTGGCTGTGTAGGGTGAAACCCTCCTTGACAGAGTATGTCACTCCCAGTGGGGTGGCTGCAGGGAGGGGCAGATCTCAGGGTCCCCTGGCACAGCACCCCACACCCCCGGTGGACACTCCCAGGGCAGGGCAGTGAGGGCCAGGCTTTCCACCTGCTCGGAGGAGGCAGCGACCTTGAGGCTGCCGGAGACACAGCCAGGCCCGGGACATCTTCAGTCTTGCGGGTCTGGGCAGCTGCTTGCTGGCAGACTGACCCAGGGCCTGCAGCCGTTCTCAGGGGCTGGGAGCTCTGTAGAGAGAATCTCAGACAGGAGATGGGTAGGCTCTTCCCCCTGCCAGGGTCTCGTTTCCCCTTCTCCACCCAGATGGTCATGACCCTGTAGACCACCGCCGAGGGACCTCTGCCCTTTCCCAAGACGCTCGTTCCTCCTCTGTATGCTGCTCATCTGATCTGGCGCTGGCACAGGGTGGGGGCGTGCAGGGAGGGGCGTGGCTGCCACTGAGGTGCTCGGCTCTCCCTCCCCAGGTCCAGGATGCTGTGAAATGCCGTGTGGTTGACCGGCAGGAGGAGGGCAACGGGGACTCAGGGGGCTCCTTCCAGAATGGCCACGCCCAGCTCATGGTAGGACTCGGGGCCTGGGGACTCAGGCTGCCCCACCCACCTTGTACCCCCCACCCCATGTGCCCTAGGCTCCCCTAGGCCCCAGCAGCCCCGTTGGGAGGAGCTCTGAACCCAGTGTGCAGTTGGGGAAACTGAGGTTCACCAAGTGGAACCCCTGGTCTAGGGTTTCCAGGTGGGAAGAGCTGAGCTGATGAGTTTGGGGGTCTCAGCAGAGGCTAGCGTCCACCCCACACTTAACCCTACTGGCAGCAGTGCCCGTCTGGTGGGACACCACCCTCTGAGCATCCCAGTCCTCGTCTCAAGGTGCCTCATGATTCCACGTCCCAGGCCCACCCTCAGTGCCCTCTGTCCCCCACCCAGGACCGCCTTGCTCAGCTGCCACCTGGGGTCCTGCTCAGCCTGCCCATCCCATGTCCCAGGCCCCTCCTCAGTGCCCTCTGTCCCCCACCCAGGACTTCCCTGCTCAGCTGCCACCTGGGGTCCTGCTCAGCCCATCCCCTGCTAGCACCCTGCGTATCTCCACCTTCTGCCTCCCTGGCACTCTCAGGTGCTGCCCAGGTCTCAGCCCCTGCAGGGGTGGTGAGCCTTCCCTTCCTGTAGCCACCGGCCATCCTCCCTACCTTCTTTCTGGGCTCTCTGCCCTCCTCCTGCCCATCCTGGTGTCCTCAGACCTGCGCTCTGCACACACCGCCTCCCCGCCTCTGCCCCCCGCCCTGTGCCCCCTGCCCCCCGCCCTGCCGCCTGTGCTTATGGCCTGTCCTCTATAGCACAGAGTTCCCAGGACATGCACAGGTCCGAGGGAGGGCGGCCTGAGGCTATGTAAGAGCCTCCACCTCCACGCCTCAGCCTCAGTTCCTTCTGTAGTCCGTGCCTTGGGGCTCAGCCAGGCCAAGGTGGGCTTCTTCTAGTCTCCAGCTCTGCCCCCATCCCTACCCGCCTCAGCACCCGGGGCTGGCACAGGGGGTAGAGCCAGGCCCCCTGTCCACCCTCCAGGCCTCAGGACAATATTCAAGCCCTGGCCTGGTCCTGAGCTGGACCTGCAGCTGTGCTGGTCTTGCTCCTGCTCCGGAGTCCTTCACACATGCCTCCACTCTGTGCATTCTCACATGTCCCCTCCAGGGAGTCCTCCTAGACCCTTGCCCCATTGGGCCACCCATTTGAGCCCAGGCCGAGCCCCAGTGAACTCTGCATGGTTGGTGCAGAGTTGGGTCCTCGGGATGCCCGGCCACCTCACGGCACTCTGGAGGCTCACAGGCAGGGGCTGGGCAGAAGGCGTGTCCCGCCCCGAGTGAGGGTGAGGTCCTTCGGGGTGAGAGATGGCCACCTTGGCTCTTGGCCCCTCAGTGCTCTGCGCCGCAGCGTCTCCATCAGGCAGGGAGCAGGTATCTGCCAGCTGCCACTTTGTCACTTTGGGACACAGCTTCCCCTCCCCCGGTGTTTCTCCTGGCCTGGCCTCTGACCCCAGAGGGAAGATTTTGTTGTCTTCAGCCAACCCGACTCCTGCATGTGCAGGGAAGGAACCTCCAGGTTTTCAGTGAAGGGCTGGCGTGTCCCTGGAGCCCCAGGGCCCCTGGAGAAGGATAGCCCCAGGCCTGGGCAGGTCCTGAGCTCCCTGAGGCAGGCCTGGGCCACCCACTCCTGCCTCCCCAGGTGCCAGCCTGGTGTGGCTGCTCGAGGGTGGTAGGTGCTGCCAGCCTTGGCCCCGAATTCCATGTTCAGTCACCCCCGACTGCCTCTCCCTCGGCAGGCCCTGGCATGGGGCCCCTTTTGAGGGATGCGGGGACCAATGGGGAGAGTTCTGGTGCCGCAGGCCGAAGGCCGTTCTGAGGCCTCAGGGAAGGGACCAGGTCAGAGGAGGCAGTAGGTCAGCGGCTCCCGGATGCCTTGGAGAGAGCGCACGTGTGTGTCACACAAATAGGCTCAACCACAGGAACATACGTGTGCAGAACACTCATGCAGTCTGTCACGTTTATAAACAAACACGAATCCACACGTAAACACAGGGACGCGAATTTACCCACTTACACAGAGACAGATCCATAACACGCATGCATCCTGACCCTCACACACATCCACCCAGAGATACAAACGCACGTACACAGGCAAGTGCGAGGGAGGCGCGGCCAGCATGGGCCCTGGGCTTTGGGTGTCGGCGGGGTTCCTCGGGGGCTCTCCTGAGTGCTCTGCGCACGCGCATGCACACCCCCCTCCCCCTGCCCCGCTTCCTGCTCCAAGGGAGGCGCTCACCGGGTCCTGCTTTCTCTGTCCTGCAGACCGACTTCGAGAAGGACGTGGACCTGGCCTGTAGATCAGGTGAGCGCCCGACAGGTGAGAGGACAGTGCCGGCCCGGACCCTGCACGTCCCCACGCCATGCCTCTGTTTCTGCATCACCCACATCACCCATCTGGTCCACCCACACCCACACCCAGCCTTCCTGTCAGGCCCACTGGGACCCAGAGGACCTGCTCTGGGGATCCAGCTGGGGCAGCGACCTTGGCCCCTGTGCCTCTCACCCCACCTACTCCCCGAGGCCAAAGGAGGGCCCATGGGGCATGAGCAGAAGCTTCCAGGACTCTCCTGCTCAGGTGCCCATGAAGCCCTGGCTGCCTCCCCTGCTCACCTGGCATCTCCTCTCCCTCCGTCCTGGCCCCAGCGAGGAGCACAGCCCCACCCTTACTGTCCCTCCCCTCCCCACCTTCTGCCCACTCTCTCCTGCCTGCCCCCCTCCAGCACATGTGTTCTGTGCCACCTTCATTTCCTCATTGCCAGTCCCAGCAGGGGCAGAAGTGGGTGGAGCTTTCAAGCTAGGGGGACAATGGGCAGCAAGAGGAAGGCAGGGAGAAGGACCTGCCATGGAGCTCAAGGCCAGTGCTGAGCTTCCTGGAACCAAGTGCAAAAAGAGAATGCCCAGTAAAGGAAGCTCTAACACCCAGCCCCAAGCATCAGACAGCAAGGGTCTGTTTCTGTCCCCGTCACTGTTCTGTGAACCAGGTCCTGAGGCAGTGCCAGGCAGTGGCTTTCTGGGCTGTGGCGAGGCCAATGGACCGTGCTTCCTCTGGTCATTTAGATATTTGAGGAGCACCTTCTCTAGAGACAGCCCTGGCAGAGGAACTGGAATAGCCCCAGGTGGGGAGTGTGTGCTGCTGCCAGTTGGGCCCCTGGAGGGCTTCCCGGAGGGGGTGACATCAGGTCTGGGCTGAATGGGAGCTGGACAAAAAGTGCCTTCTGCCCCCTTAAGGTTTCCTGTATCCAGCCCCACAACCTCCCCTAAAGGTGACCCCAGTGCTTGGGACCTCAGTGGTTTTGGTGTGTGTGTGGGCCTCTCCAGGCCCCCGATTCCTTCGCATTCCTGCCCTGTCTGCAGCACCTTCTGGATCGCATGCAGCTAGTGCATGCACCATGAGCAGCTGGTGCTGAGTGCCCAGAGCTGCTTCGGAGGGGGAGGGTGGGCAGGGCGCCAGTGCGGGGCCTGGGCCTGGGGGGAGCTTGGCTTTTATTCTGCCCCAAGCTGGGCACATGGAGGGAGGTGCACAGACTCCTCATGTGCCGGGCCCTCGTTCTGCCTTGTGGGGAGCAAAGCAGGAGGTGTGCGGGAGGTTGGGAGCCTCGGGGTCTGTGTGGGGTGGGGCAGCCTTGGGGGCATGTGTCCTGAGAACACCAGGGCCCTCTGGGTGGGGCATGGGAGCTGGTGGGGATGATTATGGGCCGCTCTTGGGTGGGGACGAGGGGAGGGGTGGGGCTGAAGGTGGGTACAGGGCGTTGCTGTTAGAGGTGGCGAACAGGACAGCCCCAGGAGCGTGGCCCGATGGGCTCTGAGGGGAATGGGAGGGATGTGTTTGGCAGAGTAAGTGACCCCTGGCTAGGCAGCTCAGGGGGTGTGGGTGACCCTAGGGCCAGTGGCTGGCGAGGTGGCTGACGGGAGCAGCTGGTGAACACAGGCACCCAGGGCTGCTAGTGGTGGGGGCACCCATCTGCCAGCCTGCACGGGGCAGGGCACAGGAGGCAGGCCAGGCTTCCCAGGAAGGGCCCCAGGGTCTGGATGTTTGGAGAGAGAAGGTATGTGGAGGGCAGGCACCCCTCTGTAGGGGGCAGGCGGCTGGGCCGGGGTCACCTTGGGGCTCTCAGCCAGCAAGTGGGGGCTAGATTCACTGGCAGGAGGTCAGGGGCAAACTGGAGATCAGGCTGGCTGGGCTGCTGCAGCTGAGCAGACATAGAAGCAAGAGGTGTCTGGGTGTGGGGTCTTTCCAGGGACGAGGAGGCCCCCAGGATGGAGTGGGGAGCAGGCAAAGGCCCATGGCCTTGGGGCAGTGATGCAGGAAGGGCTGTGAGGGAGGCCAGGGCCTCACAGCTGCACTCAGTACCGCTGGGACCCCCACTCGGCCCCTGATCACACCAGGCCCAGGGCTGTGGGTGTTGGGAGCACTGCAGGGCCGGCTGGGCTGTCACAAGTACAGGCCATTCTGCCATGTCCCCATGCTTCTGGGCTCCAGGCCGCCCTCTCCTGCTCTTTTCAGCGCTGGGGAGGGCAGTGTGGGTGACAACCGTTTTTCTTCTTGGGGGCCGGCAGAGAGGGCCACCCTGCCTGGCAGCCTCATCTGAGGACATAGGAACCCTAGGGACCATAGCGCCAGGCATGGGTAGGTGGCACCTACAGTTGACCCTCAGATCAGGACCCAGTGGGACCTGGCTGGGGTCTCCCAGGAGGTGGTGGCCTCGAAGGTCAGACTGGGGCCCCTCTCCCGCCGGAACCATCCCCCGCTGTCCTCGCACCCACACCTGTGTCCCCCACACCTGTCTCCCCGCTGCCCCTGCAGTGCTGAACAAGGACATCGCGGCCTGCCGCACCGCCACCATCACAGGCACACTGAAGCGGCCGTCCCTGCCAGAGGAGGAGAAGCTGAAGCTGGCCCACGCCAAGGGGCCACCCACCAACTTCAACAGCCTGCCGGCCAACGTGTCCAAGCTGCACCTCCACGGCTCGCCCCGCTACCCCGGCGGGCCCCTACCCGACTTCCCCAACCACTCGCTGACCCTCAAGAGGGACAAGGCGCCCAAGTCCTCCTTCATTGGTGATGGGGACATCTTCAAGAAGCTGGACTCGGAGCTGAGCCGGGCCCAGGAGAAGGCTCTGGACACGAGCTACGTGATCCTGCCCACGGCCACGGCCACGGCCACGGCCACGCTGAGGCCCAAGCCCAAGGAGGAGACCAAGTACAGCATCCACATCGACCAGATGCCGCAGACTCGCCTCATCCACCTCAGCACGGCGCCCGACGCCACCCTCCCTGCCCGAAGCCCGCCCTCACGCCAGCCCCCCAGCGGCGGGCCCCCCGAGGCACCCACTATCCAGCCCCCGCCACCTCCACCCCCACCGCCCCCGCCTCCCCAGCAGCCCCTGCCCCCGCCACCCAGTCTGGAGCCGGCACCCCCCAGCCTAGGGGAGCCCGGGGAGCCTGCGGCCCATCCGGGACCCAGTGCAGGTCCCAGCACCAAGAACGAGAATGTCACCACCTTGTCCGTGAGCTCGCTGGAGGTGAGGGGGGAAGGGATGGGCCGCACGCCAACCAGCGAGGACGGGCTGCAGCAGCCAGGATGCCCCTGCTGGGTGGGACCCCAGGCCATCAGCGGGCTGGGCTGTGCCAGCTCCACCTCCCAGTGGCACCCCCACCCCCACCCCTAACCCTGCTGGGCCCCTGTGACCGTGAGCTTCAGCACAAGTGCTGGGTATGACCGTCATGTGGCCCCCACTCTAGGCCTGGCAGGGTGGTCTCACCCCATTTCAAAGGGGCTCAGGGACCCACAGTCTGGACCTACGGGAGCGGGGCCTGCACCTAGCAGTCACTAATCCAGCCTGGGACAGGCTGGCTGCACGCCCCTGCCTTGGTCTGCCTGGAGCCTGCCGCTAAGCCGGGCTCCCTCGACCTGCAGGATGTGGTTTCAGAGGCAGCCCTCCCACGGGATATGCTCCCACCACCTGGCTCCTGGTCTCTGGCGATGCTGCCCTGAGTCCTTGAGTTCTCTGTCAGCGGACCCAACCATGTGGCCCCGAGTTCTGGTCTCCTTGACCCTGGGGAGTGTCTCCCAGGCAGGCGAGCTGCACACCCCAGCCCAGTCCTGGTGCTGCCCCCTGACGCCAAGCGCATGGCTGAGGGAGCTGCCTTTAGTCAGGGACAGCCCTGTGGGCAGGCAGGCCCATCTGAGCGGGGAGAGCCGGAGGGCCAGGGCTTCTGCAGGTTCACTTGGCTCTCAGAGACCTCACACTCATGCAGGAAGGGAGTGGCCTGGGACACTGCAGCCCTCCAGCCCACCACTGTCATTGGGGCCGGGGCTGCTGACTTGCTCTGTGGCCCTGGCAGCCTCACCCTCTGTCCTGACCTCCCACCTGGGTCCTCAGTGTCTCCACGGAAGGGGCAGCCTACATGGGAAGCAGCAGGCACCCACTGCACCCCCAGGCATGTCCCCCAGGTCCGGCCTGGTCCCTGAAGGCAGGCCTGGGGTGAGCGGGTCCCTGATGCCCTCAGTCTCAGGCAGGGAGAAGCGTGAACCTGTCAGATTTTAGGGTCCCTCAGCGAATGGTCACGAACTCCTTCTCCCTGCAGCGGCGGAAGTCACGCTATGCAGAGCTGGACTTTGAGGTGAGTCCTGGTGTCCCCTCGCCAGAGACTTGGGGCTGGACATGCTCTGAGCCCCCCACATGGCCAGAGGCTCCCCAGGAGCCAGGGGTGGGGGTGGTGGGGGCTGTGGCCTCCTCCTGGCCCAGGACTCACCACCCAGGCCCCTGCAGAAGATCATGCACACCCGGAAGCGGCACCAGGACATGTTCCAGGACCTGAACCGGAAGCTGCAGCACGCGGTGGAGAAGGACAAGGAGGTGCTGGGCACGGAGAGCAAGGTCTGGAGGGCCGGGGGGCAGGGCGGGGAGAGCCCTGAGGCCAGGCCACTGTCTCCCTTTCTCCCTGGTTCCGCCCACTCATCCTCTCAGTCACCACTCATTCATTCATTCCTTCAGAGGCTGGCCTGACCCTGCCATGCCGGACTCTGGAGGCCGTGGCCATGCTGGAGCTGAGCAGTCACAAGCCTGCTCCTTAGGCCGTGGGTCCGGATTGGGGTGGCGCCTTCAGGCTGCCCTCCTGGCAGGGACCTCTTAGCCTGACCCCATCATGGGGGTTGCAGCCTCTGCCAAGGCTGGGGAGAGTCTGCCCCTGCTGTGACCCCGCTGTGTTCTGGGCCCTTCCCCTGCCAGCCTCCCCTGTCCCCTGTCCCCTGCCCCCTGCCCCCCGCCTCCCGTCCCTTCCTCACTGATTCGTGTCTGCCTGCTCCTGGCTCTCCCTCCGGTCCCATCCCTCCTGCACCACCGGGCCACCCAGCAGCCAGAAAAGCAGCAGACACCCAACAAGCGGCCCTGGGAGAGCCTCCGGAAAGCCCACGGGACGCCCACGTGGGTGAAGAAGGAGCTGGAGCCTCTGCAGCCCTCACCGCTGGAGCTTCGCAGCGTGGAGTGGGAGCGGTCAGGCGCCACGATCCCGCTGGTGGGCCAGGACATCATCGACCTCCAGACCGAGGTCTGAGCGGGTGGGCGGCGGCCACACACTGGGCATGGAGGAGGGATGCCGCTCCACCTGCTCCTGCCGCAGACGGGCACAGACACGCTCGCGGGCGGCGGGCCAGGCCCGCGCCCCGGCCTCAGGGCGCTCGGACAGCGGCCAGGCACAGGGCCCGCAGTGCTGGAACCAGAGCCAGATGCAGGACAGGAGGCAGCCCGGCCGGCGGGCACAGGGCATCGGAGGCCAAAGGTGCCTCGGACTCTGCTCTCCTCGGGCGAGGCCCGGTGGGCAGGTGGGCGGGCACCTGTGGGCAGTGGACAGGCCCGGTGCAGCCAGCGTCCCAGGATGCCCGCCTGAACTCCTGCTGTGGAGGACCAGCCTGCTTGGCCCAGCCGGCCTGGCACCGTTTTTTAAACATCCCCATCCCTTGGGAAGCAGCCAGCCCCCCACCCCTTCCAGGGCCCTAGGCCCCTCCTAGACCAGGTGGAGAGCGCAGCCCTCCTCCCTTGAGGCCCCCGGGGCAGGACTGAGCCCCTCCCGGAAGAAGCAGGGGGATCTATTTTTTCTCTCCTTGTCTTTTCTTCAATAAAAAGAATTAAAAACCCACATCCTGTCTGTGTGCCCTTCCTCTGTGCAGCCCCGTGCCCTGGCCCAGCCCTGGCTGCTGAAGTCTTGCATGAGACCCGGTGCCCTGAGTGGTAGGATGAAGTCCTGTGTGGCATGGCCCAGCCCTGGCTGTTGGGGTGAAATTCCCTGCCTGGCCCTGGTGTCCCCTTATTCCCGGGCCAGGAGGCCAGGTGGGCCCTGCAGCTTCTGCCTTGCCCTGGGCCTCCCAAGGCTAGCGGTGTGGCTCCCAAGACGTCCCCTCTCCCTGGGGCTCTGGGGACATTCAGGGAACCCCAAGTGCTGGTGCTCCCAGCTCCCTCCCAAAGCTTCTCAGCACATGAGCCTCGTATTTGTCTTGGCCTCCTTGGTGGGAACATGTTGGACTCCCCTTGTACCTTGAGAACACACCGATTCTTTCACACGGTCTGACAGTGGAAATGCCTGTGGGGGACGGGACTCCCAGGGATGGAGGGACCCTCCCTCTCGGTGCCCCCACCTTCTTCCTGCCAACCAGGGGCCCTGCCCTCCTCTGCTCCTGCCTCTGCCCTGGGGTAGGCACAGTTCTGGGTCCCCTCTTCATTGCTGGGGCACTTCCTGTCCCCAGGCCTGGGTTTCATCTGTCAGGTGGGGGGCTTGGGTGGCACCTGTGAATACGCCTAGGCCCTTCCCACTGGCCCAGAAGGGGACCCCTCCTCCCCCCACGCCCCTCCTCCCCTCACGCCCCTCCTCCCCTGGGAGCTTTGAGATGCACGTCTTGCCTCTCTCTGTGTCTCCAGCAGGGGGCAGCCTGAGCCCCCGCAGGGAGCCTGGCTGGGGGAAGCCACCAAGCTGGCAGGAAGGTAATAGGGAAGGAGGGCCCCTCAGACTGTGTGCTCCACCCTGGAGAGCCCCAAGGCCAGGAGCAAACGCCACACAGAGCCTGGGCCTGGACAGCAGTGCTTTGCCACGCTGCAGAGGGGGCGACAGCCTGGCATCCCCCGCGGCCCCCCGCAGCCTCAACTGTGCCCTGTCACTCCTGATCCCTGAGTCCTCACCAGCAGAGAGGGCGGGACAGAGAAGATGCTTGATGGGTGCTGTGACTTCTGTGATCGTGGTGATCCCAGATGGTCACATGTGACCACGGCTGACTGCTTCGAGTGGGTGGACACGTGGATGACCAGGAGTGGGGCGGTGTGTCTACATTGGCCGAGGAGATGGTGCAGAGTCCCCGGGTCCTGATAGTTGGCAAGCACAGTCCCTGAGCCGCAGATCTGAGCATCCCAGAAGACCAGAATGTTTTGGCGAGACTGGACAACAGAACCTGGTGAGAACCTCGTCGAGCTATGTAAAGCTCCTTGGAACCGCCACGTGCACTCATGCTTAGCTCTGTGGCAGGGGTGCTGATGCATTTTATGATGCCTCTCCTAGGACCTAAGTGAAATATCACACACACGTCACACCAGCCTCCTTCACCCAGACAGATCCCCTTTGGCACCAAGGTTTCAGATGAGAGGCTGTGGGCCGTGGTACCTTCTTCATTCTGAGTTATGGAAGAGGCCCCTGGGAGCAGGTGGAGAAAGCGCTGAGCCCCCAGCTCCCCTCCACAGAAGGCAGCACAGAGCATGGGGCAGGTTCTGGAGGTGGGGCTTCCACTCAGCTCCCCCTGTCCTTGTGGAGGGGCCCGAGCGGGTTCTTGGCCAGCTCCCTGACCTCCCGGCCCCACGCTCACACCCAGTGACAGGAGAAGCTGCAGCAAAACAAAACAACAAATAACAAGAAGGGACCCAAGGCACACATCCCTGCACACAGTGGGAGCAACTCACTTCAGCATGAGCCACGGGGCCAGACACACAGTGACCGGGAGCAAGAGCAACTCAGGTCAGCGTGAGCCACGGGGCCAGACACACACAGTGACCAGGAGCAAGAGCAACTCAGGTCAGCCTGAGCCACGGGGCCAGACACACACAGTGACCGGGAGCAAGAGCAACTCAGGTCAGCGTGAGCCACGGGGCCAGACACACACACAGTGACCAGGAGCAAGAGGCACTCAGGTCAGCCTGAGCCACGGGGCCAGACACACAGAGTGACCAGGAGCAAGAGCAACTCAGGTCAGCATGAGCCACGGGGCCAGACACACACAGTGACCGGGAGCAAGAGCAACTCAGGTCAGCGTGAGCCACGGGGCCAGACACACACAGTGACCAGGAGCAAGAGCAACTCAGGTCAGCCTGAGCCACGGGGCCAGACACACAGTGACCGGGAGCAAGAGCAACTCAGGTCAGCCTGAGCCACGGGGACAGACACACACAGTGACCAGGAGCAAGAGCAACTCAGGTCAGCATGAGCCACGGGGCCAGACACACACAGTGACCGGGAGCAAGAGCAACTCAGGTCAGCGTGAGCCACGGGGCCAGACACACACACAGTGACCAGGAGCAAGAGGCACTCAGGTCAGCCTGAGCCACGGGGCCAGACACACAGAGTGACCGGGAGCAAGAGCAACTCAGGTCAGCATGAGCCACGGGGCCAGACACACACAGTGACCGGGAGCAAGAGCAACTCAGGTCAGCGTGAGCCACGGGGCCAGACACACACAGTGACCGGGAGCAAGAGCAACTCAGGTCAGCATGAGCCACGGGGCCAGACACACACAGTGACCGGGAGCAAGAGCAACTCAGGTCAGCGTGAGCCACGGGGCCAGACACACACAGTGACCGGGAGCAAGAGCAACTCAGGTCAGCATGAGCCACGGGGCCAGACACACACAGTGACCGGGAGCAAGAGCAACTCAGGTCAGCATGAGCCACGGGGCCAGACACACACACAGTGACCAGGAGCAAGAGGCACTCAGGTCAGCCTGAGCCACGGGACCAGACACACACGCAGAGTGACCAGGAGCAAGAGTAACTCAGGTCAGCCTGAGCCACGGGACCAGACACACACACAGAGTGACCAGGAGCAAGAGTAACTCAGGTCAGCCTGAGCCACGGGGCCAGACACACACACAGTGACCAGGAGCAAGAGCAACTCAGGTCAGCATGAGCCACGGGGCCAGACACACACACAGAGTGACCAGGAGCAAGAGCAACTAAGGTAAGCCTGAGCCATGGGGCCAGACACACACACAGTGACTAGAAGCAAGAGCAACTCACGTCAGTGTGAGCCACGGGGCCAGACACACACACAGTTACCAGGAGCAAGAGCAACTCAGGTCAGTGAGAGCCACGGGGGCTGGACACACACACAGTGACCAGGAGTAAAAGGAACGCAGGACAGCCTGAGCCACGGGGCCGGACACACACAGAGTGACCAGGAGCAAGAGTAACTCAGGTCAGCCTGAGCCACGGGGCCGGACACATACACAGTGACCAGAAGCAAGAGCAACTCAGGTCAGCCTGAGCCACGGGGCCAGACACACACAGTGACCAGGAGCAAGAGTAACTCAGGTCAGCCTGAGCCACGGGGCCAGACACACACACACAGTGACCAGGAGCAAGAATAACTCAGGTCAGCCTGAGCCATGGGGCCAGACACACAGTGACCAGGAGCAAGAGTAACTCAGGTCAGCCTGAGCCACGGGGCCAGACACACACACACAGTGACCAGGAGCAAGAATAACTCAGGTCAGCCTGAGCCATGGGGCCAGACACACACACACAGTGACCAGGAGCAAGAATAACTCAGGTCAGCCTGAGCCACGGGGCCAGACACACAGTGACCAGGAGCAAGAGTAACTCAGGTCAGCCTGAGCCATGGGGCCAGACACACACACAGTGACCAGGAGCAAGAGTAACTCAGGTCAGCCTGAGCCATGGGGCCAGACACACACACAGTGACCAGGAGCAAGAGTAACTCAGGTCAGCCTGAGCCACGGGGCCAGACACACAGTGACCAGGAGCAAGAGTAACTCAGGTCAGCCTGAGCCACGGGGCCAGACACACAGTGACCAGAAGCAAGAGCAACTCAGGTCAGCCTGAGCCACGGGGCCAGACACACACACACAGTGACTAGGAGCAAGAGGAACTCAGGCCAGCCTGAGCTACAGAGCCAGACACACACAGAGTGACCAGGAGCAAGAGTAACTCAGGTCAGGCTGAGCCACGGGACCAGACACACACACAGTGACCAGGAGCAAGAGTAACTCAGGTCAGCCTGAGCCACGGGACCAGACACACACACAGAGTGACCAGGAGCAAGAGTAACTCAGGTCAGCCTGAGCCACGGGACCAGACACACACACAGAGTGACCAGGAGCAAGAGTAACTCAGGTCAGCCTGAGCCACGGGGCCAGACACACAGTGACCAGAAGCAAGAGCAACTCAGGTCAGCCTGAGCCACGGGGCCAGACGCACACACACAGTGACTAGGAGCAAGAGGAACTCAGGCCAGCCTGAGCTACAGAGCCAGACACACACACAGTGACCAGGAACAAGAGTAACTCAGGTCAGCCTGAGCCACGGGGCTAGACACACAGTGACCAGAAGCAAGAGCAACTCAGGTCAGGCTGAGCCACGGGGCCAGACACACACACAGTGACCAGGAGCAAGAGGAACTCAGGTCAGCCTGAGCCACGGGGCCTGACACACAGTGACCAGAAGCAAGAGCAACTCAGGTCAGGCTGAGCCACGGGGCCTGACACACAGTGACCAGAAGCAAGAGCAACTCAGGTCAGGCTGAGCCACGGGGCCAGACACACACACAGTGACCAGGAGCAAGAGTAACTCAGGTCAGCCTGAGCCACGGGGCCGGACACACACACAGTGACCGGGAGCAAGAGCAACTCAGGTCAGCCTGAGCCACGGGGCCAGACACACACACAGTGACCAGGAGCAAGAGTAACTCAGGTCAGCCTGAGCCACGGGGCCAGACACACACACAGTGACCAGGAGCAAGAGGAACTCAGGTCAGCCTGAGCCACGGGGCCTGACACACAATGACCAGAAGCAAGAGCAACTCAGGTCAGGCTGAGCCACGGGGCCAGACACACACACAGTGACCAGGAGCAAGAGTAACTCAGGTCAGCCTGAGCCACGGGTCCGGACACACACACAGTGACCAGGAGAAAGAGTAACTCAGGTCAGCCTGAGCCACGGGGCCAGACACACACACAGTGACCAGGAGAAAGAGGAACTCAGGTCAGCCTGAGCCACGGGGCCTGACACACGGTGACCAGAAGCAAGAGCAACTCAGGTCAGCCTGAGCCACGGGGCCAGACACACATACAGTGACCAGGAGCAAGAGTAACTCAGGTCAGCCTGAGCCATGGGGCCGGACACACACACAGTGACCAGGAGCAAGAGTAACTCAGGTCAGCCTGAGCCACGGGGCCAGACACACACACAGTGACCAGGAGCAAGAGGAACTCAGGTCAGCCTGAGCCACGGGGCCTGACACACAGTGACCAGAAGCAAGAGCAACTCAGGTCAGGCTGAGCCACGGGGCCAGACACACACACAGTGACCAGGAGCAAGAGTAACTCAGGTCAGCCTGAGCCACGGGGCCAGACACACACACAGTGACCAGGAGCAAGAGTAACTCAGGTCAGCCTGAGCCATGGGGCCGGACACACAGTGACCAGAAGCAAGAGCAACTCAGGTCAGGCTGAGCCACGGGGCCAGACACACACACAGTGACCAGGAGCAAGAGTAACTCAGGTCAGCCTGAGCCACGGGGCCAGACACACACACAGTGACCAGGAGAAAGAGTAACTCAGGTCAGCCTGAGCCACGGGGCCTGACACACAGTGACCAGAAGCAAGAGCAACTCAGGTCAGCCTGAGCCGCAGGGCCAGACACACATACAGTGACCAGGAGCAAGAGTAACTCAGGTCAGCCTGAGCCATGGGGCCGGACACACACAGTGACCAGGAGAAAGAGTAACTCAGGTCAGCCTGAGCCACAGGGCCAGACACACACAGTGACCAGGAGCAAGAGGAACTCAGGTCAGCCTGAGCCATGGGGCCAGACACACACAGTGTCCAGGAGCGAGAGTAACTCAGGTCAGCCGGAGCCATGGGGCCAGACACACACAGTGACCAGGAGCAAGAGGAACTCAGGTCAGCCTGAGCCACGGGGCCAGACACACAGTGACCAGTGGAAGGGCTCAGTGTGTGGTCAGGGGCAGGGATTAGCCTGTGACAGGAATAAGGGTTTAGCTAGCAGCGAGAATCAGGGCTCAGAGTGTGGCCAGGGGCAGGGCTCAGCACAGTGTCCCCATGGCCAAGACTAAGTCTTCAGGGAAGTCTCATTTCTCCTTCACTGTGGTCCTTCCCTCCCAGAAGGCCATGTCTGTGCCAGGAGAGGCCATATCCCACGTCCTGCCCAGCCCGTGTTTGCAGCTGTTGAGTACCCCATGACCTCTCACAGTAACATGTCACATAAATTGCTCTTTCCGAGCAGGAAGCTGCATCCCAGCAGAGTCAGCAAACCTTGAGCCCTGCTTGGGTCTGCCCCAGGCACCTTCTTGTGGGGAGCCCTGTGCTGGGCAGTGCTTTGGGCCAGAGGTCATGGAGATGCTCCAAGCCAGAACAGGGGCCTCTTCCCAGACTTCTGCTGGTTTCCCTCTCTGCTTCATCCAGCTGCTCAGAGTGGTGTGCTCTCGACACTGAGCAAGGCAGGGACCATGACTGTGTCTGCAGGTGAGGACACCCAGACTCAGGGTGACTGGTGTCCCACAGGCAGTGAGAGCGAGGCTGCCCCCAGAACCCAGCTCTCCTACTTCAAATTCTCTGACCCTCCCCACAGTGGGTTGTCTTCCTGAGGGCAGCAGTGGTACGTCCATCTGCCACTTCATCCAAAGCCACGTCTTTCCTGTGGAGTGCAGGGCTGACCACTTCACCAGAAAGGTCTTCCTGGATCTGTGTGCACTCCATTGTCTTGGCCTCCTCGTACAAGTGGCGTCCTCCTCAGCAAATTGTCACTGGTGAGGCTGAGACCACCTCCTCTGCCACACTCCACCTGCCACCATTAGGTGGCAGTTCCAAGGGAGAACTGTGGGGCTGCCACTGGTGGAGGTCACTGTGATTGGCAGGAGCACTGTGGTGGTCAAAGGTGGTGGTGACAGTTTGTGATCAGATGTGGGGCTGAAGATACTGGTGGTTGTAATGATGATGATGATAATGGTGGTAGCAGTGCTGACGGCGATGACGGTTGGGATGATGATCATGGTGATGGTGATAATGATTATGATGGTGGTGATGGTGACAGAGGTAATGATGGTGGTGGTGATTGTGAAAGAGGTAATGATGGTGGTGATGGTGATAATGATTATGGTGGTGGTGATGGTGACAGAGGTAATGGTGGTTATGGTGATAATGATGATGGTGGTGGTGATGATGACAGAGGTAATGATGGTGATGGTGACAGAGGTAATGATGGTGATGGTGATGGTGATGATGACAGAGGTAATGATGGTGGTGATGGTGATAATGATTATGATGGTGGTGGTGATGGTGACAGAGGTAATTATGGTGACAGAGGTAATGATGGTGATGGTGATGGTGACAGAGGTAATGATGGTGGTGGTGATGGTGACAGAGGTAATGATGGTGGTGGTGATGGTGACAGAGGTAATGATGGTGGTGGTGATGGTGACAGAGGTAATGATGGTGGTGGTGATGGTGACAGAGGTAATGATGGTGATGGTGATGGTGACAGAGGTAATGATGGTGGTGATGGTGATAATGATTATGATGGTGGTGGTGATGGTGACAGAGGTAATGATGGTGGTTATGGTGATGATGATGGTGGTGGTGATGATGACAGAGGTAATGATGGTGATGGTGATGGTGACAGAGGTAATGATGGTGATGGTGATGGTGATGGTGATGATGACAGAGGTAATGACAGTGATGGTGATGGTGATAATGATTATGATGGTGATGGTGATGGTGACAGGTAATGATGGTGGTGATGGTGATAATGATTATGATGGTGGTGGTGATGGTGACAGAGGTAATGATGGTGATGGTGATGGTGACAGAGGTAATGATGGTGATGATGGTGACAGAGGTAATGATGGTGGTGATGGTGACAGAGGTAATGATGGTGGTGGTGATGGTGATAATGATTATGATGGTGGTGATGGTGACAGAGGTAATGATGGTGATGGTGATGGTGACAGAGGTAATGATGGTGATGATGGTGACAGAGGTAATGATGGTGGTGATGGTGACAGAGGTAATGATGGTGGTGGTGATGGTGACAGAGGTAATGATGGTGGTGGTGATGGTGATAATGATTATGATGGTGGTGGTGATGGTGACAGAGGTAATGATGGTGATGGTGATGGTGACAGAGGTAATGATGGTGGTGGTGGTGATGGTGACAGAGGTAATGGTGGTGGTGGTGATGGTGACAGAGGTAATGATGGTGGTGGTGGTGATGGTGACAGAGGTAATGGTGGTGGTGGTGATGGTGACAGAGGTAATGATGGTGGTGGTGATGGTGACAGAGGTAATGGTGGTGGTGATGGTGACACAGGTAATGATGGTGATGGTGGTGGTGACAAAGGTAATGGTGGTGGTGGTGATGGTGACAGAGGTGATGGTGATGGTGACAGAGGTAATAATGGTGGTGGTGATGGTGACAGAGGTAATGGTGGTGGTGATGGTGACAGAGGTTATGATGGTGGTGATGGTGACAGAGGTAATGATGGTGGTGGTGATGATGACAGAGGTAATGATGGTGATGGTGATAATGTTATGATGGTGGTGGTGATGGTGACAGAGGTAATGATGGTGATGGTGATGGTGACAGAGGTAATGATGGTGGTGATGGTGACAGAGGTAATGATGGTGCTGATGGTGACAGAGGTAATGGTGGTGGTGATGGTGACAGAGGTAATGATGGTGGTGGTGATGGTGACAGAGGTAATGGTGGTGATGGTGATGGTGATGGTGACAGAGGTAATGATGGTGGTGATGGTGACAGAGGTAATGATGGTGCTGATGGTGACAGAGGTAATGGTGGTGGTGATGGTGACAGAGGTAATGATGGTGGTGGTGATGGTGACAGAGGTAATGGTGGTGATGGTGATGGTGATGGTGACAGAGGTAATGATGGTGGTGATGGTGACAGAGGTAATGATGGTGGTGGTGATGGTGACAGAGGTAATGGTGGTGGTGATGGTGACAGAGGTAATGGTGGTGGTGATGGTGACAGAGGTAATGATGGTGGTGATGTTGATGGTGACAGAGGTAATGATGGTGGTGATGATGACAGAGGTAATGGTGGTGATGGTGATGGTGACAGAAGTAATGGTGGTGATGGTGACAGAGGTAATGTTGGTGATGGTGATGGTGACAGAGGTTATGATGGTGGTGGTGATGATGGTGAATAGTGATTGTGGGCGCTAGTGATGGCCAACACAGCAGCCATCACAATCTCTGTTTTGATGACGGTGCTTATAGGTTTGGAAATTATTATCTTACCAGCTTAATCTGGTCCTCACCCCTATAAACTGGAAGCATCTGAAGGATGGATTCGTGGATAAATGGAAGGATGGATGGGTGAAAAGTTGGGTGGGTGCATAGACGGATAGATTGATGAATGCATGGATAAATGGGGGATGGATGGATGGGTGATGAATGGATGGATAGGTAGATGTGTGGATGGATGAATGGGTAGATGAGTGGATGGATGGGTGGATGAATGGATGGATGGGGGATGGATGGGTAGATAGAAGAAAGGATACATAAGGACAATGACTAGAGTCTCTGAGTCACCTGGAGGTGGAGCAGACAGGAGTGGCAGCCACCCAGGCGCTGTGCGTCTCGTCAGCACCCACGCTCCTGGGATGTGGAGGAAGCTCCTTCGCACCTAACTCCTGTCTTCTCATTCCCCTTCCTGTCACCGACACAAACAGTGCCAGAAGAGGAAGGAGGCCTAAGAGGCTTTCCCCACCCCCACACCAAGTGTCTTTGTCTCTAGGCAGGCCGGGGCTCTTTCTGGCAAGGCTCTTCACAGCCACCTCTCACCCCACTTCCCTGGCCCTGATCCAGCATACTAGACCTTGCCATCAGTAAGTCCTTCCTTGAGTCTGACCTGCATTCCTTGTGCTGCAATGTGAGGGCCCCTGCTCCCCTCAGCAGACTCTGCCCTTCCGTTCTCCCTCTTCCCCTTCCTACATCCTGACCACCCCGTCCACTGTCTGGGCTGCGCCATAAACATTTAGTGTGCCTGTCCCCTACTCTCTTGTGGTCTCATTCAGAATGAAGGCCAGATCCTCCCGCTGGGCCCACCCACCTCCACAGGCCCTGCTTCCAACGGGGCTTGGCTCCAGAGGAGCAATGACATAGTGTGTGTCCTGCTCCAGGACTTGTTCCAGAACCTTCCATCAGTCGGGAGTTCCCTTTTCAGCCCTGCTGCCCGCCCCACTCCAGCTTCCTAGATCTGTTCTGAAACAGGAGGCAGGGGAGGCATCTGGGTGGGAGCACAGGGCCTGGAGGTGCTATGTCTGGAGCGCAGGGCCTGGAGGGTCCTGAGGTGAGAGAGCAGCTGGTGTCTCACACAGGCACTGTCCCACCCCTCCAGCTGCTCACTGCCCTGGGAGGTGAGCAGGGTGCAGAGGGACCAGGCAGCTCTCTTCTGACCGGCGCCATCTCCCCTGCCCTGCTAGAGCCCCACAGGCTTCTAGGCTCTGAGGCATGACCCTGGGGAGGGCTGAGCACCTGCCTGGAGGCCCAGACCTGGGAGAACAGGTGTGAGAGGGGCCGCGACCTCCATCACAGCCCTGCTCTGCAGCCTGCTCCCTGAAGCCCGGGGGCTCTCAGACCTTCACAGTGATGATGCAGGCCCCTCTGAAGACCCCGAGCGCCACGCCGCAGCCGGTCTGGCATCCTGTGCCTTTGGCAGGGTCAGCTCAGAGCAGCCCCTGGAGGGACCCAAAGACAGGGGAGGCTCCTCCTAGGGTGCCTGGCCACCCAGGCCCGCTCCTGGCCCTGCCTCGGACCCTCCCTGCTTGGACCTCAGTTTCCCCACTGGTGCCAGCTGAGAGCCCTTCCAGGGCCAGCAGTCTGTGACTTGGCACTTGCTTCTCAAGGTGTCGGAAGCAGCGGGCTTGGGAGTATCTTGTCAGGTCCTAAAAATAATCGGGAGGAGGAACATCTCCGAATAGCTGGCAAACGTGAGAGCCACCCGCCCCACGCGCCGCGGAAACTCCTCCAAATAAGGCCTTGGCAGAGCCGGAAGCCTGCACCATCACCACTCATGTTAGCGGTGCTCCAGAATGTTCCCTCCCAGCGCCAAGGGGTCTCCCCCAGAGGACCAGTGGCCGGATTGGAGGCCTGGGAAGCTGGGCTCCTTCTAAACCCCTGGAGGCCACTGAGGGACGGCAGCCCTTCCCGTGAGAGGTCCTGGAATTTATAATTATGAAAGTTAAGTATTTCCTAGCCTAGAAACTTGTATTCAAAGTTACAGAATCTTAGAATAATCAAATTCAGACTCTTCCCCAAATCGCAGAGAACACTGGCACCAAAAGGCAGTGCCCCAGCCCGGCCCCCAGGAGAAGCAGGGACTCCACCTGAGGCCAGGAAGCAGCCTGGAACCCTCCAGGCCAGCCTCTGGGGGAACGAGAGATGGCTCCCAGCTGTCCCAGGAAGGCAGAGGAGGTGTCGCTGGGCTCAATATGGCTTTCTGGGAACGCCATATGGACCCTGCCCGGGAAGGAGAGGCGGGGGGAAGCAGCAGGCAGCACCCCCATCAGCAACCTCCTCAGCCCTTCCCAGAGTTCCGGGGTGGGGGCGGCCTTCAGGAGCCCGTCCCTCCTGCCTTGTGGAGTGCACAGGGGTGGGGTGCCCCTTCTCTGCCCACCCTCTGCTTCTCCTCCATGTCCTTCCTCATCTTTCCCTGCCCCTGCAGAACCCGAGGGGAAGCTTCTCATGGACTCCATCTAGTTCCTCCCCCAGGCCATGCTTAACCTCCCAGAAGGACAGGGAAGAAGAGGGAGGGACAGGTCTGGAGGGAGCGAGGAGCAGTCACAGTCTTGTGACAGGACCTTGAGAGTAGGCAGGGAGGGGTACAGAGCAGGGACATGAACTCCCATCCTTGAAGGCTTCCTGGAGAGGGGACCTGGCTGAGTCTGGAGGTGGTGGAGGTGGGTGGTAGTTGGCACCCATGTAGGGCCAGCCTTGGAGGCTACTGACGACACCAGTGGTCGCTGAGCCAAGGCTGGTGGCGTGGGCAGTGTTGGTGGCATGGGTGGCATGGGCAGCGTGGGACGGGGCTTGTATGCCTTGGAGGTTTGGGAGATTCAGGCTTGAAGCCAGAGACCCCCGCCTGCTAGCATGGAGACCCCCAGTGCTCAGGCCCCACCCCGGGGCTGCTACGGCGGATTTCTCTCCAGCCCACTCCAGGTCACTAACAGGTTACTACGACAGGGTATGGCCAGGGTCATACAGCTGGGGCCTGGACCACTGCTTGGCCAACCCTAGAAGAGTCTGGTCCCGGCCCCCACCCGACTCTTGCCATCCTGCAGGCAGTCTGCGCCTGTGGCTGCCAGAAGCACTCCCCACCCCAAACCTTAGGTGCTGCCTCCCTCTACTGTCCCATCCTCGCCCCTCCCTGCCGCTGAGTCTCTTCATAGCCATGTGCCTTGCGGCAGGCTTTGGTGGGGCCAGGCAGTTTCCTGCAGGACAGGGGTCCCCTGAACCTGGCATGCACATGGGGTGTGCTCCAAGGAGACTTTTGTCAGCATCTGACAGCGGAGAAGTCTGGGAGGGCCTCTGGAAAAGAGGCCACAGAGTATCCTGGGAAGGAGCCACAGACCACCTGCCCCTGCCTCCGGGTGCGCGTCTGCAATGCGCCAGGAACAGGCAGCCATTGGAGGAGAAGAGGGCAGATCTAGATGAGCAGGCCTGGTGAGGAGAGGCAAGGTGGAGGCCAGGCCACAGGGCCAGGCTGAGGAATGACAGCCATGTGCGGAGGCAGCAGCTGCTCGCATCTCCTGGGTGCCGTTGGTCTCCATGGCCCACAGGTCTCGATGCAACACGTCTTGCGTATGCGCTAGGCTTGCAGAGACCCTGCTGGAGGCTCACGGACCCCAAGTGCAAGCTCCCAGAGAAGGGGACCCCAGCGTAGACCAGAGAAAGCACAGAATGGTTTGTGTCCTTACCCATGGCCCTGATGAAGGGGACGAGGGACAGTGATGCAGGCCTTGGTAACAACCACCCAGCACAGAAGAGGAAACTGAGGCACAGAGAGAGTAGGTGACTTGCTCGGAGTCACAGAGCTAAGCCTGTGGTGAGATTCGAACCCAGGTGTCCAGGTTGTGCTGGCTGTGCACTTAGGCATCAGGTCAAAACGTCTCTGAGACAGGTTCTAACAGCTCAGAGGTTTATTTTGCCAAGGTCAGGGGTTAGGTTAGGGGTTAGCTTGATTTTGTACGTTTTAGGGAGACTTAAGACTTCAATCAATACACATGACATATGCGCTGGTTCTGGAAAGGTGCGACATCTCAAAACAGGAGCTTCCCCTGGATTTAAAGGTGGATTTAAAGATCTTCGGATTCACAATTGGTTGAAAGAAGTATTATCTAAAGAACTGGAATCAACAGAAAGGAGTGTTTAGGTTAAGACAAGGGTTTGTGCAGAGGAAAGTTATTATGTAGATGAAGTCTCTTGGGTGGCCGCTCTCAGAGGCAGTGGAAGACAAATGTTTCCTATTTTACCTTTCAAAGATGCCGGGCTGGACTCTCAGCTCATCTCTTCAAAGTCAGAAAAAGACCTGGAGAGGGAAGAGAATTCTCTACGGAATGTAAGTTTACCCCCCGAGAGACAGCCTTGCAGGGCCATCTCAAATATGTCAAGGAAATATACTTTGGGGTAAAACCCTTTGATTTCTTCCAGGACCTATTGTCATGTGATGCTATACTACAGTCAGGTTGGAATTTGGTGTCTTATTTCCGCAGAGTCTGTTTGGTCTGTCTTAAGATTTCTGTTTAATGTGAATGCTGATGAGTTTTGTGCCTGAATTCCGATGAGAGGAGAGTATAATGAGCCATGTCTAGTCCCTCCTTCTCATCATAACCCAAACTCGTTTCCTAGGTTTCTTTGAAATCCCATTGGCTAAGAGGAGGGTCCGCTTAGTCAGTTGAAGGGCTTAGAATTTTATTTTTGGTCCACACTGGGCATCTGTGCAGGAGGTATTTGTAATGCTAGAGTATTCTCAGGGAAAATAATAGAGCAATTTCCATTTCCAAAAACCAAACAACAAGTAAGACCTCACGTAGATGTATTATTGTCCAGGCCTGACTATTTTAAGTGCTGGCCAAATGAATTTTGAGTGCAGGCTGGGTCCTGACACGGATGTCAGGTGGGAGGCACCCAAAGCCTCCTCAAAGCCACGCTGGCTCCACATGTCCCGGCCCGCTCATTTCCCTGAGCTTGCAGTGGAGAGGCTGTGCTCTCCATCTCTGCTGGATCCAGCACCTGCAGCCCTGGCCTGCCTCTCTCCCCATCAGCTCCTCGCAGGGTCTTTTACAGCAGGCCTGTCCCTCTTTCTACACTCTCCAGCCTTTCTCCTTAAGAGTCCCTCTCATCAGCAACTAACTACAGAGCTATTCAGGATTTTTATTTCTTTTTGAGTCACTTCTAGTGCATTCTGCTTTTCTGAAATCCAGCTGTTTCAACTAAGTTTTCAAATGTGTTGGACTCACACTGCTCCTAAGACGCTGTGATTTCTGATGTGTCTGTACTGGGGTCCCTTCTGTTCCCTCTCACACGGCGTGAATTGTGCCTTCTCTCTTTTATGCTATTCAACATGCTTGTTTCATCGTTTGCTTCAAAGAACAAACTTTTGCCTTTGTGGCTCCCAGAGCCAAACCCCCTAGTTCACTCAGTCCTTTATTACCTCCTTCTTTCTTCTTTGGGTTTCTTAGGAATGAAAATAACTTTTTATGCTGAATGCTGAGCACATTAATGTTTCGCCTTTGTTGTTATCTAATATAAGCATTTTAGGCTACAAATTTCCTTCAAAGTGTTACTTCAGGTCCTCTCTGAAAGCTTCTGTAGTTACCATTTCCATTACCCATCCGTTGTGTTGGTTTTCAAATTTCCATTATGATTGCTTTCTTGGCTATATGTTGTTTTATTTGTGTGTGTTTTTTTTTTTTTTTTTGAGACGGAGTTTCGCTCTTGTTACCCAGGCTGGAGTGCAATGGCGCTATCTCGGCTCACCGCAACCTCCACCGCCTGGGTTCAGGCAATTATCCTGCCTCAGCCTCCCGAGTAGCTGGGATTACAGGCACGCGCCACCACGCCCAGCTAATTTTTTGTATTTTTAGTAGAGACGGGGTTTCATCACATTGACCAGGATGGTCTCGATCTCTTGACCTTGTGATCCACCCGCCTCGGCCTCCCAAAGTGCTGGGATTACAGGCGTGAGCCACCGCGCCCGGCCTGATTTGTGGTTTTACAGTTCCAAACCATGGGGTTTAAGAGATCTACACTTTGGTGATTTCTAAGTTAACTGTATTGTTGTAAAATATCATCCATATGTGAACTGCTTTGCTGCATAGTATGTGACCAGTTTTTATAACTATTTCGTACCTCGTCCACAGTTGCTGAGTGCATGGTCATGTGCATGTGAGTTAAACCCAGCCGGTCGGTTGTGTTGCTTGAATCCTCTGTATCCTTGCTGATGGAGGGCAGGTGAGCCTCCAGAAGTGGGGCTTAGCCTGGGAGCGATCTTGGCTTTGTTCAGCATGTAATTAGAAGGCAAGCCGGTGGTGTTAGAAGCAACTCTGACTGAAGGGGCCGTGCACAGCAGCAGCAGAGGGCTCCTCGCAGAACAGGGCTACCCCACAGGCAGTGAGCCCAGAAAAGCAGCTCAGAGGCACTTTCGCAGTCATAGTTATAATTAAGGGGCAGATTATGCAGAAATTTCAAGAAAAAGAGTGGTGAGTTCCAGGTGGGCGGGCTGCTGCCGCGGAAAGGGGCAATAACTTCTGGGTTGCCATGGCAATGGTAAACCAATAGGCACACGGGTGGGCATGGGTTCTGAAAAGGTCTTCCCTCCCTGTCCCTCTTTTAGCTAGTCCTCAATTTGGTCCACTATCTGAGCCCTGTAGGAACTGAGTCCTGTCTCCCACCTCACTGTGATACTGTGAAATATACATTTAGTCTTCATCCTTGTCTCCTGACATACAGCTCCTGGAAGTCTTGGAATCTTCAGAGTGACAAGTGTGTCTTTTGTATGTTAATGAGATGACTGGTGGCCCTGAAGTAGCTTCAAGATGGGGCTGGCCACTGGAAAGAACAAGAAGGATTAGAGCGTTGAGACTTGCAGCTCCACCCCCACCTCCAGGCAGGGAGAGAGGCTGAAGGTTGTGTTCATCACCAATGGCCAATGTTGTAATCAGTCATGCATATCTAATAAAGCTTCCATAAAACCTCAAAAGGACAGGTTCAGGGAGCTCCCAGTAGCTGAACACACGCAGGTGCCCAGAGGTAGCGCCAGGAGGGCCTGGGAGCTCTGCGCCCTCCACGTGCCTGTCCCCCAGGTCTCCTCCCGCTGCTGTGCCTCCGAACCTTCCTCACAGCCTGGGTCATAAATGGGTAAACTCAGCTTGGTGTGCCCCTGCGTCCTGTGAGCCGCTCCAGAAAGTCATCAAACCCGGGAGGGGGTCGTGGGAACCCAGAGTCATGGCAGGTGGGTCACAAGCACAGGCCACACCCGGGCTTGCAACTGGCATCAGAAGCGGGGCCATCTCTTGGGACTGAGCCCTTGACCTGCGCAATCTGATGCCACCTCCAGGTGGATGGGGTGGGAATTGAATTGAGGACACCCAACAGGTGTCCACCGCAGAGTGACTGGGTGTGTGGGAAGCGCTCCCACGGCTGGCCACGGAAGCGTCCTGTGCTGCGTGGAGAATGTGAGTAAGAAAAGAGCTGCAGTTTGGATTTCCCGTTGCTCATAACTTTCAATTATTTTGAGTCCGCTTGACCTGTCAAGGATTGGGAAAAAATACTGAAATTTCCCACCGTGATAGTAGATTGTCTCTTTTTTCTTTGTAATTCTACCAAATTTTGCTTTGTATGTTTTGAGGAGAACGAGTTTTGAATCATTATAGTTCCTGGAGATTTGAATTTTTATCACTTTGAAGTAACCAGTTCTTTCTATAATTTTTTTTACTTAAAGTCTATCTCGTTTGATATTAATGTAAACACCCTCATCATCCTTTGTTAAATAACATTTTTGTGGGTATATTCTCAAATTCTAGGTATGTCTCATGTAAGAGTGTACAACTGAACTTTTAAAATGCAGTCGGAGAATGTGGCTTTTAACCTTTTCCTTCCCATCTTTGGGTGGTGACTGCTGTGTTTGCATCTGGCACTCTGTCTCAGCGCACCGTCATGCCCTGGTTTTACTACGCTTTAAAAAAAATCTCGTTTCTCACCGGGTCACAGCGGCTCAGACCTGTCATCTCAGGACTTTGGGAGCCTGAGGTGGGAGGATTACTTGAGGCCAGAAGTGTGAGACCAGACAAAGCAACAAAGTGAGATTCTGTTTGTCTCAAAAAAAAAAAAGAACCACAAAACTCCTTTCTTGATTGTTCAAAGTGACTGCATTTTGAAAGTAATTCTTTCTTTCTTTATTTCAGAGACAGGATGTCACTCTGTTACCCACGCTGGAGTGCTGGAGTGCAGTGGCACAATCACAGTTCACTGCAGCCTCAGACTACTGGGCTCCAGTGATCCTCCTGCCTCGGCCTCCTGAGGAGGCACCACCACACCTGGCTAATTTATTTATTTGTTTATTAGTAGAGGTGGGGTCTCACTATGTTGCCCAGGCTGGTCTTGAACTCCTGGGTTCAAGTGATCCTCCTGCCTCGGCCTCCCAGCGTGTTGGGATTGCAGGCATGAGCCACTGTGCCTGGCCTAAAGTATTTATTTTTAACGCAGTTTTACCTTTTATGCATATGGAAATCTTACAGATCCCTTCTGTTCCTTTTCAGCTTACCTTTGAAATTCTGTCCATTACTTAACCAGGTCTAAAATGCAGGGAGACGTGAGTACCCTTTCAAACAGTGCAGGGACCTCAGGAGACTCCAGTCATTCTTTTCTGGCTTCCATGGTGGCTCTGTCTGTCTTTTCAGCTCCATACGTATAACCTTATGAATGACACATGGTTATCATCGACAGTAGACAGCCCTGGTTATATGGACGTACATGTTTAGCCATTTTTTTGGTCACTATTCCTTGTAAGATTTCATGCGTTGCTTTTTCCTGGAGCACTGGCTTTCAGTCCTGCTGGCGAACACCTGTTGACTGTAAGTCTGCGGTCCACGTGGAGAAGGCTGAGTTAAGCGCACTCGTGGCCGGACGTCACCCTGGACCATGTGACACCTGTTCTTGCTTATTTATCCTCTTGAACTCCATGACGTGCCCCCAACCGATATGCAACAACTCTAATTTAGTTAACATGTCCCTTTTTTTTAACAAGTGTTCTTTTCATTTGATAATAATTTTAGGCAACAGAAAGGTGCAAAGATTGTGTAGAAAGTGTCGCTCTGCCCCACAAGCTTCCCTGCGTTAACAGCCTACGTAACCATGGCACGGGGATCAGGGCGTCTGTTTATCTCAACGATATTGTTACGGATCTCAGTCTGCTTTTGACTTTTCTCCGTAAGCACTTTTTAAAAAGATCCATCTGGGTTGCTATGCGTGCATCTCGCCTGTTCTTTTTTTCTTGACATGGTTTATTTTAATATAAAATACAGCCAAACATATACCACAGCCGAGACGGAGCCATATGTAATGGCATTCTCCGTGCCTGGCACTGATACCGGCGTGTGCACTTGATTCTTCGTTTTTGGTTTAACTTGGAGGTATAACCGAAATATACTAAGATTCATCCATCTAAGTGTTGGATGGGTTTGGCCGTATGTACACATTGTCAGCCACTGCCACAATCAGATGGTGCACGGCTCTGTCAGACCTGTGCAACTGTCACCGTGAGTGGGGCAGTGCCACCAGCCCCGGCATCCCCTCAGGAGATCCCTTTCTAGTAAAAGCCTTTCCCATCCTCCGCCCGGGCCAACCACCGCCCTGTTCTCCCTCCTTGTACTGTCAGGAGTCGCTTCACGAGGAGGATGCATTCTGAGAAACGTGTCTGTACGTGAACATCACAGAGTCTACTCACACCGGCCTAGGTGGCAGAGCCTACATGCCTGGGCCATGTGCTACAGCCTGTTGCCCTGGGCTACTAACCTGGTCTGCCTGTGACTGTACTGAATACTGCGGGCAACTGTGCACAGTGGCAGGAATCTGTGTATCCAAACTGGGTGCTGTGCTTGCGCCCGTAGTCTCAGCTACTTGGGAGGATCACTGGGGCCTGGGAGTTCAAGACCAGTTTGGGCAACATAGTGAGACCCAATCTCAAAAAAAACCAACACCCCACAGAATCTGTAGATATAAACACAGAAAAGGTACAGTGAGAATACAGTGTAAAAGATTAGAAATGGTCCAGCTGTGTAGGGCACTTGCCACGCCCCACGTGGAGCTGGTAGGACGGGCAGTTACTCCTGCAAGTGCGTGGGAAGCCCTCGGACGTCCCTGTGCGCGACGGGAGACTTTGCAAACACTGTACGTGTGGGCTTTGCTGAGTGTGTTAAAAATGCTTTCATTCTTCAGTATCTCACTGTAACGTTTTTACTTTATAAACTTTTTAATTTTTATAACTTTGACTTTTAGATTAATAACATTTGGCTTAAAACGCAAACATGTACAGCTGTACAAAAATATTTTCCTTCATGTCCTTATCCTATAAGCTTTATTCTATTTTAAAATTTATTTTTACTTTATTTTTTAAACTTTTTTTCTTAAAAACCAGCACACACACACACACAGTAGCCCAGGCCTACACAGGGTGGAATCGCCCCTCACTGCCTTCCACCCTCACGTCCTCCGGGCGGCCGTATGCATGGAGCTGTCCCCTCCTGGTGCAGCAATACCTTCGTCTGGACCCTACCGAAGGCCCTGCCTGGGGCTGTTTTGCAGTTCACTTTTTGCTTTATGCGTAAAAGGAGGACACTCTAAAATCACAAAAGCGCCGTGCATAAACACATAAACCAGTGACGGTCGTTGGTGATTAAGTATTATGCAATGTACACAACCGGGGAGCTCAGCTTTCATAAGGCTGGCAGCGCAGTAGGTGTGCCTACCCCGGCATCGCCGCACAGGAAGAAATGACTGCTAGGATGTCACCGGGTGGCAGAAACTTTCAGCTCCACTAGAATCTTGTGAGACCACCGTTGTACGTGGGGTCCATCACTGGCTAACAGACAGAGACAGCACACGACCATACCATACTTCTCCTTTTTCCAGAGTGCCGAGTCCATGGAGTCACGCAGGATTCAGCCTCTTGGGATCGGCCCCCCTCCCTCAGCGTTAACCCTGCTCAGATCCATCCCGGTGGCTGTGCACCAATCCTTCCTTTTTTTTTTTTTTTTGAGACAGGGTCTCGTTCTGTTGCCTAGGCTGGAGTGCAGTGGTGCCATCACAGCTCACTGAAGCCTCAGTCTCCCAGGCACAAGTGAGTCTCCCACTTGGGCCTCCTGAGTAGCTGGGACTATAGACAGACACACACCACCCTGCCCAACTAATTCTTTAAGGTTTTCATAGAGGCAAGGTCTCACTGTATTGCCCAGGCTGGTCTCAAACTCCTGGGCCCAAGCAGTCCTCCCACCTCAGCCTCCTAAAGTGCTGGGATCATAGGGATGAGCCACTCTGCCCAGTCTGGATTTGGGGTTTTTTTTTGTTTGTTGTTGTTTGAGACTTGGTCTGGCTATGTTGCCCAGGCTGGTCTCAAACACCCGGGCTTGGGTCCTCCTGCCTTGGCCTCCCACAGTGCTGGGACTGCAGCCGTGAGGCACCATGGCCAGCCCACTTCCTTCTGATTCTCGAGTAGAATTCCATTGTACGGGTGCACCGTAGTTCATCTCTTCTCCCATGGAAGGACGTTCGGGCTGTTTCCAGTTTTTGACAGATACGAGAAAAGCTGATGCAAACGTTTGTGCTTGCGTTTGTATGGGAGTTCTTCACGTCTCTGGGACACATGCCGAGGAGTGGAACTGCCAGGGCATACGCGAGTGTATGTTTAACTCTGTGAGAAAACCACACACGATCTTCCAGAGCGGCCCCCCTGTTTCGCACTCTCACCGACAACGGTTCAAGAATTCCTGGCTGGCTATTGTCATAGCTCTTCTAATTCTTTCAAGAATGTCTTTTGCAGATAAAGTCGTTTTTCCCACTGACTGAGCTTTTGGTGCCCTATGTAAAACCTCTTCGCCAGGTCACCAAGATTTTTCTCCTATTCTAAGTGTTACAGCTTTGTGTTTTACGTTTAGATCTAGTTTGAGCTAGCTTTTATGTAAGGTGTAAGAATTATATCAGTCTCCCTGATGTCATTCAGAGCAAGGTCCAGGTGAGGCCCCGTGAGAATAAGAGCCGGGGCGGCAGCACACGGTCTCTGTGCCCCTGGCCCTGATGGCTCGGGGTTGGCCCCAGCCTGGTGTCAGCGTCAAGAGCCCTTGGTGATTTCTGGCTGGACCTGGGCTGGCTCCTGCTTCCTGTTCCTGCAGGAGGGTTGGGAGAGGCGGGCCATGGCAAGAGGCAGGACCAGGAGTGCCCGTGCAGGGCCCTCATCTCTTGACTTTGCCTGAGCTCCAAGCCCCTCCTGGCCCACACACTGCCAGTCTCCCTCGCCCTGGCTCAGCTTCTCCAGCTGGCGACCTTTGGCCTGGTCCTCACCCCAGCTCTCCAGGTGCCCTTCCCAGTGGCTGGCGCTTCTGCTTAGACTACCAGCTCTTGGTGGAGACCACCCCAGTCTTGCTGGCCTGTCCTGGCGCCTGGTTTCTGGTGTCCACTAGCAGCTGACAAGACGGACCCCCAAGGCCCTTCTGCAGGGTCGAGCTGAGAATGGCCGCTGAGCCCTGCCCCTTCCTCTTCCCTGAACGGTCTCTCCTCAGTCCAGTAGCCAATGAGCCCTGCCTCCTTTGTCCGTGGATGCCATGCAGCCTCCTGTGGCCCCTCCTGTGACCCCTCCTGTGGCCCCTCCCCTCGCCCCAGAGTCCTCTTTATTTTAATTCACTTTGTCTTTTTTTGAGACAGAGTCTGACTCTGTTGCCCAGGCTGGAGTGCAGTGGTGTGATCTCAGCTCACCGCAACCTCTGCATCCAGGGTTCAGGTGACTCCCCTGCCTCAGTCTCTTGAGTAGCTGGGATTACAGGCATGCGTCACCACACCAGGATAATTTTTGTATTTTTAGTAGAGATGGGGCTCTACTACGTTGGCCAGGCTAGTCTCAAACTCCTGACCTCAGGTGATCCACCCATCTTGGCCTTCCAAAGTGCTGGGATTACAGGTTTCACAATGCAGCCGCCCCTGTCCTGGGCCTGCTAGAGCCCCAGCCTCAATACCCTCAGCCCAGGACATCTCTGGGGACCCAGCTGGCCCTGATTCTGGACTCTGGGAAGGAGGGCTAAGGCTGGGGGGAGCTCTCAGGCACGTCTGCCTTCCACGACTGGAGCCGAGGGTGCATCCAGGCAGCTTCTCTGCCCTGGGAGGGGGATTGGAGGATGGACCACAGATGTCCTCCTTTGGGTTCATGGCAGGGGGAGGGACCCATCTCTCCGCAGGGTGGCACAAGGACAGGACCACCTCGATGACCTTCTGGGCGTGCTGGGTCCCCAGAGTTGTCACAACCTTCACCATAGTGTGCTGTATGCTCTTGAGGGTGACGCCTGGCAGCTCCTGGAACAGGCCGTGCAGGATCTCGGTCACCTGTGCAGAGAAGGGCGGGGCGAGAACAGCCTCAGAGAGGGCCCTGCTCGGGCTGGGGCTGCCTCCTCCAGGAGGCCCCCACTGGTCTCTTCAGCCCACCCTCGAGAGACACCTGTGGGAATCACTGGCTGGGAGCAGCGGCTAGGGGCCGAGGCGCCCCTAGTTTGCACACCCTCACGCCCTTGCCTTTCCATGGTGCCCATGGTGCCTACACAGATGGGAGCAAGAAGCTGTGGGGTCAGTGCAGTTGACCCGAGGGGCCCCTGCCTGCCCCGCAGCAGCTCTGGATGGTGCTGAACCAAGCTGGCAGAGCCAGGCTGAAGCAGGGGCGGGAACGCTTCGCTCTCTCCCACCTTCTGTGTGTGAACAAGGCAGTGAGTCCCTCTGGTTGCTGCAGCAGGGCCTGCAACCTTGAGATAAGCCATGAATCTGTGGGCATCACTGGACCTGGGCCCTGTTCCCCCAGCCTGTGCTGCCCCATGTGGACTGGCAAAGCTAGAGGCTGGGCCACCAGGGAGTCAGGGAGCCCAAGGCGGTCTCCATCAGGAGGAGTGGCACGCGGGTGTGCACACAGGCTCCTGAAGCACCTGATGTGCCACCATTCTGCTCCCTCTCCCAGTCCTGCAGAGCCTGTGGGCTGAGAACAGTCCCACACCCACCCTTCACGGGCCTCACACCCAGCCCCCACCTGCTCGGGCTGGATGCTGGAACCCTGGAAGATGTGCAGGAAGATGTGCAGGAGGAGCTCTGAGGCCAGGTCGCAGTGAGGGCGGTTGTAGCCTGGGAGGCTGTGCAAGAGCGTGAGGACCAGCTACTTGTGCTGGGCCATGGTCAGGTTCTCCCGGAAGGCCTGGGCAGAAGCGTGGGCGAGGCATCAAGGGGGCTCTAACCAGAGCCAGTGTGGACGCCCTGAGCTGACCCCAGAGCCAGCGTGGATGCCCTGCATGGACCCCAGAGCCAGTGTGGATGCCCTGTGAGGACCCCAGAGTCAGCGTGGATGTCCTGCATGGACCCCAGAGCCAGCGTGGACGCCCTGCATGGACCCCAGAGCCAGCGTGGACGCCCTGAGCGGACCCCAGAGCCAGCGTGGACGCTCTGCATGGACCCCAGAGCCAGCGTGGATGCCCTGTGAGGACCCCAGAGTCAGCGTGGATGTCCTGCATGGACCCCAGAGCCAGCGTGGATGCCCTGTGAGGACCCCAGAGTCAGCGTGGACGTCCTGCATGGAGCCCAGAGCCAGCGTGGACGCCCTGCATGGACCCCAGAGCCAGCGTGGACGCCCTGAGTGGACCCCAGAGCCAGTGTGGACGCTCTGCATGGACCCCAGAGCCAGCGTGGATGCCCTGTGAGGACCCCAGAGTCAGCGTGGACGTCCTGCATGGAGCCCAGAGCCAGCGTGGACGCCCTGCATGGACCCCAGAGCCAGCGTGGACGCCCTGAGTGGACCCCAGAGCCAGTGTGGACGCTCTGCGTGGACCCCAGAGCCAGCGTGGATGCCCTGTGAGGACCCCAGAGTCAGCGTGGACGTCCTGCATGGAGCCCAGAGCCAGCGTGGACGCCCTGCATGGACCCCAGAGCCAGCGTGGACGCCCTGAGTGGACCCCAGAGCCAGTGTGGACGCTCTGCGTGGACCCCAGAGCCAGCGTGGATGCCCTGTGAGGACCCCAGAGTCAGCGTGGATGTCCTGCATGGAGCCCAGAGCCAGCGTGGACGCACTGCATGGACCCCAGAGCCAGCGTGGACGCCCTGCGTGGACCCCAGAGCCAGCGTGGACGCCCTGCGTGGAGCCCAGAGTCAGCGTGGACGCCCTGCGTGGACCCCAGAGTCAGCGTGGACGCCCTGCGTGGACCCCAGAGCCAGCGTGGACACCCTGCGTGGACCCCAGAGTCAGCGTGGACGCCCTGAGTGGACCCCAGAGCCAGTGTGGATGCCCTGCGTGGACCCCAGTTCCGCATGGACACCCTGAGTGGACCCCAGAGCCAGCATAGGCACCCTGCGAGGACCCGAGATCAGCGTGGACACCCCGCGAGGACCCCAGAGCCAGCGCGGACGCCCCACGTGGACCCCAGAGCCAGCGCGGATGCCCCGTGTGGACCCCAGAGTCAGTGTGGATGCCCTTTGTGGACCCCAGAGCCAGTGTGGATGCCCTGTGTGGACCCCAGAGTCAGTGTGGATGCCCTGTGTGGACCCCAGAGTCAGCGTGGATGCCCTGCAAGGACCCCAGGTCAGCGTGGACGCCCTGTGCAGACCCCAGAGCCAGCGTGGATGCACTGCGAGGACCCAGATCAGCGTGGACGCCCTGTGTGGACTCCAGAGCCAGCATGGATGCCCTGTGAGGACCCCAGGTCAGCGTGGATGCCCTGCGAGGGCCCCAGGTCAGCGTGGACGCCCTGCGAGGACCCCAGGTCAGCGTGGATGCCCTGCGTGGACTCCAGAGCCAGCGTGGATGCCCTGTGAGGACCCCAGGTCAGCGTGGACGCCCTGCGAGGACCCTAGGTCAGTGTGGCCGCCCTGTGTGGACTCCAGAGCCAGCATGGATGCCCTGTGAGGACCCCAGGTCAGCGTAGACGCCCTGTGTGGACTCCAGAGCCAGCATGGATGCCCTGTGAGGACCCCAGGTCAGCGTGGACACCCTGTGTGGACTCCAGAGCCAGTGTGGATGCCCTGTGAGGACCCCAGGTCAGCGTGGACGCCCTATGAGGACCCCAGGTCAGCGTGGATGCCCTGCATGGACTCCAGAGCCAGCGTGGACGCCCTGTGTGGACTTCAGAGCCAGCATGGATGCCCTGCGAGGACCCCAGGTCAGCGTGGACAACCTGTGTGGACTTCAGAGCCAGCATGGATGCCCTGCGATGACCCCAGGTCAGTGTGGATGCCCTGTGAGGACCCCAGGTCAGCGTGGACACCCTGTGTGGACTTCAGAGCCAGCATGGATGCCCTGCGAGGACCCCAGGTCAGCGTGGACACCCTGTGTGGACTTCAGAGCCAGCATGGATGGCCTGCGATGACCCCAGGTCAGCGTGGAAGCCCTGTGCAGACCCCAGGTCAGTGTGGACGCCCTGTGTGAACCCCAGGTCAGTGTGGACACCCTATGCAAACTCCAGAGGCCCTGTCCCATCGCCTAGGCTGGGAAGTTGCAGGCTCACAGTCCTGGGTGGAGACAGCTTCGCCTGGGTGTTAGACCCCCACCCTCCACCCTCAGCCACGAAACAGCCCCCAGTCTCATGTGCAAGCCCCGGCTCCCTGGGGTCTGGCTGGAGACCACCTCCTGCTCACCCCTGCCCTTGCCTCATCTTGCATGCCCCACCCTTGTTCCCCTGAGAACACATCCCGGGGGGCATGAACTGTGTTCCCCATGGCCCAGTCTCTAGGAAGCCCACCCTGGGAAGCAGACTTCTAAGTGCAGGGCTCCTGGGAGGGGTCTCAGGAGCCTCCATCTGCACGAGGGTGTCAGTGTCCTCATCTTGGCTCCTGCCCAGGAGCAGGCAGGGTCTAAGGCTGCAGTGACCCTCCCTTGGAAGGTGCAGAAATGGAGGCACAGGAAGATGGAATGTCCCACTCAAAGCCAACCTATTAGGGCTGGAGCTCCATCACCACCTGATCGCTTGGCTCCAGGGCCAGTCGGAGTGGAGGGCCAGGACTGAGAGGAAGTGAATATAGAGGGAGGGAGGGCAGGCTGGAGGGAAGCCAGAGGGGTGGCGGCCAGCGGTGCCTGGGAGCCTGGGCACCTGCAGGTTCACAAGGGCCAGGCCCATGTTTGAGTCAGAAGCTCGAGGCAGGAACAGGGTGTCTGGGGAGAGCGGACTTTCCCTTAGTCTTAAGGGAACTATGCCTGGGAAGAGCCCATGGTCCTGGCCTGCTTGCATCCTGGCTCTGCCCCACCCACTGCCTGCACAGGTCACACGGGGCTTCCAGGTCCCCATCTGTGCCATTGCTGGGAGGTGAGTGGACAGCTTGAGGGTTCTGGGGGGCACCGTCCAGCCGTCAGCCCGGCCCTGCCTTGGAGAGGCCTCACTTTCACCACACACAGCCTCAGCTCCCCTTCCCTGGAGGCCTTTCTTCCAAACTGCTTCATCTGCTTATTCAAATGCATGAATTCCGAGGCCCCTGCTGCGCCAACCCTCCAGTCAGGACTGCCGTGGCCAGAGGGAGTGTCGCTCCCTCTCCAGTGTGATCAACCCAACCCACAGACCAGGAGTGGGGCGAGAAAGCCCAGGAGCCAGGCCGCATCACCAGGAAAGAGCAAGGCCCTCAGCCCTCCCCTGCTCCCCACCCCGACCCCGGCTCACAGCTCACCCCTCTGCTGAACCAGAAGGTGGAGAAGGAGGCAGACACACTGCTGGGAGTGACTCCGAGTGACCTCGTCCTCGTCCTGCCACAGCACAGTCAGCAGACAGATCTGCTTGCCCAGCAGGAGGGCGTGACCTCTTCCTGGAGGATGGAGGGCATGGATGGTCAGTGAGCAAAGCAGAGCCTGCTTCTCTGTGTCCTTCCTGCCAGCTCAGGCCTGCGGGCTTTCAGACTCTTTCACTCCATTCCGGAGCTCAGGGTAATGTGGGAAATGCACCCACTCGGCATCTGAAAAGGGGCTCTCATTCCAGCTCCAGGAAAGACCGCCACTCCTCTGACCCCAGGTTCTTCCTCTGTACAAGGGGGCATCCCCATTGTGTATGAGAAGTGAGTGGTATGCCTTGGTTATTTTATGCATTCATGAGTGTATGCCTGTGTGTGCATGTGTGTATGCCTGTGTGCGTGCATGTGTGTATGCCTGTGTATATGCCTGTGTGTGTGTGCATGTGTGTATGTGTGCATGCATGTGTGTATGTATGTATGTGTATGCATGTGTTCATTTCTTGTGACTGCTTAAATATTTTTTCTATTGTTTTAAACTTGTAGGTTCAAGGACACATGTGTAGGTCTGTTATATAGGTAAACTTGTGTCATGGGGGTGGCTGCACAGATGATCCCATCACCCATGTGCTAAGCCTAGCCCCAGTGATTACCTTTTCTGTCCCTCTCCCTCCTTCCCCCGCTTCAGGTAGACCCCAGCGCCTGTTGCTCCTACATGTCTAAGTGTCACCATTCGGCTCCCACGTATAAGTGAGAATGTGGTATTTAGCTTCTGAATTTTTCCTGTTTCTCTTTCTATGTTTTCTGTTTTTTTTAAGCAATGTGGGTTATGTTATGCCTTTGGGGGGTTTTCTTCGTGTTGATCCTGCCTGGAGCTCACTGGTAGTCTTGGATCCATGGGTTTTTACTTTCCTCACATTTGAACAATTTCAGCCGTCGTATCTTCAACTATGGTTCGTGTCCCAGTCCTCATCTCTCCTCCTGGGACTCCAGTTGTACTTGGTATCTTTCCACAAATGACCGTGGCTGTGACTTTTTTGCTCTAGTTTTTCTTCTTCTTCTGTGTGCTTCAGTTTCGTGGGTTCTGCTGTCCTGTCTTTAAGTTCATGGATAGTTTCTTCTGCAGTGTCTGATTCCCTTGTATATGGATCCAATGCCTTTTTCACTTCAGACACTAATTTGTTTGCAGTTCTAGAAATCCCATTTGGCTCTTTTTTACAGTTGCTATCTTTCTATTGCTTTTCATGTCTATTACTATATTCATGTTTTCCTTTAAATTCTTGGATGCAGTTGTAACAGCTGTGTTAAAGTTTTGGATTTCATCATCTCTGTCATTTCTAGGGCTGCTTCTACTGATGAGTCCCGAATATAGGTGAATTCTCCTGCCTCTTCACTGTGTCAAGTACATTTTTATTGTGTGCTGGACATTGCGAATGCCACTTTGAATTTTGTCCTGGCAGGCATTTCGATGATCCTTTTGGGGGTTGGGTATGAGATTTGTGGGAGGGTGGATTCCACCCGGGAAGTGGAATAACCCACTTCTGAAGGTGTGGCCTTCGTGGGCTGCTCGAGGAGATGTCTGGAACTCTGGAGCTCCTTCCCTGCACGGCCACCTCCTTGTTAGGACTCAGGCTTGGCTTCCAGCTCCCTCTCCATCCCTGAACTTCCATCTCTGCCTCCTCAGCTCAGCCACGTCAGGATTTCTGCTTCCCGGGCTTCAGTCCAGAACATACCTCAGGCAGCAAGCTGGCCCAACAGCACGGCCCTCCCCATCTCCTCTCCTTCCAGCCGCTATGGTCCTGTGCTGCCTGCTGGCACCATCCAGAATCAGTTACTTGTCTCTTCTGGCCCATTTTATAGTTACTCACAATGGGAGAGTGAGGCCCACAATAGTCATGGGGGAAGGGAAGGGGGTGCTTAGTGGCTGGAGAAACAATGGGACTTGCCAAGGGGCTGGGAAAGTTGTGTTGATACATTCGCCTTTTGAAAAAGCCACTAAGCTGGCCACTGAAAATTTTTTTTCATTTTGCCATATGCAAGTTTCACAACGAAGTAACAGTAGCAATGGGGTGAGTGTCTCTTAGAAAGGCCACAGCCCAGACTGGGTGGGGAGGCTTCTGCAGGGCTCCAGCTGCATGGATGGCCTCAGAGGTCAGGGAGCTGGCACAGGAGAAGCATGACTCAGGCAGGAGCCATCGTGTGCCTGCGTGAGTCTGGGCCATGGAGCGAGCCCTGAGTGGATGTGCTTGAATCTGGTGGACAGGGCAGTGGAGACAGAAGAGAACCCTGCTCAGGGTGGAGGCATGCTCTTCCCATGTGCGCACGGGTGGGGGTCCCGCACCCCCAGCTCTGAGGATGACGCTGCCACCCTGGCACACCTTGCCCACCTGCTGCTGTTTTCAAGTCATGCAACTCATTCACGAATTTGTTCCTTCAGTAAATCTATATGGGATGCCTTTTCATTTTTAAAATTAATCTTAATTATTTTTTTTGAGTTGGGGCCTCACTCTCTCGCCCAGGCTGGAGTGCACTGTGGCCTCAATCTCCTGGGCTCAAGCAATCCTCCTGCCTTGGCCTCCCAAAGTGCTGGGATTACAGGTGTGAGCTGTTGTGCCAGACCTTAGGGATGACTTTTTAAAAGGCAAACTTCCTTCACAGGCAGATTTATATCTCTGGTCTGAGCCTCTCCACCACCCCCGCCTGGGTTTGCACCTGTGGCTCAGCAGCCTGGACCGCATGTGGGTCACACGCATCCTGCCCAACAAGCCTCCAGAGAGCTGATCCGTCCCCCACCTCCACTTCCAGGCAGGCTCGTCGGGTCGGTGCCACCTGGTCTTTCCAGGTGCACAGGCACCTCCCGGCAGCCGTTCTTTTCCCGACAATCCTGAGACAGTCCTCAGTGCTCCCACGTGCTGCACCTGGAATCTAACCACCGACTGACCGCACCAACCTGTGTCATCCCACCTGGCACGGTCTCCTCACTGGCTCCCCCAGCCACCTCCCCTTCATGCCCCTCGGGCTGTTCTTAGCTCAGAAGCGGGATGGAGCCTCTCCAATGTTGCAGTGGCTTCTATTCATGCAGTCTCAAAAGCCGAAGCCCGCCTCTGAGACCTCACCAACCTCCACTGTCCCTGCCCCATGCTGAGCCCACGCTGGCCTCTTCCAGGAAAATGGAATCCATTTTCTAAAACACTGCAAGTCTCTGCCTAAACACACCCAGCTCAAGGAGGCCCTGACCCTGTATTTTTCGATAATTTTAAAATTTGATATCATTTCAAGCTTACAGAAATGTTGCAAGAAAAGTTCAGGGAATCCCCACATGTTCCCCATCCAGTACCTGCGCTCTTTTCACTGTGGAATAGGTACTGCACTGTATGTACACGTCACAAAGCTCTTGTGTCCTCTGCTGATGGACACCTGGGCCACTTCCTGTGTGGCACTGTTACGAATCAAACCACTGCAAATATTCCTGCCTCGGTCTCATGACAGGTACGTGCTGAGTGTCTGTTGAGTAAATGCATCGGAGTGGAATGCTGCAGCCATTGGATCTATAGTGTTTACCTTTTAAAAGGAGCTGCTGGAGGTTTGTCCAGGCGGCTCTACCATGTCATACTCCACCAGCAACGTGTGACATTTCCCATGGCTCTGTCAACACTTGGGACCGTCCGTCTTTTTAATTTTACCCTGTGGGTGGCGATGTCTTGCGGTGGTTTTAATTTTAATTCTTTATGATAAATTTTGTTGAGCGTGTTCATTTTCATGTGCCTTGTACAAGGCCTTTGAAGTCTTTTGCCCGTAGGAGTTTGTGATACTTTCTGGATGCAAGTCCTTCGTTAGATACATGCGTTACAAACATTTCCTCCCGGTCCGTGTCTTCCCCTCGACCCCCTCAGCAGTGTCGCTGGATGCACAGAAGTGTCTAAGTCTGGGGACGTCCATCTTCTATTTACGGTTATTTCCATCTACCATACTGTCTGCCCACCCCAAGTTTGTCAAAATACCTACGTTTTCTTCCGGGAGCTTCGCGATGTGAGTGTTGGCAGGTAGCTTGCGGTGCCCCTCTGGAGTTCCTCTGGCTTTGGTGGGAGGCTGAGCGGAGCCCCCTGGTCCCATGTGGACTCTGCTCTGCTGGTTCAAGCACTTTTTGTTGAATATTTCCCGATTCAAGAGCTTTGGTGCCTATGTTGAAGTCGATTGTTTCAGTGGGGGCCAAGTTTTGGCTCCCTATTCCTTCCTGCTCATCTTGTGAGTGGCCCTGCAGCCTGGTTCTCCTTTTCCAAGGTTGCTCAGGCTGTCCTGGGGCCTCTGCCCCTCCAAGCCTCCATATGCCATCCTCTGCCCCTCTACCTCCAGGCCTCTGTGTCCTGGGCTCTGCTGTCCTGCAGCCTCTACCTCCCAGCCTCTGTGTCCTGGGCTCCACTGTCCTACAGCCTCTACCCCTCCTGGCCTCCATGTCCCAGGCTCCGGCTGTCCTGCATCCTCTGTCCCTCCAAGCCTCCATACCCCAGGCTCTGCTGTCCTGCAGCTTCTACCTCCCAGCCTCTGTGCCCCAGGCTCCGGCTGTTCTGCAGCCTCTGCCCCTCCCAGCCTCCATACCCCAAGCTCCACTGTCCTGCAGCCTCTACCTCCCGGCCTCTGTGTGCCAGGCTCTGGCTGTCCTGAAGCCTCTGCCCCTCGTGGCCTCCATACCCCAGGCTCTGCTGTCCTGCAGCCTCTGCCCCTCCCGGCCCCCGTGTCCTGGGCTCCAGCTGTCCTTCAGTCTCTACCTCCCGGCCTCTGTTTCCTGGGCTCCGGCTGCTCATTGGCCTATTGTTTTTGGAGACAGGGTCCCTCCCTTTCTCCCACTGAGATTGCCTCAGACCACCCTCCTTGAAGCATTCCCTCTGCCTCAGGACTGGGAGATCTTCATCTGATCCACCAACACAGTGCCCAGCACCTGGCAGATGTGGGTGAGCGCTGATAGCCAGAAGCAGCGAGCACAGATGGCAGTGCAGTGCCAGTATCCCCAGCTCTCCCTGTGGGGGTGCAGTGCGGGGTACTCACAGTGAACTTCAGGGAGTCCCACACGTACTGTAGGAGCTGGAGGAGGGACTGCACCACCCACCTGCGTTCACGGCTCTTTTCCGACCTCAGCCAGGGTTCTGTGTGCTGGAACAGAGAGGGGGAGCCTGGGGGACCAGCCAGCCCCTCAGGGCACCTCCACATGCAGCTCACACATGGCCCTGAGTGGGCTGCCGTAGCCAGCCCAGCCCTGCCCTTCAGCCCAGCTCCCTTCGAGATGGGGCTCACTTCAGGCTGGGTCTGGGGCCATCTGAGATAGAGGTGCAAACAGCAAATAAAATGCTGAGTCCCCGCTGCCTGAACGGACCCTCCTGTCAGCCAAGGGCATTGCAAAGCAAACCTGGCAGAGTCTCAGTGGTCATGATGGGAAGAGCGTGGCTGGACATGCCTCATGATCCCTCCTCCCTTTAGAGCCAAATTAACGTACACTCCATGACTGATTTATGATTTGCCGGTAACTTCTAAAAACACATCCGTCTTTGACGAGCCTTGCTGCTGAGCCATCAGGAGGGCGGTATTAAGAGTGAGCCCAGTTCTCCACGCGTGCTGCCCTGGAAATAAACCCCCTCCTTCCTCTCCCTGCAAACCTCGGGTGGGTATTTGACTTCACCACACACCGGGCGAGTGGACCAGGCACAGTTGGGTCGCACAAATCAAATGAAGCTCTAGTGTGCCAGGCACGTGGTGGGAGGGGTTCACAGAATAAACCAGATGAAACCTGTAACAGCTGGGAGGTTTCTGAACCCAAGCGGCTCAGCCTCCCTCACCAGCCACACCCATCACAGCTCCTAGATCTGTGTCCACCCTCAGTCTCAGCTTGGCCTGTCCCCAGGCCCCGGGTCAATACTCCACCCTCCATCTCCCGTCCTGAGCCCCAGGCTGTCACCATGACGTTCAGCAAGCTCTGGCCAGGTTCCCTTCAGGGCAGAGAGGAACAAGACCTCACTCTTCCCCCCATGCCTCAGGACACCTCTGGGGACACGCTGCACTCCCCGTTTGCTGCACTATGGCTAAGAGCAGAGCCCAGGGCTTACGCCTCGCAGGGACTCCTTTCTCTGCCTCTAGCTACCTGGGAGGCCGGGACAAGTGTGGCTTTCCCAGGCCCATCTTCCTCTTCTGTAAAATGGGGACCTACCTCTGGGCTGGAGGAACTAATCCTTGCAGAGTGTGGAGCGTGGTACCAGCACAGCCCTGCCGAGCCTCACAAGAGAAATGAGCAGGTAGCTGACTGCCCAGGCCTCAGGCCTCCCCACACTGCAGGGGGGCCCGGCCTGCTTCACCACCTGCTTAGAATTCCCCATGGCTCCCAGTGGCCTTTGGGGAATGGCCAAAGCCTTCAGCTGTGAGCTGCACAGACTTTTGTTGAGGTAGGGTCTCAACTCTGTTGCCCAGGCTGGAGTGCACTGGCACAGTCATCACTCACTGCACCCTTCGCCTCCCAGGCTCAAGTGATCCTCCTGCCTCAGCCTCCTGAGTAGCTGGGACTACAGGCACATGCCGCCATGTCCAGCTAGTTTTTATTTTTTCTAGAGATGGGTCCACAATGCTGCCCCAGCTGATCTTGCCTCCCAAAGTGCTGGGATTACAGGTGTGAGCCACTGCGCCCAGTCTTGCGTGGGCTTCTTTGACGGGGCCTCAGTGGTGTCCCCTCTCAGTGTAAACACCAAGCATCCGCCAAATGAGCCAAATTCCAGGCTGACGATCATGAGGGCCTGGCCCGCACCAGCTGTTAGCTCACAGACCCCTAACAAGCCTGCAAGCCAGCACTCAGACCTGCCTCGGTTCACACACGGGGAACTGAAGCGGGGCAGGGCCAAGTAGCTGCCAGGTGGGCACCCCAGCGGGGAGCAAGCTCGACCCTACCCCAGGACACTCTCCTGTCCCGCTCCACACTGCCTCTCAGGCTGGCCACGCTTTCTGACACACTTTTCCTCTCCTTCCTGCCCCCTTCCCACCTGTGCACCCTTGGGTCTCAGCTTAGATTCTCACCGCTCCAGGGACCTCTCAGAGCCCTGGGCCTCCAGGGACAGCAATGAGGTCATCTTCCGTGGCTGGCTTGTGGACCCACCTCCCCCACCGGCCGGGACAGTGGGAAGGGCAGAGCCATGGGTACCAGCGACAGATGACAGCTTTCCTGCAGTGTCCCCTCCATCGCATGTGATGGCTGAAGCAAGGTCTCACTGTGTGATGCCTGAGACAGTGATATTTAAAAGTGGGCTGGTTCACAGGCCAGCGTGAGACATGGCGTGAGACACGGCTCCCAGTAGGCTGTGATAAGTCTGGGACATATGCAGAGAGAGAGGGTGGGGGGCATAACACCTGGAGCAATGACTGAACTGTGCCCAGAGCAAGTACTATGACAGACTACATGAAGAGAGAGAGTCACAAATGCTGCAAAACCACACAGGATCCTAAAAAAAAGTTCAATTAACCTGCAAGAAGGTAAGAAAAACAAAAGAGAGGAACAAGAACCAGATGGCATGAAACAAATAATTAAATGACAGGAGTGAGTGCCAACATGCCAGTAATTACATTAAGTGCAAATGGTCTAAATGCAAAACAGATTGGCAGAGTGAAATTAAAAAAGAAGACCAGGCCAGGCGCAGTGGCTCACCCCCGTAATCCCAGCAATCCCAGCACTTTGGGAGGCAAAGGCCGGCAGATCGCTTGAGCCCAGGAGTTTGAGACCAGCCTGGACAACATAGCAAGACCCCATCTCTACAAAAGGTACAAAAATTAGCCAGCTGTGGTGACACGTGCCTATAGTCCCAGGTACTCAGGAGGAAGCTGAAGTGTGAGGACCAATTGACCCTGGGAGACTGAGGCTACAGTGAGCCATGACAGTGCCACTGTACTCCAGCCTGGGTGACGGAGTAAGACCCTATCTCAAAAAACAAAAAGAAAATAGACCAACCCATTGAAATACTGTTGATGGACGTTTCGCCAGAAACTCACTTTACGTTCAACGACACAAGTAAGTTGAAAGTAAAAGAGTGGGAAAAGATGTACCACGCAAGCACTACCTTTTTAAACACGGCTTCATTTATATCTGATGAAGTAGAATTCAGAGCAAATAAATTACTAGAGAAAAGAGGGATATCACATGTGAATGCGAGGGCTCAGCCATCCTAGGTTCAGACGCCCCGAGCGACAGGGCCTCCAAACACACACAGCAAAACCCGGAGTGCCGGGACAAGGAACAGCCAAGCCCAGTGAGACAGCGGTGATGTCATCTCCCCGCAGCGCCCGGTAGACCAGCCAGTGCATGCGCGCTCTGGACACAGTCAGCCGTCAGGATCCCAGTGGCACACGTAGACTGCTCCGCCCACAGCAGCAGAAGACACATCACTTCCAGCAGCTGGGGACCACTCACTGAGACAAACCGTATCCTGAGCCGTGAAACAAACTCCACACATTTAAAGGAATTGAAATCTTGCAGAGTATTCTCTGGCCACAGTGCAACCGAAGTAAAGATCAATAGCAGAACGACAACGGGAAAATCTCCAAATATACGGGAACTGAACACAGTTCTGAATCACACATGGGTCAAAGAAGAAGCCTCACAGTTTAAAAATACACAACGCTGGTCGGGTGCGGTGGCTTATGCCTGTAATCCCAGCACTTTGGGAGGCCAAGCCGGGTGGATCATTGGAGGTCAGGAATTCGAGACCAGCCTGGCCAACATGGTGAAACCATGTCACTACTAAAAATACAAAAATAAAAAAATTAGCTGGGTGTGGTGGTGCGCACCTGTAATCCCAGCTATTTGGGAGGCTCACACAGGAGAATCACTTGAACCCAGGAAGTGGAGGTTGCAGTGAGCCAAGATCGCACCATTGCACTCCAGCCTGGGCAACAAGAGCGAAAGTTGGTCTCAAAAAATTAGAAAGCCTAAAAAAAGTAAAATACACAACACTGAATAAAAATCACACAGCTCTAGCCATGCTGAGGGGGCAGTTGATAGCACAGGGGATTTATGTGAGACATGAGGAAAGAGCTCAGGTCAATCACCCAAGTTTCTATTTCAATAAACTAGATGAAGGAGGACAAAATAAATCCCAACAAGCAGAAGGAAGAACAGAAAGCTAAAAGCAAAAATTGGTGAAGCTTAAAACAGAAAAACAATCAAGAAAATCAATGAAACAAAATACAAGCTCTTCAGAAAAATCAATAAACTTGATAAACATCTAGAAAGACTAACAAAAATTAAAAGACGGAAAACACAAATCACCAATGTCAAGAACAAAATAAAAGACAGCCCTGCAGATTCTGCAGCCACTGGAAGGATGATAAGGGATCGTCTGAATATCCCGTAATCACTGAAGGAACCGAATGCATGAATTAAATTTCCAGAAAAGAAATCTCTAGGCCAGATGGTTTCACTGGAGAATTCCACCATTTGAAGAATTAATGCCAATTTTATGCGATTTATTACAGGGAATAGAAGAGGAGGGACCACTTCTTAATCCATTTTATGAGGCCAGTATGACTCTGAGGGTAAAGCCAGAAAGAATATCCAAAAAAAGACATAGTGAACAAAAACAAAACCACAGGCCGGAATATCTCAGGAACTCAGATGCACAAATTCCTCAAGAAATGTTAGCGATGCAAATCCAACAGTGTTTAAGCGGCGTTGCGCACACTGACCGTGTGGGATCCATTCCCGGGGTGCAAGGCTGGCCCGACATTTGAAAGCCAGCCAGCGCAACCCAGCGGCCCCACGCGAGAAAGAAGAAACGCCACATGATCATATCCATCCACGCGCAAAAGGCCTCTGACGAAACCCAACAGCTATTCGTGATTAAAACTCTCAGCAAGTTAGGAGTAGAGGGACATTACTCCCACTTCACAAACAGCATCTACAAGCAACAACAGAAAAAAAAAAACCGAAGTGCTGCTAACATCATATGCAGTGGGGAAAAGCTGGAAGCCTTCCTCCCGGAGCAGGGCCCAGGTGAGACGGCTGCTCACGTCACACCTCCTGATAGTCCTGGCGGTTTCCCCAGTGAAATGTGGTCCGAAAATAAATAAAAACACAAAGATGAAAGAAGAAAGAAAAGAAAGAAAGAAAGAAAGAAAGAAAGAAAGAAAGAAAGAAAGAAAGAAAGAAAGAGAGAGAGAGAGAAAGAGAAAGAAAAAAAGAAAGAGAAAGAAAGAAGACCTTTTTTTTTTTTTTTAATAGATGACATAATTATCTACAAAGAGAAGCCCCAGGAATCTACAAAAAAACCCTCCTGGAACAAGGCGAGCTCAGCAAGGTGCCTTGGCGCCAGCCGAGAGGTCAGGTGGTAGAACACGGGATCGCATGGCAGCTGGCTGCAGAGGAGCCAGGAAGGTATCCAGGCATGCCGGCTGTCCAGCTGCGGTCTCTGCCAGGACACAGAGGGGACGTCCCCATCCTCAACCTGGCCTCACGGTGTCTGGAGCAGACAGACTGCTCTCTCTGCTCCTGGGCCAGGCATACATCCCTTCTCTGGCACCCTCCCCACCTGGCTGATAACAACCACTCTTCAGGCACAGCCCATCATCCCCTCCTCCAGGAAGCCTTCCTGGACACCTTGTCCCCACCCCACACTCTGGGAGAGCAGAGTGTGTCTGCGCACCTGTAATCCCAGCTATTTGGGAGGCTGATGCAGGAGAATCACTTGAACCCAGGAAGTGGAGGTTGCAGTGAGCCAAGATCGCACCATTGCACTCCAGCCTGGGCAACAAGAGTGAAAGTTGGTCTCAAAAAATTAAAAAACCTAAAAAAAGTAAAATACACAGCACTGAATAAAAATCACACAGCTCTAGCCATGCTGAGGGGGCAGTTAATAGCACAGGGGATTTATGTGAGACATGAGGAAAGAGCTCAGGTCAATCACCCAAGTTTCTATTTCAATAAATAGAAATATTTATTGAATATTTTCCTGTTGTCTGTCTCTTCCCCTAGACTGCGCGTTGCGATCCCTGCGTCCCAGTGCTGACCTGCGCCACACCCTGCACCAAGTGGGGCTCAGAGCGTCTGCAAGGCTGAGAGCTCACAGACCACTCCTGGGCTGTTCCTGCCCACCCAAGGCAGCATCGCAGGTGAGGACAGTGAGTCACTCCTCTCCTCCACGGGATATGGGTGAAATACCCAGCTCAGCACTTGCAGGGCCAGTGGTAGAGAGGCAGCCTGCCAACCTGGCCTCCTAGCACCTCCCTAAGTGATGACCCCAGGCCAGCCCTGGGTTCACGGGGAGGATGGGGGTCCCCCCTTCTGCGCCCACGTCTACCTTCCCTCCCTGCCTTACCTCCAGGAGGAAGGAAGCCTCATCCATGCTCTTGTTCTCTGAGACGAAGCTCTGAAGCAGCAGGTCCAGCGCGTGCTCAGTCTTCCTGTACAGCACCTAACGGGGAGATGGCCACAGCCTGTTGCACAGCCTCAGGTCAGCCTGCCAGCTCCACGGCCCTCGCGGCTCATGTGCTCATCTGTCCCTCACATGGCACCTGCAAAAGGGGGACAGAGCCAGACCCTCCATACCGCAGGCCCTCGGGCCGGTCACCTTGTCTACTGTGGGGCAGCCCTAGTGCGTGAGGATGGACAGTGCCCGCAGCTGCTGCTCTCTGCAGGTGGTAATCACGGTGGGTGGTAGGGGCTGCCTGCAGACCATGGGGGAGCCGTGGGGGCCGCAGAGCATCGAGCCGAAGACAGCCCGGGGAGAACAGTGGTGTGCCACCTCAGCTCTCAGACCCTGCCCCTGGCTTTGCTCCCGCTTTCCGCCCTCCCCGCCGCTGGTGCTGCCCTTTGCCCTTTGCTGTCCCTTGGGGTGGCCTGCGCTCTCTTTCCTCTTCACCCTCTTTATTCTCCCTGGGAGCGCTTCTTGGCTGATTTCCTCAGATATTCACTATAGGTCCAAAGCCCCTGCAGACCCTGCAGGCTTGCTGCCCAGGGCTTGCCCGACTGGCGAGTGGGAATCCTGTGTGCCACTCAGCACTGGGGGTCGCTCAGAGATTGTGGAATGAATTAACAGAAAGTGAATGTCATTTGGTACTGCAAAAATCCTTGTGGAATGTAGGAATGACCATGGCACTCCCTCAAATCCTGCACAAAGGAATGAACTGCAGCTGCTCCTGTGTGTCACAGTGCCACAGTCTCCCCCACTGCCACCTAAGGCCAAAGCATCCCAAAGTTCAGTGGAGACAGCACGTGCTGTGGAGGTGCCCGTGCAGGGAGTACAGTGGCCTCGTTCAGGGACAGTCCACGAATCACTCTCTCCCCAGACGGATATTTGCTAGCACCTGCTGTGCACTCCCCCTACAAGGCTGGCGTGTGGTGGGAACCAGGCCTGCATCCTGATCACAAGAAGATTCCAGTCTAGTTGGAGAGGCAAAGGCAAAGAGTGATTATCTAAGAACAAAAGTCAGCATCGAAACCAGTTTGAGAGTGTGCGTCGACCATGTACTCAAGAGCCACAGAAAAGGAGAGTCATTAGAGAGGTGGTGGAGAGTCGCTTTCCCCAGACCCGAGGGTGGTCAAGGCTCCAGCAGGCCCTCGGCCCCTGCCTGCTCCTCTCTCAGCCTCCATTGGACAGAGGATTAGTCCATTCTCACATTACTATAAAGAAAAAGCTGGGACTGGGAATTCATTCTGCTAAGGGATTTGATGGGCTCACGGTGCTGCAGGCTGTGCAGGAAGCAGCTTCTGCTTCTGGGGAGGCCTGAGTAATCTCACAGTCATGGCAGAAGGCAAGCAGGGACCAAGCACATCTTACAGGCCCACATCAGGAGGAAGGGCAGGGGAGGTGCTACTCTGGCTGTTTTTAAACAAGCAGATCTTGTGAGAACTCACTCACCAGAACAGCTCTAGAGGGATGGTGCTAAACCATTGGAATCTGCCCCGTGACCCAATTACCTCCCACCCAACCCCACCTCCAGCAATGGAGATGACATTTCAACATGAGATTTGGGTGGGGACACAGATCAAACCATACCAGAGGCCAACACAGCTGGTCTGTCCCCACCAAGCTCATGTTGATGCTTAGTCCCCGGTCTCGTGGGGTTGAGAGGTAGTCAGACCTGTAAGAGGCATTCGGGTTATGAGGGACCCACCTTCATGCAGGGATTAATACCATCTCCCAGAAAGCGCGGGTTCTCACCCTCCCCCGGCTGGGTTAGCTACCCCTGGAGCAGGCTACTACACAGCCAGGGCGACCCTTGTGTTTCGCTTACACACAGCCACCTGCCACTCTCACACCCGTTCCCACTCTGGGATGTCCACAGCCATGTGGTAATATGTGCAAAGCCTGTGCCAGATGAGGCCACCTGAAGTGGACTCTCAGCCTCCAGAGCCATGTGCTACATGGACCTTTTTCTTTATAAATTACCCAGTCTCAGGTATTTTGTTATAGCAACAGAAAATGGACTAACACACCTCGGTCCTCAACACAATGTGATATTGGCATAAAGACAGACGAATAGACCAGTGGGACAGAATAAAGAGATTAGAACGAGAACCATGGATTCATGCCCAGTTGATTTTTGACAAAGGGACAAAGGTAGCTGAGTCAAGAAAGGATTATCTTTCCAACAAGTGGCTCTGGAACAACTGAGCATCCATGTGTATGCCATATAATACCCCTCACAAAATAATTCCCAATACAACAGGGAAAATCATACACTGAACATCCGTGTGTACTCCATATAATACCCCTTACGAAATAATTCACAATGCAACAGGGAAGATTGTACACTGAGCATCCATATGTACTCCATATAATACTCCTTACAAAACAATTCACAGTAGACCAGGGAAGATCATAGACTGAGCATCTGTGTGTACTCCATATAATACCCCTCACAAAATAATTCACAATACAACAGGGAAGATCATACACTGAGCATCTGTATGTACTCCATATAATACTCCTTACAAATAATTCACAGTAGACCAGGGGGGAATCATACACTGAGCATCCGTGTGTACTCCATATAATACTCCTTACAAAATAATTCACAGTAGACTGGGGGGATCATACACTGAGCATCTGTATGTACTCCATATAATACTCCTTACAAAATAATTCACAATACAACAGGGAAGATGGTACATTGAGCATCTGTATGTACTCCATATAATACTCCTTACATAATAATTCACAGTAGACCAGGGGGGATCATACACTGAGCATCTGTATGTACTCCATATAATACTCCTTACAAGATAATTCACAGTAGACCGGGGGGATCATAGACTGAGTCTTTGTGTCCACCCCCAAGTTCCCATGCTTAAATCCTACCTGCAGCATGATGGTGTCAGAAGTGGGATTTGGGAGGTGGTGAGACCATGAGAGTAATGCTGAGTGCTGTCCCAGCACCTGTGTGTCAGCCTAGAGTGTCTCTGGTGAGGCATCTGCTCAAACCTCATGCCTAATTTTAACATTGAGTTATTCACCGGATTATTATGTAGTTTTTAGAGTTATGTTCTTGATGTGAGCCCTTTATCAGATGTATGATTTGAAAATATTTGCTTCCTGTTTGCAGCTTGCCTTTTTATTCTCCTGACGATGTCTTTGAAAAGCATTGTGATTCCGGTGGGATTCGTGCCCTCAGGAAAGGGGCCCTGAGGAGCTCTGTAGCCCTTTTCCTTCCTTGGGGAAATTCAAGAAGTTGGCAACTGCAGCCTGGGGAAGGATACTCACCAATCCTGATCACGCTGGTGCCCTGACCTCAGACTTGCAGCCTCCAGAACTGTGAGAAATACAAGTCTATTGTTGATAATGCCCAGTCTGTGGGGCTTTATGATAGTAGGCAGAATTGGTTAAGGCATGGACCTAGGTGTCAAGCTGAGGACTACGAAACTTCTAGAAGAAAGCAGAGGAGAAAATCTTTGTGACCCTGGGTAAAACAGAGACTCCCTCGATACAATACCAAAAACACAACCCACACAGAAAGATAGATGAGTTTCCTTAAAACTAAGCACTTCTGCTCTTCAAAGACATCGTCAGGAGAATAAAAAGGCAAGGTGCAAACAGGAAGCAAATATTTTCAAATCATACATCTGATAAAGGGCTCACATCAAGAACATAACTCTAAAAACTACATAATAATCCAATGAATAACTCAATTTTAAAATTAGGCATGAGGTTTGAGCAGATGCCTCACCAGAGACACTCTAGGCTGACACACAGGTGCTGGGACAGCACTCAGGGAAATGGAAGCTGAACCCAATGAGCCGTCCTGACATGCATTTTAGATGCCATCATTTCAAAGACCGGCCAGGCCAGGCCTTCACGAGGCCGCTGAGCAGCCAAAACACCCACATGCTGCTCGGTACGGCCTCTTTGGAAACAGTTTGGTGATTTCCTAACACACCTGCCATAGGACATAGGACCCGCTATCCCACTCTTAGGTATGCCCCCCCCCAACTTAAAATGCATGTCTAAAGAAAGACCTGTACACAGAGGCTCACAACAGCTTTATTTGTAAAAGCCCAAAGCTGGAAACAACCCAAATGCCATCACCTAATGAGCTGTGAACAAATAGTGGAATGTCCACAAATGAAATTCCACTCAGCAATAAAAAGGAACACTGCAAGCTACAGCACGGATGAACCCAAAGTCCTCACAGGGAGGCAGAAGCCGGATACGTAAGTGTGTCCTTACCTTTGATCCCATCCACACGGAGCCCCAAACAACACAGAGCAGCCCACAGCTGGAGACGCCCAACAGTGTTTTCAGTGAAGTCAAGTGAGAAAGAACCCCACAGATGACAGTGGGGGTGATGAGGATGGGGGGTCAGAAGAAAGGATCCTGCATGGGTGAGGGGTGAGGAGGAGGAATCCTGCAGGGGAGAGGGGTGGGGAGGAGGAATCCTGCAGGGGAGAGGGGTGGGGAGGAGGAATCCTGCAGGGGAGAGGGGTGGGGAGGAGGAATCCTGCAGGGGAGAGGGGTGAGGAGGAGGAATCCTGCACGGGAGAAGGGTGGGGAGGAGGAATCCTGCAGGGGAGAAGGGTGGGGAGGAGGAATCCTGCAGGGGAGAGGGGTGAGGAGGAGGAATCCTGCAGGGGAGAGGGGTGGGGAGGAGGAATCCTGCAGGGGAGAGGGGTGAGGAGGAGGAATCCTGCACGGGAGAAGGGTGGGGAGGAGGAATCCTGCAGGGGAGAAGGGTGGGGAGGAGGAATCCTGCAGGGGAGAGGGGTGGGGAGGAGGAATCCTGCAGGGGAGAGGGGTGGGGAGGAGGAATCCTGCAGGGGAGAGGAGTGGGGAGGAGGAATCCTGCAGGGGAGAGGGGTGGGGAGGAGGAATCCTGCAGGGGAGAGGGGTGGGGAGGAGGAATCCTGCAGGGGAGAGGGGTGGGGAGGAGGAATCCTGCAGGGGAGAGGGGTGGGGAGGAGGAATCCTGCAGGGGAGAGGGGTGGGGAGGAGGAATCCTGCAGGGGAGAGGGGTGGGGAGGAGGAATCCTGCAGGGGAGAGGGGTGAGGAGGAGGAATCCTGCAGGGGAGAAGGATAAAGAGGAGGGAGCCAAAGGGGCACAGGGAAGCTTTGAGGGTGATAGATTTCGCTTCATGATGGTTTCATGCTCACTCTTGGAAACATGAAAGTGTGTCTGTTGAACATGGGCAGTGTTTTGTATGTCAGCAATACTTCAATAAATCTGTTTAAACCAAGGGACCCCTGCTCAGGGTCACGCCCTCATGGCCCATCTCTGACACCCCTGGGATGTCTGCCTCTGGCTCCCAGGGCACAGGTGGTTGAGGGAATCTGTGGGGATCGCTCCCGTGTGAGGCCCCTGGGAAATGGGCCTCACCATATGGTGAGCTTGAGCCCAGACACAGATCCCCGGTTGGGGAAGTCGAGCTGAGGGAAAGCAGGAACCGAGAGAGGGACTATGTTATTCTAAATAATTAACAGACATTACTTTATGGATATGAGGACTTGGGAGGCATTGTGACCACTTTCAGCTCCTTATGGTTTATTGCTTGATTGTGTTCATTTTGGACCCTTGTTACCTTCATTGTAAAATATTAACTTAAGTATTTACACTTGGTAACTTACTTACCGTACGTAACTTACTGGGTGTAACTGTAACTTACTTACCTTGACCTATTGGGCGTAACGGATTTACTGGGCTTAACTTACTTACTGGGCGTGACTTAGTGGGCGTAACTTGCTTACTGTAACTTAAGTAAGTTGATCTGGTGTAAACAACTTTGACTTCAGAAAAGTATATAATGAAACGTATTGCAAAAATAAAATTGCTGCTTGGACATAGCCTAAGCCAGCCCTCCAGACTCCGCTTTTCTATTTTCTTTCACTTCCGCGCACTCTCTCCCTCAGGTTGAATGAGACATCTACATTGGCGGTCTCGGGGACTCCTGCAGGTCGGTAGTCCCCCGGCAGACGTGCCGGACCCCAACAGGTGGTGGTGGGTGCAGTGCCCCACTGGACCCTCTTCAGGTCTGGCACCAGCCCCCCAGCTGTTGCCAGCTCTAAGAGGGGTCAAAAGGGGGTAAACCACTGCCAGGGACCAGTCAGCATAGCTGCTGGATGGTTGCAGTTGACGCGCCCAGTGCCAGAAACCTTCCTCTGCCCCCCACCTGCAGGAGGCAAAGCCTTGACAAATGGACCCAGCCCCAGACCCTACCACCTGGAGAGACTGGGACAGCCGCAGGAACAGGGCATCACTGTGAAGTCCTGGTCTGGCTCCTGCAGAGGGGGGCTGCTCCTCGGCACTTCCATTGGGGGAAGCACAGGGAAGCTCCTCAGGCAGGTCTGCAGGACCCTGGACTTGACTATGGGTGTGAGATGCGTCCACAGCTTGCTGGGAGAAACAAAAGGTTCTGGACCTGTTTGCACAGCCCGTGGTCCTGGCATGAAGAGCCTGGCTGAAATGGGCTCCCAGGGCACAGGCTGATGTGACTTCCCATGCTGGATGTAGGTCTGGACTGCACATAGGGTGAGACTCTGGCTTGCGGGTAAGAGGTGGCACAGCTGGGAGCTTATATGGACAGGGAGAGGCTTGCAGGGGACAGGGTCAGAACCACTGTGACACATTCAGCCGGTTCTCCTAGACTCACTGACATGTTTGTGAGAAAGCGTAGGGAATGTTCTGGGGTCAGGGTTAGGGCTGTGCATGGGAAGGCCAGGCCTTAGTCTGTGGCCAGGGTCAAGGCTCAGTGGGCCACGCCAGAGCTTCAGGCAGGTGGGCCTCAGGGCTCAGCCTATGACCAGGCTCAGGGCTTCATATTTGTCCATGATCAGGGCCCGGTGCGTGACTGTGGCTCAGTGTATGACCATGGCCAGGGCTCAGCCAGTGCCAGCGCTAAAACTCATCATGGATGTAAACCAAAGCACATCTTGCTAGATGGCACATGGCCCCGGCCTCAGCCCACCCGGAGCTCTGTTTCAGTCCCTGCAGCCAACCCCATTCCTCTCACCACCACACACGCAAACCCCACCCTTCATGTGGAAGCCAGGACTGCGTTCCTTCCTGGGCCGAGGGGGAGTCACCTGAGTCCCACGACCTGCTGCCGGGACAGGGTGGTCAGGACATTGGGCTCCTCCTGCAGGAGGTGCTGGAGGGCAGAGAAGGAGCCAGCATGGCAGGGCTGCCCTCCGGACCCCACCCTCCCCCAGCCCTGACAGCCGTGAGGGCTCCTGCTGGGCAGGACCCAGGGACATCCACCAAGAGGCACTGGATGAGCTCAGATCCGAGTGGACTTGTAGCTCTGGGCACCCCTGTCCCAGCTGAGAGCCGCTGAGAGCATCGTGGCTGCCAAAAGGAAGCTGCTTTTGAGAATATCGTCCTGCCAGGCACAGGTGAGCATCAGGACAAAGTTGGGGTGTCAACAGAGTTCCCCGATATCCTGTAGCAGAGCTCACATCCACGCACCCTGGGTGGAGGCAATGCACACACACACACACACACTCACAGAACATACACAGAACGCACAGCACACGTGGAGCGCACACACATACACAGACAATACACACAATGTTGTACCCAAGCACGTCAAGGAATGTACCATGCTCTGAGATTGAGTTATGAGTCCTTTACTAAGCCGGCCACCAAGAGTGGCTAAAGGCCAAAATTCTCTCGGCCCAAAGGAAAATCTTAGGTGATCTTTTACGTACAAGTTTTAACAGGTGGAGGGGACCTAGTTGAAACAGTTTTCACAAAAGCAGAGTAAACAAACAGTTAAAAAGAAAAACTGATGCATAAGAAATAAGGCCGTGCCAGGTGTGAGGAGCACAGCTGTCATGGAAGACACACAATTTTAGATAAGGGCATGCTGGGCGCTCGCTGCAGCTGCATTTCCAGGCTCTGCTGATACCACTTCACTCAGCCTCTTAAAGGCTTTCCTGGGTGCCTGGTGTCAGCCCTACCTTGCTTTATGCTATAGTTACATGCTTAATGGAGAGAAGGTTACTAACACGAAGGAGCCAAGATGGAGTCGGTCTGGCTCAAGAAGCTGACATAAAGCCTGACCAGCTCTGAGTCAGGAAAAGAACAGTTACCTTCAGCTGTGTATCACAACAACATATCTGAAGCACAGACGCATGCCTACAACATGCACAACTTACATAGGGCCTCACACATACACACAACACAGAGCACTCATGTATATTCACAACACACAACAAACAGAGCACACATGCATGTCTCCAACACACAACATACACAGAGGACACATGCATACCTGCAACACACACAACAGAGCACACATGCATGCCTGCAACACACACACATATTATACACAGACCACACATGCATGTCTCCAACACACACAACATACACAGAGCACACATACATGCCTCCAACACACACACCATACACAGAGCACACATGCATGCCTGCAACACACACATCATACACAGAGCACACATGCATGCCTGCAACACACACAACATACACAGACCACACATGCATGCCTGTAACACACACATCATACACAGAGCTCACATGCATGCCTGTAACACACACATCATACACAGAGCACACATGCATGCCTGTAACACACACATCATACACAGAGCACACATGCATGCCTGCAACACACACACATCATACACAGAGCACACACACATGCCTGCAATACACACAAATCATACACAGAGCACACATGCATGTCTCCAACACACACATACACAGAGCACACATGCATGTCTCCAACACACAACATACACAGAGCACACATGCATGCCTCCAACACACACAACATACACAGAGCACACATGCATGCCTGCAAAGCACACACATCATACACAGAGCACACATGCATGCCTCCAACACACACAACATACACAGAGCACACACACATGCCTGCAACACACACATCATACACAGAGCACACATGCCTGTCTCCAACACACAACATACACAGAGCACACATGCATGCCTCCAACACACACAACATACACAGAGCACACATGCATGTCTCCAACACACACAACATACACAGAGCACTTACAACACACAATATAACACACACAGTGTGCACACACAACAGCCATGTAAGACACACAGAAGACAAGCATACGCATCACATACACAGCACAGGACACATTCCCTCCTACACAGGTGCCCCAGCACCCCTGCCCCACGCTGAGCACCCCCCCAGGCGCCCAGGTGGCTGTAGGTGACGGAGCTCTTGGTGTTTCCAGAGCAGTATTGGATGTGGGAGCACCTGACTTGGTGTCTTTAAAGCAAAGGGCACGCCCGCCTCCCTAGCCCCAGAGTTGTGCATGGAGTGGCCCCATCACCCTCTACCTTCTGCCCTGACCTGGTTAGGTCTCACCCTGGCCCCTGCAGCCAAGGCAGCTGGACCCAGAGCAGCAGATGATACTGGGGTGACCTGGGGCTCCGCCTGGTCACCACCCCACCCGAGCCCTGCCATCCCCTTGTAAGCACCACCTCGGGAGTCAGTTTGGATTGCATGAGATGATGGCGAGGGGCCTGTCCCTTGAGCTGCTCCCTGAGTGTGAGGCCCCAGCCCCCACTGTCCTCTGCCTTTTGGTCCCTGCTGTCGGGGACTCATGTAGCAGCTGCATGAGAAATAGTATACCATCCTGGAGGTGACGTCGTCCACCCAGAGCAGGAGTTTCTCCTGGGCGCACAGGGCCATCTATCCATAGCACAGCAGGGTAGTGCTGCTGACCCAGCTCCAGTGCCAGTCGAGGCCTGGCTGCTGCAGGACAGGTGGGGAGCACTAGGGCTTTGGGGGACTCTCTGCTTTTGGCTCTCCACCCCCTCCACCCCCCACCCCACACCAACCCAGTTCCCACCCCTCCCGCCAGGGAGAAAGCTTCAAGCCCTGTGCACAGGGTCTGGACAAAAGCCAGCTGTGTCCACACGCTATGTGGGACCCAGTTCCCGGGACGGGTGCCGGCCCCCTCCTCAAGAAAGCCCTGGTGCTGGTGCGCCCTCCAGGAACCCTGTGCAGTCCCTGGCGGCACCACCCCCCTCCACTGTTTCCTGTTCTCTCCCAGCAAGGCGCCGGGGCAGGGACCGGCCAGGGGAACGAAATCCTCCACACGTCCTCCTGGCTTGGGTGTTCAGGTGAGGACACTGAACCCCAGCCACACCCACCGCCTGGGATCAGGGCGGGCCCCACATCCCTCGTCCTCAGCCCAAGTTCCATTCCAGACCCCACTTTGGTGCCCCAGGACTCACCTCTGTGGCCAAAGCAAGTACAGCGATGCTTTCACCATGACCCAGCCTGGGTCCCCCACACCAGCCCCTCAGGGAAGGCTGGGGGGGCGGACCCTCAAGCCATCAATGAGCAGACCAAGGCTCAGAGACACAGGGGAGGTGCCCCAGGCTCATGGGGCAGGGCCCGGACCCTCCCTGCCATGTCGCCCTGTTCAGCATCAGCCCCATCCCTGGGATTTCCCTACCTGGCTGTCAGGACGCGAGGGCCAACCTCAGGTACCTGGTGTGGCCCAGCTGCTCCAGCAAGGCCCACACCTCCTCCAGATGCAAGGCAGACGTCCAGCCCACGGCAATCTCCATGCCCTGCCAGCCGGGGACCTGGGGACCCCGTGAGCCTGTCCTCAACAGACAGTGAAGACACTCCCAGCCCTCCCTGCTAGCACTGGGCAGGGGGGGCCCTTTCCTTCTAGCAGGGACCCCTCTACCCAGGGTGGGCCCAGAACACATGTAGCCTGGCAGGTCTCAGTGGTTCCTGCCAATCAGCACCTGACAAGATGCTCCAGTGCCCTGAGGACCACACAGGATCACAGAGCGAGGGACAGGGGCCCAGGATCAGCAGGGGCCCAACTGAGGCAGGCCCAGGGCTGTGCCGACCAGAGGGTGCCCAGGGTGCTCACCCACCTCCCTTTAGTCGGGGCACTGGTGGGACATCTCCAGGAGGCAGACCACATGCTTCCACACCAGCTCCACGTCAGCGCACTCTCGAAGGACCAGCCCGTACAGGTGGAAGAGGAAGGTCTGGGTGGACGCAAGGGAAAGGGGGCGCTGCTCCTGGGGGCCTGGGGACACTGCTGCCAGGGCCTGGGGATACTGCTGCCGGGGGCCTGGGGACTCTGCTGCCAGGGGCCTGGGGACTCTGCTGCCGGGGGCCTGGGGACGCTGCTGCCAGGGGCCTGGGGACTCTGCTGCCGGGGCCTGGGGACGCTGCTGCCGGGGCCTGGGGACTCTGCTAGGGACCCAGGCCCACCTCTCTGAGCGGCACTCACAGTTCTATCTGCAGGGCCATGCCAGACTGGAGGGATGCAGAAGCTGGGCCTCTGCCCCTGCCCCATGGCTGCCTGCTACTCCCTGGCTGCTCCCAGAAGGGAACCTCAAGCCCGGTGACTGCTGTGGTGGTGTCTAGACTGGTTCCTGGGTCTGAAGCCTGGGGAGCTGCCTTAGTACTTGGACCCCAGAACTGGACCGGCCTTGTCCTTGTGGGTCCCACACACACACCCAAGCCCACTCTGAGTGCTGCTGTCCACCCTGCCTGCCACTGGAGCATGCTGTGCAGAGCCCTGGCCACTCGGGACTCCCAGCTTGGGGACCTCAGGTGCCCTGGGCAGAGCTCTTGCTGCTGGACGCTGGCTGCTCCCCTCCCCTCTGCACCCCTGGAGCCTGCGCGTGGGTGCGGGAGTCACAAAGTGGCAGGTCCATCCGCCACCCTCCAGGTACACAGGGCTTGGGGTCACCGCAGTCACATTGGGAGGGGAGGGGCTGACAGCCCCCATGCCTGGGCACCAACCTTCTCCAAAGCCTGCTGGGGGTCCAGGCTCAACAGGGGCAGAAGCTCCTGGATGCCGGTGTCCTTGGTGTCTGACACCTGCTCCTTCCTGACCAGCTGTGGCAGAACAAGGTGCCCAGGGCATGGACCCTCTGCCCCCAGCCCTCCCGCCAGGGACAGGACAGGTCCCAGAGTGGACAGAACAAAGGCAGTCCCAGAACACAGACAGACCCCTAGGCAGGTGGAGAACACAGCCTACTCTCAAAGGGTGGAAGGAAAGGGTCGGGGTGAGGCCCCACCCGAAGCAGGGGCTCAGGCTCAAGTGTGATTCTTGCCACACCCTCCTCTGCCTAAGACTCCACCACTCCAAAGACCTTACCCTCAGGACAAGCTGAACCCTTAACAGGGCAGCTGGCAAGCCTGGATGCCCTGGCCCTGGCCCCCTCTCCTGAGAGTGCCCCCACCCTTTTGTGATGCTCTGTGATTCCCCAGGGTCTTTGCACAGCCTGTCCCTGCTGCCTGGGCAGCTTTCTCTCTCACCTCCAATGCCTTGGTCACCTGTTGGCACTAGTCCCCACTGTATGTCCCCCTTTGTAAGCACTCAGGCCTGCTGTGGTGCCTCTACCCACCTGCCTACCAGGCCTTGGCCTCCAAAGAATCTGTCTCTCAGAGAGGCCGACAGCAACCTGAGGGGTGACAGCCACGAGGGGGCTGCATGTGAATCGGGCCACAGCAGAAATGCAGAGGTGAGGGGCCAGAACAGCCCCTGCCGGCCCGGGGCCCTCAACAGTGTCCGACATTGGCCCAGGCCCTCAAAAGGTCTAGAGAATGCCCCCCAAAGAGGGTTGGGGCACACAGAACAAGGGGACCCTGCTGCCCCCACTCCCAGGCCTGGAGTGAGAACAAGGCCAGGAGGCTGAGCTGGGCGCCCTGGGGATGCCTCAGTGTCCTCCCCATCCCGCAGGTCAGGAGCCCACAGACCAGGGCTGAGCCCACAGGTGTTTGCAGCCTGGGCTGCCCCTGCCCTTCCCTCAGGAGGAGCAGTGTCGGTCCTGACTTCCTCACAGCTTCTGCACCTTCCAACAGGAAAGTCAGGGGCTCTAGGGATGGCCAGGGCCTGCGGGAGCTAGAGTGACGGTGAAATGATGACAGCCAGGCTTGGATAACATGGGCTCTGGGCTTGACGAGGCCACCAGCTGCCCAGTGAGCCTTGCAGAGGCCCCCTGGGGCCCCACATGTGAGGGCCACAGAGGGTGTGGAGTGTGGCTGGGGGGGTCCCCACCAGCTGGTATTGGATGGCCTCCAGTACCTGGCTCTGCTCCAGGACCTCCATGGCCCTGGTCCTGCTGGCAAGCTCTTTTTCCCTGGGGAGGCACTCACCCACGGACACTCTCATGAGCCTGGGTCTGGGCAGTCTGTGAGGACCAAGAGGCAGAGAGGCAGCGCTTGCCCTGCCTGCCAGCCTGTGGCCCCCTGACCCCTGCCAGCCCTGGCCCCCTAACCCCTGCCAGCCCTGGCCCCCTGACCCCTGCCAGCCTGTGGCCCCCTGACCCCTGCCAGCCCTGGCCCCCTGACCCCTGCAGCCCTGGCCCCCTGACCCCTGCCAGCCCTGGCCCCCTGACCCCTGCCAGCCTGTGGCCCCCTGACCCCTGCAGCCCTGGCCCCCTGACCCCTGCCAGCCCTGGCCCACTGACCCCTACCAGCCCTGGCCCACTGACCCCTGCCAGCCTGTGGCCCCCTGACCCCTGCCAGCCCTGGCCCACTGACCCCTGCCAGCCTGTGGCCCCCTGACCCCTGCATCCCTGGCCCCCTGACCCCTGCAGCCCTGGCCCACTGACCCCTGCCAGCCTGTGGCCCCCTGACCCCTGCCAGCCCTGGCCCCCTGACCCCTGCCAGCCCTGGGCCCTTGTGGGTGATGGGAGCTCACGGGAAAGTCTGGGCTGCCCTAGAGGCTCCAGATAGCTCATAACTACTGTCTTTAAAATGCATGTGGACAGGCTAGGCACGGTGGCTCACGCCTGTAATCCCAGCACTTTGGGAGGCCAAGGTGGGTGGATCACCTGAGGTTGGGAGTTCGAGACCAGTCTGGCCAACATGGAGAAACCCCATCTCTACTAAAAATATAAAAATTAGCCAGGTATTGGGGCACACGTCTGTAATCCCAGCTACTCGGGTGGCTGAGGCAAGAGAATTGCTTGAAACCCAGAGACGGAGGTCGCAGTGAGCTGAGATTGTGCCATTGCACTCCAGCCTGGGCAACAAGAGTGAGACTCCATTTCAAAAAGAAAAGAAATGCAAGTGGGGGAAAAGGGCATGAAAGGAGCTGAGGAGCTGGAAGCACGGAATGTGGAAGGCTGATCACCCCTGCAGGGCCGGGACACGGCACAGAGGCCCAGAGGCGGATCAGGGCCGGGACAAGGTGCACACCCACAGCCAGAGCCTGAAACCAATGCTGGCCGGCAGACAGCGCCTGAAACTGTACCTGCATCCTGTCCTATTCCCACCAAACCACATTCCGAATGACAGCTGAACGCAGAGAGGAGATGTAGGTTCACCAGCCCCAGTCTCAGGGTAGACAGGGGTTCTAAATATGAAACAGAGGCAGCCCTAAGGGACGTACCTTCATAGTCAGCAACGCAGACCACAATTCACCCAAAAGCCCACCTCACAGAGACACCCCGAGGAAGCCATCGCCACGCCCGGAACGAGGGTGAGTGGCAGCGCAGACAGGCTCTTCCCAGGCAGGTGCTCAGAGCCTCGCACCACAACCCGTTCCTGGCCGTGGCCATGGACAGTGGCTTCCAGAAGAAGAAGGCCTGCTGGCCAGGAATTAAATCGAAAAACAGATGCTCCAGCCCACCAGGAGTGCAAGAATGCGGGCTAAGCCAACAAGGAGTTGTGATTTCTCCTCTGACAGCAGGACAGACGAGGAGCGTGAGGAAGCCATGCTCACACCAGGGCCGGCGGCTCCTCCTCTTTGAGAAATCAGTTAGTGACAAACAGGTCTCAGTGTGGAACTGAAGAACGTGTTCAGCGCTGCACAGATGATAGGAGAGGATTCCTGTTCTGTGAACAGAACCAGGCCAGAAGCTTGGCTGTGAAGGCAAGTGTGAATTGTGAAATCGACAAACGCTTTTGCAAAGATGACCGATGTTTCTTAATCAGGAAAGAAATTGTACAGCTGCCCACCAGGGTCCTGCTGGAAAAAGGGATGACCTCAGAGAGAGCTCGGACCCTCCGCGCTGGCCGCCACCTCACATTGCACCCATGTCTAGAGACCCGAGCCCCAGGCCAGGCCCTGCCCACCCTCTCAGCCCTGCTTACCAAGCTCCAGCCCTGGCTGCCTGGGTGGCCCGAGGGGCCGGGGAAGGTCATTGCCAGTTGCTGCCACCATAAGGAGTCCAGAGTCCTGGGGAGACAGGTCCTGTGCAGGGACCAGAGGGGTGTGTCACTCGCCCACCCCAGCTGGAGCTCGACTCTGAGGGACCCCAGTTGCCCCAGTCCGGACCAGGTCTCCTTACCACAGTAGGCCACCTCTGTTCGTACGAGGGCCCTCAGCACCACTGGCCTCTCTGTGGGACCTGGGAAGGAGGGAGGAGGAAGCTGCCACACTGGACCTACCGTTTGAGCCCCAGTTGCTGGGAATCCTTGGAGGCCTGTCCCGCAGCCTCCCACCCAGGGCAGGGTCTCAGTCCCATGCAGCAGGGGCAATGGTGCATTTGTGTGTGGTCCTGCCTCCTCTCCAGTAGCCTCGGGGCAGCACAGACAGGCCAGAGCCTCTGGGTGGGGTGGACAGCCACACGTCTGAAAAGCCAGCCAGGCTGCCCCTGCCTCTGAGGGCCTCACTGCCACCCCCAGTCTGCCCTCACCTTCGGGGGTCTGCAGGGCTGGGCGCCTTCCCCCCTCAGCCCTGAGCCCCTCCCTGACTGCCACCCTTAGAGACCCAGCTTGGAAACATGAGGGGGTCATCTGGGGACCGTGTTAAATGCACCTTGGGGTTCTGCATCTCTTAGCTGGGCCAGAACCTGCGTTTCAACAAGCCTCCTGTGGCCCCTGAGCCCAGATGGAGGAGGCCTGGTACCCACCCTGACCCCCTAGTCCCGGGCTAATGAGCCAAGGGGCTCCACCCCAGAGGGCCCTCTACCTGAGACCTCCAAGACCCTGCTCCTTGCTGCCCAGTTGCTCGGTGGCCCAGAGACTCAGCCCTAGCACCTGCCCCGCCCCACTGCAGGGGAGGAAAAACTCCCCCAGACCCTGCAGCCTCGTCCACTGCCCACTCCTCTTCCCCGTGGCCAGCACAGCCCCTCCCACCCCTGCCAGGCCACAGGCCGTCTTTGCAGTTCTTTAAAAGAAGGCACTTGGACACCTGCCTCCATGCCCCCATGCCCCCATGCCACAGAACCTCTGCACAGATTTCCTGTCCTCTTGCCTGGAATCACGCAAGCCCCTCACTCCTCGTGGTTAACCTGCTCGCCTCTGTCCTGCCCTCCTGACATGCAGGCTACCAAAGAGGCACCTGCGAAGAAAGACATGTTAGCTCCATGTAAGTTTCAAGGTTCTGAAGGATTGTAGCCGGCTCCCAGGTGCAAGCTCAGAACCTTGCCCCTGCCAGGGAGGACTCCAAAGGGCAGCCAGGCGCCCTCAGGCCCTCCGGCAAAGGCACGTCAGGTTTGGCTGTGAATCCCACTTCCAGGGAGTGAATCTACAGAAAAAACTGGAAAAGCCTAAAACATTCACTACTGAAGGCTTCTTTGCAGGTTTAAAATAGCCACACATGTGCAAAAATAGAGCAAGAATGGGCACGTTTCTGAAGACTGTTTAATGGCTGGGACTGCTCAGGAGCCACATGGAATGAAAAAGCCTCATGCTTCTCATTTAAAATTGACTTACCTCTAGGGCTGGAATTCCGGGTGGGTTTTTTTTTTTTTTTTTTCTGAATCCTTTTCAAAATTGTCCAATGAGTCTGCAGTAAGCATGGATTTACCCTTATCAGAGAAGAAAATGCTTATTTAAAGCCAAAACTGATTGAGTGTTTTTTAAAGGCAAGTAAAGGACAAACCAACAAACACTCCCTTTGGGTTGGGGCAGGCCAGCCCACGGGAAGCCGAGGGGCAGCCAGCACAGGCTCTGCCCTGCCTGGGGTCCACGGTCCCATAGCCTGGTGGCCCCGGAGCCAGAGGAGAAGATGGGAGGGATCAGGTCTTCCAGGAGAGGCTGGGAGAGGGTGGGTGTACCGCGCAGCCAGGGAGGGGCCTTCATGAGTGTGGGGAGAGGCAGCTGCTGGGGGCAGGACACCAGGCCCTCTCCCTTCTCAGCCTGGGGCAAACTTGCTGAGTTTTCTGGCAGGAAGCTCCAGAGCGTGGCTGTGCCGACCAAGGGGAATTTAAACCAGGCTGCACCCAGCTGCGGGATGGACCTGGAGCACCTACAGGCTGACCCCTGAGCTCACACTCAGCCTGGAGCCCCCCAGCTTGTCCCAGAAGCTTGTCTGGGGAGACTGACCAGCCCTGGCCATGAGTGGCTGCCCTGTCTGCCCGTCCACCCCAAACAGCAGTTGCTTGCTTGTTGGCTCCTAGAAGTCATCAGACTGAGGAGAAGAGACCAGGCGGCAGGCAGGGTGAGCCTCGACCGTGTCACTCTCCCTTGACAGCAGCGGGAAGGGGGTCATGCTCAGGGGCCTGTGTGCCACTGGCCCCGAAAGCGTCTTCTGCACAGCGGCTGCTTGGGAGGCTGTGGGAAGGGGCTCCCGAGCTGTGGTTGGGTTCTCAGCTGCAGGAGACAGGTTTCAAGGTGCCCTGAGGGGTCTTAGAAGTGGACCAGGTTGCCCAGCACCCCCCCATAGGTGGGCCCAGCCACTGCAACCATGCGGGGTTGGGGGTGATACCTTCCCGCAGGCATCCGGACCCATTGAGCTGCTGTCTGCAGGGTCAGTGGGGACTGCATCCCAGGAAAGCCTGTCCAGCAGCCAAGGGCCTGTGAGGGGCCAGCTCCAACAGTCTGGAGGCTGAGGGGCTTCACCCCAAGGATTTCGGCCTCAACAGACTCTGCAGGAAGTTGAGGGAATTCCTGAGCCCATGTGGCCCCGAGTCTGAGATAGAGGCAGCTCTGGGAACTGAGGAAGCCACTGCACTCCAACCCAGATAGGGGCCCTGAGACGGAGCCCCCAGTTTGTCTGAGGAAGGGTCCCAGGAAGGGCCACTGGCCAGGGCTCTGTGGAGGGGCTTCCCTTCCTAGAAACTCTCACCGCCCCTGACCACCCCAGGGAAGAGGCTGGAGGGCACAAAGAACATCACGGATGGGGCGGCCTCCTTGGCTCCTGCCACGGGTCTGGGCTCACTGTCATTTGGGCCGTGGGTCTGGGCTCACTGTCATTTGGGATCCAGCCCCCGAGCCAGCCCCGCTGCCTGAGATTACAGTCCAGGACTGATGTGCAGAAGGGAGCCAGCCCAGAGGCCAGAGATGCAGCTGCCCTCGGGCGCATCACTGACGGCCCATGCATCTTCAGAGGGCTTTCCCGGGATGACATGCCCCCAGTAGGGACAGGTAGGGCGTGGCTAAACCCACTGCTACATCACAGAAGGGATGGGGGCTGTGGACCTGGGGCACAGGGTGGCACAGGCAGCATGGAGCTCCTGTGTGGGGAGGGGTCATCTCGGCAGAACACAGGGTGGGTGAGCACAGGCTCCCCCCGAATCTTAGCTGAACCCACGGCTCCCCAAGCAGGGCTGTCACCCGCCAACTCACGCATTCTGCAGAGAATAGTTGAGTGCCCAGAATGCTCTGTCCTACGTTGGGAAAGGGGAAAAAACATGTGACCAAGACCGTCTCCACCCTTGAGGGCTTGAAGCCCAGGAGGGGAGACAGGCTTGTAAAGGGAGAGCCATCCAAAAAAGCCAAAGGAGAGAATCAGGGCAGGCCTCCCAGAGGAAGGGGCTTTGGATTGGAGCTTGAAGCACAGACAGGAGTCTGCTAAGTGGTGAGGAAGGAAAAGGTCTCATAGCAGAGGGGACAGTATTTGAAGGCCAGAGTGGGACAGGTGCAGCCATTCTGGTGGCAGGAGTGCTAGGCTCGGTGGCCAGGCCCAAGAGACGCACGTGGCCTCCGCAGTGCAGCAGCGAGTGGTGCCTGTTTGCAGAGCCCTTTAGAAAGGCAGAGCTCGGGAGCTGAGGTTTCATGTTAGGACTGAAGGGAGGCTTCACAGCAGCACAGCCAGGTGGGGAGGCTGAAGGGGCGAGGGGCTGGGCGGGCGGGAGCCTCCCTTCCACTCAGCAGTCACAGTGGCATCCGTGTGGCCCAGACTGGGAGACAGCACGAGGGGTCGAGGCGGCCCTATCAAGCTCCAGGGCCTTCCTCAGGCTCTGCAAGGGCCACTCAGCGGCATGTCCTCAAAACCCACTTCACCTGCTCCTGCGTCTGTCTCTTCTGACTTTCCGGCAGTTCTCCCCTTACCCCACCCCACACACCACCTGCTATCTCCCTCCCACCCCCTTTCTTTCTGGTTCTGGGTCCCCAGATGACTGGAGCCTCACTGGGGGAGGCGGGGGGCAGGTGGTGAGCATCAGGGAAGCAGAGCTCTCAGGACCAGGGGCCCCTCCTGCCCCTCCTGCTCAGCAGCACATTCCTGAGCCCGAAGCGGCCGAGCCTCAGGGTGTGACTGTGAACCGGGCCACAGGCGCCACCACCCTTCCAAGCTGTCTGCTTGGCAAAAGACGTGGAATCCTTCAGCTGCTTCCCCATCAGTTAAGGACAAAGAGCCACACACCATTCTTTGTTGAGCTGGTCACTGCTGGGGGGCCGCTGGGGCCCTCAGAGGGGTGTGCTGCCCTGGAGACTGGGACACTGGCCTGTTTACATACTCACTTCTGCTCCCCCAAGGTCTGAGAACCTCCAGGGATGTTCATTCCTCTGCACCACCCTCCCACCTGCACCTGCTGGTCTGGCCCCACTCTTTGGAGGTGGTCCTAAAGCAAAGAAGAAAGAAGAGTGAGTGTGAGTGGAAAGCTGTGAGCAGATGCAGGAGCAGTGGGGAGCCGTGAGCAGGCGCAGGGGCCGTGGGGAGCCGTGAGCAGGCACAGGGGCCGTGGGGAGCCGTGAGCAGGCGCAGGGGCCGTGGGGAGCCTTGAGCAGGCACAGGGGCGGTGGGGAGCCGTGAGCAGGCGCAGGGGCTGTGGGGAGCCGTGAGCAGGCGCAGGGGCCGTGGGGAGCCGTGAGCAGGTGCAGGGGCTGGCAGCCGCTGCAGAGGAGTCGGAGGGAAGCCCAGAGCGTGTAGCAAGGGGCTCCAATGGCTTCTGCTCCCGTTAGAATTCTAATCAGCTGACACTGACCTCAACCTGACTGTACTGGCTTAAATAAGTGGCCGTTTTCTCATGTAACCAGAAAGAATGGGCGGTTTAGGACTGGTTTGGAAGCTCCACGCTCCCCCGCAAAGACCCTGCCTCTTCAGTCTTAACATTTTTCTTCTTCTTGTCTCCAAGATGGCTGCGTCACCTCCAACCATCACATCTCCACCCCACGAAGCAGACAGGGTGAAGGGTCTATGTCAGCTGCTCTCCTGTAAGCTCCGCCCTGCAGCTTCCCATTTCTCACCAGCAAGAAAAGCGCCACATGGCAAGAACCTGGGAGGTGCTCTGGGAGAGGACGCAGTCACCTCAGACAGAACTTGGTCTCTGCAGTGAGGAAGATGGGGTGTGGGTGTTGGGAAGGCAGCTGGCAGCTCTTTCAGAGGCGGATGCTATTATTTCTAATGATTTTCCTTTTTTTTTTTTTTGACACACAGAGCCAAGGACTGCCTTGGCACAAGCTGCAAGGTGCCAGCCGCAGGAGGGAGGATGGCGGGAGCCGTGGAGGGGAGAAAGGAGGTATTTCCTCTCATAGTGGCCTCTGCATGCCCTCAGCCTCCCCAGAAGTTGACAGTCACATGATGATTCCTTCATCTCTTCCCTTAACTGCCTCTCTGTGACTGGGGTTGTACCCACCTATCAGCCAGGCACCTGTGAAAGGACCAGCTCACTTACAGAGAAGCTGCCTGGTCTCAGCCAAACCTCAGGCCCCTGTTCTCAGGATGAGAGTCTCTTTCAGAGCATCTGCGGCCCAGGGCCATCTGGCCCCTTGTTGGTTGTCACCAAGGCTGGGGAGCTCACTACCTTGATAACATGTGTATGAGGCAGGGAAGGGATGCAGGGTAGGGGTAACATAAAACCCCAGATTCCCCCTCAGTGGTAGTGATCATGAAAAACATCTCCCCAAAGCCACAGAGGTTTTGAGGAGATGCCTTTCCAAGCCCTTCGTTGAGTGGAGATGGGATAGGCACAGGCAGCCCCTGGAGTCCCCAGGGCTAAAGTGACCCTTTTGCACAGAAGATATAGTAGAAAGGAGACAGCAGAAAGTGTGTCTCAGAGAGAGGCAGCCATCGCCCAGGTTCAGCAGTGGAGGAATGCAGGTCTGTGCACGTACAGTCCTGCCCAAGTCAGCAACTACAGGACCGTCGAGCCTGTGCTGGGGAAGCTCCCTGGGCCCCTGGCCCACCCTGTTCTCCCAGAGAATTCAGCCAGGTCTGGGGACCCCGAGGAGGGGCTGCCTGCACGTGGGAGCCGTGGGGGAGCAGGAGAGGTCTGCGCTGCAGCTGTGCTTGGCACTCAGTTTCGCCCCTTCCTGGGCAGGCAGGACGGGGCTGGGCTGGGCAGCACGAGGCGTTTCTGGGTGTCTACGCTATTCTGCCATGTGTCCTTCCTTCCACCAGAACCGCGCAGTCATGATGGCGGCAGCTATTTACCAAGTCTTGAAATTGGTAGACACGTTCCTTCCACTTCATTCCTTTTTTCCAAAATTGTTCTAGCTACTGTAGTTCCTTTGCCTTTCCATACAAATTTTAGAATCACCTTGTCTGCATCTCCAAAAGAAGAAGAAGGAGGAGGAGGAGGAGGAGGAGGAGGAGGAGGAGGAGGAGGAGGAGGAGGAGGAGGAGGAGGAGGAGGAGGGGGGAGGGAGGGAGGGAGGGAGGGAGGGAGGGAGGGAAGGAAGGAAGGAAGAAGAAGAAGAAGAAAGGAAGGAAGGAAGAAGAAAGAAGAAGAAAGGAAGGAAGGAAGAAGAAAGAAGAAGAAAGGAAGGAAGGAAGAAGAAAGAAGAAGAAGAAGAAAGGAAGAAGGAGGAAGAAGAAGAAGGAGGAGGAGGAGAAGGAGAAGGAGAAAAGAAGAAGAAGAAGAGAAGGAAGAAGAAGGAGAAGAAGAAAGAAAGAAAGAAAGAAAGAAAGAAAGAAAGAAAGAAAGAAAGAGAAGAAAGAAGAGCCTTGCTGGGACTTTGATAGGAATTTCTTTAACCCTGAGTATCACCTTGGTTTAACTGACGTCCACACGGTGTTAAGTCCTCCAGGCCTTGAAGATGGTGTGTCCCTCCATTCTTCTCGTCTTCTGGGATTTCTTTCACCAGGCTTTTGTCATGTACATGCTTTGCTAGGTTTGCACCTAAGCATTTCTTTTTTTTTTTTTTCTTTTGAGACAGACTTTCGCTCTTATGGCCCAGGCTGGAGTGCAATGGTGTGATCTTGGCTCACCGCAACCTCTGCCTCCCAGGTTCAAGCCATTCTTCTGTTTCAGCCTCCTGAGCAGCTGGGATTACAGGTGCCTGCCACCACGCCTGGCTAATTTTTGGTATTTTTAGTAGAGACGGAGTTTCAGCATGTTGGCCAGGCTATTCTTGATCCAACCTCAGGTGACCCACCCGCCTTGGCCTCCCAGAGTGCTGCGATTACAGGCGTGAGCCGCCACGCCCGGCCGCATTTCCTCTTTATTTCAGCAGCCATAGTGGGCATTGTATTTTCGTTTGTTTCCTCTTCCAGCATTTGTATGTTATTTGCATGTGTCGATCTTGTGTCCCGCAACCTTGCTGAGGCCACCTATTAGCTCTAGGAGTTTTTGTAGATTCTTAAGATTTTCTGCACAGATAATTGTGCCATTTGCAGACACAGTTTTAATTCTTCCTTCCCAGTCTGTATGTCTATGATTTATTGTTCTTGCCTTATTTTAGTGGCTAGAACTTCCATTACTATAATAGTAAGACTTTCTGCTCTTAGGAGGAAAACATCCTGGCCTTCACCAGCAGCTTCATGTTTGCTCTAACTTTTTTAAGGTTTTTTCTTCTTTTCGTATATGTCCTTTGTCAAGTTGAGAGTTTTTCCTCTATTCCTATTTTTCTAAGGATTTTTATCAAAAACGTTGGGGCCTCAATTGCTATAACATCGTGATATAGCCCGGTGATATGGTGGGCTTCATTGCCTGACTTTCAAACCGAGCCAGCCTCGTGTCCTTAGCGAGCCCCGCTTGGTGACAGTGTCTGATCACTTTTACCTCTACCTGCTAGTATTTTGTTACGGATTTTGCAGCTCTCCTCACGGGGCTGCCAGTCTACAGCTTTCTTTCCTTCTCTTTTTTTTGTACCTTCTTTGTTTTTGGCATTGGGGTGACATTAGCATCATAAAGTGAAATGGGATGTGTTCCTTCCTCTGCTTTTTTCTGGAACAGATCATGCAGAATTGGCATTAATTCTTTAAACATTTGGTAGAATTCTCCAGTGAAACCATATGGGCCTACAGTTCTTTCTTTCTTTCTTTCTTTCTTTCTTTCTTTCTTTCTTTTTTTTTTTTTTTGGTGGGTTTTTAAATTATGAGCTGGTTTTAATTCTCTGCTGGCTATCTCATGAATTCATGGGTTGAAAAAGTCTTTGACACGTGTCCACTTCATGTTTGAATGGATCATGATTTTACTTTTTAAAAAAGTTTTTTCTCTCATAGCTCTTCCCTGGGCAGTGGGGCAAGAGGCAAGCTGACTTCTCATCCTGAAGGGTGGGCAGGAGGGCAGGGGTGCCTGGCCTGGCTCTGAGGAGGCAAGTGGGCTGGGAGGGGCTGGAGCAGGAGTTCCACGGGGCTTTGCTTCAGCTTCAACCAGAGGCTGCTGCCCCTCCCCTGGCTGGGGGAGCTCCTCAGCCAGGACCATCTGCCAGCTCTCTTCTGCTCCTAGCTACCCCTACTCCTTTGCCCAGGTAAATTCACCCTTCCTCTCGGCCACAGACATCGCCAGGGCAGGCCCAGGCCACAGCATCACCATACCATCCTGTCTCCACAGACAGGGAGCAGAGTTCTGAAAAGGTCGGTTGTCCGCCCAGGGTCACCGAGAGTCTGTGCAGGGCAAAGGTGGAAGTGTGGGTCTTTCCCCCACGGGGTTCCTAGGGCTTTGTAGGTGTGCGGAGGGGGCTGAGGTTGTGGGATCGGCCACCACCTGGAAGGCCCTCTCTGAGGCTGGCCTCCCCATCCTGCAGTGGCCCACAGCCAAGGGGAGCACCCTCCCCATCTCGCTGCCTTGCCGCCCTGCTGCCAGGAGGAGGTGGCTTCCACCGGGCACCCACCAGAGGATAGACATGACGGTGCATTTCTCCCTGAGTCAGTCTTTGTGCATCTGGATCTGGCATCCAGAAAGTGACCATTTCTCCATGTGTAAACAAGAGAGGCCCTAGCCACGACTGTCCAGATTCAAGGCTCCCGCACAGGTGCCTGTCCTGGAAGGTGGCCCCCTGACTTAAAGGCACCTCCCTGTCTGTTTCTGTCAATCCCTTCCTGGGCAGGTGCTTGGAGAAGACAGTGGGGATTAACAGGAGTTCACCCAGAGGCTCCCGGGGGCCTTCCTGACCTTTTCCTCAATGCTAGCCCTGGGATCGATACCCTCCTCTGTGGGTCTGTCCACCAGGTTTGGCCCAGAGCCTGTTGCTCTGTGAGGGCGGGGCAGTGAAGCCCCAGTGCCAGTCCAGTGGAGGGGACACCAGGTGTATCCACGGCAGAGTCACAGCCCAAAGGTCAGAGCACAAGCTCCGGGGCAAGGGTGGCTGGACAGAGCCTGGGCGGGAAACCAACAGGGAGCCTGGTCCTCTGCCCCTTTCTGGCCTCAGATTCCCCTCTGCTCTCCTGCCCTTCCCACACAGGCAGGGGTCAAGAGGGTGGAGCAGGGCAGGGCAGGAAAGACTCTCTCCCAAGAGAAGGACCCAGGTGACCCTGCCTGGCCACGCCTGCCGGCCCTGGTACCAGCCCTGGTGCAGGTGGGTCCTGAAGGTCCGGGCCCCATCCCCTGCATCCCACTCCCTCTGGTCCCCAGCTCCTTGGTCGAGGCTGTGGCCTGCTCCTCTTCCCCTGGCCTCCTGCACACCCACCCCCAGTGCCCTTGGCCAGGTGTGGGGCTTCCATGGGGGCTGTTGGCACCAGGACCAGGTTGCACTCAACGGCTGGGCCATGAGGGTGATGGTGGCCTCGAGGGTGGGGGCATTCAGTGGGTGATCACCCAGGACCTCTCAGCTCGTCCTGAACATGCGGGTTCTTTCTGTGGTCATTATGGTCCCTGTGCTTCTGGCTGACCCACAGGCTCCCAAGGGCAGGGACCCCTCCTGAGCCCTCCCAGGGATTGCGAAGGTGGGAGGTGGGTGCAGGAATGGGCCAAAGGCTGTCCTGGGAGGGGAGCGAGTGAATTGCAAATTGGAGTACTGGGCTGGGGGAGAAATCCCACGGGAGAGGCTCTAGGAGGGGCTGTCTTGGCACTGCCCCAAGACCAGGGTGGGAGAGTGCAAGGTGCTGGGCGATGACCCCGACCCCAGAACTGAAGGGGAGCCGAGGTGGGGCAAAGAGCAGGGTCAACTCTGGTACCCAAGACCCCTCCGTGCCTGGGGGAGCCACCCCAGGGAGCTATGAGGGCAGTGCTAATGGGGCCAAGGCAGGCGCTGCAAGTCCGTGAGAGGGGAGGATGGGGCAGGCCCCAGGCGATCCCGAGGCAGCAGGAGGGCCACAAGCCTAGATGGGTGCTGGGGTGAAGGTGAGCAGGTACTCTGGGGTCTCTGGCCCAAACATGCACATTTCACACATACACATATAAAACACACACGTGTTCAAAACATTACCTCATTGAGGAGAGAACCAGTAAAATGTTATGACCAGAAAGCTTGAGCACCCCACATACGTAGGGAAGAAGAAAGCTGAAAGGAATTCAGAAGCGGATGCAGAAGAGAGCTGCCACCAGCCCGTAACCAAGTGCCCACCCTGGGATCCTCCATGTGCAGTCCACAGACGGAGCCATCACAGGACAGTGGGTCTGCTACCATGATGGACGAGGACAGACCTCTGAGTCAGTGGAAGATGGGGTCCCTTGACAGTGGGTGGCCAGGAAGAAGATGCCCTCTCTGATCTGCCAAGCTCTTTGGCCCTTCAACTCTGCCCAGCATGGAGACGGGCCTTGGCCACTGGGACGCCCTGGAGATGGAGGACATGGCAACCCCTGGCAGGCTGCTTTGGACAGTGCATCTGGGGACAGAAGCAGGCTGGCACCTTGAGGACTGTGCACCATCACTCAGCAGGCCTCGAGGCATCTGGGACAGGAAGTTCCCTAAGGACCCCTGGGCACCAGCATCCAACAGAGCCAGTGTCCAGGACCTAGGCACCACTGGACACCAGGAACGAGGGTCCTCTAATGAGGCCCAGCCCAGAGAGCCCCTGAGGGCTCAAGCACCATGTTGCCCTCTCCTGCTTAGGCGCAGGGGGGGCGCTCTCTGAGCTGAAAAATCACCCTCTGGAGCAGGGGGCTGCAAGCATCTGTGGCTGAGACCCTCCTGGTTCTTTGGCCTAATCCTGAAAAAGATCGGGGTTCAGTGGAACAAAAAGGGCCCCAGCCCCTGTGGGGAGAGGACGCTGGGACCATTTTCCCTGAGGGCCAGCTCTGGACTGCCCGTCAGGGTGCTCAGGACAACAGAGGCCCAAAGCACGGGCTTCCTGGCCTCCCGTGTGCAGAGGGGACACCCAAGGCACGGGGCAGCCCAGGGTCTGATGAAAGTGCTCCTCACTGAGCCGATCCAGGTGTCATCTGGTGGCTGGATGGGAATGCAGATTCCGCCCTCCTCCGGGAAGGACTCTTTAACCCAAGCTCCAGGGGACAGGGCAGCCGCCTGCCAGGGCTGCTGGGGAGACGGACCCAAGAGAGAGCCACAGTCAGGGCAAGAGGAGCCAACCCCAGGAGCTGGTTCAGGCCCAGGGAGGAGGACCTGGGGAGGGAAGTACAGGCTGTCTTCGGCCAGGCCTGCAGCAGGAACTGGGAGCTGCGTGCCCATCATGGGAGAATGGAGACACAGGGAAGCCACAGAAGCAGCTCCTTCACTCCCTGCCAGCCCCGAGGCTCAGTTACGATTTTTGATGGGATAAGGGTGGAGTTGGCCCTGGGCTCCAGAATCCCAGCTGCTTGAAGAGGGGCTGGCCAAGGCTGCCACCAGTTCCCCCCATTGACCTAGATGAAAGAGCACTGCCCCTGCCCTTCTGTTGCAGGCTGCCTTGGGCCTCACAGGCCTCCCAGCTGACCCTGCGTGGCCTCCCAGGGTCTGCTCCAGAGTCCAGGGCCTCTGGGCCACCGGGCCACCAGGCCACCAGCTCAAGAGGGGAGGAAGCTGGCTGGGGATGCCTGGGCTCCCAGCACACCAGGGACACCCTTTACTTGGCCCTCCTCAGCAAGATCATGATCAGCAAATGCAGCCCCACCCTCCTCTGGGGTTCACCTGGACCTGAACCCAGCCCTGCACCAAGGAAGAAAGCTCATCCCGGTTAGCTGGTGTCCCCGCCCTCGCTCCTGCGGGAGGAGGTGAAATGAAGAGAAAGAGGTGAAATTAATTGAATCATTTATTTTATTTAACCCAATATATCCAAAAATCTTCCCCATGCAGGACATATTCCAGCCTCTGGCCAGGCGCCATCAGGATGCTGTCAGGGCTGGAGCGTGGTCTGAGGGCGAGGCATGGCCTGGAGCCCACCTGGGGGGTGAGGCCCCTCTTTAGAGCCCCTCTCTGCAGACCTGGCCTCTGGCCCTTCAGAGCTTTCCCACCCCCAGCCTGCCCTCCCAGCCCCTTGGCCCCCTCCCTAAGCTCTGCATCCCTGGCCAGGCAGTGGGCCGTGTGGGGGCTGAGGAGGGAGGAGTGCAGCAGCCTCAGAAGCCCAGCCAGAGGCTCTCCTTCCAACCACGTGGCTCATTGGGACTCCAGGCACGGAGCTCCCGGGTGGGCGGGAGGCCCGTGGCAGGCAGGGGCTGCTGCCAGAGCCAGGATGCGCTGTGGCTTGGTGCCAACTCCACTCAGCCTCTGTACCATCCTCCCTCCCCTTTGCTTACCTGCAGGTGGCTTTGGTGACTTGGCAATGGCCCAAGTGCTGCCATTGCAGGATGGGGAAACCGAGGTAAGAGCAAGGGAAGCCAAGGACTCTGCTGGGACCTGTGTCCAGCATCTGCAGGAGCCAGTCCCCAGTGTCACCATGCGAATCTGATCATCTGTGGGGAGGCAGATGCCCAGCACAGGGAGGCCGTGTGGCTGGCTCCCTCCTGCAGAGGTCAAAGGGGAGGTCAGAGAGCAGGCAGCGAGGACAGAGCCCAAGCTATTGTGACAGAGGAGATCTGGCCAAAGATAACAGGAGCTGGGCCCACAGCAGTAATAGCAAGGGGTGGCAGCGACAGGGCTGTCCCCTGAGTGGGAGCACTGTATGCAGGGCAGGAATGGGTGTCTGACAGCTCTGCCTCCTCTGGACCTCGTGATTCCAACCTCAAGACCCAAGGCCCCAAGCCCCCGACTCACCCGCCCAGGCCTGAAACCCATCTATCAAGGATGCTGCGGGGACCTCAGCCCAGTTCCCATAGCAACGCCTGGATGGTGGGGGAGGGGAGGAGAGTAGAAATGCAGAAACACCAAATAAAGAACAACAACCTCACAAAATGAGCAGTCCGGGAAAGGGCAGTGGAGGGATGGCCCCAGCCCCACTGAGGAGGCCCCAGCAGGTGCAGCCGCCATCACCACTCACGTAAACAGCACTGGCCAGTGCCAGCTGCCACACAGGGCCTGAGACACAGAGGCCAAGGGGTAGCTCCCAAGGCCAGCATGCAAGGGGCCTGGGCAGGGCTGCCAGACTCAACACTGGGTCCCCAGCTGACCCTCTGGTCTCAGCTCTAAAGGGGGAAGCAGACAGGCAGCCCTGACCACACAGTGCTCACCTGCCCCTCTCCACAGCTGTCCTACTGGCGGGGCTGACCTTTTGGGATCTTATCTGACCCACATGTCAGCCCCACAGCAGCCCCAGGAGACACCCTCATCACTCTGATTTACCATGAGGATACTGAGGCCCAGAGGGGCCACACAATCAGGTGAAGGGGAAGGGCTGAAGCCAGGAGGGAATCTGCCCCATGCTGGGACGCTGGACTGGCAAGTCCAGCACAGAGCAGGCATCATGGAGGCTGTGCTGGGTCCCTGCTGCAGCCACAGATGCAGTGGCTCAGACAGCACGCCTTTCCTGTCTCACGGCTCTCTGAGTCAGGAGGCCAGCCCTGGGGCTCAATGGTCTAAAATCAACGTGTCTGCAGCCTATGTTCCCCTGGGAGGTTCGAGGGGAGCGTCCTCTTGGAGCCCTGGCAGGTCCAGCTGTGGTCGCCTGGCAGCACCTGGCCTGCGCCATGGCCACACCCTCTCCTTGGATCCTGCGGTCATGCTGGGCCACATAGATGATAACCAACTTACGTCGAGGTCCGCTGAGGAGCAGCTGAGCTGCCCGTGCCCGGGAATCTAACATGAGGACATTTTGGAGGGCCATTCTGCCCACCACAGGGGGTGAGGGGGCATCAGCAGGTGGATGAGGGCAGAGGCTCTACCACAGAGGACAGGCACAGCAGGAGACTAGGTCCGTCCTGGGGTGGCTGGGGTGGGTGTGGGTGTGTCAGGTGGGGCCTCAGCCTCCTCCTGTGCCTGCAGTCTCAAGAGACTGAGGATCCACGCCCAGCTGTGAATCTAGTCATGTGTCCAGGACTGCTGACTTCCTTAAGAACCACCTGGGAGCAAGCATCATGGGGGCTTCCTGGAGGAGGCAGCTCAGGCTCTACCTGGAGAAGGTAGAGGATTGGGCTGCAGGGGAGGTGTTGGTCAGAGGAAGCTGTGCTGAGAAAAGCTGCCGGGGCGTGTCAGGGTCCCTTCTTAGGGCCTCCGGTGCTGGAGGAAGAGTGACTCCAGGCTGCCATGGAGTGACTCTCCACTCCATGGTGGCGAAAGGGGCTGTTGTGGGTGTGTTGTGTTGAAGGCCGAGCGAAGGGGAGCCAAAAAAGGCAGGGGAGTCACTGGGCACCACCAGACAGCCCCCCAGGCAGACTTGAGGGGGCATATGGTCTGGCAACTCCAGAGTCCTGGGCAGGTCCCGGCCATTGCTCTGCCATCTGCCTCAGGCAGGCCCTTCCCTCCTCTGACTGAGAAGCCGGCTTCACCCCAGGCCCGCTTCCCACAGGTGCCTCCATGCACACAGGAAAGGAATTAGAATCCCCACCCACACCCCGGCTGTTCTTAATAGGGAAGCCCTGCTCAGCAGGTGCTGGAAAGAGCAAACCCCAGGTAGGGGCTCCATGCAGGCTTCAGGCTTCCTTCTTACCATGGACAGGCTCCAGGAGGTGGGGATTCTGAGTGGACCACAAGCCTCTTGCTTCATCCAGGAGTGAGGAGGCCAGCCCCCATTTCCAGGGAGAGCAGGTGAGCCAAGGAGGCTCCCGGGCGGCCACCACCCTTGTCCCTCATCCGCCACTCCAACTCCCAGGGCAGAGGTCCCATCGTCCCCAGGTGCCCTGAGTGTGGAGAGATGCTGACATCTTTCAGCGGGGCTGCACTGAGCACCCCAGCAAAACAGAGGTAAGATAATTACGGGGAGAAGAGCAGCTGAAAATACCTCCTTCACAGCCCAGACTCCTGGCACGGAAGATGCCAGACAAGTCAGCAGGAGCCCAGGACCAGGGCCTTTGGGGATGGGCAGCCTGAAGCGGCACCCCTCACCAGCTGTGCACAAGGGGGTCACTGCCAGGGAGGGGTGGGGTGGGGCTGACTCGGGGCTGCTGTCCTCAGGGAGCATCAGGCAGCGCCAAGACAGACAGGGAGAGTCGGGGATGGCCGAGGCACCGCAGTGATCCCCGGGGTGGGCGCAGGGCGGAGAGAGAAGGGCAAGGCTTCGGAGGATGAACAGGAGCTCACAGCACTGACCCCTGGGGTGGGCACAGGGAGGAGAGAGAAGGGAAAGCCTTCAGAGGATGAATAGGAGCTCACAGCAGTGGCCATTCCTGGAAGAAGGAGCAGCTTTGTGGCTTCCAGGGAGTCACCCAGAGGCAGGCAAAGGTGGTGCCAGTGACGGCCTTGAGAGCCTCCTGGCCTGACCCTCCCTCCAAGCTGGAGGAATAGCTGGGAACCGTCCACAGGGCGCCCCCGCCCCTGGTGGACTCGCTGAGCTGAGCAGCTGCTGCCTCTGGAGACAGCCTTGGAGCAAGATGGCCTGTGGAGCATCGCGAAGCGCCCGGTAACTGGCCCCAGGCTGAGGCTGTGAGGGGTGGCAGCTCAGAGAAAAGACAGAAGGTGATGGACCCTGCTTTTCCTGCCTGAGCACCAGCAGCCTCTGTGGCCCCTCCTGGCCCAACCCTTGCCCTCAGGTCAGACTCAGGTGTCAGTAGGACCCAGCTATGGACATGGGAAGGGACCAGGTACTGGGTAGGGGATACCCACCGGCCCCAGCTCTGTCCAGGGCTGAGCTGAGGAGGAGGCTGAGCTCAGAGGTCACTGAGGCAGGGCCTCTGCCTGAGGCCCAGGGCTCAAGGAAGAAGCTGGATCAGAGGGAGGACAGGGGTGGTAGTGGGAGGCAGTATCCAAGGCCAGGTCATGGGTGTTAGGCAGGCCAGGCTGGGGATGAGGGTGGGGGACCCACCTGATTCTCCCTGGGAGCTTTGCTTTTAAGCGATTCTGGAGGAACCAGAGCAGGGCTGGAGAGAGAGGGAAGGAGCAGAGGGTGAAACAGGGTTTCGGGGCAAGGGGAGATGGGAATGGGCTGCTGGTCTATCAGCCCAGGAGGGAGCTCCTTGCCCCAGCAGGGGTGGGTGGGCAGGGGAGGGCAGAGCTGAGTGGCCTGACAGCTGGAAATTTGGGCTTTACCCAGAGGTGGTGGCCGGCCACAGAGAGGCGTGGGCCCAGGAGCTCCTCAGTCGTCAATTTTAGCCTTGAAAGATGTTTTTATTCCAGAAAGGACATCTCCAGGAAGCAGGCAAGCAGCAGACAGACACGAAGGTGCCCCGCGGATGTTTCATAGGACGCAGCGCTGCCTAGAGGACGAGGGAGAGAGGCGGCCTGAAGCTCCAGGAGCACTGAGGCTCCGTCAGAACGGAGCACGATCGGAGTGCCTGCCACGGAAAGTGTCTCACCCCAGTGTAATGTTGCTGTTTTTTATCTGAGACAGGGTCTCATTCCCATTGCTCAGGTGAGAACAGGGCTTACTGCAGCCTCAACTTCCAGGCTCAGGTGATTCTCCTCCCTCAGCCTCCCAAGCAGTATAGTTGGGACTACAGGTGCTCACCACCATACCTGGCTACTTTATTTTATATTTTTGTAGAGATGGGATCTCGCCATGTTGCCCGGGCTGGTCTCAAACTCCTGAGCTCACGCAGTCCACTGGCATCTGCCTCACCTTCAAACAGTTCTGAGATTGCAGGCATGAGCCACCACACCTGGCCTTTTTTTAATTTTTATTTTTTGTAGAGACAGGATCTCACTATCTTGCCCTGGCTGGTCTCAAACCCCTGGCTTCAAGCCATCCTCCCACCTCAGCCTCCCTAAGTGCTGGGATTGCAGGCACGAGCCACTGTGCCCAGCCAGTGGCAATAAGTGAGCACTATTAACCCCATGGTGACCGTGGAAGAGGCAGGGTGGGGAGGATGTGCAGTCAGGGTGGGGCCAGTGTGCACTGCAGGTGCACGCCACCATACCTGGAGGAGATCACTGTCCTCTTGACCTTGCAGACTCCACAGAAGGAGGCTGGGCGGGGACCCCATGCCAGGCTGCACTGAGCCCCTCTGTGCCCTCAAGCATCACCTGGGATGGGACTCCTGATCCCCCCTCGACTCTGGGACCTCAGCCCCACCAGAACCAGGCAGAAAGGGAAGGGCTCCGCATGCCCAGCGCCTCTCTCCATGGAACTTCCTCTTCTCCTTATGAAGCACCCTTGGCCCCTGTTCCACCCTCTTCACTCCCTCCTCACCCAGCAGCCACAGGAGTCACACAGCTCTGACCTGTCTCACCTGCCCCCACCAGTTCCTCCCCAGCTCCGCCGAGAGAGATGGAGACAGAGGGCCAGAGGGTGGAGGCCAGTGGGACTCGTGCTGCTGGCATCGAGGGGGTGCTCCATGGCTTCTAATCAGCCAAATTCTCTTCGGTGTTAAAATGCTGTAAAATATAAAACATAGATAATTTGTTGACAATTCTCTTGTAAGTTTCTATACTAACTTGAACTCTCCCTGGAGTTAAAAGACCCTCGCCAACTAGAAACGAGTCCTGCCACCTGTGAGGTTGGGAACAGTCCACACGACTGCACCACCCTCACTTCCGACACCAACTATAGATGCCCGGGATCCTGACAGCTGCCTCACAGGTGATGACTCTCTAGATGGTCCCCAGCACCCCTGGAAGCCATTATGCCCGTGGCTATGGATTTCTACGGGAAAAAATGTAGATTAAAATCAGCCCGGCAGGAGGATTACTTGAGCCCAGAAGTCCAAGACCAGCCTGGAAAACATGGCAAAACCCTACAGAAAGAAAAAAAGAAAGAAAGAAAGAGAGAGAGAGGTAAGGAAAGGAGGGAGGGAGGGAGGAAGGAAGGAAGGAAAGAAGGGAGGGAGAGAGGAAGGAAGGAAATATGGAAGGAAGGAAGGGTGGGAGGGAGGGAGGGAGGGAAAAGAGAAAGAAAAGAAAGAAGGAAAGAAAGAGAAAAAGGAAGAAAGGAAGGAAAGAGAGGAAGGAAGCAAGGAAAGGAGGAAGGAAGGAAAAGAAAAAAAGGGAAAGAAAGAGAGAGAGAAATAAATAAATTAGCTGAGTGTGGTGGCACGCACCTGTGGTCCCAGCTACTTGCAAGGCTGGTGTGGGTGGATGGCAGGACTCTGTGAGGCCGAGACTGCAGTGAACTGTGACTGAGGCCCTGTACTCCAGTCTGAGTGACAGAGAGACCTGTCTCAAAAATATAAAAAATAAAACCAGAATGGAAAGAGGCACGTGGACAGAGCCCAGGAGGGGTTAGACACAGAGCTCCTGGTGGTCCTCCCAGGGGTCCTGGATAGCATGAGACCCACCCCTCCCTTAGCGACGTGGGTCAAGGCGTACGGAGCATTGACAGCCATGGTAACTCCTGCCTTGGGGTCTGTCATGTGGACCTGGCTGGTGCCCACACAGCTGAGCCGTCTAGGCTCGAAGCCTCCCCTGAAGTCACATGAGACCATCGGTGTGGCCTGAGGCCCCAGCGTTCAGGATGTAGTGATGTCCCAGGAGCCCTGGGCAGAGGCCAGGCAATCTTGGCCGATGTCATGCTTTTCACACATACCACCCTAAACGATATTCAGTGTGCCTTCTGTCCACTGGCTGTCCACCTAGAGCCTTCCTCCTTCCCATATGCATCCAGGATTTTGTCACTGGGCATGGGCAGAGGTGCCATGGGTGGCCGTGGCAGTTTCTGGGCTCAGTCTTACACTCATGGCGTGTCCCTCGCTGTCTCTTGCCCCTCTGGGTAGCAGCCTGGAGTGTCCAGGAACCTGGAAGTTCTGGAAGGAACACAAGCTGCCCAGCCACATGCTTCCCAGAGGGGAGACCGCCCTCTGAATTTGCAGGGCCTCTGTTCCAGCCACCTCACCTGGCGCAGACTCACACACTCTCCCAAGCCCATCGCCTTCCCCACAACCCCCAGAGGCACCTGCCAGCCCTCAACAGTGACCCTGCTGAGACTGGGAGCCGTTAATCTCTGTCGAAACTTGAAGGCAACGAAGGGGACCTGGCACCTGCCCTCTGCCCCGCACACTGGCTCCGTAAGTCCGGGTTATGGAAAGGCACCAGCCTCCTGGCGGCCCTGGGATCTGACCTGTGTTTCCTGGCTCCGAGGCCTCCCACCAAGCTGGGTCTGCGGGATGAACCTCTAGGGGCTTCCTGGGTGCTTCTCCCCAACCTGAGTCAAGCACGACCCCTTTCTGTGCCTCAGTTTCCCCATGCTACGGTGAGAGTGTGAGACTGAGTGGTCTGTGATACCTGGATGGGCAGGAGCAGTGAGGGGTGGGGAGGGGCCTATGGCGGGGAACACCCTGTCCCAGGACCTGGTCTTCAGACTACAGGACACCTGCACAGGGTTTGGGCCCCTCGGTCCCCAACCACCCACCTGCCCACTCCAGCCTCCAGCCTCTTTACTTGGGAACAGAGTGACACAGCTGCACCTCCAATTACCTGAAGGGTTCTGATAGCCTGTTCCACAATGACAGGGAGTCACTTGTTACTAAAAGGGAAGAGCGTCAACAGCCTCCAGCTTTTCATGTGCGAAGCAGCACTTCCAAGACAATGACTGTTTTCAGGCAGCACCGTGGTGCCCAGCTTCCTGTTCCTGCCAATTTCCTCTCCCCGTTCTTCCAGCAGCTTCATTATTTAAAAGAAATGCAAGAGAAGAATAAGGTGGAGGCGGCCCCTTCACCGTGGAGGCCCTGCTCCAGCCCTGCGCCTGGGTGACAACATTTCCTGGCAGCAGGTGGCTCTCTCTGCTTGGTCTCCTGTTTCCTGCTCTCCCGGCCCCCCGCTGCTGCAGGTGCAGTGAGCCCAGCGCCAGGACCCGGCAGGTGCAATTTGCCCCAGGTGGGAGGGGCTGAGCTGGCACCACCCACCAGCTGCCCTCATGTCTTGGCCCAGGATCCCCAGAGCAACCCCACCGAAGGGGAGGGCCCTTCCAGCAGCAAATGACCAGGGCAGCTGTGAGGGTCGACCTGGCCAGGGTACCTTCTCTGTCGCTCAATCAAACCCTAACAGAGGCATTGCCTGGAAGGTTACACAGGAGCTTTCAGGAAGAGCGTCCTTGGGACCTGGGTGGGTCTGGTTCAGTCCCTTGAAAGGCCTTAAAAGCTGAGGCTTCCCTGATGGAGAAGGAATTTTGCCACAGGTGCCCATTTCAGCCCACTCCCCACGGTTCTGGCCTGCCCTGTACATTGCAGACTGGCTCAGCAGCCCCTCCATTGAGTAAGACAGTTCCTTGCAATTAATTCCGTCTCCTGCTTCTCACTGAACACTGATGGGTCAGGGCTGATCCCTGCTCTGGGCCATCTCTTCCCTCCCCTTGGAACTCAGTGTCCCCCACAAAGGCAGGGGGGGCTGATCTCCCGCAGGGCATCAAGTTACCCTTGTTTCCAAGTTCTTCAGCATAGATTTCCTCAGGATAGCATGCCCTGTTTTGCAGACGAGGAAACTGAGGCTCAGAGAGACAAGTTCATGATCCGGTAGCCAGGAACGGCCAGGGTCCCCTCCCCGCCGGGGTCTGCACTAACTGGGTCTGCAGGGCTCCAGAGCCTGAGTGGGGCTGTGTGGGGCAAGCCCTAGCTGTAGTCCCCCTGCACCCAGCTGTACACCCCACGTGCCAGTAGGACTTACAGAAGGACAGACCTCAGCTCAGCATGGACAGGGGCTCCCCCAGTCAGCAGTCACCCCCACTGATGGCCACCTCAGGCCCAGAGGTGGCACTGAGCCAGGCCTAGTGGGCTGTGGGGGCTGCTGCATGGAGTCCCTAGGGTGCTTTCCACCTGAGGACCCAGAACCCTGATGGAGGCTGCCCTGTTGGTCCTCCCCCAACCCCCGAGCCCCCAGAGACCTCTCACTACACCCCTAGGGTCTCCAGGGTCACTCTCTGGGCCGGGGGACCTGCATCTGTAGCTCCACTCCTGCCCAGCCCAGGCGTAGAAGAAAGCAACATGAACACTCCAAGAAGTTTCAGTGTTTTATTAACAAAATCTTACAAAACGAGTCTGTCTTTGGGGGAAGGTGCACAGGGCCTGGACGGACATGTAAGGCCTGGTCTGTGTGGGGCAAGGGGCAGGGCTAGCCACACCCTCGTGAGGTTCCCAGGGTCTCCACAGGCTCCAGGGCTTCCCCAAAGCCTGTGCCGGCCTGTGAGGACTGGTTATGGCTTATGTGCAAAAATAAAATCTGTGTGGCTGGCAAGGTGTGGGCCGAAGACTTGTCAGAGTGGTCTGAGGGCTAGTTCCCCAGTGGACAAGGCAGAAGATGAGCCCTGACCAGCGCCTGCTCAGGCTGCAGATGCTAGTGGCCCGCTAGCACCAGGGTGCTGGTGTCAGGGCAGGGCAGAAGGTCTGGAAGAGCCCCAGGAGCAAAGGCTTCCAGGATCACCTTCCTGCAGCTGGGCTCTGGGCTCAGGGTTCCTGGGCAGGAGTAGGGGCAGTGGGCCCAGCCTTGGGGCTCATGAAAGCCTCTGGCAGAGAGGATGGCCTGGCAGCGGGCGGGGTTTCCCTGCTAGGAGGGAGGCAGGACCCCGACTCCTGCTGCAGTGGCTCTGGGGGCCGGCAGCTGGCGGCCAGCAGGGCGGGCTTAGCGGCAGGCCCTGGCCCTCACGCTGGCACTCAGGGCTAAGCTGGGCTCTTGCCCTCTGCCGCAGCGACTCCTCTCTGTAGCCCCACTCTGGGCTGTCCTGGAGCTTTGCCTCCCACGCAGGCAGCCTGCAAGGTGAGGGGTGGGTGGTGCCCAGCACAGCAGCAAAGACTTTGTGAGAAACTTGAGACCTGAAAGAAGAGGAGAGTGGGTGGTAAGGGACCGTGCGGGACAGCAGGCTTCACAGGGAGGGGCTGGGGATGATGGACGGCGCTGCTCTCCCAGGGCAGAAGCCCCTGACCCTGTCAGAGCCTCCCAGCTTGCCCGGGCACTGGGGAGTGACCTGGGGCCCGGGTGTCTGCGGTCTGGGGAGGAGCTCATTTGGCAGGGACAGCTGATGGTGGGGTCTGGGTGGGAGGGTGGTGCTCGGTTACCTGCTGTCACTCTCCTGGCTCCAAGGGTGCCGGCTGCTGCCTCAGCCGGATTTGGGACTCAGCCCCTCTGGGACCCTCCGCCTGCCACGGCTGAGTCATGAGCTGAGCTCTCCTTCAGGCGGGTGTGAATCACTGGAGCTGGGGGAGAGAAAGCGCGGGTCCATGTGAGAGCTGGCTCAGCAAACTGCCCCTGCCTCCCACCCGGCCCCTCTCCCCGATGCCCCCTCCATGACACCACTCCCACCCCATCCCTTCGGCTAACTTGCTGGGAGCCCCAGCTGGGTGAGCTCTCCTAGAAAACAGCCTCTGGGTCCTGCCAGCTCTCAGATGCCCCATGGTGGGTGGTGCCTTGAGGCAGGAGCTCACCTGGGGGGCCAGGAGGCACCGGGACATCAGGTCTGCTGCTGCTGCGTTTGTGACTTCTGCTCTCCCCTGGGAGGAGGGGGCCGCACTGCCCGAGGCTGGCCAGCTGCCCTGGGAGGCAGGGAGGACGTCTGCTGGCTCTGGGGATGCCGGGAGAGGGTGGCGGCACCGAAGTCGAGGCTCCCTCAGCACTAGTTCTGCCCTAGCTTCTGCTATGGGGTGTCCCATGAGCTTGGTGGTTGCTGGCCCCTGTCATCCCAACACTTGGTTTTCTGGATGTTCAGAGGGCCAGGCGTTGTAGCAGCATGAGGAAGCTGGGGTGTTGTGTGATGGCCCGAGTGTGTGGAGGGTGGGGTCCAGGCCGGGAAGACAGACGGAGGGAAGGTGCCGGGCGGAGCTCTGCAGGGGGAAGGGCTCTTTGCTGCTGGGTGCGGTGCCCACATCTGGATGACACGAGTGGGTGCAAGTCGGGCAGGAGCCTGGGGGGGCACCCAGCTGGACCATGGCTTCCCCTGCAGGAGTCAGCCCCAGCTCAAAAGTCCTGGTGGGCAAAGCCACAGGCTGGATGTGGTGGGCAGGCTGGGGGCTCCAGGCTGCCATCTACTCAGGCTGGGTCCGGTCACTGGCCACAGACTCACTGTTGGGGGCGGGCGTGAGGGTCTCGGTCTCGTCCTCAGCAGGGACATGGGGGCCAGGGCCGGCAGGCTCGGCCGCCTGCTCCAGGTCGTCTTGCACCTCCATGCCCCGCTGGATGAGCTGCTCCAGGGTCTTGGGCAGCGGGTGGCGCAGGAACCTCTTGAGCTTGGGCTGCAGGGTGCCCACCACGTACTGGATGATCTCCTCCTCGTCCGCGTCCACATACAGCGTCTGGTACAGGTCGCGCTTGCGCCACAGGAACTGGTCCAGTGGCTCGCCCTGCTTCTGGGGCAGGTCAAGCTCGCGCTGGATGGCCTCCCGGGACAGCGTGCCCTCGCTGTACTGCAGGAACTCCTTCTTGAACTCCACCCAGTTCTTCACCGAGCCCTGCTTGAACTCCCACCACTTCTTGGCCGGCCCGTTCATGTGGTTCTGGATCTGGGACAGCCAGTACTCCTCAGAGCCGCCCACCTGCCGCAGGTACTCCTCCAGGTGGCTCAGGAACTCCCGGGGGTCCTCGAAGATCTGCGTGTCCACGCCGGGGCTGGGCTGCCCGTCCTCGCCGGGGATCCACGCCTGGTACTGCTGGGCCTCGGCGGGCTCCTGGCCAGGCAGCTCACCCGTGGCCGGGGGTGGGGTGATGGCGTAGGGGCTCACGGTGTAGTCGTAGCCGTCTGCCTCCTGGCAGTAGCTCTCGGGACCCCCCACGCCCACGGAGACAGTGTGGCGGGCCGGCTCACTGCCCACCGGGTACTTGCCCCCCATGGACTCCAGGCGGTCGGCCCAGCGCTCCAGGCGGTAGAACACCTCGCGCCACACGTGCATCTCGCGCTTGACCCAGCGCTCCAGGTTGGCGATGGTCTCCTGGCAGCGGCACAGGCAGGCCTTGATGGACTTCTTCCAGCGCTGTGAGTCGCCCGTGGGCACGTAGCCGTCCAGGTTGCTCTCCAGCTTCCCCACCGAGCGGTGCAGCCCCTTCAGCTCGCGCTCCACTTGCTTGGACACCTCTGTCAGCAGGTGCCGGTGTGTCCGCCGCACGTGCTCCAGCATCTCGGCCCGGCACTTCCCGATCTGCAGGATCACGTTGGGCTTGGCCGCCGGCCCGCCCCGCGGCCCGGGGTAGGCGTGGAGCCCGCCGCTGGTCCGGTGGTCCAACTCCATCTGCGCGCAGAGGCCGGCGCTCGCACGGGCGGCAAACTCGTCGGGGTGGACGGGGTGGGGGGCGCTGGGGTCCGGCGGCGGTGCCCGGTAGTGGCCTGGGTCCCGTGCGGAGCTGCGGGGAGCGCCTGACTGTCGCTCTGGGCCGGCGACGGGGCTGGCTAGGCGCGCCCGGAGAGGCAGGTCCCGCTCGGCTGCGGCTGAGGGAGGACGCGGCGCCCAAGCTCTGCGCTGAGCCCCAGCCGCAGGCTCTTTATGCAGCCAGCGCGGCCCGTGGGCGGCCGGCTCGCCGAGCCCCGTTTCTCATTGGCTCCGCCGCAGGCTCCCCGCCAGCGCCCCGCCCGCGCCCCTGCAGGCCCCGCCCCGCGCCCACTCGGCTCAGGGCTGCGGAGGGACTGGAGGGCCCACCCCCTGCAAACTCCGCAGGGCCGGGATGACTAATCCATGGGCTCCGCACCTCCCACCCCAGGTGGCGGGGCTCATTTATCCTGCGGGGACCGGAGGGACTGAGCAGGGCACTGGGAGCCCCCTTCCACACCCCTCCCAGCGCCTGGCAGGCTGTCAGCTGCTGCCTCCCTTCCGGGGTCCCAAGGTGGGTTTCCTCCTCTCCACTCGCCTCTCTCTTGGGGGTCTGGAGGGGGTTGCGCTGGCCACTGCTCTCCTGGGTCCTCACTGTCCTCGCCCCTGCCTGCCCAGCTCTGCGGAGTGTGCAGCTCAGCCCCGCAAGGACCCTCCCCATCAGCCCCCTAACCCTGTGCCCCGAGGCTCAGCAACTCTACACGCATAAAAAATGTGAGCTCCCAGAAGTGGCTTTGAGATCCCACCCACCCCTGCCCAGATCCTGAGTCCAGGTCTTGGGCTCTGTGTGAGGGACAAACAGCCAGGCCAGCTCTGCCAGACCCTGACGTTGATGTGCATGAGTGACATGTGCCTGCGTGGCAGTGACTGGACGGGGCTGCCCCAGGCCTCCACACCCAGGTCTCTGGTGAGGCCCAATACTTTTCTCTGTTTCTGGGGAAATCTGGTAGCTGCTACCTGGGAGTCGGGGTTGGAGGACATGGAGGGGACATTTAGCCTCCAGTGAAGGGAACTAGGCCCTAAAGGCCCCAGCTACATCAGAGACCTGGCCAGAGGCTCCAAGACTTCCAAGAAGATGGAAGAGGGGAGGAAGGAGGGAGACAGGGAGACAGGGAGGGAGGAGAAAGGAGGAAGAGGAGAGGGGGAGGGAGGAGAATGGAGAGGGGGAGGGAGGAGAATGGAGAGGGGAGGAGGGAAGAGGGGCGGTGCTGGCAGCACGGTGCATCAGGAGAGGCAGAGGGAAGCCAAGCACCATATAAGGAGCGGGGCTCCGGAAGCTGAGACTCCCTCGGGAGGGAGGCCCCTTCTGCCTCCCTGGCAACCGGGCGGGGGGAGGGACGCCCTTCCTGAGTTACTCCAATGCTGGCTGGATAGGGAAGGGTCTCCGGTCCTCTGATGTTCCCCAGGGACAACACGGATGACACACACCATTCCCCACCGCCAGAGGGGTGAGAGCACATCACTGCTGATAATCAAGACACCTTGTCCCTGCCGCCAGCTGCCCCTTTCCTCTTAGACACACATAGGCTGCACACTCATACCTCCACTCACACCCCCACACACACACTCATACCCCCCACTCTAACCCCACCCCACACACACACTCATACCCCCCACTCAAGCCTGCCCCACACACTCATGCCCTCACTCAGCCCACACACACACAGTCATGCCCCCCACTCAGCCCTCCACTCCCCCCACACCCCCTCTTGTTCAAGGCACTCAAGGGCACACAGGTGCCCCCTTGCTGGAATCCCTGTTCCCTGCCCACCCTCTGAGCCCCCCCATCTCCCAGGGAGCCCTCTCGTCGCCTCAGAACCAGTCTGTCTCCTCCTTCCTTCCGCCCCTGGGGGGAATGTCTTTCTGGAAAAGCTCCCCCAAAATGGCTCTCCTGGCATTTCTAATTAAAGGTAAGTGGGCGGACAGAGAAGGGAGGGTGGAGGGGCACCGTGGAGCTGGGAGGGGAGCCAAGCAGAGAAGCCTCCAGCACAGGGAGCGTCCCACTGCTCTACTTTGGAATCCCAAGGAGAGGAGCTAGGTGGGCACCTGCGGGGTGGGCAGAGGCCAGCACCCTTGGGTGAGTGCAGCCGGCGGTCATGGAGGGCCACGTGTCTGGGTTGAGGCCCACCTGAGCCTGTAGGTATTGTCTGGGCACTGGGTGCTGACCGTGCATGTGTGTCCATTGTGAGAGCCAGCACTTCGGTGACCAGGGGCCAGCCCCATTAGGGTTTACAAGCCTGTGTGGCCCCTGACATCCATGCCAGGGCACAGCTCTTCAGCCTCTGGCCAGCAATGTCCTCCAGCTGCCACCCTCACCCGAGGCATCAGCAAGCTGACAAGGAGACAGGACAGGGGACACTTGAGCCAAGGTCACAGATGGTGCAGCTGCCTCAGTTTCCTCACCTGTGTGGAGGGAACCAGTCCTGGAGAAGGGCGAGTGCCCAAGGTAGCCCGGTGAGCAGGGCAGGGCTGGGCAGGAGCCAGGCCCTTGGTAGGAATCCTGGTGTCCTGGACAGCACCAGGGCAGGGAGCATTGGGGTGTCACACGGAGCCCCATCTTCCCCTCCCCAGTTCTCTCCAGCAGGGGCTGCAGAGGCTGTGAATGCAGGCCTGAGCTGACAGGTGACAGGCCACAGCCACTGCTGCTGGGAACACTTAATCGCTGCCCAATTACCACCCCAGAAGCTTCACCAAACCCCCGCACTGCAGCCTCAGGAAAGGAGGCCAGGCTGGCTCCCATCCGCCTGGGGCGGGGCCTCTCATGACAGGGGCCTGCCTCCACCCCTGTCTGTCCCTGACAGCCACCAGAGCAGCATGACCTGGGGGTGCAGGTTGGGGAAGGGATGGGGGGGGAACCTGGGCAAAAAGGTCAGGAGCACCTGGGGGACCCCCACTCTCAAGGCCAAGCTGGTCTGCTGCTGTGCACGTCTGAGCCCCTCCTGCCTGAGAAGAGGGGTCTGGCAGGGAGGGAGGGGTGGCCCATGACCCCCAGGTTCTGTTCACAGCTGAGATCCTGGTGGGTTCTGACACCGAGATGCCTGTTTCTAGATGGATCACCTCCCAAATGCACCATCTCAGGGAGGCTCCCAGACTCGGACCTCACTAACCTCCGGTCCAGTCCTTGGGGCGGGGGGCTCCCTCCCTCCCTTCATCCTTAAGATTGCTGTGATGGTCTCCACCAGGCTCACACCAGCCTCAAGGGACCTCTTAGTGCTGGCTCCCGAGCCCCCAACATCTAGGTCCCCAGAGGTGTGTGGGGTATCTGCTCTGAGAGGCAGGGGCCACCTTGTGCCCTGGGCCTCCCTTCTCCTTCTGGGGTGCCCAGCCACCCCTGCCCCACCCTGATCAGAGTGAAGGAAGTTGGCTCTCCCTGCAGCCCTGGCTGACACACCATCGGGGCCTTTCTGGGATGCCAGGAGAGTTTGCAGGGTGGCTGCTGACCTGGGGCATTCTGCTGCTCCTCAGGCTGGCTCTGCTGATCCCAGGTGCCAGCAGTTAGCACTGCTCAATAGGGAGAGGCAAACACAGGTCCCTCAGGGCAGAGCTCATGCCCACCCACCCCACTCACACACATGCACACACACATGTGCACATGCACAGGCACCCCCGCCCACCCCACCTTTGCACACATTCCGAGGCTCCTGCTGCTGCCCTTCTGTGTGGGCCTCATGGCTACAGTCCGGGTAGAGTGAGGAGCCAGGCAGCAGGGAAGGGGCGCAATGGTCTCAAGGGTTGGTTTGGGCACCTGCCGCCAGCATGTGATCACTCCCCTGCCTTGTGACCTTATCTGTCACCACCCACTGCCCAGTGGGGCTGGAAGAGAAGAACTAGGCTTTCCCATGCCCTCAGGGTGCCCACTGCTGGGCCAGGCTGCATGGGCAGACATGACGGCCAGCCTCTCGGCACCTGCGCCCACCTCACTGTCCAGCGCAGGGCTCCACATCTGCAGGAGCGGCAGACCTCCAACCTCACTGGGCTCCCAGGCTGGACACCCACCCAGCTGTCCTCTTTTTCTGTGGCCTCTTCCTTGTAGGCACAGGGCAAGGCTGTCCCAGAGGCCTGGCCTGGGTGAGTCCCTGCACCACCCTACTGGTGGTACCCACAGGTGAATACCTGAGCATGAGCAGGGTCTGGCCTAGAGCAGGCATTGGAGAGGGTCTGGGGGTGGAATGGTCCCTGTTCCGTTCCTGTCTAGTCAGGAAACGGGCAGCTGCTCACCTGAGCCTCAGCTTTCCATCTGTGAAGTAGGTGGCAATGCCAGGGCCTCGAGGGCCAGCCAGGAGCTATGGGAGCCTCGTCCTTGGCCTCGGGCCACCTGGTCTGGTGAGGGTTCTCCCAGCCGCTCCTGCCAGAGCCTCTCATCAGTGCCACTCTGGAGCCTGAGAAGTGGCCAGGGGGTCCCACCCTCGCCTCCTCAAGAGGAGTTCTGGAGGCTTCCTCGCCCTGTCTACCTCCTCTGTCTCCGGAAGCGTGTCCAGCGCCCACCCTGGTGTTGCCCTGTGGTGGTGGCACAGACCTGGTGGCGTGTTTCGGGGGCAGCTGGCAGAGGGTGGATCTGGGTCCAGGCAGCTTCGAGGACACCTGAGCCCTGCCATCCCTGTCCTGAGGGCCACCAGCAGTGGGGACAGGCCAGGGGAGGCAGAGAGCAGAGCTGTGGGTGAGGGTCCCAGTCTGCCTCCAGAGCATGGGCGTCACACAGCAGGTTAGGGCTGAGTCTGGGGAGAGACCCAGGAGGCAGAAAGGATGAGGTGGGAAAGTAGGGGGCAGAGGAGATCTGGATGCAGCTGCTCCTGTTTGGCCGCTCAGGGAGACGCCCTCACCTTGGCTTCCACAGGGGTCCTTACTCCTGCCCCAGCCTGCAGAGTGGGCAAGTGACAGAGGTGGTGGTCCTCGTCCATCAAGCCTCCTGCGGGAGGCTTCAGACAGCCTCAGACAGCCTCTGTGAGGCCTCTGGAAGGGGCCAGGTGGAATGGGGCAGGGGTCTCGGGAGACCCGATCAGTGCTGGGCACAGTGCTTGGTGGCACCAAGGGCCGGGAAAGGCCCTGAGGGATGAGAGGGGCCCCAAGGTGTGGGCTGGCTCCGGCACTGGTACAGAAGATGAAGCTGATGGCCAGGGACCAGTGGGCAATGTGTGGAAGGTGGATGGGCCGAGGGGCCTCCAAGCCCCTCCCTCCGCAGCCTCCCCGGCTCCTGGGGCTGCAGGAACATTTTCTTTCTGGGCCCCCCGCCCTGCTCCCTCCCTCCTGTCTTCCTCTTCTCCCTTTGGCAGGCTCTGTGCTGCTGCGTCCCTGTCCCTGGAACAGGCAGCCTGTTCATTCCGGGCCCCCACACACCAGACCCTCCTCCTTCCTCCTTCCTCCTTCCTGCCTCCTGCCTCAGCACCTCCCGGTCCAGCCTCCAAGGAAAGTTCTGTATTTTTCCAGCGAGCCTGGCCCAGCTCTACAGGCATCCCCTCGGGGCCAGCAGGCTCACAAGAGCCTATGCTTCCGTCAACTACGGGCAGACAAGGACCGTGCACATCTCACCACCGCCACTCTAGCCATGTACAGAAGGGGAAATCGAGGCCCAGAGAGGGCCAGGGATTAACCCGAGCCACACAGCAAGGAAGGCTAGAACCAGGGAGGGAAGTGCGTCTGGGGTCTGAGGGAGACCTCCAAACTCCCAGAGGCGTCCCATAGACAGTTCCATTTCCCGTGTGACCATGGGTGAGTCTCCTCTGCCCCCACGCCCTCTCTGGCCTCCGTTTCCTCACTGAGGAAGTGCAGCGAGGAAGTGAGGTGGGGTGATCAGTCATTCAGTCAACAAACAGTTCCTGAGACAGGCTTGGCAGGCACTAGGGCAGAGGCATGACCCTGGGAGAGGGTAGAGTGCAAGGAGGTTCAGAGCACCCCATAAAATAAGCAGGTGGGCATTCCCATGCCCCCCGCAGCACCAGCAAGTCGTCCCGCTCAGCCTCAGAGCTCTCCAAAGAACACCCACAGCTCTTTGCCTCTGGCGGCTCTTGCTGGGGGATCAGGCTGGTCCCCTCTGACTGGCACTGGCCACACTGGGACACAGGAGGAGGGCCATCTGGGCACTGCCGGAGTAGATCCCAGGTTCACACAGGGAGACAGGTGTGCTGGCAGGAACGGCAGGAGGGCTGAGGCCAGGAGGCACTTCACAGAGGGTGCCTCCAGCCTGGTCTGAGCATGGGATGAAGAACCAGGCACTGCTCATCCTACATCTGCCTGAGGTGCTGTGTGACCTCATGCAAGTCACTCGACCTCTCTGGCCCCAGGTCCTTGTCCACAGCAGACAGACTGGACTGAATGGAGGCTGAGGTCCTTCTCAGCTTGGGTGGTGTGCGGAGGGTGAGGAGGAGCCCGTGGGCCCTGGATCACCAACTCCCTCCACCCAAAATACCCCATGAACTCCACTGCCTGCCACCCCTGTTCACTTGACAAATGTCCCAGTGTTAACACCTAAGTATAAAGAGTTGGCTTTGCTGAAGTGCTGTCTGAACCTGATCCCAACATTGCTGCCTCCAGGAAGCCTTCCTGGGCTCCTTGTGCCATGTCGATGGAGTCTTCTGTGTGCCTTGGCCTCCCCTGTGTGTGCTACCATAGGAGTCCCTGAGCACTAAGGGAGTCTTCCTGTGTGTCTCTGCAGAGTGTGTGTATGTGTGTCTGTGAGTGTGTGTATGAGTGTGCATGAGTGTGTGTGTGTGAGTGTATGTGTGTGGGTGTGTTTGTGTGTATGAGTGGGGGGGCTGGGGTACCTGTCTCTTGCACACCTACTGGTGTGTGCCCCAAGCTTGCCCTGGGCACACAGAACCTGGTTCTGGCTCCATTGGAGATACTCTGACCTCCAAGGCGTGTGCGGCCAGCAATGGGCAGGTGAGGAAGAACCTTTGTGAAGGGGTAGCATGGGGGGCCAAGGAGGAGCTGGGGGTCTGTCTCAGCTTTTTCCAAAGAGGGCAGAGGCTGGAGGCAGGGGAGATGGGGGAGGGATAGGTCCTAAGCCTGCCTCACCTTGGCCAGGATGCCAGCCTGGAGCTGGTGGGAAGGAGGGAGAAAGGAGGACAGTGGGGGCTAGAGGGAAGTGGCTTTGCTGGGTTTGAGGACTGTTTAGGGGCCAGGGCTGAAGGGGTGCTGGGGGTCCCCAGTGCCTGGCTGCCAGCATGGAACTGGGGAGAAGTGTGAGGAGGACTTGCCAGGAGCCACTGGGGCCTGGCCTGGGGGGTTGGAGCCTGGTGTTCCCCCACACTGGGTCCCCAGCCAGGCTGTGTGCCCACCCCACACCTCCCTGGACACCCACCTGGCCCAGATCGTGCCGCAGGAACCCCGAGGGTGGCTGCCCCAAAATCAGGACAAAGGATTCATTGCCAGCTGGCCAGGACAGACACCCCCAGAGCTGGGGGTTCAGGATGCCAGTGCCAGGGAGGGGGTGGCATCCAGGATGGCATGCCGCCCCCACCCTGGTGGCTGTGCTTTCCTGCTGTTCTCTGCATCTCCGTTTAAATCTCTCCCCAATGCCAGCCACACTGCCAGCAACCCTAGCTCACTTCCGGAGCCATAAAAGGAGAGAGGCTGAGAATAGCGCAGCTGTGACGCGGCCAGGAGCTCCTCACGCATGCAGGCTCTGCGCCACCCGCCTGCCGCCTGCTCTCTGAGGTGCTGGCCTGAAGGGACCCCTGCCCAGCCCCAGCCCTGCCAGGACTGGATGACCCCGGATCCCGGCTGGGAGGTCAGGGGTCACGAGGCCCCTGTATAACACCGTGGGCTGCTGTGCTCCCCGGATTCGCCATCCCTGTCCCCCATCCCTGGCACTGGGCCCCAGGAGGGGCGCGGCACCACAGGAGGGACAGGCAGCAGAAGGCAGCAGGAGACAGCCCTCTCCCGAGAGGTCCCGGCCCTGCCCAGTGGCCCTTCAGGTTCCCAAAAACTCCAAGGGACCCTTCCCTGGCAGAGGGAGCTGGCTCTGAGGGATGTGGCATGGGCCTCACAGGTTGAACAGCGGCAGGTGCTGGGAGTCGGGCAGCTTCTCTCCCGTGGCCTCGCCAGCCCTGGGCGATGAGGATGCGACCCAGAGGTCAGAGCCTTCTCTTCCCCAGGTCTCAGCACCACGTCCCCAGCCAGCCGGATGCCCACATCTCCCTAGGCACCCCCAGCTCACTCGTGAGGCTCAGCAGTGGGGGGTGAGGGGACACAGGGCTGGCAGCCTGAGGGGTCACGCTGGTCCCTGAGCTCAGAAGGGCCGTGCTGGGTTCAGCGCAGTGCAATTTGGATTCGCTTTTGGATGAAGGGCCTCTGCTTTCATTTGTGCTAGACCCAGCGATCAGGCCACTGGTCCCTCCTACCAGGGTCTCCTTCCTGCCTCTGGAGTGGGGGTGGGGAGCCCACTGTCCTGTGTGTTTCTGGAAAAGCAGGTGGCAGCAGAGGTCCTGTGGGAGAAAGGGAGGGCCTGCTGCATGCTGGGGATCTCCCTGAGTCTCAGAACAGCCGGGAGGGCGATCAGTGTCACCCCACTTTCACATGAGGAAACTGAGGCGCAGAGATGGCCAGGGTGTGCTGGGGAACCTGGGACACAGTGAATGACCGAGCTGTGACTTGTACCCAGGCTCTCCCGGCCCTGAGGCAGCCAGTCCTCAGTCTGCTTTGGGCTGCTGCTTCCAGGATTGGGGCCGGAGTCCTCAGGAAACCCTCTGCACTGACCTCAGGGCAGCTGGCTGGGAGGCTCAGCTGGTGAGAAGCCTGGGCGGTCTGCATGGGCAGGGCCAGGGATAGCGCATCTTGGTCCCCCATGAGCCCATGTCCCTCTGCTGTGCCTTAGTCCCAAGTACATCTGGCGGCAGACCTGGGGCCAGGGAGGGTGCGGCCAGCTGAGGGGGCTGCAGAACGCTGGGCGGGCCGGGGGAGCCCTGGGTGGAGAAGCTGCTGGGGAAGTACATCCACCTCTGTGATGTTGACTGCAGGCTGGTGCTGAGCTGGTGTTGACTGGGTAATGGGTGGGTCAGGGAAGGGTGGGAGGTGGTCAGCACCCACCCTGGCCACTGGGCTTCTCTCACCATCCCTGGAAAGGGGACTGGGCAGGACCTTCTCCTCTCCCTTCCTCCCTCTCCCAGGCCAGTGAACTCTGAGTCCCCGAGGGGTAGGAATTGCTGAGATGACAGCGGAGGGGGTGCATTGCCAGGGAGGCCCTGCTGGGAAGGCTGCCCTCCGCTCCACACTCCAGGGGCTATGTAACTCGAATGTCACCGGATTCTCTAAAATGCATTTGCTCCTTCCTGGGCCAAGTCAGACCGGGGACCAGAGGCCCAGTGGAGGAGCAGCACCTGACAGTGGGGCCCTGCCCAAGAGAAGAGCAAGTGCCTCAGGGGCGGCAGAGGAAGGTGGGCTGTGGGCTCAGACTGGGTCAAGGCACAGAACCAGGTAGGGGCCGCTCTGCTCATGCTGGCAAGTCTGGACCCACTGCAGGTGTCTCTCTAGGACCCCGGGCCGCCCTCAGGCTCCCCAGCCTCTGGCAGCTTGGGCCGTTCTCATGGCCCAGGTCCTGCCGTGCCTCCCTCTGTCCCAGGGTCCGGGGCTGAGTGGACGTCTTTGAGGCCCACATGCCGCCTGCTGACCGCACCCCGCCGCACGTCTCCAGCTGTCCATCTCCCTCTTTCCATGGTCTCTGTCTCTCCATCTCTCTATCTCTGTCCCTACCTGTCTCTCCCTGTCCCCACTCCATCTCTGTCCTGCCTCTCGGTCCCGCTGTCCCTCTCTGTCCCCACTCTGCGGGTCTCTAACCCTTTCTTTCCCTCTCTGGCTCCAGCCCTCGGCCCTCCCTAAGGACAGTGGTAGCACTCCTCACTCCAGAAACAGGGGGAGTGGAGAGGGGACGCCAGGCCTTTCCAGGGCATCCAGGTGGAGGCTGGGGTCACAGACTGTGGATCTCAAGAAGAGAGGGGGAGCAGGTGAGGGCCAATATGGGGCAGTTGTCTCACCACCACAGACAACCTGTTACCAGAGCTGGTGGTCAGGGAGAAGGCATAGACCGGGGGGTGCCCACCCCTCCAGCTTCACCCTCGTATCCACACCCCACCCCACAAGCATGACTCACTGAACTCCAGAAATGTGGGCCTCTCCACACCCCCAGCAGCCTCTACAGGCCCCACACCCACTCCTGGAGACTGAATCCCCCGCCGAAAGTCCCCTTTCCTTTGCAAAACCTCCAGGACTAAAGCCTCTGCCCTCCTCCTGCCCTCCCTGTCTTGGGGAGCTGAGAAAGGCACCTGTCAGGCCTCCCTGCCCTGACAGGCCCACCCTCATCCTCATCCCAGGGAGCTCCTCCTTCCCAGAGCCCTCAGGCTTTCCTGGGGCCTGCTTGCAGCCCATGGTCTCTCTCAGATCTGAGATGCCCCATTCCAGGGTCTGCACAGGCCTAGGAGATCTGGGCATCCTCAGGTTGGAGGTCAGGCTCCCTCAGACACTGAGCTGGGCCCTGGGAAGTCCGGTTTTCCATATGCAGGACAGAGACCAACAGAGAGAAGGAGGTGAGATGGGCAACTGGGGGGCAGACAAGGGGGTTCTCAGTGCCCAGGCAGTGCCTATCCTCTAAAACACAGGATGGGGACACAGAGGCCCCAGGGCCCCCAGCCCAGCCTCAGGACCCTGGAAGCCCACCCTAGCCAAATGTGGAAAGCTAAGGTGTGCCCACAGCCACTGAGGCATGCACAGTTGCCCAATTTTCGTAAGCAGGAGCTGCTCCGGGAGCTGTGGAAGGGTGGGCCAGACCCCAGATGCCATTCTCACCCAGAGGGGTGCCCACTCCCACGAGTGGCTCAAGGTCTGACCTGAATGCTGAATATCCCATTGGTGAGTTGCCATAATTATTATCACAACCACTTCCTCCCACCCCACTGCCAGTCATCATCTGCATGACCACCTCAAAACCACCATCTCTTCCACCACCATCATCATCTCTACTGCCACCACCAACATGGCCTCCTGGCACTGCCACTACGACCATGATCGCCACCACCAACATGGCCTCCTGGCACTGCCACTACCACCATGATTGCCACCACCAATATGACCTCCTGGCACCACCACTACCATCATGATTGCCACCACCATTATCATCAGCACCATCCCCACCAATCCAACTGCCATCATCACCATGGCCTCCCATCACCATCACCCCACCACAGCCCCTTCCCCAACAGCCATCATAACTACACTCTCCACACGACACCAAACTGTGACCACCACTCTACCTTCATATTCATCACCAACACGTCCAACCAGGAATTTACATCCCACCATGCCCACCATCTCACCTGTTGGCTTACTGCTGTCATCCCCACCTCTGCCAACCTCATTTTCTCTACCGTTACCCCAAGCAGTCCTACCACTGCCATCAAAACCACCACTTCAACTATCCATCAATGCAACTGTCATTACCAGCACCACCGATGGCCATCACCATTGTCTCCATTGCCATCAACCCATAACTGTGACCCCCCACTGTCAGCACCCCATAACGATGACCCCCCACTACCACCCCATAACCATGACCTCCCACTGTCAGCACCCATAACCATGACCCCCCACTACCACCCCATAACCATGACCTCCCACTACCACCCCATAACCATGACCTCCCACTGTCAGCACCCCATAACCATGACCTCCCACTACCACCCCATAACTATGACCTCCCACTGTCAGCACCCCATAACCATGACCTCCCACTACCACCCCATAACCATGACCTCCCACTGTCAGCACCCCATAACCATGACCCCCCACTACCACCCCATAACCATGACCTCGCACTGTCAGCACCCCATAACCGTGACCCCCCACTACCACCCCATAACCATGACCTCCCACTGTCAGCACCCATAACCATGACCCCCCACTAAAACCCCATAACCATGACCTCCCACTACCACCCCATAACCATGACCTCCCACTGTCAGCACCCCATAACCATGACCCCCCACTACCACCCCATAACCATGATCTCCCACTGTCAGCACCCCATAACCATGACCTCCCACTGTCAGCACCCCATAACCATGAACCCCCAACTACAACCCATAACCATGACCCCCCACTACCACCGATAACCATGACCCCCCACTACAACCCCATAACCATGACCTCCCACTACCACCCCATAACCATGACCCCCAACTACCACCCCATAACCATGACCCCCCACTACAACCCCATAACCATGACCTCCCACTACCACCCCATAACCATGACCTCTCACTGTCAGCACCCCATAACCATGACCGCCCACTGTCAGCACCCCATAACCATGACCCCCCACTACTACCCCATAACCATGACCTCCCACTGTCAGCACCCATAACCGTGACCCCCCACTACAACCCCATAACCATGACTTCTCACTACCACCCCATAACCATGACCTCCCACTGTCAGCACCTCATAACCATGACCCCCCACTACCACCCCATAAACATGACCTCCAACTGTCAGCACCCCATAACCATGACCTCCCACTGTCAGCACCCCATAACCATGATCTCCCACTGTCAGCACCCCATAACCATGATCTCCCAACTACAACCCCATAACCATGACCCCCCACTACCACCGATAACCATGACCCCCCACTACAACCCCATAACCATGACCTCCCACTACCACCCCATAACCATGACCCCCAACTACCACCCCATAACCATGACCCCCCACTACAACCCCATAACCATGACCTCCCATTACCACCCCATAACCATGACCTCCCACTGTCAGCACCCCATAACCATGATCCCCCACTGCCACCCCATAACCATGACCTCCCACTGTCAGCAGCCCATAACCATGACCCCCACTACCACCCCATAACCATGACCTCCCACTCTCAGCACCCCATAACCATGATCCCCCACTGTCAGCACCCCATAACCATGACCTCCCACTGTCAGCACCCCATAACCATGACCTCCCACTGTCAGCACCCCATAACCATGAGCTCCCACTGTCAGCACCCCATAACCATGACCTCCCACTGTCAGCACCCCATAACCATGACCCCCCACTACCACCCCATAACCATGACCCCCCACTACCACCCCATAACCATGACCTCCCACTGTCAGCACCCCATAACCATGACCTCCCACTACCACCCCATAACCATGACCTCCCACTGTCAGCACCCCATAACCATGACCTCCCACTGTCAGCACCCCATAACCATGACCTCCCACTGTCAGCACCCCATAACCATGACCCCCCACTACCACCCCATAACCATGATCTCCCACTGTAAGCACCCCATAACCATGATCTCCCACTGTCAGCACCCCATAACCATGACCCCCCAACTACAACCCCATAACCATGACCCCCCACTACCACCAATAACCATGACCCCCCACTACAACCCCATAACCATGACCTCCCACTACCACCCCATAACCGTGACCCACAACTACCACCCCATAACCATGACCTCCCACTACCACCCCATAGCCATGACCTCCCACTGTCAGCACCCCATAACCATGATCCCCCACTGCCACCCCATAACCATGACCTCCCACTGTCAGCACCCCATAACCATGACCTCCCACTGTCAGCACCCCATAACCATGACCTACCACTGTCAGCACCCCATAACCATGACCTCCCACTGTCAGCACCCCATAACCATGACCTCCCACTACCACCCCATAACCATGACCTCCCACTACCACCCCATAACCATGACCTCCCACTGTCAGCACCCCATAACCATGACCTCCCACTACCACCCCATAACCATGACCTCCCACTGTCAGCACCCCATAACCATGATCCCCCACTGTCAGCACTACCCATTGTTGTTTCCATCATCATCTCAGTCACCACACCACAGTGCTTGCCACTTCCTACTGCCACCACCTTTATTACATGAGCACCCCATTTCCAGGCTGCTTTCTTGTGACAATGGATTTTGCTGATGAAGGGTAAGGGAGACCGTCTCAGGTTCAGATTTCAGTCCTAGTTGTTACTGGCTATGGGTCTGTGGGCATGTTTTTCAATCCACTTTTCCTAAGGCACAGGAAGAACAGGCTATCCCAATTCAGACCTTGTTCCATGTAATAAGGCATCCCTGAAAATCACAGATGGACTGCCTGGCCCCCCAGAGGCAGCGGGTTAGGCTGTGAGTCCCTGCACCCCATCTCTTCACCCAGCCATGTGTCAGGTCTCCCAGGAGTACGTGACTCATGGGACAGTGTGGCTGAGCCAGTGATCAGAATGACGATGTTCTGTCGCCAAATCTCTGGAAGATTCCACCTTGTTTCAAAGATCAGATGAAACCCCAGCTGATGAGCAGCTCCTGCACCCAGAGCTGGATGTGGAGGACACGGCCACATTGAAGGCTTTTCAAGCTTGGCCTTAGAGGAGCCTTGCTTCCAGCCCCTGTTTCTTCAAACAAGCTGTCACTTAAGAGAAGTTTCGCTTTCTGTGGCTACCAGAGCTGAGGGGTCTGGTGAATTCCAAAGCATTTGCTGAAATACCCATTTTGTGTTCTGACATCCGACTGTAATTGCTGAGCAACAATCGAGAACCTGCCTGTGTTGTAGTAATCATCACAGTGGCGACAGTGCCCACCTGGCAGGCGGGTGGCAAGGCTTAGGTTGGGCAGAGCCTGGCACACAAAGTGCTTGCTCCACGTCACTGTTCAGCTGTTATTACCACAATTATCACTGGGTGTGGGTTTGCAGTGGCCCTGGGCTGGGTCTCCTATTGAGAAAACTCCACAGCCATCAAGCCTCCGCCAGCCCAAGACAGCCTCTGGGCACAGGCAGACTGGCAGGAGGTTATGGGGGCGAGGAGGAACACTTCAAGGCAGCTGAAGACTATGCCTGTTCCTGAGGCACCTCCTCTGTCCATCAAGGGCCAACTCTAAGTTCCTGCATAGGGGATGCCCTCTGACTCCGAGACACGTTTCCTACCCTGGGTTCCCACAGACCTGGAACATCCCTGAATGCTCATGGTGCCACCAGCCCGGGAGCACCTTAAGGGCAGAGAACACACCCTGCTCATGCCTGGATGACCAGTGCCTGGCCCAGCCCCCACGGGAGATACTCAGGGAGCATGCTGGGGGGCAGGTGTAGGTGGCCTACCCATCTACCTCACCAGGGGCGAGAACAGCAGCTGCTTTGCTGAGCCTCTTGCCAAGTAGGGGGCCCAGAACCATCCAGCCTGAATCTGAGACTTAGCCCTGGCTGAGCTCTACTTCCAGGATGGTGAGGGAACCCAGGAGTCCAGCAGCAGGGGAGGGCAGCCTAGTGAAACCCACACTTGTGAAGCCTCCCAAGGACAATGCTTTTTTGCCCTTCTTGCTTCTAATTAAAAAGAATTAGTCAGCAGAGTGGCATGCTTATGGACGGTGCCAAGTGACATTACCGCAGGGCTTTATTCATCAATGGGAGGGGCAGATCCCATCCTGCCGGAGACTGCCACAGAATCTTGTTCTCTGTGACTGCTTGGAAGCCCAAGCTGCTTCCCAGCTGAACCATGACTCATTAGACTTTTTTTCTGGCTCCTTCTCCTTCTCCTCCTCTCAACCCTCCTTTCTTCATGTTTGGCTGGACCAGTCAAGAAAAGGCATGGTGCAGAAGCACTGTACAGGTATCAGACCCCCTCCCCTTTACAGGTGAGCCTGCTGAGGCAGAGAGGGGCCCCCAGAGGAGGGGGCGGAAATGAGCACAGAATCCAGGAGTGTGACTCCTCAATCAGGGAAGAGCCTGCCACACAAGGTGGGCTTGCCCCAGGGAGGTCCCTGGGGAAGGGAAGTCTGAGGAGCAGGAATTCAGCTTTGAGCTCAGCCTCATCACTCTCCCTCTCTGGCCTCAGGTCTCTTCAATGGACACTGGGAATACTAAGCCATGTCACCTGCCCAGCGTAAAATCTGAGGACAAGTGGAACATCCAGGAATGGGGTTGTCACCTCCACTCCATCCTGGCTCTGGAGAGGACAACACTCTCTCTCCCACAAATGTCTGCAAGTGACTGAAGAGATGAAAACTGCCTCGACAAGGAGTCATACTCGCCCTCAGCCCTGGTTTCTCTTTCTGGGTTCACAGGGAGGGGCCTGAGGCCGTTCCACAGTCTCCATGGAGGGCAGCCTTTCAGAAAGTGAAGGGAATGTCCACTGCCAAGCTACAGCAGGGATAGGGGCTTGAAGAAGGCATGGTCTACATCTGTGGACAGTCAGCTAAGCCAGTTTTTGGAAGAGTTCTCAGTCCACTTGTGGCCTCAGAGCCTGACAGTCAACTGTCATCACCATCATTACTACCCATGATACCCACCTGGCCAACACCCTCATTGCCTCCACCAAAACTAACTGTCACCACCACCAGTTCCAACACTGACGCAAATACCCTCATCACCACCCCCAACCTATCAATTTTGACATCACCATGATGGTTATTACTGTCATTACTCTCACCATCATCATCACTATCCCAGATAATGATATCACCATTTTCTTCACCATCCTAACTATTATCGTCACATGAGCATCAGCGTTACCATTATCATAATCATTGCTATCATTACTGATAGTGATATCACCATCACCATCTTCATCATCAATATGATGGATAGTATCGTTGTTTTCACCATCATAATCATCACCATCATATCAGCATTATCACCATCATCATTATTACTATCATTACCACTGACAGTGGTATCACCATCATCACCATCATTATCATCACCTTCATCATCACCATTACCATTATCATCATCACCATCATCACTATCACCATCACCATCATTATTGTTATCATCACCATCACCATCATCACCATCATCTTCACTATCACTATCACCCTCACCACCATCACCATCACTATCATCATCATCATCATCACCATTACCATCATCATCTTCACCATTATCACTATCACCATCACCATCATCATCACCATTATCTTCACCATCATCCCTATCACCCTCACCACCATCACCATCACTATCATCATCACCATTACCATCATTATCATCACCATCATGACCATTACCATCATCATCTTCACCATCACCCTATCACCATCACCACCATCACCATCATTATCATCATCACCATTACTATCATTATCTTCACCATTATCACTGTCATCTCACCATGATCATCATCACTATGATGGATAGTATCATTGTTTTTGCCATCATAATCATCACCATCATATCAGCATTATCATCACCATCATCATTATTACTATCATTACCACTGGCGGTGATATCACCATCATCACCATCATTATCATCACCTTCATCATCATCACCATTACCATCACCATCATCACCATCATCACTATCACCCTCACCACCATCACCATCATTATTACCATCATCACCATCACTATCATCATCACCACCATCACCATTACCATCATTATCTTTACCATTATCACTATCATCATCACCATCATCATCTTCACCATCATCCCTATCACCATCACCACATCACCATCATTATTACCATCATCACCATCACCATCACTATCATCACCATCATCCCTAACACCCTCACCACCATCACCATCATCATCATCTTCACCATCATCACCATCATTATCTTCACCATCATCCCTATCACCATCATCATCATCACTATCATCATCACCATCACCATCATCATCACCACCATCGTCATCAACACTATGATGGATAATAATGTAATCTTTGTCTTCACCATCACAAACCTCAGCATTACTGTAGTCACCATCACCGTCATCAGCACCACCACCATCATCGCCTCATCACCACCATCATCATCACTATCACCATCGTCATCACCATCGCCACTGTCACTATCATCGATAGTGACATCAACGCCATTATTAGCAGCAGCAGCAGCAGCACCTTCACAATTATCATCACCATCGTCGTCATCAGTTCAACAACACTATCGTGATTATCACCATTCCTACCACTGTCACTCTCATGACCTTCATTAAAACACCACTGTCACTGTCATCACTACCATTAATACCACTGCACCTCAACACGATCCTCATGATTGTCATCGTCCTTGCTGGCAGGGTCATCTTTCCCATCATCACCTTCATTAACATAATCCTCATTGCCATCACTTTTATCTTTGTCACCACCATCAACCCATTATGATGCAATGATGAGCCTCATCACTTTCATCACCAATACTCTCCATGCCCAACCTCCCACTGTGGCCATACTCATCATCTGGATAACTTAATGCTATGACCAGTGTTATCATTCTCCCATCTACCAGTCTTATCTATCCCTAACCTTCCACTCTCCATCTAGCAATCCATCCCCCCCACCCAGCCTCTGCTTCACCCACTCATCCACCCTCCTAAGGCCCAAGGATGGATGAGCCCAAACTGTAGTCCTAGAATCTGACATGTTCAGACCTCTGGGGCACAGCCCTCCGTGGACTCTAGAAGTGTGCACCAGGGACTCCAGAGCCCAGAAGGAGAGCTCATTGGTGCTGCTAGGGTCTCAGGACAAAACCTGAGTGGCTCCTGAGGAGTGGATGAGGAGGTGATGGGGCAGTGGGCAGATGCATGAGCCTAGTAGACTCTGTCCCTTTCCTCTCTGTCAGGAAAGGGTTAGGAGGCTCCAGAAGGATACAACCCTGGGATCAGAGAAGAGACGACTCTAAGGTGTGAGGTCCCAGGGAGTAAGGTTCCCCTGCCACACCCTCAGCTAGTGGGTCAGATTCCTTGCTCACTCCTAGCTTACTTAGTGAGGAGCCCTCATGTTGATTCACCTTTTTTTGTTCAACAATACTTTATTGAAGACTTCCTTTGGTGACACAGGTGACTCATCACACCCTGACATTGAGGAGTTCCTGGTTTGTTCGCAGGAGGCCTTTGCCGGAGGTAGGAAGTGCTGAGAACTGCAGGGGTCCAGGAATGGCTCAGCCCCAGGGAAGAGCAAACACCCTGAGAACCGGGACACCAGGGAGGGGGGAGTTGGGCAGGGACCTGAAGCCACCTCACAGAGAAGAAGACTGGGGTCCAGGTGGGTGCCCCAAAGGAGCCCCATCAACTCTAGCCTCCTTCCAGTGGCTGTAGTACCCAGGATTCCCACTCTCTGCTGGCATCGGTGCTCCCAGCTTGGTGAGAGCAGGGACCCGGGGCCTTGATTTCAGCTTCAATCCCAACTTGGGAGGCAAGTCCCCTCCTCCACCTTTCCCCACACTCACTCTCTCAGCCTCCTCCCAAGGAAAGCCAACCTCTGGCTCTGGCAGAACAAGGTGCAGGGCCTCGGTCTCAATCCTGTTGGCCAGGTTTATTCTGCTCAGGACCTGGCTGGATGCCACGTGCCCCACCCTGCAACCCCACTTCCATTCCTGCGAGGGGAGTGCTGGGTCCATCCCTGAGCAGAACAAACTTGGCACGTGCAGAAACATGAGAGACTCATGAGGAATCACGTCTAGCACCATTTCAGAGGCAGACCCTGGAGGGGGACCACTCTCATGACTCAGGATCCTGTGGAGCGATGGTCAACCCTGCCGAGAACAGCCACGGTCTCTCAGACTCCCTGGAAGGGGAGCCTACCATAAGGCCTTTTGTCCAAGAGCTTTATTGAGGGGGTCTCTCAGGAGAAGCAGGACTAGGAAGGGAAGAGCTGAGCAAGGCTTTGTTCTCCATCAGAAGCCAGCTTCAGCTGGGCTCACTGGGGGCCCTGGGTCATGAAACCACTGAGCCAGTTCCCCTGGAGGTGGAGGGTGGCTTTCGGACCCTGTGCCAGTCAGTGCAACAAATTTTCCAGAATCAAGGAGCGCCAGACAGCAGGAACCGTTTGTACTCTCTCTTGGTTTCTGTCCCTCTTCTCCGAGTGTGATGAGGTCAGGAACTCGGGAGGGGCTCAGCTCAGGATGGCTCTGAGCTACAGTGGAGGTGCCAGCTGGGCTGGGTCATCTGAGGGTTCCACTGAGGAGGCGTCTGCTTCTAATCTTATTCACACAGCGTCTGGCAGAGGCCTCAGTTCCTCACTGGTTGTCGGCTGGGACACACACACACACACAGACACACACGCACGCACACACACGCCAGCTCCCCAGCGGGGCCCAGGAACAGCTCTCAGACCCAAGTAGTTTCTGACCCTGGCCCTTGCTGGAGCATTAGTGAGCAGCAAAGCAGCCAAGAGGTCTGTGCCTCTCCTTCAGCACCTCGGACAGGGCTCGCCCAGGGCCTCGGGGGCGCTGGAGCCTGCGCCCCGCCCTGTGTGAGCAAGGGGCAGGTGGCTGGGGCCCGCCCCGCCAGGTGTTTCTGGTCAGTCTGAGGGCCGGATCCCTGCCCCCCGGTGGCCCTGGGACAAATGCCCCGGGGAACCGCTAGCGAAAGGGGAGCGCAGGGAGGCCGGGGAGATGGCAGCCATCTTATACTGGGGTCAGGGCAGCCTCTGCCCCTTGCTCACTAAGGCTCCTCACAGAAAATGGGGAGGATGGGGTCTCTCCTCAGAGGCTCGTCGGGGGCACGCAGGGATGTGGTACCGTGGGGGCACAGGGCGCTCCTCCACACTCTGCCGGTCTGGCCACCCCCACCCCTTGCCATCCCGTGAAACCCAGAGTCCTTCTTCTCCCAGGGTGACAACGGAGGCCCCGCCCACACTCACAGCCAGTGAGGCAGTGGCCACTGTCAGGGGCCATGGTCCTGGAGGCGAGGCCGTGGTGCTGGTGCAGCAGAATCATGATGCTCGAGGAGGTAGTACCATGGTGCTGGAGTGGGGTGACAGCATCCTAGAGGGCGCTGGAAGGAGGAGGCTACTGCTGCTGTGGTTGGGGGTGGGCGCCAGCACCATAGCTCCGCCCCCTCCAGCATCATGGCCCCGCCCCCTCCAACACCATGACCTTGGCCTAGCTCCAGTAACCCCTGGGGGAAGGAAAATCTATGCCTCTTCTCTACAAGGTTTCAGTCCCTGGGCTCATTCAGTGTCTCCACAGGGCCCCTTGAGGCAGGGGCTGTCTGAATGGGTACAGGGCCAGGCAGAAGTTTGCTTCCCCTGAGGGCCACCGCTAACAGGGCATTCTGGGGCCACCCCACCCTGGGACCTCCCAACACCCTGCCAGTCCCTTTTGCCATGTCTTAGGACAGCCTCCTGATCCTTGCAGTAAAGAGGCCCCAGCTGGCGACTGAGAGAGAACAAAGCCCAGGAGCCCATGGCCTCTGAGGATGGAGCCTGGAATAAAGGGTGGGGGCCTGGCCTCCAGGAATATAACCCCATTGTTCTGGCAACCAGGGGCCCTCCCCACTGCTGGAAAGGTGTAGCCCTGGGTGCTCTCCCAGCAGCCACCTGGACGGGCTGGGGTTCCAAACTTGGGGGACTTCAGCTGTGACACCTCTCCTCCACTACAATGAGTCAGCTCCCCTGTCCACCCCCAGGACTGCTGCTTGCCACCCAGAGGACCTACACTCTCTGTCAGTGTGGAGCTGTGGTGGGGGCGAGAGGAGGGGAGTGTGGCCAGGGACGGCAGTGAGTCACCGTGGGGGAGGAGGCAGGAAGACGGCTCTTGACTTCTCTGGGTTAGGAACAAAGCACACACCTGCGGACACCCATCCCCTGGTCTCACCCTCCACATGGTCCACAGGGGCCAGGGCTCAGTGTGTGCCTGGGGTTGGAGTAGAGTCGGGGCCAGGGCCAGGTGTGGTCCTCCTGTCCTGGCTGCCAGAAAGAAGCATCCATATTAGGCTGGAGCTCCGCCTTTGGGCCTCTGTTGGCTCATACATGTCCACATTCCACACTTGCTGCAGGCCCTCGGGTGCGCCCTCCCGGCGTCCGTCCCTGTGGCCATGACCTTCACTCACTTGGACCAGCATGTAAGAAGCACAGTGCCTACCCTGTGCCAGGCACTCCAGCCACCCAGAGGAATCAGCCTGGCAGAAGCCCAGGAAGCAACAACACCTTCCCGTAGACACAGCCGGGTCAGCGCTCGGGCACTGAGGTCTCCCTGGGAGGGGGGAGCCAGAGGGAGCTGGGAAGATTCCTCTCTTCTTGCTTTCATACCTCTGTTCTTAATCTGATTTCTAGTGAGCTAAGATACCTTCCCTGATGTGCTCAGACCAGTAACTTAGAAATACCTTTGTTATGGGCCAGGTGTGGTGGCTCACGCCTATAATCCCAGCACTTTGGGAGGCCGAGGCGGGTGGATCACGAGGTCAAGAGATCGAGACCATCCTGGTCAACATGGTGAAACCCCGTCTCTACTAAAAATACAAAAAATTAGCTAGGCATGGTGGTGCGCGCCTGTAATCCCAGCTACTCAGGAGGCTGAGGCAGGAGAATTGCCTGAACCCAGGAGGCGGAGGTTGCAGTGAGCCAAGATTGCGCCATTGCACTCCAGCCTGGGTAACAAGGGCGAAACTCTGTCTCAAAAAAAAAAATAAATAAATAAATACCTTTGTTATAAGAAAAAAACAATTACCCAGCCCCAGGATTTGTCATTAGGCACAAACAGACCAAGACATCCTCCCAATGCCCCTGGCACTGCGCAGGCCAGAGCAGAGTGGGCAGGGCATGTTCTGAGCAATGACAGGGACCTGGGCTGGCCATGGGAGGGACAGCAGAAGGGGGTCATTGCAGGTATGGGAGGAGAGGTGAGCTTTTCTGAGCTGACCCTGGGAACAAGGACAGAAGGCGAAGAGGAAGAAAGCCGGCTGCAAGGCCCTTCTCCCCGTCCCCCAGGAGGCCTCAGGGAGCCCCTGCCTGGCCCTGGGCTCCTGTCCACCCAGTCTGTCCTGTGGCTCAACCTCTAACGCCTGCCCTTCCCTGCATTCCCTCGGCTCTTCCCAACAACCCACCTCCCCAGGAGCTGGACCCAGGCCCCTGCCCCCAGTGAGAATGGGGCCTTTGGAAATGCAGCTCCAAGGAAATGCGGCTCCTTCAGCCCTGCTGGCCCCTTGCTTCAGGGGTACCAGGCCCCACCCCTGCCCCTGCCAGGGGCTTCCTTGCTTCCTCCATGCCCCACTTTCCGCTGACATTCGCGTCTCGCCTTCCTGCAGGGCCAATGCACCCAGCCTATGGAGATCCTCGAGGATCCTCTGGCCCTGGCTCCACTGCCATCCCACAGCCCATACAGAGCCTGTGGCTCCCACACACCTTCACTGCCCAGACCCACGCTGGCCGGGCCCCCTGGCTGCCCTGTGTCTGGGCTGATCCGGGAGGAACCTGCTCCATGGGCCAAGGGCACCTGCAATCCCTGAAGAGTCCGGCAGAGGGCACTGTTTGCTCCCTGAGAGAACATAGCAAGCCTGGGTCTGTGCGGAAGGGGGTCTGCGCCACCCACCAATTGCAGGGTCCACACCCTGCAGCACAGCCCCTGCCTCCAGCTCGGGGGATGTCCTGGGAGGGGTTGTCACCGGGGAGGCAACAGCCCCACTTGGCTTTCTGGCCTCTGCCTCCAGTAAACTTGGGGGGCAGCCAGTGAACTCGGACACCGAAAGCCACCAAGGCCCCCCACCCTCTGGCCTCTGCCTCCCCCCAGCCCACTGGCTGCCCAGAGCTGGCCCACAGCTAGAAGGTCAGCTACTGCCCACAGACACATCCCCTACCCTGCTTTCTCCCAGTCTGTGCAGTCCGGGCCACAGCTACTCCCCCAGGGGGGACCCCAGCTCTGCCGTGGACACAGGGGCTCGGGGTGCTGAGCAGTGTGACCAGGGCAGAGGGCCCAGAAGGGGACAGCCAGGCTGCCAGGGAGGGAGTGTGTGCAGAGGCTGGCATCCCTGGGCCCAGTTCCTGGCAGCCCCCGGCAGTCCCAGGAGAGACTGACGTGATGGGCATTTGCACCCACTGATTCTGTCAGAGAGCTGAGCAGCACCAGGCAGGCTCCTCCCAGGCACTGGGGCTTCAGCCTGCTCTTTGGCCAGGGAGGGCAGGCCAGGCTGAGGCCACTCCGTGAGGGTGTCCAGAGTTGGAGTCCTGTGGCTGGACTCTGTGCTCCATTCTACTGTGCCAGGTGGCGACTTCAGGAGCATGAAATTTCTCAGGCAGGGTAGGCACCAGCCAGATTTGAAGGCCAGGGTACTGCCCAGAAACCCCTCCGCCAAAGGGCCAGAGAAGGGGACACACCGCCACAGCATCAACAGAGTGAAGCCAGGGGTCCCAGGAGCGTCCCGAGTCTCCTGCAAACACCCATGGCTCAACACCGGGCCTTGCCCTGTCCACCTCTGCTGTGGGGCAAATGTGCCCCCTCCAAAACCCAGGTGCTACCACCATGAAGGACTGAGAGGCGACAAGGCCCTGATGCTGCTCTCCTAAGGGACCAAGGCCCTTACGAGGCTGCACACAGCACTCCCGCCTTGCCCTCCGCCTTCTGCCATGGGAAGATGCAGCAGGAAGCCCCTCCCCAGACCAGACCTGGTGCCTAGACCTTGGACCTCCTGCCTCCAGAGCTTTGAGAAGTAAATCTCTGCTCTTTAGAAATTACCCAGCCTGAAGAATTTGTCATTAAGGCACAAAAGAACCAAGACACCCTCCCAATGCCCCTCTCACCTCGCAGGCCAGAGGAGAGTGGGCAGGGAGACAGCTCTGCCCTAGGCTCCAGTGGGCATGGGAACCATGTGTCTGGAGGCCAGGACCAACCGAAGGCATCATCCTCAGTCTCCTCACCAGGCAGCTGGGACAGGACAGGACTCTGATCCTCCACCTCGGGCAGGAGAGTCGGACTTTTTTTTTTTTTTTGAAATGGAGTCTCACTCTGTCACCCAGGATAGAGTGCAGTGGCGTGATCTCAGCTCACTGCAACCTCCAGCTCCCAGGTTCAAGAGATTCTTCTGCCTCAGCCTCCAAGTAGCTGGGATTACAGGTGCCCACTACCACACCCGGCTAATTTTTGTATTTTTAGTAGAGACGGAGTTTCACCATGTTGACCAGGCTGGTCTAGAACTCCTGACCTCAAGTGATCCACCTGCCTTGGCCTCCCAAAGTGCTGGGATTACAGGTTAAGCCACCATGCCTTACCAGGAGTCTGATTGTCCCCAGCAGAGACTCTGCATCCTAGAAGTGGGTGCTGTGTGACCTTGGGCAAGGCCCTATCCCTCTCTGTTCCTGGGGTAACTACCTGCCCCCTGCAGGGTGGTGGGGAGCACTGATGGGGAGGAGGTGCTGGGGCTACCTGTGCTCCAGAGGCTAGACCCAGCCAGTTAGGGAGGGGCAGTGTGGAGGGGAAGGAAGCTGCAGGAGGACTGGGGACCCGCAGCCCAGTACCCAGCCCAGAGCAAAGCCTCAAAGCCTCGTCATCACTCTCCTGGCTCTGGGCCCCAGCTCCTGTCTGAGGCCTGTGGGGTACCCTCACACACACACACACCAGATTCTCCGCTCACCAAGGCCCAGGCCAAGCCCAACTCCCCCAGCCAGGGAGGGGCTGGGCTTGTTCCCTCCCTGTCCTCCCACGGAGGCTCCTCTGCAGGTGGCAGCAGCTAGCAAGGCGTGACGCAGGCACCCGGGGCTGACTCACCTCCCAGGTACCTGGGCCCTCGTCAGTGGAAGGAGAGTTTTGTGCTTGGGGCTGTGCGTCAGCAAGGAGCCCTTGATGTGCCTGCAATGGTGGGAGGACGCCCTGGGCTGGGCACCTTTGGGGGCCCCTTTCCAGGTGTAGGAGGCAACAGGAGGGGGAGAGCCTCCCCATGTCACCCTTTCTCCATGCGCCCTGGTGGGTGGTCGCTGTGAGCTGGAGGGAGACAGTGAGGAGCCCTGGATGCTGTTTATTTTGGGGGGCAGTTTTTGAGACAGAGTCCCCCTCTGATGCCCAGACTTCAGTGCACTGGTGCCATCAAGGCTCACAGCCTTGACCTCCTGGGCCCAAGTGATCCTCCCACCTCAGCCTCCCTATGGCGTAGCTGGGACTACAGGTGTGAGTGGCCATGCTTGGCTAATTTTTAAATTTATTTTGTAGAGAGGGAATCTCATTGTGTTGCCCAGGCTGGTCTTGACCTCCTGGGCTCAAGTGATCTGCCCACCCCAGCTTCCCAAAGGGCTGGGGCTATGGGCATGAGCCTTCCTGCCTGGCTCATGCAGCCCCTCCAAAGCCTTGGTGGAAGGTATTTTTCTGTGGGAAACTAAGGAAACAAAGAAGAGGGCCTGGGAGAGGACCCCTCTGCCCCAGAGTGTGATTGACGCTCCCCGTTTTCTGCTCCACCCACCTGTCTCCCCTGCAGCTTTGAGAGTGAACCCACCCCTCTCATCATCCCCTGGCAAAGCTGTTACGAATCCCAACAAACTGAAGTAAAGCCTTTGGCAGACACGAGCAAGCACCACTTCCACCCAGTCAAGCTGGCGCAGCTCCCTGCCAGGCTGCAAGGCTGACCACCCCGGTTGCTCCCACCGGACTCAGACGCGCCCTTTTCCAGGGGTTTGTTTCCGCATCGCCTGGGGTTGATTCCCACTGTCCTCCCTCATTTCCCCACTGTCCTCCCTCATTTTCCCACTGTCCTCCCTCATTCCCCCACTGTCCTCCCTCATTTTCCCACTGGCCTCCCTCATTCCCCCACTGTCCTCCCTCATTTTCCCACTGGCCTCCCTCATTCCCCCACTGTCCTCCCTCATTTTCCCACTGGCCTCCCTCATTCCCCTGCTGTGCTTCCTCATCCCCCGCTGTCCTCCCTCATTCCCCTGCTGTCCTCCCTCATTCCCCTGCTGTGCTTCCTCATCCCCCGCTGTCCTCCCTCTTTCCCCCGCTGTCCTCCCTCATTCCCCTGCTGTGCTTCCTCATCCCCCGCTGTCCTCCCTCACTCCCCCGCTGTCCTCCCTCATTTCCCCACTATCCTCCCTCATTCCCCCACTGTTCTCCCTCATTCCCCTTCCCTAATTCCCCTGCTGTCCTCCCTCATTCCCCTGCTGTCCTCCCTCATTCCCCCGCTCTTCCCCCTCATTCCCCCACTGTGCTTCCTCATTCCCCTCCCTCATTCACTCACTGTGCTTCCTCATTCCCCCGCTGTCCTCCCTCATTCCCCTGCTGTCCTCCCTCATTCTCCCACTGTCCTCCCTCATTCCCCCTCCCTCATTCCCCCACTGTCCTCCCTCATTCCCCCCCTCATTCCCCCGACGTCCCCCCTCATTCCCCCACTGTCCTCCCTCATTCCCCCACTATCCTCCCTCATTCCCCCACTTTCCTCCCTCATTTCCCCGCTTTCAGTGCACAGCCACAGACTGTGTGTCCCAGCTGGCCAAGCCCCAACCTGGAGAAGCCATTCGCTCCAGGCCTCCACCACCAGCGTCTACCCCTGTGTCCCTGAAGCCAGCTGTGTCTGCCCATGCTGCCACAGCCATCCCATGGCTCTCATTTCCCACTGGGATCGGGGGGCCAAGGATGCCTAATTCCTGGAGCCGAGTTAGGTTGAGCCCAGAAAGCCCACCTTGGCTGACAGCCCTGGAAACATGTGGGCCTGCTGAGTCGGGAGGACCAAGGGGTGCCGGGAGAGAACGCTGACTCCAGAAACATCCAGGCTCTGTCTGGGGAGGTGAGATGCCTCACAGGAAGGGCCCGCAGTGGCCATGACCTCAGTGGCCATGTGGCTGAGGCCCTGGGCAGCAGCTCTGTGACTGAAAGACTCTGAACCCACCCCGAGGCCCCACAGCCTTTTCTCCACCCGGAGACTTTCTGGGGCTCAGTCTTGCTGTGGCCCTCATGCTGTTTGGGAGGCACTGAGTGGACCCCGAGTGTGAGTTAGGAGGCTGAACTGCCCACCTCCGCAGTGGGTGCCCAGGAGAGCGAACGTGGGACCCGCTCCTCCAGGCCTCAGCCTCGTGGAATGAGGAGAGAAGACCCTCCGTCACAGGCCGCCCTGAAGAAGGGTGCAGGAGCCCTGCACAGCTTGGGCCCCAGGAGCAGAGTCCACATCCAGATAGCAGGAGAGAGCTCTGCACAGTCGGGGAGGAGCTGGTATCTCAGCTGGCCTCCTCCAAGGGTCATTCAGACCTGCAGCCCCACCAACCTGCTCCCCCTCTCGGGGCTCCTGTCCTCTGCCTCTAAGGCAAATCTGAGGTCAGCGGGAGACCGCCAAGGAGCACATTGTGAACTGTGGTGCTAAGGTCACCAGGGAGGGGACTGGCTCCCACTTCCTGGGGAGTGGAGACACCTTGTCCAGTAGAGCCAGGAGGGAGCAGTCACAGCAGGCCCATCAGTGAGGGCCAGGGTGCCAGATGAAAAGGCGAATGGGTGGGTGGGTGGACAGGGGTATGGGTGGATGGATGGACAGGATGATGGGTGCTAGACAAACAGGCAGATGGATAGATGGATGGACAGGCAGATGGGTGGACGGATGGACAGGCAGATGATGGATGGAGGACAGGCAGATAGGTGAATGGATGGGCAAGTGGATGGGTGGGTGGACAGGCACAGGCAGATGGGTGGATGGACAGACAGGGGAATGAATGCTAGATGGACAGGCAGATGGGTGGACAGATGGACAGGTGGATCGGTGGATGGACAGACAAGCGGATGGGTAAATGGACAGACAGGGGTTGGCTGGATGGATGGAGAGCTGGATGGGATGGGTGAGTGGACATGTCCGTCCACTCCTTCCACTTAGTACTGCTTGGTTTTCCATACTGAAATGGCCTATAAATTTATGTCTACAGCTCCAACCCTGGCTCAGCCCAGTGCTCATGGTGGCCCTGGGGAAGGAGGGCCAGCACTCGAGGAGAAAGGGGAGGACAGCACGGGCCACTGGGCCCCAAGAGACCAACAGCAGCTGGAGCAGGTTTACAAACTAGATCTGGGTGACACAGCCATCCTTCTTAAAGGTTTTAAAGATACAGTGGTAAAAGGATCAATGCAACAATAAGAGATCTTGGTACCCAGATACATAAGACCCATAATGAGATTTAGACTCAACGAGACAGAAAATTAATAAGGATATCCAGGACTTCAACTCAGATCCGGAACAAGTAAACTCAATAAATATTTATAGAGTTCTCCATTTTAAATACACAAAATATTGATCGGCCATTATTAATACCCATTTTTAGAATGACGCAATATTCCTGTTCTCTCTCCCTCTTTTCCTTCCTCTTTCTTCCTCTCCTTCTCTCCTTTTTTTACTTTTCAACATCCTAGTTCCTCACCTCCACTCAATACATTCCTCTGAACACCTGATTCCTTGTGATTCTCCCGTCCAAAAAAAAAAAAAGAGAGAGAACCTGAATAATCTATTATAAAAAAATAAATAAGGAAATAAAGAAATCACAGTGACATTTTGATCCCATTTATGAACCGGGAAGCCAGGCCTGCCAGCCCTCTGCACCATTTAATGTCAGCAAATAAAAGTCAGTCAGTAAGAAAGCGCCGGAAGCCCTTGATCACAGCACAAGGCCGAAGGGGCTCGGTGTTGCCGCTTGTGGAAGGAGGCACCAAGGGCTGTGGACCGGGGCTGGATGGCATGGCAGCCGCATAACAGCAGGGGGCCAGGCCCAGGGCCGGGTCAAGGCAGGTGGCAAGCAGCCAGGGCAGGTCTGTTGGCATCACATCTGGGAGTATCTACAGAGCACCCACTGTGGAAGGGCCTGGGCCAAGCAGAAATCAAGGACAAGTGTTTCCCAGGCTGGGCCTCATCTAGGGAGAATCTCTGGGCTTCTGAGATTTGCTCTTACTACTCAACCAGGACACAGAAAGGAGCCGCCAGGGTTCAAGCTTCCTTTCCACAGAGCAGGAGCCTATGTCACCTCTAGGCTCTGGAGGAAAATGGCCCTGGGTGGTTCCTGGGGAAGATTGAGGCAGGTGGCTGCAGGCTCCTGGCCAGGAGGGCGGGCTGGGCAGAGGAGGTTCTGTCCCTCCAGCTCCTGGGACACACGTGTGCACACATGCATTGACACAGTGCATGGACACATGTACACACCCTCACGCGAGCCCATGAGCAGCACACACACAGGGACTGCAAAAGGAGCCCCTTGTGGAAATGGACATGCACCCACATGCTCAGAAAGCCAGGGGCTCCCTCTCCAGTCACAAATAAGGGGGTATCTGCCCATCACCCTGTGAGCACAGGGGCACCCAGGCCTTTCCTGGTTTCTTGCTCTGCACTGATGGCAATGCGAGGCTCATGCCAGGAGCATCCCCTCCGTCAGTCCTCTCCCGTCCCACACTGCCTCCCTCCCCTTTCTGAGCACCCGCCAGCTCCCAGGCACCTGCAGGGCTGGCCTGAGTGCCCCATGGAGGGTCCCCAAGCACAGCTGGGGAAACCCACAGCCTCTCTGTGTGCAGTCAGCTTCCAAGGAAGCCTTGAGAGTAAGGGGACACCTGCCTGTCCCAAAACAGCAGTGCAGAGACCCCAGCCCAGCCTCCTCTGGGCTGCCCCCATCTCTTAGTTCTGACTCCAGGAATCACTCCAGGCGTAGAACATGAATACGAATGAAAGAGGAGCCAGCAGCACACCGAGGACCCCTGCAGACGTGATGGAGAGGACGACTCAATGGAATACGTCGATTGAGTTCCGTAAACAGGCTGTTTATTTACTTAATTGTCGAGCTGCAATAAAGCCGTTTCGTTTCAACTTCTGTCCTTTGAAAGCGGTGGATGCAGCCCTCCTCTTACATCAGCGGCCTTCGTCGGTGACCCTCTGTGAGGGGCAGGGGCCCCACCACATACAGAAAGCCTTTGCATAGGCTGAAGGGGTAATGGGACATGGGAGGGGCACTGGAGGTAGAGGCTTTAGGGCCAGTGAGGAGCAGACTCTGGTTTTAGGAATAAACTGTGATGAGGCCTCCAGCCAGTGTGGTGGGCAGAAGGCCTGGGACCACTTGCCAGAGGGAGACCCTGGCCCCACAGTCCTGCAGAGCAGGGCAGGGCTGAGCCTGGGGAGCTCAGAGCATTCAGCATCTACGAGGGGCCTTAGAGACCCCAGTATGCCCCTCCCCACCCCAGCACACAAGAATCCTCCAAGGCCTCCAAGCCAGAGCTCCTCCCTGCAAGAAGCTGCCCCCAATTCTGTCCTGCTCCCCTAATCTTGAGCACTAGGGAGAGAGGTTTATGAAAGTCCTCATGATAGAAGTGAGCTTCGGCGAGCCCTGTTGCTGAAGATGCAGCCTCCATCTGGGTCTTGCAGGGGAAAATTGGACTCTTTATGAAAATTATCACCCTGAAAAAGGGGCAGTGTGGCTTCCTCATCCTGAGGAAAGGGGGTTGCAGGCGGTGGAGCTGAGCCATAGGAGGGCGCCTGGTCCACAGGTCAGAGGCCCCTCTGGGCAAAGGAGCAGGTGAGCCTGGAGACCTGCCACCTCCCCATGCCTGTCATGGCTGCCACCCCGCCCAGTTCAGGGTGTCTCCTCACCAAGAGCCAGGGTCACAGGAGGATGAACCCAGCTCCCGGTCCCACAGAGTTGGGCTCAGTTCTACTGTGCCCTCTCCCTAGCCTTTGCCCGCCGAGCTCAGCCCCCATCTGAAATGAAGAGGTGACAGTAGCTGCCACCACAAGTCCAGGTTTCTCCCTATCCCCAGCCTGGCCAGGCCTTCCTGCCCCTCAGACGGCTGTGCAGGATGGCATGGAGTCCAAGCCCAGGGCTCCCTGCCACAGAGCCCACAGAGCCCCTGGCTTCCCTCAGGGACCCCAGGGGAACCGCAGCACCACATCTGCAAGTCCCCAGCTTCAGCCACCCTCTTAGGAGAGAGGATGACCCAGCCCACTCGTATCTGGGAGGAGGCTGCCAGCCAGGGGAGAGCCTGGGCAGTAGCCCTGGGGAAAGGTGGGTGGGTGGCTCTCCTACCCAGGGAAGGGCCAGCATCTTGGCTATGTTTACAGTTCCCAAAGCCCGTGACACCTCCCCTGCCCTCTGCAGACAGCAGAGCCTCTGGCATCTGGGACCTGGGCAGGCAGAAGAGAATTGGGTGTGGGAAGAAGGGGAGGGCAAGAGGGAGGCTGGTGGAATGGGGTCACAGGCTCAAGGCCCAGCCTAGGACTTCAGAAGGGAAGTGGGGAGAAAACAGCTCCTGGTGGGGCAGCCTCTTTCCACTGCCCTGCAGCTGCACATCAGACTCAGCCTCTGCTTGTCCTGGGCCCCTCCCTGTGTCCACCAGAGCTGACTTCTGAGCCAGGCCCGCAGTCACCTTGTCTAGGGTGACGATGAGGCTACATGAGTCTGCCAGTGGCCCCTGTCAACCTTAAAAATATCAGGAAGCATGGAATATGGTTAAGTGTAGTTTATTTGCACACAATGCTGAGAAAGCCACCTGAGTACACAGATTCCAAAGAATGGAAGTTGATGCTCCAAAGTGGAGAGGTTTTGGTATAAAGTCTGGGAAGCTTAACGGCTTCAACACTGTCCACACAAAGCCAGCACATCCAGCTAGGGGAGGCCGTGTTCTTTCCAGGAGAGGTGTATTGAACACGGAGGATGGAAGGGTCAGGGGGTCTTCTGCACCTTCTGGTCTGAGTCAGGTGCAAGATAATAAAGAGGGAAAGGTCCACAACTGGGACAGGAGGAGGGGTTATCCCTCATGTTGGTGACTATTGGTCCACAAATGGAGAGGAGGAGGGCTTCTCTCTCACGCCCTGGCTACTGGTTCACAATCGAGAGTCGGGCTTATCTCTCACATCATTGACTATTGGTCCACAGTCGGGAGAGAAGGCGGTCTTATCTCTCACATCATTAGCTATTGGTCCACAGTTGGGGGAGGAGGCGGGCTTATCTCTCACATCATTGACTATTGGTCCACAATTGAAAGAGGAAGAAGGCTTATCTCTTATGTCATTGACTATTGGTCCACAATTGAGACAGGGGGCAGGCATATCTCTCACATCATTGACCATTGGTCCACAGTCAGGAGAGGAGGCGGGCTTATCTTTCATATCATTGACTATTGGTCCACAATTGGAAGAGGAGGCGGGCTTATCTCCCATGCCATTGACTACTGGTCCACAACCAAGAGAGGAGGATGGCTTATCTCTCATGCCATTGACTACTGGTCCACAACTGGGAAAGGAGGTAGGCCTATCTCTCACGCCACTGACTATTGGTCCACAACCAGGAGAGGAGGAGGGCTTATCCCTCATGTCATTGACTATTAATTGTGAACCTCAAAAACCAGAGACAGGTCTCATTTAATTTAGAAAGTTCATTTTGCAAAGGTTGAGGACACACGCTGGTGACACAGCTTCAGGAGGTCCTGAAGACATGTGTCCAAGGTGGTCAGAGCACAGTTTGGTTTTATACATTTTAGGGAGACATAAGACATCAATCAACATATGCAAGGTGAACAGTGGTTCCGTCTGGAAAGGCAGGACAGCTCAAAGCAGGGAGGGGACTTCCAAGTCACAAGTAGATAAGACACAAATGGTTACATTCTTTTGAGTTTCTGATTAGCCTTTCCAAAGGAGGCAATCAAATATGCATCTATCTCAGTGAGCAGAGGGATGACTTAGAATAGAATGAGAGGCAGGTTTGCCCTAAACAGTTCCTAGCTTGACTTCTCCCTTTAGCTTAATGATTTTGGGGCCCCAAGATGTTTTCCTTTCACATTTTCCCCTTTTCTTTTAAAAACTCTTTTGGAGAAAGCATTTTAGAAGAAAATGGGTCTCTGGTCTCAGGTTTTGTCCAGTCTCTCACGGCTAAAATAGTTAGTTCCTGTACGGTCAGGTCCGGAATTATTAGAAAAGCTCATTTTTAGAGGGTTGTGAAGTCTCATGTCCTATGAAAATAAAATAGGGTGAGGAAGGGAGAAAAACAGCAAACTAAAGAACAATCTGGGAAAATGGATATAGGCCACATTACTTTGCAGTCCATACATCAGGAGGCAGGTGTGAAAGTGGCTTCTCTATGTGAATAGGTTGCTGTTATTTCCTTCTGAAGTTGAAGCTGCCTGGCTTTAGTTTGTAGGACTTTATGGAAGCACAGCTTAGTTTTCAGTGACTCCAAATCAAGAAAAATGAGGGGAAAAGAAGGAAAAAAATTGAAAACATTATCTTGAAAACTTGTAGCCAAGAAAAATTAGAATTCAGTCATAACTTTAAAGAATAATAAAAATTTTAAAATATTAGGCAAGACTAGAATCTAATAACAGGTGTACTAGAGGTTCTGAAATGTCATTTTTCCTTCTCCAGTTTCCCATTTGTACTAAGCACAAATCATGGTAGGACTGTTTTGCTTTATTATACTTGGCCTAATTATTTGTATTTAGTGCAGCAAGAATAATTCTTTTTTACATAGCCTTTTTGTTTTGAGACAGAGTTTTCCTCTGAGTACAGCCATGGATTTGTACCTCTTCGTGATAGTCCCTGGGCCTTGAGGAGTTGAATAGCTTTAATTTCTGGCCCTGTGTCTCAGAAATGCAGTTTATTTTGAATCTTTTACTGGGACTAAACAGGGGGGCCTTAATTGCTGTCGGTGTTTAAAACTTAGAAGAACTTTGTGTCGCTTTTAGACCCAGGAGTCAAAGCCCTGTAACTCAATGTCACAAGTATTTTAATTGTGCATTCAGAGCTACATGGATGTAATAACTTCAATTTTTAAAAAATTTAATCTCGGTTTTTTTTCCTAGGCCAAGCAAAACTTAATAATATGACAACTTGATCACATAAAGTTTTTGGTTTTTATAAAAATACATCCTTAGCCAGAACAATCAGGCAAGAAAAAGAAATAAAGGTATTCAAATAGGAAAGGAGGAAGTCAAATTGTCTCTATTTGCAGATGACATGACTATATATCTAGAAGACCCCATCATCTTAGCCCCAAATCTCCTGAAACTGATAAGCAACTTCAGCAAAGTCTCAGGATACAAAATCAATGTGCAAAAATCATAAGCATTCCTATACACCAATAACAGACTTAAAGAGAGCCAAATCAAGAACTAACTGCCATTCACAATTGCTACAAAGAGAATAAAATACCTAGGAATACAACTAGCAAAGGATGTAAAGGATCTCTTCAAGGAGAACTACAAACCACTGCTCGACAAAATAAGAGAGGACACAAACAGATGGAGAAACATTCCATGTTCATGGTTAGGAAGCATTAATATCATGAAAATGGCTATACTGCCCAAAGTAATTTACAGATTCAATGCTATCCCCATCAAGCTACCAATGACCTTCTTCACAGAACTGAAAAAAACCACCTTAAACCTCATATGGAACCAAAAGAGAGCCCACATAGACAAGTCAATTCTAAGCAAAAAAAACAAAGTGGGAGGCATCACACTACCAGACTTCAAACTATACTACAAGGCTACAGTAATCAAAACAACATGGTACTGGTACCAAAACAGAGATATAGACCAATGGAACAGAACAGAGGCATTGGAGGCAACACAACATATCTACAACCATACAATCTTTGATAAACCTGACAAAAACAAGCAATGGGGAAAGGACTCCCTATTTAATAAATGATGTTGGGAAAACTGGCTAGCCATGTGAAGAAAGCAGAAATTACAATAAAATTAACTCCAGATGGATTAAAGACTTAAACATAAGACCTAACACTATAAAAACCCTAGAGGAAAATCTAGGCAAAACCATTCAGGACATAGGAGTAGGCAAGGACTTCATGACCAAAACACCAAAAGCATTGGCAACAAAAGCCAAAATAGACAAATGGACCTAATCAAACTCCAGAGCTTCTGCATAGCAAAAGAAACAGTCATTAGAGTGAACTGGCAACCAACAGAATGGGAAAAAATTTTTGCAGTCTACCCATCTGACAAAGGGCTGATATCCAGAATTTACAAAGAACTAAAACAGATTTACAAGAAAAAAACAAACAAGCCCATTCAAAAGCAGGCGAGGGATATGAACAGACACTTTACAAAAGAAGACATACATGAGGCCAACAAACATAAAAAAAAATGCTCATCATCACTGGTCATTAGAGAAATGCAAATCAAAACTACATTGAGATACCATCTCACACCAATTAGAATGGCAATCATCAAAAAATCTGGAGACAGATGCTGGAGAGGATGTGGAGAAACAGGAACACTTTTACACTGTTGGTGGGAGTGTAAATTAGTTCAACCATTGTAGAAGACAGTGTGGTAATTCCTCAAGGACCTAGAAAGAGAAATTCCATTTGACCCATCAATCCCATTACTGGGTATATATCCAAAGGATTATAAATCGTTCTACTATAAGGACACATGCACACGAATGTTCATCGCAGCACAGTTTACAATAGCAAAGACATGGAACCAACCCAAATGCCCATCGATGATAGACTGGACAGGGAAAATGTGGCACATATACACCATGGAATATTATGTAGCCATCAAAAACGATGGGTTTGTGTCCTTTGTAGGGACATGGATGAACCTGGAAACCATCATTCTCAGCAAACTGACACAAGAACAGGAAATCAAACACCACATGCTCTCACTCATAGGTGGGTGTTGAACAATGAGAACACATGGACACAGGGAGGGGAGCATCACACACTGGGGTCTGTTGGGGGGAAATAGGGGAGGGAAAGCAGGGGGTGGGGAGTTGGGGAGAGATAGCATGGGGAGAAATGCTAGATATAGGTGATGGGGAGGAAGGCAGCAAATCACACTGCCATGTGTGTACCTATGCAACAATCTAGCATGTTCTTCACATGTACCCCAAAACCTAAAATGCAATTTAAAAAATTTTTTTAAATACATCCTTATTATGATTTACACAGACCATTCATGACATGCTTGGACCTTCAGGTTTGATCTGAATAACACTTTTTTAGCCAGTAGTCATTTTACTATAGGACTAAATTGACCATTCAGGATTCTTTCTCATATAAATTTATTTCTCTTTAAGCCTTCTTACCAAATAAAAACCTCTTTATTTTTTATAGCTTTCTTTACATCTCTTGTTTTTTGGTTTCTTTTACCTTGTTTTATACATGACCTTTAAATAAGCTTTGAATGAGACAAAAATTGCTCACCTTTTTCCTAAAAGGACACACTTTTTTTTAGAAAGAATGTTTTCCTATAAATATATTTTTATTTGAAAATACACAAATAATGAAATATCTACTATTTAATTTCACTTTAGATGAGTTTGCCTACAGGTATTTATCCCATTATGTTTACCTAATTATTTTAATTGTTCACCTCAATTATCTATGAAAACTACAACAGTCATCATTTAAAATTATAGAACTGCCACTGCAAAATTATTACTAACACAGTGAAAAAGATTTGACATGACTCCATCTTGCCTTGAACCTCCAAGCTGTCCTTTTTCATTCCTGGGTGTAGGTCAAACTAACTTAGGAGGAACTTAGTTTATCATTTAGCTTTGAAACAAAGATGTTAACAAACCCTACTGGCTATGGACTAAACCACCTAAAACCATCAAAACATTAGAAGTTATGGTAATATTACTAAATTCAAGATCCAGCTATTTTTATTAAATCAATATCAATGCCTTATTAAAAATTACACAAGCAAAAATCACTGTTTTAGGCTTGGCTTATAGTTTTGTAACCTCTATGCCAAATTTTGACACCTTATAGTATTTGACAGGGAGAGGTATGAAATTGCTTAATAAATGCAAACAAAAATGTATGCTGGCAGTTCTCAAGACATTGCTAATATTACTTTACCAATAATTTTAGAGCTAGCTTATTTGTTAACAATTTTACTTAAGTTACATAAACTTCAAAAAGCATTTGATTAGTATTTTCTTTTTTCCTGATACAGTATTTGATTCAAGGGCTTTTATTTTCTTAAGCCAATTAAGCAGAGCTCTTTCATATATTTTCAGTAGTGAAATGTTGTGTATACAACAAATGAGTAGTCATATTAGGAATACCAATAGAAGTACATCTTGTAGGTTCCTAAGACCTCCTTTTTCTCCCCAGCTTAGACTTGTAAACTCTTGATAACCTGTTTTATTGCCCTGGCTACTGTCAACTAAATAGCCCTAAATCTGCATATTGAAGCAAATGACTCTTAGATGAAAAATCAGATAGCAAAGTTTACATCTCAAGGTAGAGAGAGAAAAAGTCTGGTAGTGCTAGGGGTAGACTGAAGATGCATGCCAAACCAAACATAAAATTTATAGAAATCTATCATAGGATTGAAAAAGGAGACAACTGTTGTTTAAAGACTATATTCTTAACTGGATCTCTGAACTTTGGACAGAGCCCACACTGAATCCTGTGTCTCCACGTGGGAGAATGATTATGAGACTAAACTACATGATGCTTTTACAGGGCACTTTAAAAAATTTTTTTAATGAAGACTGATATGGTTTGGCTGTGTCCTCACCCAAATCTCATCTTGAATTGCTACCCCCACAATTCCTACATGTTGTGGGAGGAAGCTGGTGGGAGGTAATTAAACCTTGGGGTGGGTCTTTCCCATGCTGCTCTTATGATGGTGAATAAATCTCATGAGATTTGAGGGTTTTAAAAATGAGAGTTTCCCTGCACAAGCTCTCCCTCTTTGATGCCATCCATGTAACACATAGCATCCATGTAACACACAATGCCATCCATGTAACACATAACATCCATGTAACACATAACAACCATGTAACACACGATGCAATCCATGTAACACATAACACCCATGTAACACACGATGCCATCCATGTAACACACAATGCCATCCATGTAACACACAATGCCATCCATGTAACACATAACATCCATGTAACACACGATGCCATCCATGTAACACATAACATCCATGTAACACATGATGCCATCCATGTAACACGTGACTTGCCTCTCCTGGCCTCCCACCATGATTGTGAGGCCTCCCCAGCCATGGGGAGCCGAAAGTCCATTAAACCTCTTTCATTCATAAATTGCCCAGTCTTGGGTCTGTCTTTACCAGCAGCGTGAAAATGGTCTAATACAAAGACATTTCTCAGTGTCTAAACTACACTTTTCCTTAAAAACCAAAGGTAGTCTCTGTTGCAATAACTACTTTAATGAAACATTAGGTACACAATACAAAATCCAGTAGTTTAAGAGCTGAGACAAACACGTCTGTTTACATTCTTGGGGTTCCATAAAGAGAAACAGAGGTTTCTCCCCCAAAGGGAGTCTAGTACCTTCTCCATTTCTTTAAGGAACCGCGGCTGTTATAAACTATTTTAGATCCCCCATGGAGCAGAGGGTGCAAGAGAAAGAAGAGACAGCAGAAGCAAATGAAGAAAATAGAATTCAATCAACTGAAAAGAAAAAAACCTTTGCTTAAAAAAAAAAAAAAGACAGGGTCCCAGGAGAGGAAAAAAACAGAAACAACACTAAGGCCTTTTACACACACACACACACACACACACACATACACATACACACACACATACACACACGTTCACACACATACACATACACACACACATACACACACGTTCACACACACACGTTCACACACATACACACACGTTCACACACACATACACACACGTTCACACACATACACACACGTTCACACACACATACACGTTCACACACATTCACACACATACACACACATACACACACACATCTTGGAATGTTAGCTTTAATTTAGCTGACTTTCAACTATTGAGCTCCTTTTTTTTTTTCTTTCACAACTCAAATACCTTGGAGGAACTGAACTCCTTTTAAAACAATGTTTTAAAATCTCATTACCATATTTCAGCTAGGACGAGTTTCTGCTATTTCAGAAGTATCAGACCTCAAAGGACTTGACTGAGGACCCAAACGCAGCTTTCGTGCTGGAATAAATAGAAGGCAGAGCCTTGGGCACTGACCTGTAGCTTGGGGTCACAGCCACTGCTTTCAGTTTGGCCTGGCTGGCAAAAGGGTGGCCTTGTTATGTAAATAAAGTCCCTTAAGTAGTGAAGATCAAAAATCTTTTTTTTTTTTTTTTTTGGTGGGAATTTAGCCACTTCAGAGGCCTTGTTCCCCATAATTTGAAACTTTCCTTCGAATTTAATCAAGTCAGATAGAGTTGGTCAAACCCAATGGGGAAAAGACCGAAAAAACAACAAAAGCAGAAACAAACAACAACAAAAAAAAACCAGCAAAGCAAAACAAAGGACTGCACGACTTAACGTCACAACCGAGCGCTCCAACGGTAAGGAGATACTAAGACCAGTTGGATGTTACTGTTAACTTTAGTCAAGACAAACCCCAATTCAGTTACTTACGTAGGGATGGGTCTCAGGCTGATGACTGCTCTCCACCATCCTAGAAGCAGGAAAAAAACCCTCATCTTCCCTGTTGAAAGTGAGCTCAAACTCTGTAAAAGAGTTACCTGCCTTCCATCGTCACAGAAGCATAAAAACCTTGCCCGCTTTGTGCTGGAAGCAAGTACAACTCCCAAGTACAACTCCCCCACACCACTGCCAAAAAAAAAAAAAAAAAAAAGAAAAGAAAAGGGAATTGAACACCACAATAAATATTAAATCTCAACCATATTTTGGCAGCTCAGGGATTCTCTGGAGGGGGTGCTTCCAAGCCTCACTGAATTGTCCTATTGGGTCAAGTCATAAAGATAGCTCTAGCTGGTACCAAGTGCCAATAGGAGATTTTTTCAAAGGTTAGTGGCACCTCCACTCAGAATCCCTTCTGGATTACTGAAACGTGACCTGAGACAGGTCTCAGTTAAGTTAGAAGGTTTGTTTTGCCATAGTTGAGGACACACGCCCATGACACGTCGCAGGAGGTCCTGATGACATGTGCCCAGTTGGTGGTCAGAGCACAGTTTGGTTTTCTTCATTTTAGGGAAATATGAGACATCAGTCAACACAGGTAAGATGAACACTGACTCAGTCTGCCCCCGAGATGGGTCCTTCCCCAGCAAAGGCTGCTTCACGTTACCGTCCACACAGAGACTCTGGGGGCCAGCACTGACTTCAGAGGTTGCTTGCACCATTCAACGTCCTCTGATGGCGACCTCTGCTATGATTGCTGGCCTGGGGCCCCTGAAGAGCTGACACCCCACAGACACCATGTGTGAGGCACTGCATGAAGGTTGGGCCCCACGGTGTGGCCCCACACAATTCAGACACTCTTGAGAGTGAAAGGGGTGTCGTTAGCAATTGTTCCAGGACAGCAGGTGCCACCAGGTCTACCCAGGGAAAGCAGGACACAGAGGTACCCCCAGCACATCCAGCTCAGCACAGCAGGAGGCTGGCAGACACAGCTAAGGCAGAGGCCGCTGGAAGCCAAGAAAAGTGTAGGGAATCATAGGCAACAGGCAGTGGAAGCACTGCAGTGAGATCCTGGGCTGTGGAGTAAGATGGCTCCAGACTCGAAACGCTGTGTCCCTGACCATCCCTGCCGCTCCTGACCCTTAACCACTCCTCTGCACAATGGGATGGCACCAGCGACTCAGCCAGGCCTCAGGAAGACTGGACGAGTAACTGCCGCCATGTGGACGGCACGGGCCACACTGAGTGAGTGCTGCGTCCTTTGCTGCTTTCTTTTACACTGGCTATTTCCCAACGTAGCATTTTTATTTCTTTAATGATTTTTTCACTCTATTTTTTGAATTATCTCTTCAGTGGTTGTTCCGGGGATCACCATTTACATTTTATCAGAACCCACTTTGGATCGGCACCGATTCCAGGGAGAGACAGAAATGCAGCTCCTGCGCAGCTCCGGCCCCTTTCCCCTTCTGTGGTATTACCGTTACACATGCCACTTCTCTAAATGTTACAAACCCAGTGGCACATTGTCATTCTGATGCAATGTGATGCTCTTTAAAGAAATGGGGAGATGAAGGAGGACAAGTACACATGTACAGCTTCTGCTGCAGTAACGCTCTTTTTATTGTTTCTGGTTCTCTTTATCGGTTCTGTGAATTTGAGTTACTACCTGGACTCACTTCCTAGCAAGTTAATTTTGCTTCCACCCATCTCCTTTGGGGTATTACCGACAAATGCATTATATGCCTATATGTGATAGACCCAATAATACGTTATACGCATAGTGTTTTATACAACTGCTTTTTAAATCAATTAAGAAAGAAGAAATATGCACTTATACCATTTTAAACAATGCTACACGTATCTCTGCTAGTGTTGTTTTTAATGTGGATTTAAAAAATACCATCTGGGGTCATTTGCTTTCAGCCTGAAAGACTTCCTTCCATATTTCTCATGAGGTGGGCCAGCCAGCAACAAGTTCTCTTGGCTTTTATACGTAGTATCTGGGATGATCTTTAAATTGCTTATTTATTTATTTATTTATTTATTTATTTATTTATGAGACACAGTATCCCTCTGTTGCCCAGGCTGGAGTTCACTGGCCCTAATCTCGGCTCACTGCAACCTCTACAACTGGGTGCAAGCAATTCTCCTGCGTCAGCTTCTCAAGTGGCTGGGATTACAGGCACACACCACCACACCAGGCTAGTTTCTGTATTTTTAGTAGACAGGGTTTCGCCATGTTGACCTGACCTGAGGTGACCCACTCACCTTGGCCACCATGCCCAGCTGCTTACATTTCTGAAAGCTAGTTTGGTTGATATAGGGTTCTTAGTAGTTTTTTGGTGGTGGTTGTTGCTGTTCTTTGAGCACTCTGAATATATTATCCCTCTTCCTTCTGGCCTCCACTGTTCCTGATGAGAAGTCAGCTGTTGATCTTACTGGGGTTCCTTTGCAAGTGATAAATCATTTTTCTCTGTTTTCTTGATTTTTCTCTTTGGCTTCTTGCCATTTTACTATGATGGGTCTATTTGTGGATCTCTTTGGTTACCCTACTTAGAGTTCACTGAGCCTCTTGGATTGTAGGTTGATATTTTTCAATAAATTTGGGGATTTTTCAGACATTCTTTCTTTAAACATTTTTTTCTGCTCCTTTCCATCCCTCCTCTCTTCTGGCTCTCCAGGTGTATGTTGGTGCAGTTCATGTGGTATCATCCATTTCTCTAAGACTCTCTTCATTTTTCTTTACTCCTTTTACTCTCTGTTCTTTGGATTGCATAGTTTCCATCACTGTCTCCTCAGGTTCACTAATTCTTTCTTCTGCCAGTTCAAATCTACTATTGAGCTTGCCTAGTGAATTTTTCATTTCAGTCACTGTACTTTTCAACTCCAATTTTCATCTGATTCTTTGAGAGAGGGTCTTGCTCTGTCACCCAGGCTGAAATGCAGTGGCACAATCACAGCTCACTGCAGGCTGAAATGCAGTGGCACAATCACAGCTCACTGCCAGGCTGAAATGCAGTGACACAATCACAGCTCACTGCCAGGCTGAAATGCAGTGGCACAATCACAGCTCACTGCAGGCTTTGACCTCCCAGGCTCAGGCAATCCTCCCACCTCAGCCTCCTGAGTAGCCAGGACCATAGGTGTGTGCCACCACACCTGGTTGAAAAAAAAATTATGAAGACAAGTTCTCACTATGTTTCCCAGGCTGGTACCAAACTCCTGGGCTCAGATGATCTCCCTGACTCAGCCTCCCAAAGTGCTGGGATTATTACAGGTGTGAGTCACTGCGCCCAGCCATTCTTATATATAATTGCTACCTTCTTAATCTCATTTTGAGACAATTATTGGCTCATTCCTTCCTTTATAGCTTTACCCTCTTTATTTAGTCATGATGTCCTTTAATTCTTATGATGTATTTATAACAGCCACCTTGAAGTCTTTCCTTTACATCCAACATCTTCCTCTAGATAGGCAGTTTCTATCACCTGCCTTCTTCCCTGGTGTATATGCAGTACTTCCCTGGTTCTTTGCATGCCTCATAACTATGCTGAAGAGTGGACATTCTTAGGTAACATACTGTAGCAATTCTGGGTACTAGCCAACCCGATCTCAGACTGTTTTCCCGGTTTCTTTGCTCAGTGACCGGCTAGACTATTTTAATGGCTCCTATTCCCCACCCCACACCCCAGCGCCTCTGATTGCACCTCAGATTTTTCCCTCCGTCGCCCTGGACAACAGTGGTCTCAAAGGGTTGCAAAGCTCTTTGTTGTCCTCCCTGTCAGCTGATTGTTCTACTGCTTTGAATAGTGCTCTGGACATAAATTGCCTCACAGGTTAATCCAGTCAAATTTGGACTCCTTTGAAGGGATAGTTCCCGAAGTTAGTATTTGAGATACTTGCATGGCCCCTAGCCAGACTATATTTTTGCCATAGATCTCCAATAAATCGATTGATCTACCACACTGCCTTTCTCCACCACTTCCAGTGTTGTTGAGAGAACCCTTAAGCCTGAACTTCACACCGTTACAAATGAAGTCAGTTCCTGTGGGAGGAATCGAGAGCGCTCTGGTGTTTGGGGTGGGGACAATGTTGTATCTCTCCCTAACTCTGGGAACTGAGTGTTTGGTGGTGGGGGATCAGTAACCCCAGGTTTCCCGGGCTTGCCTCGCAGCGTAGAATCCCCACTCTGTACATAAGGCCCACTTGTTGCCTGCTTCCATCCCTCACACCCTGAGCTCGCCTCCTAAGTCTGCCCTGTGTCCAGCACTGCCATGAGGCAGCTCTCCAACAGTCTCTGTAGAAGCCTCTGGGCAGGGATTAGGAATTGCCAACTCCTCTGGTGAGGTCACTGCCACATCCTCGAAGCCTACAGAACTGCCTGGACCTGAAGCAGGCTGGAAGCCCTGCTCTCTCCTTACAGGGATGAGCAGGGGCTCAGACATAATTGCTGGCAAGGGCATGGAGGCACAAGGCCTGGGCCGACTTCCACTGTTAGAGGAGTCCTATACTCGCTCATTCATCCTCTACATCCATGCTACCCAGACCCCCTTGCAGCTAGTGGTACTCACATGACTGGGACCTGGCTGAATGGACAGGAGCAGAAGTGATGTGTGCACACGGAGGAAGTGGTGTGCTTTTGGGAGGCAGAAGCAGTGGTGGGGATCAGAGCAGCTGTCTTACAACATATTCTACCCTGTGGCTCCCATCATGAGATACATATGGCATGTCTTGGTATAAAAGAATACCTGAGGCTGGGTAATCTATAAAGAGGTTTATTTGGCTCACAGTTCTGCAGGCTGTAGAAGCATGGTGCTGGCATTTGCTTCTGGTGAGGGCTTCAGGGAGCTTCCACTCATGATGGAAGGCAAAGGGAGCAGCATCACATGGCAAGAGGAGGAGGAAGAAAGGAGGGAGGTACCAGACTCTTTTTAACAAACAGTTCACATAGAAACTAAGCAAGTGAGAACTCACTTGTTACCACAAAGATGTCACCAAGCTAGTCATAAAGGAAGGATCCACCCCAGTAACAGAAACATCTCCCACCAGGCCCCACCTTCAACACTGGGGATCAAATTTCCATGTAAGATTAGAAAGGACAAATGTTCAAACTAGATCATGGCAGGAGGAGCCTGGCTCTGCCAGACAGTCAAGCTGATTCACCAGCCCTGATTGCCCTCCTTGGCTAGTATGTGGGCAAGAACTAGCCTGCTATCTTGTGTATACAACTCCAGGGTCCCTCTGCTACTGGCACTGGTTAGGGTAGGGTGGGACTCCCCCAGGGTCCAGGCCCTGGCCATGAAGTGCTCTGTATTTATCGCCTCTGTCTGGGTCAAGGTGGGCGGTGTGGGTTTGCCTCCCCTTTTAGACCAGGTGAACCTTAATGACAGAGGCATGCTTTACTCATCCCAAGTCCCCCAGGGGCCTGGCCCATGACTGGCACTGGGGAGTGAAGGGCAATGGCAGACCTGCCTGAACCGGAAGCAGGCTGGAACCTGTGCTCTCCCCTTACTGCATGTCTCAGTCAATGTGGGTTGCTATAACGAAATACCACAGGCTAGGTGGCTTAAACAACAGAAACTAATTTCTTACAGGTCTGGGGACTGGAAGTCCAGTATCAAAGGCACTGGCAGTCTGGTGTCTGCTAAAGGCTCTCTCTGATTTGCAGACAGTGGTTTTCTTTTCTTTTTTTTTTTTTTTTTTTTTTAAGTAATAAGGCCTTATCATGTTGCTTAGGCTGGTCTCAAACTCTTGGCTCAAGCAGTCCTAATGCCTAGGCCTCCCAAAGTGCTGGGATTACAGGCATGAGCTACCAAGCCCAGAAGATGGCAGTTTCCTGGTGTGCTTGCTTAGGCTGGTCTCAAACTCTTGGCTCAAGCAGTCCTAATGCCTAGGCCTCCCAAAGTGCTGGGATTACAGGCATGAGCTACCAAGCCCAGAAGATGGCAGTTTCCTGGTGTGCTCACACAGCAGAAAGTGAGCTCACTCTAGTTCCTTCCTTATAAGGACTTAATCTCATTGGGGGGTTCCCCCTCATGACCTCAGCTAAGTGTAATCACCTTCCAAAGGCCCCACTTCCTAATACCACCCTGTTGGGGGTCAGGGTTTCAACATACAAACTTTGGGGGGACACAAACATGCAGTCCTGAACACCATGGTCATGGAGAGGGCTGCCACATTGGTGGGGACAGAGGGGTCTCACCCACACTGCCCTGTGGCAGAAGTTCTCCAACATTACGTCTCTGTAGAAGCCTGCAGGCAGGACTTAGGACTTGCCAACTCCTCTGGTGAGGTCGCTACCACATCCTCAAGGAGCCGTTTCCTGAAACAACAGAACTTTGCTGCTCTGTGGAGGAGTGTCAGAATGTCCACACCATGGGGGTGTGGCCACCTCCCTCTGCCAGAGAGAATTTGGGAGGAAGAACGGGATTCCTAGTATATTTCTTTCTCTACAGAACTGACAGCCCATCAAGATGCAATCAAACAGAGGCTGGCCAGGTGCCAAGTCCTCCCACCGAGCCTCATGGCCACCTTAGAGGACAGGCCTTTCTTGCACACACATGTGAAATAGGAAACCCAAGATCTCAAGAGGAAATGGGTCCAGGGACATACCTTGGCTTGGGGTGGCTTGGAATCAGTGCAGGACGCCTGACCCAAGAGCAGACCAGGCTCTGACACTGGGCAACACACTCCATGGTCTGGACCTCAGTTCCTTTGGCTGATAAGGAGGCCCAACGATCCTGGCCTGTGCGGGATGGGACCACCCGCATACAGAGGGCCTTCGAGCACCTCGTCTGTCGCTTCCCAGCCAGCCTGGGTGTGGAGAAGGCTGTGCTATCAGGCTCTCCAAGAGAGGGCGGAGCCATGGCCAGTGGGCCTCCCAGGATCTACCCACTGGGTGCAGGGCTGCCGCAGGGAGGCCATCATGCTGCCTTTGAGACCAAGACCCAGCAGGGGCCATGCCGATTCAGAGGCTCACAGCCACCATGGAACTGAAATGAGGTTCAAGGCCTCACACAAGAGTGGGCCCTAAAAAGGCTGGCAAAGGAGCGTTTTCACCTCTGTTCACACCGGAGGGCACTGCTCAAGGTCACGCAGCTGGTGACTGGCAGGGAACGAGCAGTGGAGAACATAAGGCTGGTCACCAGGAGCAGGTCCCTGCTGGACTCAACAGGCAGCCCTGGGTCTGGCTCTGCCCTCGGCAACTTCACACCTGCCCTCCCTGCCCCGTCTCATCTCTAAACAGGAAGGACCCCACCTCATTTCATGTCATCATCACTGCCCTGAAAGGGAAACAAATGTGCAAGGTCTGAGGGTCCACATGTGGAAGTGGAGGCCGGAGCTGAGTCCACACGTGGCCAAAGGAGCAAGCATGTTGGGGGGGGCTGGGGCTCAGCTGGGAGGCTGGTGGCTGCTATGACTGCAACTGCTGGCCTTGCAGACAGCCAGGCCTGGGGTCTACCGGAGCTGGGCAGGGAAAAACTCAAACAAGGCCTCACAGGTTCATTCTCCCCAGCCTCCCAGCAAGCAACTGAGCCCAAGGCAGTGCCTGAGAGCTCAGCCCGTCAAGGAGAGTCCTCGGACCCAGACGGGGCTGGGTAAGCAGCAGAAGTGCAGAAGCCCTGCCGAGGACCTGCATCCCAGCCCACCACCCACCCCTCACAGCTGCCACACTCACCCATCCATGACCGTCCACATCCTACCCGCTACCTCATGGTCTCCCCCACCCTGATCTCCACGTCTGACCTCGTAATCACATTTTATTATTTTTCTGAGATGAGGTCTCTCACTCTGTCACCCAGACTGCAGTGCAGTGGCCATAACTCACTGCAGCCTCAAACTCCTGGGCTTGGGGATCCTCCCGCCTCAGCCTCCTTATCAGCTGGGGTTACAGGCACACACCACCACACCTGGCTCATTTTCTTTTATTTTCTGTAGAGATGGGGTCTCCCTATGTTGACCAGGCTGGTTTCAAACTCCTGGACTAAAGTGATCCTCCTGCCTTGGCCTTCCAGGGTGCTGGGATTTCAGGCGGGAGCCACCACACCCAGCTCGCCATAGTGGGGCGCGAGGTGAGGTCCTGAAGTGGTGTATAAGGGTCTTGATTTGTGCCACAGCCTCCCAGGAATGGATGCAGCCTACACCTCGTGCAAATCCCTGCCTCGCACCCTGTCCCTCCAGAAGCACATCTCGCCACTGTGATCCTGAAGCTCCTCCAAATGGACTCTACCTGTGGACAACTGATGACAGTCCTCCAACCCCGGGGAGCTGGGGAAGCAGTGGGCAGAGGCTGCAACTTCCCTTCTGCCTTCCTATTTTTCACCAATCAACCTGCCACTTGCAATCAATCTTGGCCCACTGGGTAAGAGCCCTGGCCTGCGGCATCAGGGGTGGCCCGAGCGGTCTCCACTTGCATGCTCAGCCATGGCCGGGGCTGTGAAGGAAGCGTATGGAAGTAATGCACAGACAGGCCCAGGGCAGGGTGTGTCTACCCACCACAATACGAGTTAGTAGTGAGGGGCAGGGTCCACTCTAGACCCTCCTACACAGGAGACAGCTTTCAGGACAGTGTGCCTAGGGTACCCACAGAGGGCCAGGCTGGCACAGGTAGTACAGGTGTTCTGGAAACCAACCCCAAGGTAGAAGGGGCTGAAAGACCACCTACCCATCCCGACCCCTGAATTCACCAGGCCACCCTCAAAGTATGGCCTCCCCTGGACACCCCAAGGGATGAGAGCTCCCAGAGCAGAGGCTGCCTGTCCCAAGTGAGGACAAAGGACCCCTGGGCCTGAGCACTCAGGGATGCCACCGCAAAGATGAACACAGTGGTGGAAAGAGGTTCTACGAGCAGGCTGAAAGCAGCCACAGAGGTGCCAAACCAGATGTCGCAACATTCGTTGCCCCCGCTGGCCACCGGAGAACGGAGGCTGCGACTTGTAGGGTCACTGTGAGAAGACGGGGATGGCTCCAGCCCAGTGCTCACAGACAAAAGGCAGAGGCACTTAAATGGGACTGGAGACTTTCGCTTTCTGCTCTGGTGAGCTCCAGGGCTTCCCAGGGGCCTCAGCAGCCCCAGAAACAAGTGAAGAGACGCAGCCCTGCAATACTGTGCTGTGGTGTCTGGTACAGCAGGGCTCCACCTGAGCAGGCAGATTCTGAGGCTCCAATGTTCAACCACTTAAGCTTCTGAGACTGGTCAGGAAGTGAAGAACACAGTGTGTACAGAGGACATGATGGTCTCCACAAAGCCTTCTGGGGACAGGACAGAGGCAGGAGGTATGTGCCAGGCAGCTGGGCCCAGCAGCTCAGAGATGAGCAAGCTCTGGGCTCCTGAAACATCTCACTCCAGGACAACCTCCAGCAGTGAGCCCGGGTGAGAGGGAGATGCAGCATGGCCCAACTCCCCAGCATGGCACAAGGGATTCCAGCCACAGGGGCTGCGCTGAGATTCAGGCTCCAGGCCTTGCTGCAATTGGTCTGGAAGAGGAGCACCCTGAAGACACGGCCACTCGGCGGGGACAGGCGTCCACCACAGCCACTCGGCGAGGACAGGTGTCCACCACAGCCACTCAGCAGGGACAAGCATCCACGAGTTACTCAGCGGGGACAACTGCTTACCGCCCAGCCAGCACAGGAGCAGGTCGTGAGTGGGAAGAGCTCTGGTCCTAGGGAGCTATAGTCGGACAGGGACAAGCCATCTCCAGAGGACTCTGGAAAGCCAGCCCAGAGCTCGGCCTGACCGCCCCATGTCCTCCCCAGCTCCACCTACCCCGGGTGTTCGGCTGCTTCAGAGCCCTTCGGACATCTCCTGTGTTGCTTCAAGCAGCTGCAATCCAGCAAACTGGGTTCCGAGGCTCTGCCACAGGTGACACATGAGCCCAGAAGCAGCACAAAGTACACGGTTGTGCAGAAGTTCCCAGACACATGAAGCAAACAGTGGCAGTGACACTACCCAGGCAACGGGACCCGAATGGGAACCACCAGCCTGTCACTCGGTGCAGAGATCTTTAAAAACTACTTGCTTTTATATCTTCACGCAGGCATTCAAAGCAAGAAACATACACTTCCAGGACACAGGTAGGGCTCTGTCAGCAAGGACTTTTGCCCATGTCTGCAGATGTGAAAATACGAGAAACCACAGCGAGCCCAGTCCTCTTCCTCATGAGAACAAAGGTGTCAGTGGAATCAACAGCAGACGCTGGAACGCAAACTACATGCTGACTTGGCCAAATGATACGAATTCAAGAAGGGAAGCGAATTCAAGGGCAAAGCACTGAAAATAACGTAGCAAGAAAAACCTATTGAGGCCAAATGCTATGGCTCACATCTTTAATCTTAGTATTTTGGGAGACCGAGGCAGGAGGATTACTTGAGGCCAAGAGTTCAAGACCAGAATGGGCAACATAGTGAGACCATCTCCACAAAAAACATAAAAAGGCAGGTGTGGTGGTGCACGCCCCTAGTCCCAGCTACTCAGGAGGCTGGGGCAGGAGGATCACTCAAGCCAGGGAGGTCAAGGCTGCCATCAGCTGTGATCACACCACTTCACTCCAGCCTGGCTGACACAGTGAGACCCTGCCTCAAAAAAAAAGAAAGGAAAAGAATACACCTATTTCACAGTCTCTCAAAGACGAGGCTTATCCCTGTGGACACAGGGTGTTCTGGAATCTCTGCTGCAGGCAGTGAGTGTTGCCCCTGAAACGGAGATTCTGCAGAGCACCTACAGACATGGAGAAAATAACCACATCCTCTCACAACCGCCTCTGTGAAACTACCAGGACAGACATACTGTTCTATATGTTATAATACTCCCCGAAAGTACTACTAACGTGGTAACAGCTGGGGATGAGAGCACAAACACTGCTGGAAATCTAAGCAGCCAGCTGTATGGTTTTCAATGACTTATGTGCAACCCGAAGACTAATCTCTGGATGCCTGATGAAGACGGATTCATGAAAAGGCCGTAAGTGTGAAATTCTGGGCAATATGGTACATTGGACTCTGAGCCAAAATGCCAAAATAGCACGCAGGGTCCACGTCCTCTATCTGGGTGATAAGCAGGGCCTGGTCAGCTGCTCCTACTTTCTTCCCGGGAGGGAACTCCACCAAGTCAACTCTCCGTGGGGCCCCCACATCTTGGGGCCAGAATGATGGGATCTGCGCGTAACAGAGGATTCTTCCAGAGTCATTCTGCTGCCTGAGGCCGTGACCGAAGTGAGACATACGGCCTGTTCAGCCACCAGCAGGCCAAGAATTGAGTCCCAGCTCTCGGCCATCTGCCCTCAGACACAGCGCTCGGGGTCCACCCAGCAAAGGGATGGCCAGCAGCCCAGTGGATAGAGCCTTCTGAGATGCAGGAGGTGGGCCTTGGGACATACACAACCTGTCCAAGGGTGGCGGGCAGTGGCCATGGCCTCCTGTTGGCCTGGAGGGCAACTTCCCGCCAAGTGGACAGATAGACATCTCCACCCTCCGATACTGCAATATCAGCCAGCAAACAGGAAGCCAGATTGGCCCAGCCTGGCCCCATTCCTCCAGGGTGAGGCTCTGGCCTGTTCTAGGCTAGGGTGGACCCATCCAAAACATTTCCTCAATTCCACCACAGCAAGTGATAAAATAAAACCTGTATCCACAGGAACCTCGGGCCTGGACCGTCCTGAGCACCTGAGCCACACCCATGGGCCACCCACTCCTGGAAGGGCTCTTAAGTGTCTGCACACGCCCTCCTGCCTCAGGTAGAGCCGGGGCACAGGACCGTGCCACTCCAGCGTGCATGGCAAAACAAGGCTGGTGGCCAGGGCAGGGCAGACAAGCCATCAGTTGTCACCTGCTGTGGATGAGCAGGGCAAGGGAGAGCAAGCCATGGCCCCACAGCCGCCAGGGCCCTCCTGGAGGGCTTCAACCTTGACCACAGCCCCGAGGGCGACATGCCGCCTTCTCACCTGCTGCTGGCTCTGGAACACAGCACGCAGCGCCCGCAGCTGCCCCACTTCCTGTGCACTGAAGCACGACTGCCGCTCCGCAAAGTGCAGGACTGTGTCAAAGGCCACGGCCGCCTGCTCCCAGGCGGCCTCCTCACCCTCACCAGTGTCTCCTCCACCATCCTGGCTGGTTTTCGGAGTCTTTTCTGAACTCCACACCGCCTCTGCTGGCGAAATGGGTGCAGGCAGCTGTCCCCCTTCCGCCTCCCTTCCCACTACACCCCAGCCGGTGGCCTGCCGCTGGCGAAGCTGTCCGGGGCAGGAGGAGCCCTCCTTCACCAGCTCCAGGATGTGCGCAAAGGACTTGTTGTGGGGCTTCGCCTGGAAGCGATCTGCCTCCACCTCCTCCTCAGACGAGGAGCCTTCGGCAAACACAACCGATGGCCACAGCTTCCTCCAGGCCCGCCTGAAGACGTGGCTGGGCACCGTGTTCCAGGCACAGGCTACACTGAAGATGGCGTCGTTCACGCTGTAGCGGGCATGGGGGCCCTGCAGGGAGGCCGGAGGGTTAATGAAGTTCCTCATGAAGTCCCTCCGGATGCCCTGCTCCATGGGCTGCACTAGCGAGGCCACACTGGCAGGCAGGAAGATGGTGAAAATGTTACTGGATGCCAGCTCAGCCTCCTGCGGGTGAGCCCGGGAGCTGTCCAGCAAGAGAATGGCCTTGCTGTCTTCTGGCAAACCTATGCTTCTGAAGTGCTCCCTCACGGATGGCACGAAGATATGATGGAACCAATCAGAAAAAATCTCCTTGTCCACCCAAGCGTTCCCCTGGGCCTTATAGGCGGCAGGCAGGTGCTGGATGCCTTTGAAGGCCCTGGGGCCGCTGCATTTCCCGATGGCCAAGGGCTTGAGCCGGTGGGAGCCTGTGGCGTTGGCACACATCAGGACGGTCAGCCGGTCCTTGCTCTGCTTGAGGCCAGGCTCGGCCCCGCCTTCTGGAGTGGGATTCGGCAGGCACCGCCAGAAAAGGCCGGTCTCGTCAGCATTGTAAACCTGCTCGGGGGACAGCCCGTGCTCTGCAGCCAAGCTCCTGAAAAACCCACAGAACTGCTCCGCTGCCTGGTGGTCAGCTGCCTGCTTTTCACTGGACGCATCTAGCTTTTTAATGCCGTGTCTGGCCTTAAAGCGCCAAAGCCACCCTCCAGAGAAGACACAGGGCTCAGTGAGCTGCATCTGCTCGTAGAAGTCCTTGGCCTTCTCAATGAGCATGGGGCCTGACACGGGAACGCCCTCGGACCGCTTCCCCAGGAACCACTCGTACAGGACGCGGTCCAGGTGCTCCAGCTTGGGCGTGTGCAGCGTGCGCCGCTGCTCCAGCGCCCTGTTGGAGTCCGAGCTGGCAAAGAAGCGGAGCAGCTGCGCCTTGTGGGCCCTGATGTCGTAGAGGGTGGACATACCCACGTTGTACTCCTGCATCAGCGCCTTCCGGCTCTCGCCCTTCTCCAGGCGCGTGCAGATGTCAATCTTCTCCTTCAGGGTCAGCACCACTCTCTTTCGCTTCTCCCCTCTGCTCTTCCCGGCAGCCGGCTTGGAGGCCATGGGGAGGGGTGGCTGGTCCTAGTGCTCACAGGCCACACGCCAGGCCTGGACTGCTGCTGCTCCTTCCCCCTCCTCCTGCTCCCCTCCCAGGCCTCAGTCTCTCCCTCTCCACTCTGCCCGCCTGCTCTGCTGTCCTGAGCACAGCCCCAGTCCCTCCCAGGTTCCCCACTGCACGCACTGCACCCGCTGCCTCAGGGGTCCCTTGCCTTCCAGGCTCCACACGCCCAGGCCTTGGCTCCCAGCAGCACGGTCAGCTGCCAGTTCTCTCTGCAGGGGAGGTGACCCTGTCAGTTGTCCCTCTGCTGCTCCGCACAGCTGCAACCCCTGCCTTCTCTGTGGGTACTGTGGCAGTGGCTCCCCTCAAATGCTGACCAGGTTTGGGGTGGTCAAGGTTTTACCACATACGCAGCAGGGGCCTCTCCAGGGTCCACAATGGTCTCTCCAGGCACAGCACTTCAGGGGCTGGAAAGCAGAAGGGGAAGAGAGAGGAATGCAACGGGTGCACACAGGACCCTGCTGGTATCCTCACGCCTCTAGCCTCACCGGGACGCTCCTGGCATCCTCATACGTCTAGCATCACCGGACGCTCCTGGCATCCTCATGCCTCTAGCCTCACCGGGACACTCCTGGCATCCTCACGCCTCTAGCCTCACCGGGACGCTCCTGGCATCCTCATGCCTCTAGCCTCACTGGGATACTCCAGCTGAAACTTAAGTGCCGTTGAGAGGACCCACGCAGACATTAGCATGCACCATGGGGAGAGGGCAGCCTTGGGAGCAGCCCAGCCCTGCCTAGCCCCCAGGTGTGCTGCTCAGCTGGAGTCTACCCAACTCCCACCAAGCAACCTGAAGCCACTCGCTAGAGCTGGAAACGAGAAGTGGCTCTCCTAGGAGCAGCCTGGCCTCTCCTGGGGAAGCGCTAAGGCAGAAGCCATCAGAGAAGCCAGGAAGTCAGATGCTAGGCTGACCCAAGAACAAACCTCCCACCCGCCCAGACTCAGTTTCTTGCTGTGACTGCTTGCTGAGCTGCCTGGCCTAGCCACCTCCTCAAATCCCTTATTCCTCCCGGAAGAGCAGAGGCAGGGGTGGAGGGAGGCAGGGAGGAGGAATCTTCACAACCCTCCCAGCTGAAGATCTTAGAAACCCCTTCTGAAACCATGCCCTCAGACCCCATCTGGAACAGGTCTCCAAACTCCTCTCGCCAACACAGAGCCCCAGACTGCCTCTAGAAAAATGAGGCATTGGAAGTTTCTCCAGAACAGGAGGACTCAAGCTCCTCCAAGGGCTAGGAGGTGCGGCCAGTTTCTCAATCACCCCCTGATCTCCGTCACCACACACTCAGATGTGTCTATGAGGAGCCACAGCAAACAGCTGTGACCATTCCAGGCCTCTTCCAGGAGGAACTCCTCACACTCAGCTCAGGGCACCCTGCCCCAGGCAGCCACACTGAGCCACTGGTCTCAGAAACCCCAGGCTCTGGCGCTGCCCATCCACCTGGCCCCATAACCACGCCAGGGCCGCAGAGCCTGCTGGACACACACACACACACACACACACAGACAGCCACCCACCCTCACACATGCAGGCTCAGAGGACACGGGAGCGAGCCAGCCTGGAGCAGGGGCTTCTTCAGTATCTGCTCATTTGAGAGGGTCTATGAACAAATGACGAATTCAGGCCAGAAGCAAATGCCTGGACACCCGACGGCCCCCTGGGAGCAAGGGTTCTTTCTGGGCCAGCCGAGCACCCTATGAAATGCTGTGCTTTTAGGTTTCATACCCATCTTTGACCTGTATAAAGAAGAACGGCATAGAAACATCGCGGCTCTAATCAATCACTTCTTCCTGTTGGAGTTCTGAACTATCTTCTCACCCATCTCCTATATAAACAGGATCTGGTCATTCTCATTCCTTCCAGCTGGACGATTCCATCCTCTCCTAACACCTCTGCACCACATCCCACACCTCTCCCTAGACCCGAGCAGACTGGCAGGGCACAGAGGGTACACCCCTGTGAGGCCAGGGCAGCCTGAGGAGTCAGGGCGTGCAACGCGCTTCACCCAGTAAGACACTACTGAGGGAGGTGAGGGCTGAAACCTGTTTGCCCCAACACAACTGGCCGACTCAGTGTGGCATGCGACCTATGTGCAGGCCCAGGGCCTCCCTTCCCTCACTCCTCTGCAGGGCTGCAGTAGTTGACGATGGACTCATGCAGTTCCAGCCTCCATCCCGCATCCTTCCCATAACTGCTTCTGCCAATTCCATGCAGAGTGTGTGGCCAGAGGCCTACTTGCACGTGGCACACAAAAACACATTCCTTTGAGGCCAGAGCTCAAGAGGAATGAGGAGTGCATTCGAATGCAGCAAAAGCTCCAAAGACTAACCCTAGGCTTGTCAGCCACCAGCTCTGGGTGAGTCCTGTCCTCTTTCGGAGTCAGCTTCCTGGTCTGTAAAATGTGGCCTGGGCCCTTAAGGATTCCGCACTGTTTCCTGAGGGTGACGATGTGATGTGTGTGTGGCCTGGCATGGCACAGCGAGCTATGCACACCTCACCGAGGGGAACAGGAGGGAGGCAAGGCCACCATCCACTCTCAAGATTTTTAATATGAAGCCGCTGTAGAAAAACTAGGGAAGATATGGACACCCACAGTAGCCTATGAGGGACTGATCAGGACTGGGATGCCGGAAAAAGCTTCCTGGAGGAGACTCAGCACCAGAAACGGGCTCGTTGTGGACCGGTCTCCATGCCTGGCGTGCAGGTGTGGCACGGTGACACGGAGTGGCTGAACACAGTGTCGTCCCGCTTGCAAGACTAAACACGTCCTTTAAAAATGAAATTCAGATATTCCTTATGAAGCGTCTTCAGCAAAAGGCCAACACGGCATGCCGAAAGAAATTGGGGTGCTTTCTTCCCTTGCGACTGCAGAGGAAGCATTGACCCCCAAGACCACGTGAACACGGGATGAAACATGGAATTCTGTGTCCAAGGGACAGACAAGAAATGGGAGGCCTAAGTCTCATCCTGTGTGAGGAGAAGAGGCCCCGAGGAACACGGAGGGGCGGGGGGGGGGGCGTTGGGGGGAACGGGAAACGACCTCTGCAAGGGCATATTTTGTGTGTGTGTGTGTGTGTGCGTGTGTCTGTGTATGCGTTGGGGCCGGGGGAAGAGGGGAGCTTGGGGTAGTGCAGGGGAGAAGGATGGGCAGAAAGCCTGGGGCCTTGGATGGGACAGAGACCCTGGGGCCGTGCGCCCCACAGAGAGCACCCGGAGCCGGCGGCGGGTCCCGCCGGGAGCCCTCTCGCGGGGCAACCGTGGCGCACAGAGAGCGCTGGGCTGCTGGCGAGGGTCGCTTGGAAAGCGTCTCTACCCCAGGGTTCCCGTTAGCAGGCAGAGACGCAGTTTCGGACAAGAACAAAAACAAAAAATGGAGTAAAAAAGGGGAAAAAGTCTCGGTCTGGTGTTTTAGGAGGCAGGCGGGCCTCGTTAGCAAGCCTCCCTGGAAGGGGAAGCACAGGAAGGCTCCGGGCTGGGGTGCCAAAGCCAAGCCCGGCGGCCAGGGCTGGGTTCGGCTCTGGGGCCGCACGCTCAGGCCGCGGGGGTCGCGCGGGAAGCGCAGGGCTTCGGGTTCCGAGCGCGGCTCCCGGGAGGGGGCGCTGCCGCCCGCGGCTCGGCCCGGCCCCGCGGCCTCGCGACCAGCCCCGCCCCACCCGCCCCTCCCATCGCGCCCGCCAGCCCAGACTGCGGCTCCCCGCCCTCGCCACCCGCGCCCAGCGAGGACTGAAGAGCGCCTGCCTGGGCCCGCGCCCGCGCCCACCCGGACCGCCCCGGCCAGGCCCGGCAGCCTGGCGGCCCGGCGCTTCAGGCCAGGACCCCACTCACCCTGCTCACCCCGAGCCGCCTCCGCTGGCCGGAAGTGCCGGCCACTTTGTTCTCCGGTCCGCACCTTGCCACCTTCCCCCAGCTACTTCCGGGACGCTCTAGGCAGCCTGGAGGACTCGGCACGTCGGTGTATGGGAGCCGGACCCGCGCTTTCCCAGAACTGGATGGAGACGGAGGGCGTGGGAAGGGAGGAGGCGAGGGGGAGGGGAGGAATGGGGGTTCCAGGGTGAAGGGAAGCGTGGGAGGGGAAGGGAGAGGGTTCCGCGCTGCTCTCTCCATCTGTAGAATGGGCGCAGGGCGCCCGCAGGCTCACGTTCCTTTCATGACGAGTGAACCCTGCGCTGAGACTTGGGGCTCCCGCAGTCCTGGGGCAGCCTCAGGCACTCAGGGGTTCGTGCCGCCCAGCCCAGGACAGCCTTCCCGCTGCGGTTTTCGCTGCAGGGAGGGCGGTGCTGCGTTCGCGTCGCGGAAGCGGGTCACCAGGGCCGGCGCTCAGCCGCCTGGTTGACTCCTTCCTTAGCTGGGGCCCCATCCAGACCCAATTTAGATGATTCAGGTGATGGGACTTGAAACTTTCGAACTGGTGAGACTTAAGTGAGTATGGACCTGAGTTGATGCGGTAATGAGTGGAGGCTGCGGAGGACCTTGAGATGGGTCCATGAATGTGGCCCGTGAGGCCTGTGTCAATCTTTGAAAACTGGAGGGTGGACTGTGGTGCACAGAATAATGGCCGCCAAGGATGTCCACATCCTAAGCTCCAGCTCCTGTGAATACGTTACTGACATGGCAGAAGGGACTTCGCAAATGCAGTGAAGCTAAGGTTCTTAAGATGGGGAGATTCTTAGCTTTATCAGGGTGAGTCCAATGTGCAGTCATCCCTGGGTATCCATAGAGGATTGGCTCCATCACCTCTCAAGGATGCCAGAATCCTCGATGCTCGAATCCCTTACATAAAGGGATTTGCAAATAACCTCAGTATTTTGCTCAGTATTTGCAAATAACCTACTCACATCTTCCTGTATACTTTAAATCACCACTAGAATACTTGTAATACAATGTAAGTGCTATGTAAATAGTTGTTATACAGTTTGTTTAGGGAATAGCAACAAGAGAAAAGTTTGTACAGTTTCCGTACGGACAGGTTGTTTCCGTACGGACAGGTTTTTTCCGAATTTTTTCCCTGGTTGGTTCCATCTGGATGCAGAGCCCATGGGTACAGGCAGGAGGGCAGGTGTCCTCACAGGGTTTCTTGTGGGAGATAGGAAGCCTAGTGAGAAGACAATGAGATGAAAGCAGAGAGAAAAAGAAATGTGACAATGGACACAGGGGTTGGACTAATGTGCTTTGAAGATGGAGGAAGGGGCCACAAGCCAGGGAATGTGGGCGGCTTCTAGAGGCTGGAGAGGCAAGGAAACAGGGTCTCTCCTGGAACCTCCAGAAGGAATGCAGTCTGTTGACCCCTTGATCTTAGACCATGACACTCATTGTCCCTTTAGACTCTGACTCCCAGAACTGTGAGATAAATTTGTATTGTTTTGGACCACCACATTTTTGGTAATTTGTTAGCGCAGCAATAGGAAACATACAGATTTGGGTAACTCACTCCTCCTTTTTTTTTTTTTTTTTTTTTTTGAGACAGAGTCTCACTCTGTTGCCCAGACTGGAGTATGATGGTGCAATCTCCTCACTGCAGCTTCAACCTCCTGGACTCAAGGGATCCTCCTCCCTCAGCCTCCAGAGTAGCTGGGACTACAGGCATACACCACCTCATCTATCTTTTTAATTTTTTGTGGAAATGAGGTCTAGCCATGTTGCCTAGGCTGGTCTCGAACTCTGGGCTCAAGGGATCTCCAGATCCTGGGATTCCAGGCCAATGTGCCCAGCCAACTCACTCCTCAGTTCAGTTGTTCCCTGAGCTCCCAGGACCCTCCTACCCTCTGGTTCTTCTCTTCCTTCCCCTCCCTTGCTGATTACCTACTGACCAGGCCATTCTTTGGCTCCTTTTGTTCAACCAGTCTCTACCCCCGAGATGATCTCCTCCAGTGTCATGCCTTTAAAAACCATCCAACACTGACAACGCCTGAATTCATGTCTCCTGCCAGGGCCCCTCCCCAGAAATCCAGACTCCTATGTGCTGCCCAATGTCTCTGCTTAGCTTTGGTCTTCCAGCCCAGCCTTGCTTCATTGCATCTCCCCCACCTTCACAAATGATGACTCACCTTGCCATTCACTCAGACTCACCCTCAACAGTCTCCACCCCGCATATCCACATCCTCTACCCTCAAAATCCAGCCAGTATTTGTCCTCTTCTCACTCCCTCCACCTGCCCTCCCATCCACACCACTGTGGTCTTGCTTCCTTTCAAGTCTTCATTTCTGCCCTTACTCTCCTATCAGCTATTAACTGCTGCATCACTAACCACCCCAAAACTTAGTAGCTTGAAACCAACCATTTTTATTGCACACAATTCCATGAGGCAGCAATTTGGGGCTGCTAGAGTCAGATGTGTTTCACAGAAGAGGAAATGGAGTCAGGAGCATACCAGGAACATGGTGGGGCTAGAACCCAGGGCTACTGGACTCGGGTTCCCATGGCAGGGTCTCCTGGGACAGCAAAGTCCCCGCCCACCCCCACCCCCACCTGGGGAAGGCTGGCTCCATCCCTGCTGTGACTGCTGCTGAAGTGGCATCACTGTCTGGGGTAAATATCTGGGGCTACTTGTCTCATGCCAAGAAGATTAAGGACACAGATTCTCGTAGACGGGTTAAGGAGCAGAAAGTTCAATAGGCAGAAGAAAGGAGAGAAGGGAGCAGCGCTCTGTTTGGAGACAAAGACATCCAAAAGGGAAAAGCTGGCAGCAGACCATGGCACATTTTATAGGCAGGCTTGAGGAGGCAGTGTCTGATCTACCAAGGGCCCACAGACTGGCATGACCAAATGTGATGTTTACATATGGCGTGGGGAAGGCTGGTCGCCCCACCCTAATCTTATTTGCAAATGGGCTTCCCACTTGGCCAGTGCCATCTTGTCTGCTCCTACTATACACGTGAGAAGGGAAGATGGAGCTGCCCTTTGATCATGCCAGGCACATGGTGGGGCTAGAACCCAGGGCCACTGGACTGGACTAGTGCTTGCTTTCTCCTGTTGGCGTGACTGCTGGCATTCACCTGTGCAAGCCTCCAGCTTGCCTGTCTATGTTTGCAGCTCTATTTTACAGGCTGCTCTTGGTTAGAAAAGAAAATGATTTGGGGGCTGCTTTTCATTAAAAGGAAAACCTTACCAAGAACTTCCTTACCCTCACTTCTGCCTAAGTAATTTCTTCTTAACTCCCATGTCACCGCCACCTCAGGGACACGGGATCACGTGGCCTCCCAGAATTTGGACAGTGCTGGTGGGCAGTGAAGATTAGCCTGGAACTGGGGCCTGATCCCCAAGATGCATGAGGCTCCCTCAGGTGCTCCTACCATTACTCAGGGAACCTTGGGCCTCTTCTCAAAGACCGAGTCTATTCTGGCCCTCGGAAGGAGTCAGGAAGAGAGGAAAAGAAGGAAGAAAATATACTAGTATGTATCACCCCGTCAGTTAATTTCAACCCCTGCCCATATAGAACCAATTTATCAACACGGGAATTGCAATAGAGAAAGAGTTTAATTCATGCAGAGCCACCTGGAGGGGATACCAAGTTTTATTATTCCTCAAATCAGCCTATCAAAGAATTTGGATGCTAGGGTCTTTCAAGGAAAGTTTGGTGGGCCAGGGAATGGGTGCCACTGCTTGGCTGGTGCTGCAGTAGTAAAGGTGTGACGATGATCCACCTGTGCACTGAATGTCATCCGAGGGGCCGCAGGGCCAGCTGCCGGGTTGGTGGGCCTTGCTAGAGCCATCCATCAGTCATTGGACACGCAAAAACCTGAAAAGCCCATCTCGAAAGGCCAGTCTGAGGATCACAGTAGTGATGTTATTTGGAGTAACTGGGGGGGGTGGGAATCTTGTGACCCCTGGAACAACGGCAGGGAGTTACCGCTGGGAATTGTTTAAGGCTACGCTAGAAGAACTCAGACTCCTCTCATCTTCCTAATGCAGTGGTGGCCTTTCTTTCATTAGCTTTACAAAGGCAGCTGCGTTTTGGGGAAGGGCGATTATACCCAGACATGGCTAAGGGCAGTTTGGAGATGAAAGGCAAGTGGGGGTCAGCTGGATCAGATCTCCTTCACTGTCATAATTCTGGGGGCTGGCACGGAGGACTCCCTTCCCCGAGTGATGCCCCAGGTTCACAGAGCAGAGCCCCAGACCATGCCTGGGCCACTGCACCAGCCTCCTTCCCGACTGGCCTCCCCATCTCCACCCACAGTCCGAGTGGCCTTTGAGAGGGTCAGCCACTCCCCCTGCCCAAATAAGTCCATGCACTCTGAATACTGCTCAGGTCCTCACTGGGCCACAAGGCCACACCAGATCTAACCCTTCACTGTCCTCTCCCAAGCCCATTGGCCATCCCCTGCACCTGCTGTTCCCTCTGTCTGGAGGTGGGCCTGCACCCACAGTGCCCTTTGCTCAGGTTCCAGGGTCCTCAGGTGGGTACAGTCCCAGCCAGCCCTCTCTCTGGGGGTCTCTGGATGCCAGCTCTCTCACAGCAAGGGTGACTGAGGGTGCTGGGGAAGCTGTGCCCAGCTGGCAGGGAAGGGTGTGCCTGGGGTCTCCTCTGCTCTCTGAGTTCACTCCAGGAGGAGGGAGTGGCACAAACAGAGGTTGCAGAGAGGGGGGCAGTTCTGAGAGGCACTGGAGGACACGGGGCATGGCTGGTGGGGCAGGGGCTGGGGCAGTGCCTATCTCCACCTGGGTGCCCAGGCAGGAGGGGAGGTGGTTTGGGGCCAGGCCCTAATAGCACCTTTGTGACAGCCAGGAAGAGGCACCTCCTCTGGGAACCCAGGGCCCTGGGGGAGTTAGAAATGGGGAGGGCCTGTGGACCCCACCTGGGTGGGCTTGGGGGAAACCGCTCTGAGGGGTTCCAAGCTGCCCAGCCTCGGGACTTGGTGGCCTCAAAACACACTCACATTTACACACATGCTTTTGCTCACACAACACACAACCTGTGCACACACCCACACTCACATTTACACGCATGCAACAGACATGCATCGTCTCTCACAGGGCACACACCCACGCTCACATAGTTTGCACATACAAACCCTCATAGTCACATGTCAGACACAGCCTGGAAGTCATGGCCTTAGTTTCCAGAACCCAAATGGGGGCTTGGCACTCTGTGCCCCCACCACCTTGTGATCTGAGCCTGGCACTCAGTGCCCCCCACCACCCCATGATCTGAGCCTGGCACTTAGTGCCCTCTGCCACCCCATGATCTGACCCTGGCACTCAGTGCCCCCCACCACCCCATGATCTGAGCCTGGCACTCAGTGCCTTCCTCCACCCTGTGATCTGACCCTGGCACTCAGTGCCCCCTGCCACCCTGTGATCTGAGCCTGGCACTCAGTGCCCTCCACCACCCCATGATCTGACCCTGGCATTCAGTGCCCTCTGCCACCCCGTGATCTGACCCTGGCATTCAGTGCCCCCTGCCACCCCAAGATCTGAGCCTGGCACTCAGTGCCCTCCACCACCCTGTGATCTGACCCTGGCATTCAGTGCCCTCCGCCACCCCGTGATTTGAGCCTGGCACTCAGTGCCCTCTGCCACCCTGTGATCTGACCCTGGCATTCAGTGCCCTCCGTCACCCCATGATCTGACCCTGGCACTCAGTGCCCCCCACCACCCTGTGATCTGAGCCTGGCACTCAGTGCCCTCCACCACCCTGTGATCTGAGCCTGGCACTCAGTGCCCTCTGCCACCCCATGATCTGACCCTGGCATTCAGTGCCCCCTGCCACCCCATGATCAGAGCCTGGTACTCAGTGCCCTCTGCCACCCCATGATCTGACCCTGGCATTCAGTGCCCCCCACCACCCCGTGATCTGACCCTGGCACTCTGTGCCCCCACCACCCCGTGATCTGAGCCTCACACTCAGTGCCCCCCGCCACCCCATGATCTGAGCCTGGCACTCAGTGCCCCCCACCACCCCATGATCTGAGCCTGGCACTCAGTGCCCTCCGCCACCCCGTGATCTGACCCTGGCATTCAATGCCCCCCACCACCCTGTGATCTGAGCCTGGCACTCAGTGCCCCCCGCCACCCCGTGATCTGAGCTCTAGTGGGTTTTCCTCCTGATCTGCAAGGGCGTTTTTCCAAAGGAAAGATGCTGGAAGCTGACCCCAGCATGGCTTTGCCAGTGATAATGCTAACTTTATTTTGTTTAATTAACGCTGCATGAAATAAAAACATTCACACACAGGGATGTGTGTTACTGCATGGGACTGTGTGGGGCCCCAGGAGGTGGTGGTGGGACTCCCCGCAGGTGAGTTGGCTCCCAGAAGCCCCAGAGCCGGGTTCGGCTGCCCTAGCCCCGGCCTCACCCCTGCACTGGGTGGGAGGCAAGATCTCTGGGGAACCCAGCTGCTTTGGGCCCGTGGTGATGGGATGGGTGGGTGGAAGGTCAAGAGTGAACAGGAAAATCTGGAGTCCCGAGAGGCAACCTGCAGAGCAGAGGAAGGAGGCCAAGGGTGAGTCACACAGAAGCCGCACTAACCGTTTTTATTGCACATGATTCTGTGGGGCGGGAATTCGGGCCTGCCAAAGTCAGATGTTTCACAGAGGAGGAGACCGAGTCACTGAGCATGCCATGCGCATAGCAGGACTAGAACCCAGGGCCACTGGATGGGAGTGGAGCTCCCGTGGCAGGGTCACCTGGGACAGCAAAGTCCCCCCAGGAAGGCTGGTTCCATCCCTGGTGTGTGACCCTGCTACCACCTCAGGGACCTGGGGTCACATGGTCTCCCAGGACTTGGACAGTGCTCGTGGGCAGTGGGGATTGGCCTGTCTGGAGGGAACTCCATGCATCTTGGGGCCTGATTCCCAAGATGCATGGGGCTCCCCCAGCTGCATCTACCATTACTCAGGGAGCCTTGTGCCTCTTCTCAAGGACCAAGTCCATTGTGGCCCTTGGGAGAGTCAGAAAGAGCAGAAGAGAAGGAATAAAATATGCTAGTGTGTCATTGCCCACTGGGTTCATTTCAACCCCTGTCCAAACGGAGCCGATTTATCAAGTCAGGGGAATTGCAATAGAGAAAGAGTTTAACTCACACAGAGCCATCTGAACTGGAGACCGGAGTTATGACTCACATCAACGTGTCCACTGCATGGGGGTCTGTGGGGAGCCATGCCCCTTGTGGCAGAACTTCCCAGACAGGACAAATGCCGGAAGATCCAGGCTCGGTTTAGGCTCCAGGGCTGCATTCAGTGTACAGCCAAAGTGTGAACAACAGGAGACAGGGATTAGCCTGTGACCAGGGTCAAAAATCAGAGGGTGACCACAGTCAGGGTTCATTCTGTGACCGGGATCAGGGCTCAGTCAGTGGCCAGAACCAGGGATTGAGTGTGATCAGGATCAGGGCTCAGTCAGTGGCCAGATTCAGGGATTGAGTGTGATCAGGATCAGGGCTCAGTCAGTGGCCAGATCCAGGGATTGAGTGTGATCAAGATCAGGGCTCAATGTGTGACCACAGTCAGGGTTCATTCTGTGACCAGGATCAGGGCTCAGTCAGTGGCCAGAACCAGGGATTGAATGTGATCAGGATCAGGGCTCAGTCAGTGGCCAGAGCCAGGGATTGAGTGTGATCAGGATCGGGGCTCAGTCAGTGGCCAGAACCAGGGATTGAGTGTGATCAGGATCGGGGCTCAGTCAGTGGCCAGAGCCAGGGATTGAGTGTGATCAGGATCAGGGCTCAGTCAGTGGCCCAGGCCAGGGCTCAGGGTGTGACTAGTCTTAGGACACAGGGTGGGACCATAACCAGGCCTTGTTAGGTAACCAGGGTTAGAGTTCAGACTGACCACAGTGAGGGCTCAGTTTGGGGCTGAGTTCAGATCCCAACCTGTGGTCAGGGGTGGGGCTCTAGGAATGTCAGCCGTGGTCTTCCGTATGTGAACCATGGCCATGAGGCCATCCTGAGACCAGCCTCACCCTCAGCGTGGCTGATGTCTGGGCTGGCGGATTCTGTGGTGGGGGTCCTGTGTGCTGCCCCCTCCTTGGCCTGCACCCACTACAGGCCAGCAGCACCCCTGAGCTGGAACAAGCAGAGATGCCTGCTGACATCACCAAACATTCCCTGGGGGTGCAGAGTCACCCACGTGAGAACCACTGCCTTACAGAAATCACCATATATCAAATCAGATCAGCAAACACCTACACACCTGTAAATATTTGAGGACGGAAAGTTCCAGGCTGGCACCTTGAATACAGAGACAGATAAGAAAACCTCTTGTGCAGGAGTGGACAGGGTCCCGGTGAGCTGGGGGCTGGGGGCAGAGGAAGCATGGGACAGAGGCAGTCAGCCACACATGGAAGCAGTTAATTACCAGGTGAGGCCCTTATCCTGAGCTCACAGGACATGGGCTGGAGGGCATGTCCAGAGGGAAAGCTCTGGGTGGGCAGACTGAGCAAGGAAGGGGCCTTGCAGAGGCCTCAGTCACCCTGCATGGCCTCCAGTAAGGCCTGTCCCTCTTAGGCCTGGACTCTTCACTTGCCAGAGAAGAGACAGTTTCCACGGAAAAGAGCCCAATCCCACAGGTGCCAGGGAGCTGGGCAGGAGCGACCCCAGAGGGACAGGGGCTGACCTGGGTCCCAGGGGAAGCCCAAAGGGAGATTCCTGGTGCCACTGAGTCCCAGGGAGGTCGGGTCTCACATCGTCCCTGCCCCCATCAGAAGTGTTACCTGGATCCCAGACTCAAGGTGAGACAGTGGGAGCTGATGTCCCACAAACACCCATAAACATCTGCCAGCCTTCTGGGACAGTCCAGACCTGCTGGGAGAGGGGCCAATTCCCTAAGACTTTTCCTTCCTACGACATCCTCACCACCTCCTAAAATGTGCCAGAGCCCTTTTTGGGGGCAAAATCGAGAGAGGAGGTAGGAATGAAGGCCAGACAACCCATCAGAGGGGACAGGAGAGCATCAGGGGAGAAGGGGCCTGCCTCCCTCCAGACACCCCATCAGTGGGGACAGTGGGGCGTCAGGGGAGGAGGGGCATGTCTCCCCCCAGACACCCCATTAGCGGGGACAGGGGGGTCAGGGGAATAGGAGCCTGTCTCCCGCCAGACACCCCATCAGTGGGGATGGGGGGTATCAGGGAAGGAGGGGCCTATCTCCCCCAGACACCCCATCAGTGGGGATGGGGGAGGGTCAGGGGAGGAGGGACCTGTCTCCCCCCAGACACCCCATCAGTGGGGATGGGGGGGTGTCAAGGGAGGAGGGGCCTCTCTCCCCCAAGACACCCCATCGTGGGGATGGGGGGGTGTCAAGGGAGGAGGGGCCTGCCTCCCTCCAGACAGACACTCAGCAGGCAGGACCATGGCCATGGTGGACCCGCCAGCATCTGAAGAGGGTTGCCAGGCAGAGTCGTCTAACTCAGGGCCCATGTACAAAGCCAGGGGTCAGGTTGAAGGAGACAACAGGGGCCATGAATGCCCCTCAAAGCCAGCAGCAGCAGGAAGGCACTGGCACTCCAGGCTTGGAGGAATGAGGGGGCGAGCACAGTGACCAGAGGCTGGCCAGAGCCCAGGGGACGGAGAAGCCTGGCTGACAGGACCTGGGCTTACTCTAGAGGGCTGTAGGCACTGCCACCACTCCCCAGCCAGCTGGCAGGAGAGCCAGCCTGACCCTGTCTCTTCCACCCTCTCATCTCCTGCCTGTGGCAGCCAGACCAGCCTCCCGGGACATGGAGCAGGAGGGAAAGGGGATCTGGCGCAGACAGAGGCCATCCAGCCTGGGGCCCAGCCCCTGCTACCGCTATTGCAGAGGCTGCTGAAAGCTGCACTTCCCCGACTCCCTTGCAGCTAACGTTCCAAGCTGAGGATCACTCAAGGTCCTGAGTGTAGAGCACCTAGCCCAGGTCCCACATCCAATGCCCCATAAATGAGAGCCTGTCCAACAGTGTCCCCTGTGTCAACAAAGAGCCAAACTCTGTAGAATATTTGAAGACATTTATTCTGAGCCAAATATGACACAGCCCCCAGGAGACCTGAGAACAGGTGCCTGAGGTGGTCAGGGCACAGCTTGACAGCTGGATTTGATACATTTTAGGAAAACATGAGACAGGAATCACGTACACTTAAGATCTACACTGGTTCGGCTCAGATAGGCAGGACTGCTCGAACGGGGGCTTCCAGGTTCCAGGTGAATTTAACACTTTCTGGTTGGCAACTGGTTGCAAGAGTTATCAACAGAAAGGAGTGTCTGGGTTATAAGGGGTTGCGGAGACCAAGGTTTTGGCATCAGATGAAGCCTCCAGGTAGCAGGCCTCCGAGAAAATAGATGGACAGTGGCTCTCATGGGACTGCAGGTCCCCGCTGTTAACGCTGGCTCTTCCAGAGTTATGAAGGGAGGGGGTAATGCAGCCGTCCAGCACTTTGCTGTCATGTCCTGAACCAGCTTTTCAGGTTCACTTTGGAAAGCCCTGGCCGTGAGGAGGGGTCCAATCAGATGGCAGCCCTTCGAAGGTTGCCTTTGGTTCACACCTGCAACAGCCCCTTTCCCTCTCCCTTGTAGCACCTGCTGCTGATCTGTCTGTGACGCTGTGACCAAGGCTCATCACCCCATGGGCCATGGGCCCCAGGAGGGCAGCACAGCGTCTGCGGGACACAGGGCCCAGGGAGGTGCCTCGTCCTTAGCTGGAAGGCTGAGGCCTGCAGGAGCCTGGAGAAAGGGTCTCCCTGATCTGGCCCTGCTCTGAGGTCGGGGAGGCGGGAGGGGTGTAGTCTGGGATCTGAGGAGGTTTCAGCCCATGGCCTGGGCCTGCTGAGCCATGGCCCTGGGCAGGCTCTGCCCTCCGGAGGTGGAAAGAAGGACAAAGGGAGAGGGAGGCGCAGGTTCAGGGAGGAGACAGGATATGCCCAGCCCCAGGGCCCTCACTGGCTCCAGGGAGCCCACGGGTGTTGACCCTGAGCAGTCCAGCCTCTCCCCAGCTGAGGCATATAAAGCTGCCCGAGGCCTGCTCCACTGCTGCCCACCTGTGACCATGAAGGCTGCGCTGCTTGCCCTGTTGGTCACCGGCTTGGCCCTGAAGCCAGGTGAGGCCTTGACTGGTCCCCAGCAGGGAAGGGAGCAGGGGTGAGTCAGGGAGGCACTCAGAGAGGAGAGAGAGGAAAGAGGAAGGGAGAGGAGAGGGTGAGGCTCCCACTCCAGCCTCTGCTCCTCCAGGGCAGCTCTTGGTACAACCAGGCAGTGACCTGTGCTCCCCGCCATCCCCAGTGACCGGGGCTTACAGGGACAGCATGGAGTCGCATCCTTCAATGCAGTGGGGCAGGGCCTGGCTCCTGGGGGCACAGAGAGACTGACAGATGGATGGGCAGAGATGCTAATAAAAAGCCGGGAGGCACAGGGGCAGGAAGCCTCAGGCTATGAAGTCCCTTTGAGGGCATGATGAGGAGGTGCTGGGGGTGTCGTGAGAGGACCCACGCCCAGCCCAGTCCCAGCACTGCAGCCTCCAAGGGTCCCAGGGGGCTACTGGCCTGCACTGCTTTGCTCAGTGTGGGTCCCTCCCAGCCCAGGGTCCCGGGGTCAGTCACCCCCATGGCCGCAGCTTCCTCTTCTGGAAAGCAGGGTCACCAACACAGCCACCGAGGGGCTAAACAGGGCAATATTTCAGAGGTGCTGAGGAGGGCCCTGAAGATGGTGAGGGGGAATTGAGGGTGAGGAGGGGTCGCCAAGGACTGTGGGGGCACCTGCTTGCATAGGCGGAGACCGTGGCCGTGACCACCTCACAGCAGGGCCACCCCAGGGGCAGAGCAAGACCTGACCCGGGAGGCCTGAGAGAGGCTGAGAGGTCGGGCTTAGCCTAGACAGGCTGCTGGTGACAAGGCCAGGTGGGCCTCCATGGCAGAGGCCTGAGGAAGTCACAGAAAAGCTTCATGCATCCCCTGTCTGCAAGTGTCCAGCCAGGCCACTGGCAAATGGGGTGAGCCCTTCTCTCTCAGGAGCACAGGTGTTTTTACAAAGCTTTACCCTGGCAGGCAGGGGCCTGGGGCATAGATGGCAGCTGCCGGGCACCCTGGGAGGGGTGTGAAGTTCGTGCCCTGCAAAGGCCTGTCGGAGCACACAGTGTGCGCTCTCCAGAAGGGCCCAGACCCTGCTGTCAGCCTCGCCCTCCGCCCTGCAGAGAAGATGAGGCTGGCAGGCCCCTGCTGGGAGTCCCCCTCCAGGCAGCTTCTGAGGCCTCTCCCACCCACCCCACAGGCTCTGCCCTGCAGTGCTACACCTGCAGGGACCAAGTGAGCAACGAGAACTGCCTGAAGGTGCAAAACTGCACCGAGTCGGAGACGCAGTGCTGGACCAAGCGCATCCGTGAGTGAGGGACGAGAGCCCCGAGCTTAGGTCTCTGCCACCGAACTATTCATCCTTCTGGCCATCTCCCCACACCTACGTGCTGTTTTCCTTCCAGTCATCCCCCACCCGTCCCGCACCTGTCCCCCACCTATCACCCAGCATCTGTCCCTCCAGCCCCCTCCGCCATCCACCCTCCTCCATCTGCCACTCCTCCACCGTCTGTCCCTCCCCCATCCCTGTGCCTGGCTGGCTCACTCACACCATTTCTGGTGCTCAGCGGGTGGTCCACCTGCCCTGGATGGGGATGGGTCCGAGACCAGGCCCTGGCACTGCTTGTGATCCTGAGGCCAGCCCAGGGAGACTCCAGAGCTTCAGGCAGGGTGGGGACAGGAGGAGGCGTGGTGAGCACGCAGGACAGTGCCAGCCCCTGGTCTGCCGCTTCCCAGGTGCCATAGGCCTCCTGACCGTCATCAGCAAAGGCTGCAGCTCACACTGCGAGGATGACTCTCAGGACTACTACGTGGGCAAAAAGAACATCACGTGCTGTGACACCAACTTGTGCAACGCCAGCGGGGCCTGGGCCCTGAAGCCGGCTGCCGCCACCCTGGCGCCACTCACCATACTCAGCCTGCTGCTCTGGGGTCTCAGCCAGCTGTAGGCTCCTGGAGGCCCCGCTGCAGCCCCCACTGGGTGTGGTGCCCCAGGCCCCTGTGCCACTCCTCACACACTCTGCCCAATGGGAGCTTGTCCTGGTACCTGAGGGCGTGTCCTAACACAGGTCTGGCCATGTTGCTCTGCCTCCCACCCCCACCCCCCACCCTGACCCTCCCATGGCCCTTTCCAGGACTACCACCTGGCAGGCTGGCTCTAGCGACACAGTTCAGCCTGCAGACAGCCCCTCCAATTTCCACTGCTGCTGTCTCCATGCCCCAGTGTTCCCCACCCTTAACCCTGTGCTCAGGCACCTCTTCCTCCAGGAAGCCTTCCCTGCCCACCCCGTCTATGACCAGAGCCAGGTCTGGTCATAACCCGGGCCCTCCAGCAGGGGGGGCCGGCAAAAGCTGAGATGAAGTAGATGGAGCAGACGGAGCTGGAGGACAGGGGTTGGTGTGAGGTCCTGGGAGTCTCCAGAGATGGGGCCTGGTGGCCTGGAGGGAGGGGCCAGCCCTCACATTTCGTGGGGCTCCCTCAATGGCATCCCCAGCACAGCATAGGCCCTTAATAAACACCTGCTGATAAGCCAGAGAGAACCTCTGTCCTTGCGCAGCCCAGGTGGGATGGGATCCGAGCTGTGTCTGAACCAGGTCTGTGACTGTGAATGGGCCCTGGTCATGGGGGCTGCAGCCCCCTCCGTGACTGGAGCAAACACCTGGCACCTGGAAGGAGGGCATCCCTGCAGAGGGTGGGAGGGCGGTTCCCAGAACAGGCACTTACTGTGAGGTCTGGAGCTGTGGCCAGACTTCTCTGAGCCGTCTTGCTTAGAGGGGTCATCCATGACCCCTCCCTGCTGCGGACCCAGAAAGCTCACAGGAAGGAGCGGGTTCCAGGGCTAGGGGCTGCTACCATCCAAGTTCCCACCCCTCCTTTTGGCCTGATTTGAGCACCCGCATGTTTCAACATTTGTTTTAGAGCTGCACACCCACTGTACAGCATTCAAACACCACAGCAGGGTGCCTGGGGAAAGGTGGCCTCCCCCAACCCTGAACCTCAGCCCCTTCCCCCTCTGGGGTGTCCATCACACCTCCTGGGGCTTCTTTCTGGGACAAACTGTGCCCCACCAGCATCTACAGGCACCTGGGTTCCTGGGCCCAAGGGAGGACTCCACCCACACTTGCCTCCTGCCCTTGGCAGGGAAGCCTTTGGCACAGAGCCTGCCTCCTGCCCTAGGGCTGGAGGGACCTGCTCAGGGTGAGGCTTCCAAGGCTGTTAGGTTGGGGCTCAGAGTGGGGGTGCAGGCTCAGGGAAGAGAAGAGGTCTGCGGCCCACATCCCATCCTGAACCAGAACTGGAACCCCGGCCTGGAGCTCTGGGGGTAGGTCATGGAGCAGGTGGTGGGCAGGGCTGTGTTGAGAAAGAGCCAGGCCTCCTGTCTGATGTGTGGCTTCACTGGGAGACCTCCCTCCTGGCAGTATCAGGAGGGTGCAGGTCCCTAGGCCAGCATCTGAGTGACCCTGAGCACTGGATGCTCCCTCCCCAGCTTCAGCCTGCCTGACACCCACCCACTGTCCAGGGCTCAAGACACACTCAGACCTGCCTCAGTCCAGAGTCCAGGGCTAGGCCTTTGTATTCTGGGAGGGCCCTGCAGACCAGGGATCCCCACACAGCACTCTGCACCCCTCAGGCTCAGCTGCAGGAGCTGGGGCTCGGGCATGTGCCGCTGGCCGCACTGCATCTCCTGACGTTGTGGCCTGGGCTTGCTGACCTGCTCTGGGAGTGTCCAGGAGCTGGGTGAGGGAGGCGGTGCCCTGCCGGGCTCCATCCACTCAGCACACAGCTATTGAGCCCCTGCTGTGTTCCACGAGCCGTTCCAGGTCCTCCTGGTCACCCTGGTGACAAAAAACTAGGAGAAAAAATAAAGCCAGGAAAGAGGATCCAGAAGGCCGGAATGGCCAGGGAGGGCCTCTGGAGGTCTGCAGTGCAGGAGACGCCTCAGTGATTAGAGCAGCATCCTCAGGACTCAGCCCACCCTGGTGCCCGCACAGCAGCCCCTACCCCCTGGTCGGAAGGGGTCCTTCTCCCTGGGACTTAGGTTCAGAGTCACAAGGCAGCGTCCCCCAGGGCGGGGGCCCATTGGCCTCGGGCAGGTTGGAGGTGTCCAGGACAGAGCACAGGGCCCTCACACCCTGTTCCCCAGACTTCCTCATGTTGGAATGCCTTTGGCCAGGTGAAGGGAGGAAGGGCAAGGATGAGGGAGGCCTCACTGGGCTCTCCATGCCAGGACCAGCCTGAAAACTGTGGTCCCTTTGACCCCCTGAGCTGTCCCTCAGGTCACAGCACCTCTGAGCTGAGGGCCTGTGAGGACATAAGATGTACCTTCCATAAGCCTTTCACAACCTTTGCAATCTTAATTTAGGAGTTAATGCTTCAAGAAAACCTTATTAATTTGACTCAGGGGCCCATATGCTGGCCTTGCTTCAGTATGTCTTCAATATTAATGATGAATTTACAGAGAAACCGCACTTATTTTATCTTTAAAATCAGCCCTTGCAATCCATGCACCCATCTCTACTGAGATAGTCCCTGGGCCTTGAGGAGTTGAATAACTTTAATTTCCATCACTCAGTCTCAGGAGTGCAGATGGTTTTTACTGGCATCTTCTACTGGGCCCAAAGATGGGGCTTTAATTGCTGTCAGTGTTTGAAAATTTGGCAGGACTCAGCGTCTTTTTAGACCAGGAGTCAAAGCCCTGTAACTCAACGTCACAGAACTTTAAAAGCACATCAGGAAGACACACAAATGTAATAACTTCAAGTAAAAAACGTAAACATCATCCTTTTCCTAAGCAAACCAAACTTAATAATAATGGCATAGGAATTATTTCAATAAAACGTTAAATCTGTTAGGTCATTTACTGAAAGGCAAGAGAAAGACCTTCTGCATTGTTGTTGGAAGAAAATATTTCGTTAGACCTTTGAGAAAATGTGCCCTTTAAAAGCCAAAAACTGGTGAGATGCAATAAAAGTTGAAGTTTTGGTTAAAAAAATTGAAATCTGTTGTAGTTTGTTAAGAGTAAATCAACCCCTTAAGAAAATTTAATTGTTCTTACCAATAATTTAGTGTATAAGTGGTTTCTTTACATGAAGCTTAATCTCTAGAAAGACCATTATAATTACCCATTGCTTATAAACAACTTGATCATATAAAAATTTTTGTTTTTTCTTTTAAATAAATCCCCTTGTTGTGACTTACACAGACCATTCATGACATGCCTGGACTTTCTCTTTTGTCCTAAACAACCAGTCATTGTATTTTAGGACTAAAATTATCTTACAAGATTCTTTATCACATGAAATTATTTCTCTTTAAGCTTTCTTACCACAAAAATACCTCTTTATTTTTATAACTTTCTTTACATCTCTCTTATTTCCTGGTTCCTTTGCTTTGTTTTTAATATAACCTTTAAATAAACTTTAAATTAGGTAAAACTTGTTCACCATTTTTTTTTAAAAAAGGATACACTTTTTTTTTTGCAAGAATATTTTTCTACAATATACTTTAATTGAAAAATCTCTAATATTGAAGTATCTATTATTTAATATAACTTTTTATTCTGAATTTTGACAAAATTTTCTAGAAGTATTTATCCATTACATTTACCTAATTATCTTGTTTACCTAGATTATTTATGAATACTGCAATAGTCATGATTTAAAGTTATAAAACCATCATTGCAAAATTATAGCTGAGACAGTGAAAAAGAATGGATCTAACTAACTCCATCCTGCTTCTAACCTCCAGGCTGTCCTTGTTCATTCCTGAACTTTGGGAGAAACTTAGTTTATAGTTTATCTTTGAAACAAAGACAATAAATAGTCTTTCCTAAAACAAACATCCTTATTCTTGTGCACTAGACTGCCTAAAGCCATAAGATTAGAAGTTATGATAATATTTCTAAATCAAGGTGCAGCCATATTCATTAAACCAATACCAATGTCTTATTTATTAAAGATTACACAAGCAAAGATCATTCTGTTTTGGGCTGGGTTTATAGTCTTATAAACCCTCTGCCAAATTTTGACAACTTACAGTATTTGGCAGGGGTAAGTATGAAATTGCTTGATTAATAATTGCAAATCAAAAATACATGCTGGCAATTCTTAAGAAATTTCTAATATTACTTTACCAAGAATTGTAAAGGTAGATAATTTATTAAAGATTTTACTTATGTCAATTTGAAAGAGTATTTCACTAGTCTTTCCTTTTTTCCAATAAAGTATTTGACTTAAGTGCTTTTATTTGTCTTTGAGTTAATTAGATAGAGCTCTTTTATATTTTTGGTAGTGAAACATTGTGTACACAACACATAAATACACAGACATATTAGGCATGTTGATAGAAGTACATCTTACAGATTCATAAAACCTTCTTTTTTCCTGTCTTAGACTTTCAGATTCTTGATAACCTGTTTCACAACCCTAGGCAGTTGTCAGCTAAATAGCCTTAAATTTGCATATTAAAGGAAACAAGTCAGGTGAAAGTCAAACAGCAAAATTTACATCACAAGGGACAGAGAGAAAATGTCTGATGGTGCTGAAGGGAGAGTGAAGACGGACGCCAACTCAACTGTAAAATTATGGAAATTTACTACTGGATTATGTAAGAAGGACAGTTTTATTTAGAGACTCCCTGTTTTTCTTCTTTTAACCAGATCTCTGAGTTCTGGGTAGAGCCCACACTGAATCCTGGGTCTCCAAAAAAGGGGAATTGTTTCTAGGCTAGACAACATGATGCTTTTACAGTGCACTTAAAAAACAGTTGTAAACAAAGATATTTCTAAGTGCCTAAACTACACTCTTCCTTAAAAACCCTAGAGGAGGCTCTGCTGCAATCGCTATTGTAGTCAATCAGGTAATAACAGAACTCAGTCAACTGAACAGAAAAAAACTGTTGCTCAAAAAAGAAAAGTCAAGGTCCTAGGCTAGAGAAACAAACATAAAAACAAACACATGAAGGCCTTTCAAATACAAACACGCACGTGTGTGCGTGCACACACGTATGCACACACGTACCCACACGCACGTACATGCACACACGTATGCACACAGGCACACGCACGCACACACGTATGCACCCACACGCACACACATGTATGCACACACGCACGCACACGTATGCACACACATGCACACACGTACACGTACACACGTACACGCACACACGTATGCACACACGTACACACGTGCACACATGCAGACGTCTTGGATGTTAGCCTTTTAATTAAGCTGACTTTTAAGCATTGAGCTCCTTCAAAAAAAAAAGCCCTTTTAAATCTAATCACCACATTTTGGCTAGAACAAATTGCTGCTATTTCAGAAGTACCCAGTATCAAACCAGAAAGGGCTTGATTTACGGACCAAACTCACCAAACCCAGGCTCTCATGGTGAGAAAGAAGGCAGAGCCTCAGCCATGGAACTGCAGCGTGAGGCAGCAGCCATTGATTTCAGTTTGGCCTGGCTAGGAAGAGGTGGCCTTGTTCTGTAAACAAAACACCTTCAGTAATCAAAATTAAAAATCTTTCCTTTTTTAGTCCTTTTGCTGGCTATTTTTCTTCCCCAACGATACCACCTTTTGTGGCGGGCGGGGGCAAGATTTAGTCACTTCAGAGGTCCTGTTCCCCATAATTTGGAACTTTCCTTAGTATCTGATGAAGTTGATAGAGTGAATGAAACCCAGTGGGCCAAAGACTGAAAGAAGAAAAACAGAAACACCAAAAAAAAAGTTAAGCAAAAAAAAGAATGCCACAAGTTTCATGCTCACTGAGTGCTGTAATGGTAAGGAGAAGCTAGGACGGGCTTCATGTTAACTTTCCCTCTACCGAGACAGACCCCATTCAGTTAGACGGGCTGCGTGTTAACTTCCCCTCTACCCAGACAGACCCCATTCAGTTAGACGGGCTGCGTGTTAACTTCCCCTCTACCCAGACAGACCCCATTCAGTTAGACGGGCTGCGTGTTAACTTCCCCTCTACCCAGACAGACCCCATTCAGTTAGACCGGCTCCGTGTTAACTTTCCCTCTACCCAGACAGACCCCATTCAGTTAGACGGGCTGCGTGTTAACTTCCCCTCTACCCAGACAGACCCCATTCAGTTAGACGGGCTCCGTGTTAACTTCCCCTCTACCCAGACAGACCCCATTCAGTTAGACGGGCTGCGTGTTAACTTGACCTCTACCCAGACAGACCCCATTCAGTTAGACCGGCTGTGTGTTAACTTTCCCTCTACCCAGACAGACCCCATTCAGTTAGACCGGCTGTGTGTTAACTTTCCCTCTACCCAGACAGATCCCATTCAGTTAGACAGGCTCCGTGTTAACTTCCCCTCTACCCAGACAGACCCAATTCAGTTAGACGGGCTCCGTGTTAATTTGACCTCTACCCAGACAGACCCCATTCAGTTACTTACCCAGGATCATCTATGCCCTGCAATCCTAAAAAGTTCTACATTCTACTGTCAGCCTATTTCACTCACCCTCACGGTGGCAAAAGCCTTAGAGTCCTGTACCAGGAGTTGAGGAACAGATCCTGGTCCTGCAGGAATTTCCTTCAGGTTCAATACCTTTAACCAAGACCCATTCAGCACCCCACTGCAGCCGCACTTGGAGCATTCCCCATTGGAAATTACAATCCATACATGCAGCTTAGTTCCTCCAGGCTGCCACATATAGTAAAGATCTTGCTAAAATGCATGCTTTGAATGAAGAGACCCCCCCCCCCGACAAACACGATTTGTGTGAGCAACATGGCTGTTTATTCACCTGGGTGCAGGTGGGCTAAGCCCAAAATGGGCGTTAGCAAAGGGTGGAATGAGTTGTTTTCATAGGTTTGGGGTGGGCAGTGGAAAGTTAGAGGAAGATCAGTTACAGTGGTGGGGGTGGGGCAGGAAGTACACATTACCATAAGATCAGTTACAATGGCGGGTGGGGTGAGAGTAGTTAGGATGGCAGGGTGGGGTGAGGAGAATTCACATTATCATTGTAACAATTAAGATGGTAGGGTGGGGTAAGCCATCTTAATTGGAGGAAGCTCTGCTGGGCTATCAGGGAGAATGGTGAATGCAGGCAGGAGGTGGCAGGTGATCAGCCAAGGCAGGCAGGACTTCAGATTCTGTGGGTCCAGGCTTGCACATGGAAGCCTGACAGATCTGACACTTTGAAGCCTGCATTGAGGCTGAAGAGGCCCCCTACCCTGCAGAGGGGGGTGCTGGGCCCCGTGGCACATCTCCCATTTCCATCTCCTTCAGGAGCCCTGTCAACGGCCTCCTCACCCAGTTAGATGAGTTGCCCTCTCCTGTCTCCTTATTCCCCTGTAGCTCCACCTTCATCTGGAGGTGGGAAGCTTTCTCCCATCATCTGGTCCCATGCACACAGTTGGTGGCTGTCTGACTGCCAGTGGTGACTGACCGGGAGCCTCCAGCCATGCATATCTGCCACCATCTGGACCAAGGGCACTGACTTGGTCATCGTAAACCTGACCGTGGACTCCCACAGTTGGGTGGGGGCCAGTGCTTCTGGGGGTTGTTCCACTCAGTGGTTACCAGGATGTGGTGCAGGGCCAGCCGTGGGCCCCATGCAACAAGCAGTCATCATGTCGCCTTGAAGGATCACTCCAAACAGCTGGCAGCTGATGCCAGTGAACCCCTACACTGGGGCTTAGCTTGGGAGGGTGTTCTCAAGAGTAAGCTGACAGTGAAGGAAAGTTTGTTAGAGGAACAGTGCACAGCAAAATGGCTGCTGTGTAGTCAGACCAGGGCTGCCCCACAGGCACAGGGGCCCAGAGCAGCACTCATGGTTGCTGACTGGCTCTATTTACACTCATTCTTAATTATATGCAAATTAAAGGGCAGGTTATTCACAAACTTTCTGGAAAAGGGGCAGGGAGTTCCCAGGACCATATAACTTCCGGGTCATTGTCATGGCATTTGTCAATTGTCAGGGTGTTGGTGAGAGTGTCTTATGAGAATGTATTGCAATAAACATATGTTGAGCAATGAGAGCAACTCAAGTCACCTTTGTCACCATCGTGGTCCTAGCTGGCTTGGGCCAGTTTCTTTGTTATATCCTGCTGTGATCACAGGGTCATGATCAAGCCTTGGGAAACAAGTCGTGCTGATATCCTACCTCACAACTATTTAGAGATTGGTCAGCAACTCGAATAATGCCTTCTGTTAAGCAATGTCTGTTAAACAGGAAAATGGACAACAGACAGAAACAGAGAGAGCGCAGGAAAATGCACATATCCGCTAGCCACAGCCAACTGTGCCCAACCTCACTCATAATTTAAAAATGCAAATTAAAAATACACCCAGATGCTATTTCTATTTTCATCTGTGAGACTGTGAAAATCCGGAGTGAAAAAGGGGACACCCTTTCTGACACCGCCATAAAAGCAAGCACTCACTCCTCAATGACAAAACTGTCCAGAGACCACAGAGCACAACTGGGTAATACTCGTGCAAATACATTTAACACTCGTCCTTTGATGTCATTTCTGGGAAGTTGTGGTATGATGGTATAGGTAAGGAATGACATTAGGGACAACTGCAATGTTGTGTATATGAAAGTTGATTTCATAAATTGAGTTATGCTTGGCATACCCAATTCAATCAAAGCCAAGAGCTGGAGGAAAATGGCTCCGGCCGACGTTACCTGCTCCAAGAACCATCTGCAAGCCCAGATCCTGAAACAGCCTGCTGCAACTTTACAACCAGGTGTATCTAACAGCTGCTGGAACAACCTTCTGTGACTCAAAGGCAAAGTCTACCTACTGTGTCACTCACCCATCAGAGCCTGCCAGCTCTCCAAACCTCTACCAGTGCTCACAACTTTTCTTCCTAAATAATAGGTAAGGCGGGTGGATCACGAGGTCTAGAGATCGAGACCATTAAAAAAAAAAAGCTAAATAATAGGTAACATTTCTTAAATAAAAATTTCCACCTTCTCTTTTTTCCACCTTCAGACACACCAGAGACATTTGTGGTCTGTGTGTGCCTGAATTATAATTCTGTGATTCCTGAATAAAACGTTTAGATTTCAACCCCACAATGTATTTTTGACTTTGACATGTGAGATTGAAAAACACAAATATCTATTCAAGGAGGCCATTTAAATAAACTCTGGTACATCCAGGCCATGAAATATGTTGCAACTTGCATTAGTCCTTTCTCCCACTGCTATAGAGAAATACCTGAGGCTGGGCAATTTATAAAGAAAAGAGGTGTAAGTGTCTCACAGTTCCACAGGCTGTACAGGAAGCATAGGATGGCTTTTGGGGAGGCCTCAGGAAGCTTACAATATGGCAGAAAGTAAAGGGGAAGCAGGAACCACTTACACGGTCTGAGAGCAGGAGGAAGAGAGGGAGTTGCCCACACACTTTTAAAAAACCAGATCTTGTAAGAACTCTATCACAATAACAGGACCAAAGGGTGTTTTTGTGATCCTTCCTGAATGGGTAACCCCCATGAGCCAGTCACCCCACCAGGCCCCACCCCAACACTGTAGATTTCAATTCAACATGAGATTTGGGTGGGGACACAGATCCAAACCATATCACAACTGTAAAAAAAAAAAAAAGAAGAAGAAGAAGAAAGAAAGGAAAAGAGTAAAAGAGTGTGAAGGTCCTGCTCCTGCCTGCATTAACAGAGCACCTCTACACAGAGGGTTGAGGGGAGAAAGCGGGGTGGAGCATCTATGGATTGTCTTTGGGGGCTTACTCAGACTGGCCCAATCTGCTGTAAAACTAGTATTTAGGGTTTCTTTTGAATAAACAGAAATTAACTCACCCTATCTTAAAACCTGGGAAAGTTACATTTGTCTTATCTGAGTTCCTTTCTCAGGAAGCCAACCATCAGGCCCCCCAGACAGTATCAAGGCACTGAAACTTGCCAGGCCCTCCAGGCCAGACTACTCATGACCGCCTAGCTGCCTCCTCACTCTCTCTAATTCCCGTTTTCCCACACAGGGTGACATTTCTTCCCTGGTCTAGAAACTCCTAATTTTAGTGGGTTGAGGAGAGGGATTTGTGAGTGGGTACCCACCTCTGAGCTGTAGCACTGGAACGAGGCCTTCGTCCCTGGCATTGCTCTTGGTGACTGGCCTTCTGTGCAGGGCAGCGGACCTAGAGAACAACCCCTGATGTTTGGGTAGCACCGTTACTGTGAGAGGCATGGAGAGCCTCCAGTTCTCAGTCTTCTTGGAGGAAATATTTCAGATAGGAGATGTACAGCAAGAGGTAAAGGGCTGAGAAACCTTTATTTAAAGAGATAGGAGCTCAGAGAGACAAGACAGAATCTGCCACCCAGGAGACAGAGACTAGAGCTTTCTTTCCCTGGAGCTTTTGGTTAAGGAAACAGTATATCCCCCACCCACGCTGGGAGACCCTCTAGATGAGCGTCTGACAGGATTATTCATGAAGGGCCATGCAGGGGCCTGACTGGTGAGCCCATTTGGGAAGTCCTCTGGGCACGCGTGCACCGTGACCTCACACGCGAGTGTGCACGGGTGTTTCAATGGCATCTAAAATCTCCCCCCTGGGTGTGTGTTTTTGGCATTATAATGAGCTAAAAGCTATTAAGGGGCGAGTTGGAACCGCACACGTGCTCTCCGGCAGGGAAAATCCCTGCCCTGGCCACTGCGCACTTTCCATGGGCTGTGGGGTCCCCAAAGAGATGCCCTTGGGCTCAGGGACTGCGTTTCTGAACACACTTTCCCAGGGCTCCCGTGCCCCTCTGGCCTGGCTGCCGCGGCTCCAACACCAGCACACGGGGGCTCAGAACCGGCGGACAGGGGCAGGGCCTGGGCACTGGTGGGGGGGTGGGGGGGCTCCGAGGACAGGCAGGGCCTGGGCACGGGGGGGTGGGGGCTCCAAGGACAGGCAGGGCGGGGGCGCCGGGGGGGCTCCGAGGACAGGCAGGGCGGGGCACGGGGGGGCTCCGAGGACAGGCAGGGCGGGGCGCGGGGGGGGCTCCGAGGACAGGCAGGGCGGGGCGCGGGGGGGCTCGGAGGACAGGCAGGGCGGGGCGCAGGGGGCTCCGAGGACAGGCCCCGCGGGCGGGAGGGAGGGGCGCCCTGGGAAGGCGGAGCTCCCCCTACCGGCCAGACCCGGGCACGACGCGGAGGCTGCCGAGGTTCCAGAAGGGCCGGGAGGTGGCGTCGCGCGCTGACCCTCACAGGGCGCCGCTGGGGACAATGACGCTGCTCGCTTTGCTCCTCCTGGCCATGGCCCTGCCGCGGGTGTGGACAGACGCCAACCTGACTGCGAGACAACGAGATCCGGAGGACACGCCGCAGAAGGGTGAGCCCGGTCAGGCCCCGAGCAGCCGCGGGCTGAGAGGACAGGCCGAGGGGACAGGCCGAGGGGATGGGCCGAGGGGACACGGGCCGAGGGAGGACGGGCCGAGGGGACACGGGCGGAGGGGACGGGCCGAGGGGACACGGGCCGAGGGGACGGGCCGAGGGGACACGAGCCGAGGGGACACGGGCCGAGGGGACGGGCCGAGGGGACACGGGCCGAGGGGACACGGGTTGAGGGGACAGGCTGAGGGGACACGGGCCGAGGGGATGAGCCGAGGGGACACGGACCGAGGGGAGACGGGCCAGGCGGCATCTGCCCAGCACCCCGTGGCCGCTGCCCCCGCTAGGCCGCGAGAACAGGGAGCGCAGAGGGCCAATGGCGCCTGGAAGTCTCCGGGGAGCCTCGCCTCCTGCAGCTTCCCCCCCAAGGCAGCGGTACAGCCTGAGCCCGGCCCTTCCCCAGCCCTTGCCCTGCTCCTGGCCGAGCCTCCCTGGGAGCACTTGGGTTGGAGGCGCCCCCCCTCGCCCCCGACCCCCAGCCTGGCCTTCTGGGGCTTCACGGGCTGAGAACCCTTCAAGCCGCGGGAGGAGGACCGACTCCCCCGGCAGAACTAGGCCAGGCCCAACCCAGACCCAAGGGAAGACTTGTTTGAAGAAGCCAGGTTGTGGGGCCTGGGAGGTCGGTGGACCCGGAAGGTGGGGCGGGGTGGGGCGGGGCGCGGCGCGACGCACGTGGGATCAGACCAAGCCCCCGGGTCTCTTCCGCAGCTGTTGGCCGGGAGATGCCGGGGGCCTAAAATCAGGGTGCCACGGCCGAGTGGGGGTGCACCGTGTGCTCATGCTGTGCTTGGATGTGCAGCCTGAGGGAGACACTTTGTGGGAGGGTGGGGAGCCCCCAGGAAAGAAATCACTCAGGCTGTAGAGAAGGCCAGAGGCTGGGCGATTTATAAAGAAAAGAGGATCTAATCGCTTCAGAGTTCCACAGGCTGTCCACGAAGCGTGGTGCTGGCTTTTAGGGGGGCCTTGGGATGCTTCTAGTCATGGAGGAAGGCGAAGGCGAAGCAGGCATCTCTTCCGTGGCCTGAGACCCCTCCTGCTTTCTCCCTTTGCGGTTCACTCCCAGTCAGGGAGGATGCAGCCCCAGCCACTGCTCAGCGGGGGAAAGATGGGGACCCCCGAGTTTGTGCTGCCTTGGATGCCAGCTGTGTTCATGAGATAGGCATGGAGAACTAGAACATTCTGCTTTTCTTTTTCTTTTTTTGAGACAGTTTCGCTCTTGTTACCCAGGCTGGAGTGCAATGGCGCCATCTCAGCTCACCGCAACCTCCGCCTCCTGGGCTCAGGCAATTCTCCTGCCTCAGCCTCCTGAGTAGCTGGGATTACAGGCACGCGCCACCATGCCCAGCTCATTTTTTGTTTAGTAGAGATGGGGTTTCACCATGTTGACCAGGATGGTCTCTATCTCTTGACCTCGTGATCCACCCGCCTCGGCCTTCCAAAGTGCTGGGATTACAGGCTTTAGCCACCGCACCCGGCCTACATTCTGCTTTTCTATGTCTCCTTTCAGACACAGGTGACGATAGAATCTGGTGTCACGTTTGTGAGAGAGAAAACACTTTCGATTGTGAGAATCCAAGGATGTGCAAATCGGAAGAGTCATACTGCGTTGTAGCGGCCGTGAGTGAGTATCCTCGCTCTCGCTGGGGGCCCAGAGGCACATGAATAGGGGGCTTTCAGGAATCAGGGCTAGTTCCCCTCAATAGGGAATAACTAATAGAAAGTAGCCTTTTTCCCCCAATAAAATGTGAAGCACAAAGTCCTGAGAGGCTGGGAAGAGGCGAGGGAGAGCAGGGTGGGGCTCAGTCCCTAAGAACTGTGCCAGTGTACAGCAGCGCCCACCATGTGGGTCCGGACAAAACACTGGGAGGCAGGAAGAAGATCTGGATTTCATGTCATCCATTTTTAAATGAAAAAAGCTTTAATAATGTTAAATGCCCCACTGAGAGCAGTGCCTGTGTCACTTTCCCAAGAGATGCACAGAACTCAGGTGTACAGCCTTCAGGTGTGTTCTAGAGGAGGCAGCGTGCCTTAACAACTGTGGAGACTGCTGCTCTGTCATCTGTGAGTCCCCTGAAAACCTATGGGTACGTGAAGCCCCCCCAAGGGGCATCTGGACTCCCAGCACATTCTGCCCACAGGGCCATCTTCAGGGCTCCTGAATTCGGATTCCACCCAGCATTTGCTCTCCAGCCCTTCGGCATCCATGGAGCGGGTGGGGCACTGAGGCGATGCTTCAGACTCAGTGTAGCCAACATTGACTTTCTAACTTAATATGGTAAAATGATTAGTACAATGATGTGTAAGATGAAGTGTGGTCATGACACAAGACCCCCAGCTCAGAGCTGAGCCAGGCCACTGAGAGGCCAGCTCCATGCCTTGGGTGATGGCCAGGATGGCTGCGAGTCATGTGTCTGTCTGTGGTCACTAAGGCCTGAGCCAACCCTATGTTTGAGAAGTTGAGACCTGTGTGTCCCAAGCAGCGACCCCTAGACCCACATTCCCAGTGCATGTGGACAGGCCACACCACGCAGAAGCCAGCCCCTGCCCGAAGCAGCATTCAACACATGGGCCTGGCTCTCATGCTCCTGACCTCCCCTTGACACCCCTGTACCTCTAAGCAGGGCTGCGGGGGAGAGGGTCTGATGAAGACAGAAAGGCCTTGGTGTCAGCACTGGAACTGTGTGATTTCCTTCTCTCGTTTTTTATTTCCTGTCAGAAATATTTCCGCGTTTTTTCATGATTTCGAAGCAGTGCTCTGCTCACTGTGCAGTAATTGAGAGACCCAAGCCGGAGCAGAAGCCGTTTCTCCTGGAAGCGCCCATGCCCTTCTTTTACCTCAAGTGTTGTAAACTTCGCTATTGTAATTTAAACGGGCCATCTGTGAACGAATCAGTGTTCAAAGACTATGCCGAGGGCTCCAGTACCAGGAGCTGTGGCGGGCTCGGGCTGGCCGCCCTCCTGCTGCCGGCCGCCACCGCAGCTGGCCTCAGCCTGCCTTGACCCAGGACTGCATGAACTGAGCCTTCTGGAGCATGGGCTCACTCCACACCATTGTAACCTGTTGCATTAAACTTGTTTTCTGTTGATTACCTCTTGGTTTGACTTGCCAGGGTCTTGGGATGGGAGGGTGGGATCAGGTACAGCTCGCTCTTAACCCTCAAGGGCTCTTCAGCTCACATTCAGAGCAAGATCTCCTGGTAGTGATTCTGGCGACAAGTTTTTCTCTTTGAAATCAAACCTTGTAACTCATTGATGGCTGATGGCCACTGTTTTCCTTGACTCCCCTCTGCCCCTGAGGGCTTCAGTACTGATAGGGAGGGAAGCCTAACCACTCACGGAGAGCGTGTGTTCAGATGCTTCTGACCTTTCAGGTGATGCAGGAATCTGAATGACCGGGGTGAAGACATCCCTGGAGTGAAGGACTCCTTAGCACAGGGGGCGGTGGGATACACACAGGGGTGCCCCCATTCCAGTGGCGGAGGCACTACAGATGGCTGCCTTTCCTCAGCCTTTCCTACCACATTCCAGGAGGCAGAAGATTACTAATTCTGTTGAAGAAACTTAGACTTCGCCCACCAGCTGGCACAGGTGCACAGATTCATAACTTCGCCCACGTGTGTGTTCAACATCTGAAACTTGGGCCAGGTAGAGAGCGACGTGGCTTTCATTCCAAGATGCAGCCATCCCCAGAGAGCTGAGAAACCAGACTCAAAGTTCCACCCAAAACAAATACAAGGGGAGCTCACGGAACTCAAAAGTTCATGGAAAAATTGAATTAAAAGATAAACATTTAAAAATATGTTTATTTCTCAGCATGAGCTCCATCCAGGTCAAGACACCTTTGTGAGTAACGGTTCAGCCATTTAGTTCAGCCCTAATGAACTGAGCATCCTGGGAATTTAACCATGTCAATTCAGTCTTTGTTCTGTTATTAACTGAAAAAAAGTGGATGCCCTTTAAAGACTCTTCAAAATTAGAAAACAGAAATAACCACATCAGGCCTGCGAGGTGGATGCCTAATAACTTCCCACTAAAACGCTCACAAAACTCCCCTTGTTTGATGAGCAGAATGAGGAGCCCTGCCGTGGTGGAGGCAGGAGCAGGAGCCCTGTCACAGTGAACGAGGGCTCTCTGGTGAAGCTCTCTGGGGTGAAGCTCTCCGGGGTATTTTCCTGCCAAATCATTGGTTAACTTTCTCAATGCACTCTCATAACGAGATGTTACTATTCTGTGGCCCTCCAGAAAGTCAGTAAGCAAGATGCCTTGAGCATCCACAAAACTGCTGCCATGACCTTCGCTCTTGACATGTTTGCTTTTGCTCCAACGGGGCCGCGTCCGCCTCTCGGTGTCACGCCTCTGCTTCTGCTTTGTCTTCAGGGTTGTACTGCTTAAGCCACGTTTCATCTCCTGCTATAATTCTTTGAAGAAATGCTTCGGGATCTTGATTCCACTTGTTAAAATCGCTGTAGAAAGCTTTTCTCTTCTGTGCAGCTAAGCTGGGATAAACAGTTTCATCACCCATGGAGTGGAAAGTTCACTCAACTTTAACTCTGGTCAGGACTGTGTAATCTGAACACCCGGGGATGCTACACCTTCTAATAGTACGGACACCTACTGTTTCTACTGCTATTAATCAGGCCGCTTCAATCGGCACAAGCAAGACCAATGGCTCCTCACAGACTGATGTGGCTTCCTCTCCAACATCATCTCATCCCGTCTTCCAGTGAGTTGCCCACTTATTTAAACTGCTGATTTCTTTGGGGCATTGTCCCTATAAACTTTCAATAAAGCATCAATGATTTCACCATTTTTGCAGCCAAGCTTCACCATCAACTGCATGTTTGTTCTGGCTTCAATTTTCACAGGATTCATGTTGCCTGATAGGAGCTCTTTTCAAACTATTGTCTTATACTTCTTAGGGCGTCAAACTAGATTCTGTTCAGACATGTTTCACAAGTTAGTACAAGTTTATTTTGTTGCAAAAAAATGTGAAATCCATGCATTCTTTTTCCCGATATGCATTTTCTGTGAACATTCTAAAGATCGCTCATCCTTTCTCCCAAAGTTGTCTATTCAGTGTCAGGGAGGATGTGACCCCACCCACTGCCCACCTTTGTCTCCCTTCTGTCCCCATCATCCTGGCCAGCCACTACCTGGTCTAATACCAGAGGCTGCTGGGTAGGGAACCTTCCAGATAGAGTTTCTTCACTATTCCTGAGGCATGGGGGACAGGCCCATCTCAGTCACATCTGAACACTTCAAACCTGAGGCCAAAGTCCATTCTGGGGGCAGTGGGCAGGGAGGGCCCCAGCGACTCAGGACTGGGTAGGACCACCGGCAGCTGTCAGGCTCTGCGTGTGTGCACATCTTTCTGCCCCTCACAGGCTTTGTGTTCACATCCTCCCTTCATCCCAGCACCCAGAAACAACAGCCCCAGCTGCTTCCAATTCACAGCCCTGGGCTGGAGTTTGGGGAGCAATACTTTTGTTAAGGCAGGCATAATTGGGAACTTCATTCAGAAAGAGCAAGTGTGGTAGGAGGTCAGCCCTGTGAGAGAGTTTCCCTAACCTCCTTCCGTTAACGTCTTCAAATGAAGGATGCAATCTGCAATGTAAAATAACAGGAAGCCAAGAAATTTGAATACGGAAAAGTCCTAAATCGGGAATGGTCTGGTCTCTGGTAACACTAGGAGCACCCTCAATCACTTGAGTAGGGGAGATACAAAATGATTACAGGATTAGGAGTTAGAATGGATCAAGGACTTTGCTGTCTCCAGTGATAGATGCTCTCTCTGGAAGAATCACCATGGATGGAAGGCAGAACAGAGGGTAGTGTCTAGAAAAGAACAGGGTTCAACATACATGCTCCATTATGAATGTAAAAGCTTGACTTTGTTGACCAAAGGTTAGGAGTCCATCCAGAGTGAGGGATTGGAGCAGCAGGAGATGGTGGCTCGGTTGGTTAGGGAAGGTCCCGGCACAGGCAGAACAGAACAGGGGACAGATCCAAGGCCGGGACGCTGACAAGGAGAACAGACACTTCTATCAACCTGAAAGAGCAACAGGCAAGAATACGGAGAAAGATCAGGTATGGGAAGGGGCCAGGAGGTCAAAAGAATTCATCCCAGCAGTCATATTTTCTCTGTGAGACAGAAGACAGTGGTGTCTGCTCAGAGGATGAGGGTACAAATAAGGCTGGACTTTGAGTGCCAGGGCAGAAGCTTAGGACTATCCCCAAAGACAAGAGAGAAGGGATGTCTTGGGGATGTGACACAGGATAGCCCAGCATTGTGGAGGTCACAGCTAAGACAGGCCATTAAGCATTTGCAGAGACCTTGGGGACGTGACACAGGATAGCCCAGCATTGTGGAGGTCACGGCTAAGACAGGCCATTACGCATTTGCAGAGACCTTGGGGACGTGACACAGGATAGCCCAGCATGGTGGAGGTCACGGCTAAGACGGGCCATTATGCATTTGCAGAGACCTTGGGGACGTGACACAGGATAGCCCAGCATTGTGGAGGTCACGGCTAAGACGGGCCATTACGCATTTGCAGAGACCTTGGGGACGTGCCACAGGATAGCCCAGCATGGTGGAGGTCACGGCTAAGACGGGCCATTACGCATTTGCAGAGACCTTGGGGATGTCACACAGGATAGCCCAGCATCGTGGAGGTCACAGCTAAGACAGGCCATTAAGCATTTGCAGAGACCTTGGGGACGTCACACAGGATAGCCCAGCATCGTGGAGGTCACGGCTAAGACAGGCCATTACGCATTTGCAGAGACCTTGGGGACGTGACACAGGATAGACCAGCATCGTGGAGGTCACAGCTAAGACGGGCCATTACGCATTTGCAGAGACCTTGGGGACGTGCCACAGGATAGCCCAGCATGGTGGAGGTCACGGCTAAGACGGGCCATTACGCATTTGCAGAGACCTGCACAAGTTTGGTGGCGGAGTTTCCCCAGCAGCAGCCCATGTTTATGAGGGGGAAGGCAGATGACAAAAGCATATCTGGGTGTGAGCTAGTTCAGAAGGTCACAATGGAAAGAGAGCAGTTGAGTGATGAACTGTGCGAGCTTGACTGAGTGGAGAAGTCACAGTAAGGTTAGAAATATCATTTGGAAGAACAGTACCAAGGCCAGAGGCTGCATGCGGTACAGAAACACAGCGGATGTCGGCAATCCCAGGATTAAGAGAGTAGGAAAGACGGGGATCACGACCACTGAAGATAACAGAACTTAGTATACAATAAGTAAATGAAGGCTCCAAACCAACCGGGAGAGGGTGGATTACTGAGCACAAGCCATTGCGAAAATAGGCTACTGTGATCAGGTGTGTGAGTGATGGAAATCCCCAAATAATGGCTTCAAAACACAAGAATGTGCATTTCTTGCTCTTGTAAACAGGGTGAGCAGGTAAGCAGCCCAGGGCTGTGTGCCACCACTGGAAGGACCCCTTGTCACCTGCCACCACAGCTCGGAGCACACACGGGGAAAGCGGAATGTATGGGTTCCAAGAGACCAGCACTGTTTTCAGAATTATAAATTCTCCAAAATAGATATGCATGGATATATCTCATCACCTATGTGTAAAACAAAGAAAATGGAAAATCTGAGGTTCCACATGGAGTCTAGAAAGCAGTCTTCTAAGAACGAGTATGTCAGGATTTCCAAGAGCTGCTGGTGGCCTGAGGGCCAGACTTGGAGGGTCACGTGAAGAGACACTGGGAAGGATTTTGAACATGGATTTCATGTCTTGGGCTCTGAAAACAGAAAATGACCCTCCTCTAACACACGTGGAATAATTGATAAATTCCGGAACTCCCAGACTTGCTGAAGCCTCTGCTTCATCAAACAAACACGTCCATGTCTCTGACATGCCTTTCTATCTCAAGCACTAAAAATCTATTACTGACTCAATTCTTCTACGGGCAAACACAAAACTGATACTACAAAACAAACAGCACAAGAAAGGAAATTAGAAGCCATCGTCACTGTGAACAAAAACAAATAAACACTGGCCGATCAGATCGAAGCGTATGAACACACTAATGCATTATGGTAAGTACAGTTTATCACAGAAATGCGAAAATAGTTCACTCCTAGGAGAAGATATCACTCACCATGGCAAGAGAATAGGGAATAATAACCAGACGATAATCAACATTCAGTTACGACATTTAAAAAATCCCAGATACCTAATAATAGAAGGCAGTTTCAATAGTTTGAAAAAAAGTGACTTACCAGAAACCTAAAGCCAATGCCATACTCAGTGGTGAAGCATTGGAAGTGTTCTATCTAAATGCAGAAACGTGATAAGCCTACACAGTTACCACTGCAACAAAACATTGAAGTGGAGAGTTTAGCCACGCAGTATGAGAAAAGTATGGAAACTTGCCCGCAATAATCTGCCCCATTAGACAGCCACCTCTAACAGAAGACCTTAGACTGATTAATTTGTAAAGAACAGAATTGCTCACAGTTCTGGAGGCAGGGAACTCCGAGATGCCAACAGACTTGGTGTCTGGTGAAGGCCTGCTCCTCATAGACGGCATCTCTGTGTGTCACTGTAGATACCTAAAGTGGCAAAGACACTCCCTGCAGTATCTTACACAAAGGCGTGAATCACATTCATGAGGGCTGCCGCCCAAAAGGTGGCACCTCTTCTTTTTCTTTTCTTTTTTTTTTTTTGAGGTGGAGTTTTGCTCTTGTCACCCAGGCTAGAGTGCAGTGGCAAGATCTCTGCTCACTGCAACCTCTGCCTCCTGGGTTCAAGCTATTCTCTTGCATCAGCCTCCTGAGCAGCTGGGATTACAGCCGCCCGCCACCACACCCTGCTCATTTTTGTACTTTTGGTAGAGACAGAATTTGCCATGTTAGCCAGGCTGGTCTCGAACTCCTGACCCCAGGTGATCTGCCCGCCTCAGCCTCCCAAAGTGCTGGGACTACAGGAGTGAGCCACCACAGTTAAGTCTTAACATAGTTCCAGCATCAACTCGAAAGTCTAAAATCCAAAGTCTTACCCAAATATCACTTGAAACAGATATGGATAAGACTCAAGTAAGATTTATTATGAGGCAAATTTCTCTCCAGCCATGAACGTGCAAATGAAACAAGTTACATGCTTCCAAAATACACTGGAGGGACAAGTATAGGATAAGCATGCTTATTTCAGCATGGAGGAAGAGGAAGGACAGAATCACAGGCCCTGATCAAGTCCAAAACCAAACAGGGCAAACATATTTGAAGTCTCCAAAATATTTTTTAATCCATGCTCCACCTTCTGGACACACTGGGGTGGGGCTTGAACCCCCAAGGTTTCTGGCAGCCCTGCAGCCCTGCCCTCCTGGCTTTGCGAGGTGACCCTCTCACAGGCTGAGTTTGCATGCTGGTGGCTTTACCGGCCTGGGGTCTTCGGGGCAGCCCTGCTTTTATGATGTCACTGGGTATTGCTCTCTCCAGTGACTCCTGCCACCCCTGTGGCTGTTCTCTGCCTGTGCCCTAAGTCTGTCTGAGGCATCTTTTGAAATCCAGGTGGAGGCAACCATGCCTCCAAAGCTCGTGTGGCAATGTTCCCGTACAGATGCTGCCCAGGTTTACCACATATGCCCTCCAGGAGGCACTCTGAGCTGGTCCCGGGCCCGCACGAGCCACAGCTGTCACAGCAGAAATGCAGGGAGAAATGCCAAATGTGGGTGAAGGGGAGAAGAAAAGCAAAGCACACTGCCATGTGTGTACCTATGCAACTGTCTTGCATGCTCTGCTCATGTACCCCAAAACCTAAAATCCAATAAAAAATTAAAAAAAAAAAAAAAGAAATGCAGGGAGCAAAGCCTTGAAATCATTCTGCTCCCAAGACCCTGGCATTCTGGACTTGTGGTGGATGAGACATCCATGAAAGTCTCAGCAATGCCCTCCCGATCATTCCTCCGCTGTCTTGATGAGGAGCATACGGTCTCCCAGTCTCCCTCTGTCCACACTAACCTCCTTATCAAACATTTGCTTGGCCGTACCTTCGGCGTCTCTCCTGGACACACTTTCACATTCTTCACAGTACGGTTGGGCTGCGAATTTTCCCAACATTCAAGTTCTGCTTCCCTCTTGGTTATAAATTCCGTCTTTAATTCATGACTCTTCTTGCATTGCACTGTAAGCAGTCAAGAGAAGCCATGTCACACCCTCAACACTTTGCTTAGAGATTTATTCTGCCAAACACTCTATCTCATTGCTTCTAAGTTCTTCCTTCCCAAAGGGCTAGAACATAAACACAATTCAGCCAAGTTATGTGCCACTGAGCACCAAGGATTGCCTCTCCTTCAGTTTCTGATAATATGTCCCTCATTTCCATCTGGGACTTCCTAAGAATGGCCTTTACTGCCCACGTTTCTACCCAGGTTTTGATCATAACCAAGTACTTGGGCAATCTCCAAGAACACTGAGGCTTCCTCTACAGCTCTCCTCCTCTTCTGAGCCATCACAGAATCACCAGTGTTTGATTAGAGCCTGTTCCTCATAGACGACACCTTCTGTGTGTCCTCATGTGACAGAAGGAGCTAGAATGCTCCTTTCCATCTCTTTTATAACAGGCTTCATCCCATTTATGAGGATGGAACTTTCATGATCTAATTACTTCCCAAAGGGCCCCGCCTCTTAACACCGACACAATGGAGATCAGGCTTCAGTGTTCTGGGGGACATGCTATAGCAATAACATAAAACTCTTCCATTACAAAATACCTCATCTGATTCTGTAGCTGCTCAGATTAAAAAAGATTTAAAAATCACCTTTAAATCCTGAATGAAAAAAGATCTTAAATCCTTTTCAACTCTATGTCAAGTTAACACGAACATTTCAGAGGTCAAAAATAAAATGGAACAAACTGGATCATAATTCGACATCGTCATTGAGTCTGTTTGCTGAAAACTGCCTTGAGGATGTTTGCTTTTCTCTAATTATTTTGTGCCACCTGTAGGGGATGGGAGACAAGGCGCCAGATCTCCATAAGATAGGAAGTTAAAATAAAAGAACCATACAAATTAGGAGCTTAGGAAGGGATATACCTTAAATTAAACACTAAACTAGGAAGAAAGACACACTCTGAACAACCCTACCTGCCTCACTACTGGCTCTGCATGAAGGTAAAAATGGGGAGAAAAGTTTCACCTGAGAATCCAGAAACTTCCAGAGTACAGGGTTTGTATCTCTGCTACTAGCTAAATACACTAAACTCTAAATCAAGAAATGAATGTAAGGTAATAATGGACTGGTTTCACTCTACAGATGCCTGGAAATCAAATGAAAATTCCCTCTGAAAGGCTAGGATAGACTCTGAGTCCAGAAATCATAGAATTCTCATAGATACTATCTGCATAAATCTGCTATAAATCAAAATTTACAAAAGAAAAATAAAAACGAGAAGCAACAAGTGAGTAGAAGTAGAGCACAAGAGGTTTTAAACATTGGAAATAACAGACATCAAATACAAAGTGAGTCGCCTTAAAGCATGAAAAGACCTGCTGGGCGTGGTGGCTCGTACTTGTGATTTCAGCATTTTGCGAGGCTGAGGTGGGAAGATTGCATGAGCCCAGGAGTTCGAGACCATCCTGGGCAACACAGGAAGAGCCCACCTCTTTTTATAAAATTAAAATGACTTTAAAGAAAGAAAAGATCATAGAAAGCATCAGGAAAGAATACAATGCCATCAGAAAAACATAGGGCAGACTTGAGCCCCTGCAAAATAACAAAAATCTAAAGAGAACATCTAGCAGCAAAACAACAACAACAAAACCCATCACATGTTAAACTCAGTGGATAAGTTAAATGACAGATGAGACACAGACGGCGAGAAAATGAGGAACTGGAATGTGAGCTGAAGAAACTACTCAAATGCAACCCAGATATAGTAAGAGTTGGAAAATACTAAGAAGAAACTAAAAGACAGCGAGAAGAGAATCCGACAGTCTGATACAGAAATAAGCAGATTTCAGAAGAGAGCACAGACGATATCCAAAGAAATGAGAGGCTTTTCCAAAAGTGATTAAAGACACGCGCACTCATAAGGTAATCACATTGAGGCACATCCAGAGGAAATCTAAAACCTTCCAGAGAGAAAGACACACATCTAAAAAGTAACAACAATTCCACTTGTACTGACTTCTCAACTTGAACGCGGAAGTTAGAACTTGCCGCACTAGTGTCTCCAAAGTGTTGAAAGAAAATGACAAGAAATAAAGGTAGAATTGAACATCTGAATGAAGGCATTTTCTAATAAATACAAAACTAAAATTGTTTACCACTGCTCAGTCGTTACTAATATTCTTTAAAGAGAGTGAAAATAATCACAGACAGCAGATGGAATGAAAGAAGGAATCATAGAAAAAGATATATTAATGTGTGGTGCTATGGACTGAATTGTGTTGCTTTTCCTACCCACCCTGCAATTCCACATATTGAAGCCCTAACCTCCAAAATGGCTGCATTTGGAGTAAGTGATTAAGGGTAAGCGAGGTCATAGGTGTCAGCCTCTAATCTGGTCAGATTAGTCTCCTGGATGAAGAGCCACCAGAGACCTCCTCTCTCCACCATGTGAGGACATCATGGTAAGTCGCCATCTATGAACCTGAGAGTGAGCCCTCACAAGATGCTGAATCTGCCTGCACCTGGGTCCTGGACTTCCCAGCCCCCAGAACTGTGACAAATAAATGTCTGTGGTTCAAGCCTCCCAGTCTGTGAAAATGTATTATGGCAGCTAGAGGAGACTAAGACATATAGAGAAATCAAAGCTGTCACTGACTAGATGCACAGTAAGAATTTCTAATTTATGGGGGCTTAAATACATAAGAGTGATAATACTGGACACACATGGCATGAAAGCAAAGAGGGAGGTGACAGTTGTTCTGTAGTTTTTGCAGCGTTCACAAGGAGGTTCAGCTACAATGAAAAAATTAGATATAAAGAGTAAATTCCAAAATGATAGAATTTGAGTTTTAAACTATGTATGTATAGAAAAATAAGAGATCAATATTGAATGGCAAAAAGCGTAAAAGAAATTAAAAAGATGGTAGAAATATATCCTTATGCCTTAGCAACAACAAATGAAATTAGCAGTCCTTGCCTGGGCAACATGGCAGCGCCTTGTCCCTACAAAAAAATACAAAAGTTAACCAGGCATTGTGGTGTGCACCTGTAGTCCCAGCTACTTGGGAGGCTGAGGTGGGAGGACGGGTTGAGCCTGGGAGTCGTAGGCTGCAGGGAGCCACAATCATGCCACTGTGTTCAAGCCTGGGCAACAGTCAGAGCTCACCTCAAAAAAAGAAAACAAAAAATCACCAGTTCAAAGCTAATTATTATATTGAATTTTTGTTTTAATCCATTAAAAAACACCACCCAAAACATAAGACCACAGAAAAGTTAATCATACAAAAGATGACAGAAGATATAGTGGACTTATACTATTAACATGAGATAAATAGACTTCAAGGAAAAAAGCATTAATAGGCATAAATGACAAAATATTCAATTCACTATAAAAATATGTGAACAATTTAAAATTATATGTCTTCCAGAGGTGCTTCAATATAAGGAAGTAAAAGATGCAAACACAGGGAAAATTGACAAGCCAGCAATCCAGTGAAACATTTTAACACACATCATCCCATAATTGATAGATCTGGAATGCAAAGTGTTGTGAAATCACTGAAACAAGGTAACTGACAAGACTGACTTAATCCACGTATATGGGACCCGGCACTCCACAATGACAACAGGCATTCTTCTCAAAGATGGAAAACCACCCAGAGCTTTGGGAGGCTGAGGTCGGAGGATTGCTTGAGCCAAGGAGTTCAAGACCAGCAAGGGCAAGATGATGAGACGTCATCGCTACAAAAAATTTTAAAAAGCTGAGTGTGGCATTGCCTGCATATGGTACTAGCTCTCTGGGATGCTGAGGCAGGAGGGTTGACTGAGCCCAGACGTTCCAGTTACAGTGACGTGTGACTGTGCCACTGCACTCCAGCCTGGGCAACAAGGCAAGAGTCTGTCTCTAAAGTAATGGAGGGGAGAATCAAACTGAAAATTTTAAAATAATTTAATTTGAACAGTTAAAAGTCTACACAGAAAAGAAAAAAAAAGAAAAAACTTCAGGACAATGCTAAAATAGTACCCAAGGAGAACTGTATAAGCAGTTAGAAGTTTAAATGTTTATAATAGGAGAGAAGAAAATTGGAAAATTAATACACTCAGCATTCAATTGGGCCAAGTGTGTGAGCTCACGCCTGTAATCCCAGCACTCTGGAAGGCCAAGTCGGGCAAATTGCTTGAGCCCAGGAGTTTGAGACCAGTCTGGGAAACAAAGGGAGACCCCCATCTTTACAAAAAAATACAAAAATTAGATGGGCATGATGGTGTACACCTGTAGTCCCAGCTATTCAGGAGGCTGAAATGGGAGGATGCCTTGAGCTCAGGTCAAAGCTGCAGTGAGCCATGACCATCCACTGCACCCCAGCAGGGCAACAGAGCAAGACCCTAATCACCCCACTGCACCCCAGCAGGGCAACAGAGCGAGACCCTAATCACCCCACTGCACCCCAGCAGGGCAACAGAGCGAGACCCTAGTCACCCCACTGCACCCCAGCAGGGCGACAGAGCGAGACCCTAGTCACCCCGCTGCACCCCAGCAGGGCGACAGAGCGAGACCCTAGTCACCCCGCTGCACCCCAGCAGGGCGACAGAGCGAGACCCTAGTCACCCCGCTGCACCCCAGCAGGGCGACAGAGCGAGACCCTAATCACCCCACTGCACCCCAGCAGGGGGACAGAGCGAGACCCAAATCACCCCACTGCACCCCAGCAGGGCGACAGAGCGAGACCCTCCCCACTGCACCCCAGCAGGGCGACAGAGCGAGAACCTAATCACCCCGCTGCACCCCAGCAGGGTGACAGAGAGAGACTCTAATCACCCCACTGTACCCCAGCAGGGGGACAGAGCGAGACCCTAATCACCCCACTGTACCCCAGCAGGGGGACAGAGAGAGACTCTAATCACCCCGCTGCACCCCAGCAGGGCAACAGAGCGAGACCCTAATCACCCCACTGCACCCCAGCAGGGCGACAGAGCAAGACCCTACTTCAAAAACAAACAACATAAAATCAAGTTTCAAAAGTTAGAAAGTAGGTATTAAGAACATAACAAAGTGGCAGGAGTCAATGAAATAGAAACCAAGGGTATGACGGAAAGGCCAAGAGGTGAATTCAACAGCATATTGGACAATCAGAGAAAGGAAGAGTAAACAGAAGGGTGGCAGGTAGGCACCGTCAGACTGAAGATCACCTTTAAAAAGAGAATGGAAAATACAGAAAAAGCCTTGGTATCTGGGACGTGCAGACAAATTCTGGCGTAGTTGTATATAAGCGTATGTAATCATTGACTCCATTTCTTCACCCTGCCCTATACGACAGCAGTCCCAGCATTTTCAGTACCAGGGACCTGTTTCATGGAAGACAATGTTTCCATGGATGAGATAGGAGGATGGTGTCAGGATGAAACAGCTCCACCTCAGATCATCAGATTCTCCTAAGGAGCATGCAACCCAGATCCCTCACGTGCCCAGGTCACGACAGGGTTTGTGCTCCTATGAGAATCTGATGCCACTGCTCATCTGACAGGAGGTGGAGCAAGAATAAGACTAATACCAGAGTTCCAAAAAGAGAAAGCAAGCAATGAGAGAAGACAACGGAAGGACACTGTGAAACTGCCGGAAGAAAATCACTGCTAATCTAGAGCGTTCTACAGAACAAAATACCCTTCAAAAGTCAAAGCAAAGACAAAGTGAAAGCCACACCCTCTAACGGAATTTCTCACAGTCAGAGCAGTGAAAGGCGGTGGATGAAACAATCTCAACCACGAGCAATGGAAAGAATATTAGTTAATATGAATGAAAATCTGTTGGATAGGACAATAATAACAAGGTCTTTAGGGATGTAATACATAGAAGTAAAGGGTTGTACAGCAATTTAATACAATGAACAGAAATGGTGTGAAGAATTGCATGCCACCACAGTCAACAGAAGGTGGCAGAGGGACCAAAGCAGTTAACGCATTCCAAGCCTCCATCATTGTGCTGAGGCAATAAGCATGAAAATGAATTAAAATAGTTGTGTCCCATTAAAACGTATTTGAATTTCACACATACCCATGGAAGACGCTTTAAGGGAAAAAAAATTCATACTTAGATACTATAGTAGTTATTGCTTATTACGTACTTATTAGTCTCCTTATTAAATAAAGCACAGTCTCAGCTCACAGGCTGTACAACCACGGGACTGCAGCTGGCTGCGGTCTCAGGTTTGCTCTGCCAGCCTACGTATCAGGGAAATAGCAACCATCCAAGGCAGCTACCACCACCTGTTCTGGGTACAAAGGGGAGAGTTCACAAAACTAATAAGCTGGAATTCATGAAACTGAGGCACTCCCCAGGTGCCCCAGAGTGGCTTCCACACTGGGACGTGGCCTCTGAAGATGGATGACAGCTGCTGCCGGGGTCTGAGCCGGAAGGGCCTGTGGCCAGCCAGGCGCCAAGGTGGGGCGTCCCTGGCAGTGGTCTGAGGTCCCTAGTGGGGAGACGGAGCTGGTTCTGTGAACGGGGGAACCTGCAACCCAGTTTTAGCAGCAAGAGAGGGAAGTGCCCCTGCTGGGTGAACCAGCAGCATCCAGAGGACACATGACCCCAGTGGCAGGTAGACCAGAAGCCTGGGAAAGAAACCGGAAGCCAACTGGAAGGAGCACATCCCCCATCCTTCCAGGCCTCCTGAGCTTTCTCTGGTGCCCCTAGTGGGAGAATTTAGCTCGACACCAGCTGGCCCAGCAGAAATGGGTTTGCCGCCTAGGGCCAGCCACAGAGGTGGAGTGGGGATGGCTGGTGTGGAGCCGGGTCAACGCTGACAAACTGATTCAACACCACGCAAACGCCAAGCAAAAGACTCTGGCAGAGTTTCTGCTGCCAGACAAAAGTGATGTGGGCACAAGAAACGTTACTATAAGGGAGGGCTTTTCACAATTGCAACAGCATGACTCCAACAGGCAGCTACAGTAATTCTAAGTGTGTATGTATATATTAGCATAGCCCCAAAATAGATAAATAAACATTAACGGATACAAAAGACGAAACGGTAACTTCCCACAGACTTCTTTCAGCGTGTGACGGAACGATTCAGCAAAGTAATAAAGATATTTGGGGGCCGGGCGCGGTGGCTCACGCCTGTAATCCCAGCACTTTGGGAGGCCAAGGCGGGGGGATCACAAGGTCGGGAGATCGAGACCATCCTGGTCAACATGGTGAAACCCCGTCTCTACTTAAAATATAAAAAAATTAGCTGGGCACGGTGGCACGTGCCTGTAATCCCAGCTACTCAGGAGGCTGAGGCAGGAGAATTGCCTGAACCCAGGGGGCGGAGGTTGTGGTGAGCTGAGATTGTGCCATTGCACTCCAGCCTGGGTAACAAGAGCGAAACTCTGTCTCAAAAAAAAAAAAAAAAAAGATATTTGAACACTGTTAACAACCTTGGCCCACTAACATATACAGAGCACTGCACCAAACAGCTGAAAAGTCACAACGTTTTTAGATGTACATGGAACGTCTATCGATTTTTGTCCACATGCTGGGAATAAAGCAAATCTCAGCAATGCCAATGACTTGAAATCATGTGGCATGTTTTTGACCATAGTGCAATTAAATAAAAAACTTACACCAAAAATGAAAATATCCCCACAGGTTTGTAAGGTAAGAAATAAATTCACGAATATCCTAAGTCTCAGAAGACAGTCACAAAGGAAGTTGGGAAATATTTGTATTAAATTATGCTGAGGCAGGGTACAGTGACTCATGCCAGTAATTTCAGTACTTTGGGAGGGTGAGGTAAGAGGACTGCTTGAGCCCATGAATTAGCAGGCTGGGCAACATAGTGAGAGCCCATCTCTACAAAAAATGTTAAAACTGGCCAGCTGTGGTGGCACATACCTGTAGTCCCAGCTGCTGTGGAGGTGGGAGGATCATATGAGCCTGGGGGGTCAAGGCTGCTGAGCCATGGTCATGCCACTGCACTCCAGCCTGGGTGCCATAGTGAGACCCTTTCTCCAAAAAAATTATACTATTTATAAGACCTATTACTACTTGTGGTATAGTGATAAAGACATGCTTAAGAGAAATTTGTGATCTAAAAATCATATACTAATGGGGAAGAGTCTGAGGGACAGACATCTGAGTATCTACGTCAAGAAATTAGAAAGAGGAGAGCAAATATATCCACAGAAAGACAGAATTCACACTAAAAGAAAATTCACCAAAAATCAAAATAAAAGGTTGTTTATCTGAAAAATCGAATAAAACTTATAAATCCCTAGAAAGACTGATCATGACTAAGACAGAGGCACAAATGATCAATATCAGGAATAAAAAAGATGAAGCCTCCAGATTAAAAACATAAAGAGGTACATCAAGGGCCAGGTGGAGTGATCCACAGGAGGAGCAACTGATTGACTGGACTTCAGCAACATTAAAACCTCAGCTTTGCTATCGACTCTGTTAATAGGATGAAAAGACAAGCTACATACTAGGAGAAAGTATTTACAGATCTGACAAAGAAGTTTTATCCAAAACACACAAAGAACTCTTAAAACTCAACAGGAAAAAATTACATCAGTGAGAACATGGGCCAGGCATATAAACAGACGTTTCATCAGCAAGCAGATATGGGTGGCAAATAAGCACATTAAAAATATTCAACATCCTTATCCTTCATAAAATGCAGATCTAAGCCACAGTGAGATACCGCTACTTACCTATGAGAATGGCCGGAATAAAAAACAGTGAGAATGCTGAAAAGGAGGCAGAGTAGCTGCATCCCCAACACACAGCGGGTGAGAACGTAAAACAGCCACTATGGAAGACAGTTTGACAGTTTCTTATAAAAATGAACAACCACTACCATGAGTTTCATAACTCACGCTCCACCAGACATCTGGAGAACGCTTCAGAAACTGGAAGCGCACCCAGGACACCTCAGCTGACATGGAGAGTGGGGGCCTTTAGGGTTTAACAGCAAGGACCAGGCAGAGGAGGAAGAAAGGGGTGAGAGAATGAAGAAGGCACACATTTTGGCTGCCACAATTACAGGTCTGTCTCAAGGCGACCCTAGGCAACAGAAACACTCCAGACAAGGGGTGACAGGGCCTCAACCAGCAGCAATAGGACTGAGGCACAACCAGTGTTCTTATCATAAGAAGGAGGGGCACTGGGAAAGGCAATGTTCGTTCTATCCTGGGAAGTCATGACAGAATGAATCTCCCCAACCCGGTCCTCTCGATGCTAGACTCTTGGATGAAAAGGCCACCCTCTCTGCTGGATGGAGTGCTCCAGCTCCACGTGCTTGGCTGCCTGCAGTCCTGAAGATTTCTATTGGCATCACTGCTCCAAAGCCTCAGGTCACTTTCAACATGGCAAGCAGGAAACCTGAATTAACTATTCGACACTGGGACCACCTACTCTGTCCAACCCAACCTGTGGGACTTCTGCAATGCCCACTGTATGGTGATAGGAACAGACGGCCATGACCCAACCTGTGGGACGTCTGCAATGCCCACTGTATGGTGATGGGAACAGACAGCCAGGAGAAGGTAAAATGATTTGCCTTTCCTTTGACTTGTGAAATTGGATGCAAGGCTATTACTCATTATTTCCTATATGTCTGTGACTGTCCCCTTCCGTTAATAGGTCATGATTTATTATCCAACCTGGGAGCCTCAGTTTCCCTCCAGGGGAATGCAATTAAGTCTCAGTACCTCTGTAGAAGGGAATCCGGTTTTTGGCCTTTTTGGCTCCCAAACATCAGAAGCTGCCTCCTGTCCTGGAAGAGATATTGGCTCAAGTGGCAAAGTTTATATGGGATGCCGGTACTCTGGAACAAGCCATCAATTCAGAGCCTATTAAGATAAAATTCAAGCCAAGCATACCCCACCCATGCAAGCCCCAAATACCCTGTGAGGCCAGAAGCCCTACAGGGGATACAGCTCCTCCTGGAAAAACTCCCACAGCACAGGCTTATTCAGCCCTGTCAATCACTTCGTAATACCCCAGTCCTGCCCGTGGAGAAACCCAGTGGGGAATGCCGATTTGCTCAGGACCTTAGGGCAGGGAATGACTCAGTCGTTCCCAGTCATCCTACTGGGTAGGGTGGGTAGTTTCCAGTCTACCCACACTCCTCTCTCAGATCCTGTGCACTCAGTTCCATGCAGTGCCGGATCCAGAGGACACCTTCTTTTGTATCCCATTGCATCCCAAATTCTCCTATATTTTTGCCTTTGAATGGAAAGACCCAGAGACCCAGGAAACTTCCCAATGTACAGGACTACCCCAGGGGTTTCAGGATAGCTCCTACCTCTCTGGGCAGGCCCTGGAAAAATACTTCAGACATCTTAAACTTGCGAGTGGAAACATACTGCAGTATGTGGATGACTTGCTTATTGCTAGTGAGGGCTTCCATAGTTTTCAAGAAAATACTATTAAAACCTTAAATTTCTTGGCTGAATGGGGATATAAGGTCTTCCCCTTAAAGCCCCAGATCTCCCAGACACAGCTTCAATACCCAGGGTACAGGCTTACGCGAGAAGCCAGGATGCTTGCCCCAGACTGAAAGCAGGCCGTTGCTTCACTCAGTCCCTGGTGGGAGAAGACAGCTGTGCGGATATCTGCGGATGGCTGGCTTCTGCCGGGTTTAGATCCTAAGCTTTGGCCTCATAGTTAAACTCACTTAAGTGTGGAGAAAAACAACCAACGCACTGGGCAGAAACCTGTCAGCAAGCATATGAAACCCTAAAATCTGAGTAATGGGGGCCCCTGCCCTAGGACTCCCAGATTTGCAGGAGCCTCTCTTTCTATCTGTATATGACAGGCTTGGGCAAAGCCTGGATGTCCTAATTCAGAAGCTGGAGTCCTACAATGGCCAGTGGTTACTTTTCAAAGCAATGCAACCCAGTGGCCCATCTTTAGAAATGACAGAAACAAAACAGAAAAAGAAAGTGCAGTGCTCATATCCCCAAACTGTAGTGTAATATCTGTGAGCATTTCAGGGAAGCTGCTGCCAGGAGGACCTGCAGAACTCACCCTGCAGGGAGGGAGGTGAGGCCAAGGGGTGGGGCGGGTCCCACACTCGCTGTCTCTTGCAGTGTTCCCCCGGGCAGTGCCCTGAGCCTTTGCTCCTCCTCACCTGGAGCCTGGAACCCAGGTGGTGGCCACAAGAACTGAGGCTGCAGGCCTGTCTCTGGAAGTAATACACGGGATCCCTGAGGAGCCATGGGAGCCAGGAGCACCACCACCTGCTTGCCTCGCTCCTTCCCCCTGCACGGCACTGCAGCCTTGGACACCCCAAGCCCAGGCAAGGAAGGGCCAGGTCTGGCAACTTCAAGTCCCCCAATAAACTGCCAGTGACCCATCCCAAGCTGCCCAAACCCATTGCGTTAGAGTGATAGGGAAGTTGTGGGTCCCTCCGGCTTTTGTGGGTACTAAGACCACTGGGTGCCTGGCACTGCTCTGGCCCTGAGACTTGGCAGTTAGGAGGCCAACCAGGCCCTGGCCCCCTGGCTTCAGGGTCCCACATGGACAAAAGTATTCCCTGCTCATGTATTCCCTGTGTGAGACTTTGGCAAGGTCACTGCGCCCTGGGAGAGGTTCCCTGCGCAAGGAGAGCCCTGGGGATCTCGCCCAGTCTCCAGGCCCAGGAAGGGGAAGATGGAAGAGGAGGGAACAGCATGTGTGTGGGAGGGGAGCTGGGAGGGCAGAAGCTGGGAATGAATGTGCAGGGTGGGGGCAGGGACAGGGGCCAAGGAGGCCTGAAGGGTGGGGGAGGCCTTGGAAGCTCCACTGGTCTCTCATTCAGCAACCTTCACTGATGCTGCAGAGCTGGAAGGACATCGTGGTTAACCCAAATGAAACTCCCAGCCCCCAACCATCGGAATGGGCCCCTCCTCTTGACCAAGGACATTCCAGAGTTCACCTGAAACACCAGTTGGGACCAAACCAATGTGCAGCCTACAAGCATTCTCTCCCTAAAATGTGTAGAACCGAGTCATAGCCAGACCACTTGATACATGTTCTTGGGGTCTTCTGAGACCCCACCTTCTGAGGCAGTCTGAGGCCACAGTCACTTCTGTTTGGCTCAGAAAACATCTCTTCAAACATTGCACAGTGTTTCAGCCTTTTTCTTGGCCGGGGACAACGTAGGTGACCGGGAGGCTGCATTCTTTGAGCAATGGCCAACAGTCTCAACGGCTGTGATCTCAGTCCCTTGATTCCCAAGGGGCCGCCCCTCCCTGGGCCAGACGGCTCAGAGTCGAGCCACGACAAGGTGACACGACAGGGACAGTGTGAGCCACGCTGGGGGAACCATGCTGGGGGAGCCACCCTGATAAGCAGTGAGCTTCCTGTTCCTGGGGCTACCGAGCAGAGAGCCAGGTGCTCCCCCAGGAGCTCCTCCTTCGAGGGAGGTACAGAACCCAGGAACCCGAGCCCAGGCCCAGGCCTGACTCAGGAGCTTGTTTAACCCAGCAACTCCGGGACCCCATCCCCCGTCACTGGCATCCGCTGTCATTTAGAACCTGCGGCTGGCAGGGAGCTGCCCCCCACCCCTTCTATGGGCCGCGTTTCCTCCCCAGCCTCGTAGAGCACAGGGTGGCCAAGCTGCCCAACAGCCCGCTGGGCCCGCGCCCCAGTGCCTGGCGACACTCGGAGTCCGCTGCTGAGTCATTTACGCTCACCCGGGCTCCTCCCCTCCCGCCCAGCCCTGAGTTGCTCGGGTTTCAAAAGGGACGAAGGGCGGGAACGCTCGGGAGGAGCCTGGGGCCGGCGGGACGTTTGAGGTGTAGAACGAAAGTTTAGGGCGAGAAAGGAGGTACTGGCTGGGCTGAAAATGGGCGTGGGGACCAGAGCGTGACGCCCCCTGAGCGCTGCGGGCGCCCTGCGGGCTGGGGTGGCTGCGGTCCTGCAGCAGGAGCTGGGCTCCCGTAGAGTCCGCTGCAGCGCCGCTGGCGACCGGGCTGGGGCCCATTTTCCAAGGAAAGTCCCGCGGCTTCGGCTGCGGAGGTGCTGGAGGCTTTGCGCTCAGATGAGGGGCCGGATGCCAGGGCCGGGCCCGTCTTTGGTGCGGGGCTGGCGAGGGGCGCGCGCTGCTGGGGAGGTGGAGACGCCGGGGCGCCCGGGCACCCTCGTGCCTGCAGCGCCGCGCACGGCCGCCAGGTGCCGCTGTGACGCCCAGCGCGCGCCCCGCCCCAAACGCGTCAGAGGCGCTGGCCGGGGCTGCGGGTCGGACCACGCAGGGCGCGGGGCGGGGGCGGCAGGCGTGGGCAGAGCTCGGGCACCTCCCCCTTGGTCGGCCGCGCGCAGTGGTTCCGGCCGCGCCGCGCTCGCGAGTTCCTAGGAGGCCTGGCGGGCCCCGCAGCCGCACCCAGCGCCCGCCGCCGCCGCTGCGATGCTGGGGCTGCTGGTGGCGCTGCTGGCCCTGGGGCTCGCGGTCTTCGCGCTGCTGGACGGCTGGTACCTGGTGCGCTTCCCAGGCGCCGTGCTGTGCGCGCGCCTCCTGCAGCCGCGCGTCCGTGACCTGCTGGCGGAGCAGTGCTTCGCGGGCCGCGTGCTGCCCTCGGACCTGGACCTGCTGCTGCACATGAACAACGCGCGCTACCTGCGCGAGGCCGACTTCGCGCGCGTCGCGCACTTGACCCGCTGCGGGGTGCTCGGGGCGCTGCGGGGGCTGCGGGCGCACACCGTGCTGGCGGCCTCGTGCGCGCGCTACCGCCGCTCGCTGCGCCTGCTGGAGCCCTTCGAGGTGCGCACGCGCCTGCTGGGCTGGGACGACCGCGCGTTCTACCTGGAGGCGCGCTTCGTCAGCCTGCGCGACGGCTTCGTGTGCGCGCTGCTGCGCTTCCGGCAGCACCTGCTGGGGACCTCGCCCGAGCGCGTCGTGCAGCAGCTGTGCCAGCGCAGGGTGAGCGACCCCCGGCCCCGGCGCACGGCCTTTGCGGGACCCCTGGGAGCTCCTGGTCCCCGGCCCGCTCTTGCACCTCTTTCGGGTCCTGCTACCATCCTGCCCCTCGCCGCTCCCGCCCCTCCCTCTCTACCGGGTGCGTTCCTCGCTGATGCCTTTCTTCCTGGGGGTTCCTGGGGTCCCTGAATCAGCTCTTCCTTCGGGCTTACCGTGCTTCCCTCCTGTCCTTTCTCACCCTGGCCCCTCATGGTTTACTGTCGACCCCTCCGCTCGCTCCTGAGACCCTAAGTCCGGATGCTGTGCTGTGTCTGGAGTGCTGACCTTCCTCTCTGGTCCTTGATCCTGAACATACGCTGGAGGGGTTACCAGTTAGGTTAGGTTTTTGGGAGTTCCCGAGGACCTGAGGTCCCCTTTCACACAGCTTAGGGCTGGGTCCTGGACACCTGCGTTGGGGTTGAAGGGCTGAGCCGGGGAGCTGCAAGCCTTTTGACCTTTCTGCAGTTGGAGAGGGGTGGGCCTGGCGCCTCACCAGGGCTCGCTCCTTTCGGCAGGGCAGAACCGCCCCTGCAGCACGGAACTGGGGCCCTGGGGACGGCCACCGGACCGACGTCGCCAGAGCAGATGCCTGAAAAGCTGCCAGGAGCATCCAGGCAGGAAGCCAGGGCCTGCCCACCCCTCGTGTGCCTTTAGGCGGAGCACTGCCCTCCCCGGTCTCCCACAGGTGCCTCCCGAGCAGAGGAGGGTCAAAGTGTCACCTCAGTCCTGGTGTTATAGGAAAGGGGCCCCGATCCAGACCTCAACAGAGGGTTCTTGGATCTCGCATTAGAGAGCATTCAGGGCAAGTCCGCAGTGCAAAGTGAAAGCAGGTTTGTTAAGAAAGTACAGTGGTGAAAGCATTGTGCTCTAGAGACACAGCAGGACGTTCCACCCCAGGTGCACTGCTTGCATATGTGGGGACGTGTGCTCTGCTACAAGGGTGTGTGATAAAGGATCAATTTTCTTAATTACTCTATTTTGCAAGAGTCGATATTACTATCTTTTAAAGCGAAATTAGGAGCGCCTTTGTTCTCCAGATAGTGGTATATCTGGACCCTCCCAAGTCTGGTCTGTTCAGTAAATATTATCAATTTGTCTCCTTAACCATAAACATTTCGAGGCCAGGAAGCCTGGTTTTCTGAGAATGCAGCCCAGTAAGGCCCAGCCTGATTTTCCTACCCCTCACTCAAAATGGAGTCTCTGATTGAAACGCCTCTGACATTGAGAGGTCATGTCAGGGCTGGGGAGACGGGCTCGGAGGAGCAGTGGCTCTGTCCAAAGCTGCACAGCAGGCGGCAGGGCACAGCTCCCTCGGCTTCTGTTTCTGTTGAGTCATGTGAACCAAAAAGCATCCGAGATAGGTCTCAGTCGGTTTAGAAAGTTTATTTTGCCAGGGAGAAGGACGCACCAGTCCTGGTGACATGCCCAAGGTGCTCGGGGTACAGCTTGCTTTTATACATTTCAAGGAGGCGCAATACAATCAATACATGTTAGAGTCACATTGACCCCATCTGGAAGAGGACTTCCAGGTCACAGGTAGATTTGAAGTTTTCTGGTTGGCAGTTGGTTGAGAGCTGTCGTCAGTAGGAAGGTGAGTCTGGGTTAAGATGGGGTCGTGGAGACCCAGGTTTCATTATGCAGGCGAAGCCTCCAGGCAGCAGGCTTCCGAGGGAACAGATGGTGAACGTTTCCTGTCAGACTTAAGGTCTGTGTTGTTGATGTCGGAGGCATTAGAGGTCTGGCGCACACCCTCTTCCATCGTGGCCTGAGCTAGTGTTGCAGGTTAAGTTTGGAGGGCCCTGGCCTGTTGGAGGAAGTTCATTCAGATGGTTGCGGGTACCTTCCGATGTTATTTTTGGGTTATCGTCAGGAATCCCCTAGAGGGCCTGGATGTCTCTCTGCCCCCAGGTGCTGGGCTCTGTGTGTCTCTCATGCATCTAGAGTGTGGGGGCAGGGAGGAGGCTGCCAAGGCTGAGAGCCGGGTGCGGAGGCCGAGGAGATGGGGAGCAGGGTTGCTTTTCTGAGAGGGAGGGCGTGATGAAATCAGGCATGGCTGGTTGGTGAGGTCCATGTGTGAGGTGAAGGCTGGGACCCAGAACAGCAGAGACCCTGTGATGAGGTGGAAGAGCCATGGGTGTAGCTTGGAGCAGGCTGAGCCAGGTTGGGGACCTGCATGCTGAGAGGCTGGCGGGGGTGATGTGACCAGAGAGGAAGGGCAGGAGTGAGTCTTGGTCGAGCGGTTGAAACTAGGCAGGGAGGGGAGTGGTCCAGGGGAGAGTCCAGGCCCAGCTCTGCTGGGACTTGCAGGGGGCCCAGGTCATCTGCAGGGAAGGTCTGGGCTCTGTCTCTGTGTGCTACTCACCCTGAAGCAGGGGTGGGCGTGTGCTTGGCCTCTCCCCTCATCCTGGGAGCTCCCAACGCCCATCTGCAAGGCTGTGGACCCCTCAGGAGAGGCCTGGAGCCCAGCTCCCATTGCCACATGGTGGCCCTGTGTACAGAGAGGGTTGAGAGTGGAGGGCTCAGGCCCAGGTTGCCCTTGGAGATGAAGTGCTGTCCTCTGGGTGCCCTGTCTGGTGCCTTCCCAGAGGAGGGCTCCATGCTGGCTCTCCGTTCCTCTGTCTGCTGTCACCGTGAGGCCTCTGGATTTCCTGTCTGTCCTTCCCAATGTGCCAACTTCTTGGGCTTCTGTCTGGGTTCTGGGGATGGCCCCTAGGGGAGATGGGCCTGGCACAGGCGGGGCTGTGTCAAGGTGGGTATTCGAGGGTAGCACAAGCATGCAGGGCCTGGGGAGGCATGGGCACAGCCTGGCAGGTGGTGGGGCGGGGACTCCTGGAAGGTCACGGGCTGGGGAGCAATGTGGCCAACAGCCCAGAGGTGGAAAGGCAGCAGCTTGGCTGGGTCTCCCTTTCTGTCCCTTGCAGGTGGAGCCCCCTGAGCTGCCGGCGGACCTGCAGCACTGGATCTCCTACAACGAGGCCAGCAGCCAGCTGCTCCGAATGGAGAGTGGGCTCAGTGATGTCACCAAAGACCAGTGATTGCCACCTTCACACCCTGCCTGCCCCAGCCATCATCCTGGGTCTGGGGGCTGTGCAGAGATGGCAGGCTGGGCTGCCCTCTTCCAGCTGGAGGGGCCTCTTGACCAGCCTGACCCACCCCCCTTCACCTGCAGGGCCCCCCAGTTATTGACACCCCTCTGCTGGGCTCCAGGCTAGGCAGAGGGAGGGAGTGGCATTAGCAGTCTGACCCAGCTCTGACCTCAAGGTGAGGATGGATGGGCAAAAGGGAGCCCCGCCCTGCCCCACAGTGCAGCCATTCATGGGCCTACGTAGGGAAGGATGGTGCCTGGAGCAGAGGGACCCACAAGTGCCTCCTGCACTGCTGCAAGGGGCAAGGCAGGGCTAGGCCAGAGCGTCCTGGGTACACGGGGCCTGGCGTGCTTCAGGTGTAGCAGGCACTCCTGAAGGCTCAGAGGAACATGCTAAACACAGAGGGCAGAGTAGGTAAGGAGACGCCTGCCGGGCAGGCCACGAACAGGTGGCTCTAAGGGGGTGCCTGCCAGGCAGCCCCCTCTGGCTTCTGCTGAGGTGGATGCAGGCCTGGGGCAGAGCCTGGATGGTCAGAGGCTGGATCTGGAGGTGGAAGGAAGGGAGGCATTTGCCGGCAGAGGACAGGGCACCTGGATCCCTGTTGCAGTCGGGCTTGCCTCCTCCTCCCCAGGCAGGCTGGGCGGGAGGGTAGCCTTGTGGCCAGGAGGGACCAGACCAGGTAGCACAGGGGTTTCTGGAGAGGCAGCAGGCTTCCTGCTGGGGCGCCCTTGGAGAGAACGGAGCAGGTGTCGGACTCTGTGGGGTACCCTTGGCCACTCGCACCCCTCGGTGCCCACCAGGGCCATGCTCTGTGACCTTGGGCTGGTCCTTGCCCTCTCTGGGCCTATAGCACCACAGGCCTCTGCACCCCCTTAGAGCCACCTGTTCGTGGCCTGCCCGGCAGGCGTCTCCTTACCTACTCTGCCCTCTGTGTTTATCATGTTCCTCTTCAGCTGCTGGGCCGGCCCTGCCTTGCAATAGCACAGCCTTTCCTGGCAGCTTCTCAGTCCTCCCTGATGGAGACATCAGGCTGCCAGGATGCTGGTCAGGGCCACCCACTCCTGCCTAATGCCTCATGGGAAAGCTGGGGAAACTGAGGCCTGGAATGGCCCAGAGTCACTGAGGCAAAGTTGTGGCTGCCCCAGACTGAGGCTCCACTGATGCCCTCAGATTCCAGGGAGAGGGTACCCTATCTAGCCAGGTGCAGGGGTCACTGCTTGTCTGCTCAGGGCTGTGTGCCCGCCCGCCTGTGCCCCTGCACACTGGGAACTGCCTCCTTGCTGCCGCCTCCAGGAAGCCCACCTTGAGCCAGAGCCAGGAGGTGCAGCGCTGGGCCTGATGGAACCCTCCCTACCCCCACCACTTCTGTTCTTAGAGCCATCATGGGAAAGCTGCAGTCTTTCTGTTGTATTTAAAGAAAGCCCAACATTAAAGGGTTTTCCTTGCAAGTATGCTGGGGACGTCCTTGTTTCCAAGCCCTCACCACCACTGCCATCCAGCCAGGGGCTGAGATGGGACCAGGGAAGCTGGGGCCCATTCCCAGGATGGGTTTTCTGGCATGGAGGGCTATCTAGGCTGGTGGGGCTCCCATGAATGGAGGGATCAGGCTGGCCGGGCATGACTTGTCCCTATCCCTCAGGGCATAGGACTGAAGCCAAGAAGGTGCTGTGCAAAGTCCCCTGGGGAGCCCACCCTGCCCTGGGGAGCCCTCCCTGCCCTGGGGAGCCTTCTCTGCCCTGGGGAGCCCTCCCTGCCCTGGGGAGCCTTCTCTGTTCTGGGGAGCCCTCCCTGCCCTGGGGAGCCTTCTCTGCTCTGGGGAGCCCTCCCTGCCCTGGGGAGCCTTCTCTGCTCTGGGGAGCCCTCCCTGCCCTGGGGAGCCCTCCCTGCCCTGGGGAGCCCTCCCTGCCCTGGGGAGCCTTCTCTGCTCTGGGGAGCCTTCTCTGCTCTGGGGAGCCCTCCCTGCTCTGGGGAGCCCTCCCTGCCCTGGGGAGCCTTCTCTGCCCTGGGGAGCCCTCCCTGCCCTGGGGAGCCTTCTCTGCTCTGGGGAGCCTTCCCTGCCCTGGGGAGCCTTCTCTGCTCTGGGGAGCCCTCCCTGCCCTGGGGAGCCCTTCCTGCCCTGGTGAGGTCTTCCTCCTGGTTCCCAGCCTTTTGAGGCTTACAGCTCCATCCACAGATACCAGCCCCAGGTTCCCAGTCTCCCTCCTTCAGGGGTTGCCCTGGGAGGTCATGCCCCAGACTCTGGGTCTGGGCCACCAGGCTTCCAGAGCCTTGGGCAGGGTGCAGGTAGCTGTAGGGGGCAGAGGTCCATGGACTTTGGTGGGTGGATGGGAAGCAGAGAGAGCACAGGGACTGTTGTGCAGTCCCTTCGAAAGAGGTGGGGGAAGTGGGACCCTCCGGGACATAAAGGTGAGTCAGGTGGGGTGTGGCCACTTCCATGCTCTCACCACCTTCCCAGGAGATTCCAAAAGGCTCCAAGGGCCAGGGAAGGATTGGGCGGCTGGAAACTGACGAAACAGGCATTTAGTGATGGGGCAGTGGGGCTGGAGAGGGGAAGCCACCTTTCTTAGCAAGTCTGGGGTCTGCAGCCAGGACGGTTGGCCAGAAGCCTCTGCTGTTTATGGGGGGTGGCTCTTGGGGAGGTGGCTCTTGGGATCTCCATGGGTGTCTGAGCTGAGTGTTGCCAGACAAGCCTCCCAGTGGGGTCGCAGAGGAAGCTGCAGGCATGCCGTCCAGCCAGTGGTCCTGAGCAGCTGCCTGAGCAGTGGAGCAGGGCAGGGGCTGCAGGACAGGGTGCCTGGGCCTTGGGTGGCACCATGTGACGATGCCACTGCTGTCCCTGGCTCAGCAGCTGTCCTTGGTCATGGAAGGTATGTCGGCCTGGATGGGGAGTTGGGCTCAATGACTGGACTAGGGATGAGTGTATCCAATGTGTATCCAATGTGCATGTGTGTGCCTGTGTGCATATGCATGTGTGTGTGCATAATGTATGTGTGTGCCTGTGTGTGTTCGTGTGTGTGCACATGCATGTGTGCCCCTCTGCGTTCGTGTGTGTGCATATGCATGTGGGCCTATATGTGTTGGTGTGTGTGCGCATATGCATGTGCGTGCCTGTGTGCATATGCATGTGTGTGCATAATGTATGTGTGTGTTCGTGTGTGTGCACATGCATGTGTGCGCCTCTGCGTTCATGTGTGTGCATATGCATGTGTGCCTATATGTGTTGGTGTGTGTGTGCATATGCATGTGCGTGCCTGTGTGCATAATGTATGTGTGCCTGTGTTCATGTGTGTGCATTCGTGTATATGTGCACATATACATGTGCGTGCCTGTGTGTGTTCGTGTTTGTGTGCGTGTACATGCCTGTGTGTGCACGTGTGTGTTTGTGTGTGCATATGCATGTGTGCCTGTGTGTGCACATGCCTGTGTGTGTGCATTTGTGTATGTGCGTGTCTGCGTTCATGTGTGTGCACATGTGTGTGCCTGTGGGTTTGTGTGCATATGCATGTGTGCGTTTGTGTGCACATGCCTGTGTGTGCATTTATGTATGTGCGTGCCTGTGTGCGTTCATGTATGTGCACATATGCCTGTGTATATGTATGCATTTGCCTGTGTGCGTTCCTATGTGTGCACATATGCCTCTGTGTGTGTGCATTTGTTTGTGGATATGTATGTGTGTGCCTGTGTGCGTTTGTGTGTGCATATACATGTGTGCCTGTGTGCGTTCGTGTGTGTGCATATACATGTGTGCATTTGTGTGCATATGTGCGTGCCTGTGTGCATTCGTGTGTGTGCGCATATGCCTGTGTGTGCCTGTGTGCATTTGTGTGTGCATATGTATGTGTGTGCCTGTGCGCATTTGTGTGTGCATATATGCGTGCCTGTGCACGTGCGTGTGTGTGTGTGCGCGCGCATGCACAAGCAACGGGCTAGCGTCAAGGTGGTTGAATGGGCAGCACCCTCAGGCCTCTGCGGCTTCTCTCTCCATGCGGCAGCTGAGCACCGTGGGCTGTCATAGGCCGGCTGGGAGGAATGTTTGAGCCAGCAGGGCCCTCTCTTGGTCTTGTCTTTGGAGGACGGGTTGACCACAGGATGGAGAAGGGCCTTTGCTCACTGCGGTGGCGCTGATTCCTGCCAGCAGGACTGGCCCGGGTCAGGGAATGGGTAGCTGGGATTGGAAGCGAAGCAGTGCCTTGTCCTGGCAGGGATGCTGGAGCCCTCTGCTCCTGTGGGCCTCCCACCTCGGAGAAGTTAGGGCAGCAACTGCTTCCACCCCAGCATCCTTCCCCCAGGGCCAACAGTGGCAGAATTTCTGCCCCAGGCACCCCCTAACCGCAGAGGTGTCTGCACAGTGTCCAGGAGGCCCTTGGCTGGGGGAGGTAATTGGCGCTGCGGGGCCCTCGCCAGCCGGGTGACTGGGGGCATACAAGGGACTGGGCAGGGCAGAGGGAAATAAATTAAGGTCGAGATTCAGAGCCTGAGATTCAGATGTGTCTGGGGGTCCTGGGGTGGTGGCTGTGCATGGGTCCGTCGTCCTTGGGGAGGGGGCATTGTGCCCTCTGATGGCCAGGTGGACAGAGTCCTGACTGCCTTGGTGGGTGTCCCCAGGGCTCACCCTGGGCAGGCTGCCTGCTCAGTCTCAGTGCCCTGCCTCTGGGCTCAGCTTTCTGCCACCGTTGTATCCCCTTGGGGCCCAGGGACACAGATTCCCACACCTGAGGCCTTGCTGAGTGGCGTTACGCTGTGCCCGGCGTCCAGCTCTGGAGGAATTCCAGGACAGCAGGACCCTCGCCCACCTCATGGGCAGGGAATTCCCAGTGTGGACCCAGGGGGTCAACCAGACAGGCGAAAGGGGCTGCTGCGTCCCAGGCCCAGGCGGCTGCTCCCCGCATGACTTCCCCCCTGGACACCTGCTAGTTTGGGGCATCCCTGGGGAGGTGGAGGATCTTGCCCCTGAGGGCGGGGAGGGACGGCCTGCAGTTTGCACACCCCTCTCCTTTATTTTAGAGATTTCTTAAAGCCAGGGAAGAGTAGCCCTGGCTCCCTTGACCTCTCTGCGATAGTGGGGTTCAGAAGGGCCTCCGCCAACACTCCGCGCAGGAGGGCCTAGCGGCCCGGGTGGGCGCCCCTCTCCCTCCCTCCACTGCCGCCCCTTGCGGCTTGCTGCTTCCCCGCCAGCTTCCCCCACGTCCTGGGGCAGTCACGGATGCAGCGCCTACTCCCCTCCCTAGACCTCACCCGCCCGGGTGATAAGCGTCTGGCCCTGCCAGCCTCGCCCTGTGGGCGCGCCCACCTGGGTTCCCTGCCGGGCCGTGGCCTCCCCAACTTCCGCAGTCGCATCTGCTGGAGGGTCGCGGTGACAGGCAGGGCAAGTGGGCATCCTCCAGGTCGGCCGAGAGGGGCAGGGCTTTCTAACTCTGTGCTGCAGTCCCCCGGGAGCCAGGAGGCCCAGCCGCACTCCCAGGGCCGGTTCCGGGCAGAGCTCACTGGGTCCCTGCGTTTTCGCGCTGCATTCTCTGGGGGAGGTCCTCCAGGTGTGGGTTCTGGGACCCGGCGTGTGCCCTCTGCTGGCCTCGCGGGCTCAGAGTCGGGGACACGCCTGCAGGTGCCTTCCCAGGGATGGGGGCACCCCACCCCACCCGGCAGCCTTTCCCCACTGAGCTGGGAAGAGCTCGGAGGCCCAGAGAAGTGGAGACTTCTTGCTCCCTCCCTCTGGTGAGGCCAAGGCCCTGGCCCCTTGGCTCCAATCCAGGCCCAGATGAGGCCCTTGGAGGTCCAGGCATGACCTAAGGGAAGGGCCCTAAGGGGAAGCCAAGTGCAAGCCCCATGCTGGCCAGCGGGGAGGCCCCGGAGATCCCTTGCAGGGGGCATCTCTGGGAGCTTTTTCTGGTCTGGGCTGCCAAGGATTGCGTTTAATTCCTGGTATTTCTGGGAGGCTGTAGAGGTCGGGGTGGATTCTGACATCTGGGCCCTTCATAGACAGAGATGAGCTCTCACAGGGGTCGTGGGTGGCCCCAGACAGTGCCCTGGCTACTCCCGCATGCTCTCGGGTATCCCCAATGGGTCAGACCACTGCTTGCTGCATGCCACTCCCACCCCACAGGTCAGCTGGTGCCTGCACCACCACACAGGCATGGCCCAGCTGACCTGTGGGACCTTAGAACCCGAGACCAACTGGGCAGTGCTTAGAAGGTGTGCAGCCCGGAGGAGTCCCAGGGGAACTGGGGCCTGGAGAGGGGCAGCATCTGGGGGTGGCTCAGGCCCGCAGCAGCCCGTGCTCCCACTGGCTCTGCCCACCTCCTGAGGATGGCATGGAGCACTGTGGCTGTGACGGCACAGCCAGGGCCATGCAGAGGGGGAGAGGAGCCTGAAAGCCAGGTCGCCTGGGCCAAAAGGACCCCAGCTCCTCAGCTAACCTCCTGTGTCCCAAGGGGACGGCAGGCAGTTGTCAGAGGAGGTGACGGGAATCCTGGAGCTGTGCGATTCCAGCAGGCCCAGGTACAAACACCCAGGAAGACCCCTTGGGCTAGACAGGCAGAGCCAGATGTATCCACCCTTGGAGGAAAGCGGGTTCCAACTCTGAGCTTCCTTTCCGCCCTAGGCGGGGAGTGACGCCTCCGGGGTTTGAGGGGAGAAGTTCCCTGGGCTAGAGAACAGGCTCTGATCTGAGACGCCAGGCTAGTTTGCAGCAGGTAAGGGGCCCGGGAGGTATTCCTCGCCCGTCTCTGTTTTCCTATCTGTGAAATGGGTCACAGGGGCTCTGGGTGAGAGGGAGGGCCAGGTGCCTAGAATGTGGTGTATTCAGCCTGGCTGTCCCAAAGGTCAGTGCTGTGGGGTCTTGGTGCCCAGGAAGGACAGCAGTCATCTCCACTCTCCACTAATTTATGTTTATACGTTTGGGGTGTGGAAGGCAGAGGGGCCCCTGGTGTGGTTCTCTCCCCTCAGACCCCTTGAGTGAGCTGTACCCCAGCAGCAGGAAGCAGGTGGAGGTGACACAGGCGGAGCCAGGCCCCGTCAGACAGGAGGCGCCTGAGGAGCGCCTCCCACCCTGCCGCCCTAGGCTCCGAGTTCCGTGTTGCAGAGGTCTCGGAAGCAGCAGAAGACCAGGTGGGAGTCCCCGATGCTGTCAGGGTCGGTGGCGATACAGGAGCTCGAGCAGGAGCGGGTCACCACGGGTCTCTGCTGGAAGGGGTACTCTGCAGGGTGGGCCAGCGTCAGAACCCACATGTGCCTGCAGTGCCTGCCTGCCGCTGCACTGCTCCCAACCGTGCCCCCGACCTTGCCCTCCCTGCGATCCCCCATCCCTAATGGCCCAGATCTGTGAAGCCTCCCAGGCCCAGCCTCCTCCAGCTGTGACCTGTTTATGAATTATAACACCAGGCCTTGTCGGACCGCCTTCAGTGCCCGCCCCAAGATGGCAGCCCAAACCCAGAAGCTGTGGCAACAGCACCTACTGGGTCTGTGCCAGAGCTGGGGTTTGAGCCCCACAGGGGACCCCAGGACTGGGTCTCAGGGGGCTGTGCCACCCTGATGGAAGGCATCCCTTCTAAAGGGTGGCAGCCTGTCCTGCCCTTCCCACCTCCTGCCTTTTGGGTCTAGAGGAGCACCAGCACAGGAGGGAGGCATGTCGGGAATGTGGCCCTGAGTCCAGGGCACCCAGGGCTGCTGCGGGCTGGGCCTCACCTGCCTCCACCGTCACCAGCTTGGTCGTGCAGGCTGTGTCCTTCGGCTTGCAGTAGGTAATGTTCTTGCAGAACACAACGTCTGTGGGCTGCTCACAGGTGTAGCAGCTCAAGGCCTCACCTGGGCGATGGGTGGAGGCAGAGCTCATCGCCTGGCCTCGGGGGCCTCAACCCAGAACCAGGAGGCCGGGCTGAAGGAGTCCCACTGACACCCTTCAAGGCCCCATTGGCTGAGCCACAGACTTGAATGCCACATCCCTCCACCAAGCCTCAGTCTCCCTCCCTGCAGAATGGAGTCATGACCCCTGTCTCAGGGTGAAGCTGGGCTCTGGGACCAGGAGGGTCACTGAGAATGAGGAGGGTGCGCCCCATGGACACCTAAGGAGGCCCTCAGCCACAAAGCTCCCCCAACAGCCCCAGCCCCCTAGGCAGTGGGCAGACAAGCTCGAGGCAGGGTCCCCACCAACCTGTGGCCCACTCACCAAAGCCCATGCTCCAGGCTGTCATGAGCAGCAGCTGCACAGCCCAGCGAGAGCCCATTCCTCCGTGCTCAGGAGCAGTGAGAGGCAGCTGGCCTCACATCAAGGGTTTATACCCAGCTCCTTGGGCAACAGGTCCTGGGCGGTGGTGGAACTGGCCATGTGAGTCAGGAAGGTGGTACAGGGCCCAGTGGGGAAGCAGCTGACAGGAACATGGCAGGCGGGCAGGGAGCTGGATCTGGGAGCTCTGTCTGAGGATGATGGCCCTGCCCTCTGCTTGCTCACCTCCAACACTGGGGAACTCGCCCCTCCCCAGCCATGTCCTGTGGTCCGGGGACAGCTCTGCAGAGAAGGCCTTTCCCACTGAGCTCAGGCTGCCCCTCTGATGAGCCCCATGTCCTGGCTGTGCCTCTGGGGTTCACATAGGCCACCCAGCTCCAGCCTTGGGGACTCTTAAGACCCGGGTTCAGTGTGGCTCTGCCCTCCTCGTTGCTCTAGCCCTGCCTGGCACCCCCTCCCTGCAGCCCCCTCCATACGCCTCTACCTGTTGTGCACCTGATACACACCTGCAAAGTGGAGGCCAGAGGCAGGAAGCAGGTGTCAGGTGAGGGTAGCATGGGCCAGCCAGACCTTGCTCAGGCTGACAAGGATGGGCCCAGGAGTGGCCCTCATCACTGCCAGCCCCTTCCCACCAATGACCTTTAGACCAAGCCTCAGTGTCTTGGTTTTAAGTGCCTGACAGCAGGGCTCTGCCCACCCTCCAGCCTCCTGGCCTCTGTTGTCTGCTCTTCACCGCCTGTCTCCCACCACATGCTGTTCCTTCCCCATGCCTGCCTATGCCCACTTCTCAGTGAGCACATTGCCTGGTCTCCCATCTCAGGTCCACATCTTCCCCGTGCTGTGAGGCCCACTATGGTGCTCCTCCTCCTCAGTCCTTCCGCCATACCAGCCTCCAGTTTCTCCGTCCTGTGATGTCCTGATGGGTGGTTGTATGCATAGATGAGTGGAAAATGGGGGATGAATAGGGATG